>NC_143555.1:69740000-74540000 GCF_054136105.1 Typopeltis vanoorti
AGTATTCAAAGTGTTCAAGTGGCTTGTTATGTGAACTAAAAAGGCCAAGTATTTGCACCAATTTTGATAGGTGAGCTGAGGAATCAATTTTACTTTGGATGAAGTAAATATGTCAATTTCTTTTTAAGAGTTCAAAAAAAATCTTTTTAAAACGACGCCACGACTAAGCCGCCTAACCCGGTGTAATATAGCAAACTGCTGTATTTTGAATCCAATTCATCCAACAAAGCATTGAATTCGCGATGATTCAAGGCGTGAGAGCGTATCCAGTTTACTGTTTTAATTACTACACTCCTGACGTGTTCCTTCTTTAGTTTTTTTAGCACAAAACTAAAGTGACCCCTGGTGTATTATGCAATGAGACGATTTAAGTTTTTCCTTGCACAACATTTCCTTTTTCATTTGAAGTTTTGTAACAAGTCCGACTTTAACACCAACGACAGCAAGGACCCCATCTGTAGTCGCACTTACTAATTTTGACCAGTCCGCGTGAGCATTTTCAAGACTTTTCTCAATACACAAATATGTCATTTCCTGTAGTTGTTCCTGACATAGGCACTATATCCAATAATTCTTCAGTCACATTCATATCGTCATCAACGCCACGAATAAATATTGCTAATTGGGAAGTACATTAATAATCTCTGTACATTCGTCAACTGCAATGGAAAACGCTACAAAACAGTTTATTTTTTCACGCAATATATCTTGGCAGTTCTCTGCTATATCTTCAACACACTCCGCAACTGCATTTCTGATAGGCTTATACATGCTTGCTTTTTTTTTCTCCAGGCATATGATTTCGACTGCACTTAAAATACAATAAATTTTAAATAAATTCTCCATCAGTAAAAGGTTTCGAAGCCGGAGCAATTTTTTCATTTATGACGTAACTACATTTAACAGCAGCATCACTTGCTGTGATAACATTCGAAAATATCCTCTGATGAAAATTCAGTTAATTTTTTAAATCTTTTAAGTTTGTCATCACGCATCTTTTCTGTTTATTTATCACAGTTCTTATAATGGCGTTTTAAGTTATATTCTTTCACTATGGCGACACTTTGTCTACATATAAAACACGTTGGAATATTTTTTACTTCCACAAAGAAATATGCCTTCTCCCATTTTTCTTGAAAAGTTCTGCCTTCTTGATCTATTTTTCTTTTTTTAACTTCAAATTCAGATATTGTTATGGGCAAAAAAAATGTAAGTCATTGAGGTAACTTTTTATTAACACAGTATCATATTACAATGGTAACCTGTAACTTATTGACATTGTATCACGTGGCTTAAAATGGCTGCATGACAAATAAGTTCCATTCAGTGTTGCCAACATTTGATGACAGAAACATGGCACAAAGAATTGTAGTAATAAGTTTTACTTTTGTTTAAAGCTGTCATAAAATAATTAGATGTTTGAATGTTTTCTATTTTAAACCCCGCTGGATGTTAGAAACACTGATTTTTAGAAAAGAAATAATTAAAATCGCGGACCGGATACGAAGCCTTCATGGGCCACCAGTTTGCACCTCTTGATCTAAGACTTGAAATTGGAGAGTTGAGACAATGAAGATATAGAAAATTTATTGGAAACTGTGGATGAAACGCTCACAAATGAAGATCTTAGAGAACTAGAAGCCCAAAAAAGTTGCAGAAGAAGAACAAGAAAAGAAAGTCGAATTCGCCACAGTAGTAGGGTAGCCACTACTGACAGGATCAAGATCAAGATAAGATAAGGAATCGCGACGTGTTTGGTTGTTGAGATGATGACGTCATTGTGCGTGTGTGTGTGTGTGACGTCATAAGTTTGGAATGTTAGGAATTTTTCTGGGGACCAACTGTGTGTGACGTCACGTTTGTTTTGTTCACGTATGGAATTATGGGTGACGATTAGAGATAAGATTCGTGTCGTGATTGGTTGGACAGTTTGAACAAGATCAAGTCCAAGATAAGATAAGGAATCATGTCGTGAATGTTTGTTATTATCAGACGTAGAAAAGTGATGTCATTTGTTAGTTGTAAATAAGTGACGTTATGTTTTCAATGGAAAAGGGAGATATATTAGTGGATAAGGATTCGTGTCGTAATTGGTGGGACACTTCTGACAAGATCAAGATCAAGAAAAGATAAGGAATCATGTCGTGTATGTGTGTTGTTTTCAGATGAAGATAAGTGAAGTAATTTGTTAGTTGTAAATAAGTGACGTTACTGTTTTGAATAGAAAAGGAAGATATTAGTGGATAAGGATTCGTGTCATGATTGGTGGGATACTATGAACAAAATAGGGGTAGAGTTAATGGGCTGAAGCGATGTCAGTGTCTTGGATGTGTATTGTTATGAGTTGTAGATAAGTAAATAGTTTGAATATGGCATTATGGGTGATGGATAGAGATAAGATAAATTTTGGAATGTTTGGAATTTCGATGGGGGGGGCCTCTCCTTCTGTCAGTGTCATCAACTCATAACAATACACATCTTGGATGTGTATTGTTATGAGTTGCAGATAAGTAAATAGTTTGCGTATGGCATTATGGGTGATGGGTAGTAATAAGATAAATTTTGGAATGTTTGGAATTTCGATGGGGGCCCCTCCTTCTGTCAGTGTCATCACGTGGTGTGTAGGGTTAGCATAAAAGATTGTGGGTGTATTTAGAGATAAGGAATCGTAACGTTATGTGTTTGGAAACTACTGGGGGAACATACACCTCTCTGTGATATCACATGGTGTTTTGGTTTGCCTATGGCATTGTGGGTGATGTTTTTGAGATACAATATCTTGGAATTTTCACAGGGAGACACATCTGTCATTGTCATCATGTTTTGTCTTTGGTTGTCTATAGATCGCTGTATAAATTTTCCAATACATTTTGGGGTATTTCTTTCCTATTAGAGGGTGGGAATTCTTAGAGTAGAGTCGTGATGGTGGCATTGATTAGGCTTTTCTAATTAATTTAATTATATGGTGGTGTCCACAAACCCACACTTTTTTTACATACCTCATACATATTTTATTCTATATTCATATTCTAAAGACAATGGGAATTCTTAGAGCATAGTAGAGTCTAGTGGTGCCAGCATTTAAGCTTTTCTGAATAATTTAATCATATGCTGGTTTCCCTCAAACACACACTTTTGTTTATTTTTTTCCATCGCTCATACATATTATATTCTACATTCATACACTAAAGACTATAGGAATTCTTTCTAGAAATTCTAATGATAATTAAAATTACTTACAGTCCTTCCGGAATGGCTCATAAAAATGTAAATATTCTAAAACCTTTTTTTTCCCATAGCTCATACATAATTTATTTTATATTCATATTCTAAAGACTATGGGAATTCTTTCCGGAAATTCTAATGATAATTTAAATTACTTACAGTCTTTCCAGAATGGATCTTCTAAATGCAAATATTTCAAATAAGATATTCCAAAATAGTTGAATTTTATATCCACAGCAGAACACAAATATTCACACAGAACAATATTTCTGGAAATAACCAGAAAATATAGTTTACTACATCGTTTATATTTCCACCCATTTCGTTCTGTTCGTTTTCTTGGAGATGACTCATTTATTTCCATTCCTAATTTTCGGCCTCTATCACACTATGGAACTGTTTGTATTAATCACATCCTGTAATATATGAGTTGCGTATTGTTCAAAAGGTATCATTTTCCCACAGTTGGTGGTTTCTCAAACACTTACATATGACTAAGTGATTAGCATTCACATGATTGTGATAACACATATCCTAAACATATTCATTCCTGATTAAGGATTTTATGCACTTATTGTTTTCAAGTAGATGGCTTGTTTGTTTCTTTACATTTTGTGTAGCTAGGAAACTGGAATTTATTTCAAATCAGTATTAGCTCGTAATATACACTATGCTAATTTCTATGTTACTCTTTATTTGACTGTAATATTATTAACAAATTGTATTTACTGAATCTAACATACAGAAATTAAATAAAGTGAAAAAGACAGTATTTTTTTCTTCTGATTTAACATTTGCACTGATGTTCATAGTGTATGATTTTCCACTGGTGTTTACATGTAATTCATGTGATTTTTCTCCATTGTGACAGTTCAAAACAACTTGAACTATGGGTTTTACATAGTTCAACTATGTAAAACTCTTCCGTTAGTCCCAATTGATTGTTGTCCTCACAGTCCGACATTTATTTCACAGTAGGTATATTTATATATATTTTTAACACAATTAGTATATTATATTTTCTTTCCAATACAAATAAATAATTATTTATTCTTATTTCAAATGAAAATTAGCTCAGAAAGAAAGAAAGAAAAAAAAAATTTTTACCTTCAAATAAATATTTATGATCACAGCAAACAAGAAATTCATCAGCTTTTTCAAAGTTTTGAAATTCATGCAAATATTGTTTTCATCATTTGGTATCATTTAAATGAAGAACGGGTCTCACTATTAAGTTCATTACTGTTTTTTTTTATTATTTTCTCTTCCAGTGACGAGTATTATTTGATATATGCATGTTGATTCATTTGATTTTATCTGTGCACTACGATACCTTTTGTCTACAGTAATCTTTTTCAGAGTTTTAGTAACGTGTTTGTTTTTAATATCTAATGTCTCTCTTTGGAGGAAAAAAAACTCGTTTTTTTTTCTCCAAAGTTATCAGTATCAGTTCGAGGTGACATCACAAAAAGATATCCACAAATGATGAGATTGCTCATCTCCACTAACCTGAGGAGACATCTTCTGGAGGAGAAGGGGAGAAGAGGGGGATGAGGGGTTGGGGGTGGGGGAGCATTGCAGGGAAGACCTCTGTCACCCTCTTCACTACCCTTTCACTTCCACCACCTAATGCTATTTTTTCCCCATCTCAACAATTTTCGGACATATGTGGTCTAACATCAAAAACACTGTTTGAGGATAAAATATTTAACATAATAAGTACAAATAATATAGAATACCCTTCAAGCCACAGAGATAAGATTTGTCCTATTATGTCTTAAAGTAAGATAATCTCACATCAACATTATATCCAACAGCATGTAGAAACATATCCGTGAATCATCTGCACGAAAGTTTCATTTTGGAAGGAGCAGTCAGGGTTAAGGGTCAAGTAAACAGTACTATAAGGAAAAACAAACTAATCAAGTGCCTTTGCAGTTATGACAAATTCGTTCATCCTGTGCAGCTATCGTATTGTGTTGTGGTGATTGGTATCCAGGAAAGTAAAGTAAAATAATGGGTGAGCCACAAAAGTCACTGAAATTTTCTTTCTTCAGGAAAATAGCACGAGACAAAACTCTTCACATAGCTCTAAAAGGATGGAAACCGATTATTATTTTAGAAGACATGTACACTGTGATGTATTTATCCAGGACCACTTGGGAAAAGGTATGCAGGAAGTGGTCTGATATCCTCGGCTACTTGCAAAGAAGAGCTGACTATGAAATGGACCTCGGTGAGTGTTATATTCTGAAATGCCAAGATGGGGAACTAATACCCGATGATACAGGAGCTGATGAAAGTAAAGTTTTCTCTATTAGTTGTGAATAAGCTTTGGAAACTGAATTACCAGCTATTTGTGTCATGGGGAAATTTATCGCTAATCATTTAAATTCATCGATGGTGAAATTAGACTTTCAAGATTTTATCCAATTCGATAAAGATTCTTTATTTTGGGACATTTACGAACATTTTACGAAAACTGTTTGTGTATATTTGGTGACAAAAGAATATACAGAATGTTTAGGGAGGCATGGTGTCATTTCCAGACTGACACAATATCAAATGTGTGGATCTGTACTTACCATGGTGGTATCTGCTCTAAAAACTCTTTTGCATGACCAGCTATTTGGATGTAATGTAACCAAGAAACAGTGAGTAATGAAATTTTGCTTTACTGAACTCTTTTGAAAATGTTAAGAGTGTAAACTAAATATTGTAAAATATTTTTAGGTAATTACATGTTTCGATTTTTTCTCTGTGACTATACCTGTAAATAGTATATCAGCAAAATAAAATATGCATTTGTAAACTTAAATGAACAAAGATGTGTGCTTTGGTTGTTGTGTTTTTCCACAGTGAATTGTTTACTCAGTTATTCTGATTAGAATTTGATATTTAAATCCGTAACTTTATACCTTAATGCAATTCTGTTAAATTATTGTAAAAAAATCACTGCTATGAAATTAATGCCAGGAATGGGGAAAAAAAAGTGGTGAAAACTGATATCCATGTATTTGATTATTTTAGAAATTATCTAATGCTACCTATTGACATTGTTTGAGTTAACTGATAACATTTCGTTCACATAATTGAAAATCCGAACTGTCAGAATTTGGTTGGTTTACAGAGAGAGCGACAGCAGATAATTTAACCCCAAAATGTGACTTAAACTCTGAAATTTTGGTATAGAAAAACTATTTGTACTCTCCAGATAACACAAATACAAATTTTACCTTTCCCCACACAAAGTAAGACAAAAACACACCAACAGTATATGAAAACATGTCGTTGAGTCATCTGCACAAAAGGTTCATTTTTGAAGGAACGGTCAGGGTAGGGCATGGTACGGGTAAACAGTACTATAAGAAAAAAACACAGAGTCGAGTGACTTTGGACTTAAGGTAATCGTTCATCCACTGCAGCTGATGTATTTATTGTGTTGTGGTGTGTTGTGTCCGGTAATGTAAAAATAATGGGTGAGCCACAAAATTCTTTGAAAGTTTCTTTGTGAAAAGTTCTAATTGTTTAGAATTTTGTAACAGAAAGTTAACAAAATATAAGATCAGAGCTAATAATCAGTGAAATAATAATAATAATAAATAACTATTTATTTGTGGTGCCATATGAAGTAATCTAAGAAGAAGAATGAAGGAAAACGATTATGAAAAATCGACAGTGGGTGAAAAATACGAATTTTTAGTTATAACTGGGATAATTGATTGCCAATTTCTTTTGAATAAGAGTTCGAATTTATTTCCTAAAGAAATTTGTATTTCTGATGGAATTAGTGTAAGATATGCATTGACAAAATCACCTTGTAGTTGGAAAAATTACCTGAAAGAGTTAAAAAACAGAATTCTTGGTTAATAAAATATAACCATCAGCTGAAGTGGGAAATTGGTTCAGTATCTCTGGACAAACTAAGAGATTGGATGATAGAATCAACATGCAAATATCAAATGTTACTCGCCAAAGGAAGAGACAAATCAAAAATATTAACTAGGTTAATAGGGAGGCCTGTTCTTGATTTAAATGAAATTGGATGCCCTAAACGTGAAAACATAATGTGTACTTTTAAATAGTTTGGAAACATAGCAAAAGATTCTGTGCTTTTAATAATGCTCAAAAATACATGTATTGGTTTCAAAATAATAAAAATGTGATCCTTAATTTTACTACAGTAAGAAATTCTCAACGATCGCAAACGAAAAAACTTTGAGATGAGAGTCACATTGTCGAAAACCACATGATGGCATTCCACAACCACGGGAAGAACCTTTGAACAACAGTGCAAAATTCAAAATAAGTAGATTAAGGACAAAAAAATAAGATTGCATTTTTCACTTTATTTTCTGTATGTTAGATTCAGTAAATACATTGTAAATAAAATTTTCACTCAAATAAAATGTGTAAATTAGAACGAACAAATTCAATGTTGTTGATGTGTTATACAAATTTAAGTAAGACTTTTTTTTTGTGAAATTTCATGCCACAAACTAACCAGTGACTTTTGTTATAAAGTCTTATTTGTTGATGCAAGCCCTCAAATATTTCAAGAAACTGTCAACTCTTGGAAGCAAAAAGAATCGAGTATTAAATTAATAGCCAGAATTTTAGTGGAAAAGATTTCACCTGAAAAGCCAAAATTTTGTTATTATACTGTATCTGTAGATAGCTCCAACAGACTAGAAAAACAGTCATACTGAAAGTACAACTGTTAGAATTTGATTATTTTACAGAGACATTAGATATATAAAAAAAACACGTTACTAATACTCTTAAAAAGATTGCTGTAGAAAAAAGGTATCACAGTGAGCAGATAAAATCAAGTAAATCAACATGAATATATCAAATAATACTCGTCACTGGAAGAGAAAATAATAAAAAAAAACAGTAATGAACTTAATAGTGAGACCCGTTCTTCATTTAAATGATACCAAATGATGAAAACAATATTTGCATGAATTTCAAAACTTTGAAAAAGCTGATGAATTTCTTGTTTGCTGTGATCATATATATTTATTTGAGGGTAAACATTTTCTTTCTTTCTTTCTTTCTGAGCTAATTTTAATTTGAAACAAGAATAAATAATTATTTATTTGTATTGGAAAGAATATCTAATATAATAATTGTGTTAAAAATATACATAAATATACCTACTGTGAAATAAATGTCGGACTGAGAGGACAACAATCAATTGGGAGTAACGGAAATTAGTTTTACATAGTTGAACTATGTAAAACCCATAGTTCAAGTTGTTTTGAAATGTCACATGGAGAAAAATCACCTGAATTACATGTAAACACCAGTGGAAAATCATACACTATGAACATCAGTGCAAATGTTAAATCAGAAGAAAAAAATACTGTCTTTTTCAATTTATTTAATTTCTGTATGTTAGATTCAGTAAATACAATTTGTAATTTACTGAATCTAATATACAGTCAAATAAATGGTAACATAGAAATTAACAAAGTATATATTACAGAGCTAATATTCATTTGAAATAAATTCCAGTTTCCTAACTACACAAAATGTAAACATACAAACAAGCCATCTACTTGAAAACAATAAGTGCATAAAATCCTTAATCAGGAATGAATAAGTTTAGGATATGTCCCATCACAATCATGTGAATGATAATCACTTAATCATATGTAAGTGTTTGAGAAACAGCCAACCGTGGGAAAATGATACCTTTTGAACAATACTGCAACTCATATATTACAGGATGTGATTAATACAAACAGTTTCACAGTGTGATAGAGGGCGAAAACCAAGACCAAAATAAATGAATCATCTCCAAGAAAACGAATGGAACCAATCGGGTGGAAATCTAAACGATATAGTCAACTATATTTTCTGGTTATTTACAGAAATATTGTTCTGTGTGAGCGTTTGTGTTGCGCTGTGGATATAAAATTCAACTGTTTTGGAATTTGTTTGGAATATTCGCATTTAGAAGAGCCATTCTGGAAGGACTGTAATTTAGATTATCATCAGAATTTCTAGAAAGAATTGCCATAGTGTTTAGAATATTAATATAGAATACAATATGTATGAGCTATGGAAAAAAAAAAGGTTTTGGGATATTCACAATTTTAAGAGCCATTCTGGAAGGTCTGTAAATAATTTTAATTATCATTAGAATTTCTAGAAAGAATTCCTATAGTCTTTAGAATATGAATATAGAATATAATATGTATGAGCTATGGAAAAAAATAAACAAAAGTGTGTGCTTGAGGGACACCAGCATATAATTAAATTATTCAGAAAAGCCTAAACGCTGGCACCACTAGACTGTAGTATACTCTAAGAATTCCCATAGTTTTTTGAATGAATATAGAATAAAATATGTATGAGGTATGTAAAAAAAAGCGTGAGTTTGAGGGACACCACCATATACTTAAATTATTCAGAAAAGCCTAATCACTGCCGCCATCACGACTCTACTCTAAGCATTCCCACCTTTTTACAGGAAGGAAATACCCCAAAATGTATTGGAAAATTAGTACAGCGATCTGTAGACAACCAAAGACAAAACATGACGACAATGACAGATGTGTGTCACCCTGGGAAAATTCCAAGGTATCTTATCTCAAAAACATTACCCACAATTCCAGAGGCAAACCAAAACACCATGTGATATCACAGAGAGACATGTTCCCCAGAAATTTCCAAACACATAACGTTATGATTCCTTATCTCTAAATATCACCACAATGTTTTCGCTAACCCAACACACCACATGATGTCACTGACAGAAGGAGATCCCCCATCGAAATTCCAAACATTCCAAAATTTATCTTATCACTATCTATCACCCATAATGCTATACGCAAACCATTTACTTATCTACTACAACTCATAACAATACACATCCAAGACACTGATGTCGCTTCCCCCATTCACCCTACCCCTCATTTGTTCATAGTATTCCACCAATCACGACAGGAATCTTTATCCACTAATATCTTCCTTTTCCATTCAAAACAATAACGTTACTTATTTACAAATAACAAGTACATCACTTATTTACAACTAACAAATTACGTCACTTATCTACATCTGATAATAACAAAGATTCACGACATGATTCCTTATTGTATCTTGATCTTGTTCAAACTGTCCAGCCAATCACGACACGAATCTTATCTTTAATCATCACCCATAATTCCATACGCGAACAAAACAAACAACATTACGTCACACATATAGATGGTCCACAGAAAAATTCCTAACACTCCAAACTCATGACGTCACACAGAAACACACACAATGACATCATCATCTGAACAACCAATCACGTCACGATCCTTTTCTTATCTTGATCTTGATCTTGTCTGAAGTGGCTAACCTACTACTACTACTCGCCACAAAAACGTTTACAGTGAAAAACAATTATAGAGCTGAAGATATTTGAAATAAGGCGGTTCAGCTGTTTGAAGAAATGAATCCCAACATGGATATATTAAGTAAATTAGACAGAATGATGTGAGCTGTAATTGCTTACTACAGAGAAATTTATGCAGAAAAGAAAAATAAACGTGTGCAGACCAATTTGGGCATAATGTACAAATTTCTAAAGAAGCCCGCTCCTGCTCTCACCTTATCCTCTGAAGTCCACAAAGTAAATATCTGGTGAACCATCTCCTTAAAACGCTTTTCTACAGTTCCTGAATTAGAAGACATTTCTGATTACCAGCCTTCTCTGCTTCCTCCGATGAATCGTGCAATTACTAAAGCAACAGGGTTGAAGAATTACTCTTGATCCATGTACTTCCAGCTGATAATTTTAGTGTAAGGGCGCAGAAACTTATTTGTGTTTTATTATTTTTATTACAGTATTGGCTATATACAGAAATTTTATGTTCTCAATTCGAACATCCACTATTTCACTATAACGAAAGAGTAATATTAGTTAAAAAATATAACAAAACAGATCCAAAAAATTTTAAATGTCAATAATATATCCTTATTCATACAGTAATTTTCGACTTACAATAGGATCGTCAGAGTGGAACCCATCGTAAATCGAGGACTGAATGTGCTTGTATATAAATACATGAATTTCGCTCGTACATAAATAAAAAACAAGCTTCATGCACAAAAAGGGTAGTTGGCAGTGTCTACATTTCAGCAGAATCGGCCAACTTGGTTGATCCCGTAGATATCTATACAAATAGCAATAGCGGAAATTTATAATATCATGCTAGCTTAACATTTAATTCACAACCACAACATATCGCAAAGACACCAAAACTGAAGAAAGAAAACCATAACCTTCTTAAACGAAGTATAAATACTATTTCAAATTTCAGCTTGTGGCGGTAAGTGAAAATCTGAGTGAAAAATAAAAAATACATAATATGCTGAAGCACTTAGTATTAATTATTTGCATCATATGCAAATGGCATATAATATTATGGGTTCATGTATAAAACTATACCTATCAGATAATTTGAACAAACATGACGCAACAAGCCAACACGTCTGTCATGGAAACATGCCAAACTCTCTTGGCAACCGCGCGCACACGAGACGTTCCTTACTAATATTTCAAATAATGCTAAATATTTCCTCTATGTATATAATTTTGTTCTTTTCTATATAATTTTTTCTACACCATTATCAAAGATCAAATACCCATCCCCCAGAAAAAAAAGCCCCCTCAGCTTTCTTATATTCAATTTGCTCCACAGGAAGGTTGCTTTGCTTACCAACACGAATTACAGTCACCCAGTTCTGCCGATATAGCAGCACTCGGTACTATTTAGCATCGACCTATTTGGCAAAAATATCCAAAACAGAGCGCAGTCTCCAAACCTTCCACCATTTACCAAACTATCTGTTGTTCTCCTTAACAAACGTTAAGTGATACCACCACACTCGTGCCGCTGGCATACACAAACGATTGGAATCCTCGTGCTGCCTTACGGTTGCTAAGGGAGTAGTCTTGACAGCGGTAGTACCTATACTTCGTCACGTGCTTCTTTTGCTGACGACAGCTGTGTTTTTAAGAGAAACAGAGTGAGAGATATATACATGTGTATTAGTGCTCGTCTGGAATTAACGACCAAGTATGGCCGAAGAGGATGCAAAAGTAAGTCTTAAAAAGATTGCATGTTATTCGGTGCCCTGTGCTAATATTAAGCATCTGTACTGCACATTCTTCAACTGTAAAGTCAATTCCATATGCTTGCTTCTTCCAGATGCTACACACTCTTCTCGCTTAAGCTTCTTGAATGTGAATTTTTATACCAGTCATTCAAACAGCATTTAAACAAAATAGAAAAGATATTTAATCGCATAGTTCCAATCAGAAAAGCTCACCAGCTAAAAAATGAAATTCAGAAAATTACTGAACTGCTCCAGTATTAACTGAACGATTCAGATTAGCCAGATTGTGCCGTTAGCAATATAACCGTAATTAACTGCACTTTTTGTGTAATTTGGCCAGAGAAAAACGGCTACAAGCAACACAAAATTCCGACGTGCAGTTTATGTTTACAGAAACAAGTCCCATAACAGGAGATATGCATGATGACACAAGATTTTATAAAACCACACCCTAAAATGTCGGTACTTCAAGATGTACCACTGCAGGGATGCGTTGGAACTGGTTAATAAGGTAAATAAATATCAACCGAAACAAATCTAGGAACTGACATATTTCCCGCAATCATCAAATACTCATAATCCTCAAATGCGATCTTCACATCAATCACATTCTCAAATGATTTTTAATGTTCGTTAACAGACCAACATACAATACGATGTGCCTCAGTTTTCATTTATCGGATGTCTGTACTGGGTGTCACATGAGTCATGTAAACACTGATATCTTTAAGGTTGAATGTGTTCTTCATATAACATTTACGGTGCCAGGCCCATGAACTTTGCTCTTGGATATTGGTCTCACAACGAGTGATCAAATCATCTACAACCTACAATTATTAAATGATATATAAAACAATAAATGTAATAAAACTTCTAACAACATTACTCATCCCTATCAGTAACAAATTTAATCTGTTCGCTAACATTCTTCACATGAACTACGCACGACGAAGAAA
Source organism: Typopeltis vanoorti (assembly GCF_054136105.1). NCBI lineage: Eukaryota > Metazoa > Arthropoda > Arachnida > Uropygi > Thelyphonidae > Typopeltis > Typopeltis vanoorti. The sequence continues at coordinate 69,753,305 of NC_143555.1, forward strand.
CAACTTGAGAATGATCCCTGACCTCTTCGTGTTGTGATAATCACGGTCAATAACAAGTAGAGTAATGGCGACTTTTCCACACATTGCAGAAAAAAAAAGAAAAGAAATTTCTTGGAAATATCGAAAGTTTATTAGCTGTAAATGCAGCGCATAGGATTCTAAGTTATTCACATATTTAGAAAATAAGACGTGCGCATAACTACTGCAATTTTATAACTGAAGGAAAAAAAAATTTTTTTCCCTTGGAACACTAAAATATATCTCATGCAGAACCAGTTAACTACAGTACTAAATAATCATAATCCACGAAAGCATGTAATATCATTATGTAAATTATAACTTCTGAACGATTTTTCATTTACATCATCGTCATGCTGTTTTCGATATCAATTTTATTTATTACCTTTTATTATAATATTAGTAGCCGGCGTCTGTGGCAACATTTCTGGTATCATACTGCTAGACAGAAGAAAGACCGTTTTGAGTTCGATTCTAGTTACACACGAGAGAGAGTTTTTTACCAGGACTTTTTTACTCCTGCAAACTTGTTTTAAAATGCATTGTTTCAAAACTGTAAAATGCACTCTTCCGTGATGCTTTGAAAATTATCGATAGTCAGGGCTCAGCTATTGGTGACGGCTAAGGGTGGAGACGGCTTCCTACCGATTTCCTTTCCAAAAGTTAGGTGAGGGTAGAAGAGCTATACCTTCTTCCTTTGGGAAATAAAAGACACCAAATGATATTTTTGTTAGTAACTGATAGGATAAAATGAATGCAATTCTCAACCTGGAAGAGATGTTACTTTTTATAGATTCCTCTGTGGTGGTCATAATGGCACATGATTATTAGTGGAAACTTCTAATTATGTAAAGAACTGAGCAAATTTATTTCGAGCTATAGATAAATTAGTCAGTCTTAGACGAAGAAAGGATTTTGTTTTACAATCGAAATTCATGTTTTTCCCCCTTCAGTCAAAACGGAGACAATGAGATCTAAGAAAGAAAACATATAGAGACATCTAGCCTAATCCACCCTAGTTTTAATCAACATAAATCAATAGCAGCTTTTCCTGTGAGTTATAAACTGTCGAATAAAATAAAATCCGGGTGATAGTCGTATTTTGTTAGATCGTATTGTGTTTCTGAAAATTTCACTTCCATGCTAGATAGCTGCATCGTGCCTGCATTAACTGCACTGCCTCCTCTTTCATTCCATCTACTTCTGTCTTTTGGAATAGCCTTCGCCACTCTGCCTTCCCCAAAGATTACAACTGTCAGCAGTTCAAGTAAAATGTGAAAAAATTCCTTCTTTCTTCTATTCTTCTTGCCTACACATGGCACTAATATGCTATAGGTCTTGTGGCCTTTCGTGTGTGTAGATAATTGAAGGGAAACTATCGCCGAATACGAGTATACGAATAAGAATAAATAATTTTTTGTGTGGCGTAATTGGATTGCATTAAATCCACTATTGACTGCTAAAGCTATATTCTCCTTGTGATAAGGGAGGAAACTACAGACTTGGTACAGTCAGCGCAAGGTCTATTTTTTTCATTTCTGTATGTGCGTGTGTGTGTGGGGGGGATTTAGCCGAGCATCGTGTTATTTCGCATCCAAGTAAATATATATTTGTTGTTTATAATTATTAACTGACTTAAACACCGAGAAAAATATAAGATTTAATAAGATTTCACTACTAGTTTCATCGGAAATGCCGACTTCGTCAGGTGAATACAGTACCAGGGAGTAAACAACATCTTAAAAATATATTGTACTTTAGACAAACACAGAGTTTAGAACAAGTAGTAGTTATGTTTGAAATTAAGTCCGAGCATTAGTTCTGGTGTGAAGCACTTTGCGTGTGGATGATATCACGAGTACGCCAAAACTGGATTACAGCGCTATGTGAATCGGTCAGTCTGCAACTGAAAATTGCTGTTCAGATGGGTAGGGTCGAGAGCTATTTCTTTGGATTCCAAGATACGTCTTTCTATTTCATCGGAGCATTTATAGATGTTTGAAGTTAAGTTCCAGTCTATTTCATGTTGTCTCCTTCAACATTGGTATTGGCAGAGAATAAAACATGGCTGGATAGGGCACTAGCACGGATTCTATTGTAAGAAATGTAACGTTGGTGTTCTCCTAGGCGGGGAGAGAGAGAGAGAGAGAGAGAGAGAGAGAGAGAGAGAGAGAGAGAGAGAGAGAGAGAGAGAGAGAGAGAGAGAGAGAGAGAGAGATGGACTTTTCTATCTGGACATAATAAGGTTTGCCGCAACTGCAAATGATTTTGTATACTATACTCCTGGGAACCGAAGAAGATTACATTTTACTTTAGGTTGACTGAGGCAAGATCGGAGTTTTTGGAAAGGAGGAGAAATATATTTTAACATTAAATGTCCAGGATTTTCGCCAGTTTAGGAGAAAGTGAACTTATATACGGTAAGGAGATGTAGGCTGTGGGGTTTTAGTTATCTTCATTACTATGTCGATTACGTACGTTAAGACGATTATAGATACTTTTAGGAGAGTAACCGTTATTTACGAAAGTCCTTTTGAGGTAACTAAGTTTTTGTTGAAGTTCCTCTTCTTCTGACAACAAGGATCTCGCTCGATGAGCTGGTGTGGAAATAATTCCTATTTTTTGAGGTGGAGGGGTAGTGGTGAGACGAAGCATGTGGGTATCTATCGGTGTGTGCTGGCTTTCTAAAGATAGAAATCTTGAGACCCTCAGTTGTTCTAGTACGTTTCATATCTAGAAAAGCCAAAACACCATTAACTTCTGGTTCGGATGTGAAGTTTATGTTTTGATGAAAATTGTTTAAATGATCCAGAAAGGTTTGTAAGTTTTCTGGGCTCTTTGCTCCCAAATCAGGAAAATGTCTTTCATGTAACGCAGCCAGATTTTGGGTGGTTTCAGTGTCATTGAGGAAATAGCTTTTTCCTCAAAATCTTCCAGAAAAACGTTGGCTAGCACCGGAGACAACGGACTAGAGGTTAGCATATCCGCTCTCCGGCCAAGCGGTTGCGGGTTCGAATCTCGAGTAAGTATGGATGTTTGTGATTGTCTTCCACCTTCATACGCCCAAGTATAGATACACTCTCCTAATATGGACTGGGTCACCATGGGAGTAGTAGACCCACAACCTCTCTCAATGGGAGAGGCCTTCACCCTGCATTATGTAGAAAATAGGCTGTTCATCATCATCATATATTTTCATTAAACTTTGCGTTCGAAGAATTTAGTATCAATTTGGTGTTTCGCAAATTTCGTACTGTGTTTGTTCGTTTGAACGTTTTCCCATATAAGCAATAGCTAGTTTGCAAATGCTAGAAATTTCTGCACCATGAATGAATAATGTCTTTTGTGAAATGGCATGGGAATCAGTTTATTCTTAGTCATCACGTAAGCAAACAAGTGGAAGGAAATGATGGTGATTTCAAAACATAAATTAGCATACAGAATTTTGAGAATTTTTAGAAAACGAAATCCGCATGTACGAGTGTATGATTATATATCAGTTAGTTAAAAGGAAAGGCTGAATTTTAATTCTTCAACTAATTAAAATTAATTTAATTAGTTTAAACCTCGCCTCATTAAAAAAAATAATTGCACAAAATCTCGATGTATTGGCAATTATTTGTTTGTTTTTTATAACATCGATGCCTGTACAAAACTTAGATTTCAGCAAGATGATGATTATGCAATCCATAAAACCGGAACATGAGGAAAGTCTGAATCATGCATCAGACCACGTGAGGACACAGGTTGCTTAACGATCGGAACGTCAAAAATGAAAATTTAAGGACATGGTGTAATAAGTGTCGCTATTACTTGTTATTTATTTTTATATTTATTCCTTTCTTATTCTCACTATTCCATCTTACTATTGCATACTTAATTTATCTACCATTCGCACTACGAGAAGGATACTAGAAAATTTATTTGATAAGACTGCGCAACAGTATCTTTTAATTGGTATAAAACTCAGTAATACGGCTGGTTGATTTCTCTCTCTCTTTCTCTCTCTAACACAAATTCCTCCAGTAAAGTTTTACACAAACAGTCGTGGTCTATTTTGCACTTAACTATATGCTTCGGCTATCTTACTTGGTTTCCCGCTCTTAAGTTCGCTTTATTTAGGAACAGTGCATTGTAAAATAAACAATCAGGTGGCACTCTATTGACATGTAATTAAAACACATTTATTTACATACAAAAAACAAAGTACATTAAATAAGCGATAGGGAGGTTATTCTCTCTCTCTACCTATTCTTATATATGTTTGGTATAAAGAAACAAACTTTCTCTTTTCAATATTAAATGACTATACAATATAATTACTCTGTTACTTCTCTGCCTTAAAAAAATCAAATTGCCGAGACTAAATTACTCATAAAGAGATTAGCTAGCTATGGCAAGTTATCTTACAATTTTCATTCCAGTTAACAACAAATCAGAGTACTCTCTTATAGATATTTCTTATTACTATTTCTTATCAGTCCATCTATGACATATCTCCTAGATTACAAAAAGAATGTACATAAAAGGGTGTAACACTTACAGAGGCTCTTTGTCGCGACACCTTCCAAAAGTGCTGCATCAAAGTCACTATGATTTTTCGTTCATCTCAGGACTTAGGTTTCCACCTGGAGAGTCTTGTTTCGCCCCCTGAAACAAGACTCTCTGGATGGAATATCAGCAGGTATATCAGACTCTCTGGAAGGAATTTCAGCAATATTCTAAACGGATTGCTGAAACTTCAGGCTTGAAGATCACTCTATGGCTTTTGGTTTCAGTTAACTTCCCACAGCACTAGGACATCCGACCGGCACTTGGCATCGGCAGTTTTCCCAATTTTTTCCTCTGGCGTGGGTTCGCTGTAAAGTCTGGTCCTCTGGGTCCGACTGCTTCTGGTTCTCCGCCGACTGCCTCTGGCTCTCTTCGGTAACAGCGCTTCGCCTCTCCTGCTTCGGTAAATGGATCTCACCTCCCCTCTGTCAGCAACTAGACCTCGACTCTTCTCTCTCGGCAACTGGACCCGGACTCTCCTCTCGATGTTCGGCTCAGTCCCCTTTTATTTTCGCCTTCTCGGAACCTTGCACCAAGGGTTGTAAACCCCGAAGAAATCGGCAGTTCTCCTTGATCTTTTTGTTAAGGCCGACCCGTTCTTTCATCTCCTCCGTGCACTCTTTTTTCCTTGTCTTGTTGGGAAGCGGAAACTTCTCTGAAACAAGCGGATCTCTTTGATACTAACTTTGAAGGTGTTCATGCGGAGAGCTCGCAAACAACTTTCTCACACCCTTAATCGTAAACAACTTTCTTGTGCTCTTATACATAACTATTATACAAAATATATCTTATACATAACTTATACAAAGTTCTGATGGCAAAGCATTGCCTTTGTTTTTGATATTCTAGAAACTTTAGTTAAAACAGTAATTACAGACAATTCCCATAGCGTTATTTACAAAAATCTTTAACATAAAATACATATAGACAAACAAGGTTATTTTTGTAACAGTTCTCATGGGACTTGATCTCTGTAAAAATCTTTGTAAAGCGCTTTGGTATTTCCAAGCTACATCGAGTTTTACAATGGTATCTATTATATTTAAATAACTTGTGGATATGATTTTGAGAAAACGAAGTTACAAAGTATTAGTATCACAAAGTCCGACGTGTAGTTAACTGCAGTGATTATTATTATTAAGTTTAATTTTATCTATGAGTATCTTAATATAATTTTTGTGTGATTAAGTATACCTGTTATACCAGTTAAAACGATTTAATGACTGAAGTTACATAACACAAACTGAAATGTAGCAAGTGTATATATACCATCTTAGATACAGACACATATGCTTCAAGTCTTGGCATCAAAACTCGAAAAACCTGCACAATCCAAGTGAATTTTAATCAGGATTTGTGTTAATAGCAGAGCAAAGGAGGAAAGATACAGTTAAAATGATTGCTAAAATGATAAATTACGTGTCGAACTGGTATTCTAGGGAAGGATAAGTTTGTCAGAGATACTTTCTGAATCAGTATTATAGTTGCAGAGTTATTATTTTATTGTAACGAAGAATTATACTGACTTGGTTGGCAGAATGAAATGCGCCCTTTTCTCCAACAGGCTATGTGTTCGACTCTAACTATGGCATTAATGTATGTGAAAATCTTCAGATGTTGGAGGTGATGGCATGTTAGACTAGTGTTATGATTCATCACAGAATGGCAATTTTTTTCCTCCCTGAAACTACGGCTTTTCATCCCGGTTAACAGATACTGGCATAAGGTTACATTCGTTTAACAGATATACCGTGTGCTGACAAGTTCTGATAATCCCATTGGAAGAATTGAGGTAGAACCTTGTAACTTACACATTATTCTACATATTCCCCACCAAGTGTTATACACTGTTACAACGTTGCTGCATCATTTACAATCCTATAAGGAAAACAAAAAGTCTTTCCCTTGTTGCACAAACCAATCCTTTTTGCTCTAAGTATTTATCAGAACTTTTCAGCCCCCCGCTCGTAATACACTGGCTTCATACTCTTAGGTGTTCCTGCCGTAATTCCAATAAACCAATCAAATGATGAGACTTCAAACACTTCAGTAAGTGGAGTCTCATCATTTGAGCTTTAAAAAAAAGCTCCATGTTTGACCTGTATACCAGATTATTATCGCCAGAGTTGAGTGAGTGGACGGCACTTCAGCTCTCCAACCAGCACATAATGAAGTCTGAATCCCACTGCAGACACAGATGTGTGTGTGTGTGTGTGTGGTTTCTTTAGGTGATAAATGAATTTTATCAAGGACTGTCAGACCATCATTACGTTTACTGTAGGGATGAAGCAGCTTGAAAAGTTTCCATGTTTGTCTCTAAAGGAGGATAAGGGATTATCCAACGTATATTCGATAAATGATAATTAATGTATGATAGATTTACCAACTTTAGTGGATGGAATTCACATAAAATTTGGAAATGGTGCGAATTAATTCAATGGAAAAAAATCAATGGAAAAAATCGATCACATACATTGCTGCCAATGCAGAAATACCTCGCCTTTTGTAATAAATTTTGGAGAACCATGACAGTTTGCGAGCTAACCATATGAGCCATCAAATGGTGAATTCTGCGAGTCGCTGAAAGATGGTATCAATAATAACAAGGCTGTGTGAAATGATTCCAAAGTATTGTATTTATTATTATTATTATTATTATTCGTGACACCTCCAAGGAGTCCGAAGACTCATCGCGGGAGGCCACCTAGTGTACAACTAGTGTATTTCCACGACTATTTCGCTTTTATTCCCAGTCAACCCCTGGCTTAGTGTTTAGGCAGTTGCATTCATGGTTTCGGATGCAAGTTTAAGATTAAATTAAACTACTTAAATCTAATTTGTTTCAGGAAGTTGAAAAAATTCTAATCTCCAATGTTACTTTTATTGTCTCCTATGTTTTGCATTCATATAATAAAAAAAGTTTAAAACGATATACAGAATTTCTCTGTTATTTAACTTTGTCAGAAATCAGCTTCGCTTACAAGTAAGATGAAGCATAATATTAAGGTACGATGGAAGTTAGTGTTGTAGGAGTCTAAAAGTTTATGTGGAATTTTCACATCAGGGTCGTCGCTATTTTTGTTACTGTGAAATGCTTAAAATAGAAGAGACGCTTCTTCTTTGCTCTCAGTGAGAAACCAACGTACCGTTCCTCCCCTTCTTTCCGGATTGCAGAAGAAAAAGAGGCCTTGTGATTATTCCACATAAAAATGCACAGTATTCGAGATCACCCTAATTATTTAACATGTTAATATGATATTATATTGTTCTTTTTGAATAATTCCAGTAATAATTAAATAAAGTCAGAATTTTAATAAATAAAAATAGCGAAATATTAATATACAACATATCAAAAATTAGCAGAGGTCCGCGAAGCATGTATTTGCTGTCATATCAGTATCTAAACCGCAACTGCATTCTTCGAATATCAATTTATAACAAAAATGCCTCCTAAAATCGAGTGAGGGCCTATATGAGAAAAGTTCAACGAAATGTGCCTTAAAATGTACAGCTATAAACGCATCTCTAAACATATAGCCAGCTACAGTTGTACTTGACGTTATGCATATTTAAACTACGGCCTTCCAATGGGTTCTAATCTTATTTATGAACATTTTTCAAATAAAAGACAAACTGGCCGTAGAATATATACATAATAAAGTGACCCTTGGTCTAAATCTTTTATGATTACCACACACGAAAAGTTGTAAACCTATTATAGGGGATTGGTAATGTACTATAGCAATGAATGTACTAACAGTAACTGTTATAAATATTGCTACAAATATTAGAAATACTAGTATAAATATAAATATTATAAGTATACTATTTAAATATGCATACCAGTAGGTCAAGTAGGATAAAAGTTAGATAATCTGGAAATCCTGTAGTAAATCCAGCCTAAACAAGAAACCGTTTTTCAAGTTACTTCAGGCCTCAACAAATGGTGTTATGAACCTACAACAGATGATGAAATTCATCTACAACCTAAAAGAATTCCCAGATATCCATGTACAAGGTAGAATTCACAGCCAGTTGGGTATGCTATCCGTTTTACAGGAATTAAGACATAGGTAATTAAAACAAAATAATACTCTCCCTAACAAGACTAAGCCAACTAAGTGAGCGAGGTATTCTTTTAATTGCCTACGTCCTCCAGTCAAAACTAATGCCATACCAAGTATCTAACTTTTTTCTCTCTTCCTCCCCGCCTGCTTTTCTCCACTTTACTCCATTCTTCTGATCAAATTATCAGGTAAACGTTTCTAGTATGCTTATGCCTTTTGCAACAAGTAAAGGCATAATAGATTTGCTTTATCAATTTATCTTTATACATATGAAAAATTTTTATGAAATTTGGTGTTTGGGATATATACTAAGTATTGATCCATCTCAGTTTTGATTAAAATCAGATCATTTTAACAAAATTATGCTAAATAAATTATTATTATTATTATTATATATAGGCATCTCCATGGAAGACTCATAGCGGGAAGTCAATATTCTGGTTCATAATAATATACTGTATTTCTAATGCAAATATTTGGCATATATACAATTGAAGCATGGAGTGAATATGACGAATTAATAGACCCTTAGAAAGGAAAGTCATTCGTTCACGAACCGACTGAATAAATGAACTTTCATCATTAATGTTTGGAGCAAACTGTCAGGGTGGTCGTGTGAGCAACAAACGAAGCTCTTTTCATTGCTATTCTTCACAAGTTGGGATACTAATAATAACAGCATGTGTTTAATAAATTTAAGAGTTGGTGATTTAATTAATTAATATAACTATTTATTATATCATAATAATTATATAGAAAACCAAAAAAGTTGATATTATATCGGATACATTTTGTTATAACGGAGTGTTATTTTGCTTTAAAATAAATTATGTGTTATGTGCTATCACATTTCGTCTATTCATGTCGGCAAGGAATGCACCGAACTGTGGCAGCGGCAAAATGTCGAAACCAACAGGCAGAGGAACTTCGGGTAATACAGAATATCATTTTACACACAAAATAACATTCCGTACCAGCCTAAGTTACTCTGTTCAAAAAAAAAAAAAAAAAAAGTTATGGCAAAATGATTCCCCCCATCTTCGAAGGAAGCAGGAAACTCTTCTCCAGATACCAAACACTGAAATTTTTAAGTCACATCTTAGAAGGAGAATGGCTTAACGTCAAGCGACGAAAATTATCACCCATGTAAAGACACTACAAACAGCCATGCTCCCCTCCCTCCCATTTGAACCCACGGCCTGCTGATGGCAGAGCTTAAGCTCTATGCAGTCGGCTAACCAAGCCGGAAACAACCTCCTAACAAAATCAAACTGATTTTAACGCGAATATTACTTATTTGTAATCATCGTGATTGTTTGCATATTAGCTATTCTTATAAAATAACTTTCTTACAATCGAGCTCCCTTCTCTAGTCATTTTGAAAACATTTTGAACGCTGTGTTCAACCCAAAAAGTGAGACCCAAGTTCAAACCAAAATCAAGCTCAATGGAAGATTCTAGCTTTGCAAATCGATTTCGTTGAGCTTCGAAGGTAGGCTAATTTTTCTGTTTTTCTATAATATAATATCTCCGACTTTTCTAATACAAGTAGACTAACCTTCAGGAACAAAACAGACGGACAGACATAACATTGAAAAGCCGTTATCTTAGTTGCCAGGAAACTAATCTAACCGAAAATATTATTCAGATCAAACTTGGAATGAACGTCATGTTAATAGTAAACGATTGGCAGCGTCCATAGCAAGTTTTCAATACATGTTGAAGAGTATTTTTTATGATATTTACCGCCTTCATATAATATCTTGGAGATCCATAAACGCGTATATCAAACATTGTCCATATTTCTTTTATTAATTTATTTACCTGATTAAGTTTCATACATTCTCATGTCTCCAGATGGGTTTTGTGTATTTCGTTTCATATCCTATAAAAGCGCCAACTATTCCTATACTTGATACAAAGAATTACATCCACAACTGTGTGGACCGTCAATTATTCTACATTATTATTACTCTGAAAAGAATATCAAAATAATAACTAACAGTTTTCCTGCATATACTTGATCAGTCTGGTTTCTGTCGTGTATGATGCGTCATCGTTGCTCTATTCCAGGCAGAGATAAAACTTAGATTAAATGTGGAAGTACTCTCAAAATAACTTGAGCAAAGTGTCGAGATAATCTCTGGTCAAGTCAAAAATTTGAAAGATGCATATGAAACCTTGAACACTGTGGAAGTTCAAAAGTCTGATAGGAAACGGAAGAAAAAAAAAAGAACAAACTTCAAATAAGCATATCAAATTATCAGAAACATTTAAACATACGTTTCAAACCAATATATCCAGCTTAAGTGTTTTAGCACCTCAGTAAATAATTTTATGTTAAATTAATAAGAACATTTAGAAGCACAAACTTGAAAAGAAATTAATGTAATGTGAAGTGGATAATTTTCTTCTCATTAGGAAAGAAAGTTTTTTTCCCTAACACTCTGTGTTTATTTTCTTTTATAATTTGTGTTTAATGCATTTTTTGCAAGTCACGCAACCTGCTTATCAAACAGTCACTTGATGAATCACGCATCGAAGTTGCCTATTTCAAACAGCAGTTGGTACTCAATCCACACATCCGTTTTGTATAACTTTTTATTTCATAAAGGAGAGTTATATGAGCATACTCTGCCACATTAGCTCTCTCATCTCAAACAATTCATCGGAATAATCAGGTCTAGAGGTCTCAGTAGTTTTAATCATCACGTTGTCTACCAACAAGGAATACACTGAAAGATGGAGACACTTATAGTCAAACCAGGAAGAAATAGTCACCGTACTTACATTACAACTGGACATAAGCAACAGTGTGTAATTATCATCTCCAAGACATCCCACAATACGGCGAATCTTAAAGCCTAGTACAGATGAGTGTGCGTGTATTACATACATGCATTACAAAGAGTGTGTGTGGATGCGAGTATGTGTATAGCGAGCGAGCGAGCACACATGCAGATGTTCAAGATCAGCTATCAGACCTTGAACACTGTGTAAGTTCAAAAGTCTGAGAGGAAACGGAAGAAAAAAGAACAAACTTGTCGAATAGGAGTTTAACAAAATGCTCTATATCACTAACCAATTCATGCAAATTACTTCAAATGAAAATATGGAGAATTACGTTGAGTGTAAGATCTTTTCACCCTACGAATGATATCTCCTGAATTGGAATTAATAACAATACCACTAAATGAAAGCTACTCGATTTTGTTTCTTTTTAAAACTTTCTTACACGCTTTTCTTTTCAATAGACTATTCAAAGAAAGAAAGTTAAATGAGAATTTTATCCTGCTCAAAACTAAATGGTGATCACTTTCAGTTTCAACAATCCTGTATACTCATGTCCTGAACCAGCATGCAGATATTGATATTCACAATAACATAGCCAATGGGATTTTCCTATTTCTCGTGTCTTCTCTCCGTGTGTAATTTGCAACTGTTTTTGCTGGAACATTGTGTTAATAACAGGCACTTACCATTCATTCCTACTCTGCTGTTTACATCTCCAACAAGCACCAACTTTCGTTTTTATATCAGCTGGAACATTGAGTCGAAAATCTTTTTCACTGCTTCCTTAGAACTATCTGTGAGACCACAGGTACAAATATTGTCCAAATTCCTATTTTGAAATGTGCTCACACCGCTCTGCTTGAAACTTCCTGCTAATCGAGTTAATCATCGTCTTTAGTGTTGAATGCTCTAGTTCTTTCTTCATTTCTCTGATCACTGTTGCACGAATATAACATCTTATATTTGTTATTTAACAAGTTATTTAAATATTAATTTACATTTATTAATGCGCATTTTCATTTTAATAATACAATTCAAACCGATAAAATAAAAATTATTTTTGACAAACTATAAAATATTAATTTTAATTCTTAATTTATGTTCGTTGTTTAGATAACGAATCTTCGTTTAAACAATGTTAATTTGAGATCGTTTGTTCAAGTTGTAAATACAGGTGCTGAAGTTGGATTTATAAGTATAAAAAATAATTTTTCAAATATTTCACATATATGAGAAAGGCTGCCATTATTCCGAAGTTGAGAAACAATGATGTAGAGAACAAAGCACTTTAACGTGTTTCAGTGAAATTCATGAGATGGGGAAAAAATAAAATTAAAAAAAAAACCCCGCAAGAACAGTTTTATTTAACAGTCTTTCAAATTTATTACTCTAGACCTTGAAAATATCTATATTATCAGTTTTTTATATCACTTTATCATATTCCGATTCCTTTTACAAAACTCTTTTCTCAACATTCTACAATAATAATTGAAGCTGATTGCTATTTAGCAATCTATACTGCATTTTGAAGAAAAGTGAAAGAGGAAAAAGTAACGCTAAAGCTTTTCAGTAATACGCTGAAGTGAAACACGTGGCCAGAACTGTACACGCATCATCGCTCATTGCGTGCAAGCCACTAGAACAAACTATAAGCAGTAAACAGGCCAGGTTTACGTACAGTTCTTACCTACAAAGTGTATCAAAAAACAGCAAAACGGTGAGTAACTGAACGAATATACGTAGAAGAAAATTAATGTCTAGATTTCTTTTTACTTTATTGCGTGTGTTTCTAGATACTTTAGATGTCTTATGTAATTCTGCTGAGCAGAAGACTTTAATCAGTGTAGTTACACGTTGCAAGGCAGCATAACACTGGGGGATGTTGTGTCCTAATTCTGACGCGGTGAATGAAACCGCGGAAGATGTTTAAATACGGAAGGTATTTAAAAATAAAGTTGTGAAAAAAATCTTCAGAGGAATACTGTAGCTAATGGAAGAACTCAAAATCTTTGGGTTATTTTTAATTACAGTCGGAGTAACAATATCAGAATCGCATCTATAATCTCTTCAAAATGTGTTGTTACGTATTGCAGTATGATTTCTCGATAAGTCCGTCAGTAGAAGAAAAAGGTACATTTTAATTTCATTATTTAAAATTCGCACCCGCAAAGGTAATCAGTGATTTTCAAATTGAGTACTGTAGGGAGTCACTGAACCATCTAATTACAATAATCATTAGGGCTAGCACAACTTTAAGTCGAAAATTATCGATCCACCACTTTTAATCGACAAAAGTGCGAAGGACATAGACTGCTAATTTATACTGCCACATTTAATAATAATCAGAACACTTTGAAAACCGACTTCAAAAAAAAAACAACTTTTTTTTTCATCTTCATCCTGCTCCACGTGCACCTCTACAAGTCCCGTTGTTATAAACTAATTTAGACCAAATTTTGAAAATATATCTTTCTTATACTGCTGAAGGTTCTAGAATAAACTCGGCCAATTGATACTAAATGAAGGGAGGTTTGTGGACAGGTGTGTGGGGGGAGGGGGAGGGGGGGAATCACTTCCTTAAATAGATACTTGCACAAGTTGCATCGTTCAACCAATTTTACCTAATGTGAATGACATCGGTTTCTAACACTGGTTAAGGTTATTTGAAAAATTCAGCCCAAAAAAGGAAAGAGGGATTATAAGGGGGGAGGGGTCACTTTCTCCGCAAATTTTATAGGCTGCACCCTTCAACCGTTTTCGATTATATTTGATTGTTATTGCGAAATTGACATAGTATCTTTACAATTTCGTACAAAGGACCAAGAAAGTAAAATACCAACCAACGATATTGACTACAGTTCGTATCATTCACCTGATTTCTCAACTGTTTAACTCACCTCGTCTAAAAATCAACTGTATTTTATTTTTTTTAAAAAAATCGTATGTGACAAACTGAGAAAGTAAAGAGGAAGATTGCTCGCAATTTAGAAGTAGCTGTGAACATTACAGTTTTATAATTGAGAATAAAAAGTATCCTCTGAAACTCCAGATGTAATATACAGAAATACCAATAATAAGACTGCTGATAAGAATATCAGTAAAAGCAGTAAATTGCAGCCCATACTGGCTTTCTCACTTCGGCGCTCACGTTTCGTGTATGAGATATTACTATAGAATACGAATTACCTGTGCAATTGAATAATATCAGTAAGATGGATGTTAAAAAGAGTGCTAAGAAATTAATTGCGATACAATAGAGATATTCATTGGTGATGATAGAAGTTTGGTGGGTTAACAAAGTAGAATAAAAATGCTGCAATGCTTTTTATGCTTGATTTTTTTCTGTATTAATTTTAATATTAATTTTATTATTAATTCGTATTAATTTTAATAGCTTTCGTATAATAATTTAGAATACTTTGTTTTACCATTATCGCGTATATTCTACTATACGGCATATAAAAATAATATCAGTAAACCCGTAAATTGAAGTCAACTTCTTGTTGTCTCACTCCGGCGCTCACTTCCTCATGTATGAGATATTTCATTATGTATAACATAATCCCTGTATGACATGAATGATCTGCACAACTGAACGAAGGGGAATTTGAAATATAGCTAGGAAAGAACAGTGTAAGAAGGTAATTTCGATACAACAGTGGTGGTCCACTGGAAAAATAGCGAGGATACTAGAAACGTTGGTGGTCAGCAAAACAGAATTTAAAATAAAATGTTACAATGCTTGTTTTCCTTTCTTTATTGCTTATCTTAATAGAGTTTGTATAATAATTTAGAATATTTTTACAATTATTGCTTACATTAATTTACCGGTCTGGTTGACCGAGTGGTTAGCGTATCCGCTCTTCAGCCAAAAGACTGCGGGTTCGAATCCCGCCGTGGGCATGGATGTTGTAATTGTCTGTGAAAGTAGTGGCAGTCGGCGGTAGATGGCGTCGGTGTTAGATGATGAAGGTTGGTGGAGTAGTGAGACAAAGCGTTGTAGAGTAGATGCCCTCCCTCGATGAGTCTTTGGACTCCCTGGAAGTGTGATGTAATAATAATATTGCTGTTTTACTTATCCATTATTTATATACTATCTTTCAATATTAATTATTTAATTATTAAAATGCATAAGTATAATAATCTTTAATTAATTTCATAGTATTAAGTCGGATTCGTTTCTAAGGATCTTGGAATAATTATCGTTGCTGCACACAAACAGTTTCTACAAAGGTTCAGTAGATGAGGTTACTGAAAATTAAGACGATCGATTTTTGAGTTTGCCGTTAAATGACTTCCTACTTTTGCTGTAAAGATGGCTCTTTTGCTGGCAAAATGCCTAGAGCTGAACACGTGTCTCCATGCCAAAGCATCGCTCATAGTACATATGTTTATTAGCAGCAACAGGTAAATGTTTAAATCCGACTTTATTGTTTATTTTCTGCGTGCCTGTAGCGATATAGAAATTATAAGAGTGAAGATTGCTATTTTTGAAATCAGCGATCATGGTAAACAGGTTTGTTTTACAAATTAGTGCAATACAATACGAGTTCAGCAATTTTTTTTTTCTTTTTCTTAAGTATTAAATAAGTTAATAAAACTCTACTATACAATAATACACGTCCCTTCTTGTTAAGATAAAATTCAGAAAAAATTATAAAGTGCAACAAGGCAAATTTTTTTTTAAATGACCTTTTTAATATCAACTATAGGAATAAAAAAAATACTATTCATCTACTCTTTTTTCTGAAATAGCTGCAAAATGATGTAAATCATAATTTTATAATGTTTTACACTCGAAGAAGTCTATTTTAAATTTCGTCGTGTGTATGTTATATGAGCATATTACAGTAATATTTTATTGTGTGTGTATTTTCTCATGATTTTATATTATTATATTAAAAAGTGGTTTGCTTGATCTTGATATTTTAGTTGACGTTTTGGGTGAAATATCACGCATTCATCGGAAGAAATTAATACCCTGCATAAACTTTGCAGGGTATTAATAACAGAAAGAAGCACAGAGTGAATTACACTATTAATAGATTCTAAAATGTTCTATTTGCGTTATTATATTCATTGTTTCTAATTGCTGGAACATTTCTACACAGATGAAAGCATTATTGGATCTGCAAAAGCATAGTCTGAATTGAGCTTTATATTTGTGTCCATTTTAGGACGTCTTATGATGCCTCTGTGTATTTAAAATTACGGAAGATATAAAATTTTGTTGTTCTTTTTTCAGTGCATATTGAATTCCCATGATGACTGATGTTATGATTTATTAGAGGAACAGAGCTATAGAATTCATTATTTTATATTCCACATCATTAGGATGTTGTTCTGCACTGTCTTTTGTGGTCTGTTTTAGACAAGGTAACGTGTCAGTGGACGTTGTTCAGAAGAACCTGTTTTGCTTTAGGAAAACGTAGGAAAGCGCGATATTGTGCAAAAAGGATTGAAGGCAGTTCTAATTTTAAGGCTTCTGCTAAGGCCTATTAAGGCGAAACTGTTCCACCGTAAGGTAAATTGATGTAACCTTATATTTCTTCATTCGATACAAGATTCATTCCTATATAAAAGGATCTTATCATGTGAAGCAAGCATTTTTTTTTTGCCTAGTATCCATGTCATATTCATCACTGTTTTTTATATTTTGATAAACGGAGTGGATGGTGTCTCTCTCTCTTACCTAAAAGCCGTAGGTTCAAATCCCGCTTCATGAATGTTTAGGAAGTGAATTATGTTTATCGCCCAGTGTGTGACTACGAACCTTCTCTTAATTCTTTGAAGTTCCCTGAAGTATCTTGAAAAATCACTATAGTGCTTTTTCAAGATATAAACAGAATAAAGACAAGAAATAAAGTCATCTGGCTTTTTTTTATTAGAAGCAAACATTTTATGTAAATTTGTGACGTGATAGCAGAAGTGTGTGGGTGGGGGGACATTAAAGTCTGTGGCAGAGAGCGGGAAAAGAATCCAAAAGTCAAAATCTCTGGGAAAAAAGTTTTCTATTATTTTAAGGTGAACCACTTTCCAAAACAGTCTCATTCGTAGTGTTATATTCTTCAGGATAACGCCGAGGAGGCTAAACCGTTTAGCAGAGTATATCATGTCTATTAAATGCGCGACTTCAGCCAATTTGTCTGGTATGTGTGTGGGAAGAAGGAAGATTTTCTCTTCAGGAAGAAATATACTGTCGTCTACATATGATACCAGTTTCTACTGGAAGGAGAGTTTCCCTCTTACTGGAAACATTTCTCTTTTTTGGGGGGGGGGGATTTTTTGGAAAAATCCCAGTTTCATCCCGAAAATTGGAATGAAAATCCTGCCACATCCATATGAGACATGCTAACCCACATCTTCAGTTGCAAATTCCTAATAAATGTTCTTCGCATACTAGATGGGATTCGAATCGATCTTTCCAAGTTAAGGGCATTGTTGATATCGACTGAGCTACAGATGCGCTGTTACTTAGTACCACACTACTATTTTTTAAAGGTGATTCCCCATCCCGTTATAAACTTTAAAGGCATATTCTATACTCTTCAAAACCAATAAAAAAGGTCCCAAGTAACCATGACCCCGGAAATCTCCCATTTTCGATATAAAGCCTTTTGTTGTATCAGATCGAACGTCGAAAACAGGACATGCAGATAGAAGGCAAAATATCCAGAAATAAGCATAAATTCCTTAGTGAGCAAAGGAAACACTGTACAATGAAAACATACCTTACAGCAAGTATTCAAAATGACCTCCATTTGTCAAGAATACAGCTGTTGAGACGTCTCGTCATTGACAGTCGCACGCGCTAGAAAGTCCCTGCATGGTATCTGAGGAGTGCAATCATGCATTTCTCGCTAGGGTAGAATACAAACAAATGATTTCAAATGGCCCCACAAATAAAAATCCAAAGGATTGAGGTGAGATGACCAAAGCTGGCTATGTAGCTGGTCAACCGTGACATTTATATCATTCAGGAAATCTTTGATCAAGATAGGCTCGGACCTCATGACTGAAGTGAGGTAGAGCTACGTCATGTTTCTCCTACATGCCAAAAGAGGGAGGAACATCACGTAGCGCTATCAAGCGCATCATGAAACATGTTTTCTGGCAGGTTTTGAGAGAAGTTAAAGTACAAAGTTCCAGTTTGCCAAAACATACAGTTCTATTAATCTGTCTTCAAAGATACCTACCCACCTACCATTTAAGGTCGTTGTGTTCCTTACGCTGCAACTTTTAAGAGGCCCTCCTCTACTGAGTAAATTTTAGGAAATCTACATTGAGACAGAGGCCATCCTTTGTAATGTGAGGCCCTATGCTGTGGCTTGTTTAGCTTATGCATGACTCCTGCCCGGATAGATACCCATACGTTGAGAATTACTGCTGATGTCTTGAATAATTAACTGCATGTGGATTTAAATTGGCCTACATGTGATTGCTACGATAATTGAAAATACTATCTTGAGTGAACGCTGTCTTGTCTGTGAAAAAGCATGCAAAAGAGGAATCGCTGGTCCTGCATACGAAAATTACACGTAGAAGCCACTGACAAAATATCAATCGACGAAAATGACGTCTAATAAAACTGCTTGAACCCGCTGTAAATGGTATAGGATAAGCTGATTTTTATGGACGACCCACCATACAAGTGGCTGAGAAATCTCTTCCACTGACACCCTACATATGCTAGAGCGTGGAAACGGTGCAAACTAGATGCAGTGTGTTTTCCTCGTGTTTCGGTACCTTGATGGTTCTTCGTCCTTTCCTTCATTTCGCGGTGAAAAAAATGTGCCTGTCACAAAGGTGGTGACGAAAATGAGTGAACATTTGAGAGCATGATTTAGTGAAGACCTCCTGATAAAGACGACGTGTTTCTGTTAGCACGTCCATAATAAAAGTGCATATCAGCCAATTCAGGGAAAGCGAACTTGCACTCCATTGTAAAACTGAAACAAATAGCAAACGCTACTTACTGAGGGCGAACCTATTAGACCGAACGCAAATTTAAGCAGTCTTGCATGTGATTCTGGCTACTTACGATCACCTGATTCATCGTGCTGCATGTATCCGTTTTGCATGTTGTCAATGTTCGTGCTTCCGCTACAAAGGGTTGTATCTGAAATGACGAAGTTTCCGGAATCATATTCATAAGGACCGTTTTCATAAAAAAAAGGGGGGTGGGATCATCCTATATAGTAGTTCTGTGAATCCATCCGAGCTGGAATCCAGAATTACTAGAAATGAAATGGACTTACGGATATTTGCCTACTAAAAATAAATAAATAAATAAATAAACTACAAGAAATTAATACTATAACACCATAATATACTTTACTAATATAATATACTAATATACTACTATAATATAATACTACATTTGTGTCCAACACTTTTGGGTATAAAAGCAATATTTGAAATAATACATATATTTTGCGCGCATTTTATTGTCCTTTTCTTTTTCGCAGATACCCTCTTCTCCAGTTTGGGATATGGATCCAAGAATATACATCAGTGGATTTGTTAACATTTTGAATATTTTTAATGTTCACGAATGTAAAAATTAAATCAGGAGCAACTTTTTACTACTGTTGTTGTACAACAATATCAGTGAGGCAAATAGGATGTTTTTGGTTGTATATTCGTGATATCGTTTTAAAAAAAAAACTGGGGTTCCAAAATGGTACACTATTCACAATACACATGAAGGCACCAATTCATATCTTATTTCTGGTTATAGATATTTTTAATTTCAATCGAGAAAAAAGTTTACTTCCAAGTGAATAAATGACAACAACGATCATCTAAATAGAACACAATCAATTCGTCTGTCAGAATGACTAGCCGATGGTGTATTCGCTCTCGAAATAACAGGCTGTGTATTCGAATTCCAGAGTACGCACCGATGTCTTTAAGTGAGAGATTAATCCCATCACTCGGTGTAAGACCACAATTCTACTTACTGGAGGTTTCAAGAAATTCCATGTTATGGGTCTTGGAGCAAAGCAGCGTTTCTGAATTATTATTATTATTTGCGGCATCTCCATGGAGTCCGGAGACTCACTGCGGGAGACCGAAATCAACCATCATACACATAAATCCTATCATACCTCTCCTTTAATCCATTCCCCATTAAAGAACTAGCAACCAATTCTGGCAATGCATTCCATCCACCAATCTCCACGCAAAAAATCTGGTCCGCACACTCCTACTAGACACACTTTTACAAAACTTCCACAGATGGCCCCTAGCTCTCTAACTATTTGTCGTACATGGAAAAATTTCGCGTGCATAAATTTTATACAACCCCTTTAATATCATCTTCCCCCCTTTTTCCGCCTGTCAACTGAACTTTGTAACCCACAACCTTCAACCTATCCTCGTAGGGAGTATTCCTGTCACCTGTCTCTGAATCTTTTCGATCACCTCCTAGTCCCCAAGAAACCAAGTTGACCAAATCTCTACACATTAGTAAGATGTGGCCGAATAAAGAGGGATAATAACTTCCCTATCTTAACTTGTTAGAGTTTTTTCAACATCCAAGTAATCCTTTGACTATTTAACCACCTTTTGCAATATTCCCTCTGAAGTTTAACTCTTTATCTACCATTATCCCCAAGTCCCTAGCCTCATCAAAATCCTGCAATCCAATACCATCAATATGATACACCACATTCAATCCTTTTCAACCAGAAGTGCGTAACCATAACCTTATATTTTGCAACATTAAATTCCTATTCTTCCCATTCGGCCCTTAGGACGGGTGAGTACCCCCCCCTCCCAGTCAGGAGCTTACGACGAATTAATGCAGCTGGTTCGTCACTTCTCTGCTGCATCCCCTTAGGGTGATATTCATGACTGTAATCCATGTGTGTTTACGGGGACAGTTTGACTGTTCTGGGGGGGGACGAAAAACCCGAGTTTCCGGGTGAAAAAACTTTGCCTTCGTATGAGACCGAATAACTCACTTTTTGTCGAAAGAGACCAGATAAAGATTCCTCACGTCACTGAATCGAACCCAGGTTTTTCCGACCAAAAGGCTTCGTCTGTATCGACTGAGCTACGGAGGCTCTAACATTAAATTGACAATCATTATTCTTTGCCCACAGTGCCAATTTATTTAAATTATCCTCCAAGATATCTACATCACCTTTATCAACTATTGCTCCCCCCAGTTTTGCATCATCAACAAACAATTGAATATCCCCTCTCAAATCTTTCCCTATGTCACTGATATAAAAATTAAAGCATACTGGCCCTAGTACCGAACCCTGAGGTACTCCACTAGTCACGATAATACCACTGTCACCAATTATCTAATCCATAGTACCAATGAATAACAGATTTACAAACTTTCGTGGGAATTCACATAAAAATTACTTTAAATTTGAAATTGATTAAGTTTTTACTGTTAAGGAATATAATTGTGTCCTTCATGTTAATATTAATATTCACAACTTTTGCTTGTGTACTCTAATTTTAATTGTTTCATACTTTTCTTGTTCTAATCTGTATGTACTAAATTTTATTTTTTGCTCGTTCGTGAAGAAGGACATTCCAAATGCTGAGTACAGCAGTGTTCGCTAGCCATGAGGCACCCTATGGGTACCCTTTGTTAGTAAAATGCGGTAAAAAGTCTAGTCGCGGAAGCGTGATTGCATTCAGCCTACCTAAACATAAATCAAAGAAACATCTACGAGTATGACACTGCAGGAAGAACAAGTTGCAAATCTGGGAACAAAAGCAAAAACTGGTTGGTTATTATAATGGTGTTCACGGCGTACAAATATATATTACATGCAAGATATTATTCTTGTAACAGATTGGAACTATTCAAAGAAAACACTGTTCTACTTACTGAGAAGGGATTTAATTGCCTGGTATAGTGGTATCGTTACAAGTATATTGTTTCCTATTATAAACTGATGTTTTTTTCCTTAATCATTCCTACACACGAGAGGTATTTTGTCAGAGTTTGTTTGTAACATCCTTTATACTTGAATTCAACTGTAAAGGATGTTATGATACCCTTAACAGAAGTGGGAGGGAATTATGACGATTGCATATTCTTTCTAATAGCAGCACTAAAAGAATTCCTCATTCTGTTGCTAAATTCCTTGTTAAAATCTGTGCAATAATTTTTAGCCAATCCTAAATATAATAGGGCTTTACTATAGCATTACTTAATGAAAAAGACAATCCTTTAGTGCTTCACTTTATTATAATTGCTGGACTGAATATCTTTGGGATCTATATAAAAGTTTCATATCTTCCACTCCACCAGTTTCCAATGAATACGACAAAAAGACTAATCGGGATACCAAAACATATATTGTAGTCTGGATGAGAACATTCTCCCACTGTTTCTGATGGGGAGACGTATGATATGATATGATATATCATATCATACTTCTCGTTCTCACATTAGAGAATGAGGAACGCGATCTTCTATTTTTCGCTTATATTATTTCTAAAATAATAATTACGTAATGAAACAGACTATTCCTGCACACGTTTCAGGCAATAATCTATATTAACTGGGCAGTCTAGTTTGCAGAACAGGTAGAGTATTGCTCGCCAACCGCAGGCTGTGAGTTCTAACCCTTTAGAAGTCATAAATGTGATTGTTCTTAAGATGGAAAATTAATTTCATCGTCCGGTGTGACACCACGATTTCGCTTATTGGATGAATGAAGTAGCTTGCAAAATTTCCATGTTTGGTCTCTAGAACAGGATTTTCAGATTATAAAAAAAATTAATAGTATAAAATATATAAAATGAATAAAAATTATTATGTTTATTAATTTTATAATAAAAATAACAAAAGAAGATTACATTTACAATCTTTCTTGGGTGGGAGTCACATATCATATCATACTCATCTTTCTTACTTGTCAAACATAATATTCCACAAATCCATAAAATTTATCGGATATCTACCACTACTTTCTTAAATATCATCTAAATGTTTCCTCAGTACACTGTCAGTTAATTTTTATCTTTAGTTTTATCGATACTCAATCCTGTTTCATTTCTAGCAAGAGAGAGAGAGAGAGAGAGAGAGAGAGAGAGCAATGCCCAGTCCATATATAATCATTGAATGTCGTTCGTACATCTGGCAAACTTCCCGAAAAAACTCCTCAAAATTTCTTAACTCTGTCAAGAACAAAACAACCCCTTGATTAGATCCCCTTCCTAATTCTCGAGTCGCTCCACTCTCTCACAGATAGATTTCTGTCGTTCTCACCTTCTTCCGATATTTCTATAGCCATTACCGTTCGTCAGATCAACATAATCAATTCTTGTTCATGTTACTGTTTTGAATCATTAAGACTATGATGTCAGTGTATTATTATTATTATTATTATTATTATTATTATTATTATGACTGTAAATCGTTTCTCGCGTTTTGCTGGTTGGTTTGTCTCTGTTATGTGGGATGAAAACCCATGCCACCTTCGTATGAGACCAGCAATTCTGTCACTTTTCTTCAAACCTCTTAAGATGCTTATTCAATGCGTCCATGTTGATTCGCACTTCAATTTCAAACTTTGTTTTCTCTTCACAGAACGTGTAAAACTTTCATTACTTCCTCATTCATCCTTATTTTCTATAGTAGAGTCACAAGTTACAACACTTCTTTGTAACCGTACTTAATTACTATAGACGGGCTAACCCTTCATATTTGGAATACTATAAAATATATTTGAAGTAAGTGAAATATGTTGAAACGGTGTTTCAAGACAGATTCTGCCACTCTTGTGTATATCAATGTCTTATGTTTTGAAGCGCTTTCATTTTTGGATAATATCCATAACTGTTCAAAGCATGTTCGCAACACAAAAACTGCATGTTATATTTATTTATTTTTGTAAAATTAGTATTCGTTTACAAATAATATTCGTTCTTTTATTACGTTACACCACTATCAGAGGGTTTTTTGTTGTTATTATTAAGATTATTTTTGACGATTGAACATTCTTAGACTGCTTTGGTCTAGAAAGAGCCAAGGCCTTAATTTAACTGAGAAATGTTCGCATATGATGAGGAAGTGTGCTCCTGCTGCTGCATGGAAGAACAAGGAAATATTGATAAGAAACCATACATCGGAAGTAGTATAAAGGCAGTGACCGATTACCGTACCCACTGAGATGTGGTATTGTCAATAAGGATAGACAAGTGCATAAAAATTATGGATGGGTAAAAATATTGCTGCGTTAGAGAAGAGAGAGAGAGAGTTTTAACATTTTTGTAGCTTTCATTTTTGCGAACGACTTTGACTAAAGCATTACGTTTATATTTTAATATTAAAGAAAGTTTAAAGAAAATTACATCATAAATATTGTCATTGTGTTTAAACAATACAATACTTGGCTGGCATTCCCATCAATTCTGATTTTATAAACATTCTTATTCAGCACTGCTTATATATGCTTATAGAAGAGATATCTGGGAGGCTTGGGGAATTTAAAAACCTGGAAATAAATGTAGCTCATTATATATCAACTTTCAAGGCTGTCCAAGAAATATTTCCCTACATAAGTAAATAAACATACAAGTGGGTTTTTATTTTCCGTATAAGTGAATATTTACTTATCTTTTGTGGGTATCACATATGAGTGCGTGCGTGCTACATATAGGCTGAAAAAAATGCCATGTTTTTTTTGTGTGTGTGCGCATGCGTATTTTCAAATTATATCATCTTTAGTAAGTAGGTCATTTTTAACTTAACAAAAAATACTTAACCATTCATTTGCAGTGCAAGAGATAATGAGGTATCCAATGAGATGGAGTTTCTTATGTTCGCTTCATCAATTTAAATTGGAAGTGCTCATCATAAATATCTGTATTAAAGAAGAAAGGAAGCTAGCGAAAGAAGTGTGTGTGTGTGCGCGCGCGCGCACGCACGCACACGCACATACACACACACCACTAATTGATAGTAATATAATAATTTCTCTGTATTTCCTTCCTCTCTCTCTCTCTCTCTCTCTCTCTCTCGCTCTTTGCTGATTAGTTTTATTGTTGACTACCAAAGCGTCTGAGTTCTAACATTTTTAAATTAATGCATAATTTCTGTGTCCCTGAGCATTTTTCTTCTTAGAATAGTAGAAACAAGTAAAAAAATACTAATAAAAACTGAAAGTAGAGAACGTTCATTACTAAAAAGGAAGAAGTTTGAAAGCTACTAAAAAGAATAACATGTTATATTCTAAGTATGTTACTGAAGCTATGATGTGCCACTTTTATAATTCTTATTAAGAGGTTAAACATCAGCAATAATAGAAAGAGAGAGAGAGAGAGAGAGAGAGAGAGAGAGAGAGAGAGAGAGAGAGAGAGAGTACAATAACAATTTCAAAATGAGAGCAACGCTAAGTATATTATGTATAGATAAACTTTACCTCTTAGTACCACATTAGATTAATAGTAGGCGAAGCTCTGCACTCCTTTCAAATTCTCTTCACGAATAACGACACAAACTACAAGAAAAAAATAACACAGTGAATGAAGACTACTAATTTATTTGTTTTTCTTTAACTACAAAAAACGCAGTTACCAAAAGTTTTGCAAATTTAAACTACTACATAGGTAAACATCGGAGAATTAATCTCGGAGAATCCTATATGCCTTCCTATATGAATCCTACATGCTATGTGTTGCAGCATGCCTTCTGTCGAGGCGACAGAAGACATGCTGCAACAATAAACTCATTCCACACTTGTAATATGTCTTGTTCTTCTGAGTTTTGGTGAATTACTGTAAGGCTAATCTCACCGAAGGATGATGAAAAGGAGAAATTAAAAGTTGTTTTCGTTTGCAAACAAATGAACTAGACAGTTGACCTTGCTGGTCTAATGGATAGGGTCTCCGTTCTCCAAGAAATAGACAGTGGATCCCATTGTAAGATAGAATTTATGAAGGTCTTTAGGTGGTACATTTTGTCCAACAGTGTAAAATTACCAAAAAGAAACTTGTAAAGTTGCAAAAAAAAAAACGTTTGGTGTCTTGAGCAGAGAAACTGGATTATCTAATCCTGTTACAGGTTCACAACACACACACACACACACACACACACACACACACACACACACACACACACACACACACACACACACACACACGAAAAGTGAAACCACCTCACAAAAAATATTCTCAGATTAATTTCAAATCACTCAAGGCCTTCTTGCTTGGAAGAGAGAGAAATATAAAAACAGAATTGGTTTCGGTTCTTTTGAAATATTCTTAAAGAAGTACAATCCATCTTTGAATCACTGAACGTAATGCCTAAACATGACGTTGTCGATTAGCATCTCCATCGTACCATTACTGTCACAATTGCAATTAATATCTAGCCTGTTGGAATCAAATGTCCAACCGTTTCCACGTGTCAAAAACGTTTGTAGTTTCTGTGCTATTATAGTATCGTAAAGACGACAGCAATATTGCGATCAACTCGAACCTTCCAGAATGGCAGAATGCCAAAAATCTAAGTGTTGTCGCTACACGTGGTTAAATACGCCAGTTGACAATTGCACCAGCGTACAAGTATCAAGCACTGTAAAACTAACTGCGATGACTACTCGAAAAAGCACGTGGTGGTGATATGCACTGCTAACAATAACACACTTGGCGGCCAAAGCTGATCAGTGCTGAAGTTCCGAATTCAAGACAAAATAAAGCAAGCTTCAAATCGAACCTGTTAAATACATTACAAAATTTAATTAAGTTTCGCACGTATGATTTTAGTTTAGTATTCTACGTCTTTTACTTTTTCTATATATCACTGCGTAAGCTGAAAAAAGGAAAAAAAAAAAGAAAAAACAATATAACCTTCCCCTGTTCAAAGCTTTAATGTTTATTATTAGTCAACAAACGAAACTAAATAAAACAAAAAAAAGGGGGGAGACATAAATTTGCGTAAATAAACCATCCCTAAGGCATATTGATCATTTATCTAAAACACGTTAACGTCGGCTAAAAGAAATATGTAAAGACTAAGGTACATTATACATAAAAACAATTACAAAAGCAACTACAAGCTCAAATAAATGTAGGTGCAAGACTAATTTGAAAATGGCAAATGATTTTACGCCCTAATGTGGCCTCATCTAGGGATTGAAACAAGGTTTATTCCTCAGAACACATTGATTTACTACAGGTCTCTTGAGATTTGTTAATTGGCGTTCTTGTGGGTTGATATGATTCTACGTTTAGTTGTAAGTAATAAAGTCGGATAAGCGATTGTAGGTAAAAATGTACTCTGAAAAACTACAGGCCTTAATGCAACATCCTTGTATAAGTAATATACCCACAGTATCGGAAGGAACATATACACAATTTGTAATACAATCTGGGAATAAAGGAAAGAGTTAGAGAGTCATAGCTAAACATGGTGATTGATCAAAGCAAGAAGTGAGACTAGATGGCTAATGTAAGCCTGTCATGTATCGCAAACTTGATTAAATCATGCTTTATCTTAGCAGAGCGTGAACCGAAAAGTTAAAAAAAAAAATCTGAACAAAGTTGAGTGTGTGTATTTCTGAAAGCTGAAATTAGTATTTTGTCATTCCTAAAGAGGATTTCCCAAATCCCGAATAATGAAGTAGTTTTGGAAAGCCTCTGCACTGATACTCTGTTGTCAGTGAACATAATACAGAACAATACCTAACCGGTTTTCCAACCGAGCGAAGCCTATGTCTGCATTTATTTCCTATTTCCTCATTATTTATTCATACCTACCAATGCGTATCCATTACAAATGTTGAGATACTTTTTCATCTAGGAAATGGCCTCCAACCATGAAACTTGGAGCTTACTCTAAAAAACTAAAATAAACTAAAAATAACCGTTGAGTAGTGTCTGCCATGCATAGACCGCGAGGTCATTTTCAGTTACATGCGTGTCATTACTAGTTATTATATAATCGGTAATGTTATAAATTACCATATTCCTCTTAGGCATGTTAGACTCAAAAGCCTGTCCTGTAAGGAAACATATCTTCTTGGAAAGCTAATCAATATTCTGATAGGCCAGTTCATCCTGTCTGCAAAGTGATTAATGTAGTGTAGTGTATTACGGTTGTCAATTGCATGAATAAGGTTCAAAGAAACATCCTAACATTCTATTATTTTTAAATAAAATCTATTCAACTAGTAACCCCCCTCAATAGAATGGAAAAAAAGCAATTG
This sequence comes from Typopeltis vanoorti, assembly GCF_054136105.1. NCBI lineage: Eukaryota > Metazoa > Arthropoda > Arachnida > Uropygi > Thelyphonidae > Typopeltis > Typopeltis vanoorti. The sequence continues at coordinate 69,781,923 of NC_143555.1, forward strand.
TGATTCCTATCTTTAAGAAAGGTAATAGAGATGACCCTAAAAACTATACAGGTATCAGTATACTAAATTCCTGTTACAAAATATACAGCAGAATCTTAAATAACAAACTAATGAAATATTCCTAAAACTTTATACTAGAGGTACAGAATGGATTTAGAAAAGGACGATCATGTATAGACCCAGCCTTTTGCCTAAAATTAATAATAGAGAAAAGAAGAGAATACAATTTAGAAACACATATTGCATTTATTGACTTTGAAAAAGCATTTGACAAAGTTAAAAGAAGCATTTTATTTAACATATTAAAAGAAAGACAAATACCAAATAATATTCTAAAAGCTATAAATATATATGAAAACAATCAAATACGAATAAGATTAAATCAAGCTGTCATGTACGAGAGAGATAAACCAAGAGTCCGACAGGGATGGCCCCTTTCAGCAATTCTTTTTAATATTTATCTAAATGAAATAATAATAAAATGGAATAAAAATTCCCATCAAGGTATTAAACTTTCTCTTACAGTGAAGTTAAACACTCCTTTTTGCCGACGACCAAATAATAATTACAAATTCTGAAGATAACTTACAGAAAGCTATTTTAGATCTAAATGAGATATCCAAAGATTATGGTATGATAATATCAACAGAAAAATCAAAAACTATGGCCTTTAAAGGACAAGATCCAGCAAGAACTAAAATAGTAATAGATAACAAGATCTTAGAACAGGTGAATTCATTTAACTACCTAGGATGTATGATAACATATGAAAAAGATATAAGCGTAAAAATTGCAAAATATTTATAAATAACAGGTGTAATTAACTCTATATTTAAACCAAACCTAGTTCAAAAACAAACCAGACTAAAAGTATACAATACATTAGCCCTACCAGTCAATGTATGGAAGCGAAATCTGGACAATAAAACAAAAAGGCAAAGATTAACAACAGCAGAAATGAAGTTTATGAGAAAAACTGCGAAGTATACTCTACAAAAGAGTATACTTCGATCACAAAAAAAACACGAAGAAATTATGAAAGAATTAAACTAGGAATCAGTAATAGAAAAAATAAAAAAAATAATAAACATAAATGGATGGAACACGTTAAAAGAATGAAAACAGAAAGATTACCAAAACAAGCCTTAAATTACAAACCATTAGGAAAATGAAAGCCAGGCCAGGACGTCCTATTAAGAAATTCAACGATGATTTCTAAGGTCGGAGCAGGCCACTCTAAGTCTAAATCCTTGACAATCATGGTGATGATGATGAGTTGCATGTGTTCTGATTGGCTTGTTTGTTTTGAGGAATAAAAAAAAACCTAGATTCCGAGAGAGGAAAAACCCTGCCACCTCCATATGAGATTAGCTAATTCATCTTCAATTGTAAAGCCCTGATAAGTTCTTCAGTCGTAGACGGGAATTCGAACCTTGGTCTTTCCAACCAAAAGACGTCGTCGAATCCGAGTGATCTAATCGGTTATTAATCAAAAGTAATTTCCACAAAAAAAAAAAAAATCTTTACTATGTTCTACATACCAATGTCTATAAACTTTGTGGTTGCGTTGTACTCTATTAACGACCGATATATCTACAGTAAACTTTTATAAACACTAAACAGACATTCATAAACAGGATAATTTCTTCATCATTAATTTTTATATCCCATGTTTATTAAGCTGAATTGCTTCATGAGAATCATTCACATGTAATGTAACGTCAAGCTTTAATTCCTACTGGTTCTCTCTTTGAACTTTCTGATGTAACTGTTATATGAAAAGACATTTTAGAATGCAGTCAAATTACATTATGTTTTCCCCTTATCGTACCGAAAGCTAAGCTAGATTTATGTACTCTCCCCACATTTTCATCTTTGATATATTCATCCATTCTGTTGGCTTTGACAGAGAAGACTAAGTTAGTCTACATACATACCAAATACTGCTGGTGAAACTAATAAATCGAAGTCAAAATTGAAAGTTTTCTGTAGATACAGTCATCAATAGAGAATATCCCATATAATATTTAAGACTTTTCGCTTATTTTATGTTATTTTTGCATTGCAGGAGACATCGCCAATGGCAAGTCCCGATTCATGCACATTAACCCTTCCTAGTGAGTACAATTTTTTTAAATTTATTTTAACAGATTTTAAATACACGAAAGTTAAAAAAAAAGAAATTAATCTCCATCCGAACAAAAGTAACCTCTAATAGCGAGAATCCTATATTTAATTATTTTTTCCTAGTCTTTATTATTATTATTTAATTAATTAGTTTGTTTGTTTATTTTTGCAGAATGGCTTAGCGGCTAAGTAGGACGCATTTCACTAGCAACATGGTAGTTGTCAGTATACCAAGTTGCTGCGTTTTGTTTCTGATATAAATGAATATTGCTACAAGGAAAGTGAATGCCAGTGAAGAGAACATGTAAGCATATAGAATCAATAAAGCTGCAATTTCTCTGCTGATCATGAGTGTTCTCATGCCTCTTTAGTTACTAGACATGTAGAATAACAGAGGCAACGCAGACAGATGGATGATATCATAATTTGACTGAATGTGATTGCTCGCGAGTGCAATTAGTGAATTAAAATGCACTTAATTTTCTATTCTTCTATTAATTGAGAATCGAAAATAGCTTATAATGATATTTTTCCAAATGTTAACTTTCTATTTGTATAATTCTAATGTCTAACTTAAAATGATTACAATTAATATCAACAACCAAAATAATTGATTGATCACCTCGATCGTTGACTGCTTCTCTTTGACCAGTTTGTTTTTCAGACAATCAAAATAAATCTGTTGGCATCAATAATAATAAATACTTTTAATAATGTCTTTCTTTTAATATTTTGAAAATATTTATAGCATAACTTACTAGCTGTACACTTTTTCAAGTGTTCTAAAATTTTTTTTTGATTTTTTTTAGTATCAGAAACAGCTGGTGCACCTAAACAAACGGTTTTTCAAAAGGTGAAAGAAGCAAGAGAGACCTCCACTGGGGCTTTAGGGTTCTTTACTGCCGTAGTAGCTTTGCTTTTTGGAACAGGTAAGAAATCCGGGCACTTCTAATATTATTAAACCGAAGATATATGGAAATATGTTAGTACAGTTTACAGTGATGTATTAATGTAAATGCAATTTACATTAAAATATTGGTAAAGAAAATAAATGTTAACACATTAAACGAGTACGCTTTGAAACTATGCCATTTTGTTTAAATTGCAATAATGTAGGTTACCTATTTAACCTTATATTTAAAGGTTAAATACTGTAATTGAAAGGAAATCACATCGGAACGTAGATCAACATAACTAGAGGGCGCTTTCCCAAGAGGAAATGAAAAAAAAATTGTACTACAAAAAAAAAAGTTAGCTTGCGAGTAGCATTTTAATACAGCAAAACTCAGCTAGTTGCAGCTATGATAGTAATCACTTTCATACAGAAAACTAATCAGCCGCATTTGATTTTTAAAAAAAGCGCTAAAAGTCGAATAGCACGTTCGAATATAAATCTATCAAATCTTGAGGCTCTTCATTCAAGCACTTTTCGATAATAAGATATGAAAATATGTCCTCCTAGTCTGCGAGATGATTCCTGCTCGGAAAAACGGCACATGCACTTTATCTGCAAGACCTAAGTCAGAAATCGGTGAAAAAAAACACACACACGTACATGCACACACACACGTACACGCACACACACAGGTACACGCACACACACACAAGAATGTAAACAATATATATAAAAAAAACCACAGCTAGATCGACTTCACATAGTATTCACCCTCAACCTCTGCGATAAATATTCGTATTGGTATTAAATCCTTTCCTCTATTCTATAATTTATCTTTCTATTAATTACCAGATACGTTTCGCAAGAGTTATTTTATTCGTCCACAACAGTATTTTGTGCATGTGTACGCAAGTTATTGTAGTTATTTGATTATTTTTAATTCTTACAAAAATTTGTTGATCCATTCCATTTTTATTTTTATATTCCATTATTATATACTGCAGTAACTCCGCACTAACGGGATTAAATTTAATAAATTTGGAATACAGGATTTTTATTAAATTTGTATAATTTAAATTGGACCATTTTATTGACAAAATTAGGAAAAACAAAAATTACGTCCACAAATAAGTCGCTATTAATAAAACAAACCTAGCGATGAGTTATATACACGTTATAATGCATCAGATTTTTATGAAAGTACTGCGAATGTATGGAGTTCTTTGAATAGCGCAACTTTCTTGGAAGAAAAAGAAATCCAGCCAAATTATAGTTCTTATTATAAACAATTATACGACACGTTGAATATTATAAACAATTAAGTCTTATTATAAACAATTGCTGTCCAGTATTTCAATATTGATAATCTAACCCTTGCCTAAAAGAATAGTTGAGGAAGAATTTTTTTCCTATTATAATTCCCGTTCTTATTGAAAAAAGGATTGGAAATGTCATCTTTTTTTCCCCGCTATTATCTGACCGCTATGATTGCAAAATTTCTTAAAAACCTGTTTACAGTTACATATGTAGAGAAAAAAAAGTTCAATTATTTTTGGACATTTCAGTGCATGGTTCAATTATTGCAAAAACGAATGTTAACACTGAGAAAAGCAACTACGACACGCATCTGTTATGAACATTTCTTATTTGTTATATTTTAATCTTGTTTAGCCAGTATATAATAACAGCTAAGTGGCTATTTTATTATTTACTGAATCAATTCTTGTAATACAATACCTTTCTTAATTACAACTTTTGCAGCTAGGTTCGTTATATCTTGCACTGAATTCTTGTTTTAATGTTAATTTTGATGAATATATATATATATATATATATAAATATAAAATCACCGGTGCTCAGAAATATTCAAATATAGTACGCAAGTTGTCATTAGAGAAAGTCAAACTGTAAACGAAAATAAAAATTAACGACGACAAAAATGTGTAACTATCGTTTATTCATATTTGATAATGTGTATACAGAAAATCTGAAAATTTATAGTCAGTTCAGGCGGATGGTTGCCTCACCAATATTTTTATCAAGTGGTATTCTGAACTTTAGGTTCATGTTCCACATAATAATATATAGGCAAGATTTTTATGTTTTCGAGAGTCCTACTATAATCAACTGTTTTTAGCTACTGTTGATTTATGATTATATCATGGAATGTTATTGAAACTACATTAGTGAAAATAAATGATTTCAATGATTAGTGAAAACAGCGATATTAAACAAACCACATGAATGGTGTAAAGTACTTCTAGATGTACGGAACTAGATTAACATTATAATAGTGTAACTTAATTTTTCCTTAAGGTAGTTTTTTTAATTTTCTAATTCTTGTACGTACTTTCATATCTTACTTCATTTTAAGTTTTTATTCATTTTTTTTATATTCTAAAAATTTTAAAGATTTTAAAGATGACTTTATATACTGGATTTTACCCATTACTTTTTATATCTTGGATTTTATACCTTATCTTAAGTTATTGAGCATTTTTACATCTTGAGGTTTTATTCTTTACCTTTTATATCTTGTTATTTTATCTATTATTTCTATAATTTGGTTTTAATTATACTGCAACCAACTGTTCTCATCTTTACAAGTTGAGGAGCGGCGTAGTCTGTGAAATACTCCTTCAAATTTTTACCTAAATCTATAATATCCTATTACATCCAAAGTTCTGGCTAGTAAATATTCCCTGACTTCTCAAATCTATCATCACTGTCTTGCTTCTTCATCGATTATGATGTCATTCACTTTAAATGTCGAGTTACAAGACAAGCATAAGCCTAAAAACAGAACTTGGATATCATATCTAGGCCATCATGCTCCGACCTTATTTACGGTTCATCTTGTTGTCATATTCGAATAAATCAAGAAATATTCAAATCCTTTCTTGAATTTCATTTTTAACTCTTCATTTTCATGCATTGCGTACATTCTGTAATTTTATATAAAACAGTATATAACATTAGCTTCCATATTTAACACACACGTTAACTCTCTCTACACACACACACACACACACACACACACACACGTTATCTCTCTCTCTATATATATCTATCTATCTAGGCCACACACACACACATGCGCGCGCGCTTCCTTTTCATCCCTCAGTTTCTATAATGTAACCATGTAATCTAATATAAAAATTAGAGTCCAATTCATGTTCTCCCCTGATACAAAAGTAGTCACGTGTTCTTCCGACAAACCGGTCACTCAGGCTTAAATCTAAAAAAAGTAATGCTTCGATAGGTTTCTAGAACAGCTAACACATCATCTCACAGGCTAACTTACTTTGCCAGAACTTGTTCAAAAGGCGACCGAGTACGGAGATGTGTGGGAGAAAGTACTCTGAAAAGTGCCCGTTGGCCATGAGATTAGTACAATTAAAGCTCTAACCAGCATTAAAACTGTGGCGTTGCCGACATGCACAGTTTAATAATAATAAACTTACTGCCTATTAAAGTTAAAAAGAAAAATTAATATTCGATAAAGTGAAACCTCACAAACCGCAGGTCATTTTATAAACGTTCACAGTTTCAGCAACACAAAATAAGCGTCTCTCACTTTTATTTGCAAGACTCAGTCAGATCAATCATAACTAATTATCAGCTATTACAACTTCCATTCACTTCATCCTTTCAAACTAAAAAAATAGAACGATCTTTATTACTTTAATTTGCATATGCATGAACCTTCCGTCCGTGACGTGAGGAACCTTCTATCTGGTCTCTTTGGACGAAAGGTGAGTGAGCCGGTCCCATACGGAGGTAGGGAGTTTTTTCACCCGGAAACTCGGGTTTTTCGTCCCCCCAGAACAGGCAAACTGGTCCTGTGAACACACGCATCTACAGACATAGGACACACACACTCCAGGAGCCATAGGACTAACCACCTTATCTTCCTCGAATTACGGTTGAGATGTCCAAGAATAGTTGGAAGGTGGCGAGAGCTTAAGTGCCTGTTAGAACCGTTGATAGATATGCTGATCGTTTCCACCTCGGGCTGCGAAGATTCATTTCACATTTCCGACCACCTTCCATCGCGTTAACTTTCTGTGCGTCTTGTACGTTTCTTAGCTCAGATATCACCCTCGCATTACTACTGGGCATTATTACGCTTATAATGTTATTAGTGATGCCGTGTTACTAGTTTTACAAAACGGCAAGGACCAATACGGCTATGTCGGTTATTAAAATACTGAAATACTTCCGTACTGGTTGTTAAGTAGTATAATAGTAATTGCAGTAAGTGATAAAACTGATTATATTAATTTTATGAATGTCGTAGGATGTCCATGAAAACAACTGACAAATGGGTCTCCTAGAGACAACTGAGAAATATTCGCAACACTCTGCTAGTTTGACCTGAGTCGTGGTAGACAGAGGGGGCTGAGTTGAGCATTCTTTATGAAACACTGTGCTTTGGGAGAATTACCAGTTCATCATATTCTCGAATTATGAAGTTGTTTCTGCAACTTCGTAATTCGAGGATAATGATAAACTGGAAATTCCCCAAATATTCAAATGCTTCACATGAAACGTGTTTTAATAATTTAATTAAAAGGAGAAGTTCAAGACTCTGAAGATAGTTTAATCGTTTATGTTATCTCGTGGAGCTGGAAGAAACTACATCTGATACAATACATCAAACTTTACTGTGGGTGCTCGAGAAAAATGGTTTCGATGAGAAATATTTACATATTTGGATTGTCTACAGACGGTACCAGCATAATACTAGTTATGAAGTCTGGAGTTTCAGTCAAAGTCTAGAAAATTTTCTGAATATTTTAATTTGGCTCTAAGTCAACCGTTTTCAGTTATTTCTGGACGACGCAATAAAATACGTAAATCAAGTAATCACTTTATATTTTTTCTTAGTAATCGTTACAATACATCAAATAAACATTAGAGAAAATTAAATAATATATCTGAAAGACTGGAAATTGAAATAATGAAAACTGGAAGGATATTTGGACCTCCATGGATAGCGCTCGCCCGTGGCGAGTAGTTGCAGGCTAGTTTTTTTAAGTTAAAATTAAAACATTTTACTTTAAAACAAAACATAGAAACACCACCACCACTGATCAGTTTATAGATCTTCTGCTGACTAATTGAAAGATCACTAAAAAATGGAGGTTTTGGGCGAGTACGTTTTTTTTTTTTCATGGCGAGGAGGATTTCATATAATTGGACAATTATATAACAGCGTCATATAATATAACAGCGCTAAAAACAGTGGGAAATCGTGCCAAGCATTGATATTTAGTCTAACAGAAATTTCGAAATGGGAAGAGTTAAGTATTGGAAATTTTATTTATTTATTTATTTTTAGAGATTTCGGTTTAATATATGAAATTCTAACAGAGATGTCAATACTTTCTTTTAGCTGTACAAAAAAGAAATGTTTCTGATATTAAAAAGAGACCGAACATATACAACTAAATAAAGGAAGCTATGAAAAGAAGCGGAAGAGATTATACAAATGAAGAAATAGATGCGATTTCAAACAAAATGTGCTATCAATTTGAAGAGAAACAGATAAACTACTAGACGGTGTAATAAATTTATGAAAATAGGTTGTTGTTTGTTGATTAAAATGAAAAATAGAATGAACTGCTAAGGTTTTTCTTTTTTCAATTTACCGAATCCTGAAACTTGGCTAAATGATGTTTGCAAAGCTCTGCAGATTGAAGGTGAAAGAAATTAAAAATATTAAGCCAACTAATTAAATATAGCATTTCAATAATTGATTTTCGTGATTGGTGAAATTTTAATATATAAAAAACTCAGAGAGTATTATAAAGACTATAATATATAAATAAAGGGATTTATAATATATATTTGAATTTTTTAAACTATAATATATATATATATATATATATAAGTTTTGATTTACATACTTAATACTTATTTATATTCATTCATACGTATTTACAGTACAGGTTGTTAAATATTTGAACATGAATTCTGCCTTTTTCGCGGTCCGTGCAAAGTGAGCGTAAAAACACGCGATAATCGACTCCATGTATACGGTTTGACTCCTACTGCAGTATAGGCCACATGTAGAATGTACTGGATTTTTATGAAACAGGGGGATGTCCCAATACTTCTTTTCCTTTCGGCGTAGTGTGTGTGTATATATATGTGTGTGTGTTCTGCGTTTTCCTCCCAACAGTAACCCTACCAGGACGTAATTTATTTCCTACATGCTCCATTGCATAAAATGTATATATTACATGAAGCTTCCAAGTACTGTTTAACATTTACATTTCAAATTTTGTATTCATATTTACATTTCTATTTTACATCTATATGTGCGTAGAGGTACCCGTTGTAACATACCACACCCGATGGCAAAATTTTCAGATAAATTCGTTTCCAGTTTTTCAAACTTCATCACCTTCAGATCCTAAATAGGCACGGAAATGCGTATTGGTCTTAACGGATTTATGACATACAACTGCACATCGCGCATTAATAATTCTGCAATAATTTTCAAGTGGTGAAATAAATTTAATGTGCTAGCAAAAACGTTGGCATGTGTTCAGTATAATAAAGTGAACGGTTCTTTTCACAAGAGAAAAATTACAGAATTACAAGGTGTGTGACATCCAAGAAAAAGTTATTGGATCTCTCCTCCCTCAAGACAGTGATACTTCTTTTCCTTTCAGCGTAGTGTGTGTGTGTGTGTGTGTGGTTGTTCACATTTATGTATGATATTTACCTGTTTACTTGTATCGTCATACAACTTGGAACTTTGTACCTTGATACAATCAATTTATCGTTCGTTCGAGCAAGATAGCTTGAGATTTATTTTATTTACTTATTTTTCTTTTTTGGTCAGGTGATGATGGTTTTGGAAAAAGAAAAAAAACATTGTAGTGTTTTTTTTTCTTAAATTTTTGGGTCGTTTGCACAAAACTTCCTGCACTTCCTGGACGGAGGGCAAATGCTAGAATTAGTCGCACATTCAGACATTGTGTCAAAATACTTTAATTATGACCCAGATGAAATTTTATTATGACCTGATTTTTACTGTTTTTTTTTCGTTCGTCCTCTTTGCATAGCGTCATCAGCACGGTCATTCCACTTTTGAGCATGGAAAACTCGTCGTTAAATTTCTACTCATTGTTTCCTCTTCGAAAGGAAGTTTCAACGTCGTTCTACTTCGAACAGGGAAAGCTGGCTACATAAGTAGCCAACTTTCCCTGTTCGAAGTAGAACTGCGCACGCACACACACACACACACACACACACACACACACACACACACACACACACACACACACACACAGGCACGCTCTTCTAGGAAGTCTGCTGTTTTCTAACAGAGAAGAAATCTCAAATGGCATAACGCTAAATCACATTACTACTACTAAATAAATAAATGGCGAATGATTCAGCAGGTTCTATTCTACCTACATCAAGCAAAAAAGCTTTGTAATAACTGCAACAGTATCATTTGGCGCTCACTCCGAAAGCTTTCTCTGCACTTCTAAGTTTAACTCAATGTGACTATTAAGTTTGCTATACTACATTCAATGTCTCATAGCGGTTACATGTTTTTTTTGTGTTCTGTATAAAGCGAATCAACCACATAAGCTAAATTTTTCATTACTTTACGACCTACACTAAATCTAAGCTATCTGGTAAATTGAAACCATTTAATTCCAACTCGGTTGAAAACACACCCAAATGTATTAGCTTGGTTTCCAGCAAACACTAGAAGCATATTCGTACACAGATAGTCTTTGAAAAATTTTAGGAAAAACTAGTATTTTCCGCTTTTCACATAAAGCAAGAATATTTAATTATTTGATAATTAAATAATCACAAATAAAAATTCTCAAATCACTGCATTATTTGACTGCAAATGCAAATATCCGATTAAAATGCCCATTAAAAGTGAATATGTTAGGAAAGAACTTGACATTGATAGCATTCAGGAATATGTAAGAACTTCTCAGGTGGTACAGCCGCTTAAACTGAATGGAAACGAAAAGGTAAGAAAAGCGAGTTTTCTTTGCCAGGATAGTCAGGAAAAGACCAAGAGGAAGACCAATATATAGGTGGATTGATACAGCAAAATGTGCCTTAGAAGAGAAATATAAGATCTTATAATATTGGAATCTTAACAGAGAACAAATTAATTTCGAGGAAAATTGTCGATAGGAAGTTAGTAACGATGTAACTTTTCATGTAGGACTTTCATAATATCCCGCACATCCTTAATAATAATTTGCAGAATATTCGCATCATCATCATTAAATTTCTGACATATACCTTCAGGATATATGCCAGAAATTAGTTTATGGAAACTAATATATATACTAATATAGTATAAGAAAATAGTTTATGGAGGAGCTGGAGAAGGCATATGACCAGCAGTCTGCTGCAGGGGTCAGTACGCTGACCATGCTATTTAAATTTGATTATTAATAATACAAAAAATTATATGAGGTGAAATATTAAGCTACCTTTCTGAAGATACAAAAGTACATTGACTAATAGTTAATAAAGATATTTTGCGGGGTGATTAAACAGACAGTACGGACAAAGGAGACCTGTAATCAGTTTAATATGGTAAAGTATAAGGTGAAAGCATTTTGGGCTGAAAAGAGCGCCAGTTGGCTGCTACATTGACGGGACGAAACTGCAAGAAATTAATGAGACTACGGGATTCGGGGATGCTGGTGGATTGCGAGTTGAAATTAAGAGAGCATATCTGAAAAATAAAAGTGGTTAAGGTACCTCAAGAATTACCGAGTAGTAATTGAACAATATCCTGACAAACAGAGATAAGCGGGTTATTATTACTTCTTTAGAAGGCATTCTTACGATCCCCCATCTACTTTTATGCACAGATCTGGTTACCCAAGTTTTTTTTAGAGATGTGGAAGAGTTGGAAAGAAGTCAAAGCGGATGACAAATATGATAGCAGTTCTAGGGAATGATCTTTGTAATATTGAAGATCTGTGTGTTACATAAATTGGTTGATAGATGAAAACATATAAGTTACTTAAATTTCTTTTGTACGGAAGAAATTTTAGTAGATGAATTGGGTGAGAACCACGAGCCTTCCCTGGAAACGGAAGTTTCCAGGGAAGGCTCGTGGTTCTCACGAGCCTTCCCTGGTAAACATCCATCGCTCATCTCCAAGTAAACATCTTGTTTACTTGGAGATGAGCGATGGATTAATGGAATGGATTGCAAGAATCGGTTGCCATACTCTGCTAGTGAATGCGTCGAAAGCAAAGCACGAATTGTGCGAATGGTGGATGGATAGTTAGTAAAAGGGTCAGCGGACTTCCCGCGATGAGTCAACGTCTGCATATAATGATAATGACACATAGCTATGAAAATTTAATAAACACGGTTAAACTTCCAATCACATCTGCTTTTTATATTAATTCTTCTTATATTATATTATAGATGACCTATTTGCAAGAAGAAAGAGTATGATTTTTTTTTTTTTTTAAATTAGATAATTTATGGATGAGCCTTTTGTTGAATTAAATGGCTACGCTGATTTGAGGCTATTACTTGATGCATGATCACTGTTCAGTTAAAGCACACCGATTTTATGTATTTTATGTAGAGGTTTTCTTCTTTTGCATTGCTAAAGTTTTAATTGAATGTTTATTATGTTAAACTTCATTTTTTCCTGCATTACAGATAAACTTGCAATTCAACTTTTTTTTTTATTTCATTTACAGTTGTGTGCGCGATATTTATAGCTATTTCCATTGCCCTTCCAATAGCTATGATCATTATAGGTAAGTTCAATTAACGTGAAATCATTCTTAGTGCTTACAATATTACTCAGAATTTCTAAGCGAAATAATTTACACTAATTTAAAAAAAAAAGTCACCCAAAACACGCAGTAACACATTGCGGGGTGGGAGGGGGGGGTTGGAGCGAAGAGCGCATCATTATTGTAACACAAATTGCAATCACTGATCCTATAGGAAAATCTCAGAAGCAACAGGTTCTATTGAAAAACCCTCCAGCAAATGCTCCAATGTCAAATTCAAAAATATCACACTTTTTTGAAGGCCACAAGAAATTCCACTCTGTCGCAGAGTCGATGGGCTTCAATCTCCTCTTCCAGGACACACATCTCTCTAATATCACCAGAGTCACGATTTTTTTTTTTTCAAGAAAACGTGTGAGTACACTTTTTTTTTTTTAAATGTATACATAATTTCTGTTACATTTAAGACGATATGTTAGTAACTGTATTATGTTTGTATCGAACACTGGATTAAATTCTTTATTAAAGTTTAGACCTACTGCCGACTAACACGTATGACTTTAGGGGCGATTCCCTAAGACATCTTTTACATTCCGTAATGATAATTATCGAGAAAATCTAAACTTCCAAGATGGTATGTTTACCTTCATAGTTTATTAACACTTCTATTATTAATAAAATAAGGTGAGCCATTAAACGAGGAAATGTTTTATGTTTCAAAATTTCAAAATACGATTAATGGCATTTGCTGATAGCTGGGTCTCTCCAGAAAAGGCACGAAAAACATATTAGATAAGTCTTCTCTTAGTTCCTACACTACTTGTAAATGCCACCCCTCCCTCCCCATGAATGGTGTGTTGGTTCTTGATGAACTCCTTCAACGTTATTCTGAGGAAATAATCGCAAGGGGTTATATCAAGGCTGCAAGTACCGTGTTCATGATTGAACGATCACGCTATGATATGCGCTCTCTCTCTCTCTCTCTCTCTCTCTCTCTCTGGTTAGTAGCACTAATATCCCTTGAAGAAACCATCAACACATGATGATATACGAACATGCTGAAAAATGAATGTATGTAGTGACCGACTGAAAATATAATAATAATAATAGCAACGCAACACTTCGCAGTACACAGACGACATTTCAGGAGCACCTAATTTTACACATTTCTTCAATTGCATACGTGGCCATAATTTGGGGAACCACTGTGATTATCACTTATGGGAATTCCTGAAGAATTATGTCTTTTCTCATCGTCTGATATGCCAAAAAACTCGGTGGAAAAATCACTAAAATGTGCAACTGCCATTAAAGAGGCACTCTGTTGAAAGGTTTCTTAACAATATAGTGCTTTCATTGCTATTGGTGCAGAACTTTGTAATTCTAATTAATTCAATTAATTAGAATTACAAATTCAATTCATTAAATTTTTAAATTAATTAATTAGAATTACAAACAAATTTGTACTTCTAATTAATTGAATTACAAATTTACAAATTTGTAATTCAATAATATTAAACAAATGTATAATTTCTCATTCTACGATGCGCGAGTTTGTGAAAGAAATTAAATCAGGCTGCTGGCGCCATCTACTGATATATTTCTAACATACCTTCTGTTTTGTGAACTTGGTCTCACAAGTCTGATTAAATAATATCATTAAACAATACTACATTATTAATAATTAATTAGTTGCAATGTTCCTTATAGTCCAGAGTAATGTTTAATATCATGTTGTTAAAAATGAATGCGCTTGGAATCTTTGAATGCATGGAGCTTAATGAGGTTCTTCAGTAGGATTTTTCTGATTAGAAGCTTCATTGAAAACAAGAACGCGCTTGATGTACGAACAACGTAATGCTGAAATTATCCCAAATAATCATGTGCTAGTTCCCAATTGTGTGTGTGTGTGCGCGCTGCTAAACGTGTTTCCTTATTCCTCCCATGCAGAGGCACAGGAACGCTCTGGCACTGGGACAGTTGCCAAGGGAGGCGGTAACATCGCAAAGCTATTGCTCTACCATCTAATGTCGGTCTTCTTTCCTATGTATTTTAAATGAAAATCGATTAAGGATTGTTGGTGCTGACACTTTATTACATATTACGTAAATCACTAGGTAAAAAATTAGAAGTTCTGAAAACAGGAAACGGTTTCAACTCACACACACACACACACACACACACACACACACACACCATGAAAAAAAAATTGACTTAAGAATACATAGACGGATGGGCATTTCACTCTGAATAATCTAATGATAATTTTGATGCACTTTGATACACTGCCTTAGAAGTAGTTGCGATTTTGCCGACCTTGATAGTCGAGTGGTTAGCGTATTCACTCTCGAACCACCATGCAGGTTTGCCCACATCAGTAACGTACCATTGGTTTACAATCTTTCGTGGGTGGGAATCACATACAACAGACCCTCAAATTAACGCACCCTGATTTAACAGACAAAAAAATCATTTCCTAAAAGAAAAATGTACAACTTTTTTTTTATTTGCAAATAAAGCTTATTAAAATAAAAGGGTGTGTCAATAAATCAGTATTATCTTATCATGCATCCGGTGTAGGACTCGACATGATCTAGGTAAGGGAGAGTGTTAATAGAGAGGGAGTGATAAACGGTTTTCGTCAACATTGATAGTCTTATGGCGCAGTTCGTCTATTGTTTACGTTTTACAATGTAAAACGTAAACAATGATTCTATTGTTACGTTTTGGTCGTTTTTGAGTTTTACATAATTGTGATTTTTATATATTTTAAAATAAATATGTAATATTTGTCTATCATTTATGGCCTCGTGTGATAAAGAAGCAAAGCGTAAACATGTTAATTTGAGTGTTGTAAAAAATTAGAACTGATTGAGAAGCTTGAAGGTGATGTAACTGTTGCACGTGTGAGTCAAAAAGCAAACAGTTCCAGACATTCGCAAAAATAAAATAAAATAAAATAAAAACTTAAGGAGTTTGCATTAAAATACAGTGCTTGTTCCAAGACTACGTCTACAGTTGGTAGACGTAGTCTTGGAACAACGTCTACAGTTGGCAGAAAACACAAAAGTAACCGAAGATAAACACCTAGAGAAAGCAGTGTAAAAGTGGTGCTAATTTAGCAGCGTTAAGTGGTTGTTGTTGTTAAAGGTGTTGTATTAAAGTCAACTGCTGTAAGGCTTGCTAAGCAGAGGGTCTCAAATTTCAGGGGAGTGATGGATGGCTCTGGCGTTTTCGAAAGCGTAGCGGCATTATTAATAAAAGAATTTGTTGTGGATCTTCAAGTGCAAATGAAGAACAAGTCGATCCTATCAAAAAATATCTAAATGACCTCATAAAAATGACAAAGACCAAGAATGAGTTGCGCCTCGTCCTAAACTATCTATTATTTGAATTATATTGATCATCACAAGACCCTGATGTGGTTCCTTATCATGAACATTTTAGAAAATTTCAGTCAACAGTAATAAGGAAGCAGCGCCAAGGTGTAAGGCATCTAAAGCTTGATGGTTTCTTCAAGACCGACTACTTCATCAAATGGACCTTTTCACCATAATCCTCTAACCAGCAAGGAATTAACACTTCTCCCTTCATATGGAAGTCGTATTTCTGACTTTGAAAACTGTGATTCTTTCAATTAAGTTAATATTAATATTGAATGTTACGTATCTTCTTTCTTAATGTTTTTGTATCTTTTTATTCAGTGGGATTTAAGCATTTTAAAGTATTTTCCCCTCCTGAAATGAATTTAAATAATAATAATAATAAAAGAAAAAAAAAAAACTAATGTTCACCTTGAAAACAACTTTATGTGAACGTTAAGAAAATAAAAATAAGTGATGGAAACACTCCATTAAGTTACATTGTATATTTTGACGTGTTTAGTTAGTGTGTATAAATGATACACATTAACTATACACACTAATGATAAAGTGGTGGGTATAAATTACTCAATGCATATTATACTAATATTTTATTCATGAAATGTTATTATATCATATCATTACAATAGCATTATTTTAATACATCCTGTACATTGTAAGTTTGTTATAAATATATGTTTTTAAAACATATTCGATTTAACGAACTTTCGGCAGCGGACACCTATTCCCCCGATTAATTGAGAGCTTACTGTAATATATAAAAATTGCACGTCGAACGGCAGCGCGATTGCTTTCTGAAATCTAGAATAGAATCTGCATGTAGATACAATTTAGCAGAAAGCACATGAGAAGGAATTTTCAATTTGATAACATTATGTGAAAGAAGCCTTGATAACCAGAAAAGCATTTATCTTGAAATTCAAATGGCCTCAATAAGATATAAAAATGCATATTCTGACAACTTTGAAATTAAAAAAGGAGTAAGACAAGGATGTGTTTTATCACCCTTACTATATATGAGATAACATATATAGTGAACAAGTGTTTAAAGATATTGCAGAATTAAAGGGTGTAAAAGTCGGGGGTAGGAACTTCAACAACTTCAAGTATGCAGATGACACAGTCCTTATAGCTGAATCTGAAGATGATCTTCAAAACTTAGTCACAGAAATTTACAACAGAAGCTTAGACATGGGATTAATTATTAACCTAAATAAAACAAAGTGCATGATTATATAAAAAGAACCAATAAATAAGAAACTAAACATAACTCATAACCAAAAGAAAATTGAATAGGCTCAGTCTTTTATATATTTGGGACAAATGTTTCCAAACAGAGGAAATTCCCTTAAAGAAATAAAAAGAAGAATATACGCACCAAGAAAAGCCTTTATGATAATGAAAACTTTTCTAACATTCAGAGACATCAACATAGATACAGGAAAAAGATTAATAAAATGCTATATCTGGTCAAGCCTTCTCTATAACAGTGAAACTTGAACCCTAAATAAAGAAGCAGAGGAAAAACATAGAAGCATTCGAAATGTGGACCATCAGAAGAATGTTGAAAATATCATGGACAGAGAAAATGAAGATGTTTTAAAGAAAGCAAAAATGAAAAACATTAATAAAAATAATTAAAGAACGAAAACTTAAATATTTTGGACATCTAACTAGACAAGAAGGCATTCAGAAATTAATATTAGAAGGGAAACTGGATGGAAAAAGATTGAGAGGTAGACCAAGGAGAATGTGGTTTGAAGACATTAAGGACTGGACTGGTTTGAATTACCGTAAATGTTCCAGAGCAGCAAAAGAAAGAAAAAAGTTCCGGGACATGGTTGCGAACCTCCTCCTAGAGGATGACACTTGAAGAAGAAAGCGCTTGCATATAAATATGTGACTAGGACTGTGGGATATTGTCACGTTTACTATAAAAATATAATTCTTATATTTTTGCTTAATTAATAATATTTTATTTATGTTATTGCGCTACAGTATAACTGGGGGGAAAGGAATGCAAGGATATTTCCACGGAAAAATATCAATCTACCAAAATCACGTAGAGACATCTCGATTATTTGGGGTGAAAAGATTAGCAGCAGTATACTACATTGGTGGAACTGTACTCCAGGAGACTGATGAGGCCAGGGACTTGGGAGTGTTGGTGGATAGGGAGATGAAGTTTAGGGGACACATTGCAAAAGTAGCTAAATCAGCTCATCAAATCATTTGGTTGCTGAAAAATACTTTGACGAGCAGAGACAAGCAAGTTATTGTTCCTCTGTACCGAGCCTTGATAAGACCTCATCTCGACTACTGTGCCCAGGTTTGGTCACATAGGTTTCTTCTTGATAGGGAGGATGTGGAGGGGATCCAGAGGCGAGTGACCAAGATGATAGCAGGTCTATGTAATGAACCTTATGAGAACAGGTTCAAGATTTGTGGGTTGCAGAAATTGGTTGATAGGCGGAAAAGGGAGATGTGATTGAGACATTCAAATTACTGAAGGGTTTCTATAGGATTAATTCAGAGGATATTTTTGAGATCAAGACTGGTGGTGAGAGAACTAGGGAACATCTATGGAAGCAGGGAAAGAGTGTGGCTAGCAAGTGTGTTAGAGCTGGGTTCTTTACTTTTAGAGTGGTAAATAAATGAGTGGAATAAGCTTCCAGAGTCTGTTGTGGGTGCTATGACAGTGAGTGAGTTCAAGGCAAGGTATGATAGATACTGTGAGAATGTTGAATAGTTGTGTGGACATGATGTTTAGGGCCTCCCTCGATGAGTCTAAGGACTCCCTGGAGTCGCCCGTAATAATAGTAATAATAATAGTAATTACTATGCAATATCGCAAACCATATTTCAAAGATGACGGCAAACAGGCGTATATGATTCTTTATGATTCATAAGATTTATGAATTTTATTCTCCTTCGTTAAAAATAAGTTTAATTTTGTGATGATGATTAGTGATTTTAACTCTAGCGAAAACATAAATGACTATTATTTGCTTGTCAAAACATACGCAGTGACATTATAACTTAACCAAAAACATTTATGTAAAATGTAACAAAAAAAGTTAATTTCCTAATATTAACATAACAAAGCTCCGAACGACATGAGCAAAATTCACGGCTACCAGAGTATTAATACTCCAATGTATCCATCCGCACAATTAATTATATTTTCATTTACAATTACACCAGTTCCGTAAATATATCGTAATATAGGGTGCATATATGCATAGTGATTTTCTAAATAGAAGAGTTTAAAGGTTGACAAGTCGTTTTAAATTAAGGAGGCCTTTTCTATTTCTCAAACTTGTAGCTACTTGACAAGCGGTACGTCAAATTGTTTTTGCGCTTCCGATCCATATAACCACCGTTACCAGTGCATCCATTCAATATTATGTAGTCATGAATGTGCCGTTTTAATTAATATATTATAAAATACTGATAGTCATTTAACAAAACAAAGAAAAGCGGTGAAAAAAACTCGCGATAATAACAGTTTATAAAAACAAGCATATGAAATAAAAAACAGCACAATATCATTAAATATTCTACTATGCAATCTTCTTTCCTAGTATAATCAAATGATAAACATAAATAGTCGTCAAACAATCTCTAGATTTCTTAATAATTTACAAATAAAAAGCTAGACGCTTTCATAACTTTCTAAGTATCGCACGCATATTTAGAATTGGAATATAGTCCCTACGTAAATTAATAAATTAATAAGTCCGTAAATTAATAAATAAAATGAAAATAGGACTTACTTTCATAACAGACGTGAAGCATAAGATAAAGTAATTATTTCGATGACCGGTATTTTCAGTCTTTCCCGTATGTTGCTCTAAGCTACACAAAACATTTCCAAAAATTGTCATTAAAAATGAGCACAATAATAGCCCAAAAAACAACCTTATGAAATCAACTTAGTAGTAAGTCTTTCGTAATAATGGAAGATTTTAAATAGTATAAATCTTAGTTCAATGTTTAGTTCAAAGTAAATATTATTTTTCTTAAAAATAATATTTAAGGATTAAAGATTATAATGTTTATGACAATTTCAAAAAGCAATAACGTTTTCAATGTTATTACCGTGGACATGCGTTTTCATTAAGTTCGATAACGTATATTTAATTCAAATTATTTGCATTCTTATTCTGATATAGAAAAGAAATCTGTTTTTTTTTTCCCGTAATGTGCACACTAAACTGTCATCTCTATTGCTTTTAGAAAAATATGTTCACAAATAGTTTCGTTACCTTCCCACATGGAAAAGTGCTTCACTTCATATGATATGCAAAAATATATATTATTTATTTATTCATCTAACAGAATTCACATCAAAGAGTAACAAGAAACATGAAACGGCATAATGAAATTCTTTGGCAAATGAGTACGTTTCGAGACTTATCCAATGGCATAGGAATAAACGAGATATTGTTGAAAAATGTGAGACGTCCCTACAAGTGCCATCTTCTCGAGTTGAGATGGTGTTATGTCTAGGAGGCTAAACTTTTCCAGATGTTTCATAAATGCTCTTGGTATTGCACCTAGTGCTCCCATGACATTTGGAACTGTTGTTGGTTTCTTGTACCAAAGAGGTTGAATTTCTGTTTCCGGATCCATATACTTGGTCAATTTTTCATACACTTTTCCTCCTACTTTACTGTCGCGTGTTATTGCCACATCAATAAACCACAGATGTTGTTGTTCGACTATAGTGATGGCTGACATATTATGTTCAAGATCTCTCTGTCCGTTTGAATTTAAAAATACAGTAAAATCTTGGCATTTTCATTTTCAATTAATTTTTTCAATTGTGGGTGTTCCCAAGGGTTTGCAAGGTGGTAAAACCATATTTCCTACAGAAGCTCCAGTGTACAGCTTTTGCTACCCGATCATGCCTAGTCTGTATGAGCATTTTTGCTGCAAAAAATAATTAGATAGCTCACTGTTTACCTCTATAGCGCTAGACAGCCAAAAGTAAACTCTCAGTTTGAACCTAGTTGCCGAGTAGGGGTGGGAACTATTTCCGTTTCAGAGTTTTACGGGTTTTTCGTCCCGTAAAGTCAAGAAAAATGACTGTAGAACCCACACTCTTTCAGACAAATAGTATATAGTATTAGGTTACAGAGACCACAATTGCGGCAATTATTTGTCTCTCTTCACCGGATGCCGTTTATCATTAATGATCATCTTAGCCCAGTTATCTCTGGCTACTGGGTAGAAATTGAACCGCTACCTTCAGTCTCGAAACTTAGATGGGGTAAAACAACCTCTTCTACTTCCTATTATAGAGGATCATTATTATTATTTCATGACACCTCCATGAAATCCAAAGACTCGTGGCAGAAGGCCACTCTCCACTACAGTACGTCTAATAATTATGATGCGCAGTCCTAAGGACCACAATCTTCACAGGCTGGCTTTCGTAACCATAATTTTAGGATAACCATAGTTAGTCTCATGCTTAAATATATTTTTTAGGATAAATTCAAGGCATTTCCTGACCGGTTTGCGGAATGAAAAACATTAATTTCTATAAGGGAAACCCTTCTTAGCCAATATGAGACCAGCTAACTTCACTCAAATGGAGAGCACAAGCAATCATCAAGGCGGTTAGCCTCGTAAACGTGATTCGAAAAGGTCTTTCCAACCAAAGGGATTTGTCGAAAGCAACTGAATACGGGAGCTCCTGTGTACCGTCTGTCAACACGCTGCACAATATTTCTATCTGTTAATTGGCCGGTTTGTTTGTTTTACGGAGAGGAAAGTTTCAGATCCAACATCTCACCTTCAGTTAAGTCCATATAACGATTCCTTGTATCATGATGAAAATAAAAAGTAGGTGTTTTAAGTTCGAAGGAGTTCTTGTGTGTGTGTGTGTGTGTGTGTGCGTGTGCGTGTAATATATATATATATATATATACACACACACACGTATATGTATACGTGTATATACATACAAACATATAAGAGGTGGGCTGAAAGGTTTTGATAAACACCTGAACAAAAATAATAAAGCAACCTGATATAACCATAAGAAAGAAAAAATATTAAAAACTCTTTAACCCCCATGTTTCACCAAATTGTAATAATTTTTTCATTTTCCTTTAGGATATATAAGAAAACATGTAAGAGATTTCGAAGAAATTCGAAGACAGAGGTCCAGGCCGTCATCACGTTTCACGTGCTGCAAGAAAAGTCCGTAAACTGAGATTCATCAAACATTGTGTTAAACTTTAGCCGACTGTGTGCCAGCATATCCAACAGTTTCCAGATGGATGGCCAAGTTTAAAACTGGTCATACTGAGACAACAGATGCCCTCAGGAAGACCTTCCACAGCGATCACACCTGGTCATATGGTCATATTCAGGGAATGATTTGGGGTCATTATCCAATATCTGGACATGCAGAAGCTCTCAGCGAAGAGGGGCCCTAAATGTTTGAATGCCGACCAAAAGTGAGAACGTGTGCGGTCATCTCAAGGGATTTTGGGTCATTTTGAGAAATAATCAGGTGCACATTTTTGGCTCGTATTGTGACTGTTGATGAATCATGTCTTCATCACTATGAACCAGAGATCAAACAAAATTCAATGGAACGGAGACAGAAAGGTTCTCCACGGCCAAAGAAGTTCCGAACCAAAAAATCAGCAAGGGAACGTTTTTGCCATTTTGGCTTTTTGGAATATGAATGGTATAATCATTACCAAGTACCTCAATAGAGGTAAACTGTTACAACAGCAGTTTATTCAAAAGCTCTGAAGGAAGTGAAGGATAAGCGCCGCGGGAAACTGAGCAGAGGCGTGTTGCTTTTGCAGGACAACTCAGCTGCTCACACTGCTCATGAACCCCAACAGACAATACCCAAGGTGGGCTTTCAATGTCTGTCTCGCCCATTCTATTCGCCAGAGCTGGCCCCATCTAACTACCCTCTCAAATTTAAAGAAACACTTGAAAGTAACAAAATTTACGACAGATGAAGTCATTTCTGCAACTGAGGACGGATTTGTGCAGCAAGGAAAAGACTTTATATATATATATATTAAAAGAAATATTTTTAAAATATTTATTTTAATATATATAATCGAACCCATTTAATTTAGGATTAGTTCATATCACAAGACCGTTATCATACATGAATACATAATCCTGGTCTCTATAAGAATATGATAAAAGTAATTTTCCTTGTCTAAGAGCAAACTTTAAGGTTCACTCATCGAAAATAATTTAATAACGAATATAAATTTTAAAAGTGAATTAATATTGACTCCCTTCTGCTAAACAGTAAATTTATTACTATTATTATTATTAACTGACACTTCCAAGGAGTCTTTGGATTCATAATAAGAGGGTACACCACACAGCAATTCACTGCCTCTTCTACTTAATCCTCCAACTACACACTACGACTACCAGAAGCATAGAACGCTATCTACTGCCCATACCAATAGTGTATTTTATCTTGTTGGCTAATTTTCATTTAACTTTGGCTCTTAAGAGAAATTCTTATTACAGTATGCATGGAAGTTTGAAAATTAATTTCACTTTTAATGTAAAATTCAACTAAGTATATTCCCTAAGAAGTTATTTAAAATTTATTCAATAGAACAGCGAAGTTAGTTTCCACTGAAATACATTGGTGTTTTCCTTTGACAGGTTCCATTTACATCAATGACTGTCCATCTCAGAAATATGTTCCAATATATCTTATAGTTGGAGGAGTTTTTGGCATTATACAAATTCTACTAGACTCTGGTCATCGAGTTGTGAAAAATAAGGAGGGGATTGAAATAGAAGAACGGAAAAAGGCGGCTGGATTTGGATTCGTTTCACTGTTCAACACAGCTTGGTTTATTGCAGGTAAGAAAATTTCCAAGATATATAGAGACACGGAAACGCATATGTATATGTATTTAATATCCAAGATTTCTTGGATATAACTGCTTGGATGTAATTTCTTCTTCGGACTTGATCTTAATTATTTACAAATGTTCAAGTAATACGTTTTCACTGAGGAATCGTAAGCAATAACTGATAACGGCTAAATTTTGAGTAATGTAAATATGAAAAGTGGCACATATAACTATAAGCCATTATTCAAACCACTCTGATGTACTGTTTTCTAAACGTTTGTTCACTGTTTGCAAAAACTCAGATGATATTGCAATTTGCTGGCCTGTATGGTAGAGGTAGAGGGGGGGCCAACATACTTGCTTGCCAACCAAGAGACTTCGCTTTTAATCCAGCCATAGACATCGATGCTGGTGATTGTCTTTAGGTTGAAGGTTTATTTTATCTCCTGATGAGACCATCAATCCGCTTTCTATTAACGATCATTCAGTTTATGATGGAATAATATCTGCACGCGTTTTTCACAATACAATACTTTTACTGACGAAAAATGTAGTTGTATAACATGATGTACCGAGGATACTCCTTCGTTGAAAAGATGTAATTGAATCTCGTCTTGGGACAAGAAGAACCATTATAAAAGCTTTTGACCCCAAACAATCACAGATTTTTGCTAAAGAACTGCACTATTTTCATTACCAAGGGGAAAAAAACGAATTTTTTTCTTTCTTTTCAAACTGTTCTTATTAGGTTGCTTGATTCTGGAAGACCGTCGTTGTGATGGCTTGCATTGTACGTGGTTGTCGGTTCTCCGATCATTTGTTTTTGACGGTCCCGAACCTGCATAACTCATATTTATTTATGGAAATTTTTATTATGTGTTTGTTTGTTTGCCTAAAAGTAATAATAAAGAATAGAAGAGAATACAATTTAGAAACACATATTACATTTATTGACTTTGAAAAAAGCATTTGACAAAGTTAAAGAAGCATTTTATTTAACATATTAAAAGAAAGAAGATTACCAAATAATATTCTAAAAGATATCATAAGTATATATGAAAACAATCAAATACAAATAAGAATAAATCATGTCCTGTCATGTACAAGAGAGATAAACCAAGAGTCCGACAGGGATGGTGTTATAACGTCCTTTACTTCTTTTATTCCTATTATATACGCTGCTGGTCTTTATCTTTAATTTCGTCTAATATATTACCTTATTCTTACTTATTTATCTCTACTCGTCTAAGTTACTCGATATAACGTTCTTTCTCCCTTTTTTTCTACTATATAGCCTTAAATGAAATATTTACTTATTAATATTTTAGCAGCTATCTTAATTCTCTCACACATGCAAATAAAGCGTTTATTTCCTAACCAAGTATTCTTTCCATTAGTTCTTTGTAGTCTCATTGGCCTCTTTATATCTTATGTTTTATCTAATCACACAACAATCTGATAGCGTTCACCCGATAAGTATTAACAAAATTTATTTTTTTCACTGCGCCAGCTAATACCTTGGATAGACGGGATTCTTACCCAGGGCGACCCTCTCAGAGTGATACGTGAAAATTAGATCGAATTTAATCTTGTCCCTCCGTTTTCTTACTTCTTCCTCACAGTCGTGGCTCACTTTAGGAGTTTATATACAAGGATTTAACCCGCTTAGTTCGTTAGTATTTTATGAGCGGTTGTTTTGAATTGCAGATCAGGCAGGTACTTGAATGAAACATTTTAATAAGCTTGAGGAATTATGCAAATATACATTATAGACATATTATTAGGAATGCTCTCAAGGTAAATCAAAGACTCAAAATTCAATACACTAGACACACATACAAACTTGCATTGACCACTATTACAAGCATCTTCAGCATAAATTCATAGGCTAATATCATACCATCCTAATACATGTGGTCATAAATTAACACAATAACACACTCCATACATTAAGTTTAGCTCGTTCAGAGATATTCTCGGCCTCGTAGGGCAAACAAATCTTAACACAATCTTGACCCATATTAAGTCATAGGCTATTCTTACAGTTCTTTAATTCTAGTCCATTACAAAATACTGTTTTAGGGGATCACACTCTTTTATAGCTGGAAATAGGAATTCAAAGGTCTACCCTACCATCTCTGATCTTGATTTTCTTGGCCTTCTTCCAGCCTTGTCTGGTCATCAAGGCCTTCTGTTTTAGTTTCCTTTGAGGATATCTCCAGTCGGATTGTATGAGTGGAGTCGCAGCGGGAAAGATTGGAAGTAACACTGTAACGTCGCCTTGACCAGACGGCTTCCATTTGGTTCCTCCATCGCACGATAACGCACAGCTATCCTAGTTCAAGGATATAGCTTTGCCCATTCCTAACGCTGCGACAGATGAACCAAATGCCTACCACGACTAGCCAGGAACTTCTCCGAAGGCGAGCTCGACCACTGTCCGCAAGATCTGGAACCAGGAATCCAAGAAAAAAAAAGCCAGGAATGGTGCTTGCATGGCCTTTTTGTTTAATTTTCTCCTCTCGGTATTTCTCGATCTTCGCGATGTGCGCCAACGCGATCATGTGTATTTACGTCAATCTCCTTAGCTCCCTCTATTTAGTCGCACGTGTACCTGATTTCTCTTCCTAGAAGGCGCTTTGGTTTTTCTTTCCAGTACTTCTTTCCCTCCCTTCTTATGCATAATACAGACGGCAAAGGTGACCCTTGAACCCTGACTCATAGGCTTAGCTATTTTAGTACAAGAGACGGGGTTCTTAAGTGGATTTGCCAGCTTACATTGATGTCTACATCTGGCCCTCACTTAATACATATTATTTTTAACAGCTCTTTATACAATTTTATACTATTCCTAAATTTTAAATTGATTTGCATTTACAAACAGCTTACATTTATTCTGTTGCTAACGTTCCATATTCTCTGCCTAAGTTGTATTAAAGTTGTGACCTGAACATTTTTATAATAACCATTTCTTAGCCTTTTCAGGACACAAGAATGGCCCCTTTCAGCAACTCTTTTTAATATTTATCTAAATGAAATAATAATAAAATGGAATAAAATTTTTCATCAAGGTATTAAACTTTTTCCTACTGTGAACCTAAACACTCTCCTTTTGCCGATGATCAAATAATAATTACAAATTCTGAAGATAACTTACAGATATTTTAAATTTACATGAGATAGCCAAAGATTATGGAATGATAATATCAACAGAAAATTCAAAAATGCCTTGAATAGATAACAGGCTTTTAGAACAGGAGAATTCATTTTAACTACCTAGGACAGTGCCTTTTTACCCAGGTGTGTCAAACATCTTTTTTTTTTTTAAATATTGACGAAGTTGATGTGCCACTTGCATACATGCATTATAAATTTAACTACTTATTCATAGATGGTGACTTATACATGTCATATTAGGCTATTTATTTAATAGGACATTGACATACAATCCATGAATTCATATTATACAATTAATTTAATAAACTGAAATTATTGAAATTAGTTTTTTCATCAGAATACCAATAGTTTTCAACGTCCAATGTGTGTCACCTGAAACCCTCAAGTGTGTCAGTGCTGACACGCGTGTCATAGGTTCGCCATCACTGACCTAGGATGTATGATTACATATGAAAATGAAAAAGATATAAACCTAAAAATTGTAAAATATTTAAAAATAATAGGTGTAATTAACTCTATATTTAAACCAAACCTAGTTCAAAAACAAACCAGGCTAAAAGTATACAATACATTAGCCCCTACCAGTCTTAATGTAAGGAAGCGAAATCTGGAAAATAAAACAAAAAGACAAAGAGAGAGATTAATAACAGCTGAAATGAAGTTTATGAGAAAAACTGCAAAGTATACCCTATTTGATCACAAAAGAAACGAAGATATTATGAAAGAATTAAACCAGGAACCAGTAATAGAAAAAAATAAAAAATATAAACATAGATGGATGGAACACGTTCAAAGAATGAAAACAGAAAGATTACCAAAACAAGCCTTAAACTACAAGCCATTAGGAAAAAGAAAACCAGGACGTCCTCTTAAAAGATTCAACGATGATTTCTAAGGCCGTAACAGCCTAAATCCTTGATAGGCATGATGATGATGATTGTTTGTTTGTTTGTTTAGAGCGGTGGTCTCCAAACTTTTCGCCGTGAGGGGCCACATTGGGTACTTCAGCACTGTTCAGTGGGCCGTAGTAATAAAAACTCTAGAACTAGATATATGAGTTTTATTGAAAGCAGATAAAAACTGATTACAGAGTATGTGAGATTAAATTATTGTATATTAATGACAACGAATACTATCAGCAAATTTTTGCTAGTCGTTAGTTTTTCAACCGAATATACACCGACAATTTACATGTAACTTTTTTTAAATTTCGTATAACTTCAAGTTTTTTGTCAATGAATATCGGGAAAGTTTGTTTTTGTTTCGTTTTTTGCTCGTTAGTTCATTTTAACCGTATTTTTACGACTTTTTTAACTGTTCTTATTTCGTGCGACATAAATTTTTTTTGTTGATAAAAAAGTTTATTCGGATGTAACTATTTTATTTCGTTTTGAATTCTTTTAAATTTTTTTCTTCGTTAGTCCATTTTAACCGACCTTTTACAGTGAGAAAGACCATAACTTGGATTACGGTTACTTTTTGCTATTCGGGAATATATTTTGAACACAATTTTAATTAATACATTTGAAATTTATCAACACCCCGTGTTTTTTTTTTTTTGTTTTCTTTTTTTTGCGGATTTTTATTGAAAATCCAATTGGCGGCCCGGATAAAATCATATCGCGGGCCGTATCTGACCCACAGGCAGTAGTTTGGAGACCCCTGATTTAGAGAGAGGGAGAGAGCTGTATTTCTTCAAGCTTTTTCAAAACATTTTAAGGGATTTATCTAAATAATCTTTAAATTAATTATTTTATGCATTCTCTTAATCAATATCTTTATGTCCATTTTTTCTGTATTCTAACTTTGCTGAAATTCAAGAAAATAAATGTCCTGCTTGTCTTTCTCTAATCAGTAGCATTAAATTTTACAGATTATTTTCGCATGCTATAGTAATAATAATCGTACTGATGGTTTCGCTCTCTCTCTCTCTCTCTTTGACTTTATATGCAACTGAAGTAAAATAAATATTGGGGAAACTAACCTGTAACAGTGATAATTAGTATTTACTGAGTAATGAGAGAATTTCCCCACCCCCACAAGAAAGTATATGAATTTTATATAACTGAAAGAAACTATAATATTTTCCTTCAAAGTATTTAATAATTTTGTTCCGATCTGTGTTCCTTTTTATTTTAATCAAACATTTTTTTCCTTGATGTAAGTGAGAAATGTTTTGTTCTCAGGGCGGAAATAAAAGTACAGAAATTCAGCATTTCTCCCTCTGTAAATCCCTCCTTCACTAATCTTTAGGTCTTTAGGTGGTGTTTAAATTCAATCAGAGACGCCTACAAGTATGTGGTGATTTTTAGTGATTTTTTAAAGCGTAGAATATACTTTTATTCGCTAAAGTAAGTTTACAATTTTGTCCATGCCAAATACTCATGAATGTCTAATCTTCGTGTTTTCTTTATCCTGCAGGTTGTGTTTGGGTTTATGGAATTTACAAGCCGGAGTTTTATGACGTTAGTAGTCCCAAGTACTGCCAGAGAACCGTCTACCTATTCGCCTTTTGGTTACTCACTTCCTCTTTCATTATTGTAGCTATATTCCTATTACTTTGCATCTGTAGTGTTTGTTGCATTGCCTGCTTCAAGAGCAAAGAGTAAACATCTCATTCACAATTGATAGCTCTCAATAACAATATAATTGCTGGCTTTTATGGACAATACAAAAAAAAAAGATTTTGTGGCCTGTAAAATTTATATCTATGTCTGCATACTGTGTTTCAAGGAACAGAATGATCCTTATTTATATATATATATATATATAAGAAGTTTTAAGCCTCATACAGATATCATCTTTTATGTATCGTACATTAATTTTTCTTGTTTTGGTTCTTAATTTATCACGATGTCAGGATTGTGACATACAGAAAAGTATATTTTAGTTTCGCAACAGTATATTTTTGTAACTGATCTTAGCTGTGAGTAGCACGTGTCAGATATTAAAGTAATAGAATAAATTGTCTATTATAAAATTGAAAATATGAAAAGTTATTTTTAAAACTTACTAATTTCGAATAGATTTATTAACGAAATTGTTAACTGAAATTATTTTGAAAATAATTCCGATGAGTATTTTAAGCAAAAACAGAAAGTAAAAAACGACTTTCATCTCCTTCAAATGAAATATATTTTCATTTCAAATGGCTTTTTAATATGCCACTGATTCAGAAGCATCAACTATCAGATCTACGTGGAGTTTTATTGCATTGCCATATCGTTACTGATATTCTTTGAGAATTCGTAGATTCGATATTTCAAATAAAAAATTATACTATATTTCAAATAATAATTTCAAATATATTAAAATAATGAAATAATAATAATATGTTTCAAACAAACCTCATGCTTTGTGACTGGTATTTTTTACCTGTTCATGACGCAATTAAAGAAGGGTGATTTTTGGTGACTTATTTCCACTCGTTTCTGTTGTAGCTTTTGTCTGGATCAGAGACATTCCAAACTGTGGCTCTCAAATCCGTCCCGAAGAACAGAAAATAAGGATGTCAATTTTAATTATGTATAAATCTATTCTATATGCAAACTCATCCAAATTTCAAGATCATCTTAAAAAATATAGGTTTATAAGAGTATAAGGATTCATTTTCATTAACCCTAAGCAATTTATTGCAAGTATCGCTGTCTTACTCGCAGATACACTTTATATTTCATTCTTGAAATAGAATATAAAGACAGTTAAAAGAATACCATGTATTTCTTTGTCTTTACTAAATGCATTTTGATACATTATCATTTGATCCATTTAAAAAAAAAATCGTTTAGATTCCTGTAGTTGATTCTGTTCAACATTTGTAAAGAAGTAGGGATTTTAGATAAAGAAATAAATATATTAATTTTTTTAAATTAATTTATAACAGCCGTAGTGGCGTAGCGAAAGATGGACCAACAATGCTACGCCCTTAACTCAACGTGATATACGAGTTGCAACTATTATAACTCGCCCTCTATAGGATGTTTTAACCGAGAATCTCATTTTTTTAATTAATAATAATTGTGTCCAGAACGACCATATGTTAGAAACAAAAGCATCATTTCGGTAGAATTCATCATCAATGGTTAGTTCTGTATTTGTTTTAGTTGATCTTAAATAAATGTATATTTTTTTCCTATAAATGTTTTAATGTAAGAATTTTTGCTTGCTAAGTACATTTTAATGTAATGGCAGATTTCACCAAAGTACTGTAAATACAAAAATTTAATTAGGTACTGTTATCATTACCTGTACGTGCTGATATGTAATATTAAATATACAAAATAAATAGTAAAAAGAAAGGTCTTTTTTTCTCATAAATAACACTCTTAAGACAACTGGGAATTGAATTACTAGAAACAGAAAGTGTCGCAGATATTCATTATGACTTCCTGTTAACTAAGGTATTCAGCTATTCCCCCCCCCCCCCTCTGATTTCCATTCAGCTATGGCAATCGAGGGGGGGGGGACAGTTGACATAGGGAGAGAGACTAAACTAACACTTCAGAGTCCTGAAAACACAATTTCTGGTATATACAGTAAGGATATTCGTATTATGATTATCTGACATTCAGTTCCCCTACTGTACTAATTGGGTAATTAGTTTTTCAAGTTTACTGGGTGGAATTAGTGTAAACAATATTAATAAGAAACAGATTGACGACTATAACACGTAGGACTGCTGAGTGTGTTATTATGGTAGATACATATTCTATGTCAACCATTGCATGGATATAGGGGGGCTTAATTTTGAGTTTATTTTATTTTAGTTTTTATTTTTTGGTTGTTGTTGTTGTTGTTGCTGTTAAATTTAACTATAAAAGACTTTTGGTCAAACAAATCTGAAATCAAACAACACAGTCAACACGAGTGATTAGTTTCTTTGTATCTGCAACAACAGTTATTATATTTCGATTCTCATTTATCCACCCACGAACCAACACATTATGACCATCCAACCTGTTGCCTGCCAACCAGACTGCATGGTTGGCCAGAAACAGGCCGGTGGTGGCGGCATCCCGATATGGGATTTGTTCTCATGGACTCCGCTAGATACTCTCATCCTCCAATGAACACACCTTTCTCTTACATGGAGTTTGCTTTGGACCACGTATTGTCATACATTCTTCGAACCATTCCTGCACGACGCTTTTGTCTTTGATGGATCTGGTCTCGTCCAGCAAAGACGACAAAGAGCATATCCAAGTGTACTCTCCCCTGGCAGTGATATTGTTTAGCCGGAAATGCATGGGAATTGATTATTAGTATATGCTTTTGTGATTGTTTAAATTTTGCTACTTCATGGGAAAAAAAATAATAATAACTATTTCAACGCCTTTATTCCCAAAGAAGTAGATGACATTCCTTTAACCCTAAAGTTTTTGAAGACAAGTGATAATTCAGTTTCTATTCTTCAAGTCTTCACTGATAGTGAGATCAAGCCACCTGTGAAATAAGGCATTTTAGGATGCCGTTTCTAATCAGTGAAAGTTCTGGGTCGGTTATTTCTGACCGGCTATCATTCTTCATGATCATTCTTTCTTTTAATCACAGAGGGAAAGAATTTTGTATCATTTTCTTTTGGCATATTCATCTTATTGCTTTTCACAGTTTGATTTCACGATGGTTATCACTTGCCTTTCCTTTTTCTTGTACTTCTCATATGACTACTCGTCACATTCCACAGGATACAGGTTCCATAACATTTTCTTTTTTTTATATAGCGCATGCTTTAAAGTTTTATTCATCCTCTTCACTCCGCTGCAATTTGTTCACCTGACTCTGGGAATGTAATCAGTTATACTCTCCATGAAACACCCATAAACTTCATTCAATGACTACTAATTCCTCTATCATGTAGTTTCTCATAATCGGACATCGTTGCATGCCAACTGGAGTGTTTATCATAATCGCCGTCTTCATTCACATTTTCTCTTTCCTCGCTTTTCCCCCAACATTTTACACAAAATTCCGATTTGCCTTGATTTTGCCAAAGTTAGTTAAAACTGCACGATCACTTTTGCCAATTGGAAGCAAAACCGTTATCTCATTTACAGTCAGATTCTCGAATCTTGTTACCAGATCTAATCTTCTTTCAGCACGAGTCCCTTCTACAGTAGTTGTCTTTCACTCTCCCTCTCCTCCTCCTCTTGGATGTTTTCTCCTTCCTCAAGTATATATCCCGTAATTGCAATTTACAATCATTATTGCTTTCTAGTATCCGAAGGAAAAGGACTCGAAAGTTATGCAGTCTTTCGTTTATCCCAGTCTACGGCAGCAGCCAAACTACTATTTCACACCAAACAGTCTCAAATCCTTTGGCTAAACTACTCATTCTATTACTTGTAATCCAGTTTCAAAACTAGTTCGTTGCATTTCATCTATAATCATTAACAATACGTTCGCCTCTTCTTATACTGTCTATGAATACACATTACTCATTTCATTCTATCCCTGTCAGAATATTTTCTTCTGTCAAATAAGTCTTACTAGTACGTTTACATCTATAATCAATAAGTGTATTCAAAGGCTGTATAATGTATTCGCATTTTGCAAAATATTCCAAAGATTTTACACACACACACACACACACACACACACACATACATGTGTATGGGTGAATATACTGGGTGACTATAAAATAACGTCAAGTGTTCAGAGCCCTCTAGCGAGTAATGTATTGGACAAAACACACCAATATTCGGTAGACGTACACAGTGGAACATGGGGATTCGATTTAACGAAAAAAAAAAAAGAAACAAAAGTCGCCAACGGGGGAAATTTTGGCGCTGCCAAATTAATTTTAGTAGGTGTGATAATGAATGACTAAATGGCAAATGAGAGACAGCACACATCAATTTCATGACGTTTATTGTTAATTACAAATGAGGTTCAATATGACCATCATTCTGATGTTCCAGGAACTGCATACGGTCCACGACATTTTCCACAGTGGCTCGCAACATATCGGAATTCATTTGTCTCACGTGTAGCGTTATTCGATCTTTCAAATTTGGAATATCGGGTAGTGCATGTCCTTGATACACAATGCTTTTAAGAAATCCCCACAGCCAAAAGTCACAAGGTTTGCGATCAGGCGATCTCGGTGGCCATGTCGTGGGAAATGCACGACTAATGATTCTTCTGTCAGAGAAATGTTGTCGCAAAACACGCTGTACCTGAAGTCCGGTGTAGGGTGTTGCACCATCCTGCATGAAGATGGTCGAATCGAGACATCCTCTTTGCTGCAGTTGTGGAACCACAAAGTTCTGTAGCATATTGGCATATCTGTTAGCATTGACGGACAGGTCACTGGTCCATTTTGGCGATTTTCCTCGTATAAGTATGGACCGATGATAAAAGATGCCGTAAATCCGCACCACACTGTGACTTTGGGCGAGTGGATAGCATCTACAGACACACGTGCGGATTAGTTTCAGCCCAAATGCGACAGTTGCGTGTGTTAATATCGCCGTTCAAATAAAAGTGCGCTTCGTCACTCCATAAAATCTGCCACGGCCATGCATCATCCACTTCCATGCGCGCTAAGAATCTCAAAGATAAGTCGATTCGTGTAGTCGCATCACCAGGGCGCAATTTTTGAACATGACTGATTTTATAGGGGTAAAATTTCAACATCTGATGAAGGATTTTCCACACCGTTGGGTATGCGATATCCGTTTGCCGGTATATTGCTCGTGCACTGCTGGTACCCTGCACATTCGTCATCTCCTGTTCCACAATAGTAGTTGCAACTTGTTCAACTTGTTGGTGATTGATTGGTTTGCGTCCCCTGCCTACCTACACTGCTAGAGTTCCAGTAGTTTCAAATCGCCGAATCAGTTTTCGTAAGTTTATTACGCTAATCGGTCCTTTTCGTAAATTTTTCATACGCCGAAAATCACGAAGACAAGCACTGGCATTATTGTTCCGCTAATAATAGAGTTTGACTAACAAAGTCAAACTCTATTAAGGTAAGAGGCATCAAACTCGATTCCTCTCACCTTACGCTCACGTAAGGTGAGAGGCATTGAAAAGCAGTTCGTCTACGAATGATAAGAAATCTCACAGGCTTTCCTTTTATTGCATGATCGCTTACAAGAAACGCAATAATGCAAATTAATGCATTTTACTCGGTAAACAGCGCCAAAATTTATCCTGTTGGCGACTTTTGGTACTTTTTTTTCGTTAAATCGAATCCCCATGTTCCACTATGTACGTCTACCGAATATTGGTGTGTTTCGTCCAATACATTACTCGCTAGAGGGCTCTGAACACTTGACGTTATTTGATAATCACGTGGTATATATATATACATACACACACACACACACACACACACACACACACATCGTTTTCCAAATATATATTAAAAGTTCTTCATTGAATTAAAAACCGTTTAAAGCCCGATGTAGCACTGAGGAAATAGCGTTTGCTTCCAACCCCCAGGCCATCCCAAATGACCCCGTTCTTAAGTTCAATTCTAGTCACTAACTACAGGAACTTTTCTCCAAGTTTCACTTCGACTACTTCTGAGTTAGACTATCTCTGTCAGCAAGGACTGTTGTTTCTTCCTTAAACCCCGATTCCTGTAACTCAAGGAAATCGATCATAGAACCGATACTATTTCAGAAAATAATATAAAATATTGAGATTAGTGACCACGAGATGGCAGCAGTTGCCTTCCGTAATCTTTCACCGAAATGGCAATTAAAATTACTGCTAGCCTTGAGCGATCTATCTTGGATTCACAAAGGGTAGGATATTGGCTGCCCAGTATTCTTAGAAAGTTAGATAAGGTTAATATGACCTCGCTTAATCCCTTTGGAGAAAAAAAATATATAACGTTAGTGGATTTTAATTATTTTATGAAATCCTTTATCTTCCTTCCTCACATCTGAAAGGGATCTCATACAATCATCAGCGTGGTAGTCACCAATTTTTCCCATTGTGAATACCATGCTTCCAATAATTATAATAAGTTATAACAATTTACGAACTTTAATTGATAATTTGCTGATGCTAGTTTATTTCTAAATAACTTATTTTTTTCTTTTTCGTTTATGTGGTTCTTAGTGTGTATATTTATCAGAATGATTAATGTTTACGGGTGTAATAATAATAATAATAATAATAATAATAATAATAATAATAATAATAATAATAATAATAATAATAATAATAATAATAATAATAATATACTCAGTATTCTATATGTTTAATCCATTTCAGTCATATATTCATTTATATTACATTTTTTCTTTGTCATATAGGTTACATTTGGCTTGCGTTAAAATTTTATAAGCCTAAATATTCGTATTGTCATCAGATCTTCTCATGCAAAAATCACATGCAGACAATCTCATGCAAAAATATCATTAAACCATGCCTGGGAGTGTATAGTGAATGTTTTGGATTCATTACACTCCCAGGCAACTCATTCCCAACACGAATCACTCTCCATACAAAGAAAATGTTACTCGCTTGCTTACACCTTCCTTACACCGCTTCCAGGGATGGCCACTTGTTTTTCCCGTGTCACCTTCCTCTATGAAAACTCTCCTACACATTAACCTGGTAACAACCCCCCCCCCTCACTAACTCAGTTTCAATCATATCCCCTCTCCTATTCACAAGAATATGCAATTTTCATTCTCTCAATCTATCTTCATATCTCACATTTCGGAGACCTACTGTCCGACCACAGATCCGAGAGTCTCGACTGGCAATGTGCCAAGAGAGTGAATTCATGTTGAAGGGGAGAAAGGAATAAGGCGATGTACGAATTCGTTACCAACAAGCGAAATCGCGTGCTATATACGTAAAAGTTTCCAACTGGTGTATAAGCAAAATAGTTACGACTTTAAAGATTTGAATTTTTATAAAAGAAAAACCAATTTTACGACGTATATACACACACTCATCCCACGAAAAGCATTGATTACCCTATTATCGGAATGGAATCGCCTTCTTCTGATATGCGCAGAAGTGTCGAGGGGTCTTATATCTGTGGTCGCACAGTAACAATGCCTTACTGAATGTTCCCTGAACCCCTCTCTCTAAGAAAACTTTATCCACTTGAAAACTAGGCAATCAGATCGCGCACATTATCAATATGCGTTCTGATCTAGACCTTATACAAGGGAATCATAACAACTCTTCTTAACAACTGTGGTGTTCTCACAATTCTAGTAATATAATATCACCAATCCAAGCTTTAAGTCTCTGTCCACTGTTCTTAGATCTTACATATCTTTTTACGCCACTTTCAAAATTTCTCCATTAACTGAATACTCTACATCCCATCCTTTCCTACCAAAATTCAAGACAGATTTTGCAATATTAAACT
Source organism: Typopeltis vanoorti (assembly GCF_054136105.1). NCBI lineage: Eukaryota > Metazoa > Arthropoda > Arachnida > Uropygi > Thelyphonidae > Typopeltis > Typopeltis vanoorti. Next base: position 69,819,485 of record NC_143555.1, read on the forward strand.
GGTAGCTCCAGTCATTTCCCTGTTCCTTCTGCTCTATTCCTTATAGTTCTTCCAAACTTTGCATCATCTGCAAAGCTGTATATCTATAGTTAAGACTGTCTCAATATTCTCAACATAAGTTAAACAATAATTGTCTTAAGATAGTCCCCTGCATCACATCGCTAGTGGCCTTCCTCTTTTAGGATATCATAGTCCTTTGGGATATGTCTTACGTGACTGTTGTAACATGTCTGTTGTAAGACATGTTAAACAGGTATGTCAAGGGTGTCCTTAACTTCCTAGATCATTTCTACAACACACGTATTGATATGTCGTCAAGTGCTATTTCCTTATTAACACTGAGTTTACTTAATTCCTCATATACTGACTGTTCCTTCACTATTAGTCCCTTCTCCATCATACTATCAACATTCAATCGTCTCATGATTATTCATTGATGAGGATGAAATATAAAACACGATAATTCTGAGGATGCCAACTACTGCCACCAAAATATCTATCGGTTTGTTAAATTCGGGTTACTGTACACTTTTTCTTGGTTTAGGTAGTAGACTCCAGCACTGATTCTAATATGTAGAATTGGATACTTATTTCTTTGAGCGTTTCTTGTTCGTGCTATATTAAGCAACATACACAAAAAATGTTTAACTCCCTTCCCATCCTTATATGTGACTAAGTAGGGAATCTTCAAAATAGTGAAATTAACAATTCATGTTTAAATTCTACTCTCGTAAGACTATTAATGCGAATTCAGAAGATTTAGAAACATCAGTTTCGTTATTAGATGATTCAATATTTAATTGAAATCCGTCTGTAAAGTATACTAAAGTTATTGAAATGTTCATCAGTGATTAAAGTATGGTCGTGTTGAAGTTTAATCTTGTAGCTCGGTAATTGCTATTATAATAATGACATCGAAGTCATAAAAACACATGGATTTTGAGGCTGTTTCAGTATTGTAATAAATTGAATATATAGCGCGTACCAATCAAAATATCTGAAATTCAATGTGTCACTCAGTAATTATCCATTAACTAATTCTTCCTCATTTTTTCTGAACGCTCTGAATAAAGTCATATTCCTTAAACATAAATTCCAAATGTAAACTTTAAAAGGCCACAGTTTGGATCTTCGTTTGATTTCTGCTTTTGGTTTTATTTTAATATGTCACGGTTTTCGATTTTGCCGCAGTTTAGATTTTGCAGCTAAAAATGTATTACTGGCACTTGATTATTACCATGACTAATAATTTAAAAATATACTTGGACAGTTTAGAAAAGAAAAATATTGGATAACAGTTAAACATCTTTAAAAATACTATGGTAGTATAGTTGTTACTTAAATCCTGTAAACTGCAACGATCAGTTAAATCGCTGGTATTATGAGAGATGTGTTGGAGTATATAATTACACTATTTAAACCTATTTGTACAAAACTGAGCAACACACACATAAATACGAGTAAATACAACACACTCGTATATTTTCAAGCCACTTCAGGCTTGAAAAAGCCTGAAGTGCTTTGAAAATCAGGTACGCTAACCACTTGGCCAACCAAGCAGGCAAGCATTTAGCTCGCAAACAACTAGAACAAGTTCTGTGGCTTTACGATAGCCTTAACTCGTTGGAACATGGATTCCAAAGAATCATCCATGGATTCCAATGGATTCCAACCCAAGAATCATGAGCCCTGCACCACTATCGATACACTGTCACACATACCGCTGCTTTAACAACAAAAAATCTGCCAATGTCCCGAAGTGAAACCTGTAACACATGCAAAATACCTTGGTCTCTACATAGATTGCCACCTTAAATGGGCAAAACGTATACAATACCTACACACCAAACTCCGGATCATCGCAGCAAAACTCTTCCAAATAAAATACATTATTCCGTCTAATAAAAAAAAAAAAACTCCTATATTACTGTATCTGCGAATACCTACTCAGATATGGTATAACATTTTATGCAAACACATCAAACGGCCACCTAAATAATTTGAAATATTACATAGGAAAATTGTATCAACAGTGATTTGGACACCTTATACGCAACAACCAATATCCGACCAGCACATGGCGATACACAGAATCCTGAGCATAAAAAATCTAAAACACTACACAACATTAATAAGGAATTACTTCAATATCACCTATCGAAACAACAGAGACACATATTGTATAACACGACCTACAACAACTCTCTACACCCTTCAACAACTCATACAGTTCTTTTGTGAGATCACATCAGATACTCACGCTACTCAACAGGCTATCAAGAAATTTAAAACACATAGATAACAACAGAACATGAAAAGACGAACTGTGAAAAATATACCAACAAAGTTAATATACCATTAACAGTAATATACACATCACAAATCACCAGCATCCAATGCCTACATCCCATCGAAAAACAGTAACAAGAACATAAATAGTGAAGACTAATCCCACTCTCTTCATGAAAGCTAACCCAAGCTTCGAAGTAGGTGGGATTAAATTTCCTCATTCATCTACACGTAATCCTCATAATCAAAGACTGCAGATTATGTAACAAAACAGTCAGTAAGGTGTGCAACAATCATGAAGATACTGAGAACATTATATAGATACGCTCTGCAAAGCATCAAGGAAGAAGCCATCCAAAGAAACAAGTCAATATTATAATCGATTTAATGAAAAAAATGAATCATAAATTTAAATGAATCATTGTAAATATTATTATTATTATTATTATTATAAAAACCTCCATGGAGTCAAAGACTCATCGTGGGAGGCCCATGATGATTATGTATACAGTAATTAAATTGTATATATATGTATATAATATATTTGACAGATAATGAAGTATTATTATTTGACATTGAAAAAAAATTATTACTATTATTATTATTATCTGAAAGAAGAAACGTTGCTTTCATTATTTGAAACTTATATATTCGAATAACATGATATTTTTTCCTACAGAGAATTTTCCTTAAATTTTATTAAACAAAATAATACATAAATATACGTAAAAATAGTCCATTGGACATATCGGGTTCCACATTTTTCTGGTGTGACTTGACTACAGCTTTACGTTAACTGAATACGTGTAGCATTACATTACTGCTCGTGATGTGTCGAAATAACTCCTGTTTATCTTAAGATAAAATTTATTTTCGTTTTTGAATTTTGCTTTACAGTTTAATATTCACATATTCCTTTGAACTCTGATAAGATACACAAAGAAAATTTATCAGAATAAACAAATGCCAAACCTTTATAATTAATAACTTAATCCTTAACCCTTGATGTACATTTTTCTGGTGTGACTTGACTACAGCTTTACGTAGATGAAGTATTTCAACTTCGTATATTTATCGAATCATGATTCGGGGAAATACAGTAGACTTCCTGCAGAGATGAAGGAATGAAGAGGTGTGAAGACAAAGAAAAATCAGAGTCTGAGTGGAAAATCAGCCTGAACAAAAGACTTTTAATCACACAGTACTAGGCCGAAATCGTTTTACAACTGTGCTATCTGAAAGATTTTGATGGACTTCTTTTCTTCCATTTTTGGAAAATCTTTGGCAAGTACAGCACAATAATTACTATTACTACTACTACTATTATTATTATTTTGTTTTATATATAATAAATATATATATAATATATATATATATATATCATCATCATCATCATCATCATCATGCATATCAAGGATTTAGGACTAGCATGACACGTTCCGGCCTTAGAAGTCATCGTTGAATCCTTTAAGAGGACATCCTGGTTTTCTTTTTCCTGATGGCTTGTACTTTAAGGCTTGTTTTGGTAATCTTTCTATTTTCATTCTTTGAACGTGTTCCATCCATTTATGTTTATATTTTTTAATTTTTTTCTATTACAAGTTCTTGGTTTAATTCTTTCATAATTTCTTCATTTCTTTTGTGATCAAATACTTTGCAGTTTTTTTCATAAAATATATATATATATATATATATATATATATATAAATAACATTTTCGGCTATACAGTACTTCCGAACAAGAGACGCAAGCGAGCGTAAGGTAAAGCATGCACACCAGCAACAGCGCTTTCAGTGGCAACCTACCTCGGTAGTCTGCACGCGTCTTCAACAGTGTCGCTGTTGATTTTGTGTTTAAAAAAATGGGTTATTTGTGTATTTGTCGATATTTCGCGATGTTTTGTGCAACATGGCCCTACACGCCCAATCAAAAAACTTAGTGAAGAATCACGGAAAAAAAGAGACGAGCAATTGATCTTGAAACGAAGTTGCAAGTTATAAAGCAATATGAAGCTGGTAACCCCCGAATATGATCGCAAATGACTTCCGATGTCTCATTCTACAGTGACGAGGGATAAAATCGTAGAGGCTGTGAAAGGATCTACTTCCATTAAATCGACGATAGTGACGAAGCAACGAAAGGTCCTATCGGTAATATGGAAAAGCTACTTGTATCTATGATGCAAGTAGCTTTTCCATATTAACCAAAAGAGTATACCCCTTAGCACTGTGACCATAACCGCTAAGGCACTAAGTCTCTTCAACATGTTGAAGGAGAGAGCAGAACCCGATTATGACTACGAATTCAACTCTTCTTCCGGTTGGTTCAAGAGATTCAAGCAGCGCTTTGTGTGAAATTCAAGCAGCGCTGCTTAATGTGAAAATGTATGGGAATCTGTAAGTGCTGAGAAGACTGTCAAGGAGTTTGTGGAAAACAAAAACTGGATAAAAGTATTACGGAGGAAAATTATTTGCCGCAGCAAATATTTAATATGGATGAAGAAGATTTGGGTGATTATTCTTCTCTTTTATAGTGGTGTAACACACGGTACTATTTTTTTCGAAAAAAAACTATATATATATTAAAACCAGGTTTAAAATAGCTTGGTATCTAACGTATATTTTACCTAAGGTAAAAAACTTTCTATATATATATATATATATATATATATATATATATATGTAGAAAGATTTTTAAGTTATATATATATATATATATATACACACACACACATATATTTGGTCATTAGAACAAGGTTTCCATTGTTCCATTGCAGATAAAAAATAAATAAAAAAATACAAAAAAAATAAAGGCAATAAAAATAGGAAAAAAATCCTTAGCCTACCCAGGGCATTACTTACTGTAATCTTTAGCAAGTGGGAGTCTCATAAAAATAATCTTGATAATAATGGAGAGGTTATACTGTCTAAATCGTCTGTTTCATTTCTCAAAGCGAAGTTTTTATTATGATGAAGTTAAAACTAAGTTTGAATTAAGAAAAACAAAACTTTCCGTTTCCGTATAAAGACTGCTAAATTCACCTTTAGCTGTAAAATCCTTATAAACGTATGATTAGAAGGTGGTTAATAATTTACAAAACTGAGATAGTGTTTTATGAGAGAAGAATTGAAACTAATGTATATAGAATTATATCAAATCCAATTAATAGACTGAACTTAATAATCGCTCTTACAAGAAATATATCACTTCATTTCCCCTTACTCCTAATAATATCAAAACCTCCAAACATTTCTTCTTACTTGTACAATGTACAATTGCTGGTAGTGTACAAATATCAGATTCCCAGGTTTTGGAATACAGCACGCGCACCCCCTCCCCCCCCACACACATTTGGGGTAGTGGTAATACACCAGAAACCTCTAAGATGTTTAATGCTCTCCAGAAGAGGGCTATCCAGTTAATCGATGCCCCTTCTCTCACAGATTCGTTCCAGTCAACATTTTCCCCAAGAATAAGATTTTGCAGAAATCATTTTTGCAGTGAAATAGCTTAATCTTTAATCCCTTAAAACTGAGAGATCAAGAACAACGAAGGATGAGTGAAAGTCATCGCCAACATGGTGACTGATACCGCGATATTGATCACAACAACATTTTATATTTTCGATCAGGACCACAGATCTAAGCTAACATCTAAACCATAGTTTAAAACGGATTAAAAAACAAGCCTTTGCTTTTGCTTTGTATATTTAGAGTACATCCTAACCGAATACCGATATAAGTTCATAGAAGTTCTTTGGGTCAGACATTTGGGTTACGACAGGATCTGGATCCCACAGACTGCAATCAACTCAGGCTCTAATCGACCGTGACTTCTTCTGTTACTGTAGTCACCATATTAAGTGTTGCACGTGTTAATAGCACGAGTCAATAGTTGATAGATGCCACTATATCATTTTAAATTCAACAAAGAAGGATTCTTAAGAAAATTCATCAGCTCCATCACGTGATGCGAAGGATTTGTGAGCCAAAAATTAACGTGATTGCGTTACAAGCATGTTATTCTTACATCACTTTGCTTAAAAACAGTTTTTATCATAACACGGAGCACCAGAGGAGAAGTAATTGATGACTAACCACTTTTTCCACATTAAACCATATTATTTGGCTGAATGACATACCCTTTTGGTTTTTAAATACCCCTTATACAAAGAATGAATAATAAAGTTGAAAAGTGAAGTGTACCATTTATGCTGACGATTGCAATTCAATTAAAGTATTATTTCTATGTCTATAATGAAGATGACAGTTATTTAACGGCCACGTTCATTGAGTTAAGTTTACCACAACATAAGTAATACGTTATACTTTATGTGTTCATTTGCGTTCTTACGAACTGGTATATAAAATTCTGTGTTCGGCAGTTAAAAGACAGTAACAATAATTGGAATACAAAGCAGAAAATTGTGACCAACTGAGGAGTATACTGAGTTCATCGCAATGGTATCGGTTGTTGGATGGGAAACCAGGGTATGCCCACTTTGCTAAAAGCTGTCAACATGAAGTATGCAACATTGCCTTCACTGCTACCTCTTCACCCGATGAAGAATCTCAGGTGTATATTAGAGCTGGTGCACAAACTGAATAAGAATTCAGCAATAGGTACTGATGAGATATCCGAAAAGGTGCTAAAAGAGTGTTCAGGTCAACTGGCTATTCCTGGACCAGGAATAGCCGTTAGTAACCAGGCTATATAATTGGAGTCTCCGAAATTCCGCAAGAGGGGAAAGAATGTATGGTAATCCTATTGCACAAGAGTGGTAAATACCAATGTATCCAACTTTCGACCAGTCAAAATCTCAGGAGTGGTGGTGAAGATTTTGAAATAGTAGTGGCCTGTGGCTCGCATTCAGAAATGAGTTGATAATGAATCTCTACTTTGCAATGAACATCATGGGTTTAATAAGATAAGGTCATGTTTTAGAAACTTGCTCACACTCTATAATAATATTACCAATTATACTTCTCTATTTTAATAATGCTTTTGACACAATACAGCATGGAAGACTGTTGCATAAATTGGAGATTATGGATTTTGATCATAAAATATTAGCGTAGATATGAGGACGGCTCACTGACAGATATCAAAAAGTGGTATAGAGGGGATTTGTGTCTGCAAGATTTAAGCTAACTAGTAGTGTACCACAAGGATCAGTCCTTGATCCGCTGTTATTCAATCTGTACACTAATGATATTGAGAAGGATTTCACAGGCGACATACAGCTATTTTCTGATGCTGCAAAGATAGGTATGGTAACCAAGAATGCTGCTGATATGCAGTGCTTGTAGAATGATTTCAAAATGTTGGAATTGTCGGCATACAGAAATGGATGTCAGTTCAATGTCAGAAAATGTAAAGTGCAAAATCACACTTTGGCGTGATTAGATAACCAATGTCATATTATGTTGGTGGGATTATGATAGAGGAAACTGCACAGGCTTAGAGTATTAGTAGATAGGAAGTTGAAGGTCGTGTAAGAAAGATTGCAAATACAACGCAAAAGATAACTGCAATGCTGAACTTTCACATGTAAAGATAAGGATGTGATTTTGCCTCTTTACACGGGTTTGATAAGACCTCACTTGAACTATCGTGTGCTAAAAATCTTAAAAACATTTTTAAAATGCTGAAAACGTGTTAAAAACTTTAATGTGTGTTAAAAATGATATCAAGATTGCGAAATACTGATTATGAAGACAGACTGATAATTTGTAGATTCCAGACACTAGCAAACAGGAGAAACGGTGGAGGGGTGATATGATCGAGACTTACAAATTTCTGAAAGGGTCATACAGGATTTCAATTGATGGAAATTTTTTTATTTGATGGAAGGTGTGGAAAGGACATCCTTGGAAACTGAGAATGAACGCTGGTAAGAAGGGGATCAGATCTACATTTTTCTCTCATAGAGTGGTGCGTTATTGGAATGGATTACTATTGAATGTCGTGTGAATGAATTCAAGAACAAATATGACGGCTGGTGCGTGTAATATGTGGCCTCTCTCGAAGTTCCTGGAGAGATATTTTAATAATAATAATAATAATAATAATAATAATAATAATAATAATAATAATAATAATAATAATAATAATAATAAATTTTTAAATAATAATTTATTGATTGCTAAAATATTTACACATACAATAAAAATCTTGAGTGACAGTACAACTTATAATTTTACAGAATTCAGCACTAAGTGCTACATTTTCTACATTGCATTTCAATTAAAATTTTTAATACTACGTTTTTTGCCTCTAAATTATGTATTAACAACACATATTCTTCTAATACTAACAATGAAGATTATACAGAATTTTTTGTATTTTCTTTGGGAGGCATTTCTGATTTCTTCGTCGAAGCTTTGCAGAGCTTATCTGAGGAAGATAATAGATGGCGGTGATTTCGTGGTTATGTTTCTATACTGGTCGCAAGCCAGGTGTTGATTTTACTGTTTGTCGGTACGTGCTTGGAAGACTTCAACTGCTCGTACACAGTTTAACTTTTTTTTGCAAGTAGGGTTGGATTTGGACATGGCGTATTTGTTTGTGTCCTTGTAGTGGTTTTTTTGGAAGGGGGTTTGTCATAGTTTTTTTTTTATGTGTGTGTGTGTGTGTGTGTGTGTGTGCGTGCGAGAGAGAGAGAGAGAGAAACAGGAATTTCTCTAATTTTCATTCTCGCTATAATATTTATATAGCGCCCGTTTCATGTTCCTAGGTTTCTGTTGTTGAACGGCAGTTTGTTTATCATGTCAGGTACGTAGAAGTTTCGGGTGGCTTTGCCGTGATGATTGTTGTACTTATATGTTATGTAGTTTGTTGACTGTGGTCTTGTTATCTGATATGTTGTTCCGGTTACTCTATAGGTTGGGCTATAGTAATGTTTTAACATGACTGTGTGGCGTAAGTGTTTCACCTTAAATATTTTGTGTTCTGTCCGTGCTGCCTGCATAAGTATGGGTTGTTCCCAGATTATCAATTATACCATTTTTATCTTGAAACCATTGTAACCTGTTGAGTCCGTAATCTGCGCAGAATGCATATGATCTGATTACGTATCTTAACAGTTTTTCACATAATGCTTAATAGAATAGTATTTTTGTGTGTGTCTGACAATGTCTTTTAATTGGTATAGTTTGCTTGCTATTGTCCTAAGGTTGGTGTGTAGGTAGGTTATATGGCTATTCCAACTTTGATCAGCATCGAAGTGAAGTCCGACATAGCGTGTTATTTTCACCTGTGTGGTGGTTGTGGTTTTAGGTTCAGCACTTTGTGATAGGAGGATGAATGTCAGATAGTTAGATATTTAGTTTCTATAAGTAGGGTTTGGGGGTTTTTGAATATCATTAGCTTTCTTTTTCCAGCGTTTATATATATGCCGTTTTCGGTTAACCAGTTAGTGATTTGATTGATGTCGTGTTGCATATTTGTGTAAGCGATATTGGCGTTGCTGTGAATGGATACTATGGCCGTGTCGTATGCGTACTGGAAGATTTTACTTTTTAGGGGAAGATGGCTTATATGTGTGTATATGTTAAATAGAATGGGAGATAGGATAGCTCCTTGCAGTATTCCACAGGTTACTGATACCTCTTTGCTGTACGCTGATCCTATACGTGTGATATGCTTCCTGTTTTTCCTGTATACTTTAAACCACTGGATTGACGACCTTCGATTCCAATATACGTTAGTTTCGTTAACAAGGTTTTGTGTGTTAGTGTGTCAAATGCTTTTGTTAGGTCAATGAATACGACTAATGTTATTCTTTTTTTTATCAAATGCAGCGTTTATTATGTCTGTGAAATCTTCCAGGAGTGTTGAGAAAGCCATATTGTGTTTTGGGTATGGTTTGAAATTTTTCAACGTATGTGGAGAGTTTGCAATGCACGATACGCTCCATGATATGGTTGATTACAGGCAACGTGGCGATGGGTCTGTAATTACTTATAATGTTTCTTTTTCCATGTGTGTGTATGGGTGTGATTAATACAGTCTTTAGTGTTTCATGCATGTGTCCGTTTCGAAGATTTTATTTAATAGTTTTTGTATAACTGGACATAGGTTGGTTGAGTGTTTCTTGATGTCTTTTGATCTGATTCCGTCTATACCCAGTCCTTTGTTAGGGTTAATTTGTTGAATTACAAGTGATAGTTCTTCTTTTGTTACTGTGGGGAAAAACATCGACCGCGTTGCACGTGGAACTAGTGGAGAATGTTCGTATGTGTGAGGAAAGGTTGTTCTTGTAGTTATTGGACAGAGTTCACGAAGTGCTGATTGAAGTTGTTTGCCAACTGTTTGAGGGATTTGGGATCGCAAGCAAAGATGTGTTTTATTGTTTCCGAGGCAGTGGTTCTGTGTATATTGTCCAGCATTTCATTAATCAGGTGCCAGGTTTCCTTTATATCGTTCTGAGCTGTTATTAACTTGGTGCTGTAGTAGTTTCGTTTTGCCATTCTAATCTGTGTTGTTAGCAGATTCCGTTTTCTTTTGTATTCAGCTTGAAAAGGGATATTGTTTTCCTTGAAGATGCCCTATTGAAACAACTTCTTAAGTTGTTTCAATAGGGCATCTTTTCTTTGTATGTCGGTTAATAGGTTGTCTGTTATTGGATTCTGTTTAGTTTGCGAGCGTGTTTTTATTTTTGTTCATTCTTTGTTATATATTTTATTAAATGCAAGTTTAAGATTATTATATATAGCTTCAGCAGAATGTAAAGATGCTATCTGCATCCAGTCTGTTTTTCTGATTTCATCGTTTACTATTGTTTCGTTTAGAATGCTATAATACTGTTTTATAGTCTCAGTGAGTTTTATGGGTTCTGGTTCAGTGTGTAACTGTAATGCTCTGAAATAATGGTCTGCCAGTTTGCATGTTATGATGGCTGCTGTGCGACTGTTTGGAGGGGCCCATATATTTATATGGTCAATACAGGATGAGGTTTTTGTATTTCCGACTATCTCTCTCGTGCATACGATTGTATGGATCTGGTTATGTTATATGCCGATAAGAGGTCTAGGTATTGTTCTGTGTTGTTATTTATGTTCCTAATGTTTATATTCATGTCTCCTATTATTATCAAGTATTCTGAGGTGCCTTCTTTCGTGGCTATAAGCCATCTGTTTAGTTCATCTAGAAAATTTGTGGTGCTTAAGTTGAGTGGTCTGTATATTATATTTAATATCAAGGAGGTTTCTTGTTTGATGTTTTCAATTTCTATGCATATGTTTTCTGCGTATTTTAGTTTATAGTTTATTTCTGTTACTTCTAGTTTATGTTTGGTAAATATTATTATATCACCTCATCGTTTAGTTTGTCTGCCGTGTTTGTGTTGTTGGAAGTATGGCATTTGGTAGATAGTTTCCTCTTCGTTTGTCGTAGATATTTCAGTCAGTATTAAAATGTCTATGTTGTCTATATCTTCTTCCTTCAGATAAGCTTGCAGGGTCAGCCAGTATTTTTGAATGCTTCTGATGTTGACGTGGAGAATAGAGTTCTTTTTTGGGGATAGTCACTTGTTTCCATTCTGTTATAGATTTCAGAATGTGGCAATTATCATGTTCTGGGGTGATTACACCTGCCTGATGGCCTTAATTCATGTAATTTGGTGTGCTGTTCCCTTCTTCACGAGTTGTCAATATTCCTTTTAATGTGGCAGCCTGTTGAGGTCTTTTACTGAGTTTATTTGGATTTGTTTTGCGTCTTGTGTCTTTTTAAGGAATATTTTGCTATCTCATATCTATATATACAGGTAATTTTGTACTGTTTTTACTTTCCTTGTTGGGTGTAATAGTTTCCGGTAATAAGGCGTTAAGTATTCAGACAAGTATATTGGGGTATTGTCGTTAGCTCCTTTCAGACCCTTGGCTACTGGTTTTTTTTAATCCCGCTGGCTTTTATAAGTGTACATTTTGTTGGTCTGTTGGTGACTCGCACCACGGCGTGAGGAGGACGGCAGTTATTTTCTCTTTTCCTGCTTTGTGGTAACCGATGTACTGACTGGATATCTTTTGATTCAATGGGTGTGCAAGTTTTTTGTCTTAGTTGTATTACGGTGTCTTTTAGATGTTCCGTAGCAATTTCCGGGAGACCATCTATCAGGAGAGCATTTTTATACTGCTGTTGGTTTAAAAGTTCGTGCTGTTGCTTTAAAGAGTTTAGTTCATGTCGTAGTTCTGTTGCCTCTTTAATTAGATTATGCTGTCTTTCCATTGGTTCTTTAACGCAGTTTTTAATTTCTCTGACGGTCTGTAATACATCTTCTACCAAGTTATTATTAAATTTACTAAATTCCTCATATTGATTGAATTTTTGGGTAATCTGTATGGTATGTGTTTCAAATTGTTCTTCAACAAAATCGATTAAACGGTCTTTTGCTTTTTTTTAATCTATTTTCAAGTAATGCATTCAAAGTTGGTTCACCTGGGTTTCCATTGTTGTTTTCTTTGTTTTTCGTTCCCTCAGCTGTTGATTGCTGCGTTATCTCTTTACCAAATGCGGTTGTTTTCAGCGTTGTCTGTTTCCAGCCTGCAGTTGAAGGTGACATTCCTTTGTTTTATCTACACTGCTGACACTTCCACTCGTAACGCTTCGCGTTTGATTTTCTATGCCAAGTGGCCTCGGACAATCCCGAACATAGAAAATGAACGTTTCTCTGGCAGTTCCTGCATGTTATGTGGTTTTCTTCCCACGTTAAGTCTTCATGGCACTTCATATTTCTTGTTTGACGATCCTGCTGTAATTTCTAATGTGGCGACTTTCTTTCTAGCGTAGTTGACCAACGTATACTTCGCACTTTCAATACTTATAATTTACTTATTACTTAACTTACATACAGTTTTACGTCAATATGTTCAGTTTGAAGAATGGAATTCACTGATACACTTTAAATTTTAATTCACCAGAAAAAAATCTACTTTGCAACTTAAAATATGGGAGCATCGAAATAGCCTGCCTGCTACCGCTTGCTGCTAAAGCGACATACAAAAAAATAAAAATAAAATAAAATAAAATAAAATAAAATAATAATAATAATAATAACAATAAAGTCAGATTCTGGTCGCAGACTAAAGGAACGTTTTCTAAGGCTTTCTCTGTTGACTGATTCGTTAGTCGATTTTGGCATGGGTAAACGAATTTTTCGTTCCCTTAAACTCAAGAAAATCGAGATGACTCCATCTGTCTGCAACTCTTCAGAGAATGACGTTTATAATTAATGTTAGTCTTGAATGGGCTATTTCTGAATAGCTACCCGTTCGAGATCGGACTGACCCTTTAGTCTTCGAAAGTTATATAGGGATAAAAGGGATTCTGTTACTGACATAGACAGACCATATTTAAATATCATTTAATTAAAGATTCCTGTATTTCCTTGCACGTGTTTAACTCAATGGAGTGTCAAGAAGATAGATAACTTGACGGCTTTGACAAGCTGGTTAATCCTGTCTGTAGAATATACAATGGCTGTTAATTGCATGAGTTCTTCTTGATAGGTTGCTTGTTTTTACTGGATGACACCATTGCCATATCCATATGAGACAGTCTAATTCACTTTTAGCACTGATAGAAGTTTTTGGTCCTTGTGGATCCACAAATGACCATCGTCACAACAGATTGAGACGTTTTATCAAAAGAAAATTCATTTTACTTTAATATATATTTTGCATCAATATGTATAAACTTTTGTGATTGCTTCATACTCTGTTTACGACTTGTATATTTGCAGTAAGCTTTTAGTTTTATAAAATATATTTAAAAAGGATAATTTTACATCATATCAAAGGAGTTTAATCAGTAAATTATCATGTTTTCCAGAAATTAGATTGTACCAGATTTCTGCTAAGTGGGACTGCTTCTATGAAAGCAGTTCACATGTAATTCTGCTTCAAGCTTTGATCCCATTGTGTTGCAATGCAAACCATTTCGATTAGTTCTTTATTTGGACACTTTCTCATACAACTGCTATTCGAAATGAAATTTTATAACGAAGTCAGATTACATTATATTTCTCCCTTGACATACAGAAAGCTAAGTTTTCTATATTGCACTGAAATTATGTGCTTCCTCCCTCTCCCCTACAACTCTTCATCTTTGATATATTTACCTTCTAGTTTCTACAGAAGCAAAACTACAAGTAGTACTGCATGCAAAACTAATAAACTAAAATAAAAGTTTTCTGTTGATATACCGATCATTAATAGAGAATCTTCACACATTGTATTTATTATATTTATTAATTAATTTTACTTTCAGGAGACATCGCCAACAACAAATCCAGATTCTCGCACAGAGACCTACGCTAGTAAGTGCGAAACTGAATTTAAATCTCCGAACGATAAGTGCGAAACTGAATTGAAATCTCCAACTGGCGAGTGTGAAACTGCTTTGATAACTCCAATTGGCGAGTGCGAAACTACTTTGATAACTCCAACTGGCATATGCGAAACTGCTTTGATAACTCCACGTGGCGAGTGCGAAACTGCATTGAATTCTTCGAATGGCGAGTGCGAAACTGATTTGATACCTCCAACTGGCGAGTGCGAAACTGAATTGATAACTCCAGCTGACGAGTGCGAAACTACTTTGTTATCTTCAACTGGTGAGTACAAAACGTTTCTTAGGTTGTTTTACAGGTTTTAAAGCACAAGAATAGTAAATCAATTACTTTATTTATTTATTTTTCTTTCGGCCTGTCTTCTGTAATTTAAAAGTAGGCTACATTTCACTAAGCAATATGCTAGTGGCCAGTACACCGTGTTACAACGTTTGGTTTCTAATATAACTGTATATTACTATAAGAAAAGTGAATGCAAACTCGCTTTTCGATGACTAAAATATTCACACATAGAAGCAATAAAGTGACGATTTCTCTAAAGATAACCTGTGCTCATACGCCTCATCCCAGTTTTACTCTTTCAGTTTGTTTTTCCTGTTATCAAATGAATGTTTGATAGTTATTTCCAGTAAGTTAATTTCCTTACTACTGAAGAATGGACAATAGCTTATAATAACAGTGCGTTTTACAGAATACCAAAACGAATTTGCAGTCATCATTAATAATAGATACGTTTCTATTTTAATATTTTGATATTTATTATAGAATTACTGATTAATGATACACTTCTTTTTATATAAAAATTTTTTTTTTTTCCAGTAGGTACACAAACGGTTTTAAAGATTACAGAATCAGGAGAGGTCTTCAAAAATAAGGGATACTTGACTACTTTGCTTTGTGGAAGACGTGAGTAATCCGCGCACTAAATTTATGTTTTTTAATTAATGTTGAAGAGTGAAAATAATGTATCATAAAATGTTATTTTTCATTTTCATTCTACAGGACTTAATTCAGTGAATGTATGAAAATATTTTACTACAGTATAATGTGACGCATTAATGGAAATACAATTTTTATTAAAATATTGGGAAAGGGTACACATTAAAACTGAAACGTAAAGAAACAAATAAACTAAAAGTTAAGGACTTCTGAAAACTAAGACATTTTCACATAACACGCAAACTGGCAAAGGAATGCACGCAAATGAAAAAAGTCACATAAGTAGTCGCGTTGAAACAGTATGTTAAACAACTTCAACTCAGTCTGCGATAAATAAACTACTGGCGAAATTTACCACATCCAGAAAATAAACTTGAAAACATCATCATTATTCTTGCTGATGAACAGCGACAACTATTAAGTTATATTGCATTCTGTATATTTGCACAATAGAAGAGCTGAGTAATTACAATGATTGCTAACTTTCGGGAAGATGTCACAGATAGTATTTCTTCACATAATATCAACTTTCTGTAAATGTGCAACGTGCCATTTTTCTTACTGTAGAAATATTAGCTGTTATATCTTGCACATTCTGGTGAATACGAATTTCATGTACCAGCATGGGTACTGAGGGTGAATAGAAGCATTTCTGCTTATATAGATGTCAGTTCACCAAATTTGAACTGACACGCGGTTTCACCATCACAAAACGAATCCAATAAAAAGAAACCATAATACTAAAGAGTCCATTTCAACTGAAAAGAAAGAACCAAATCTAGAAAGGTACTGGGGTTTGGTTATTGTTCATCGGAGCATTTGGGGAACTGTTTTTTTTTTTTTTTTCTATTTTTTGTGTTGTGGCTGTGAAAGCTAATTGACCATTTAAAGTCAGCGAAACAAACAAAAATACCACCACAACGCAACACAAACAAACAAACAAAAATCCAAAAACAACATGAAAAAAACCAATACCACAAACGCTGTAGCCAACAAGAACCTGTTGTTGAAGGTGAAGACCTCCAACCCAACACAACACAACCAGCCAACTTTTAAACACCTCCACCAAACCGTTTTCTCCAACACACACACACACACACACACACACACACACACACACACACACACACACACACACACACACACACACACACACACACACACACACACACACACACACACACACACACACACGCTACCTCAAAAAATCCATTCATCTTGTCTAGCACCTCATAACACACTTTACTATACTCCCCTTCCGTCACAAATTGCCAACACAAGTGCCTTCCTGACTGCGCTAATTGATCATAGAAGATAAGCTGCCATTGATAACATAGCCCGACCAAACAAATAATGCTAACAAACCCACTAATCGCAAGAGCTCAATAAAAATAATATTACAAACCAGTATCTTCAAAAATCATACCAAAGAGGTGCACGAATAATATAACTCGCTAAAAGGGGGGGGGAGGAATCTTCATTACAGTTGTTTTTATTATCCAAGATGGTGCATTATGGTTCTTACTCTCCCGGTTGGCAGCATGCGGTCTTTATATTGAAGTCAAATCCGGTGACGCGCTTGTACTGCCTACTGGATCAAGTTACTTTGTTACGTTGCGAGTATTGGAGACAGGGTTAACTCAGACCCCTCCCCCACACAAAAAAAAAAAAACAGAACAATGTACAGAATGAAACCCTAAATGAGTTGATCATTTAAATTCAGTGTGAACCAGCGGAACAGAAGATACACCCAAAGGCATGAAAAAATCAATACCAGAAATACGAACAATTGTTCACTAACTTCGAATACTTACACGATAATCGTCTATTTTTATTTGCAGCAAAGAAAAAGAAAGTTCCCTAAGTTTATTTTAGATTATGCTTTGCACTGTTTGCATTTTGCAAGCTTCAGTAATAAAAACCTGAAAATAAACTAGTAAGACTTATCGTTATATTTGCTGATGTACAGTTAAAACTATCAAACTATATTCCATTCCACAAATTCTGCCGTTTCAATTGATACTTCATTGATCACGTCATCAATGATGATGTCATGTTTCTTCACTTGCATTAATTTAACTTGAAATCCACTTTCTGTTGATGTGCTAGGTGGCACTTTGTGTTACAAAATAAATAAATTCAATATAGAAAGAATGAATATAACATCTTGGGAGGGAAGCTCAGCAGAAACAATTCTATTCTACTGTTGGAAATGTCAGTCCCAAAAATCAAATGAACCAAAAATACTTAATCTTGAAATGTACTGACGTTTGGTTCTCACGTTTCTGGTATTGGTTTCTCAATGGCTCTTAGCGTTTTTTGTTTGTTTTTTGATTTATGTTGGGTTGGTGTTTTTTAGTTTCATTGACTTTCAATGCTCAAGTCAGTGCAAGCCCATCGTGAGCTGACCTGCCTACTTAAAGTGAGTGAAACGAACAAATCGCCACCCCAATCGAAGCAAACAAAAAACATGAAAACATCAATAACAGAGTCACGGGCACCAGATCCCTCTGACCTGCGATCCTCCAGAGTTCGCCTAAAGTACACCCATCCTTCTCATCCCAAAAACACACAGGCCCATCCTGCCTTCCACCTTAAAAGTACATTCACCATATACCTACCCAACCCAGCACTTCAAAATCCGCCCAACTACCTAAAAAACACGTCTATCCCGACGACCACTCTTCAAAAATACACCCACCTGCCTTATATCAAAATACCACCCACCCACCCACACCCACACCCACACACACACACACAGAGAGAGAGAGAGAGAGAGAGCGAAGGATGCCTTCTCCAAAAACACACCAACGTACAATACCAATTCATCATAAAAAAAGAAAGTTCAATTTCGAATATAAAACGTACACACACAAACTGTAGAAAAAAATGAAAATTCCACTAAAATAAATATACCACAACGACAAAGAAGAAGCATAATAAAAAATATACTACTAAAAAAAAACTACTTCAAGGAACTCCACTAAGAAAAGGCATAAAAAAAAGTAACCCAAAGTAACTTTAGTATATGCTACACACCCAAACACACTGAGTGGCCACTTTATTAGGAACACCTCAACGTTTAGGAACATGACCGTTCCTGAAGATCTTCAGCCACATGGCTGCAGTACGCTACACAAATCAGGCAGAGAGGCATCCGACGGTTCTGCTTTTTGTGTTTGATGCATCAGAATGGGTAAAAGGTGTGACTTCAATGACTTTCAGTGATATGATTGTTGATGCTAGGCGTGTATTCTTCTTGACTCTTCACTGACAACAGCGTTTGAGGTGTACCAGGAATGTGTACTAACCAGAAAACTTCAAACCAACGCAGTCTTATGGGCAGAAACAGCTCATTGATACACATTGATAGTCCAAGACGAATAGCAAGGGTTGTGCAAAATGACAGGAGAGTCAAAACCAGTCAAATCCCGCTGAGTATAACAGTGGTGGTGGTCAGAACATATTCCCAGAGCGCACAGTTCGTCACCGACAGTAACGGATGTCGTACAAGAGAAGAGGACCATCCCAAGTCCTAATGCCCTCAGGTAAAACAGGAATATGGAAGTTAAGTGCGCACGTGATCACCAACAATGGACAGCCGCAGACTGGAAAAATGTCGCCTGGTTTGACGAGTCCCGGTTGATACTATAATCATGCTGATGGGAGAACCAGAATACGGCAGAAACCACATGAGCTCATGTACCCGTCCTACCAAGTCGTAACACCAAAGGCTGGTAGGGGAGGATGTGTGGAGTAATATAGAGAATGCTTTTTTGCCATACGTTAGGTCCCCTGACACCAGATTAATACTGCATGAATGTCCCAGACTATCTTAACGTCGTTGCTGATCATGTTCACCCATTCATGGTTGCAGCTTTCCCATTGTCAAATGGGTACTTCTAGCAAGAAATTGGATCATGCCACAAAACTAGTAGCGTGTTGAAGTGGTTCGAGGAAAATGACACCGAGTTTCCAGCGAGTTCAATAAAATATATATTATTTTATATTATTTATATGTTATTTTTTAATAGTTTTGAAAGACCACATTACGTAAATATCTTCCATTTTAACTACGAAGTGTTTTTCGTGTCTTATGGCCAACCGTATATATATATATACAGGGTGTTCGGGATAAATTTGACATATTTATAATTAATTATATTTTTCCGTAAGTTACATGTATTAACACACACTTCTCTTCATTTAAAAGTTTGGACCCTTCTTCATTCATATACAAGATGTCAGAAAGGATGGATAGCTGGAACCCACCTGAATCATGGAAGAGAATAACTTGTATCATGATGATTCGTGCCCGCCATCAAAATAAGGATATTACGACTGCTGCCCAATGCTCCCTGAATACAGTAAAAACAATCAGGCATGAACTAGAGACTTGCAATGGTGACTACGAGGATGTAGCAAGAAGAAAGATCCCTAGCAGACGATCTGATTGCGTTCGTACAGCAGAATTCCTCGCAAATCTGCAGGAACAGGTGTTGAAGAACCCTGGCATTGGAATTCGGGCTTTGTTCGTGGAGTTGCTAACTGTAGTCAAGCCCTGGATAACAAGGGTAGCCAATGGTAGGCCGTATGTATGGCAGCAGGATTCGGCCCCTTGCCACACCTCTGGGAAAAGTCAAAAATGGTTGTCTGAAAATTTCTACGACTTCACCAGTCCAAATGTTTGGCCTCCAAACTCCCCAGACCTTAACCCCATGGATTATTTTGTATGGGGCGCAGTTGAAAAAGACACCAATCGCACTTCCAGTAATACAAAAGCCCAGTTAATGGATAAAATTAAAACAGTTTTTGCGGCCCTTCCCAGGGAGACTGTAGCATCAGCTTGTTCGAGGTTCCGAAGCAGAATTGAAGCTGTGATCGATGCTAATGGTGGTTATTTTGAGTAAATCTTGTTGATAGTATTGTAATTAACTCTGCCTGTAATGTTTTTTTGTCAATTCATTAAATTTAATAGATACAAAGAAGATTTTCTTTTTCCTTACGAAACTGTCAAATTTATCCCGAACACCCTGTATATATATATATAACATCACCGATATTATTTTTGCATTTATTCCTGTTATAGACCCTCCAAATTGTTTCCCAGTTTCCCGTGACTCCTAAAATTAAACACAACTTACGACCTTTCATGAAGAGGATACTTTTCAACGCGTAAACATTACATCGCATTTGTGTTAATAGCCCAATGGTGCGATCACAAATATGGACACTTTTAAGCCCTTTGAACAGACGTATAGATGGCGCGGCGGGTTAAATTCTTAGCGATTCAGTGGTGTTAAACAACTCAGAAGAGGAGGAAGGGTGTGCGCTGAGACAATAGCACCCGAAAATCAGTGGCTGTAGTTGGTTGTTTTGTCATCAACAACCAACTACAATCAAAAGTGCTATCATAGGGTCACAAAAATGAAATAAATGACCCTGCCAATTTTTAGAACCGCAACAATTAACATGCAACAACTATTATTTTAATAAATTGTTCTTTCCGTAAAATCGCTCAATATAACGAATATTAGTGTGGCTTTCTATCCCTGAAAACGTTTTAAATATGTACCGTACATAAACGACTCATTCTCTAACTCATAAATCTTTAACTGTCCACCAACAATTACGAGAGCAATAAAAGAAGGACGGGAGAATTAAGCTGGACATATCTCTTTCATTGCAGCTATAATTTTAAGTAAAATTTTATATATAATTTTAAGTACAGGTTACACATATAGATGAATACTTTATGTAACGCATTCCTACATGGAAATATTCAACATCAAGAATAAATTAGTAAAATGTTCAATTAAAACCAACACGAAATCTCCTTCTAGACAAGTAACAGTGCAACCTGAACTCAATAATATTCTCTGTATGAGGTAAGAAGGATAAAAAAAAATATTTAAAAAAAACTACATGATTTATGAATTTATGAACCTTTAGTTAAATTAAATGGCTACGCTGATTTGAGTTATGTTCGTGCAAATGCATACCCCAACGTTAGGTTAGAGCAAACCAATTTTTTAAAGAAGTTAAATTCTGCAACATTGCTTTAGCTTAAATGTTTATTGTGTCAATCTTCATTTTTTCTACATTTCAGATACATCTGCAGCTCAACTGTATTTTGTTTCTTTCCTTTTCAGGTACACGTTCACTGTATGTGTTTATTGGTATTACTTTGACAATAGCAATGATTACCATAGGTAAGTTCAGTTAATGTGAAATCGTCATAGTGTTTACGATATTATTCAAAATTTCCGAGAGAAATAATTTACACCAAGTTAAGAAAAAAGAAAAAAAAATAGCCACCCAAAATTCAACATAATGGAATGGAATTTCTTAGATATAACCAAGATATAACCATCAGAAGAACTTCAAATGGGATGGGCTGTAAGGGCTACTTTCCCATAGGATTTATATAAAGTATGAGTATTTTAGCACAAATTACAACTACTGATCTTACAAGTAAATCATGGAAGCAGCGGTATCCATTGAAAAACTCCAATAAGTAAATTGTTTAATGCAATATCAGATACATGCATATCACCATCCGACTTCTCCAATATCATTTACATACAAATTAAACAGCCACGGATCCCAAACAGACCCTTGTGGTACACTGTACACCACTAATAACTTTCCTCTTCTGGGATATTGTCCGACATAGACAACTCGCTAATACCTAACAGACAGCCAATTTTCCGCCAAACTAATCTACTATTCATCCCCCATCTGTTCCAATTTAATGTGACAATTTATCAAAAGCCTTTGCAATATCTAATTATACCACTGTCCATGCAACACCCTTATCCAATGCATTTGTCACTTTCTGTTAACACACGACTTCCTTTAACAAATCCAAACACACAGATTGGCCTATAATTCCAAACACTGGTCTTATTACCTCCCTTATGAAATCGAACAATTTTACCGCTTTCCACAGTTTGGAACTTGGCCCATTGCAAACTCATGGTAAAAAGATATTTCAAATATGGTGTTAGCTCTTTGGAACATTCGCTCTAAATACATGATGAAATAGCATCACGTTCTAGAGCATTATTTTCATCGTCTATTCAATTCCTGATATACCTCCTGCTCACTTACTAACAGTAACTCCTCCTTCTCCTCCTCCTCTCTCACTGCATTCAAGTTCTGCATGATGTCACATCGACAAGAATGAAATAGATTTATAAATTGCATTTTAAATACAACAGCTATATCCTTCGAAGCGATTATCATTCATCTATTTCAGTGTTTCTCAAACTTCAGATATCCGCGGATCCCTTCTTAAATTTTCATTATTAGCAAGTACCCTTTAATTAATTAATTAAAAAAATAAATTAATTAATTAAAATTAATAAATTAATTTACAATATTAAAAAATTAAATATCTATTTTATTTGAATTTATATGTTCATGTAAACAAAAAATATGATTTATTTTTAATAGAACAAACTTTATAAAGATACGATAAAGTTTTACTTACTTGAAATAATTTATCATCAATGAGAGGAGTGAAATTGCTTATGGTGAGTTAAAATTTCAGCAACATTTGGCTCTATAGTTGTTAATTTCAATCTCAGATGCGGTTCGACATCTATAATGCGATTCCTCTTCTTCGTCGTAATATCTACAAGGGCCGAACTTTCCACAGATATGAACTTTGAAATAGAAAAATGAAT
Organism: Typopeltis vanoorti; assembly: GCF_054136105.1. Taxonomy (NCBI): domain Eukaryota; kingdom Metazoa; phylum Arthropoda; class Arachnida; order Uropygi; family Thelyphonidae; genus Typopeltis; species Typopeltis vanoorti. The sequence goes on from NC_143555.1 coordinate 69,842,753, forward strand.
ATTAGAGCTTTATCTGTTAATTCAGGAAATTCATTCTGTATTCGTAGCCAAAATGATGATAACGTATTCTCGCTGTATTTATTTTTTAGGAAACCATCAGAAGCTAGTTCTAAAAGTTGTTCTTTTTCTATTGGCGATAGACCCTTTGGCATAAATTTGTTTTTATTGAAAGGGTATCTTATCCACTCAATATTAATGTCCAATTCAGGGAAATCTTTTCTAGATTCATTTGTAAGCTTTTTAAATGCTGCATGATAGTAATTTTCACATCGTCATCAATTTGTTCATTTGAACTTGCGAGCAATTTATGGAGCGATGGAAACGCGTCAAATTCTCCGTTACCAACCCGCTTTTGCCATAACTTCATTTTTGCCAACGTGGCGTTCACTTTATCTTGAACATGAAATATAGAAATTGCCTTGCTTTGTAAAGATAAATTAAGACTATTTAATACAGTAAATATATCTGTTAGGTATGCTAATTGACTGAGCCATTTCTAATTATGTAAATGCTTTTTCAATTCAAACTTTTCATCAAGAAAAACTTGTAGTTCATTCCGAAGTTCAAATAAACGAGTAAGGACTTTTCCACGAGAAAGCCAACAAACATCGGTATGGAAAAGAAGTTGTATATAGTTGCTTCCCATTTCTTCGCAAAGTTCAGAGAAAAGTCTGGCGTTTAGAGGACGGCCTTTAATATACTTTATGATTTTTACAGCTTCATCAAGAACTTTCCTTAGATCTGTAGACATCATATGTGTAGCCAAAGCCTCCCTGTGTATGCAGCAGTGTGTCGACTTTGCATTTGGTGCAACAGCTTGAATCCTTGAAACAAGCCCTTTTGTAGATCCGACCATGGATTTCGCTCCGTCCGTGCTTATTCCAACACAACTTTTCCAATCAAGCTTGTTTTGATGCATAAAGGTATTTATGCATCAAAACAAGTCAAATAATTGAATATTTCTTCGCCAGTTGTATGTTCTGGCAAGGGTTGGCAATATAAAAGGTCGTCATTTTTTTATTTATTTTTTATTTTATTTTTTTTTATTTTATTTATTTTTTATTTTTTTATTTTTTTCGTACCTAACGAACACTAGAGGATTTGCAAAATTTGTAATGTCGGTGGATTCATCTACCTGCAACGAATAATAATGACTTTTACATATATCGGATAACAATGTTTCTTTTATATTTTCAGCCATTTCAGTGATCCTTCGATGAACGGTACTATTTGAAAGGCAAATCCGATCAAAAGATCTTTTTGCATTATCTCCGATCATAATTTCCGCTATTATTTTTGCTGCAGGCTTGACCAAAGTTTCACCAATTGTTTCCGCTGCACCACTTTTTGTTATTAATAGCGACACATGATATGAAGCTTCTAAAGCCTTCATGTTTTCACCTCCTGACACGATCGACGTCACTTTTTGAGATTCTTTTAAATTTTTTAGTTTATTTTGAAAAACTTCGACAGGTTTGTCCTTGCATTCATTATGTTTCGATTCAAAATGGCCATTTAAATTAAATGGTTTCACTTTCATTTTTTGAAGTTTCACCGCTAATTACACATAATGGCATAGGTTCATCTTCATTTCCCGTCCATGAAAATCCACATTTCAAGTAATTTATATCGTACTTACGAAGTTTTCTCATCTTCTTCTTAGTTGGTTCTTTAGAGATGTCAGACGGCACACACTTATCGATTTCACTTGATCCAGATACAATATCAACATTTTCTTCTTGCTGACAGCTACTTGTATCTACTGTGTTCCTCTCGTTTGCGCATTTTAAAAATCCAGTCTTTAATCAGTGATCCATACTTGAGAATTTGAAAGCTAAAAAAAAATTACCGCATTTTATGAACAGTCCTTCAACAAATGGCTAGTGAAAGCAGAAATCGAAACAGACAGCAATCGTAGGCCAGTAGAGATAAAGCAGCTATGAAGACGTTCATATCATTGGTGCGGTATTAACAAAACATCGCGCTAATAATTGACAAAGACAAGCCGACAGTTCAGTTGAAATGCTAATTCTCTTCAACCGAATTCCTTATATAATATCTGAAACACATTCACTATATATTTCTTAGTTTTAACACGTTCACTCAAACAAAACCATATGTTGTCGGTGCACCATATGGTTTTGATTGTCTACTATAGCATTTTATGTGGGAGGGGTCATGAGATTCATTAGTTCCGTTTTTATCCCAGTTGTCTCTAATTGCACTGTTCGTTGAGAAACATATTACACAGCCTGTAGATGTCTCTGTACCTTATTCAGTGATACAATAGGAATGTTTTACGATCTCAAACTTAAATTTTATTCCATGCGTGTTAATGATGCATAGCCGAAAATTGCTCCGGACCCCCTGAAGACCTTTCGCGAACCCCGGGGGTCCGCGTACCACACTTTGAGAAACACTACCTACTCTATTTTAACCAATCAACGCCATTCTTCAACAATCACTATTTCTTCTACTGGCCAGATATCGAAAACATTCCATAGGATTTTTAGCCGCATTAGCTTGCATACCCACTCTTTGTACTTCTCATACAACTGGTTGTTATAACTATTCATCTTACTCTTCTTCCATACCTTCTTCTTTCAGACTGCATATCTTATCTCTTGAGTCAACCATTTCACAACCATTTCAAAATCAACCATTTTTGATTTTGAAACTTCAAAATCAAAATCTTGAATCAACATATCACACTTGCTCTATTTTCCCTCTTAGCTTTTGGAATACATTTTTATGTTACCTCCACTAAATAGTTATTGAGTTGGGCCCAAGCAGCATTGATATCCTTTACATCCAGTTCCTCTTTCAATTTATTGCTGAAAGCCGTTTCCTGAGCTTTTCAAATGACTGATTCACCCTGCAAGTGATTACCTCATGATCACTCGCCAATTGGTGGAAGATTTGACCCCATTTATAATAACATCATCTGATAAGATGATCAGATCGCATACCCTTGATCCTCATGTACCATCCCTTACATATTGCCTAAAGTAAGTGTCTCTCAAAAAACTGCAGAAATTCATTTTCTTTTCCCCAGATGCAGTCTCTTGATTCCAACCAGTCTATATTACCATGATTAAAGTCACCCATAATGACCACTCGTTTCTTGCTAACCAGGCTAATTTGCCTATATATTTCCCTCCATATTACCAGGTCTATAGCAACATCCAACTAAATATTTCATATGCCTCGGAAAAACCGTGATCACTACAATATACGAACACGCTGAAAAATGAATGGATGTTGCCCCTACGGAAAATAAAATAGTATTAATAATAATGATGAGGCAACACCTTTCACTTCAAACGGATCATTTCAGGAAATAGCCGGCTGCTTTAGTAGCCATGAACTCTGTGCATGCTTTGTTCACTAGAATTTAAACAAGTCATGCAGGTTTTCATTTTTACTTAGCAGTTTTTAACTTACAGAATAAACACGATTTGACTAATCAGATAATGTTTCATATTAAAGAAAATCACCGATGAAATATCGGTCATCTATAGATCACGCTGTGTGGAATAACGACGAAAATCTTCATACTGGTATGTTATATTTCCACATGGTCTCTTTCCCTCTCTCACACGCTGAAAAAAAAGACACCTTCTGTGACTAGTAGCTCCATTTCTAACATATGTTGCATTTCTAACATTAGAGGTATTCTCCAGACAAAAAAAGAGAATTACAAAACAAATAGAAATAAGAGATATTAAAGATTCAAATTTATTTCAAAGCAGGCTATCTTTGATCGGCTGGAAATTAAGCGACCTCATAGCGCATCTGGAAGAACGATAATTATCCTTTGATTGGAAAAGAGTTGAGTTCATATTCCACTTTACGAGAATAAAAGGAATCTTTATATTGGAAGCTTCAACAGAAAGTGTCAACCTACTACTCACATTCGATCTCTTATGAAGACAGTAGATGTTTATTTATTTATTATTCCGGAAACTCGGGTTTTTCATCTCCACATACAGGAAATGAGATCCCAGTACTCGCGTAATTTACAAAAAAAATTAACACTGATATTAGTCAGTTGTAAGCTTTCCAGTTCCAGTAAACTTTACGCTTTAGAGAAATTCCTAGTAACGATTACATAGAAATTTGAAAAATAATTTATTTTCTAATGAAAAAGTCAACTTAATTTATTCTCTAAGAAGGACTTTAAAATGTCTTCGGTAGAACGTTGCGATTAGTTTCCATTAAAATTCATTGGTGTTTCTTTGACAGGTGCGATACACATCAATAACTGCCCAGCTCAGAAATATATTCCAATATATCTTATAGTTGGAGGAGTTTTGGGAATTATACATATTCTGCTAGAATTATGCACTCAACTGTCGAAATGTAATGAAGGGATTCACAAAGAAGGAAGTAAAAAAATTGAAAGGATTCAGACAGAAGGAAGAAAAATACTTGCTGGACATGGATTAATTGCACTCCTCGGCATAATTTGGTTTACTGCAGGTAAGAAAAGTTTCAGTGCATATAAATGGACACTGAATCGCTTTTATAAATACTGTAAATTAGGATAAGAGATCCTTCTTAGATATTTTTGGCTGTACTCTTAATTATTTAAGAAGAATTTTAAAACAATACCTTCCCACTAACAAATCATAAGCTAAAGTTCATAAAGTCTAAAATATGAGAAATGTAAATATGAAGGGCGGAGCATATAACTATGCAATATTATTCAAAACAGTCTGATGAACTGTTTTCTAATGGTTTGTGAAAATTCAGAAGATATTGCAATTAGCCGGCGGATTGGCCCAGTGGTAAACGTACTCTCTTTCTAACCAAGAGGCTGTTGTTAAATCACAAACATCCATAGGGTATGGATGTTAGTGATTGGGAGTTGAAGATGAATTTTGTCGCACGATGTGAGACCACTACCCCTGTTATTAGATTCCTGAGTGGCTTGGGTTTAAGTTGTGCAGAGCAGGTTTGTCGGATTAGTTAAAAAATAAATTTAAAAATAAATAAAAGTAAATTAAAATAAAAAAACAGCTCTGAAGTATTAATGTGCTATATGTTTACAAGTCTTCGTTAATAACGAGTGGGAATCATATTTAAAAAAAAATTCATTTATTTATTAAGTCCATATACTCGCATGTACAACAGATTAAGTTGATGAATAATTAAATATTCATTTTGATATTTTAAATTTCAACTTTTTTTTACTGTTCATTGATATTTCAATAAAAGTGATCGTTCTGTTTATGATGGAATGATATCTGCATGTCATTTTTCACGATGCAGTAATTTTATTGACGAAGAGCAGTAGTTTTCAGCGGGTTAGCCGGGTGGCTATGCACTTCGTAACAATATGCCTGGGAATTCCTGGGTTCGATTCCCGTCGCCGACGTGAGGAGCTGTCGTTCTCAGGCATAGCCAAGTCAGCCGGTCTTGAGCGTGGACAGCACAGTTTTTCTCAGCAGTTTATTTGGGTTAACAGACCAGTAGGCCTAATACGTAGTAGGGGAAAGGGAAGGAGAAAAAGAAGAGTAGTTCAACATGAATGAGCCTCTGTACTTCAGTTGGTATTGAACATGCTCCTTGGTTGAAAATATGTGGATTGAAATTTCGTCTAGGACGATAAGAAACTTTCTAATTCCTTTTAATCTCAAACAATCAGAGAAATTGGATGACTGTTCTTATTAGACTGCTTCATTCTGGAAGACTTAAGCGATTGTTTAGTGCTGTGCGAGGTGAAAGCTACGAGTCTGATTTATTGTGTTTGCCAATGCTGTGTGTGTGTGTGTGTGTGTGTGTGTGTGTGTGTGTGTGTGTGTGTGTGTGTGTGTTCTCTGATCATTTGTCTTTTTAAGGAAATAAAAAAAGCTTGTCTCCATATTGAGAGACCGGAAACTAATTTTTAATTTATACCAATTTTTTATTGTTTTTTGTTTGTTTACAGAGAGAGCTGTATTTCGTCAAAGTGAGTTTCTAATTATTAATCAATTATTTCATCCAGTGTCTTAGCCAATTTCTTTTATGTTCTTTTCTTCAGTATCTTTTTCTGCTTAAACTTAAGAAAGGAAATATATGTAATAATAATTGTTTTATTTCAACTTGGTTTATTTTAATTCATTAACAGTTTACTTTTGTTAGCATGCATGCGCGGCGCATGTCACGAATGTTCAAATGGATTCATTTCACATCCCGACAACATTTATTAAAGTAAATGAAGAAAAGCACAGATAAATTGATTTAAGAAATTGAGAAATTAATAATACTTGCATAGTAATATTATCACATTATATTTTAGTATGTCACATCGTAATATTTTTACGATATTACCTTTTATATAGTAATATTATGAAGATTAGTTGATAACAATTGCATGCACAGTTTATCCATATATATTTGCATTGCATATACCTATACATTTCATATACATATACGTTATATAGGGTTTCCGAAAAATAACTCCGGAGTTTTCAATAAAATTTATATCAAGACATTTTGAAGCAGGAAGGTAAGAAACATGTATTATCAAAGTACAATGTCACAACTTTGATTAACTGATAGTGTAACTCAATGTGTGCACCATTCACAGGCCTGCAGACAGGTGTTTCAGGTGGGAGTATGGTAGGAATGTTACAAGTGACAAAATCATCCGTAAGTAGCACCAACAGTTCTAGAAAACAGGAAGTGAGCTCGAAACGTTCGGTTCGTAGCGTGAGTCGTCAATTCAACATTCCTAAAAGCACAGTGCATGACGTTGTTCACAAGAGATCGAAATTTCTTCCTCATAAACTGCAGCTTGTTCTTCACATCCAGCCTACTGAAAGGGAACAAACAAGTCAGTCTGTGACCACCATGTTAGACCTTATTGCTGAACATGGCAACTACTTCCAGAACTTTTTATTTTCTGATAAAGCAACGTTTCACCTGCATAAGTTGTGAATCGCCATACTTGTCGGATGTCGGGATTAGAGAAGTGGTGGAATTCGTCCGTAACAACCCTTATTCCCATCTGGTAAGACTCATGCATGATCGTATTGTTGAGCCATTTGTTTCCCATTAGGAGTCGAGTAGGAGTGTGGTATACCTGGATATGTTGGAGAACTTCGTGTTTCCCTAGATTGAGAATGTGGAGGGCTTCATTTTCCAACAGAAAGGAATCCCCGCCATATTATGCAGCGATTTTGCGGACTCTGCTCAACAACCGAGTTGTGACATTGCCAAGCCATCGCGCAGTCCCGATTTGACTCTAACCTATTTCTTCTTTTGGGGCTATGTAAACAACATTGTGTATCAAGTAAAAATTCAGGTCCCCTGCCCAGCTGCGCCATAGAATAACAGCAACCATAGAAACAATTCCTATGGATATGCTAACCCGAGTGTGGTCTGAGGTGGAATTCCGTTTTGATGTCTGTAGGGTTGTAAATGGTGTAAATAACTCAGTGGGCACACATAGAATTACACTAACAGGTAACCAGACTTGTCACATTGTACATTCATAATATATGCTATATACATTTCCTCTTCAAAATGTCATGAAATAAATTTAATTGAAAACCGCGTGAGTTCTTTTTCAGACACCTTGTATATGCATATTCATTTAGTAAGTACAATATAATCTTACCGGTGTATTTAATGTTTATTTAATTCCCATCTTTCAAACCCAATGTTTGGCTTATATGAAGAACTTTCAGGTTTCTGCTATTCGAGTACTAATTAGTTTTTTGTATGTGATTACTTTAATATCAGCATTCTTGTTGCTGGGTGTTCAGGATGAAGACCATAAAGCTCTCTTTAGGGCAAAATATGAAGTTAGTCCTTTATGTTGTATGGAAGCTTATTTAACAAGTCTGGTATATAGAACTGCCTGTTTACTTTTCCATAAGCATTATTATAATTAGTTGTAATGTATGCTATATGCTGAGGTCTGATTGAATTACCGATTTTCGATATTTTCTGGAAAAGTAGTATTTTTGCATGATAGTGTAATGTGTAAGATTTTTATGTTTAGCAGTCGGCTGTTGATATGTGCAGATGGATGGAAATGAGAAATGATATTTAGGCACTAGTGAGCTGTTTTACGTTTTGTAACGAATTTAGTTTATTCATTAAGTATTACTATGCAGAACTATAGAAAGATATTCCATATCTCAGTATAGACTCAGCTAGGAATTTGTATATAATTTTTTTCTAGTATTTGGAGGTGATATGTCTTGTGAATAGTGCAATAACATTCGCATTTTTGTGTATATAGTTAATGTGTGTATTCCATGGCATATTGTAATGAAAGTGCAGGACTAAATATTTGATGTTTGTAACTTCCTGGATTGCAGAACAAGAACAAGTTTTACTTTTCTTTAGATATTGTGTGATATGACATTTTAGTGATATGTGCGAGAGATCTATAGCTATCCAAGAATTTCTAAATATATTTCTAAAATATAATATAATATAATATATTAATAAACAATGCTACTAATAATAAACACCAGCTGCAATATGCCGCCGAGGCTTCACGTTTCTCTCTCTCTCTCGTTTATTCCAGCTGGAAAAAAAAATAATATCGTGAAACTTCCCTATAACAGTAACCATTATGTATTAATGGTTACTGTTATAGGGTAATTATAGGATTGTCTAAAAGAGTAATGATAGGACTCCTTAAGAAAGAATAATAATTTTATGGATAAATGTTTATTTCAAAGAACTCTAATATTTTTTCCAAGTATTTAATAATTTCGTTTCTATTGCGGTTCCTATTTTATTCGCTAAGGCCTTCTGTTCCCTAAAGGGAGTTGTCCTGGCCATTTAGCTCTTTTTGGAAACCAGAGGACAGCCAAATTCCACCCTGAGCCAATCTCACATATAACTGGTCAAAGACAATCAGTGATTGTAATTGGCATCCAGGTAAGAGAATAAAGCAGAGAAGTACTGCCATCTCGTGGTCAGTACTCCTGAAACTGACAATATATATTATTGTCTTAAACAGTGATGTCTAAAGTCTATTTTCTTGAATTGTATGATTTAAAACCCGAGTTTAAGAAGAAAGGAAAATAATAATAATAATAATAAAAACGTAGTTGCTTGCGCCAGAGATCGACTATATTAGAAGCGGTCAAAGAAAGGCAAAGAAATCCATCCTAGTCTCCAATATTTGGAGACTAGGATGGATTTACAACAGTAATTCTTAGAGCAGCTTAGAGCTACGGATGAAAGCACTATTTCTACAGGGATACAACAAGACATTCATTTTTTTTTTTTAAATTTTTAATTCAAACGTTTCTCTTGATGCAAATAATAATGTACTCTATTCTTGGGTATTAAGTGAAAGCACAGAACATAAGCATTTCTCATTTTGTGTATCTCTTACACCAACTTATTAAAAAAATCAGCTAACGCCATTTTATTCCCTTATAGGGAGTATGCGGGCCGTTTTAGCCCTATGTAACTTTTGGAGACTGAGTGGACAGTTCAATCTCCACTGCTAGCAAATCAGAGATAGCTGGCCCAAGGCTATGAATAATTAAGCAACCCGGAGTGAAGATACAGCACAACAAGAAGAAATATCTCGTAGCAACTAACCCGTAAACAATATTTTTTAATGTTTGAAATAGTGTAGGTTCTACAGTTGATTCTCTTGAGTTTGGAGAACGAGAACTTGAGTTTCTGGTTGAAAAAAACTCTCTTGCCCTGTGCCAGAGATCAACTAAATCGGGAACCATCAAAAAAAATGCTTAGTAAACGTTCCTCTAGTCGGCCACTAGACTTGAACTTGAAGTCTATCTTCAGGCGATTTAGCGGTGAGGATTGCAAACACCACTTCCACTGAGCTCCACAAGCTCCACTCGACGGACGAATGCAGCGCTGCGTCGCCGCAGTTTGCTTGGTTTCGACTTCATCGCAGTCACTTTAAATAACAATTTAAATGTTGTCAAAGATTCCGTCTTGTTTAAACACAATTATGAATAAACAACTTTAGGTCTTTGGATGGTGTCTGAATTCAGTCAGAGACTTCTGCAGGAATTAAGTGATTTCTACTTATTATTATTATTATTATTATTATTATTATTATTATTATTATTATTATTATTATTATTATTGACAGTGTAGAATACAACTTTATTCACTAAATTTATTTTACAGTGTTGTCCTTGTCAATTGCTCATGGATGTGTAATCTCAGTCTTTCTTCGTCTTGCAGGCTGTGTGTGGGTTTATGGAATTGGCGAGCCGGAGTATTATAACATTAGTAGTCCCAAGTACTGCCAGCTAACCGTCTACCTATTCGCCTATTGGGTGCTCAACACGACTTTCATTATTACAACTGTAGTTCTATTAATTTTGATCTATTTTGTATTTGTATAAGAATTATTACATTGCCTGCTTGACAAACTGCGAGTAAAAATCTAATTTACATTTGATGGTTCTTAATCACAATGGGATTCCTGCTGTTATGGACAATACTAAACAAAGTTTTTGTAGTCTGTAAAATTTATATCGATGTTTGCGTACTGTGTTTTCCCAAAATAGAAGGATTAATTTTTCCTGTTTTGTTTCTTGTTACCTTATCTACAGGAATGTCGTGATGTGATATACACAGACGTATATTTTAGTTTCGCAATGGTATATTTTTGTAATTGATCATAGCTGTGATTAAGAGGTATCAGTCCTTAATGTGATAGAATAAATTGTCTATTATAAGTGGAGATCTATTTTGAAAACTTACTACTTTCAGATAAATTTATCAACGAAGTTACTAACTGAAATTATTTTGAAAATAACTGCGATGAATATCTTCAGCAAAAACAGAAAGTAAAAAATGCTTTTCATCTCCCTCAAATGAAACATATTTTCTCTTCAAATACACGTTTAACATACCGCTAACTCGGAAGCATGTGGTTGTAACTATCAGAACTGCTTAGAGCTTTATTACATTGATGGATCACGTTTGTCATTCTTTTAGACATCGCCGATTCGAATAAATATTTCAAATAAAGTGTTTGGTAAAAAATTTATAGCCGGCGTGGTTGGCCGAGTAGTTAGCGTATTCGCTCTTCAGATGCGGTTTCGAATCCGTCAGGAGCATGGATGTTTGTGATTGTCCTACTAACTCTTTGTCGAAAGGGCATCTGCGACCCTTCTACGTCTAGTAGAAGGTTCAACTCCCAAAACCTAATGAGGTACTGGAATGACCATACGGCGTCAAAATGACATCCCATGTGAATAACTAACTAGAAATTTATAAACTTCATGGTACCAGACTGGTCGTTTTAACCCGTTCAAGAGGAAACTTAAAGACATAATTTTTGGTAAGTGACTTATTCCCACTCCTCTCTGTGCTTATGTCTAGAAGGGTGATGTTGATTTATGGTTCTAATGGCGCAAGGAAAGCAAAGGCTATAGCAGTACACAAGGTAAGACAATCACAAACATCCATGCCCGCAGCGGGATTCGTATCCCTGACCTGTTGGTTTTAGAGGGGGTACTCTACCTACTCAAACAACCAGCCGACGTCTGGAAGGGAAATTCCAAATCATGGTTCTCAAATCCACTTTTTTTCCTCCTCTTTTGAAGAGCAGAAAGAAGGAAGTCGGTTTATCAAAACTGTGTGCAAATCTCTTTTCTATACAAATTCTTCCGAATATGAATAGCATCTTAAGAAAAATAAAGGTTCATGAAAAGTACAGACGCAGATAGTGATTTAATTAAACTTATGCAATTTATTTTTATTACTAGTTTTACAAATCGACAATGACGTTAATCCTGATAAGTTCATCTCTTCCCTTTCTTTCCTTCCTGTAATAAAAAAATGCTATAAGGCCCACTTGTCAAAATCTTTTATGGACCACTGTTCAAGATACACTTACATTCCTCTCCATCCATTTGTTCACTGGGCATCCACAGATGCCGTATTGTCACTCCGATACTCGGCGATGTGCCACACTAGGCCTCGCCGTGTAGTCCTGTTGTATGCTTTCTGAAGGCTTCAACTCTCTAAAGACATTCCACTCAAGAAACAGGATATAAAGACTTTGTTATAAAAAATATCCCGTATTGTTTTTCCTTACTGAATGCATTTTTGGTACATTATCATCTTATAGCAAAAAAAAAAAAAAAAAAGGAAAAGAAAAATCCATTATTTATAGTAAACCAGATGTCACTTTTTTCTGTTCAATATTTGCAATAAGGTGGCTATTTTGATAAATAAATGATTTTTTTTAATTTGCAACCAACCCATTAGCGTACCAAGACGTGGACGAACATTGCTCTCCTTTAACCCAAGATAATATACTTGTTAAGGCACCAGTTACAACTTTCCCTTAAGGGGTGGTTGTAACTGGTTTCATCGAAAATTTCTTTTTGAATAACTGTCTTCGAAATGATCATATCTTAGAAATAAAAACATCATTTTAGTAGGAATCATCAATAGTCAATTTTTGGATTTGGCTTAATGCATCTAAAATAAATGTATATATTGTCAGTCGGTATTTTAAGAAAGCATTTTTGCTTGCTTGCTAAGTACATTTTTTTAAAACAAAATTTAAATGGCTTTGCTTCAAACAAATCTGAAATCAAAAAACACAATAAATACGAGTGATTATTTTCTTTGTAATCTGCAACAACATTCTTATTATATTTCGAATCTCATTTATCCATCCACGAACCAAAACATTATGACCATCCAACCTGTTTCCTGCCAACCAGAGAGGCCGGTGGTTGCAGCATTCTGGTATGGGATTTGTTCTCATCGACACTGCTGAGAACACTTTTTTGGACCATTTTTGGTAGACCTACATTCTTCGAACCATGCTTTAAAGACGCTCTTTGAGAACAGGGAGAGTTGTCGTTGATGAATTCTGGTCTCATCCTGCAAAACCAATGCTCGGTTTCTCAAAGAGAGTCGTGCAAGCATGGTTCGAAGAGCATATTTAAATGTACCCCCCCCTGGCAGTGATATTGTTTAGCCGGAAATGCATGCGAATTGATTATTAGTATATGCTTTTGTGATTGTTTAAATTTTGCTACTTCATGGATAATAATAATAATAATAATAATAATAATAATAATAACAATAATAATAATAAACTCTTTTAACGCCTTTATTCCCAAAGGAGTAGATGACACTCCTTTGACCCTAACGTTTTTTAAAAGACAAGTGATAATCCAGTTTCTATCCTTCAAGTCTTCACTGATAGTGAGATCAAGCCATCCGTGAATCAAGGCTTTTCAGGTTGCCGTTTCTAATGAGTGATAGTTTTAGGTCAGCTATTTCTAACTGGCTGTCATTCTTCATGATCATTCTTTCTTTTAATCGTCACATAGGGAAAGAATTTTGTCTGACTTTCTTTGGCATATTCAGCTAATTTCTTTTCACAGTCTTAATTCATCTTTTTTTAAACCATGGTTGTTGCTTGCCTTTCCTTTTTCTTGTACTTCTCATATGACTGATCATAACATTCCACAGGATACAGATTCCATAACATTTTCTTTTTTTTATATAGCGTATGCTTTAAAGTTTTATTCATCCACTTCATTCTGCTGCAATTTGTTCACCTGACTCTGGGAATGTAATCAGTTATACTCTCCATGAAACACACATAAACTACATTCAATGCACTACTAATTCCTCTATCATGTAGTTTCTCATAATCGGACATAGTTGCATGCCAACTGCATTTTCTCTTTCCTCGCTTTCTCCCCAACATTTTACACAAAATTCCGATTTGCCTTGATTTTGCCAAAGTTAGTTAAAACTGCACGATCACTTTTGTCAATTGGAAGCAAAATCGTTATCTCATTTACAGTCAGATTCTCGAATCTTGTTACCAGATCTAATTTTCTTTCAGCACGAGTCCTTCTAGAGTAGTTGTCTTTCACTCTCCTTCTCCCCCTCCTCTTGGATGCTTTCCCCTTCCTCTAGTATATCCCGTAATTGAAATTTACAATCATTGTTGCCTTCTAATGTCTGCAGGAAGAGGACTCGAAACTTATGCACTTCCGTTGATCCTGGCAGCAGCCAGTCTCAAATTTCTTGGATGAACCACTCATACTATTACTTCTAATCGAATTTCCTAAATAGTTAGTTGCATTTCATTAACCGTTCTGTCTCTTATTAGGTCTTACTAGTACGTTGACATCTGTAATCTATAAGTGTATTCAAAGGCTATAGATAATGTATTCGCATGTTGCAAAATATTCCAAATATTATTTTCCAAATATATATTAAAAGTTCTTTACTGAATTAAAAATCGTTTAAAGGCCGATGTAGCACTGTGGAAATAGTGTTTTCTTCCATAGCGCTAGGCCGTCCCAAATGACCGGTTCTAAGTTCAATTCTAGTCACCTACTACAGGAATTTTTTTCCAAGTTCCTCTTCGACCTTCTAAATTAGTCTTGCTATGGTATTGTTTCTCCATTAAATCCCCGGTTCCTGTAATTCAAGAAAATAGATTATAGAACTGATACTATTTAAGACAATAATATAAAATATTAAGATTAGCGAGCACGAGATTGCCGCAGTTGTCTGCCATAATCTTTACCCAGAATGGCAATTAAAATTATTTCTAGCCTTGGGTAATCTATCTTGGATTGACTAAGGGTAGATATTGGCTCCCAGTAGAATCGGAAAGTTAGATAAAGGCTGATATGGCATCGTCTAATCCATTTGAGAATAAAAAATAGCGTTAGCGGATTTTAATTATTTTATGAAATCCTTTATCTTCCTTCCTTCCTTCCTCACATCTGCATCTGAAATAGATCTCTTTTAATCTTCAGCGTAGTAGTCACCAATTTTTCCCACTGTGAATACCATACCATTAACATGATTTCAATAATAATATGTCATAACAATTTACGAACTTTAATTAATAATTTGCTGATGCTATTTTATTTCTAAATAATTTATTTTTTCTTTTCGTTTAAGTGGTTCTTAGTGTATATATTAATCAGATTCTTTAATGTTTAAGTTTGAATAATAATTTTTTTTCGTTATCTTAATTTTTTATTGCTTTTATTTTCCAGGTGACTTTAGAAATAATAATAATAATAATAATAATATATTTATTGATTGCTAAAATATTTATACATACAATAAACATCTTGTGTGACATTGCATCTTATAATTTTACAGAGTTCAGCACTAAGTGCTGCAATTCCTACATTGGATTTCAATTAAAATTTTTAATAATACTTTTTTGCCTTTATATTATGTATTTACAACACATGTTCTTCTAATATTAACAATGAAGATTATACAGAATTTTTTGTATAATTTTTTATTTTTTATTTTATTTTTATTTTATTTTATTTTATTTATTTTTTTTTTAAGTTTGAGAAAGAATGATTATACATACAAATTTCTGCATTTGCTTATAAGGATTACTTGTAGATGAGTGAGGCAAGTTAATCCCACCTACTTCGAAGCTTGGGTTAGCTTTTATGAAGAGAGTGGGATTTAGCCTTCACTATTTGTGTTGTTGCTACTGTTTATGAATGGGATGTAGGCATTGGATGCTGGTGATTTGTGATGTGTATATTAGTGTTAATGGTTTCTTAACTTTGTTGGTATATTTTTCAGAGTTCGGTTTTTAATGTT
The DNA here is from genome assembly GCF_054136105.1 of Typopeltis vanoorti. NCBI lineage: Eukaryota > Metazoa > Arthropoda > Arachnida > Uropygi > Thelyphonidae > Typopeltis > Typopeltis vanoorti. The sequence continues at coordinate 69,858,326 of NC_143555.1, forward strand.
CTATAGTTATCTACGTGTTTTAACTTTCTTGGTAGGTTGTTGAGTTGCGTGGGTATCTGATGTGATCTCACAAAAGATATGAGTTGTTGAAGGGTGTGGGGATTTAGAGAGTTGTTGTAGGTGGTATTATACGATATGTGTCTCTGTTGTTTCGATAGATGATGTTGAAGTAATTCCTTGTTAATGTCATGTAGTGTTTCAGGTTTTTAATGCTTAGAATTCTGTGTATCGCCATGTGCTTGTCGGATATTGGTTGTTGCGTGTAAGGTGTCCAGATCACTGTTGACACGATTTTCCTGTGTAGTGTTTCTAATTTTGTTAGATGGCTGTTTGATGTATTTGTTATTCCGTATCTGAGTAGGGATTCGCAGATACCGTGATATAGAAGTTTTTTTATGTTGGGTGGAATAATGTCTTTAACTTGGAAGACTTTTGCTGCGATGATCCGGAGTTTGGTGTGTAGGTATTCTATATGTTTGGTCCATTTAAGGTGGGAATCTATATACAGACCGAGGTATTTTGCGTGTGTTACAGGTTTGATTTCGGAACATTGGCAGGTATTTTTGTTGTTAATGCAGCGGTATGTGTGACAATGTATTGATAGTGATGCGGGGCGTATGATTCTTGGGTTGTGTATTATCAGCGTCTGTGTTTTGGTGCCGTTGAATTAGAATTGCGTTTTGGTGGAAGTATGTTGTGATTTCGTTTAGGTCTTGTTGTGCTTTGCAGAGAGCTGTGTTAATGGCTGTGTGGATTGCTAGTAGTGCGGTGTCATCTGCGTATTGAAATATTTGACTTCTTATGGATATGTTATGAACATTGTTAATGTATATGTTGAATAGAGTGGGTGATAATATGGCACCTTGAGGTACACTGTGTTTTACTTGTATACTACGACTGTGACATGTACCTATTTTTGTTACTTGTGTTCTGTTTGAGAGGTAGTTTTTGAACCATGTATGCAGTGTTCCTCTTATACCTATTGAGTATAGTTTGGTGAGTAGTATGTCATGTTCAGTTGTGTCAAATGCTTTGGTTAGGTCCAGCAGTATAAGGACGGAGTACTTGTTTTTGTCGAGAGCTTTGTTTATTGTGTCGCGATGTCTTCTAATAAAGCAAATGGTGCTTTTTGTTTTCTGAAAGCCGTATTGGTTTTGTGAGATGATGTTGTACTTCTGTAAATAGTTCTGTAGTCTGGTGTGTGTTATTTTTTCTAGAATTTTTGAGATGACTGGTAGTGTAGCTATTGGTCTGTAGTTCTGAGTATCGTTTCTTTTGACTTATTTGTATATTGGTGTAATTACTGCAGTTTTTAGTTGTTGTGGAATAATACCTGCGTCGAATATTATGTTCACGAGTTTCAAAAGTATTGGATTTATTTCTTCAATGTGTGTTATAAGGTCGGTGAGTCTTATTTTGTCTATTCCTGGAGCGGTCTTTGGTTTTAGTTTTAGGAGTGCTTCTTCCAGTTCCTGTTTTGTTATGGGTGGAAAATACATCGTTTGTTGTTGACTTTGTGTTGATAGTTTTTTGTTGATCATTGGTAGTTTGTCTTTTTTGAGTTGTGTGATGTTGTTTGTGAAAGCATGGTTGAATGAGCCTACTAGTTCCTTTTGGTTTGTGTCCTGACCGAAGCTTTTTGCAATAAAATCTTGTGCTGAAGTTTTCTTTTTTCGGGTTACTAATTCGTTGAGTGTAGCCCATGTTTGCTTTATGTTGTCGTTATATTCCATGAATTTTTGGAAGTAGTAGCGTCTTTTTGCCCTACGAATTTTTGTTGTTAGTTTATTTCTTGTGTTTTTGTATAAGTTTGTAAATGTGTGTTACTGGGTGACTTTTTAAGTTTTTTCCATAGATTTTCTTTTTCAGTAATATTATTTAATATGTCGTCATTTATCCATGGATTGTTGTCTGTTTGTCGCCTCGTTTGTGTAGGTTTTGTATATTTCTGTGAACTTTAGTTGAAAATTCTCGTATAATGTTACAGGATCGTTTATTTTAAGTAGGGAATTCCAGTCTGTATTTTTTACTTGGTTATCGACAATGCTCTTTAGTATGATCGAGTTTCGTCGACTTTTGTGGTGGTGGGAGGGGGGATAGGAAACGTAATAAAACGATGTTGAGACAAAGTAGTGATCGGCAATTTTTACGTTAATTACTGATTATGTATATGTATGGATGGGAGCCCGTATATTGATATGATCAATGCATGATTGTGTTAGTGAGTTATTGAGTATTTTGTCTCTTGTTAGGGAGTTAATGGTAGAGTTTATGTTGTACTGACTTAGTATATCAAGATATGTGTTAGTGGTTGAAGAAGCATGGTCAAGAGTATTTATGTTAATGTCTCCTATTAGGATGAGCTTGTGTGTTGTACGCGGTTCGATGCCGCTTAGCCATGTTTCTAACTCGTGAAGAAAACTGAGTGGATTATTATCTGGGGGTCTGTATATTGTGTTTATTGTGTATTTGATACTATTGTGGCTATTTGTGAGTTCCAAAATTAGTGTTTCCGCATGTTTGAAGTGAGTTTGTTTTTCTGTCACATTGTATTTTTCTTTGATAAATGCCACATTGCCACCTCCTCTTTTGTTTGGTCTGCATAAGTTGTAGGTTTGATAATTATTTATGTTGTATGCGTAAATTTCTGTGTCGTTTATTGCAACTTCGGTCAGTATTAGCGCGTCTATGTTTATCATGGTATAATTGAGCTGTGTTATCAATGTAAGCCAGTGTTTTTTTTAAAACTTCTTATGTTTGTGTGTATGATTGTGAAGTTGGTGTTGGTGGAAATGTTGTCTGACCATTTCTTCAAAGAGTCAAAGACCTTGAAGTTTATGTTGTCTGACTGGATATGTTCGCCTATGTTTGAGATCTCCATTATATAGTTTTTAAATGAGTTCTAATCTTATTCTTAACGATGTAAAGAGTTAGTGTTTTATATTGGTAGGCTGTGTAAGTCGGATTCACTTGTAATTATGTATATACTCGAGTGTTTGCATTCTTTCTCAAAAATATCTGGGAATTCTTTGTCCACAGGAACTTGTAGTTTTTCTCTGTTTTTGTCTTCCTTGCTTGGTATAGAAGATTTTTGAAGTATGGAGTACAGTTGTCGGCCTTGTTTTCTTGCTTGCTGTAAGAATGAAGTCTCTCAGATTTCTGTTGGTAAAAAGAGCGATGATTGGTGGCGGTCTCTCTTTATTTTTTTGTGGGCCTCGGTTGATATAGGTGATATCTGTGGTTGCGATTTGATAATAATAATAATAATAATAATAATTTGATAATAATAAAAAAAAATAATAATAATATACTCAGTAGTCTATAGGTTTAGTCCATTTCAGTCATATATTCATTCATATTACATTTTTTCTGTCATATAGGTAGCATTTAGCATGCGTGAAAATTTTATAAGCCTAAATATTCCTAATGTCATCAGATCTCATGGAATGAAAAGAGTGTTTTAAGAGGTCCACAATCTCATGCAAAAATATCACTGAACCATGCCTGAGAGTGTGTGGTGAATGCTTTGGATTCATCACACTCCCATGCAACTCATCACAAACATGAATCACTCTCCATACAAAGAAAACGTTACTCGCTTTCTTACACCTTCCTTACACGGCGTCCAGGGATGGCCTCTTGCTCTGTCCGTGTCACTTTCTACTCTATGAAAACTTTCCTCCACATTAATCTGGTAACAACCCTCTTACTAAGTCTATTTCACAAGAATGTGCAATTTTCATTCCCTCAATCTATTTTCACATTTCACATTCGGAAGACCTAATAATGACTTAGTGAATGTTTTATGAACCCTCTCTAAGAAAACTTCCTCCACTTGAAAACTAGGCAATCAGAATCTGCGCACATTATCAATATGTGCCCTTAACTTCCTAGAGGATTTCTTGAACACACGTGTTGATATGTTGTCAAGTTCTACCTCCTTATTAACAATGAGTTTACATCCTCGTATATTGACTGCTCGCTCACTATCAGTCCCTTCTCCATCATACTCTCAATTATTTAATCACCACACGATTTCTCATTCATAAGGATCAAAGATAAAACGTGATAATTCTGAGGATAAAAAGTATTGCCACCAAAATATCTACCTTTTTTTTTTTTTTTGAATTCTGGTTACTGTACAGTTTTTTTTCTCGGCTTAAACAGCAGTAGAAGACTCCAGCACTGATTATAATCTATGTAGAGTTTAATCTATACATATCATAGAGTTAGATACTTTTTTCTTTGAACATTTCTTGTGTTCGTGTTACATTAAGCAACATGCACGGAAAAAAATCCTTAACACCCTTCCCCTGTTGATATATGACTAAGTAGTGAATCTTCAAAGTGGTGAAATTAACGATTCATGTTTAAATTCGACTCTCCTAAGACTATTAATGCGAATTTAGAAGCATGAATTTCATTATTAGAGGATTCAATATTTAACTGAAATCCGTCTGTGAAGTATACTAAAGTTATTGAAATGTTTATTAGCGATTACAGTAATGATCGTGTTGAAGTTTAATAATAATATATTAATGATTACTGTCAGCATCTAGCTGACAGTAATGTTCTTATTCTTATTCAATAAGTGGCAAACTCTACAGGTTAAAAGACATAGTTCCCATACGCCTAAAATCACTAATATACAAAGCACTATGCCAAAATATACTAAGATATGCTATAACAACGTATACTTTCAGTGCACCCTACAAATTAAATAGATTAATGTCGCTACAGTACAAAATGATGAAACTGATCTTTTGGGAACAAAGAGAAAATAACGACCTTATATACATTGCAATGTCAGAACACAAAATATTGACAGCAAAACATTTATGTCGCTATGCAGCTTTGCCAAAACATTATTTTGATGCCAACTACAGGACACTCAGAAATACATACCGTATAACAAGACCTCAGACAATTAATTATATCACATATAAATACAATAATCACTACGGAAAGGCCACGCGAAACTTTTACATCCCAGACATGATAAACAAATTACCTTTTGAATACAGAAACCTTACAAACTACAATAGCTTGAACAGAGCTCTAAGGACATACTATGAACAAGAAACACGCATCCAAAATACCATACAAATTTAATGAAACACAATATATTCGTTCAGGCTTCCAGTTCAGCGACGCATCAATACATTCCACGTTATTGTGTGTGTGTGTGTGTGTGTGTGTGTGTGTGTGTGTGTGTGTGTGTGTGTGTGTGTGTGTGTGTGTGTGTGTGTGTGTGTGTGTGTGTGTGTGTGTGTGTGTGTGTGTGTGCGTGCGTGCGTGCGTGCGCGTGCGTGTATCTGTGCGCGCGAAGTTCTCAATCATAGATTTCGTAACTTCCCAACACAGCAAAAAAAAAAAAAAAGCTTCGAGGATGAAAGCAGAGAAATTAGTTCTCATCCAAGATGTATCATATGTAACCAAATGCATGTAATGTACGTATCACATGTAAACCAATGTATGTATTGTATGTATCATATGTAACCAAATGCATGTAATGTACGTATCACATGTAAACCAATGTATGTATTGTATGTATCACATGTAATCAAATGTATCTAATGTATGTAATAACTGTAACAAAAGCATGCAATATAGAGTGATTATATCCATTGATATTGTATATATAGAGTGCAAAATTGCAAAGAAACATCTGTAATAATCATCATTATGAATATTGTAATAATATACGTTGCAAACAGTTATTGTTATTATTATTATTTAAAATAACTTTATGTGCGACAAAGTATTTTTATGCACAATCGTGTTCATATAATGTATGTAATTTATCTAAGAAATAATAAAATGTTAAAAAAAAATTAAGAGAGACCTTCAGGGAGTCAGAGACTCATCATTGTTTTATTGAATATAAAACTAAATTTTTGTCACATAAAAATCTAGAAAAATGTAACGTGTCATATTAAAATGGTGTTTTTAATGAGGATATCTATTTCAATTTATATACATTTAATTTTTCCCTAAAAATTCAAGTTTTAAAAAATGCGACCCGCGTATGTGTAACAATTAATAACGGATTCGGCCAGTGACAGCATTTACGTTGTGCATCCCTAGTCTAGGGTGTACTAAGAACTACTTGGTACGTTCTAGAAACGTTCATCGCATAATATCCGTAATACTGGAGCAAGCAATTCTGGTGTTGACCATCACATCATGTTTAAGTTAATTAGGCCTATTTGTAGTTATTGCATTGAATTGCACATGCGCAGAGCTACAGGCATTATCTATCTCAATATTTGTACCAGTCTACCTACTTCTACATATTCTGTAGCAGAAGGAATTGTATGGATTGCAGAAGTGTCTTTAATAAATGATCTATGGCAAACTGGATTATTTAATTTTAATTTATTTAAATCATTTAATTTGTTTATTACAAATTTATTTTTAATATCATTCCCACCCCAAAAAGTTGCAAATCTTACAGATTTGCAACTTTTTGGGGTGGGAATTTAGTAGCATATTTAGCAGCATTTTTGCGCTAAACGTTAGGTATTCATGCTTCTATTTATTATTCATGCTTTACACATTAAACCTGAAACTTTCCAAGGCACTTCAGGCTTACAATAAGCAGAACAGTATACTCGAACGAGGAAATGAATCCTAAATATTTTCCAAAACATCCACGGCAGAATTTAGGCATACCAGCCTGACCGGCAAAATTCCTAATGTGATAAAATTTGTCGACTGCCATAAGGGAAATTCCATTGAATTTTCTTTCCAATCTCTGATTAAAGATGCTACTGAAGAATTTGGGGGGGAAAATATTTCATTTTGATCTGAATTACTGCCTAATATTGTGCCTGGTAGTGCACTTTCTTTATCGGTATGTTAATGGAATGATTATACCAAAACAGCATATAATGGACATAATTTGTATTATCTTAATGTTAGTTTTTTTTAATATTTTCATTTCAGTATTTGTTGTATTGGTTTGTTCATTATGCCTAAGTTCAATTTATTGATTTTTTTTCTTCTAGTTTTTCTGCTAAGCCGCATATATAAAAGTGTTGTAGTTCTATAGTATCGGAATTTCCCCATTTCTATTTCTTCTTTCTTCTTATTAAAAATACACTATTTGTCAACTGCTTTAAGAAAACAGTCTTACATGCATCCAGTTTTTACCCTACTAACGTTGCAGTTTTAAAAGGGATTTAATTATTGTTTTATGAAATCTAGATTGTTCCACAGATTTTTTTTATCCCCTTGTAACCCGTGAGACAAAATCTGCGCACAATAATCCAGGTTTGGCCTTATCAAAGCCTTTATAAAGAGGCAAAATAACTTCCTTATCTTTGCATGTCAAGCTTCGTTTCAACATCGCAGTTATCCTCAGAGCTGTATTTGCAACATTTGCTATGTGACCTTTGAACTTCAAATTCTTATCCCCAAATAAGCCAAGAATCCCTTGCCTCGTCAGTTTATTGTAGCATAATCCCGCTAATATAATATGCCGCTGGAACCCTAATCACGCCAAAGTGCATAACTTTACACTTACTAGCATGCAACTGATAGCCGTTTTCGTTTGCCCAAATTTCCAGTCTATTTAAATCATTTTAAAATAGCTGGATATCAGTAGCATCCCTGATTGCTCTGCCTATCGCATCATCGGCAAATAATTGCACATCTGATGTTAGACCGTGCCTGATGTCATTAATATATTGATTGAACATTAATGGTCCAAGGACTGAACCCTGAGGCACACAGACGGGTCACTTTAAATCTGGCAGATTCAAATCCACTGTATACCACTTTTTGAAATTTGTCTGTCAACAATCACCTGATCCAAGTCAAGAATCTATATTCCAATCCTATATTCTCCAGTATCCTATCAAATGCTTCAGAAAAATTGAACATTTTCATAATGTATCCATTCCCTTTATCCAACTCGGCCGTAACATTGTTATAAAATATAAGCAAATTGCTAAAACATGATCTTCCTTTTGTGAACCCATGCCATTCCTTGCAGTGTATAGCACATTTGTCTACACATTTCTGTATGCGAGTTCCTACCAACTTCTCTAAACTCTTCACTACCACACCGGAGATACTGATAGGTCGGTAGTTAGACACATCAGGTTTTGCCCCACCCTTGTACAATGGAAATATCATACATTCCTTCCATTCCTGTGGTATCATTCCTGAGAAGATTTTCCAGTTATACAAATGCGTGAAAGGCCTAGCCAATTCGCTTAACATTCCTTTAGCAAATGGTCTGATTTTCCATCTGTTCTTATAGTCAAATTCTTATCCAGATTATGCAACAGCTCTTCAACCTTAATTTCATGCACATCTAACTCTTCATCCAATCTAACAGTTGCACTATGAAACTCTTGAAATTAAAACTATTGATATTCTTGCGTTACGGATTATGTACAGCTATGTGAAGCTATGAAATAAGTGTTTCTCCGAATTATGCATAATATTGTGTTATATAGTAGAGTAGTGTATAGTAATGTAATATATAGCAGTCTATGATATATAATAGTGGGAAATCAGGATTTTAGTAAGCTAGGAATGATAGCCTTATCTAATTACTTGTCTAACATGTACTACAATTTTTTGTTAAAATAAATGACTTGTTAAACAACATATTGATCTGATTCTTGCTAATGCACTATCTCGAAAAAAATTACTAACCTGGGTACTGACGAAAATTGCCACGACTAGCTTAAGTGTTGAGTAAGATAATTAGAATGTTATGGTTAAGTTGCGAGTCCCTGTATTGCCGTTATTGCACAAATTCAATCCCTCACTCTCGGAAATTCAGTCTGGCTGGCGCAGCTGAAAAACAAATAAATTTGCCAGACTGAAGGGGCATATGAGGCTGCATACCGTATGGCTGGAGGCAATAAAACAAATTAAAGCCGATCATACTTAGGATTAAGGCAAGGCAGTAAAGGGGGGGGGAGTCCGTCAATTCGGCATAGGTGAAGCAAAAATATTACAAAAAAGCGCAGCTAAACAAAAATTTACACACTGTCACCAATTGGTGGCAAAATAACCATATTCTTGACAGAGATCCCTTCTGACGCTACGGCCAACTCCAACACTCTTTGACGACGAGTTCCTTCTTTCACATACTGCGTGAGAAAGTCATCTGGCAACAATGCAATAAATTACTCTCCTTTCTTATCATGTGACACGAGAATGCGCCACTGCTGTTAATCTTAAGGTCAAGCATATTTTTGGTTTGGAATATTGCTTTTCACAGAGTTCGAAGGAATATATGAATACATCCCTTTGAACTCTGATAACATAAACAAAGGAAATTATCAGAATTAAAGAGAATTATCACTTATTAACTCAATAACTTAATCTTTAACCCTTTATCTACATATAAAATACAGTAGACTTCCTGAAAAATGAAAGTAATAAAGCGGTGTCAAGACAAAGCAAATCAGTCTGAGTGGAAAATCAGCCTGAATCGTTTTACAACTGTGTTATCTGAAAGATTTTGCTGCGCTTCTTTTTTTCTATTTTAGGAGAATCAATGGCAAGTACAGTACAATAATTACCATTCTTGTTATTATTTTGTTATATATATATTAGGGGGGGCTTCCCCCCCTCCCCCGACGCCTACGGCGTCCAACCCCCCCGAGTTCCGTACTGGTAGGCCGGTTCTCCTTGAATTCTGATGACCCGAATTTTGAAGACTCGTTTCAAATAACTTGACAAAAAACGTTACAAAAAAAAAACTTATCATTTTATATTATAGGGTAGATGATGTTAGGTCACTAGAGCAAGGTTTCCGGACGAGGTAAAAATGATTAAAATTTTTTAAAAAATTATAAAAAAGCAATAAAAATATTAGCAAAAATCCTTAGGCTACCCACGATACTAACGTACTACAGGTTCATAATTCTTAGTAAGTGAGAGTCTAATAAAAATAATCTTGATAATAATATGGAGGTAATTCTGTCTAAGTCGTCTGTTCCATCTCTCAAAGCGAAGATTTCATTATGATGATGTTAAAACCAAGTTCGAATTAGGAAAAACAAAACAAACTTTCCATCTCCATATAAAGACGGCTAAATTCGCTTTTAGCTGTAAAATCCTTATAAACGTATGATTAGAAGGTTGTTAATTATGTTATCGATTTACAAAACTAAGCACTTTGTGAATACTGTTTTATGAGAAAGGATTTGGACTATCCTTTGAAAAAGTCCAAATCCTTTGAGAAATAAAATCTCTTTGAGATACAATCCTTGGAGAAAGGATTATATCCAATCCAATTAATAGACTGAACATACTAATCTCTCTTACAAGAAATAGCTCACTTTACTTCTCCCTTACTCCTGAAAATATCACGATCTCCAAAGATTACTTCTCACCTGTATAATTGATGGTATTGTACAAATCTCAGATTTGCCCAGGTTTTGGAATACAACACACACACACACACACACACACACACACACACACACACACACACACACACACACACACACACACACACACACACACACACACACACACACACACACACACACACACACACACACACATTTTGAGTAGTGGTAATACACCAGGAGAGGGTCATCCAGTTAATCGATGACCCTTCTCTCACAGATTCGTTCCAGTCAACATTTTCCCCAAGAATAAGATTTTGCAGAAATCATTTTTGTAGTGAAATAACTTAATCTTTAACCCCTTAAAACTGAGAGATCAACAACAACGAAGAATGAGTGAAAGTCATCGCCAACATGGTGACTGATACCGCGATATCGATTACAATAATATTTTATATTTTCGATCAAGACACAGATCTAAGCTAACATCTAAACCATAGTTTAAAAAGGATTAAAAAAACAAGCCTTTGCTTTATATATCGAGAGTACATCCTAACCGAAGAGCGATATAAGTTCATAGAAGTTCTTTGGGTCATAACATTTGGGTTACGACAGAATCTGGATCCCAGACAGACTGCAATCAACTCAGTCTGTAATCGTCCGTGACTTCTTCTATTACTATAGTGCAGTTCCCCCCTTCGCAGAACATCAGCAAGCAACCCAACGCGCAAACTCATTATTACTGCGCCTCCAAAACCGAAGCGAAAGTTTACTTCTTAGTCCCTCCCTCCTCTTTTATCTTGCGGCGTCAAGAATTTCTATTCACTTAATCGCTATCGCCTCGAGGTTAAACTTGCTGGCCCTATGCCTCCCGGTGTATCGTATGTCTGTAGATGAATGTGTTCACAGGAAGGGTTGCCTGTTCTGGGTGACAAAAAAAACCGAGTTTCCGAGTTAAAAAAAACCCAACCTCTGTATGAAACTAAAATATCTGTTTTGACGAATTCTGTTACTATATTAAATGTTGCATGAGTTAACAGATGATAGATACCACTAGATAACTTTAAATTCAAGAAAGAAGGATTCTTTCGAAAATTCACCAGTGATGTGAGGGATTTGTGACGCAACAATTAACATGATTGCGCTATAAGCAAGTTATTCTTACATCACTTTTATTAAAAACAGTTTTTATCATAACACGGAGCACCAAAGGAGAAGTAATTGATGACTAACCGTTTTTTTCACACATTAAACCATATTATTTGGCTGAATGACTCTCCGTTTTATCAATATTTAATGACATACCCTTTTGGTTTATAAATATCGGATATACAAAGAATGAATAAGCAAGATAAAAGTGTAAAATGTATGTTGACGATTGCAATTTACTTACAGTATTATTTTTGTGTCCATACGAAGATGAGAATTGTTTCAAGGGCCAAGTTCATTGAGTTAAGTTGATCACAATATAAGTAATACGTGATACGTAATGTGTTCATTTGCGCTCTTGCGGATTCGTATATAAAATTCTGTGTGTTGGAAGTAACACGATAGTAACAATCAATTGAATACAAAGCAGAAAACTGTGAACAGTTGTGTTCTGTGACCAACTGAGTTTGCGTAATGAGTTGCTGGATGGGAAGAATATCAACAGTGCACGGGAAGCATTTAAAATGCTTAAATAATGCAATATCAGAATGTGTATCGAGAATTTCGAAGAATAAATAGGATACAAATCAAATGGATGTGTAATCTTATCAAGCAAGGAAATTCGTAAGAAGAGGATGATACCCGTTATGAATATTATAAGCAGTAGGCCAGAAGAATCACCATTGCTGTACGCAAAGCTAAGTGAGAGTATGAAAAGAAACTGACAAATTTTCAAGCTAAAGATAACAAAGAATACTATCGATATGCTGCAAGTAAAAGAAAGAATGCACAGGAAAGAATAACTCTACTGACTGCAGATGGTGTGAGAGATGCAGAACAGAACAAGAAATGTATGCCCACTTTCCTAAAAGCTATCAACGTGGTGTATGCAACATTGCCTTCACTGCTACCTCTTCACTGGAGGAAGAATCACAGGTGTATGTTGTTGGTGATAGTGATCATGCGGTACTCACTTGGGAAGTGAGTGAGTTTATTAATGTTCCATTCAGGAAAGCTTACATGCTGAACTACAAAGCAGGAAATTATGACCAACTGAGGAGAATACTGAGTTCAGTGGAATGGAATCGGTTGCTGGATGGGAAGAAGATCGACAGTGCATAGGAAGGACGGTATTGGAACTGTTGCACAAACTGAATAAGAATTCAGCAATGGGTACTGATGAGATATCAACACGGGCGAGAAAGCAATTTAGTTGAACTGGCTATTCCTTTAACCAGTCTATATAATATGAGTCTCAGAACACGAAAGATTCCGCAAGAGGGGAAAGAATGTACGGTAATCCTATTGCACAAGAGTGGTAAATACAATTTATCCAACATTCGACCAGTCAGTATCTCAGGAGTGGTGGTGAAGATTTTGTAAAAGTGGGTTATGGCTTGCATTTATACATGTGTTGATAGTGAATCCCACTGTCAACACACTTCATGACAAGGGTGATATGGTTGAAATTTGCAAACTTCTGAAAGGGTCACACAGGATTTCAGTTGATGGAAGTTTTCATTTTATGAAGTGTGGGGCAAGGAAAAAAGGGAATCCTTGAGAATAACTGCAGCAAAGAAGGGGATCAGTACGTGATTAGTATGAATTGCTATTGGATGTTATGTGTGCAAGTAGTGTGAATGAATTCAAGAACAAGTATGATAGTTGGTGCGTGTAGCCTAATAATAATAATAATAATAATAATAATAATAATAATAATAATAATAATAATAATAATAATAGTAATAATAATAATAATAATAATAATAATAATAATAATAATAATAATAATAATAATAATAATAATAATAAAGTGAGATTCTGGTCGCCAACTAGAGGAACGTTTCTAATGCTTTCTTTTTCGACTGATTCCTTAGTCGATTTTGGCATAGATACGCGGATTTTTCGTCCCTTAAACTCAAGAAAATTAAGATAGCTCCAAATGTCTGCACCTCTTCACAGAATGACGTTTATAATTAGTGGTAGTGTTGAATAAGCTATTTCTGATTGACTACCCATTCGGGATTGAACTGGCCTCCTCAGTCTTCAAAAGTTATATAGGATTAAAAGGTCTTCCCTATAGTTAATAAAAGACGTTCGCAGATATCACTTAATGTCACAGACAGACCATATTTAAATATCATTTAATTAAAGATTCCTATATTTCTTGCACGTGTTTAACTCAATGGTGTGTCAAGAAGACGAATAACTTGAATGCTCTGACAAGCTGGTTAATCCTATCTGTAAAATATATTATGGCTGTTATTTAATGCGTTCTTCTTGCTAGTTTGCCTGTTTTTACGGATGACATCCCTGGCACATCCATATGAGACCAGCTAATTCACCTTTGTCACTGATAAAAGTTTTTGATCCTTGTGGAGATTAATATTCAGATATTTCTACAAATGAGCATGTCATAAAAGAATGAGACGTTTTATCGAAAGCAAATTCTACAAGAAGGTCATTTTACTTCAATATGTATAAAAGTTTGTGGTTCATTCGTTACTCTGTTAACGACTTATATATTTACAGTAAGCTTTTAGTTTTATAAACGATAAATATATATTTAAACAGGATAAATCTCCATCATATCAAAGGTGTTTCATCAGTAAATTACCATGTTTTCCATAAATTATATTGCATCAGATTTCTGCTAAGCTGACTGCTTCTATGAAAGCAGTTCACACGTAATTCTGCTTCAAGCTTTGATCCCATCGTGTTGCAGTGCAAACCATTTCGATTAGTTCTTTATTTGGACTTTCTCATACAACTGCTATTCGAAATGACATTTTATAATGAATTGAGATTACATTATGTTACTCCATGTAGTATAGAAAGCTAAGATGAATTTATGTGCTTCCTCCCTCTCCCCCACAACTGTTCATTTTTGATATATTTACCTTCTTGTTTCTACAGAAGCAAAACTACAAGCAGTACTGCATGCAAAACTACTAAACTAAAATAAAAGTTTTCTGTTGATATACCGATCATTAATAGAGAATCTTCACACATTGTATTCATTATATTTATTAATTAATTTTACTTTTCAGGAGACATCTCCAACAACAAATCTAGATTCTCACTCAGAGCCCTGAGCTGGTGAGTGCGAAACTGAATTGAAATCTCCAACTGGTGAGTGCGAAACTGAATTGAAATCTCTAACTGATGAGTGTCAAACTGCTTTGATAACTCCAAATGGCGAGAGCGAAACTGCTTTGATAACTCCAAATGGCGAGAGCGAAACTGCTTTGATAACTCCAAATGGCGAGAGCGAAACTGCTTTGATAACTTCAGCTGACGAGTGCCAAACTAAATTGATATCTCCAACTGGTGAGTACAAATAGCAGGTTGTTTTACAGATTTTAAAGCACGTGAAAAGTAAAGCAATTACTTCATTTTCATTTATTTATTTGTCTTAAGCGTAGCTTCTGCTATTTCTATGTAGGCCGTATTTCACAAACAATATGCTAGTGAAATGCGGCCTACTTAGAAATAGCATGATGCAATGTTTGGTTTCTAATATAACTGTATATTACTATAAGAAAAGTGAATGCAAACTCGGTTTTCGATGACGAAGATATTCACAGATAGAAGCAACAAAGAGACATTTCTCTAAAGATAACCGGTGTTCATACGCCTCTTTAGTGGCTAGGCATGCGGAATTATAGAAGAACTGCAGCAAGTTGGACAGTACTGTAATTGATTAAACGTGATTGGGCGCGAGTGTGGTTAAGAAGAGGTTCGGAACTGGATTATTCGAGCCTGTTCGTTCCAGTTTTACTCTTTCAATTTGTTTTCCTGTTATCAAATGAATGTTTGATAGTTATTTCCAGTAAGTTAATTTCCTTACTGCTGAAGAATGGACAATAGCTTATAATAACAGTGCGTTTTACAGAATACCAAAACGAATTTTCAGCCATCATTAATAATAGATACGTTTCTATTCTAATATTTTGATATTTGTTATAGAATTACTGATGAACGATACACTTCTTTTTATTAATTATTTTTCAGTAGGTATACAAACTGTTTTAAAGATTACAGAAGCAGGAGAGGTCTCCAAAAATAAGGGATACTTGACTACTTTGCTTTGTGGGAAGAGGTGAGTAATCCGCAAACTAATTTATGTTCTCTTTATTAATATTGAAGAGTGAAAATAATGTATCATTAAATGTTATTTTTCATTTTAATTTTCAGGACTTAATAATTCAGTGAATATATGAAAATATGTTACTACAGTTTAATGTGACACATTAATGGAAATACAGTTTTTATTAAAATATTGGGAAAGGGTACACATTAAAACTGAAACGTCAAACCATACGACATTTTTCCAGTCTGTAGCTGTCCATTGATGGTGATCACCACTTGTTGTTGGAGTTTATCACCTACAACAACAAGTTCTTGTTGGCGACAGCGTTCCGGGTTGGTACTGTAATCATGCTGATGGGATAACCAGAATACGGCAGAAACCACATGAGCTCATGTACCCGTCCTTCCAAGTTTATCGCCCCCCTTACCACCAGAGGCTGGTAAGGGGGGGCGATAATATAGAGAATGCTTTTTTGCCATACGTCAGGTCCCCTGACACCAGATTACTACTGCATGAATGTCCCAGACTACCTTAACCTCGTTGCTGATCATGTTCATTCAATCATGGTTGCAGCTTTCCCATTGTCAAATGTTAACATGTTGAAGTGGTTCCAGGAAAATGACAGCGAGTTTCCTTTATTTCAGTGGGCAGCTCACCCCGCAGACCTCATCCCAATAGGGCATCTATGGGATGAGCAGTTGTATACCCCCATATATATATATATATATATATATATATATATATATATATATATATATATATATATATATATATATATATATATATATATATATATATATATATATATATATATATATATATATATATATATATATATATATATATATGGGGGGTATCTATCTATCTATATATATATATATATATTGGAGGGAAGAATTGGAAGTGAGGCTTCAGATTGTACAAGATGAAATATTGGCCCCGAGCAGTTTCTAGAAAGAATACGGATTTCCTGAGGTGTAGCGATATCTGGATAGGCTTTTATAATGGAGGCTTGCAGCTGTTGATATTGCTTTTCAGTTTTTGGATTCTTCATTGGTAGGCTTGTGAATGCTTTCCACTTTAGGGTGTTGGTTAGGAGGTCTCCTATGACTCTTATTCCTGCCCAGTTCCATGTAGGGAAAAGAAAAGGCTGGCCCGTTGTGAGACTTGTGATGGTTCTGTTCGCAAATAGTGGTTCTGTAAGTAAAGCTGATTCTGTTGATCCTGTGAGTGTGTGAGGAAGTCCTGTGTTTTTCCATTGCTGTAGAGCGTCTTTGTAAAAATGAGGTAGTTTAGGAGGAGATGGTGCAGGACTGGCCATTCGGAGGATTGTGGAAAGTGTAAGTCCTCTGGTGGATGATTCGTGATGTAATCGAAGGTGGTTACGTAAGTGAGATTGCACTGAAGTGTTTTTAGGAGGAGGATTATCCTGAAGGATCTAATCTTGTTTTCAAGGGAAATCAGGCCTTGACCTCCCTTGCTGAGTGGCTTGCAGAGTTGAGGGTATGTTATCCAGTGAGTTTTGTTCCAGAGGAAACGTTTGATTTCCTTTTGAATGTGGTAAAGAAATTCTTCAGGAGGTGTGAGTACTTTGAGGGTATGCCATAAGATACTAGCAGCCATCTGGTTAACTATTAGTACTCTTCCTCTAAGTGAAGACATGGAACGAACTCTGTTCCATTTACCTAGCACCTGTTTAAAACGATTGTGCAGCTGTGTCCAGTTCAGTGTGTTATATATTTTGGTGTTGCCAAGGTCTTCCATCTGCCTGACCACAAGCCGTGGTTTTGGCAGAATTTAATTTGGCCCCTGAGGCTTGTTCCCTCCAACTACAAGAAAATATACCACTTCCTCATGTCAGTGTCCCCATCCTCGCCCTTCTTATACTCAGCCTTAACACTTTCATCTACAAGGCTCCATATACCACACAGTTTTCAGTGGGATCTGTTATATAAATCAAAATGTGCCAAACCAGATTCCGATATACAGTGGAGACTATGGCATAACATCTTGCCAACTCCTTCTAAGCTCTACAAATTTCAGCTAAGAGAAACGGATCTGTGTCTATTCTGTGACGTTTCAGGTACCTTGGAACATACATATCTGACCTGTCCCGCAAACAAAATGATAATCACCTATGCCCTGAATACTGCCTCAAGCACCTGTAACTACGCACACAGCGAAGAAGACTACTGAAATTTAGTCCACACAGAAGAAAACAGACACAGAACATGCAATTTCCTCTTCATCTGCGCTAAGGCCGTCATCAGCTTCTACCTAAAACAGACAAGAAGTAACCACCACCCATCCATCACTGAAACTGCACAAACCCTCATGTATATCCTCCGTCGGAAACTAAAAAGCAGGCTGATATTGGAACTTGAGCTCTTCAAAGAAACAAGAACTATCGCGAAATTCATAGAGGCGTGGAATCCAACTGGTACCCTCTTCTGGATTGACGACGACAATGTGCTTCATCTGAAAGATAACTCAGATTGAAACTGAACTGTAAATTTTTAATTCATTTGTTGCATTCTGTATTGTACACCCGAAAGGAAAATGTTTCTTTCTCTGAAATATACAAATATATATACTTAAAAACGTATAATATATAATATGTAAATAGTCCTTGTTACCTATCGTGTAATGTTTATTTTAACAAGTTAAATAAATAAATTTAAAAAAAAAAAAATATATATATATATATAGATAGATAGATAGATATAAAACAAAAGCATGGTCTAGCAATGGGAAATCCTTTATCTCCTGTACTTGCCAACATTTATCTGGAAGATTTTGAAGTCAATGCCATCTCTTCCTGTTCCTTCGCACCTAGAATTTGGAAACGATATGTGGACGATATTTTCCTCATTTGGAGAATCATGGACGTGATTCTCTCCTGGATTTTCTTGAACATCTCAATAGTCAACACCCGAATATCCAATTCACGGCTGAGTTTGAAACTAATGGCTCCCTGCCTTTCTTGGACTTGAAACTGACACGTTCTTCTGAAAAACGTAAAATTTCGATGTACAGAAAACCTACACACACCAATAGATATCTCCATAGTCAGTCCCATCATTTCCCTCCTCAGAAAGTTGGAATTATTTCTACTTTGGCACATAGAACTCGCTCTCTTCTTGACGACCCTGATAAACTTCGCAAAGAAATCAATTTTCTAACATCTACCTTCAGACTGAATGGTTATTCTCAAAAAATTACTAAAAAATTCCTTCTTAATATAATCCTCCTAGTCTCCATACTCAAGAAATGAATAATGTTAAAGACAATATATCTATTCCATACACAAGGACAGTTTCTCAAAAATTAGCCAAGGTTCTCAAAGAATATAACATTAGAACTTTATTTACTCCGCTTCCTAAGATCCGTTCTCTAGTGATCGTCCAAAGCCTAGCCATCACAATCTAAAATATCCCGGTGTGTATAAGATATGATGTAACTGCGACATCCCTTACTTTGGCCAGACGGATAAGTCTATTGAATTGCGTATGAAGGAGCAAAGGAAGGACATCACTTGCAAGAGAACACGCGCCAGTGCTTCATCCAGCCATATCCTTTTTTCTGACGATTCTGATGATCAAACCATAGTCATACAATCCTTTCGGATAGATCTAACATTTTCCGTTGCCATGACGAATTGGAGAGAAAAATTGTAGAATCTAAAGAAATCATCCTCAACCCTCTACATTTAAATAATAATTTAAGCTACAACCTCCCAGACTGTCATTCTGCTGTGATCAAATACTGGCGCTCACGAGTTGCCATACGCACGCACTCACCCAACAATGTGGGCAACGAAGGAACTACTTGGAATACGTTAACTACAACGTTTTCACGTTAAATATGTATAGTGACTTTCCTGTGCTATTCACAGTTTTTATCTTCAATGTTTAAGGTTTTTCTTTTATAAGAACACCTGAAGAAGGCTGTAAAAAGCCAAAACTAGTCGTGTGATACTATTAAACCCATTTTTCCTTTTTTCTCGGTTTTTGTCATTCAATTCGTTTTTAAAAATGTGTTTAACAACCGAGTAGATGAACCTCCCACACACACACACACACACACACACACACACACACACACACACACACACACACACACACACACACACACACACACACACACACACACACACACACACACACACACACACACACACACACACACACACACACACACACACACACATCAGCGGCGTATATTCAGGCTGTGCTACGTGTGCGGTTTACATCCAGGGAATAGCAACTTCACCGATATTATTTTTGTATTTACTCCTGTTAAAGACCTTCCAATTGTTTCTGGTTCCCCCTAATTCCTAAAATTAAACACAACATACGACCTTTCATGAAGAGGACACTTTTCAACGCGAAAACATTGCATCAGATTCGTGTTAATAGCCCAGTGGTGCGATCACAAATATGGACACTTTTAAGCCCTTTGAACAGACGTACAGTTAGCGCGGCGAGTTAAATTCTTAGTGATCCAGTGGTCTTAAACAATTAAGAAGACCCGGAAGGGTGTGCGCTGAGACAATAGCAGCCGTAGTTGGTTATTGTGTCAACCAATCCAATCCAATTGAAGTTTGTCATTTGTTCACGAGTAGTCGTTTTTGTTTACTGAGTTTCATCTGTTTTGCGTGAATGAAGTTGCATCCAGACTCTTTGGAGGTGTCACGAAATAATAATAATAATAATAATAATAATAATTATACAATTAATTGCATTTAATCAATTAGGATTAGCGCTAATGCGCTATGCACTCTTAAAACTTTTATACATCGATAAAAATGCAATCATAGGGTCACAAAAATGAAATAAATGACCCTGCCAATTTTTAGACCCTCAGCAACTAACATGCAACAACTATTATTTTAATAGATTGTTCTTTCCATAACGAATATTAATGTGACTTTCTATCCATGAAAACGTTTTAAATAGGTGCCGTACATAAATGACTCATTCTCTAACTCATTCTCTAACATCCTATAACTATCCACCAACAATTACAACAGCAATAAAAGGAGGACGGGAGAATTAAGGTGAGCATATCGCTTTCATTGCAGCTATAATTTTAAGTACAGGTTACACATATCGATAAATACTTTATGTAACGCATTCCTACATGGAAATATTCAACATCAAGAATAAATTAGTAAAATGTTCAATTAAAACCAACACGAAATCTCTTACTAGACAAGTAACAGTGCGCCTTCAACTCAACAATAAATAACCTCTGCATGAGGTAAGAGGGATAAAAAATATATAAAAAACTACATGATTTATTGATGAGCTTTTAGTTGAATTAAATGGCCACTCTGATTTGAGTTATGTTCCTTTAATTACAGACCCCACCATTACGTTAGAGCAAACCAATTTTTTAAAGAAGTTAAATTCTGCAACATTGCTTTAGCTTAAATGTTTATTGTGTCAATCTTCATTTTTTTACATTTCAGATACATCTGCAGCTCAACTGTATTTTTATTTCCTTCCTTTGCAGGTACGCGTACACTGTATGTGCTTATTGGTATTACTTTGACAATAGCAATGATTACCATAGGTAAGTTCAGTTAATGTGAAATCATTCGTAGTGTTTACGATATTATTCAAAATTTCCGAGCGAAATAATTTACACCAAGTTAAGGAAAAAAAATAGCCACCCAAAATTCAACATAGTACGATGGGATTTCTTAGATATAACCTTCAGAAGATCTTCAAATGGGATAGACTGGAAGGGCTATTTTTCTTAGGTTTTATATAAAGCATGAGTACTTTAGCACAAATTACAACTACTGATCATACAAGTAAATCACGGAAGCAGCGGTATCCATTGAAGAAATTCCATTAAGTAAAATCTCTAATGCGATTTCACCTATATGCATATCACCATCCGACATGTCTAATATCATTTACATACGAATTAGCGGATCCCAAACAGACCCTTGTGGTACACTCTACACCACTAATAACTTTCCCGTTCAGGGATATAGTCCGACATAGACAACTCGCTAGATACCAATTTGACAGCCAATTTTCCGCCAAACTAATCTACTATTCATCCCCCATCTGTTCCAATTTAATGTGACAATTTATCAAAAGCCTTTGCAATATCTAATTATACCACTGTCCATGCAACACCCTTATCCAATGCATTTGTCACTTTCTGTTAACAGACGACTTCCTTTAACAAATCCAAACACACAGATTGGCCTATAATTCCAAACCCTGGTCTTATCACCTCCTTTATGAAATCGAACAATTTTACCCTATTTCCACAAGTTTGGAACTTCGCCCAGTGCAAAAGACTCATGTTAAAAAGATATTTAAAAAATGGTTTTAGTTCTTTGGAACATTCCCTCAAAATACGTGGTGAAATGGCAACAAGTTCTAGAGCCTTATTTACATCGTCTATTCGATTCCTGATATACCTCCTGGTCACTTACTAACTGTACCTCCTTGTTTCTCAATGGATTCAAGTTCTGCATGATGTCATATTCACAAAAATGAAATAGCTTTATAAACTGCTCATTAAATATCTCAGTTGTCTCCTCCGAAGCTGTTATCATTCCTTCAATTTCACAAAACCATGTCATCTTTCCATAACCATTCTTTCTTCTACTGGCCACATATCGAAAAAATTCCCTAGGATTTTTTGCCACATCAGATTGCATACCCGCTCTTTGCAATTCTCACGTAACTTGTTCTTATAACTAATCTACTTGCTCTTCTTCCATACATTTAGACTGCATATCTTATCTGTTTATTCATCCATTTCACACTTGCTCTATTTACCCTCTGAAAGTTTGGAATACATTTTTATGTTGCCTCCACTAAATATTTATTGAGTTGGGCCCAAGCAGCATTGATATCCTTTCCATCTAGTTCCTCTTTCAATTTATCGCTGAAAGCCGTTTCCTGAGCTTTTCAAATGACTGATTCACCCTGCTAGTCATTACCTAATGATTACTCTCGCCAATTGGTGGAAGATTTGACCCCATTTATAATAACTTCATCTGATGAGATGATCAAATTCCATACCCTTATCCTAATGTACCATCCCTTACATACTGCCTAAAGTAAGTGTCTCTCAAAAACTGCAGAAATTCATTTTCTTTTCCTCCAGATGCAGTCTCTTGATTCCAACCAGTCTATATTACCATGATTAAAGTCACCCATAATGACCACTCGTTTCTTGCTAGTCAGGCTAATTTGCCTATACATCTCCTTCCATATTACCAGGTCTATAGCAACATCCAACTAAATATTTCATATGCCTCGGAAAAACCGTGATCACTACAATATACGAACACGCTGAAAAATGAATGGATGTTGCCCCTACGGAAAATAAAATAGTATTAATAATAATGATGAGGCAACACTTTACACTTTGAATTCATAGCCGGATGTTTTAGTAGCCATGATCTCTGTGCATGCCTTGTTCACTAGAATTAAAACAAGTCATGCAGGTTTTCATGTTTACTTAGCAGTTTTTAACTTATAGAATAAACACGATTTGACTAATCACATGATGTTTCATATTAAAGAAGAGATCATCTACATACATCACACACTGTGAAATAACGTTGAAAATCTTTATACTAGTATGTTACATTTCCACATCATCTCTCTCTCTCTCTCTCTCTCTCTCTCTCTCTCTCTCTCTCTTTCTCTCTCACATGCTGAAAAAAAATGACATGTTGTGTGACTAGTAGCTCCATTTCTAACATACGTTGCGTTTCTAACATTAGAAGTATTCTCCAGACAAAAAAGAGAATTACAAAATAAATAGAAATAAGAGATATTAAAGATTCAAACTTATTTCAAAGCAGGATATCTTTAATCGTCTGGAAATTAAGCGACCTCATAGCGCATCTGGAAGAACGATATTATCCTTTGATTGGAAAAGAGTTGAGTTCATTTTCCTCGTTACGAGAATAAAAGGAATCTTTATATTGGAAGTTTCAACAGAAAGTGTCAACCCACTACTCACATTCGATCTCTTATGAAGACAGTAGATGTTTATTTATTTATTATTCCGGAAACTCGGGTTTTTCATCTCCGCATACAGGAAATTAGATCCCTGTACTCGCGTAATTTACAGACAAAATATATATACTATTAGTGACGATGGATGGTTTATATATAGCTGATGGTTGTAGCGTAGTGTGGGCGTGTGTATTGATAAGGAATTAAGTAATGTAGCCAGTGAGTTGTGTGGCGTCCCATCTGAGATGATTCTTGCAGACTCCTTGATGCAAAAGCGTAGCAGTTTTTCGCTCTTGACAAATTGGTAGCTATGCGCCTTTTATGTTATGATATAGTTTGCGTAATTACTAAAATATCCTATGAATGGTACTCTTCTGTCCCCCCCCTTGGCATGTACCTTAAAGCCAATGTTTTCCTACGCCGCTGCCTTGGAAGTATCATGTAATAATAATAAGCTTACTAAAATTCTGAGTTCAGAAAGGTTTTGTGACAAGAACTCTCTCTGAAAGAAGATTGCGCTTACTCTACCAATAGCATAAAAAAATTAAGCTGAAATTCTGGGAAGCTTCTTTGAGGTCTAAATAGGATTCAAACCCAGGTCTTTCCCATCAAAGGGATTCATCGAAACCGAGTGAACTATGTAGTCTCTTGTCTGCCAGTTCCATTGCACAATGTTTCTGTCTGTTAATTCCGGGTATTCTCCTGCCGGTTTGCTTGTTTTGCTGAGGAAAAATTCTGCTGCCTCTCTCGGAGTCCCACTGTCTCACTTCGGACGCAAAAGCCCATATAAAGATTCCTGTTATGTCATGATGAAAATCGAACGCAGGTGTTTTTCAATTGAAGAGGATATGTCCGCCGTCTTTCCAAATATGCTACGAAAGAACTAAATAATTAAAAATACATAAACATTAAAATAAAATAAGAACTTGACAAACTGAGATATTCATAATCAAACACATTTAAGTTACGGAATAATATAATCACGTGAACACAAGAAAGATATTTAATTAACCGAATATTTCGGTCTGGAAATAGCAGACCGTCTTCAGTGGTACTACAAGAACAGTTTTAAAAAATATATACAAGGCGGAATGCTGACAATAGATCTTTTAAGAATAGAACAAGCTGCGTGATGTTATATCACTAAGTATTAAAGGGAATATTTTTAAGCTGAGACATGATTGAAATAAAGATATTAATTAATAATATTAAATAACATAAATTTAATATGGATTAATGAGTTATCCTGATTAGACTTTCCCAGATTTTTGATATAGATATACAGTCATTCCGATTCAGGTTAGGATGATTCTATTTTTAAATGATCTATTGTTAGTATTCCACTTTGTATATATTTTTTTAAACTGAAGATGGTCTGCCATTTTCAGACCGAAATGTTTGATTAATTAAATCTCTTTCTTACGTTTACGTGATTATATTATTCAGTCTTTATGTCACAATTATCCTTAAAACATCATATTTAAGTTACGATTAGTACGTATCATCAGATTACTACACACGTAATCACTTTCTCTAAAACAATACAATAAAAGGAATTTTTCCTTTCTGAGAAACATTTATAAGGTATATTCATCAAACTAGTGTAACAATAAATAAGAAAATGCAAATTGTCAAGGTGAATTGAGTGGTATGAAGAAAAGAGTCAGTGAATTAACACCGATCTCTTCATATTAGTCAGTTGTAAGCTTTCCAGTCCCAATAAACTTTGTACGCTTTAGAGAAATTCCTAGTAACGATTACATAGAAATTTGAAAAACAATTTATTTTCTAATGAAAAAGTCAACTTAATTTATTCTCTAAGAAGCACTTTAAAATTTCTTCGGTAGAACGTTGCGATTAGTTTCCATTAAAATTCATTGGTGTTTCTTTGACAGGTGCGATGCACATCAATGATTGCCCAGTTCAGAAATATGTTCCAATATATCTTATAGTTGGAGGAAGTTTTGGAATTATACATATTCTGCTAGAATTATGCACTCAGCTGTCGAAATGTAATGAAGGGATTCACAAAGAAGGAAGTAAAAATATTGAAGGGATTCAGACAGAAGGAAGAAAAATACTTGCTGGACATGGATTAATTGCACTCTTCGACATAGTTTGGTTTATTGCAGGTAAGAAAAGTTTCAGTGCATATAAAGGGACACTGAATCGCGTTTATGAATACTGTAAATTAGGATAAGAGATCCTTCTTAGATATTTTTGGCTGTACTCTTAATTATTTAAGGAATTTTAAAACAATACCTTCCCACTAACAAATCATAAGCTAAAGTTCATAAAGTCTAAAATATGAGAAATGTAAATATGAAGGGCAGAGCATATAACTATGCAGCATTATTCAAAACAGTCTGATGAACTGTTTTCTAATAGTTTGTGAAAATTCAGAAGATATTGCAATTAGCCGGCGGATTGGCCCAGTGGTAAACGTACTCTCTTTCTAACCAAGAGGCTGTTGTTAAATCACAAACATCCATAGGGTATGGATGTTAGTGATTGGGAGTTGAAGATGAATTTTGTCAAACGATGTGAGACCACTTCCCCTGTTATTAGATCCCTGAGTGGCTTGGGAAATTTAAGTCGTGCAGAGCAGGTTTGTCGGATTACGTAAGAAATAAAATTAAAAATAAATAAAAGTAAATGAATACAAAAACAGCTAATATGACAGTATTAATGTGCTACAGGTTTACAATACTTCGTTAATATCGAGTGCGAATCCCATTAAAAATATATTTTTTTTTTTTAAGTCCGTAAACTCGTATGTAAAGCAGATTAGGTTGATGAATAATTAAATTTTCATTTTGATATTTTAAATTGCAACTTTTTTTTACTGTTCATTGATATTTCAATAAAAGTGATCGTTCTGTTTATGATGGAATGATGTCTGCATGTCATTTTTCACGATGCAGTAATTTTATTGACGAAGAGCAGTAGTTGTCAGCGGATTAGTCGAGTGGCTATGCACTTCGCAACAATATGCGTGGGAAAGGAGTGTGCTAGGTTCGATTCCAGTCGCCGACGTGAGGAGCTTAATATCTTTCTCAGACATAGCCAAGTTAGCCGGGCTTGGGCGTGGACAGCAAGATTTTCTACGCAGTTTATTTGGGTTAACAGACCAGTAGGCCTAATACGTAGTAGGGGAAAGGAGAAGAAAAAGAAAAGTAGTTCAACATGAATGAGCCTTCGTACTTCAGTCGGTATTAAACATGCTCCGTGGTTGAAAAGATGTGGATTGAAATTTCGTCTAGGACGATAAGAAACTTTCTAATTCCTTTTAATCTGAAACAATCATACGAACTTGGATGATAGTAGTTAGAAAGTTACTTTCTAACTGTTCTTGTTAGGCTGTTTCATTCTAGAAGACTTAAGGGAATGTTTAGTGCTGTGCAAGGTGAAATCATGAAGCTGATTTATTGTTTGTCGTCCGCGCGGTTAGCCTAGTGACTTTGCGTTTCGCAACCATATGCATGGGGCAGGAGTGTCCTTCGATTCTCGTCGACGACGACATGAGGAGCTTAGGGATCTTCCTCAGCCATAGCCAACTTAGCCGATCTTGGGCATGGACAGTAGGGTTTTTATCCCGTTTATCTGAGGTTTTTCATCCCGCAAGCAGGCAAACCGGACCCGTGAAGACAGAGGCTACAGTAAAAAAATACATATTTAAACTCTCTTTGGGAGGGCTCAACCAGTCCTAACGGGCGGTCGAGGTGCAGGGGTATCCCACATGAAGAAATAAAGAATTAGGTTTGTCAGTGCCATGCGTGTTCTCTGATCATTTGTCTTTTTAAAGAAAGAAAAAAAGCTTGTCTCCGTATTGAGACCGGAGACTAATTTATGCCAATTTTTATTGTTTTTTTGTTTGTTTACACAGAGAGCTGTTTTATGTGAAAGTGACTTTCTAATTTGTAATAAATTATTTTATCCTGTGTCATAGCAAATATTTTTATGTTCTTTTCTTCAGTATCTCTTTTTGCTTAAACTTAAAAAAGTAAATTTCCTGGTGTAATAATAATAATAATAATTTTTTCAACTTAGTTTATTTTAATTCACGATTATCATTAACACTTTATTTTTTCTTAACATGCGCGGTGCATGTCACGAATGTCCAAATACATTCATTTTACATTCCGACAACATTTATTAAAGTAAATGAAGAAAAGCAGAGACGAATTGATTTAAGAAATTGAGAAATTAATAATACTTACATAGTAATATTATCACATTATATTTTAGTATGTCACTTCGTAATATTTTTACGTTATTACATTTTATATAGTGATATTATGAGGATTAGTTGATAACACAGTTTTGCATATACTATTTATCCATACATATTTGCATTGCATATACCTATACGTTATACAGTGTTTAAGAAAAATAACTCCGGTGTTTTCAATGAAACTTATATTAAGACATTTTGAAGCAGGAAGGTATGAAGCATATATTATCAAAGTACAATGTCACAACTTTGATTAACTGATAGTGTAACTCAATGTGTGCACCATTCACAGGCCTACAGACAGGTGTTTCAGGTGGGAATGTTACAAGTGAAAAACGCATGCGTAAGTGGCACCAACAGTTCTGGGAAACAGGAAGTGCTTTAAAAGGAAACTCATCAGGTAGGCCTACACCAAATGCGGTAAACTTAGAACGAATTCGACTGTCTTTCCAGCGAGCCCAAAACGTTCAGTTCGTAGCGTGAGTCGTCAATTCAACATTCCTAAAAGCACACTGCATGACGTTGTTCACAAGAGATCAAAACTTCTTCCTCATAAACTGCAGCTTGTTCTCCACATCCAGCCTACTGAAAGGCAACAAACAATTCAGTCTGTGACCACCATGTTAGACCTTATTGCTGAATATGACAATTACTTCGAGAGCTTTTTATTTTCTGATAAAGCAACGTTTCACCTGCATGAGTTGTGAATCGCCATACTTGTCGGATGTCGGGATTAGAAAAGTGGTGGAATTCGTCTGTAAGAGCCCTTATTCCCATCTGGTAAGACTCATGCATGATCGTATTGTTGAGCCATTTGTTTCCCATTAGGAGTCGAGTAGGAGTGTGGTATAGCTGGATATGTTGGAGAACTTCGTGTTTCCCCAGATTGAGAATGTGGAGGGCTTCATTTTCCAACAGAAAGGAATCCCCGCCATATTATGCAGCGATTTTGCGGACTGTGCTCAACAACTGAGTTGTGACATTGCCAAGCCATCGCGCAGTCCCGATTTGACTCTAATCTATTTCTTCTTTTGGGGCTATGTAAACGACATTGTGTATCAAGTAAAAATTCAGGTCCCCTACCCAGCTGCGCCATAGAATAACAGCAACCATAGAAACAATTCCTATGGATATGCTAACCCGAGTGTGGTCTGAGGTGGAATTCCGTTTTGATGTCTGTAGGGTTGTAAATGGTGTAAATAACTCAGTGGGCACACATAGAATTACACTAACAGGTAACCAGACTTGTCACATTGTACATTCATAATATATGTTATATACATTTCCTCTTCAAAATGTCATGAAATAAATTTAATTGAAAACCGCGTGAGTTCTTTTTCAGACACCCTCTATATGCATATTCATTCAGTAAGTACAATATAATCTTACCGGTGTATTTAATGTTTATTTAATTCCCATCTTTCAAACCCAATATTTGGCTTGTATGAAGAACTTTCAGGTTTCTGCTATTCGAGTACTAATTAGTTTTTTGTATGTGATTACTTTAATATCAGCATTCTTGTTGCTGGGTGTTCAGGATGAAGACCATAAAGCTCTCTTTAGGGCAGCATATGAAGTTAGTTCTTTATATTGTATGGAAGCTTATTTAACAAGTCTGGTATATAGAACTGCCTGTTTACTTTTCGATAAGCATTATTATAATTACTTGTAATGTATGCTATATGCTGAGGTCTGATTGAATTACCGATTTTCGATATTTTCTGGAAAAGTAGTATTTTTGCATGATAGTGTAATGTCTAAGATTTTTTATGTTTAGCAGTCGGCTGTTGATATGTGCAGATGGATGGAAATGAGAAATGATATTTAGGCACTAGTGAGCTGTTTTACGTTTTGTAAGAAATTTAATTTATTCATTAAGTATTATGATGCAGAGCCGTAGAAAGATATTCCATATCTCAGTATAGACTCACCTAGGAATTTGTATATAATTGTTTTCTGGTATTTGGAGGTAATATGTCTTGTGAATAGTGCATTTTATGCAATAACATTCGCATTTTTGTGTATGTAGTTAATGTGTGTGTGTGTGTGTGTGTGTGTGTGTGTGTGTGTGTGTGTGTGTGTGTGTGTGTGTGTGTGTGTGTGTGTGTGTGTGTGTGTGTGTGTGTGTGTGTGTGTGTGTGTGTGTGTGTGTGTGTGTGTGTGTGTGTGTGTGTGTGTGTGTGTGTGTGTGTGTGTGTGTCCCATTGCATATTGTAATGAAAGTGCAGAACTAAATATTTGATGTTTGTAACTTCCTGGATTGCAGAGCAAGAACAAGTTTTACTTTTCTTTAGATATTGTGGGATATGACATTTTAGTGATATATGTGGTACATCTATAGCTATCCAAGAATGTGTAAATATTATGAGTCTAGATTTAAATAATAAGAATATCATTATCATTATATAATATAATATATAATATAATAATAATATATTAATAAACAATACTACTAAAAATAAACACCAGCTGACAATATGCCGATGCTTCACTTCTTCCTCTCTCTCCTTTATTGCAGCTGATGTAAAAGAAATATTGTGAAACTGCCCTATAAGAGTAGCTATGTATTAATTCTAAAAGAGTAATAACAGGAGTCCCTAAGAAAAGTAATATTTGTATGATGGTAAATGTTTATTTCAAAGAACTGTAATATTTTCCACAAGTATTTAATAATTTCGTTTCTATTATAGTTCCTATTTTATTCACTAACGCCTTCTGTTCCCTAAAGGGAGATGGCCTGGCCATTTAGCTCTTTTTGGAAACCAGAGGACAGCCAAACTCCACCCTTAGTCAATCACACATAACTAGTCCAAGACTATCAATGATTTTAATTGGCATCCAAGTAAGAGAATAAAGCAGGGAAGTACTGCCATCTCGTGGTCCGTACTTCTAAAACTGGCGATATATATTATTGTCTGAAACAGTGATTTATAAAGTCTATTTTCTTGAATTGCGTGATTTAAAACCCGAATTTAAGAAGAAAGGAAAATAAAAAAACTTAGTTGCCTGTGCCGGAGATCAATTATATTGGAAGCGATTAAAGAAATGCTAAGAAAACATTCCCATATTTGCAGACCAGGATAGATTCAAAATAGTAATTCTTGGAGCAGCTTACAGCTACAGATACAAGCATTATTTCTACAGGGATATAATCCATTCCTTTTTTTTTTGAATTTTTAGTTCAAACCTTTCCGTTAATGTAAATAATAATGTACTGTATTCTTAGGTCTGAAGTAAAAGTACACAAAATGGCATTTCTCATTACGTGTGTCTCTTACAACAACTTATTAAAAAAAAACAGCTAACGCCATTTTATTCCCTTATAGGGAGTATGCGAGGCCGTTTTAGCCCTATCTAACTTTTGGAGACAGAGTTTGCAGCTCAATCTCTACTGGTAGCCAATCAGAGATAGATGGCTCAAAGGTATCGCTAATTAAGCACCCAGGAGTGAAGATACAGCACAACAAGTTCTGCTACCTCGTGGCTCTAACCTGAATATAGTATTTTTTAATGTTTAAAATAGTGTGGGTTCTACGGTTGATTTTATTGAGTTTGCGGAACAAGAACTCGAGTTTCCCATAGAAAAAACCCGCCTGTCTGTGACAGACATCGACTAAATCGGGAACCACGAAAAATCGCATAGTAAAAGTTCCTCTAGTCGGCGACTACACTTGAACTTGAAGTCTATCTTCAGGCGATTTGGCGCAGAGGATTGCAAACACCACTTCCACTGAGCTCCACAGGCTCCACTCGATGAACGAATGCAACGCTGCGTCGCCGCAGTTTGCTTTGTTTCGACTTCATCGCAGTCACTTTAAATAACAATTTAAATGTTGTCAAAGATTCCGTCTTGTGAAAACACAATTATGAATAAACAACTTTAAGTCTTTGGATGGTGTCTGAATTCAGTCAGAGACTTCTGCAGGAATGAAGTGATTTCTACTGATTATTATTATTATTATTATTATTATTATTATTATTATTGACAGTGTAGAATACAACTTTATTCACTAAATTAAATCTACAGTGTTGTCCTTGTCAATTGCTCATGGATGTGTAATCTCAATCTTTCTTTGTCTTGCAGGTTGTGCGTGGGTTTATGGAATTGGCAACCCGGAGTATTATAACATTAGTAGTCCCAAGTACTGCCAGCCAACCGTCTACCTATTCGCCTATTGGGTACTCAACACGACTTTCATTATTACAACTGTAGTTCTATTAATTTGCATGTTTTGTGTATTTGGATAAGTATTATTACATTGCCTGCTTGACAAACTGCGAGTAAAAATCTAATTTACATTTGATGGTTCTTAATCACAATGTGATTCCTGCTGTTATGGGCAATACCAAACAAAGTTTTTGTAGTCTGTAAAATTTATATCGATGTTTGCGTACTATGTTTTCCCAAAATAGAAGGATTAATTTTTCCTGTTTTGTTTCTTGTTACCTTGTCTACGGGAATGTCGTGATGTGACATACACAGACGTATATTTGAGTTTCGCAATGGTATATTTTTGTAATTGATCATGTCTCTGATTAAGAGGTATCAGTCCTTAATGTGATAGAATAAATTGTCTATTATAACTGGAGATCTATTTTGAAAACTTACTACTTTCAGATATAAATTTATCAACGAAGTTACTAACTGAAATTATTTTGAAAATAACTGCGATGAATATATTCAGCAAAAACAGAAAGTAAAAAATGATTTTCATCTCCCTCAAATGAAACATATTTTCTCTTCAAATACACGTTTAACATACCGCTAACTCGGAAGCATGTGGTTGTAACTATCAGAACAGCTTAGAGCTTTATTACATTGATGGATCACGTTTGTCATTTTTTTAGACATCGCCGATTCGAATAAATATTTCAAATAAAGTTTGGTAAAAAATTTATAGCCGGCGTGGTTGGCCGAGTAGTTAGCGTATTCGCTTCAGATGCGGTTTCTAATCTCGTCAGGGACATGGATGTTTGTGTGTCCTACTAACTCTTTGTGGAAAGGGCATCTGCGACCCTTCTACGTCTAGTAGAAGGTTCAACTCCCAAAACCTAATGAGGTACTGGAATGACCATACGGCGTCAAAATGATATTCCATGTGAATGACTAACTACAAATTTATAAACTTCATGGTAGAAGACTGGTCGTTTTAATCCGTTCAACAGGAAACCTAAAGACATAATTTTTGGTAAGTGACTTATTTCCACTCCCTTCTGTGCTTATATCTAGAAGGATGATAGGGTGATATTGATTTATGGTTCTAATGGCACAAGGACAGCAAAGGTCATACTGCGCCATATCAAAGGCTATAGCAGTACACAAGATAAGACAAACATCCATGCCCGCAGCGGGATTCGATCCTGCGACCTGTTGGTTTTAAAGCGGATACTCTAATCACTCGGACAACCAGGCCGAGTGGTTTTATTAAACTTATTTCATTAAACTTATGCAATTTGTTTTTATTACAAGTAGTTTTACAAATCGACAGTGACGTTAATCCTACTCTTAAGCTCATCTCTAAGCTCATCTCTTTCCCGTTCTTTCCTTCCTGTAATAAAAAAAATGCTGTATGGCCCACTTATCAAAATCCGTTATGGACCACTGTCTAAAATACGCTTATATTCCACTCTATTCATCTGTTCACTGGAAATCCACAGATGCTGTATGGTCACTCCGATACTCGGTGATGTGACACCAGTCCTCGCCGTGTAGTCCTGTTATATGCTTTTCTGGAAGCTTCAGAAGAAACAGAAAATAAACGCTTTGTTAAAAAGAATAACCGTATAGGTTTTCCTTACTGAATGGATTTTTGGTACATTATAATCTTATAGCCAAAAAAAGCAAAAGAAAGGAAAAGAAAAATTCATTATTTATAGAGAACCAGATGCCAATTTTTTCAATATTTGTAATAAGATGGCTATTTTGATAAATAAATGATTTTTTTAAATTTTCAACCAACGCAGTAGCGTATCAAGAGATGGACGAATATTACTATCCTTTAACCCAACGTAATTTCCCCTTAAGGGGTAGTTGTAACTGATTCCATCAAGAATTTCTTTTTGAATAACTGTCTTCGAAATGATCATATCTTAGAAACAAAAACATAATTTTAGTAGGAATCGTCAATAGTCAATTTTTGGATTTGGCTTAATGCATCTAAAATAAATGTATATGTTACCGCTAAAGTGCAGAAATCAGTTATTCTACAGATTATCTCGCTATTGTGCAGATTAACTAGGGTGATCCGTTAAAGTGCTGAAAATTGTTTCATTTCTCAAATTACCTAGGTAATCTGCACATTACCTACTAGGCACTCGTTAAAGTGAAAATAAGATCTTTGCTGGAACAACAGCAACGTTTCTGTACGCTTAAATTAACATAATGTTATTTATTTATTTTTCGATATCTAAAGAATCAAGTTAATATAATCAAACAATCAACAAATTAGTTGATAGAATCAATCATCAATCAATTAAAAAAATATAATACAAAGAATCAAATAGTTTAAAATATTATTATAATTAAGGAAATGAATTTGCTAAACATGACACTGGCGAAACCAAACTAAAAGTGGAGGGAGAAGGGGGGAAGGAGTAGGGAAAGGAAATGAGAGAAACAAACTTTTGAACTTTAATGATAG
This sequence comes from Typopeltis vanoorti, assembly GCF_054136105.1. NCBI lineage: Eukaryota > Metazoa > Arthropoda > Arachnida > Uropygi > Thelyphonidae > Typopeltis > Typopeltis vanoorti. Next base: position 69,892,768 of record NC_143555.1, read on the forward strand.
GGAAGCCGTTAATGTGCACATTACCTAGGTAAAATGCGGAAAACTCTTGATTCCGCACGTTAACGGAGCAAATCAGTTAATCCGCAGATTAACTGATGGGTAATATGCATATTAACGGCTTTCGAGCTTTAGCGGTAACATATATATTATCAGTCGGTATTTTAAGAAAGTATTTTTGCTTGCTAAGTACATTAAAAAAAATTCAATGACAGAAGTTCAATAAAGTACTGTAAATATGAAATTTTAATTTGGTATTTACTGTATTTTGTAAATTTGAAATTTTTGAATATTTTGAAATTGTAAATTTGTATATTTTGAAATGTTATTTAGTATTTGGTAATACTGTATCTGTACCTGTAAGTTAAATGCACAAATATAATATTGAATATACATAGTAAATAGTAATAAAATGTCAGTTTCTCATAAATAGCCCTCCAAGACAATTAGGAATTCCATTACTAGAATACTAGAAAGAGGAATGTCACAGATATTTATTATGGCTAAATTAAACCCTTTATTATTAACTGAACTATTCATTCTTAAACTTTCATGGCAGCCACAAGAAACACCTGACAGCGGAGAGAGAGAGAGAGAGATAATAGCCCTTAGGCAGTTCAGAGCTCTTGGAAAACACAATGATTATGATGTACAGAGTAGGATTACATGTATCTGACTCTCACTTCAAGTATTGTACTAATGTACTATTGGATTCACAACTTTACTGGTCAGATTGTCGATCAAAACAGGTGGAATTTGGAAGTGTGCTATATTAGAGTAAGCACATAAGGATTCTAAATTAACCAGTGCATGGATTCAGAAAAAAAATGTTAAAAATTTATATTTTGGTTTGTTTGTTATAAATTTGACTAAATAACGCCTTTTATTTCCCAAAGGGAGTAGTCGCGACTCTTCCTTTAAGCCTAACTAAATTTTTTGAAGACAGGCGAGCAACCAGTTTTGACAACGTGTGCCCTGCTTCTTTCTCTCTCTCACCCAAATGATACTATTGATACGTCGCTTAAATATAAAATTGAATTCCTGGCATCACTATTTTCATCCAAAAGCTGCAGACATGACCAAGGAAAATCACTTGCAAATATACCTGGAATACTGCACCACATTTCTCCTGTAGTCATCCGCCTCAGTGACATCGGAAGAATCTTGAACATGGATGCCAAATATATATATATATATATATATATATATATATATATATATATATATATATATATATATATATATATATATATATTCCTGGCATTGACTGTGCACGTGGATTACCTGCACAGATTCGGTCTCCTGGGTTCCGAGGAGTTAAATAAGTTATTGAAAGAGTGCAAGAAGAGTTACAAATATTATATCGTGATTATGGGATTTAGATTATGAGGACAGATTGAGAGAGTAATTGAGAGAGTATGTGGACAGTGGTAAACAGGAGAAAAAGGTGTGTGTTATAATAGGGGCCTATGAACTTCTGAGAGAGTATCAAGAGGATACCTGAGGATACCGTGATATCTGAGAGCTAGATTTTTCTCCCACAGAGTAGTGAGTGGAATAGTTTGCCTCTTGAATTGGTGAATACATCTAATGTGCATGAGTTTAAGAGAATATATAACAGCTGGTGTGGATATTGTATGACCTTCCTCTATGAGCCCTTAACTCTCCGAGAATCTCTCATAATAATAATCTTTTTTTTTTAAATTAGAGTATAGTTTATTATTATTATTAATCAAATTTTTAATGGGCACATCAAACCAAAACTAAATGAAAAGGAATATAGCAAACAAAAATTCTATGTCTTGCATTTTCATTCATTCAAATAATATAAATTGCATACATATGATATAGAATTTAGGCAATGATACTACATTTTCTTTCATGTGTTTCAAGAACAATTTCTAATTAATATCATTATAATTTGCATAATGTGCAATGCTATAACAGGATAATTCATGTATTATTAGTTACAATTATAATACCACCATAATTTACGTGTACTATTGGTGTTAAACTTAACATTGCAATGTATACTCTAACATTGCATGTTGAAATTTAAAGTTTTTTTTCAAAGTTTGACAAAATATCATCATATATATACATATATATATAATATGGTCATTCGTATGAAAAATATATAAATATGTTTAATATCAATACTTTTTTAATAATAACATTTTGTTTATCATAATTTACATATTTATATATATACAATAAAGCAATGTTCAGTACAAAATGTAGAGTAGAGTGATTTTTTTAATATAAATATACATTTCTTTTCAGTATCGATATCATGCCTTATATTTATACAGCCTATAAATACAATTAATTTTTTTAAAATAATTTATTTTTCATTATCTTACTGAGCATATACACATATTTAAATGTATTTACATATTATTACTATATACATATGTTTTGTTTAGTGAATTTTATACAATATTCCGTTTCTCTATTTTAGTGATAGTTACTATGGATGGTAATTTATAGTTTGCAGTAGGATAAGGTTACATTTTTAACTGCATTTATAGTATAACAGTAAGTTCTATATATTTCACATTTTTTTTGCTTTTTAATGTTTTAACCGCTGTAACCTAAACTACAGCACCTTCAATGTAATAAGTTTTTTTTTTTGTTGATCTCGGTTGAGATGTAATATTTGCTTGCATCCTCGAAGCTCTTTTTAACGAGCTTATCTGAGGATGACACCGGTTAGATATATGTATTTTTTATTTTATTTTTTATTTGATTGCTGTGTTGGAGTAGGCTGATGTTTGGTAGTTCAAATGAATGATCTGTGGTGGTGGTTCACATTCATTTTTATTTTAGTCTTCTTTTTGAACTAATTAGGAGGCTTTTTTTTTCCACTGTGGCAGTTCTTTCTATGTCTTCTGGGTTTTTAATTTGTATCGGTTTTGAAGTTTGTGACTTCCTCATGAATATCTTGGCATCTCTGATCCACAAAAAGTGGGAATTTTGTCTGTTTTTGCTTCTTTTTGCTTGGTACAACAGATTCTGGTTGAACGGTGTTAAACATTCAGATAGGAAGATTCGTGCATTCTCTCACAAAGAGTTCAAGTCCTTGGCAACTGATTTTTTCTGTCTGCTGTAGGTCATGTGTAGCTCATGGCAAGCCTTGTTTTTTGCTCTTCTTAGGAATCCGATTTATACTCTCAATGTCGTTAAGCTGTAAGGGGATGTCAATTGCATGGCCTAATTTTAATACTACGACTCTGAGGTTTTCCACGGGTAGAGTTTCGTGAAGACCGTTTATAATAAGATCTTCTTTATGTAAATAATAATAATCATAATAATAATTTTACAAATTTAAAAAAAAAATTGTTTAACATTTATTACTTTTCAGATAAATTACATACAATAATAATAATATGTATATTTTTAATAGTAATAGTAATTTATTAATTGCCAAAATATTTACACATACAACAGACATCTTGAGTGACATTACAACTTATAATTTTACAGAATTCAGCACTAAGTACTGCATTTTCTACATTGATTTCAACTAAAATTTTTAATAGTATTTTTTGCCTCTATATTATGTATTTACAACACATGTTCTTCTAACGTTAAAGTGAAGATTATTCAGAATTTTTTGTATGATAATTTTTTTTGTTTATATAATTTTTTAATTATATGAAAAACTTATTACATTATTTTTTCATGTTACATAAGAGTATTATATTAATGATATTATCACATAATAATCAGTATCTTCTTCATTGTTGTGTACTTTACTAACTGTTTTATTACATTATCTGCTTCTTTTAATATAAGGATTACGTGAGGTTGAGTGAGATGAGTTAATCCCACCTACTTCGAAGCTTGGGTTAGCTTTTGTGAATAGAGTGGGATTTACGCTTCACTATTTCTGTTGTTGCTACTGTTTATGTATGGGATGTTGGCATTGGATGCTGGTGATTTGTGATGTGTATATTAGTGATAATGGTATATTAACTTTGTTGGTATAATTTAATATTATAATAATATTATATTATATATATATATATATATATATATATATATATATATATATATATATATATATATATATATATATATATATATATATATATATATTATAATTTATTATAATTATATATATAATATTATAATAATAATATTATAATTTAATATAATAATAATAATAATAATAATAATAAAATTTTTCCTGCAATTTCATACAAAATATGTTTAATATTCTACAATAATAATAATAACATTTTTTCAAAGCTTCAAAGTTTGAGAAAATCATTATACACAGTATTTACACATATGCAGTTAAATGTTATATTACCTAATTCTCACTATCGTATAATGTAAACTCATTATTTACATACTTTATAGTAATAATAATATTTTATTACATTATTTTTTCTTGTTACATAGCAATATTATATTAATGACATTATCACATAATAATAATAATTATTATTATAATAATTTTCTTTGTTTCTTTTCTTTGAGGGGATTTTCCGATTTCTTCCTCGAAGCTTTGCAGAGCTTATCTGAGGAAGATAATAGATGGCGGCGGTTACTTGATTATGTTTCTATACCAGTGGTAATCCGGGTGTTGATTTTACTGTTCCTTGGTACGTGTTTGGAAGACTTCAACTGCTGTTTTTCGCAGTTTAACTTTTTTTTTTTTTGCAAGTAGGGTTGGATTTGGACATGGTGTGTTTGTTTGTGTCTTTGTAGTGGGGTTTGTCATAGGGTGTGTGTGTGGGTGTGTGTGTGAGAGAGAGAGAGAGAGAGTAACAGGAATTTCTCTAATTTTCGTTTTCGCTATAATATTTATATAGGGCCTGTTTCAGCTCTCTATGTTCCTAGGTTTCTGTCGTCGAACGGTAGTTTGTTTATCATGTCAGGTACGTAGAAGTTTCTTTTCTTTGGGGGCATTTCTGATTTCTTCCTCGAAGCTTCTGTTATTGTATTATTTCTGTTATTCTGCTATTGATTTCAGAATGTGGCAATTATCGTGTTCCGGGTTGATAACGTCTACTTGATGGTCTTCATTCATGTAGGTTGGTGTACTGTTCCTTCTTTACGAGTTGTCAATATTCCTCTCAATGTGGCAGCCTGTTGAGGTTTTCTACGGATTTTATTTCGATTTTTTTGTGTCTCGTGTCTTTCTAAGGAATATTTTGCTGTCTCTTATTCATATAAACTGGTAATTTGTTTTTGTTTTTACTTCCCTTGTTTGTTAGAATAGTTTCTGATAATATGGCGTTAAGTATTCGGACAAGTAGTTGCCATTTTTTTAAAATAATAATAATGATAATTTATTGATTGCTAAAATATTTATACATACAATAAACATCTTGTGTGACATTGTACCTTATAATTTTACAGAGTTCACCACTAAGTGCTGCATTTTCTACATTGGATTTCAATTAAAATTTTTAATAATACTTTTTTGCCTTTATATTATGTATTTACAACACATGTTCTTCTAATATTAACAATGAAGATTATACAGAATTTTTTGCATACTTTTTTTCAAAGTTTGAGAAAGAGTGATTATACAAACAAATTTCTGCATTTGTTTATAAGGATTACTTGTAGATGAGTGGGCAAGTTAATCCCACCTACTTTGAAGCTTGGGTTAGCTTTATGAAGAGAGTGGGATTTAGCCTTCACTATTTATGTTGTTGCTGCTGTTTATGTATGGGATGTAGGCATTGGATGCTAGTGATTTATGATGTGCATATTAGTGTTAATGGTATCTTAACTTTGTGAGTATATTTTTCAGAGTTCGTTTTCTAATGTTCTCTAGTTTTCTACGTGTTTTAAATTTCTTGGTAGGTTGTTGAGTTCCGTGGGTATCTGATGTGATCTCACAAAAGAACCGTATGAGTTGTTGAAGGGTGTGGGGATGTAGAGAGTTGTTGTAGGTCGTATTATACGATATATGTCTCTGTTGTTTCGATAGGTGATGTTGAAATAAATCCTTGTTAATGTCATGTAGTGTTTCATGTTTTTAATGCTCAGAATTCTGTGTATCGCCATGTGCTTGTCGGATATTGGTTGTTGCGTGTAAGGTGTCCAGATCACTATTGACACGATTTTCCTGTGTAGTGTTTCTAATTTTGTTAGGTGGCTGTTTGATGTATTTGCATAGACTGTTATTCCGTATCTGAGTAGGGATTCGCAGATACCGTGATATAGAAGTTTTTTTATGTTGGGTGGAATAATGTCTTTAACTTGGAAGAGTTTTGCTGCGATGATCCGGAGTTTGGTGTGTAGGTATTCTATATGTTTTGTCCATTTAAGGTCAAATGGACCTTAAATGGACTATTAGGTAGAATAATAATAATAATAATAATAATAATAATAATAATAATAATAATAATAATAATATTTTTTTAACATTTTATTATTTCTCAGATAAATTACATACATTATATGAACACAACTATGCAAAAAAAAATACTTTCTCGTACATATTTTTTTTTTAAATAATAATAATAACAATAACTGTTTACAACATATATTATTATAATATTCATAATGATGATTATTACAGATGCTTCTTTGCAATTTTACACTCTATATATACAATATCAATGGATATAATCACTCTACATTGCATACTTATGTTACAGTTATTACTTTTTGTGATTGGGGGAATATTTCTGTGCAGTTCTTGGATGAAGTCTGCGAAGTATTGGTTAAAGACATTTGCTAATTGTTGGATAGGTTTTGCGTCTTTCATGAAGCTGTGTTTTATGGTTTCGGAGGCGGTGGTGTTGGGAACAAAATCTAGCATCTCATTGATCAGATGCCAGTGTTTCATGTTGTTTTGTGCAGAGGTTAGTTTGTCTCTGTAGTAGCTTTTTTGCATTTCTGATTTGTGTTGTAAGGCGATTCCGTGTTATCTTATATTCAGTTTTTAAAGCTATGTTATTTGTATGTCGCTTTAATTCTTTCCATAAAGCGTCCTTTCTATGTATTTCTAGGATTAAGTTTTGTGTTATCCAAGGATTTTGTGTTGTTTTTGAACGAATTCTAACTTTCTTTGTAGCTTTCTTATATATTTCTTCCAGTGTGAGTTTAATGTTGTTGTATAAGATATCTGCTGAATCTGATGCCAGTTGTTCTAATTTTAATAGAACAACTGCCATCATATTATCATAGTCTATTTTTCTTATTTCGTGGTTGACTATTTTTTCGTCTATTATTGTTTTCTGTAGCTTCTCTTCTGTGGGACATTGCATGGATATTTCTTGGTGTGCAGGTTAAGAGCGGTGAAGTAATGGTCTGCTACTTTGCACTTTATGACTGATGCAGTGTAACTGTTTGGTGGTGCTCGGACGTTTATATGATCTAGACAGGAGGCAGTGATAGTATTACCGAATATTTCTTCTCCAATACATGATGTTATTGTTGGTATTAGATTATACATGGATAGCGTGTCTAGGTACTGTACAGTGTTGTTCTGGTTTTCGTTTGCAATATTTAGGTTTATGGTGCCAATTATCATTAGGTATTCGGTTGAGCATATTTCTTGTCTTGAAAGCAAGCAATTGAGTTCGTGTAAGACTTTTATCATGTTTAGGTTTTGTGGCCTGTAAATAGGATTTAGTATTATGGTCTTATGGAATGCTGTCTATTGGTGATATTAGTGATTTCGAGGCAAAGGGTTTCAGCATGCTCAAACTGATAGGCCGTTTCTTTTGCTATTAATTTTTGTTTGATAAATATTAAAATTCCACCCCCTCTTTTTGTTTGGCAACATGATCTATGTTGTTGGAAGCCTGGAATTTGGAAAGAAGTCGCTTTCATTAGTTATGGATACTTCTGTAAGAATCAATATATCAATAATATCAGCGTAATTCCTCAAATTCCTCACATAAGCCTGTAACAATAACCAATGTTTTCGGATGCTTCTTATGTTAATATGCAAGACTGAGAGACCTCTCACTTGTACTGTGTGTTGTTTCCATGCTTCAAGCGATTCGAAAGTACTATTACTGATGTATTCCGGTGTAATTACATCTATCTGATAGTTCACGTTCATTTTTGTTGTGTTGAGATCTTCTTATTGAATTAAGTTGGAGTCTTTTGTTTCACTCTGGCAACCTATCTATATCTTCCTTGATTTTCTTTTGTATAGACTTTGAAGTCTGTGACTTTCTCAAGAATATTGTGTCGTCTTTGATCCATAAAAATTGATACTTTGTTTCTTTTTTTTCTTTTCTTGCTTGGTTCAAAAGATTCTGATTGAAATACTCAGATAGAAAGATTGGCGTATTGTCTTGCGACGCATTTTAATCCTTGACTACTGGTTTTTTCAGTCTGCTGGCTTTTATGAGATTGTCTCTTGTAGATTTGCTTGTCAGACGAACTATGACTGGTGCGGGTCGTAGCGAGCCTTGTTTTTTGTTCTTCCTGGGAAACCGATTTATGGTCTGAATATCATTATGCGTAGGGGATGTCAATTCCATGGCCTAACTTTAAAACTACGTCTCTGAGATTTTCTGTGGATTCAGTTTCTGGAAGACCATTCATGAGAAGGTCTTCTTTATGTTGTTGTTGGTTTAAAACTTCGTATTGTAGTTTCAGGGAATTAAATTCGTGACGGAGTTCCGATGTGTCTTTTATCAATTTCTGCTTGCTGTCAATTAATGCGTTAATGCTGGTTTTAATGTCTTTTACAGACTTCTTCGACTTTTGAATTATTAAATTTAACAAACTCTTCATATTCGCTATTATTTTTTGTTATTTCTTTATTCTGTTTATCAAATAGTTTTTGGACAAGATCTACCAAGCTGGATTTTATATTTTCTAAACCTTTTTCTAGTAATAAATTTATTAGATAAATTTACTAATAAATTTAATAATAATAATAATAATAATAATAATAATAATAATAATAATAACAATAATAATGAGAACAAGAAAGACATAAATAAAGAAAGAAAATTAAGAACATGATGCTAAGAATAAAATCAATCTGTACTTGCTTCGGCAGTACGTATACTAAAATTGGAACGATTTTTTTTTTATGCTAGGAATAAAATCAATAATTTACGACATGTTGGGTCGTATATGGATTTACAGTGTTACGATGCGAAATAAGAATTATCATTAATATGGGCTTGCCTATAATACACATATGACACCTATGTTAAATGTAATCTAGTTTTCTAGATCAATTATCGTAAACTGTTGGGTGTGTTCTCCCTCTTGGACAACATCTAATTTGTGTGAAATGCATAAAAATTTATATTCATTGCTCCCTGCTAATGAAAACTATTTTTGTAATAACAGAACTTTATATTTAGAATATTTGTTGAAGAATATCTATATCCTTATCATGCACTTTATATTTAAATATAATCATAACAGTTGCATAGGTGAAATAAATAAATACTGTTGTTTATAATAGTAATACTGGCTGAGCTTTCTGTCAACTGGCTGTGAGGGTCAAAAATGTAGTAAGATAAGAAAATACAATATTAACATTAAATTTACCCACCTATAAAATAGAAATATTGATGTAATCTTATAAAAATGTGATCATTGATATAACTGTTTTGTTTTGTTTTACTGTGTTCAGTTTAAGCAAGCAATTTTCGTATTAAAATAGTTTCTTCTTATTACATCAAGAATATAAATAACAGGTGAAAACTGGTTATCTGTCTACTCCTTATCTCTTAATCAACCGCACTACAGACAGTCTTAACTTAACAATATCACTAAATTGTAAAAATGTCAGCTTATTGTGGCCATTTTGATAACGATGTCATAGAACAAATCACTGATAATAATATTTTATCGAACGTTAACTTGCTTAATACGAAGGATCTGCAGAAGTACCACACTGCTGGCGACCTTCGTATCAAAACTATGTGAATAAACTGTGTTTTACGATGAAGAGAAGAACACAAAAATCAAGAGGATTTTCTTAAATATTTGGTTAATTGCCCATAGAAGTGATTTCAAAATTTAAAGTGCTTCCTAAGGTAAGTACTTTTACGGGCGACATTTTAAATTCTTCCAAGGTGAGAATCTATTATCTTTTTTGCAAATAATTTTGTGGTCTAGTGTGTGTTATATTTTCTAGAATTTTTGAGGTAAATTGGCAATGGGCCTATAGTTTTTGTGTGACATTTTTACTTTGTTTATCGAGAGGTGTAATTACCGCTGTTTTTAATTTGCTTCGGAGAATACCCTTATCGAGTATTGTATTGGTTGGTTTCAAAAGCACCGGATGTAATTGGTCCCACTGTATTATAAGGTCGGTTAACGTGATGTTGTCTATCCCTGGACTAGTTTTAAGATTTAGTTGAGAGAGAGAGAGAGAGAGAGAGAGAGAATTTTTGATTTCGCGTTTGGAGACGAATGGAAAGAATATTTGCTGCTGAGGGTGAGTTGGTTTGTATTGGGTGTGATTTGAGTAAATGTTGTTTAGAAAGTTTTGGTTAGAGAATTCTGCTAGGTGTGCCTTGGCCGAAATTATTGGAGATGACGTCTTGTGTGTGTGTGTGGGGGGGGGGGGTTCTTTGGTTCCTTATATGTTCATAAAATTGTAATCGGCCGTCATCAGGTGATTTACGTCAGTTACGGTTCATTAGGTAAGTTACGTTGAATTAGGAAAAATGTTTAATGAGAGTTTGTCATTATTATTCCTAATATTTATATTATACTCTAAAATTAAAAAAAAAAATAAAAGCCTTATCAAGCCTTATTAAAATACTTATCAAGGGGATTTTCTTAAATGTTTGATAATTGTTCATAGAAGTGATTTCAAAATGTAAAGTGCTTCCTAAGGTTTTATGGGCAACATTTTAAATTCTTCCAAGGTAAAAAAAATAGCATTAAAGAGTTACTGTTTTGTGTTTTACTAAAATTTACCTTAAATGTGAGATCAATTAGAGAGGAATCCATATTTTTTCAAAAGTGGTGAGTTGGTTTTGTATTGGGTGTGATTTGAGTAACAAGAGATCAGTAGGCTGTACCATGTTTGGCTACTAACAGTTTGCATATTAGCATAAATAAGTCAAAGTTGTGTGGATATATCCTACCATCATTTAAAATGCCACGTACTATTAATTTAAAACGGTTATTCTGTTTAAAAGAGTCTAGATGTTTTTATTTTATTTCTGTAACTTCTTTATTAGATGATCCAAATTTTTGAAATCGTATTAAAGTACAAAGAAAACTAGATGATTTTAAGAAGTGATCAAGATCAAAATGTAATGCGATTCTAAAGGCGCTAATTTTTTGTAATGCCCAAAGTTACTCTTACATATTTTAAAAATCTTGATTAGTTTGTGCGAATTAAGGAAAAAAAAAAAGCAACTGATCTGCAACAATGGAAAAGAAGAACACTTTTTTTTTTATGTGGAAAGGCTATACGCCTATAGTATGTTAGTATACTGAGCGAGCGGGTTACGTATCAGACAATCTATGAATCCTACAAAACATAAAACAGAACTTTTTCCAGACAACTAAAATCGGCTACGTAAAGGCTTTCACGAACATCCATATCATCATGCGATTCGAAACAACGTCTGTAGGTGGGAGAGCAGGTTACACTTGATAGATGACAAACGTTTAGCACGTTGTAAGAAGAGAGGTTGCACTTTCACAAGAGAAGTTCCCAACTTTAGTGCCAAAGAGTCAAAATTTGAAATTACATTCGCTTTGGAACCCAAATGATTTAGTACGCAATCAATACTCATCAATGGGAAAAAATGTAGTTGTTCATTTTTTTCCGATTTTTTTTCCTGAATAAATATCAGTTATTAATGAAGAAAGCAGCAGATACTTGAATCGAAATGATTTTAACCGTTTAATTTTAAGTGCGTTCCCGGAAAATAAACTTTAATTTAATTTAATTTAATATTGATGATAAAAATCATAATGGAATGATAATTAAAATCTTCGAGATGATTATTAAATGATTTAAGAATCATTTTCATTTTTAATATCAAATGAATTTTATCAGTAAAAATTGAAATTCTGTCCGGAAACTGTAAAATTCGAAGTGTTTGTAATGCATCTATCTATATGATAGTATAATTAATCTTGTAGAAAAGCTTCGAAGACTTATTTTTATTCTTTTAATAAAGTTGGCTTCTTATCCGAACATATTTCGCACTGTACGTAGCCTTATGCTGCTTCAACGTATCCTAAAGAACAGCAATCTCAATTACTTTAAATCGTATTAATCTGAAACCAATAAGATATCTTTGAAATGCTCCAAAAATGACATAAAAAGTCTCTAAAGTGAGGATAATGTTTTTTTTTTTTAACTGAGATATGATAACTACTGCTACATTTATTTGACAAAAAGTCAGGGACTTTTGACTTTTTCTTAAAACTGGTGTCACTATACTATAATTTCAAGTAAACATATCTAATGCTGAAGTGCAGTGCTATCTTCAGGGTTTGATAAAGCATATTCGGAATGCAGAACAAGAAAGTCGATTCAATTTCATTATCATGGTTATCAACGGGCGTAACACTTCTGAATGATTGCATTGTTCAAAATGTCTCGGAGAGCAAACAGTGAAAGATAACCTCCATGACTGATATTCTAGAGCTATCAACACGTTAGGAAAAGAAATAGTGCTGGTTACAAAAGATATTTTTTTACTCTGAGTTTGAAGTGAATGCTTTTTTTTTTTAAGTTGCACATGTTTTTTCGGCAGAAACAACATGTGCAAGAATTTGGGATAATTTTAAAAATATTTTTGTTTTAAGAGTAACTTTGCTGATAACTTATTTTATAATTAGCACAATAATGGTTGTAGTTGCTACGTATTAATAAGAACAAATTAAATCAACGTGGTTGCCTCACATATTTCATATCTTGGATCCTTTTTTATGTTATTAATAACAGGAAACAAGAGGGAAGAACATTTGATAACATTTAGGAGTGGTAACAACAGTTCACAAATTGACTACATTTTGACTAGAAGAATATATCTTAAGGTTGTGACAAATTGTAAAGTAATTCCAACAGATCAAGTGGCACAGCAAAACCGACTGCTGTGCGCAGACTTTAAAATAAGATCGAAGATAAGAACCTCTGGAAGCCATGGGATGAAGACAATTAAGTGGTTTCGCTTAAAAGAAGAGAGTGTGAGGAATCGTTTTAGGGAGAGAGGATGTGTTAGAGAGGATTTCCGATGGACTGGAAAGTCGACAATATTGGTGGAAACATAATTCAAAAGTAATCGTGAGCTGTGCAATCGAGGTGCTTGGTGAGACATCTGGAAAGATTAGAGAGCAGAAGGAGGGTTGGTAGTGGAATAATAATGTACAAGTGGCAGTGACAGCTAAGAGGAAGGCAAAGCAGAAGTGGGATGAGTCAAGAGTGGAAGAGGACAGAGAGGTGTACAGAGAGAGAGAAAGCAAGAAGCCAAGAGAGTTGTGGCACAGGCGAAAGCTATGGCATATCAATGATCGTCTGTATGATCGATTAGAAACAAAGGAAGGACAGAGAAAACTTTACCAACTAGCGAAATGTAGAAATAAAGTAGCAAAGGACAACTTACATGTGAGGCAGATCAAAGATGCTGAAGGAAGGATTGGACTTATTATGGAAGGATTGGACATAAGAAATACATGGAGAATATACTTTGAGGAACTTTTGAATGAGGAAAATGCAAGGACTCACAGAGAAGATGGGCATTCTGAGGGGATGGTGCAGAACATCAGTAGAGTGGAAGTGACAGTGGCCATGAAAAGGATGAGGAATGGAAAATCAGTGGGCCCTGACAGGATTTCAGTGGAGGCATGGAAAGCATTGGGGAGAGGAAATTGACCTGCTCTGGGACCTGTTCATGAAAGTTTGCCAACAGGAAAATATACCTGAGGAATGGAGGGAGAGTACTCTTGTTCCCATCTACAAAGGTAAAGGGATGCACAAGACTGTAAAAATTACAGAGGAATAAAGTTGATGTCCCTCACAATGAAAATTCTAGAAAGGATTCTTGATGGAAGATTGAAGAAGGAGGTGGAGATTGCAAAGGAACAATTTGGCTTCTTGCCTGGTAGATCAACAACAGATGCTATCTTTTGGTTACGGCAGATGATGGAAAAGTTTCGAGAGAAACAACGGGAGCTACATCTGGCTTTTATTGATCTGGAGAAAGCATACGACAGAGTGCCAGGGCAAGAAGTTTGGAGGTGTCTGAGGGAGAAGAAGGTTCCGGAAAAATATGTCAGGTTGGTGCAGGAGATGTACAGAAATGTGAAGACAAGTGTTCGGACCTGTCTGGGACAGACGGAAAGTTTTCAAGTAACAGTTGGCTTGCATCAAGGGTCAGCATTAAGTCCGTTTCTGTTTAATATTGTGATGGAGGTGGTAACAGAGGAGGTGAGAGAAGATGCGCCTTGGACAATGTTGTATGCAGATGACATCTTGCTGTGTGTAGATTCAAGAGAAGAAGCGGAAACTAAACTGTTTTAGTTTTAGACCCAAAACATCTTGTCGCATTGCTTTATGACACATTCTCTCTTAAAATAGACACATTACGACATTTAGAATATGAGTGCCGCTTACAAATTAGAGGAATAATTATGATGACCTGAAACAGTGCCAGATTCTTACAATTTGGGGTCATTTGAGTAACCTCAAAATACTGGGCTACTACGGCAAGTGTGTGATACTAAAATGAAACCTAAACAAAGAAAAAAAAAAGAAGGAAAGAAACAGACCTCAGCACTAAATTATAAAATTTGAGTAATTAACCGAGAATACAAGTCATGATGTAGAAATCCTCGTGATAATAAGGATGCGGACTTTATTGCAATATCTCTAGTGTAGGAGCATTGCGTAGGGAATTGTTCCCCTGTAGGCAAAAGCTTTTTTCGTAGAGTACAATGTGACAATGTGACCTGTGATTGTCGCGAATTGGGATGTTGTGTTTGGAATTACGACCTAGGAAAATCTGTTGTATGAAGCCAGTATATTCCATGAGCTCTTCTGATGGGTTTATTTGTTTTGCGGGATGAAAAAAGTCGAGTAACTGGAAGAAAAAACCTTTCAACCTTCGTATAAACCTCACGAATTGGAACAGATCAGAAAATGTTGGCAGATATTTTACACTTCTATTTTTTTTTTTTGGAATATGTTACATAACAGGATTACAAATATACGAAACTATGATGGTGAACGTGCCAAGAGATTTCTGAACAACTGAAAATGAGAAATATCAAGAACCTTACTCCACTAATGTGAGTTGTTGTAACATCTAATGTATAATTATTATTATAATTGATACACAGTTAAAACAAAATATCATATAAATAAAAATTTGACTGGTGATTAAGAACAATTCAGATTCTACCGAAGAATAAGAATCTAAGAATAGTCCGTCAGTTAGCGTCGTAAAATATGGACTGATCCAAGTAATTCTGTTTTTTGTAGGTCATATAGGATCACTTCATTGATTTTTAATTGCTGTAAATAGTTCGACAGCTTCTTTGAGGTTGCACCAAGTGCACCGATAGCTATTGGAATGACTTTGGTGTGTTTAAGCCGCAGTCAGCCAACTTCGATTGCCAGATCTCGATATTTAGTAATTTTTTCCAGTTCTTTGTTGTTAATGTTGTTATCACTGGGCACTGCAATATCGATAATCCAAACCTCTAGATGTTCGATAATTGTAATGTCAGATCTATTGTGTTCCAAATGCCGATCAGTCTGTATTCTAAAGTCCCAGAGAATTTTTGCTGTTTCGTTTTCCATTACAGTCTCTATTTCATGCTGCCACCAGTTATCAGAAGTAGGAAAGCCATATTTTTTGCATACGTGACAATGAACTATTTTGGCCACTTGATCATGGCGGTATTTATAGTCAGTTTGAGCTATTTTGCTGCAGGTACTGATTAGAGTTCTACAGTCTCATCTTTCTGATCGCATAATCTGCATTTGATGTTATTATTGATGTTGAAAATTTTTGCTTTGATTGCATTAGTTTGTAATGCCTGTTATTGAGCTGCTAGAATAAATCCATCTGTTTCTTTTTTAATGTATTCGTGTTGAAGCCATTGCCATGTTTTTTTTTTCACGTCAATTTTGTCCTCAGTATCTCGAAGAAATTGGCCATGCAAGGGTTTATTTTTCCAGCGCACATATAGGATATTTTGTTGTTCCTTTTTGTAATCCGATTTGTGTCCTGTTGCTTTTAGCAGGCCCTCTTGTGTAATTGCTTGAAGCATTGACTCAGAGCTATTGTCGATGTAATTTCTTAAACCAATTTCTTTTTTCACAGTCTGTCTCACTTGCAGCAGACCCCGTCGTCCTATTCTCATTGGTAGGTACAACCGGTCAACATCACTTCGTGGATGTAATGCATGCACAGTCATTAATTTTCTAGTTTTGCAGTCTAGTTTGTCCAGGTCTTATTTGTTTAATTTATTATTCCAGATGTGTATCGGATCACTGGTATAGCCCAAGAATTCACTGCTCTAATTGTGCTTAATCCATTTAGTTTTGTTTTCAGAATATTTCTAACTCTTTTAATATATTCTGATGCTGCCTGTTGTATACCGTTCGAGTGGAGAATATCATTGGCTTCTAATATTCCTAGGTATTTATAGTGTTCGTCAGCTGAAATTGCTTTTATATATTTCTCTTGATCAAAATCAAAATTGCTACTGTCATTAATTTTTCCTCGTTTAATAGATAAAATTACGCATTTATCTAAATCAAATTCCATTTTGTTGTCTTAACTGAAAATACGAACTGTGTTCAATAAAGAATTTATTTGCTGGATCGATTTTCCATATAGCTTCAAGTCATCCATATACAACAGATGGGACATTTTAATATTACATTTAGGAATTTCATATCCAAGTTTTGCTTTCTTCAGAATCATAGAAAAAGGTATCAAAGAAATGCGGAAGAGCAATGGTGACAAGGAATCACCTTGGAAAATTCAACGTTTAATGCTGATATCTCCAAATCGTTCATTATTCACTATTAATGTTGTTTTCTAAGATTTCATAGCAGTACCCAGAAATTAATATATGTTTTTGCTAATTCCAAATATATGTTTAGTGATTTTAGGATCCAGGAGCGTGGGAGGGAATCGAATGCTTTCTTGTAGTCTATCCATGTCATGTTTAAATTAGTTTTTCGTCTTTTTGAGTTTTTGAGAATCATTTTATTAATAAGGATCTGGTCTTTTGTTCTTCTAGATTTTTGAAAATTGCCTTTTTGGTCAATCGGATAAATCTGATTGTCTGATAAGTAGTGGTATATGGAATTTGCTATGATTGCAGTGAAGAGCTTAAGCATAGTTGGTAGGACATTATTAGACGACAGATACTTGGGTCTGCACCCTTATCTTTTATGAAGAGAAAAGTGCGCCAAGATATCATCCAGTCTTCCACTGAACCTGACTGCAACAAATAATTAAATTGTTCTGCCATTCTATCATGTAGACTGGTTAGATGTTTTAACCAAAATCCATGTAGTTCGTCTTTTCCAGGTGCACTCCAGTTTTTTAATTTTCTAGCTTGAGCACTGACCATTTCTTTAATGATAATGGCATTTCGCATTTGTTTTTGTTTCATTTCTGATTCTATTTCCTTAATCCATGAAGCATCTTTATTGTGTTCAATAGGATTATCCCAGATTGACTTACAAAATTTGAGTGTTTCTTCTTTTCGGGTGACTGGTGGTTTGCATTTGTATTTCTCTGGAGAGACTGAAAGAACTGACGTTGGTTCTGTCGAAATTGCATATTGTGTACATATTGTTTTATTCATATCTTTTAATTTTCTGTGCAGTCGCTGTAATTCTTTGTTTTAGCTCTTCGGTAACTTCAGCAATTGTTTTATTGGGTAAATTATATGTGTTAATCAGTTTGTTTTTGATGTTATCATTTTTAACTGTCCTTCTTTAAAACTCTTTAAGTTGCTTAGATCAGCTCGAAGCCTGCTTACCTTTCGTTCTAACCGGATTTTCCATGGCGCAGATTGTGTCATCCTCGGCTTTTGCTCTTTCGGTTTGCAACCAAGCTTCACTGAAATGATATAGGCTGTGCATAGGAGCTGATTTGTTTCCTTTATAATGTAGGTTGTGATGGTTTCAATTACAGCATTTGCGTCTTATACGGTCATTTGTGGAGTTCATATGTTCGAATATCCCTGACTTCATTTTACACTGCCCTTCTGTCAAAACATTCTGAGGTATGTCGTCAGCTTGATGTTTACTGAGTTGAATTCCAAAGTTTGATATAGCTACCTCCTGATGATTTTCTGTTACTGGAGTTTTTGGTTTATTATGTAACTCTTGCAGCTCAAGTTCAGTAAATATTTTATTACGGAAAATGAAATTCTTTCGGTCCATAAGTCTTCGGTCCATTCTGTTATTGCAGATTCTGGGAATTTTTGTTTCCAAATTAAATGCATACGCTTTCTGAAACCTCGTTTTTCTGGTGTTGTTATGTAAAAACATTTCATAATTTCTCTGTTTTCTTCTACAGTCCATTTTTTACGTTTTGTTTCTTGCAGTCGCTTTTCAGCTTCCTACCCCGATTGCCCAGCAAGGAGAGCTGAGTCCTGTAACCCCACTTGTCGCCTGATGCCTAGGATCCCCCAAAATCTGACGCAGTCCTTGATGACACGAACGTCGACTGATCCGGTATGGATCTGTTCTTACTTTTCACCTTTAAGAAGGAGGATGGAACACGGTTAGTCTGGCCCTAAATTGAGACCTGCCTGACAAGATTTGTCCTGCTGGCAGCTATGCAACCTCCAGAATAGCACGCAACATCACTGAAGCACGTAAGTCCCACCGTCACGACAAGGCCGTGTTCCTTCGGGGGATTATTATTATTATTATTATTATTATTATTATTATTATTATTATTATTATTATTATTATTATTATAAAATAATTATATCCTACGAATATTAATAAATAAAATATTTAAAACAGGACAGATACAAAGTATGATAAAGACCGCCATAATCACATCCATATACAATCATGGAAAAAGAAATTTAATCAGCAATTACAGACCCATAGCAACATTACCAATTATCAATCCAATTATGGAGCGGATCATACTGAAGAAACTCACAGCATACACAGAGACCTTTCATATTATCCCCAAAACACAATATGGTTTTCAGAAAAATAAGTGAACAACATCTCTCTTGGAAGACTTTAGAGAAGTAATTAACACCGCCTTACACAAAAACAAAATTGCCATGGTAGTCTTTATTGATCTAACTAAAGCATTCGATACACTCACACATCAAACCTTGTTAGAAAAGTTGAGGCATGCTGGAATAGATGGGCCTCCTCACAGGTGGTTTACAAACTACCTTCGAAATAGAAAGCATATCACACGTATCGGGTCAAACCGAAGCAGAGAGCTACCAGTAACCTGTGGAGTACCACAGGGAGCTGTACTCTCCCCAACTTTATTCACCATTTATACGCACGATATTAATCAGCTACCACTCAAAGGTAGGATATTCCAATACGCAGACGATACAGCAATAATATCCATCCATAATAACCCAAGCACAGCCCAAACAAATATGCAACATGACATAAATCTGATCATAGACTGGCTCACGAAAAACTCCATACACCTAAACTCAGAAAAGACAAAATTAACGATATTCATAAATCCACTGACTCGAGCAGTTGATAACAAATATATCCCTCCAACATCCACTTTCCAACATAAAAAACACATAGAACAGCAAAACCACTACAATCACTCAGGTTGAAACAATACGATACCTTGGAATTTACTTCGATGCAGATATGAACTGGAATAGCCATATAAACCATCTACAGAACAAACTCCGAACAATAAGTGGAAAACTCTACAGGTTAAAAGACATAGTTCCCATACGCCTAAAACACTTATATACAAAGCACTATTCCAAAATATACTAATATATGCTATAACAACGTATGCTTTCTGTGCACCCTACAAATTAAATAGATTAATGTCGCTATAGTACAAAATGATAAAACTGATCTTTTGGGAACAAATAGAAAGTAACGACCTTATGTACATTGCAATGTCAGAACACAAAATACTGACAGCAAAACATTTATGTCACTATGCAACTTTGCTAAAACATTATTTCGATGCCAACTACAGGACAGTTGAAATACATACCGTATAACAAGACCTCAGACTACTAATTATATCACATATAAATACAATAATCACTACGGAAAGGCCACGCGAAACTTCTACATCCCAAACATGATAAACAAATTACCTTTTGAATACAGAATCCTTACAAACTACAATTGCCTGAAAAGAGCTCTAAGGACATACTATGAACAAGAAACACGCCGGCAAAAAAAAATAGCATACAAACTTAATGAAACACAATCGATCAGGCTTCCAGTTCAGCGACGCATCAATACATTCCAAGTTATTTGTGTGTGTGTGTGTGTGTGTGTGTGTGTGTGTGTGTGTGTGTGTGTGTGTGTGTGTGTGTGTGTGTGTGTGTGTGTGTGTGTGTGTGTGTGTGTGTGTGTGTGTGTGTGTGTGTGTGTGTGTGTGTGTGTGTGTGTGTGTGTGTGTGTGTGTGTGTGTGTGTGTGTGTGTGCGTGCGTGCGTGCGTGCGTGCGCCCGAATTTCTCAATCATAGATTTCGTAGCTTCCCAACACAGCAAAATAACCAATACATAATAACCAAATGGTGTCATCCTCAGATAAGCTTACATATAAGCTTCGAGGATGAAAGTAGAAAAATTAGTTCTCATCCAAGATGTATCATATGTAACCAAATGCATATAATGTACGTATCACATGTTAACCAATGTATGTAATGTATGTAATAACTGTAATAACAAAAGTATGCAATATAGAGTGATTATATCCATTGATATTTTATATATAGAATGTAAAATTGCAAAGAAACATCTGTAATAATTATCATTATGAATATTATAATAATATACGTTGTAAAAAAAAAATTTAAAAAACTTATTCTGTATTCAAAAATTCTGTATAATCTTCATTGTTAATATTCGAAGAACATGTGCTGTAAATACATAATATAAAGGCAAACAAGTATTATTAAAGATTTTAATTGAAATCCCCCAAAAAAGTTATTATTATTATATTTATTATTATTATAATCTGAGATATCATACAAGAATAAAAGCTATATACTCGTATATCTTGAAGAATTTTGCCTAGCTATTATGACTTCATAACAACGACCACATTGGTTAATCAACAAATGACCCATTTCATAAGGAGTGTAAGTATTGATTAAATGGAAATGAAACAACTATGAAGTTCTCTGTATTTAAAGATACATGAAAACAATTACCAGTTCAATAATTTTGACATTTCATAAAATTGTCCATTATAAACAAAGGAATAAAGTATTATAGACCAGTGTGCTGGACTTCATTCTTGTATACTTTATAAAAAACAAAATTATTACGTGAAAGGATGTTAAGAGAAGAATTAGGAAGACAGATAATGGCTTCCTAAGCTTATGCGAAAAAGCACAGAAAGAAATATTAGTTTTTTTTTTTTTTTTTTAAATAATTACTAAGCTAAGTTCACCATTTATCATTATTTTGATAGATTTTTTCTTCTTTTTTTTCGGGGGTGGGGGGGTTATAATAATGGTTCACCATTATTATAACTCGAACAGTTATAATAATTTTTCTTGAGTTTGCTCCTCAAACTCAAGAAAAATTATTATAACTGTTCGAGACTAAATATCCTTGTAACATGAATGGAAATGAGCCGCTATGGATAAATCATAAATTAAATTTAAAATGGCATGCTATGCAATACGAAACATTTACATCGAGAACATGAGTAGAAATATAAATCTCGCCTATGAAAGCTCGTAGACCTATAATGCTGTGGATGAGTTAAGGGTTGGATAACCATGAAATGAAAGATACGACAAAAATCATGTAGAACCTAAAAACATTTAGTTTTGCCTAAAAGAAATTCGAACCCAGAAGTGGGCGGTTACAGAGGAAGATGGTATTCAGTATAGCAACCATGACTGGCACCGAAATGAATGCATACAAGAATGATTTAGGATTCAACGATTTTGATAAAGAGAAGAAATAGCAAGCTGAATTTCAAATAATATTAATCAAACATAGTCTTTTTACATTCTTAATTATCCATATATTGCATAAAATTTTCCTTAAAAACCGATCAAGAGATAGATAGATATTTTTTTTTTTTTTTTTTTTATTGTAAACATAACAATCTTATATACAGGATTAACCGGTTTTTGGTTTTCTCTGCAGTCAGACAGAGAGGTTACATGCTCATACTCTTGTTGAGGTATGTTACATCGAAGTCACTTATAAGGCTAATTACATTTTTCTTTTTCTTTTTTAAATAAATTAAAGCCATTAAGAGTTATTTTAACATGATAACATAAGATCTTGTTTTAGCATAAGAACATAAATGTGGAAGAAAATAGAAGTTACTATTGCACAATATTATCTATTGACATGAGAGTGCAGCTGATTAATTTTCGCACTGTTAAGCACAACAATCCTTCTTTCTTCCCCCTTTCTTTTTTTTTTTTGGGGGGGGGGGGGTAAAGGTGTCACTTCTATGCTGGAAATTGGATTATAATGCAGTCGCCCTGCTCAGCCAGGAGTTGATTCCGTGGATTCCATTCTTGGTGGAAAAGATCTATAGATAGATAGATAGAGAGAGAGAGATTATAAAACATATAACTACTGCAGGGAAAATAGAGCTAGATCTGGTTCAGTTTGCTCGTAAAGCTATTGAAATGAAATGTTTTAAAATCCATCATTCTTCCATAGCCAAATATTGTGAGATGAAAGTTTCCAAATTGACTAGATAGTTGCTTAGAATATAATCTTTGGCAACGGAATTGCCTTGGATTACACTACATAAAAGACATGGTCTCGGTTCAGGAGCCAATGTAGTCGCATTTTTGATGGTTTTTCATTAATGTTTCACCGATCTGACAAATGTTTGGAAGTGTTGGCTTTCATTCCAACTCCAGAAAGAAACTTTATAAGGAAACAAAAAATCTCAATTCCGTAAAATACCATGTTCAAAAGCAGTATTTTTACATAATTTTTCTCTCGGTCGGCGTATCTATTAATTATAATCGTTGCAAGGAAAGAAGGTGCCAAAATCTGTATTTTCGTAAGCTATGACGTCAGTTTTGAAACTTTCATTTTTCAAAAATATTTGGTTATGAAAGAACAATCAATTGTAACATATTTTCATTCGATGGCTATGAAACTCTTTGAAAACGAAATAACGTCTTCCTGCTTTTTTTATCTCTAAAATTAAAAAAAAAAAGAAGAAGCTAATACGCAGATTTGCACAAACCGTGGGATACACAGTACTTGCTTTTCAGAAACAGCAAGGACATTTAGCATTTGTTAGGAAACAAGAGCGAAGGACGAAAAATTAATTTCGTCCTTCGCTCCTGTTTTTTATGATCAAGACTGATTGTCCTTCGACAACCAGTCCTGATCATATCTTGAGAATGTGAAAAAAATGAATTATTATGTACTTTGTTTTATCAGTGAATAATACTGTATAATTTTAATGCAAATAGTTCAGTTCAATAATTTCAGTAACTGTTTTTGGCATTTTCTTATAGGTATTTTCTAATGATGTACACACAGAGAAGAGCCTTGCCTGGTAGGTACTAATTTAGTATCAATCAATAAATAAAGTATAACTCTAAAAAAGATATTTACATAAAAATGATTTTAAACTTATACAAACTTTACTTTATAGAATTTATTATTTATATACTATTATTTTTATTTATACAAAAATCAGATTTATATGACAGTTCTTTTAATAAAGAGATTCCTAGATATACAAACGTGATGTAGTTATTTAAATTAGAAGCAGCACTTTCTCGTTATATATTTTTTGTTTTTTTTTTTCTATCATAATTTAGAATCATGTTTCGCAATGTTTTTGCTTTGGTTTTAGCAAGATATTTCTTCCAGGTAAAAAACAAATAAAAAATATGTTCATGTCTTGTAATATGTCATCTTCATACAAATGCTCAGTAATTTCAATTATTTTCTACGTTAATATTACGTAATGAAGAACAGAAATTTCCTGTTTGTTTCAAGGTGTTTCGCCTGCATATTAGACTCAAAACATTATCAGATAATTTTTTTTTGTTATTTTTTAGTTTTAAATGTTTTTATTTTCTTTTGTGTTCACTTTCAGTAACTGCTCGGTGATGGATCCTTTCAGCTTGGATTCCTAGGAGTGTGGCCTGTGTCCAACACCGAACATTCTGGATGATACCTGTTATCTTCATGTTGGAGGCTTAATGAATTGTATACAGCGCTCATAAAGGATTAAAAACAGAATCTATGTCTTCCTATATTTCGTATCAGTCAATAAGACATCTTCAGGGATTACAAAAACACTAATGTAACAAAAAAACAAATAACAAACAATACTAAGCCCAACCACGAGGGAGACAATAAAGTCCTATCTAGGTGGAGCGCCCTCTAAGGGCGGTTATAGGTGGCCTGGAACGTAAAGTGGGACCTCTGGTGATAAGCGTTTCTCAAATCTTAGGAAGCTTAATGCAACCATATTTGTTAAGCTTCAGTTGATTCCTGAGAGCTGCTACTGATTCTAAGAATAGTCTTTCTCTTTTGAATTTGTTGTGGTGGAGCATGGTGGTTTCTTTCCATGAGATCCTGTGGGTTGTATCCAAGACATGGTCAGCCAGGCCTGACTGACCATAGTCGTGCTTGCAGATGTATGACTTATGTTCCTCCAGGTGAATAGTAGCTGATCTGCCTGTCTGTCCAAAGTACGCCAGTTTACAGGAAGAGGGTACTTTATAGACTTCAGGCACTAAGAGAGGAGGGAGCTGATCTTCCATCTGGACAAACCTTCTACCTGGCTAAATATGTAGATGATGTGTTCTCTATTTGGCTTCATGGCCCAGACACATTAGAAGCCTTCCTCAGTCACCTCAACAGCCTACATCCAAGAATCCAGTTCACAATGGAAAAGGAAAAGAACAATTGCTTACCCTTCCTAGACACCTTAGTTACAGGCGGATACATCTACAAACGCACCCACGACAACCACCCTTCACAATAATATGGCATTATTAAAACTCTTACCAAGAGAGCCCACAATCTTTGTTCCAGTGGAACCGCCCTCACAACAGAGCTTGACCACATACACAACACTTTCCTCTCCAATGGCTACAGTAATCACATCATTAGAAAAATAATCAGTTCCTCCCCCATTCCCCGGTCTTCTCTTCAAAAAGAGTTTAGAAATGCCGTCACCATACCCTACATCCGTGGCACATCTGAAAAAAATAGCCAAGATTTTAAACAAATACAACCTACACACAGCAGTTAAGCCACACCGCAAACTTGCTACCCTCATCCGCTCTACAAAAGATCAGCTCTCTCCTCTCTCAGTGCCTGGAGTCTATAAAGTACCCTGTTCCTGTAAACTGGCGTTCTTCGGACAGACAGGCAGATCAGCTACTATCCGCTTGGAGGAACATAAGTCATACATCTGCAAGCACGACTATGGTCAGTGAGGCCTGGCTGACCATGTTTTGGATACAACCCACAGAACCTCATGGAAAGAAACCGCCATGCTCCACCACAACAAATTCAAAAGAGAAAGACTATTCTTAGAATCAGCAGCAGCTCTCAGGAATCAACCAAATTTTAACAAATATGGTTGCATTAAGCTTACTAAGATTTGGGAAACGCTTATCACCAGAGGTCCCACTTTACATTTCAGACCACCTACAACCGCCCTTAGAGGGCGCTCCACCTAGATAGGACTTTATTGTCTCCCACGTGGTTGGGCTTAGTATTGTTTGTTATTTGTTTTTATGTTACATTAGTTTTTTGGTAATCCCTGAAGATGTCTCATTGATTGAGACGAAATATAGGAAGAATTAAATTCTGTTTTTAATCCTTTCTGAGTGCTGTATAAAATCCATTAAGCCTCCAACATGATGTTCTCACAGCACTTAAGCCTCTACACACGAACTGTTATCTTAATTTACAATTACATTACAATAATATAACCCCATTGTAAATCTTACCATGGACACGTCTTTCCTTCTCATCTTATGCTTGTATAAGCAAAAGCTAGTTCGTATGCTTTCAGGCAAGTAACATGTCTTTCATAAACAATATTAACACGGGAAACCCTAACTCCAGCCACGGACTCTTTTCACTAGAATGACATCCTTTGTTAAAAATTCTACGCAGCCAGTCATATGCTATTACTAATTTAAATAACAAAGTCATTCCATAAAAGGAAATGAACCTATTTTGAACCCAGACATTAATAACAACCGAATTGAATCCGAAATGAATGCAGATGCCACCTAATTATATTAGTGGGAGAAAAATTGTATTGTTATCCATATTAAAAATAAAAATTGCACTAATGAAAGAAAAACCCAATTTGTTGTATTATTTCCTTGAAAACAATATTTAGATTCTCCAAGAGAGAGAAAGTGAACGAGTGATGCATCAGGAAAAGAGTTAGTGTTTTAATCTATTCTTGGTAGCAATACTCATCTTTTTTTTCTCGTTTCTGATGGCCTGGGGAAGGAGTGTCCTAGGTTCGATTCCCGTCAACGACGTGAGGAGCTTAAGGATCTTCTTCAGCCATAGCCAAGTTAGCCGGTCTTGGGCGTGGACAGCAGGGTTTTTTCCGCCAGTTGGTGTTTTTCATCCCGCAAGCAGGCAAACCGGTCTGAGGACACACGGATTACAGTCAGGAATACTGACCCAGCCATAGGTCTGATTCGTCAGCCTATGCCGGTTCCGGAGCCCGGATAAAATTGGGGGGGGGGGGGAGACGAGATGGTACCGTGAACTCCGTAAAAAGGGGGAACGCAGTATCATCACACGAAATGTAGAAATGTATTTATTTTACTCCAAAACTGCTTAAATTTGGAGTGATCATCTACCGACCCCATGCGGATTTCTGCTTATATATATATATATATATATATATATATATATATCCAAGTCTAATTTCGTGGAATACGAGAAGGAAAAAAAAAGGAAAAAAAAAAGATCACAGGACTTCTTTATTCAAGGTGGGACTTACAACGGAAGTGAAGGTGGAAACTATTACATCTTCCCACTAGCTAATCCTGCTCAGTGCGTGCGCAGAACTTTTTGAAATGACCGTTATACACTATACTGAAACCTAGTTTTCCTACGACTATTTGGATAAAAATATTTGGGAACTTTTATACTTTCATAAACGCTAAGTGAGCTTTTATTTAAAGTGAAAAAGAACAAAATGGGAAGAATAGTTTTCTGGAAATAAATGACAAATTTTCAAAAGCACATATTAAATATGTACCTTCTGATAATTAGAAAATTGAAATAAATTTAAGATTGCGTACACTCGTACGTCAGTAACATACTGTTCATGATCTCTGTTTAGCCTCATCGTTGAACAAGAATTATAGGGAACCCCTGCGCCATCTTAGTCAAGTGCTGAATGAATTGTGCTCGAAGGGTAAGCATTGTACTTTTGAAGATTTCATTAGCTCTGAGTGCTTAATATACTTTTGTGTAGCTTAATATTCAATAAATTTAAAATTATTTATTGTTATTTCTATATTTATTCAAATCGTTTGCAATCGTTTCAGTTATCTGGGTAATAGGAGCCATCCTAAGTGTCGCTGTCTCAGTTCCCATGATTACCATAGGTATGTATCGCAGACTTTCCATAAAATAATCGCTCGTCGCACTATTAACACCTCAATTTTTATTGAATGTTTCAACAGTTTCAGATTGATCGAATTTCATAGTTCAACTAAGCGTTATATTAAACTAAAACAGTCCACCAGGCGAATTCACTTGCTTCAATTTGCTATTAAAAAACGTCTACACTAAAAAAATGATGAACACGTAAAATATATAGATCTCTGTCGTAAATAACACTATAACAGTGCCTACGTCTAATAGTAGTGCTAGTATTAATAATAACACATAGATTAAAGTGATTAATGTGAACCTGTTTGTCTTATTCCACAACCATACCTCTGTAGTATTGTTGACATTCCATCTGCGCTTTTTTCCCCTCTATTATTCCATTTTGTTTTCTATTTTTGCTTCATTTTGTGTCCATAGCTCGGGAGAGATCTTTTATTCAGAAGTTAGCATGTTCTTCAAAACTTGTAATGCATCTGTACATAAAATCTTTACCATCGAGTTTTCATCTGATTCGGACACCCTACCGTTTTCCGAATTTTTCTGTACAAAACAATTCTTTCCAGTATTACATTAATGTTATTTCTGGCTTGTTTGACGGAGATTTTCCATCATATAGTTTCATGAAGAAATATACTGTTTTGGTACCTCGAAGCGTAGAATACCACTTGGATATTCTGTGCTCATCCATTTAAAATGAACAACTCATGACTTTCTAAACAATCAGACCTTTATTAAGACAATATTGTAAACAAGTTGTCCTGATGCAAAGAAAGATTTTAAAAAATTCAATAACTGCCACAAGAGCTCATCGTTATAGCGGAAATGAATACAGCATGTGACCAAGAGTCAAGCACAGCCAAATGAGTATGATAACGAAAAAGATTAATGTAAATATTGCTGGTAACCAACACAAACCGCTACAGAAATCAAGTCTATATGGAAGATTCAACTGGGATCTTTCCTCGATAGTCGTCAACCGTTAATTATCCGGGAAGTTATTATTCAAAGCATACAGCAAATATGGTAGAAGTTGCTGATTATCGGCAACCCTAGTCAATGACCAAAATCTATTCTAATGAACCGAAATATAATGAACAATGAATTAGACCCGTTTCCCAACGTTTTCGGTTGATGGCGCCCAAAGTCGGCAGATAGGCCTGCCTAATACTGTTGGCAAAGGAAAATTACTAAACACAGCTGTCTCTAAAAAAGAGCTAAAAAGAAGTTGAAAATAAAAATTTGAAGCTAAAATTTCAGAAGTAGTAGCAGATACTTTTCAGTTACTTGCTTTACTCAAGATTATTATTATTAGTAGTAGTAGTAGTAGTAGTAGTACAGGCAACTCCAAGGAGTCCTTAAACTCATCGAGAGAGACCCTAACATCATTCAAGAACAACTATTCAACATTCACACAGTATCTATCATACTACGCCTTGAACTCATTTACAGTCATGGCACTCACAACAGACTCTGGCAGCTTATTCCACTCATTCACCACTCTCTCCAAGTAAAAAACCTAGCTCTAACACCCTTGCTAACCACACTCTTGCCCAGCTTCCATGGATGGCCCCTAGTCCTCCCACCACCAGTCCTATTCTAAAAAATATCTTCTGAATTAATCTTATAGAAACACTTCAATAATTTGAATGTCTCAATCATATCACCCCTTTTCCGCCTATCAACCAATTTCTACAACCCACAAATCTTCAACCTGTTCTCATAAGGTTCATTCCATAGACCTGTTATCATCTTGGCCACTCGTCTCTGGATCCTATCCACCTCCTCCCCATCAAGAAGAAACCCTGACGACCACATTTGGGCAGAATAGTCTAGGTGGGGTCTTATCAAGGCTCGATACAGAGGAACAATAACCTGTTTGTCTCTGCTTGTTAAAGTATTTTTCAGCGACCAAGTGATTTGATGAGCTGATTTAGCCGCTTTTGCGATGTGCTCCCTAAACTTCAACTCCCTATCCACCAACACTCCCAAATGCCTATCCTCGTCAATCTCTTGGAGTAAACGTTCCACCAATTAGGTATACTGCTGCTAATCTTTTCACCCCAAAATGCATAACCTTACATTTTGCCACATTAAATTGACATCCATTCTCCTTAGCCCAGCCTTCCAATCTATTCAAATCATCCTGCAAAATTTCGACATCCCCTGCATTTACTATTGCTCTACCCAACTTCGCATCATCAGCAAACAAATGAACAGTTCCTCTCAGATCCTTTCCTATATCGTTAATGAACAAATTGAACAGTATTGGTCCAAGAACAGAACCCTGCGGCACACCACTAGTCACAGGCCGTCTTTTGGACTCCACTCCTGAATAAACCACTCTCTGATATATCTTCATCAACTATCCTCATATCCTGCATAATCCTGCAGTTTACTTATTAGAATTCCATGTGATATTCTGTCAAAGGCCTTAGCAAGATCCAGTAGAAGTCCAAGATGAATTAGTACTTGCATTTAAGTGGCGAAAGACATTTCCCAAGTGGTCTTCTGCGCTTAATTCTCCATCATTTTCACTTAGATTTTCAGTTTTATCATATGTGACGATCGTTCCATTATTACACAGTGTACATGCTAGTAAATGATATTCTTTACAGCTTGTTGTTAAGCCCGAGGCCATACTTAACTGACAAAATAGTCTCAGCATTGGCGATTCTATGTTATTTTTTAATTTAGTTTTAACTGCATTCGTGGAACTAAGACGTCGTTCAATTTCCGCATTACAATTTGGCAGTATTCATAAATTTATTGTACACTGAGCAATTTCTTTAAATAGATTCATTTCAGATGCATCTTGTATTCTCGCACTTCAGTCCAGAATAGTTCAGTGTTTTCTATATTTCTCCATTTATTTAAGTGGATAGTATTGTACCTGCATTGTGCAGCAGCAACACCTTTTTCTGTTTTCAGCATTATATCAAAGATGGGAGTAATAGGTTCTTTTATATGTTTAGGGTATTGTCAGCAGAAAAAAGAAGAGATCATTCTTAAAATATTCAAGTTTTCAGGCAACCTTTGCTTAATCTGTTTGAAAAGACAAAGAGAAACTGTCTTGCTCTATTTCTAAGATTGTTCTCATCATTTTGTGTCATTTTCTTGGTTTGGGATCTAAATAGTCATCGGTCTCTGACTCTAGAGGGTCGACTCTAGATGATGGTAGTACTAACATATCAGCAACGGAGCGAATAGAGCGAGAAAGGTCTTCAAACAATTTGTTCTTATCCGCGCTGTTAAATTCGAACATTTTGTTTACTTGCTGAACTAGAACTAGAACAGGATGCAAAAATAATAAAGGTACAACAGATTCCTTTCATCTTTCATACAATCGACTACAAAATTTGAGCTTTGTAATATTTCTCAGACCCACACAACTACGAAGTGAGCTTTCAATTCCAACCACTGGCTGAGAATTCTGTCTACTTCAGGGTCAATGGAGAGTCACCTCGTTGCGCAGTTGCTTACAATTTTCACAAGCATCATTTTCGTTGATAGTTTGATACAGCCCTTTGTATGCTGCTTGTCTTGAAGAAGAAGAAGAAGAAGAATGTGAAAACTACTTGTGCGTTTCGGCAACTAAAAATTCTAATTTTTCTTGGGAGAGATTCTGCACAAGTGTGAGACATTGCCAGTTGCAATGAATGGCATATACATCTAATTAAGGAGGGAATATATGCCTTCAGTTGTTCATAAATGCCATTATTGACACCAACCATAACATTCCCGTTTCTGTACCAATTGCAATGAGATTTTTAATCTCCAGTTTCTTGGTCAAGAGCTCCTCTTTCAGAGCAGCCACAGTACCACTAGCATCACACTTTTCTAGAACCACCATGATCAGAAATGTTTGAATAATTTTGTCGAATTCCTTGCTGCAATAAATGATGGCAATTCCTAAAATCTTATTCCTTGTGATATCATTCGATTCATCTATTACTTACTTATTACTGTCCTCCTCCGTCGGGTCCGGGTTGAGTCTACCATGTTTCCACAACAACCTTTAGGAGTCTTGGTTTCTTGCGTGGCTGGTGAGCTGTCTATATGTTTGTAATCCAGAGTTGACCTTTATTGTTTTTATCCATGTATTTCTTGGTCTTCCTTTATTCTTTTTTTTATTCTTGCATACAGAGCAAGGTGGGGTAGTCATTTTGATGATCTTCTATCCATCTATTCATCTATTAGCAAGATGATATTTTCATCTCCAATACCTGCAATTAAATCTTCTTCAAAATGCTCACTTAGAATATTCTTTACAATTGCAGGGCACTTAATTCGGTGCATTTTAACTATTGGCATGATTTGATTGTCTGCGATGATATTTTTCCAAAGATCTACTGGATAATCGCAACTGTTCAATGATGAGTGACAACAAAGAAATAATGCTAAGCTACCTTCAAAGTTCGCTCTCTCATCATATTTCTTCACAAGCGTATTTGTAATGGGAACAGCCTTATATGGAACTGCGGCAAGATGTTTCTTAGTTTCTCTATGCTTTACAAGCTGACAATATTTAGCAGCTATATCACATCTGCAAAACTTACAGTGACATTTTGTTGCGTCACCAGAAACTTCACACAGCCATTTACTAAACATTCCCATTTGCAACCACTCCTTCCTAAATTTTTGCTTGTAAACTTTTATTTTTCTCTTTGCTCATCTCTGAAGCAGGGTACGCATCTCTTTACTGCAATGAATTACGATTACTCTCTAAACACTTCCCACTCGCTATCGTAACTATCAACCAGAACACTGTGCAGCGGACCAACTTGTAGTCGTGCTGTCATCTTCAAGGAGGCAAACGGCAGACCATCGCGCCACGTGACTGACTGACGTCATCGCGCGTTTGAAACATGTATGATACTCGCACCAATCGTACAATACAATTCTTTATCAAATGCGAACATCTGGAAAACGTTTAAAACAAATTCATTAAGAAGTAGGTTATAAAAATAACTAAAAAGAGCTGACCAGGTTCTGTTCTGAAGGAGCTAGATTTGGAGCAAGGTGCTCGATTAAACTTTCTGGAGCTAGGGAAGACAAAAGGAGCTAGATCTAGCTCCAAAAAAGCTAAATTGGCAAGATTGCTTCCTAACAGTTGCAGAGCGCGATTGGTTCGGTTATTTCAGTTATTTCAGTGAAAATATTGAAATATTTAGGCGCACAGTTTGGGAACCACTGAATTAGGCTCTGAAAAATTTTAGTTTGCAATTTTTCTAAAGAATGATGCAATTACTTATTCAAGGAGTTTCAAATTATCCTTGTCTCGATAATTCATTCTATTCTTTGAAAACAGTCATTTCATCTTCATTCCGTTAACGATAGTTATTTATTACTTCTAGGTACAATGCATCTAAATGACTGTCCAGCGCAAAAATATCTTCCCGTCTACTTGATAGTAGGAGGAGTATTCATCATAGTGTCACTGCTTTTAAGTCCGTGTGGAATCACTACAAAAATCATCAGTATTTTAAAGGGAACGATTATCGTTTTCGATTTCGCCTGGTTTATTACGGGTAAGTAAGTTAAAAAAACCTGCTTATAAATCAAATTACGTCATGAAAATCTATTTCATTTAAAACCAAATTCACTAGCATTGACAATTAACAATCAATGTGATTATTTTGATGAACTTGTGAATGGATGGAAATAAAGTGCAGGACGTGCTTCTAAAACACATCTAGGAAAGTAATGCCGCTATGTCAAGAAAATACCATTTTCTTTGTGTGTGTGTGTGTGTGTGTGTGTGTGTGTGTGTGTGTGTGTGTGTGTGTGTGTGTGTGTGTGTGTGTGTGTGTGTGTGTGTGTGTGTGTGTGTGTGTGTGTGTGTGTGTGTGTGTGTGTGTGTGTGGTTAAAAAATAATCTGAAAGAGGATGTTAATCACGAAGTCCATATTGGAATCCACGACCATTGGTTTTTCTAGTAGATACTGGGGATGTCCAATACAAACATTCTGCATATTCTAAATGGTTCAAGTAAAATATCTTAGCTTCACAATGAATCTATTACATCTTGTAGCAACAACTATAAAAACTATCAAGAAATTCAAATTATATTTTTGAAAGGCACAAGGGAGTTAACCCTTCTGATCTCTCGCTAAAGATAATGGGCACTGGTTATGTGCTTTCACCTCTCTGTCTCTCTTGGGGTTTCGAAGAATTGGTTATATCAATGAACGATCGCGTTCTCATACATTTTTTCTTCTTCTTCTTCTCTATTTTGACTTACATTCATTCATTCTTTTTCTTCTCTATTAAGACTTACGTTCATTCATTCATTCTTCTTCTTCTCTATTACGTACATTCATTCATTCATTCATTCATTCATTCTTCTTCTCTATTACGTTCATTCATTCATTCATTCATTCATTCATTCATTCTTCTTCTTCTTCCTCTTCTCTATTCTGACTTACATTCATTCATTCATTCATTCATTCAATCATTCTTCTCCTTCTCTATTAAGACGTTCTTTCGTTCATTTATTCATTCACTTCCTTCTTCTTCTTCTTCTTCTTCTTCTTCCTCTTCTCTATTC
This sequence comes from Typopeltis vanoorti, assembly GCF_054136105.1. NCBI lineage: Eukaryota > Metazoa > Arthropoda > Arachnida > Uropygi > Thelyphonidae > Typopeltis > Typopeltis vanoorti. Next base: position 69,927,030 of record NC_143555.1, read on the forward strand.
TGACTTACATTCATTCACTCATTCATTCTTCTTTTCTATTCTGATTTAAATTAATTCATTCATTCATTCATTCATTCATTCATTCATTCATTCATTCATTCTTCTCTATTCTGAAATACATTTATTTATTTCCTTTTCTTCTTCTTCTTCTCCATTATTAGATTTCTTCCCAAACTCTGTGATGTTAACTATGAAAATGGTAAAATGAATTATTATGTTTATCATTAATATTATTAGAAAAAATCGTGAAGCATATATCTCTATTTATCATTACTTACTACCATCGAGGATAGTTCTTAGCATGCTAATTTTGTTTGGTGAGGGTTGTTTTGTAATGAAGCTAATCGCTAGCATTTTTATCAAAGCCCACACGAGTATGTCCTGTTCTAAATATTTGATGAATTAAAAATTTGTTGAGTCTGTTTTACTCTTTTGATATACTATTTTAAATATTAAGCATCCTCGTAGAATCAAAAGAACGATTCCTTTTCGGCTGGAAAGACTTACCTTCTACGTCTGTAGGATGCAAGGAACATTCCGAGGAATTTTTAACTTGGTAAATTAGACATTAATCTTTCCCAAATTTTCCAAATTGCATTCGATTACTTTTCATTTAATCTGAGGCATCTAGAAAGTTTATCACTATTTGGCATATTTCACTGTATTACAAGTAAAATATGTTCTTATTAAATTATATAATATCGAAATCCGTTGATAAATATCATCGAAGGACATTTTCCAAATAAATAAATAAATAATCAGCTAACGCCTTTTATTCCCTTATAGAAAATAAAAGGGAGTAGGCGAGTCCTTTTAACCCTATCTAGCTTTTGGAGACTGAGTGGGCAGTTCAGTTTCCACTGGTAGCCAGTCAGAGACATATGTCCCATGACCATCGCTAATTATAAGCGGTAACCATGAAGAGAAGGGAAAAAGTGCTCTCCTCTCTTGGTACCTAACCCTAACAGGATGTGCTACCGTCTGAAATAATGTGGGTTCTAGGTTCGGTTTTCTTCAGTTTACAGAACGAAAATCCGACTGCTACAGGCAAGTGGGTTTTTTTCCTGGAGAAAAAGCCCACTTCTCTGTGCCAGAGGTCAACTAATTTTGTCACCGGTCGAAGAAAGACTTACAAAAAGTTCCTCCAGTCAGCGACTAGACTTGAACTTAAGTCTATCTTCGGACGATCTAGTACAGAGAATGCAAGCACCACCTCCACTGAGCTACACGGGTCTAACTTTTGTTCATTTCAACAAATTAATAACATCAAATATTATCTATAGATTTCGATATTGTATTCTAACCTCTAAACATCTCAGAGTTTTAGTTTTGATGTTGGGTGGGGACTATGGCTCTAATTTGGAATCATTTTACTAATTGTTTATTTCTTTTCAAGGTGGTTACGTATGGCCACCTCACTCACATCGAGATCCACTAGGAAGCCAAGATATTTTCGTTGTGATCTGTGTTATGGCAGTCCATGAGAATTTTTGCTGAGTCTGTTTCATGGAAAATTATTAGTTTTTATGGAGAATGGAAATGCTGAGGAACTACAGTTTATATCTTCATATCTTCTTGTGCTTGTTCAACTTCTTTCTAAAAGTTGATATGAGTTACCATCAATGCTATGTCAACTGCATACTAAAGTATACCGATGACACGCGCCACCATTCATAGGTTGTGTGCAGATGTCATTGATATAAATATGTAATAATGTAGGATAACAATTACTATTTGAGGCAATTTCTATTAGTGTACTGAGTTCTTTTTGGTACTGATTTCTTCCTGGGAAGCAGTTGTTGAACCATTTAATTGATGTCATTGATTTCTATTGCTGTTAGTTTCTAATTAGCATGATGAGATTTACTGCACCAAAAGTCTTAAGTTAATAATAATAATAATAATAATAATAATAATAATAATAATATAATATTTTCTTTTTAGTTGTATATTAATTCATAATAAGTGTTTTCTTCAACATGTAGGTTGCGTTTGGGTGTTAGAAATCTATAAGCCAGAATTCGATAACGCAGAGGATACCAAATATTGCCATCCAACTCTCTATCTGTTTGCCTTCTGGTTCCAGTGCTTGTATTTCCTTGGCCTTGGTAGTATCCTAGCACTTATTCTGACCTGCGGAGTTTGCTACTTTTTCTGTTGTATTAAACGCCAACAAGAGACTCTCAAGGAACAAACTCACTACATCTACCTCAAGCATGAATCTTCTAAAGAAATGGTGAAGTTAACAATTGATGACAAATTCGACGAGGCATAAGACTGTTGGCTGTAATTTAGAAGCAACAATTGTATTACATAATTAAGTTCATAATTAAAATTTCAGTGTGTGAAGTATTGATATGTAAATGGTTATTTCAGTGTATATACCGAAGTTATTGGAAATGTTCATTAACCATTGAAGTATGGTCATGTTAGATGTTAAACTTGTGTAATATTTAGATTGCATTCATAAGAACGGCGTCAGAGAAAATATACGGATCTTGAGGCCATTTTAGTATAATAAAATCTACTTCTAAAATGGTGATAAATGCTAATTTTTCCTTTTGTCCTTAGGAACAAAATATCCTAAAATGAGATTTTGTCCCTTTTCTTACAATTTATTTTTTCTCGCTGTGCATTACTTTTCGATGTATTAATGATTATTTCACTTTTGATTGTTTTTAATATTATTTATTCTTGTCAATTTTTCAATCAAAAGGCGTATTTCTAGTACCTGATTAGAAACAAAAATATGACCAATAAGCAGTGACCAATAAGTATATTAACCCCTCCGGAAGATTTGAAAAGAAAATATTAGATATCAATGAAACAAATTTAAAAATAAGGTGCTATAATTATTTCTTAAACACTGTAATCAGAAAGATAATCAACCGCTTGCACAAACTGAGTAACACGTATTGGAATGGATCACAAATTATTGGTACTTGTTCCTTGATTTCAGAAAAGCTTCAACTAGTCAGGAAAATGATTCCATAAGAAGCCTTAAGAATTCCAAAATGATATTGGTATATGCAGACCCTACTGCATCGGAGTTGTCTCAAATTGGACTGTAGCATATTTTCCTTATGAACATCTGGTTACTAGATTCTAAATCATCAGTTGGGTTCATGTTAAACGACCGAGAAGGCCAATGATGCCGGTTATCTTCTGGAATTAATCATCAACAAATAAATTGCGCGCATGATGGAATTCACTAATAATAAGTTTAGTTTAATCCTTTATCCAAGTGTGAGCAAACAAAGTTTGCGCCTGAAAGTATCTTCAGGACTGGGTTAAGGTGGTACACACGTATTGGAATATAGGTGGAGATGACCTGCTAATGCTTCTGCCTGATATCTCGACTTGGGCCTGGCTCCCACTGAAGAGACCTCAATAAAGGTCGAAACCGGTCTGGGTAGTGGCCCTTCCCTTAATGCATAACAATAGACATATCCGCAAGGAGATGTGTTTTGCATTATAGGAGATACTAGGATAGGAATGTTGGTAGCTTGCTCCACCTTTGCAACGAGTTGCCCTGGTGTGTACCACCTTAACCCAGTCCTGAAGATACTTTCAGGCGCAAACTTTGTTTGCTCACACTTGGATAAAGGATTAAACTAAATTTATTATACTCTAACCAAGTGGAAAATAAACTTTCGATGGAATTCACTTACAGACACTAATGTTCAACGATGTCCATTTTCTATTAATTTCGTGCATCGGATTATCGTCTCCACTCTCCCACTCTCCATCCAACCGGCTGTGGGTTCGAATCCCACAGTGAGATGTTTTATGAGTGTCTTTAGGTAACAGATGAATTTTCTTGTCTAGTGAGAAACTATCACCTGCTGCCTGGAGATTTGATGTGCCTCAAAGGCCTTCAACCATTGTTTCAAGAACAGGATTTCCAGATTATCCCACCACAGTACTAGATATTCTACGGATTTCTAATTTTTCATGGCAGAGGTTGATATAAAGTATTCAGATGTCGCTCTGTTAGTATCAGTGGAATTAACAAGATTCTAACATTCTGCGTAATGATTCAACATTATTTATTGGTATGTTTAAGAGAATTTTCGTATCAAAAAGGCATGTAATGAGCATAATTTGTCTATAATTGGGACAACTCGGGACAATCGTACTAAGTTACCTGCATATTCACATCGTTCACAGCCACGTGCATAAAATATGTCAAAGTATGTCAGCTTATACTGAAGCAGTAATTTGCATAAACAATATTCCGCGAAATATTTTTCTATTTTTATACTTAGTTTTTAGCATTTGGTTTGCGCCCTATTCCTTAGTCGAGTTTTTTCGCACTTTTCCGTTAAGCCATGCATATAGCGGAATTTTCCAGGATCCCCTCTCTATGTTTTCACCTTATTATTATTATTATTATTAGAAATATGCCATTTTTGAATTGCTTTTACAAAGCACAGTCTTATCTAGATGGCGCTTTTTTATTTGCGGATGTTATTTCGGTCTTCATCTTGAAACGTATATAGTAATTCTTATTGTATGAAACCTATTAAATGTTGGAAGGAAATGTAGGAATCAAAATTTCTTTCTTGTAAATAATTATAATTGTTTATTATTTGTAGTGACTGATAATTCCGGAAATTTAAATTGTTATTTTCTTCATCATTTTGTATAAATGTGAATCAGTATATTACAAATTATTATATTATTTAAAGGGTAATTAAATACTATTGTAATTACTGTTAATTATACTACAAGAATATTTTCAAATCTAAATAAATAAGGGTAATTTTTTAAACGAGGTTTACCAAATTACTGGTGTGACTAACTTCCTTTACGTCAAGTACTTTCTGATAACATTCTAATAACTGGACTTTATCTCTAAGCTCACGTGTTTTTCCTTCCGTTTGTAATAAAGTTTACTTGAAACAATCAGCTCTGATAAGATAAACACTTAAAGAAATTTATCACACAAACAAATGCAGATTCTTCGTATATGAAGTATGAAAAAGCTCGTGATATACATAATGTAGATACAAAGTTGAAATTTTCATTTTACTATTGCACATACGATTTCCTGAAATTGCTGATAGGAAATAATCAACAGGGAGCGTCTTTAGATAGTGCATCTGAATTCGTTATCAAAAAAAAAAAAAAAACAGCTTCTTGAAACACAGTCTGAGCTAGGGTGGAGCGATAACAAACAAAATGACTTTTGATCACGGAGTACTACTAGGCTAAAGTCGCCATACCACTGCATTATGTGAAAGAAAGGCTACGCTTTTCTACCTTAACAGCACGCTGCTGAAATTCTTTCTGATTGTGTAATTTTTAATGAGAATCAAAGGCAAGTACAATGATTACTTATGGTTCACAATTTTTGATATTCATTATTATTGTTAACCATTATATGTACATAAATGGTTAATGGTTAACCATTAACCATTTATGTACATTTTCTATATAAATTTTCTATATATATTTATTATAATTTCGGTGTATTTTTAATAAATTACTTTATGAAACTTTTCCAAGCTTTAAAACTACATTTCATAGGCTTTAAAAGTTATCTCATATTTCGCCCAGTCACATTGGTATAATTGGTATAATTATACAATGTCGATGATACGTATAGCTCAGTGTCATAATAATTATTAGCTAATATACCGACTGTGAACGATTAAGTAACTTGGTTTAGTATAAACCTAATTTCGGCAATAATAATAAAGCCGCTACTTCTATCTACAAAGCATCTATTTTCTGGCCGTTTTATTTTGCGAGAGAAATTGGTTTTGGATTTATGGCCGAAGCAATTCAAGCTGTGAGGCCAGTGCATTATGTCTCGTTTAATTGCGTGTGTTCTTACAGCCGGTCTGCCTAATTTGGGGATGAAAAAATCCGAGTAAAAGTCTTGGGTTGGGGGGGGGGTAAAGTTTTTTTTCTTCCTAATTTGAACTTGATTTTACAAATCAAGTTCAAATTAGGAAGAAAAAAACTTCCACGTTTTCCCAACTGGATTTCAAATCTGGCCCTTTTCAAATGAGGAACGTCATTGCTGCCAACTGCACTATGATGGCTCTTTACACTTAAAATGTTTCTAATAAATTAGATAAATTAGAATAAATTCTAATAAACACATTATTAGATGGCGGTTACATATTTTAACAGTTAAAAAACTGCGTACTTTGTGAAAGATTTGTGAGAAAGATTATGGATCTAATATGCGTTTAATTCAAGTCTAATTAATAATCGAGGCAGTTTGTTAATCTAAAACCAAAGAACAGCTTCGTTATTTTTTTTTTTTTAAGTACATTTGAATAGTATACTTTAAATAAGATGTTAATAAAGGCTTCTATGAAAGTCAAGACATTCAAGTAATTCATTTCGACCAGAATCCATTTTTATAAGGTAATTTTAAGATTGTAAAAATTGTCCGCGCGGTTAGCCTAGTGGCTTTGCGCTTCGCAACCATATTCCTGGTATAAATCCCCCCCACCTCCAGCGGCAGACTAGGCGATAGGTCGGTTGGTACTAACAAGCCGTCGTATCTAACTAACACGCGGACCATGCATAAGAAGCGGGGATAACGCGTAGTGAAAGAAGATTAAGATTATAAAATTTCTATATAGAGCATCCTTAATATCAGTTATTCACTGGGCATAATTCACCATTGTTTTAAGAGACGCTAAATTTGGTATGAAAAGACAACCAGTAAAATACTTGCCAATAACTATGACGTAGTTTATTCGGATGTAAGCAAGGCATGTGCCACTCAAAATGCATCGTCAGTAGTGATGGTTATGTTCTCAGATAACTAACAAATTTATTGACAGGTCGATGACAAGAAATAGTGCTTTCAGGGCAGTATGTTAAGTAGTCATGTGGTTAGATAAGAGTACACCCTAGTTCGGTTTTAGTTTCAATAAACTCATTAAGGTTTCAGATTCAAATATTATCAGTGACGTCTCTCTTTGCCGAGCTGAGGACATATATTTGATAACTTAACTGTCTAGATGACTTCAAGTCTCGTCAGGATATCTTCCAAGAGGAAAAACGAACAGGGAGATGGTGATTAAATTTTAATTTTCCCTATACCTAAAACTGCCTTGTTACCAAGGTAGAATAAAATGGATATAAAAGTCATGAAAATATTTTGAGACAGCTAACGAAAGTAGGAATTAAGTTACTTTTGTTTTGACAGTGAATTTATTCATTCGCTGTCAAAAGAAAAACTTGGAAAAACCGTTAAATAAACTTTGGATGAAATAAAGTTATGAGCCCTTCATATGAAAGTCACTTATTCATATCAATACTGGAATATGTCCATTAAATATCGAAACCTCGAATTTTAATTCATGCTTAAGAGAACTGAATGTATTTACGAAAGGGTTCACTAAGTTTTACCTCTACTTTAGCGTAGAGGTATTGCAACATGATAATTACGAGACACGTGATTTTCTTTAATTTGATGACGAAGAGTAACTTCGATAGCTAGATTTGCACATGCTTAAGCTAGGTCATGCTAGGGTGGATTATGGTGGATATGCGAAAAAATCAGTAAAGGGAGAGAATTCAAACCTACTATACAGAATTCATTTTTAGCAGTTTGTTGTTTAGAATATATAGAATGGACTTTGGCAAAGGACTGTAGTAACATTTACTTTTAAGAATGAATTAGGAAAAGTATATGATTAAAAAAAGTAAATTAAATAATATAAGCTATCATAGAGATGATTAGTATAACAATTGGTATAATTATACAATGTCGATGATACGTATAGCTCAGTGTCATAATAATTATTAGCCAATGTACCGACTGTGAAGGATTAATGTAATCATTTAACATGCGTTGTTGATACTGTTAATATCAGTTATATATATATATATTCCATAGTCCTTCCGCTGTACTAAAATATAATAGATTTGCAACCTTTCATGGGTGAGAGTCATAAAAGAAATTTACAGATTTTAGTGTTGAAGTGTTGAAAATTAAAATATTCATGAGAATGAATAAAAACATTTTATTCAGAACGGTGAATACCTTCGTAATCGGTAAACTTTTCTGAAAGAGTTGCATGTTCAAGTATACTGCTTCTATAACTCTTCCGGTTTCGAGAAGCAAAAAACCTGATTTTTTTTTTTTTGTTCTTTTTAATCCATTCATCTTTGTTTTTCATGCATCTCGGTTTTTCAAAATTGTTGATTGCTTATATGACTGTCCAGATTAAGAAAGGCGATAATCAGATGGCGTGATATGTGGGGAAAACAAAGAATGGAATAAAATTTCCTACCGAAGACTGTACATTAGCCTGGAATCACTCGCGTTGTAAAGGGCTTCGTATTCCCCCTGAAAGGAGTGCGCTACTCCTGTGTGGTTAATCTTCGTGAACACTGCCAGTGGACAATCTTCTGTGTGATTATCCTGTACTGTATTCTGTTGCTGACTGTCGGTAAAAGGTCACGTGTTCACTGAATAATGTGAACCGTGTGTTACAATACATAAACCATTTTTCGTAGCTTATCAACAACCTGTCCAAGCACGGATAATTTTTTTATGTTAAAGTGAAGTGATAATGGAATAAATGCAAACGAATCGTTCTACAATACCGAATCTTTCTGCAAGTGCATTTGGTTTGAATCCTACTTAACGAAGATCTTCAGGTCGTCATTACAAATGTTAGACGGACGTTCCTCACATGGTGCGTCATCAAGCAATTTATCAGTTGACGTAGTTTTTTAAATTTTTTGAGTGGGGGGCTTTCAGTTTGCTGTATCTATTCATATACTGTGCATATCTCTGGTTGCTTTAGCGTTTGGACCCAGTTTATACTCATAAATTATCATCATTTTATCCAATCTTTCATCGAATTGTATTATTGTTTATTATTGATTTTGATTAATTCTGTATGTAGCTGAATATAAAATTAAGCAACAAGTGACTGATTACAAAGAATTAATATCAAACTGTTGCTGATCAACAATGTCAGTGCTAGTAGTAGTATTATACAATATCAAATGATATTATTTTTCATATCAGTAGAATGATTATTAAGTAGTTGGACAAATGATATATGATATGCAATTCACTCTGCTAAACAGGTTAGTTTCCTTTATTGTGCATATGATAAAAAATAAATAAATAAAATAAAGGATGACAGTAAAACGAAGATAGCAAATAGCATGAATGCCAATATTCGTAAGTAAACACGACCGGAGGGGGAAGAGGAAATCCCATGTCATTTATCGAGTCTATCGTACCATGCTGGGAAAATTATATTGGTCAGTAAATTCTTATCGAAATCTTTAAAAATATCTTTACTGTCCGATAAGACCCACTTTTTCTCATCCCAATGTAAAGATGAAATCATGAAATAAGGTCACTCTAAGTGCACAAGTTTTCTCCTTGAAAAATAACTGATTTTTCTACGTCTCACTAACATTGTAGTAAGAATGAACATTTCTAGATCTTACGCTTTTGTCACTCCAAATGGATTTATGTCTCCTAGAGGAACATTAAATAATTATTATGTTGCTTATTATCACAGTACTGAAAGGATTGTACAATTAGGCACAATTGTTGGTGCTAATTTTGAAATAAAATGCCACATTAAAACTAAATGACTAGAAAAGGTCATTCCGGTTGTTTAATTGGATAACATATTCGCCGTCCATCCAGCAGGATGTGAATTCGAATCCTGCCGCAAGCATTGGTGTTTGTGACTCTCATTAAGTGACCGATGAATATCATGGCACGGTATGGACCCGCCATGAAGTTATTTGAAAAGGTTTCTTTATCTGAAGAGTAAGTTTTCTGGATTGTCTAGCCCTCGTCGTTTCCACTGTACTACATTTCTATAGGTTTACAATCTTTTATGAATAGGATTTATATGAAACTTTAATAGAAATCATAATTCTAAACTTTTATTTACATGCTATCTACAGAAGATTAATTATCATCATTGATTTATTACTTATCAATTTTTTTGTCTAAATGTTACTCAATTACGGAGAAGAAAAAATATTGAAGGAGTTTGCAACCTAAAGTTGAAAATATGATTTCACTACTCTACGGCGTACGCATATAACCGACTATGCATCACATCAGCAGGCATTATTGTCTACATGAATACACTTTGAAAAGGTTCCGATTTAAAATTTCTATTTTCAGTACAGTATTGCGAATTATTTCAGAATGATTCTGTAGCAAATTTACAGCATTCAAAGAGAACTTCTAACTGGCTTATTATAAAAATATGGATGAGAGTATCAAACGTTGCAGTTGTTTATGCATCTTCGGGTCCGTCATATCCATTCCGACACAAATCATATTTCTTTACTAGTTTTCACTCCTTCCATGGCTCAAGGAATATCTCATAGGCTATCCAGCAGATATCCTTTATATATAGGATCATAAATTCAAGGTGAGATAGCCGATCTAATATGGCGGTGACATGAGTTTTCTAGACAAGAACTCGGGATGTGCATCTCGCTAGCAATCCAGAGTTGTCAGAGAACACACGCAGAAATAATACACTATAAAATGTTATTTGCATCGTACTTAATAGCAAACAACACAAACTATAACCGCTTTGGTTTCAACAGTATCTTTCAGAATGATCTGTTATCTGTCTGGTCTCAGATTTCACCAAATCTTACATTTCAATCTTCTAAAGCCCATCTTTGGTCCGATCTTCATCTAAGTCTTGTTCTTGTCATTTTACGTTCAAACGCCTTTTTTTTTAACTGCCCATACAACCATGCATGAGTTTTTCTCACACTCCAAAGCTAGCAGTATAAAAATTTGATTCAGCTATTGTGGCGATCTGTTAACTCCCCTAATTTTCGCTCATAACTCTCCTAAAACATACCTCTCCTATAATTCTCATAACTCTCCCAAAGCTCTCCTAAAATCTCATAACTCTCCCAAAACAAAAAGACAAACAAAGATTAATAACAACTGAAATGAAGTTTATGAGAAAAACTGCAAAGTACTCTCTATATGATAACAAAAGATGCGAAGAAATTATGAAAGAATTAAATAAGGAATCAGTAATATAAAATATTAAAATATACATATACATAAGTGGATGGAACACGTTGAAAGAATGAAAACAGAAAGATTACCAAAACAAGCCTTAAATTTCAAACCATTAGATAAAAAAAAGCAGGACGTCCTCTTAAGAGATTCACCGATGAATTCTAAGGCCGGAACAGCCACTGCAGGCCTAAATCCTTGAGGCATGATGATGATCATCATCATGTGGTCTCCAATTTTTTATGAACTCTTTTATTTGGTTTTTTCTAGATAAGCTTAAATGTTATGATATTTATTTATTTACCTGTTAATAGTTAGGTGTTTTTTTATCTCCAGCATCATCGGGGCATAAATAGTGGTTACACTATTCAAATCCTATCCAATAATCTGTTGTTAGCCCGAACAGTTTTAAAACTGTAACGAACAATAATAAAAATAACGGAAGTCCTAATATCGCTGTCAATATCTTGTTTGATATCGAGCAGTAGTTTACGTGTATTAAGTTGATCGTAAAATGGCTGTCTCCCAGATTTTGTTGTAAAATTATGACAGCCATGCTTATTGAGTAGAAGTTTTCACAGCTTCTTACCAACTTATAATTTGTTGCACTTAGGTTTTCTTCCATTTAATTCCGTACAAAGTTCTTTCTAAAGCACGTCCGCCAGTCTCGATTTACCGTAAAGATGGTGGCGAATGTATTTCTGATGTTCTCCAAAGCAGATATTAGCAGATCCTCCAGTTTGTCCGTGGTAAGAAGTTCACAAGTACATGACACTCCTGAATGCGGTAAAGGATGGTGTTGGCCTTACGTGAACGAATGATAGTTACCGGATTTAATGTAGTGTGGAGCTTACATACGTTAAGCACTCCAGATACCTTTCTTGAATGTGTGATCTGAAGTATTACACCATGCTTTAGACCAGGTGTGGCCAACTTCATTCTATGCGAGGGCCAATATATGATGAGTGGAAGCGTCACGGGCCGCACACTTTTAGACAGAACTTAAATAAAAATAAACTCTGCATTTTTTTTCAAGGCAATAGTTATATGTATTGAATTACTATATTTGTTAAATCATTTTGCTACTGGGAGGACATTATGAAATACTTGATTGATTTAAATAGAAGTTGTTAAATTAAATTTAATTAAAAATTTCTGGTTTTTTACATGTAACACAACTTAATGAGAACACTGTGGGCGTTCATGTGCGGCAACAAGTTCATAAAAGTCGATTTTCAACGATGATGACGATATTCTTAACAAATCCTGAAGGTTGTTATTAGTCAGTCGGCTTCTTGTGACGATTTAACCACCCTCATAGTTGAGAAAGTGCATTCACAAACATAGATGCAATTCTCAAGCTGAAATCACTCAATGCAGGATATTTTTCCCTTGGTACCAGTTTCCAAAAGTCAGTGCCTATCTCCACCCTTGACTGGAAAAAGGGGTCACTTTGAAGGTCACACAACTCCAGTTGAATAGTGTCATGCTGCTCTGAAATGTCGCATTTCATTGGGTTGTTCAATAATGTCAGTTGTGGCCGCATGTCACTGAAGTCAGAAAATCGCTTACTGAATTGCTCCAAAAGTTGGTCTAACATTGGCACGCAAAACTAAAGTCGATGTCATGACTCTCCTCCATCAACTCCCTGCAGGAAGGGAAATGCATCAGGTTTCCTCTGACTTGGGTGAATTTAAAAACCTTTAGTCGACTTATGAACCCATCTAGGTGTCCAACTAAATCTGATACTGGATACGTCCCTGTACTTCACGTTGAGTTCATTCATGTGGTGTGTGTGTGTGTGTGTGTGATGCCTGTTGGAAAGGCGAGTAAGCTGTTAAAATGAGGATAACACTTTTGTGATTAGTTCTTGGTTTGTTTTCTCGTGTTCCTCTAAAAACTGTTTCATTTCCTTTCTCAAAACAAAAGAACCGTTTCAATCATTTCCCTCTGCTTAGCCAACGTACTTCTATGTACAACATTAAATCGTCATATTCTGCTTCCATTTCTGTTAGAAAAGAAAGAAAGAAACTTACGGTGTGTCAAGGTCCGATTTCCGATCTTAATTAGATTCACGCACTTCATTACAGTTTTCATAACATCCTCTATCTCCAGAAGTTTACCACACAGAGCCTCCTAATGTATAATACAGTGCAATACAGGGCAACTGATTCCAGCCTTCCTTAGTAATCTAACTAGGCTTGTTTGCGTACCACTCATTGATTTGGAGCCATCTCTCCCAATAGCTGTGAGATTATTAATGTGACCAATATCTTTACCAGCCATTAAAACTGCATCATAAATGTCTTACCCTTTGACCGGTTTGTGCAGACTCTAATGCTGGTAGCTCTTAATTAATAACAGTCTTTGAAAACAGTTCGAATGAAAATCAGAAATTGCGCTGTATCTATTATGTCAGTTGATTCATCCAGAGCCACTGAAAAGTAAGCTGAATCTGTAATAACACTTTTTAATTTATTTAATATGTGAGAACCTATTTCCTCGACTCTTTTTGTTACAGTTTGTTTTGATAGTGGGACGCTTTCAAACTGAATGGCAATTTTATCGTCCCCAAATGCACTTCCCATTTTCACAGAACAGTATTTTGCAAATTCATCATCTGATAATGATTTTTTTGCTTTTGCGATATCTGCGCTTACAACAAACGATCAAACGCCACTACATACAGCATGGTGCTGTATGTAGTGGCGTTTGAGATTATATTCCTTATGCACAGACAATACTTGCAAACACACAAGGCACTCTGGTTTGTTGTCGTTATTGTTTATAAACAGAAATTCATTTTACTGTTTCTCCTAAAATGACCTGTTTTCTTCAGAAATCTTACGTTTCTTACTCATAGTACACAAAGGCTGAAGTCACTGACCATAGGGGACACAAACAATAACACTGCTAACTGTGAAACCGAGTCTCTGAAACTGATCACTGTAACCAGATGAGAGCAAGTGACTTTCAATGATGCGTTACTCTGGAGCGCATTGAAATCTACCACTCCCACTACTACAACTCGCACAGAGAAATAGTAGATTTTATAAATTGTGTAATGTTTTAAAGCAATTTTGATTCCGATTCCGTGTTGAGAATATAAATTGTTTCTGTCATCAGAAATAATGAATATGACTAGTATATCAATCAGAAAGTCTGCAGTCGAAGCTAATAGCTAAATTGATAATACATATAATTTAATATAGTTTTTATCCAGCCGCAGGCCGCACAAAATCACGTCACACAATCACATTTTTTATAAAATAGAAAATGTGATTGTGTGTGTGTGTGTGTGTGTGTGTGTGTGTGTGTGTGTGTGTGTGTGTGTGTGTTAGATGGATCCTACCTGCCAAAGATTTATTTGTAAACCTATAGTACACATGTAACGTCGATGGATTAAGGATTTTTCTGTTTTTCATTTATTTCAAATGTTTTTATTTATTTTTTACATAGTCCGCCAACCATTCTCTACAGACATATAATATTAATAATATTAATCAATAATGAAATAATTATAAAATATAAACATAAGTAGATGGAACACGTTCAAAGAATGAAAACAAAAAGATTACCAAAACAAGCCTTAAAGTACAAACCATTAGGAAAAAGAAAACCAGGACGTCCTCTTAAACGATGACTTCTAAGGCCCGAATAGGCCATGCTAGGGCCTAAATCCTTGATACGTATGATGATGATGATGATGAAATATTGATCTCCAATCTCAAGATAATTACAAACATCCCTGCCCACAGCGAAATGGATTCGAAATCGCTGTGTTTTAGTTGGAAAACGGATACACTAACCACTCATCCAAGAAGGCCGGAAAAAATCTCATTTTAGTTGTTTTGACAAAACGATTTAAAGCGAATTTTTTTCCACTTTATAAATGGATCGTTTTTGCTAAGAAATATATTTGATATGAAATTAATTGCTCTTCCTGGCGCCGGATGGATTTTAAATTTGGTATTTAGATGATTTCTGTTAAAATTCGGTCATTTTCATTGGGATCGTCTGAATTGCAAGAAAAGACAAAACAAAATTCCGTTCATATGACATAAACCAAAACAGAATGTGTTCATGAGCAGGTTTAATTTCGTTAGTAGTAATAGTTACTGTTACTAGATAATGACTGCTATTAAAACCTCACTTTTTCTGTGATATGATTGTAGTCGCCTTTTTTTTTCCTTGTTAGTTTATGAACTGTTACACAAATTTGCTGATTTTGGCATTACCATAGAAATGAAAACCATCAAATCAATCGAAGTGAAAAAACTGATGACGCAATAAATTTTAATAAAACTCATGAATTTAAATCTTAATTATTTTGCCAGACTATCGACAGTTAGGACTAAATGGCCTCGAACTCTCTCTTCGGGAATAATAGGCGTAGTGGATTTATTTATTTATTAAAGGTCAAATCAGAACGGATTACTACTATCATTTTAATTCCACATTTTGGCATTAAAATAATCTGATGGAAACCATAGCTGAACCATAACTGGAAACCATATTAAATTTCGTATTTAATAAAATGCGAAATTTTATTAAATTCCACAAAGCTAAAATAGACTGTTGCAATCTATAATTTCTAAATCATATTTGTCCTTTATATCCCTACAAAGGACTTATTTTGTGCCACTCACCTAAAACTAGTTAATCAAAGATGGCGACTATACAGAGATCGAAAGTTAATTTCACTTCCTCGTCGAGAGGAGAATTTGTGATCAAGTTAAACCTACTCAGATTACCGCAGTTAAAAGTTACAAAGTTTGCAGTTATTTCGGTTCTTTGTTTTAGTTCACTTTTCAAACTGCCTCATCTGCTTTCTAGTGTTTCTGTACGAAGAGTCCATAGAGAAGTTTTAAACTTAGGTTGAAGTGGTTCTCATGTTCACATGGAAACGGATTTAACATAGTAGGCATGTAGAGGTTTGTTGCTTCATGACTGTAGTTTAAGTCGCACGGAATGTATCATCTTATAGTAGATTGACTAGCCGCGTGAGTTAATTCTCATGCTATGCTGTATTTTTTTCTCTCTTTTCCCGTAGTATTAATGTACCATTGTATATAGTCATAGTGAATGATTATTTTGTATAAAACGTTTTATGATGCTACATGTTTTTTTTGTTATTGTACGATGATTGTACAGAGCTGTTAGATTTGTAATTGGCCAATCGCAAAAAAGCCTTTCACTGGATATCCTGCTTAAGTATTAACATTTCTGGTGTTAGGACTTGCCGGATTAACTCTTTGTGGGATATACAGATTAGAATTTTGATATTGAGGCAAGGGAAGCGAAGGGAATATTATTGATTTGTAATAGTTTGGCAGTATTGATTCTTAGTTTCTTTTGGAGGTAATTACTATGATCGACCCACTTCATATTATGATGTATAATTGCATTCCAAGGTCTTTAACTGTTGTAGCGTTTATTAAGACGGTCCATGAATATTTGTTTTCAAAGTTGCGGCTGCCTGATTCTTGACGAATAATTTGTTTTGAGAATGTGTGTTAGTTGCAATTTTGAAGGTTCACACTCATAACCGGCATCATATGTGTTTGATGAGATGTATAGAACTGTTGTCTAACCAGAAAGCAGTTTACTCGAATATGCAGGGCAGTCTATTCAAATGATAAGTAGCTTACCTTCTTTTACTTGTTCTGCAAGTTCTGTTGCTCGCTGGAGATATACGCTACAATCAGTGTTAAAATAATCTGCATGTAATAGACGACCATTTATAGACAATGCCATTCATATGGAGCCTCCGTAGCTCAATTGGTTTCGATGGCCCTTTGACTGAACAGATCTGGTTCTTTCACGCAAATTTATCAGTTCTTTTCAGTAAAAGGTGAGTTAGCCGGTCTTATACGAAAATCAAGGATTTTTTCTCGGGTTTTTCGTCCCTTAAAACAAGGAAACCGGCCCCTTGAACAACTTATCTACAGACAGAATATTATCTATAATAATTCCCTAGTAAAGTAGCATTGCTACCACACCACTAGGTTGAGGGAAAACACGCCATTCACATAGATGTTATATGTGAATGGCGGTGATAAAATGATGCCTTCAAACAAACCAAAATATATTTAATTAGTTCACTTCCCATATGTGTACACTGTTTTCTTACTGAGGAATTGCTAAGTAAATTCCTTATGTTCTTACTGCTGTTAGTTTTGTGATAATTACATGTATGTTTAATCCAATCTATTAAAGACTTTGTGTCTGCGAATTCTTCCATTAAATCAGGTGTACTGTTTTCCTTTGTGGAACGAATTGTCTCCAATTTTTTTTTGTATTGATTTTATTTACCGTATATTCCGGCGATAAAAGTCGACTTTCCAGCATTGAAAAAAAGTACTAAATTTTTTAGGTCGACTTATACGCAGGGTCAAAAATTGATTGCTTTCCAAGAAAAAACTAGTTAAATTTATTAGCAATATACAAAAAGGGTAAATAAGTAAAAATATTTCAACAACTTACAACAAATTTATTTACAGAAAAAATTATTTACATGTTATATAATTATTTATTTACAAAATAAAATAGGTAGGTAACTATATAATTAAAATTTAATTTTCACTATCTGAATGTATGAAAAGTTCATTGTACTCTGGTTCTGTAATTTCTTCCGGTATATCGTCATATAAATTGTATTCGTTTTCTCCATCAGATTTAGCATCAATTTCGTCATCATTGTAAATAAAATCATCTTCCGCACCATCTAATTTGTTAGATGTAGCACATTTTTTAAAATATTTTATTACTATATCTGGTTTTACTTCATCCCATGCTTTCGCTACTTATTCACACATAGTTACCAAAGACGCATGTCGCATTTGTCCTCCTTTTGTGTAACTCCTTGCATTCACGCATTCCACTGTTTTCGTAAACTGTCTTTAAATGGCTTGTTTATACAAACATCCAACGGTTGCACTAGTGAAGTTAACCCACTTGGAATCACTGCCATATTGGTATTATTCTCTCTTAATAATGATTTTGTGCTCTCCGTTAAATGGGACTTGAACATGTCCCACACTAAACGACTGTTTGGATTTTTTAATGCACCTTGTCGTGTATTCCAAATATTTTTTATCCACAGCTTAACTCCTGCTTCGTCCATCCAACCATTCTCATGAACATGGACAAAAACGTTTCTTGGAATTTTGATCTTTGGCATTGTTTTTCTTTTAAAAATTATCATAGGTTTTAATTTAGTACCATCAGCCATACAAGCAAGTACAACTGTGAAACGGCTTCTTTTCATGTGCAGTTGCTTTTAAAGAAATAGTTTTACTTCCTTTCAATTCTACTGTTCTATTCCCGATCATGTCAAACATAACTGGAGTTTCATCCATATTTCCGATTTGAGACAATAAATAATTTTTTTGCTTTCTTTTAGCAATTATAAACTTTCGAAAACTTAATAACTTATCATCCAAATCCTTTGGCAGCTTCTGTGCGATTTTCGTTTTTAGTCGAAGCGCTGAATGTTTCCTTTCCATAAATCCGCTACACCAACTCACTGTAGCTTTGAAGTTTTCGCTGTCCTTTTTATTTGCTTTGCCCCACTTCAAAGCAAATAAACGAATATTATTTCTCGTTATAACGAGTACATTTTGGCGATTTTCTCGAACCCAATCCGCAGCATTATTTTCCAGAATAGGCCACTTACAAATCCCTTTCCGTAATGCGCACTTATTTTTTTGGCATTTTCGTTATTAAAGTTTCATTTTTTCTCCAATCGCGAACTAGTTTTTCGTTCACTCCGAACTGACGTGCAGCAACACAGTTAGTATTTTCTTTTGCAACTTTAATCATTTTGCACTTAAAATTCGCGTCATATTTCATTCTTTTAAAAGGAGCCATTGCACTTTAGTTCACTATTGGTCAACTGGTCAATACGAAAAATAAATTTTTCGAGTCGACTTATACGACGAGTATACTATAAAAATTCAAATAAACTCAAAATATTCCAATATCGACTTGTACGACGGAATATACGGCACTTCTTTATGTTGCTCAAATACTCCATCGAATTTTACCATTATTTCTTACAGTACATGTAGATTGCAAACTGAAAACAGTATTTATGTATTTCTTTCTTCTTTCTGCTTTTGTGAACGAACAGTTACTGGTTTTAACTGGACAGTAATAATTATGTTTCAAATGTTGCAATTCATATACCCTTGGTTATGATATTTTTAGGAGGCTAAAGTGATCATTACATCAAACCATTTAATTCTGAAAACACCTCGGATGGTTTTATTTTATTTTATTTTATTTATTTAATGCTAATATTAATTCTTCCATTGCGACGGGAGGAAAGACAAATGCATTTCCTCTGTTCATTCCGATCCTGTAGAGGAAATAATTTGAAGTTTGCTTCTTCCTAAATTTTGCAATATCGTTAAACCAACGTTCATTTTAGAAATTATGGACTTTACAACAGTGTTATAAATAACTATTTTAATTTCCTGACGTTTCGATCTTCATATTAAGATCACCATCTCGAGTATATACAAATACACAAGGATAAACTGAGTTACATTACACACAATAAGCTAAAAAAACAATAATTTGATCACGGGTTATTCTACTGGCCTGACCTCTAGTGAAAAAAAAATACAACTTAATTAATTATTTAGAAACTACATCAAAGCTAAATTCTATTTAACGTAAAACGAGAAAAACATTCTTTCTTATTCTATAGATAGTCTTCTTTCAGTAAGAATGATGTCCTATTTTTAGCATTACAATTCTTATTTTTGATTTAGGATTCTGGATTATCTACAGTCCTGTTTATAGTTAACTCTTGGAGAGAAAGGTTCCGTGGGTAGAAAATGTGCCTTGCATATGCTTGGGATTTTTAGACAATCATTATTGTTCAGATTGGGATGGTTGATAAGAATCTCACAAGCTTCCTTAAATTTGCGTTCATACCATGTTTTGGGTGGTGTAAACAACTGGTGCTTTTCCATTCAATTCTATGTAAAGTGTTCAGGGTGATCAGAAAGGCCAGATTCACCATACTTATTATATTTAATGTGTCGTTTATGTTGATTTTGTCTGATAGGAATTGTGCGTCCTGTTTCCCCTATATATGGTATATTACAGGTACAATAAATACGGTATACTCCGGGATGAGCCAGCGGAAGGAGTGGGTATTTGGATGAGTTGAGTAAGCATTTTAATTTGCAGGGGGTTTAAAGGTTTCTTTAAGGTTGTATTTTTGTAGCATTCTGTTTATTTCATCTGATGTCCCTTTAATGTAAGGAATGGTTATAGTTTTATTGTAGTCTGGTTTATCTTTGTTTTTATTGAGGTCTTGTAGAGAATTTTGTTAATAGTGTTTTGGCTGCAACCATTTTTTAGAAAAGTATTGCTGATAACTTTAAATTCGTCTTTCAGCTCATGTTCATTGGAGCAGATCTACAAAGCCCTGTGTTTTAGAGTACTAATGACACCAAGTTTTTGTGTTGGGTGGTGGTAGAAGTTTTTGTGTATATATTGGCCAGTATTTGTTGGTTTCCGGTAAGGGAGTGAAGGATAGAATGCCATAAGGAAGACGTGTGATAAGTGTGTCTAGAAATGGAAGTGTGTTTTGTTTTTCCGTCTCAATTGTGAACTGTATGCGTTTGTGTTGTTTGTTAAGGTGACTAAGGAGAGTGTCTAGTGTATGGTGGCCATGGGACCAGATCGCGAAAACATCGTCAACGTATTTAAGCTAGACTTTGGGTTTTAAAGGAGATGAATCTAGAACATGATGCTCAAAATGTTCCGTATAGAAGTTTGCAATAAGGGGGGGATAATGGCGAGCCCATGGTTGTGCCTTCTTTTTTGTAGGTAGAAAGCGTTTTGCCACACAAAATAACCAGAACGTAATACATGCGCAAAGAGCGCCGTGATATTTGGAGGGAATTTGTTCTGCAAAAGAAGGATGGTGTCATTGATTGGGACATTCGTAAAGAGGGCAGACATTTCAAAACTGACTAATAAATCATGTTTTTCTAATGTAATGTCTTTGATTATGTTTATGAAGTGTTGTGTGTTTCTGATATAGCAGGGGGGATGACCTACCAACTCCTTGAGTGTTGCCGCTAATTTCTTGGCTAAGTGATACGGGCTATCTACCTTCAACTATCGGCCGGAGTGGTGTGTTTTGTTTTTTGTGTACATTCGGTAGGCCGTAAATTCTCGGGGAACGAGCGTAGTGCGGAAATAGTTTTTTGACCATATCTTCCGGCCATGTAGTAATTGATTTAAATGGTTTCTCTGTTTTCTTTTTTATTCTGTTGGTTGGGTCATAGTTGACAAGCTGGTATGTACTATTGTCCGCGACTAGTATATTAATGTTTTCCAAATAGTGGTTCGGTTTAGAATCACGGTGGCACTTCCTTTATCGGCTCTGGTTATTACAATGTTAGGATTTCATTTTAGTGATTTCACCGCCGATAATTCGTGTTTCGTTAAGTTGCTTGTTATTGTTTTCTTATGATTTATATTTAAAATATTGGCGGTTTTTCTAAACGTATTTTGTGTGCTATGTTATATTTGGGATGAATCTTAAGCCTTTTTCAATATTACAAATAAAATCCAATTTGTTCATCGATCTGGGTGCTACAGCAAAATTTAGACCTTTGTTGAGTAGCGAGAGTTCGACTTTGTTTAAGGCGTGTTTGGATTGGTTTACTACGTTACTGTTACATGCAGGCGATTAGTGGCTCCTGTCGCTTCTTGGTTCTGGTTGTTACCGTTCCCTTTGGGGAAATTCGAATATATCCGTTGGTTTTGTCGATCTTTTAGTCTGTGAAATTTGCATATGAGATTTTTTAATCTATATAATAAGAAAGTTCTTTATTATATAGATCTTTTTCTCATGTTATGTTAAATAGAATTTATCTTTGATGTTTCAAAAGAATTAATTAAGTTATAATTTTTTTTTCACTAGAGGTTATTCCAGTTGAATAACCCGTGATCAAATCATTGTTATTGTTTCTTTAGCTTATTGTGTGTAACGTAACTCAGTTTATCCTTGTATATTTGTATATACTCGAGATGATGATCTTAATATGAAGATCGAAACGTCGGTAAATTAAAATAGTTATTTATAACACTGTTGTAAAGTCCATAATTTCTAAAACGAATGCTGATCACCGTGCAACACTAAAAGAAAGGATTAAACCAACGTTATTACGTCGACATTATCCTCAGGCAAGCTGAAGGTATGCATTTTCCTATGAAATCTTCTACTTTTTTTCTTTTTTTATCTTCACTGATTGAGAGTTAGTGGTGCAAGTCTTTTAGCTTTTCTTTATTTTCTTTATTATTAATTACATTACTCGTTATATGATATTATTTTTTAAGACTTGGACTACGAAGAAATGTATAGCTCCTTTCGTTTTGTTTTTCTATGGAATATGTAATTGAGTTAAATGCTGTTTATTGGCAGGTACTTGTTTCTTATTTCAGGATACGAACATGTTCCAATGTGTGATTATAGATAACACGGAAGTCTCGTCCCGTTTTTTTATCTTTGGAATGTTTATATGAAGCATACTGGCCTTTAAAAAAAGTGTCGCTTTCCTTTCGCCGAGGTCTCCGGGATTCCATGTCTTACATAATCGGAAGCTTCACCATAATTGTAATCTGTAATCAACAGATATGCATATACAGAGTTTTTCCTGTGTACTGTTTAAATTTGATTTCTGATTGTGTATATTTTGAACCTCTTTTTGTATGAACAGACAGCCTTGTCTACAGAAATTGGCAGAGTTTCAGTGTTTACTTTCCTGAAAAAAGATTACGAGATACTTTTTTAAAATGTTGTTGAGTATCTTCTTATTTGACTTTTCCATACCATTTTATTTCTAATAGATTTATTGGTGGATTTGGTTATGATTAGGAATTATTTTTGACTAGAATTATATTTCGATCCTACATTCTGACCTTTTTGCTTTTCCAAGCGTTCATATGTTCAACATTCTTGCACAGGGATTATTTTATCGTTGGTTATTTATTTGTTTATGGTTTACTGCAATTATTTTGCATCAATGTATATATATACACACAAAAATGCATGTTTGTTGTTTTGTTTTGTTTTGTTTTTAAGTCAATGCCACCTACGGAGGTTGTTAACCTCTTGCCATTAAACAGCCTTCTACACTATTATTGCTGTATCGAATAAAATCTTCATAATCAGAAAGATGTGAACTCTCTCCCTCTTCACTTTCTCTAATATGTGTCCGTCATCGGGATTAATTTTCTTTTACTTCTACGAAGGTAGATCCCCCCCTCCCTAATTCCATTAGTTCAGTTTGTAATGACGGCCATGCCTTTCAGTTGTAAAGACGCATTCCAATTCCGTCAATATAACGAAGAATTTTAAATGGAGTTTTCATCTGAAGGCGAGTTAGCCAAACTCATACATAGGGTATCACACTCCGAGAAACCCGGATTTTGCATTCAACAGGAAAGGCAAATCAGCAAGTACATGCAACGGATGGACAGAGAAGACTATGCAGGCAGGATTAAAGACTATCATAATAAGGTTTCCATGAAGCCAAGTTACTTGGCCTTGATAATGTGCCTTTAACATGTTAAGTCAGTGAGTCCAACCTGTTAAAGGGAAGAAACCCAATAATATACAAATTACATATTCCATCATCATTTTGACCGTAGGTGTTGGTCTTTGACAACCAAGTAAACTCTGACAGTCAACCACACCAAGTGAGGTGCTACTGCCCCAAGCACAATTGGCACCTCACGCTACTTTCTTCTCGTGATGAATGCTCTTGCAGTTTGCAGTAATGCATCGTTTAAATCTTAGCACACTCGAAATATTACAGCAAATAAATAAGTAAAATTATTGGTTGCATCTTGAATATTTATCTTTCCGAAATGAGAGACGAAGGGTGGGGAAATGCACTGAAATATACTAAAAGGTTTAGTTTCAAGCATCGAATTACAAAAAGTGACAAAAAATTAGCATAAAAAACAAGCATGTATTTAACAATAGCGTCACCGACTCCGTAAATAATAAAATAAATCTAACAACTTTTTTTTTTTTTCATTTCCCAAAGTTAGTAGGCGTAACATTTTGGCATTCGGATAATAACGGGTGTCGATCGTGAAGTGATGATGAGAGGTCGACAGTAACCGGTGTGCTTCTAGATAAGGGGTAATGTCGCTGATTAAAATTAGGAATAATTTTGTCATGTGTATGTGGGTGCGCGCAGGCATTCTACAATTGATTATGCTTATATGATGAAATAAAGATTGAGTTTATTCCAAATTCTCTGCCGAAGATCGACTAACTACGGAATCGTCTGAAAAAAAAAAAAGATTCTAAAAAAGTTACTCTTGTCAGATAAGCTTTCATATTACACAAACAGATGTGAATATGTGAACACGATTTTTTTATGTAGAATTAGAAATCTTATAATATATAAAAAATATATAAATATAGAATATTTATATAAATATATATATATATATATATATATATATATATATATATGTGTGTGTGTGTGTGTGTGTGTGTGTGTGTGTGTGTGTGTGTTAAAGATACCAAGCTATTTTAAACCTGGTTTTACTCCATTTCCCAAGTAAGCAAACAGACAAACAAGTCAAGTTTGCGCCTGCAAGTGTTGCAAGTCTAGCTGACCCTGCACGTAGTGCAAGACCAAGGCATCTCATGGTAAAAGTAGAATAAGCTCTGATCACTAATCTTAATATTTACCCTTAATGCAAATCACATCTCCTGGAGGAGATGTATGATGCTTTGTATTAAAGGCAAGGGGCCACTACCCAGACCGATTTCGCCCTTTATTGAGGTCTCATCAGTGGGAGCCAGGCTAGAAATATCAAGATTGTAATACAGAGCTTATAAGTATTTTACCAGAACAAGTTGCCATAAGGTGTTTTAACCTTATTAAATAAACATCTCAGGAGGAGATGTAGATGTAGAAAGTATTTACATTGGGTATAATAAATGTGCAAGATACCAAGCTATTTTAAACCTGGTTTTAAGCATAAGACAAACCACCTTATCCTAATGAGAAATTATAAACTAAACGAATGACACTTACGTTAGGAAAAATTATTTAAGATTTCGATTATATATTAAATTTTTGACTAGGTTTCCTAGCCATTGTCAATATAGTTGAAAAGAGATAAACACAATAAGAAAAATGCTTAAATCGCAAGCGCTTGACAATATATGCTATCAACTGCTGGAGAATAACTTCGCGTGCAACTATTAGAATTCAAAGAATTAAATTTAAATATTTACATAGGAATTAGGAGTATTCACTAGTACAGATGAAAGTAGCTTTGATAAATAAGAATTGGTATTTTAAAATCGAATCTGTAGAAGATAGATTATGTACATACACGATGAACTGGCTGACAGTGGTGATGTATGATTATGTTCCGCAATCTTGACAAGTTATTATTATTATTATTATTATTATTCATCTGTATTGAGTGAATTATCATCACTACAGTCTGTTAATTCTATATGATCCACTGTTCTCTCTCCTTGCACCAACAGCAATCATTACACGCATTTCATTATAACTTAAACTTGTAAAGGAACATCGGCTATGCTGTCCCACCTTCTGAATCTTTTTGATAATTAATAGATCAGCGGTTGTCCTTTTGACAGTTTGTTGTGTTAACTCTGCAGCACGATTGTGAGACTTTTTGTCTCATGATAAGTTTCAATCGACAATTGAAAAGTGCTGACCAATAAAAACATGTTTTAGCTTGCCAAACCGAAATTTGATTTTTAGTCTCTAATAGTCATTTGTCTAACATGGACTGAGTGCGTGAAATGCATTCAGGCTCAACCGTTGGAAGAATTGGAAATTACGACACATTCCATTGTGACGCTTCAAATTCTTCAGCCTGTCCTTGTCTCGAAATCCTGTGCAATTGATAGTGGGTTATAATATTAGGTTGAATTGTCAAAATAATATATAAAATAATTCTCTTTATATTGTTTTATTTATTTTTTTCTAGATGAGTTCCTCTTCCGATTCTCCTAACATCGATGTGCGCATACAGGATTCTCACGTGATTCATATTTCAAAGCCTTCTGCTCCGCCTCCTTCATATACTGAAGTAACTGATTGTAAGTTTTATTTTAGCAATAATGTTTACGATATCTATTTTAATGTTATATAATTTCATTCATCAATGAAAAAAAATAAGATGCAGAAGCAAACATTCATGTTCTGTGCTTTACCTATCACCCCCCCCCACACACGCACACAATCCAACATCTGTTCTCCTGCGCTGTTATTTACAAAACATGCATGTAATACTGCTACTTCCTGGCTGGAGACGAAGCTGCTAATGCACTGGACACCACAACAGAATGCAATGAATGAAAATAAAAACAATAAAAAACATAAAAACGAGGTGCAACTTGAATGGGTTGTATATTTTTAGCATTTTCATTTAATTCTTTACTATTTTCTTTTATTATTTAATTCCTTATCTTTTAATTTCATTAAAATAATAAAAATACAAAAGTGTAGTTTCTGTTTTATATTACTTTGTCTATATTTCTTAAGTTCAAAATTAAAATTATTTTCGTTGAAAGGTTTATAATAATATTATTATAATTTTCAGTAACAGGTCCTCCTCCATCGTACGACTCTCTTTTTGGAAGAGTTCGAGAAGCAAGACAAAAGTCTTCAGGTCACTTGGAATTTCTTTTGGCAGTTGTTTTCATCTTGATTGGAACCGGTAAGTATTTTATTTGGTTGACATTTTCATATATATTATGACATTAATTTATATTGTTAGTGACGATGCACTGATGTGTATCACGATGAATGGAAAAAGGATCTCGCAATATAGAGTTCAGTTGGAAAGGCCTCGTTCAAATGCCGTCTAGCACTTGAGGACTATTCGACTTGAAGTCGAGTTACCCAGTCACGTATGGAGATCGCACAGTTTTTTCTTTCTCACTTAAACTTGTATTTTTAATTCCAGAAAACAGACGATCTGGCTAAAGGAACACGCGTAATTAACATATATATTGCCTCACAGGCTTAATTCCAACTAATATAGACTACTTTTCTACAGCAAAGATTCAGATCAAAAATAGGAAAGCCATCAACTAGAATGCGCATGCACAGCGCGTTCAGTTTTCAAATTCACATTAACATCCTTCAGACAACTCAATCGTGGAATATAACGGTGACTAGACCGAGAAATGCAGAATTCAAGATTTTCTAGAAACTGCATGCCTGGTTGACTGCTTGAATAAGATATCCGCTCTCCAACAAACAAGCTCACCATTGACTGTGTTAAGTGGCTTCATAAAGTTCCTCATTTGATGTATACAGCAGAGCTTTCAGTTTATCCCTTAGCCTACCTACGGAACTAACAGTATGTCTGCAGACTTCCCTGGGTAGGCTTCATATATACATAGTTTTTCAACTGACTATATAAAATTGAAAACTGTGAAAATTGTGTGTGTGAAGAACTCATGCGCATGATATTCTCAACGTACAGTAGTGCCTACTGCTGAAATGGAGCACGATTTTTCTAGTGATAATCAATGGTAGAAAGTTTTTATCCCCAACCAATTAGAATTCCTCCTCATCCACGGTGATCATAGAACGCTGAATCATATTCCCAAAGTATGCTATGAACATTTGTAAGCTTTTAACTGCAAATTTGGTTCTCTTTTCCCAGGAAACAGAAAAATTGGCATGAGAAACACAAAAAGATATATAATACACTTACCATCTTAGCCTTAGCTACCTCATAATAATAATAAGTAGAATAGAAAAAAATGCTTCTACTGCCAAAACTGGGATGCGTATTTGAGAATTCAAATCCAGTGTGCATTACTTCTACACTTCAAGCAAGTCATGTCTGTTGTGATCTAACCCTTTTTTTTTTTTGGAGGGGGGAGAGTGATGGCGGAATGTGGGCTCACTGTAGCCATTTTTGATTGATTTTGATTGGTAGAAGATTTCTGTGAAACAGAATCAATTTTAAAATTAGAGGAAGTGTAGTCGTTATCATCCTCACTGGGCGTAGAATTTTCGTCTCATAAAATATGCAAAGTGGCATTACAGAACACGCATAATTAGTGAACTGATATAACACACTCGCCTGATAGACTTATAATTCGAACTGATCAAGTAACGTCCATTGATCATTGCCTTATTTGTATGAGCGTATTAGAAGTCCAAATTCTCGTGCTGAAATTTTGTTACTGAAGGACGGTTTCATAACTGAGTGTGGCATGCTAGCGAAATAGAAATATTTTTTATTTAAAATTACTGTCTTCTCCATATTTTGGTAAACACATTTCTCACTTCTTTTTTATAGCCGGATGTCTGGTTGTAACAGCGATTTTTTTCGTCATACCCATCGCAATGATCACCATAGGTAAGAATCATCATTTCTTGTTATAGAATGTTTATGATAGCTACATAAACCTGAATTCTCATTTTATTTTTCCTGGGCATATTCTGCAGTTGAACCTACCTTTAAATAACTTTTTCTTATACAATAGTAATTTCCACAAGTAACTTCCTTTATTTGGTAATATTGAATTTATCAGAACAGTTGCAACTTCAATGCTAGAGTAGCAGCAGGCAGCAAGTATAATAAATAGCAACATAAAACTTGAAAAATTAACAGGCAAAAAATGTGTAACTCAAGAATCCCAAGGGATGGAAAAAAGACTAATGAAAATTCCTCAGAAGTAGATTCTCCACCAGTTTATCTGGGGTTTTTCATCCCGCAAGCAGGCAAACTGGTCTAGTGAACACACACGGATTACATTCAGGAATACTGACCCAGCCATAGGTCTGATTCGTCAGCTATACCGGTTTCGGAGCCCGAATAAAATTTGGGGTGACTGAGATGGTGCCGTACCTCCCCGTAAAGGCAACTCACGGCCGTGTATCATCATACGATTATTATTATTATTATTATTATACTTTAATGTGCTTCAGCGTGACAAGTAGAGTTACACAAAGTAACTCTACTTGTCACGCTGAAGACAGTGATATATAATTCATCGAAATCGGCCAAGTGAAACCCAAATTTTGAGTGTGCTGAAAATTGAGCACAGCTCACCGCAGTCACTAACGAGCATAGAACAAAGGACGTCGCCATCTTTGCAGTTGTCCAAAGGAAGAAAGGTGAGAAATGAAGTGCACCAAGTGCCTGAAGGTATTATCGTCCGACGGAAGTCATATAACCTTCAGGAAATGCCTTAGGAATCTTCACTTTACATGTTCCGGACTATCAGAAACAACATGACAACGCAAATCCAATGCCAAGAGAGAGGAATGGAAATGCCTACACTGCAGAGAGAACAAAGAAAGGCCGCTACCCACGACGCAACTGCTTACGCCGGAGGCAGAATCGGACGATGAACTGAACAGACAAAAAAATACCGGTGAGTCTTATAATTTGAGTTCCGTAAATTTATTACTAGAAAAAGGTTTAGAAAATATAAACGCCAGCTTGGTAGATCTTG
This sequence comes from Typopeltis vanoorti, assembly GCF_054136105.1. Classification (NCBI taxonomy): domain Eukaryota; kingdom Metazoa; phylum Arthropoda; class Arachnida; order Uropygi; family Thelyphonidae; genus Typopeltis; species Typopeltis vanoorti. Next base: position 69,956,564 of record NC_143555.1, read on the forward strand.
TCCAAGAACTATTTGATAAACAGAATAAACAAATAACAAAAAAATTAGCGATTATGAGGAGTTTGTTAAATTTAATAATTCAAAAGTCGAAGAAGTCTTACAAACGATAAAAGATATTAAAGCCAGCATTAACGCATTATTTAACACCTGACAGGCAACACAAATTGATAAACGACACATCGGAACTCCGTCAAGAATTTAATTCCCTGAAACTACAATACGAAGTTTTAACCAACAACAACATAAAGAAGACCTTGTCATAAACGGTCTTCCAGAAACTGAATCCACAGAAAATCTCAGAGACGTAGTTCTAAAGTTAGGCCATGCAATTGATATTCCCCTACAGCATAATGATATTTAGACCACAAATCGGATTCCCAGGATGAACAAAAAACAAGGCTTGCCACGATCCGCAATCATAATCCGTTTGATAAGGAAGGCTACAAGAGACAATCTCATAAAAGCCGGCAGACTGAAAAAAACAATTATCAAGGATTTAAATGCATTCCAAGACAATACGCTAATCTTTCTATCTGAGTATTGAACACCTTTCAATCAGAATCTTTTGAACCAAGCAAGAAAAGAAAAAACAGAAAAAACGTATCAATTTTTGTGGATGAAAGACGGCAAAATATTCTTGAGAAAGTCACAGACTTTAAAGTCTATGCAAATAAGCTCTTCGAGACAGAGCATACAATATCTCCAGCACACAAGAAAGATGTAATGAAGACCTAAAATACTTAACACAAATCCTCCAATAGAATGGATATGAAACAAAAACCATCAAGAGAATCCTTAAAATGCCTCCAACTAACAACATAATAAAACAGGATTACAAAAACACAAGTTATACTTTATACTATTATTAAGTTATACTAATTCCTTGTATCAAAAATGTTACAGATAAGCTAGCCAAATTAATGAACAAATACAACATAAAAGTAGCCTTCCTTCCTTCCTATGGAAAAAATCTGAAGATTCCTACATCCACCAAAACCACCTCATCATCTTCTCAAAAAACCAGGTGTCTAAAAAATCTATTGCTCTTGCAGGATTTGCTACGTAGGACAGACAGGAAGATCTGGAGAAATACGCATGGCTGAACACCAAAAAGACGTACAATACAAAAGAGAACAAAAACGGGTCTTGCTTTCCATACCACTTCCACTGGACACGATGTACAGAAAACGACGATGTCATACATAGAAAACAACAGTTATATAAGAAAATTTAAAGAAGCTGCTAATATATTAATTCTCCATCAAGTGTGGTCAGCTCTAATAAAAAATCTACCTCAATCTGAGCTCGGACTGTATGAACGAGAACACGTGACATCGTCCAGTATTGTTCAACGTCAATAACGTTTTATATCTGCATTCTGTTATTTGAGTTTTATGAATTGCCAGACGGTTATGATTTGTATTAATTCTCTTGTTTAAACTTTAAGTTATACTATTTACCCGCTGAAGATGTAAATCCTGAGATTCACGACATTTGTCGGGATCTATTATTTCAGTATTCTGTATAACTGAATAATAAAAAAGGTGGTGTAATCACCGAAATATATCTTTTGAACAAATTATCCACAGACGTCTACGCCTGCAAGAGTATTCATGTTAATGTCTCCTATTAGGAGAAGCCTATGTGTTGTACAGGATTCAATGCCGCTTAGCAATGATTCTAATTCATGCAGAAAGCTGAGTGGATAATTATTATCTTGGGGTCTGTATATCATGTTTATTGTATTTGATGCTACTGTGGTCGCTATTTGTGATTTCCAAAAATTAGTGTTTCGGCATGTTAGAAATGAGTTTGTTTTTTGGTTACACTGCATTTTTCTTTGAATAAATGCCACAATGCACTCCTCTTTTGTTTGGTATACATAAGTTGAAGGTTTGGTAATTATTAATGTTGTATGCGTAAATTTCTGTGTCGTTTATTGCAACTTCTGTCAGTATTAGCGCATCTATGTTTGTCAATATGTAGTTGAGCAGTGTTATCAATGTAAGCCAGTGTTTCTTTATACTTCATTTGTTTGTGTATATGATAGTGAAGTCGGTAATGGTGTTGTCTGTCCATTTCTTCAAAGAGACAACGACCTTCAAGTTTATATTGCCTGATTGGGTATGTTCACCTAAATTTGAGATCTACATTATATAGTTTTTTTAAGATGATTTTAAATCTTGTTCTTAAGTATGTGGAGAGTTAATGTTTTATAATGGCAGGCTGTGTAGGCCGGATTCTCTTGCAAATATATAGCCTAGTGTTTTCATTCTCTCTCATAAATATCTGTGAATCCTTAGTCCACAGGAACTTGTAGTTTTTCTCTGTTTTTGTCTCCATACTTTTCAAAGTATGGAGTCCAGTATTCAGTTATATAGATTGGTGTTGGGAGTTTCGTGTCAGTTAGGATCGATGTTTCGGCCTTGTTTTCTTGCGTGCTGCAAGAATGGAGTCTCTCAGACATCTGCTGGTTAAACGAACGATGATTGGCGGCGGTCTCTCTTTTTGTTTTTTGTGGGCCTCGGTTAATAGAGGGGATGTCTGTGGTTGCGACTTGAATGCCAATTTTGCTGCCGATCAGTTGCACTGTGTTGCTTAAATCTTCTGTCTTTTCATTTGGTATTCCCTAAATTTGATGTTCTTTTTTTCTTTCTTTTTGTAGCATGTGCTCCATTTGACACTTGGGTGTGTTTATCCCTTTTTACGCAATACTTTGTTTTCGCGCTTAAGCTTTTCTTGTGTTTCTATCGCTGCAGTTAATTTCATCTTTATGTCTCGCACATTTCTTCAAGCGTCATGTTATTGTACTGTATATAATGTTCATACTCCTCGAATTTTTTGTTCATTTGTTCCATGTCTGTATTTACCAAGTCTTTATCCATGAGTTTGAATGAATCAAAGTTATCTTTAATTTTAGAATCAGGAAGGGGGGCTTACCTTGATGTGTGTTGTTGCTTTTTTGCTTGGTGTCTGTTCTTTGTTCTTCATTTTCTCACGGCACTGTAGACTAATAATAATAATAATAATAATAATAATAATAATAATAATAATAATAATCAAAGATTATAAAAGAAGCTGCATGTACCATAGGTTCAAAGATATATAAAATCCTCGTTAAGATTAACTACCTAATCTTGTGTGGAGGGAGAAAACGCAGTGCATAGGAATAACATCTTCCATAATCCTCTTCGAATCTGTCAAACCTATTCAATTTCACTTTCTGTTAAAATGCACCAAAGATATTCTTGCAGTTTAGTTTCGTATTTCAGTAATCATTTCCAGATGTGTTTTCTTTCTTATTTACAGGTTCTATTTATCTTAAAGACTGCCCGGCACAACGTTTCATTCCCATTTACTTAATTGTAGGAGGTATATTTGGTTTGTTCCAGGACTGGGGCACTACTTTTGGTTGCCGTAAAAAGAATAATGATGGAAATACAAATACAACTTTCTGCGGATCTATTCTTACCACCTTTAACGTTGCTTGGTTCATAGCAGGTAGGTAACAAGTCAAATGATGTCGTACATAAATTATGTACTTCTAAACAACAACAAACATTGATGTGTTATTGACAAGGTCAAACGTATAAATATATATATATATATAAGAAACAATTCTATTAGTGTATTATGTCAATTCAATTCTCCAGTTACTCGGATTTTATCAAGAAAAAAGGCTCACTTTCTGTAGGTGAAATCCTATTTTATGCACACGAACAAATTCCTTCAGAAGAATAATCGTTATACTGATTCGAATAAAGGAATTTTTAAACTAAGTTTCTTTTTTTTTCTGTGTAGCTTGTAATAATCTGCACGACCCAGTTCAGATATAATTGGCTCTAGTTTAATCACGACTGCGAGGAACTTTTGTACCTTGTTACCGAACCAGTTCTGGAATTAGATGATCGCTGGTGTTCACAAGTTGGTTGTTTCCTTCCAGAAGAGACCAGTTTATAACTGGAGATCAGAAAAATCGCCCACAGAAAGTACATATTATATTTGTGCTATTAAGTATTACAAGAATAACAGGAAATCTGAAGAATATGATTGAAAATGTAAATAAAAGAAGCAAATTCTATGCATTGCAGAAAAAATTGGTAAATTCTAAACAATGGCAGTAAACTGAATTGCCATTGGGATGGAAGGAAATAAACTGGAAGAGATTTAAAAAATTAATTACTTAGGACCTTGATCACAAACCGGTTAAATTATGAAGAAACTGTCAAATAGTGAATAAATATAAAGTGATCTACTTTATATTTATTTTAATTTATATTAATTGACCAAATACAATTATATGTTAAAACGCAGATCTCTCTCTCTCTCTCTCTCTCTCCAGGGAATGGTACTCTCCATAATTCCTTATGGTACAGAGACTTGAGTTTTCAAACAGACAGAAGAATAAATATTCGTAGGCTTCAATAATATTAGGAAACAAAGAAAACAGATACAGTGGTATGAACATATACGAAATGCCTACTAAAAGATTTTCTGAAATTGTCCAATTTTAATTATAAAAGCAAGGATACCTGGGAAGATATACGAAGAAATAGATATAAGAAATCAAGAACTCTTTCAGAAATTATATTAACATAGCGGCAGGTAATTGGACTAGAAAGCTCTTATCCATGGTAGCCTCACTCCACCTTATGCGGATGGAGAATATAATTATGAATTTTAATTTAGAAATATGATAAGGCTGCAGCTGTCTGTTGTGTTCTTGTCATCTTTTCTCCTTGTTCTTTGGTAGAAATGAATTTAATTACCGGCATTGAGATGAGATAAGAATTATACAACCATATTTCAATAAAGATCAACTGTATACCTAATTTCAAAGATTAGGAATATCTGTTCATAAGAATACGTAGCTCAGTCTATAATACGATGCCCTTTGTTTGGAATGATCTATGTTCAAATACCGTTCACGACGCGAAAAAAATTCATGCGACTTTTTCAAGGTGAGTGAGTTAAATGGCCTGTGACTGAGGAATGGTTTTTGCTATGAAACTCGGTTTTTCTTCCCTGTAAGCCCAACCGGATACAGAACGAACACTATTGAAAAAGTGTGCAGATCAGATAAGAACCCCTAGAAATAAATGGATAGAAAACATTAAGAATCTTATAGAAATTTAAATAACATATATAATTAAGACGGGTTTATATATACAGCTAATACAGTTACCAAGGACGTAATCACAACACGCTGATGTCATGTTTAAAAAATGAAAGAGGATCAGAAAGAGAAGTTGGTTTAATAATTTTGAGGTGCACAGTAAATTAATGTTGGCGAGCATCTGCTTTTATTCGCGCAGTTTCGGAAGAAAATGAAGTAATGACAGTTGCTAATTCAATCTTCCAATAGCCACAAACTGGAATATTCAACGATAATGCACTCGATACGAACGAAAAAGTCCCTTTCAACTACCTTTCGTGCTCTAGTTCAAAGATATGCCAACTACACTCCAAGGTGGTAGATATGTTTCTTTACCTGATGAATCATCACCATTACATTGCTTATTGAGGTCTTTAAGTGACCTGCCTTCATGCTTGGTCTTCAGTGCAAGGAATCTAGATGTAGTGCACAGAGATCCTCTTTCACTCAATAGTGTAGCAATAAAATGGGTCGCCTTGCCAGCTGATAGATAGTACATCATCGGCCCATACATGACGGCAATGAATCAGTCACGTTTTCTGCTTCCTAAACAGCTAGTGAAAAATGCTGCTGCCACTTGTTCTACCAGCTTATACCCGAAAAGAGGCCCAGTATCATGGTAAGCCGGGGTAACTGTTGAGGTCCCCACCTTGGACAAGAAACCTGGTCTCTTTTTTTGTGTGTGTGTCTACCAGTCTATTTTCCACATCTATTGCATTCTCGCATCTATATAATTCTACTTCTAGTATTTCATTGAAGGCAACCTAATGTAATACGATTTTAATAAGGATACAAAACTCTACTTCAACAAAATATTTCAAAAAAATATATGAAAATAATTAAAAAAATAAACTATAACGAAATTTGTTTTTTAAGGAAATTTTTGCAAAATAAAAATGTATAAACATTGGTAATTGTTCATGTAAACTTTATAAAAAATTTGCTGCCTCAACAGCATTACAATCAATGTGTACTATTGCCTACATCCAAATCACGCTACAAAACATCAGCTGGTGACCTCAAACCTACACCTTGGAGAATTCATTCTGTTACAGAACTGCACTTGTATATTAATCAGAGAAGATATCAGAAGATATTCACGCGTTACCCCCCCCTCACACACACACACACACACACACACACACACACTACGTTCTCCCCACTAGGTAGCTGTCTGCAATGAATGCGGCTCCAGCGTTGAGTATACCAGCCAGTACTGATGTGCCTTAGTCCGCACAGCACGTTGGCTATTACAAAATACAACTATTGCTACAAAATGAATTATGTGATATGCTATCGAGCGGTATCGCATTACAAACAAGAAAATAACGGTTTTTAGATAAATATATAAAAATTTAAGAACAGCGATAATAAAACACGAACTTTCATTTTAGACTGGAGAGGCTGCAGAACTGCAGCCTTTATGGAGGAGCCGCCACTGAAAGATATGCCAAGTCAGAGAAATGAAAAACAAACCTGTCTGAGCTATTTTGGCTCAAAACGTGTTTTCTAAACCTCATTGCAGTTATGTGGTGTCGTCAATCCTATCCGAATTTAAATAATCACTGACCTTGTCGATTCAGTGTCCACAGGTCACATTGGGCTCCCTCCTCCTGTTCAGACTGGATTCCCTCCTTGTCTGCTACTGATCAACTAGGCACGAATTCCGGAGTATGTATTTGCCTTTAACAAAACTTAACACTATCTGTGTTAAGTTATTAACACTATCTGTAACACAATCACCCTCTAATACAATAACAAACAAAGTTTAACTTTCTGGCAACACTCTTAACTTCTTATTACAAAATCCCACTTCCAAATCATCTGTGGGTGTTAGTTCTCTCTCGGTAACTCGGATCACAATCTTATCCAATTTGCGTTTCCATGGATACCAACGGGCCGACCTCACTGACTTCTACTCCTTTCCGTTTCACAATTACTGCTGCAATTTTCCTGATTCAAGCACCTGCTGAGGTTGAATTAAACGAAATGTTACTCACTAAAACGAATATCTTCATCTCTCATTTTCAACCCCAAATTTCAAAATATTAACCTCCATCTAAGCTTTGATTATCTGAGAAATATATCAAGGCAGTCACCGAAAAAAAATTCGCACATCAAGAATGGCTGTAGAGTAAATGGCGTAAGACTAAAACTTCGGTGTAACACTCAGCCTGCATCGCAGCTTGCAACAACTGCAAAAAAAAATAAAAAAATAAAAAAAACACTCTAAATCTGTTTTGAAAGACGTTCCTCATATTTTGATGACATTCGAGTGTTCTAGTCCCGCCTCTAAGGACATGAGAAAAAACGTTTGCTCCCACATTTCTACCGCTTTCACAACCATCTACTATTGGAACATCACCAAAAGACAAGAGTGACCTATTGGAATGCATTTTGTTCTTCCAATTCTTGGATCAATGACAAAGGCAAAATATGTCAATCTACCAAGAACTAATTTTCCTGCCATAAAGTCGGAATACTGAATAACTTGAACACAATAACTGTATTGAGAACTGAACGTATCTTTTCGACTGTCCCCACAACAAATAGTGACCTATATTGACCCTTAATCATTTCTTACTCGAATGGCATCACTCCTACAGCACATGGAAACATGCTTACATTTCGTTCATTCCAAAATAATAATAATAGAAATAATAAATCAACTAACACTTTCATTCACATGGGGTAGCTTTGGTACTTTAGTATTATCTAACTGGTGAAGCTTGAGCATCAGTCAAACTCCTCCATTAGCCAATCCGACATAATTGGCCTAAGACTATCACTAATTGTTAGTATTAGATGAAGAGAGGTAGACACGTGTCAGCAACTCGCGGTCCTAAAACCCTCCGAAAGATATTATTGCTTGAAATAGACTTGGTAATACTGTCGCTCTTTTTTGTGTTTACGGGACGAAAAAGCCGAGTTTCCAAGAAAAAAAACCTGTTTACATGTGCCAGAATTCGAAAGACTCAGGAATCGGTCTAAGAGCGTCTTTCGTCTGACTGCACTAGCGCTATGGAGATAAACGGGTCTTAAATTGTCATGAAAGGCATCCATATAAAATTTTGTTACCCATGACACTTAGATATCCAAGCATGATAAGATTCTTTGGCTGACCTGATCATACGGTCTCTTCTGCCAAAAACACATCTCATCCGACAAAAAACACAACCCCGTGTTTTTCTGTAGCTCAGATGTATTTATTGTTTACACTGAGCTGTATTTATCCATCATGTTTTCCAAAACCTTGATGTACTTTTCTATGCAATACACTGCTGTTCATCTCCGTAACTGCTAACAATATAGAATAAATTCAAAATCTGCTCAACTACGACTCACTGCTCATTCATTTGGGATGCTATGCTCAATTGCTAAGATTGTTTAATGCTATTCAGAAGAGGGCAATCAAATTACTTGATGATCCCTTTCTTAAAGTATCACTGCGATTGCTCCCATTCCCCACAAGCATTAAAGTTCTGCCAAATATCTCTTTTACTATCACTTCATGGACAATGGATGACATGACTGCAAGAATCTATATGTTACCCATCGACAAACCGTTATTTGTTCATTATATTAAATATTAATATTTTTCCTGTGTAAGTGAAGTTTCATCAGAACAAGGAGGACAGAAGAAAGCCATTTTACCGACAATGCAAATCTAATGGAAATCTGACTGAAGGAACTTTAATCCCTTCTTTGGCAGATTTCAGAATTAGTTGATGTGGGGGAATGGTGTTTTTTTTTTCTTTAGGAAACTAAGGTTTTTCCCTGTAAACTCAAGATAATCGAAGGTGAAACACATTGTTAAAGATAATAATATCTTGGTCAGTGCTAGCGACAGCAAAATGCAACACCTGTCAGACTCTCTTCAATGTATGCTGTTTATAATGTATAATTAGTGATAGTTGAGTGCCTGTGTAACTAGGCTTCATGGCGTTAGACCGCCTGAAGGATGACCATCTCAAGTTTATTCCAATCACCGATAAGATGAAATTTTACTCATCTTTTACCTTTCGGTTCCCGAGTTAGTCGATCTCTGGCATGGCAAGCAGGTCTTTGCTAAGAGAAACTCTGATTTTTCGTCCTATAGACTCAAGAAACCCAACGATAGGTGCCGTCTTGCTCACAGCAGATCAAAACTCAATCGCATGAAAATCTCGAAAGTGCTTGGAGCGTTTTATTAAGAATAAAACTGATTTTTTGCGTAGATTTATTACTACGGTAATAAATCCAAACAGCAGTCAAAATAGAAGCCGGTTGTTCAGAGCCAAAGAAGACAAAGTCGGTTCCATCAGCAGGAAAGGCCACGGCATTGGTATTTTGGGAAGTTAAAGGTATTTTGATTATCTATTATCTTAAAAAGGGTACAGCAATAACGGGGGAATATTGTTCCGATTTTTTAACCATACTAGACGAAAATATTCGTGAGAAAAGACCAGGTTTGCAGAAGAAAAAATCATCTTTCATCCACAATGCTCCTGCCCCACAACGGTGTTTTGGCAATGGGAAAATTATGGGATCTGCACTGTGAATTGTTGGTATATCCACCCTGTTCCCCAGATTTGGCTCCCTCTGACTTGTATCTCTTCCCAAAACTAAACCTCTTCCTTGCTAGTCAGCATTTTGCTTCGAATAAATAGGTGATTGCAGCTGTAGAGGGGTATTTTGCAGATATTATTGAGAGCCACCACAGGGACGGGATAAAGGCACTGGAGTATCGCTGGAATAAATGTATTAGCCTTAAGGGAGATTATGTTGAAATATAAAAATAATTTTGAAATTATAAATTCTTTTTTCATTGTTAGGCTTAGAACCTTTCATACCAATCTCGTGTGTGACTGATTCTGATGGTGACTAGAGTGATGGAATGGTGAAATTAAATATTGTGAAGAGTTCGTCAGTTGTAGTACTCACAGAGTTGTTTAAATTGAAATATCTCAGAATTCTTTAATATAAACAAAGAGAATGTAAGTGAAGGTTAACTGTTGATGAACAGTTCCACAAGACAGTAGGAACAAGATAAAAAATAAATAAATAAAAAAATCCGCTATCGTCTTTTATTCCCTTATAGGGAGTAGGCGAGGCCGTTTAATCATATCGAACTTTTTTGAGGGGGGAAGGAGAGAACTAATCAGAGACAGCTAAGCCAAGATAATCACTAATTATAAACAGCATCCAGTGAAGAAACGGTGACAAGCACCACCATCTCGTGGTGCCTAATCCAATAAATACTGTATATTTATTGTTTGAGATAGTGTGGGTTCTACAGTCGATTTTCTTGAGTTTACAGAAAAACCCTACTCTTTGGGAGAAAAAAATCTGTCTGCCCATGCAAGAGATCTAGACTGTAGTTTGGAGACTAGAATTACACCAAGGACTTTCTTCGGGCTGCCAGTGACGGTGGAGTGCAAACTCCACTTTCACAGAGCTACTCAGGCTTCTTATTTGGATGATAAAATGAAACTCGTGTGTATATTTTTAATTATAACACAAAAAATGAATGTTTCAGTAATACATTCGAATAAATTAAGGTAATGATAAAAGGGAGTTCAAAAACAGTAATAAATATTTGTTTGTCATCCTCCTTAGATTTGTTAAGCACTGCCATCACTACGATACCTCTAAAATTAAAGGAAGGATCCTCTGGCATTTCAAAATTACTTTCAGATAGCTGTGGTCATGAAATATATTCGTATGAGACCTTAGTATATTCTGCAGGATGAGTAAACTAGCTTCTAGTGAGCCTTCTTGTCTCCTGGAGCCATCTAGGGAAATTCTTCAAATCTTCATACCTGTTTTTTTCTAGTAAAGTTGTATTATCATTGACAATATTCATAACAATATCTTCATTTCTTCCATCTTAATGGATATCTTATCTTTTTCATTTGAAATATTTATTACTTTGTTGAAATATTTATTACTTTGTTGATTGTTAACATATGAGTAATATATTCATTATGTTATGTTGTATTTTATTCAGGTTGCATCTGGGTTTATGGTCTAAGTCTCCCTGACTTTGACAGTCCTGACAGTGAAAAGTATTGTGCAAAAACAGTGTACGTTTTCTCTTTCTGGCTTCTCAACTCGACTTTTATTGTCTTTGGAGTAATGATTTTCATTTGCGTTTGTGTCAGTTATTGTGCTATATCCAATATGGAAGATTAAACAGTTTTGTTACCATACCTAAAAACTAATTGAGTTTAGACTGATACCAATTCACTTTATAATTTTCAATTTTTATTGCTGAACTCAAGATGTGTTTTTCATGATTATCACTTTCCACTCTCAGTAAATTAAAAAGAAAAGGACAATTTGCTGCTATCAGGTGACACCTGAAATGACTTTTTTATTCGACTTATATATATATATATATATATATATATATATATATATGTTTTTGTTACTTTGTTAAAATATTTATTACTTTGTTGATTGTTTATATATATATATGTAGAATTTTTTTTTAAACTTGGGTATATTATGTATTCAAGATACCAAGTAATTTTATATAAACTTGGTTTTTAATCATTTTTCCCAAGTAAGTAAACAGACAAATAAGTCAAGTTTGCGCCTGCACGTAGTGCAAGTCTGAGTGAGGCAACTCGTGGTAAAGGTAGATTAAGCTCCGATCACTTTACCTTAGTGTTTTTCCCCTAATGTAAAGCACACCCCCCTTGCGGAGATGTATGATGCTATGCATTAAAGGCAAGTGGCCACTACCCAGACCGGTTTCGTCCTTTATTGAGTTCTCATTAGTGGGAGCCTGGCTTAGAAATACCGAGGTTTAAGTAATACAGAACTTATAAATATTTGACTAAAACAAGTTACCACAAGGTGCTTAGACCTTATTAAATAAAATCTCAGGATGAAAGATAGACGTAGAAAAAAAAGCACCTTGTGGCAACTTGTTAAAGTAAAATCCATAAGCTCTGCATTACTTCAACCTTAGCATTTTCAGGTCAGTAGGTCTGCTCCTACTGACGAGACCTCAATAAAGTCGAAACCGGTATGGGCAGTGACCATTGCCTTTAATGCATAGCGTCATACATCTCCGCAAGGGGATGTGCTTTGCATTAGGGGAAAAACACTAAGGAAAGTGATCGGAGTTTAATCCACCTTTACCACGAATTGCCTCAGACTTGCACTACATGCAGGCGCAAAACAGAGAGAGTAGCTTTTTTACAGAAAACAAAATTGCATAATGATTAGCTATAATAAGCATCAATACTGTAAAACTAATTTGTTTCAGCTACACAATATTCCTATGCTATATTAAAATTGTTGACACTCTTTTCAGTAAAGTTAAATATTGGCATAAATGATGACCAGAGTATTTTTTTACACACAGAATTTACAGACAATAAAATACTATTATTGGTAGTGGCCATATTTGGTAGATTAAGTAATAGATACAGTGAGCTGTGTGTGGTAGACTATTCTCCCTCGATGAGTCTTTGGACTACTTAATGGTGCAAAGTAATAATATTTTTGTTGGCTTTGTGTCTGGTATGTACATAGTGCATATAAAATCTAATAATGAATGTTTTGTTGTGTAGTGAAAAGACTCATATGGTGTGATGTAATATCAAACTTTTTTCAGTAATATTCCAAATAAAATCATTGCTTATTGAAAATCAAGGCCAGTTTTTTCCGTGGAAGTGGAAGTTGCATCCATAGCTGTAGGCCACCAGAAGAAAGCTGTTCTGATTTCGAATCGTGTCACTGACTAGAGGAACTATTTTTAACCCTATCCTGGACCTGTTACCAAGTTAGTCAACTCTAGCATGGACAAGCAAGTTTTTGTTTATCCCGAAAACTCGATTTCTCGTCCATTGGTCCCTGACACTATCACAGATGGCAGCACTTGTCTACGTCTCTTCACTGGATGTTGTTTATAATTAGTGATAATACTGAGTCAGCTAATTCTGATAAGTAGAGATTGAACTGCATTCTCAGTCTCCAAAAGTTAAATCAGGCTAATAATGCCTCACCTATCCCTATAGGGGATAAAAAGCCATTAGTGGATTTATATTTATTGATTATAATGAAAATCAGCATACAGAACTGTGGAATGTTATTGAGGGCTCATCTTTTCATTCTTAGCTGAAATTTTCCCAACTAAATTTCAGAATAAACAAAACAAACTTTCTAAATAAACAAAGACAGTCAAGTTGTTCATCCCCCTCCCAATAAAACAATGCTGAGTGAAGCACCTATTACTAGCGAATGAACAACATTAATATGCCTGCTTATAAATCATCATGTTAACAGCATATGAATATTTCTCTTATCACCTGTTTATATATCTGTATGATGATTGATGAGAACTGCTTGTCTGCATAGCTAATCGCATCTCCACATGCCACCTGCTTCGAAAAAAGATCCCGTCTATAAAATAAAATAAAATCCGTCTATAAAAGAAATGATTTTATTCAGTTGTCTATTTAAAACGTAACCATCAAGTGGTGTTTTCCTAGTCCAAAGCATAAAAAGTGACATTTTAACGCCTCTTCCCTTCATACATGCACACCGTAATCAGTGCTACTCATCGAACGATGAATAGCACTTGCTAGTTAGCTTTTGACAAATGAAAGCCAGAGCCTTCATTGCTCCGTAATTATAGACGAAGCAATTCGGTCAGAAAGACCTGGTTTCGATTCCCATTCACCATTTGGTCTCTTTTGACTAAAGGTGCGTTAGCTGGTCTCATACTGGGACAGGAGAGTTTTTTCCACCGGAAACTCGGGTTTTCGTTCCGCAGCACACAGAGAACAGATGCGTTTTCTCACATCTATAGATAATGGACACACCGGCAGGAATAGGGCCAACCACCTATCCTTGAGACGGTTACAGTTGTAAGAAGAAGAAACCTCGACACCGTAAAGGTAGAAGAGGAGGACTAAGAAGGAAAGAAAAACCAATACGCCCATCTCACAACAAAAAGTAGACAAAATTTGACATTTAACATACATTTTATAGCTAAAAGAGCACACATATGTCGAACACTACGAGAACTGCAATAGAATATGACTAGTTAAGGTCGTTGAAAACTGTTGCATTAAATCCCCTTGTCCTTTTATTGGATTTGACTTTGAATGGGGGACCTACCACTCTGAATCTTTCTGCTTCTAGTATCAATTTCCACACCCTTGTTTATCAAATGATCGAACAGAAATTTATTGGGATTAATTAATTGGTGTAATTAGCGATTGTCTATAATGACTAATTACGAGAATGTTACCTCCGCAGTCACAACAAATTTATAATATATAATTCGGGTAACGCATTTTATTCCCAAGCGGAGTAGCTGAGGCAGTTATTGGGCAGTTAATCCTCCCCATGTGTGGAAAATGACAAATTACTGGTCCAACTTTATCAACGGTTTTAATTGGTCTCCAGAGAGGAAAGTATGGTAGACAATTTCGCCATCTAGTAATCTCTTACACGATCACTATCTAGTATTGTCTGAAACAGAATGAATTCTAAAGTCGGTTTTCTTGAGCAAAAGTTGAAGAACGTGAGTTTCAGGTCAATGATCAACTAACTCGGCAACGGATTGGCGGCCTGATTGTCCGAATGGTTAGCATATGTTTAGCAATGGTTAGGGTATCTGCTCTCCTACCAAAAGGCTGCGAATTCTAATCCCCCCAATTGTCGTTGGTGTAGTTGCAGTTAGTTGTAGTTGATGGATTGAGTGGTGGAGACAAAGAGATGCAGAGCAGGAGTTCTCCCTCGATGAGTCTTTGGACTCCCTGGAGGTGTCAGTAATAACAATAATAATAATTGAATAAACGTTTAGTTTATTTATATCTGATCAACGCATGTTAGGTCACTATACCTATAGAACTTTAGTGGTGTGTGTAAGTAAGAGGCATAGAAGAAAGGAGGTGGCTGTTCACATTTTGCTTGAGCAGCTGAGGGTTGTAATCTTTGGAGAAGGCAGAAAGGGGGAGATTGTTCCAAAGGAGAGAAGTAGATGGAATGAGAGAGAAAGCCATGAAGTTGGTTGGGTGACTTGCAAGATGCACTGTAAAATGATGTTGGATAGCAGCAGGGGCTCTTTTTCTTAATGAGAGACTGGAGGAATAATTGTAGACAATTCATCAGAGCACTGTTCGTGGAAATATCTGTAGTAGAGGCACAATGCAGAAAGTAAATGACTGTGTGAGAGAAGGATTGAATTGGGTTTGTGAGAAGCGGGGGATCATTAATTAGCTGGATTGCTCAATTCTCTTCTGAAGAGAATTGAGCAATTTTAGAGAGGGGTTTGGTGCATCACACCAAATATGGGAACAATATTTGGTGTGGTGCATGTCTATCCTTCCACCCAAATCCATGGCTGGGCGGATTTGGGATTGTATTAGGGTTAGCATCTGTAAAGGTGTGAGTAGTGTCTCGTGCAAAAACGTACACCCAATGTTTTGACAGCTGCTGAAGCTATAAATGAATACGGTTGTGCCAGGAAAGATCGGAGGATGCAAGTCACTTCAAGAAGAGAAATCTGCTCATGTTTGAATATCTCAGTATTATTAAAGGTAAAGGGGGGGCGGGATGCTAGCTCTTTCTTTCGTGAGATCAGACAGGAATTAGATTTGGTGGCATTGAAATTTCTCCTTCCCCACTGGGTTAAAGCAAGTAGATCTGAGTTCAGGTCGCGATAGATTTTGAGGATTCTAACACTTGGGCACCACAAGTTTTGATGAATGAAAAGTAGGAATGGAGTGTACTGTCATCAGGAAAGCTATAGATAGGATCGGAAGTCTGAGAGAGTAGGTCATTTAAAAAAACAAGAAGAGAGTGGGTGAAAGAATACAACCCTGGTGTACTGCTGCATTGGTGAGAAATCTGAGGGGAGTAAACCATTCACCATGACACGTAGTGAGCCACCGGTGCGATAGATGGCGATCCAGTTGCAGATTGAGGAAGGCCGACCATAGGATGGCAGTTTGGTGAGTAGGTTCCTGTGCCAAACCAATCAAATGCCTTTAGAAATGTGGAGGGCAACCACGTGAGTTTTGCTCCACCCACCATGGTTTCAATTCAGAGGTGGGTGGAGGAAATCAAGAACTTAAGCAGTAGAACACAAATGGGAGAATCCGTACTGCTAGTCACTGATTAGTCGGTCTGACTCCAGGGGATCCATGAATTGGTTGTTGATGACCTTCCTAATTTTAGAAAGAAAGGAAATAAAAGAAATTGGACATTAGTATGTTGGTCGACTTTTATCACCTTTCTTTGGGATAGCCTAGATGTGTACCTGCTTTTATGTTGTAGGGTAGATGCCGGTTCAACAGGATAGGTAGAAGAGAAGAGGCAATACAGGATAGGTTTTAGTCCTAGAGCTCAATTTTAACATAATAAGTGGGACACAATCAGGACCAGATGCCTTGTTTGTGTTCAGTATATTAAGAATTCTTCGGATTTCGTTTTGTTGGAAGTCTTTGGGTGACATGAAGGGAGCCATTATTGGTAATGTGGAGAGAAGTTTGCTTTGATCACGAATGCAGGAATTTCAAGAGAAGAGAGAACCCAATAAGTTCGCCTTGTTTTTTTTAGTGAGGTAACTACAATATTATCTGGTTTTGATAATGCTGGAAACCTGGATGGGTAAAGTTGCACCCAGTGGCCTTGGCAAGAACCAAGAGGAGAAACTGCCATTTGGTCAGTCAAAAGTTTGAAGCATTTAGCCCTTTCGAAGTCTGATGGAGTTGGTGATGATACTTTTACAATGGTTGAGAGCTGCAGATAAGGCAGAGTGGGTGCTGCAATTTTGGCCTTGAGCCATTCGTGGTAAACAGAGATTTTTTTCTTTGACGGTATTGGAACACTTTTCAGGAACCAAGGCTTGAATGCTGGATGAAAATTTGGAGTGGAATAAAGTATGAAAGCATTCATTCCTGTGAGGATGTTGCTTCTTATTCTATCTGAGCAGGAATTTGGATCAGAAGAACTGAAGCCATGATCGGACCACGGGACAGAATTTGCAGGGTCCTCCCAGTTGGCACCATTGTAGTTCCAAAGGACACACGACTGTGAACCGGCGGGTAAAGGTTGTTCTGTGGCAAAAGAGACCTGTATGTGGTTGTGGTCTGAGTACCAAGAGGATAACTGTCAAACAGTACACCTGGAAAGGGAGCTTGTTAGGAAGAGGTCAAGTGTGTTGGCAAATGGGGAGGGGGTTGGATGGCATTCTGATAGCAAAGTTGATGATCTGCAATAGGTCTTTTCTGAGGGCAAACACCTTGGCATCCCTGCCTGCTTGATTGGTGCAGTTAGAGAAGGTGGAGCCAAAGTGAGTTGTGGACATTGCAATCTCTGAGACCGATGACCTGACTATTTAGCTATATCGACTGCAGAAAGGAAAGTCGGTCCTTAGATAGAGATTTTTGAAGAGGTGAGAATTACTGAGATAGTTAGGAGAGCAATGGAGAGAGTATATAAAAATGGCAGGTTGGTTAGGTATAGAAACTTTGACCCATACCAGACCAAACAGTGGAGGATTCAATGATGTGCAGTCTCTCCTATGGTATATCAGTTCTTATGTATGCACAGGTGCATTCCTGGTGTCCGAAAGAGCTGTGTAAAGTGTGATGTGGGCAGTTAAGTTTGGACTGGCTTTTCAGGTTGTCTGTTGGACTTCTGATAGAAATAGTATTTCTGATTTAGATGACTGTAGGTGATGCTGTACATCGTTTATTGCTGATTAGATGGTAGATGTTGATGAGGTGGAGGTGAAAATTTTATTTCGTAAGAATTGATGCTCTGGATTTTTTAAATGTTTTTAAATGATTTAAATGTTTGATTTTTTTGGGCGGTTTTTGTTTATTATGAGTTATTTTGAACTAACTTTGTACTGGAAACATATAAAGCAATGAAACCAGATTGCCTTTATAAACACAACTCAAGGTTCTGGAGGTGGTGAGAGGCATGTTCTGTTGGTACGGAACAGATCAGTGATGTTGGTGAAAGGTCAGATATCCTCTAAGCAATAACTGAGGACACTCGACCTTCAAGCAATACCTATTTTATCTGATTAAATCCACTCTGCAAAATTCTTGCACGATAGACAGTACATGTTTCATGGACAAAAATGGTATGGTCCATCGCGCAAGAATTTTTCAACTGTGGTTCAGCAAGCATGACAGTGATTTCCTCCGTTTTCCTAGTCACCACATAGCGCGAATCTAAACCCAATGAAAATGTATGCGACATGTTAGAAATACGGATCCAGATCACAGTCCTCTTCCTACAAATCCTCTTCCTACGTCAATCTGAGCAGATTAACGAGTGTTGATTGAATGCCTGCTATGTTGTACAATTCAACACCTTGCGGAATCTATGCCAAACTGCATATGCGCTATAATTCAGGGTAAAGGAGGTCCAACATAGTATTAAAGAAGCTTTTAATTCATTGGCCAATAGTGTATTTCGAAGGCGACAGTATTCAGAAGTGGCATTCAGTCCTCAGTCCAGGTATTAGATCTATCGATTGTGATGAAACATATCTCTTACTGCTATTACTACTACTAATATAGTCTGTAGTGTGTTTGCTTATTACCATGAGCCCATCACTTGTTGTTTCCATACCTTGACTCTTTGCTCATTGTGGAATGAGGGAGAATCGACGTCATACAAGCCAACATTCCTCCCATCAAATATTCAGTGCTGGCATTCATTCTACATCTCCTCCTCCTCCTCCTCCTTATACATATATTAGACCTAGTGGCGTGTTATGTTCGTATTAGAAATGGCCTATTACAATTTTTAACCGCGACCGCCTCGAGAATACGGTGGTTGGTCCTATTCTTTCGGTGTGTCCTATGCCGGTAGATACATGTGTTCACATGGCCGGATTACCTGTTCTGGAGGAAGAAAAATTCGAGTTTCTAGGTCAAACAAATCCTCTCCCCCATTACCAGGCCGTTCAACTCACCTTTCATCGAAAAAGACCAGATAACGGTTCCTCAGTTCTTGGATAGGACATCATTCACCCCTCTTTACTCACCCCTATTTGGTTCATAATGACCAGACATCTTCTGGAGGGGGAGAAGGTCGTTGTAGAGAAGGGCGATCGCACCCTATCCCCTACCCTGTTAGCCTCTTCCACCTAACCCTCTTTCGTCCCTCTTCTCATTACAAACTCGTGATAAAATAAAAATGGAAAAGAAGGGGTGATCTCAATGAGGTTGTTCTTTAAATATATTTATGACAATTTATGACATAATTATACCATACAGCAGACACTATAACTTTTTTATCAAGCCACACAGCAGCAAATCTAAAAAAGTCTTAAAAATACATTAACTAAGTCTCATTTCTCATGAACTTTCTTTTTCTTTTTCTTTTAAATCCCGATAATTTTTGAAATATGAGTGGCAGTAATAGACAGATATAAAAATAAAAAGGATGTAAGAGCAAGTAATATTAGTAAGACTTTCGATGCATTTTTCAAAAAGAAAGAATATAAAACTGATGACTATGCTCGTTCAGCTAAAGAATCTAAATTTTCTTTTCTTTTCACACCGTTGTACATGATAAAAAGTTTAATTCATGTGACTGCCAATCGAAATTTACCGTATTTTTTGGACCATAAGATGCACCTTTTTAAATAGAAAAATTGACTTTAAATTGGGGTGCGTCTTATGGTCCGAAGGTAACATTAAAATACGAATTTTTACACTGTACCGAAGTTGTTAGCGAAGTTCAATTACTGGCGCAATATGTTAATGAAATTAGTAAGTACCCCACTGAAGGTAGGCACCTAAGTTATCTCGCTGCATGTGGGTGAATCACCGATTTAGAGCGTCAATAGTCATTAGTGTGTAAATACATGTGCTTTTGTACGGCTCATTTGAATTATTTTTTATAAGTCGTTAAAATTTTTATCTTAAATTAGAAAAAAATGAGTGTAAAACAAAAAAGACTTTCATATAACGTGAGTTATAAATTAAATGTGATAAATTATGCAAAACAATATGGAAACAGAGCAGCAGAAAGACATTTTGGTCCACCACCAACAGAAAAAATGGTCTGCGAGAGGAGAAAACAAGAGGAACGATTAAAACTGCTATGTAAACACAAGAAAACATTCCGTTCGCAGCTAGAAAAATGGCCAGAATTGGAAATACAAATGAAAAATTGGGTAACAAATCATCGAAACATGGGAATATCTGTTTCTACGAAAATGATAATTTTTGAAGCTAAACGATGGGCAACTGCGAATGGAATTTTAGATTTTATCGGATCACCGTCTTGGTGCTTTAGATTTATGAAAAGACACGGGTTATGCATGCGTACAAAAACCACTCTAGCCCCAAAAATGCCGGCTGACTATGATGCTAAAATTATAGAATTCCATAGATTTGTGATATCAGCGAGAAAGAAATTTAACTTTGAGCTTAATCAAATTGCGAACATGGATGAAATGCCTCTAACTTTTGATGTTCCTTCAAATCGGACAGTAGATTCAAAAGTCACCAAATCAATAGTGATCAAAACAACAGGTCACGAAAAAACTGTAGTTTTAGCTTGTTGCGCGGACGGAACAAAACTACTCCCCTATGTTATTCTTCAAGAGAAAAACGTTACCGAGAGATGAAATTCCACGTGCATTATTATCCACGTTCAAGATAAAGGCTGGATGAACGAAACAGGAATGAAATTATGAATACAAAAATATGGGCAAAACTTCAGGTGCATTGTTTAAAAAGCCTGTGATGTTAGTGTGGGATCAATTCAGAGCGCATAAAGCAGAATCAACCAGGAAGCTACTAAAAGAAATGAATACAGAATTAGCTGTCATTCCTGAAGGCCTTTCAAGTCAATTACAACCCTTGGATGGATCTATCAATAAACCATGCAAAACTTTTAGGCGGGAAGAGTGGAACAAATGGATAGCAAAGTCAAATCACGATGTTACAGCAACAGGACGTATGAAACGGCCAACAATTTCAGAAGTATGTACCCGGGTGAAACATTCATGGGAAGCTGTGAAAGAAAAGACGATTATAAAGTAATTTAAGAAATGCGGGATAAGTAATGCAATGGATGGTATCGAAGACGACGCAATTTTTGAAGGGCGTGACAACAATAGTTCAGACGAAAGTAATACAAACGGTGACATTTACGAGAGGAGTGACAGTACCGAGAGTGAAGATGAACTGAATATTGCTAATACAAATGATTGTAACAATAAATAAAAATTAAGTAAGCATTTGTAAATATCTTTATATAATAAAATACTTTTTTCTAAAAATCGTCTCATAAATTTGGGGTGCGTCTTATCGTCCGAAAAATACGGTATTTCAAAACTTTATGATTCATACTATTCCAGTGGCAGAACAAGCACAGAGGCCATAGCTAATGACGTAATTGTAGCATTTGTAATGGATGAAGAACAAAATGAATTAAATAGTGGCAATTTTTATATATCATAGATTCTCCAACAGACTAGCATATTTGTTTTACGGTTTGAATTTAAAGTAAGACTGATAGAATTTGATAATTTTACAGGAGAGACAGCAGATATTTTAACCCAACACATGACTAAATCTCTTAAAAAGTTTGGTATAGAAAACAAATTTGTATCGTACTGTGTAGATAACATAAATGGAAAATAAATAATAAAATATTATTGGAAACAAAGATTTCTGCTTAATTATGCATGCAAAACTATTTACGACTGTAAATTAGCAAATCGTAGTGCCATCTGTTCACACTGCAGTGAAATTAACCGAACATCAAAAATAAGGATAAGGGTGTCTTTACCAACAAAATTATGCAAACGCAAAACGCAGATTCTAATTCAATTCCATGATTGACTCATTTCCTTTAGTAAATACTTACTAAGCCATTAAGTAAGATATGGTTGTCTAAAATATGATCTTTGGAAGTTGTAACGGAGGATTTAATATGAACATTATAGTACCAGACTTGAAATAATAATAATAAATAATTACTTTATTAGTGTTGGGAAAATTATGCAACATAATAAGGATGAAGAACATAGAAAAACATTCAATACAAATGGGAAAAAACTACGAAATGTCGGAAATAATAGCATTATAGATGCTACATTTCTTTATAGTGAATATTCAACTATTTCCTGAAGAAATTTGTATTTCGGATTGAATTATTGTAAGATTTACCATGACCAAAACCACTTTGTAGGTGGAATGAATTACCTGAAAAGGTTGGAAAGTATAATTCGTGGTTAATTAAATACAACCACCAACTGAATTTGATATTGGTTCTCTTTCTATGGACGAACTGAAAGATGGATAATACAATCAACATGCAAATATCAAATGTTGATCACCAAAGGTAGAGACAAATGTGCATTTTTTGTCGATCTGTATTGACAAAACACTCCTCATATCTCTAAAAGGAGGGAAATCCATTCTTATTATGGAAGATACATACAATGGGATGTGGTTATCGAGAATCAACTGGGAAACACTGTGAAAAACATTGGCACAATATCCTTGGTTATATGCAGTACAGAGTAGATTATGAAGTAGATATCATAGACTATAATATTATGAAATGCGAAGATGGTGAGCTTATCCTCGATGCAAGAGGAAATAGTACAAATGAAGTTAATATAATCGTTTACTGTTCTTGGAAACTGAATTAGAAGCTATATGAATTATGATTCGAATAATAGCAACTCTTCTCAACTTTTCGATGGTAAAATCAGAATTTCAAGACTTTATTCAGTTTGATAAAAATTCTTTATTTTGGGACATTTACGAACACTATACAAAGACCACTTGTGCATATTTAGTGATAGAGGAATACATGGAATCTTTAATCAGACATCGTGTACTTTCCAGGCTGACATCGTATCATATGTACGGAACTGTGCATCCAACGTCTTTAGGTCTTAGACCTGAAGATCTAACCATCAGATCAGTTCTAACTTTAGATCTAATCTAAAAGTTAATTTTAAATGTAACAGAATATAAAATTAAGCAACAAGTGACTGATTACAAAGAATTAATATCCAACTGGTGCTGTTCAACAATATCAGTGCTATTATAAGTATTATAAAATATTAAGTGAAATTACTTTTCATATCATTAGAATGATTATTAAGTAGTTGAGCAATGTTATCCAATTTATTCTGCTTAACACGTTAGTTTTGCTTTATTGTGTATATGATAAAAAATAAATAAATAAAATAAAGGATGACAGTAAAACGGGGAAGGAGACAGTATGAATGCGAATATGCATAAGTCAACCTACACGACCGGAGGGGAAGAGAAAATCTCATGTCATTTATCGAGTCTATCGTACCATGCTGGCGATAGTATATGGGTCAGTTACTTCTGACCGAATTTTTTAAAATTATCTTCAGTAGCGGATTAGTCACAATTTTACTCAATCCTACTCTAAGCCTGAACACGTGGGATAAAGTTCCTCTAAGTGCACACGTTTTCCCCTTGATTGTTCTACGTCTAATTAACATATTAATAAAAATGAACAATTTCTATATCTAATGATGAAGATTAAATAATTATTATGATAATTATTATCACAGCACTGAATCAAATGGACAATTAGGCATACTTTTGTCTTTGATTTTACATTAAAATGTCATATTAAAAATAAAATTATTGGAAAAAACTTAGTGCGTTTGTTTGGCTGAATGGATAACATATTTGCCGCCCATCAACCAGGATGTGGATTTGAATCCCACCGCAGGCATTTGTGTTTGGGACTCTCATTAAGTGATAGATGAGCATCGTGAGCCCATCCTGAAGTTACTTGAAAAAGTTCCGTCTCTGTCTGGAGAGTAGGGTTTCTAGATTATCTGACCTTGTTGTTTCCACTCTTCTACCGTTTTATAGGGTTACATTCTTTTATGGATAGGACTCGTGAAATTTTAATAGAGATCGTAATTCTAAAATTTTAATTACATTCTATCTACACAAGAAGAATTATCATCGTTGATTTATTACTTTTGAATGAATTTTGACTAAATATTATTCACTTATGGAGGAGAAAAATATATTCAGCGAGTTTGCAACCTAAAATTGAAAATACGATTTCACTACGCTACGGCTTACGCATATAACCGAATAAAAATCACACCAGCAGGCATTATTATTATTTACATGAATACACTTTGAAAAGGTTCCGATTTCAAATTTCGATTTTTAGTATTACCGATTGATTTAGAATGAGTTTGTGGCAAATTTACAGCATCGAAAGAGAGCTTTCAAATGGTTTATTATAAACAAAAATAGATGAGGGGGTCAACAGTAACAGCTTTTTATGCATATGCGATTCCGCAATATCAATTCCAACACAAATAATACTTCCTAACTAGTTTTCAGCGCCTCCATAGCTCAAGGAATATCTTCCAGTCTATACAGCAAATATCCTTTATATACTATCATAAATTGAAGGTGAGTGAGCCGATCTGATATGGCGGTGACAGGAGTGTTGTTGACATGAACTTGGGATGTCTATCTCGTCCCCAAGTCAGAGACTGGAGAGAAAACACACGCAGAAATAATCCAATAAGAAGCCTTATTTGCATCGGACTTAACTGCAAACAACCCAGCCCATCACCAGTTTTCTTTCAACATTCTCTTTCAAACTAGTCGTTATCTGTCAGGCCTCAGATTTCATCAACTCTCTCTCTTACATTTCCATCTTCTAAAGCCCACCCAGGGCTGCATTTATATTTTTGGAGGCCCTAGGCGCAATGTCATTATGAGGCCTTAAAAGAACAAGTCTAATTTAGTTCATCAAATTCATACGCATTTTTTTTAGTTTATTGGAAATAAAAGTCGACATTTAGAACTCATTTTAATAAAATAAAAATAACATAACATCGGTATACATATATTTGCATTAAAAAAGTATAAAATAATTCAGTTCAAATTTAAATTAGAAAACAAAAATAGCTAAAAGTTTTTTTTCCGGCTTTGGTTTTAGCAAATATATCTATAATATCATCATAATTAATCGAGTCCATTACATCTGATTCAATGCATAATAACGACAAGTCACATGTTTTATTTTGGTGTAAGTTGCTTCTTAAATAATTTTTTATTTGTTGTGCACAATGAAAATGAGCGTTCAAGCACTTGCATTTGAAATAGGCATCGTCAAAAATATTTTTAAAATTGTGCATAATTTTAATTGAAGAATTTTCTTCCTATAGCATTATTAAAAATTGCTTAACTTCATCAATAATTTTTTCTGATATCAGTCAATATCAGTTCCATAGGTTTGTAATATTTTGTTAATATTAGTCTTGTACTTGTCTTGATCTAATTCTTTCTTCAAAAAATGTCAAACATATCTAATATGTCTAAATAGCTTTTTGCTCTTTCATTAATTTCCAAATTAGCAAATGACATTGCAAATGACATTAAAAGTATTAACAATGAAATTTATTTTCTTTCCCAATTAATATAATCTAATCATAGATTGGGAAACTTCGTCAAACATTTTTTTTCGTTTTTTCACTCTTTGCTTCTCATCTTTAAATTTTATCTCATCTGTTAATAAATTCTCTTCTTCATTTAAAATCAAAATTATTCCTTATATCTAAAATAAAATAGAACACTTCACAAATCCTGAAATTTTAACGGAACACCTTGGTTAGTGTTGAGTATCATCAGTCTCGTATTTAATGTAAAGCTAAGCGTACACTATCGCTGCAGCAGGCTGCATCGCATCGCAAAAAGGCGACAGTTCACATTACAGGCGTGCCGGGCCGCATCGCATCACATTGACCTTGCTTGTAACCCGCACCTTTCCAAGAATAGATACCTCCGTACTTCACTCGCGCTCCGAGGTGTTGACAACCGCGGGCGGTTGTTAGCCAGCACGCGCTGGCCTTAGCACAATCCACACGCAAAGTGAGGAACGCCTGATTTTCAAACATGTGTGAACTTGTCGCAGCATTTAAAGCCATTCCAGGCTCATATTAATTTTGATAATTTTTCACGGAACACTTATTCACTTTCCACAGAACATAGTTTGGGAAAAGCTGGATTAGAGCATGGTATATAATGTGCAGAGGGGCTTTGTTTTTTTCAACCTGGCTTGTAAACGTGTATAGACACCTTGCATATTGGCAGCGTTATCATAGCTTTGCCCTCTGCAAATTTTTAACTCCAAAGATAATTCTTAGTTTTTTAACACTACCTTTTCTAAATATAAGGAATTATGTTGTGTAATACTGGTGAACCCGATAAATGTTTCTCTAATGTCAGAATTTGCAGTAACGTACCTTAATATAATAGCTAGTTGGTCATTATGGACAACGTCTGGTATTGAATCGAGTATTATTGCAAAATAAGCAGCTTCCTTAATTTCTGATATTAATATTTGTCTTGTTTTTTTTTACTATTAACGTTATGAAGTGTGGTAAGAAAGATAATTTGATCTTCCAGAACCAGTTGGCGTACATTTTCATGTAATGTTTTAAAAAAATCATCAAATTCACTTAAATAATGTAAACATGATAAATAATTTCCGCAAGAATCATAAAAAATATCATTTGTATTTCCTTTAAATGCTAGCACTAGTTTACTCAGTAACTTAATGATAGCTATTATTCTTTTAAAACTTCTCTGTAATAATTTTCTTCAGATTGTATTTGTTTGATCAATTCAGAATCAATTCGACTATTTACAGAACTTGATTTTCTTTTGAGATATGTGCGCATAGCTCGTATATGCTCAGTAGAACGCTCGTGGCACATAAAGTTTTTGTTATATTTCTTATGATAATAATTACAATCAACGGAGGAGAAAGCGTCCTGTCTTACACGTGATATTTCTTTATACAATCTTCTAAAGATTCTTCAAGCTTCCCATTCACACCTCAGAGTTTTAATGTTTTAAAATAGTTTTTCAAGTGGAATACTACCATATACTCTTGCGAGATCTATCTATCTATCTCTCCCTTTCATCTATTCAGACGGGTTGGGTCTCCTCCTAATGAGGAGTTACGGCAAAATAATGCAGCCGGAACGCCACTCCTCTGCTGCATCCCTGATGGAAGTATTCATGACTGTAGTCCGTGTGTGTGTTCACAGGACCCGTTGGACTTCTTGCGGGATGAAAAAACCCCAGCTAAAGTGGGGGGGGGGGGTAAACCTACTGCCTTCGCTGAGGACCGGCTAACTTGGCTATGGCTGAGGAAGATCCTTGAGTTCCTCACGTCTCCGATGAGAATCGAACATAGGACAGTCCTTCCCCAGGCATATGGTTGCGGAGCGCACAGACACTAGGCTAAGCACATGGACCTTGCGAGATCAACAATTGTAAATTTAATTATTGTAATTTCATGTAACTTTGAAAAAAAAAAAGATTTCCTACAATAGTAGGAAATAACAATACAAGATTGTAATTGTTGTTGAAACAATCCTCACATTCTGTTTTATTTCTCGTTTTGTAAATTGAGGTATTTCAGCACTGCGATCGGAATAGCATTTATACAGCAGCAACCTTTCAGGTGTTTCATATTTTACGACCTCCGCTGCTGAAAAAATTAGCATAAAAGTTTCTCCAGCTTTACCCTGAATTATTACCTCGGTAAGTATTTCTTTCAAAGTAATTACTCCGTACCTACATCTTATTGTTATCTTTAGTTTTAGATTATCTTTAAGTTATGTGATTCTTTCGGTAGGTAGTACGCTTTCCTATATTTCTCACCTTTCTCAGTAGCTTTCAAAACATTTTGTCAGATCAATGATATTTATCTTCTATATTCCTTCGAAAATCTTCTCATTCCTCACATCCAAAATCCTTTTTCACATAACTTACTATTTGCTCAATGTTGTCTAAGAGCATTATGTTGACTTATTAGCCAGTACGTCCGCTTCACAATTTAACGTTTCTTTGTTTTATGGACATTTTTCTTCTCATGGTCGGCTTCGTTAATTTATGATCAATCACGAAGTTTTTTCTTTTATTTTCTATCTGTACACGAAACTTTACCTCCATGCTTTTCTTATTGAATCAGTCAAGCGATGTTTGCTGATTAACTAAACCAATCAATAACTGCGTGAATCTAATCATTTAATAAACTAATAGTCGCTTTTGTTTGCCAACCAATTGGATACTTATTTTAATTCTGCTCAATAGCAGTTGATAATTTCCTGTTTCAATTCCTATATACACGCTTGGATCTTAGATCAACAGAAGACACACAGCCAACAAGGATGTAATCTACGAGACTCTTCTTGTTTCGTGTATTCTCTTCGTATGAATTTATGAATTTTTTATGTCGGAACATGCTATTAATGATCATCAGTTCTGTCTTGAAAATAAATTTAGAAGATACCATCATATTACATATACTATTTTCTGCAAATATTTCTATATGTCTGCGTTGCATATCCTACTTGGCTATTTATGTTTTCAATAAGAGCTGCGATCTCTCTCTCTCTCTCTCTCTTTGATGGCTCGAGATATTCCTGTACGTCGTTTCTACTGGACCATCCCTTAAGAGCTCAAATAATTGTTACTGTTATTGTCCGGTTTTTCCCATTTTGAAAGTGCCAACATTCAGAATTTAATCTTGGGAGGGGGGGAGGGGGAGTTTTGATTTGAGACTACACACTACGCATCGCATACGACCTATGCTAATGACCATCTGCAGTGATCGACAATATACGAAATCCGTGATCTCCTCTAGCCTGGGTCTGGCAAACGAAGTAGCACTTGGTCCGCTCGACCACTGCCTTGTTCGCCTTGTGTTCACAGCGGCGTGATTCCCGAGAGCTATACGGTATTCCCACCTTATGTGACCGCTAATTCATAAGTAGAAATAGAAGACACGACACAACATAAATAAAATAATTTGTTTTATTTATTCGTATGGAGTTTCCTCCCTTTTCTCTCCCGTCCCTATTGGAACGAGTTGAACCGCTTCATTGGGGGGGGGTTAATTATTTATGACTGTAAATACGTGTATGTTCAGGGCCGGTTTGCATGTTATAGGGGACGAAAAACCTATTTCTGAGTGAACACAAAAACCCTACCACGGTATGAGATCGGCCAACTCACCTTTCGTCGAAAGAGACCAAATAAATGTTCTTACGTTACTGGGAGTCTTTCATACTGAAGAAATTCATCTATACCGACCGAGCTATGGAGGATCAATAAAATAATGAATATTAATTAGGAAGAGATGTTTGGAAAATTTTCTAGTGTTTTTTCCATTTTCTTTGGGGCTTTCCGGGTCCCTTGCCTCGTGCGCCACTGCTCGCATTACTCTTTCTTCAGACTTACCCCTTCAAGAAGATTAGCTTCCTCTTTTGCTTTGAAAACTGTAGCTATATTTCCTTCCTTTGATCCCTGGTGCCTGAAAAAATATTGTTTTGCCTTAGTCTCGGTAATAACAGTTATATAAACCTGGCATTTTATTAAAAACTAATTAAATACGATTAAAATATAGAATGGAAAATGTGTTATGTGTGCGTGTGTATGGGCGGGCGGGTGGTGTGTGTGTGTGTGTGTGTGTGTGTGTGTGTGTGTGTGTGTGTGTGTGTGTGTGTGTGTGTTAGGTGGTTCCTGCATGCCAAAGATTTATTTGTAAACCTATAGGACACATTTATAGTGGGCGGATTAAGGATTGCTTTTTCTATTTTTTTTATTTATTTTAAATGTTTTTATTTATTTTTACGTATAAAGTTTTGATAGTCAGTTTCTTCACCAATGTACCCAGAAATGACGCATTAGGCTTAGCATTCCACACAGCCACTACTGGCCATCAAGTACTCTGGCAACAGAGAAACATGTCATATATATTGGTAACAACAGTTCCACAAGGAAATTTAAAGAATATGTATTAATACTTAGGACCCCTACACAGTGCAATAAAAATCAAGGATCGATTTTACATGAAGTGTGGTCTGCTTTCATCAAAACGTTAACTGTCTCGGACATCGGATATACCACTCGTGAGCCACAGAACGTGACCAGAACTAGCAAAGTTCCAACACGCATACAGT
The DNA here is from genome assembly GCF_054136105.1 of Typopeltis vanoorti. Taxonomy (NCBI): domain Eukaryota; kingdom Metazoa; phylum Arthropoda; class Arachnida; order Uropygi; family Thelyphonidae; genus Typopeltis; species Typopeltis vanoorti. The sequence continues at coordinate 69,986,713 of NC_143555.1, forward strand.
AACGACGATATCATTTGAATTCGGGTTTCTCAATTACTTGACAGTTGTGAAGTTATAAAAAAAATATCCAATGTGTAATTAATTGTCAATAAGCTTTTGTTGTGTTCAACCTTTATATACCATTACCCCTGATAACGTAAGTCTTACGACGAAAGAAACTTGTCGGGTGTTTTAATTGTTCATGTTTAATCATCATCATCATCATCATCAGTGCATCAGTCTTCGAACTGGTAGCTCAGCAGCAATTTCCTCCATTCCATCCTTTTCTTCTTAATCTCTTGGAAGCTCCTCAGGCTTTCTTTGATTTGGTCAACAAAGCTTTTCCTTGGTCTGCCTCTTCTTCTTTTCCCTGCCATGTTTCCTTCAGTTATTCTTTTCACAAGTCCATCATGTCGACGTATATGTCCATACCACCTATCCCTTCTAATTTTGATTGATCTAATTAGAGTTCTTGTTTCATTTCTCTCTCTCTCTCTCTCTCTCTCTCTCTCTCTCTCTCTCTCTCTCTCTCAGAACTTGTTCATTTGATTTGTTTTCTCTGTCCATTTTATTCTGTTCATGCGAGTCCAGCACCACATTTCACAAGCCTCCAATCCTCTTATGGCTTCTCTGCCAAGAATCCAGGTTTTACATCCATACAATGATGCTCAATGCTCAATATCAATGTCTTTATTAATTGTTTTTTCAATTGTAGGTTGAGGTTTCCTCATAAAATGCTTTTCATCTCAGAGAATTGGGCTTTTGCGTTGTTTATTCTTGATCGTATGTCTTCTCTTGTTCTGCCATCGTCTGTTATTAGGCTTCCTAATAAGTATTTAAAGTTTTTTACTTGTTTTCTAGTATTCTAGAATTCAGTATTTCTAGAATAATTAAAAAATTAATTCTAGTATTATGTTTAATGTTCTTCTGTTTTCTGCTACAAGGACTACATCATCAGCAAATCTCATACTCACGACTTGCTCACCATTTATCTTCATGTCGTTATTTATTGTATCTTAATTTCCTGAATGGCATTTTCAATATATATATTAAATCAAAGTGGTGAACGCATACCTCCTTGACTTACTCCACACCTTATATTTATTATTTTCTCCGTATCATTGATTTTTATAAATTTGATAAATTAGTTTCCTATCCTTCAAGCCTATGTCGATACTATGTCGATATCGACAATTTAGGAGAATTTGCTGATTTACTTTATCAAATGCTTTCTCTAAATCTTCCTAACTTCTTCACGCATTAGATGTAGAATCTGTTGCGACCTCTTCTTTAATGGCATCTTTTAATCTTTTTCTAGGTCTTCCTGTTCTTCTCTTATTCTTTGGTTTCCGACTGTAGACTTGTTTTATTATTCTATCTTCACTTCTTCTTTCCACATGTTCGACCCATTTCATTCTTCGGGTTGCTACCCAATTGTTTATTGCTTGTATTTCACACTGTTTTCTTATGTGTATTTTTTATTTTATCTAATCTAATTTTATTCACTATTTTTCTTAATATATTCATTTCACCTGTGTTTAACATTTGTCTTGTTTTCCTAGTTCTGGTCTTGTTTCTGCATTATATGTCATAATAGTTCTGATTACTAGGATTTATAATAGTCTTATAATATTTATATTTATAATAGGCTTTATAAATTCTGGTTTTTGTCTGTACTCTAAGTCAGAGAACAAGTTGCAGCTTTTACAACTTGTTTTCTGACTTTAGACGTGGCCTTCCTTCCCAGTTCAGTTGTATACCGAAATAGTTGTAATTCCTTATCTGTTCAATAATAGTACTTCCAATTCTAATTTGCGGTTTTTCTGATATTGTCATACATTTTGTTTTAGTTTTTGATATCTTCATATTATACAATTTTGCTGCTTTATTAAATAGATGTAGTAATATTTGTAGTTGAGTTTCATTGTCTGCAATTAATATTACATCATCTGCATAGTTTCTTATTATTCTGTTGTTTATTTTCACTCCTTTATTTTGTATTTTATTAACTTTTTGTATTATTTCGTCTATTATTATATTGAATATTGTTAGACTTAAAGAGTCTCCTTGTCTAATGCCATTACTAATTTGTATCTATTTACTTGCTTTTTCCTTGTGTTTTTATTATACAGCTAGTATTATCATATATTTCTTTAATTATTTCTGTTAGGTTTTCTGATACAGGAAGCAAATGTAAGTGTTTTTACTAAGATCTATTCTTCTCTCTATTATTGTTCTTAAACAGAGTATTGCCTCTCTTGTTCCTTTGTTCTTTCTGAATCCAAATTAGTCTTCATCCAGTAGAAAATCTAGCTTCTAATAAATTCTATTTTGAATAATGTTTAGTAGAATTTTGCTAACATGTGGGATTAAAGCTATTGTCCTGAATCGGCTGCATTTATTAGCATTATTCGTTTTTGGTAATATAGGTGATTTCATGAACTCCTTTGGTATTTCTCCTCTATCATAGATTTGGACTATTAATTGATAGAGTAAGGTTTTTGTCTCCTCACCTAGATTTTGTAGTAGTTCTCTAGGAATATTGTCTACACTGGACTTTTTCCCTTACACATTTCAGACAGTGCTTTATAAAATTCATCTCGCATTATTGGGGGTCCTAGATTATCTTCATTTTGATTTTCTATGCTGATATCAACATCAGGTTCGTCGCCATTACAGAGATTTTCAAGATAATTCTTCCATTCCATTAATATATCCTCAGATTCTATGAGTAATTTTCCATTTTCGTTTTTGATGGCATTTTTTTGCTATTCTCGTTAAATTTGAAAGTTAATTTGTTAATTTCTTTAGGCTCTCTCTCTCTCTATGTTTTCTTTTTTAAATAATAAATCTGTTATTACACTGTTCTTTCAGGTATTCTTTACATTTTTTTGTAATTTGATTTTTATGATATTTGTATTTGGCCGCATCTTCTTATTCTTTAACACCATTTTTATATGTTCTTCTTCTTTCATCCATAAGGCCAAGTATTTCATCTGTTATCCAATGTTTTCTTTTTTCTTTTTCTGTATTTTTCAATAATCGATTTGATGCATTTGTAATAGTCTCTTTAATCATATTCCATTGGTTTTCAATATTATTCTGACTATTTACGTTTTCTGGAATGCTGTGATCAATTACCTCTTGATACCTTCTCTTTACGTCTTTACTCTTTAATTTTTCAACGTTCCATCTTATTGGTTTGTCTCTTCGGATTTGTTTCAGTTCTGTTTTCATTAAGACAGGGTTATGGTCACTACCGATGTCGGCACCTGGATAGCTTTTGCAAATTTTTTATCTGGTTTTTGTATCTTTTCTTAACCAATATAAACTATTTGATATCTATTTCAATCTGAAGGTGTGCCTTCCAGGTGTATCTTCCTTTTGGAACTTGAAATAGTTTATTTGCTATAACTAACTGTTTTTGTGTACAAATTCTATTAATTGCATTCCTCTTTCATTCCTACGTCCAATACTAAATCTTCCAGAAACATTATCATTACCCTCTTCTCCGACTATAACGTTCCAATCTCCCATTATTATTGAATTGTCTCTGTCTTAAAGCTCTTCCAAATTTCTTCTGTTTGTTCAAATATTTCTTCTATTTCTTCATCGTTATGTTGTGATGTTGGCATGTAGACCATTATAATATTGGGGTTTACTGGGTCATTTTGAATACTTATAACCTCAATTCTGTCGTTGTGGTTAATTATTGTAGTGATTAAATTTCCGACTTTTTTATGAAGCATTATTGCAACGACTGACTCTCCCTTCTTTTGTCCTGAATATATTGTTCGAAATTCCCCACTCCAGAAATCACCCTGTCCCTCCCATCTCGTCTCACTAATGCCCAGAATGTCTATTTTAAGTCATTCCACTTCTTTTTCAAATTTCTATTGTACGGAATTCTAGTAGTGTTCTTGCATTTCATGTTCCAATATTCGGTTTACTTCTTGTCTTCGTTTTTGAATTAAGTACCAGGATTTTGTTGGCTGTCGACCTGAGAAGCCTGGTTACTTCTCCTGCTGGGCATAATTCCTTCAGTGAAGGCTCCATCGCCGATCTTGACTTCATTTTTAACTTCCATTGCTGCTTTTACTTGGTAATATAATGTTCCCCTTGCCTGCCACATCTCAATATTGTGGCATGTATGCTACAAGAGGTTAATACTAGTAGCGATGCTTCCCACTACTAGGAAAATCAGTGGTTAGTTGAAAGAGGAGGAAACGCCCCTAGCCCTCGACTACTAACACCAGGAGGAGCTCCTCCTGGGGTTAGTAAGCAAAAAAAAAAAATAATAATAATAAATGAAAATAAAAAATAAAACGTTTTAAGCAAAGATCCCTCATTAGGAAGAATGTTAGTATGACGATAGAAGCAAGAAGTGGAAGAGTAAGAGAAAGTATGATCAAAAGGCTTTGAAATAGATCATATTTAGCTCTGGAACGCCGGGTTAGCCATGCCCGTGCCTGCAAGTCGAAAGCCCATGGAGATTTATTTTTAATAAACTCTTTATATTAATATGTGGTCTGAATATCGGAAACTACCTACAGAACTGCTTAACCACAGAAAACTACCTCCCAATAAAGTACATTTTTTCCCTAATCACTTTATGTTTACTAGCGTTCATTGTTTACTAGGTCTTGATGACATCTGCTGTGTACATCTGCATTTTTATAGTCCTTTTATACAAGTTTTGTATCCATGATCAGGTTATATTGTTATTTTAATAAATCTGATTTCTGTTTAGAAACATGAGGTCTCCATACCGGAAATTAAATGAACATTTGCTAAACCACAGAAATGAACGTGTTCATGATAGCATGTACTCTCATGCGCCCGCAATTTTACCATTGTTGTTATTTTGTTTATCTCTTTTCAACTGTATTGAAAATGGCTAGAAAACCCAGCAGAAAAAATTCTAAAAATTCTAATTTTTTTCTAATGTAAGTATCATTCCGTTACTTTATGATTTTGTCATCGCGTCGCCCGCTTACGTCTCAATATTTTGACTGACGTTATCCTAAAAGTGTGATTATGAATGCCAATCTTGACAAATTTATTATTATTATTATTATTAAATTTGTGTCGTCCGGTGAATCATCGGTACAGTCTTTTAATTCTACAAGGTCCACTGTTTTGTCTCCTCGCACCAACAGCAGTCATTCCACACAGATTTTACTTCATTTATTTATTTCGCATGATGATACAACGGCCGTGAGCCTTTTATACGTCGAGGTATAACACCATCTTAATCCACACACTATTTATACCCAGGCTCGGGACCGGCATAGCTGCCGAATGAAGTCTATGGCTCGGTTGTAGGTATTCCTGACTGTAATCCGTGTGTGTTCACGAGGCGGGTTTGCCTTTTGGTTGAACTAAAACCCGAGTTTCATAGCGAAAAAAAAAATCCCATACCTCCGCATGAGACCGGCTAACTCATCTTTAGTTGAAAAATAACAGATAAAGGTTCCTCGTGTGACAGACGAGAATCGAACCGAAATCTTTCCGAACAAAGGGATTCGCTTATAGTGACCGAGCGACGGAGGCTGTATTACACTCAGTTGATTATAACTTAAACGTGTAAATGAAAGTCGACTGTGGTGTCAGATGATTTTGAGATTTTTGTCTCATGATATGCTATGATCGACGACTGAAAAGTGCTGCCACCAACAAAAATATGTTTTAGCTTCACAAACAGAAATTTGATTTTTATTCAGTAATAGTCATCTGTCTCACATGGAGTGAGTGCGTGGAATGCATTCAGGCTCAACCGTTAAAGGAATTGGAAATTACGACACATTCCCTTGTGATGCTTCAAACTGCTTCAGTTCGTCCGTGTCTGGAAATCTTGTGCAATTGATAGTTGTTATAGTATTAAGTCGAAATATCCAAAAAAAAAAGTATAAAATGAAATAATTCTCTTCGTATTGTTTTATTTATTTAATTGCTAGGTGAGTTCCTCTTAAGATTCTACTAACATGGATGTTCACATACAAGTAGGATCGGATGTGGTTAAAATATCAAGAGGTCCACAATCTTCTGCTCCGTCCATTTTATATAATGAAAGACCTGTTTGTAAGCTTTATTTGAACAAATGTTTAAGATATCAATTTTACTCTAATATAAATTTGATTCATCAATAAATAACTTAATAATAAATAAGACGCAAAAGCAAAACTGAGATTATTACTCATAAAAAAAAATTAAGTGAAAGCTCCTTCTATGATTTGTTAAATAAATAATAGCATGATATCAAAATTCATTTTGCTTCGCACTGTAGGCCGCAACAGAATGCAATGAATGCAAAAAAGAAAGAACTTGTAACTTGATTGGGATGTATATCTTTAGCATTTTAATTTAATTAAAATTATAAGTTTTCGAAACATTAAAAATATAAAAGTGCAGCTTTTATCGTATATTTTCCGTCTCTTTAGTTTTTTTAAGTTCAAAGTTAAAATTAATTTGCTAGAAAATTTTATAATAATATTATTATAACTTGCATTTACAGATCCTCCTCCTACACGTCGTGACTCTGTTTTTAAAAGAATTCGAGAATCAAGAAAAAAGTGTTCGGGTCCCTTGCGGTTTTCGTTGGCAGTTGTTTTGATCTTGCTTGGAACGGGTAAGTGTTTTATTTAGTTGACGTTTTGCATATACATCATGATTTTAATTTATATTATCAGTGACGATGCACCGATGTGTATAATCGGTGAATGACAAACGATCTCGTAATTTAGAGTTCAGTTGGAAAGGCCTCGTTCAAATGCCGTCTGGGACATCAGCGCTGTTCGATTTGAAGGCGAGTTTCACGTTGACTTACGGAGATCGCATAAATTTTTCTTCTCACATAAACGTGGATTTTTAATTCCAGAAAACAGCCGAACTAGCTAAAAGAACACGCGTAATTACAATATACGAGTATATTGCCTCATAGGCTTAATTCCAACTAATATGAATTACTTTGCTGCAGCAAAGTTTTCTAAGAATAGCAAAGCCACCAACTGGAATGCTCAGGCGGGTTGCGTTCAGTTTTCAAATGCACATTGACATCCTTCAAGCAACTCAATCGTGGAATATAATGGTGACTTGACCAAGAAATGCAGAAGTCAAGATTTCCTGGAGACTGCATTTCCGGCTTGGTTGGCTCAGTGAATAAGACATCCGCTCTCCGCCCACCACTGATTGCATAACGTGATTATGAATGACTTTAAGTAGAAAATGCATTTCATCGCTCACTCTGCGACTAAACAATCATCATGTTTATTTGGCGCGTAAAGTGGCTTCATAAAGCTCCTCGTTTGATGTATACTGCAGAGCTTTGGGTTTATCCCATAGCCTACCTACGGAACTAATAGTATGTCTGCAGACTTTCCCACGAAAGATAGGTTCCATATATGCATAGTTGATAAGCTCCATATATGCATAGTTTCCAGTGCAGTATATAAAACTAGCAGTGCATTTATACTGCATATGGTAGATCATTCTGTGTATCAAAGTGCCTGCCAAAAATAGCACTTTTCCGTCAGTCACAAAGAGCAGTGTGGAAGGCGCAACGAATACGCTAACCTGCAGATTTAATCTGTAGAAGTAAACACACACACACACACACACACACACACACACACACACACACACACACACACACACACACACACACACACACACACACACACACACACACACACACACACAAAGAAAAAACTGTGTGTGGGAAGAACTGCATGCATGATATTTACAACGGACAGTGCCTACTGCTGAAATGGATCACAGTTTCAAATGTCCTGGAAATTTTGGTTCTCTTCTCTCAGAAAAGAGACAAATTGGCATGAGAAACACACACACAAAAGATATAAGAGAATTCCCGATTGGCCTTAGCTACGTCTATGTAATCCATAATAATAATAAGAATAAAAAAACAATAGGGTTGTACTGCCAGAACTGTGATGCGTACATGAGAATTGAGATCTCGTGTGCATTACTTCTACAGTTCAAGCAACTCATGTCTGTTGTGATCTAACCCTTTTTTTTTCAGTTGGGAGGGGGGGGATGATTGCAAACTTTGTTTTCTCTCTCTCTCTCTCTCTCTCTAGTTATTCTTGGTGGATTTGTTTGCAAGATATATTGGTAGAAGAAAATTCCAGAATTCATCTTGTGAAATAGAAGCAATTTCAGAATTTAGAGGAAGTGTAGTCGTTATCATCATCACCTAGACTGGATTTTTCTTCTTATAAAATATGCAAACTGGCATTGGAGAACACTCATAATTATGAACAAACATAATACACTCGCGTGATAGACATATGAGCTGCTGCTGTAATTCGAACTCACACGTGACTCCCGTTGATCAGCGCCATTTTTTGCATAGGCACCTTAGAAGTCCAAAATTCTCCTGCTGATATTTTATTGATGTTGAAGGACGGTTTAATAACTAAGTATGCTAAAGAAAGAGAAATATTTTGTTATTTAAAATTACTAACTTCTCCATTATTTGGTAAAAATATTTCTTACTGCTTTTTTTATAGCCGGATGTCTTGTCGCAACAGCGATTTTTTGCGTCATACCCCTCGCAATGATAACCATAGGTAAGAATAACGATTTCTTATTATAGAATGTTATGCTCGCTACATAAATTTAAATTTTCAAGATTTGATTGAGTTCTATCTCACATTTTCCTTATCACTGAATTCAGATATTATTTTTTCTGTGCACATTCTACAGTTGTAGCTGATTCCTTTTAATAACGTTTTCTTATACCACAGTAATTTCCAAATGTAATTTCCTTTATTTGGTAATATTGAGTTTATTAGAATAGTTGCTACTTCGATGTAAGTAGCAGCAGGTGGCATGTACAATAAATAGCAACATAAAGCTTGAAAAAGTAAAAGTCAAAATACATTAAAAGGCTTAAAATGTGGAACTTAAATCCCATTTCCCAAAGGATGGAAAAAAGACTAATAGAACTACCTCAGAGGTAGACATAAAGGCATGATTTAAATATGAAATCAGTCTACGTGTAGATTAATTTCATATTTAAATCATCATCATCATCATAATCATCATCGTCATTATTATTGTTATTTACTTAACTTATTCTTAATTCATAGCGTATGCTTTAGTAATATCCTTCAATCACCTTTAAGCTTTTAACCTCTAATATATCTTAGGTTTGAAATTTTTAAGACTTATTGAGTTCTATCTAACTTTTTTTACTAATCATTAATTTCGTTTACGTTCATCACCATTTTCATTCCGACATCATGTTTTAAAGATTGTAATTGCTAAAGCTACAGAAAGGTTAGGCAAAAATATCCATATCTGATTATTTCATTATATTTTTAATTTAAACAGAACTGAATTTGAAAAACAAATTCCTATCCAAGGGTAGGAATAAATAGCATATATATATATGCTATTTATTCATAGCATAATATATCACATAAAAATGATACTTTGCTTTGTGTATTATATGATTGCTGTTTTATGTGATATCCAGACATTTTCGACTCTTGGTGATCCTCTGAAGAAAGGCGCTCCATTTGGTGCCTCCGTAGCGCAACTGGAAAAACAGCGGAACATTGCGCCCTTCGATTGGAAAAGAACTGATTTCGATTCTCGTTGTGACGAGGAGGAATCCTTATATGGGATTTTTCAATTAAACGTGAGTTAGCCGATCCCACACGGGGGTAGCAGAGTTTTTTCTTCCCGAAATTAGTATTTTTATTCCCGCGTACAGACAAATCGGCCTTTAGAACACACGAAATTTACAAACAAAAAATGCTTTTATTGTTGGAGATGATGGGCAGTAGATGGCGTTGATGGTATTAGTGTCGTAGTTAGAGAATTAAGCAGCAGTAGAGAGGGTGAGATGTATTTAGCAAGGGATAATGGTAGAGCGAAATTGTCCTACTGTGATGAGTCCTTGCACTCCATGGAGGTATCACGTAATAATAATAATAATAATAATAATAATAATAATAATAATAATAATAATATAAATCAAAGATTATAAAAGAGGCTGCATGATCCATAGGTTCTAAGATAATATAAAATCCTCATTAAGCTCAACTACTAATGTTATGTGTGGGTTAGTAAGTGGTGTGGAGGGGGAAACGCTGTCCGGAGGATTAGCATCTTCCATATTCGTCTACCAATCTGTTGTACTTATTCAATTTCACATTCTGTTAAAATGCACCATAAATATTCTTACAGTTTCGTTTCCTATTTTAGTAATCATTTTCAGATGTGTTTTCCTTTCTTATTTACAGGTTCTATTCATCTCCACGACTGCCCAGCACAACGTTTCATTCCCATTTACCTAATTGTAGGAGGCGCATTTGGTTTGTTAGAGAATTGGTGCATTATGTTTGTTTGCATTAAAAAGAATTTTGATGGTTGCTCATGCCTTCTTACGATGTTTAATGTGGCTTGGTTCATGGCAGGTGAGTAACACATCAAATGGTATTACATAACTTATTTACTTCCATCTTGAGATGGAAGTAAATAACTGAATAAAAAGTAAACCTTTATCATCGTAATAAGTCAATTTCCGTAATTGTATTTTTCTGACAAACAAAAAAAAGTTGATGTGTTATGGAGAATTTCAAACGAATTTACTCGAGTTATTTCATCGAATCTAAAAGTCACTTTAACAAGTTCACACACACACACACACACACACACACACACACACACACACACACACACACACACACGGGTTGTCTGAAAGGTTCTCGGTCTAACAATGAAAAAATAAATTTATAATTTGAAAATTATTTTTATTTTTCAACATAATCTCCCTTAAGACTAATATATTTATTCCAGCCATGCTCCAGCGCATTATCCCGTCGTCTTCGAATCACCTCTTGATTCAGGAAGAATCAAGAGTTTTAGTTTTAGTTTTAGTTTCGGAAACAGATAGAAGTCAGAGGGAGTGAAATCTGACGAATAGGGTGGATGTTCCAACAATTCATAGTGCAGATCCCTTAATTTTCCCATTGCCGAAACACCTTTGTGGGCAGGTGCATTTTCCTGATGAAAGATGATTTTTTTCTTCTGCAAACCGGGTCTTTTCTCACGAATTGTTTCGTCTAGTCTGGTTAAAAGATCGGAATAATATTACGCAGTTATTGTGTTACCATTGTCAAGATAATTAAAAAACAAAACAGCTTTAGCATCCCAAATCACCAATGCCATGTCCTTTCCTACTGACGGAACCGACTTTGTCTTCTTTGGCGCTGAACAGCAGGCTTCTGTCCACTGTTTTGATTGCTGTTTGGATTCTGGTGTGTAATGGTGAATCCAAGTCTCATCCATAGTAATAAATCGACGCACAAAATCAGTTTTAGTTTTGTTAAAACTCTCCAAGCACTGTTCAGAGATTTTCATGCGAGTGTGTTTTTGATCTGCTGTGAGAAAGCGTGGCACTCATCTTGCGCAAAGCGTTTTCATTTGCAATTTTTCATGCAATATTCCTACACGTTCTTTTGAAATGCCTATAGTCTCAGCAATTTCACGCAGTTTGACTCGCCGTTTATCTAATACCATATCGTGCAGTTCATCAATGATTTTTGGTGTTGTTACACTTTTTGGAAGCCTTTCACTTGGATCATCTTCAAGGCTGGTACGGCCACGTGTTAACTCGGCAGCCCATTTCTTAATTATCGAAAACCAATGAGAAGAGTGCCCATAAACTTTTATGAACTTTGAATGAATTTCTTTTGGCGTTAAACCATCTTTTACAAAGAATTTCATAACAGCACGATACTCAATTTTATCCATTTCAAGGGATACAGACAACACTTTTATTTATACAAACATATTTTATACAGACATCAGTATAAATAAACTACTTGATAGAATGACTTGGTTTCACATGGATGCTTATGACAGATGTAGCAAATTAAAAAAAATCTTGCCGATAGTGTTGCCATCTATGGTCGAGGCCGAGAACGTTTCAGACTACCCTCGTATATATAAAGGATCTTATATAAAAGAAAAAATATATAAAGGACCACTAGCGACCCTTCCTAAATGAGTAGCCCAGTATATATATATATAACTTATATTAAGAAGTTGTTATTTTGTTATGTCAGTTAAATTCTACAGTCAGTCTTTTTATCAAGACAAAAGGCTCACTTTCTGTAAGGTGAAATCCTATTTTATTCACACGAACAAACTCCTTCAGAAGAATAATCGTTATACTGGTTTGAACCAAAGGATTTTTTTAAAACTAAGTTTTCTTTTTTTTTCTTCTGTCGAGCTTGTATTGACTTGCCTGACACAATTCAGATATAACTGAGTCTACATAGTCTACTTTAGTCACCATCCCGAGGAACTTTTGTGTACTTTCTTACCGAGCCAGTTCTGGAATAAAATGATCACTGGTGTTAGCAAGTCGGTGTCTTTCCTTCCAGAAGAGAACCAGTTTCTAACTGGTGGTCAGAAAAATCGACCTCAAAAAGTACATATTATACTCTTGATATTAATTATTACAAGAAGAATAGGAAAACTGAGGAATATGATTAAAAAAGTAAATAATATTAGCAAAGTTTATGCATTGCAAAAAAAAATTAGTAAATCGTAAACAACGGCAGTAAATTGAATTGCTATTGGGATGGAAGGAAATAAACTGGAACAAGTTAAAACCAATTAAATGACTTAGGCACGTTCATCACAGACGGATTAAACTACGACGAAACTGATAAATAGTGAATAAATCTAGACTGATCTACTTTGAGCAATCTTACAAATATATGGAAAAATGCACTCTCTCTCTCTCTCTCTCTCTCTCTCCAGAGAATGCAACTATGCACAATTGCTTATGGAACAGACAAACAGGCTATGAAGATTCTTAGGCTCTGAAAACAAGTATTTGAGGAAAATAAATAAAACAGCATGGACCGAAATGAAAACCAGTCAGCAGATGAGAGAAGAATTACACTACCGTATATTAATAAGAACAGGAATCAAAGCAAACAGGGACAATGGTATGAATATATACGAAAAGCCTACTAAAAGACTAAAAGATTTCCTGAAATTCTTCAAAATAAATGTAAAAAGAAGGACACCTGGAAGACAGTTAGAAAGGTAGATAGAAATGGACATAAGACATTAAGAGCTCTTTCAGAAATTTAATTAACTTTGCTGAAGATAATTAGACTTATCCATGGTAGCCTCAATTCACCTTGTGCGAATGAAGAAGATATCATGAATATTCATTAGATTAGAAATAGGATAAGGCTGCAGCTGTTTGTTGTGTTCTCGTCATCTTTTCTCCTTGCGCGTTGGTAGAAATAAATCGCTTTCGAAAATGAGATGAAATGGGATTTACACTACCATATATCAATAAAGAGCGACTGCATACCCACTTTCAAAGATTAGGAATGTATTTTATAAGCGTACATAGCTCAATCGATAATACAATGCCCTTTGGGTTGAAAGGATCGAGGTTCAATTACCGTTCAAGACGCGAAAACCTTCATACGAACTTTTCAAGCGTGTGTTAAACGGCGTATAGCTGAAGCAGGGTTTTCACCATGAAACTCGGTTTTTTTCCTCCCTGTAAGAATAACCCCCTTTAGAACGAAAGCTATTGAAAATGTGTGCAGATAGCAAAACATAGAAACAAATGTATAGAAAACAACAAGCATCTTATAGAAATTTAAATAACATATATAATTTAAGAAGGGTTTATATATACAGACACCAACGAAACATCGTAACACACCAATGTCATGTTTGGAAATGAAAGAGGATCAGAAAGAGAAGTTGGTTTGATAAGTTTCAGGTGCACAGTAAATTAATGTTGGCGAGAACTCTTTTGTTCGCACAGTTTCGTGTGTAAATGAGGCTAATTCAGCAGAGCATTCATTGTCCGTGAATCAAGAATAAAGAGACATTTGGCAGAACTTGGAGGTTTGTGGGGAGTGCAATTGGAATCATTCTTTGAGAAAGGGATCATCATTTAATTTGATTGCCTCTTTTGAATAGCGTTAAACAATCTTAGCAATTGAGCGCAGCGTCCCAAACGCGTGAGCACTGCTCCCGATTTGAGCAGATTCGGAATTCATTTTCTATTGTTAGCAGTTCTAGAGGTGATAAAGCAGAGTATTGTGTGGAAAAGTACATCAAGGTTATCGAAAACGTTGTGAACAAATACAGCTCAGCTACAGAATCACACGGGGGTTGCGGTTTTTGTCGGATGAGATCAGCTGTTACCAGAAGAGACCGGATCATCAGATCATCCTGCGAAGAGACATCTGATCATGTACGGATATGGGTGACAACATTTTATATGGGTGATTTTATAACAATATAACGCCTGTTTATCCCTGAGAAAACGATTTTTGCATCCATAGAGCAGCTTAAAGAAAGACGCTTTAGATTCTATTTTAGTTTCCGAATAGACCGGCTATGTCTATCTCCTTTTTTTAAACCCGCTTCCCTGTGGCTAGAGATCGACAAAGTCGATCTCTGGCACAAGTAATAGGATTTTTTTCTCCAAGGGGTTTCTCTTCCGTAAACGTGAAGTTTTAGTCTTACGCTATTTACTATAGACCATTCTTGATATGCTGTTTTTTGTTTCATGGACTGCCTTGATATATTTCTTAGACAATCAAATCTTAGATAGAGAGATTAATATTTTGAAATTTTGGGTTGAAAATGAGAGATGAAGATCTTAATTTTCGTGAGCTATGTGTCTTTTAATTCAACATCACCAGGTGTTTGAATCACGAAAATCGAAGCAGTAATTGTGATACTGAAAGCAGTAGAAGTCAGTGAGGTCAGCCCGTTTGTACCGATGGATATGCAACTTGGATAAGATTGTGATCCGAGTTACCAAGTGAGAACTAACATCTACCGATGATTTGGAAGAGGGATTTTGTACAAAGAGGTTAAGAGTGTTGTCAGAAAGTTAACCGTTGTTTGTTATTGTGTTAGATGGGTGGACTCTCTGTGTTACGTTATTATTAATCTCAAATACAAAGGAATTCTTGCCTGCTTCATCAGTAGCAGACAAGGAGGGAATCCAATTTGAACAGTAAAAAGGAAGCCCAATGGGACCTGTGGACACTGAATCGAGGAGGTCAGTGATTATTTAAATTTTGATAGGGTGGATGACATCAAATGGCTGCAATGAGATTAAGTAAAGAAGTGTTGAGCCAAAACAGTTTAAACATTAGGGATAGATATTTTTCATTCTCTGACTTCAGATATCTTTTCTGATTAATACACAAGCGCAGTTTTGTGAAAGAAGGAATTGTCCAATATGTAGTTTGGACAGTTGTGATTTTGAAGTCACCAGCTGATGTTTCGTTAGGAATAAGCTTGATTTCGATGAATGTAGGCAAAATCGTACACATGGTTTATAATGCTGAGGCAGCGAATGTTTTACAAAGTGTATATGAACAATTACCAATGTTTATCCATCTTTATTTTACAAACATTTCTTTAAAACACAACTTTTTTTCTATATCTTGCGCATTGATACACCTTTAACAGTTCACTGTATTAAATAATGAAACGGTCTGTGGAAGTGGAGTTTTCATCCTTAATACCTCCTCGTGCTATTCTTCTGTCAATGTGAATCTAGTGCGTGTCGACTGCACTTTTTTGGCAGGTTCCTGAATTAGTCGATGTTGGTTAAGTTAGTTTTTTCTTTAGGAAACTAAAGTTTTGTCCTGTAAAGTCAAGATAAACGACGGTGTAACACATTGTTTTAGATAATTAAATCCTGCGTTAGTGTTAGGGACAGCAAGATGCATCCCTTGTGAGACTGTCTTCACTAGATGCTGATCCTAATTTAGAATTAGTGATAGTTGAGCGCGAGTCTAACTCAGCGGAAGTGGCGTCTGCCGTCCATGGAGCTAGACAGACGGAAGGAAGAGGAACTTTTAGTAAGCTTTTTCCGACCAGTTTCGGAGTGAGTCCATCTCTGGCACAGGTAAGCAGAGTTTTTCTCGCTTAGCTGAATTTTTGATCGATTTAAGCCAGGTATCTCTTATTAGCTACTGGTGGAGATTGCATTTCTCTCAGTCCCCAAACGTTAGCGCTAAAATCGCATCACCTATTCCTTTTGCTAATTTGTTTTAATGTACTTAAAAGCTTACAAATTGCATAAATACAGCAGAGTAGAAATGCTGCTGTTAAATAATTAATAAAATATTGAAGACTAGTATTTACATCTTATTGTGCTAGATGTAAATAATAGGCTTAGAAAGAGATTTGCTTTTATGCGCAGAACAATGTACAAAATTCCTGGATAATAGCAATCCATAGTGTTCTATTGACATCTCTGGGAGTTCCTATTTCCCAATCCTTCCACATTTCAAATTATTAAGTTATCAAAGCAAATTTCTAAAAACTATTCTTTTAATTAATAGACACACTTTAACCTCTGATTTCGGTTAATGTTCCCTTAAATTAACCGAAAATTAACCTAATAAGATTATAAGTAATTATAAACGGCTTCCAGTCAAGACATGGGTGAAAAGCGCCACCATCTTGTGGTCCCTAATCATAATACTATATATTTATTGCCTGAGGTTGCACGGGTTCCATAGTCGAGTTTTTTGAGTTTATAAACGAGAAACCCTTTTACACCCAAAAACCCGTTTTCCCTTTGCCAGAGATAGACTAACCTGGGAATCCGTCGAAGAAAGGCTTAGCAAATGTTCCTCTAGTTTCAGAGACTAGAATTACAAGTAAGTCTTTCTTCGGGCTGCCAGGGACAGTGGAATGCAAACGCCACATCCACAGGCTTCTTGTTTGTATGAAAAAATGAAACTCGTATGTGTATTTTTAATCAAAACACAAAGAAATGAATGTTTCAGTGATACATACAAATAAATTAAGGTAATAATAAAAGGAAGTTCAAAAAAGTAATAAATATTTGTTGGTCATCCTCCTCAGTTTCATTAAACACTGCCACCACTACGATACCTCTAAAATTAAAGAAAGAATCCTCTGACATTTCAGAATTAGTGACAGGTAGCTGCATTTGTGAAATATAGTATGAGCCCTAGCATGTTCTGTGGGATAAACTTACTTATCCTACAGAGTAAGCAGAAGGAAGACGTTCTAGCTTCTAGAGCGCCTTCTTTCCCTTCTGCTGAAGACATCCAGGAAAATTCTTCGAATCTTCAAACCCCTTTTCTAATAGTTGTATTAATCATGAGCAATATTCATGCCAATATCTTCATTTGTTCTATTTTAATGGATATATTATCTGCTTTATTTTAATTCTTTATTACTTTGTTCATTACTAACATATGAGTAATTTATTGATTGTGTTCTTTTTTGTTTTATTCAGGTTCCGTTTGGGTTTATGGTCTAAGTCTCCCCGACTTTACCAATCCTCACAGCGAAACATATTGCTCAAAATTAGTGTACTATTTCTCTTTCTGGCTTCTCAACTCAACGTTTATTACAATTGGTGTAATATCTGTCATTTTCGTTTGTATCATTTCTTGTGCTTTAGCTTTTAGGAAACATTGAACAATTTCATTACTATAACTAATTGAGTTTAGACTGATATGAATTCACTTTGTAATTTTCAATTTTTATTTCTGTACTTAAGATGTGTTTCCTCATGATGATCATTTTGGTCTCTCAATAAATTAAATAAATAAAAAAGGTGAATCTGGAGATATCAGGTGACATGTGAACTGACGTTTTAATTGGTATTAGGTTCTACAAAAACAAAGCAAGAAATCAGACAATGTGTATGTTGCTATAGTAACGCTTTCTTGCAATAACACACACACACACACACACACACACACACACACACACACACACACACACACACACACACACACACACACACACACACACACACACACACACACACACACACACACACACACACACACACACACACACACACGCACGCACACGCACGCACGCACGCACACGCACGCACACACACACACACAGAGAGAGAGAGAGAGGGAGAGAGAGCAGCCATATTACAGGAAATAAAATTACGTAAACAGGTATACTCCCTCGAGAGTACCTGTACCCCTTAAAGGTGCGAATAATAGAAATATTAATATTTTTGTTGGCTGTGTGTCTAGTATGTACAGTATTTACATATGAAATGTGATAATGAATGTTTTGTTGTGTAGTGAAAACACTCATATCGTGTGATGTGATTCCAAACGTTTTTCAGTTATATTCCAAATGAAATCATTGCTCATTGCAAACCATGGCCAGTTTAGTACTGTTGATGTGGCACCTGCATCCACAGCTGTAGGCAACCTAAGGAAAGATGTTCTCTATTAGAATCACTTCAGTGACTAGGGGAATATTTTCTAAACATTACTTCCACCAGTTCGCAAGATATCCGATCGTTTGCATGGGTAATCGAGTTTGTTTCTCCCCTGAACTCGATTTCTCGATTTGTAGGTTGCTGATACTAACACAGATGGCAACACTTGTCTACATCTCTGTACTGGGTATTGTTTATAATTACTGATAATACTGATTAGAGATTGAACTGTATCCTCAGTCTCCTAATGTTACATTGGGCTAAAATGCCTCACATACCCTTATAGAGGGACAAAAAGCTATTAGCGGATTTATATTTATCTACTATAATGAAAATCACCATAGAGTGCTGGGAAATGTTATTGAGCGCTAATCATTTCATTCAGCTGAAATTTACCCAACTTTCTACCTAAAGAAACAGAGAAAAATTGTTCATCCCTCTCCAAATAAAACAATGCTAAGCAAAGGACTTGTTACTAGCCAACGAATGACATTAAAGTGTCTGATTATAAATCAGCATGTTAACATCAATTGAATATTTGTTAACACCTGTTTATGTATTCTGAATGAAGATTTCTGAGAACTGCTCAACTGCATAACTAAACACATCTCTGCATGCCGCCTACCTTGTAAAAAGATCCCATGTATAAAATAACGGAAACTCGGTCTTTAGAAGAAATACATTTATGCAGGTGACCATAGAAAATGCAACCATTCAGTTGTATTTTCCTAGACCAAAGCATAAAAAGTGATCTTGGCACTTAATCTCCCCTTCCCCCTAATAAATGTAACAGTCATCAGTGTCACTCATCGAACGACTGCTGGTAATTAGCTTTGGACAAATCCAAACCAATACGCTCATCTCACAACAAAAATTACACGAAATTCGACATTTGTCATACATTTTTCAACTAAAAGGGTACACATATTTCAAACATATGAGAACTGAAACAGAATATGAGGAGTTAAGTTTGGGCAAAACTATTGCATTGAACTCTCGTTGTCTTTTTTTTTTGTGAGTTGAATTGAAATGGATATACCGCTCTGAATCTTTCTGCATCCATTATCGATTGCCAGACTCTAGGTAATCAAAGGATAGATCACATATTTATTGTGGTTAATTAATTTGTTGATTCGTAATTAACGACTGTACATATTGACTGATTATCAGACTGTTACCTCGGCCCCAACATACTTATAATAAATAAATACCCTAACGCCGTACATTCCCAAACGGAGTAGGCGAGGTATTTACTGGGCAGCTAATCCTTATGTGTGGCCAGTCAGAAATTACTACCCCACGATTATCAGCAGTTTTATTGGTCTCCATGGCAGACAATTTTGCAGTCTAGTAGTCTCTTTCTCTGAGACTGTCTGTTGTTGTTGTTGTCTGAAATGGCTTAAATTCCAAAGTCGATTTTCTTGAGCAAAAGATGAGAAATGTGAGTTTCAGGGCAGTGATCAAATAACTGGTAACTGATCGAAGAATGGTTTAGATTCTTTACATACCTCATCCATAGTTCTAAGATCACTAGACCTATAGCACTTTGTACCATCTGTGGGTAAGAGGAATACACGAAAGGGGGGGGGTGCCTCTTCACATTTTTGTTTCAAAGGCTGAGGGTTATAACCTTGGAAACGCCAGGATGGGGGGAGATTGTTCCAAAGGTCAGAAGTTGATGGGATTAAAACAGAAGCAGTGAAGTTGGTTTGGTGAGTTTTAAAGATGGATTGTAAAAGGGATTTAGTCAGCAGTGACTCTTGTTTTAATGATTTTGGAGGAGAGTCGAGGATTAATAGTGGCTAATTCAGTGTAGCACTGTGGATTGAATTATATGTAATATAGGCAGAAGACAGACACTCGAAGACTGTGAGAGAGAGTATTAGGAGTATTTACCTCTTCCAAAAAGAATCAGAATATTAGAGAGGATTGATTTTGGTGCTCTATCCCAAATATGGAGCAGCATTTCATGGCTGGATGGATTTGGGCTTTGTATAGAGTTAGCAGCTGGTAAAGTCTAAAGTGTTATCTTGTGCAAAAAATATCTCATTGTTTTTGGCAGTCGCAGAAGTTATAGGTGAAATGTGGTTCAGCCAGGAAAGTCTGAAGTGCAGGTCATTCTGAGTAGAGAAATCTAATCGTGTTTGGATATTTTGAGCACTAAAGAAGATAAGGGAGATGGTTATATGCTCTTTTTTTGCGAGAGATCAGACAGGACTGAGTTTGGTGGGTTTGAAGTTTTCAAGGTTGACTTTCCCCCACTGGGATATGGAAAGGAGATCTGAGTTCAGGTTACTGTTCACGGTACATGTTGAGGATTCTAAAACCTGAACATTACAAGGTTTTCCGAATGAAAAGAAGGCATCGCGTGTACTGTAATCAGCGAAGCTATGGATAGGATTTGAAGTCTGAGAGAGCAGGTCATTTGTATACAAGAGGGAGAGAGGGAAGTGAAAGTACAGAACCCTGGGGCATTTTTGCATTGGTGGAGAAATCGGAGGGGAGTAACCCGTCCACCATGCTAAGTCGTTGCAACCAGTGATAATGTTATTTATTCAGATGTTCAACGGAACTAAGTAAAGTTACTGCTTTAACCTGCTTAAAATGAGTTTGCAGATATCTACAATTACCAGCCACTCAATGAGAAACCTTTATGTAGATGTACATAAACTCACTTGCCTAGCGCATATTCAACACACTTGGTCACGTGTGTCATCTTGTGTTCTAGGCAAATATATAAGTACGCTGCTGGCCAGCAATTGAAAATAGTGTTGATCAGAATTAGAAAAACAAACAATCTTTCGGAGTTCTTCAAGCAACAACGCTTTTGAAAACAGCCGAGCTAACTGGTTTCTCAACATGCGAGAATTTCGGTTTGTTTAATCAGTAGAAAAATAACCTATGTGCCTGTCAACAAGTCATGGGCAGTCTGTCAGGAAAGATCACTTCTAAGAAAACTTCTAGAAACCAACAGAGCTCCCTGCGTACAGCAATTAACTGAAACATTTATTGAAGGCTATTACCGATCCATATCTCGCCGAACTATGAGCAGGGAATTGAACACGATCAGTATTGGCAGGTGCCTGCCAATACTGGTCGTGTAAATTGTAGCATATGGGGATGGATATAGGGTTGGTGAGATGGATAAGAGGGTGGTTGACAGAGAGATATCAGAGAGTGGTTTATTCAGGAGTAGAGTCCACAAGACGGCCTGTGACTAGTGGGGTGCCACAAGGATCTGTTTTTGGACCACTGCTGTTTAATTTGTTCATTAATGATATAGGAAAGGATCTGAGAGGAACAGTTCATTTGTTTGCGGATGATGCAAAGTTGGGTAGGGCAATAGTGAATGCAGATGACGTCAAAATTTTGCAAGATGATTTGGAGAGATTAGAGGTCCGGGCTAAGGTGAATGGATGTCAATTTAATGTGCCAAAATGTAAGGTTATACATTTTGGGGGGAAAAGATTAGCAGCAGATTACTACATTGGTGGAACCGTGCTCCAGGAAATTGATGAGGCACGAGATTTAGGAATGTTGGTGGATAAGGAGTTGAAGTTTAGGGGTAACATTGCAAAAGTGGCCAAATCAGCTCATCAAATCACTTGGTTGCTGAAGAATACGTTGACAAGCAGAGACAAGCAGGTTATTGTTCCTCTGTATCGAGCCTTGA
Source organism: Typopeltis vanoorti (assembly GCF_054136105.1). Lineage (NCBI taxonomy): Eukaryota > Metazoa > Arthropoda > Arachnida > Uropygi > Thelyphonidae > Typopeltis > Typopeltis vanoorti. The sequence continues at coordinate 70,008,642 of NC_143555.1, forward strand.
TAAGAACCCCATCTCGACTACTGTGCCCAGATTTGGTCACCTAGGTTTCTTCTTGATGGGGAGGAGGTGGAGAGGATCTAGAGGCGAGTGACCTAGATGATAGCAAGTCTGTGGAATGAACCTTATGAGAACAGGTTGAGGATTTGTGGGTTGCAAAAATTGGTTGATAGGCAGAGGAGGGGAGATATGATTGAGCCATTCAAATTACTGAAGAGTTTCTATAAAATTAATTCGAAGATATTTTTGAGAACAGGGTTGGTTGTGGGAGGACTAGGGGACATCCATGGAAACTTGGCAAAAGTGTGGTTAGTAAAGGTGTTAGAGCTGGGTTCTTTACTTTTAGAGTGGTGAATGAGTGGAATGCGCTCCCAGAGTCTGTGGTGGGTGCTGTGACGGTGAGTGAGTTCAAGGCAAGGTATGATAAATACTCTGAGAATGTCGTATAGCTGTGTGGACATGATGTTTAGGGCCTCCCTCGATGGAGGCCCTATTATTACGGGCAACTCCCTGGAGTTGCCCGTAATAATAATAGTAATAATAGTATCAGTAATCTTCTTCTTCTTCTTCTTCTTCTACGCGTTATTCCCGCTTTCCATGCAGGGTCTGCGTGTTACTTTAGATGCGACTTCTTGTTAGTACTACTCCCAACCGACCTGTCGTCTGGTCTGCCGCTGGGGGTGGACATATTTTTGACTGTAGAGGCGTATGTTGACGGGCCGGTTTGCCTGTTTGCGGGATGAAAAACGCCAGATAAACTGGCGGAAAAAACCCTACTGACCGCACCCAAGACCGGCTAACTTGGCTATGCCTGAGGAAGATCCTCAAATTCCTCACGTCTACAACGGGAATCGAACCTGGGACTCTCCTTCCACAAGCATATGGTTGCGAAACGCAAAGTCACTAGTCTAATGACGCGGTAATAATAGTAATAGTAATAATGGTTACAATTCACGGAGGAAACTGCGTCCAGATTTTCCCTTGATTTGTCTTCGTACAATTGATTTTACCAATTCTTCTAAATATTCTTCAAGCCTAGTTGATATGTAACTTGATTGCAAGCAATGTTTCCCGTAGTGTACGGTTCCATTCACACCTCATACTTTTAGAGTTTTAAATTGTTTTCCACGTGGCATACTACAATATCCTCTTGTACTTTTTGTACAATATCCTCTTGTATTATTGTACTTTCACGTAACGTTTAAAAAATTCCAGTAGGAAATAACAATTACAATACAGTATTGTAATTGTTGTTGAAACAATTCTAACATTCTGTTTCATTTCTCTTTTTGTAAAGTGAGGTATTTCAGCATTCCGATCGAATACCATTTATAGCAGCTACCTGCCACGTTTCAGGTGTTTGATATTTTACGACCTCTACCGCTGAGAAAATGAGCTCAAATGTTCCTCCAGCTTTACCCTGAATTTCTATTTCGGTAAGTGTTTCTTTCAAAGTAATTATTCCTTACATCCAACACATTCTTATCTTTAGTTTTTAGATATCTGATTACTTTGCAGTACGCTTTTCTCCATTTCTCACTTTTATCAGTAGCCTGCATAAATATTATTTAATGATATTTATCTTCTATAGTCCTTCCAAAACTTTGCTTACATCCAAAATGCTCTTTTACATAACTTACTATTTGCTCAACATTCTCTAATAGCATTATGTTGACTTATTATTCAGTAAGTCTGGTTCATAATTCAACGTTTGCTTGTTTCATGGACTTTTTTCTTATTATTGAAGAATATCGTTAATTTGTGATTCACCGTGGAATTATGTCTTTTATTTTCTATCTTTACAGAGAACTTCACCCCCATGCTTTTCTTATTGAATCAGTCAAGCGATGTTTGCTGATTAACAGAGTCAATCAACAATTGCATGAGTCTAATCACTTGCGAAACTAAAAGACGTTTTTGTTGCCAATTGGATACTTATTTTAATTCTGCTCAATAGCAGTTGGTGATAATTTCCTGTTTCAAATCCCGTGTGAACTCCTGTATCTTGGCTCAACAGACCAGACTTTACCAACAAGGATGTAATCTATGAGACTCTTCTTGTTCTTGTATTCTCTTCATATGAATTCATCGTATTGGCATATTGGAACAAGCTATCAATGATGAGAAGTTATGTCCTGAACAGAATAGAAGATACTTGCCACCATATTAACTGAACAGCTTTCTCGCTTTCCGCAAATACTTCTAGATATCTGCGTTTCATATCCCACTTGGCTGTTTACATCTTCAATAAGAGCTGCTACTCTCTCTCTCTCTCTCTCTCTCTCTCTCTCTTTGATGAATCGAGATATTCCTGCACGCAGTTCCTACTGGACCATTCCCTAGGACTACAGGCTCAAATAATTATTATTCTTATTGTACGGTTTCTCATTTTGAACTGCTTAGAATAATCTCTTCAGAATAACTCCTTTAAGAAGATTAGCTTCATATTTTGCTTTGCATAAGGCCAACTTTCCTTCCTTTGATTAAAGAAATATTGTTTTTGTCTTAGTCTCGATAACAACAGTTATATAAACATTGTATTTTATTAAAATATCGAAAATAGGATTAAAATATAAAACATAAAATATGATTATATATATATATATGTGGGTGGGTATATGTTAGGTGGCTACTGCGCACCAAAGGTTTATTGGTAAACCTATAGTATACAAATTTACAGTGGGCGGATTAAGGATTTTGTTCTATTTTTTATTTATTTATTTTTTACATAGTTGAAACCGTACTCTACAGACCAGAATTGGAGTTTTCTTCAAGCCACTCCATTAAGCTATGAGGTGGTGTCGCACACTGGGCGATAATATTAATCTCCAATGTAAAGACAATTGCAAACATTCATCTGCACAGCGAGATGGATTCGAAATCGCAGTCGTTTTCTTGAAGAGCGGATTCACTAACCAATCGCCCAAGAAGGCCGCAACAATCCCATTTTATTCGTATTGAAACACAACGATTCAAAGCGAATTTTTTCCACTTTATAAACGGATCATTTTTGATTACAAAAATATTCGAAATGAAATTAACTGCTCTTCCTGATTCCATCCGGGAATTAAATCCCGGATAATTTAAATTTGGTATTTAAGAGATTTCGGTTAAACTTTGTTCTGTCATTTTCATTGGGATCGTCTGAATTGCAAGAAAAAACAAAACAAAATTCCGTTTATATTACATATACCAAAACAGAATGTGTCCATGACCAGGTTTAATTTCGACAGTAGTAATAGTTACTGTTATTAAACAACGACTGCTATAAAAACGCACTTTTCCTCTGATGTGATTGTAGTCGTCTTTTTTTCCCTTGTTTGTTTATGATCTGTTACACAAAATGTGTTTTGCTCATTTTACCCTTACAAAAGAAATCAAAGCCATCAAATCAGTCAAAAGTATATTTGACTTCAATAGATTTTTTGAGAAGTGAAGAAACGTATTCAAGTCAAGTCAGAGGGGATTACTATTATCATTTTAATGAAGATTTCGACATTAATAATAATTCGATGGAAACCATAAATGAACCATGAGTGCATATTCTAATGGTAATTCTAAATATCAAATTTAATCTAATCTAAATAACAAAAAGAAGGGCTTGCCATGAGTTTCCCTCTTTCTACATTTCTAGCCAACCTTTTTATGGAAATGTTCTAAACAAATGCATTAAAAACCTATCACAAAAGACCAGAAGTTTGGCCACGTTACGTAGATGATATTTTCGCCATTTAGTCGGAAATGGTAGATGATCTGATTGCTTTTAAACATTATCTAAACAATTTTCATCCAAATATAAAATTGACTATTGAAATAGATTAACTGAAAAAATTACCGTTCTTTGATATTCTTGTTTAAGTAAACGAAGAGAAAAAAAGATTATCCTTCTCCGTATACAGAAAATCCACCTCAACGAGAAGATTTTTAGATGACGTTTCACACCACCATCCATTGCAAATAATAGGCATAATTAGCTTTGAGAGACAGAGCATACAATTAAATAATTCTCAATACAGCTCCTGAAACAAATTCCCTTACTTAAACAAGATTTTAAGAATGTAATCACGCTGCGGTAGATCAAAACTGTCACGGACAAATTGGCTACGTAGCTCCGCAAGTACAACATAAAATTGGCTTTTCTACCTTCTCAAAAAATATCAAGATTCCTACATCCAACAAAACCCCCACATCACCCCCATGAAAACAAAAGGCGTCTCTGAGATTCATTGCTCTTGTGGCATTTGTTATGTAGGTCAGACGGGAAGATTGAGAAGATCCGCCTGTCTGAGCATATAAAGACGTCGAAAAAAGAAGGGAACTGTGTGGAATGCTAAGTCAGGCTTAGCATTCCACACAGCCACTACTGGCCATCAAGTACTCTGGCAACACCAAACATGTCATATATGGATAACGACTGTTTCACAAGTAAATTTAAAGAATCTACATTAATGCTTAGGACTTCTACACAGTGCGATAAAAATCAAACCTTGATTTTTCATGAAGTGTGGTCTGCTTTCAGCAAACATTGAACTGCCTCGGACCTCAGATATACCACTCGTGAAGCACAGAACGTGACAACAACAACCAACTAGCAAAGTTCCAACACGCATACAGTAATGAAGATATCATTCGAATTCGGGTTTCTCAATTACTTGACAGTTGTGAAGTTATAAAAAAATATCCAATGTCTAATTAATTGTCAGTAAGCTTTTGTTGTGTTCAACCTTTATATACCATTACCCCTGATGATGTAAGTCTTACGACGAACGAAACTTGTCGGGTGTTTTAATTGTTTATTTTTTAATAAACTCTTAATATGTGGTCTCAAACACCGGACACTACGTACAGAACTACTTAACCACAGAAACCTACTTCAAAATACAGTACATTTTTTTCCGGATCACGTTATGTGTACTAGTGTTGAAGTCCCGATGACAAGAGCTGTGAAATCTGCATTTTTATAGTCTTTTTATACAAGTCTTGCCATAATCGGGTTATATAGTTATTTTAATAAATCTGATTTCTGCTTAGAAACATGAGGTCCCATACCACATTCCACACAGCCACTACTGGAATGTGGCTGTGTGGAATGATCTGCATTAAATGATTATTTGCTAAATCACAGAAATGTTCGTGTTCATGATGGCATGCACTGTCATGAGCCGCAACTTAAATGTTCTTGTTATTGTGTTTATCTCTTTCCAACTGCATTAAAAATGGCTAGAAAACCTACCCGAAAAAATTATACAAAGACTAATTTTTTTCCCTAATGTAAGTATCATTCCTTTACTTTATAATTTTATCATCGTCTCGACTACGCCTTGATATTTAGACTGACGTTATCCTAAAAGTATGATTACGAATGACAGTCTTGACAAGTTTATTATGAATATTAAATCTGCTTCCAGTGAATCATTAGTACAGTCTGTTAATTCTACAAGGTCCACTGTGTTTCTCTCCTTGCACCAACAGAATTCATTACACGCAGATTTAATTTAATTTATTTATTTCGTATGATACAACTTCCGTGAGCCCCTTTTACGGGGAGGTAGAGCACCATCTCCAACCCCCACTATTTTTATCCAGGCTCAGAACCTGCATAGCTAATGAATCACGACTATGTATGGGTTGAGGTATTCCTGAGTGTAATCGGTGTGTGTGTGTGTGTGTTCACAAGGCAGGTGTGCCTGTTTGGGACGACGAGAAAAAACCGAGTTTTCGTGTGAAAAAAAAATCCTTATCCCCGTAGGAGACCAGCAAACTGACGCTACGTCGAAAGACGACCAGATAAAGTTTACTCACGTTACGAAAGAGAATCGAACTGAGGTCTTTCCGAACAAAGGGAAACTCAGTAACTCATTCTATGCCGACTGAGTTACGGAGGCTCTATTACACAAATTTGATTATAACTTAAACTTGTAAATGAAAGTCGGCTATGGTGTCCCACCTTTTGAATCTTTTCTATTAAGATTATTATTAATAGATCAGCGGTTGTCTTCTTGACAGTTAACTCTGCAGATGATTATGAGATTTTTATCATGATATGTTTTTATCGACGACTGGAAAGTGTTGCGACCAATAAAAACATGTTTTAATTTGCAAAAAGAAATTTGATTTTTATTCAGTAATAATCATCTGTCTCACATGGAGTGAGTGCGTGAAATGCATTCAGGCTCAGAACGTTAAAAGAATCGGAAATTACGACACATTCGATTGTGATGCTTCAAACTGCTTCAGTCCGTCCGTGTCTGGAAATCCTGTGCAATTGATAGTTGGTTATAGTATTAAGTCGAAATATAAAAAAAAAGTATAAAATAAAATAATTCTCTTTGTATTGTTTTATTTATTATTTGTTTTTGCTAGGTGAGTTTCTCTGAAGATTCTACTAACATGGATGTTCACATACAAGTAGGATCGAAAGAGATTAATAATTCAACTGGTCAACAATCTTCTTCTGCGTCTCCTTCAAATACTGAAGCAATTGAATGTAAGTTTTATTTTAACAATAACATTTACGATACATTTTAATGTTATATAAATTCCATTCATTAATAAAAAAAAGATGATAAAAAATGAGTTGCAAAAGCAAAAATTTCGCTAAGGCTATTACTCGAAAAAATTAAGTGTAAGCTCCTTCCATGAACTTGTTAATGATAAGTTAAGCTCCTTGTTTGATGGAAATTCAAAATTGAAATTATAAATTTTCGAAAATATTAAAAATACAAAAGTCTAGTTTCTGTTTTTATATTTCCCGTCTCTTTCGTTGTTTAATTTCAAAATTAAAATTACTTTGGTTGAAAATTGTATAATATGATTACAATTTTCAGCTACAAATCCTTCTCCATGTCGTGACTCTCTTTTTGCGAGAGTTCGAGAATCAAGAAGAAAGTGTTCAGGTTCCGTGAAATTTCTGTTGGCAGTTTATTTCATCTTGATTGGAACAGGTAAGTATTTTATTTAATTTACTTTTTGCATATACATCATGATTTTAATTTATATTATCAGTGACGATGCACTGATGTGTATCACGATGAATGGGAAAAGGATCTCGCAATTTAGTGTTCATTTGGAAACTCCTCGTTCAAATTACTTGTAAACTTGAGCACTTTTCAACTTGAAGGCGAGTTACCCAATCACATATCGAGATCGCACAGTTTTTTTTTTCTCACGTAAACTTGGATTTTTAATTCCGCTAAACAGACGATCTAGCTAAAAGAACACGCGTAATTAACAAATATATTGCCTCACAGCCTTAATTCCAACTAATACCGATTACTTTACTGCAGTAAAGTTTCAGATTAAGATATCAAAGCCATGAAGTGGAATGCACACGCAGAGTGCATGCAGTTTTCAAATGCACATTGAGATCGTTCAGACAACTCAGTTGTGGATTATAACGGTGACTAGAAAAAGAAATTCAGAATTCAAGATTTCCTAGAAACTGAATGCCTGCATTTCGGGCCTAGTTGGCTGAGTGAATAAAATATCCGCTCAAACAAACCCACCATCGATTGTGTAACATGATTATGAATATCTTTAAGCAGAAGATGAATTTCATCTCCCAATTTACAACTAATCAATCACAGAGTTTATTGGGCGCGTTAAATGGCTTCATAAAGTCCCACGTTTGGTGTATAAACACACGTGGCTGGTAAATTCGCCTTAAACATTTTCGCCGTAGGAAAATTCGCCGCGAGTATTTTCGCCCATAAACATTTACGCCGTGATACATTTTGCGTTAATTTTTGTAAATAATCAAAAGATGATAAAGGACATTACCGTCCACGGGGTGTAGTACAGAGGCAGCCTGCCTCACCGAGCGGCTTAATAAGAGCGCTTGTTCAGCCATATTGCGTTAGGCGCCGTGCGGAAAGAAGTTGTTCCAAGCTTAAACTGATTAAAAATTATTTGCGATCAGCAATGACCCGAGAAAAACTGGTTGGTCTAGCAACCATAACGATAGAGGAGGACAGAGCTTATCATTTAAATTTAGAATCGCTAATAAACAGTTTTATTTTGAGATATCACCGTAGAGCAAACATATAACATCAACTGGAGATTTTGTTATATTTTTTTTATAATCCATCAGGGTCAATATTTAATTGTTTGCGTGAGGGCGCAATCTAATCTGGCGACGGCCCTGATAAAGGGTATTATAAAATCATTAAAAAGGCAAATCTTTATTAAGGTGAATGTCAGTGATACATAACATAATTATATAATTTAAAAATTGTGCATGTATCACTCATTCACCATTAATGTTTCGGGATCTAATGATGAACGTAAGTCCTTTAAGGTATTAATAATCTGCTGTAAGTAAATTCTGATTTGACAGGAAGCAAAGCAAAAAGCAAAAATCCTTGTGGATCTCATTCCAGTCCCAAGCCTGGATAAAGGAGGAAGGTCGGTCAGATGAGTGTCGATACTCTGACCGTAAAGACAAAATACGATTTTTATCTTATGCGTATACGATCAACAGCTACGACATGCCGGCTTGGACGTCGCCAGGATCAACAAGGTCGGCGATACCAGTCAAGCGATCGGGGGTTGGATCGAAAAGTGGGATACTGAAAGGAAACAGAAACTGAAACTAACAGAACTATTATCAGTAGGAACATGGAATATACGGACACTTTGGATGTCAGGAAAACTAGAATTACTTCGCGAGGATATGAAAAGATATCGGTGTGATATACTAGGACTGGCGGAGTTGCGATGGACTCAGCAGAAAAGATAAATAGATGCGAAGTCATAGAGTCCAGGCATGATACTAAGCACGAAGCAGGAGTTAGTTTCCTTCTTAAAAAAAACTAGAGAGGTACTGTTTGGCTACCCAATCAATGAACGAATCATAGCAGCAAGAATTCAAGCAAAACCATTTAACATATCAATAGTCCAGATATATGCATCCACATCTGACAGCACAGATGACGATATTGACTAATTTTACAAAGATCTAACAGAGACAATAGAAACAATACCAAAGCAAGATGTACTAATTGTTGAAGGAGATTGGAATACCAAAGTTGGAATATTTAATGATGGTTGAGAAAGAATCATGGGAAAATATGGTTTCGAAGAAAGAAATGAACGAAGTGAAAAAATGTTGGAATTTGCTGTGGAGATGATGATCTCTAACACAAGATCCCAGCAAAAGGGTGGAAAATGGACGTGTCGATCAAATGATGAGAAACCGAGAAGACGGTCGATATGATTATGTTAAAAGAAAATGGCTAACATCAGTACAGCAGTGTCGAACTTTTCAAGCAGTAGATATAGACTCGGATCATGGTTTAGTGATTGCAAACATCAAATTGAAATTAAAAAGAAAATATAAACCCCATCATGAGGAACAAAGAGAGCAAGAATAAGTGAAGCAGAAATAGGAAGAAGGTACAGAACAGTGTGCTAGAGGAGAAACTTGAAAGTGTGGACAAAGAAAAAAAATTCGAAACTAAGAGTGAAAGGAGTGATGAAGGCGATAGAAGATGCAGTTGAAGGAACACTACCAGAAGAAGAGAAGATTAAGAAGAAATGGATTAGACAAGAAACAGTGAAGTTAGCACAGGAGAAAAGAATGTTGAAGATAAGAAGGAATACATCAGAACAAATAGAGGAACAATATAGAAGAAAGTGTATGAGGTGAAAAAAGCAATCAGCCGGATAAGAAGAAATGGTTAGAAGTCCGTTGCAGTAATATAGAACAGTGCTATGGAGAGCATAAAACTAGGGAGGTGTACAAAATGACTGGAACCACTAACAGAAGGTTGCAACCAAAACAGACCACAGTAAAAGACGAAAAAGGCAAAGTTTTGATGAATAAAGATAAAATTGAACAGCGATGGACAAGATGCTCTAATGAGTTATATGAAAAAAGCTAGATTTAGATAGCGTTGGGAAACTGACTGAAGAATTGAAGCAGATATCACCACCAGGTAATGAGTATGATACGGAATCGCTCGATTGGTACCGCGGACCTTGTTGATCCTGACAACGTCCGAGCCGGCAGGTTGTAGCTGTTGATCGTATACGCATCAGATAACAATTGTGTTTTTTCTTTACGGTCAGATCATCGACACTCATCTTACCGACCCCCCTCCTTTATCCAGGGTTGGGACTGGCATGAGACTCCTAAGGATTTCGCGGCGGTTTCCTGGCAAATCAGAATTTACTTACAGCAGATTATTCAGTGCCTTAAAGGGCTTAGGTTCATCATTAGATCCCGAAACAGTAAGGGCTGACTTCGAGAAAGCAACGATCAACACTTTTTCTAACATATTCACGTCAACAACTATAACAGGTTGTTTTTTTCATATGGCGCAAAATCTTTATCGCAAAATTGTTGCCGATGGTTTCATGTTACGCTATCAAGTTTGATGCTGAATTCAACACGAAAATTAAATGCTTCACAGCATTAGCATTTCTTCCAATGAGCGATGTTACTGATGGATTTGTTGAATTGACGATCCGCAGCAAAAAGTTAATTATTTACGCAGCATCTCTTTTAATTTGCACGATTTTTAAATGATTTCATTATGTTATGTATCACAGACATTCACCTTAATAAAGATTTGCATTGTTAATGATTTTATAATACCCTTTATCATGAATTGAATATTTACAAAAATTAATGCAAATGTCTTACGGCGAAAATGTTTACGGCTAATTTTCCAAGAACCACACACACACACGCACACAAAGTTTTCGGTTTATCTCTTAGACTACCTGCGGAACAGATAGTACATTTGCAGACCTTCCTGTGGAGGCGTCATATATGGATATTTTTAAGTGCAGTATATAAAACTAGCAGTTTACAGAAGAAGAGCATGTGGCAGATCATTCTGTGTATCAAAGTGCCTGAGAAAAAACAGCACTTTTCTTGTTTCACAAAGAGCAGTATGAAAGGAGCAACGAATGCCCTCACCTAAAGAAAAGTTTAATCTCTGGGATTACAAACACCCCCCCACCCACCCACCCACCCACCCACACCACACCCACACACCTACACCCCCCCACACACACAAATCTATAATACACTTGCCATTTCGCTTTAGCTACCTCCATGTCATCCATAATAATAATAAGAAGAAAAAACAAATGCTTGTTCTGCTAGAACTTGCATATGTGAGAATTCAGATCCGGTGTGCATTACTTCTACAGTTCAAGAAAGTCATGTCAGTTGTGATCTAGCCCTTTTTTTTCGGGGGGGGGGGAATCATGGCATACTTTGGTCTCTCTCTCTCTCTAGGTAGTCAGTTTTTGTGTATTTATTACAAGATACATTGGTAGAAGAACATTTCAGCATCCAACTTGTGAAATAGAAGCAATTTTAAAATTTACAGGAAGTGTAGTGGTTATCACCTTCACTGTGGCTAGATTTTTCGTCTCATAAAATATGCAAACTCCAATTGTAAAACACGCATAATTAGTGAACAGACATAATACACTTGCGTGATAGTCACATTTGCTGCCGCTATAATTCGAACTCATCAAGTAACTTCCATTAATCAGCGCCATTTTTCGAATACGCACATTAAAAGTCTAAAATTCTTCTGCTGAAATTTTATTGTCGCTGAAGGACGGTTTGATAACTGATTCTGGCATGCTGGAGAAATGGAATTTTTTTTTATTTAAAATTACTGCCTTCTCCATTATTTAGTAAAAACATTTCTCACTGCTTTTTTTCATAGCTGGATGTCTTGTTGTAACAGCGATTTTCATCTTCATACTCATCGCAATGATAACCATAGGTAAGAACCACGATTTATTATTATAGAATGTTATGTTCGCTACATAAATTTAAATTTTCAAGATTTGATTGCGTTCTATCTCAATTTTTTACTTATCATTGAATTCTAATTTTATTTTACCTGCGTGCATTCTGTAGTTGTAGCTTCTTTTTCTGCAGCTTGTCCCACTTAAGTGGAGTCGCTGTTAATGATGAGTCTCTTCCACATCTTCCTGTGTTGGGCTGTCACCACATCCAAGTTCTTCATCCTCAATCCTCTTCTACCAGCTCCTTCCATCGCTTCTTTGGCCGCCCACGCTTCCTCCTTCCTTGCATGACCATCCATCTGCATGACCTTTCGTCCCACATATTCGTCCCCCCCTCCTCATCACAGGACCAAACCATCTCAACCTTGTTTCCTGTATCTTTCCTCCTAAGTTCGTAACTTTCACCGTTCCCCCTCACATAGTCATTTCTCAGACGATCCTTTCTGGTCACACCGCACATCCACCTAAGCATTTTCATCTCTGCTACCTCCATCCTGCTGATGCTATTTTCCCTCAGGACCACAGTTGTTTCCATAGCATACGTCATAGCTGGCTTTACTGCTGTCCTGTAGATTTTGCTTTTCAGGTTGATTGGCACCCTCTTATCGCATAGCACTCCAGCCATCTCTCTCTCTCTCTCTCTCTCTCCCTCTCTCCAGTTTCTCCAACCCGCTTGTATCCTGCATCCCACTTCCTTCTCAGCTCCTTCCATCTTCTTCCACTGTTGAACCTAAGTATCTAAAGTCCCTCACCTTCTTGATGACATTTCCTTCCAGCTCCAGATCTGTCTCTTGGCCACCGTCCACTTTGCACCACATATACTCTGTCTTACTTCTGCTTATTCTCATACCTCTCTCTTCCAGTACTTTCCTCCTTCTTCCAATTTAGCTACCACTTCTTCTCTTGAATCTGCACACAGCAAGATGTCATCTGCATTCACCATTGTCCAAGGTGCTTCTTCTCTCACCTCCTCGATCACAATATTAAACAGAACGGACTTAAAACTGACCCTTGATGCAAGCCAACTGTTACTTGAAAACTTTCTGAATGTCCCTTAACTTAAATTCCCGAAGGATAAATAAAAGACTAATGTAACGACCTCCGAAGTAGAATGTATGATTTAAAGATGAAATCCATTTCCTGGGTGAAGTAAGACCGATTTAGGAAACATATCATTCTCATCCTCGTCATGATCATTGTTATTTACCTCGCTATTCTTAGTTCATAGTGTATGCTTTAATCATATCCTTCAATCATCTTTACGCTTTCAGACTCTCATATCCCAGGTTTTAAATGTTTAAGATTTGATTGAGTTCTGTCTCACTTATGTAGTTATCATTACTTTATTATTCGTTCATCACCATCTTCATTTCGACATCAAGTTTTAAAGGCCGTAGTTGCTTAAAGTACGTAAAAGATAAGCAAAATATCGAAATATGATGATTTAATTTCTTTTAAAGATAACTGCATTTGAAAAACAAATTCCGATCCTAAGGTGCTTCATAAAATTAATGCTTTGCTTTGTCCCTTTACGTGTTATTATGATCATTATTATATGATTGTTGTGGTATGTGCCGTCTTGTCGTTTTCGACTCTTGACGATCCTGTCAACAAAGGCTTTTCATTGGGTGCCTCAGTGGCGCAATTGGAAAAACAGCGGAGAATTGCACTCTTCGATTGCAAACGACCTGTGTTCGATTCTCGATGTGACGAGGGGAATTCTTATGTTGGATTTTTCAATTGGAGGTGTCTTTGACGATCTCATACGTGGAAAGCAGTTTTCTCGGAAACTGTGGGTTTTCATCCCGCGTACAGAAAAATCGCTCTTCAGATCACAGGGAATTTACAGACAAAAACTACTGTTGTTGTTGTGATGATGGGAGGTGGATGGCGTTGATGGTAGTAGTGTTGTAGAAGGAGAATGAATGAAGTAGCGGTGGAGAGGGTGAGATATATTTAGCGAGGTAGAGTTGATTGCCCAACTGCGATGGGTCTTTGCTCTCCATGGAGGTGTCACGTAATAAAAAACAATAATAATAATAATATAAATCAAAGATTTTAAAAGAGGCTGCATGATCCATAGGTTCAAAGGTAACATAAAATCGTCATTAAACTACCTAATGTTGAGTATGGGTTAGTTGGTGGGTGTGGAGGGAGAACGCCATCCGGAGGATTATCATCTTCGATATTCCTTCACTAATCTGTTGTACTTATTCAATTTCACTTACTGTTAAAATACATGAAAAAATACTCTTACAGTTTACTTTCGTATTTCTGTAATCATTTTCAGGTGTGTTTTCCTTTCTTATTTACAGGTTCTATTCATCTCTACGACTGCCCAGCACAACCTCTCCTTCCCATTTACCTAATTCTAGGAGGCACATTTGGTCTGTTCCAGAACTGGAACACTGCGCATTGTTGTCGTAAACGGAATTTTGATCAATATATAATTTTTTGCGGATGCACTCTTACGATCTTTAATGTTGCTTTGTTCATAGCAGGTGGGTAACAAACCAAATGATATTACATAAATTATTTACTTCCACATATGTGTGTGTGTGTGTGTGTGTGTGTGTGTGTGTGTGTGTGTGTGTGTGTGTGTGTGTGTGTGTGTGTGTGTGTGTGTGTGTGTGTGTGTGTGTGTGTGTGTGTGTGTGTGTGTGTGTGTGAATAAGTTTTTTTTTACCTTGGGAATAATGTATATTAGGGTTACCAAGTAATTTTATAAACTTGGTTATTTTACTCCTAACCCCAAGTAAGCAAACTGTTAAATTTGCGCCTGAAACGTAGTTCAAGTCTAAAGGTGGTGCAACACCAGGGCAACTGATTGTAAAGGTGGGTAAAGCTCTGATCACTATTCTTAGTATTTTCCATAATGTAAAGCACATCTCACTAAGAGATGTATACTGCAACAATAATAATAATAATATAAATCAAAGATTATAAAAGATTACAAAAGGATTAGGAGTAAAATAATCAAGTTTATAAAATTACTTGGTAACCCTAATGGATTACCAAGTAATTTTATAAACTTGGTTATTTTACTCCTAACCCCAAGTAAGCAAACAGTTACGTTTGCGCCTGAAACGTAGTTCATATATATATATATATGAACTACGTTTATATATATATATATATATATATATATATATATGATATATATCTGTATATATATCATATATATATATGTAGTATATATATATATATATTTAGGAAGGACCGCTAGTGGTCCTTCCTAAATAAATAGCCCAGTATACATATACAGGGTGTTCGGGATAAATTTGACAGTTTCGTAAGGAAAAAGAAAATCTTCTTTGTATCTATTAAATTTAATGAATTGACAAAAAAACATTACAGGCAGAGTTAATTACAATACTATCAACAAGATTTACTCAAAATAACCACCATTAGCATCGATCACAGCTTCAATTCTGCTTCGGAACCTCGAACAAGCTGATGCTACAGTCTCCCTGGGAAGGGCCGCAAAAACTGTTTTAATTTTATCCATTAACTGGGCTTTTGTATTACTGGAAGTGCGATTGGTGTCTTTTTCAACTGCGCCCCATACAAAATAATCCATGGGGTTAAGGTCTGGGGAGTTTGGAGGCCAAACATTTGGACTGGTGAAGTCGTAGAAATTTTCAGACAACCATTTTTGACTTTTCCCAGAGGTGTGGCAAGGGGCCGAATCCTGCTGCCATACATACGGCCTACCATTGGCTACCCTTGTTATCCAGGGCTTGACTACAGTTAGCAACTCCACGAACAAAGCCCGAATTCCAATGCCAGGGTTCTTCAACACCTGTTCCTGCAGATTTGCGAGGAATTCTGCTGTACGAACGCAATCAGATCGTCTGCTAGGGATCTTTCTTCTTGCTACATCCTCGTAGTCACCATTGCAAGTCTCTAGTTCATGCCTGATTGTTTTTACTGTATTCAGGGAGCATTGGGCAGCAGTCGTAATATCCTTATTTTGATGGCGGGCACGAATCATCATGATACAAGTTATTCTCTTCCATGATTCAGGTGGGTTCCAGCTATCCATCCTTTCTGACATCTTGTATATGAATGAAGAAGGGTCCAAACTTTTAAATGAAGAGAAGTGTGTGTTAATACATGTAACTTACGGAAAAATATAATTAATTATAAATATGTCAAATTTATCCCGAACACCCTGTATAAGAAACAACATGACCCAGTTCAGATGTAATTGGCTCTACTTTAATCACTATCCCGAGGAACTTTTGTGTACCTTCTTACGAGCCATTTCTGCAATTAAATGACCGATGGTGTTCGTAAGAAGGTTGTTTTCTTCCAGAAGAGGCCAGTTTATAACTGTTGGTCAGAAAAATCGACCACAGAAAGTACATATTATACTTTTGATATTAATTATTACAAGAAGAATAGGAAAACTGAAGAATATGATTTAAAAAATTAATAAAACAAGCAAATTCAATGCATTGCTTAAAAATATTAGTAAATCCTAAACAATGGTAGTAAATTAAATTGCCATTGGGACGGAAGGAAATAAATTGGAAGATGTAAAAAAAAATTAACTGCTTAGGCATGTTGATCACAGGCCGGTTGATTTATGAAAAAAGTATTAAATAGTGAATAAATCTAGTCTGATCAACTTTACCCAAACTTTTGATACAGAGATTGACTAATCAAACAGAGACAGAAGAATAAAGATAATCGTAGGCTTTGAAAACAAGTGTTTGAGGAAAATAAATGAAAAAGCTCGAACTGAAATGGAAACCAATCAGCAGATGAGGGAAATTACACTACCGTATTTCTATAATAACATCAGTCAAAGAAAACGCGGAGAATGGTATCAACATCTACTGAGGGCCTAATAAAAGATTTCCTGCAATTCTCCAAAAGAAATGTAAAAGGAAAGAAGACATATAAAGAAATCGATATAAGAAATTAAGAACTCTTTCAGATATTTAATTAACTTGACTGGAAGTAATTGAACTGGAAAAGCTCTTATCCATGGTAGCCTCAATCCACCTTGTGCGGATGAAGAAGATAGTCATGAATATTAATTAGGATTAGAAATATGAGAAAGCTGCAGCTGTCTGTTGTGTTCTCATCATCTTTTCTCCTTGCGCGTTGGCAGAAAAAAATTAATTTCGAAAATGAGATGAAATAAGATTTACACTACCATATTTCAATAAAGAGCGACTGCATACCCACTTTCAAAGATTTGGAATGTATGTTTATAAGCGTACATAGCTCAGCCGATAATATGATGCCCTTTGGTTGGAAGGATCTATGTTTAAATACCGTTTCCGACGCGAAAAACCTTCATACAAACTTCAGAAGCGTGTCTTCAACGGCTTAAGGCTGAGGCAGGTTTTTACTCTGAAACTTGGTTTGTTATTCCTGTAAGCAGCCCAGCCGGCTGCAGAAATCACACTTTTGAAAATCTGTGCAGATAGAAAGATCTAGATATAAATGAAAAGAAAACATCAAACACTGTATAGAAATTAAAATCACTAAATGTAAATGCTATTTACATTTAGTGATGGCTTTGGGCCAATTATCTCAGATTGGCTAATGGAGGAGTTTGGTTTATGCGCAGGCTCCCAAGTTAGATAAGGCTAAAGAACTAAAGCTACTCCATGGGAATAAAAGGTGTTAATTTATTTCTAATTTCTATTATTATTATCTTAGATTAAACGATGTAAGCATATTTCCATGTGCGATACTGGTGATGCCATTCGAGTTAGAAATATAGAAGAATCAATATAGGTCAAGTGTATGTAGTGTGGACAGTCGAAGAGAGTCTGTCAAGACTCGATATAGTTTTTCTGTCCCCACATTTGGAAGAAAACAAATCCCAATAGATCTGTTTTATCTTTGGGTGATGCTCCAATAGTAGCTGCTTGTGAAACCGATGGTAATGTGGGTGGGAAAACTTTTCCTGTCATATCCTTAGGGGGGGGGGTTGAACACTCGAATATCATCAAAATACGACGCAATTTGTGCCATTTGGCACATTCAAAATCATATTTAGATTTTTTTTTGCAGTTTCTGCAAGCTACGATGTAGGCCTCAATGTTACACTGAAGTTTTAGTCTCACGCCATTTACTCTACAGACATTCTTGATATGCTGATATTTTTCATGGACTGCCTTCATATATTTATTAGAGAATCAAAATTTAGATGGAGGTTAATATTTTGAAATTTTTTCTTGAAAATGAGTGATGAAGACCTTCGTTTAAGTGAGCATTATTTCTTTTAATTCAACCTCAGTACTTGAATCAGGAAAATTGAAGCAGTAATTGTGATACGGAAGGGAGTAGAAGTCAATGAGGTCAGCCCGTTTGTACCCATGGATACGCAACTTGGATAAGACTCTGATCCGAGTTACTAATAGAGAACTAACATTTACAGCTGATTTGGAAGCGGGACTTTGTAATAAGAAGTTAAGAGTGTTGTCAGAAAGTAAAACGTTGTTTGTTATTGTGTTAGATGTGTGGACTCTCTGTGTTACATGTTATTATTGATGTAGAGAAGGAGGGAATCCAATATGAACAGTAAAAAGAAGCCCAGTGCCACCTGTGGACACTGAATCGAAAAGGTCAGTGATTATTTAAATTTTCATCGGTCTGACAACATCAAATGGTTGCAGAGTGATTTAGTAAAGGGATTTTGAGCCCAAATAGCTGAAACAGAAGGGATTGGTGTTATTCATTCTCCAACTTCGGATATCTTTTCTAATTAACACACAAGTGCAGTTCAGTGACAGAAAGAATTGTCCAAGATGTAGTTTCGGCAGTTGAGGTCACCAGATGAGGTTTCATTAGCTTGATTTGGATAACTATAGGCAATGATACACATCGATTGTACTGCTGTTGAGGCAGCACATTTTTTAGAAAGTATACATGAAGCATTATCAATGTTTATGTATTTTTTTTTACAAACATTTCTTTAAAAACAACTTTTTTCTATATGGTGAGCATCAGTATACCCTTAATAGTTCACTATATAAACACCTCAGGACTTCTACAGATGTCCAGCTAAATCTGGATACGATTCTGTAACACCTATTGAATAACATGGATAAGAAGTACTGTTTCGTCTCACTATTTCATCCACCTCAGCCGGTAGGGAGGTTAAATAAAGAAACGGCCTGTGGAAGTGGAGTTTTCATCCTTAGCACCCAGCGGATAGAAGAAAGCCATTCTTCCGGCAAAGCGAATCTAATGTGAATGTAACTTAGAGAAATTGTGACCCCTTCTTTGGCAGGATCTTGAATTAGTCGATGTTGGTTAAGCTGGTATTTTTCTTTAGGAAACTAAGGTTTTGCCTAGTAAACTCAAAATGCAACACTTGTCATGTTCTTTCCACTGGGTGCTGTTTATAATTTAGAATTAGTGATAGTTGAGTGCCTGTGAAACTTAGCGGAAATTGCGTGTGTCGTCCATGGCGCTAGACTGCTGGAAAGAAGGCCATCACAAGTTCTATTGTAATCACCGACAAGAGGAACTTTTACTAAACTTTTTCCGACCGCTCAAGCAGGTTTTTCTCCCAGAAACTGTGGTTTTTCGTACTCTGACCTCAGGAAACCACGAGAGGGCGGCACTTTTCGGTCCGCATCTCTTCACTAATGTTGGACCAACAATATCTGATTGGCTACGGGTGGAGATTGAATTTCCCCTCAATCTCCAAACGGTGGAGCTAAAATCGCCTCATCTATTCCTTATCCTAATTTGTTTTAATAGATATACTTAAAAGCTTACAGAGTGCATAAGTACAGTAGAGTACAAATGCCAATAAAAATAATAAAAAAATTGAAGCCCAGTGTTTATATCTTTTGTGCTAGATGTGCTTTTATGCACAAAACAAACAACTTTTATTATTGGATGATAGCAATCCATAGGGTTCTATTAACACATCTCGGTGTTTCCTATTTCCCAATTTCCCATTGCCAAGTACAGCAGGTTCTTAACTTATCAATCAAAGCACTTGATATATTAAGAACCTGCACACACACACACACACACACACACACACACACACACACACACACACACACACACACACACACACACACACACACACACACACACACACACACACACACACACACATTTTGGAGAAAATCCTTTCGAAATTTGGCAGTCGTGTGATACGAACGACTCGGTGAATTTGCTATGGAAGCATAGCTGACTGATTCTGATGGTGACTTGTTGGAGTGGTAAAACTAAACTTTTCAAGAGTTTGTCAGGTGTGGTACTCACTGAGTTGGTTAAATTGAACTTTGTCAGAATATTTTAACCTAGAAAAAGAGAAGGAAAGTGAAGTTAAACTGTTGATCAACATTTCCACAAGCGAGTGTGGAAGGGTTGATCAACCATATCTAACTTATGAAGGCAAAAGAGAGGGAAGTTGAGAGTCAATCAGAGACAGGTAGGTTAAGATTATCACTAACGTTCCAGTGAAGACACAATCAGCCGTTAGTGATAATCAGGCTCAGATAGCGTGAGTTCTATTGTTTTTTTTTTTTTTTTGCGTTTACTGACGATAAACCCTAGTTTTCGGGAGAAAAAAACCCATTTTCCCGTACCAGAGCTAGACTAACTCGGGAATCGGTCGAAGAAGGGCTTATTAAATGTTCCTGTAGTTCGGAGAACAGAATTAAACCTAGGTCTTTCTTCGGGCTGCCAATGAACGAGGAGTGCAAACGCCACTTCCATAGGCTACACAGGCTTTTTATTTTTTACGTTTATGATAAAATGAAATTCGTATGTATATATTTGTAATCATAACACAAAGAAACGAATGTTTCAGTAATACATTCGAATAAATTAAGATAATGATAAAAGGAAGTTCAAAAAAAGTAATAAATATTGTTGGTCATCCAGCTTAGATTATTTTGCCACCACTACCATACCTCTAAAATTAAAGGGAGGATCCTCTAGCATTTCAAGATTACTGACAGGTAGCTGTTCCCATGAAGCATGTTAGTATGAGTCCTCCTAGCATGTTCTGTAGGATAAGAAAGCTTATCCTACAGAATAAGGATGAGGAAGGCGCTCTAGCTTCTAAAGCGTCTGCTTTCCCATCTGCTGCAGCCATCTATAAAAATTCCCAAATCTTGGAGTTGGCAACAGTTCGCAATATTCATGCTTGGTTTATCTTGGTTATTTCATTTTGGTTTATTTCATTTTAATGGATATGTTATTTATTTTACTTTCGTTATTTATTACTTTGTTTATTATGAATATATGAGTACTTTATTCATTATATTATTTTATGTTTTATTCAGGATGCATCTCGGTTTATGGTCTAAGTCTCCCTGATTTTGACGATCCTGTAAGTGAAAAATATTGTTCAGAAACAGTGTATTATTTCTCTTTCTGGCTTCTCAACTCAACGTTTATTATATTTGGAGTAATATTTATCATTTGCGTTTGTATCATTCTTATTGCTTTAGCTTCTCAGGAAAAGTGAACAATTTTACTACTATACCTAACTGAGCCTCGACTGACATAAATTCACTTGTAATTTTCAATTTTAATTTTGTACTCAAGATGTGTTTCGTCATGTTAATGATTTCGGCTTCTCGATAAAATAAATAAATACATAAAATAGGTCAATCTCGACTTATCAGGTGACATGTGAACTGAGTTTTCTTATTTGGTATTAAGTTCTAGAAACACAAAGTAAGAAATCAAACAATGTAGTGGTTGATATGCTAACACTTTCTTGCAAAAAATAACATATATATGTCTGTATGTATTAGACACACACACACACACACACACACACACACACACACACACACACACACACACACACACACACACACACACACACACACACACACACACACACACACACACACACACACACACACACACACACACACACACACACACACACACACACACACAGAGAGAGAGAGAGAGAGAGAGAGAGAGAGAGCGAGAGAGAGAAGCTATATTACAGAAAATAAAATTGCATAATCAATAGAAATAATAAATAAATGTCACTACTGTACAACTAATTTGTTTCAGCTATGCAATATTCCTATGCTAAATTAAAACTGTTGGTACTCTGTTGTATAAAGCTAATTAATGATATAAATGATTACCGAAGTATTTTACACACTAAATTTACAGACAATAAAGTACTATTGGTAGTGGTCGTAATTGGTGCATTAAGTAGTAGCAAAGGTCAGTTTAGTACAGTAGAGTACCCTCCTCTCCCTCGTTGAGACCTTGGACTCCGTAATGATGCGAATTAACAGAAATAGTAATATTTCTGTTGGCGTTGTACAGAGTGTATATAAAATGTGATGATGAATGCTTTCTTGTGTAGTTAAAATATTCATATGGTGTGATGTGATACCAAGATTTGTTTTCCGTAATACTAAATATAAAATTATTGCTTATTGAAAATCAATTCCAGTTTAGACTTCTGGAAGTGACAGTTTCATCCATAGCTGTAGACCACCCAAAGAAACATGTTCTCACTTAAAATCACGCCAGTGCCTTCAGGAACTTTTTCTAACCGTTTTTCTGAGACCAGTTCCCACGTTAGTCGATCTTTTGCATGTGAAATCAAAGTTTTTTTCCTCCCGTAAACTCGATTTCTCGTTTAGTAGGTCGCTGACCCTAACTCAGATGGCATCACTCATCTGAGTTTCTAATCTGTGTATTGTTTATAATTAGCAGTGGCATCGCGTGCCTATTCCTGCTGGATGTGCTGCAAAATTTCAGGTCAATTTGATCGTATGCATGGGCATGCTTCAGAAGAAAATTTTCCAGGGAGGGGCAAAGCTTGGAGACAAATAACTACATCAATATTTTTATAATTATTGATTTAATTATATAATTACGTCAATAAACGTCTTTTAGCTTTTTTATAAGTATTCGTCTATGTTACATTTTAAATACATTATTTTCATTTTGCATCGATTTTAATGATCGTTAATTCTTGGGGGAGAAAAAGTTATTCAGAATTAATAGTTTTTAGTACAATTTCATATATAAAAAAATTAACAGGCATATTGTATTAAAATCGACTAATTAATTAATCCTAAATTAAATTATTCATTTTAAATAAAAAAACATTGACCGGCATATTTCATTAAAATTCAGCTAATTAATTAATCCTAAATTAAATTATTTCTGTTTAAAACAAAAAAAATCATAAAACTAACAAGTAAAATAATATTAAATTACATACACTTACCTTTTAAAATGTATTTTCTGTTTAAATTTGTCTCACTATAAATTTACAATTCACACTTCACTCAGTGACTCACCAGGCACAGAGGGCAAACTAATCAGTCACTGGTCACAAATCAGAAAAAGTCTAAACATAAATAAGTGAATTTATGATGACATAATTAAAAAAAAAACTTATGAGAGAGAGAGAGCGTACTGCAGGAATAAATATGGTTTGATGGAGCAGCAAATCATCTCATAAAATTTGTTGCATATGTTATGTGTCTTTCTCTGGCTTGTGTATATTTCGCTCCGGTTTCCAAGAATTTTATTTTGTTTACTGTGACTCAGTATACATAACATCCGATCATTATCGGAATTATTCACACTTTCAGGAATCCTAAATTCATTAGTTTTTTTTTTTTTTTAGTATCAGCAGTTCTGCCTTATCAATCTCACTTATGCTGGTATTTTGTTGTAGATCAACAACTCTTATAATACACAGAATATTCATTTTTATTCAGAAATAGATATGTTTTACTGTCGTTTGTTTCCGAAGACTAGAATAAAAATGTCTCTATACCGTTAAAAAACTTTGAAACGTCAATAGATGCTTTACTGTACAAGCAAAACAAAAACATTTAGCATTTTCCTCTTAACATCCCCTTTCAAATTTTCAGTTCCAGAAAACATGCGTAATAACTGTTTGTAATATACATCGGATACGAAACGCGCTCAGCTCATGACAAGTGACAACGTTCAATATGGATTGATTGACACAATAACCAATAAGTTGGTGTTGAGTGAGCTCAAACGTTTAATTCACCCAGTCCCACCTTCTCAGCTGTTTAAAAATATTAGAAAGCTAGGAATGTGACCCATTGCGCCCTCTTTACATATTTTCAAAGGGTGCAAAGGTGTATGAATTTTGAAAGCACACCTGGCTATTAACGCGAATTTGGCAATGTTTACGCGTCGAAAAATGCCCTCTTCGTGAAGCACTAATGCTTCATTATCCTCGTGAAAAGGGCAATGAAGCATCAGTATACTGTGTTTCATTGTAGGAATCACTCAGAGTCTGCAAACAATTAGGGGAGTCTTTAACGGGAATAAATGCAAAATATGATATCGGTGATATTTCATGGATGAGCACCGCACACCTAGCACACCGGGAATATTCACACCTGATAATTAGTGATAATAATGATTAGAGATTGAACTGAATCCTCAGTGTTCTAAGGTTAGATTGGACTACAAACGCCTCACCTGCCCCTGTAGGGGTCAAAAAGCCATTAGCAGATTTATATTTATTTATTATAACGAAAATCAGCATCTAAAGCTGCGTAATGTTATTGATCGCTAATCTTTTCATTCAGCTAACATTTTCCTAACTTTCTACCTAAACAAATACAGGAAAATTGTTCATCCCCCTCCAAAGAAACAATACTGACTGAAGGACTTGTTACTGGCCAACAAATGACATTAAAATGCCAGATTATAAATCAGCATGGTAACAGCATATGAATATTTGTTAACACCTGTTTATGTATCTGCATGAAGATAGCTGAGAACAGCTCATCAATCACATCTCTGCCTGCCACCTGCCTGGAAAAAAGATTCCGTCTATAAAATACTATAACTTCCGTTTATAAAAGAAATAAATTTATTCAGTTGGCCGTACATAACGCAAACATCCAGTTTTGTTTTCCTAGACAAAAGTATACAAAGTGATCCCTGCACTTCATCTCCCCTTCCCCTATACATTCTCGCAATGAATCAGTGTTACTTATCGAACGACTGGTGGTAATTAGCAGTGGAAAAATCCAAACCAATACAATGATTTCACAACAGAAATTACACAAATTCGACATTTATCATACCTTTTTCCAACTAAAAGAGTACGCATATATCAAACACAACTAGAAGTGCAATAAAATATAAGGAGTATTAGTTTGGGCAAAACTGTTGCATTAAACTCTCGTTGTCTTTTTTTTTTTTTTTTTTTTGTGGAGTTGAATTGGCATGGGAGATCTACCACTCTGAATCTTTCTGCTTCCAGTATTGATTGCCACACTCTTGATAATCAAGCGATCGACAACAAATTTATTGTGGATAATTATTTGGGTAATTGGTAATTAACGACTATACATATTGACTGATTATCAGACTGGTACCTGGGTCACGACCCTCTTATAATAAATAAATCCCCTAATACCGTATATTCCCAAACGGAGTAGTAGGCGAGGGATTTATTGGGAAGCTAATCCATATGTGTGGCCAGTCAGAAATCCTTGGCCAAGATCATCAACAATTTTATTGGTCTCCCGAAAGGAGAGTACAGCAGACACTTTGCAGTCCGTCCAGTGGTCGCTTCCCTAAGACTAAATGCTATTCTCTGAAATAGCAGTAATTTTAAGGCCGATTTTCTTGAGAATAGATGAGTAACGTAATCAGGGCTGTGATCAACTAACTCGGCATGGTTTATCAGCTCAGATATATGCACAAGTGCTGTCCATTTTAGTGGAAAGAGCTGTTAAGGTGTAGTTTCGGCAGTTCAGGTGAAAACTAGCTGCTGATGTTGCCAATTGGGGACTGATAAGAATACTTCCTCTGGTTTAGATGACTTGACTGTATTTGGTGTTGCACATCGTTTATACTGCTGTATAGACCACGTATGTTGGTTAAGTGAATGTCGAAATATTTTATTCAGAATTGATGATGGGTTGTTCAATTAGATATTTTATATTTTCGCAAGTGAATTTTATTGTTTTTTATGAGATTTTCTTAACTATTTTTTGTGGGAGAATTTTGTGATCTGCAGGAACATATCATTTCTTTCGCTTGTGGTTCATTGTATTTTGTCAGGAGGAAGAGTTAAAGAGGAAGTTGGGAATGCAATGAGAGCTGGCAGTCTAGCTAACCTACCGACAACACAGACTTGTCCTGTAGCCACAGTATTTGGGCTCCTTCCAGTCACGAACTGGCAAAATGCATGTCTGCAGGATTGAAGACTGGCTGATTGCGAAGTCTTCAGACTCGTTACTTGCTGGTTCTGTCCTCTGTACTATCCAGCGGGAGGCTTGCAGAACAGTTTTACTGCTGAACCCATGAACGGGGAATGGTCCTGGACACATACACTGACATCACTATGTTATTGAGAGTGTCGCTCTCATTGCATGTGTGAAAAGTGAGTGAGGGGCGGGGATTAGAAACCAGAACCATTGCTATAGAGACCAAACATGGCTTCAGCCACTTCAGGTCTCGAATAAACCAGGTGGTAGTAATTTATGAGGTGATGAGAGAAATCTGCCATTTAGATATCTAGTTGGCATTTCCTCCAACTAGGGATGATATACGTTTATAGATAAAAGATAAAAGATCGTCTTAAAAGTCGATAAAAGGAAGTAAAATATAATAGAAGATCCTCTAGTGAACGGCTGGAATGTAACTTATATTGGACTTCCTTCTCGCAGCTTAGCTACAGCTTCAAATGACATTCATTATATTTATGCCATGAAACACATCTCTTGCTGTCATTGCTACTACTAAAATCAGTCTCTAGTGTATTCGCTTAGTACCATCACATAGCTGTTTCCAATCCTTGACTCTTCGCTCATTGTAAAACGAGTGGAAACGACTTTATATAAGGCAACCTTTTTCCTCCCCTCACGTATTCAGTGCTGGCATCCATGTAGTCGAAAATTTATCAATGAGAAGCACTGTTAAAAATTCATATTTCTCCTAATATTCCATATTAGAATACAAGAGTCTCTAGAAAATGTTTTTACGGTGTAACAAACTTGTGCACAAACTATTCATCTTGTTAACAGTGCTTTTGGTGATTTTCCAAAAATGCTGAGTGTGAGTATTCATGCAAATCTGCCCTTCAAGTTCAGCAATGGTATTAATTGTGACATAGTATATTACTCCATTCCTCTGACTTCATGAACTATGAACAGGAGACTGAGGCAACATCATCGCCCAGAATAAGCTGAGCACCTGTGATCAATGAAATCATTTTGTAACAGGACTTGGGAAGACTGTAAGACTCTAATACACATAAGCACATCAATGCTCAGAGTTCCACACTTCAGAAGCAGGAATCATCATATCCCAGTGTCCCGTTCATACTTCATAATTGATCATGTACAACTGTGTGAAAAATAAATAAAATGTAGCATTTTTAGCTGAACCAGCATAGTGGTCAGTTTTCGGCTCTTTGGTTTTGTAAAAAGCATCGAGAGTCTTACTAATATTACTTGTATTACACTTTTCATATCTTCAAGTGTCTATTTCTGTCACTCACATGTCAAAAATTGATGGGATGGAAAAAAATAAAGAAAAAAGAAAGTTCATAGGAAATGAGACTACATTAACGTATTTTTAAAGTCTTTTTGCATTTGCGACCGTGTGGCTTGATGGAAAAGTTACCGCGTCTGCTGTATGGTATAATTACGTGACAAATTGTCGGGTTTGTAATGAGCAGAGGGACCAAATAGGATTAGGTGGAGGTGGGTGACAGGGAAGAGGATAGTGTGACGTCATCCTTGTTTAAAATGAACTCCCCCCCCACCCCTTGAGAAGATGTCTGGTCGTTATAAACCAAATAACGGTGGGGGTCAAGATGAGTGAATGATGTCACTCGTGACGTGGCCGTTTTTTGGGTATCAGTTAAAGACGTCACCCAAACTGTTAAATACAAACAGCAACATTAAGTGACATCGCTGTTTTTTGTTTGTAGTGCTTTTGGATTGTGGATGTTTTGTAGATTTTATGCTAATAAAACCTCGTTAAATGGACACTCCTGAATCTATAGTAATACTAAACTTATCAGCTAAAAATGCTAAAGTTTATTTACTTTTCGCACAGCTGTACATGATCAAAATTTTTAAATCGTGACTGCCATTCGAAACTTATTAGAAAACTTTACCACCCATACTATTCCAGTGGCAGAACAAACACAGAGGCCATAGCTAATGACGTAATTGTGGCTTTTGTAATGGATGAAGTACAAAATTAATAAATAGTAGCAATTTTGTTACTTATAGGTAGACGAACACAACAGACTAGAATATTTGTTCCACAGTTTGGAATTAATGTACCACGGATAAAATTTCATGATTTTAGAGGTGAGGCAAGAGATATTTTAGCGCAGTATGTGACGAAAACTGTTAAAACTTTTGGTATAGAAAATAAAATTGTATCGCACTATGCAGATAATACAAATACAAATTTTGCGGGAATGAGAAGGCAGGGTAAAACTAACGTATTGTCATACAGTACTAGAAGATTTGTAAGTCTGCTACGTGGTCTGCAAAATATTCTTTTTATTTGAGTAGGATTGAAATCTTACTTCCTCTCACATTTTGAAAATTCTTGCCCTTTTTCAAAATCCACTCATATTCTTGACCGAACTAATCAGAGAATGTTTTGAAAATCACTCATTAAATTATTATACTTATTTGTTAATGGCAGTCTTCAAATTTGTCAAGGAACTGTGTCAACGTTTGAAAAAAAAAATGAAAGCTACAGTTAAAACTATTAGCCAGAAGAGAAACGTTCATCCCCCACAGTTTTGCAAGCAAAA
Organism: Typopeltis vanoorti; assembly: GCF_054136105.1. Lineage (NCBI taxonomy): Eukaryota > Metazoa > Arthropoda > Arachnida > Uropygi > Thelyphonidae > Typopeltis > Typopeltis vanoorti. Next base: position 70,037,188 of record NC_143555.1, read on the forward strand.
GCTGTCTCTGTATGGCAACAAAGGAGATGTAAATAAAGAACATTTTGAATTGTTATGATAAATGTATCTCTTACTTAGAAATGTGGGAAAGCAGTCTCGAAGATACAGAGCAAATTTTTTGGATTCAATAAAGTCGGAATTCTGAGTTTCAGTGGCCATATGTTAATCATCCCCAGAATTTCTTAATTCCAAAGTCAAAAAAGCAGTTTTTTTAATAGACAAATTTCTACAGGTTTCAGTTATAAACATAATAGTGCAAGATTATTATTATTGTTACTATTTGACACCTCCAGGGAGTCCAAAGACTTATCGAGGGAGGGTACATAGTTTACAACTGTGTCTCCACCACTCATTCCACCAAATACAACTCCGCAACTACACCAACGTCATCTACCGCCCATCATCACCGCTAGTATTACCACAGACAATCACAAACATCCATGCCCACGGCGGGATTCGAACCCGCAGCCTTTTGGCGGGAGAGCCACTGTGACATCAATCACAGCTGGAGTCACTCGGTCATATTCCAGAACTCCAAATTCTAACTATTACCCAGAATTCTATAGAAAGCTGAATCCCTTAGCGCAATTCCCAGGATTCCATGTCTAAACTGCCCTCAGAATTCATTACTCGAACCATTACCCATAATGCAGCACTCCATCCAAATAAAGAGAGGGTGATCACACAACTCATACATCCAGAATACAGATGACATAATCAACAGCTGATGGTCGCTAAAATGATGTCACTTATCTACATCTGATAAATGACGTCACTTATCTCAAAATGATAACAACAGTAAAAACATTGGTCACAGATTTGAAACATATAATAATAAGAAATTTTTGAAACGTATAAAAATAATAAGAAACATATTTTATATATATTTTATTACGTTTTATATTTGCTTAAATTAATTTTTTGCTTGTTCCAGAAGAGATGTCTGGTCACTTTGAACCAAACAGGGGTTGGGTAAATGGGGAAGTGACCAATGTTTTTACTGTTGTTATCATTTTGAGATAAGTGACGTCATTGATCAGTAGATAAGTGACATCATTTTAGTGACCATCAGCTGTTGATTATGTCATCTGTATTCTGGATGCATGAGTTGTGTGATCACCCTCTCTTTATTTGGATGGAGTGCTGCATTATGGGTAATGGTTCGAGTAATGAATTCTGAGGGTAGTTTAGACATGGAATCCTGGGAATTGCACTAAGTGATTTCAAATCTGTTATAGATTTGAAACCTTTCATGGTGAGAGTCGTAAAAGATTTTTGCAATTTTTTAGTGTTGAAAATTGAAATATTCATGAGAATTAACAAAAACATTTTATTCAGAATGGTGAATACTTTCACAATCGGTAAACTGTTTTCGTTCATTCTCATTAATATTTCAATTTTCATTCTCATGAAAATTGAAATTTCATTATCAAAATTTTCTAAGCTATAGACAATTTTGATACCGAGATGCATGAAAACAAAGATAAATGAATTAAAAAACAAACAACGCATGGTTTTTTTTTCGCTTGTTAAAACTCGTGCGTTTTTTTGTTGTTTTTTGATTCATTTATCTTTGTTTTCATGCATCTCGGTATCAAAATTGTCTATAGCTTATATGACTGTTCACATAAAGAAAGGCCATAATCAGATGGCGAGATATCTGGGGAATATGTTGTATGGAATAAAATACTCTGACGAAGGCTGTAAACATGTCTCGGATCATTTGCGTTTAAAAGGCTGCACATTGCCCTGAAAGGAGTCTGCTACTCCTTTGTGGTTAACCGTCATGAATACTACCAGTGGGCACCTTGTTTGTGATTATTTGGGCAGAGGGAGAGGCATGTACTAACTGTAATTTCACCAGACAGAAATCAAAATATTCTGTTGCTGACTGTGTGTATAAGGTCACATGTTCACTGGATGATGTGAATCGTGTATTACGATACGTAAGCTATTTTTCGTTGCATATCAACAACCGGTCCCGGATATTTTTTTTATGTTAAAGTGAAGTGTGAAGGAATAAACATAAACGAATGGTTACGTAACACCGAAGGTTTCTGCCAGTATGTTCGGTTTGAATCCTACATAATGAAGGTCTTCAGTTCGCCATTTGGATGGTTGTCGGATGTTCTCACAGGGTGCGTCATCAAACAATTCATCAGTTGATGCAGTTTTTTACATTTCTGGATGGAGGGAGCTTTCAGTTTGCTGCATCTTTTCATATACTCTGCATATTTCTGGTTACTTTCGCTTTGGGAGCCATTTTATGCTCATAAATTAAAACATAATAGAATAGTCATTCTAATTTTATGAACAAGAATCTTTCACTATTTTTTGTGACATGCTACCTTTTTATCGATTCTTTTTTTATCAAACTGTATTATTATTTATTAGCGATTATGATATTTGTAAATGTAACTGAATATAAAATCAAGCAACAAGTGATTGATTATCATTAATTAATGTTCAAATGGTGCTGTTCAATGCCTCACGGAGGATTCATCACAGGGAAAATTCATCGCAGGGAAAATTCATCGAGAGGAAAATTTATTGCGTTAACTATTCATCGCGGAACAAATTCGCTGGAAAAAAAACCCGTTCTCTAGAAAACTTAAATGACATTGCATTGATGCCAATATATGATAAGTAAATGCAATTCAAGATAAATTTCAGAAAATATATTTTTATGTACTTATGATTTATTTGTTTAGATTTTAGTTAGACTTTAAGAATATTTTTATTCTTATACAATGAAAGTGGTATATTTATTGATCAGTGAGTTTCCTAATTTCTGTTTCATTCTAATTTTTATTCAATTTAACCTTGTTCGGAAATCCAGCTCAACTTCCATGACGGAAAGCATTTACAAACATCCATGCCCTTTGCGAGTTTCGAAACACAGCTCATTGAGAGGGGTGAGGGTATGCTAGTTATTCAGCTCAGCGACATGATATTTCTGATCACAGTTTCTTTTTGAACGTTTCACAAGAGAAGTTATTAATTACGTATTTCACTTAAGGAGCATCTATCTATCTACCTGCGAAACAGGCACATCCTGCAGTATTCTTATACACTGGCCAGAAATAGTTAGGCTATTTCTGGCCAGTGTACTAACCTCCATTCCACCAGCAAAGCTTCACATTAGCACTGGAATAACTGGCCATATACCATGCACCATCTTGCTACACAACTTCATGGATCAGGAGTCAGCATTGGACTCCATAAGAAACCATCGTAAAATTAGGAATAATCGATACCTTTTCTGGGTGTACAATATATGCACTCATTACAACTCAGACAGGAATTATTATATATATATATGAGCCCGTGTATGCAGGAGATTTATCTTTAGCTAAGTAGCTGCAGGCAGTTGTCAAATCGAGTAGCGTGATGGGGAGTTCTGTCTTATGCCGCATTGCTGGTGAGAGTCTTTTCACATCTGAGAGAATTATATTAGTGGTATGTATGGATTTTGAGTTAACTATAAATTTTGGTAGTACTGCAATATATATAATAGGATTTCGTCAGGATTTTCTATGATGTATGATGCTTCCACCATCTGTTGTTATAGCAAATATAGTGGTGCACTTTGGTTGGCGTTTTTCCAGCAATAAGAAATACTTTGTGGGTGCGTCTGTGAAGTTCATGTGTTTACGTCGTGCTCTTGTTAGCGCCCCTCTTGTTGAGTGCTGTAGATGTGAGCGTATGGTGGCTTCTAGCGACTGGTATTCCTCAGATTTCTGATGATGTAATTGCTGTTGTTGATGCAGGTTTTTTGGACTGAATGTTTATTCAAATTCCTCTTTTGTGAACTAAAGTTTTTGGTAAATATCGTGACTTTGGCCTTAAAGAGTGACCACCACTCGGAAATTGTTTGCAAAATAAGCATGTCTCTGACGAGTTGCGATATAGATTTTGGAGGTTCAGAGATAATCACAGATTATCTCTGAACCTCTCAGTTGGTTTTGATGTCTCTTTGAATGGAGAGATCTGGTTTGAATCCCCTCTCTGACGACGCAAACTTTTATCAGTTTTTTTTTCAGTAAAAGGCGAGTCAGCCGGACTTCGGAAAGTGAGGTGTTCTTTCTATGTAGTTTTTCGTCATATAAGAAAAAAACAAGCAAACTGCCCCGTGAACACATTTATCTACAGACATGGAATGGTATCTATAACGATTCCCCCAGTAAAGTAGCATTGCTACTCCACCTCTTGGTTGAGGGAAAACACACCATTCACAAATCAATATATCACATATCAACCACATTTAACATAGATGTTAAATGTGGTTGACAAAATCAACCACATATAATATCTTCTTGAGGAATAGGTTATTAAGTAAATTTCGTATATTCTTACTGCTGTTAATTTCCTGATGATTTTCTTTAATGCACTATGTTAAAGGCTTTGTGAATATATCAGCTGTTCTGTTTTCCTTTGTGGAACGTTTTTGTCTCGGTCTTATTTTAATGATTTTATTTACTTCTTTAAGGTGTCCGCGCGGTTATCCTAGTGGCTTTGCGTTTCGCAAACATATTCCTGGGGGAAGGAGTGTCCCAGGTTCGATTCCCGTCGAAGACGTGAGGAACTCAGTCATAGTCAAGTTAGCCGGTCTTGGGCGCGGGAAGTAGGGTTTTTCTGCCAGTTTATCAGGCGTTTTTCATCCCTCAAGCAGGTAAACCGGCCCCGTGAACATACGCTTCTACAGCCAAAAATATATCCCTCCCAGCGGCAGACTAGGCGACAGATCGATTGGGAATGGTACTAACAAGAAGTCGCATCTAAGTAACACGCGGACCCTGCACAGGAAGCGGGAATAACGCGTAGTGAAAGAAGATTTACTTCTTTAAGGTGCTCTAAAAGTCCATCGACTTTTACCATTATTTCTTCCAGTACATGTAGATTACAAATGGAAAACAGTATTTCTTTCTTCTTTCTGGTTTTGTGAAAGACTGGTATAAGCTGGTTTTAACTGAACATGAATCATTATGTTTCAAATGTTGTAATCCATACCCTTGGTTCTGATGGTTTTAAGAAATTAAACGTGATCAAACGATTTGATTTTGTCAAAACTTAGACTGATTTTCTTTTTTTGGAATGCTAATATCAAATCTTCCATTGCGACCGAGAGGAGAGAAAAATTAATTTTCTCTGTTCATTCCGATCCTGTAGAGGAAATAATCTGAAGTTTGCTTCTTCGTAAATATTGCAAATATCGTTAAACCAACGCTGGGTTGAATTTATCTGCAGGAAAGCTAAAGGTATGCATTTTCGCATGAAATCCTATACACTTTTAAAATATACATATATCAACTTAAAAATAAAATATACATATATCATCTTCACTGATTGAGCGCTAGTGGTGCAAGTCTATTAGCGTCTCTTCATTTTCTTTATTATTAATTGCAATACTCGTTTCACGTCGGTGACGCGAGGAGCTGAATGATTTTCCTCAGCAATAGCCAAGTTAGCCGGCCTTTGGCGTCGACAGTAGTGTTTTTTCCAGTTTATCCTAGGGTTTTTTCATCCCGCAAAGCAGGCAAACCGACTCAAACATGGGATACATCAGGGCGTAGGACTGACCACCTTATCCTGTGAACGGTTTGAGGTCTCCGATGATTAATAAACTCTCCACACCGCAAGGTAAAAGAGGATAAAAAGAAGATCAGATGATATATATATATATATATATATATATATATATATATATATATATATATATATATATATATATATATATATTATTGTTGTATCTATTAAAATATTCATAATCAGAAGATGTAACCTGTCTCACCCTTGAGTTTCTCTAATAATTTCCCAATTTTGTTTAATATCTTATCTTTTTTCTTCTCCTTTGAAAAAGTAAAATTGAACTCACTTATTTCCATCGTATTGTTTACATCTTTTGAGCCATTTTCTTATGTGTCCATCACCAGGATTAATTTTCTTTTACTTATACGACAAAGGTAGAGCTTCCTACCTAGTTCCCATAGTTCAGTCTATGAAGATGGCGATGCCTTTTTGGTTGAAAAGACGGATTGGAATTCCGTCAATATAACGAAGAATATTTAGATGGAGTTTTAATCTGAAGGCGACTCACCCAAACTCATACAGCAGTTATGGGATGTCCCTCTCGGAGAAACTCGAATTTTACATTCAAGGATAGACAACGGATAGACCCAGAAGACTATGCAAATAGGATTAAAGACTGTAATCATAATAAGGTTTCCATGAAGCCAAGTACTTGGCCTTCATGATGTCCCTTTAACATGCTAAGTCAGTGAGCCCAACCTGTTGAAGGGAAGAAAAACTATAATATGCAAACATTACTGTAACCGTAGGTGTAAGACTTTGAAAACCAAGTAACCTTTGACAGTCGTCCAAACCAAGTGCAGGGTTAATTTCCCCAGGAACCACTGGCATCTTACGCAACCTTCTTCACGAGATAAATTTTTTTAATCGTTTAAATCGTAGCAGACACTCGGAATATTGTTGGTTGTATGCCGAATATTTATCTTTCGGAAATGAGAGATGACGGGTAGGAAAATGCATTAAAATCGACAAAACGGTTTAGTTACAAACACCAAATTACAAAAAGTGACCAAAAAAAAAATAGTATAAAAGCATTTAAGACTAGCATCACCAGCTGCATAAATAATAAAACGAAATAAATCTAACATTTTTTAATATCCCAAAGGGAGTAGGTGAACATTTTGACATTTTGGGAGTTGGTTTGTTTCTAGATAAGAAGTAATGTCACTGACTAAAATTAGCAATATTTATGTGTGTGTGTGTGTGCGCGCGCGCGTGCGTGCGTGTGCGTGTGTGCGTGCGCGCGCGCGCGTGTGTGTGTGTGTGTGTGTGTGTGTGTGCGCGCGTGCGAGCATTCTACAATTGATTATGCTGAAATGATGAAGTAAAGATTGAGTTTATTCCAAATTCTGTGCCGAAGATCGACTAACTACGGAATCGTCTGAAAAGAAAAAAAAAGATTCTAAAAAAAGTTACTCTTATCAGATAAGCTTTCATATTAGGCAAAGAAAGAATTTATCATGAGAAGTGAACAAGATTTTTATGTACAATTAGAAATCTTGTGTCACTCTATTCTCACAGCAATGGCTGGTTTATATAACCCTTGAAAAGATTTATTCAAGATTTCGATGAAATATTAAATTTTCAACTAATTTTCCTGTTTGATCTGACTTTTCCCTTTCAGTCGTTTCCGCTCGTAGGTGACTTTGTAAGCATTGCCCACAAAATATTCTTGGTGAGCTTTCTTACAGGATAGCTCACTATTGCTCCCCCCAATTTTATCCGGGCTCGGGACCAGCATATGGCTGGGTCGCATTCATGACTGTAATCCATGTGTGTTCACGGAGCCGGTTTGTCTGTTCTGGGGGAAGAAAAACCCGAGTTTCCGGGTGAAAAACCCTTACCTTCGTTTGAGACACGTTAACTCACCTTTAGTCGAAAGAGACCAGATAAAGGTTCCTCTCCTTACTGACGGGAATCGAACCCAGAGCGGATTAGTCCTACTTTTACTCAATCTCAGTCTAAGCCTGAAATCGTGGGATAAATTTCCTCTAAATGCTCAAGTTTTCTCCTTGAAAACTAACTGCTAATCGTTCTACGTCTAATTAACATTGTAGTAAAAACGAACATTTTCTACATCTCATGCTGAAGATTAAATAATTACTACGATAATTATTATCACAGCACTGAAAAGATTGTAAAATTAAGCACACTTTTGTCGCGAATTTTGCATTAAAATGCCACATTAAAACTAAAATGATGGGGAAATGGATAACATGTTTGCCATCCATCCAGCAGAATGTCGATTCTAATCCCACCGCAGGCATTGGTGTTTGGGACTCGCATTAAGTGATAAGTGAACATCTGGACATGGTATGAGCCCATCCTGAATGTATATTCTGTTACATTCTATCTACTGAAGTTATTTGAAAAAGTTCCGTCTTTTTCTGGAGAGTAGGGTTTCTAAATTGTCTGAACTTGTTGCTTCCACTCTACTACCGTTCTATAGGGTTACATTCTTTATGGATAGGATTCATGTGAAATTTTAATAGAGATCACAATTCTAAAACTTTAATTACATTCTATCAACAGAAGAAGAATTGTCATCGTTGGTTTATTAGTTTTGAATTTTGTTTGCCACTACAAATTATTCAATTATGGAGAATAAAAAATATTCAGCGAGTATGCAACCTAAAATTAAAAATCTGATTTCACAACTCTACGGCGCACTCATATAACAGAATATGAATCACATCAGTAGGAATTATTATTATTTACATGAATACTGTTTGAAAGGGTTCCGATTTAACATTTCGAATTTCGGTATTGCCAAATGTTTTAGAATGAGTTTGTGAAAAACTTACGAAATTCAAAGAGAGCTTTCAACTGGCTTATTATAAAAAAAAAATGGATGATTGCGTCAAAATTTGTAGGTATTTACTCATCTTGAGCAGGGACATATCTATTCGAACACAAATAATATTTCCTGACTAGTTTTAGTACCTCCATAGCTCAAGGAATATCTTCGAGACTATTCAGCAGATATCCTTTATATAGGATCATAAAATGAAGATGCGTTAGCCGAACTCGTATGGCGGAATCAGGAGTTTTGTTGACATGTACTTGGGATGTTTATCTCGCTCGCAATCCAGAATTGTCCGAGAACACACACAGAAGTAATACAACACTAAGCCTTATCACACTGTTCTCTCCAAAGCTAGAAGTATAAAAATTTATGATTCAGATGTTGTGGCGATCTGTTCACTCCCCTAATTTTCGCTCATGACTCTCCCATCTCCAATATTCTCTAATTTTTTATGAACTCTCCTATTTGATTTTTCTCAGATAAGCTTAAATGTTACGATATTTATTTATTTAGCTGTTAATGTTTAAGTGTTGTTTATAGCTTCATCATGTCATAAATAGTTTGCTACCCTATTTAAACAGTATTCAGTAATCTCTTGTTATGCGGAACAGTTTAAAACTGTAACGGCAATAATAATAATTGAAATCCTAATGTTGTTATCAGTATCTTGTTGGATATCGAGTGGTTTACAAATATTAAGTTGATTGTACAATGGCTGTCTCCCATATTTTTGGTAAAATCAGTTCAGCCATTCTAGAGTAGAGTGTTTCACAGCTTCAGTCGATTTTTCCGTAAAGATGGTGGCGAATGTATTTCTTATGTCCTCCAAAGTAGATATTAGCAGGTCTTCCTGTTTGTCCGCTCTAAGCTGGGTCACAAGTACAAGACACTCTCGAATGTGATGAAGGATGTAGTTTGTCCTTACGTGAACGAATGATGGTTACTGGTTTTAAAGATGGTTTTAATGTACGAGGGAGATTATATGCATGAAGCACTCCAGTTACCTTTCTTGAATATGTGATCTGAAGTATCACACCATGCTTAGACAATCATGCACACACAATTAGATGGAAGAAAACAGAAGTGCTACAAAAAAGTCTTTAGAAAGTAGAAAGATTGCTTTCAGAATCAACATCATCTAAGAAACACATATTCAGAAAACCCCAACTATTATGATTCTGTGCATTTACCAAAAAGCTACGAAACAGTCATTTGACAATCAACATTGGCAGGTCCATCTTCACTAAAATTGTGCTAAATTATTTAAACTTTTCCAATGATTCACTACAGAGAATGACGGATGATTTCTGTTTTCTTCCCTGTTTTCATAGTTTTATTTATTTATTTATTTTTATTGCTGATGTTGATCTTCATACCAGTTTTGTCAGAGGTGTTTTGATTTCGGTAAATATTCTTTGAACATCTGCAGCTGATTTATTTATTAATATCGTCTTCGTGGTGTAACGTACTACGCTTAATATCTCTTTAAATGTACGATTTAATAATACTTTCCTTAATATCGTATTCCATAATGATTACAATTCACAGAGAAGACAGCGTCCTGTTTTACACGTGATTTGTCTTAGTACAAGCTTCTAAAGATTCTTCAAGCTTAGTTGATATGTAACTTGATTGCGAGCAATGTTTCGCTTAGTGCATGGTTCCATTCGAACCGCAGAGATTTAGAGTTTTAAACAGTTTTCCACATAGCATACTTCCATATGCTCTTTCGAGATCATCAAATGTAAATTTAATTGTTGTACTTTCATGTAACTTTGAAAAAAAAAAAAAAGATTTCCTACAATACAGCGTGAAATAACAATTACAATACATTGTTGTAATTGATTATTGTAATTGTTATTGAAATTCCTCAACAATTCTCACATTCTCTTTTACTTCTCTTTTCGCAAATTAATGTATTTCTCGATTCCGATCGAATACCATCTACAGCAGCTAACTTTCACGTTTCAGATGTTTGATATTTTACGACTTCTACTGCTGAAAAATGAGCTCAAATATTCCTCCAGCTTTACCTGGAATTACTACTACAGTAAGCATTTCTTTCAAAGTAATTATTCCGTACATCCACCATATTCTTATCTTTAGTTTTTAGATCACCTTTAATATATCTGATTCTTTTGCCATTTTCATTCTCACCTTTCTCAGTAGCCTGCAAAACATTTTGTCAGATCAATGATATTTATCTTCTATATTCCTTCCAAAATCTTCCCATTATTTACATCCAAAATGATTTTTCAAGTAACTTAGCATTTGCTCAGTATTCTCTGATAGCATTATTTTAATTTATTAGCCAGTAAGTCTGGTTCGTAATTCAACGCTTTTTTGTTTTATGGGCGTTTTTCTTATTATGGACGATTTCGTTAATTTCTGATCCACCGTGGAATTATTTCTTTTATATTCTATCTGTACAAGAAACTTCACCCCCATGCTTTTTTTTATTGAATCAGTCAAGTGATGTTTGCTGATTAAGAGAGTCAATCAACAATTGCGTCAGTCTAATCCCTTGCGAAACCAATAGACGTTTTTGTTGCCAATTGGATACTTATTTTAATCCTGCTCAATAGCAGTTGGTGATAATTTCCTTTTCAAATCCCGTGTGAACTCCTGTATCAACAGAAGACACTACACCATCAAGGATGTAATCTGTGAGACTTCTTGTTTCTTGTATTGTTTTCATATGAATTTATGCAAATTTTTATGTTGTAACACGCTATCAATGATGAGCAGTTCTGTCTTGAAAAGAAATCTAGAAAATACCATCACATTAGCTTAACCGTTTTCTCCATAATTTTTGCAAATATTTCTGTCTGTGTTTCACATCACACTTGGCTGTTTACATTTTCAACAAGAGAGAGCTGCTCTCTCTCTCTCTCTCTCTCTCTCTCTCTCTCTCTCTCTCTCTCTTTGATGGATCGAGATATTCCTGCACATAGTTCCTACTGGACCATTCCCTAGGACTACAGGCTCAAATAATTCTTATTCTTATTGTTCCGTTTCTCATTTTGAATTGCAACTTTAAGAAAATTAGCTTCATATTTTGCTTTGAATACGACCAAGTTTCCATCCTTTGATTAAAGAAATATTGTTTTTGTCTTAGTCTCGATAATAACAGTTATATAAACATGGCATTTTATTTAAATATCGAAAATAGAATTAAAATATAGAATGAAAAATGTGTTATGTGTGTGTGTGTGTGTGTGTGTGTGTGTGTGTGTGTGTGTGTGTGTGTGTGTGTGTTAGGTGGTTCCTGTATGCCAAAGGTTTATTTGTAAACCTATAGTACATATTTACAGTGGGCGGATTAAGGATTGTTTCTATTTTTTTATTTATTTTAAATGTATTTATTTTCTTTTTACATAGATCGGAAACCATATTCTACAGACCAGAATTGAATTTTCTCCAAGCCACTCCATTAAGCTATGAGGTGGTTTCACACTGGATCATTAATCTCCAATCTATAGACAATTACAAACGTCCATGTTTACATAGAGATGGGTTCGAAATCGCAGCCTTTTAGTTGAAGAGCGGATATATTAACCACCCCTCTAACAAGGCCGCAAAAATCCCATTTTATTCGTATTGACAAAACGACTGAAAGCGAATTTTTTCCACTTTATAAATAAATCATATTTGATAACAAAATTCGAAACGAAATTAAATGCTCTTCTTGGAGCCAGATGGAATTTATATTTGATATTTAGGAGATCTCGGTTAAAATTTGTTCTGTGATTTTCATTGGGATTGTCTGAATTGCAAGAAAAGACCAAAACCGCATTTTTTCATCACCAGGTTTAATTTCGATAGTAGTAAAAGTTACTTACTAGACAATGACTGCCATAAAAAAAGCGCTTTTGCGCTGATGTGATTGTAGTCGTCTTTTTTTTTCCTAGTTAGTTTATGATCTGTTACACAAAATGTGTTTTGCTCATTTTACCTTTACAAAAGAAATCAAAGCTATCAAACCAGTCAAAAGCTATATTTGACTTCAATAGATTTTTTGAGAAGTGCAGAAACTTATTCAAGTCATTTAAATTAGAGGGGATTTGATTTTACTATTATGATTTTAATGAGGATTTTGGCATTAATAATAATCCGATGGAAACCATAAATGAACCATGAGTGCATATTCTAATGGTAATTCTAAATATCAAATTTTTATTGAATTCCACAGAGCTAGAATAGAGTCTTGCAATGTATAATTACAAAAGGTTTTTGTCCTTAGTACCTACAAAGGACTAATTTTATGCAACTCACCTAAAATTAGTTCTTCAAAGATGGCGACTGTACAGAGATCGAAAGTTAATTTCACTTCCTTGTCGACAGGAAAAGTTGTGACAAAGTTAAACCTAATCAGATTACCTCAGTTAAAAGTTAAAAAGTTTGCAGTTATTTCGGTTCCTTGTTTTAGGTCACTTTTCAAACTGAGTCACCTGCTTTCTATGTTTCTGTACGAAGATTTAGCAGAGAACTTTAAAACTTAGGTTGAAGTTGTTCTCATGTTCACCTGGAAACATGTTTGACATAGCGGGCATGTTGAGGTTTGTATGACTGCCGCACGGAAGTATCATCTTTTAACAGATTAACGAGTTAATTTTCACGTTATTCAGTATTTCTCTCTCTCTCTCTCTCTCTCTCTTCTTGTGGTAATACTTTAGCATTGTGTATAGTCCTAGTGAATGATTATTTTATTTACAAGTTTTTGTGTTGCTAGAAACTTTTCTATTATTGTACAAAACTGTTAGCTATGCAGGTCCCGGTAGCATTTCTGGTGTTAGGCCTTGACTGATGATCTATTTGTAGGTTATTCAGATTAGAATTTTGATATTGAGGCGAGTTGATGAAGTTCTTATGTTTAAAGCGCAATATTTCTAGTTGTGTTACATTAGGCCATAGGCACTCACCATGAGCTTCAGTTGTAGGTTTCTGTGGTTAAGCAGTTTTGCAGGTAGTTTCCGGTATTGGAACAGGGATCCCACATGCCTAGCACATAATAAATCTAATGAGTTTGATTACAAAGTTACCTAATTGTCCAAAAGGACTAAAAAGATCTTTATCATCAAACCATCTATTGGTCCCAAGAATTTATGGAGCACCAAAAATATATAACAAAGTATTTCCGTTAAGGCCGATTGTAGATGGAGAGCTTCTCCGACATCAAACTTAGCGAAATATCTGACAAACATGATAACACCATACATAAGAAAAACAGAATCATTTGTAAAGAATAGTGTGCATTTTGTTGAAAAGTATAAGATACAAATATAGAACCTTCGGACAGGAACGGAAGATGAGATTGATTTTAAAGATTTGCAATAAAAAATTTGCATCCAAATTTAAAATTCACTATTGAACTAGAATAATACAAAAATTACCTTTCCTTGATATTCTTGTTTAAATAAACGAAAAGGAAAAAAGGTTATCCTTCTTCCGTATACAGAAAATCCACCTCAATGGGAAGATTTTTAAATGCCGCTTCACACCACCATCCATTGCAAAAAATAAGAATAATAAACTTTGAGAGACAGGGCGTACAATAAACACAGCACTCCGGTAAAGATAAATGAAGAATTACACTACCTGGCACAGAACGTAGCACTTAATGGTTTTGAACCCAAGACGATCAAAATAATTCTCGATACAACTCCTGAAACTCCTTTACTTAAACAAGATTTCAAGAATGTAATCACGCTGCTGTTCATCAAAAATGTCACGGACAAATTGGCTACGTAGCTCCGCAAGTACAACATAAAATTGGCTTTTCTACCTTCTCAAAAAATATCAAGATTCCTACATCCAACAAAACCCCCACATCACCCACATGAAAACAAAAGGCGTCTCTGAGATTCATTGCTCTTGTGGCATTTGTTAGGTAGGCCAGACGGGAAGATCGAGAAGATCCGCATGTCTGAGCCTATAAAAGATGTCGAAAAAAGAAGGGAACACAAATCAGGCTTAGCATTCCACACAGCTACTACTGGCCGTCAGGTACTCTGGCAGCAGACAAACATGTCATATATTGATAACAACTGTTTCACAAGTAAATTTAAAGAATCTGCATTAATGCTTAAAACCCCCCCCACACACACACACAGTGCAATGCAATAAAAATCAAGGTTCGATTTTACATGAAATGTGGTCTGCTTTCAGCAAACATTTAACTCCCTCGGACCTCAGATATACCACTCGTAAAACACAGAACGTGACAACAATTAGCAAAGTTCCAACACGCATAAAGTAACGAAGATATCATTTGAATTCGAGTTTCTCAATTACTTGACAGTTGTGAAGTTATAAAAAATATCCAGTGTGTAATTAATTGTCAATAAGCTTTTGTTGTGTTCAACCTTTATATACCATTACCCCTGATGATGTAAGTCTTACGACGAAAGAAACTTGTCGGTTTTTTAATTGTTTATTTTTAATAAACTCTTTATATTAATATGTGGTCTCAACACCAGAAACTACGTACAGAACTATTTAACCACAGAAACCTACTTCTAATGCAGTACAATGTGTTGTTTATGAGTGCACTAGTTTTGCAGTCATGATGACATCCCCCGTGTACATCTGCATTTTTATTGTCTTTTTATACAAGTCTTGTGTTCATGATCGTGTTATATTGTTTATTTTAATAAATCTATTTTATGTTTAGAAAGATAAGAGGTCCCCATTCTGGAAATTAAATGAAGATTTGCTGAATCACATGTACTCTCATGAGCCCCCAATTTAAGTGTTGTTCTTATTTATCTCTTTTCAACTGTATTGAAAATGGCTAGAAAAACCTAGCCGAAAAAATTCTACAAACACTAATTTTTTTTTCCGAATGTAAGTATCATTCGGTGAATTTATAATTTTATCATTGTGTCGCCCGCTTACGTCTCAATATTTAGATTGACGTTATCCTAAAAGTAGGATTATGAATGCCAATCATTGACAAGTTTATTATTATTAAATCTGCTTCCAGTGAATCATCACTACAGGCTGTTAATTCTATAAGGTCCACTGTTTTCTCTACAGAATTCATTATACGCATATTTTATTTAATTTATTTATTTCGTATGATGATACAACTGCGGTTAGCCCCTTTTACGTCGGTGTACAGCACCATCTCAATCCCCCCCCCCCACTATTTTTATCCAGGCTCAGAACCGGCATAGCTGACGAATCACGCCTTTATCTGGGTTGAGGTATTCCTGAGTGTAATCGGTGTGTGTGTGTGTGTGTGTGTGTGTGTGTTCACAAGGCTGGTGTGGCTGTTTGGGACGACGAGAAAAAACCGAGTTTTCGTGTGAAAAAAAAAAAAAATCCTTATCCCCGTACTATGTAGTATTAGGTCGAAATATCAAAATCTACTCTATACTATAAAATGATAAGCTGAAATTGGAAATGGATGTGACATCTGCTTGAAATTGATGTAGGCTGTAACGTTTTTGTGTAACGTTTTTGTTACGTGACATCTACAGGGAGTCCAAAGACTCATCGAGGGAGGGACACCTACTCTACAATGTCTCCACCCAATTCTCCAACTACAATCATCTGCACCATCTGCCGCCAAACACCACTAATATTTTCATAGACAATTACAATTTTGTGTACCGTTTTTATCAAGTTATTTGAAACATTTTGAAACTCAGGGGCTACCCAGAGTGTCGAGTCTTCAAAATTCGAGTCATCAGAATCCAAGGAGAACCGGCCTACCAGTCCGGAACACGGGGGGGGGGGCGCCGTAGGCGTCAGGGAGCGGAGCCCCCTAGTAATGTATAAAATAAAATAATTCTCTTTGAATTATTTTACTTTTTTTTCTAGATGAGGTCCTCTGAAGATTCTACTAACATGGATGTTCACATACAAGTAGGATCGAATGAGATTAATAATTCAACTGGTCAAGAATCTTCTGCGCCGTCTCCTTCACATACTGAAGCAATTGACTGTAAGTTTTATTTTAACAATAATGTTCGCGATATCTATTTCATTATTATATAAATTTCATTCATTAATAAATAAATATGATAAAAATTGAGTTGCAAAAATTTCGCTGAGGTTATTACTCGTAAAAATTCAGTGAAAGCTGCTTCTATGATTTGTTAAATAAATAATAGCATAATATGAAAATTCATGTTCTGTACTTTATCTATGACACACACACACACACACACACACACACACACACACACACACACACACACACAATCCAACAACTGTTCTCCTGCGCTGTTATTTACAAAACATGTACGTAATAGCTGGAGACAAAGCTAGTAGCGCAGTAATCACCACAACAGAATGCAATGAATGCAAATAAAATGAACGAGTCACTTGAGTGGTTGCATTATTAGAGAATTTTAATTTAATTAAAATTATAAATTTTAGAAAATATTAAAATTATAAAAGTAGTTTGTGTTTTTATATTTCCCGTCCATTTAGTTTTTTAATTCCAAAATTAAAATTATTAAATTGTATAATAATATGATTACAACTTGCAGCTACAGATCCTCCTCCTCCTCCTCCCCCACCTCCTCCACGTTGTGACTCTCTTTTCGGAAGAGTTCGAGAATCAAGAAGAAAGTATTCAGGTCCCGTGAAATTTTTGTTGGCAGTTATTGTGATCTTAATTGGAACAGGTATTTTATTTGGTCGATCTTTTCACATACATTATGATTTTAATTTATATTTTCAGCGATGATGCGCCGATGTGTATCATCGATGAATGAAAACGCATCTCTTAATTTAGTGTTTGGAATATGCCTGGTTCAAATTCTGTCTAGAACTTGAGCACTTTTCAACTTGAAGGCGAGTTACCCAGTCAAATATAGAGATCTAAGAGACTTTTTTTTTCCTCACGTAAACTTGGATTTCTAGTTCCACAGAAGAGACTATCTAGCTGAAAGAACACGCTTAATTAATATATATTGCCTCAAAACCTTAAGTCCAACTAATACCGATTACTTTGCTGCACCAAAATTTCAGATTAGGAATAGCAAAGCCATCCAGTGGAATGGCAAAAGCGGAGTGCGTTCCGTTTTTCAAATACACATTTGAGATCCTTCGGGCAACTCAGTAGTGGAATATGAGTGATTTGACCAATAAATGCAGAAGTCAAGATTTCCTAGAAAGTGTATGCCTGCATTTCTGGTCTGGTTGGCTGAGTGAATAAGATATCCGCTCTCCAACAAAGAATCTCATCATTTATTGCATAACGTGATTATGATTGTCTTTAAGTAGAAGATGAATTTCACCCCGCACACTGTATGGCTAATTAATCATCATGCTTCTTGGGTGCGTTAAGTGACTTCATAAAGTTCCTCGTTTGATGCACACACACACACACACACACACACACACACACACACACACACACACACACACACACACACACACACACACACACACACACACACACACACATAAACTGTGTGTGCGAAGAACTGCACGCGCATGATATTCGAAACGGACAGTGCCTACAGCCACAATGGATCGCAATTTTTTGCCGTAATAGTCAATGGTCGAAACTTTATATCACCAACCAATTACAATTCCTCCTCATCCACGAGGTGATCATAGAACGCTTTTCCACATTTCCAAACTATGCTATGAACATTTAAAGCTTTTAATTGAAGATGAGTTTTCTGGTCTCAACACACACACACACATACACACACACATGCACAAACATACACATGAGTTTCAATGTCCTGGAAACCTTGGTTCTCTTCTCCCAGAAAACAGACAAATTGGCATGAGAAACACACACACACACACAGAAAAAAGATATAATGCACTTGCCTCTTGGTCTTGGCCTCTATCTATAATAATAATAAGAAGAAGAAAAAAATTCCAGTACTGCTAGAACTGGGTTGGGTAAATGAAAATTCAGATTGGTGTGCATTACTTCTACAGTTCTATCAAGTCGTGTGTTGTGATCTACCCCTTTTGTTTCGTGGGAGGGGGGGAGAATGATGGCGTACTTTGGTATCTCTCTCTCTCTCTCTCTCTCTCTCTCTCTCTAGTTGTTTTTTGATTCCATTATTATAAGATATGCTGGTAGAAGAAAACTCAAGCATCCATCTTGTGAAACAGAAGCAATTTCGATATTTAGAGGAAGTATAGTCGTTATCATCCTCCTGTGGAGTGGGTTTTTCGACTCATAAAATATGCGAAATATAAATGCATATTATTAGTGAACAGACACATTACACTCGCGTTATAGTCACATTTGCCGCCGCTATAATTCGAACTCATCACGTAACTCCCATTGATCAGCGCCGATTTTTGTATTCGCACATCAGAAGGCCTAAATTCTCCTGCTGAAATTTTATTGTCGCTGAAGGACGGTTTGATAACTGAGTGTGGCATGCTAGAGAAATAGAAATATTTTTAATTTAAAATTACTAACTTCTCCAGAATTTGGTAAAAACGTTTCTCGTTTCTTTTTTTATAGCTGGATGTCTGGTTGTAACAGTGGTTTTTTTAATCATACCCATGGCAATGATAATCATAGGTAAGAACCATCATTTCTTCTTATAGACTATTATGCTAGCTAAATAAATTTAAATTTTCAACATTTGATTGAGTTCTCTCTCAATGTTTTACTTAACATTGAATTCTAATTTTATTTTTCCTGCGCATATTCTTACAGTACAGTTGTAGCTAATTCCTATAAAAAAAACGTTTGTTTTTTCTTATAAAAGATTTCCGAAATTTGCCTTTTTTGATATTTTCAATCATTAGAATAGTTGAAACTTCAATGCTAGTAGCAGAAGCAGGCAACTAGTATAATAAATAGCACCATAAAACTTGAAAAAGTAAAAACAAATAATAATAAAAATAAAAGACTAATGTAACGACCTCAGACGTAGAAATAAATGCATGATTTAAAGTTGAAATCCATTTACTGGGAAAGACATCATCGCCATTATTATTATTATTATTATTATTATTATTTACCTAACTTCTTTTTAGTTCATAGTGCACGCTTTCATCGTACGCTTTTAGATTCTCTTACAGCTCAGAATGGTAAAAATTTAAATTTTTAACATTTGATTGAATTCAATCTCACTTTTTTTCCTTATTATTAAAATCGTTTTCCTTCATCACCATCTTCATTTCGACAGCAAGCTTTAAAGATCGTAATTGTGTAAAGTATAGAAAGGTTAAGCAAAAACAAAATATCTCTATATGATTATTTAATTCCTTTTAAAGAGAACTGCATATGAAAAACAAATTCCGATCCAAGGGTGGGTGCTTCATAAAAATAAAGCTTTGTTTGTTTCTTTATATGTTAAGATCATTATTATATGATTGTTGTGGTATGTGCCGTCCAAGCATTTTCGACTATTGGCGATCCTGTGAACATTTGGTGTCTCAGGAAATATTGTACAACGGAACATTGCGCTCTTCTATTGGAAAAGACCTGAGTTCGATTCCCGTTGTGACGAGGGGAATACTTATATTGCATTTTTCAATTGGAGGTGAGTTACGTAGGTAGCAGGGTTTTTCTCCCGGACACTGGGGTTTTTCATCCAGCGTACAGAAAAATCGCTCTTCAGATCACAGTTGTTGGTGCTCATGGGTCGTTGATTGTGTTCGTGTCGTAGTAGGAGAATTAAGTAGCGGTAGAGTGAGATGTATTTAACAAGCTAGAGTAGATTGCCCTACTGCGATGAGTCCTTGCGTTACATGGAAGTGTTACGTAATAATAACAATATAAATCTAAGATTATAAAGAGGCTGCACGATTCATAAGTCGGAAGATAATATAAAATCTGCATTAAGCTCAACTATTTAATGTTGGGTGTGGGTGTGGAGGGGGAACGCAGTCCGGAGGATTAGCATCTTCCATATTCCTCCACTAATCTGTTGTAGTTATTCAGTTTCACTTTCTTTTAAAATGAATGAAAAATATTCTTGCAGATTTCTTTCGTATTTCATTAATCATTTCCCGATGTGTTTTCTTTTCTTATTTACAGGTTCTATTTACCTCGACGACTGCCCAGCACAACCTTTCATTCCCATTTACCTACTTGTAGGAGGCGTATTTGGTTTGCTCCAGGACTTGTGCACGACGTCTTGTTGCCGTAAAAAGCATGCTGATAGAAAGATAAGTTGTTGTGCATACATTCTTACGGTCTTTAGTCTTGCTTGGTTCATAGCAGGTGGGTAATAAACCAAATGGTATTACATAAATTATTTACTTCCAGTTAAAGATGGAAGCAAATCATTGAATAAATAGTAAACATTTATCATCGTAATAAGTTAATTTCAGTATTTTTTTTCTGAGAAACAAAAAAAAGTGAAGTGTTATTGACAAGGTCAAACGAATTAACTCGAGACATTTAATCAATATAAAATTCACTTTAATAAATATATTCTAAATTTGACTTAGTTTTAAATTATTTATTTTTACATAAATAATTTATATATAGGGAGTATATATATATACTCTCTCTCTCTCTCTCTCTCTCTCTCTCTCTCTCTCTCACACACACACACACCTGGTGGGTGGTCTGAAAAGTTCTCGGCCTAACAATGAAAACACGAATTTATAATTTCAAAATGATTTTTAGTTTTCAACATAATCTCCCTTAGGACTAATTCATTTATTCCAGCGATGCCCCAGCGCCATTATTCCGTCCCTGTAGCGGTTCTCAGTAAGATCTGCAAAATACCCGTCTACAGCTGCAATCACCTCTTGAGTCGAATTAAAACGATGAATGAGGAAGAGTTTTAGTTTGGAGAAGAGATAGAAGTCAGAGAGAGCAAAATCTCGGAAATAGGGTGGATGTTCCAACAATTCATAGTGCAGATCCCTTAATCTTCCCATTGTCAAAACAGCTTTGTTGGCAGTTGCATTATCCTGATGAAAGAAGAGTTTTTTTTCTGCAAACCGGGTCATGTCTCACGAATGTTTTCGTCTAGTTGATTAAAAGATCGGAATAATATTCCACGATTATTGTTTTACCCTTTTTAAGGTAATTAATAAACAAAATGCCTTTAGCCTCCCCAAACACTGATGCTATGACCTGTCCTGCTGATGGAACTGACTTTGTCTTCTTTGGTGCTGAACAACCGGCTTCTGTTCCACTGTTTTCACTGCTGTTTGGATTCTGGTGTGTAATGGTGAATCCAAGTCTCATCCATCGTAATAAATCGACACACAAAATCAGTTTTATTCTTGTTAAAATGATCCAAGCACTGTTCAGAGATTTTCATGTGAATGCGTATTGCGCGAGTGCGGCACCCACCTTGCGCAAAGCTTTTTCATTTGCAATTGTTCATGCAAAATATATCCTACACGTTCTTTTGAAATGCCTATAGTCTCGGCAATTTCATGCAGTTTGACTCGCCGGTCATCCAATACCATATCGTGCACTTGATCTATGATTTCTGGTGTTATTACACTTTTTTTTTGGACGTCCTTCACGTGGATCAACTTCAAGGCTGGTTTGGCCACGATTAAACTCGGCAATACATTTTGAATTTGTCGAAAACGAAGGAGAAGAGTGCCAATAAACTTTATTGAAATTGGAATGAATTTCTTTCCGCGTTAAACCTTCTTTTTCGAAGAATTGTATTACCGCACGATCGTCAGTTTTATTCATTTCAAGGAATACAGACAACTTTTGCTTCTTACCGCTATTTGTGGCCTGAACCTTTCAGACCACCCTCGTATATATATATATATACCTCAACTTATTTTTCGTTTTCCCTCTTTTATCTTGCGGTGTCGAGGGTTTATTATCTTCGGACCTCAACCGTTCTCAGGATAAGGTGGTCAGCCCTAGTGTATCCTATGTCTGTAGTGGTGTTGAGTTCTTAGGGCCAGTGCAAGTGGCGTTTGTCGTGCATTGTGCTAGACTGCTGGAAGAAAGACCATCACAATTGTAATGGTCTTTCTTCCTATTGTAATCACCGACAACAGGTACTTTTACTAAATTTTTCCGACCATTCAAGAAGGTTTTTCTCCCAGAAACGCTGGAGTTTCGCAGTCTGACCTCAAAAACTACGAGAGGGCGGTACTTGTCAGCCTCATCTCTTCACTAGTTTTGGACCAGCTATCTCTTATTGGCTACGGGTTGAGACTGAATTTCCCCTCCGTTTTCAAAAGTTAGGACTAAAATCGCATCACCTATTCCTTATGCTAATTTGTTTTAATATACATATATACTTAAAAGCTTACAAATTGCATAAATGCTGCTATACAAAGTTAAAAAAAATAGAAGCCTAGTGTTCATATCTTTTGTGTTAGATGTGCTTTTTATGCAAAACAAGCACCTTTTATTACTGGATGACAGCAATCCATAGGGTTCTATTGACACCTCTTAGTGTTCGTATTTCCCAAATTCCCTCCTCCCCCCCCCCCCCCACTGTAGGTTCTTAAGTTATCAAAGCATTTGATAAATTAAGAACTTGCGCCGGGAGAAAAATTTGAAAAATAATTCTTTTAATTAACATACACACACACACAAATTTAGAGAAAATCCTGTCGAAAGTCGGCAGTCGAGTGATACATGTCATACGAACGGTGATGCAAACCGTGACTACAAAATAATCAATGAATTTGCTATGGAAGCATGCATGACTCAATCTGATGATGTCTTATTGGAGTTGTGAAACTGAATTTTCCAAGAGTTCAGTTGTTGTACTCACTATGTTCTTTAAATTGAAATAAATCAGAATTCTTTGATCTAGAAAACGAGAATGAAAGTGAAGTTAAACTGTTGATCAACACTTCCACAAGACAGCAAGAGAAAGATAGAAAACAAATAAAAAATCCACTATCACCTGTTTATTTCCTTATACGGAGTAAGCCGTCTAACCATATCCAACTTTTGGAGGCCAAGGAGGGAGAAGTTGATAGTGAATTAGAGACAGGATGGTTAAGATTATCACTAATTACAAACAGCTTCCATTGAAGTTACGGGCGAAAATGCCACCATCTCGTGGACCGTAATCTTAATACTATATATTTATTGTATGAGATAGCGTGGGTTCTATAGTCGAGTTTTTGAGTTTACAGACGAAAAACCGTAGGTACCGGGAGAAAATCCCGATTGACCACTCCAGAGATTGACTAACTCGGGAATCGGTCGAAGAAGGGCTTATTAAATGTTCCTCTAGTTCGGAGACTAGAATTAAACCGAAGTCTTTCTTCGGGCCATCAATGAGTGCAAACGCCATTTTCGCAGGCTAAACAAACTTTTTATTTTTATGATGAAATGAAACTCTTATGTCTATTTTTAATCATGGCACACAGAAATGAATGTTTCAGTAATACATTCGAATAAATTAAGGTAATAATAAAAGAAAATTCCAAAAAAGTAATAAATAATTGTTATTTATCCTCCTTAGATTTGTTAACCACCGCCACTACTACCATACCTCTAAAATTAAAATAAGGATCCTCTAGTATTTCAAGATTACTGACAGGTAGCTGTGGCCATGAAGCATATTAGTATGAATCTTCCTAGCATGTTCTGTAGGATAAGAAAGCTTATCCTACAGAATAAGGATGAGGAAGGCGCTTTAGCTTCTAATGCGTCTTCTTTCCCATCTGCTGGCGCCATCTTCTGGAAAATTCTTCAAATCTTCATACCCGATTTTTAATAGTTGTATTAATCATTGGCAATATTCATGTCGATATGTTGGTTTATTCGATTTTAATGGATATGTTATTTATTTTACTTTCATTATTTATTACTTTGTTTATTATTAACATATGAGTAATATATTCAATATATTATTTTGTGTTTTATTCAGGTTGCTACTGGGTTTATGGTCTACGTCTACCCGACTTTCACAATCCTGACAGTGAAAAATATTGCTCAAAAACAGTGTACTATTTCTCTTTCTGGCATCTCAATACAACGTTTATTGCATTGGGTATAATATTTATCATTGGCATTTGTATCATTTCTTACGCTGTAATGTCTGCGAAAGAGTAAACAATTTTATTACTATACCTAATCGAGTTTAGACTGATATCAATTCACTTTGTAATTTTGTATGAATGTGTTTATGTATACGCTCAGATAAAGAAACGAACAAGGACTTGCATAATCAAGAGAAATAATAAATATTAATGCTGTAGAACTAATTTGTTTCATGATTACAATATTCCTACGCTAAATTAAAATTGTTGGCTCTCTTTTGAATAAAGTTAAATTTTGCTATAAATGATTACCAAAGTATTTTACACACTAAATTAAATAATAAAAATAACAATAAAATACTATTGTTAGTGGCCGTAGTTGGTGTGGATTAAGTAGAGGTAGTAGAGTCGGTCAGTTTTGTACAGTAGAGTACACTCCCTGCCTCGATGAGTCCTTGGTCTTCTTAAAGATCCGAAGTAATAGAAATTGTAATATTTTTGTTGGCTTTGTCTCTAGTTTGTACAGAATGTATATAAATTGTGATAATCAGTGTTTTTTGGGGTAGTTAAAACGTTCATATGGTGTGATGTGGTATCAAGCTTCTTTCCGTAATATTAAATATAAAATCATTGCTTATTGAAAACCAATTCCAGTTTAGTCCTCTGGAAGTGCCAATTTGCATCCACAGCTGTAGGTCACCCAAAGAAATATGTTCTCAATTCGAATCACGACAGTGACAAGTGGAACTTTTTCTAACCTTTTCTGCGACCCAGTTCCCGCGTTAGTCGATCCTTTGCATGTGAAATCTAATTTTTTTTTCTCCCGTAAACTCGATTTCACGTTTTGTAGGTCGTTGACTCGAACTCAGATGGCAGCATTTGTCTAGGTGTCTACAATGGGTATTGTTTATAATTAGTGACAATACGGAGTAGAGATTGAACTGTATCCTCAGACTCCTAATGTTAGATTGGGCTAAAAATGCCTCCCCTACTTCTGTAGGGGACAAAAAGCCATTATCAGATTTATATTTATTTATTATAATGAAAATCAGCATCTAGGGCTGTGAAATGTTACTGATCGCTAATCTTTTCATTCAGCTGAAATTTCCCTAACTTTCTATCTAAACAAATACAGGAAAATTGTTCATTTCCCTCCAAAGAAAGAATACTGACTGAAGGACTTGTTACTGGCCAATGAATGACATTAAAGTCCCTGATTATAAATCAGCATGGTAACAGCATATGAATATTTATTAACATCTGTTTATGTATCTTGTATATGTAGATTTGTATGAAGATTGCTGAGAACTGCTCATCTGCATAGCTAATCTCTGCGTTCCACCTACTTGGCACAAAGATCCCGTCTATAAAATAATATAACTTCCGTCTGTAAAAGAAATAAATTTATTCAGTTGGCTGTACATAATGCAACCATCCAATTTTGTTTCCTATACCAAAGCATAAAAAGTGATCTCTGCACCTCATCGCCCCTTCTCCTAATACATGCACACACTAGTCAGTGTCACTCATAGAACGACTGCTGGCAATTAGCAGTGGACAAATCCAAACCAATACGCTCATTTCACAACAAAAATTACACAAAATAACGCAAAAGTAGACATTTATCATACATCTTTCAACTAAAAGAGTATAAATATATCGAACACTACGAGAACTGCAATAGCACATGAGGAGCTAAATTTGGACAAAACTGTTGCATTGAACTCTCGTTGTCTTTTTCTGCGTTCAGTTGCAATGCGAGGTCTACCACTCTGAATCTTTCTGCTTCCAGTACTAATTGCAACACTCTGTGTACTCAAGTGATCGATAACAAATTTACTACGGTTAATTAATTGGTTAATTGGTAATAATTTACGACTGTATATATCGACTGATTATCGTACCTGAGCCACAACACACTTATAATAAATAAATCCCCTGCCGTATATTCCCAAACTGAGTAGGTGAGGGATTTATTGGGCAGCTAATCCATGTTTATGGCCAATCAGAAATTACTAGCCCAAGATTATCAATAATTTTATTGGCCTTCAGAGAGGAGAGTATAGCAGACACTTTGCATCCTGGTGGTCGCTGCCCATAAGACTCTCTTTTGTTGTATGAAATAACGCTAGTTTTAACTTCGATTTTCTTGAGTAACAGATGGGCTGTGATCAACTACTCGGCATTGTATATCAGCTCTGATGTATGCACAAGTGCTGCTCATTGTGTTGGAAAGAGCTGTTAAGGTGTAGTTTCGGCAGTTCAGGTGAACACTAGCTGCTGATGTTGCCAATTGGGGATCTGATAGGAATACTACTTCTGGTTTAGATGACTGTATTTGGTGTTGCACATCGTTTATACTGCTGTATAGACCACGTATGTTGGTTAAGTGAAATGTCGAAATATTTTATTAAGAATTGATGGTGGGTTGTTGGATTAGATATTTCATGTGTTTGCAAGTGGATCGAATTGTTTTTTATGAGTTTTTCTTAACTATTTTTTGTGGGAGAATTTTTGTCATCTGCTGGAACATCTCATCACTTTTGGTTCTGGTTCATTGTATTTTGTCAGGAGGAGATAAAGAGGAAGTTGGGAATGCATTGAGAGCTGACAGTCTCGTAAACCTTCCGACAACACAGAGGGAATTCGGTCTCCTCTCCATATGTGGCCTAAACAGTTCTCCTGTAGCCACATATTTGGTCTCCCTCCAGTCACGAAATGGCAAAATACGTGTCTGTAGGATTTAAGACTGGCTGATTGCGAAGTCTTCAGACTCATTACTTGCTGGTACAGTCCTCTGTACTATCCAGCGGGAGGCCTGCAGAACAGTTTTGCTGTTGTACCCACGAATGGGGGGGTCATGGAATCCTAAACGTGGGGGGTATTAGAAACCAGAACCATTGCTTTAGAGAGGAAACGTGGCTGCAGCCACTTGAGGTCTCGAATAAACCAGGTGGTTGTAATTTACGAGGTGATAAAAGAAATCTGCCATTTAGATATCTAGTTGGCATTTCCTCCAACTAGGGATGATATACGTTTATAGATAAAATACCCTCTTAAAAGGCGATATAATGCAGTAAAACGTAATATAAGATCCTCCAGTGAATGAGTAGAATGTAATTTATATTGGTTTTTCTAGCAGTTTAGCGCTAAGGCTTCAAATGCTATTCCGACAGCAAACGTTCAGATTCTAAGTGTGGACTATGTATCATTTTAGTCCAGCACTATTACTAACGTATGTTGAAACTACCTCCCAACTAATCCCAGGTAAAACATGGACTACGATCCAGTGAAATGAGATGTTCAATGGAATGAAGTATAGTTTCTTCTTTAACTCCTGCAAATATTTCAATGATCTCTTCGTATGATGTGGCATTATCTTCTAAAAGTAGCTCTAAGCAGACTGAGAAACTATGAGTTTGAAGATATCTACAGACACCAGCAACTGAATGAGAAAATTCCATTTAGATGTACGTAAAAGTCACTTACCTAGCTCATGAAAGACACTTGGTCACGTGTCTCACTTCGTGTTTCAGCACATATTTAGGTGTGCTAGTAGCCACTAGTCGTCCGTAATGTTAATCAGAATTGAAAAAACAAACGATCGTCAAGAAGAGAGCGAGCTCTATATCCCAAAGTAGAAATAATTCCAAGTATCTGAGGAGGGAAATGATGGGACTGACTATTGTGATATCCATTGGTATGTGTAAGTTTTCTGTACATCAAAATTTTAAGTTTTTCAGAAGAACGGGCCAGTTTCACGTCGAGGAAAGGCAGAGAACCATTGGATTCAAACTCAGCCGTGAATTCTCTCCTGGATTTCCTTGAACACATCTCAATAGTAACACCCCGAATATCCAATTCACGGCTGAGTTTGAAACTAATGGTTCCCTGCCTTTCCTGGAGCTCGTTCTCTTATTGACGACCCAGATGAACTCCGTAAAGCAACCAATTTTCTTAGATCAACTTTCAGACTGAATGGTTATTCTCAAAAAAATTACTAACAAATACCTTTTTAATCCTCCTAGTCGCCATACTGAAGGAATGAATAATGTTAAAGGCAATATATCTATACCATACATAAGCTTAGTCTCTCAAAAAGTAGCCAGTTCTCAAAAAATGTAACAGTAGAACTTTATTTACTCCGTCTCCTAAGATCCACTCTCTAGTGAGCCGTCCAAAGCCTAGCCATCACAATCTAAAATATCCTGGTGTATACAAGATATGGTGTGACGGCGACATTCCTTACTTTGGCCAGACGGATAAGTCTATTGAATTGCGCATGGAGGAGCACAGGAGGGACATCACTTGCAAGAGAACACGTGCCAGTGCTTTATCCAGCCATATCCTTTTTTCAGCCGATTCTGATGATGAAAACCATAGTCATACAATCCTTTGGGATAGATCTAACAACATTTTCCGTTACCATGACGAATAGGAGAAACAGATTGTAGAATCTAGAGAAATCATCCCCAACCTTGTACATTTAAATAATAATTTAAGCTACAATCTCCCATACTGTCATGCTGCTGTGATCAGAACTGGCGCTCACGAGATGCTATACGCACGCACTCACCGAACAATGTGACCAACGAAAGAACAGCTTTGAATACGTTAACTACAACGTTTTCACGTTAAATGTGTATAGTGACTTTCCTGTGCTGTTCGCAGTTTTTATCTTCAATGTTTTTTCTTTTCTTTTATGAAAACACCTGAAGAAGGCTGTAAAAAGCTGGAACTAGTGGTGTGTGATACTATTAAACCTTTTTCCTTTTCTCTCGGTTTATGTCATTCAATTCTTTAAAATATATATATAAACAACTCAGGCTATGAAGTTAGTCAATTATGTAAATCAATTAAATTCTGCAATCAGTTGGTCTTTATTATGACAAAAGGCTCATTCTCTGTAAGGTCAAATCTATTATATTCACAAAGACTAACTCCTTCATATGAATGATCGTTGTATTGTACTGTTTCGGATCCAGGGATTTTTTTAAACTTCCTTTTTTTTTCTGCATTAGCTTGTAATGAATTCCATCATCAAGCTCAGACATAATTGGTTCTATTTCAGTCACCATCCCAAGGAACTTTTGTATATCTTCTTACCGAACCAGTTCCGGAATTAAATGGTCGCTGGTATTCGCGAGTCGGTGTGTTTTCTTCCAGAAGAGACCAGTTTATAACTGGTCAGAAAAATCGACCACAGAAAGTTCATATTATACTTGTGGTATTAATTATTACAAGAATAACAGGAAAATTGAAGAGTATGTTTCAAAAAGTAAATAAAATTAGCAAAGTCTATGCATTGCAGAAAAAAATTAGTAAATACTAAGCAATTGCAGTAAATTTAATTGCAATTGGGATGGAAGGAAATAAACTGGAAGAGGTCACAAAACAATTAATTATTTACACACGTTGATCACAGGCCGGTTGAAGTATGAAGAAACTGTTAAATAGTAAATAAATCTGGACTGATCTACTTTACCTGAACTTTCAAATATATGGAAAAATGCACATGTAACATCTCTCTCTCTCTCTCTCTCTCTCTCTCTCTCTCTCTCTCTCTCTCTCTCTCTCTCTCTCTCTCTCTCTCTCTCGCTCTCGAACAGAAGAATAAATATTCGTAGGCTTTGAAAACAAGCATTTGAAGAAAATAATATATGAAGCAGAAGGTCAGAGAAGAATTACACTGCCATATTTCAATAATAACAGGAATCAAAGAAAACAGGGACAATGGTATCAACGTCTAAAGAATGACTACTAAAAGATTTCTCCAAAATAAATGTATACAGAAAGATACCTGGAAGATATAGAAAGAAATGAATATAAGACACCAAGAACTCTTTGAGAAATTTAATTAACTTGGCTACAGGTAATTGGATTAGAAAATTCTAATACATAATAGCCTCAATCGACCTTAGGCAGACGGAGAAGTTAATTATGGATATTAATTAGGATTAAAAATATGAAAAAGCTGCAGTAGTCCGTTGTGTTCTCGTCATCTTATCTCTTGCTCGTTGATAGAAATAAATTTAAGTTTCGGGAATAAGATGAGAGAAGAATTCCACTACCATATTTCAATAAAGACGTCTGCATACCCACTTTCAAAGATTAGGAATGTCTGTTTATAAACATATGTAGCTCGATAATACGATGCCCTTTGGTTGGAAAGATCTAGGTTCAAATCGCAGTTGCATCGCGAAAACTTTCACACGAAGTTGACAAGCTTGAGTTAAAGGGCGTATGGATGAGGCAGGGTTTCTACTCTGACACTCGGACATTTTCTCCCTGTAAGCCCAACTGACTAGAGAATGCACACTATTGAAAAAATGTCCAGATGGGGAGACCTAAAAGAAATGGATAGAAAACATCAAGAATCTTATAGAGATTTAAATAGCATATATAATTAAGACGCGTTTATGTATACGGCTACAAACGAAACATCCCAACACGCCAGTGTCATGTTTGGAAAATGAAAGAGGATCAGAAAGAGAAGTTAGTTTGATGAGTTTGAGGTACGCAGTAAATTAATGTTGACGCCCAGCTGCTTTTGTTCGAGTAGTTTCGGAAGAAAATGGAATAATCACAGCGGCTAATTCAAGAGAGCATTCATTGTCCATGACGCGACAGTAATAGAGACATGTGACGGAAACTGAACGTCTGTGGCGGGGGGGGGGAGAAAAATTGCAATGATTCCTTGAGAAATGGATCATCATTTAATATGATTGCCCGCTTGTGAATAGTATTAGACAATCTTATTAATTGAGCATAGCAACCGAATTGTATTAGCAGTGGACCCATTTTTGCGGATTTGGATTTTATTCTCTACTGTTAGCAGTTATGGAGATGATAAAGCAGTGTATTGCTTGGAAAAATGCATCAAGGTTTTGGAAAACGTGGGGAATAAATACAGCTCAGTGTAAATCATATACACATCTCAGCTAAAAAAAAACATGGGGTTACGTTTTTGTATCGGATAAGATGTGTGTTTTCCGGAACAGACCAGATGATCAGGTCAGCCTACAAAGAGAATTTTTGATAATATTTGGATATCTGGGTGTCATGTGTGACAATATTTTATATGGCTGGCATAGGATGGCAGTTTAGTGAGTAGGCCTTGTGCCAAACCTGATCAAAGCCCTTTAAAATGCCTAGGGCAACCACCTGAATTTCTCAAATTTCTCCGTAGCTTCAGTTCACAAGTGGACGGTGAATGCAAGACGTTCAGCAATAGATCACAAGTGCCCAAATCCATAATGCTGGCCACGGATCAGTTGATATCACTGTAGATGGTTTTGCCGACCTTCTCCACAATTTTAGAAAGAACAGGAGTGAGAGCAATTGGACGTTAGTTCATATGCTGACTTTTTTCACCTCTTTTCTAGAATGGCATTGATGTGAACCAGCTTCTGTGTTGTAAGGTAGATGGCGGTTTAACAGGATAGGTTGAAGAGTTAATACAGGATAGGTATTAGTTCTGGGTCACAATTTGTTAACACAATAGGTGAGATACATCACGACCAGATGCCTTGTTTGTGTTCAGGTTGTTGAGGATTCTTCGGATTTCTTTTTTTTTTTGTCGGAAAACTATGAACAACATGAATGAAATCATTCTTGGTAGTGTGGAGGGATCTCCACAGGTTATCAATGTAGTAATTTGAAGAGTGACGCCAGTGGTTGGTCTTGTCTTTACGAGTCTTTACGATTCCAGTGGCAGAACAAATACAGAGCCCATAGCTAATGACGTAATTGTGGCTTTTGTAATGAATGAAATACAGAATGAATTAAATAGTGGCAATTTTGTTTATATCGGTAGATGCCTCCAATAGACTGGAATATTTGTTCCACAGTTTGTAATTAAAGTACGACTGATTGAATTTGATGATTTTAGAAAATAAAATTGTATCATACTGTGCAAATAACACAAATACAAATTTTGGGGGAATGCGAAGGCTGGGTAAAACTAACCTTCATACAAATTGCACAAGAGATGGACAGAAAACGTTCAGGAAATGGCTTTCACAATTTTACATTAAGAGTAGAAAATCCAAAAGAAATTTCCGAGGTTGAAGAGATAAAGTACAAAAAGTATTGTCACACCATATTATAAGATGTTCACGTCTGTAACCTGGTTTGTAAAATATTGTTTTGATTTGGAGAGGATAGAAATCTTACTTCCTTTCACAGTGTTTAAATTCTTGCCCCTAACTAATGTACGGAATGATCACATGACCAGGCCTCGTGTACATTCCAGGCTAACACCGTATCAGATGTACAGAGGGTGCTTTCGATGGTTCTGAGATCTATCGATTTTTTTGCGTGACAGGTATTTCGATGTACTGAAACTAAAAACAGTGAGTAACGAATAATTTTATTATTAAACTCATTGGAAATGTGAAGAGTGTAAACTTTATCATGAGAAATATTTCTAGGTAAATACATACAAATATGAAAAGAAGTGGGGTTTGAACACTGATATCCAGCAATCGATTATTTCAGAAAAACGTGTACCGCTACCTATTGACAAGAAAACGTAAATGAAAAAAAAAAAAACTTGCGGTGCATCTCTTCACACTAAACTAAAAATTCCTATAATCTAAATTAAGGGATGAAATACCACCTGCTTATATTATTTAAAATCTTTTGCTGCTACCTACAGATAAATATTATCCCATAATTCCACACTCGAGCCAAAGACCCCAACACGTGATCTCATATCCTCACCCAGGATTCCATACTCGAACCATTACCCATAATGCAGCACTCCAACCAATCCAAAAAGGGCCATCCTATAATTCATGCCTCCAGAATACCGATGATGTCACTGACAGCTGATTCCCAATAAAATGATGTCACTGACAGCTGATTCCCAATAAAATGATGTCACTTATCTACATCTGATAAATGACATCGCTTATCTCAAACTGATAAAAACACACAAGAACGTCAGTGACGTGACATTCCCTCCCCTTGTTTGGTTCAAAGTGACCAGCCAACATCTTTTCTGGAACAAGCAAAAATGAATTTAATCAAATATGAAAAGTAATAAAATATATATTTAAAACATATATTCCTTAATCCTTTCATGGCACTAAACTCTTATTGATTTGCAATCTTTCATGGGTCGGAGTCAAAAGAAATTTGCATTTTTTTTAGCGTTGAAAGTGTTGAAAATTAAAATATTCAAGAGAATGAACAAAAACATTTTATTCATAAAGGTGAATATATTCACAATCATTGAACCTTTCCCAAATAATAGCATGTTGAAACATACCAATTCTATGAATTTTCCGGTTTTGATAAGCGAAAAACCCTTTTTTTTTTTTTTTGGTTTTTAATTCATTCAACTTCGATTTAATGCATCTCAATTTCAAAATTATCTGTTTCTTATGGTTGTCCAGATAAAAAAAAGGCAATAATCAGATGGCGAGAATGTGGAGAATACGATGGATGGAATAAAATGTTCTAACGAAGGCTGTAGACTGGTCTCGGATCATTTGCGTTGTAAAATCTTCGCATTGCACTGAAAGGAGTGCGCTACTCCTTTGTGGTTAACCTTCGTGAACACTGCCAATGGACATTCAACTGTGTGATTATTTCACCAGAGAGTTGAAGAATGTATCGTTAGCTGTAATTCCACCAGACAGAAAGCCAAATATTCTGTTGCCGACTGTCGGTAAAAGGTCACATGTTCGCTGGATGATGTGAACTGCGTATTACAATATATCATCAGCATTTTTCGTCGCATATCAAGAACCGGTCCAAGCACGGATAATTTTTTATGTTAAAGTATATATAAGTATATAAAGTATATATATAATGAAGGAATAAATGCAAATGAATGATTATGCCAAACCGAATCTTTCTGCCAGTAGGTTTGGTTTGAATACTACATAAAGAAAGTTTTCAAGCCGAAATTGATTAATTACTTGATAACCATTTGGCTGTATTTTTTCAAATGGTCTGCATAACTTTGTTTTCTATAGCTTTCGAACCCACATTATATTCATAAATTAAAACATAATTGATAGTCAAGATTAGTTTATAAAGCAGAACATTTGACTGTTTTTGTGACTTTCACCATTTTATCGAATCTTTTATCACATGTTGTTATTGTGTATTAGTGATTATGATTACTTTTAAAAGTAACTGAACATAAAATAGTGCATAAATACACACAGAGAGATTGCTGAGCGATATACAAAAGAATGTGGGAGAAGATCAGGGACAAAAACAAGCATCAGTGGGGGTAAAGGATGTCAAATTAAAAAGGAGAAGGAAAGATATTGTGCTGTATGGGGATTCTATAATTAAGGGTGTGAAGGATGGTAGAGTAATTAAAGCGTGTTATCTAGGGTTAAAGATTAAGGATATAACTGAGGCTGTGAAATTTCAGAAAGACAGAGCGAGTGAGATTATTGCAGTTATAAGGCGAATGATCTAGGTAATGAGAGATTTTCTGTGAGACAGGATTTGAAGGATTTAATGATAGCAATGAACGCAAAGAGCAAGAGTGGAAAGTTTATGAGTGCGCTACCAAGATTTGATAGTGATGAATTAAACAGAAGAGCAATTCTAGTAAATAGAATGATGTCAAGATTATGTAAAAGCTTTTGCAAAGAAATGAAAATGAATATTCATTTTATGAATGTCTGGGATGAGTTTGATAAAAGAAAGGAGTATTTTAAGAGAGATGATTTGCACTTAAATGGATTGGGAGCTTGGCATTTAGAACACTTATTGATAAAGGACAGAGTAAATGGTCAAAAACAGGGAAATGAGATTTACTAGGGAAGCAGGTGATAGCGTCAGCTGTAAATAGTACTAAGGTCATTAAAATTTGTGAATTTGGGATTAATTGTTCGCAGAAAATTAACAGTATAGAGAGTGGGCTAATTCACACATTGGAAGATTATGGCAGGAAGGGAGTATTGCAGTTTATGTATACTAATGCTCGAAGTATTCGGAATAAGTGCGAAAAAGTTTTATCATTACTTACTACAACTTGGCCAAAAATTATAGAAATTAATGAGACATGGTATAAGGGAGAATGTAGATAGTATGTGTTGGCAAATTAGCACGATGAGTGAAGGTCGAGTAATTATTATGGGGGATTTTAACTTTGGGGACATAGATTGGGAGAAGGAATGGTCACAAGGAACAAAGGAAATGGAGTTTATACGGTTGTTAAGAGATAACTATCTGAGACAGCATGTAATGGAAGGGACAAGAGATTCTAGAGTGTTATATCTGGTCATAACATCGAATAACATATCAATAAGTAATTTAACTACACTGTCTTCACTTGGGGAAAAGCGGTTAGGTAGTCTTGATCTGTAAGATTGTAAGATGTGCTGAATATTCTGTTAAGAAGGGGTATATGTGGAATTACAAGGCTAGTGATTATGACAAGCTGAGAAGTCAGCTTTCAGCAGTGCTATGTATGAGAATTTGAAGGGGAGAGATGTCGATGGTGAATGGCAGATTGTCAAGGCGTATTGAAAGAAAGCTGTATCAGATTGTATTCCCAGAGTCAGAAGGAGAAATCAAGTAGGAGTAAGATGGATGAATAATATTATTAAGCACGAGTTGCAGATAAAGAAAAGGTTGTGGAGGAAGTATAAAGTAAAGGTGATGAGCATTCCCATGAGCAGTACAAGGTACAGGCAAAAAGAGTAACCTTTAATTATGAGAGGAAGCTAGCTGATGAATCCACAAGAAACCCTGAGGAGTTCTTTCGCTATATGGCAAGTCAAAGGAAGAATAACCATGGAAATATTACTTTAAAAAGTGTTGATGGTAGGGAAATTACAGAAGTAAATTAAATAGTTGAGTTGCTTAGTGATCATTTGGCAAAAGTGTACCATCTTAGTTGTGATAGTGCAGTGTCAAATCTGTAATTGACTGATGAGAGTCTAGAGATAGACGAAATAGAGGTGCTTAGTATATTACAGAACCTTAATGCTAACACTGCCATTGAGTTAGATAGCATATCGGCCCATGTGTTTCGAGAATGTGCAAGATAATTAGCACCTCTTCTAACCAGGCTATTTAATTTAAGCCTCAGTTCTGGTAACGTACCAATACAGTGGAAAATAATTCCACTGCACAAGGGAGGCTCCAAGACTGAGGTTGAAAATTATAGACCAATCAATATATCTGGATGGTGGTTAAGGTTTTAGAGAAATTGGTAAAAATTAGAATTCAGGACTGGATGAACAGCAATATGATACTTTATAAGGGGCAACATGGTTTTGTGAAAGGTAGGTCTTGCCTCAGTGACTTGCTTACTTTCTATAATAAAGTAACAGTAGAGTTGGATAAAGGAAGTTCTTACTCAGTTATATTGCTGGACTTTGCAAAGGCATTTGGCAAGATTCCACACGGAACTCTGCTGCATAAATTAGAGCAAATGGGTATGTATCTGAAGCTGGTAATTTGAATTAGAGGATGGCTGGTGGATAGATACCAAAGAGAGGTTTACGGAGGAGGTGAGTCCAGGAGAAGGCAAGTGACTAGTGGTGTACTTCAAGGCTCAGTTATTGGTCGTCTATTGTTTAATTTGTATATCAATGATATTGTGAACACTTTGAAAGGAAACATCCACTTGTTTTGCTGATAATGCATAATTAGGAAGAGCGATAGTCAATTCAGATGATGTAGACATCTTGCAGGATGATTTAAATAGGCTGACGGTATGGACTAAGGTAAATGGAATGGCTGTCAGTTTAACGTGGCTAAGTGTATAAGTGATACACTTCGGAAGATGAGATCACATGCTGTTTACTATATTAACGGAACTGAACTGCAAGAAGTGGACGAGGGAGAGGACGTGGGAGTTATTGTGGACAGGAACGTAGGTTTAAAAGGCTTTTGCAAAGATTGCCAAAACATCACATCAAATTACATGGTTGTTGAAGAACACACTAACAAGCAGGGATAAGAAAGTTGTTGTTCCACTTTATAAGGCATAAATAAGACAGCATTTGGACTATTGTGCACAGATTTGGTCACCTGGATTTCTTGGTGATGAAGAAATTTGATTGGATTCAGAAGCGAGTTACAAAGATGGTTGCAGGGCTGTGGAGTGTACCCTACAAGGATAGATTGAAGATCTGTGGGCTCCTAAATCTACCTGATAGACGTAGGAGAGTAGATATGATAGAAGTGTGAATTATTAAGAGGATTTTACAGGATTGATGCTGATGACATTTTTAAGACAAGTGCATGAAGGGAGAGAACGAGAGGCCATCCCTGGAGATTATTTAAGAGTGTGGTCAACAAGGGTGTTAGGACTAGATTTTCTACTTGGAGGGTTTTGAAGAGGTGGAATGCGTTGCCACAGGTGGTTATGAATGCTTCGTCTGTGAATGATTTAAAGGAGAAGTGTGATATTGTGTAAATAATGATTAGTGTGTCAATGTGGAGTCTCCCGAGATGAGTCGTTTGACTCCATGGAGACACCGTTATAATAATAATAATAATAATAATAATAATAATAATAATAATAATAATAATAATAATAATAATAATAATAATAAAACAACTGAAGTACATGATTATAAAGAATTAATGCGAAATGGTCCGGTTCAACATGTGAATATTATTATTATTATTAGTATTTTAAAATATTAATTGTTATTATAAAATATATTATGTTAAAAATAAATAAAATGAAGAACTGACAGTAAAACGGATAAAGAAAACAGCACGAATGTCCATATGCGTAAGTCAACCTCACGACCGGAGGGGAAGAAGAAATCTCATGTTGTTTATCGAGTGCATCGTACCATGCTGGCGATAGTACATGGGTCAGTAAATTTTTACGGAAATTTTTAAATTTATCTTTAATAGTCGGTTAGTCCAGGTTTAGCTCAATCTCAGTTAAATTCTGAAATCGTGTAAAGAGGATTCCTCTATATCACACGTGGCCAACATCATTTTATACGAGGGCCAATATATGATGAGTGGTAACGTCACGAGCCGCACGCTTTTAGGCAGAACTTAAATAAAAATAAACTCTGCATTTTTTCAAGGCAATAGTTATATGTATTGAATTAGTATATTTGTTAAATCATTTTACTACTGGGAGAGCAATATAAAATACTTGATTGATATAAATATAAGTTGTTAAATTAAATTTAATTATATATTTCTGATTTTTTTACATGTAACACAAATTAATGAGAACACTATGGGCGTTCATGTGCGGCAACAGTTCATCAAAGTCGATTTTCAACGATGATGACTATATTCGTAACAAATCCTGAAAGTGGTCATCAGTCGGTCAGCTTCTTTGGGACGATTTAACCACCTTCATAGTTGAGAAAGTGGATTCACATATGGATGTGCTTCCAAACATAG
This sequence comes from Typopeltis vanoorti, assembly GCF_054136105.1. Classification (NCBI taxonomy): domain Eukaryota; kingdom Metazoa; phylum Arthropoda; class Arachnida; order Uropygi; family Thelyphonidae; genus Typopeltis; species Typopeltis vanoorti. The sequence goes on from NC_143555.1 coordinate 70,075,832, forward strand.
ATGCAATTCTCAAGCTGAAATCACTCAATGCAGGAAATTTTTCCCTTGGTACCAGTTTTCAAAAGTCAATGCTTATCTCCACCCTTGACTGGAAAAAGAAGTTACTTTGAAGGTCACACAAATCCAATTGAATAGTTTCGTGCTGCTCTGAAATGTTGCATTTCATTTGGTTGTTAAATAATGTCAGTTGTGGCCGATTATCACTGAAGTCAAAAAATCGTTTATTAAATTGCTCCAAAAGTTGGTCTAACATTGGCAGAGACAACTTGAAGTCAATCTCATGGCACTCCTTCATCAACTCCCTGCAAGAAGGGAAATATACCAAGTTTCCTCTGACTAGGGTGAATTTAAAAATCTTCAGTCGACCTATGAACCCATCTAGGTGTCCAACTAAATCTGAGATTGGTTGGTTATGAACCTGTAACTTCACGTTGAGTTCATTCATACGGTGTGTGTGTGATGCCTGTTAGAAAGGCGAGTAAGCTGTTGAAACGAGAATCACATACTTTTGTGATTAATTCGTTGTTTATCTTCTCGGATTCCTCTAAAATCTGTTTTTTTCCTTTCTGAAAGCAAACAAAAAACGTTTCAAAAAACGTTCCCTCTGCCTAGCCAATGTACGTTTGTATACGACACTAAATCATGAAATTGCGCCTCCATTTCTGTTAGAAAAGAAACTTGCGAAGTGTCAAGGCCCGATTTCGGCCCTTAATTAGATTCACACACACACACACACACACACACACACACACACACACACACACACACACACACACACACACACACACACACACACACACACACACACACACACACACACACACACACACACACACACACACACACACGCACACGCGCGCGCATCATTACAGTTTTCATAACATCCACTATATCCAGAAGTTTACCACACAGAGCCTCCTGATGTATAATACAGTGCAATACAGAGCAATTGATTCCAGCCTTCCTTAGTAAGTCAACTAAGCCTATTTGAGTACCACACATTGATTTGGTGCCATCTGTCACAATAGCTGTGAGATTGTTGATGTCACCAGTACTATTTACAACCGTCATAACTGCATCATAAATGTGTTGACCTTTGGCTGTATTATGCAACGACTCTAATGCTAGTAGCTCTTAATTAATAACAATTTCTTTGGAAACAGTTCTATGAAAATTAGAAGTTGAGCTGCATCTGATATGTCAGTTGATTCATCCGAAACTAATGAGAAGTAAGTTGAATCTGTCATAACACTTTTTAATTTATATTACATGTGAACACATATTTCCTCGACTCTTTTTCATACAGTTTGTTTTGATAGTGGGACGCTTTCGAACTCACTAGCAATTTTATTTTCCCCAAATGCACTTCCCATTTTCACAGAACAGTTTTTTACAAATTCACCATCAGATAATGATTTTTTTGCTTTTCAGATGTCTGCGCTTACAACAAACGATGCCAAGAGTGAGCTTTTTTTTGTATTGATGTTGGTTTAGTAAAATAGATTTCTGAGTGCTAACCTTTCTCTTCAAATTACATACAATTTAGTGCATACTTGACCAACGTATTCTTGGTATTTAGCTGCGTGATGTTGGTTGAGGTTATATTCCTTGTGCACAAGCTATACTTGCAAACACACAAGGCACTGTAGTTTGTTGTCGTTATTGTTTACAAACAGAAATTCATTTTCCCATTTCTCCTGATATGACCTGTTTTCTTCAGAGATCTTACGTTTCTCACTAATAGTACACGGTAGTATACCAGCCACTTCTGACCAGATCAAGATCAAGATAAGATAAGGAATCGTGACTTGATTGGTTGTTGAGATGATGACGTAATTGTGGGCGTGATGTCATGAAATTGGAATGTTAGGAATTTCTCTGGGGATATATGTGTCAGTGACGTCAGTTCTTGTGTTTTGGCTCGCGTAATGAATTATGGGTAAACGTAAAGATAAGGATTCGTGTTGTGATTTGTGGGACACTTTTTTACCAGCACAACATCAAGATAAGATAAAGAATCGTGACGTGGTTGTGTGTTGTTATCAGATGAAGAAAAGTGACATCATTTGTTAGTTGTAAATAAGTGACGTTATTGATTTGAATGGAAAGGAAGATCTACTAGTGGATAGGAAATCGTGTCGTGATTGGTGGGACACTACTGACGAGATCAAGATCAAGATATGATAAGGAATCGTGACGTGAATGTTTGTTATTATAGAGTTTGGAATGTTTGGAATTTCGCTGGGGCCCTCGTCTGTCAGCGACATCACATGGTGTTTTGGTTTGGGCTATGGAATTGTGAGCGATGTTTCTAAGATAAGATATCTTGGAATTTTCCCAGGGTGACACACACATCCATCATTGTAGTCATGTTTTGTTTGGTTGTCTATAGATGAATTTAATAATTTCCAATACATTATGGGGTATTTCTTTTCTGTTAAAGGGTGGGAATACTTAGAGTAGAATAGAGTCGTGATGGCGGCGGTGTTTAGGATTTTCTGAATAATTTAATTATATCTACTAATGTCACTCAAACATACAGTTTTGTTTTTTTCTATAGATGGCTGTACTAATTTTCCAATACATTTGCGTATTCCTTTCCTATTGAAGGGTGAGAATTCTTAGAGAAAATCGTGATGGCGGCAGTGTTTCGAGCTTTTCTGAATAATTTAATTATATACTGGTGTCCTTCAAACAACCACACACACTTTTTTTTCCATAGCTCATCTGTATTTTCTTCTATATTCATATTCAAATTCAAATTCAAATTCATATTTTATTCATAATTTATCCGAATATTTTGATTTATCTAAAATTAAGATCGTAAAGTTCAATATATAAATAAACAACTCGTGTGTGAATTCACGGCGATTTCGAAAGTGACCTTACTTGAACATACATAACACATCATGTTTGTTCTTTTAAGTTTACATATTTATTTCACAGGTATTATTTACAATGCAATATGCAGAAATAGGAATTTACATATATCACGAATGCATGAAAACTATTCAGCATTAGAATTACGCTTACGGAAACATACGAGCATTGATTATTGAAATGACAATTATCATTTGTTATGTTTAAGTTAAAAAAAATTAACTTACATTTCTTTCCAGAATGGGAACATTTTGGTACTATGCTTTTCTGAATAATTTAATTATATGCTGGTGTCTCTATGGTATTTTAAAATAAATAAATTAAAATAAAGGGACATTTAAATGGATTGCAAAACCTTTTGTATGTATTCTAGAAATTCTAATGATAATTTAAAGTTACTTACAGCTTTCCAGAATGACTCTTCTAAATACGAATATTCCAAAAAAAATATTCCAAAATAGTTGAATTTTATATCCACACTGCAACACAAACACAAAAACCACAAAGAACGAAATATTAAATACTGTAACCTGAAATAGTTGAGTACTTCGTCCTTTCGATTTCAGCCTGTAGATGCTATGTTATTGACATGAGAAATAACCCCCCAGAGAAAACGCGTTTTCTCTGGGGGGGGGTTATTTCTCATGATCCGAGAAAAAACCTCCCAGAGATTTTCTCTGGATTTAAAAAACGCATTTTTTATTTTTTTTTCCTAAAAAGGTATCAGTATCAGTTGGAGGTGACATCACTAAAATATATCTGCAAATGATAAGCTTGCTCATCTCCATGAGGCTGAGCAGACATCTTCTGGAGGAGAGGGGGAGTATTGCAGGGAAGACCTTTGTCACCCTCTTGACTACCCTTTCACTTCCACCACCTAATGCTATTCTTGATATTTTTCCCTCCAAAGTTATCAGTATCAGTTGGAGGTGACATCACTAAAAGATATCCACAAAAGATGAGCTCGCTCATCTCCACTAGGCTGAGCAGACATCTTCTGGAGGAGCGGGGGAGAATAGGGGTGATGGGGTTAGGTGGGGGAGCATTGCAGGGAAGACCTCTGTCACCCTCTTGATGACCTTTTCACTTCCACCACCTAATGCTATATTTTTCCCATTCCAACAATTTCGGACATATGAGTGAGAGAAACAGTCACTTTTTCATCAAAAACACTTTTTGAGGATAAAATACTTAACATAATAAGGACAAATCATGTAGAATACCTTTCTATCCACAGAGATAAGATTTGTCATATAATGTCTCAAAGTAAGATAATCTCACATCAACATCATATCCAAAAGCATGTAGAAACATGTCCGTGAATCATCTGCATGAAAGTTTCATTTTGGAAGGAACTGTGAAATTAATGCCAGTAATGGGGAAACAAAAGTGATGAAAACTGATGTCAATGTATTTGATTATTTTAGAAATTATCTAATGCTACCTATTGACATTATTTGAGTTATCTGAAAACAATTCGTTCACATAATCGAAAATCCGAACTGTTAGAATTTGGTTGTTTTACAGGGAGAGAGCAGATAATTAACCCAAAACGTGACTTCAACTTTTAAAGTTTGGTATAGAAAACGTTTTTGTACTCTCCAGATAACACATATTCAAATTTTACCTTTCTCCACAGAAAATAAGATAAAAACACACCAACAGTATATCCAGCAGCATGTGAAAACATGTTGTTGAGTCATCTGCACAAAAGGTTCATTTTTGAAGGAACGGTCAGGGTAGGGCATGGTACTATAAGAAAATACCATAGTGTCGAGTGAATTTGGACTTAAGGTAATCGTTCATCCACTGCAGCTGCTGTTTTTTTGTTGTGGTGTTTTGTGTTTGGTAATGTAAAAATAATGGGTGAGCCATAAATTCTTTGAAAATTTCGTTGTGGAAAGTTCTAATTGTTTAGAGTTTTGTTACAGAAAGTTACCATAAAATATACGATCAGAGCTAATAATCAAAAAAAAAGAAAAAAATAAATAAAATAAATAAATTTCACTTACAGAAATAGGTTAAGAGCACAACGAATCACAGATAAAATTAATAGTCAATATTGGTTTTAAAAAATTAAATGTAAGCATTAATTTACTACAGCAATAATTTCAAATGGGAACGAAGAATGAATAATTTTAGAATATGTGTCATCACAATCATTTGAATGATAATCACTTAGTCATATGTAAGAATTTGAGAAACATCCAAACTTGGGAAAATGATACCTTTTGAACAATACTGCAATTTACGGATGTGACACACGTCATCTTCATGAAAGACCCCTTTCAAGAAAACCGCGATTTGTTGTAACCGTTCTCTAGGGGATATTTCTCATGACGATAACATAGCATCTACGGGCTGAAATCTAAAGGACGAAGTACTCAACTATTTCTGGTTACAGTTTTTACAGAAATTTCGTTCTTTGTGGTTTTTATGTTTGTGTTGTGGTGTAAAATTCAACTATTTTGGAATATATTTTTTTGGAATATTCGTATTTAGAAGAGTCATTCTGGAAAGCTCTAAGTAATTTTAAATTATCATTAGAATTTCTAGAATATATACAAAATGTTTTGTGATCTATTTAAATGTCCCTTTATTTTAATTTATTTATTTTAAAATACCGTAGAGACACCAGCATATAATTAAATTATTCAGAAAAGCATAGTACCAAAATGTTCCCATTCTGGAAAGAAATGTAAGTTAATTTTTTTTAACTTAAACATAACAAATGATAATTGTAATTTCAATAATCAATGCTCATATGTTTCTATAAGTGTAATTCTAATTCTGAATAGTTTTTATGCATTCGTGATACTGTAAATTCCAATTTCTGCATATAGCATTGTAAATAATATCGGTGAAATAAATATGTAAACTTAAAAGAACAAACATAATGTGTTATGTATGTTCAAGTAAGATCACTTTCGAAATCGCCGTCAATTCACACACGATTTAGTTATTTATTTATTGAACTTTAAGATCTTAATTTTAGACAAATCAAAATATTCGGATGCATTATGAATAAAATATGAATTTGAATTAGAATATGAATATAGAAGAAAATACAGATGAGCTATGGAAAAAAAGTGTGTGTGTGTTTGAGGGACGCCAGTATATAATTAAATTATTCAGAAAAGCTCGAAACACTGCCGCCATCACGATTTTCTCACCCTTTAACAGGAAAGAAATACCGTATTGTATTTCTTTCCTGTTAAAGAAATGTATTGGAAAATTAGTACAGCCAATTATAGAAAAAAACAAAACTGTATGTTTGAGTGACATTAGTAGATATAATTAAATTATTTAGAAAACCTTAAACACGGCCGCCATCACGACTCTGCTCTACTCTAAGTATTCCCATCCTTTACCAGAAAAGAAATACCGCATAATGTATTGGAAATTAGTAAACCCATCTACAGACAACCAAACAAAACATGACGACAATGATGGACGTGTGTGTCACCCTGGGAAAATTCCAAGATATCTTATCTTAGAAACATCGCTCACAATTCCATAGCCCAAACCAAAACACTATGTGATGTCGCTGACAGACGAGGGCCCCAGCGAAATTCCAAACATTTCAAACTCTATAATAACAAACATTCACGTCACGATTCCTTATCATATCTTGATCTTGATCTCGTCAGTAGTGTCCCACCAATCACGACACGATTTCCTATCCACTAGTAGATCTTCCTTTCCATTCAAATCAATAACGTCACTTATTTACAACTAACAAATGATGTCACTTTTCTTCATCTGATAACAACACACAACCACGTCACGATTCTTTATCTTATCTTGATGTTGTGCTGGTAAAAGGTGTCCCACAAATCACAATACGAATCCTTATCTCTACCATCACCCATAATTCATTAGGCCAGCCAAAACACAAGAACTGACGTCACTGACACATGTATCCCCAGGGAAATTCCTAACATTCCAATTTCATGACATCACGCCCACAATTACGTCATCATCTCAACAACCAATCAAGTCACGATTCCTTATCTTATCTTAACCTTGATCTGGTCAGAAGTGGCTGTTATACTACTGTAAACAAAGGCTGTAGTAACTGAACAGGGGACAGAAACTGCAACAAAAACACTGTTAGCTGTGAAACTGAGTCTCTGAAACTGATCACTGGAACCAGAGCGAAGCAAGTGACTTTCAATGATGCGTTACTCTGGAGCGCAACGAAATCTACCACTCCCATTACTACAACTCGCACAGAGCAGCAGTAGCTTTTATAAATTGAGTAATCTTTTTAAAGCAATTTTGATTCCGTGTTGAGAATCTAAATTGTTTACGTCACCAGAAATAATGAATATAAGATCAGAAAATCTGCGGTCTAAACTAATAGCGAAATTGATAATACCTGTAATTGAATATAGCTTTTTATCCTGCCACGGGCCTCACAAAATCACGTAACGGGCTGCATGCGGCCCTCGGGCCTGTTGTTGGCCACCTATGATCTAGATCAGTGGTCTCCAAACTTTTCGCTGTGAAGGCTATTAGGTTCTTCAGCACTGTTCAGCGGTCCGGAATAATAAAAAAAACTCTAGAACTAGATATATGAGTTTTATTGAATGCAGATAAAAACTGATTACAGAGTATGTGAGATTAAATCATCGTATATTAATGACAACGAACACTATCAGCAAATTCTCATATTTTTATCACAAATTATAATAAAACGATAAATGATAAATGTGAATGATGTAACTCTGTGTTTTTAAAATCTTATTAAACTCATGTTAAAATTTTTAAGTGCTAATTACAAGTAGCGATTTCAAATGTACATGAAATAAATTTGCCCTGTATTTTGACTTGATATATTTCATTCGGGAAAACGTTTGTTAGCAAAGATACGTTGTCTCAAAAATAGAAATAAATTTTCAAGCATATTTGAAGAAATGTGCTTGTAAAATTCAATTTTTTTTTCTTCATTAGTTCATTTTAACCGACCTTTTACAGTCAGAAAGACCGTAACTTGGATTACAGTTAGTTTTTTCTATTCAAGAATATATTTTGAACACAATTTTAATTAATGCGTTTGTTATCTATCAACAACCCGTGTTTTTTTTTTTTTTTACAGATTATTATTGAAAAATTAGTCCAATTGGCGGGCCGGATAGAATCATATCGCGGGCCGCATCTGGCCGGTGGGCCGTAGTTTGAAGACCATTGATCTAGATGATAAATAGCAAAAATAAGAAGAAAGTTACAAGCCAGCAGTTCCTTAGTTAAATTCCGGTGCTTATCATTTTTCTATGCTGGGACAATACTCAAGGATTTCATGCTTCAAACACAGGCCATCAGTAATTTTTTTTTTTGGGGGGGGGGGGGAAATTTCGACATCATAACTGTTATACGTACAAGAAAGCTTAAAGAGATCTCAGAAATGCACCAGTGCCTCATACCGTGTAAAGAAACCAACGCTTAATGATTCACCAGTCTGCATACATCAAAAATTTAACATGTTGCAGCGGATCTAAAATATGACATTCCGACATGTCGCATATGTTATTATAACATAAGGCGGTATGTCACAGAAAGTGACAGCAATAACTAGCTTTGTTTAACTCAGTGGATTTTCACTCCGTTAATGCACTATACTATTGAATTTAGCTTAAAATTATTCAAGTGTAATTATTCTTTCTATTTTTATATTAATTTAATCACGATCTTGTGGCCCTCACGATGATGGAGTCCGAAGAGTTACAAAACTTGTTGTTATTTATTGTTATTTTAATTAAAACTATTTCTCTCGTGTATATTAAACATACTCTCTCTCTCCATACCGGAAGACCAGAACATTTGTTGAACCACTGTAGAGGTGGAACCATTTGTAGACAACCATACTCTACGATTCTGTGATGACAATTGTCAAATAAAATTAGCACCTTCTCATATATAATAGGTGGTCAACAGTAGGCCCGTAGGCCACATGCGGCCCATAATGTTATTTTGTGCGGCCCGTGGCAGGATAAAAGCTATATTAAATTATAGATATTATCAATTTAGCTATCAGTTTCGACCCCAAATTTTCTGATGCTATAGATTCATTATTTCTGATGACGGAAACACTTTATATTCTCAACACGGAATCAAAATTGCTTTAAAAAGATTACTCAATTTATAAAATCTACTACTTCTCTGTGCGAGTTGTACAGAGAAGCAGTTGTGGGAGAGGTAGATTTCTATGCGCTCCAGAGTAACGCATCATTGAAAGTCACTTGATCTGATCTGATTACAGTGATCAGCTTCAGAGACTCAGCTTCACAGTTAGCAGTGTTAGTTGCAGTTTGTGTTCCCTGTTCAGTTACTTCAGCCTTTGGGTACTATGAGTAAGAAACGTAAGATTTCTGAAGAAAACAGGTCATTTCAGGAGAAATGGGAAAATGAATTTCTGTATACAAACAATAACGACAACAAACCACAGTGCCTTGTGTGTTTGCAAGTATTGTCTGTGCACAAGGAACATAACCTCAAACGCCACTATACAGCACCATGCTGCTAAATACCAAGAATACTTGGTCAGGTACACAATAAATTGTACGTAATTTGAAGAGAAAGGTTAGTGCTCAGAAAAATTTTTTACTAAACCAACATCAATACCAAAAAACTCACTCTTGGCATCGTTTCTTGTAAGCGCAGAGACAGCAAAACCAAAAAAATCATTATCTGATGGTGAATTTGTAAAAAACTGTTCTGTGAAAATGGGAAGTGCATTTGGGGACGATAAAATTGCCAGTGAGTTTGAGAGCGTCCCACTGTCAAAACAAACTGTAACAAAAAGAGTCGAGGGTTCTAACATGTAACATAAATTAAAAAGTGTTATTACAGATTCAGCTTACTTCTCATTGGCTCCGGATGAATCAACTGCCATATCAGATGCAGCTCAACTTCTAATTTTTCATTAGACCTGTTTCCAAAGAATTTGTTATTAATTAAGTAATAAATTTAAGTTTGGAGAAATTTCTTAGGGCTGAGGCTGATTCCATGAATAGTCTATGAGAAAAATCTAAGTATACCACTGTATATGTATCTCCCTTGTCCAAGGCATTTGGCACCTTGTTATAGTACATATGCTTTTTTGTTTGTTTTGTATTGTTTTGGGAGATTTTTTCAGGGAGATATAAACGTTCGTTAACTAGCTAACTGGTTACAGTCAATGATATCCACTAAGACGGATATAGTAGAGATATTAAATGAACATTTCATAAAGGTATTTGATCCTAGTGAAATTAACATCCAGCAGAACTTGAGGCCAGTGTGGAGGGAGAAGGAGGAACACTGATGGTGACGGAGAGATATACACGAGGAACTGAGCAAACCCGATATCAATCAGAATCTAGGACTGCTGATATATCACAGTGTGTCTTGAGGTGTCCTCACGTGAGATGAACGTCATGGGTTTAGTAAAGGAAAATTGTGTTTTAGCAATATAGTAATTTATTATAACAGCCAGAAAGGTCAACTGGGAAAATGAGATGCGTACGCTGTGGTATATTTAGATTTTGCTAAATCGTATGATAGATTTCCAAATAATAACCTGGCATTTAAAGTCGAACAGATGAGATTGGATAATACATTAGTGCACTCGACTGGAGATTGGCTGTCCGACACATCGGTAAGTTGGGTATGTTGGCGCGATATCCCACTCACAAATGGTGGGGCCCAAGGATCAAATTTGTATGAGTTACATTATTACAAAAAAAAAAAAACAGAACCATATGTGTTGCAATTATGAAATCGTATGTAAATCACATGTGTTGTAATTACTCTATGATATGGAGAGGTTTGGCGAATCTCAAGTGGTTGCATTAAATATCTCCAAAGCCTTTGACTGGGTTTGGCACAAAGGCCTACTAGGCAAACTACCATCATTCGGTCTCACCCAGGACTTCTGTAGGTGGATTGCCAGTTTTCTGTCCTGACGCACACTGTGTGCGATGGTGGACGGCTCCCTATCCTCTCACCCCTCAATTAATGCTGGGGTCCCACAAATTTCTGTCCTCTCTCCAACCTTCTTCCTGCTTTATATCAATGGCCTGCAATTGATCTCAAATCCAATATACAGTTTTGCAGACGACAGCACATTACACTCCTCGCTTGCATTTCATAAGCCTTACCCTACACAACTCACCTCAACCTACAGAACATCAACCAACACCACCCTCAACTCCGATCTCCAAGCCATCCTACAATTGGGTTCGGATAACCTCGTAAATTTCAACGCCAATAAAACGCAGTTCTGTACTATTTCCCATAAAAAAAGAACAAGTTTTTCCCAGTATTCTTTTTGATATACCCAGATTTCTAGAGTGTTTGAGCTCTCACTCCTTGGAATCACCCTCGCATCAAACCACTCCTGGCATAAACATATCTCAAACATTACATCCTCAGCCTCAAAAAAACTAGGAGTTCTCTTTGGCCCAAGACATTACTACACCCCGAACAGCAATTAACATTATACAAGTCACAAATCCGCCCAACCATTGAATACTGCTCCCACATATGGGATGGGGCACCCTAAAAGCTCTCTCAAAATGCTCGACTCAATACTGAAGAGAGCAATTAGACTTATTAATAATCCATCCCTTACCAACTCTCTCCCTCTCTCCCCCACTTTCACACCGACGTATGGACGCTGCAGTATGTATATTCTACAAATATTTCCATGGGAATTGCTCATCTGAAATAACATCAATAATTCCCCCGCTCAGAACTAAGGTCATTGGAACAGGTGCAGCTGCAACACAACAACCCTTCACAGTACACCTATAAACAAACAGAACAAATTTCTTTTCCTCTTCCTTCATCCCTGCACCTACTGCACTGTGGAACACTCTCCCACTTGCTGTGTTTCCCAAGGAATACAACTTAAAGTCATTCAAATCAAATGAAAACAAATTCCTCCTTTTCCAACCCACTACCCATACAAGTTACTAATGTACTATAGGTTGACCAGTCAACCTTCTGTGTATGGGTCCAACATTAATCCCTACACTCTTCAACAACTCATACGGTTATTCTGTGAGATCACATCAGATACCCACGCAACCCAACAACCAACCAACCAAGAAATTTAAACCACATGGATAACTACAGAACATTAAAAAACGAACTCTGTAAAATATACCAACAAAGTTAATACACCATTAACACTAATATACTCATCACAAATCACCAGCATCCAATGTAACAACAACGTAAATAGTGAAGGCTAAATCCTAATCTCTCTTCACAAAAGCTAACCCAAGCTTCGAAGTAGGTGGGATTAATAAGCCTCACTCATCTACAAGGAATCCTTATAATCAAATGCAGAAATGTAACAAAACAGCCAGTAAATTACATAAAATTAAAGAAGATACTGAAGATACTGATTATTATGTGATAATATTATTAACATAATATTACTATGTAATATGAAAAAATAATGTAATAAATTATTCTGATTATTTAAAAAGTATCTAAATAATGAGTTTACATTGTATGTTTATGATGAATGGGGAATATAATATTCTAATTGCATATGTGTAAATACTGTTGTATAATATCACGCTTTCTCAAACTTTGAAAAGAAAATAGTAAACTACATGTAATATTATACAACTTGTGTAACTCTGAACTATATAATTGTAAATTATTATTTGATTGTAATTTAAAATATAACAAAAAACCATATTATCATCATTATTATTGAAATTTCATTATATGTACCACTCAGTGCTGAACCTTATAAAATAACATACTGAATATTTAAATATAAAGAGGAAATAGGCCTTCATTTCGGCGATAGAAACATTATTCAAATTAAGGGGATCCCCTTAATTTGAATAATGATCCACTTTAAAACAATGTGGTTAATTTGAATAACATACTGAATGTTACTCAAGATGATAACTGTATATATGTAAATATTTGAGAGGTCAATTAAAAAAATTACTATTAAACAAATCTCAATGTAGTCAAAGGCTCATCGTGTGAGGTCCATATTATACACATAGTTTATCATACAGCGCCTTAAATATATTTACTGTCTCTGCGCTCACCACACTCTCGGGCAATGCATCTCAATTACTCACCACTCTCCATGCAAAAAACTTGCTCCACAATCCCTTGATCATACCCTCCTTATACAGCTTCCATGGATGACCTCTTGATCTCTCCCTGTCTTCACCCATTCTGTTCAAAACCTCCGCGACATTAATATACTAGTAACCTCTTAATAGATTATATGTCTTGATCATATCTCTAAAAATAAGAATTAAAGCCAACGCAGTTTGCCTGCAAGTTATTCTTATTCTAGAAATGTTTTGATTACCTGCTGTAAACAAAAAAGACAGCTTGTATATGCTGGCTACTGGGCGATATGATCATTTCGAATGTACAAAACTACAGGAATACTTGTAAAACACCAAAATAAACTTTCTTGAATCATTTGCAGAGTGTTAGTGTAGTAAGGAATGAATATAATCTTCGCAGCTGGTAGGATTGTAAAGTTGTGCATTTTGGGTTGAAAAGATTATCAGCTGTGAACCACATTGATGGAACTGTGCTCGAGGAAATTGATTAAGCCAGTGATGTTAGTGGATAGGGAGTTAAGTTGAGAAGGAATATTGCTAACGTGTTTAAAGAAGCACATCAGATTACTTGGTTACTGAAAAATATCCTGACGAGCAGAGACATGCAGGTTACTATATCTGTTTATAGAGACTTGGTAAGACTCCATCTTCATTACTGTGCACAGATCTGGTCGCCAGGGATTTTTTGAGATGAGAAGGGAGAATGAGAGGGTCCAGACACGAGTGACCAAGATAGTTTGCAGGTCTATGGAATGAACCTTATCAGGATAGGCTGAAAATTTGTAGGCTACAGGAATTCGTTAATAGGAAGGGTTTTTATAAGGTTATTTATCAAGTTTAGTTTATAAAGCAGAACTTTTTGTGACTTTTACCGTTTTATCGAATCTTTCATCAGACGTTATTGCTGTTTGTTAGTGATTATGATTAATTTTAAATGTAACTGAATATAAAATAAAACAACAGCTTAAGTAACTGATCATGAAGAATTAATGCGAAATGGTGTGGTTCAACATGTGAATATTATTATTAGTATTTTAAAATATTAATTTTTATGACAAAACCCATTATCTTAAAAATAAATAAAATGAGGGATGTCAGTAAAACGGAAAAAGGAAGCAGCATGAATGTCCATATGCGTAAGTCAACCTACACGACCGTAGACTAAGGGTTAATCTCGTGTTATTTATCGAGAGTATCGTACCATGCTGGCGATAGTACATGAGTCAGTAAATTCTTATCGGAATTTTAAAAATGATCTTTAATAGCCGATTAGTTCTAGTTCTGCTCAATCTCAGTCTAAGACTGAAATCATGGAAGTGGGTACCTCTAGAACAGGCATGGCCAACTTCATTCTATAGGAGGGCCAATATATGATGAGTGGTACAGCTACGGGCCGCACACTTTTAGACAGAACTTGAATAAAAATAAACTTGCATTTTTTGAAGGCAATAGTTATATTTATTGAATTACTATATTTGTTAAATCATTTTACTACTGGGAGAATAATATAAAATACTTGATTGATATAAATATAAGTTGTTAAATTAAACCTAATTACATATTTCTGGTTTTACATGTAACAGAACTTAATGAGAACACTATGGGGGTTCATGTGCGGCAACAAGTTTAGAAATTTACGAATTTAGAAATCTTCAGTCGACTTATGAACCCACCTAGGTGTCCAACTAAATCTGAGATTGTTTGGTTACGTCCCTGTAACTTCACGTTGAGTTCATTCATGTAGTCTGTGATGTGTGTTAGAAATGCGAGTAAGCTGTTATAATGAACATTAGATAGTTTTGTGGTTAGTTATTTGTTTATCTTCTCGTGTTCCTCTAAAAGTTATTTTATTTCCGATCTCAAAACAAAAAACCTTTTTCAATCAGTTCCATCTGCTTAGCCAACGTACTTCTGTGTACAACATTAAATCGTCATATTCTGTCTCCATTTCTGTTATAAAAGTGTAAAGCCCTGATGCAAAACCTTTATTAGATTCAGACACTTCATCACAGTTTTCATAACATCCTCTCTCTCTCTCTCTCCTCAATATTACCACACGGTGCCTCCTGAAGTATAATGCAAGGCAATACAGGACAATCGATTCCAGCCTTCCTTAGTAAAACATTTAAGCCTGTTTGTGTTCCACGCATTGACTTGACGCCATCCGTCACAATACCTGTGAGATTGATGATGTCACCAGTACTATTTACAACCTTTATAAATGCATCATAAATGACTTAACCTTTTGCTGTGTTATGCAATGACTCTAATGCTAGTAGCTCATCATTGATAACAAAGTCTTTGGAAACAGATCGAATGAAAATTAAAAGTTGAGCTGAATCTGATATGTCAGTTGATTCACCCAGAGCCAATGAGAAGTAAGCTGAATCTGTTAATAACACTTTTTAATTTATTTAATATGTGAAAACCTCTTTCCTCGACTCTTTCTCTTACAGTTTGTTTTGACAGTGGGACGCTTTCAAACTCACTGACAATTTTATCTTCCCCAAATTCACGTGTCATTTTCACAGAACAGTATTTTACAAATTCACCATCACCTAATGATTTTTTTTTTCTTTTGCTATCTCTGCCCTTACAACAAACGACGCCAAGCGTGATCTTTTTTGTATTGATGTTGGTTAAGTAAAAATAGATTTCTGAGCACTAACCTTTCTCTTTAAATTACGTACAATTTAATACGTACTTTTCCGATGTATTCTTGGTATTTAGCGGCATGGTGCTCTATGTAGTGGAGTTTGAGGTTTTAGTCCTTGTGCATAGACAATACTTGCAAACACACAAGGCACTGTAGTTTATTGTCGTTATTGCTTATAAACAGAAATTGATTTTCCCATTTGTCCTCAAATGACCTGTTTTCTTCAGAGATCTTACGTTTCGTACTAATAGTACACAAAAGCTGAAGTAACTGACCAGGGAACACAAACTGCAACAATAAGACTGTTAATTGTGAAACTGATCACTGTACTCAGAACAGAGCAAGTGACTTTCAATTAAGGGTTGGAGCGCATTGAAATCTACCACTCCCACTACTACAACTCGCACAGAGCAGCAGTAGCTTTTATAAATTGAGAAATAATTTTAAAGCAATTTTGATTCCGTGTTGAAAATATAGATTGTTTACTTCATCAGAAATAATGAATATAACCAATACATCAAGCAGAAAATCTGCGGTCGAAACTAATAGCTAAATTGATTATACATATAATTTAATATATTTTTTATCCTTTATCTTTCGGGACGCACAAAATCACGTTACGGGTCACATAAGGCCCGCGGACCTGCTGTTGGCTACATATGATATATGAAAAGGTGCTAATTTTATTTGAAAATTGTGATCACAGAAATCATTGAGTATGGACGTCTAATATATCTGTGGTTCATCAAATGTTCTGGACTTCCGGTATGGAGACAGTATGTTTAGTGTACGAGAGAAAGGGTTTTAATTAAAATAACAATAAATCATATTGTTAAAGGGGATAAATTTGGCTTTTATCTTAACTAAAATCATATTGTTATTTTAAGCTGACTTTTACAGTTTAGTGCATTAACGGAGCGAAAATCCACTGAATTAAACAAAGCTAGTTATTGCTGTCACTTTCTGTGACATACCGCCTTATGTTATAATAACATATGCGACATGTCGGAATGTCATATTTTAGATCCGCTGCAACATGTTAAATTTTTGATATATGCAGACAGGTGAAGCAAGAAGCCTTGTTTCCTTACCCGGTATGAGGCAGCGGTGCATTTCTGAGATCTCTTTAAGCTTTCTTTTATAAATAACAGTTATGATATCGAAATAAGGCATTTCTATTTTTTTTAACCACAAAATTAACTGAGGAACTGCTGGCTTGTAACTTTCTTCGTATTTTTGCTATTTACCATCTGGATCAGGCATGGCCAACTTCATCCTATACGAGGGCCAATGTATGATTAGTGGTAGCGTCACGGACCGCACACTTTTAGACAGAGCTTATATAAAAATAAGCTTACATTTTTTTCAAGGCAATAGTTATATGTATTGAATTACTACATTTGTTAAATCATTTTACTACTGGCAGAGCAATAAAAATACTTGATTGATTTCAATATAAGTTGGTAAATTAAATTTAATTACATATTTCTGGGTTTACTAGCCATCAAAACTGCATCATAAATGTCTTAACCTTTGACCGTGTTGTGCAATGACTCCAGTGCTGGTAGCTCTTCATTAATAACAGTCTTTGGAAACAGTTCGAATGAAAATCAGAAGTTGAGCTGTATCTGATATGTCAGTTGATTCATCCAGAGCCACTCAGAAATAAGCTGAATCTGTAATAACACTTTTTAATTTATTTAATATGTGAGAACCTATTTCCTCGACTCTTTCTGTTACAGCTTCTTTTGATAGTGGGACGCATTCAAACTCACTGTCAATTTTATCTTCCCCAAATGCACGTGCCACTTTCACAGAACAGTTTTTTATAAATTCATCATCAGATAATGATTTTTTTGCTTTTGCGATATCTGCGCTTACAAGAAACGATGCTAAGAGTGAACTTTTTTTATACTGATGTTAGTTTTAGTAAAAATAGATTTCTGAACACTAAGCTTTCTCTTCAAATTACGTACAATTTTAGTACGTACTTGTCCAACATATGTTTGGCATTTAGCGGCATGGTGCTGTATGTAGTGGAGTTTGAGGTTATAGTCCTTGTGCACAGATAATACTTGCAAACACCCAAGGCACTGTGGTTTGTTGTCGTTATTGTTTGCAAAGAGAAATTCATTTTCTCATTTCTCCTGAAATGAGCTGTTTTTTTCACAGATCTTACGTTTCTTATTCATAGTACACAAAGGCTGAAGTAACTGACCAGAGGGGACACAAACTGCAACTAACACTGCTAACTGTGAAACTGAGTCTCTGAAACTGATCACTGTAACCAGAGCACAGCAAGTGACTTTCAATTAAGCGTTACTCTGGAGCGCGGAGAAAGCTACTACTCCCACTGCTACAATTCGCACAGAGAAGCAGAAGATTTTATAAATTGATTAATCTTTTAAAAGCAATTTTGAATCCTTGTTGAGAATATAAATTGGTTCCGTCATCAGAAATAATGAATATGACTAGTATATCAATCAGAAAATCTGCGGTTGAAACTAACAGCTAAATTGATAATACATATAATTTAATATAGTTTTTATCCTGCCGAGGACAGGACCGCAGAAAATCACGTCACGGGCCACATGCGGCCCGCGAGCCTGCTGTTGGCCGCCACGTATAATCTAAATTGTAAATATGAAAACATCACACTATTTACTATTAGCTACTAAATACAATAGTAAATTACAATAACATTAAATACTATAGGGACAATAAATTACAATAAAATGGAATTGAATATTGCTGGGATAAAATGCATAGTAAAATCATTTGGGTATATCAACCAGGTTGAGATTTGGAAATTGCAGATCTCAGATCTCTATCAAACTGTGGCGAAACCATTGTCAGTTATCTTAATGAAATCATTTAAACGAATTTTATATTTATTTCTCTTTGTGAATTCATCTCTTTATATTTACGCATCTAACAAATTGAACAATATTCGATATAAAATTTTAAGACTTAAAGTGGCTAAAATTCTTTTCGGCATCCCCTTCTTTCTAATATTCAAATAGACATAAATAAGCTTAGCGATCAGGATAAATGACACTATTTATAAGACCACCTGACAATACTTAATGCTGAGGCAAGTGATTATCGCTGCTTGTAAAAGGTGCTTAAAGGTATTCTAAAATACATTTTATTAAGAGCGATATTGTTGCCTTTTATCAAAAGCACTGCGTCGTATATTTCCTAGGAATTAATTAAGTTAATAAAACCATAATTTAAATGAAAGCAGACAGGCACAATTAAAAAAGAGCACCTTTAACTCGTCAGAATCAGACAACTCTTTCAGAAGAAGATTTAAGTTTGAAGCATAAAAAAACTAACTATGCGCACACGCACACACATACACACAAACACACTCGCACACTTGCGAACATACACTTGTCAAGTAGAGTGTGCATACATATGTTTATATTCTGTCAAAAATACGAATGTAAACAGGCGTGACTGATTAAAAAAAAAAGGCAATGAAATGTTTTTCAAAATAGCAGCCACACATATGCTGTGGATGCGCCAGTCGCGCCTTCGCCACCTGTGAGAATCACGTGGATCCAAATGATATAAGACGCAGTCACAATTTCGGCATTGAGATTTCGAGAATCTCGAAAAAGAATTCGATTCAAGAAGACTGGCGACTTGCTAAGGCAGGTTCAAAAATTATTTACTAATTTTATATGATTAAAGACTAATTTATAAATTAGCATTCTGTAGTTGGACATCACTTACAAAAAAAATAATAAAATGATGCTCGGATCATTTGAAATATTACATTCAACGTAACGTATTTGTGTGTAGCAACAGAAGAAAGCAATTTTAAACCTCCAGATGAATATTCAAATAATTTTTCTTTTCATATATTCATCAAGAATTGTTTTATATTTTTTTATTTGTTTTTATTATATTTTAATTTAATAGAATAATTGCGAAGACTTTAATAATTCAAAAAATATAAGAAATAATTAAGACATTACTGTTAATGCGGTACATGAATTAAATATTTCGGCAGTATTTACCCATTTCACTGCCATTTCTACACATATCTCGCTGCCGTAGATGATTAAATGCTGCACTCGTACTATTTAAAATGAAACTCAACTTAAGCTTCGATGGGTAATTAGAATGAATAAATACATCTGTTAAAACAGTTCTTACTCTCGTATGTATATAAGTAAGATTAGGTATATATCTCCATATAAATATGTAAATATTTGTGCTAGCATTTGAAATATTTGCGCTGTCACTTATTCGTTTATTTCAAAGAGATGAAATCGTGTTTTTCCTTATTAATTAAGATTCTCACATATTAATTACACTCCATATCTATGCT
Organism: Typopeltis vanoorti; assembly: GCF_054136105.1. NCBI lineage: Eukaryota > Metazoa > Arthropoda > Arachnida > Uropygi > Thelyphonidae > Typopeltis > Typopeltis vanoorti. The sequence continues at coordinate 70,095,807 of NC_143555.1, forward strand.
TAATCAATAAATCTAATTAAAAATGTCAGCAACGACGCGTATACTGAAACTTATCATTTCAAAGAACAGAAGAATTAGAAAATCATTCTACGAATAACTGTGAATAATTCGTTTTCCAAAACAGTAAAATTATTTTCCTTAGTAATTTAAATGCATGTGCTTTGCTTTTCGTGCTTTATATTAAAGCACCCTCTAAGGACTATCGCAATCTTGCAGGCTCATTCTTCATCATGGTTAAACATTTCGCTAGCTCAAAGTTAGTACTTCTGCTTCTGCTTGTGATCGTGGTGAACCAAGTGCTTTGTCAAGACCACCATTACAAGAACTCGGAGGCTGAGAAAAGATCAGAATATTGTTATCCTGAGGATCGTGTTAAAATGGAATGGATGAGATCGCAACAGGATTGTAAAGGATGCTATACAGGCAAGCCAGAATTTCTTTTTTATAAAAGATTATTGAACGTTATGAAAAGCGTAAACCTACATTTGTATTATAAATTATTGGTTTTCTCGTCGTGTTACAGAAAGTGTTACGACTACAAATATGAACGAAGTAAGGATGGACTCTGTTAATTGAAGTGTCTCACATTATCTCAGATCTAACGCCATCTTAAAAATAATAATTTCAAGTGTTCTACATTGGAAGGAGTACAAGAAACTGAATTTTACTCTGAATCATTAGAAATTTTCTCACCATAAAAATCTTATCCGTGGTTCAAAAAATGGCTAATGGGATTCTTACTTGTGGATTTTTAGAAAGCTTGGTACATTCTAGTTTGATGAACTTCTTTGCACTTTTTTCAATGAAGTGAAACAAACTTCGACAAGAGGTATTATACAAAACTATCCTGTGAAAATGTCTCCTGAACGTAAAACGTATATAATTGTTAGATTGTATAATGGTTATATAATTGTTTAAAATATACTAACCAATGTCGCCATTGAGCTTGAATGAGAAATTCAAGTTGTTTAATTTATCTGTGTTGAAAAGGCATGAAGACAAAGGAAAAAAAAAACATTTTAAAGATTAATACACTACTGGAATTATAATTTCGATTCCCAATGATTTTCGGGGTGCACTAATGCTTTTTATTAGGAGGAGCACGTGTACAAGTCTCCGTACAGATCGTGTTGATTGTGTTCTCTGTAATACTGTGGAATATTGCACAGTATTTTATATCAAGTCTTTGATCATTTCCAAGTGCTATATGCAACATACAAATAGCATATCTTCTAGAGTAAACAACATTAACTTTTGGTAAAACAATTTTCGTAACTGAAGAATACTTGTGTTGGGTATAATGAGTTATATTATTTAGTAAATCCCCAACATTTCGTTTAATTTAAATGTCATTTTTTGTGTCCGTCCCTAAAAAGGTTTTATAATCTTTGAAAGATTTCAGTAGCGTGGATGAAATAAGGATTAGATTATTCTGAAATCTAGTTCTGAAAACCAACTTTTTTGAATCTTAGAATTTCAATTAGTAAGGTGTGGTCTTACGTTGAGACACGAAACCATCTAAATATATTTACAAACACCCTTGTCTCGGTCGGATTCGAATCCACATCCTGTTGGTTGGACAGCGTAGACATTATCTATCGATTCTAAGAAGACATTGCGCAAATCCCGAAAATAATTGATGTTGTTTCCGGAATTGTCTCCTTGGACTGCATTATCTTCTTTTAGGATCGGACCATTCTAAATAACAGTGAATATCGTAACAACAACTACGGATATGTTTAATTTACAGATATATTAATACGCCTCGTATATAATTTCTGTCTGTATTTTCTGTATAATTTCTCTGGATTTTCCTCGTGTTTTCCATAAAATACAGAGAAATGCGAAAACCCTTCCTTTATCGCAGTTATTGAGCCAAAAACGATATTTCCTCACACATCTCGCGACTTCCGTGAGAAATTATTCTCTGTTCTTCATGTCGAATGTCTCAGAGCTTAACTGCAATCCTTGAATCAAATGTTTGATGGTATCACAATTTGACTACACCAAAACCAGCCTTATTTGATATCTAAAATTTTAAATACTTGAATAATTGGAATATAATCTGTAAGTATTACAGTTTTATGCCATTTTTCATAAATCTTATTATATCATGGCGTCCGTGGCTTTTGTCTTGTTCGATTGACTCGACAAAGGCCAGCAAGCAGTAAAAATTAATGTCTTTCACTATGAAAATTTCTTTTATTAATTTAATTACATTTTATTAATGTGTATTAAGAATATACCTTAGTTATTTTTATTTATTTGTTTATTTATTTATATTTTTTAAATGAAATCACAATTCCAATGAAGTTTTTAGTGCACTAAAACTGGTATCTATCATGATTATCTTTATAGCGGCTGTTTATCTTCTAGCTTTCAGCTGAAGATCAAATGCTATCTTGGTTGACAATGGCATGAACAGGAATTCCGCATTCGGATATTTCCTGGAGGGCTAAAGTATCTTGATAAAGTACCATGTCTGGTCTCAAGAGCAGCATTGATTACCTGGTCTATCCGTGATACTAATACACTACAGATTTATTATCTTTGGTGGATAGAATGGTCCAAAAATTAAAAAAAAAATTACTACACTACTGACAGTCACCATTTTGATAAAAATGTGAGCTCAGTTATATTGTTTAGGAATATAATTAGTACTTGAATAATAATATTGCGATAGATGATTACTTTTTGATCACAAGTGACGGTTGTAATCACATACTTTCTTTATATACAGGAGGCTGCGATAGAACAAGTGGTTGAGTGACCGCCATGGGTAATGAAGAAATATAGCAGAGGCAGAAACTAAAAGAACCTTGAATATTCGATATGTCAACAGGAATGTAATATGGATCAACGTCTTTCTGTGATGATTAAAGAATAATAAATTTCAAAGCAATTATAAATCTTGTCTTATTTCTCTTGTTATATTATTTTTCTAGAATAATGAAACACGTTCTTAATTAAACTGAAATATATTGATTTTTAATTGACCAATGATTTGTAAACATATCATTGGTCAATTAAAACGGAGTTCTATGTTTACAAATCAATTAAAACGGAGTTGTAATTTGTATGTTTACAAATCATTGGTCTAGCCAAAGTTACGCCAACGGAGCTGTTTGGCTTCTTCAGGACTTATAACGGTAAGAGAAACTCAAAGTGGCTAGTACAAAGAAAATGGAGTAACACTATCTTATAAATTAAAAATTGAAAACAGTCGCGTAATATTACACGCATGGAGTGTGTTGTATTAGTCCCTGTTGTGTGTAAGCACGTTTTGTAGTTTTGTGCGAAACGAAATTCTGGCAAACATGAGTGATCCTATTAAACTTTTCGATATGTCAGCTATTATCATTCCCTGGTTTCTGTTAAGAATTTCTCCAGAACGGAGGACTACCACGGCTTCCTTGAAGTTTCTAAAACGGAAGGCTTCTTCTTCTAGATAAAGCATGATGATTTCGAGGCTTCTCGAAGTCTACCCTATATAGTTTAGCCCACAAGAGCATGGGATGTTGTACACTCCAGCGAGTTTGAAGAAAGCATTAATGTCTTTTGGCCATCTTAAAGCGTGGCGGACCATCTTGATAGGTTTGAACGCAACTTTCATGTTCAAAGACCTAAGAAGTTTTGCGATCTTTCTCGTCACTGCACCTGCATAAGGAATAACTATGGATGATCTGTATTGAGTGATGGTAGATTGTTGTGGTGGGGAATTACTGTGAATAATTCTGTTAATTAAATTCCTTGGTTAGCCATTTGTTTATTAATGTCTCTGATATAAGAGTAAGTTCATCATAGAGTTCTTGTTCTTCTGAGATGATGTTGATAGCTCTGTTTTTGAGCATTTGTATTATGCTGAGCTTCTGGGAAATATGGTGAGTTGATTTGAAATGAAGGTAGCGTCCAGTGTGCGTTGGTTTGAGGTAGACTGTTAGATTGATTTATCCATCTGCTAGTTTCTTGATTAAGGTATCCAGAAATGGTACTTGATTTTCTTTTTCAAGTTCCAAAGTGAATTGTATTTTTTGATGGAAAGAATTAATTTTTATTAAAAATTCCAAAATCCAGATGGACAAATCAATCTAACAGTCTACAGCAAACCAACATACACACACCTACCCACACACACACACACTGGACGCTACCTTCATTTCAAATCAACTCACCATATTTTCCAGAAGCTCAGCATAATACGTATGCTCAAAAATAGAGCCACCAACATCATCATCTCAGAAGAACAAGAACTCACAATTTCAGTACGTACTTGTCCAACGTATTCTTGGTATTTAGGTCTGTATAATTTTCCTGCTATCATGAATAGCTCCTCCTCTCTTCTTCCCATTGCTACCTGAAAAACACCATTCTTTTCCATTTCTATTCCTACCAATACCTCATCCTCATCCAACATTGGTTCACTTATTCCAATCATTTCTAGGTGAATAAACTCAGTCAGTGCAACAATTTTGTCATCCTTATTTTTGATACTCTGGCATTCATAAATAAACATAGCATCCATTTTTGGGTCTATAACTCGTCTTACCCATGCTGCCTCACAGCTGTGGGTGCTTTATCAACATCTGTACTTTATCAACATCTTTTGAGACTCAGCTATTTCACATATATACCAGGCCATTCTATTAATATGCTGGCAATCCAGATACATTCACTACTTCAATTCTGTTTATGCAGTGTCTCGCTGACAGCCCAGCTTCCTACCTCTATTTTTCGTTCATGTTCTCTCACCCTCATCTCTTACATGCTACTATTCTCTCTATTCATAAGCACTTATTATTATTATTATTATTATTATTATTATTATTATTATTATTATTATTATTATTATTATTATTATTATTATTATTACCCAAGACCCTAGGGAGTCAAAGACCCATCTGTGAGACTAGCAAGGCAGGGGAGACACTTGTCTCACCTGCTCTTTCACCTTACCTCTTACTTGCTCTAATGGCTCATTCACATACTAATTACACTCCCTGTTATTAGCAGTCTCTCCAATTGACTTAGACAAATCCATTTAAATACGGTCCACTACTTATGTATAATTTCATCCTTTGTTTAAATGCATCCCTCACACAATGAACCACCCACCATTCCTATTCATGATTTTTGCTTGTCATCTTAACTCATGATTACCTTGGCAACACATCGATTATATTTCCTACCATGATATTTGTCTTTCACTCTTCTCAATAACCCTCTAATGTGCATTTTTACATACTCTTTCAGTCTTACCAAGTTATTAGTTAACAGCTGACGCTGATTTAACTGCTCATTAATCTCCAGATCCAACATTCTCCCTGCTGGAAAACAAACTTTGTTCCCCCTCTAATTCACCTCTTGTTCATACTGTCATTATTTGATAAGAGTCTTCGTATTGGCAAGAAAGAAGCATAAAGAACATGATATATAAAACATTCGCCATCACTGATTTAGTGAATTTAGGACTCACAAGTCCTAAATTCACTAAGACTCAGTCTCACGAGGACTCAGTTCTGCTTTACGTCTTCACCTTAGTGCTGCAAAATAAACAACAGAGGTCCAATAAGTAATCATCATTATTGTCATCTGCTTATAGTTGTACAAAAATAAGTTAATAAATGCATCCCATTTTAAATTTGATTTGTCATTCTTTTTATTTGAGAATTACGATCCTTATATTTACTGTTAAAATGGGAAATATAACATCAAAACGTAATTGTGTTAAATTACGTTTTGATGTTATATTTCATTAAATGCTGGTGAAGATGATAAGGTTTAATAGAATGAATACTACTCAAAGAATAAATTAAACTGAGATTTATTGGTTCCAGTATTTTCTGCCATTCACAAAGACATCTTTGAGGGATACAGTATTAGTGACATTGTACACAAAACATATAAGAAATAATTCGAATATATTAGACTGAATGCCAAACTTTCTGAGAGGAGGTGCCCTCTGTTGGCATTGGTAAATAGTTTTGTCTGTTCAGCTGAAGATTTAAGAATTAATGTTTCCCAAATCCTTGGAAGTTTCATACAATCATATTTATAATAAATTTGGTTTAATCCTTTATCCAAGTATAAGCAAACAACTCGTGGTAAAGGTGTACCAAGCTCTCATCCCTTGTCTTAGTATCTCCTATAATGCAAAGCACATCTCCTTTCAGACATTCCCTTCCATTAATCCATAGCATTATATGTTTCCGCAAGGATATGCGCTTTGCATTATGGGAGATACTAAGATAAGTGATGAGAGCTTGGTCCACCTTTACCATGCGCCTGAGAAAATTTTGCTCGGGTGCAAACTTTGTTTTCTTGCATTTCTATAAAGGATTAAACTAAATTTATTATAGTCTAACCAAGTGTGGGGAAAAAACTTCCTACAACCATATTTATTGAACTTTTCGAAATCTGTTGCTACTGATTACAAAGAAGTCTTTTATGTTTATATTTACACCTTTGAAGGTTTTATGTTATTTTTATTTTTAAACATGGTTTGTGCAAGCAAAATCATTTTTCTGAAAGCATAATAAGTTTATTATTATTATTATTATTATTATTATTATTATTATTATTATTAGAAAGTTAGAAAAGCTGAGGCATGTTGGAATAGACGGGCCTCTTCACAGGTGGTTTACAAACTACCTCCAAAATAGAAAGCATATCACACGTATCGGATCAAACAGAAGCAGAGAGCTACCAGTAACCTGTGGAGTGCCACAGGGAGCTGTACTCTCTCCCCAACTCTATTCAACATTTACACGCACGATGTTAATCAGTTACCACTCAAAGGTTAGATATTCCAATACGCAGACGACACAGCAATAATATCCATCCATAATAACGCAAGCATAGCCCAAACAAATATGCAACACGATATAAATCTGATCATAGACTGGCTCACGAAAAACTCCATACACCTAAACTCAGAAAAGACAAAATTAATGATATTCAGAAATCCACTGACTCGACCTGTTGATAACAAATATATAACCATCCAACATTCACTTTTCAAACAAAAAACACACAGAACAGCAAAAGCACTACAATCACTCAGGTTGAAACAATACGATAACTTGGAATTTACCTCGATGCAGATATGAACTGGAATAGCCATATAAACCAACTACACAGCGAACTCCTAACAATAAGTGGCAAACTCTACAGGTTAAAAGACATAGTTCCCATACGCCTAAAATCACTAATATACAAAGCACTATGCCAAAATATACTAAAATACGCTATAACAACGTATGCTTTCTGTGCACCCTATAAATTAAATAGATTAATATCGCTACAGTACAAAATGACAAAACTGATCTTTTGGGAACAAAGAGAAAATCACGACCTTATGAACATTGCAATGTCAGAACACAAAATACTGACAGCAAAACATTTATGTCACTATGCAGCCTTGCTAAAACATTATTTCGATGCCAACTACAGGACAGTTAGAAATACATACCGTATAACAAGACCTAAGACTACTAATTATATCACAAATAAATACAATAATCACTACGGAAAGGCCACGCGAAACTTCTACATCCCAGACAAGATAAACAAATTACCTTTTGAATACAGAAACCTTACAAACTACAATAGCCTGAAAAGTGTGTGTGTGTGTGTGTGTGTGTGTGTGTGTGTGTGTGTGTGTGTGTGTGTGTGTGTGTGTGTGTGTGTGTGTGTGTGTGTGTGTGTGTGTGTGTGTGTGTGTGTGTGTGTGTGTGTGTGTGTGTGTGCGCGCGCACGCGCGAATTTCTCAGATTTCGTAGCTTCCCAACACAGCAAAAAAAAAAAAAATACATAATAACCAACTGGTGTCATCCTCAGATAAGCTTACATATAAGCTTCGAGGATGAAAGCAAAGAAATTAATTCTCATCCAAGATGTATCATATGTAACCAAATACATGTAATGTACGTATCACATGAAAACCAATGTACGTAAAGTAAATATTACAGGTAAACAAATGTAAGTAATGTATCATATGTAAACAAATGTATGTAATGTATATAATAATTGTAAAAAATGTATGTAATGTATATAATAATTGTAACAAACGTATGCAATGTATATAATAACTGAAACAAATGTATGCAATGTAAAAAAATATTATTATTATTATTATTATTATTATTATTATTATTATTATTATTATTAAATGCATGTATGTAATTTATGACAAATAAAATGTTTAAAAAAAATTATAGGTAAACAAATGTATGTAATGTTGTATCATACGTAATCAAAACTATGTAATGTTGTATCATACGTAATCAAAACTATGTAATGTATGTGTCATATGTAATAAATGTTAATTTAAAACTGTTAATTTAAAAGTGTCACAAAGTGACTCTTCTTGTCACGCTGAAGACAGTGATATATAATTCATCGAAATCGGCCAAGTGAAACCAAAATTTTGAGTGTGCTGAAAATTGAGCACAGCTCACCGCAGTCACTAACGAGCATAGAACAAAGGACGTCGCCATCTTTGCAGTTGTCCAAAGGAAGAAAGGTGAGAAATGAAGTGCACCAAGTGCCTGAAGGTATTATAGTCCGACGGAAGTCATATAACCTGTAGTAAATGCCTTGGGAATCTTCATTTTACATGATCCGGAATCTCAGAAACAACATGGAAACGCAAATCCAATGCCAAGAGAGAGGAATGGAAATGCCTATACCGCAGAGAGAACAAAGAAAGGCCGCTACCCACGACGCAACTGATTACACCGGAGGCAGAATCGGACGATGAACCGAACAGACAAAAAAAAAACGGTTAGTCTAATAATTTGAGTTCATTAATTTATTACTAGAAAAAGATTTAGAAAATATAAAAGCCAGCTTGGTAGATCTTGTCCAAGAACTATTTGATAAAACAAAACCAAACAAAAAAAAACACCTAACGCCTATGTTGTTCCCGTATAGGGAGTAGGCGGGGACGTTTACCCTACATTTGATAAACAGAATAAATATTTTTATTTCTTTATCTTGTTTTTCCATCTGCAGTAAAGTAGGTGCCTAAATATTTGTATTCTGTTGTATGTTCAATTTTCATATTGTTTATGAATATTTCTGGCTCGGATCTGCTTTCTTTTGAGATTTTCATAAATTTGTTTTTTTTTACATTAATATCTAATCCAAATTCTTTACCTTCTTCAATTAGTAGCTGCAGTAATTAGATTAATTTGTTTCTGTTTTCTGCTATTAGAATGGTATCATCAGCATATCTAAGATTGTTGTATTTTATACCTTGATAATAATTCCTGTTTTTTGTTTATCAGTATTTTTCATCACTGTTTCACTATAGTTATTAAATAGATTTGGTGAAAGGAAACACCCTTGTCTAACTCCTCTTTTTATTTTCACTTCAGAAGTCTCAGAGTTAAACAGCTGCATTTTCAGTTTGGTGTAGATCATTTTTATAATCTTAAGTACATGATCTTCTATGTCTAATGTATCTAATATATTGAACATATTAATTCTTGGGCTTACTGAACTAATTTTTTCAAGAAATTCATTGAGTTTCGGACAAGGAACAATTCCATACAGCAAAAAGATCATCAACAGATTTGTATTAAATAGATGACGTAGGAGAAAAGCGTTTCCAAACATAAATTGCTCAAGTAGGGCAGTTCTTTGACATTTCTATCTGTCAATAAAGTTTGTTTTAACAAGAGGAGAAACGTGAGATTATGAAAAATTCGAATAATTTTACAATGTCAGCACGATAGTCATTGCGAAATATTTACGTTGTATCAGCCAGCGGGATGTTTGTGAAGGATACTTTCGGGATCCGTTGTTCATGCGGTATTTGTAATTAGCGACAGACCGGTCAATCAGCTGAAATTCATCCAGAAGAACGTCAGCACGATATTTTATTTTAATATCGTGCTGACGTCGGATAAATCTGATTTAGCCAGCTACCCTTATCCAACAGGCATTTAATTCACTGAAATAAAACTAAATAAATAAAACTAAATTCCTACACTAAAGTTATTTTCTTCGTGAAAAAATATATAAAGAAAGCTGTGACGCCCGCATTCACAATCCGAACCTCAGCGAACGATTGCCTTAAATTTAATCAATTTTGGTAAATAATTATAAGAAATTTTTGTCATTCCTGTGTTTCATAAATTTGTAATTATTTAAGTTTTTTTTCTAAGAATTCTAATAGTTAAATATGGAGTTATCCTCGTGCAGTTGATGACACATATTCATTTTCTTCATTTCAAAAAAAAATGAGACATGCGAAATCCATTGCACTTGTGGTATTTGTTACATAAACCAGATTTAACGGACGGTCTGGTGAAATCCGTATGTTTGAAGATATAAAAGGCGTTGAGGGGGGGGGTTAAAAATAAAGAATGCACAGATCGTGATTATACACGACAAATACAGTGTCACCACCCAGTAGTCTGGCAAGAAAGCTAAATACCATATATTGATGATAACTGTTCTGAGAGAATTTAAAGAAGATCCAGAAATGCTTTGTATCCCCAAACAATATAACCAAACCTAATGTTTAATCCTACACCAAGTCTGGTCTTCTTTCATCAAAAATCCATCAATCGTGAGTATGACACGCTGTGCCACAGAATGTACGAGCAATAACTAGCATTGTTCCAAATCTTTTGAATTAGTTAATACAGTACATTGTTCTTTTTTCTGACCACTTTTTTAATGTGTACTGGTTTTTAAGTGCTGATGACAAGAGATGTGTAATCTGCATTTTTATAGTCTTTTTATACAAGTGTTATATCCGTGATCGTATTATACTGTTCATTTTAACAAATCTGTTTTATGTTTAGAAACATGAGGTCTCCGTACCGGAAATTAAATGAACATTTGCTAAACCACAGAAATGTTGGTGTTCATGATAACATGTACTCTCATGCGCCCGCAATTTAAGTGTTCTTGTTATTGTGTTTATCTCTTTTCAACTGAATTGAAAATGGCTAGAAAACCTACTGAAAAAATTCGACAAAAACAATTTTTTTTTCCTAATGTAAGTAAATTCCGTTACTTTATAATTTTATCATTGTGTGAGTCCGCTTACGTCTCAATATTTGGACTCACGTTATCCGAAAAGGATGATTATGAATGACAGTTCTTAACAAGTTTATTATTAAATCTGCATCCAGTGAATCAGCATTACAGTTTGTTAATTCTACAAAGTCCACTGTTTCTCTCCTTGCATTAACAAAATTCATTACAAGCAGTTTTTATTTAATTAATTTATTTCGCATGATGATACAATGACTGTTAGCCCCGTTTATGTCGATATACAGCACCATCTCAATCCCCCGCCACACTATCTTTACCCAGGCGGGACCTGCATAGCTGACGAATCATGTCCATGGCTCGATTGTAGGTAATCCTGACTGTAATCCGTGCGTCTTCACGAGGCGGGTTTGACTGTTTCTGGGGAATGAAAAACCAAATTTTCAGGTGAAATAAATCCCTTACATCCGTACGAGACCAGCTAACTCACCTTCCATCGAAAGAGAACAGACAAATGATTCTCACGTTACGGACGAGAATCGAACCCAGGTCTATCCGAACAAAGGGCTTCGCCTATACCGACTGAGCGACGGAGGCTCTCTTACGAACGGTTGGTTAAAACTTAAACTTGTAAATGAACATCCGCTATGGTGTCCCACCTTCTGAATCTTTTTGATAATTAAGAGATCAGCGGTTGTCCTCTTGACAGTTTATTATATTAACTCTGCAGATGATTACGTGATTTTTGTCTCGTGTTACGTTTTAATCGACAACTGGAAAGTGTTGTGACAAACAAAAACACGTTTTAGCTTCACAAACAGAAATTTAATTTTTTGGTCACTAAAAGTCGTTTGTCTAACATGGAGTGAGTGCGAGAAATGCATTCAGGCTCAACCATTAAAAGAATTGGAAATTACGACACATTCGATTGTGATGCTTCAAACTGCTTCAGTCTGTTCGTGTCCGGAAATCTTATGCTATTCATAGTTGGTTATAGTGTTTGGTCGAAGTGTCAAAATAATGTAAAAAATAATTCTCTTTGTATTGTTTTACTTTATTTTTTCTAGGTGAGTTCCTCTTCCCATTCTGCTAACATCGGTGTTCACATACAACAAGGATCTCACGTGATTAATATTTCAAGCAGTCAACAATCTGCTCCGCCTCCTTCATATGCTGAAGCATGTGACCGTAAGTTTTATTTTAACAATAACGTTTCCGATATCTGTTTTAATGTTATATAAATTTCATTCATCAATAAAAAGCTTAATAAAAGTATAAGATGCAAAAGCAAAAATTTCAATGAGCTTATTACTCATAAAAAATTAAGTTACAGCTCCTTTATCAAAATTCAGATCCTGTACTTTATCTATGACACACACACACACACACACACACACACACACACACACACACACACACACACACACACACACACACACAAACCATCAACTGTTTCCTGCGCTTTTATTTACAAAACATACATATCATACTGTTATGTCTAGCTGGAGACAAAGCCACCAGGGCCCTGAGTTTCCTTCGCACTGTTCACCACAACAGAATGCAATGAATGCAAAAAATACAGAACGTGCAACTTGAATCGACTGTATATTTTTAGCATTTAATTTAATTAAAATGATAACTTTCCGAAAATAAAAATACATAAGTGAAGTTTCTGTTTTATATTTGCTGTTTAATTTTTTAAGTTCAAAATTAAAATGATTTTGGTTGAAAGTTTTATAATAATATCATTATAACTTTCAGTTTCAGGTCCTTCTCCATCTTGTGTCTCTCTTATTGGAAGAGTTCCACAATCAAGAAAAAAGTGTTCGGGTCCCTTGGGGTTTTTGTTGGCAGTTGTTTTGATCTTGATTGGAACCGGTATTTATTTTATTTAGTTGGTTTTTGCATATATATTATGACATTTATTTATATTATCAGTGACGATGCCCCGATGTGTATTATCGATGAATGACAAAGGATCTGATAATTTATTGTTCATTTGGAAAGATCTCGTTCAAATGCCGTCTGGGACATGAGTGCTGTTCGACTTCAAGGCGAGTTATCCAGTCACGTATGGAGATCACACAGTTACTCCCCCCCCCTTACGTAAACTTGACGTTTTAATTCTACGAAACAGAAGACGAACTATCTAAAAGAACACGCGTCATTAAAATTTATATTGGCTCACAGCCTTAATTTTGATTACTTTGCTGCAGCAAACGGTAAGATTAAGAGTAGCAAAGGCATCAGCTGGAATGCAAGCGCAGAGTGTCTTCAGTTTTCAAATGTACATTGAGATCCTTCGGGAAACTCAATCGTGGAATGTGACCGTGAGTAGACCAAAAATGTAGAAGTCAAAATTTCCTAGAAACTGCATGTCTGCATTTCGAGCTTGGTTTGCTGAGTGAATAAAATATCCGCTCTCCAACAAACAAGCCCACCTTTGGCTGCATGACATGATTATGAATGTCTTTAAGTAGAAGATGAATTTCATTGCCCAGTCTGCAACTAATCAATTATCATGTTCATTGGGCGCGTCAAGTGGCTTCATTTGATGTATACAGAAGAGTTTTCACTTTTTGCCCTAGCCTAACTATGGTGGAACCTATCTACGTAACGGATTCACTAACCTACAGAAAAGTTTAAGCTGTGGGATTACACACGTGTGTGTGTGTGTGTGTGTGTGTGTGTGTGTGTGTGTGTGTGTGTGTGTGTGTGTGTGTGTGTGTGTGTGTGTGTGTGTGTGTGTGTGTGTGTGTGTGAAGAGCTGCATGCAACGGACAGTGCGTACTACCGAAATGGAGCATGAGTTTTCGCGGTTATAATCAATGGTAGAAAGCTTTTATCACCAACTAATTACAATTCTTCCTCAATCACGGTGATCCTAGAACGCTGTGTAATGTTATCAGTCTACTGCGCCATTGTAATATCTTTATTCTAATTATTTGTAGTGTGCGCTTTTGCTTTCGTAACCTTTCTCACTTATTCTATTGCGCACTATGTTTATCCACCTTTCGTGTTTACTAGTCGAATGCCTATGAACACTGAAAAATTTATTTGTTGACACTTCGCCACCAGTATTTCTATATCGGCACAAGACTAAATAAAACGTCCGGTAGATTTCTCTCTCTCTCTCTCTTACTGGCATAAATTCCTTCAATAAAGTTTATATAAACAGTCGTGGTTCTGAATTACTTAAACGACACTTTTAATGCCTTAGTTGTTTCCCGCTCACAAGTCTGAATTTATTTAGAAACAGTGCATTGTAAAATAAACAATCAGGCGGCACTCTATTGACATGTAAGTAAAACGCATTTACTTACATTAATAACAAAGTAAATTAAATAAGCGATAGGGAAGTTACTCACTCTGCCTATCCTTTAGACTTTTAGCATAAAGAAATTTTCTCATAGACTTACATTGAAAACAACTTTCTCGTGCCCTTATACATAATTATTATACAAAGTTCCGGTGGCAAAGCATTGCCTTTGTTTTTGGCATTCCAGAATTTGTTAGAGCAGTAAATACAGTCAATTCCCAAAGGGTTATTTACATTAATATTTAGCATAAAAACATATAGAGACAAACAAGGTTATTTTTGTAACAATCTCATGAGACTTGACCTCTGTAAAAATCGATGTAAAGCGCTTTGGTATTTTATTTTTAAGCTACATCGAGTTTTTACATCTGATTCCTATTCCCAAAGTTTGCTATGAACATTTATAAGCTTGTAATTGAAGGTTATTTACTTGGTCTCAACACACACACACACACACACACACACACACACACACACACACACACACACACACACACACACACACACACACACACACACACACACACACACACACACACACACACACACACACACACACACACACACACACACACACACACACACACACACACACACACACACACACACACAAAGACAGTTTCCATGTCCTGGAAACTTTGGTTCTCTCCCAGAAAACAGACAAATTTGCATGAGAAACACACACACAAAAAAAAAAGATATAATACACTTGCCTCTTGGCCTTATCTACCGCCATGTAATCCATAATAATAACACAAAGAAGAGAAAAAAATGCTTGTACTTCTAGAACTAGAATGCGTAAATGAGAATTCAGATCCGGTGTGCATTACTTCTGTAGTTCAGGTAAGGCTGTCGTGATCTAGCCTTTTTTTTTTTTTTTGGTGTGCGGCTGGAATTATGGCTTATTTTGGGCTTTCTCTGTGTTGACAGTTTTGATTATTTTTGATTGGTATAAGATTTCCTGTGAAATAGAAGCAATTTCAAAATTTAGAGAAAGTGTAGTCGTTATCATAATCAATGGACCTAGATTTTTCGTCTCATGAAATGTGCAACTGGCATCGGAGAACACGCATAATTAGTGAACAGACATAATACACTCAATAGACATATCAGCTGCCGCTGTAATTCGAACTCAAGTAACTCCCATTGATCAGCACCATTTTTTTGTATACGCACATTAAAAGTCCTAAATTCTCCTGCTGAAATTTTATTGTCGCTGAAGGACGGTTTGATAACTGAGTATGGTATGCTAGAGAAATAGAAATATTTTTTATTTAAAATTACTGACTTCTCCATTATTGGGTAAAAACTTCTTTGACTTCTTTTTTTTTTATAGCCGGATGTCTGGTTGTAGCAGCGATTTGTTTCATCCTACCCATCGCAATGATTATCATAGGTAAGAACCATCAATTCTTGTTATAGGATGTTTATGCTGGTTACATAAACCTGAATTCTAATTTTACTTTTCCTGCGTTTATTCTGCAGTTGTAACTAATTCCTTTAAATAACTTTTTGTTATACAACAGTAATTTCCAAAATTCCCAAAATTCTTATAATACTGAATTTATAAGAACAGTTGCAACTTCAATGCTAGAGTAGCAGCAGGCAGAGATATTTTATTAAAGATAAAATCCATTTACTTGGTGAAGTAAGACCGATTTGGGAAAGACATCATCCTAGTCATAGTCATTGTTATTTACCTCGCTTATTCTTAATTCATATCATATGCTTTAATCATATCCTTCAATCATCTTTACCCTTTTTGCATCTGTTATCTCAGGTTTTAAATTTTTAAGACTTGATTGAATTGTATCTCACTTGTTTTGCTTATCATTAAAATCGTTTTCCTTCATCACCATCTTCATTTCGATATCACGTTTTAAAGATCGTAATTGCATAATGTGCAGAAAGGTTAGGCAAAAATAGCGATATCTCATCATTTCATTATATTTTTAATTTAAAGAGAACTGCATTTGAAAAACAAATTCCGATCCAAGCGTGCTTCATAAAAATAATGGTTTGTTTTGTCTCTTTATATGTTATGATCATTATTATGTGATTGTTGTGGTATACGCCATTCAGTGGTTTTTCGACTCTTGGTGCTCCTGTGAACAAAGGATAATTTGGTGTCTCCGTTGCGCAATTAGAAAAACAGCGGAGAATTGCGCCTTTCGATTGGAAAAGACCTGAGTTCCATTCTCGTTGTGACGAGGGGGAATCCTTATATTGGATTTTTCAATTGGAGATGAGCAGATCTTCTACGTTGCAGGGTTTTGCATTCCCCATACAGACAATTCGGCCTTCAGAACACACGAAATTTACAGACAAAAATACTGTTGTTGGGGATGATTGGCGGTAGATGGCATTAGGATCGTAGAGGGTGAATTAAGTGGAAGTAGAGAGGATGAGATGTATTTAGCGACGTAGACTAAATTGTCCTACTGCGATGAGTCCTTGCACTTCATGTGGGGGGTCATGTAATAATAATAATAATGTAAATGAAAGACTATAAAAGAAGCTGCATGAACCATAGGTTCAAAGATAATATAAAATCCTCATTAAGTTCAACTACTTAATGTTGAGTGCGGGTTTGTGGGTGGGTGTAAATGGAGAAAACGCTGTCCTGAGGATTATCATCTTCAGTATTCCTCTAGGAATCTGTTGTACTTATTCCGTTTCACTTTCTGAATAAAATGAATCGTAAATGTTCTTACAGTTTACTTTCGCATTTCGGTAATAATTTTCAGATGTGTTTTCTTTTCTTATTTTTAGGTTCCATTTATCTCAAAGACTGCCCAGCACAACCTTTCATTCCCATTTACCTGATTGTAGGAGGCATATTTGGTTTGTTCCAGAACTGGTGCTTTACGCTTGGTTGCAGTAAAAATAATTTTAATGGAGATATAAGTTGTGGTGGAAGCATTCTTACGACCCTCAATATTGCTTGGTTCATAGCAGGTGGGTAACAAACCAAATGATTTTACATAAATTATTTACTTCCATCTTGAGTTGGAAGTAAATTCTTGAATGAAATATTATCGTTTATCATCGTAATAATTCAATTTCAGTATTTTGTTTTCTGAAAAACCAAAAAAAGTGAAGTGTTGTTATTGACAAGGTCAAACGAATAAATTTGAATTATTTAATCGAATCTAAAAGTCATTTTTATCATTTTATTTTAAATAAGACTGAGTTTTAAATTATTTATTTTTATATAAATAATAATGATTATATATATATATATATACATATATATATATATATTAAGGATACAAAGTAATTTTATAAGCTTGGTTTTTTTTTTATACATACTCCTTCACACACACACACACACACACACACACACACATACACACACACACACACACACATATATATATATATATATATACATATATATTAGAAGAATTCATTTTTACTCGGTTGGAATATTATAAAATAATAATAGTCATTAAACTTATTATATATATATATATATATATATATATGTTAAAAATACCAAGCAATTTTAAACCTGGTTTTACTCCATTTCCCAAGTAAGCAAACAGACAAACAAGTCAAGTAAGTCTAGCTGATCCTACAGGTAGTGCGAGACCAAGGCAAAGGTGGTAAAGGTGGCATAAGCTGTGATCACTAATCTTAATATTTATAATGCCAAAACACATCTCCAAGAAGGGGAAGTATGATGTTTTGTATTAAAGGCAAGGGGGGGGCCGCTACCCAGACCGGTTTCGACCTTTATTGAGGTGTATTTAAGTAAAGACCTCTACTCTAAAAATAAGGACGATCCCTAGTGGCCGAAAGACCGTCCAACTCAGCGTTGTTCCACTCAGTGACAGGCTCACCCCATCACCGAGAAGAACTTCTCAGCGTTGGCTCTACCCAGTGGCAGGCTCACCCCACCATCAGCCAAAGCCATAATCTCAGCGGTGGCCTTACTCAAAGACAGGCAAAAACCTATCCCCAAGCATAGCCTCTCAAGGCGAGCCCCCATCAGTGGGAGCCAGGCTAGAAATACCAAGACTTTAGTAATACAGAGCTTATAAGTATTTTACCAGAACAAGTTACCATAAGGTGTTTAACCTTATTAAATAAAAATCTCAGGAGGAGATATAAATGTAGAAAGAATTTTTACCTAGGGTATAATAAATGTTAAAAATACCAAGCAATTTTAAACCTGGTTTTACTCCATTTCCCAAGTAAGCAAACAGACAAGTCAATTTTGTGCCTGCAAGTGACGCAAGTCTAGCTGATCCTACAGGTAGACTTTAGTAGAAGAATAAAGAATCTAAGGCTTTGTAAATAAATATTTGAGGAAAATAAATAAAACAGCGTGGATCGCAATGAAAATCAATTGATGAGAGAAGAATTACACTACCATACTTCAATAATAAGAGTAATCAAAGAAAACAGGTGGAATGGTATCAACATCTACAGAATGCCTTCTAAACGATTTCCTGAAATTCTCCAAAATAAATATAAAAGGAAAGATACCTGGGAAGACATAAAGAAATGAATATAAGAAATCAATAACTCTTTCAGAAATTTAATTAACTTGGCTGAAGGTAATTAGACTGGAAAGCTCCTCTCCATGGTATCTTCAATCCACCTTATGCGGATGGAGAAGATAATTATGAATATTAATTAATTTTAGAAATATGATAATGCTTCAGTTGTTCGGTTGGTAGAAATAAACTTAATATTCGTCAATGAGATGAGATGCGAATTACACTACCATATTTGTATAAAGACCGACTGCATATCCACTTTCAAATATTAGGAATATATTTATAAGCATACGTAGCTCAGTCGATAATACGATGCCTCTTCCTAGGAATGCTCTACGTTCAAATACGAGTCACATCGCGAAAACCTTCATACGAACTTACGAAGCGTCAGTTAAACGGGATATGGCTCAGGCAGGGTTTTTACCCTGAAACTGGGTTTTTTCTCCCTGTAAGAACAACCGCCTATAGAACGCACACTACTGGAAACGTGTGCATATAGCAAGACGTGGATATAAATGGATAGAAAACATCTTATAGAAATTGAAATAACATATGTATAATTAAGGCGTGTTTATATATTTAGCCACAAAGAACATCTCCGAACACACGAATATCATGTTTGGGAAATGAAAGTGGATCAGAAAGAGAAGCTGGTTTCATAAGTTTGAGGTGCACAGTAAATTAATTTATTTTGGTGAGCAGCTACTTTTATCGTACAGTTTCTCTAGTGAAAATGAAGTAATGACAATTTCTAATTCAGAAGAACATTTATTGTCCATGAAGTAGCAGTAAAAAAAAAAGACATTTAACAGAAACTGAACGTCTTTGGGGGGGGGGGGAATTGGATTTACTCTTTGTGAAGGGATTATCATCTAATTTGATTGCGCTCTTCTGAATAGCATTAAACAATCTTAGCAATTGATCCCAGCATCCCAAATCCGTGAGCACTGCTCCCGAGTTGAGAAGATTCGGAATTTATTCTATCTTGTTAGCGATTTTGGAGATGATAAAGCAGAGTATTGTGTGGAAAAGTACAAGAAGGTTTTGGAAATCGTGGTGTACTAATACAACTCAGTGTAAAGCATAAACACATCTCAGCTACAGAATAACACGGGGTTGTGTTTTTTTTGTCGGATGATATGTGTTTTTCCCAGAAGAGACTGGATGACATTGTAATCCCAAGAAGAGAAATCTTGTCATGTTTGGATATCAGAATGTTATGGTGATAAAAGTTTGCATGGGTGACTTTCATAACAATGTAACATGTTTAGTCTGTAGAAACGGTTTTTCCATCCATAGCGTTAGGGAAACCCTGAAGATAGACGCTCTGGGTTCTATTCTAGTTGCTGAATAGATGAGTTTTTTCTTTCTTTCATCAACCAATTCCTGAATTTGTCGATCACTGGCACAGGTAAGCGGATTTTTTCTGCCTGAAACTCTGGTTTTCTTCGCGTAAACTCAAGAAGACTGAGCTTACTACCAATACTGTCTCAGGAAATAATATCTTGTGTTAGGGGTAGAGACCACGAGGTGGGGACACTCGTCCACCTCTCTTCATTGAATGCTATCTAAAATTAGTGGTCTTGGGTCAATTATCTCCGATTGGCTAAAGGACTTCGGCTTATGTTCAGGCTTCACAAGTTACATAAGCTAAAAGTTTTTTAGCCAGTCTGAGATAATTGACCCAAGACCATCACTAATTTTAGATAGCATTCAATGAAGAGAGGTGGACAAGTATCAAAAATCTCTGAACAATGCTTGGAGCGTTTTAACAAGAATAAAACTGATTCTGTGCTTCGATTTATTACTAGGATAAGACTTTTGTATTCACCATTACACACCAGAATCCAAACAGCAGTCAAAACACTGGACAGAAGACGGTTGTTCAGCGCCAATGGAGACAAAGTCGGTTCAACAAGCAGGAAAGGTCATGGCATCGGTGTTTTGGGACACTACAGGCATAGTGTTTATTAATTATATTGGAAAGGTTGAAACAATAACTGGGGAATATTATTCCGATCTTTTAACCAGACTAGACGAAAAATGTCGTGAGTAAAAAGACCCCTTTTGCAGAAGGAAAAAATTATCTTTTTCGGCAAAAAAACAAGTGTTTTGGTAATGAGAAATTAAGGGATCTACACTGCGAATTGTTCTAACATCAATCCTATTCCCCAGATTTGGCTCCCTATGACTTTTATCTGTTCCCAAAACTAAAATTATTCCTCACTGGTCAGCGTTTTCCTTCGAATCAAGAGATGAGTGCAGCTGTAGAGAGAGAATTTGCAGATGTTACTGAGAACCACTACAGGGAAGGGATAATGGCGCTGGAGCATCGCTGGAATAAATGAATTAGTCTTAAGGGCGATTATGTTGAAAAATGAAAATGAGTTTGAAATTATAAATTCGTTTTTTCATTGTTAGGGCGAGAACCTTTCAGACCACACTCGCAGTTTGGACAGTTCAGTTTTTGAGGTCACCAGCTAAGGTTTCTTTAGGAATAAGTTTGATTTGAATCACTGTGTGGAATGGTATTGTACTATAAGCCCACAGATACGAGAACCTTCGACACTTCTGCGCATGTCACAAAAAGGAGAATCCATTCCGATAATTGGGTAATCAATCCGTCTTGTGCGATGAGTTGTTTATTATTACACGTCAGAAAATTAACTTTTCTTTTATGAGCATTGTAGTTTTTAAAGTGATAACTATTTTACTTGTATAACAGTTCAAAAATTTTACGTATAAAGCACGTGATTTTGCGTGTTGGTGAATAATTCGTGCATCAGCTTATTTCTTTTTCCCCTTCAACATGAATTGACTCTTCTAGGCAAGTTTCCAGACTATCGTCTCGCATCTGTGATCGGACAGTACACATCGTTTATATTGATGTTGAGGCAGCGAATTTTTTAGAAAGAGTACACGATGAATTCCGAATGTTTATCCAATTTTGTTTTACAAACAGCCTGGTGCTAAGGATGAAAGCCGTTCCTCCGGCAATGCAAATATAGAGCGCGCCTGACTGAACGAACATGCAAACTCTTCTTTGGGAAGTTCCTGAATTAGTCGATTTTGGTTTTTCTTTACGAAACTAAGGTTTTGTCATGAAAACTGAAGATAAGCGAGGGTGATTGTTTCAGATAATAAGTTCCTTCGTTAGTGTTAGGGACAGCAAGATGCTGAGTTACACAGGCACTCAACTATCACTAATTCTAAGTTATAAATTGCATCCAGTGAAGTTGAGTGCCTGTGTAACTCAGCGGAAGTGATGTGTGCCATAGATGGCGCTAGACAGCCAGAAGGAAGAGGAACTTTTAGTAAGCTTTTTCCGACCGGTTCCCGAGTGAGTCCATCTCTGGCACAGGCAAGCAATGTTTTCCTCCTAGAAACTCTGTTTTTTCGTACTGTGGCCTCAAGAAACCACGAGATGGCGGCACTTGTCAGCGGCATTTCTTCACTAGTCGTAGACCAGCTATATATGATTGGCGGGTGGAGATTGAACTTTTCCATCATTCTCCAAAAGTTAGATATAGTTGAACTACCTGGCCTACTGCCTAAGGGGAGAAATGCGTTAGCTGATATTTTTGATAGTTTTAAGTCAGCTATCTCTTATTGCCTACTGGTGGAGATTGAATTTCCCCCTCAGCCTCCAAAATGTCGGTCTAAAATCAGCTATTTCTTATCCTAATTTGCTTTAATAGTACACTTAGAAGCTTAGAAATTGCATAAAAACAGTAAAGTACAAATACTGCTATAAAAAATTAATAAAAAATTGAAGCCTACTATTTACACGATTTGTGTTAGATTTGTGAATAAAACAAGCATCTTTTTTTTAATGGATAAATAGCAATTCACAGTGCTCTATCGACTCCTGTTGGTGTTTCTATTTACCAATTTCCCCTTCTCCAAACCAGGTTCTTAACTTATCAAAACAAATTTGAAAAATAAATGTTTTACTTAGCTCGCGCACGTACGCACGCACACGCACGCACGCACGCACGCACACACACACACACACACACACACACACACACACACACACACACACACACACACACACACACACACACACACACACACACACACACACACACACACACACACACACACACACACACACACTATTTAGAGAAAATCCTTTCGAAAGTTGGCATTCGGGTGATACATGTGAGACGAACTGTGATGCGAACCGTGACTACAAAATAATCCGTGAATGTGCTATGGAAGCAAATGCGACTGATTCTGATGGTGAGTTATTGGCGTAGTAAAACTAAATTTTCCAAGAGTTCTTCAGTTGTTGTATCGCTGTGTTGGTGAAATTGAAATATATAAAGAATTCTTTTATCTAGAAAACGAGAATGAAAGGGAAGTTAAACTGTTGATCAACATTTCCACAAGCAGGACAAAAATAAAAAAAATAATAATAATTAAAAAATCCATGTCACCTTTTCATTTCTTTATAGGGAGTAGGCGAGGCCGTTTAACCAATCTAACTTTCGGAGGCTAAGGAGGGGGTAAATCGAGAGTCGAACAGAGACAGGTAGGCCAAGATTATAACTAATTATAATGAACGGATGACAAGCGCCACCATCGTGTGGTCCCTAATCATAATACTATGGATTTTACTCTGAGATAGCGTAGGTTCTATAGTGGATTTGTTGCGTTTACAGACGAAAAAACTCTAGTTTCAGGAAGAAACAAATATCCGGTTTTCTCGACTCAGAGATCGACTAACTCTGAAATCGGTCAAACAAAGTCTTAACAAATGGACCTTTAGGTCGGAGACTAGAGCTGAACCTAGGTCTTTCTTCGGGCTGCCAAACAACATGGAGAGCAAATACCACTTTCACAGAGCTACATAGGTGTCTTATTAGTATGATAAAATGAAACTCTTATGCCTGTTTTTAATTATAACACAAAAAAGGAATGTTTTAGTGATATATTTGAATAAATTAAGGTAATAATAAAAGGAAATTCAAACAAAGTAATAAATATTTGTTGATCATCCTCCACAGATTTCTTAAACACTGCCACCACCACTACCACACCTCTAAAATTAAGGAAAGGATCTTCTGGCATTACAAAACTACTGACAGCTAGCTGAGCTCGTGAAGTATATCAGGATGAGTACCAGAATATACTGTAGGATATGTAGGCTTATCCTGTAAGATAAGGATAAGTAAGTAAGGCGTTCTAGCTTCTAGAACACCTTCTTGCCCATCTGCTGGAGCCATCTAGGAAACTTCTTCGAAACTTCATACCCGTTTTCTCTTTAAATTGGCAATATGAAAGCCAATATATTGATTTGTTCCATTTTAATGGATATCTTATTTATTTTACTTTAATTATTTATTACTTTGTTTATGATTAAAAATGAGTTATTTATTCATTATGTTCTTTTGTGTTTTATTCAGGTTGCTACTGGGTTTTTGGTCTAAGTCTCCCTGACTTTGACCATCCTGATAGTGAAAGATATTGCGCCAAAACAGTGTACTATTTCGCTTTATGGCTTCTCAACTCAACGTTTATTGTATTTGGTGGAATATGTATCATTTTCCTTTGTATCATTTCTTGCGCTTTAGCTTTTAGGAAAGATTGAACAATTTTATTACTATACTGAATTAAGTTTAGACTGATGTGAATTCACTTCGTAATTTTAAATTTTTATTTCTGTACTCAAGATGTGATTCGTCATGATGATCATTCCGTCCTATCAGTAAATTAAATAAATAAAAAATGATTAATATTTCTCTATCAGGTGACATGTCAACTGATTTTCGTTTCTGGTATTAAGTTGTACAAACACAAAGTAAAAAAAATCAGACAATGTGGAAGTTGATAAACCAACAATTTCTTGCAAAAAATAATATATATATATATTAGACAGAGAGTAGCTTTATTATAGAAAATAAAATTGCATAATAAATAGCAATAATAAATGTCACTACTGTAGAACTACTTGTTTCAGCTATACACTATTTCATCGCTACATTAACACTGTTGTCACCCATTTGAATAAAGTTAAATAATGGTATAAGTAGTGGCCATAGATGGTGAATTAAGAAGTGGAAACGGTGACTTCAGTAGAGTAGAGTATCGTCCCTATATAGTTTGTACATCTTGCATATAAGATGTGATAATGAATATTTTGTGGTTTAGTCAAAAGACTCATATGGGGTGATGTGATATCAGACTTTTTTCCAGTAATATTCCAAATAAAATCATTGATTATTGAAAATCAAGGCCACTTTATTCCTGTGGAAGTTGCAGTTGAATCCACAGCTGTAGGCGACCCGAAGAAAGTTGTTCTCACTTCGAATCGCATCGCTGACTAGAGGCACTTTGGCTAACCCTTTCTTCGATCAGATCCAAAGTCAGTCGACCTTTTGCATGGATAATCAAGTTCTTTTTCTCCCGTAAACTCAATTTCTCATTTTCTAGGTCGCTGACCCTAATACAGATGGCAACACCTGTCTGCATCTCTGCACTGAGTATTGTTTATAATTAGTGACAATACCGAGTAGAGATTTAACTGTTTGCTCAATCTCTTAAATTTAGAATGGAATAAAAATCCCTAACCTAACCATATAGGGGAAAAAATACCATTAGCGGATTTATATTTATTTATTGTAATAAAAATCAGCATAGAGTGCTGAGAAATGTTTGACCGCTCCTTTTTTCATTCTTAGCTGACATTTTCCCAACTTTATACCTAAAGAAAGACAAGAAAATTGTTCATTTCCCTCCAAATAAAACAATGCTGAGTTAAGGAACTGTTACTGGCCAATGAATGACATTCAAGTGCCTGATTATAAATCAGCATCGTAACAGCATATGAATATTTGTTAACGCCTGGTTACCGATCTGAATGAAGATTGCTGAGAACTGGTCATCTGGATAACTAATCACATCTCTACATGCGACCTACCTGGCAAAAAGATCCCGTCTATAAAATAATACAAATTCTGTCTATAAAAGAAATAAATTTATTCAGTTGGCCTTAGAAAACGCAAGCATTCATTTGTGTTTTTCTAGACCAAAGCATAGAAAGTAATATTTGCACTTTATCTCCCCCTTCCTATAATACATGCACACAGTCATCAAGTGTCACTCATCGAACGACTGCTGGCAATTAGTAGTGGACAAATCCAAACCAATACGCTCATCTCACAACAAAAATTACACAAAATTCGATGTTTATCATACCTTTTTTCAACTAAAAGTGTACAAATATATCGAACACTCTGAAAACTGCAGCAGAACATGTGGAGCTAAATTTGGGCAAAACCCTTGCATTAAATTCATGTTGTCTTTTTTGGAGTTGAATTCGAATGAAAGATCTACCACTCTGAATCTTTCTGCTTCCAATATTGATTGTCACACTCTAGGTAACCAAGCGATCAATAACACATTTATTGTGGTAAATTGGTAATTAAGGACTGAACATATTATCAGACTGTTACCTCAGCCATAAAATAGAAGTGATAACTAAATCCCCTAACGCCGTTTATTCCTAACGGAGTAGGCGTGGCAGTTATTGGGCAGATAATCCATATGAGTGGACAATCCAAAATTACTAGCTCAAGATTTTCAGCAAGTTTTGGTCTCCAGAAGGGAGAGTATGGCTGACAATTTTGCAGTCTACTTGTCTCTTTCCCTAAGACTCTCTGTTGTTGTATGAAATAGCATCAATTCTTAAGTCGAATTTCTTGAGTAAAAGATGAGGTTTCGGTGAGTTTTAAGATGAACTGTACAAGGGTATTGGTCAGCACTGACTCTTCTTTCAATGATTTTGGAGGAGGGTGGAGGACTAATAGTGGCAATTCAGTGGAGTACTATCGATGGAATTATCTGTAGTAGAGGTGTAAGGCAGAAACTCAAAGTCTGTGAGAGAGGGATGATTCGTTTGCAGAATTTCCCTCTTATGACCAGAATCAGCCAATATTAGAGAGGAGTTTGGTGTTCCATCCGAAATATGGAAGCAATATTTCAGTGCTGTGGGAAGGATTTAAGCTTTGTAGTAGGGTTAGCAGCAGGGAAGGTGTGAAGTGGTATCTTGTGTGAAAAAGTACACCATAGTTTTTTGTAGCTGTGGAAGCTGTAGTTGAAATGTGGTTTAGCCAGCAAAGGTCAGAGGTGGAGGTCATTTTGAGTAGAGAAATCCTATCATGATTGGATATCTGAATATTAAGAAAAGTAAGCGACATCTGTATAAGCTCTTTCTTGCGAGAGATCAGAGGACGGAATTTTCGTAAGTTTGATATTTACAAGGTTGACTTTCCCCCATTGAGATATAGAACGGAGATCTAAGCTCAGCTTAATGGTAATAGTAGATGTTGTGAAGTCTAACAACTGAGTCCTAGAAAGTTTTTCGAATGAAAAGGAGGCATGGAGTTTACTGTAATCAGCGAAGCTATGGATAGGATTGGATACTCACTAAACTGCCATACCATAGGATGGCAGTTTAGTGAGTAGGCCTCTGTGCCAAACCTGATCAAATGCCTTTCAAATGCCAAGGACAACCACATGAGTTTCTCAAATATCTGCATGGCTAGATTACAGCTGAGGATGGTGAAAGCAATAAGATTAGCTGAAAATCGCGAGTGGCAAAATCCATTCTGCTGGTCAATGGTTAGTTGGATGACCTTCTCCATAATTTTAGAAAGAACGGGAGTGAGAGAAATTGGACTTTTGTTGGCTGATTTACAAGGTTGACTTTCCCCCATTGAGATATAGAACGGAGATCTAAGCTCAGCTTAATGGTAATAGTAGATGTTGTGAAGTCTAACAACTGAGTCCTAGAAAGTTTTTCGAATGAAAAGGAGGCATGGAGTTTACTGTAATCAGCGAAGCTATGGATAGGATTGGATACTCACTAAACTGCCATACCATAGGATGGCAGTTTAGTGAGTAGGCCTCTGTGCCAAACCTGATCAAATGCCTTTCAAATGCCAAGGACAACCACATGAGTTTCTCAAATATCTGCATGGCTAGATTACAGCTGAGGATGGTGAAAGCAATAAGATTAGCTGAAAATCGCGAGTGGCAAAATCCATTCTGCTGGTCAATGGTTAGTTGGATGACCTTCTCCATAATTTTAGAAAGAACGGGAGTGAGAGAAATTGGACTTTTGTTGGCTGATTTTTGTCACCTCTTTTTTGGAGATCGCCTGAATGTGGATCTGCTTCATGTTGTACAGTAGACGGCAGGTGAACAGAATATGTAGAAGAGGCAGTACCGGATAGATGTTGGTTCTGGAGACAATTATTTATCACAGTAGGTAGGATATCATGAGGAATGGATGCCTTGTTTGTGTTCAGGCTATTGAGGAGTCTTCGAATTTCATTTTAGCAGAAGACTATGGGCGCCATGCAGAGAGCCATTCTTTGTAGTGTAGGAAATGTCCACATCAATGCAAGAATTTGAAGAAAAGGCTGGTGCCAGTAAGTTGGTCTTGTCTTTAGTTGAGATATCTAAAGTACCAACGTGTTGTGAGAGTTCTGGAAACCTGCGTGGACAGAAGTTGTGCTAACGGCTTTTGCAAAGGATCGCTTGACCTTTTCGAAGTCTGCGGGCTTGGTTTCGTGTTGCTGGTGTTCTGGTAGGAAGGTTGACGATCTGTGATAGGTCATTGCTATTGACAAACACCCCAGGATCCTGGCCGGCTTTATCAGTGAAACTGGAAAAGTGGAGACAAAGTGAGTTATGGACATTGCAGCCCAGAAGATGAATGACCTCACTATTGGTATATTTTAACTATAGAAAGTCAGAGTTTAGATAGCTGAAGCAATCAAAGTTTCTGACAGAGTTAGGAGAGAGCATATAAAAATGGCAGTTTGGTTAGGTAGAGGAATTTTGAGCCAAAGCAAATCAAACAGTGTGGATTCAAGCATGTGGAATCTCTGAACTGGAATACCATCTTTGATGTATGCACAATGCTGCCATTGTGGTGGAGAGGTGTAACGTGTAGTTTGGGCAGTTCAGGTGGACAGTAGCTGTGGATATTGCCAGTTAGAGTTCTCATAGGATTACTCCTTCCGGTGTAGATGACTGTAGGTGGTGGTGGTAGTGGTGGTGTACATCGTTTAAATTGCTATTTAGACCACCTATGTTAGTGAAGTGAATGTAGTAATTCTTTTGGTAAGAATTGATGTTGGTGGATTGTTTTATTAGATTTCTTATGTTTTCCCGGGTGGAATTTATTGCTTTTTTATGAGTTTTTCTTAACTATATTTTGTTGGAGAATTTTTGAGATCTGCAGTAGAATCACATTTCTTTGGGATGTGTTGCATTGTATTTTGTGAGGAAGACATAAAAAGGAAGTTGAGAATGCAGTGAGTGACATGCAAATATACCGCGAACAGAGATGGAACTCGGGCTCCTATCCATAAGTGGCCTGGACAGTTTCCCTGTAGCCACAGTATATGGTCTCCCTCCAGTCACAAACTGGCAAAATACATGCCTGCAGGAATTAAGACTAGCTCATTGGGAAGTCTCCAGATTCATTGCTAGCAGGCTCAATCCTGTGTAGTATCCAGCAGCAGGCCTGCAGAACAGGTTTTTCTGATGTACCTGCAAATAGGGACATGTCCAGGACGAGTCCATTGACATATTAATGTCCTACAGTGACATTAATATGTCAATGAGAGTGTCACACTCACTGCACGAGTCAACAGTTGGGTGGGGAACAAACCAGACTCCTTGCGCTTGCGACCAAACATGGCTGTACCCACTTCAGGTGTAGAATAAAGAAAGTGAAAGTAATTCACTGGGTGATGATAGACATCCACCACTTAGATATCTAGGTAGAAAAAAATTCGGGTATGGGACACTGATATCCAGTAATTATCGTATTTTTTCGTATAAGACGCCCCCATGTATAAGAGGAACCCTACTTTTTCGAACCCAAAATTAAGAAATCAATATTTTAAACATCTCCACTGTCTAATCATACACTCAGTGGGAGGAGGTCCAAACTTCCTCTCTGAAGCTTTATTTCCATGTCCTTTTGTGTGATGATGACTTTTAACTTGAATTTTGAAGAATATGACTATCGCTTTTTATTTTCGGACATTTTTATGGGCTAGTGCCTAAAATATTGCTAATGCATTAACATACCATGCCCTCAAGTTGCAGACGTATGAATGCATTCAGAGTTCTGATTGGTTTATTCAGAATCAGCCGTTAATGACATCAATCGACAAAAGCCAGTGATTTGCAGAAGCTTGTCACGGAGACAGGGTACCGACAGTTTTGCCATGGCAACCACGGGTCTCTCAACCGGTTAATCCCCCCAATTTTTGGTCTAAAACTTTTAACGCAAAAATACGGTAATTATTTTAGAAAAATTTATATTTCAACGTATTGACAATAAAACATAAATGTGAAAAAAGAAACTTGTGGTACATCTCTTGAGACTAAAATAAAAATTGCTATAGTCCAAATTAAGTGCTGAAATACTACATTTAAATTATTTGAAAACTCTTGCTGCGACCTATAGAGACAGATATAATCTCTCATAATTCCACACTCGAACCAAAGATCCCAACATGTGACCAAATATGCTTACCGAGAATTCCACACTCTAACCAAAGGCCAGTGATATCATTTGCAGCTGGCGTCACTAGGACACCCCCAGGACTCCAAACTCTAACCATTACCCAGAATTCCATACTCGAACCAAAGACAAAGCATATCTGCATAGACAGCTGAATCCCCCAGGGTAATTCCCAGGATTCCAAACAAACAAAAGGGGGAGTCCCCCCTCACAAAACTCATGCAACCAGAATACAAATGACATCACCTGCTGATGATGATCACCGGAATGACGTCACCTATCTCAAACTGATAATAACAGACAAGAACGTCAGTGAAGTCACATTCTCCCATTCATGGAGGATGAATGTGGAAGATGAAACAAAATGTTTTAAGATGTCTCGGATCACTCGCATTGTAAAACACTTCGCATTGCCCTTAAAGGAGTCCCATAATCCTGTATGGTTAACTGCCATGAACACTGCCAGTGGATATTCTTCTGTGTAATTATTTCGCCAGAAGGTTGTAGCATGTAAAGTTAACTGTAATTCCACGAGAGAGAAAGCAGAATATTCGATTGTGGCTGTAAGATCACATGTTCACTGGATGATGTGAACTTTGTATTACTATACATAAGGCATTTTTCAAAGCATATCAATAACCTGTCCAAGCACGGATAATTTCTTTTATGTTAAAGTGAAGTGATAATGGAATAAATGCAAACGAATCGTTCTACAATACCGAATCTTTCTGCAAGTGCATTTGGTTTGAATCCTACTTAATGAAAATCTTCAGGTTGCCATTACAAATGGTAGTCGGACGTTCCTCACAAGGTGCGCCATCATGTAATTCCTCCATAGACGCGGAGGAATTGAAAACTCATGTTCAGTTTATGAACCAAAACCGTTCATTTTTCTTTTTTTTGTGACTTTTCACCATTTTATCGAATCTTTCATCAAATTGTATTATTGTTTATTAGTGTTTATTATTACGTTTAAATGTAAGTGAATATAAAATAAAGCAACAAGTGACTTATTATAAAGAATTAATGTCTAACTGGTGCTGATCAACATGTCAATGTTATTAGTAGTGTTATAAATATTAAATTATAATATTTTGTATATGAGTAGAATGATTATTAAGAAGTTGGACAAATGTCATGCAATGCAATTCACTTTGCTGAACAGATTAGTTTTCTTTATTGTGTATATGATAAAAATTAAATACAATAAAGTTTGACAATAAACCGAAGAAAGGAAACAGCATGAGTGACAATATGCGTAATTCAACCTAGTCGACCGGAGAGGAAGAGAAAATCTCATATCATTTATCGAGTGGATCGTACAATGCTGACGATAGTATGGATCAGTAAATTCTTATGGAAGTTTTTAAA
This sequence comes from Typopeltis vanoorti, assembly GCF_054136105.1. Lineage (NCBI taxonomy): Eukaryota > Metazoa > Arthropoda > Arachnida > Uropygi > Thelyphonidae > Typopeltis > Typopeltis vanoorti. The sequence continues at coordinate 70,127,566 of NC_143555.1, forward strand.
ATGATCTTTAATGGCAGATTAGTCCCAGTTTTGCTCAATCTCATTCTAAGTATGAAATCATGGGTGAGGGCTCGTCTACATGTTAAAGATTTCTCTTTGAAAAATACCTGCTAAATAGTTTACGTCTAATTAACACAGTAGTAGTAAGAACGAACAATTTCTAGATCTCATGATGTTCTCAATAAAACTGAATTTATATTTCAAAGAGGAAGATTGAATAATTATTATGATGATGATGATTATCACAGGATTGAAACGATTGTACAATTAAGCATAATTCGTGTTGCGACTTTTGCATTAAAATTCCATATTAAAACTGAAATGACTGGAAAACGATCAGTCCGGTTGGTTTATTGGATAACATATTTGCCTTCCATCCAGCAGGATATGCATTCGAATCCTGCCGCAGGTATTGGTGTTTGTGACTCTCATTACTTGATAGATGAATATCATCGCATGGTATGAGCCTGCCCGGAAGTTACTTGAAAAAGTTGAATATTTTTCGGAGAGTAGCATTTCTGGATTGTCTAACCCTGGTCGTTTCCACTGTACCAAAGTTTTATAGGTTTACAATCTTTTGTGGATAGGATTCACATAAAATTTTAATAGAAATCATAATTCTAAAATCCTAATTACATTGTATCTACAGAGGAAGAATTGTCATCATTTGTTCGTTATTTTGAATTTCTTTGTCACTAAACATTATTCAGTTATGGAGAAGAAAAAGTATTCACGAGTGCAACCTAAAATTGAAAATATGATTTAACGACTTATAACCGATTGTGCATCACACCAGCAGGAATTATTATTATTTACATGAATACACTTTGAAAGGGTTCCGATTTAAAATTTCGAATTTGAGTATCGCCAAATGTTTTCGAATGAGTTTCTGACCAATTAACAGTATTTAAAGGGAGCTCCCAAGTCCGCCATATCTATTCCAACAGAAGTAAAATATCATGTTCAGTTTTCAACACCCGCATCGCTCAAGGAATATCTTCTAAACTACCCAGCAGATATCTTTTATATACGATCATAAAATGAAGGTGAGTTAGCCGATCTGATACAGTGATGACAGTTTTCGTTCAATTCGCTCGCAAGCCAGAGTTGAACGGGAACACACTCAGAAATAATACCCTACGAAACCGTATTTGTCGGACTGAACTGAAATCAACCCAATCCATTACTAGTTTCCTTTCGATAGTCTCTTTCAAACTGGTCTGTTATCTTTCAGTCTTCAGGTTTCATCAACTCTTACATTTACGTCTTCTAAAGTCCACCTGTATTGTGCTTTCCTCACAGTCTTGTTCTTGTCATTTTACCTTCAAGCTCTTGTTTTCAACTCCCATACTACCATAAATTACTTTTGCTCACACTCTTCTCTTCAAAGCTAGAAGTATAAAAATTTATGATTCAGCTGCTTTGGCGTTGCATTCATTTTCCTAATTTTCGCTCATAACCCTCCTATCTGTGGTCTCCAATATTTTATGAATTTTATAATTTAATTTTTTTCTGGATAAGCGTAAATATTACGATATTTATTTATTTATTAGCTGTTAATATTTAAGTGTTTTTTAATCTCCAGCATCATTCGTTACAATACTCAAATACTATCCAATAATCTGTTGTTAGCCGGAACAGTTTTAAAACTGTAACGGACAATAAAAAGAACTGAAGTTCTAATGTAGCCCAGTCTATTGTTTAATAAGTAGTTTACAAGTATCAAGTTGATCGTACAATGGCTGTCTCCCAGATTTTTGGTAAAATCAATACAGCCATACTTATTGAGTAGAGTGTTTCATAGCTTCTCGCCAACAGTATTAATTAATTAATAATATGACTGTATTAATTTACCAAAAATCTAGGAAACAGTCATCCAACGATCAGCTTCGTACTTGAACTACTCTTTATCCAACAATAGGCAGGTCCATCTTCACTAAAATTGTGCTAAATAGCTAAATTATTTGAACTTTTCCAATAATTCACTACACAGAAAGCAGCTGATGATTTCTGTTTTCCTTCCTATTTTCATAATTTTACTTATTTTTTTATTGTTGATCTTGATCTTCATACCAATTTTGTCACAGCTGCTTTAATTTGGATAAATACCTGCAACTGATTTATTTATTAATATTGTTTTCGTGAAGTAAAGAACTAATTTTAATGTCTCTTTAAATGCCCGATTTAATAATACTTTTCTTAATATCGTATTCCGTAATGATTACAATTAACGGAGGAGACACCGTCCTGACTAACACGTGATTTATCTTCATTGAAGATTCTTCAAGCCTAGCTGATATGTAACTTGATTGCAAGCAATGTTTCGCTTAGTGCATGGTTCCATTCACATCTAATAGTTTTAGGGTTTTTAAACAGTTTTACACGTGGCATAACACCACATGCTCTTGCGAGATCAACAAGTGTAAATTTAATTATTGTACTTTCAAGTGATTTTGAAAAAAAAAAAAAAAAAAGATTTCCAACAATACTGTAAAATAACAATTACAATACAGTATTGTAATTGTTGTAGAAACAATTCTCACATTCTGTTTCATTTCTCTTTTTGTAAATTGAGGTCTTTCAGCATTGTGATCGAATACCATCTACAGCAGCTGCCTTTCACGTTTCAGACGTTTGATATTTTACGACCTCCACTGCTGAGAAAATGAGCTCAAATGTTTCCTCCAGCTTTACCCTGAATTACTGCTTCGGTAAGTATTTCTTTCAAAGTAATTACTCCGTACATCCATCATATTCTTATCTTTAGTTTTTAGATCACCTTTAAGATATCTGATTCCTTTGCAGTACGCTTTCCTCCAATTCTCACTTTTGTCATTAGCCTCTATAAATATCATTTAATATCACTTCCAAAACTTTCCCATTGCTTACATCAAACATTCTTTTTCACATAACTTACTATTTGCTGAATTCTCTCTAAAAGCATTATGCTGATTTATTAGCCAGTATGTCTGCTTCACAATTTAACATTTCTTTGTTTTATGGACATTGATCTTATCATGGACGGCTTCGTTAATTTCTGATCGACCATGGAGTTGTTTTCTTGTATTCTTTCCATCTGTACAGGAAACTTCACCCCATGCTTTTCTTATTGAATCAGTCAAGGATTTTTGCTAATTAACTAAGTCAGTCAATAATTGCGTGAATCTAATCCCTCAAGAAACTAATAGTCGCTTTTGTTGCCAACCATTTGGATCCTTATTTTAATTATGCTTAACAGCAGGTGCTGATAATTTCCTGTTTCAAATCCCATATTCACTCTTGTATCTTGGATCAACAGAAGACACCAACAAGGATGTAATATATCAGACTCCATCTGATGACTCCAGATATTCATCTACGCCAATCCTAATGGAACACCCAATAGGACTAGAGGCTCAACTGATTCTTACTCTTATTGTTCGGTTTCCCATTTTGAAAGTGCTTACATTAATCTTCTTCAGACTGACTCCTTTAAGGAGATTAGCTTCCTATTTTGCTTTGAATACCATACCTATGTTTCCTTTCTTTGATCCGTCGTGCCTGAAGAGATATTGTTTTTGTCTTATTCTCGGTAATAACAGTCATATAAACATTGTATTTTGTTTAAAAATAAAAACATGGATTAAAATATAAAACATAAAATGAGATTGCGTGTGGGTGTGTTAGGTGGCTCCTGATAACCAAAGGTTTATTTGTAAACCTATAATACACGTGTACCTTGGGTGGATTAAGGTTTGTTTTCTATTTTTAATTTATTTTAATGGTTTTTTATATTTTTTATATAGTTCGAAAACCATGCTTTACACACCAGGCATGGAACGTTTTTACAAGCCACTCCATTAAGCGGGGAAGTGGACTCACATGATCTCTTAATAAAGATCATGAATATTAAATGGGACTAAATTGAATGGTCATCGACAGTTAAGGCTAAATGGGCTCGAACTCTCTTTTCCAGAATAAAAGTAGTTATTGGATTTATTTATTTATAGAAGTCAAATCAGAGCGAATTACTATTATCATTTTAATGCTAGATTGTCGAATTAAAAATAATCGGATGAAAACCATAACTGAACCGTGAGTACATATTCCAGTATTCTAAATACCAAATTTTTTATTAAATTTCACAACGCTAGATTAGAATCATGTAATGTATAATTGCAAAAGGTTTTTGTCCTTTAAATCCATACAAATGACAAATTTTATGCAACTCACCTAAAATTTGTTCTTCAAAGATGGCAACTATATATCAAACTAAAGTTAATTTCACTTCCTCGTCGAGAGATTAAAATCTGACAAAGTTAAACCTACTCAGATTACTGCAGTTAAAAGTTAGAAAGTTTGCAGTTCTTTCGGTTCCTTGTTTTAGTTCACTGTTCACTGTGACTCATCTGATTTCTAGGGTTTCTGTACGAAGAGTTCGTAGAGAATTTTATACGTAGGTTGGAGTGGTTTGTTTTCATGTTCACTTGGAGACGTATTTAACATAGCATGCATGTTGAGGTTTGTTACTTCATGACTGCCGCACGGAATGTATCATCTTATAACAGATTGACTAGCCACGTGAGTTAGTTCTCATGTTATTTTGTATATTTTTCTTGTAGTAATACTGTAGAATTGTCATAGTGAATGATCGTTTTATTTAAAGTCTTTGAGAAGCTAGATATTTTTCTATTATTATACAAAGCAGTTAGATTTGTAATTGGCCAATCGCAAGAAATATTTTCACTGAATTAGCTTCAGTATTAGCATTTTGTTAGGCCTTGCCGGATTAACTCGTTGTGGGAATTTTGATGTTGAGCCAAGAGAAGGGAATGTCCTTAATTTGTAATAGTTTGGCAGTATTGATTCTTAGTTTCTTTTGAAGGTAATTACTATGATCGACCCACTTCATATTATGATGTATAATTGCATTCCAAGGTCTTTAACTGTTGTAGCGTTTATTAAGACGGTGCATGAATATTTGTTTTGAAAGTTGCGGTTGGTTGATTCAGGAGAGATCATTTGTTTTGAGAATGTGTTAGTTGGAGTTGTTAAGGTTCATACTAGCTCATAGCATCTTACTTTTTTGCTGTGATGAGATGAACAGAAATGTTGCCCAACCAGCAACCAATCTGCTCGAAGATACAAAGGCAGAGTACTCAAGTGATAAGTAGCCTAACCTTATTGTAACTATTCTGCTAGTTCTGTTGCTCGCTGGAGATATACTCTAAGATCAATTCTTTAATCATCTGCATTGAAAAGGCGACCATTTATGGACAATGCCATTCACATGGAGCCTTCGTAACTCAGGTGGTTTCGATGGCCCATTGATTGAAAAGATCTGGTTCGAATCCCGCCTATGACAAAAATGTTATCATATTTTTTCAGCAAAAGGTGAGTTAGCAGATCTCATAAGAAAGTGAAGGGTAGTTTTCTCTTGGGTATTTTGTCCCATAAAACAAGCAAACCGGTCTCGTGAACACATTTATCTACAGACAAAGCATTGGTATCTCACCACTACGTTGTGAGGAAACACACCATTCGCATAAATGTTAGATAATGTGAGTGATAAAGTGATGCCCAGAAGCAAACCAAAATATTTACAATTAGTTCACTTCCAATAATTCTCTTCCAATTTTTGCATTCATTAGTTCGGCATTTTTGCACTAATTATTTTACAGCTGGTCATTTATTTGTTTATGGTTTACTGCAAATGTTTTGTCTCACTGGGAATATTTGTTTTGTTTAAGTCAATCCGACTACGAAGGTTATAAACCTATTGCCAAAAAAATAAAATAAAATTTGAACTCACTTATTTCCATCGTATTGTTTACATCTTTTGAACTATTTTCTTATGTGTCCTTCAGCAGGATTAATTTTCTTTTATTTCTTCATAAATAGATCCACCCCCCCCCCCCCATAGTTTCCGTACTTCAGTCTGTAAAGTCGGCGATGCCTTTCGGTTCGAAAGACGGATTCGAATTCCCTCAATATAACGAAAACTGTTTGTATGGAGTTTCATCTGAAGGCGAACTCATATGAAACTCGGATTTTACGTTCATCAAGAAAGGCAAACTGTTTCTCACTGTTTCTGGCACTGAGATTTCGAATATTGCCTCCTCGGTATGCTCATCTTTCCGATTATCTTACGCCACTGCTTACAGACCACCAACACAACAAGACATGTGAAACATGTCTTATTGTGTTGGTGGTGCCATATCTTGTTGTGTTGGACAAGTGCTGGACAAGGCATGTGAAACAGTTTTTCACAAGAAAGCTCTCTTCTCTACTGAACTCCACGATAGGGACTCTCCATCTTTTTTCGAAATTCTGAGAATATAGGTCATATTTGCATACATATGTTTGATGCATATTATATTGATGGTTACACGGAGGTCGCAGGATTTAGCGTTCTAGAAACCCCAGTGTTTGACTGGCTAGGACTACACACGAGAATATATATATATATATATATATATATATATGTAGAAAGTATTTTTACCTTGGGTATAAATATGTTAAAGAAATTACTTGGTATCTTTAATATATATATATATATATAAAGGCATAAGACAAACCACCTTATCCTAATGAGAAATTATAAAGTAACAGAAAATCACTTAATTTAGGAAATATTGTTTATGATTTCTATTAAATACTAAATTTCGCCTAGGTTTCCTAGTCATTGTGAATATAATTGAAAAGAGATAAACACAATAAGAACAACATTTATATTTCAAGCGCCTGAAAATGTATACTAGCAACTACAGGAGAATAACTCCATGTACGTCTTTTAGAATTCAAAAAAATAAATTTAAATATTTACACAGGAAATAGGAGTGCTACTTAGAATGACTTCCCAAAATTCTGAAAGTTGAAGGCAATCGTTTTTGTTAAGAAAATAACTTTTGTGTAGGACTTTAGTTCTGTTAGGATGAATTCTCTGAATAGTAGATAAGGCCACTAGCTGAACCAGACTTATCAGACAATTGCAGTAAAATACTCTTGATATTCTTCTAGATGAATCTGAGTAGAACGAACTGTCTGCCCAGCTCATAATAACAAATGCCGTTTGAACAAGGGATGTTGTGAACTCCACAATACGAAAGAGGAAGATGTTTTTCTTTTAGAAAGGCTTGGAAGGAAAGAAGAAAAGTTTACGAACTGGACGGGAAAAAAAAAACTTGTAAGTCAATTTAGCAAAGAAGTCTCACAAATTCCTGTGATAATTCTTTATCCGATAGAATTGAAATTCTAGAAAGTTTTCGAGGAGGATTAAGATGAAGGCCATAATATTGATTCTTTTATCGATTTTGTATGTATTATAACCAGAAATGAAATGTAGAAATGAAAGTAATTTTGGTAAATAAGAATTGCTTATTTAAAAGCGAATCTGTAGAAAATAGCTTATGTACACGATGAACTGGCCGACAGAAGTGATGACATGAAGCAGATTTACCAGCATGAATTATTATTATTATTATATTATGTTTTTTTGTATAATGAGAACTGTAAACTGCCATTAGGTTTGCGCAAAAAGCGAATGTTGAGAAAAGGAAGAACAACTGTTAACTTCTGCTTGAAGTGTAAATTTAATTCTTGGGTTTACTGAATTAATTTTTCAAGAAATTCATGACGTTCCTAAAAGGAAGGCTCCATACAGAAAAAAACACCATCAACATATTTATATTAAATAGGAAACTCATTCCTGATCTTATTAAAAATTCGAATAATTGTCAGGAGGAAATTTATTGCGTAATATTTATGTTGGATCAGCCAGTGGGATGTTTGTGAAGAAATACTTTACAGGATCCGTTGTTCATGCGGCATTTGTAATTTGCGACAGACCGGTCTTTCAGCTGAGATTCGTCTAAAAGAACGTCAACAGGATATTTTTTTAAAGCATTCGATAAGTCTGATTTGGCCAGCTATCCTTATCCAACAGGCATATAATTCAAGAATATATAAAGAAAGTTGTGAAGCCCACATTCACAATTCGAACCTCAACAAACGATTGTCTTAAATTTCCCCAATTTTGGCAAGTCATTATAAGTAATGCTCCTCATTCCTGTGGTACATATATTTTCAATTATTTAAGTTTATTTCTATGAATTCTAATACTTATATATGCAGTTATCCTCGTCCAGTTGATAACGTATTTTCAATTTCTTCATTTAAAAAAAAAATGAGACATACGAAATCCATTGCGCTTGTGGTATTTGTTACATAAACCAGATTGAACGGTGTGGCGAGATCAGTATGTTTGAAGATATACAAGGAGTTGAGGGGGGGGGGGGAATAAATAATGCACAGATCGTGATTATATAGGACAAATACTGTCCACCAGTATTTGTCGCAGTAGTCTTGGAAAAAACCGAAATGCCATATATTTATAATAACTGTTTTATAAGAAAATTTAAAGGAGATTCAGAAATGCTTCGTATCCGCCCACAATATTACTAAAACTAATGTTTAATCCTACACCAAGTCTGATCTTCATTCATCAAAACTGCCAAAACCGTGAGTGTGACACGCGCTATGCCATAGAATCTACGAGCAATAACTAGCATTGTTCCAACACTTTCGAATTAGTTAACACAGCACATTATTCTTTTTTCCGATCATTTTGTTTACCTGTACTAGTTTTCAAGTGAAAAAATACATCCCCTGTGTACATCTGCATTTTTATAGGCCTTTTATACATATCTTGGATCCACGATCCGTTTGTATTGTTTATTTTAACAAATCCGTTTCATGTTTAGAAACATGAGGTCTCCATACCGGGAATTAAATGAAGATTTTCCTAAAGCACAGAAATATTTCGTGTTCATGATAGCATGTACTGACATGCGTCGCAATTTAAGTGTTCTCGTTATTTTGTTTATCTCTTTCCAACTGTATTGAGAATGGCTAGAAATCCTAGCCAAAAATTCTACAAATACTAATTTTTTTTTCCTAATGTAAGTATCATTTTGTGACTTTATAATTTTATCATTGTGTCGCCTGGTTACGTCTCAATATTTTGACTCACATTATCCTGAAAGTACGATTATGAATGCCAATCTTGACAGGTTTATTATTATTATTATATCAGTGTCTGGTGAATCATTAGTACAGTCTGTTAATTCTACAAGGTCCACTGTTTCCTCTGCTTGCACTAACAGCAGTCATTACACACAGATTTTATTTAATTTATTTAATGATGATACAATGGCCTTGAGACTTATATAAATCGAGGTACAATACCATCTCAGTTCCCCCCCCCCCACACACACACACACCACCACCACACACATTCTTTTTACTCAAGCTCGGGACTGCATACCGAATGAAGTCTATGTCTCGATTTTAGATATTTCTGATCGTAATCCGTGTGTGTTCACGAAGTTTGGTTTGCCTGTTTCGAGGGACGAAAAACCGAGTTTCTGGATGATGAAAAAAAAAAAAAAAACCTCTACCTCGTACGATACTGGCAAACTCATCGTTCGTCGAAAAAGACCAGACAAAGTTTCCTCCAGTGACAGACGAGAATAGAACCCAGGTCTTTCCGAACAATGAGATTCGCCTATACCGATTGAGCGACAGATTCTCTATTACACGCATTTGATTATAACTTAAACTTGTAAATGAACATCGGCTATGTCGTCCCACCTTCTGAATCTTTTTTTATAATTAATAGATCAGCGGTTGTCCTCTTGAAAGTGTGTTGCAGATGATTACGTGATTTTTGTCTCATGATATGTTTTAATCGACAAGTGGAAAGTGTTTTGACCAGTTCAGTAGCTGTCCAATAAAAACATGTTTTAGCTTGCCAAACAGAAATTTGATTTTTAGTCACTAATAGTCATTTGTCTAACATGAACTGAATGTGTGAAATTCATTCAGGCTCAACCGTTAAAATAATTGAAAATTACGACACACTCGATTGTGATACTTCAAATTGCTTCAGTCTGTCCGTGTCTGGAAATCTTGTGCTATTGATAGTTGGTTATAGTATTAGGTCGAAGTGTCAAAATAACTGAACATAATTCTCTTTGAATTACTTTTTTTCCTAGATGAGTTCCTCTTAAGATTCTACTAATTATGGACGTTCACATACAAGTAGGATCGAAAGAGATTAATATTTCAAGCAGTCAACAATCTTTAGATCCGCCTCCTTCATATACTGAAGCAACTGACTGTGAGTTTTATTTTAATAATAACGTTTCCGATATCTATTTTAATGTTATATAAATTTCATTCATCAATAAAAATTCAATAAAAATAATAAGACGCAAAAGCCAAAATTTCACTGAGGTTATTACTCATAATAAATTAAGTGAAAGCTTCTTCTGTGATTTGTTAAATAAATAATAGCATAATATCGAAATTCATGTTCCGTGCTTTATTAAAGACATACACACACAAAAAAAAAAAAAAAAAAATCCAGCAACCGTTTTCCTGAGCTGTTAATTACAAAAGCACACATATCACACTGACACTTCCTAGCTGGAGACAAAACTAACCGCTCACTGAGTTTGCTTCTCACTGTTCACCACAACAGAATGCAAAAAAAGAAAGAACTTGTAACTTGAATGAACTGTATATTTTTAGCATTTTTAATTTAATAAAATTATAAGTTTTCGAACTATTAAAAATATACAAGTGTAGTTTCTGTTTTATGATTCCCATCTCTTTAGTTTTCTAAGTTCAAAATTAAAATTATTTTCGTTGACAATTTTATAATATGATTACAAATTGCAGCTACATGTCCCCTTCCTACTCGAACTATTTGCACAAGAATTCGAGAAGCAAGAAAAAAGTGTTCAGGTCCTTTGGCATTTCTGTTGGCAGTTATTTCCATCTTGATTAAAATCGGTAAGTATTTTATTTAGTTGATTTTTGCATGTTCATTATTACATTTATTTATATTATCAGTGACAATGCACCGATGTGTATCATCTATGAATGAAAAACGATCTCGTAATTTATTCTTCATTTGGAAAGACCTCGTTCATATGCCGTCTGGGACATGAGCGCTGTTCGACTTGAAGGCGATTTATCGAGTCACATATGGAGATCGCAGAGTTTTTTTGTTTCTCACGTAAACTTTTCAAAGATTTTTAATTCAACAATACGGACGAACGAGCAAAAAGAACACGAGTAATTAACATATATATTGCCTCACAGCCTTAATTCCGATTACTTTGCTGGAGCAAAGATTCAGATTAAGAATAGCATAGCCATCAACTGGAATGCACACGCAGCGTGCGTTCAGTTTTCAAATACACATTGAGATCCATCAGGCAACTCAGTCGTGGAATATGACGGTGAGTAGACCAAGAAATGCAGAAGTCAAGATTTCGTAGAAACTGCATGTCTGCATTTCCGGCCTGGTTGGCTGAGTGAATAAAAATTTGCTCTCCGCCCACCATTGATTGTGTAACATGATTATGAATGTCTTTAAGTAGAAGATGAATTTCGTCGCTCAGTCTGCGACTAATCAATCATCATGTTTATTGGGCGCGTTAGTGGCTTCATGAAGTTCCTCGTTTGAAGTCTACAGCAGAGCTTTCGGTTTATCCCTTAGCCTACTGCGGAACTAACAGTAGGTCTGTATACTTCCCTGAGTAAGCCTGAGTATGCCTAGTTTTCAATGCAGCACATAAAAGTAGTAGTTTCCACTAAACATGGCAGATCGTTCTGTGTATCAAAGTGCCTTAAAAAAATAGCATTTTTCCGTCAATCGCTAACAGCGGTATGGAAGGAGCAACGAATACACTAACCTACAGAAAACTTTAAACAGCGGGATTACACACACACACACACACACACACACACACACACACACACACACACACACACAAAGGGCGTGCCTTTACAACGGATAGTGCCTATTGCTGAAATGGAGCAAAATTTTCCGGGGGTGTACATTACTTCTACAGTTCAAGTAAGTCATGTCTGTTGCGATTTAAACCTTGTTTTTGAGCGGTGAGGATAATGGCGTAATTTCGTTTCTCTCTCTCTCTCTCTCTCTCTCTCTGTCTAGTCATTTTGGTAGATTTGATATAAGATATATTGGTATAAAAAATTTCCAGAATCCATCTTTTGAAATAGAAGCAATTTCAAAATTTATGAAAGTGTAGTCGTTATCATCATCACCTAGACTGAATTTTTCGTCTTATAAAATATGCAAACTGGCATTGGAGAACACTCATAATTAGTGAACAGACATGATACACTTGCGTGATAGACATGTGAGCTGTAGCCACTGATCAGCGCCATTGTTTGAATACGTACATTAAAAGTCCTAAATTTTTCCTGATGAAATTTTATTGTTGCTGAAGGACGGTTTCATAACTGAGTGTGGCATGCTAGAGAAATAGAAATATTTTTTATTTAAAATTACTGACTTCTCCATTAGTTGGTAAAAAAGTTTCTTACTTCTTTTTTATAGCCAGATGTCTGGTTGTAGCAGGGATTTTTTTCGTCCTACCCACTGCAATGATAACCATAGGTAAGAACCATCATTTCTTGTTATAGAATGTTTATGATAGTTACCTAAACCTGAATTCTCGTTTTATTTTTCCTGGGCATATTCTGCAGTTGAACCTAATTCCTTTTAATAATTTTTTCTTATACAATAGTAATTTCCAGAAGTAACTTCCTTTATTTGGTTATATTTAATCATTAGAATAGTTGCAACTTCGATGTAAGCAGCAGCAAGTATAAAAAATAGAACCGTAAAACTTGAAAAATTAAAAGGGAAAAAACATTAAAAGTCTAAAAATGTGTAACGTAAAACCCTAAATAAAGAAAAAAAAGACTAATGTAAAGACCTCGGAAGCAGAAATAAATGCATGATTTAAAGATAAAATCCATTTACGGAGTGAAGTAATGCCGTTTCAGGAAAAGAAATCATCGTCAGTGTCGTAATGATTATTATTATTTACTTCGCTTATTCTTAATTCATAGCGTATGCTTTAATCAAATCTTTAATCATCGTTACCCTTTTAGCCTCTCTGATATCTCAGGTTTTGAAATTTTAATATTAGATTGAATTTTATCTCACTTTTTTCCTTACCATTAATATCGTTTTCCTTCGTCACCATCTACATTTCGATATCACGTTTTAAATATCGTAATTGCATAATGTGCAGAAAGGTTAGGCAAAAATAGCGATATCTGATCATTTCATTATATTTTTAATTTAAAGAGAACTGCATTTGAAAAACAAATTCCGATCCAAGCGTGCTTCATAAAATAATGGTTTGTTTTGTCTCTTTATATGTTATGATCATTATTATATGATTGTTGTGGTATATGCCATTCAGTGGTTTTCGACTCTTGGTGCTCCTGTGAACAAAGGATAATTGGGTGTCTCCGTTGCGCAATTAGAAAAACAGCGGAGAATTGCGCCCTTCGATTGGAAAAGACCTGAGTTCCATTCTCGATGTGACGAGGGGGAATCCTTATATTGGATTTTTCAATTGGAGATGAGCAGATCTTCTACGTTGCAGGGTTTTTCATCATTATGTGATTGTTGTGGTATATGCCATTTAGAGGTATTCGACTCTTGATGATCCTGTGAACAAAGGATAATTTAGTGCCTCCAGTGGCAATTGGAAAAACAGCGGAACATTGCGCGCTTCGATTGGAGAAGACAATGGTGTCAACATGAGTTCGATTCTCGTTGTGAGGAAGGGAGTCCTAATATTGCATTATTTAATTGGAGGTGAGTTAGTCGATCTCATACGTAGCAGGATTTTTCTCCCAGAAATTGGGGTTTTCATTCCCCGTGCAGAAAAATCGGCCTTCAGAACACACGCAATTTGAAGTCAAAAAATACTGTTGTTGGTGATGATGGGCGGTGGTTGGCGTTGATGGTATTAGTGTCGCAGTGGAAGAATTAAGTAGCAGTAGAGAGGGTGAGATGCATTTAGCGACGTAGAGTAGATTGTCCTACTGCGATGAGTCATTGCACGCCATGTGTAATGTCACGTGATAATAATAATAATAATAACAATATAAATCAAACATTAAGTTCAAATATAACATAAAATCCTCATTAAGCTCAAATACCTAGTGTTGTGTAAGGAGGAAGAAAACGCAATCCGGAGGAGTCCATATTCCTCTAGGAATCTGTCGTACGTATTCAATTTCACTTTCTGTTAAAATGCACCATAAATATCCTTGCAGTTTAGTTTCGTATTTCAGTAATCATTTTCAAATGTGTTTTCTTTTTTTATTTACAGGTTCTATTTATCTCAAAGACTGCCCATCACAACGTTTCATTCCCATTTACTTGATTGTAGGAGGCATATTTTGTTTGTTCCAGAACTTGTGGATGACGATTTGTGTCGGTAAAAATAATATTGATAGAAATCTAAGTCGTTGTGGATGGATTGTTACGACCGTCAATATTGCTTGGTTCATAGCAGGTGGGTAACAAACGATTTACTTGAGATGGAATTTATGTAATATTTATTACATAAATTATTTACTTGGAAGTAAATAGTTGAATAAAAAGAAAACATTTATTATCATAATAATTCAATTTCATTATTTTTTTTATGAGAAACAAAAAAGTGATGTGTTGTTGAAAAGGTCAAACGAATTGACTCCAGTTATTTCATCAAATCTAAAAGTCATTTAATAATTTAATTTAAAAAAAACTGAGTTATAAATTATTTATATTTACATAAATAATGATGATGATTTATATATATAAAGCACCTGATTTAAAAGAAAATATATATCAAGGACTACTGGCAGCCCGTCGTAAATAAGTAGCCCAGTATATAAGTATATTTACTTATATACTGGGCTACTTATTTATATATATATATATATGTGTGTGTGTGTGTGTGTGTGTGTGTGTGTGTGTGTGTGTGTGTGTGTGTGTGTGTGTGTGTGTGTGTGTGTGTGTGTGTGTGTGTGTGTGTGTACACCTTCTTACCGAGCCACTTCTGGAAGTAAATGATCGCTGGTGTTCGCAAGAAAGTTGTTTTCTTCCAGAAGAGACCAGTTTATAACTGGTGGTCAAAAAAATCGAACAAAGAAAGTACCTAATTATACTTGTGGTATTAATTTTTACAAGAAGAATACTAAAAGTGAAGAATGTGATTGAAAATGTAAATAAAATCAGCAAAGTGTATGAATTGGATAAAAAAATTAGTAAATACTAAGCAATGGCAGTAAATTTAATTGCAATTGGGATGGAAGGAGATAAACTGGAAGAGGTCACAAAACAATTATATACTTAGGCAAGTTGATCAGAGACCGGTTAACAAACAAAAAGAAACTATTAAACAGTGAATAAATGTAGACTGATCTACTTTGACCAAACTTAGAAATATATGGAAAGATGCACGTCTCTCTCTCTCTCTCCTCTAGAGAATGGTGCTTTCCACAATTCCTTATGTTAATGAGACTTGAGTTATCAAACGGACAGAAGAATAAAGATTTTTAGGCTTTGAAAACATGTATTGGAGTTAAATAAATAAAACAGCATGGACCAAAATGAAAATCAATCGGTATATCAGAAAAGAATTACATTATTTCAATCGTCATATTTCAGTAATAACATGATTCAAAGAAAACAGGTACAATGGTATCAACGTCTACAGAAAGACTACTAAACGATTTCCTGAAATTCTCCAAAATAAAAGTAGAAGCAAATATATCTGGGAAGACAAAGAAATGGATATAAGGCATCAAGAACGCTTTCAGAATGTTAACAAACTTGACTGAAGGTAATTGGACTACAAAGCTCTTATCCATGGTAGCCTCAATCCACCTTATGCGGAAGGAGAAGATAATTATGAATATTAATTCGGATTAGAAATATCATAAGGCTGCACTTGCTGGTTGATAAAAATAAACTTAATTTTCGACAATGAGAGGATATAAGAATCACACTACCATATTTCAATAAAGACAAGCTGCATAGCCACTTTCAAAGATTAGGAATGTCTGTTCATAAGCGTGCGTAGATCAGTCGATAATACGATGCCCTTTGGTTGGAATGATCTACGTTCAAATACCGTTAACGATGCGACAAACCTTCATGCGAACTCTTCAAGCGTGAGTTAAACGGCGTATGAGTGGTGCAGTGTTTTTAACTCTTAAACCCGGTTTTTTATTGCTGGAATACTAACCACCTACAGAACGCACACTATTGAAAAAGTGTCCAGGTGGGAAGACCTAAAATAAATGGATAGAAAACATCAAGAATCTTATAGAAATTTAAATAACATATATACCGTATTTGCCGGCGTATAAGACGCATCGGCCTATAAGACCCAGATACTGTAAATACTGTAAATTCATCATAATATTCAGTGATAAATTTTTTTTCCAAAAAAATATATACAAAAGAGGGGGTATATATTTTTTTGAAAAAAACTTTATCACTGAATATTATGATGAATTTACAGTATTTCAAATATGAAGTAAAAAGTAGGTCTACTTTCAACAAATACGTAATCTAACTAGGAAAGAGCACCCACCTTTTAATCCTCTTCGTCAAAACCCAGAAATTCATCTCCAGAGCTAAATGAAGAGAACTTGAAACCTCTTGTAAATCAGAATCTGAGTCCTCATACAACAGACAGTCCTCTGTACCATCCAGTACATTACTAATGCCAGGCCTCATTCTTCTTCCTGATGGCGTAACCTCAAAATCTGAGGACTGCATCCAGCTATTCCAATTCTCCTTCAGAAATCCCTTAAATGATTTTTTAATACAGACATCTAAAGGTTGAAGCTGACTAGTTAGACGCGTTAATGATGAATCGATGAAATTCAATAATTTTCAAGAATAATCATTTTTGTAGACACTGAAAGTCCCGCTTTTCTGTGGTCTAAAATCCAAGTATTCAGTTCTGCTTCAAGTTCTGGCCATTTTTCAGTTCCACTTCGCAGGTTATTTTTACTGTGAGTCTCTTTTTAGATCCTCTTCCTTATTCTGCCAAGTTCTTATCATTTTCTCAGTTCGAAGTGGCCCGAAATGCCTCTCTGCAGGCAATGTTTCCATGTTCTTTAGCATACGCAATCACACGTAGCTTGTAACTTTTTGTAGTCATTGCTGCAATATTGCAGCAATGCCGACGTTTTTCAGCCATAATTTGCCAAGACATTTAGAGAAAATTTAACGGCAGATCTGTAATTTAACGGTATCCGGAGAATTCATCGAAAAGGCAATTCATCGAAAGACAATTCATCGAAAAGGCAATTCATCGAATGAACAATTCCCCGAACGACAATTCGTCGCAAATGCAATTCATCGAAAAAACAGTCTCCGAAAATTTAAAATTTTCGAAAATGTTATGAGACAATTAATCCATTTAGAACAAAACCTGAACCGTGAATAAGGAGATTACAATGCTACTTTCATAGGGAAAAATTATAGAACAATATGGTTCTTATAGTCTTTCTTGTCCGATAACTGTTTCATGTCTGTTCGTGGGACTGATTTGCCTGTTTCCGGAAGAAAAGCCCAGCCGCATCTATATTATGCCTGCTAACTTACCTTTAGCAGAACAGGACTGATAAAAATTATGCATAAATGGAACCAACTACCCAGGTCTTTCTAACTAAACGGCTTCGTTTTTACCGACTGAACTATGCGGGCTTTATTACTATTATTGTTGCTAGTATTGAACTATGCGACTTCAATACAGCAATTATTATGGGATGAATTTTACTCAGATTCGCTATTTGAAACTTTTACAAGAAAATGTCGAACCTTTCTAGTTTTCAGTTCAGCTATATTCGGGGTGACAAAGAAATAATGTGTCAAAATTATGTACTGTATTACAAAACCTCTGTGACTTAAATGACTTAGTAGAAGTTGTTGGTACAAGAAGCTGTCTGCATGGTTCAGTTTTTGTTCTAAATGGATTACTTTTACCATAACATTATCGAAAATTTAAAATTTTCGGTGAATTGTTTTTCGATGAATTGCATTTTCGACGAATTGTCTTTCGATGAATTGCCTTTTCGATGAATTGTCTTTCGATGAATTCGCTTTTCGATGAATTTTCCTGTAACTAATTTAACAGCTGTGATCGTCGATGACTGCGCATGCGCATTCACTGAACTCTACGTAACTGGAATGCTCTCACACACCGCAAGGAAATAAGAAAGAAATCGCGTAACTCTGAACTGAGAAAATTTCCAGAAATGAAAGTAATAAAAAACTGAGTATCGGTGTATAAGACTCGCACCCTGTTTTTCAGACCTATTTTCAAAGAAACTGTGCGTCTTATACGCCGACAAATACTGTAATTAAGATGCATTTCTACACCATTCAGCCACAATGGAAACATACCAATGGCATGTTTGGAAAATGAAAGGGGATCAGAAAGAGAATCTGGTTTCATAAGTTTGAGGTGCACAGTAAATTAATGTTTTCGAGCAGCTGCTTTTGGTTTCGACAATTTCGGAAGAAAATGGAATAATAACAGCGGCTAATTCAAGAAAGCATTCATTGTCCATGAAGTGACAGTAAAAGAGACATTTGGCAGAAACTGAATGTCTGTTTGGGGGCGAAATCGGAATGACTCTTTGAGAACGGATCATCATCCTTTAATTTGATTGCTCTCTTTTAAATAGCATTAAACCATCTTAGCAATTCATGTTAGCATCCCAAATATGTGAGCAGTAGTCCGTAGTTGAGCGCATTTTGAATTTGTTTTATATTGTTAGCAGTTACGGAGGTGAAATGCAGTGTATTCTGTGGAAAAGTACATCAGGGGTTTCAAAAATAGCGTAAAAATACAGCTCAGTGTAAAGCATAAACACATCTCAGCTACAGAATAACCCGTGTTATTCTGTAGCTGAGATGTTATTGTGTTTTTTTGTAGGATGAGACCGAATGATCAGGTTATCCCAAGAAGAGAGATCTTATCATGTTTGGATATCTGAGTGTGTGTTATGGGTGACAAAATTTTATATGGGTAACTTTCATAACAATATAACAGTCCTCTTTAGCCCTGTGGAAACTGTTTTTTCATCCATAGCGCTAAGGCAGCCTGAAGAAACACGCTCTAGGTTCTATTCTAGTTACCAAATAGAGGAGCTTTTTTTCCCCTTCTTCTACAACCAAATCCTGACTTTCTCGATCTCTGGCTCAGGTAAACAGATTTTTTTTTCTCCCAGAAACTCGGGTTTTCTTCCCGTAAACTCAAGAAGACCGAGCGTACTACCAAGACTGTTTCAGGCAATAATATCTTTTGTTCGGATTAAGGACCACGAGGTGGTAACACTTGTCTACCTCCTCTTCATTGAATGCTATTTAAAATTAGCGATGATCTTGAGCCAATTATCTCAGATTGGCTAATGGAGGAGTTTGGCTGAAGCGCAGGCTCCACAAGTTAGATAAGGCTAAAGAACTAAAGCTACCTAATGTTAGTTGATTTTTTATTTATATTATTATTATTATTTTGGAATGAGCTAGATGTAGGCATATTTCCACGTCTTATAGGGTTGATATCATTCGAATAAGAAATGTTTAAGAATCAACACAGGTCATGTGTTTGTTGTGGGGACAGTCTAAGAGATAATGTCAAGACTCGATTTCTGCTAGAAAGTCAGTTCTTGGGAGATTAGACGTACTTCGCATTTTTCCTTGATGCAAGAAGTGGAAGAAAAGAAATGCCAATAGGTGAGTCTTGTCTTTGGGGATGTTCCTATAGTACCTGGTTGTCGGTAGTAATATCTGTGGGCAGACGTTTTCTCTCTTGTCCTTAGGAGGGGAGACTAGAATGCTCGAATATTCAAACTATGAGATACGTCTGGACATTTGGCTCTTACAAATCAGATTTAGATTATTTATTTATTTATTTATTTTTGCAGTTGTTGCAAGCTGCGATGCAGGCTGAGTGTTACACTGAAGTTTTAGTCTTACGACATTTACTATAGAGCCATTCTTGATGAGCTCATTTTTTTTCATAGACTGCTTTGATATATTTATTAGAGAATCAAAACTTAAATAGAAATTAATATATTCTGATTTTGAGTTGAACATGAGAGGTGAAGATCTTCGTTTTAGTGAGCATTATTTCTTTTAATTCAACCACACCATGGTGTTTGAATAAGGTAAACTGAAGCAGTAATTGTGAAACGGAAAGGAGTAGAAGTCAGTGAGGTCAGCCCGTTTGTACCCATGGAAACGCAAATTGAATAAGATTGTGATCCGAGTTACCAAGCGAAAACTAACATCTGCCGATGATTTGGAAGTGGGATTTTTTAATAAGAGGTTAAGAGTGTTGTCAGAAAGTTACACGTTGTTTGTTGTATTAGATGGGTGGACTCTCTGTGTTACGTTATTATTAATGTAGAGAGGGAGGAATCCAATTTGAACAGTAAAAGGAATCCCAGCGTGGGCAGTGAATCGAACAGGTCAGTGATTATATAAATTTTGATAAGTTTGAAAACATCCAATGGCTGTAATAAAATTTAGTAAAGAGGTTTTGAACCAAAACAGCTTAAATAGAAGGGATAGATCTTTGTCATTATCAGATCTCGGATTTCTTTTCTGATTAATATACAGTTTTTTTGACAGAAGAAATTGTCCAAGATGTAGTTTGGACAGTTGAGTTTTTGATAGGAATAAGCTTGATTTGGATAAAATTAGGCAATCCTACACATCGATTGTACTGCTGTTGAGAGAGAGAATTTTTAGAAAGTATATACTGGGAATTATGAATGTTTATCCATTTTTGTTTTACAAACATTTCTTTAAAAAACAACTTGTTTCTATATGTTGCGCATCGAAAGACACTTACTAGTTCATTATATTAAATAATGAAAGTGCCTGTACAAATGGAGTATTCATCCTTAGTACCTCCTGGTGCTAAGAATGAAAGCTATTGTTCTGACAATGCGAATCTAGTGCGCGCCTGACTGAAGGAAACTTGTAAACCCTACTTTGGCAGGTTCCTGAATTAGTCGATGTTGGTTAAGCTGGTTTTTTCCTTTAGGAAACTAAGGTTTTTATCCTGTGAACTCAATCGACGGTGGAACACATTGTTTCAGATAATAAGATCCTGCGTTAGTTTTAGGGACAGCAAGATGCATCCCTTGTGAGATTTTCTACACCTAGATGCTGTTTATAATTTAGAATTAGTGATAGTTGAGTGTGAGTCTAACTCTGCGAAAGTGGCGTGTGCCGTCCATGGAACTAGACAGCTCCATGGAATGGAACTTTTAGTAAGCTTTTTCCGACCAGTTCCCGGGTTAGTCCATCTGTGGCAAGAGCAAGTAGGGTTTTTCTTCCTAGAAACTCTGGTTTTTCGTACTGTGATCTCAAGAAACCATGAGATAGCGGCACTTGTCAGCCGGATTTCTTCACTAGTCTTGAACCAGCTATATATGATTGGCTATGTGTGGAGATTGAACTTCCCCCTCATTCTTCAAAAGTTAGATAGAGTTAAACTATCCTGCCTACTGTCTAAGGGGAGAAACGCGTTAGCTGTTTTTTTTTTTGATAGTTTTAATCCGGCTATCTCTTATTGGCTACGGATGGAGATTGAATTTCGCCTCAGTCTGCAAAAGGTAGGACTAAAATAACCTCATCTATTCCTTATGCTAATTTATTTTAATAGATATACTTAAAAGCTTACAAGTTGCATAAAAACAGTAGAGCAAATGCTGCATAAAAATTAATGCAAGAATTGAAGCCTACTGTTTACACGTTTTGTGCTAGATGTGCTTTTATGCACAAAACAAGAATCTTTTTTTACTGGATGATAGCAATCCATAGGGTTCTATCGACATGTCGGTGTTCCTATTTACCAATTTCCCCTTCTCCGAGCCAGGTTCTTAACTTATCAAAGCAAATTTTAAAAATAAATCTTTTACTTAACACACACACACACACACACACACACACACACACACACACACACACACACACACACACACACACACACACACACACACACACACACACACACACACACACACACACACACACAAATTTTAGAGAAATTCTGATACACTTGATAAGGATAGTGATGCCAACCCTGTTCGCATCACCGAATTCACAAAATAATCAGCGACTTTGCTATGGAAGTACATATGACGGAATCTGATGGTGACTTGTTGAAGTGATGAAACTAAAATTTCCAAGAGTTCTTCAGTTGTTGTACTCACCGTGTTGGGTAAATTCACATACATCAAAGTTCTTTAATTTTGAAAACGAGAATGCAAGCGGAGTTAAATTGTTTATCAACCCTTCAACAAGACAGCAGGAAAAAGATAGAAAATAAATAAAAATCTCGCTGTCACATTTTTATTCCCTTATAGGGAGTAGACGAGGCCGTTTAAATACATGTAACGTTTGGAGGATAAGGGGGAAGTCGAGAGTCAATCCAAGGAGGGAGCACGAGATTGTGACAAGCGCCACCATCTCGTGCTCCCTAATCATAATACTATGTATTTATTGTCTGAGATAGTGTGGGGGGTTCTATAGTCATTTTTTTATTAAAATATGAGTAATTTATTCATTATGTTATTTTCTGTTTCATTCAGGTTGCATCTGGGTTTATGGTCAATGTTTCCCTGAGTTCGACAATCCTGGAAGTGAAAAATATTGCGCAAAAACAGTGTACTATTTCGCTTTATGGCTTATCAACTCAACATTTATTGTAATTGGTATAATTATTTTCATTAGCATTTGTGTCACTAATTTCGATAAATCTGATGTGGAACATTGATCAGTTTTATCACTATACCTAATTGAGTTTAGACTGATATGAAATTCACTTTGTAATTTTCGATTTTTATTTCTGTAATCAAGATGTGTTTCCTCATGATGATCATTACGGACTCTCAGTAAATTAAATAAATAAAAAAGGTCTTTCTCGACTTATCAGGTGACATGTTAACTGACTTTCGTATTTGGTATTAAGTTCTAGAAAAAGAAATCAGACAATCTAGAGGTTGATATACTGTACTATACGCTTTCTTGCAGTAATATAACACACACACACACATACATACACACACACACACACACACACACACACGTGTGTTAAAGATATCAATACCAAGCTATATTAAACCTGGTTTTTTACTCCATTTCCCAAGTAAGTAAACAGACAAATAAGTCAAGTTTGCCTGCACGTAATGCAAGTGACTCGTAAAGTAGTACAGGTCTAGGCAACTGTGTGTATATATATATATATATATTATACAGACAGAGATACACACACACACACACACATATACACAGAGAAACAGAGAGAGAGAGAGAGAGAGAGAGAGAGAGAGAGAGAGAGAGAGAGAGAGAGAGTAGCTATATTACAGAAAATAAAATTGCATAATGAATAAAAATGATAAACATAAATACTGTAAACAAAATTTGTTTCAGCTACACAATATTCCACTGCTATATTAAAATTGTTGGCACTATTTTTAATTCAGTTAAATATTCGTATAAATGAATTCCAAAGTATTTTACACACGAAATTTACAGACAGTAAAATACTATTGGTGGTGGCCGTAGTCGGTTGATTAAGTAGTGGAGATGGTGAGCTGTGTACAGTACAGTAAAGTATCCTTCCTCTATGAGTCCTTGGACTTCTTAAAGGTGCGAAATAATAGAAACATTAATATTTTTGTTGTCTTTGTGTCTGGTATGTACATAGTGCATATAAAATGTGATAATGAATGTTTTGTTGTGTAGCCAAAAGACTCATATGGGGTGATGTGACACCAAACGTTTTCCAGTAATATTCCAAATAAAATCATTGCTTATTTATAATAAAGGCCACTTGAGTCCTGTGGACGTTGCAGTTGTATCCGTAGCTCTAGGCCACCTGAAGAAAGATGTTCTCACTTCGAATCGCTTCAATGACTAGAGGAACTTTTTCTAACCCTTTCTTCGACCGGTTCCCAAGCCGGTCGATCTTTTGAATGTGCAATCGAGTTTGTTTTATTTCTCCCGTAAACTCGGTTACTCGTTTTCTAGGTCGCTGACCCCGGCACAGATGGCATCACTCGTCTGAGTGTCTACAGTGGATTAGTGGTAATACTGAGTAGAGATTTAACTGTATCCTGAATCTCTTAAATTTAGAATGGAATAACTGTTGCATGAAACCATTGTTGTCTTTTTTGGAGTTGAATTGGAATGGAAGATCTACCACTCGGAATGGTTCTGCTTCCAATATTGATTGCCACACAGGTAATCAAGCGATCGATAACACATTTATTGTGGTTAATTGGTAATTACATATTGTACGACTGTACATATTGACTGATTATCAGACTGTTATCTAAGCTACAAAAAAGGTACAATAACTAAATCCGCTAACGCCGTTTATTCCCAAAGGAGTAAGCGAGGCATTTATTGGGCAGTTAATCCATATGGGTGGATATTTCAAAATTACTAGCCCAAGATTATCAACAATTGTATTGCTCTCCAGAAAGGAGATTATGGCAGACAATTTTGCAGCCTAGTTGTCTCTCTTACCCTAAGACTGTTGTTGTTTGAAATATCGACAATTTTAAAGTCGATTTTCTTCAGCAAAAGATGAGGTTTCGGTGAATTTTAAGATGAACTGTACAAGGATGTTGGTTAGCACCGACTCTTCTTTCAATGATTTTGGAGGAGAGTGGAGAACTAATAGTGGCCTATTCAGCATACCACTGCCGATGGAATTATCTCTAGTAGAGGTGCAAGGCAGATACTCAATGTCTGTGAGTGATCATTGATTAGCAGGATTGCCCTCTAAGGACTAGAATCAAGGCAATATCAGAGACTATTTTGTTGCTCCATCCCAAATATTGGAGCAATATTTCATGGCTGGTAGGGGATTTGGGCTTTGTACAGGGTTAGCAGCTGTGAAAGTGTGGAGTGGTATCTTGTGCGAAAACGTACACCATAGTTTTTGGAAGCTGCGGAAGCTGAAGTTGAAATGTCGTTTATCCAGGAAAGGTCAAAGGTGCGGATCATTTTGAATAGAGAAATCCTATAAAAAATAAATAAAATAAAGGATGACAGTAAAACGTAGAAAGGAATAACTACAAATGTCACTATGTGATGTATATAATCTACATTACCGAAGGGGAAGGGAAAATGCCATACTGGCGATAGTATATGGGTCAGTAAATTCTTATCGAAAATTTTAAAATGATCTTTAATGGCAGATTAGTCCCAGATTTGCTCAATCTCATTGTAAGTTTGAAATCGTGGGTGAGGATTCGTCAACATGTTAAAGATTTCTTCTTGAAAAATAACTGCTGAATATTCTACGTCTAATTAGCATATAAGTGAGAAGAAACAATTTCTAGATCTCATGCTATTCTCACTACAACTAGATTTATATGTCAAAGAGTAAGATTGGATAATCATTATTATGATTATTATTACAGCTGAAACGATTGTACAAGTAGGCATAATTGTTTGTGTTGCGACGTTTGCATTAAAATACCATATTAAAAATAAAATGACTGGAGAAAACCTTAGTCCGCTTGGCTGAATGGCTTTTGCCGTCCATCCAGCAGGATTCGAATCCCCCAGCAGGCACTGGTGTTCGTGATTCTCATTAAGTGATTGATGAATATCATGCACGGCATTAGCCCACCCCGAAGTTATTTGAAAAAGGTCTGTCTTTGTCTGGAGAGTAGGGTTTTTGTCTGTCCCTGTCGTTTCCACTGTACTAAAGTTCTATAGGTTTACAATCTTTTATGGATATCATTCATATGAAAATTTAATAGAAATCATAATTCTAAAATCTTAGTTAAATTCTATCTACAGAAGAAGAATTCTCATAATTGATTTATTACTTTTCAAATTCTTTGCCACTAAAATTTATTCAATTGTGGAGAATAAAACGTATTGAAGGAGCTTGCAACCTAAAATTGAACATATGATTTCACAACTCTACGGCGTACGCATATAACAGAATATGCACTACACCGGCAGGAATTTTAATTTACATGAATACAGTTTGAAAGGATTTTCAGTATTGCCAATTGTTTCAGAATGTGCGTGTGGCAAATGTAGAGCATTCAAAGAGAGCGTCCAAATGGCTTATTATAAAAAAATAAAAAATAAAAAAAAAGGATGAGTGTGTCAAAAGTTGCAGATGTTTATGCCTCTGCAGCTCGTCATGTTCATTCCAACAAAAGGAAAATATTCTGATTAGTTTTCAACACCTCCGTACCTTAAGCAATACTTCTAGACCATCCAACAGATCTCCTTTATATTGGGTCATAAACTGAAGGTGAGTTAGCCGATCTAATATGACTGTGACAGGAGTTTTCTCGACATGAACTCGCGATGTTCATCTCGCTCACAAGCCAGAACACACGCAGACATAATACACTACAAAACCTTATTTGTGTCGAACTTAACTGCAAACAACCAAATCCATCACCAGTTTCCTTTCAACAGACACTTTCCAACTGCTGGTCTGTTTCCTGTCATGCTTAAGATTTCATGAATTCTTACATTTCCATCTTCTAAAGCCTATTTATACTGCGGTTTTTCTCTAAGTCTTGTTCTTGTCATTTTACCTTCAAACTCTTGTTTTGAACTTGCCAATAAAAAATAAATAAATCAGCTAACGCCTTTTATTCCCTTATAGGGAGTAGGCGAGGCCTTTATACCCTATCTAGCTTTTGGAGACTGAGCGGGCAGTTCAATCTCCACCGGTAGCCAATCAGAGATAGCTGGCCCATGTCTATCACTAATTATAGCAGCCATCGATGAAGAGGCTAGCAAACAAGTGCTGCCATCTCTTGGACCTAACCCTAACAAGATATGTCACTGTCTGAAATAATGTGGGTACTACGGTCGATTTTCTTGTGTTTACGGGACGAAAAACCCGCTTGCCCATGCCAGAGATCGACTAACTCGGGAACCGGTC
Source organism: Typopeltis vanoorti (assembly GCF_054136105.1). Classification (NCBI taxonomy): domain Eukaryota; kingdom Metazoa; phylum Arthropoda; class Arachnida; order Uropygi; family Thelyphonidae; genus Typopeltis; species Typopeltis vanoorti. Next base: position 70,154,406 of record NC_143555.1, read on the forward strand.
GAAGATAGGCTTAGAAAAAGTTCCTCCAGTCAGCGACTAGACTAGAACCTAGGTCTAACTGCGGCCAAGCACAGAGGACGCAAGCGCCACTTCCACTGAGCTACACAGGCCTGTTGAACTGGCCATACCACCATAAATGACTTTTGCTCACACTCCTCTTTCCAAAGCTAGAAGTATAAACATTTGTGATTCAGCTTTTGTTGCGATCTGTCACTCCCCTCATTTTCGTTCATAACTCTCCCATCTGTAGTCTCTAATTTTTTATGAACTCTCCTATTTGATTTTTTATAGATAAGCTTAAATTTTATGATAGTTATTTATTTAGCAATTGATATTTAAGTGGTCGCCAACATCATCGGAGCATAAATAGTTGGTCACACTATTTAAAGAAAATGAATCTGTTGTTAGCCAGAACAGTTTTAAAACTATAACGGACAATAAAAAGAACTGAAGTTCTAATGTAGCCCAGTCTATTGTTTATTAAGTAGTTTACAAGTATCAAGTTGATCGTACAATGGCTGTCTCCCAGATTATTGGTAAAATCAGCACAGCCATACTTATTGAGTAGAGTGTTTCATGGCTTCTCGCCGACTGTATTAATTAATTAATAATATGACTGTATTAATTTACCAAAAATCTAGTAAACAATGATCCAACGATAAATACTTGAACGTCTTAATACTTGAACTTCTCTTTAATCAAAAATAGGCAGGTCCATCTTCACTAAAATTGTGCTAAATAGCTAAATTATTTAAACTTTTTCATCCATTCGTTACAGAGAATGCAGGTGATGATTTCTGTTTTCTTCCCTATTTTCATAGTTTTTATTCTTTCTATTGTTGATCTTGATCTTCATACCAATTTCGTCACAGCTGCTTTAATTTGGATAAATACTCTTTGATCCTGCAGTAGATTTATTTATTAATATCGTCTTCGTATAGCGAAGAAGTAAGCTTAATATCCCATTAAATGAGCCCTTTAATAATACTTTTCTTAATACCTTATTCCATAATGATTACAATTAACGGAGTAGACAGCGCCCTGACTTACAGGTGATTTTCTTTCTAAAAATTCTTCAAACTTTCTTAATATGTAACTTAATCACTGAGGTGTGAATGTTTCGCTTAGTGTATGTTCACACCTCACAGATTTAGAGTTTTAAACAGTTTTCCACGTGGCATGTTACAATATGCTCTTTAGAGATCAACAAGTATAAATTTGATTATTGCACTTTCACGTAACGTTGAAAAAAATTCCAACAATACAGTAGGAAATAACAATTGCAATGCCGTATTGTAATTGTTACTGAAACAATTCTAACATTCTGTTTCATTTCTCTTTTTGTAAAGTGAGGTATTTCAGCATTCCGATCGAATACAATCTACAGCAGCTACCTTTCATGTTTCAGACGTTTCATATTTTACGATTTCTATCGCTGAAAAAATGAGCTCAAATGTTTCCCCAGCATTATCTAGAATTACTGCTTCGGTTAGTATTTCTTTCAAAGTAATTATTCCTTACATCCATCATATTCTTATCTTTATTTTTTAGATCACCTTTAAGATATCTGATTCCTTTGCAGTACGCTTTACTCCGTTTCTCGCCTTTCTTTGTAGCCTCCATAAATATCGTTTAATCATATTTATTTTGTAGTCCTTCAAAAACTCTCCCATTGCTTACATCCAAAATACTTTTACACATAACTTAGCATTTACTCAATATTCACTAATAGCATTATGTCGACAGAATTATGTCGACTTTTAGCCAGTAAGTCGGGTTCATAATTCAAAGTTTGTTTGTTTCATGGACTTTTTTCTTATTATTGACGGCTTCGTTAATTTTTGATCTACTGGATTTTTCCTTTTTTCTTGTATACTTTCCATCTGTACAGGAAACTTCACCCCATGCTTTTCTTATTGAATCAGTCAAGCGATGTTTACTAATTAACTGACTAAATCAATAATTGCGTGAATCTAATCCATTACAAAACTAAAAGACGTTTTTGTTGTCAATTAGATACTTATTTTAATTCTGCCCAATAGCAGTTGGTGATAATTTCCTGTTTCAAATCCCATACGCACTCTTCTATCTTGGATCAACAGAAGACCAACAAGGATGTAACCTATGAGACTCGTCTTGTTTCTTGTATTCTCTTAGGATGAATTCATGCGCATTTTTATGTTCAAACATGCTATCAGTGATGAGCATTTCTGTCCTGAACGGAAATCTAGAAGATACCATCTTATTAGTTTAACCATATATTTCTATGTCTACGTTTCGTATCCCACTTGGCTGTTTACGTCTTCAACAAGAGCTGCTCTCTCTCTCTCTCTCTCTCTCTCTCTATTCATCTACGTAATTCTTACTGGAACATCCATTAGGAAATTAGGTTCAAATAATTGTTATTGTTCGGTTTCTCATTTTGAAAGTGCGAACACTACTCTTTCTTCAGACTTACCCCTTCAAGAAGATTAACGTCCTCTTTTACTTTGAAAACTGTAGCTATATTTCCTTCCTTTGATCCCTAGTGCCTGAAAAAATATTGTTTTTGTCTTAGTTTAGGTAATAACAGTTATATAAACATTGTACTTTATTTTAAAAAAATAAGATTAAAATATAAAACATAAAATGTGATTACACACACACACACACACACACACACACACACACACACACACATATATATATATATATATATATTAATGACGGAAATTCCTTTGGAAAGAAACACGGATTCGAATTCCGTCAATACAATGAAGAATGTTTGCATTGAGGTTTCATCTGAAGGCGAGTTATCCAAACTCATACATGGGGGGTGTCCCACTCCGAGAAACTCGGATTTTGCATTCATCAAGAATGGCAAAATGTCTCAGACACTAAGATTTCAGATTCTGCCTGCTCGGTATGCTGGTCTTTCTTATTATCTTACGCTACGGTTTACATACCACCAACAGAACAAGAACTGTTTCCATTTCTTGTTGGGTTAGAAAAGTGCAGGACAAGACATGTGAAACAGTTTCACAAGAAATGTTCTCTTCTCTACTGGACTTCACTATAGAAACTATCCAACTTTTCAAAAATTCTGAGGATATAGCTCATATTTGGTTACATCCCTTCGTTCTTTCCATATTCTGTTGAATTTTATACTCAGTTCGCAGGATTTACCTTTTAGAAACCCCAGTTTTTCACCCCTCAACGAGATAGACTGCCTAGCACTACTTAAAAGAATATATATACAGGCATAAGACAAACCACCTTATCCTAATGAGAAATTATAATTTAACCAAATGACACTTACGTTAGGAAAAAGTATTTGAGATTTCGATTAAATATTAAATTTTCGACTAGGTTTCCTAGCCATCGTGAATATAGTTGAAAAGAGATAAACATGATAAGAACAACGTTTAAATTGCAAGCGCGTGACAATGTATACTATCAACTGCAAGACAATAACTCCATGATCAACTATTAGAATTCAAAGAAATAAATTCAAATATTTACACAGGAAACAGGAGTGCTAATTTGGATGACTTCCCAAAATTCTGAAATTTGAAGGCAATCGTTTTTGTTAAGGTAAGAAGAAAATAACTTTTGTGTAGGACTTTAGTTTTGTTCCGATGAATTTTATGCCTAGTAGATAAATGGTAGATAGCTAAACCAGACTTATCAGACTCTTGCAGTAAAATACTCTTGATATTCTTCTATAAGAATCTGAGCAGAACGCACTGTCTGCCCAGTTCATAATAACAAAGGTCGAATGAATAAGGGATCCTGTAAACTCCACAATAAGAAAAAGGATGATATTTTTCTTTCGGAAGGAGTTGGAAGGATAGAAGATAGAAATAGGAAAGCCATATTTTTTGCATACATGCCAATGAATTATTTTGGTCATTTGATTATGGAGGTATTTATAGTCAGTTTGAGCTATTTTGCTGCAGGTACTGATTAGAGTTCTACAGTCTCATCTTTCTGATCGCATAATCTGAATTTGCTGTTATTATTGATTTTCAAAATTTTTGATTTCATTGCATTAGTTTGTAATGCCTGTTCTTGAGCTGCTAGAATAAATCCCTCTGTTTCTTTTTTAATGTATTCGTGTTGGCCCCATTGCTATGTCTTGCTCACGTCAATTTTGTCCTCAGTATCTCGAAGAAATTGGCCATGCAAGGGTTTATTTTTCCAGCGCACATATCGGATATTTTGTTGTTCCTTTTTGTTATCCGATTTGTTTCCTGTTGCTTTTAGAAGGCCCTCTAGTGTAATTGCTTGAAGCATTGGCTCAGAGTTATTGTCGATGGAATTTCTGAAACCAATTTCTTCTTCTTCCACAGTCTATCTCACTTGCAGCAGACCCCGTCCACCTATTCTCCTCGGTAGGTACAACCGGTCAACATCACTTCGTTGATGTAATGCGTGATGCATAGTCATTAGTTTTCGAATTTTTGCAGTCCTGTTTGTCCAGGTCTTCCTTTGTCGAATCTATTATGCCAGCTGTGTACCGGATCACTGGTATAGTCCATGATTTCATTGCTCTAATTATGTTTAATCCATTTAGTTTTCTTTTCAGAAAATTTCTAACTATTTTAATGTATTCTGATGCCGCCTACATTAGACAGCATCAGATACATTAAAACGTTTAATGTTCGAGTAGAGAATATCATTGGCTTCTAATATTCCTGGATATTTATAATGTTTGTCAGCTGCTCTTGATCAAAATTAAAATTGCTAGTGTCATTAATTTTTCCTCGTTTAATAGATAAAATTGCGCATTTATCTAAACCCAAGTCCATTTTGATGTCCTGAAAATACGAACTGTGTTGAATAAAGAATCTATTTGCTGGGCCAATTTTCCATATAGCTTCAAGTCATCGATATACAACAGATGGGAAATTTTAATATTACATTTAGGAATTTCACATCCAAGTTTTGTTTTCTTCAGAGTCATAGACAAAGGTATCAAAGAAATGTTGAAGAGCAATGGGGACAAGGAATCACCTTGGAAAATTCCACGTTTAATGCTGATATCCAAATCGTTCATTATTTATTATTAATGTTGTTTTTCATGATTTCATAGCAGTACCCAGAAATGAACATATGTTGTTGCTAATTCCAAATATATGCTTAGTGATTTTAAGATCCAGGAGCGTGGGAGGGAATCGAATGCTTTCTTGTAGTCTATCCATGCCATGTTTAAATTAGTTTTTCGTCTTTTTGAGTTCCTGAGAATCATTTTATTAATAAGGATCTGGTCTTTTGTTCCTCTAGATTTTTGAAAATTGCCTTTTTGTTCAATCGGATAAATCTGATTGTCTGATAAGTAGTGATATATGGAATTTGCTATGATTGCAGTGAACAGCTTATGCATAGTTGGTAGGCATGTTATTGGACGATAGTTACTTGGGTCTTCACCCTTATCCTTATCTTTCATGAAGAGAAAAGTGCGCCTAGATATCATCCAGTCTTTCCATATGCGCCCAGATATCATTCCACTGAGCCTGACTGCAACAAATAATTAAATTGTTCTGCCATTCTATCATGTAGACTGGTTAGATGTTTTAACCAAAATCCATGTAGTTCGTCTTTGCCAGGTGCACTCCATGTTTTTTAATTTTCTAGCTTGAGCACTGACCATTTCTTTAATGATAATGGCATTTCGCATTTGTTTTTGTTTCATTTCTGATTCTATTTCCTTAATCCATGAAGCATCTTTATTGTGTTCAATAGGATTATCCCAGATTGACTTCCAAAATTTGAGTGTTTCATCTTTTCCGGGTGAATGATTGTTTGCATTTGTATTTCTCTGGAAAGACTGGAAGAACTGACGTTGGTTCTGTCGAAATTGCATATTGTGTGCATATTGGTTTATTCTTGCTTCATATCTTTTAATTTTCTGTGCAGTCCCTGTAATTCTTTGTTTTAGCTCTTCGGTAACTTCAGCAATTGTTTTGTTGGTGAAATTATATGTGTTAATTAGTTTGTTTTTGATGTTATTATTTTTCAACCGTCCTGCTTTAAAAGTCTTTAAGTTGCTTAGATCAGCTGGAAGCCTGATGACCTTTCGTTCTAACCGGATTTTTCATGGTGTAGATTGTGTCATCCTCGGCTTTTGCTCTTTCGGTTTGCAACCAAGCTTCTCTGAAATGATATAGGCTGTACTGTATAGGAGCTGATTTGTTTCCTTTATATTATTGGTTGTGATGGTTTCAATTACAGCATTTGCGTCTAAGAGGTGCTGTTTTAGCTTAGATTGTTGTAAAGTTTTTAATGGTGGTAGTCTTATACGGTCATTTATTCCAATATCCCTGACTTCATTTTACACTGCCCTTCTGTCAAAACATTCTGAGGTATGTCGTCAGCTTGATGTTTACTGAGTTGAATTCCAAAGTTTGATGTAACTACCTCCTGATGATTTTCTGTTACTGGAGCTGTTGGTTTATTACGTGACTCTTGCAGCTCAAGTTCAGTAAATATTTCGCTACCGTAAATGAAATTCTTTTGGTCCATAAGTCTTTGTTCTGTTATTGCAGATTCTGGGAATTTTGGTTTCCAAATCAAATGCATACGCTTTCTGAAACCTCGTTTTTCTGGTGTTGACCTTTAAAAACATTTCATAACTTCTCTGTTTTCTTCTACAGTCCATTTTTTACGTTTGGTTTCTTCCAGACGCTTTCCAGCTTCCTGCCCTGATTGCCAAGCAAGAAGAGCTGGGTCCTGTATCCTACTTGTCACATGATGCCCAGGATCCCCAACATCTGACGTAGTCCTTGATGACCCGGGCGTCGACTGATCCGGTATGGATCTCTTCTTCCTTTTCACTATTAAGATAGGGAATGGAACAATGTTATTCTGGCTCCTCAATTGAGACCTGTCTGACAAGTGTGGCCCCTGCTGACAGCTATGCAACCGCCAGAATAGCTCTCAACATCACTGAAGCACACGAGCCCCACCGCCACGACAAGGACGTGTTCCTTCGGGGAATTTTATTATTATTATTATTATTATTATTATTATTATTATTATTATTATTATATTTTTGTATACTGAGAACTCTCAACTGAGATTAGGTTTGTGCAAAATGCGAATGTCCAGAAAAGGAAGACAACTTTATCTTCTGCTTCAAGTGTAAATTTAATCAGGGGTTTACTGAATTAATTTTTTCAAGAAATTCATACGTTTGGACAAGTAAGGGTTCCATACAGCAAAAATATCAACTGATTTGTATTAAATAGATGAAGTAGGAGAAACTCGTTGAGAATGGGTTATTCAAAGAGTTCCAAAAAATAAATTGTTCAAGTAGGGAAAATCCCACTGCGGTTTCTTCTATCTGTCAATAAAGTTTGTTAAGACAGACAAAAGAAACCTGATCTTATGAAAAATTCGAATAATTTTACAATGTCAGCACGACAATCATTGCATAATATTTATGTTGTAGAATGTTTGAAGGATACTTTACAGGATCCGTTGTTCATGCGACATTTGTAATTATGGACAGACCGGTCTTTCAGCTGAGATTCATCTAGAAGAAACTCAAGAGTATATTTTATCTTAACTGTCGGATCAGTCTGATTTAGCCAGCTACCCTTATACAAGAGGCATATAATTCATTGAAAGAAAACTAATGTCCTACACAAGAGTTTTTTTTTTTCTTGAAAGAATATATAAAGAAAGTTGTGAAGCCCACATTCCGAACCTCAACAAACGATTGCCTTAAATTTCCGAAATTTTGGTAAGTTATAAGTAATGTCATAAATTTCTAATTATTTAAGTTTATTTCTATGAATTCTAATAGTTGTCTTCGTGCAGTTGATAGCTCATATTCATTTTCTTCATTTGAAAAAATTAAAAATACAAAATTCATTGCACTTGTGGTATTTGTTAAAAAAACCAGATTGAACGGTTTGGAGAGCTCGGTATGTTTAAAGATACATAAAGATTTAAAGACGTTGAAAAAAAATAATAATAATAAATTCAGAATGCGCAGATCGTAATTATACAGGACAAATACTGTCCACCACCTAGTAGTCTGGCAACAAACCGAAATGCTATATATTGATCATAAACTCTTTTATAAGAATATTTAAAGGAGATTCTGAAATGCTTCTATCTCCACACAATAAAACTAAAACTAAGCTTTAATCCTTCACCAACTCTGGTCTTCATTCATCAAAAATCCATCAACCGTGAGTATGACACGCGATATGCCACAGAATGTTCGAGCACTAACTAGCATTGTTCCAACTATTTTGAGTTAGTTAATACAGTACATTATTCTTTTTTTCTGATCACTTTATGTATACTAATTTTGAAATATTGATGACACCCCCTGTGTACATTTGCATTTTCATAGTCTTTTTATACAAGTCTTGTATCCATGATCGGGTTATATTGTTATTTTAACAAATCTGTTTTATGTTACGAAAGATGAAGTCTCCATATCGGGAATTAAATGAACATTTGCTAAACTAATATAAGATGCAAAATTCGAACTCCTCTCTCGTAGAAAGACCAGATAAATGTTCCTCACTTCATTGACGTCAATCGAACCCAGGTCAGGTCTATCCGAACAAAGGGACTTGCCTATACCGACTGAGTGATGGAGATTCTATTACACGCAGTTTATTATAACTTAAACTTGTAAAGCAACATCGGCTATGCCTTCTGCATCTTTTTGATAATTAATAGATCAGCGGTTGTTAACTCTTCAGTACGACTATCAGATTTTTTTGGCTCATGATATGTTTCAATCGACAACGGAAAAGTGTTGTAACCAATAAAAACATGTTTTAACTTGCAAAAATAAATTTGATTTTCAATTACTAATAGTCATCTAACATGGACTGAATGCGTGAAATGCATTCTGGCTCAACCGTTAAAGGAATTGGAAATTACGACATATTCCATTGTGATACTTCAAATTGCTTCAGTCTGTCCGTGTCTGGAAATCTTGTGCAATTGATAGTTGGTTACAGTATTGGGTCGAAGAATCAAAATAATGTATAAAATAATTCTCTTGTATTGTTTTATTTATTTTTTGCTAGGTGAGTTCATCTTCCAGTTCTGCTAACATCGGTGTTCACGTACAAAAAGAATCTCACGTGATTAATATTTCAAGCGGTCAACAATCTTCAGCTCGGTCTGCTTCTTATACTGAAGCAAGTCACAGTAAGTTTAATTTTAACAGTAATTTTTGCGATATCTATTTTAATGTTATATAAATTTCATTCATCAATAAAAAGTTTAATAACAAAATAAGACGCAAAAGCCAAAATTTCATTTAGGTTATTACTCATAAAAAATTTAGTGAACGCTCCTTCTATGATTTGTTAAATAAATAATAGCATGATATCGAAATACTTCTTCTGTGCATTATCAAAGACACACACACACACACAAATCCCAACAACTGCTTTCATGTCCTTTTATTTAAAAAACGTGCATGTAATACTGCAACTTCCTAGCTGGAGACAAAGCTAACAGCGCACTTTGTTTGCTTCGCACTGTACACCACAACAGATTGCAATGGATGCAAATAAAAAAGAAAGTGGAACTTCAATGGTTGTTATTTTTATAATTTTAATTTAATTAAAATTATAATTTTCCCAAAAATATTATAAATACAAAAGTGTAGTTTCTATTTCATGTTTGCCGTCTCTTTAATTTTTTAAGTTCAAAATTAAAATTATTTTGGAAATTTTATAATAATATTATTATAACTTTCAGTTACAGGTCCTCCTCCATCTTATGGTTCTCTTTCTGGAAGAGCTCGAGAAGCAAGAAAAAAGTTTGCAGGTCACTTGGGGTTTCTGTTGGCATTTGTTTTGATCTTGATTGGAACGAGTATTTTATTTAGTTGACTTTTTGCATGTACATTATGACATTAATTTATATTATCAGTGACGATGCATCATCAATGAAGGAAAAAGTATCTGGTAATTTTTAGTGTTCATTTGGAAAGGCCTCGTTCAAATGCCGTATAGAACTTGAGCACTGCTCAACTTGAAGGCGAGTTACTCAGTCACATATCGAGATCATACAGTTTTATTTTCCTCGCGTTAACTTGGATTTTTAATTCCGTGAAACAGAAGAACTAACTAAAAGAAACACGTAACTAACATATACTGTATATTGCCTCATTGCCTGAAATCCAACTAATACCGATTACTTTGCTGCAACAAAGTTTCAGATTAAGAATAGCAAAGTCATCTGGAATGCACACACAGAGTGCGTTCAGTTTTCAAATACACATTGAGATCCTTCAGGTAACTCAGTCGTGGAATATAATGGTGACTAAACGAGGAAATGAAGTCAAGATTTCCTAGAAACTGCATGCCTGCATGTTTGGCCTGATTGGCTGAGTGAATAAGATATCCGCTCTAAAACAAACCAACCTACCATTGATTATGTAACACGATTATGAATGCCTTTAAGTAGAAGATGAATTTCAATGTCCAGTCTGCGACTAATCAATCATCATGTTTATTGGGCGAGTCAAGTGGATTTATGAAGTTCCACTTTTGATGTATACAGAAGAGTTCTCGTTTTTTGCACTAGCCTAACTACGAAACCGAACTATGCAACGAATTCATTAACCTGCAGAAAATTTTAATCTGCAGGATTACACACACACATGCCCATGCAGTTAACACATACACAGTTTGTGTGGGTGTGGGTGAAAGAACTGCATGCACATGATATTGACAACGTATGCCTACTGCTGAAATGGAGCACGATATAATCAATGGTAGAAAGATTTTATCACTAATTAATTACAATTCCTCCCCATCCACGGTGATCATAGAACGCTGATTCAAATTCCCAAAGTATGCTATGAATATTTATAAGCTTCTAATTGAAGATGAGTTTTCTGGTCTCAACACACAAAAAACAGTTTCAATGTCCTGGAAACGTTGGTTTTCTTCTCCCAGAAAACAGAGAAATTTACATGAGAAACGCACACAAAAAAAGAAGATATAATACACTTGTCTCTTTACCTTAGCTACCTCCGTGTAAATCATAACAACAACAAGAAGAATAGAAAACAAAATGCTTGTACTTCCAGAACTGGGAGATGCGTATATGAGAATTCAGATCCGGTGTGCATTACTTCTACAGTCAAGCAAGTCATGCTGTTTTGATCTAACCCTTTTTTTTTTGAGGGGGGGGAGGGGCAGGGATTTATTATAAGATATATTGGTAGAAGAAAATTCCAGCATCCATCTTGTGAAATAGAAGCGATTACAAAATTTAGAGGAAGTGTTGTCGTTTACATTTTCACTGGGCCAAGATTTTTCAGCTTATAAAATATGCAAACTGGCATCGGAAAACGCGCATAATTAGTAAACAGATATACTACGCTTGCGTGATAGTCTTATGTGCTGCCGCTATAATTCGAACTCATCAAGTAACTTCCATTAATCAGCGCCATTTTTGTATTCGCCCATCAGAAGTCCAAAATTCTCCTGCTGAAATAATTTTTTTGCTGAAGAATGGTTTCATAACTGAGTGTAGTATGCTAGCGAAATAGAAATATTTTTTATTTAAAATTACTTACTTCTCCATTAGTTGGTAAAAACGTTTCCCACTTCTTTTTTTAATAGCCGGATGTCTGGTTGTAACATCGATTTTTTGCGTCATACCCATCGCAATGATTATCATAGGTAAGAAAAATGAATTCTTGTTGTAGAATGTTTATGATAGCTACATAAACCTGAATTCTAATTTTATTTTTCCTGCAAATATTATGCATTTGTACCTAATTCCTTTTAATAGTTTTTCTTATACAACAGTAATATTCAAAAATTGCCTTTATTTGGTAATATTAAACAAGAATGCTAACAAAAATGCTAACTTTTAATGCTGGTAGCAGCATGCAGCTAGTAAAATAATTAAAAGTCAAAATGCATTAAAAGATTAAAAATGTGTAACTTAAATCCCCGAAATTTTTGTATTTGTAAAAATTTCTGTATGCGGGATAAAAAACTGCAGCTTTTTATCCCGCATACAGAAACTTCGCCCTTCAGTACACAGGCAATTTACAGCAAAAAAATACTGATGTTGATGATGACGGGCGATAGACGGTGTTGATGGTATTAGTATAGTATTTAGAAAATTAAGTATCAGTGGAAAGGGTGAGATGTATTTAGCGAGGTATAGTAGATTGTCCTACTGCGATAAGTCCTTGCATCCATTGAGGTGTCACGTAATAATAATAATAATAATAATAATAATAATATAAAATAAAGATTATGAAAGAGGCTGCGCGATCCATAGGTTAACTTAACTACCTAATTAAGCTTATCATTAACTTAACTATCTAATTTTTTGGGGGAGGGAGAAAACGCTGTCCGGAGGGTTAACATGTCCCATATTCCTTTATGAATCTGTTGTACTTATTTAGTTTCACTTATTGTTAAAATACATGAAAAATATTCTTGCAGTTTACTTTCGTATTTCAGTAATCATTTCCAGATGTTTTTTTTTCTTACTTTTAGGTTCTATTTACCTCAAGGACTGCCCAGCACAACCTTTCATTCCCATTTATCTAATTGTAGGAGGCATATTTGGTTTGTTCCAGACCTGGGGCACTACATGTTGTTCCCGTAAAGGGAATTTTGATGAAGATATAATTTTTTGCGGATGCATTCTTACGATCTTTAGTCTTGCTTGGTTCATAGCAGGTGGGTAAAAAACCAAATGATATTATATAAATTATTTAATTCTATCTTGAGATGGAAGTAAATAATTCAGTAAAAGTAAAAAGAAATCGTTTATCATCGTAATAATTCAATTTCAGCATTTTTTTTCTGAGAAACAAAAAAAATGTGATGTGTTATTGACAAGGTCAAACGAATTAATTTGAATTATTTAATCGAATCTAAAAGTCATTTTAATCATTTTATTTTAAATAAGACTGAGTTTTAAGTTTTGTTTTTACATAAATAATAATCAAGACAAAACATCGTGTTTGTAAGGTGAAGTCTACTTTATTCACACGGACTAACTCCTTCAGAAGAATTATCGTTATGTTTCGAATCCAGGGATTTTTTTTAAACTGTTTCCTTTTTTTTTCCTTTGTGGCTTGTAAATACCTCCATGATCCAGTGGAAGGAAATAAACTGGATGAGAATAAAAAGAAATTAATTACTTAGGAATGTTGATCACAGAATGGTTAAACAATGAAAAAAACTATTAAATAATGAATAAATGTAGACTAATCTACTTTCATCAAACTTAATAGTATATGTTAAAATGCACATCTCTCTCTCTCTCTCTCTCTCTCTCTCTCTCTCTCTGTACCTTATGGTACAGAGATTCAGAAACTTGAGTTTTCAAACAGACAGAAGCATAAAGATTTGTAGACGTTGAAAACAAGTATTTGAAGAAAATAAATAAAACAGCATGGACTGAAATGAAAACTAATCAGCAGATGAGAGAAGAATTACACTTCCATATTTCAATAAGAACAGGAATCAAAGAAAACCGATACAGTGGTATGAGCATCAAAATGCCTACTAAAATTTTCTTGAAACTCTCCAAACGAAATGTAAAAGAAACATACCTGGGAAGGCATACACAGAATTGAATATAAGAAATCAAGAAATCTTTCAGAAATTATATTTACTTGGCTGCAGTTAATTGGTCTAGAAAGCTCTTATCCATGGTAACCTTAATCCACCTTATGGGGATGGAAGATATAATTATGAATTTTAATTAGGATTTGAAATATGATAAGGCTGCAGTAGTCTGTTGCATTCTCTTCATCTGTTCTGCCTCCTCGTTGGTAGAAATAATCTTAATTTTCGACAATGAGATGAGATAACAATTGCACTAATATTTCAATAAAGGCCGGCTGCCCACGCACTTTCGAAGATTAGGAATGTCTGTTCATAAGCATACGTAGGTCAGTCAATAATACGATGCCCTTTAGTTGGAATGATCTACGTTCAAATACCATTCAGGACTAGAAAAACCTTCATGCGAGCTTTTCAAACTTGAGTTAAACGGCGTTTATCTATGGCAGGGTTTTTTACCCTGAAACTCGAATTTTTCTCACTGTAAGGCCAACCGGCTACAGAACGCACACTATTGAAAGTGTGCAGACGGGAAGACTTAAAATAAACGGACAGTAAACATTAAGAATCTTCTTACAGAAATTTAAATAACATACATAATTAAAAGTGCGTCTTATACACCTGCAAATACGGTAATTAACAAGCGTCTACACCATCCAGCCACAAACGACACATCCCAACACACCAATGTCATGTTTGGAAAATGATAGAGGAGAAGAAAGAGAAGTTGGTTCGATAAGTTTGCGGTGCACAGTAAATAAATGTTGGTGAGAAGCCTCTTTTCTTCGCACAGTTTCGGGTGAAAATGGAATTATTACAGTGGCTAATTCAGCAGTGCATTCCTTGTCCATTAAGTGACAGTAAAAGAGACAATTGGTAGAAACTGAACGTCGGTGGGTGGAACTATCGGAATTATTCTTTCAGAAAGGGATCATCATTTAATTTGATTGTCCTTCATCTTCTGAATAGCATTACATAATGTTAGCAATTGAGCATAGCATCCCAAATGCGTAAAGACGTGTCCCAATTTGAGCAGATGTGGAATTATTCAATATTGTTAGCAGTTTTGGAGGTAATAAAACAGTGTAGTGTGTGGAAAAGTACACAAAGGTTTTTGAAGCGGTTATGTATAATTACAGCTAAGTGAAAAGCATAAACACATCTGAGCTATTGCAAAACATGAGGCTGTGTTTTTTTTTCTCGAATGAGATGTAGTTTTGACAGATGAGACCGGATGATCCCAAAGTCACCCCAAGAAGAGAAATCTTATCATGTATGGATATCTCGGTGTAATTGGGACAAAATTTTATATGTAACTTTCATAGCAATTTCAGAACTGTTTAGCCTTGTGGAAATGATGTTTTCATCCATGGCGCTAGGGCAGCCTGAAGAAAGAAGCACTAGGCTCTATTCTAGAAACCGAATACAAGAGCTTTTTCTATCTCCTTCTTCAACGAATTCCTGACTTTGTCGATCACCGGCACAGGTAAGCGGTTTTTTTCCTCCCAGGAATTCGGGTTTTTCGTCTCGTAAACTCAACCCCATTGACCTTATTGCCGAGACTATTTCAGGCAATAAAGTCTTATGTTAGGGAAAACAAGGTGGTGACATTTATCTATCTCTCTTTTTTCGATCATATTTAAAATTAATGATAAACTCGAGCCAATCATCTCAATTGGCAAAGCTAATGAAGGACTCTGGCCGATGTTCAGGCTTCACAAGTTAGATAAGGCTAAAGTATAAAAGCTACCCAGGTGTGAATAAAAGGTATTAGTTGATTTATTATTTTTATTATTATTACTTTGGAATAGTAAGAAATGTTTAAGAGTAAACAGAGATCAAGAGTTTGTTGTTGGAACAGATATTCTCAAGACTCAATACAGTTCTTGCGTTCAAGTTATTCAGTGTTCTGGCTTTCTGCAGAAAATTAGTTCTTGGTAGATTAGACGTACTTCGCCTTTGTCGTTGATGCAAGAATTGGAAGAAAAGAAATGGCAATAGGTTAATCTTGTCTTTAGGTGATTTCTTTTCGAATAGCACCTAGTCGTAAAAGCGATAGAAAAAGTGGGTGGGCAAACGTTTCCTCTGGTGTCTTTAGAGGTGGGACTGGAACTCTCGAATATCATCAAAACTTTATATTTCTTAGATAATCAAAGCTCAGATATGTTGAAATTTTGGGTTGAACATGAGAAGTGAAGACCTTCGTTTTGGTGAGCATTATTTCTTTTAAATCATCGTCACCAGGTGCTTGAATCAAGAAATTTGAAGCAGTAATTGTGAAACGGAAAGTAGTAGAAGTCGGTGAGGTTAGCTCGTTTGTACACATGGATAAGCAACTTGGATAAGACTGTGATCCGAGTTTACCAACAGAGAGAACTAACATCTACCAATTATTTGAAAGTAGGGTTTTGTTAAAAGAGGTTAAGTGTTTTCTCAGAAAGTTAAGCGTTGTTTGTTAGTGTGTTAGATGGGTGGACTCTCTGTGTTAAATTATTATTAATGTCAAATACAAAGGAATTCTTGCCTAAATCGACATTGATTATTTAAATTTTGATAGAAAGGGCGACATCAAATGACTGCAATGAGATTAAGTAAAGAAGTGTTGAGCCAAAACAGCTCACACAGTAGGGATACATGTTTTTCATTATCAGACTTTGGATATCATTTCCAATTAATATACAAGTGGCATTTCAGAATTGCTGACAGGTAGCTGTGCCCATGAAGTATATTAGTATGAGTCGTAGCATGTTCAGTAGAATAAATGAGCTTATCCTACAGAGTAAGAATAAGCTCATTAAGTAAAGTGCTCTGGCTTCTTCAGCGCGTTCTTGCTAATCTGCTAGAGCCATCTAGGAAAATTCTTCAAATCTTCGTACCCGTTTTCTAATACAGTTGTATTAATCGTTGCCAATATTCATGCCAATATCTTCATTTGTTCCATTTTAATGGATATCTTATTTATTTTACTTTAAATATTTATTACTCTGTTTATTAATAATGTATGAGTAATTTATTCATTATGTTATTTTTTGTTTTATTCAGGTTGCATCTCAGTTTATGGTCTAAGTCTCCCCGACTTTGACAATCCTGACAGTGAAAAATATTGCGCAAAAACAGTGTACTATTTCTCTTTCTGGCTTCTCAACTCAACATTTATTGTAATTAGTATAATTATTTTCATTTGCATTTGTATGAGTTGTTGTGCTATAGCTATTACCTAAGATTAGACAGTTTTATTATCATACAAAATTGAGTTTGGAGTGATATAATTTCACTTTGTAATTTGCAATTTTTATTGCTGATCTCAAGATGTGTTTTACCATGATCATTTCCCGACTCAGGAAATTAAAATAATTTTCACTTGCATTTGTGTCACTAATTACGCTATATATGATAGGGAAGATTGATCAATTTTATTACTATATCTAATTGAGTTTAGACCGATATGAATTCACTTTGTAATTTTCAACTTTTATTTCTGTACTCGAAATGTGTTTCCTCATGATGATCATTTCGACCTGTCAGTAAATTAAAAAGGAAAAAAAAAGCTCGAGATTGAGCTATCAGGTGACATGTGAGCTGACTTTCTTACTTGGTATTAAGTTCTACAGAAACAAAGTAAGAAATCAGACAATGCAAAGGTTTATTATTAATAGACATTTATTATTTCTATTGGGGCGAATATTCCGGGTGTGCTAGGTGTGCGGTGCTCATCCACGAAATATCAGTATCAAAGATATTATATTTTTGCATTTATTCCCGTTAAAGACTCCCCTAATTATTTGCAGACTTTACGTGATTCCTAAAAATAAACACAATATACTAATGCTTCATTGCCTTCTTCACGAGGGTAATAAAGAATTACTTCTTCAGGAAGAGGGCACTTTTCGACGCGTGAACATTGCGTTACATTCGCGTTAATAGCCCAGGTTGCTTTGAAAATGCATACACCTTTGAGCCCTTTGAAAAGATGTAAAGAGGGCGCAGTGGGTCAAACTCTTGGCGTTTTAGTATTTTTAAACCGCTGAGATGGCGAGACTGGGTGAGCTAACATTTTGAGCTCGCCCAGCACCTAAAGGCTTTGATTGGTCATTGCATCAACCAATCCAATTGAAGGTTGTCATTTGTCATGAGTTGAGCAATTATTATATCCAATGGCTTTATTACAAACAGCTGTTACACATGTTTTCTGGAACTGAAAATTTGAAAGGGGATGTTAAGAGGAAAATGTTAAATGTTTCTCTTGCTATGCAGTATAGCATCTGTTGAGGTTGCAAAGTTTTTTAAAGGTATAGAGACATTTTTATTCTATTGTTTGGAAACAACACGCAGTAAAAATATCTATTCCTGAAATAAAACGAATATTCTGTGTATTAAAAGATGTTGTTGATATACAACAAAATACAAGCATATGTGAGATTGATGAGACAGAAGAACCGCTGATACTAAATAAAAAAAAAAAAGAACTGATGAATGGAGGATTCTCGAAAGTGTGGATAATTCCGGTAATGTTAGGATGTTATGTATACTGAGTCTCAGTAAACAAAAGAAATTTCTTGGAAAATGGAGCAAAATATACACAAACCAGAGAAATACACATAATATGGGCAGCGAATTTTACGAGATGATTTGCTGCTCCATCAAACGATATTTATTCCTGCCATTCCCGGTCTCCTCGTAAGTTTTTTTTTTAATTATGCCATCATAAATTCACTTATTCGTGTCTAGACTTTATAAGATCGTGCTATTCGCTGTACCCAGCAACTTATAGGACACACATATCGCAAATGTTAATTATTAATAATTCGTTTACCATTAATGAAAGTATTTCTACTCACATTTATTCTTTATTTTCATTTCCTATTCTAATATGTCTTATAAATGATGGTTCACATATTTTCTTCTTCGAGTATTTCAAATATACCAATCAAATATAGCATTCTCCTTCATTGTTGTTTTCTAATAAATCGTAAAACAAACCGATTGTTCCCTGACTGCAGAGGTATTCAAAGTTATCCTTCAATCAATTGCATTGTACCAATTTAGATAAGCGCTGATGCGCTATGCACTCTCAAAACTTTTATACTGTACATCGATAAAAATGCAATTGTACGGTTATGTGCATCTGCAGAGGGGGAGAAACAAAGGGGAACCCCCGGGATGGAGTAAAAAATTCCACAAGTTATAATCGCAAAAGTGATTGAGATATGTAACTTTACACCCTCGGCAATGGGACGCGTTTTCTGTCTTAAAATGTTATTATTGGTTGGCCTTTTTCGGCACACGGCAGGGTAGCCATAGAATACGTGTTTTATTGCAGCAATAAAACACGTGTTTTTGTTTTTGGTTCATCTTTTTCTGATTTGTGCAGAGCGAAACCAGTTTGTTTGCCCTCTGTGTCTAGTGAGTCAGGGAGTGAAGTGTGAATTGTAAATTTACAGTGAAACAAATTTAAATAGAAAAATATATTTTTAAAAGGTAATTGTATGTACTTTAATATCATTTTACTTGTTAGTTTTATGATGTTTTTGCTTTTAAACTGAAATAATTTAATTTAGGATTTTGGGATTAATTAATTCGTTTATTTTTAATAATATATGCTGGTCAATTTTTTTATATATGAAATTGTTCTTAAAAACTGTATTAATTCTGAATACTTTTTCCCCAAGAATTAAAGATCATTAAACTCGATGTAAAATGAAAATAATGTACTGTATTTATAGTTTACATCGATAAATAATTACATCCAAAAATGCTGAAATTATTTTTCTCCAAACTTCCCCCCCCCTGGAAAAGTTTCTGCAGTGGACGCTTGCCCATGCATACAGACAAATTCACTTTGAATTTGTAGCACGTATTGCATAACCCACATGACAGTACACCCAACCGAAATGGGCACGCAACGCCACTGATATATATGTGTGTGTGTGTGTGTGTGTGTGTGTGTGTGTGTGTGTGTGTGTGTGTGTGTGTGTGTGTGTGTGTGTGTGTGTGTGTGTGTGTGTGTGTGTGTGTGTGTGTGTGTGTGTGCGTGTGCGCGTGTGTGTGTGTGTGTCATGTGATTGAAACAGCTATAGGCCTAATGTTTGGACTTAGTGATCACAAAATGTAGTGGTTAATGATCTATTGACAATGCTGCCACTTGATAAGAGTGATGATTAGATGCTTGTTTGGAAAGTGGTGAAACAAGAATAGGTTCCTGCTAAAAACGGATATTTTGAAGTATAACGGGAGTGATTATGAGAAGCTCCATAGTTAACTGGCATCAATATGTTGGTCAGTGAGCTGCAGAAAAGATACTTCTGAACCACACAAATATTTGACAGAGACAGAGAGGGAGAAAAATAGAGAGAGAGAGAGAGAGAGAGAGAGAGAGAGAGAGAGAGAGAGAAGCTACATTACAGGAAATAAAATTGCATAATCAATAGAAATAATAAATGCTAAATTGAATAATGTTAAATATTGGTATAAATGATTACTGAAGTATTTTACACGCGAAATTTAAAGCCAATAAAATACTATAAGTAGTGGGCCGTAGATTGTGGACTAGGTAGTGGAGACAGTCAGTTGTGTACAGCACAGTATCCTCACCCGATGATTCCTTGGACTCCTTAGAAGTTCGGAGTAATCGAAATAATAATATTTTTGTTGGCTTTGTGTCTAGTATGTACATAGTGCATATAAAATGTGTCAATGAATGTTTTGTTGTGTAGTTAAAAGACTCATATGTGATGTGATAACGAACGTTTTTCAGTAATATTCCCAAATAAAATCATTGCTTATTGAAAATCAATGCCAATTTAGTCGTATGGAAGTGGCAGTTGCATCCATAGCTGTAGGCCACCCGAAGAAATATGTTCTCACTTCGAATTGCGTCACTGACAAGAGGAACTTTTTCTAACCCTTTCTTCGACTGAGCTAGTGAGTCGTTTGAATGGAAGTTTTTTCCACCATAAACTCGATTACTCGTTTTGTAGGTCGCGCAGGAAAGCACGTTTCTGCATTCCACACTGGGTATTGTCTATAATGATAGATAATACTAAGTAGAGATTGAATGGTATCCTCAGTCTCCTACAGTTATTGAGTGCTTATTATTTCATTCAGCTGAAATTTCACCAACTTTCTAACTAAAGAAAGAAACAAAAATTGTACATTCTCCCTTCAAATAAAATAATGCTGAGCAGCAAACAACCTGTTACTGCCCAATGAATGATATTAAAGTGCGCAAGTTTGAGTGCCGTCTTTAACTGATAACCACAAACGGGAACCTCACGAGTTATGTCGTTCCCCTCTCTTTATCCTACCCTTATTTGGTTCATAACCACGTCATCTGCAGGGGAGGTCATTTTAGGGAAAGAGACTTCACCCTATCCCATCACCCTCCAACTAACCCTATTTGGTCCCTTTGCTCATTACAAACCCGTGATAACTGTACCAATAGAAGAGAAGGGGTAATCTCATGAAGCTCTTCATTAAAATCTATCTAAGGCAATTTATCTCATAATTATACCATACAACAGACACTATAACTTTTTATCAAGCCATACAGTCGCAAGTATAAAAACGACTTAAAAATATATTAACGAAGTCTCATTTCCTGTGAACTTTCTTTTTTCTTTTTTTTTTTCGATCCAAACAATTTTTAACATACTCGTATGAGTGACAGAAATAGACACCTCGAAACATCAAACGGATGTAAGAGCAAGTAATATTAGTAAGACTCTCAATGCATTTTTGAAACACACAGAGCCGAAAACTAATGACTATGCTCGTTCAGATAAAGCAGCTGAATTTTCTTTTCTTGTCACATAGTTGTACATGATCAAAGTTTTAATCATGTGACTGCCAATCGAAACGTATTTCAAAACTTTATGACCTATACCATTCCAGTAGCAGATCAAACACAGCAGTCATACCTATATAATGTAATTGTGGCTTTTGTAATGGATGAAGTATGAAATGAAATAAATATTGGCAATTTTGTTATTACTTATCGGTAGACGAACCCAACAGACTAGAATATTTGTTCCACATTATGGAATTAAAATATGATTGATAGAATCTGATGATTTTACAGGTAAGACAACAGATATTTTAGCTGTGACAAAAACTCTTTAAAATTTTGGTCTAGTAAATAAAATTGCTCTGTGAGTAACGAGACAAAGAAAAGAATAAGAACATTAGTGTGGCCAATTTTCACATATGGAAGTGAAACCTGGGTATTCAAGAAGAGAGTAAGGGAACAGATAATGGCCTTTGAAATGTGGTGCTATAGGAGAGCTCTGAAAATCCCATGGACAGAACATGTGACAAATACAAATGTCGTACAGAGAATGAGAACACAGAGATCTTTATTACAGGAAATGATCCAGAGGAAGATGAGATTGGCAGGACATGTACTGAGAGGTTCAGCAGGACAGAGGATACTAACAGTTTTAGAAGGAAAAATTATGGGAAAAGGATCAAGAGGCTAAACACGAAGGACATCGCTTGAAGATATAAGATCATGGACAGGATCGCATGGCCATGCAGAAACAAAAAGGAAAGTCACTAACAGAGAAAACTGGAAGGACATGGTGCTGCACCCTCTCACGGAGGAAGCTACATGAAGAAGAAGAAGAAAATAAAACTGTATCGTACTCTGCAGATAACACAAATGCAAATTTTGGGGCAACGAGAATGTAGGGTAAAACTAACGTTCATACAAAGTTACAACAAGAAATGGTTAGAAAATCTTTAGGAAACGGCTCTTACTTTTTCACATTTCTACATTAATAGTATAAAATCCAAAAGAAATTTGCGACTTTGCAGACATTGAGTACAAGATATGTACAGTCACACAGTACTACAAGATTTGTAAGTCTGCTACCTGGTCTGCAAACTATTTTGATTTGGGTAGGATTAAACTAATCAGTGACCGTTTGAAAATCCTCTCAGTGAATTATACTCTTACTTGTTCATGGCAGTCTTCAAATGTTTTAGGAAACCGTGTCAACATTTGGGGAAAAAATGA
The DNA here is from genome assembly GCF_054136105.1 of Typopeltis vanoorti. Classification (NCBI taxonomy): domain Eukaryota; kingdom Metazoa; phylum Arthropoda; class Arachnida; order Uropygi; family Thelyphonidae; genus Typopeltis; species Typopeltis vanoorti. The sequence goes on from NC_143555.1 coordinate 70,176,990, forward strand.
AATTTCAACTACAGGTAAAACTAGTAGCCAGAAAAGACAAGTTCTTTCCCACAGTTTTGCTACCAAAAGCTGTCTTCGTATGCCAACGAAGGAGACTTAAATGAAAACGATTTCGAAAATAATATTTTGAATATTTCTGAGAAATGTATCTCTTTTTTAAAATGTGAGAAAACAATCTCGAAGCTACAGAGCAGTTTTCTTGGATACAATGAAGTTGGGATTTCGAGGTGCTGCAGCCAGATGTTGAAGCATCCTCAGAATTTCTTAATTCTATAGCTCCTTCTGAAAAAGCAGTTGTTGAAATAGATAAACTGTTTGATCAAGTTTCAATTATAAAAATAATACTACAAGGTTTAAAGAGTAAAATTGAGAAAACAAGCCATCTGGTGGGAAAATAGAGAAAAATATTAAAAGGCCACATAGAGCGTTGATAATTTATGAGTTGGGGTATTCAAAATGATTTCAAAATTCAAAACTTTGAAAAGCTAATGGAGTTCATCTTTTGCTTGCCTGGAATCACAGCACTAGTTGAAAGAGATTTTTCTCTGATGAAGAATGTTTGCTCTACCAATCGAAACAGGCTCTTAACTGAAAACACTAGACGTCTCCTTCAAGTAAAAGTGAATTTAGGTGAGTTTTTCTCGAAGTTCTATGAAATGATAAAAATGGCACAACTTTTTTAAAGAAAATTCGTTCCATTGGATAATATAATCAACATGAAAATATCAAATATTGCTTAGAAAAGTAGAAAAAAGCGATAATGTTATCGAAATTATTAGACAGACTTATTCTTGATTTCAACTGTACTGGTTATCCAAAACATGAAGATATATTGTTCACTTACTCATGTTACTGGAAACATAAACAAAGATTTTGTGCTTATATCGATAGTCAAAGTTTATTCATTGGTTTAAAAAAATATGTATTCATATTACTAGAGTAAAAATTTCCCAGATGGGCAGAGATATGAAGGGCTTTGCTCAATAACGTCACAATGTGTCCCAACATCACAGCAAGGCAACATAGAGAAGTATGAGAAAACATGTGCATGACGTCATCTCCATGAAAATTTAGATTTTAAGGACAGGCTAAACTTACCTATAAGAGACAAGTCTTGAGTGTATTTTCAATTTCGTTCATTTAATTCTAAAATCGTCTTTTGTTGTGCGTGTCTGGAAAAGTAATATAATGGATGAGCCACAAAAGCCATTGAAATTTTCTTTCTTCAGGAAAATATCACAAGACAAAAAGCCCCACAGATCTCTGAAAGGATAGAAATCGATTCTTATTTTGGAAGATACATAGAATCTGATGAGGTTATTGAGAAGTGCCTAGGAAACACTGTGACAACATTCGCACGATGTCCTCGGTTATCTGCAGCACAGCGCAGATTATGAAGCAGGCATCGCAGACTGTAATATTCTCAGATGTCAAATGTCATAGAAACAACAGGAGATGGTGTAAATAAAGTTTTCTCTTTCAGCTGCAAATAAGTTGAGCGATTTTCACCCAAAATATAAGACTTTGATAATCATTTACTGTTCTTGGAAACTGAATTATCAACTATTCGAATGAGGAGTCAGAAAATAGCTACTTATCTCCACTCTTCGATGGTAACATCAGATTTTCAAGACTTTATTCAGTTCAATAAAGATTCTTTATTTTGAGACATTTACGAACACTATACGCTTGCGTATATTTAGTGACAAAGGAACACATGGAATCATTAATCAGGCATTATGTGCTTTCCAGGCTAACATACGTATGGAGCCGTGCTTCCATTGGTCTTAGATCTAAAGATTCTTTTTGACCAGCTGTTTTGATGTGCTGTAACCAAAAACAGAGAGTAACGAACAATTTTATTATTAAACTCATTGGAAATGTGAAGAGTGTGAACTAAATCTTCTGAAATATTTCTAGTTAATTACATTTTTGAATTATTATCTGTGAATATACTTATAAATATGTCAGTAAAATAAAATGTTTATTTGTAAACTTAACTGAACAACCGTTTGTGCCATTGGTGTGTTCTCCATATTTAAATTACACCTCATATATTTCTAACGTCACAGTTCAAGTTTAACTCAGTTATTCTGTTTAGAAGTTGATATATGAATCCATAATTTTATCCCTTAATATAATTTTGTTTAATTATGGTAAAAAAAAATTCAGGTTTAATTAAGAAAAAAGAAGTTTTAAACTTTAAATATCTACAAAATGACATCATTTCGAAACCCAATTGTGCATATTTGGTGACAAAGAATACAAATCTTTAAGCAGAATCTTTAACGCAGATCAAAATATTGGTTCAGTTATATATATGAAAACGATCGTTGGAAAAAAAAGAGATTTCTGATTAATTATCCATGTAAAAAATATTTAAGACTGAAACATGCCAAATCGTAATGTATATACTGCATGTATATAAAGTGAAATTATTACAGGAATGAAAAAAGTGAGAGAACACTCATATTCATTAATTAATTATTTTTTTAAAATGTACATTGAAACTTATTGACCAGAAAACATGAATGTGAAAAAAAAATTGACGATATCTCTTGACACTAAACTCAAAATTCCTATAGTCTAAATTAGGGATGAAATACCACACACTTGAAATACCAAATCGTACCTATGTGTTCACACTACAGTGACATTAATGCAGGTAACAAAAAAATGGAAGTGAACACTGAAATTCAATAATTAATTATTTTTAGAAAAATGTGTTCTGCAACCAATTCACAAGACAGCATGAATGTAAAAAAAAAACCTTGTGGTAACTCTTTTTACACTAAAATAAAATTTCCTACAGTCTGAATTAAGGGAGGAAATACCACATGCTTAAATTATTTGAAAACTCTTGCTGCGACATATAGATAAATATTCTCTCTCAGAATTCCACACTTGAGCCAAATACCTCAACACTTGACCAGATATTCTCTTCCAGAATTCCACACTAGAACCAAAGGCAAATTGTGATGTCATTGAAGCTGACATCACCAGGGCACATCCCAGAATACCAAACACTAACCATTAAAATGTACTACATATACTAGTATTATGTAGAATTATGTACTACATAATACTACATAAACATGTTGAAGAGACTTAGTGCTTTAGCGGTTATGGTCGTTGTGCTAATGGGTTTGCACTTTTGGTTCGGGTCCTCTATCCATGAAGCAAGTAGCTTTTCTATGTCACCGCTAGGACCTTTTCCTTGCTTCGTCACTGCCGTCGATATAATGTAAGCAGATCCTTTCCCAGCCTCTATACGATTTTAATCCTTATTTTTCAAAATGGTCGTCACTGTAGAATGAGACCATCCGAAGATAAAACTTCACGTTCCTTTATTACTTGCAACTTCGTTTCAAGATCAATTGCTCTCTTTTTCCGCGATTCTTTACTAGATTTTTTTGATTGAGCGTGTAACGGCCATGTTGCGCAAAATATCGCAAAATATTTAACGATAAATATACAAATAACCTCTATTTCTCAAACACAAAATCAATAGAGGAACTGCTGAAGACATGTGAAGACTGCCGAGGGAGGTTGCCGTCACTGAATGCCTTGTTACCACTGAGCGCGATACATTGTTGCTAAATAATAAAAAAAAAACTTTTTACTTTACGCTCGCTTACAGTCTTGTTCGAAAGTCTAGTCGAAAATGTTATTTATTCCGTTATAGGATCACGGACGTATCTTCGAACGGACGTAAGTCGAGGAATGACTGTACTGGGGAATAAACATTGCATTGGTTTGAACTCACGTATAAGAAACAATTCTTACACATCGAGGTTTACCAAATTATCAGTGTGACTAAGTTCCTTTAAGTCAAGCACTTTCTGATAGCATTCTAATCACTGGACCTTATCTCTAAGTCCAGGGGTTTTTCTTTCCGTTTCTTCTAAAGTATACTTGAAGCAATCAGCTCTGATAAGAAGATAAACACTTAAAGAAATTGATCACCCAAACAAATGCAGATTCTTCGTATACGAAGTATGAAAAAGGTCTTGATATACATATATAGATACGAAATTGAAACTTTCATTTTACTATCGCACATACGTAAGATTTCCGCAAATTTCTGATAGGAAGTAATCAAGGGGGGGGGGGGGTCTTTAGACAGCGCGTCTGAATTTGTCATCAAAAAAAAACAAAACAAAACAAAACAGCTTCTTGAAAAACAGTCTGGGCTATGGTGGAGCGACAACAAACAAAGTGACTTTGATCGCGGAGTACTAGGCTAAAGTTGCCTTACAACTGTATTATATAAAAGAAAGGCTACGCTTTTCTACCTTAACAGAACCCTGCTTGAATTCTTCGTGGTTGAGCTATTTTTAAAGGCAAGTGCAATGATTACTTATGGATGACAATTTTTGATATTCATTATTATTGTTAATCATTATAATTATATATGTTTTTTTGTAATAGATGTGTATGTGTGTGTGTGTGTGTATGAAAAAAAAATCCGAGTAAACATTTTGTGTGTGCGGGGTAAAAAGTTTAAATTAGGAAGGAAAAAACTTCCGTGTTTTCCAAACGGGATTGACCTCATCGACCTCATGCCATTGGCCTACACTGCCATTGACCTCATGTTTTCCAAACATGAGGTCAATGGCAGTGTAGGCCCCACCCAACACGAGTACCAGTGGTGAATATCTGGTTCTAAGGCAGTGGAAAACTCGAGCTGAGGCCCAGTTGAAGATCACGACTCTTCCATTGCGGCGTCGAGCGTTTTTTCTAACGCTCTTTCTTGATGGCAGTCCTTCTGGGCTGCGGGATCTTTCTTTGCGGATAGATCCTATTGGATCTCAGGATTTCATGCGTGGACTCTAAAACCCTCTTCTCGACTGTATCTTATCTCTACTATCTTTGACAATGAGTGAAGTCGACACTGACGCCCTGATAGATTCACTGGATAGGTTACTTAAAAAATTCGAAATGGAATGGCCAGTTTTTCTAAACCTCTTCTGTTTGTCACAGAGTAGAGGTTCTCCACTCCCTCAGATCAGAGAGAGGTCACGTGTGCAATAAGCTCAAAACACAAGCCACAGTTGGCAATCCACGGATGATGTCATGGATGAGGATGCTCCCAATTCCGACTCCTCTTCCTCCCCCAAAGAGAAAGTTCCACCGATCATTCTTAGAGAGAAGAGCAGGTAGACGTCTTTAAGGGCCAACATGTCTAACCTACAGATAGCTTACACAAGAGCCAAGAATGTGAACGTTGGCATCAAGTTCCAGCCGCCAACGTATTGGACTACCGAAGAATTATTAAGGAAATGGACACTAATGACATGCAATATCATACTTTTTCCCTTAGCTCGGAGAAAAATTGAAGGTAATTTTCCGAGGTGTATCTGAGGATATTCCCACAGAAGAAATTGCTACTGATCTTTACTGTTAAGACCTGCCACCCATCAAGGTCAGCAGAATGACCAGAGCTGGCAAATGTCCGATGCCACTAGTCCTGATGGAGATCCATCACACATGCAAAACTATCTATGACCTGACATCGATCTGGGGGATAAAAATCAGCCCGGAACCGCTAAGGAAAAGGGCTTCAACAGAACAGCGACACAGATGTCAGAGATTTGGCCATGCTCCAAAGTTATGTAAGGTAGAGTAGAAACGCCTAAAATGCGCCGAGAGCCACCCTACTAACACCTGCACCAAGCCGAAAAGCACCCCGGTTAGATGGCAAACTGCAGTGGCCCTCACCCAACAAATTACAGAGGATATATTCAACATCCTGAAAACAGGCGGTTGGAACCAAACAAACAATCCGCCTTCTCTTTTAGTTTACGAACACCACTAGGTTTAACCCCACTGTCTTCCAATATTCAACAAAACATGACCGAGGTTCAACAGCCGCAGCCTGAGACCTTCAAGAGAACAAATATCACCAACGGCAGATAACGACTTATGCAGAGGTGGTCCGTTCAAGAAAGGCTACACCTCATAAGAATCAACCAAAATCACATTCAAACCTAGCAGCTATCATCACGGCTTCTCTTGCAAATGCGCTGCAGATCTTCATCAAATCTAACCCTTTATCGAACTCCATAAAAATATCTTACAGGAAATCCACTCATAAATGTATAGAAACAAAAAAAAAACAGATTATCTCATGGAATGCGACTGGCCTTAGAAACATGGTATTGGAACTCCAAGAATTCACCGTGAGATGCAATCCATATATTATCTTAATAATGAATCGCCCTTGAGACCTGCAGATAACCCCAAACTTAAAGGATACCATCTCTACAGAAACAAGAGACTCAACTGCAGAGGTAGTGGCACCGCCATCTTCATTAAAAATTACATTAATCACAATTCATTAACCAACCCTTCAACACCACTAATCTTGAGATCACTGGAATAGAAGTTCACAGATTCAGCCAGAAAACTCAAAATCTACGCAGCCTACAACCCATCGTTAAAATCTACATTCTGATTTGAACGCTGTACCCATCATTATTGCTGGGGACTTAAATTACAAGCACCCTGCATGGAATAGTAGAACTACCAACAAAAATGGCTGCATCCTTTACAACTCCTCTGGATTCAACTACGCTCTTGTAGCAGGCACCACTGAGCCAGCTCATCATAGTCCTTTCGGCACTGATGACATTCTGGATATTGTCATTCTGCAGAATATTAAATTACAGTATAACTTAAATACATTTAATGAACTTTCATCAGACCACAGTGCAATTCTGCTCCAACTGGAAAAATAACTGTCTCCTCCTACCCCCCCCCCATTCCTTCATATCCTGAGAAAAACTATCAAAAGCTCTTCCGTAATATATTGATCCTGTTCTTCCGTATCAGAACCAAAGAAGAAGTTGATACAGCTGTCAAAAATATTACGCAGCAAATCAATACAGCCATAATGGCAATCAATTCAACTACAACTGCCCCCAAGTGCAATCGTTTACCAGAAGATATTTTGAATTAGATTAGAAAGAAACATAAAGCGAGAAAAAGATATCACAACACACGTGCCCCACAAGACAAAAAAATTCTCAACAAACTAAACAGTGAAGTTAGAGGTGCTCTTGAAGCTCATAGAAATCAAATATGGGAAAAACGTTAGCTTCTATCTCACCTACTGATTACTCTCTCGGGAAGCAATTGAGGAATCTCAGAAACAAGGACAGATCTCTTCTAACTCTCCAAAAACCCTAAGCCTTGCTAGACACAGAAAAAGAAGCCATAGAAAACATTTCTAAACTTCAACCACATTTATAAAATTCATCGCCATGTCAGATACGTATTAAAACTCTCTGATACCTGCAGTTGTCAATCCGCAACTACTTCTCCAGCAGAAATTTATGACATCATAAAGAACTTAAAGAATAAAACAGCTCCTAGTCCTGATGGCATTACAAATAAAGTAATCAAATTGTTGCCCCGCAGAGCTTTTGTGCATCTTACCAACATAATAAGTTCAATCTTGAGATTTCTATATTTTTCTTCCTCTTGGAAAATCGCAGATATTAACCCAATACAAAAACCAGGTCAAGACCCACGCCAACCTCAAAATTAGCGTCCATCAGCCTGATCTCTAACTTAGGTAAAATAACGGAAAAAATCAACCTCTCTAGACTTCAAGCCTCAGTAAATAAGTTAAACATTCTTCCAAAAGAACAATTTGGTTTATATATATATATATATATATATATATATATATATATATATATATATATATATATATATATATAACCTCAAAATATATATATATATATACAGGGTGTTCGGGATAAATTTGACATATTTATAATTAATTATATTTTTCCGTAAGTTACATGTATTAACACACACTTCTCTTCATTTAAAAGTTTGGACCCTTCTTCATTCATATACAAGATGTCAGAAAGGATGGATAGCTGGAACCCACCTGAATCATGGAAGAGAATAACTTGTATCATGATGATTCGTGCCCGCCATCAAAATAAGGATATTACGACTGCTGCCCAATGCTCCCTGAATATAGTAAAAACAATCAGGCATGAACTAGAGACTTGCAATGGTGACTACGAGGATGTAGCAAGAAGAAAGATCCCTAGCAGACGATCTGATTGCGTTCGTACAGCAGAATTCCTCGCAAATCTGCAGGAACAGGTGTTGAAGAACCCTGGCATTGGAATTCGGGCTTTGTTCGTGGAGTTGCTAACTGTAGTCAAGCCCTGGATAACAAGGGTAGCCAATGGTAGGCCGTATGTATGGCAGCAGGATTCGGCCCCTTGCCACACCTCTGGGAAAAGTCAAAAATGGTTGTCTGAAAATTTCTACGACTTCACCAGTCCAAATGTTTGGCCTCCAAACTCCCCAGACCTTAACCCCATGGATTATTTTGTATGGGGCGCAGTTGAAAAAGACACCAATCGCACTTCCAGTAATACAAAAGCCCAGTTAATGGATAAAATTAAAACAGTTTTTGCGGCCCTTCCCAGGGAGACTGTAGCATCAGCTTGTTCGAGGTTCCGAAGCAGAATTGAAGCTGTGATCGATGCTAATGGTGGTTATTTTGAGTAAATCTTGTTGATAGTATTGTAATTAACTCTGCCTGTAATGATTTTTGTCAATTCATTAAATTTAATAGATACAAAGAAGATTTTCTTTTTCCTTATGAAACTGTCAAATTTATCCCGAACACCCTGTATATAACCTCAAAATATATATATATATATATAACCTCAAAATATATATATATATATATATATAACCTCAAAAAAGAGCATAGCTATGCTTTTCACTAGAAGATCGGTATCTCCCAAAGGGGGACCTCTTCCTGTTCAATACCAAACTTCCTTGGCAAACAGAAACCAAATATCTCGGGGGTACTCCTGGATAGAAGACTAACCTTCAACCATCGTATTCAACCTTATTTGCTAAAGAATGCAAAGCCTTCGCCCAGCTCTACTCTCTAATTAACAGGAACATCAAGTTAAACATCAGAACCGAAGTGTTTCCCTTCGAGTTGATGATTCGTCTTATAATCACATACACTTCTTCAGCTTAGAGCCACATATTCAATACTAATATTTTCAAATTGCAACGAGTGTAAAACAAATGTTTACGTATGATTCTAAACGCTCCATGGTTTATTAGGCAAGTTCAACTTTATCGTGACACAGATATCCCTTATATGTACTATTTTCTGCAATCTCGAGCAGCAAAGTGCTTCTTAAAAACGTCTACTCACCCCAATGAACTAGGTGAACAAGCTGCAAAACGGATCTCTTCAAACACAAAAGACCAAAAAGCCATCTTATTTCTAACATTGGTGCGTAAACTCCATGCCCTCTCAGTGCGAGCAAACTGCTCATAAATTTTCCCCTCTCTGTAATCCGATGACGGAGAGTATAAAAGCATCTTGCTTCACCCTTGGTATCAGTAACGTTATGCGTGAGAAAACAGGATCTAGCAGAAACAAATAAATGACTGCAGTCGATAGGCAGTCGTCCATTTCACGGCAGTTCACGACGTTTTAAGTAAAGAACAGACAAAGCAAGGTAATAGAAAAATTAACAGAAAGTTTGTAACAGTATCTTCTTATCTGACATGTCTATATCATTTTATTTCTAGTAGATCGTTGGTGAATTTGGTTATGATTAGGAATTTTGGAATTACAATTATTTCTCCTTTCTGCATTCTCAACTTTCACTTTTTCATGCTTTCGCTTGTTTGACATTCAATTATTTTATACTTTGTCATTTATTTATTAATGGTTCAATGCAATTATATGTTAAAGATAGTAAGCAAACAGACAAGTAAGTCAAGTTTGCGCCTGAACATTGAAGGCAAGGGCCACTACCCAGACCAGTTTCGGCCTTTATGATTTCTGACTCCCTTTATCAATGGGAGCCAGACCCAAAAATGCCACGGTTGAAGTAATGCAGAGCTTATAAATTTTACCTAAACGAATTGCCACAAGGTGCTTTGACCTTATTAAATATAAATCTCAGGATGAGAGTAAGATGTAGAAAGTTTTTTACCTTGGGTATATACTATGTTAAAGATACAAAGCAATTTTATAAGCTAGGTTTTAATCCTTTTTCCCAAGTAAGCAAACAGACAAGTAAATTAAGTTTGCGCCTGAACATAGTTCAAGTCTGAGGCAACTTGTAGTAAATGTGGATTAAGCTCCGATCACTTTCCTTAGTATTTATTCCAGTCAATTTAGGTCAATCCACCTACGACGTTTGTTAACCTATTGCCATTAAATAGTCTTCTACAGCATTATTGCTCTATCAAATAAAATCTTCATAATCAGAAGATGTAAACTCTCTCTGCCGTTCAGTTTCTCAAATAGCTTCTCAATTCCTACCTTTTTTCTTTTCCTTTGGGAAATGAAAATTGAACTCACTTATTTCCATCGTATTCTTTACATCGTTTGAACTATTTTCTTATGTGTCCGTCAACGGTATTAATTTTCTTTTACTTCTACAAAGGTAGATAACCCCCCATCCCTCCGTAGTTCCATTAGTTCAGTCTGTAATGACGGCGATGCCTTTTTGGTCGGAAAGACGGATTCGAATTCTGTCATAGTGATGAAGAAAGTTTGTATGGAGTTTCCATCTGAAGACGAGTTAGTCGAACTCATACAGCAGTTGTGGCGAGAAACTCGGATTCTGCATTCAACAAGAAAGGAAAATCAGCAAGTAGATGCAAAGGATGGACAGAGAAGACTATGCAGGCAGGATTAAAGACTATCATAATAAGGTTTTCATGAAACCAAGTTACTCGATCTTCCCTTTAAAAGGCCAAACCTGTTAAAGGGAAGAAAAATAATAATACACAACATGACATCATCATTGTGACAGCAGGTGTTAGACGTGGACAACCAAGTGACCTCTGACAGTCACCCACTGTAAATTAATTTTTAATTGCCCCAAACACCATTGGCATCTTACACGACTTTCTTTACGTGAGAAATTTTCTTGACAGTTTGCAATAATGAATTGTAAACTGTCAAGAACTAAAAAAAATAAATTTTACTCATTTACAAATAAATGAGTAAAATTATTGATTGTATCCCGAATATTTATTTTTCCGAAATGAGAGATCAAGGGTGGGGAAATGCGCTGAAATGAACTAAAAGGTTTAGTTTAGTTTCAAGCTTCAAATTACAAAATGTGACAAACAGAATAGCATAAAAACAAGCATATTTAAGATTAGCGTCACCAGCTCTACTGATAATAATAAATAATAAAATAAAATAAATCTAACAACTTTTTTTTTAATTTCCCAAAGGGAATAACATTTTGGCTTTCGGATAGCAACGGGTGTCGACCTAGGATTGGTGATGAGAAATCGACAGACACAGGTTTGTTTGCTTCTAGATAAGAAGTAATGTTATTGATTAAGATTAGGAGCATTTATGTCATATGTGTGTGAGCGCGCGCGCGCCCATTCTCCATTTGATTGTGCAGAAATGTGGAAATAAAGAGTGAGTTTATTAGAAATTCTGTGATGAAAATCGATTAACCATTGAGATCTTGTGAAAAAAAAAACGGTTTTAAAAAACGTTACTCTTATTGGATAAGCTTTCATATTAGGCAAACATAGAATTAATCATGAGTCGTGAATATGTCAACACGATTTTTTTTAATGTAGAATTAGAAATCTTGTGACGGTCTATTCTCACAGCAGTGGCTAGTTTATTCGAATACGTCCTTCTTTTCATATGCCAACCCAGAACGTTTTGGATACAAAGTTTTAAGTTTCCATCAAAACGGTGGAAGACGCTTCGATGGAAAATGCATGTTCATTCGCCTGGTCTTTCCGATCATTTTACATTCATATATATATATATATATATATATATATATATATATATATATATATATATATATATATATATATATATATATATATATATATATATATATATATATATATATATATATATATATATATATATATATATATAAAACAAACCAAATTATCCTAATGAGAAATTATGAAGTAATACAATGCACTTATGTTAGGAAAAAATATTTAAGATTTCGATTAAATATTAAATTTTCGACTAGGCTTCCTAGCCATTGTCAATACAGTTGAAAAGAGATAAACACAATAAGAACAACGCTTAAATTGCTAGCGCTTGACAACGTATACTATGAACTACTGAGAGTAATTCCATGTACAACTATCATAATTCAAAGAAATAAATTTAAATAATTATACAGGAATTATTACTGAATTATTACTTAGGACGATTTCTCAAAATTGTGAAATTTAAGGCAATCGTGTTGTTAAGGCAAGAAGAAGATAACGTTTGTGTAGGACTTTAGTGCTGTTCCGAATTCATAAATAAAGTAGACTTATCAGATTCTTGCTGTAAAATACTCTTGATATTCTTCTAGTCCAGTGGTCGGCAACCTTTTTCATATGAAGGGCGCAATACTTCGAGCTCTATGATGCTCGCGGGCGCTACGTTCCAGACTCCTGATTTAAATAATCAAACTTAAATTACAATTGACATGAATGGCTTTGAAATGTCTTTCTATATTACTTTTTTTTAGAAATAGCCACACTATTATTGCATAATAAACAAATACATTTGGCATTATGATTGATAAAGCATGGCCCTCGAATCTGATCTGACAGATACATGCTAATTGTTAACATGAATATTCTTTTTGTATTCATTTTTTATTTTTTATGCTATTTTATATTCATTCATATATGACAAAAATATGTTGTAAAAGCGAGGTAAATAAAATAATGTTACAATTTGAAATCTAATTTTTCTTAAAAACAACTAATCATAGCGAGCCTGAAATGAGAGAAAAAAAATGCCTGTGTCACGAGTCGAGTCCTCCGTAATTTTCAAATTTTATATTGCGCTCTTCGTATTAAAAAGGTTGCTGACCTCTGAAAGATGTGCTTTACATTTATGGAAAATACTAAGGAAAGAGGTCTGGAGCCTGCTCCACCTTTACTACGAGTTGCTCATAAGGCACTACTTATGCTTGCATTCGCCGAAACTTTTAGTTTTTATATATTCTGCACGAAACTCATAATTTTTATATTCGGCTATGAAATAATGTTGGATTCAATATTCACTTAATTTGTACCATCATGTATTATATTTGCAGTGTTTTGTCTTGATGTTTTCTTGAATTTTAGCGCATACTAGTAATGAATGTATCTCTCAGATATACTGCGATCTACGCTGCAAAATTACCGCTGCGAGTTCCAAAGCAGTTTACAATAATTTCTCTGAGGGCGCACTAAAAATTCACTGCAAGCTCTAAAGCGCCCGCGGGCATTGCGTTGCCGACCTCTGTTCTAGACGAATTTGAGCGGAACGAACTGTCTGCCCAGCTCATAATAACAAAATGCACACGGGATCGAAACTCCACAATAAGAAAGAGGATGATGTTCTTCTTTCAGAAAGGCTTGGAAGGAAAAAAGGAAAGTTTACGAACTGACGGAAAGAAACTTGCACGTCAATTTGGCGAAGTCTCGCCATATACCTCTGACAACCCTTTAACAAATGGAATTGAAATTCTAGACACTTCTAGAGAAGGATTCATAAAGTTTCGTATCCCACACACAATGTAACTAAAACTAATCCTACACCAAGTTTGTTTAATAATACACCAAGTCTGGTCTTCTTTCATCAAAAATCCATCAACCGCGGGTATGACACGCAATATGCCACAGAACGTACGAGTAATAACTAGCATTGTTCCAAAGATTTTGAATTACTTAATACAGTATATTTTTTCTGATCACTCTATGCATACTATTTTGAAGTTCTGATGACATTTGCTGTGTGTACCTTTGTATTTTCATAGTCTTTTTATTCGCGTCTTGTATCCGTTATCGGTTTATACTGTTCATTTTATAAATACGTTTTATGAACAGATCAGCATTACAGTCTGTTAATTCTATAAGAGCCACTCTTTTCTCTCCTTGCACCAACAACAGTCATTACACTCAGTTTTTATTTTGTTTATTTATTTCGTATGATGATACAACGGCCGTTATAGATCCTTTTACCGGGAATTACAGCACCATCTTAATTCCCTCCTATTTTTATCCAGATTCCGCACCTGCATAGCTGACGAATCACGCCTATGTCAGGTGTTCCTCACTACAATCGGTACGTGTTCACGGGGAGAGTTTGCCTGTTTTGGGGGGCACGAAAAACCCGAGTTTCCGAGAAAAAATAAACCCTCTGCATCCGTATGAGGCCGGTTAACTCACCTGTCGTTGAAAGAGACCAGATAAAAGTTCCTCACGTAACGGATAAGATTCGATATGAGGTGTTTCCGAACAAAGGGATTCGCCTATACGACTGAGTGTAGGAGGCTCTGTTACACGCATTTCATTATAACTTAAGCTTGTAAATAAACATCGGTTATGCTGTCTCACCTTCTGTATCTTTTTGATAGTTAACTGATCAGCGGTTGTCCTCTTGACAGTTTGTTATGTTAACTCTGCAGATGATTTTGTGATTTGTCTCATGATGTGTTTTAATCGACAACTAGAAAGCGTTGTGACCAATAAAAACATGTTTTAGCTTCACAAACAGAAATTTGATTTTTTAGTCATTAAGAATTATCTGTCTAACATGAACTGAATGCGTGAAATGCATTCAGGCTCAACCGTTAAAAGAATCGGAAATTACGACACATTCGATTGTGATACTTTAAATTGCTTCAGTCTGTCCGTGTCTGGAAATCTTATGCAATTGATAGTGGGTTATAAAATTAGGTGGAAGTGTCAAAATAATGTACAAAATAATTCTCTTTGTATTGTTGTATTTATTTTTTTCTAGATGAAGTCCTCTTCCGATTCTCCTGACATCGATGTTTACATACAAGAAAGACCTCAATTGTCTGAATTTACTATTTCAACGTGTCAGCAATCTTTTGGCCCGTATCACTCAAATACGGAAGCAACTGACTGTGAGTTTTATTTTAATAATGACATTTACGAAATCTATTTTACTGTTATATAAATTTCATTCATCAATAAAAAGTTTAATAAAAAAATAAGATGCAAACGCAAAACTGTACTGAGGTTACCACTCATAAATATTAAGTGAACAGCGGCTTGTATGATTTGTTAATTAAATAATAGCATAATACAGAAATTCATGTTTAGCACTTTTGCCATGACACACACACACACACACACATACAAATCAATGAACTATTTCCCTGCGCTGTTATTTACAAAACATACATATAATACTGCTATTTCTATCTGGAAACGAAGCCACGAGTATGTATACTTAAAACGAACAGCGCACTGAGTTTGCTTCGCACTCTACACTAGAACAGGATGCAATCACTCCAAATAAAAATGAACGTGTAACTTCCATGGGTTGTATATTTATAGCATTTAATTTAATTATAATTAAAGGTTTTCTAAAGTATTGAATATAAAAAAAAGTGTAGTTTCTGTTTTATATTTCCCATCTATTTAGTTTTTTAAGTTCAAAATTAAAATTATTTTGGTTGAAAATATAATATTATTAAACATTCAGCTACATCTCCTCCTCCATCTTACGACTCTCTTTTTGGAAGAGTTCGAGAAGCAAGGCAAGAGTCTATAGGTCAATTGGAATTTCTGTTGTCAGTTGTTTGCATGTGGATTGTAACCGGTAAGTATTTTATTTAGTTTACTTTTGCATGTACATTATGAATTTAATTTATATTATCAGTGACGATGCACCGATTTGTATAATTGATGAATGAAAACGTATCTCGTAATTTAATGTTCATTTGGAAAGACCTCGTTCAAACGCCGTCTAGAACTTGAGTACTGTTCGACTGGAAGGCGAGTTATCGAGTCACATAACGGAGATCGCACAATTTTTTTTTTCCTCACATAAACTTGGATTTTTGATTTCACAATACGGACGAATTAGCTAAAAGAACACGCGTAATTAACATATATATTTGCCTCACGGCCTGAATTCCAACTAATATCGATTACTTTGCTACAGCAAAGGTTCAGATTAAGAATAGCACAGCCATAACTGGAATGCACACGCAGAGTGCGTTCAGTTTTTAAATGCACATTGAGATCTTTCAGGCAACTCAGTAGTGGAATATGACGTTGACTACACCAAGAAATGCAGAAATCAAGAATTCCTCCTCATCCATACAGACATTTTGACCCGTTGCGTATTGTCTACGGTAGAAGATCAATTCGGTGATGACTATTGCCAGTATCTGCATGAAAATGCTACGGGCCATAAAGCAAGGCTTGTGACGGAATGGATTGTTGATAATAACATTCCAGAATTCGAATTACCAGCCCAGAGCCCTGACCTGAATCCCATAGAGCACCTTTAGGATGAATTTGAACGCCGACTTGGCTACCCACCCCAACGACCCACATCACGAACTGCTTTTCCGGCAGTCGCAAAGAGCAGTATGGAAGGAGCAACGAATACACTAATCTACAGAAAAGTTTAATCTGTGGGATTACACACACAAACACACAACTGTGTGTGAAGAACTGCATGCGCATGATATTCGCCACGGATAGTTCCTCAGCCGAATTTTTCGCAGTGATAATCAACCGTAGAAAGTTTTTATCAGCAACTAATTACAATTCCTCCTCATCCACATGGTGATCATAGAACGCCGATTCAAAATCCCAAAGTATGCTATGAATATTTATAAGCTTTTAATTTAAGATGAGTTTTCTGGTATAAACACACACAAGACGTTTCAGTGTCCTGGAAACTTTGGTTCTATTTTCCCAGACAATAGACAAATTGGCATATGAAACACACACACACACACATAGAAAGATATAATACACCTGCCTTTAGGCCTTAGCTTGTAGCTTCATATAATCCATAATAACAAGAAGAAGAATAGAAAAAAAATGCTTCTACTGCCAGAAACTGGGAGATGCGTATATGAGAATTCAGATCCAGTGTGAATTACTTCCACGTTTCAAGCAAGTCATGATTGTTGTGATCTAACCCTTTTTTTCGGGGAAGGGGGAGGGTTGGAATGAATGGTACTTTGGTCTCTCTCTCTCTCTCTCTCTCTCTCTCTCTCTCTCTAGTCATTTTTGTTGGATTTATTATAAAATATAATTGTAGAAGAAAATTACAGAATCGATCTTGTGAAAAAGAAGCAATTTCGAAATTTAGTTGAAATGTAGTCGTTATCATCCTCACGAGGCCTGGATTTTTCGTCTCATAAAATATGCAAACTGGCATCGGAGAACACATATAATTAATAAACAAATATAATAAATACACTCGCATGATAATCATATTTGTTGCCACTATAATTCGAACTCACCAAATAACTTCCATTGATCAGCGCCATTTTTTGTATACGCAAATTTGAAGTCCTAAATTTTGTTGTTGCCAAAGGACGGTTTCATAGCTGAGTGTGCTATGCTACAGAAATAGAAATATGTTTTATTTAAAATTACTGACTTTTCCATAATTTTGGTAAAAACTTTTCTTACTTCTTTTTTTTATAGTCGGATGTCTGATGGTTGTGAGAGCGTTTTTATCCGTTCTACCCGTCCCAATGATTATCATAGGTAAGAACATGATTTCTTGTTATAGAGTGTTTATGCTAGCTCTATAAACCCGAATTACAATTTTATTTTTCCTACGTACATTCTGCATTTGTAAGTAATTCGTTTTAAAAACTTCTTTTTCTTACAACAGTAATTTCCACAAGTTGCCCCTTTATTTGGTAATATGGAATTTATTAGAATAGTTGAATCTTCGATGTGAGTAGCCGCCGGCAGCAAGTATAATAAATAGCGACATAAAACTTCAAAAATTAAAAGTCAAAATACATTAAAAGGCTAAAAATGTGTAATTTAAATCTCCAAAGGATGGAAAAGAGACTAATGTAAAAACCTCCGAAGCAGAAATAAATGAATGATTTAAATATGAAATCCATTTGCGGGGAGAAGTAAGGACGTTTCAGGACAGGGATCATCATGATCTTCATTATTAATGTTATTATTTATGTAATGTATTCTTAGTTCATAGCGAATGCTTTAATCATATTCGTCAAACATCTTTACGCTTTTATCCTCTCTTGTATCTCAGGTTTTGAATTTTTAAGCTTTGATTGAATTCCATCTCACTTGTTTTACTTATCATTCATCGTTTTCCTTCATCAACATCTACATTTTGACATCAAGTTTTAAAGATCGTAACTGCTTAAAGTACAGAAAGGTTAGGCAAAATATCTACATTTGATCATTTCATTATACTTTTAATTTACATAAAACTGCATTTGAAAAACAAATTCCGATCCAAGGGTGCTTCATCAAATTAATGCTTTCCTTGTCTCTTTATATAATCCAAAGATTATAAAAGAAACTGCATGAACCATAGTTTTCGCGATAAAAATCCTCATTAATCTGAAAAACCTAAGGTAGTGTGTGGAATGGTGAGTGGTTGTTGATATGCGTACACCTTTTTTGGAGGGAGAGAACGCAAACCAGAAGATCACACCTCCCATATTCCTCTACGAATCTATCGTACTTATTCACTTTCAATTTCATTTTCTGTTAAAATGCACCAGAAATATTCTTGCAGTTTACTTTCGTATTTGAGTAATCATTTCCAGATGTTTTTCTTTTCTTATTTACAGGTATTATGTATCTCTTCGAGTGCCCAGCAGAAAAATTCATTCCCATTTACCTAATTGTAGGAGGAACATCTAGTTTGATCGAGAACTGGCGCACTACGTTTGGATGCCGTGTAAGGAAAAATGAAAATACAATTCGTTGCGAGTACTTTCTCATGGTCTTTAATGTTGCTTGGTTCATAGCAGGTACATAACAAGACAAATGATATTAAATAAATCATTTACTATCATTTTGAGATGGAAGTGAATAATTGAATAAAACGTAAACTTTTATCATTGTAATAATTCAATTTCAGTAATATTTTACTGATGTGTTATTCACAAGGTCAAGCATATTAACCCGAGGTATTTAATCGAATCTAAAAGAAAATTTATTTTAAATTTGATATATATAATGTGATATATATATATATATATATATATATATATATATATATAAAAGAAAGAACTAGAGCAGACTACATAAGACGATTAAGAAAATTCGTTAAGTCAATGCTTAATGCTGGAAATTTGATAAAAGCAATTAATACCTGAGCCATACCTGTTCTGAGATATTCAGCAGGCATTGTTGAATGGACCCAGCTAGAGATGGAAGATTTAGATCGAAAAACTCGAAAATTAATGACAATCCACCATGCCCTCAATCCTCGCAGTGATATTGATAGGCTATATCTATCACGCAAAAAAGAAGGTAGAGGATTATTACAAGTGAAGCAAGTTATTGAAGAAGAAAAACGAAATTTAAATGATTATCTGCAGCAAACAACGGAAAATTTTCTAATTGAGGTAAGGAAAGAGGGTTTATTTAAACCCATGGAGACAAAATTGGAATACAAAACCAACCAAGTAAAAGTGAGAACCGAAAGATGGAAAAATAAGGCATTGCATGGAAAATACCTTCACAGCATAGAGGACAGCGCTGACAGCAACTTGACCTGGCAATGGTTGAGAAATGGAGCACTAAAGAAAGAAACGGAATCGGTAATTTTTGCAGCACAAGAACAGGCCATTAAAACCAACGTTATGAAGGTAAAAATACAAAAAATTCAAGACAGTAAATGCAGATTGTGCAAAGAAAATGAAGAAACGGTAGCCCACATTATAAGTGGATGGAGCAAAATCGCACAAATTGAGTACCGTAAAAGGCATGATAACGTAGCTAAGATAATCCACTGGCATTTATGTAAAAAAAAAGTATGGGTTTGAAGTATCTAAGGACTATGAAGCATAAAACTCACCAGAAAGTGGTTGAGAATGAAAAAGCTAAAATACTCTGGGATTTCAAAATTCAGACTGACAAAAGCTTGGAATGTGACACACCCGATATTACAGTGGTTGAAAAAAGTGAAAACAAGAGTGTTACGTTTATCGAAATATCAGTACCAGGTGATAGTCGGATTGACAACAAAGAAAATGAAAAAATTACAAAATATCGCGATTTGCAAATCGAAGTTGAACGAATCTGGCAAAAGAAAACAAAAGTTGTTCCCATAATAATAGGTACTTTAGGCGCCATCCCTAAAACATTGAAAAAACATCTAGAAACACTCGAGTTAGATGGAATGGATTAAAAATTGGGCAGCTGCAAAAGGCCGCTTTGTTCGGCACAGCTTTCATTTTCAGAAAGTATTTCCACAACTCATAGGCCCTTGGGTAGGGCTAGAATTAATGGAATATAACCAGCCTTTTCTTAAGATTGAGGAATCAAATCAAGCTTTGATGAATATTATATATATATATATATATATATATATATATATATATATATATATATATATATATATATATATATATATATATATATATATTATTAATATTAAGAGAGACCTCCAGGGAGTCAGAGACTCATCGAGGGAGGCCACATTCTACACACACCAGCAGCTATCTTACTTATTCTTGAATTCAATTACACTGCGTGCACTCAAAACATCCAATGGCAATCCATTTCAATCACGCAACACCCTCTGAGTGAAACATCTAGCCCTCACACCCTTCTTGGCAGCCTTCATTCTCAGTTTCCAAGGATGCCCTCTCATCCTTTCCTCACCCTCCATAAATTGAAAAACTCCATCAATTGAAATCCTGTATAACCCTTTCAGAAGTTTAAGTCTCAATCTCATCACCCTGTTTCTCCTGTTTGCTAGTGTCTACAGTCTACAAATTCTCAATCGCTCTTCATAATCAATATTCCACAATCCTGATATCATTTTAACACACTCCTTTGTACTCTCTCTCTCTCTCTCCAATATATCAGATTCACAACGGAAACCAGGAGACCATACCTGCGAACAATAGTCCAAGTGAGGGCTTATCAAGGCCTTGTAAAGAAGAAAATAACATCCTTATCTTTACATGTGAACGTTTGTTTGAGCACTGAAGTTATCTTTTGAGTTGTATTTGCAATCTTTGTCACATGGCCCCTGAACTTCATCTTCCTATCTATTAACACTCCAAGATTCCTAGCCTCATTAGTTTCTTCTAGCCTATTCCCACCAATATAATACGACATTGTATAGGTAATCATGCCAAAGTGAATGACCTTACATTTACTGACATTGAACTGACACCCATTTTCCCATGCCCACAATTCCAGCTTATTCAAATCATTCTGCAAGAACTGCATATCAGCAGAATTCATGATTACCCTGCCTATCTTTGCATCATCAGTAACTAACCGTATGTCGCTTGTCAAATCCTTCCCAATATCATTAATGTACAGATTAAATAACAGTGGACCAAGCACTGATCCTAGTGGTACCCCATTTGTTACCTTAAACCTTGCAGACTCAGATCCCCCGTATACCACTTTTTGATATCTGTCAGTCAGCCGTCCTCCTATCCATGCTAATATTGTATAACCTAAACCCATTTTATCCAATTTATGCAGCAGTCTGCCATGCTGTATTCTGTCAAAAGCCTCAACAAAATCCAAAAGTATCATGGTGTATCCATTCCCCTTGTCTAGTTCAATGGTAACATTGTTATAGAATGTGAGCAAGTTGCTAAAACATGACCTTTCATTAGTAAACCCATGTTGTTCATTGCAAAGTAGATATTCACTGTCAACCCATTTCTGAATGCGGGCCCCTGACCAATTTTTTCAAAATCTTCACCACCACCACTCCTCAGATACTAACTGGTCGATAGTTGGATACATCGGTCATTGCACCACTCTTCTGCAATGGAATTACCATACATTCCATCCATTCCTGCGGAATCTTCCCAGTTCTAAGACTCATATTAAATATCCTGATCAAAGGAATGGCCAGTTCAGCTGAACACTCTTTTAGCACACGTGCTGATATTCCATCAGTTCCTATTGCTGTATTCTTATTCAGTTTCTGCAACAGCTCTAATACCTCGGCCTCACACCCCTGCGTTTCTTCATCTGGTGAAGAGGTAACTGTGAGCTCAATGTTGCGTTCACCAGGTTAATAGCTTTTAAAGAAATGGGCACTCATTAACTTAACAATCTCTTCTGCATCTGTATCCCTCACGGCATCTGTATTTAGAAGAGTTATTCTTTCATATGAATTCTTTCTTTTACTTGCAGCATATCAATAGAATTCTTTTGGGTTGACTTTAGCACGTAGAGCCAGTTTCTTTTCATAATCAGACTTTGCTTTCCGTTCAACGGTTGTGACTATTCTAGCCTGCTGCTTATAACGTTCATAACGGACGTCATCCTTATTCTAACGTTATTCCTTCCACATCGTCCTTTTCTTACGAATCTCTTGCTTAATAAGATTACGCATCCATTTGATTCCTACTGTATGTATTCTTCGAACTCTCGGGACACATTCTGATATCACATCATTTAAGTAAAATATTGTTTATATACTTCCCATGTATTGTCGATATTCCTTCCATCCAGCAATCGATCTCGCTCCACTGAACACTGAATTCAGTATACTCCTCAGTTGGTCATAATTTTCTGCTTTGTAGTTCAGCATGTAATCTTTTCTGAATGGATCATTCAGATATATATGATGTGTGTGTGTGTGTGTGTGTGTGTGTGTGTGTGTGTGTGTGTGTGTGTGTGTGTGTGTGTGTGTGTGTGTGTGTGTGTGTGTGTGTGTGTGTGTGTTACACACACACACACCTTTATTGAGGTGAAAAAAAGTAAAGGATTGCTCATCATAGGCCTAGAGTAGTTATTACAGGGGAGCAAGAGAGCCTAATAGTGTTAGGATAAAAAAAGACAGTAGATAGCATGAGAGAGAGAGAGAAAAGGCCTGAGCTCTTTTATATCATCATATAGCCAAAGGCTATCAGTTTTCCTTTTTCACCAATATCATATAGATGAACAACCAAAATACCAATTGAAACTAAAGCACAAAGATGGCCGATCCCCAGGTGGTTAGCTCCATCTGGGTTAACCGCCTTGAGTTGGCCTTCTCTGCCTGGGATTGCTCTCCAATCATCCCCGCAATTGGCTATAAGACTACATTGAATTAAGAGGATAGAACTATTTAAGAATCTCTCATAGCAAGAATAAACAGAATTTTATCCCTCCCCCTGGTGAATATTGCATAATGTGGGTGGTCTCACCATCTACTCATAAATTTGATATCTCCTAGAATTATTCTTTCCAAATACAAACAACGTCTGACTGAACAATAAAATTTCCACAATACAATATTATAAAGCATTTGAATGTCATATTGCTGGTTTGCAAATCCATGTTTTTCTAACCTTCAATAAATGGTATTTTATTTCATTAATTATAAAAATCAAAATTCTCTTCCCATTGCTGACAGGTGGTGGGTATTGAAAAAAAATAACCTGCTCTGTTGTAAGCAGTGGCATGTCGAACACATTACATAATCTGTTCCAAATACGCAGAGCAAGAGGGCAGTTGTAGAATGCATGTTCTACTGTTTCCAATTGGTAACAGATGTCACAGATTCGATCTCCGATGTTAAAGTACCTCTATTTGATGGCATTAATTGGAATGTGGCCATATGCAATTCACCAAGCAAGATCCCTCCTGTTAGGGTATCCTTGGAACTTCAATAAGTTTTGAAACAAAGTGTTGTTGTCAGTACCCAATTGTGGAAGTTCGTGGCAAGAGAGATTAAAGATATCTTTATACCAAATTTTACTTTTTTTTAATGGAAAGGATGTCAATTCCGAAGTGTTTTAGCAGTCTCAGCGTTAAGCACAGAGTGTTGTAGCATTCAGGAACAATCTCAAATTTTGGACCTTTATAATCATTAACTTCAAACCCGGGAAGATGAAAACCCAAGTAGTACCGGAGAAGGTCTGCACATGTGTGATTAGTTTGCAATATTTTATGGAATTTTGAAGCTGCATTGCTTAAATAGCAGAATTTTAAGACTGGAAATCCAAATCCTCCATGCTTCGTTGATAGTTGAAGAAATTCCTTTTTAACTTCTTGGTATCGGCTAGACCAAACAAATTACAGAGGTTTACTATAGAATTGCTTTTCATCAGTTTCTGTGATGTCTGTAATATTATGCAATTGAGCAGGGAGGATTGTGGTTTTGAGTACTATGGCTTTTGAAGAAAAGGAGAGTGCCCCTATTTTCCAGTCTTCTAACATTTCCAAGTTCTTGTATATAAGTTCTTGGACTGGTAATATTGGGTAAGTGGAGAAGGGGATTCCAAGTATAATGAGGGGTTCTCTCTCTCTCTTTAGGGTTAATTCAAAAGAAAAGCCTCCAAGATCTCACTTTCCATAAACTTCAATTTTGTTTTGTCTGCATTAATAATTAATCTGCTGCTTTTGCTGAATATTTTTCCAAAATACCAAAAAATATATACAGTATTTGAATCATTATCCTTCAAAGTTCTGGCCACATATCATAGGCATATGCTAACCACATCATAGGCATATGCTAATACCTTATTTTCCTTTTTAGTTGAAGGAACACTGTAATTCCTCGCACCGCATTGGTATTGAGAGGGCAACCTTGCTTGACTCCTTTTTGAATTTTTACTGGGTCTAGCAGGAACCCATTAACTAGGAGGCGGGTGGTTGAATTGGCATAGGCTCCTATGATAAAAGATAGCAGTTTTTTACCTACACCAATTTGGTGGAGGATGAGGAACAGAAAGGGATGCTGGACATTATCGAATGCTTGAGTAAGGTCTACTGATAGCGCTGCCAACGACTGCTTTTTCGTGTTAACTAAGAAGATTAGATCACCTATCAGAAATAGATTAAATTCTACTGCTCGACCTGGTACTCCATACACCTGTGTGCTTTAATTATGTATTTTATTCCCACGTTGAGCCTGTTATTGATAATGCGGAAAATATCTTGTGGTCAGTATTAGATAGAGAAATAGGTCTCCAGCTGCTGATTAAGGTGTGATCGCTATTAGGTTTAGGAATGAGGACTGTATGGTTTGCTACAAATTCACTTGGTGTGTGTCTCCTGATGAGAGAAAGGAATTTAATATTATATCTGGAATGGGAAGAATAAAATCCAAGGCCACACGATAAACTTCTATTCCTAGACCATCAGGTCCTGGGTATTTTCTTGTCTGGCATTCTGTATTGGCTGTGGTAACTTCAAATGCTGTAATGGGGCTGTCAAGCCCATCTTGGACATGAACAGGAAAGTCATTAATGTTCCAAGAGTTATAATTTCCAACAGTTCTATTGTCTTCAAACATGTTTTTGTAGTGTTTTTGAAAGGAGTCAAGGATGTCTTGAATGGTGGACATGTTTTCTCCATCAACACAGATTTGAGTGATAGTCCTTTCTTTGCGACATTTTGTAAATTGTCTATTGAAGAAGGCCGCTGAAAGGCTACCTGCTAAGTGCTGTTGTATACTTATCTTAAAATTTCTTTCTTCTACTTGTTTCTTCCTTTCCAGTTCTATCTCTATGTTAATGTTTCTAATGATGTTGCTACATTCTACACCATTGCATTGGTTTGCTACAAACCAGCTTCTCTCTTTATCAACTTTCAACACAGATCTTTCAACTTTTTTCATTTCTAGGAAAGCCTGTTCCTTTCCCCATGCCATCATTTTCTGCTTTACTGCTTGTTTGTCTCTTCAGTGGGAGCCAGACCCGGATGAGATACCAAGGTTGAATAATGCAGGTCTTATATATCTGATATACAAGTAGACAAAAGGTGCTTGACCTTATTAATACAAATCTCTAGATGAGAGAAAGATGTAGGAAGTTTTTTACCTTGGTGTAAAATACGTTAAAGATACCAAGAAAGATTATACTTGGTTTTAATCCTTTTCCCAAGTAAGCAAAACAAAGTTTTGCGCGTGAAATATATTCACGTCTGAGTTACTTGTATATAGAGGCTAATGACTTCATATCACTTCCCTTATACACGCCTGAAAGGGGCGTGTACAGTATAATGACACCAAAGGTAAAAAACTTCCTACATCTTTCTCTCATCCAGAGATTTGTATTAATAAGGTCAAGCATCATTTGTCTACTTGTATATCAGATATATATGACTTCTTCATTACTTCAACCTTGGTATCTCATCCGGGTATGGCTCCCACTGAAGAGACCTCGATAAAGGTCGAAACCAGTCTGGGTAGTGGTCCCTCCCATTATGCATTGCATTATACACGCCTGAGAGGGGGAGGTGCTTTGCATTATAGGATACATACTAAGGAAAGCGATATAACGTTATTAGCTTCTACGTATAAGTAGCTCAGACGATAATATATTTCACGTGCAAAACTTTGTTTTGCTTACTTGGAAAAAGGATTGAAACCAAGAATAAAATGTCTTGTTATCTTTAACATGTATATATATATAAAGATTAAAAGAATAAAGAAGAATAAAAGAAGAATAAATATTCTTAGGCTTTGATAACAAATATTTGAGTAAAATAAATAAAACAACGTGGACCGAAATGAAAACCAATCAGCAGATGAGAGAAGAATTACACTTCCATATTTCAGTAATAACAAGAATCAAAGAAAACAGGTACAATGGTATGAACATTTACAGAATGCCTACTAAAAGATTTCCTGAAATTCTCCAAAATAAATGTAAAAGGAAAGATACCTCTGAAGCTATAGAAAGAAATGGATATAAGACATCAATAAATTTAAATAACTTGGCTGCAGGAAAGCTCTTATACATGGTAGACTCAATCCACCTTAGGCGGATGGAGAAGATAATTATGAATATTAATTAGTATTAGAAATGTGATAAGGCTGAAGTTGTCTGTTGTGTTCTCGTCTTTTCTTCTTACTCGTTGGTAGAAATAAATTAAATTTTCGACAATGAGATGAGATAAGAATTGCACTGCCATACTTCAATAGACCACCTGCACACCCACTTTCAAAGATTTGTGTGTTTATAAGTAAACGTAGCTCAGTCGATAATACGATGCCCTTTGGATGGAATGATCTAGGTTCAAATACCGTTCATGACGCAAAAAAACTTCATCCGAACTTTTCAAGCGTGAGTTAAACGGCGTATGGATGAGGGAGATTTTTACTCTGAAACTTGGTTTGTCGCACTGTAAACAGCCCAAATCGATACGGAATGCACCCTATTAAAAGCTTTCCAGGTAGAAAGACCTAAAAATGAATGAATAGAAAACATTAAGAATCTTATAGAAATGTAAATAACATATATAATTAAGACGCGTTTCTATGTACAGCCATAAATGAAACATTCCAACACACCAATGTCATGTTTGGAAAATGCAAGAGGAGCAGAAAGAGAAGTCGATTTCATAAGTTTGAGGTGCGCAGTAAATTAATGTTGGCGAGCAGCTATTGTGGTTCGCACAGTTTCGGGTGAAAATGAGGCTAATTCAGCAGAGCATTCATTGTCTATGGAGTGACAATAAAAGAGACATTTGGCAGAAACTGAATGTCTGTGGTGAGAGTGAGAGAACAATCGGAATGATTCTTTGAGCACGGTATCATCATCATTTAATTTCATGCCCTATTTTGAATAGCATTAAACAATCTTTGCAATTTACCGTAACATCCCAAATGCATGAGCACTGGGCCCGATTTGAGCAGATTTGGAATTTATCCTACATGTAGCTGTTATGTAGGAGATAAAGCAGTGTACATCAAGGTTTTGGAAAACGTGGTGAACAAATACAGCTCAGTGTTTGGCATAAACACGTCGGCTATAAAATAACACGGGTTGTGTTTTATGGCTGATATGATGTGTTTTGCCAGTAGGACTGGATGATCAGGTCAGAGCCAGAAAAGAATTTGATTATGTTTGTATATCTGAATGTTATAGGTGACAATATGTTATGGGTGATTTTCATAACAATTTAAGGTCTGTTTAACCCGGTGGAAATGGGGTTTGCATCCATCGCACTAGGACAGCCTGAAGAAGACACTATAAGTTCTATATTAGTTGCCGATCCATCTTCACCCAATACCTGAGTTTGTCGATCTCTGGCGCAGTTAAGCGGGTTTTTCCCCATAAAAGCGGTCCGTAAACTCAAGAGGATCGACGGTATTACTAAGATTATTTTAAGCACTAATATATTGTGTTAGAGTTAGGGACCACGAGTTGGTGACTTTTGCCTTCTACTCTTCATTGAATGCTATGAAAATTATTGATGGTCTTGGGCGAATTATCTCAGAGTGGCTAATGGAGGAGTTTGGCTGATGCTCAGGCTTCACAACTTAGATAAGGCTAAAGAACTAAAGCTACTCCATGTGAATAAAAGGTGTTAGGTGATTTATTATTTCTATTATTATTATTTTGCATTCATAGATTTAATCACCTTATCCGCGATGCGGTTGCTGTTAAGTAATAGAAAGCCTCGCAAGGTAAAAGAGAAGGGAAGGAATAAGCAAGAATTGTTATTTTGGAATGAATTAGATGTAAGCATGTTTCCATGTGCAGTAGGGTTGATGCCAGTGGAGTGAGAAATGTTTAAGAGTCAACATAGGTCAAGTGTTTGTTGTGGGGCCAGTCGAAGAGATACTGTCAAGACTCGATACAGTTCTTGTGTCCACGTTATTCAGAATTCTGACTTTCTGGAATAAAATTAGTTCTTGGTAGATTAGACATACTTCGCCTTTGTCGTTCATACAAGAATTTGAAGAAAGGAAATGCCAAAAGGTCAGTCTTGTCTTTGGGTGATGTTCCAATAGTAGATGTTTGTGAAAGCGGTAGTAAAGTAGGAGGACAAACATTTCCTCTCATGTCCTTAGAGGGAGTGACTAGAACGCTAGAATGTCATCAAAGTAGGAAGCACGTATGTGGCATTTGACTCTTTCAAAATCATGTTTAGATTTCTTATTGTGTTTTTTGCATTTGTTGCAGGCTGATTGTTACACTGAAGTTTCAGTCTTATTCCATTTACTATAGAGCCATTCTTGATATTCTGATCTTTTTTCATGGACCCTCTTGATATATTTATTAGAGAATCAATAGAGGTTGATATTTTGAAATTTTGGGTTGAAAATGAGATGTGAAGTTCCTTTTCAGCGAGCATTATTTCTTTTAATTCAATCTGAACAGGTACTTTGATCAGGAAAATTGAAGTAGTAATTTTGAAATGGAAACAATTCAGAGAGGTCACCCCCGTTTGCACCCTTGGATACGCAACTTGGATAACATTGTTGTCCGATTTATCAAGAAAGTACTAAAATTCACAGGTCATTTGTAAGTGGGATTTCTTGAGAAGAGGTTAAGAGTGTTGTCAGAAAGTTAAACGTTGTTTGTTATTGTGTTTAGATGGGTGGACTCTCTGTGTTACGTTATTGTTAATGGCAAATACAAAGTAATTCTTGCCTGCTTCATCAGCAAGAGACAGAGTGGGAATCCAATTTGAGCAGAAAACAGAACCCAATGTGACCTCTGGACTCTGAATTCTCGGTGGAAGATGATCTCATTGTTTCCGTGTTTTATTTTCAAAAAATCAAGTTTTAGACATAGCTAATCGAAGAGGTCCATGAGTATTTGAATTTCGATAAGATCAACAACACCAAATGAGTGCAGTAAGGTTTAATAAAGAAAATTTGAGCCAAAACAATTTAAACAGTAGGGCTCGATGTTTTTCATTCCCTGACTTGGAATATCTTTTCTTATTAATATACAAGTGCAGTATTCTGACAGAAGAAACTGTCCAAGATGTATTTGGAAAGTTGTTTTTTTTCGAGCTCACTCACCAGCTAAGGTTTCGTTAGGAATAAGTTTGATTAGGATAACTGTAGGCAATGGGACACATCGTTTGTATTGCTGTTGAGGCTGAGAATTTTGAGAAAGTGGATATGAAAAAGAACTCTCTTTGCTGTTTATTTTTTTAACGATTTTCAAATATATATATATATATATTTATATATATATATATATATATTTATTTATTTATTTATTTATTTATTTATTTATTTATTTATTTTAAAATTCTTTTGTAGTAAATTTTGTATCCTCAGTAAAATCATATTATATTAGATTACCTTGATGAAAAACGAGAAGTAGAATTAAATAGATAGTAGCGTGTGTTAGAAGTGGAAGATGCATAAAAAGGGACCCCGTTTCCTCTCCGAGTGAGGCTCGACAGTTGCCCCTGCTTACCGCGATACTTGGACTCTTTTCAGGTACAAACTGGTAGAAGAAGTGGCAGCAGGAGTTTTCACTAGCTAATTAGGAAGCAGCGAACTTGCCCGAGTATGATTCATTGCCCTCATGTTCGTTCCCATGATGTAATATCCATTTACTGCTGTACCCCCCAAGTCAAAGAGGGTCTGTGTCTCTTACATGTCGTTTCCTTGCCCTGAAGACAAAACATGAAGGCAGGACACTTAATGACTCCAATATGCAAAGCAATGGTGATGATTCATCAGGTAATAAAACACATCTACTATCAACTTGGAGTGTAGATAGCATATATTCCAAGTAGAGTTCGACAAGTAGTTGAAAGGTGACTTTGTAATATCTAGCGCATCATCGTTGGATATTCCAGTTTGTGGTTACATTATTTAAGCAGAGAATGTGACATGACTGCAGGAATCTTTATGTAGCGCATCGAGTGACCCCTAGAAATTCATTATATTAAATAAATAAAATAATGAATGAGGCCTGTAGAAGTGGAGTTTCATTGTTTGCACCAGGAGAGAAGAAAGCAATTCTTCCTAGTGTGAATCTGACTAAAAGAGCTTCTAATCCCTTCTTATTTTCCTCAAATAGTCGATGTTGGGAAAACTGTTTTTTTTTTCTTTAGGAAACTAAGGTTTTTGCATGTAAACGTAAGATAATCGACGGTGGAACACGTTTTCTCACACAATTACATCCTGCGTTTAACAGCGAGATGCAAAACTTATCAGAGTCTCTTCATTGGATGCTGTTTATAATTTAGAAGTGGTGATCGTTGAGTGCCTGTGTAGCTCAGCATAAGTGGCGTGTGCCGTCCATGACGCTAGACCGCCAAAAAGAAGAGCATCACAAGTTCTATTGTAATCGCCGACTACAGGAACTTTTAATAAGCTTAATAAGCTTTTCTGACCGGTTCCCAAGTTTCTCCATCTCTGCCATGGGCCAGCGAGTTTTTTCTACTAGAAACTCTGCTCTTTCCTCCTATAAACTCAAGAAAATCTACCGTGGGGCCCACAAACTTTTCAGACATTAACACATCATGTTAGGATTACGGACCACGAGATAGCGGCACTTGTCAGTCGCATCTCTTCGCTAGTCTTAGACCAGCTATATCTGATTGCTACTGGTGGAGATTGAACTTTCCCATCAGTCTCTAAAAGTTAGATAGTGCTAAAAACACCTTGCCTATGCCCTATGAGGGAATAAAACACGTTGGCTGTTTTTGATAGTTTTAAACCAGCTATCTCTTATTGGCTACGGGTGGAGATTGAATTTCCCCTCAATCTCCAAATGCTGTAGAAAAAATAAATTAAAATATTGTATCATAGTGTTTGTACCTTTTGTGTTAGATATACTTTTATGCACAAACCGAGCACTTTTATTTGTGTATGATAGCAATCCATAGTGTTCTATAGACACCTCTTGGTGTCCCGATTTCACCTCTCCAATCCACGTTCTCAACTAATCAAATTAAATTGAAAAAATATTTTTTTAATTGACACACACAAATTTTAGATTAGAGAAAAATCCATTCGGAAGTTGCAGCCAGGTGATAAGAACGGTGATGCGAACCTTGACGACAAATAATCAGTGAATTTGCTATGGAAGCATCTATGACTGATTCTGATGCAGAACTAAATTTTTCAAGAGTTCTTCAGTTGTAATACTTACTATGTTGGTTAAATTGAAATATATCAGAATTCTTTAATCTAGAAAGAGAGAATGGAACTGAAGTTAAACTGTTGATCAACACTTCCACAAGAGACCAGGACTAAGATAAAAAAAAATGAATAAATAAATCAGCTATCGCCTTTTATTCACTTATAGGGAAGGCGAGGCCATTTAACCATATCTAACTTTCCGAGGGTGAGTGAGAAGAGCCAATCAGAGACAGCTTGCCAAGATTATCACTAATTATAAACGGCATCCAGTGAAGACACTGGTGACAAGCGCCACCAACCTGTGGTCCCTAATCATAATACTATGTATTTATTGTCTGAGTCAGTGTGGGTTCTATAGTCTTTTTCTTGCGTTTACATCGAAAACCCTAGCTTCCGGGAGAAGAAAAAAAAACGTTTTCCCGTCAGAGATCAACTAAATTGTGAATCGGTCGAAGAAAGCTTAAACAATATTCCTCTGGTCAGATACCATAATTGAACCTAGGTCTTTCTTTGGGCTGCCAATGACCATGCAGTGCAAACGCCACTTCCACACAGGTACATAGGCTTTTTATTTGAATAATAGAAAGAAACGTATGTGTGTATATTTAATCATAACACGAAGAATTGAATGTTGAATGCTTTAGTGATAAATTCGAATAAATTGTGGTAATAATAAAAGGAAGTTCAAAAATGTAATAAATATTTGTTGCTCATCGACCTTAGACTTGTTAAGCACCGTCGCCACTACCGTACCTCTAAAATTAAAGAAAGGATCCTCTGGCATTTCAGAATTACTTGATAGGTAGCTGTGTTCATGAAGCTCGCTAGTATGAGTCCTAATATATGATGTAGGTTAAGTAAACTTACTTCTAGAGAGCGTTCTTGCCCATCTTCTGGAGCCATCTAGGAAAATTCTTCAAATCGTATACACGTTTTCTAATACAGTTGTATTAATACCTATAAATTCACTCGTATGCCACAGTAACTAAATTTTTAATTTTGATGATGTCTTTGCAGTCTGGAGAGACATGGAACAATAAACTGTACTCATTTCTAAATAATATCAAGCACGTACACCCACCCATCAAATTCATTCTAGAAAAGGAATCATCGTAAGGTATTTCCTTCCACGATTTACACATCCAACATAATCAGAAGGGTTCCATTTCCACATTGTTTTATAGAAAACTAACTTTTTCAGCTCGTTATATCCAGAACACAACGACTCACCATCCATCTTAAAATTATGGCATCATAAAATCTTTGGTATGTAGAGCACACACACATTTTGTTCTTCTGAAGAATCTCTAAAACAAGAATTGGAAATTATTTAAAGATACAGCCTTATTAAATGGATATAATCCAACAAATCAAAAAATGATTAGCCACCCTCCCAAACATCAACTTAGACTAGTAGAAGTCCACAGGATTCCTGGACCATACATCAAACGCGTCTCTGAACGTTTGTCAAAAATTTTGAAGAAATACCAACTCGCTGCTACCTCTAAACCAATAAACCAAATTCAGAGTTAATTACCACTGATGCTACTTGGCGTATACAAAGTGCCATGTTCTTGTAACTTTCTTACTATGGACAAACAAGATCTGTAAATAAACGCATCTCTGAACATGAAGACCACATACGTCTTATCAAACTTCACAAATCTGATGTCGCACAACACGGAGTTGAAAATGCCAACCACAGGATCTAATAGCAACAGACCATGCTACTACATCGATCCTCATATAAACATGAACGGTTGTATAAAAAAAAAATTGCTGAAGCCTTAGGGCACAGACCCAATCTTAACCTTAACGACTGCCTCACTGTCCCAAAAGTTTGGAAAATTATTATCCTGAACTGCACAAAATAAATTTATCAGTTATATTTTAATTTAATTTAATTACAGCCCAATAGTATTTAGTGCTTCAACACACTATATAGAGGGATTCCAATGTTAGCATGCGCACTAATGTGTTTTTTGAATTTAATTCCTATTGTTGTTTAATAACTGTACTGATGATGTCTTATGGTACTTAAGAGGAAATATTTACATATTATTAAAACGTTAATTACTGTGGCATACGTGTGGATTTATAGTTATGAATACTTCACAGGTTTCTCTATATAACGGTTGTATTAAGCATTGTCAATACTCGTGCCAGTATCTTGATTTGTTCCATTTTAATTGATAACGTATTTATTTTATTTTAAATATTTATCACTTGTTTATTATTATCATATGAGTAATTTATTGATTATGTTATTTTGTATTTTATTCAGGGTGCTACTGGGTTTATGGTCTAAGTCTCCCTGATTTTGACAATCCTAAAAATGAAAACTATTGCGCCAAAACAGTGTACTATTTCTCTTTCTGGCTTCTCAACTCAACTTTTATTGCAATTGGTGTAGTGATTTTAATTGGCCTTTGTGTATATTGTTGTTGTGCTATATATAATACGAAAAATTGAACAATTTTGTTACTATACCAAATTGAGTTTAGACTAATATGTAATGCTTCGTAATTTTCAATTTTTATTGCTGAACTCAAGAAGTGTTTTCTCGTTATGATGATTTCGGCCAATCAGTAAATATATATATATATAAAAGATCAATCTCAAGCTATCAATTGATCACAAAATAAGATTGTGTAATGAATAGAAATAATAAACGTCAATACTGTAGAACTAAAAATATTGGCATAAATAATTACCGAAGTATTTTACACGCGAAATTTGCAGACAATAAAATACTAGTGGTAGTGGCTCTAGATGATAGATAAAGTAGTGGAGAAGGTGAGTTGTGTACAGTAAAGTACTCTGCATCAAAGGACCCTGAACTCCTTAATGGTGTGAAGTAAAGTAATAGCAACTCTTAGTAAGGGAATACCGTGAATATTCCCTTAAAATCACAAGTAGAAATCTTTTTACGCGAGATTTTTCCGTCATTAATTTTGTATTTAATAGTAATAGTAATTTTTTGCTGGCTTTGTGTCTAGCCAGTATGTACATACTCTATATAAAATGGGAAAATGAATGTTTTGTTGTGTAGTGAAAAGACTCATATGTTGTGATGTGATACCAAACGTTTTCAGTAATATTAAATATAAAATCATTCCTTATTGAAAACAAGGCCACTTTAGTCCTGTGGAAGTGGCAGTTGAATCCACAGCTGTAGGCCACCTGGAGAAAGATGTTCTCACTTCGACTCGCGTCCCTGACTACAGGAGCGTTTTCTAACCCTTTCGTCGACCAGTTCCCAGTTTAGTCGATCTTTTGCATGCACAGTCGATTTTTTCCCATTAATTTCTCGTCCCTTAGGTCGCTTATCCTAACATAGAAGGCAGCACTTTTCTACACTTCTTCAATGGGTATTGTTTATAATTGGTGATACTGCTGATTGAGTTAACTCTACAAGTATAAATTGAACTGTATCCTCGGTCTTCATTAATTAGATATGGTTAAAAATGCCTAATCTACCCATATAGGGGAAAAAACCTTTATATTAAAATATGAGCGCTCATCTTTTCATTCTTAGCTGAAATTTTCGCGACTTTATACCTAAAGAAAGACAGGAAAAGTTTACCCTCCAAATGAAATAATGCTGAGCTAAGGAACTGTTACTGGCCAATGAATGACATTAAAGTGACTGATTATAATTTTTGATTTGCATAGCTAATCACATCTTTGCCTGGCAAAACGATCCCGTATATAAAATAATATAAAATGCGTCTATAAAAGAAATACGTTTATCCAACTGGCCATAGAAAAACACAAATATACAGTTGTGTTTTCCTAGACCTAAGCAGACAAAGTGTTCTTTGCACCTTTGCTCGCTTTCACTCAACACATGCCCACAGTAATCAGTGCCACTCATCGAACGACTGTTAGTAATAAGCTTTTGAAAAATCAAAACCAATATGCTCATCTCACAACAAAACATACACAAAATTCGACATTTAACCTACATTTGTCAACTAAACACATATGTCGAACACTAAGAAAACTGCATTAGAACCTGAGGTGTTAAGGTTGGGTAAACCGGTTGCATTGAACTCTCGTTGTTACTTTTGTGCAGTAGAATTGCAATGGAGGATATAACACTGAATCTTTCTGCTTCTAGTGTTGATTGTCACACTCTAGTTAATAAAGTGATCGATAACAAATGTATTGTGATTAATTACTTGGTTAATTGATAATTAACGATTGTACATATTCACTGATTATCAAAATGTTACTTCAGCAGCCACAACCCACTTTTAAATAAATCCGCTAACGCTTTTATTCCGAAATGGAGTTGTCAAAACAGGTATAGGTATTGGGCAGTTAATCGACATGGGTGTTGATCAAAATTATTAACCCAGCATTATGAAAAATTTTATTGGCGTCCAGAGAGGAGAAATGACAGACAATTATGCATTCTACTGGTCTCTTACCCCAACACTATCTATTATTGTCTGAAATAGCATGACTTCTAAAGTCGATTTTCTTGAATAAAAGTTGAAAAACGGGAGTTTCAGGTCATTGATTAACTAACTCGGTAACCGATTGAAGAATGAGTTAGATTTTTATATATCTAATTCACAAACGTAAGGTCACTAGACCTATAGCACTTTAGTGCCATGTTTGTGTAAGAAGAATAGAAAAAAGGAGGTGCCTGTTCACATTTTTGCTTGAACAGCTGAGGATTGTAATCTTTGGAAAAGCCAGAGAAGGGATTATTTCAAAGTACAGAAGTAGACGGGATGAAAGAGGAGGCTGTGAAGTTGGTTCAGTGAGTTTTAAGATGAACTCTAGAAGAGTGTTGGTTAGTGGTGACTCTTGTTTTAATGAGTGTGAAGGAGAGTGGAGGAATAATAGTGGCTAATTCAGCACACCATTCTCGACGAAATTATCTGTAGTAGAGGCGCAAGACAGAAACCCAACGTCTGTGAGAGAGGGATCATTAACCACCTTACCAGTCATTATGGATCAAATACGCATCCTCATATGCTTCGTATCCATCATATATTTAAATATAATATCAATGGTATTGCAATTTTAGTATGCACTTCACATCCGTGATAACCTTGACGTCTATAGACGTCTTGGCCGGTAGCACGGTTAATTAACAGGATTGCCCTCTTCTGAAACAGAATCAGGGCAATATTAGGGAGGATTTTGGTGCTCCGCTCCAAACATGGGAGCAATATTTCATGGTTGGGTGGATTTGGGCTTTCTATAGAGTTAGCAGCTGGGAAGGTGTGAAGTGGTATCTTGCGCGAAAAAGTACACGATTATTTTTGGCAGCTGCTGAAACTATAGTTGAAATGTGGTTGAGCCAGGAAATACCTGTGGTGCAGGTCATTCCCAATAGAGAAATGTGATCGTGTTTAATATCTGAGTATTACTGAAGATAAGGGGGATGGATGTTAGTTCCTTCTTGTGGTGAGTAGAGAGGACTCAGTTTTGGTCGCTTTGAAATTTATAAGGTTGACTTTCCCCCTACTGGGATATAGCAGAGATCTGAGTTCAGGTTACTGGTCATGGTAGATTTTGAGGATTCTAACACTTGGGCACTACAAGGTCTGTCGAATGAAAACAATGAATGAAGTGAACTATCATCAGCCAAGCTGTAGATGGGATTGGAAGTCTGAGAGTGCATGTGATTTATATACAAGGGGGAGAGAGTGAGCGAGAGAACAGAACCCTGGGCTATTCCTGCATCGGTGGGAAAATATGAAGGGAGTAAGTCATTCACAATGTCAAGTAGTAAGCCACCAGTGAGAATGTTGGCGATGCAGTTGCAGAGTGAGGAAGGGAGACCATAGGATGGCAGTTTAGTGAGTAGGTCCCTGTGCCAAACCAGATCAAATGCATTTGAAATGCCGAGGACTCCCAGATGAGTTTCTCAACTTTCTCCTTTGGCTTGAAAACTGCTGTGAATGGTGAAAGCAAGAAGATCAGCCGTAGATCTCGAGTGGCCGATTCCATACTGCTGGTCACTGATCAGTTGGTATGACTCTAGATGGTTGTTGCCAACTTTCTCCACAATTTTAGAAAGAAAAGAAGTGATAACAATTGAACGGTAGATTGTTGCCTTACTTTTATCAACTGTTTTCTGGGATGGCATTGATATGGACTTGCTTCCATATTGTACGGTAGATGGCACTTGCATAGGATAGGTTGAAGAGGCGATACAGTAGGTATTAGTTCTTTGGTACAATTTGTAACATAATAGGTGCGATACCATCAAGACCAGATGCCTTGTTTGTGTTCAGGTTATTGAGGATCCTTCCAATTTCTCTGTGTCAGAAGATTATACAGGGCGTCATGCAGAGAACCATTATTGGTAGTGCGGAGAGATCTTCACAGGTTATCAATGCAGGAATTTGAAGAGTGATGCCAGTAGTTGGTGTTGTTTGTAGATGGGGATGACTACAGCACATCCAGTTGACTGAGGGTTGGAAATCTGGGTGGGCAGAAGTTCTACCCAATGGTTTTGGAAAAGGACCATTTCGCCCATTCGAAGTATGACGGACTTGGTAATTATTCGTTTGCAATGGTTGCAAGCTGCAGTGTAGGCACAGTAGGAGACCAGAGTTTTGATATTGAACCATTCGTGATAAGCAGAGGATTTTTCTTTTTACAACATTGGCACACTTGTTTGATAACCAACGGTTGAATCCCATCTGAAAATTTGGAGTTTAATAAGAGAACGAAATTCTTCATTCCTGCAAGGCTGATTTCTTTTATTATGTCTGAGCAGGTGTTTGGATTACAAGAAATTATGCAGTGGTCAGTAGTAGGGGTGGCGGTACTGACAAAATACTTCCGGTTGGCGTGGCTTTTCCCTGAGGGTATATGTGTCAATGGCTTCAGGTTGGAGGTTCTGACCAAATGCTTCCGGTGGGCGTGGCTTCCTGACGTCATTGTGAGTGCCGTCATGAGTTTGGAATGTTTGGAATTTCCATGTGGGCAAGTGTGTGAATGGCTTCAGTTCTTGTGTTTTGGTTCACCTATGGAATTATGGGTGATTTTTTTTGTTCGTGAATGGAATTGTGGGTGATTTTTTTTCTTCGCGTATGGCATTATGGGTGATGGTAGAGATAAGGATTCGTGTTGTGATTGGTGGGACAGTTTAAACCAAATGCTTCCGGTGTGCGTGGCTTCATGAGTTTGGAATGTTTGGAATTTCCATGTGGGCAAGTGTGTGAATGGCTTCAGTTCTTGTGTTTTGGTTCGCGTATGGAATTATGGGTGATGGTAGAGATAAGGATTCGTGTTGTGGGTGTGTGTTGTTTTCAGATGTAGATACGTGACGTCATTTGTTATTTGTAAATAAATGTCGTCATTTGTTATTTGTAAATAAATGTCATTTGTTATTTGTAAATAAGTGACGTTGTTGTTTTGAATGGAAAGGATGATATTAGTGGATAAGAAATCATATCGTGATTGGTGGGACACTTTAAACCAGATCAAGATCAAGATAAGATAAGGAAATGTAACGTGAATATTTGTTGTTAGTTGTAAATAAGTGACGTTATTGTTTTGAATGGGAAGGATGATTTTAGTGGTTAAGTAATCGTCTCGTGATTGGTGGGACACTTCTGACAAGATCAAGATCAAGATAACATTAGGATTCGTGACGTGAATGTTTGTTGTTATTGAGTTTGGAATGATAATTTAATTTAACTATATTCTATGTCACACAAACATACAGTTTTTTTTTTCTTCTCTAGATGGTTGTACTAATTTTCCAATACATTTTGGGTATTTCTTTCCTGTTAAAGTGTGGGAATTCTTAGAGAAAGTCGTGATGGCTCTCGTGTTTCGATCTTTTCTGAATAATTAATTATATACTTAAAGTACCTGTCCTTAAACACACACACACACACACATACACATTAGACATAAAAAATCGCTAATGTGTCCATGTTGATACTCTAATATATAACCTATGATTATTCTTATGGAAAAAAAAAAAAAAACTATTCAGTATTAGAATTACGCTTACCAAACAACATGCGATCAGTTATGTTTAAGTTAAAAAAGTACTTACAGCTTTCCAGATGACTCTTCGAAATTCGATTATTCCAAAATAGTTCAATTTTATATCCACAACACAACACAAACACAAAAACCACAAAGAATGAAATTTCTGTAAATACTGTAACCTGAACTAGTTACTTCGTCCTTTAGATTATGGAGCATAGATGGTGAGGTTTCGTCATTGCAATATCCCCCAGCGAGCGCTTTTCTTCAAAGGGGATGACATGAGTCACATCCGTAAATTGGGAATTTATTTTCCAACACTGAATATTTCTCATTAAGTCTTTTACAGTAGGTTTTCTGAATATTCCAATTGTTGATTAACATGTATTCACAGAACACAAACACAAATCTGAAAAGAACATTTCACTTTTTCATTATAGCTTACTGTGGCTAACATATATTCACACCACAAAACACACAAAACATAGGAGTTGATAGATATTTCTGTAAATAACCAGAAAAGCTAGTGGACTACTTAATTTACTTTAGTATCCGTTTGGTTCTCTGTATTAATCTTTCCCACGGGTGTCCATCCTCAGTAGGAAGCTCTATGCGCTGTTTTGTTTAGGGTAAGTGTTATTTCCGGTTTCGAATTCCGATTGCTGTTAGAGTATGGAATTCAGACAAGTGAAATTATTTTTTTTTTCAAATTGATTGGTTATTTTCTGTATTTTACTTTTAAAAGTCATATTCTAACAGAATAACTGAGTAGAATTAATAAATATATAAAGTATATGTGAATTTATTTTCCAACACTGAATATTTCTCATTAAGTTTTTTCTTAAAGTTCCCCAAGCTTAGTGGGAAAGTCTATGCGCCATTTTGTTTAGGATAAGTGTTATTTCCGCTTTCGAATTCCGATTGCTGTTAGAGTATGGAATTCAGACAAGTGAAATTTTTATTTATTTTTTTTTTTTCAAATTGATTGGTTATTTTCTGTATTTTACTTTTACAGGTCATATTCTAACAGAATAACTGAGCAGAATTAATAAATATATAAAGTATATGAGAATTTATTTTCCAACACTGTATATTTCTCATTAAGCCTTATCCGGTCGCCTTTTGTTGTACGTAGGCGAGAAATCGTGTGTTTTGTTTTTTCGAACTTTTGGTTTCCGCTGGGAAATTACCAATATAACTATTAATTTTACCTTCGATTCCTTGTGCTCTTAACCTATTTCTGTAAGTAGAATTTATTTATGAATTATTTTCCCACACTGTTAGTTTTCATTTATTAACCTTGTTTGTAGATAACGAACAAATAAGACTTTTAATTCAATGAATCAAAAAAAAAAATTCTCTGGTTACTTTGTGGCATGAAATTTCACAAGGAAAAAAAAAAAAAAAAAAAAAGTTATCTTCCTTCTTAAATTTGTATAACACATCTACGACACCCAATTTGTTCATTTAATTTACACATTTTATTGAACGAAATATTATTTACAAATTGTATTTACTGAATCTAACAATACAGAAAATAAATAAATTGAAAAATACATCAAAGGTTCTTCCATGGTTGTGGAATTGCCATCGTATGGTTTTGACAATGTGATTCTCATCTGAAAGTTAATTTTCATTTGGTGTTTGTTTGTTGGGAATTTATTACTGTAGTAGTAAAATTAAGGGTTGCATATTTATATTTTCGAATCCAATACGTATACTTCAGAGAATTATTAAAAGCACAGAATCTTTCGTTATGTTTCCAAAAGCATTTAAAAGTACACATTATGTTTTCACGTTTTGGGCATCCAATTTCATTTAAATCAAGAACAGGCCTCCCTGTTAACTTCGTTAATGTTTTTGATTTTTCTCTTCCTTTGGCAAGTAATACATGATATTTGCATGTTGATTCTATAATCCAATCTCTTAGTTTGTCCAAAGCTAGTGAACCAATTTCCCACTTCAGCTGATGGTTATATTTTATTAACCAAGAATTCTGTTTTTTAACTCTTTCAGATAATTCTTTCCAACTACAAGGTGATTTTGTCACTGCATATCTTACACTAAATCCATCAGAAATACAAATTTCTTTAGGAAATAAATTTGAACTCTTATTCAACAAAAATTGTACATCAATTATCCCAATGATAAGTGAAAATTCGTATTTTTCACCCACTGTCGATTTTTCATAATCGTTTTCCTTCATTCTTCTTCTTCGATTACTTCATATGGCACCACAAATAAATAGTTATTTATTATTATTTCACTGATTATTAGCTCTGATCGTATACTTTATGGTAACTTTCGTTTACAAAATTCTAAACAATTAGAACTTTTCACAAAGAAACTTTCAATGAATTTGTGGCTCACCCATTATTTTTGCATTACCAAACACAAATCACAAAACAGCAGCTGCAGTGGATGAACGATTACCTTAAGTCCAAACTCACTCGACTCTCTGGTATTTTCTTATAGTACTGTTTACACTTACCATCCCCTACCCTGACTGTTCCTTCAAAAATGAACCTTTGCGCAGATGACTCAACGACATGTTTTCACATGCTGTTGGATATACTGTTGGTGTGTTTTTAACTTACTTTGT
This sequence comes from Typopeltis vanoorti, assembly GCF_054136105.1. Lineage (NCBI taxonomy): Eukaryota > Metazoa > Arthropoda > Arachnida > Uropygi > Thelyphonidae > Typopeltis > Typopeltis vanoorti. The sequence goes on from NC_143555.1 coordinate 70,219,382, forward strand.
GTAGGGAAAGGTAAAATTTGTATATGTGTTATCTGCAGAGTACAAACATTTTCTCTATGCCAAACATTAAAGAAGTGTTAAAGTCACGTTTTGTTGGTTTAATTAGATGCTTCTCTCTTTCTCTCTCTGTAAAATAACCAAATTCTAACAGTTCGGATTTTCGATTATGTGAACGATTTGTTTTCAGATAACTCAAATAATGTCAATAGATAGCATTAGACAATTTCTAAAATAATCAATACATGGATTTTCGTTTTCACCACTTTTTTTTCCTGTCCTGGCATTAATTTCACAGTTGTGATTTTTTTAAATAATTAAACACAATTGCATTAAGATATAAAGTTGTGGACTTAAATATCAAGATCTAATCAGAATAACTGAGTAAAAATTCACTGTGGAAAAACACAACAACAAAAACACACATCTTTGTTCATTTAAGTTTACAAATGCACATTTTATTTTGCTGAAATACTATTTACAACTATATTCACTGAGAAAAATTCGAAAACATGTAATTACCTAAAAATATTTTACAATAATTAGTTTAGACTCTTAACATTTTCCAAAGAGTTCAATGAATAAAATGTTTGTTACTCACTGTTTCTTGGTTACATTACATCAAAATAGCTGCTCACGCAAAAGAATTTTTAAATCAGATACCATGGTAACCACACTTCCATACGTTTGATATTGTGTCAGTCTGGAAATGACACCATGCCTCGCTAAACATTCTGTGTATTCTTTTGTCAGCAAATATACACAAACAGTTTTTGTAAAATGTTCGTAAATGTCCCAAAATAAAGAATCTTTATCGAATTGGATAAAATCTTGAAAGTCTAATTTTACCATCGATGAATTTAAATGTTGAGCGATAATTTTTCCCATTAAACGGACAGATGGTAATTCAGTTTCCAAAAATAGTAAATGATTATCAATGTCATACATTTTTGTTGAAAATCTCTCAGCTTCTTCACAACTAATAGAAAATACCTTACTTCCATCAGCTCCTGTATCATCAAGTATTAGTTCCCCATCTTGGCATTTCAGAATATAACAATCACCAAGGTCCATTTCGTAGTCAACTCTTCTTTGCAAGTAGCCGAGGATATCAGACCACTTCCTGCGTAATTTTTCTCAAGTGGTCCGGGATAAATACATCACAATGTACGTGTCTTCTAAAATAATAATCGGTTTCCATCCTTTTAGAGCTAGGTGAAGAGTTTTGTCTCGTGCTATTTTCCTGAAGAAAGAAAATTTCAATGACTTTTGTGGCTCACCCATTATTTTACTTTACTTTACTTTCCTGGATACCAATCACCACAACACAATACGATAACTTCACAGGATGAACGAATTGTCGTAACTGCAAAGACACTTGACTCGTTTATTTTCCCTTATAGTACTGTTTACCTGACCTTAACCCTGACCGTTCCCTCCAAAATGAAACTCTATTGCCATACAACAACTGAAGGTTGTTGTATGGCAATAGAGACACGTACGAGGTTGTCGTCTGAATTACTAAGTGGAGCATCGACCGCAACGGTATACTTGAAAGGGCTGAAAGGGTAGCTACTAAAAGAAGATGTCAAGTGTGTTGGCAAATTGGGAGGGAAGGGTTGTCTGATATTCTGGTAGGAAGGTTGATGATATGCAATAAGTCGTTGTTGATGGAAAACACCTCAGCATCCCAGCCAGCTTCATGGGAGAAAGTCTAGAAGGGTAGGCAATGTGAGTTGTGGACATTGTAGCCACCAAGAAGAATGACCTCAGTAATGCAATATTTCGATTACAGAAAGTCAGACTTTAGAAAGAAATAGTTGAAGCTGTCAAAGTTGCTAACCTGGTAATGAGAAAGTATATAGAAATGGCAGGTTGGTTAGGAAGAGAATTTTGTGTCAAAGCAGATCAAGCAGTGTGGGATTCAAGGAATCGCAGCCTCTGGCATGGTATATCAGCTCTGATGTATACAGAATTGCCGCCATCGTTGCGGAAAGAGCTCTCTAATGTGTAGCTTGGGCAGGTCAGGTGAAATTGCTGTTGAAGTTGTCAGTTGGAGGTGTGATAGGAATAGTACTTCTGCTATAGATGAGTGTGATGATGCACACAGTTTATATTGCTGTTTAGACCACCACAGATGTTGGTGAAGTGAATGTCGAAATGTTTTTGTAAATATTGATGTTGGTGGGTTGTTTAATTTTTGATGTTTTTGTTTTTCATGAGTTTTTCTTAACTATTTTTGTGAGAGTATTTTTACGATCTGCAGGAATATCACATTTCTTTGTGTTGTAGTTCATTGCATTTTATCAGGAGGAGATAAATATGAACCTGGGAATGCAGTGAGAGGTATCACACTCGCAAAAATTCCACCAACACAAAAGAACTCGATCTCCTATCCATCGACAGTTCCCCTGTAGCCAGAGTATTTGGTCTCTCTCCAGTCACAATCTTGCCAAATACGTGGATTGAGGATTTAACACTGGCTGATCGGGATCCAGATTTGATACTAGCTGGTTCAGTCCTGTGTAATACCCAGTGGGAGGCCTGCAGGACCGTTTTACTGCAGTATCCTCGAAAGCGGAAGGATCCTGGACTTCTACAGTGACAATAGTATGCAATTGAGGGTGTCAGTCTCACTGCATATATATGGGAAGAGTGGGTGAACAGACACCAGAAACTTTGCACTAGCGACGAGACATTGCTGCAACCATTTCACGTCTCGAATAAACACGATGGTGGTAATTCACCAGATGATGATAGACATCTACCACTTAGACATCTAGTTGGAAGATATACTTTTATAGATACAAAATAAAAGATCCTCTTAAAATGAGATAAAATGTAATCAGAGATCCTGTAGTCAACGACTACAATCTAAATTATATTGGTCTTCCTTCTGGCAGCTTAGCACTAGGGATTTAAATGCTATTACCACAACAAAACTTTCAGTTTCAAATTTTGAACCTATCTATTATTTAGTCCATCACTAGTAAAAAGGTATGTTGAAACTACTTCTCAACTATTCTCAGGTTAAAAAATTGCTTCTTTACTTCATAGTAAAGGCACAACCTTATTTCATAAAATTAACAACAGCATAATTCGTGTTGCTAATTTTGCATTAAAATGCTATTTTAAAAATAAAATGACCGGAGAAAACGTTAGTCCGGTTGGTTGATTGGATAACATATTTGCCATCCATCAAACAGAATGTGGATTCGAATCCCACCTCAGGCGTTGCTGTTTGTGACTCTCATTCAGTGATGGATGAATATCATGAACTGTATGAGCCCACCCAGAAGTTACTTGTAAAAGTTCCTTATTTGTCTGGAGAGTAGGATTTCTGGATTGTCTAACCATTTGTCGTTTCCAGTGCACTAATGTTCTATAAGTTTACAGTCTTTTATGGACAGGATTCATATGAAATTTTAATAGAAATCATAATTCTAAAATTTTAATAACATTCTATGTAGAAAAGGGGAATTATCATCATTGATTTCATATTTTGGAATTTCTTTGCCACTAAAAATCATTCAATTATGGAGAAGAAAAAATATTCAACGAGTTCACAACCTAAAATTGAAAATACGATTTCGCTACTCTACGGCTTACGCATATAACCGAATAAAAATCACACCAGCAGACATCATTGTCTACATTAATACCGTATTAAATCATTAAAGGAAAGTGCGTTAGCACCTTCATTTAATGATCCTATATAAAGAATATGGCGATGAAAGGCGTTTTCTCGACATGAACTCGCGATGTTCATCTCGCTCGCAATCCAGAGTTGTCCGAGAACACACGCAGAAATAATACACTACGAAGACTTCTTTGGATCGGATTTAACTGAGAACAACCCAATCCGTCACCAGTTTCCTTTCAACAGTCTCTTTCAAAATGGTCTGTTATCTTTATATCTGTTATCTGTTATATTATAGATTGATGAAAATGAGATACTGTACGGGGGACAACATGGCTTTGTGAAGGGTAGATCATGCCTCAGTAACTTGCTCATGTTTTATAACAAGGTGATGGTTGAACTGGATAAGGGTAATGGGTTTACAGTGATACTGATGGACCTGGCAAAGGCGTATACTGCATGGAATTATAATCCGTAAACTACAGCATATGGGAATGGATATAGGGTTGGTGAGATGGATAGGTGGGTGGTTGATGGAGAGAAATCAAAGGGTAGTTTATTCAGGAGTAGAGTCCAAAAGACGGCCTGTGACTAGTGGTGTGCCGCAGGGTTCTGTTCTTGGACCACTGCTGTTTAATCTGTTCATTAACGATATAGGGAAGGATCTAAGAGGAACAGTTCATTTGTTCGCTGATGATGCAAAGTTGGGTAGGGCGATAGTGAATGCACAAGATATCAAAATCTTGCAGGATGACCTAGATAGATTGGAGTTCTGGGCTAAGGAGAATGGATGTCAATTTAATGTGACCAAATGTAAAGTTATGCATTTTGAGGTGAAAATATTAGCAGCAGTATACCAGATTGGTAAAACTGTACTCCAGGAGATTGATAAGGCCAGGAACTTAGGAGTGTTGGCGGATAGGGAGAAGTTTAAGGGGCGCATTGGAAAAATAGCTAAATCAGCTCATCACCTCACTTGGTTGTTGAAAAATACCTTGACGAGCAGAGACAATCAAGTTATTGTACCTCTGTATACCGAGCCTTGATAAGACCTCATATCGACTACTGTGCCCAGATTTGGTCACCTATGTTCCTTCTTTATGGGGAGGAAGTGGAGAGGATCCAGAGGCGATTGACTAAGATGATAGCGGGTCTATGGAAAGAACCATATGAGAACAGGTTGAAGATTTGTGGGTTGCAGAAATTGGTTGATAGGCGGAAGAGGGGAGATATGATTGAAACATTCAAATTACTGAAGGGTTTCTATAGGATTAATTCAGAGGATATTTTTGAGATCAGGACTAGTGGTGGGAGAAATAGGGGACACCTGTGGAAGCTGGGCAAGAGTGTGGTTAGCAGGGTGTTAGAGCTGGGTTCTTTACTTTTAGAGTGGTAAATGAGTGGAATAAGCTGCCAAAGTCTGTTGTGGGTGCTATGACGGTGAGTGAGTTCAAGACAAGGTATGATAGATACTGTGAGAATGTCGTATAGTTGTGTAGACATGATGTTTAGGGCCTCCCTCGATTAGTCTAAGGACTCCCTGGAGTCGCCCATGATAATAATAATAATTATTATCTTTCAGGCCTCAAATTTCATCAACTCGTACGTTTTCCATCTTCTAAAGCACACCTACGTTCCGATCTTTCTGTAAGTCTTGTGCTTGTCATTTTACCCTTCAAACTGCCGATACCACCATAAATTAGATTTCTTACACTCTTCTCTTCAAAGAAAGCAGAATAAAAATGTATGATTCAGCTGTTGTGGCGATCTGTTCGCCCCCCTAATTTTCGCTCATAACTCTCCCATCTCTGGTCTCCAAATTGTTATGAATTGTGCTATTTGATTTTTTCTAGATAAGCTTAAATGTTACGATATTTATTTATTTACCTGTTAATATTGAGTGAGTTCAAGACAAGGTATGATAGATACTGTGAGAATGTCGTATAGTTGTGTAGACATGATGTTTAGGGCCTCCCTCGATTAGTCTAAGGACTCCCTGGAGTCGCCCATGATAATAATAATAATTATTATCTTTCAGGCCTCAAATTTCATCAACTCGTACGTTTTCCATCTTCTAAAGCACACCTATGTTCCGATCTTTCTGTAAGTCTTGTGCTTGTCATTTTACCCTTCAAACTGCCGATACCACCATAAATTAGATTTCTTACACTCTTCTCTTCAAAGAAAGCAGAATAAAAATGAATGATTCAGCTGTTGTGGCGATCTGTTCGCCCCCCTAATTTTCGCTCATAACTCTCCCATCTCTGGTCTCCAAATTGTTATGAATTGTGCTATTTGATTTTTTCTAGATAAGCTTAAATGTTACGATATTTATTTATTTACCTGTTAATATTTAAGTGGGATTTTTATCTGCAACGTCATCGGGGCATAAATAGTTTTTCACACTGTTCGAACACCAGTAATCTCTTGTTAGCCGGAACAGTTTTAAAACTGTAACGGACAATGAGAAGAACTGAAGCCCTAATGTCGTCGTCAATCTATTCTTTGATAATGAGTAGTTTACAAGTATTAAGTTGATCGCAAAATGGCTGTCTCCCAGATTTTGATAAAATCAAAGATTGTTTCATAGCTTCTCGCCGACTGTATTAATTAATTAATATCATGACTCTATTAATTTACCAAAAATCTAGGAAACTGTCATGCGACGATCAGCTTAATACCTGAACTTCTCTTCATCCAACAACAGGCAGATCCATCTTCACTAAAATTGTGCTAAATAGCTGAATTATTTAACCACCTTCATCGATTCACTACAGAGAATGCAGCTGATGATTTTTTTTTTCGCTATTTTCATAGTTCAAGTGTTTTTATTGTTGATCTTGTTCTTCATACCAATTTTGTCACAGCTGATTTAATTTGGATAAATATTCTTTGAACACCTGCATCTGATTCCTGGAGTAAGGAATTCAGCATAATATCTCTTTTAATGTGCGATTTGATAATACTTTCCTTAATAACGAATTGATTACAATTACTGAAGGAGATAGCGTCCTGCCTTACACGTGATTTATGTTCATGCAATCTACTAAAAATTCTTCAAGCCTAGTTGATATGTAACTTGTTTGCAAGCAATCTTTCGCTTAGTGCATGCTCCCACTCACACCTCAGAGATTTAGAGTTTTAAACAGTTTTCCCATGTGGCATACTACAATATGCGCTTTCGACATCAACAAATGTAAATTTAGTTATTGTACTTTCACGTAACTTTGAAAAACAAAATTTCCTACAATACAGTAGGATTTAACAATTACAATACAGGATTGTAATTGTTGTTGAAACAATCCTCACATTCTGTTCCATTTCTCTTTTTGTAAATTGAGGTCTTTCATCATAGCTGTCGAATACCATCTACACCAGCGACCTTTCACGTTTCAGACGTTTCATATTTCGACTTCTACCGCTGAAAAATGAGCTCAAATGTTCCTCCAGCCTTACCCAGAATTACTTCTTCGGTTAGTATTTCTTTCAAAGTGATTACTCCGTACATCCATCATATTCTTATCTTTAGTTTTTAGATCACCTTTAAGATATCTGATTCTTTTGGCAGTACGCTTTCCTCCGTTTCTCATCTTTCTCAGGAGCCTCCAAAACATTTTGCCAGATTAATGATATTTATCTTTTATATTCCTTTCAACATCTTCCCTTACATCCAAAATGCGTTTTCACATAACTTAGTCAATATTCTCTGATAGCATTATGTTGACTTATTAGCCAGCAATTCTGGTACGTAATTCAACGTTGTTTGGTTCATGCACTTTTTTCTTATTATTATGAATGCCTTCGTTAATTTCTGATCCACCATGGAGTTGTTTTCTTTTATTTTCTATCTGTACAGGAAACTTCACCTCCGTGCTTTTTTTATTGAATCAGTCAAGCGATGTTTGCTGATTAACTAAACCAATCAATAACCGCGTAAATCTAATCCTTTACAAATCTAATTATTTTCCTTCTCAATAGCAATTGATAATTTCCTGTTTCAAATCCTATATACACGCTTGGTTCTTAGATCAACAGAAGACACACAACAACAACAAGGATGTAATCTACGAGACTCTTCTTGTTTCGTGTATTCTCTTCGTATGAATTTATGAATTTTTTATGTCGGAACATGCTGTTAATGATCATCAGTTCTGTCTTGAAAAGAAATCTAGACGATACCATCACATTAGCTTAACCGTTTTCTCCATATTTTCTGCAAATATTTCTATATGTCTCCGTTTCATATCCTACTTGGCTGCTTACGTCTTCAACTACTGGAACATCCATTAGAAAATTAGGCTCAAATAATTGTTATACTTATTGTCCGATTTCCGCTTTGAAAATGCTCACATTACTCTTCTTTAGACTGACTCCGTTAAGAAGATTAGCTTCACATTTTGTTCTTTGAATAGCCGTTTTCTTCATTTGATCCCAAGTGCCTGAAGAGATATTGTTTTTCTCTTATTCTCGGTAATAACAGTTATATAAACATTGTATTTGATTAAAATATAAAACATAAAAAAGTGATTATATATATACGAGGGTGGTCTGGAACGTTCTCAGCTTCGACCATAGAAGGCAACACTATCGGCACGATTTTTTTTCTACGTTGGTACATCTGTTATAAGGATCCGTGTGAACTGTAAGTCACTCTATCAAGCAGTTTGTTTTATTCAGCTGTCTGAAGCAAAAGTGTTGTCCGTATCGCTTGAAATGGATAAAATTGAGTATCGTGAGGTTATAATTCTTTGTAAAAGAAGATTTAACGCCAAAAGAAATTCATTCCAAGTTCATAAAAGTTTATGGGCACTCTTCTCTTTCGTTTTCGACAATTAAAAAATGGACTGCCGAGTTTAAACGTGGCCGAACCAGCCTTGAAGATGATCCACGTGAAGGACGTAAAATCGTGTAACAAAACCAAAATCATTGATCAGGGGCACGATACGATGTTATTGGATGACCAGCCAGTCAAAGTGCATGAAATTGCTGAGACTATAGGCATTTCAAAAGAAAGGATATATATTCAAAAGGATATATTTTGCATGAAGAATTGAAAATGTAAAAGCTTTGCGCAAGATGGGTGCCGCGCTTGCTCACAGCAGATCAAAAACGCACTCGCATGAAAATCTCTGAACAGTGCTTGAAGCGTTTTAACAAGAATAAAACTTAGTAAAACTTGAATTTGTGCTTCGATTTATTACTATGGATGAGACTTGAATTCACCATTTCACACCAGAATCCAAACAGCAGTCAAAACAGTGGAAAGAATCCGGTTGTTCGGCGCCAAAGAAGACAAAGTCGGTTCCATCAGCAGGAAGGAATGTCAGGAGGAAACTTATAGCGTGATATTTATGTTGTATCAGTCAGCGGAATGTTTGTGAAGGATACTTTACAGGATCCGTTATTCATGCGGCATTTGTAATTATGAACAGACCGGTCGTTCAGTTGAGCTTCGTCTAGAAGAACGTCAAGAGTATATTTTATTTTAAGCTTCGGATAAGTCTGATTTGGCCAGCTATCCTTATCCAACAGGCATATAATTCAAGAATATATAAAGAAAGTTGTGAAGCCCACATTCACAATTCGAACCTCAACAAACGATTGCCTTAAATTCCCCCAATTTTGGCAAGTCATTATAAGTAATGCTTCTCATTCCTGTGGTACATACATTTGTAATTAATCAAGTTTATTTCTATGAATTCTAATAATTATATATGGAGTTATCCTCGTCCAGTTGATAACGTATTTTCAATTTCTTCATTTCAAAAAAAAAATGAGACATGCGAAATCCATTGCACTTGTGGTATTTTTTACATAAACCAGATTGAACGGTGTGGCGAGATTAGTATGTTTGAAGATATAAAAGGCGTTGAAGGGGGGGGGTAAAAAATAAAGAATGCACAGATCGTGATTATACACGACAAATATTCTCCACCACCAAATAGTCTGAACACAATATCATTAAAACTAAGGTTCAAACCTACACCAAGTCTGGTCTTCATTCATCAAAACTCCCACAACCGCGGGTATGACACGAGTTATGCCACAGAATCTACGAGCAATAACTAGCATTGTTCCAATGATTTTGAATTAGTTAATACAGTACATGGTTCTTTTTTTTCTGATCATTTTGTTTATGTGTACTAGTTTTCAAGTGCTGGCATCCCTTGTGTACATCTGCAATTTTATTGTCCCTTTATGCAAGTCTTGTATCCTTGATCCGGTTGTATTGTTTATTTTAACAAATCTGTTTTATGTTTAGGAACATGAGGTCTTCATACCGGGAATTAAATGAAGATTTTCCTAAAGCACAGAAATGTTCGTGTTCATGATAGCATGTACTGACATGCGCCGGCAATTTAAGTGGTGTTTTTTATTGTTGTTTATCTCTTTTCAACAGTATTCAAAATGGCTAGAAAATCTAGCTGAAAAAATTTTACAAACACAATTTTTTTTTCCTAATGTAAATATCATTTTGTGACTTTATAATTTTATCATTGTGTCGCCGGCTTACGTCTCAATATTTAAATTGACGTTATCCTAAAAGTATGATTATGAATGCCAATCATTGACAAGTTTATTATTATTATTATTATATCAGTGTCTGGTGAATCATCAGTACAGTCTGTTAATTCTATAAGGTCCACTGTTTCCCTCTGCTTGCACTAACAGCAGTCATTACACACAGATTTTATTTTATTTATTTATTTCGTATGATGATACTACTGCTGTGAGCCCCTTTTACGTCGAGGTACAGAACCATTACAACCCCCCCCCCGTCTATTTTTATCCAGCCACGGGACCACGACACAAGGCTGGTTTGTCTGTTTTGGGGGGTTCTGGTCTCTTTCGTCGAAAGAGACCAGATAAAGATTCTTATACGTCACAGGCGACAATCGAACCCAGGTCTCTCGGAAAAAGTGATTCGCCTATATCGACTGAGCCACGGATGCTCCAGTACAAGTTTTTGATTATAACTTAAACTTGTAAATGAACATCGGATATGGTATCCAACCTGAATGTTTTTGATAATTAATAGATCAGCGGTTGTCCTCTTGACAGTTTGTTGTGTTAACTCTCAGCATGATTATGAGATTTTTTGTCTCATGATATGTTTTAGTCGCCAACTGGAAAGTGTTGTGACCAACAAAAATATGTTTTTGCTTGCCAAACATAAATTTGATTTTAGTCATTAATCTGTCTTACATGAACTGAATGCGTGAAATGAATTCAGGCTCCAGCGTTAAAAGAATGGAAATTACGACACATTCGATTGTGATGCTTCAAATTGCTTCAGTCTGTCCGTGTCTGGAAATCTTATGCAATTGATAGTGGGTTATAGCATTAGGTCGAAGTGTAAAAATAATGTTTAACATCATGATTTTTGTATTGTTTTATTTATTTTGTTTCTAGGTAAGTTCCTCTTCCGATTCTGCTAACATCGGCGTTCACATTCAAAACGGATCTCACGTGGTTAATATTTCAAGCGGTCAAGAAGGATCTCCCGTGACTAATATTTCAAGCGGTCAAGAAGGATCTCCCGTGACTAATATTTCAAGCGGTCAAGAAGGATCTCGCGTGACTAATATTTCAAGCGGTCAAGAAGGATCTCGCGTGACTAATATTTCAAGCGGTCAAGAAGGATCTCCCGTGACTAATATTTCAAGCGGTCAACAATCTGCAGCTCCGCCTTGTTCATGTACCAAAGCAAGTGACCGTAAGTTTTATTTTAACAATAACGTTTACGATATCTATTGTGAATTATATATAAATTTCATTCATCAATAAAAAGTTTAATAAAAAAATAAAATGGAAAACAAAAATTTCACTGAGGTTATTACTCATGAAAAAATAAGTGGGAGCTTCTTGTATGATTTGTTAAATAAATAATAGCATAATATCGAAATTCTTCTTCTGAGCGTTATCTATGACACACACACACACACACACACACACATAAAAAAAAATTATTTTTTAAATCCAACAACTGCTTCCATGCGCTTTTATTTACAAAACGTACACATAACACTGCTACTTCCTAGCTGGAGACAAAACTAACAAACATTGCTCTTTGTTTGCTTCGCACTGTACACCACAACATATTTCAATGGATGCAGATAAAAAAGAAAGTGGAACTTGAATGAGTTGTATATTTTCAGCATTTTAATTTAACTAAAATTATTAGTTTTCGAAAATATCAAAGATATAAAAGTATTGTTCCTGTTTTTTATATCCAGTCTCTTCCATTCTTAAAGTTCAAAATCAAAACTATTTTGATTGAAAATTTTATAATAATATTATTATAACTTTCATTTACAGGTCTGCTTCGATATTGTGAATCCCTTTTAGAAAGACTTCCAAAAGCAAAGCAAACGTCTTCAGGTCACTTGGCATTTTTATTGATTGTTGTTTTGATCTTGATTGGAACTGGTATTTTATTATTTTACTTTCTGTATATACATTACGATATTAATTTATATTATCAATATACTGATGTATATCATCGGTGAATGAAAAAGGACCTCGCAATTTAGTGTTTATTTGGAAAGGCCTCGTTTAAATGCCGTCTAGAACTTGAGCTCTGTTCAACTTGAAGGTGACTTACACAGTCACATATCGAGATCGTGCAGTTTTTTTTTTTTCCCTCACATAAACTTAGATTTTTAATTTCCCAAAACAGACGAACTAGCTAAAAGAACACACTTAATAAAGATATATATTGCCTCAGAACTTTAATTCAGATATTTTGCTACAACAAAGTATCCGATTAAGAATAGCAGTCATGAAGTGGAGGGCGTTCCGTTTTCAAATACACATTTGAGATTCTTCAGGCAACTCAATCGTGGCATATAACGGTGACTAGACCACGAAATGCAAAAGTCAACATTTCCTATAAACTGCATGCCTGCATTTCCAGCCTGGTTGCCTGAGTGAATAAGATATCAGCTCTTCAACAAACAAGTCCGATATTGATTGCATAACATGATTATGAATGTCTTTAAGTAGAAGAATTTTATCGCTCAGTCTCCGACTAATCAATCATCAGGTTTATTGAGCGGGTTAGTGGCTTCATTTAATGTATACAGAAGAGTTTTCGCTTTTTGCCCTAGCCTAACTACGGAACCTATCTACGCAACGGATTCACTAACCTACAGAAAAGTTTAATCTGTGGGATTACACACACAAACACTCAAACTGGGTCTGTGCAGAACGGCATGCACATGATATTTACAACGGACAGTGCCTACTGCTGAAATGGAGCCCGATTTTTCGTAGTGATAATCAATGGCAGAAAGTTTTATCACCAACCAATTACAATTCCTCGTCATCCACGGTCATAATAGAACTCTGATTCAAATTCCCAAAGTATGTTATGAACATTTATAATCTTTTAATTGAAGATGAGTTATCTGGTCTCAACACACACACACACACACACACACACACACACACACACACACACACACACACACACACACACACACACACACACACACACACACACACACACACACACACACACACACACACACAGTTTCAATGTCCTGGAAACTTTGGATCTCTTCCCCCCCCCCCAGAAAAGAGACAAATTGGCATGAGAAACACAGAACAAAGATATAATACACTTGCCCTCTTGGGCTTAGCTACCGCCACGTAATTCATAATCACAATAAGAAGAATAGAAAAAAAAAAAGGGTTCTACTTCCAGGAATGGGAGATGCGTATATGAGAATTCAGATCCGGTGTGCATTACTTTTACAGTTCAAGCAAGTCATTGTCCGTTGTGATCTAACCCTTTTTTGGGGAGGGGTGGCAGAAATGATGTCGTACTTTCTCCCCCCCCCCCCTCTCTCTCTCTCTCTCTCTCTCTCTCTCTCTTATTACAAGATATATTAGTAGAAGAAAATTCCAGAATCGATCTTGTGAAACAGAAGCAATTTCAAAATTTAGAGGAAGTGTAGTTCGTTATCAACCTCAATTGGCCTGGATTTTGTATCTCATAAAATATGCAATTGGCATTGGAGGACACGTATAATTAGTACTAATTTTTCCCTTTCAGTCGTTTCCGACCTTAGGCGACTTTATAGGCATTGCCAACAAAGTATTCCTAGTGGGAGTTTTACAGGGTGGTTCACTATTGCTTTTCGCAACCACTCAATTTTATCCGGGCTCAGGACCGGCATGTGGCTGGGACATATTCATGACTGTATTCCATGTGTGTTCAGGGCCGGTTTGTCTGTTCTAGGGGACGAAAAACCCGAGTTTCCAGGTGAAAAAAAAACCCTACCCACGCATGAGACCAAATAACTCACCGTTGATCGAAAGAGACCAGATAAGGGTTTCTCGCGTCACTGACGGGAATCGAACCCAAGTCTTTCCGACAAAAGGGCTTCGTCTATACTGACTGAGCTATTGAAGCTCTCATGATTAGTAAACAGATATAATACACTCGCGTGATAGACTTTTAATTCGTACTCATCAAGTAATTCATGGACTGATGTGCATATACAAAATGGCTCCGTTGATCAGCGCCATTTTTGTATAAGCACATCAGAAGTCCTAAATTCTTCTGCTGAAATTTTATCGTCGCTGAAGAACGGTTTTATAACTGAGTGTGGAATGCTAGAGAAATAGAAATATTTTTCATTTAAAATTACTGACTTCTCCATTATTTGGTAAAAACGTTTGTCACTTATTTTTTTATAGCTGGATGTCTGGTTGTAATAGCGATTTTTTGCGTCATACCCATCGCAATGATCACCATAGGTAAGAACCATGATTTCTTGTTATAGAATGTTTATGCTAACTACCTAAACCTGAATTTTAATTTTATTTTTCATGCGAATATTCTGCATTTGTATCTAATTCCTATTAAAAACGTTTTCTTTTAGAACAGTAATTTCCAGAAGTAACTTCTTTTATTTGGTAATATTTAATCATTAGAATAGTTGAAAATTCAATGCTAGTAGCAGCAAACGGCAATAAAGAGCATCATAAAACTTGAAAAATTAAAAGTTAAAATACATTAAAAGTCTAAAATTGCGTAACTTAATTTCCCAAAGGATGGGGATTTGAGTTAGGAAAAAAGGCTAATGTAAAGACTTCAGAAGCAGAAATAAATGTATGATTTAAAGATGAAATCTATTTAGCGGATGAAGTAAGGCGTTTCGGGAAAGACATAATCGCCATTATTATTATTATTATTATTATTATTATTATTATTATTATTATTATTATTATTGATTGTTTATATTTTTTATATTATATTTATCATAGTTGATTGAAGGATATTTTTTAATCATATCCTTCAATCAACTTTACGCTTTTAGACATCTCAGGTTTTGAATTTTTAAGATTTGAGTTCTATCTCACTTTTTCCCTTATCATTAAAATCGTTTTCGTTCATGACCATCTTCATTTCGACTTTAAGTTTTAAAGATTGTAACTGCTTAAAGTACAGAAAGGTTAGGCAAAAATATCGATATGTGATCATTTAATTTCTTTTAAAGAGAACTGCAATTTGAAAAACAAATTCCAATCCAAGGGTGGGTGCTTCATAAAAATAAAGTTTTGTTTGTTTCTTTATATGTTAAGATCATTATTATATGATTGTTGTGGTATGTGCCGTCCAAGCATTTTCGACTCTTGGCGATCCTGTGAACAAAGGCTCTTCATTTGGTGCCTCAATAGCGCAATTGGAAAAACAGCAGTACATTGTGCCCTTCGATTCGAAAAGATTTGAGTTCGATTCTCGTCTTGACGAGGGGAATACTTATGTTGGATTTTTCAATTGGAGATGAGTTAGCCGATCTCATACGTAGGTAGCAGGGTTTTTTCCCGGGCACTAGGGTTTTTTATCTGGCGTACAGAAACTTGGCCCTTCAGAACACACGCAATTTACAGACAAAAATACTGTCGTTTTCTATGATTGGCGGTGGACGGCTTTGATGGTATTAGCGTCGTAGTTAGAGAATTAAGTAACAGTCGAGAGGGTGATATCTAGTTAGCGAGGTAGAGTATTGTATATTCAAAGATAATATACAATTCTCATTAAGATTAACATCCTAATTTTTTGGGGGGGGGAGAAAACGCTGTCTGGGGGATTATCATCTTCCATATTCCTCTGGGAATCTGTTGTACGTATTTAGTTTCACTTTCTGTTAAAATGCACCATAAATATTCTTGCAGTTTCTTTTCGTATTTCAGTAATCATTTTCAAATGTGTTTTCTTTTCTTATTTACAGGTTCTATTCATCTCAAAGACTGCCCAGCACAACCTTTCATTCCCATTTACCTAATTGTAGGAGGCATATTTGGTTTGTTCCAGGACTGGTGCATTACACTTTGTTGCAGTAAAAATAATTTTGATAAAAATCTAAGTTGTTGTGGATGGATTCTTATGACCTTTAACGTTATTTGGTTCATAGCAGGTGGGTAACAAATCAAATGATTTTACATAAATTATGCATTTCCATTTTGAGATGGAAGTAAATAATAGAATAAAAAGAAAACGTTTAACTTTTATCATCATAATAAATCAATTTCAGTAATTTTTTTACTGAGAAACAACAAAAAAAGTGTTATTGACAAGGTCAAACGAATTAATTTGAATTATTTAATCAAATCTAAAAGTCACCTTAATAATATTATTTTTAATAAGACTGAGTTTTAAATTATTTATATATATATGAATGACTCATATAAAAGAAAAAATATATGAAGTTCCACTAGTGGCCCTCCCTAAATAAGTAACCCAGTATATATATAAAAGAAACAACTCATGTTAAGAAGTTATTTTGTTATGTCAGTTAAATTCTCCAGTTACTCGGTTTTCATCAAGACAAAAGGCTCACTTTCTGTAAGGTAAAATCCTATTTTATTCACACTGACTAACTCCTTCAGAAGAATAATCGTTATTCTGGTTCGAATTCAAGGATTTTTTTAAACTAAGTTTTCTTTTCTTTTTTCTGTGTAACTTATAATTACCTCCATGACCCAGTCCAGATATAGTAGGGTCTTCTTTAATCACTATTCCGAGGAACTTTTGTGTACCTTCTTACAAGCCAGTTCTGGAATTAAATGACCGATGGTGTTCGTAAGAAGGTTGTTTTCTTCCAGAAGAGGCCAGTTTATAACTGGAGATCAGAAAAATCGACCACAGAAAGTACATATTATACTTGTAATGTTAATTATTACAAGAAGAATAGGAAAACTGGAGAATATAATTGAAAACGTAAATAAAATTAGCAAAGTGTATGAATTGCAGAAAAAAAATAGTAAATCCTAAACAATGGTAGTAAATTGAATTGCCATTGGGATGGAAGGACATAAACTGGAAGAGATTAAAAACATAGTTAATTACTAAAGCGCGTTGATCACAGGCCGGTTAAAGTATGAAGAAACTGATAAATAGTGAATAAATCTAGAATTATCTACTTTGATCAAACTTATAAATATATGGAAAAATGCACATGTACATCTCTCTCTCTCTCTCTCTCTCGAGAGAGAGAGAGAGAGAGAGAGAGAGAGAGAGAATGGTACTCTCCACAATTTCTTATGGTACAGAGACTTGAGTTATTAAACGTACAGAAGAATAAAGATTCGTAGGCTTTGAAAACAAATATTTGAAGAACATAAAACAAAATAAAACAGCATGGACTGAAATGAAAACCAATCAGCAGATGAGAGAAGAATTACACTACCATATTTCAATAAGAACAGGAATCAAAGAAAACAGGTACAATGGTATCAACATTTACAGGATGACTACTAAGACCTTTCCTGAAATTCTCCAAAATAAATATAAAAGGAAAGATACCTGGGAAGACATAGAAAGAAATAGATAAAGACATCAAGAACTCTTTCAGAAATTTAATAACTTAGCTGCACATAAATGGACTAGAAAGCTATAAATTAAGGGGATAAAAATCCCTTATTATTTTACAGCCAGTATGCGAAACTCTAAGATCGAAAACTACGATCTACGAGTTTCATGCCGAAGAACTATCGGCGAATCCAAGCGTAAGTGACCACTTTTATCCCCTTAATTTAATTAACTTTGCCAGAAAATATAGCCGTTTGGCTTTTCATCTGGACTAGAAAGCTCTTATACATGGTATCCTCAATCCACCTTAGGCGGATGGAGAAGATAATTATGAATATTAATTAGTATTAGAAATGTGATAAGGCTGCAGTTGTCTGTTGTGTTCTCGTCTTTTCTCCTTACTACTCGTTGGTGGAAACAAATTTAATTTTCGACAAGAATATGAGATAAGAATTATCGCAGAGGTCAGTGATTATTTAAATTTTAATAGGATGGACGACATCAAATGGTTGTAATGAGATTAAGTAAAGAAGTGTTGAGCCAAAACAGCTCAAACAGCAGGGATACATGTTTTTCATTATCAGACTTTTGATATCTTTTCTGATTAATATACAAGTGACATTTCAGAATTTCTCTCAGTTTGCTGTGCCCATGAAGTATATTAGTGTATGAGTCATAGCATGTTTATTAGGATAAGTAAGCTTATCCTACAGAGTAAGGATAAAGTTGATGCTCCAGCTTCTGCAGCGTGTTCTTGCCCATCTAGGAAAATTCTTCAAATCTTCATACCTATTTTCTACAGGGTGTCCCAAAATTCACGCAAGAAGTAATTTTGATAGAAAACACAGGTTTTTAATTAAAATTGTAATTTCTTATTGATTCATAAAGTATACAGTATAGGGTTATGCATGGAATAGCATATCGGGTAAATGGCCTCCACGGCTTTGCTGGCACATACGCACTCTTTTGTCGAAATTTTCCATGACCGTTTTGCATAAATGTGGCTGAATTTCTTTGATACAGCGCTCAATTTCCTCCTTCAAGGCGTGGGTGGTCGTGGGCTTGTTGGCATAAACCTTAGACTTCAAACCCCTCCCCCCCAAAAAAAAGTCCAACTGCGTTAAGTCACATGATCTGGGCGGCCAATTCTGATCACCAAAACGGGAAATTACACGACCAGGAAATGACTCATGCAGTAATTGAATTGTTTCTCAGGCTGTATGGCATGTGGCACCGTCTTGATGAAACCACATGTCGTCCACATCCATATCTTGCAATTTAGGCACAAAAAACTGGATTATCATGTCGCGATAGCGAGCACCATTAACTGTTATTGCCTTACCAGCCGCATTTTCGAAAAAGAATGGACCGATGATGCCACCAGCCCGAAATCCGCACCAAACAGTGACACATTGTGGATGCATTTCTTTCTCAACAATCACTCGTGGATTTTCTGAACCCCAAATGCGACAATTTTGTCGATTAACGAAGCCATCAAGATGAAAATGAGCCTCATCGCTGAAGATGATTTTGTTCGAAAAATAAGCATCCACCTGTTGTTCTTCCATAATCCATTCAACGAACTATGTGTGTGTGGTCAGTATGCTTCAGTTCTTGAGTCAATTGAACTTTGTAAGCATAAAGATGCAAATCTTTCGTGAGAATACTCTGTAGAGCCTCTCGAAATGCCCAATTCAAGACCACGGTGCCGAATTGATGTTCCTGGACTCTCAGCAACACTCTCACGAACTGCTTCGATGTTTTCTGTTGAACGACTTGTTGAAGGACGGCCAGAGTGTATAAGATCACTGATTGATCCAATTTCCTTGAATTTTTTAATTAATCTTTTCACAATTGATGAAGTTAAATCACTATTCCAACCATATTTTGTACCAAAATTGTGAACTGTAGCTGCCAAACCTTCATTATTTTTAAAATATTGCTCAACAATGAAAATGCGTTGTTCTTTCGTGTAGCGCTCCATTTTTAATAACCCTGAACTGTCAGCTGTCATAACGCTGCCTTTTTTTTCTCGTTGGCAACACTTTATTAGCCCTAAATTTAAATCTTGCATGAATTTTGGGACATCTTGTAATAGTTGTATTAATCACTGGCAATTATGAAACCAATATCTTGATTTGTTCCATTTTAGTGGACATCTTATTTATTTTTGCTTTAATTATTTATCACCTTGTTTATTATTAATATAAAAGTAATTTATTCATTATGATATTTTGTATTTCATTCAGGTTGCATCTGGGTTTATGGTCTAAGGATACCTGACGTTGACAATCCTGACAGTGAAAATTATTGTGCAAAAACAGTGTACTTTTTCTCTTTCTGGCTTCTCAACTCAACGATTATTGCATTTTGTTTAACGAGTTTCATTTGCATCTGTGTATTTTGTTTTATTATAGCTATTATGGAAGATGTTATTTCTGTTTAATAATAGACAGTTCTATTATTATATAAAATTGAGTTTAGAGTGATATAAATTCACTTTGTAATTTTCAATTTTTATTGCTGAACTCAAGATGAGTTTTTCCGTGATCATCTCGCGAGTCAGTAAATAAAAATAATTTTCACTTGCATTTGTGTCACTAGTTACGCTATATATGATAGGGAAGATTGATCAATTTTATTACTATACCTGATTGAGTTTAGACTGATATGAATTCACTATATATATATATATATATATATATATATATATATATATATATATATATTTGTAAATGATATTTGTAAACGATATGCACGAATTGCCAACACGTTTCACCAACTATTCTGTCTGGCTTCTTCAGGACAAGTATAACAGTACAAACTAACGTTTGCTAGTAAAAACGAAGAGTGGAGTAACACAGTCAAATATATTAAAACCGACGCATAATATCATAAAGCTTGGAACGTGGTGTATTAGTCATTGTTTATTGTGCGCGTTATATAGTTTTTAGCGAAATGAAATCTGGCAAGCTGAGTGAACTTATTAGGCTTTTGCAGATGTCTCTCAGATCATTCCATGATTTCTGTTTAGATTTTCTCCAGAGCGGAGTACAGCCGCGGCTTCTTTGAAGTTTCTACATCGAAAATCTTCTTCTATATAAGGCATGGAGCTCTTATCCCAATCGATGATGTGGCTGGAAATCGAGAAGTGACGGGCTAATACTGATGTATCTGTTCTGTTGTTGTTTACGTCTCCTATATGTTATTTTTTTTCGAATTTCCAGGCTTCCTGATGTTTGACCTATGTAACTTAATCCACTGGAATATGGGATGTTGTAATCACCGGCGTATTTGAAGAAGGCATTAATGTCCTTTGGAGATCTTAAAATGTGGCGTATTGTCTTTACAGGTTTGAGAGCAACTCTGACGTTGAAAGACTTAAGGAGTTTGGCTATTTTTTCTTGACACTGAGCCTGCATAAGGGATGTCGATAGACGATGTCTATTTCCGACAGGAGGTTGCTGCTGTGGAGGGTTTCTATGAAGAATCTTTTTTGATTATATTTCTTGGGTAACTATTAAGGAGATCTTTTTCTTCTGAGATAATATTGGTCGCTCTATTTTTGAGCATATGTATTATGCTGAGTTTTTGTGTAATATGGTAAGACGATTTGAAGTGTAGGTAACATCCAGTGTCTGTTGGTCTTCGATAGATTGTGAGCTGGATTTGTCCATTCTCTTCTTTCTTTATTAGTGTATCTAGAAAAGGCAAATTGCTATTCTTTTCAAGCTCTAACGTTAACTGTATTTTTTGGTGGAAGGAATTTATTTTTGTAAGGAAATCAAATAAGGAAGTTTCTGTGCATTTCCAAATTATGAAAACATTATCTACATATCTCCACCAAATCAGCGGTTCTGGATTAATTTGGAAAGGATGTCAGCTTCTAGTTTTTCCATGAACAGATCAGCTCAGGAAGATGATAAGGGACTGCCTATGGCTAAGCCATCAAGTTGTTCATAAATTGTGTCATTCACTTTGGAATCAGATTCCTTAATAAAGAATTCTAAGCATTTCACTGCAACATTAAAAGGCATCTCCATCTTAAAAACATACATCCTCGCAAGCTTCGACGTGGTTTCGTTATTTACCAACGTACCTGTTGAAGAAGTTATCAAGATCCTAGACAATCTCTATCCACATGACACAGCTCAGCTTTTTCGCCATTACCTCAAATCGAATTCAGATGTAAAAAATACGAGATTTCAGAAATGACAGCATTATAGATGCGCAGTTTCCTTATGGTGAAGATTCAACCTTATTTCCTAAAGAAATGTTTATTTCGGTTGGAATTATTGTAAGATTTACCATGACAAAACCACATTGTAAGTGGAATGAATTACTTGAAAAGTTAAAGAGCAGAATATCTGGATAATTAATTGGTGTCCAGAGCGGAGAGAATGGCAGACAATTTCGCCATTAAGAGCTCTCTTACCTTAATACTCTCTAGTATTTTCTGAAAGAGGATGAGTTTTAATGTCCAATTTCTTGTGTAAAAGATGACAACATGAGTTTTAGGATAGTGGCTGGATGAATGTTTGCTTTATATAGAGTTAGCAACTATGAAGGTGTGTAGTGTTTTGTGCATAAAAGTACAAGATGTTTGACTGCTGCAGAAGCTACAGTTGAAATATGATTGTGCCAAGAAAGATCGCAGGTACAAGTCAGTTCAAGAAGAAAAATTGATTATGTTTGAATATCTCGGTATTACTGAAGGTAAGGGGGAGTGATGCGAGCTCTTTCTTCCGAGAGATCACATAAGCCTCAGTGTTGGTGGCATCGAAGTTTATCCTCACTCCACTGGAATATATCAAGTATATCTGAGTTCATGTTGCTGGTCATGATAGATTTTGAGGATTCTAACACTTGAGCAGTACAAGGTTTGTCAAATGAAAAGGAGGAATGGAGTGTACTTGCGTTAAGAAAGATGCGGATAGGATTAGAAGTCTGAAAGAGCAGGTCATTTATATACAAGAGGAAGAGAATGGGTGAAAAAACAGAACCCTGGAACACTGGTGCAGTGGCGGGAAATCTGAGGGGAGTAAACCTTCCACCACGACACGTAGTGAGTCATCAGTGAGCATGATGGCGATCCAGTTGCAGAGTGATGAAGGCAGACTATAGGATGCCAGTTTAGTGAGTAGGCCCCTTTTCCAAACCGAATCAATTGCCTTTCAAATGCCTAGAACAACCACATGAGTTTCTTAAATTTCTCCATGGCTTGAGTCCAGCTGTGGATGGTAAAAGCAAGAAGATTAGCTGAAAATTGACCAGCAGTATGGCAAAATCCATACTGCTGGTCAATGTTTGGTTAGAGGACGTTCTCCATAATTTTAGAAAGAACGGAAGTAAATGCAATTGGATGGTAGTCAGTTGGCTGACTTTTATCACCTTTTTTGGGGGATGGTCCGGATGTGGACCTGTTTCCTTGTTGAAGACTAGATGGCAGTTGAATAGGATAGGTTGAAGAGGCAATGCAGGAGAGGTATTCGTTTGGAGTACAATTTTTTTTTATCAGAATAGGCAGGATACCATCAGGACTAAATGCCTTATTTGTGTTCAGGTTATTAAGGATTCTTTGGATTTCTTTTTGTCGGAAGTCGATGGGCGATATGCGGGGAGCCATTCATGGTAATGGCGAGGGATCTCAACACGTCATCAATGAAGAAATTTGAAGAGAAGTGTGGTGCCAGTAAGTTGTTAACTACAGTGCCATTCTGTTGTGAGAGTGCTGGAAACCTGACTGGGCCTTTGCCAAGACCATTGGGCCCAATGGTCTTGGCAAAGGGCCATTAGGCCCTTTATAAGTCTGGTGGACTTGCTGATCGTTCTTTTACAGTGGTTGCTAGCTGCTGAGTGGACACAGTAGGCAGCTGGAATTTTCATGTAGAGCCATTCATGGTAAGCACAGGATTTTTCTTTTGGAGCATTGGCACACTTGGTTTAGAACCAAGGGTTTGATGCTATATGCAAATTTTTAGTGGAATAAGAGACGAAAGTCTTCATTCCTGTGAGGATGATTTCTGTTATTCAGTCTGAGCAGTTGTTCAAATAAGAACTGAAGCAGATAGATATCTGCAGATACCAGCCATTGAATAAGAAATCTTTATGTAGATGTACATAAACATCATTACATAGTGGATGTTCAATACACTTGGCAAATATTCAGGGTACGCCACTGGTCAGTAATCGTATGTAGTGTTGATCACAATCGGAAAAAGAAAGGATATTTCGGAGTTCTGACTACAGGCGTGATTTTGCAAACAGCAGAGGTGAGTGGGTTCTCACGAGGTGAGATATCCCTTTTGTTTAATCAGTGGAAAAGTAACCTGTGAGCTGTCAACAAAAGTCAGGCAGTCTGTCAGGAACGAGATCACTTCTTCTGAGAAATCTTGTATGAACAAAGAGCGCTACCTTTGTGCAGCAGTTGACTGAAGCATTTACTGAAGACTGTTCACGATCCATATTTCTTCGCCGAACTATGAGCAGAGAATTTTAGAGGATCGGTAGTGGTAATCGCTTACCTATACAGTAGTCACTGATTTCTGTCAACAACTGGAAAGTTTATTATAGTGGTTAGGAACACCGTGACTTGGTATGGAAGACTGAAAAATTTCATATTATCCTATGAGTCACGTCATACTGATGATATGCAAGAAGTTTGACAGGAATCCTCATGAAGCAATGAAACCAGCTTGCCTTTTAAACACAATTCAAGATTATGGAGGTGGTCATGGTGAGAGGCATGTTCTGTTGGTACAAAAGACTTAAAACTAAGTCTCATTTCCTATGAACTTGCTTTTTTTTCTTCGATCCGAACAATGTTTGACATACGAGTGACAGAAATGGACACTTCAAAAGCTCATAGGGATGTGAGAGCAAGTAATATAGTAATGTTAGTAAGACTCTCGATGCATTTTTCAAACACAACGGGCCGAAAACTGATGCCAATGCTCTTTCAGCTAAAGAAGCTAAACTTTGTTTTCTTCTCACACAGTTGTACTCGATCAAAGTTTTAAATCATGTGACTGCAGTCGAAACACTTCAGAACATTATGACTCATACTATTCCAGAGGCAGAACAAACATAGAGGCCATAGCTAATAACATAATTGTGGCTTTTGTAATGGATGAAGTACAGAATGAATTAAAGAGAGGCAATTTTGTTAATATCTGTAGATGTCCCCAACAGTCTGGAAATTTCGTTCCAAGTTTTGTTCCACAGCTCTGCAAGCAAATTCTGCCTCTGTATGCCAACGAAGGAGACGTAAATAAAGAACATTTTGAAATGCATATTTTGAATTTTTATGAGAAATGTATCTCTTATTTATAAATGTGGGAAAGCAGTCTCAAAGCTACAGAGCAGTTTTCTTGGATGCAATGAAGTTGAGATATTGAGCTTCAGTGGCCAGATTTTGAAGCACCCTCAGAATTTGTTAATTCCATAGCTCCTTCCAAAAACGCAGTTGTTGAAATTATTATTATTATTATTATTATTATTATAGAGAGAGGGCGCTGTGTAGGCATACGAACGGTTGCATGGTCGTATCGCTCGTCCCGTTTTTTATAGTTTTAATGTGGTTCTAACTCCTGGTTTTAATTTAAAAGTGCCATAAAGAAACTCTACTTGTCACGCTGAAGACAGTGACATATAATTCATCGAAATCGGCCAAGTGGAATCCAAAATCTGAGTGTGCTAAAAAAAATTGAAGCGTACATCGCGGTTGCTAACGAGTACAGAACAAAGGACGTCGCCATCTTTGCAGCTGTCCAGAGGAAGAAAGGAGAGTCATGAAGTGCAACAAGTGTCAGAAGGAATTGCCGTCCGACGGATGTTACATAACCTGCAGGAAATGCCATAGGAATCTTCACTTTACATGTTCCGGACTTTCCGAAACAACCTGGCAACGCAAATCCAATGCCAAACGAGAAGAATGGAAGTGCCTAAACTGTAGAGAGAACAAAGAAACGCCACCACCCACGACGCAACTGATAACGCCGGAGGCAGAATCGGACGACGAACTGAACAGACAACAAAACACCGGTGAGTCTTATAATTTGGGGTTCCGTTAATTTATTACTAGAAAAAGGTTTAGAAAATATAAAAGCCAGCTTGGTAGATCTTGTCCAAGAACTATTTGATAAACAAAATAAAGAAATAGCAAAAAAAATTAGCGAATATGAAGAGTTTGTTAAATTTAATAATTCAAAAGTCGAAGAAGTCTTACAAACGGTAAAAGACATTAAAACCAGCATTAACGCATTAACTGAGAGGCAGCACAAATTGATAAAAGACACATCGGAACTCCGTCAAGAATTTAATTCCCTGAAACAACAATACAAAGTTTTAAACCAACAACAACATAAAGAAGACCTTGTCATAAACGGTCTTCCAGAAACCGAATCCACAGAAAATCTCAGAGACATAGTTCTAAAGTTAGGCCATGCAATTGACATCCCCTTACAGCATAATGATATTCAGACCATAAATCGGTTTCCCAGGAAGAACAGAAAACAAGGTTCGCCACGACCGGCACCAGTCATAGTTCGTCTGACAAGCAAGGCAACAAGAGACAATCTCATAAAAGCCAGCAGACTGAAAAAACCAGTAGTCAACGATTTAAATGCATCGCAAGACAATACGCCAATCTTTCTATCTGAATATTTAACACCTTTCAATCAGAATCTTTTGTACCAAGCAAGAAAGGGAAAAAAAGAAAAAAAGTATCAATTTTTATGGATCAAAGACGGCAAAATATTCTTGACAAAGTCACAGACTTCAAAGTCTATACAAATAAAAAGCTCGAAGATATAGACAGGTTGCCAGAGTGAAACAAACGACTAACTTAGTTCAATAAGAAGATCTCAACACAACAAAAATGAATGTGAACCATCAGATAGATGTAATTACACCAGAATACATCAGTAATTGTACTTTCGAATCTCTTGATGCATGGAAACGAAACACAGTACAAGCGAGAGGTCTCTCAATCTTGCATATTAACATCAGAAGCATCCGAAAACATTGGTTATTATTACAGGCTTATCTGAGGAATTACACTGCTATTATTGATATATATTGATTCTTACAGTATCCATAAATAATGACGAAGCGACTGCTTTCCAAATTCCAGGCTTCCAACAACATAGATCATGCCGCCAAACAAGAAGAGGGGGGGGTGGAATACTAATATTTATGAAACAAAAATTAATAGCAAAAGAAATGGCCTATCAGTTTGAGCATGCTGAAACCCTCTGCCTCGAAATCATTAATACCACGAATACACAGCATCCCATAATACTAAATGCTATTTACAGGCCACCAAACCTAAACATGATTAAATTCTTACACGAACTCAATTGCTGGCTTTCAAGCCAAGAAATATGCTCATCCGAACACCTAATGATAATTGGCGACATAAACATAAATATTGCAAATGAAAACCAGAACAACACTGTACAATACCTAGACACACTATCCATGTACAATCTAATACCAACAATAGCATCATGTACTAGAGAAGAAATATTCGGAAATATTATCACTGCCTCCTGTCTAGACCATATAAACGTCCGAGCATCACCAAATAGTTACACTGCATCAGTCATAAAGTGCAAAGTAGCAGACCATTACTTCACCGCTCTAAACCTGCACACTAAGACAATACCCATGCAATGTCCCACAGAAAAAAAACGACAGAAAACAATAATAGACGAAGAAATAGTCAACCACGAAATAAGAAAAACAGACTGGGAACACCTGGCATCAGATTCAGCAGATATCTTATACAACATTAAACTCACACTGGAGGAAATATATAAGAAAGCTACAAAGAAAGTCCGAATTCGATCAAAAACAACACAAAATCCTTGGATAACACAAAACTTAATCCTAGAAATACAGAGAAAGGACGCTTTATGGAAAGAATTAAAGCGATATCCAAATAACACAACTTTAAAAACTGAATATAAGATAACAAGGAATCGCAAAAAAAAAAAAAATCAGAAATGCAAAAAGAAGCTACTACAGAGACAAACTGACCTCCGCACAAAACAACATGAAACAAACCTGGCATCTGATTAATGAGATGCTAGATTCTGTTCCCAACACCACTGCCTCCGAAACCATAAAACACAGCTTCATGAAAGACGCAAAACCTATCCAACAACTAGCAAATGACTTTAACCAATACTTTGCAGACTCCATCCAAGAACTTCACAGAAATATTCCCCCAATCACAAAACGAGACCCTCCACTTGGACCGCGATCAAAACAGACATTATGGTTCCCAACCATAAAAGAAGCAGAACTTCTCTCAGCAATACATTAAATCAAACCAAACAAAGGCCCAGGAATTGATGGTATCAGACCTAAAGATATAAAGCAACATGCAACTAGTTTAAGTCCTATCCTACTAAAACTAATAAATAAAATATTTAAAACAGGACAGATACCCAGTATGCTAAAGACCGCCATAATTACACCCATATACAAACAAGGAAACAGAAATTTAATCAGCAATGACAGACCATGGCAACATTACCAATTATCAATCAAATTATGGAGCGGATCATACTGAAGAAACTCACAGCATACAATGAGATCTTTAATATTATCCCCAAAACACAATACGGTTTTCAGAAAAATAAGGGAACAACATCTCTCTTGGAAGACTTTACAGACGTAATTAATACCGCCTTAGACAAAAACAAAATAGCCATGGTAGTCTTTATAGATCTAACCAAAGCATTCGATACACTCACACATCAAACCTTGTTAGAAAAGTTGAGGCATGTTGGAATAGACGAGCCTCTTCACAGGTGGTTTACAAACTACCTCCAAAATAGAAAGTATATCACACGTATCGGATCAAACCGAAGCAGAGAGCTACTAGTAACCTGTGGAGTGCCACAGGGAGCTGTACTCTTCCCAACTGTATTCAACATTTACACGCACAATATTAATTGATTACCACTCAAAGGTAAGATATTCCAGTACGCAGATGATACAGCAATAATATCCATCCATAACGCAAGCATAGCCCAAACAAATATGCAATATGACATAAATCTGATCATAGACTGGCTCACGCAAAAACTCCATACACCTAAACTCAGAAAAGACAAAATTAATGATGTTCAGAAATCCACTAACTCGACCAGTTGATTACAAATATATAACTATCCAACATCCACTTTCCAACATAAAAAACACACAAAACAGCAAAACGACTACAATAACTCAGGTTGAAACAATACGATACCTTGGAATTTACTTCGATGCAGATATGAACTGGAATAGCCACATAAACCGTCTACACAACAAACTCCGAACAATAAGTGGCAAACTCTACAGGTTAAAAGACATAGATTCCACACGCCTAAAAACACTGATACAAAGCACTATGCCAAAATATACTAAAATACGCTATAACAACGTATGCTTTCTGTGCACCCTATAAATTAAATAGATTAATATCGCTACAGTACAAAATGACAAAACTAATCTTTTGGGAACAAAGAGAAAATCACGACCTTATAAACATTGCAATGTCAGAACACAAAATACTGACAGCAAAACATTTATGTCACTATGCAGCCTTGCTAAAACATTATTTCGATGCCAACTACAGGACAGTTAGAAATACATACCGTATAACAAGACCTAAGACTACTAATTATATCACATATAAATACAATAATCACTACGGAAAGGCCACGCGAAACTTCTACATCCCAGACATGATAAACAAATTACCTTTTGAATACAGAAACCTTACAAACTACAATTGCCTGAAAAGAGCTCTAAGGACATACTACGAACAAGAAACACGCACCCAAAATACCATGCAAACTTAATGAAACACAATATATTCGCTCAGGCTTCCAGTTCAGCGACGCATCAGTACATTCCAATTTATTTTGTGTGTGTCGGGGGGGGGTGCGCGTGTGTGTGTGCTTGCGTGCGTGTGCGTGTGAGTACGCGCGCGCGAATTTCTCAATCATAGATTTTGTAGCTTCCCAACACAGCAAAAAAAAAAAAACCAACACATAATAACCAATTGGTGTTATCCTCAGATAAGCTTACATTTAAGCTTCGAGGATGAAAGGGAAAAAAAAAAAATTAGTTCTCATCCAAGATGTATCATATGTAACCAAATGCATGTAATGTACGTATCACAAGAAAACCAATGTATGTATTATATGTAAACCAATGTATCACATGTAAACAAATGTAAGCAATGTATCATATGTAAACAAATGAATGTAATGTAAATAATAACTGTAACAAATGTATGCAATGTAAAAAAAAAATTATATTAAATGTAAATCATGAGTTTACAACGCATGTTCGTGAAAAATAAGGGCACATAATATTCAGATTGCATGTGTGTAAAAAGTTAGAAAGGCTAAAACGGCCTCGCCTACCCCCTATACTGGAATAAAAACGCATTAGCTGATTTTTGTTACACTTTTTTGTCGACATTGATGTTGTATTTTGCTTTCAAGAAGTATGGGAACCCTACTTTCAGACACTTGCTAAATTAAAAGTCGCGAAAGTAGGCCACTCTATGATGAATCCTATTGATTACCCTGTGGCAAAAATGTCGATGTATTAGCCCTCGATTCAGAATATTAATTCTGGCAAATTAACCCATTATTATAATTATGCTTACAATATAATACTAGCAATGGTCTGTTAATAAATAAAATATTATTGGAAACAAAGATTTCTGGGCCTGTGTAGCTCAGTAGAAGTGGCGTTTGCACTCTACGCGCTTGACCACGAAGAAAGGGTTTGGTGGTTCAAATCTAGTCGCCGACTAGAGGAAATTTTTCTAAGCCTTTTTTCGACCGGTTCCCGAGTTAGTCGATCTCTGGCACGGGCAAGCGGGTTTTTCCCCCCGGAAACTCGGGTTTTTCGTCCTGTAAACTCAAGAAAATCGACCGCAGAACCCACATTATTTTCAGACATTAAATATATTGTGTTAAGATTAGGGACCACGAGATGGCGGCACATTTGAGCCGTCTCTCTTCACTGTGTACCGCTTAATTAGTGATAGCCTTGGGCCATCTATCTCTGATTGGTACCAGTGGAGATTGAACTGCCCACTCAGTCTCCAAAAGTTAGATAGGGCTAAATGGCCTCGCCTTACTCCCGTATACGGGAATAAAAAGGCGTTAGCTGATTAAAAAAAAACAAAGATTTCTGCTTAATTACGCATACAAAAAATCTTTACGATTGCAAATTATCAAATCGTAAACATTTTTTGCATTCTTAAGTATAATCTTTGGAAGTTGGAACAGAAGATTTAATATGACCCCAGACCCAATAATCAGTTGAAATAATAATAATAAATAATTACCTTATTTGTGTTTAAAAAAATATGGAAAACAATATGGATGAGTAATATAGAAAAGCAGTCGAATACAGATGAAAATTTCTGATATGACATACCATTATTGATGCACAATTTCTTTATAGTGCAGACTCAACTTTATTTCCTGAAGAAATTTGTATTTCGAATTGAATTATTGAAAGATTTTCCATGAAAAAACTACCTTGAAGGAAGAGTGAATTACCTGAAAAAGTTAAAAATCACAATTCTTCGTTAATTTAATACAACCATCAACTGAAATGGGACATTGGTTCTCTTTCTCTGGAGAAACAAGGAGATAGGAAGACAATCAACATGCAAATATCAAATGTTACTCACCAAAGACTAATACTCCGAATTATTAATTATCCTTATGGGTGAGGGGAGCCCATTCGTAAGTACGGAATGCTGTAAGTCGGATAGTCCGTAACCCAGGAACCGCCTATATAACAAATATATTCCTTAGTCCTTCTATGATACTAATCTATTATAGATTGCCAACCTTTCATGGGTGGGAGTTAAAAAAGAAATTTGCCGTTTTTTTAGTGTTGAAAGTGTTGAAAATTAAAATATTCATGAGAATGAACTAAAGCATTTTATTCAGAATGATGAATACCTTCACAATTAATTTTCCCGAAGAGATACATTTTGGATCATACCGATTCTAGGAATCTTCTGGTTTTGAGAAGTGAAAGACCCTGATTTTTTTTTTCTGATTTTTAATTCATTAATCTTTGTTTTCTATGCATGTCGGTTTCAAAATTGTTGATTGCTTATACGACTGTCCAGATAAAGAAAGGCGATAATCATATGCCGAGATATGTGGAGAATATGGAGGATGAAATAAAATTTTCTAACAAAGGCTGCAAAGATGTCTCGGATCACTCGCGTTGTATAAGACTTCGGTTTGCCCTGAAAGGAGTGTGCTACTCCTGTGTGGTCAACTCTCATGAAAACTTCCAGTGGATATTCTTCTGTGTGATTATTTGGCCTGAGGGTTGAAGAATGTAACATGAACCGTAATTCCACGAGACAGAAAGCCAAATATTCTGTTACTGAATGTGGGATAAAGTCACATGTTTAGTGAATGAAACCTTGTATTATAATATATAAGCCGTTTTGCGTTGCATATCAATAACCGGTCCAAGCACGGACAATTTTTTTATGTTAAAGTGAGGTGATGAAAGAATAAATGCAAACGAATGGTTCTGCAGCACCGAATTTTTCTGCCAGTACGTTTTGGTTTGAATTCTACATAATAAAGGTCTTCAGTTCGCCATTATCAATGGCAGTCAGCCATTCTTCACAAGGTGCGTCATCATGCAGTTCCTCAGTTGACGAAGTATTTTTAAATTTTTTGTGTGGGAGGCTTTCAATTTGCTATATTTTTTCATATACTGTGCACATCTCTGGTTGCTTTCGCTTTTGGAGCCACTTTATACTCAAAAATTAAAACATAATTGAATAGCCATGTTTAGTTTATGAATCTTTCATTTTTTTTATGATTTTTCACTATTTTATCGAACCTTTTATCGAATTGCATTATTGTTTATTAGTGATTTTGATTATTTTTGAATGTAGCTGAATATAAAATAAAGCAAAGTGACTAATTATAAAGAATTAATGTCTAAATGGTGCTGTTCACCATGTCAATATTATTAGTAGTATTTTAAATACTAAATGATATTCTTTTTATATCAGTAGAATAATTATTAAGTAGTTAAACAAATGATATGCAATTTACTCTGCTGAAAAGGTTAGTTTTCTTTATTGTGTATATGATAAAAAAAATTAAAAAAAAGATAAATAAAATTGAGATTGACAGAAAAACAAAGAGAGAAAACAGTATGAATGCAAATATGCGTAAGTCAACCTACACGACCGAAGGGGAAGAGAAAATCTCATTTATCGAGTGGATCGTAGTTACGATAGTATATGTGTCAGTAACTTCTGATCGAATATTTTTTAAATTATTTTTAATGGCAGATTAGTCCCTGTTTTACCCACTCTCGGTCTAAGACTGAAATCGTGGGAGATGCGTCCTGTACATGCTCAAGAATTCTCTTTGAAAAATAAATACTAATTATATAACGTCTAATTAACATTGTAGTAAGAATTAATAATTTCTAGATCTCATGATTTTGTCACAACAAATGGATTTATGTCTTCTAAAGAAAGATTAAATAATTATTATGATAATGATTATCACAGCACTGAAACGATTGTACAATTAGGCATAAATTGTTGGTGCTAATTTTGCATTAAAATGCCATATTAAAAATAAAATGACTGGAAAATGGCCAGTCCGGTTGGCTTAATGTAGCATATACTACCATATGCTATTTCAAGATCAACAAGTATAAATTTAATTATTGTACTTTCACGTAACTTTGAAAAAAAAATCCTACAGAACAGTAGAACATAACAATTACAACAATGTATTGTAATGGTTATTGAAACAATTCTCACATTCTGTTTTATTTCGATTTTTGTAAATTGAGGTATTTCACCATTCCGATCGAATACCGTTTACAGCAGCTACCTTTCACGTTTCAGGCGTTTGATATTTTACGACTTCTGCTACTGAAAAAATGAGGACAAAAGTTCCTCTAACCCAATTTATATGCGGAATATTTGCTACTTCCGTAAGTATTTATTTCAAAGTAATTAATACGTACATCCATGACATTCTTGTCTCTAGTTTTTAGATCACCTTTAAGATATCTGATTCTTTTTGCAGTACGCTTTCCTCTATTGTTCACCTTTCTCAGTAGTCAAAACATTTTGCCAGATTAATGATATTTATCTTCTATATTCCTTTCAATATCTTCCCATTGCTTACATCCAAAATACTTTTACACATAAATGTTCTCAATATTCTCTAATAGCTTTATGTTGACTTATTAGCCAGTACGTCTGGCTCGTAATTCAACGTGTTTGTTTCATGGAATTTTTGATTATCTTCCAGATAGACTGGCAAATACACTCGTATATTTTTTGGCATACGAGAAACCACCTTATCCTAATGAGGAATTATGAATTAACCGAATATTTATGAATTAACCGAATGTAATGTTTCTTACGTGAAGAAACATTATTTCAGATATCTATTAATTTTTCTATCCTAGCCACCGTAAATACAGTTGAAAAGAGATTAACACAATAAGAACAAGGCTTAAATTGCAAGGGCGTGACAATGTATGTTATCAACTGCAGGGTAATAATTCCATGTACAACGATTAGAATGCAAAGAAATAAATTTAAATATTTACACAGGAAATAGGAGTGCTAATTTGGATGACTTCCCCAAATTCTGAAAGTTTACGCAATCGTTTTCGTTAAGAAAATAACTTTTGTGAAGGACTTTAGTTTTGTTCCAAAGAATTGCCTACTAGATAAGGCTGCTAACTAAAACCAGACTTATCAGACTCTTTCAGTAAAATACTCTTAATATTCTTGATATTCTTCTAGATGAATCTGAGCAGAACGGACTGTCTGCCAAGTTCATAATAACAAAGGCCGAATGAACAAGGGATCCTGTAAACTCTACAATACGAAAGAGGAAGATGTTTTTCTTTTAGAAAGGCTTGGAAGGAAAGAAGGAAAGTTTACGAACTGGAAGTCAAAACACTTATAAGTCAATTTGACGAAAAAGTCTCGCAATTTCCTCTCACATTCCTTTAACATATAGAATTGAAATCTAGAAACTTCTAGAGGAAGATTAAGATGAAGGCAATAATTATTGATTCTTTTTTCGATTTTGTTTGTATTACAAGAGCCATTGGTGGTAAACAGAGTTTTTTTTTCTTTTACAGCACTGGCAGACTTTTTTGAGAACCAAAGCTTGGGTGCTAGCTGAAAATTTGAAGTGGTATAAGGGATGCAAGCCAGCATTTATGTGAGGATGGTTTCTGTTAGTTGATCTGAGCAGGTGTTTGGATCAAAACTGAAGCAATGGTTGGACCAGGGGGGGGGAAAGGGACAGAAGTCGCGGAAGTCCTCCCAGTGAGCACCCTTGTAGTTCCAAAGGACACAATACTGTGAACTGCTGTGAGATGGTTGTTTTATGTCAAAAGAGACCTGTTTCAGGTTGTGGTCTGAGTTTCCAAGAGGAGAACCAACAACCACAGTATACCTGGAAGGGGAACTTGTTAGGAAGAGGTCAAGTTTGTTGGGAAGTAATTGAGGGGAGTTGTCTGGCTGGTATTCTGATAGGAAAGTTGATGATCTGGAATAGGACATTGCTGATTGCAATCCCCTCAGCACACCTGCATGCTTGATCGGTGAAATTGGAGAATGGGAGCCAATGTGAGTTGTGCACATGCAGTCCCCTAGACGGATGACCATACTATTGGTGTATTTCGATTGCAGAAAGTCAGACTTTAGATACAGATAGTTGAAGAGGTCAGAATTAGTAAGAGAATTAGGAAAGCAATGGAGATAGTGCATACAAAAACGCAGGTTGGCTATTAGAGAAATATTGAGCCAAACCAGATCAAACATTGGGAGATTCAAGGTTATATCAGTTTTGATGTATGCACTAGGCAGGTGCTGTCCTTTTGGCAGGAAGATTTGTGTAATGTGTGATTTGGAGAGTTGAGGTAGACAGTGGTTGTTGAGGTTGACAGTTCAGGTTTTCATAGGAATAGTACTTCTGGTTTAGATCACTGTAGGTGGTGGTGCTGCTGCTGGTGTATACAGTGTATCTTACTGTTTAGATGGTGTTGGTAAGGTGGAGTTGGATATTTTCTTTAGTAAGAATTGATCTTGTGGGTTGTTTGAATGGATTTTGATGTCTTTTGTTTGTTTACTATCAGTTATTTTGAACTATTTTTTGTGGGAGAATTTATGAGATCCGCAGTTAAATCGATTTTCTTTGTTTGGGTTGTAGTTCATTGTATTTTGTAAAGAATAGATAAAGAGGATTTTGGACAGGCAGTGGGAGGTGGCAGACTCTCAAACACATCGCCCATGCACATCTACATGGTCGAACAACTGCAGAGGGATGTCAGTTCTCCTGTCCATACGCATACGTGCCTCTACATATCCCTCTGCAGACACAGTATTTGGTCTCCCTCCAGTCAAAAACTGGAAAAAATACGTGGCTGCACGATTTGACACTGGAATTGACATTCGCTACTAGCTGGTTCAGTCCAATGTACTATCCAGCAGTCAGCCTTTAAACCGGTTTAATGCTGCACTCTCAAATGGGGAAGGTCTGAACTCCAACAGTGAGATTAGTATATCAGTGAGGGTGTGGTACTCTCACTACATGTGGTAAGAGTGGGTCAGGGCGAAAGAAACTAGAACCTTGCTCTAGTGAGCAAACATGGCTGCACCCACTTCAGGCCTCTAATAAACAAGGTGGTGGTATTTCACTGGGTGACGAAAGACATCTGCCACCTAAAGATTAAGTTGGCATTTCCTCTAATTAGGGAAGATATATTTTTATTGAAAAAATAAAAAAATCATCTTAACACCTGCCAGCCAATTAATCCCAGACGTAAAACTGGACTGCAATCCAGTGAATCAGTTGTTCAATGGGTGGAAGCAAAATTACTTCTTTAACTCCTGCCACTTTCGGTGATCTCTGTGTATGATGTGGCATTATCCTCTAAAAGTAGCTGTAACCTGAGTTTGTATACATCGACAGATACCAGCCACTGAATGAGAAACCTTTATGCAGATGCACTTAAATATCACTTACCCAGTTAAAAATATTCAAAATATTTGGATATTTTCAAAATATTTGGTCACGTGCGTCACCACGTGTTCTATGCAAATATTTATGGATGCTACTGGTCAGTAATCGACAATAGTGTTGAATCACAATCGGAAAAACAAAAGATTTTCTAAGTTCGATAAAGGTCTTATGGTGATGCCCATCTTGCTAGAGTCATGAGTTTGATAACAGCAGAGCTGACTGGTTTCTTAAAAGCTGAGATATCCTGTTTCTTTAATCAGTGGGAAAATAACCTACTTTGCCTGTCAACAAGCCTTATAGACAGCCTCTCTTTAAAAAACAAGATCACTGTGAGAAAGCTTATATGAACAAACAGAGCTTCCCCTGTGCCTCACTTGACTGAAGCATTTATTGATAGCTGTTCCCAACCCCATATCTTACCAAAATATGAGCAGAGAAATGGAGACAATCAGCATTGGCAGTCGCGTGCCTATACGGAAAACACTGATTTCTGTGAAGAACCAGAAAGTTCGCTACCGTATTGTCATGATCGCTAGGACGAAGAACGCAACTGTAATATTTTTTTTTCTTTGAAGTACAAACTATTCTTCATAAAGGACTCGTGTTTTACTTCTGGAGACCGAAAGTAGACTAAAAAGGTACTTAGAGGTTTTATAAGAAGGTAAACCAATGCAGTTGACCTAGGTCATAATGGAATATTTGTTTTGTGGTCTTCAGGTAGATGATCAATCTAGCAAGATCTACGAGGATTGTGATGGTATGTTCATGCTTCTTTTTTTTGGCTTTATCATACTAACATAATATACTATCGATGAGTTTGTTAAATGCATTTATTTTACTAGAAGTCTGGTCAATGTCTGAGTATATTTCTATGAACTCGTCTAGTCAGTTTGCAGTCATGTGGCAACAAGGTAAGATTCCACCACAATAGCTTCTCCTTTATTGGACTTAGTGATAATAAAATTTGTATTTTTTTTTCAGGGTGAGTGCACTTGAAATTTTGGTTAAGAGAAACTGAAGATGGAGACTCAAACTTAAAAAGAATTTGGTTGGGGTTCCTTCAAAGCGAGGACGATTAGCCGTGTCTGAAGGATTATTATTATTATTATTATTATTATTATTATTATTATTATTATTATTATTATTATTATTATTATTATTATTATTCCTGACACCTCCAAGGAGTTCGAAGACCCATCGCTGGAGGACACCTACAACTGTCTCAACCACTACACCGAACCTCTACTACGAATCATCTCCATCAATGCCGTCTACCGCCCACCTCCACAACTAGTATTCTATGTCTGTAAATGGCGTGTGTTCTGAAGGACCGATTTGTCCGTATGCAGGATGGAAAACCTGAGGTTCCGGGAGTAAAAACCCCTGCTACCTCCGTATGAGACCGGCTAACTTACCTTCGATTGAAAATCGTCCAGATTAAGATTCCTCCCGTCGCGACGAGAATCATGTAGATAAATATTCATAACGGAAATAGATTTAGTTGTGTGAGCCAAATCGAGACGTTTGATAAGGTGTTTATTTTCTCCATAGAGAGGTCGTCCTGAAATGTGAATAACGAAAGTCAGTTAAACCCGTTAGTTTAACTGACTTTCTAACAGTAGAAAAGGATGACGGGTAATGGCTAATGGAAGATTAAATTTCCGTTTAAGTTTGTCACGTGTGCCTGCAAAAATCTTGTAGACGACCGCGCAGAAATATGTTTTATCACATTATACGTAAGACTACTCAACACGAGTAGATCGAATATTTTATAATGGCTCAGGGTTTTGTTTTATTTTCGCTTACATGTATTCAGTTTCCAAATATTATATGATAATTCGTCATTCTTCAACGAAATGAATGAATTTGTTCTTGTTGTTTTGTTTTATTTCTTCGGGATCTCCCCAAGTTACCAAATTATCTCTAATCAAAAGTAGTCGCTTGAATTTCTTCTTATTTTAAAGGTTATAATCACAGTGTGGAGGACACTGTTGAAGTATACCTAGGTGATCATTGGGCTACAAAATATTACTGACGGAAAATTTTTCTTGTTGCTCATGTTTCTGTACTTAAGTGTTAGACCGACTGAATGTTTTTATATGTAAATTTTAGCCATAAAAACTTTGTGTTGTATATTAATATTAATATATATTAATATTAATATATAAAAATATAAAGTAAAGAAGTATGTGCTGCGAGCTGTTTTTGAGTTTGATTATCCTATCACATAACGAAGTCCCCCCCCCCCGCCTAAAAAAAGTAAGAACGAATTAGATTCACCTT
The DNA here is from genome assembly GCF_054136105.1 of Typopeltis vanoorti. NCBI lineage: Eukaryota > Metazoa > Arthropoda > Arachnida > Uropygi > Thelyphonidae > Typopeltis > Typopeltis vanoorti. The sequence goes on from NC_143555.1 coordinate 70,258,209, forward strand.
CAAATCATATTTTTGGGTGGCGTCACTTTAAATTAACCATTATTTACACTAAATTGGTAAGTAGTTAAATCAGTTGTATGTTCATTCAACTGTATGTTATTAAAGTTGTTTCTTAGTGAATGAGATACCATTTTGCTATATCGTTAATTCCGAAAATGAACGAGATTATTTTCGGAATTTCTGTCCTTTAGATATTGTGTCATCGGAATGTTTATAGATAGAAAACTCATGATGCGAGAGTGTTATGCATAGGGAACAAAGGCAAGATAGGTGCCAATATATTGGTTAGAAATCTCTCAAATTAAGCGGACGGGGTGATTTAAAAACTAGTCCTACCGTGTCATTCGGTAATATTTATTTCCAGTTTCCACATCTAGATGTTACTGTGATATCATCTTTTTCATAACTGGCGATTTAATTATTACATATCGGAGATGATTTCATAAAATACCTTAAATCGGTGTTTCTCAACCTTTTTTGGATCATGCCTCACCTCAACGTCTCAAAGATTTTAATGCACCCCCCCCCCCGGCATAATAGCCAAATTCTGAAAAAGTATAATAGAAATATGTACATTTTCTAATTGCCCCCCAAAATATTCAAATTGTCCCCTTGTGAGGCGTACGCCTCACGTTGAGAAACACTGCCTTAAATGAATGCCTTGTGCCATCAGTAATTCAAAACAGGAGGGAAAAAAAAAAAAAACTTCTTGAAAACCACTGTTTTTGCCACTTTGATTTGTGTTTGGAAAATCTGAAAAAGTCATATGATCAGGGGCCCCCGAGAAAAAAGCTGTTTAAAACACTAGTTATATGGTGTAAATAAGACAATATATCAAACAACAGATAGTCTATATTTGAGTTGTAAATCAATAATTAGAATTGAAGGTGGTACAGGAAGATCGTTCAACGTTAAATCAGGTGTTAGACAAGGGTAAACATTATCGCCACTATTATTCATCATCATCATCATCATCATCTCTATGAATCACATTATGAACGAAAGCAGCATTAAAGCTGATTTCAAAATTGGAGATGTTAATCTCAGCTCTTTACTTTATGCAGATGATGTTAAACTCCTAAATAAAACAAAGTACAAGAGGACTCCCTAACTAATTTGAATAACTGCTGTAATAAATTTGGTATGAAAATCAACAATTAAAAGTAGGCAAGAACATTGAGAACGTTAACTGCATCCTGAGTGGAAGAGCATGCATATACACAAGTCAAACATTTCTGCTGTAAGGTTACAATTTTTAGTAAGGATGAAAATTAAATATGGAAATGGTAGGAAGCCAACTAAATAAATTATTATTATGTGACACCTGCAGGGAGTCCAAGGACTTGTCGAGGGAGGGCACCCACTCTACAGCTCTGTTTCCACCACTCAGTTCACCAACTACAACGAACTGCAACTACACCAACACCAGTATTTCCACAGACAATCACAAACATCTATGCTCATGGCAGGATTCAAATCTGCAGACTTTTGACTGGAGAGTAGACACACTAACCACTTGGCCAACTGGGCCAGCAAATTTATGCAGAATAAGAAAGAAATTAGTCAAAACACTAAACTAGCTGTATATAAGACAGTGTCCAAGTCAGTTTAAAATTACTGACTTGATAGTTAGGTTTGAAATAATGGAGACCACAAATATTAGAGTGTTTCTGAGAAAAATTGTGAGAAAAAAGGAGCGAACAGATGCCATCAGTGTCAGGATCAAAATATAAGATCTAACAATATCAGTGTCCTGACAGATAACAGATTAATTTGGAGGAAAGTTGTTGATAGGAAGTTGGTAATGATGTGATCTTTTCATCATTACTAACATGTACATATTATCAGGAATTTGATGGTGATAATTATCATATTACTGTACCCAACCTTGCATCATTAGCAAACAACTGAAGCTCCCCCATCAATCCATGTGAAAGATTAACAAAACAGTTAAACATTGTGCCCCAGAATAATCTTGCAACATTCTCAAGCATGTCTGATCAGTCAGTAGGGATTGTGGTTTTATCAAGCCTGCTGAGAAAGTTTGCCATCTTATGAATGAATCATCACCAAGTGAAATACTACTGCCTTGTTTCTTTGGTGCTTGAAGCGACTAATGCGCTGTTTGGTCCAAGAGCATGGTTCTGGCTTCTATCAAAATCCATGCTATGCCAGTATTCAAATATGCACTGTGAGTGATACATTTCAAGGACATACCAAACACACTGTGGAGATCCACAGCTTCCTCATCTTGAAGGATACAGCAGTAGAGCAATTCTGCAGGCTGGCCACCAGATAGTGTATGGAACACACCTGATGGAAGCATTTAGAAGGCTTTCTGATCAGTTAGTTCGTACTCCTGCTGCCATCTACACTGCAAGATTGAATATGGAGGGATGTAGTGTTGTGCCGCTGGGGACACACACACACACACACACTTGGGGCTACATTCAATGGTGAGCTATAAGGGGCTCGCATGAGCCCTTTGTTAAATTTTTCTCAAATTTGCGAGCCCTTTGTTCTTCTTCTTTAATAATCTTGTAGAACTAGAAAATACCACCATGGAATGTATACATGCTACTATAATTGTTACTTTAAATTCATATGGATTTTCTGATAACTATTTAAAAAATCATCTCATTGCATTTTGTTCTGATGGAGCTAGTGTAATGTTAGGAGACAAATCAGGTATTGCAATCAAACGTCTACAAAAATTTCACAACATTGTGATTTGGCATTACTTTGCTCATCGTTTGCAATTAGCATTAGACGATTCGATGAAAAACATTAAAGAAATAAATCATTTTGAAATATTTATAGATAAATTATATGCTTTTTATCATCAATCACTAAAAAATCAACAAGAGTTAAATACAACTGCAAAAGACCTTGGTATCGAAATCTTAAAGATTGGGCGTGTGTGTGTTTGGAAGATTTATGCAAGCATTTAGCATCGAACGATAAATATAAGGGCTTTTTAAACCGACATCTCAATTTGGAATTTTTAAAAGATCTAGCATTAATGATTGATATCCTACAGGAATTATATCTGTCAGAAGCTCTACAAAGTCGCAATATAAGCATTATAAGGGCTAAGTTAGCCTTTTTATTTATTTTATTTTTTTATTTTTATTTTGCTCGACAATGCGAGCCCTTTGTTAAAATTTCAATAGCTCACCACTGGCCACATTACAACATGGAAAATGGATGCTTTCCATAATGACATCACGTCTAAGAATCTGCCTCTTCCCACTCAGGGAGTCTCTTGAGTTCAGTTGGAGTCAATGAATACCTTTAGATTTGAAAGACCTGAACTTGAAACCTATCTAGAATGCAAAGAACCTTTAAGGTGAGCTGGACAAGTTCATAGGAGAGAGGATTTTTCATGCATCCCACAAAATATGCAAACTCTCCAGAAGAATTCATACTTATATATAGTTTACATATATAATATGATGGCCTCATAATCTTAGTTTCCTCTTCTGTAATTTCAAACATCAACAAGAATTGACAATGATACATAGTATTGGCTATAGAAATACCATAAGAAAGTGAAAGCAACAGAAACTTAATTGTTGAAAGAGTAGAGTGAATTGGGAAGGGGATCTCACCAAGTTTGCTTTGTCTGTACAGATTTAAGAAGTTTTAAGGAGCTTTTACAGGAATTATCTAAAAGTAAGCCATAGTGTTACAGACCATCATAAGTATAATGTAAACAGCATTACTCAGTCACTCATTCTGCCTTCCTTTCCTCCCCCAAATCCACCCTTTTTGGAAACTATGCATCATGTTCTCTCTTTTTGAGAATTACAACCTCTCCTCCCCCCCCCCCCAAAAAAAAAGTATGAGTGAATTCCGTTATCAGCATATATCTTATTCATTTTTAATTTTGCCTGGGCCACTTCTTTTTAGGGTAATGATCCCATAAGGTTTGTGACAGTTCTAGAAATTCAAAATCTTTGACAGGCATTGAGCAAGGGAACATTGTTACCTTAAGAAGCAGCCCAGACAAAATTAAGAGGATGTGTGTTCAAAAATAACATTCCTGTAAAATTGCTAGCTGGGATAATCCCTACATTGACTGCTGCATAAAGAAGAGAAATGGGGAAAGGAAGCACAAAGGGCATCGAAGTAAGCCTAACCCAGCTGTATTTTCCCATGCCACCACATGTATGCCTATCACCCAAATGCTGCTAGCCATTGTGGGTTGAAGTATGTTACCCTACAGTTTATAGGATAACTCTCATGTTGTACATTTAATAACTGGTTCATGTGAGCCAGCTCCATCACACCACTGCCTCTAGCTATATTTGGAACATTGCACCACATGTCTCCTGTGGCCTTTTTCAGTCATGAGAGATTTGTAGCCTACATGCTGCAGGAATAACATCAGCAGTTAGATGTTATTCGACCATTGTGTTCAAGAGATGTGCTCCCGATGCAGTACCAATTCTTTGTGATCTGTACACTATATTATACTGAGCTGGCATTCATCCTACTACACGAAAGCAAGTCCATATTCAGCTAATTAAAAAATAAAAATAATAAAAAAATAATAATAAAAAAATAAAAAAAAACACTTAATTCACTGTTCTCATCCCAGCACTGTGAAATTAATGGAGAAGGTCATCAATGTGAACTTCTTAAACACCTGCTGGAGATTCAACTAATTAATGACCACCAGTATGAATTCTGCTCCACAGCAGATCTTGCCTACTTCACCCATCTCTAGACCAATGTGGTGGAAAGGTTTTGGAGAAAACCTGTGCTCTTACACTCAACATCCCCAAGGCATGGCATTGAAGGCTTCTTGGCAAGTTACCATCTTATGGTCTGCTTTTTACCTAATTGTGTCACCAATTTTCTCCAAGGCTGTTCTTTGCATTAATGGTGGAAGGCATAGGAATGCTTTGGCAATTGGGCAGTTGCCTAAGGCATTGGTGTCACAAGGGCTACAGTGGTAGGATATTTTATCAGTTATCAAAATTGTTACACTATAAAAGGCACTTAGTTATGAATTTGCCAAGGAAATGAAAGGCCTAGCTATGCCACTGGTGTAAGGTGTTCTTTCTTTGTTTTCTACTAATGCAGGTATTCCTTGGGGGTTCTGTTATTTCACATACCCTCTTCCTCATATACATATACCCTACCCACAGTTGCGAATTACAGCACTTTCCATTCCTCCTACTATACAGCAAATCTTATAAGTGCTCAGGCTTCAAGTTGTTATTATTATTTTTTTTTAAAGAGCTTGAAACCTGAGAGATTCAGCCAGTTCAGTGGAACTGTTCCAATGAACTGGCTGGCACCATTTCTCCCACTTCCCCTCAAACTCATAAACATGCTACCAGCTGCTGTTTGACATTCATTTGTGAGGTATAAAAGAGAATAATAAAAAGTTAGATATGTTTGGAGCAGGACAGTGAATGGATGCTGACTGGCATCTACTCATGTGTTTGAGTTTGAGAGGAAGTAGAGAAATGGTGTCAGAAGAGGCAAGCATAATGCAAAAACAGTACTATCTATGAGAGAGCAACTGGAATAAGTATGTGAGAGAAGGGTCATAGTTAACTGAATTACCCTCATCCAGACAAAATCAAATGTAAGAACAGTATTCTAAGGTAGGATGGATTTGGGATGTGTATGTTGTTAGGATTTGTACAGTTTAGTCTTACATAGGAAAGCACACTGAGGTTTCTGAATGTAGAGAGGCTATGGATGGGATGTGATGCGCTTATGAAAGGAGAGAGAGACTAGAAATGTAAGACAGTACGGGAAGAGATAACTGTATCTGATCTTGTATGGGGAGCTAGCAATTGCCAAAGGTGAGGGTAAGCTAAGGGCAGTCCAGTATATGATTCTGTTTTGGCAGTACTGAGATTGCCCTCATCCCATTGAAATATAGCAAGGGGATCGGTATTTCAAGCACTGATTATAAAATATCTTATAGCTTAGGATGTATATGGGCACTCATCAGCAAAACTATGGATGGTATTTGAAGTTATGATAGTCATTTTTTGGATAGAGAGAATGAGCAAAAGTGCAGGGCCTTGGGGTGATGCTAGTGGGGAAACCTGAAAAAAATAAATATCCACCATAAAGGATGGATATTAGACCTAAGGTGGTAATTTGTTAAGCTAGCCTTTGTGCCAGACCCAATCAAAAGCCTTCGAGATTATGTAGAATGATCACACTGCTTGGGTCTCTTGCAAAGCCATTGGGTGCATCTTCTGCCATCCCTGCCCCCAAACTGTGTTTAAAATGTTCTGAAGTAGCACTCATCCTGTATCATCTTTATAACCAATCTTTCATACTCATCTAGCATCTACCTTTCAGCATGGAAGCAATTCTCTCTGAAGTGGGGGGAACAAAATTCAGTCCTTGCATTCACCTCAGTTCTATTGACAGTAATGGAGAAAAAGTCATCAACAATCAGTGTCTTTTCCACTAACTTGAAGCCAAAAGGCCATCAGTGACCAAATTATGGATTCCACTACTCTCAGTCTACAGCAGATCTTTCATATCAGTATTGTATTGGCTGATGGTCATTTTTCTGCTTGCTGCCTTTTGGGAATGCTAGAGTTTTTGTTTCAAGCTATTGCAGTACAGAATTCTTTTTTGAAGAATACTTCATAATGGCTTCTCTGTTAGTATGTAATAATTCTGACATTGGTGCCTATACCAGTATTGCAGCCACATGACTAACAGTAGCTGATATGCATATATATATATATATATACCTACCTACACATGCATGATTTGCTGTATACTCTTCTGAACTGCCAAAATTAAATTTCATTTCTTTGTGCTGATATAACTGAACTGCTTTTAGTTAGCGGAAAAACATTTATTTGGTTCATTATCTGTCTTGCTACTCTGAAGAAACACTGGAGACTACAGATTTAATATAACATGTAAGTAGTGTATGTATGCTCATTCATTCAAATATATTGGAATGCATTATAGTGCAGAAATATTAAAAGGTACAAGAACCAACAGTGAATCAGCAACATGCAAATTTTTCAGAAAAGAAGTCTCACGTAGTGACCAGTTTATTAGGTACACCTGTCTTCAGAACATTCTGAGCTGATTGAGACACGCATTGCAGAAAGCATGCCACAGGGATGTTGATTTATGCAGGCTCAGTTTAGCTTTTATATGTGTCACATATTTGGACTATAGTGGATCTTTCTTTTGAATGCTGTTCACCTGATCTTAGATATAATTTCATTGATTTAATGACTGAGCAAGCCAGTGAAGCATGATAAAGTCATTTTTATGCTACCCAAGCCATATCTGAAAGACTGAAATGAAATGGCTCGTTGTTTTGCTTGGAAGTAACTGTTCCAAGCTAGATAAACTTTTTGCCATTCATGTGTATGTATTCCTGTTCAATGTTCAAATAGACCATAGTATTCGAATGTTGTTCTATTGATGTTGAGAGACTTGCTGTTTACCAAGAAAATGCTTTTCAAACCTCAGTCAGCAGTGTTTCCACCTGGCAAAGTGCATTGATTTATACTGCTGTTGTTATACTCTGGCCCTCTCTCATTAGCAGAAATACATAGGATATAGGATTTGTTGTTGAGCCAAACAGCTTTTTTTCTCTCTATGAGAAGGAGTAGACCTCAGTGATGTTATTTGCTATTGTGATCATCTTACAACATACAGCTGCAGACAGAATTACGTTCTGTCTGCAGCTGTATGTTGTAGACAGTTGCGATTTGACTGATTGTGGTATTGTGTTAGATTGCATAATTATTGTAACGCTCTAGTTTTTCATATCACCAAGCTATCTCTGTCCACAGGACTGCTCTTGGCTGTGAATACACTAGCAGGATGACATTTTGGGATACTCACCAGCATATTTAGCACTGTTATCACATTTCATCCAAAAACTGAATTGAGTTATTGTCCTTTTATCAACCTTTCAGCTGAAAGTTAATTAGCTGATCTTATATGGTGGTGGCAGGGTGTTTTCTTCCAGAAAATCAGGCTTTCCATCTTACAAAACAGGCACACTAGCTGAGAACATGCAGTTACCTGATAAGTCATTGGTTCATTAGTTGCTTCGCCCATTATTCCAAACAATAACAACTCACAATCACATTTAATTGTGTGTGTGTGTGTGTGTGTGTGTGTGTGTGTGTGTGTGTGTGTGTGTGTGTGTGTGTGTGTGTGTGTGTGTGTGTGTACACAGGTGCGTGCGCACACATAGAATCATCAAATCAACCTTAATTCCTACCATCCCTACTTGTCTTATATAGCGTATAACAGATGGGACACTGCCTTTGATGGATTTCATGGATGATGATCTAATAAACTGGCCACTAAATTACCCAAGTGCTTGAATTATTTAGAAATGATATATTATCAATAAGAAGTTTAAGTAATTTGCATGTTTGCAAATGTTGTATATAGGAAAGAAATCAGTACTTAAACAAAGTCATATATATATTATTATTATTATTATTACGGGCAACTCCAAGGAGTCGACACTCTCATCGAGGGAGGCCCCAACATCATGTCAAGAACAACTATTCGATATTCACACAGTATCTGTCATACCTCGCCTTAAACTCATGCACAATTATAGCACCCACGACAGACTCTGGCAGCTTATTCCACTCATTCACCACTCTCCAAGTAAAAAACCTAGCTCTAACACTCCTGCTAACCACATTCTTGCCCAGCTTCCATGTATGGCCCTAGTCCTCCCACTAGGGCCATACATGGAAGCTGGGTTTCTATAAGATTAATATAAGTTTCTATAAGATTAATCCAAAAATATCTTCTGGATTAATCTTATAGAAACCCTTCAGTAATTTGAATGTCTCAACCATATTACCCCTTTTCTGCCTATCGACCAATTTTTGCAATCCACAAATCTTCAACCTGTTGCCATAAGGTTTATTCCACAGACCTGCTATCATCCAGGTCACTCGTCTCTGGATCCTCTCCACCTCCTCCCCATCAAGAAGAAACCCTGGCGCCCATATCTGGGCACAGTAATCTAGATGGGGTCTTATCAAGGCTCGATACAGAGGAACAATAACTTGTTTGTCTCTGCTTGTTAAAGTATTTTTCAGAAGCCAAGTGATTTGATGAGCTGATTTAGCCACTTTTGCAATGTGCCCCTAAACTTCAATTCCCTATCCACCAACACCCCCAAATCACTGGCCTCATCAATCTCCTGGATTACAGTTCCATCAATGTGATATACTGCTGCTAATCTTTTCACTCCAAAATGCATAATCTTACACTTTGCCACATTAAATTGACATCCATTTTATCTAGCCCAGTCCTCCAAATTATCCAAATCATCCTGCAAAATTTTGACATCCTGTACACTCACAATTGCTCTATCCAATTTTGCATCATCAGCAAACAAGTGAATACTTCCTCTCAGATCCTTTCCTATATCATTGATGAACAAATTGAAAAGTAGTGGTCCAAGAACAGAACCCTGCGGCACACTAGTCACAAGCCGTCTTTTGGACTCAACTCCTGAATAAACCATTCTCTGGTATCTTTCCATCAACCACCCTCCTATCCATTTTACCAACCTTATATCCATCCCCCATCTGCTCCAGTTTACTGATTAGGGTTCCATGTGGTATCCTGTCAAACGCCTTGGCAAGGTCCAGTAGAATCACTGTAAACCCATTACCCTAATCCAGTTCAGCCGTCACTGTGTTATAAAACGTGAGCAAGTTACTGAAGCATGATCTACCCTTCACAAAACCATGTTTTCCCCCCATACAATATCCCATTTTCATCTATCCAATCCTGTATTCTTTTCTTGACTAATTTCTCCAAGACCTTGACAACGATTCCTGATATGTTAATCGGTCGGTAATTTACAACAGCAGTCTTGGGACCTCCTTTATTCAGTGGAACTATTTTCCCCTCTTTCCACCCCCTTGGGACTAACCCAGACCCGAGACTCAAATTAAACAAAATGGTCAAGGGTACTGACAATTCTTTAGCCTCTTCACGTATGACACGAGCTGGTATACCATCCAATCCCACAGATGTATTGACATTGAGGTTTTGCAATAAACTCCTCACCTCCACTTCATTCACCACAATTCCTGTATAATCTATTGGTTCATTCATTTCTGCAATGTCACCACCTGGATGATATATTCTTGCAAAGTGCTCACTCAGTAACTCAACCATGTCAACTGATTCGGTTACCTCCCTACCATCAGCATTCTTTAAAATCATTCTGCCATATACATTTTTTCTTTTACTTGCAACATATCAAAAAAACTGTTTAGGATTCTCTTTAGCCTGCATGGCCAATGTTCTTTCGTAATCCTTTTTTGCTTTCCTTACCACACTTGTTACCCTTCTAGCCTGCGCATTATACCGTTCATGTGCCTGCCAGTCACCTTTCTCCTTAAATTCCCTCCATAGTTGTTTCTTTTTTTGCGGCTCAAGCTTGATGGTGTTATTCATCCATTTAACCCCTACTTGATTTATTATTCAGGCTCTAGGTATACAGTCAGCCATTGCTTCATGCATACACTTCTTAACTGCCTCCCATGTACTATCAACTTCTAGCCCTTGCAGTTGTACATGCCATGGCACTGAACCAATCAAACTCCTAAGCTTGTCATGCTTACCAGCCCGATAATTCCACATGTACCCTGTCTTAATTGTAAATGCCACACCTTTAGCCACCTCCCATGTCAAGACCCTATGATCACTCTCACCGATTGGTGGCAATATGGTCATATTTGTTACAGCCAAATCCTCAGATGCAGTTACTAGGTCAAGCACTCTCTGATGCCTAGTGTTTTCCATTACATGCTGTCGCAGATAGTTATCTCTTAATAACAGCACAAAATCCAATTCCTTCCTCCCTGTGTGTCATCTCCTCACTCTAATCAATGCCACCATAGTTGAAATCTCCCATAATAATTACCCTCCTTCCACTCATTTCTGCTATTTGCTTGTGCATACTATCTTCACCATCTTTTCCATCACCTGGTCTATAGCAGCACCCAATTGTATATTTTGTTCTGCTAGCCACAATCTCGCACCAAATGGCCTCAGATGTGCTCTTTTCTCTATCCTGCAATTCAGCTTCTATTCTCCTTGGCTGCAGCTCATCAGCTATCATCAACAATACTCCTCCCCCCATTTTATTCTCCCTGTCATTCCTGAACACACTATACCCATCACAATCAATCCCACTAGCTATATCATCTACAGTCAGCTATGTTTCACTAATGCCAATAACCTGTGGTCTGGAAGTGCCAACCATGGCTAAAAATTCTTCCTTCTTGTTCCTAATACTCCTAGCATTAGTGTACATGAATTGCAGACCCCCATTAGCCCCATCCCTACCTTGATGCCTTATACTAACTATCCCATTCTGATTTGTTGTCCTTATTCGCTCGGCTATATTATACTCATTCATACACTCAACTGCCTCCCTAAGGTCTGCATATCCTCCCCCCCCCTTAATAAATCTAGTTTCCCTGATTCTGCACATCCACTTCATTCAACAACACTTTTTCAAGTCTCCTTAATTAAGGATATTGTGTATATATATATATAAAATATCCTTAATTGTTATATAAGACTTAATTTTCTTATAGCAATTTCTCTAATATCAAATTAGATTTATATGGTGAACTGTTACCTTGAGTGCATGTGCTTAATCATTGGTAGTAACCTTCTGTAATGCCACCTTGAAATGGTAAATTTTTTTGTATTCTGCAAATATTTATCTGTAAATGAGGAAGACTGGATGCATGCTTAAATATAATCTTGTAGGTTACTTGTGTGTATTTTCATTTTATTGCTTCTAAAATACTTTTTTAATATCAACCCCAGACATGAGAGGTAAAAAAAATCCATAACACATCAGTGCTGTATTTGAGCAAATCAATAAGAGGAAGAAGGTGCCTGTTGATGCGTTTTTTAGAAGTGTATAATGCATTGCATTATACACTTCCAAAAAGGGTTATGTGATATTGCGGGATACTAAGGCAGTTGTTGTTAAGTCATTAGCTTCTATATACAAGTAGCCCAGTTGTGAAGATATGACACATGCAAATTTTGTCTGCTTACACTTGGATAAAGGATTAAGTCAAGAATATAATTTCTTGGCATCTTTAATTTATATACAGTGTGTTAGAAGTTGTGTAGGTGTTAAGTGTCTTGAATGGAAGATTGTCATGTTTTTCAAGATTAGAGAATGTAAATCAGCCTAAGAAGAGAAATCTTTGATTTGAGACGTGAATATTATCAGGGAAATGAAGTGAGATCTTTTCAGAAATAAAATAGGATTGTGATTTGGTAGCAGTGAAAAGTACTTGGTTGTCTCCATCTCACCAAAGAATGTCAAGACAGTATATGAATTTGGTATAGCTCTAGAAGCATGAATCATAAAACACTACAAGTTTGTACATTGAAGAAGAGGAATTGAATATCAGTATCGGAAAACTATGGAAAGGATTTGAGGTTTAGGAAAAGAGAGAGTTAATATATAGGAGGAAAAGCATGGATGAAAATACAGATTCCTGAGATGCTCCAGTCGAGTAATTTAAAAAGAGGAATCCACCATCATGACATATATTGAATGACCAGAAAGGAAATTATCCACCCAGTTACAAAGAGCATAAGGCAGACCATAAGATGGTAATTTGGTAAGAGGATCTCTGTCACATCCAACCAAATGCCCTGAAAACTGTCAGCAGCATCCACATGAGAATCACCAAATCTCTTCGTACCTCCAAAAGTGGGTATAGTTCACTGGGAGATCTTTTATTGGCAGAATATATGTAATTAATCACTAATTAATTTGTGCTCTCCTGGTAGTGTTGATGGTCTTCTTTTGTTTTTGAGAAGATCATGGTGGGGACAATAGGATGATAATTTAATGACTTATCTCCATTGTTTGGAATAGGCTTGTTCCCATTCCATATATTGTTCAGTAGATGCCTGATGAATGTGATATGTACAAACAGTATAGAATGGTTAATTGTGAAGTGCAAATTTTGAGCATGGAGGGGGGGGGGGGGAATAATACTTGGACCATGGAAAGATAGTGGTGTCCTAGCTTTTTAAGGTTTCATCTGATGTCTTCATGACAAAAGATAAGAAAGAGGCATGCAGTGAGTTGTTCTTTGTATAGTGAGAAATGATGCAGGTCATCAGATGTTATTGTGATGCCATCTAGGTGTGAGAGGCAGAAGTTGCATCCAATAGCATCCAGCACAGGACAAGAAGGCTCAATTACTTGATCAGGAAGCAAGTTTCTTCCATCTTAATTTCATCATTAAATGCTCTGCCAGAAGCATGCATTGGGAATTTAGGAAAGCTTAATGTGAATAACTCGAAGCTTTCCTAACTAAATATCCAAATTTCCTAAAAAAAATGTAGGAAATTTGGATATTTAGAAGAAAAATTTCCCAAAATTTCATGACATTAAGTGAAATTCCTATTTAAATCAGTATTTCAAAAGGGTACCTGTACTAGGGTCATAGAGTAGCATGTAGATAAAGAGATTAAATTGGAAGTTAGTTTTCCTTTCCTTTTATAGCTTAGTTTAGTAGTACTGAGGAAGGGGAGAAGAAGTAAGTGATTTATTATTATCCACAGACTTCCATGGAGTGAGACTCATTGTAGGAGTTCCTTATTATTATACACACTGCTAATCAAGCAGTGCATTACACTCATTTACCATTTCCATACATGGCCAGCATACAGGGTGATCAAAATTAAATTATCCCTGTTTAAGGCCATGTGGAATGCCACCTAGTGATTCAAATGCTGCAAAACTTTGCAGGAATACATTGTGCATTATCAGGAAGTGATATCTGAGAAAATTTAAAAAAAACAGTAGCTCCAAAATTCACCACCAGGGGCACTGTATGATATAGCGAATGTAGATGTAGTAATTTTTCTGTGTGTGTAAGAAGAAGAAAAGCGTACACAAGCATAAATGACACTTTTTTATTCACTCCCATTATGCATTCACAGTCTGCACTGTTCAATGTGCTGCCCTTCCTGATATGCCACAGACTACATCCTTTGCACAGTGTATTCAATGGTAGAACGCATCTGGTCAGGACTGATGTTGCACACATGTTGTGTTATGCTGTCTTTCAGTGCTGGCAAGTTATCAGAATGATCCTGATAAGCCCTGTCTTTTTGAGAAATTCCCAGAGCCACAAGTCACAGGGCGTAAGATCAGGTGAATGAGGTGGCCATGCTGTGTGAAAGGCATGGCCGATCACTCTGACTTTCATGAAATGTTCTCGGAGAACCTCCTACGGATCGACCAATATGTGTAGGGACCCCAACCTGCATGAAAATGACTGAATCCATAAAAAAAGTGCTACTGTAGCTGTGGCACAACAAAATTGTTTATCATATCACATTACCTTTCAGCAAATAACTGAGCAGGTCACTGGACTGGTGAATGTCCTCAAAGAAGAAGAAGAAGAATGGTCCAGTGATAAATGAGGCTGTAAATCTGCACCAGAAAGTAACTTTAGGTGAATGCAAAGGAATTTGTGGATTGCATGCAGGTTTTGCATAGCTCATACCTGGCAACTGTGGATATTAACAGCTCTCTTCAGGTGAAAGTGAGTTTCATCTCGCTACAAAATCTTGCATGGCAACTGAGCATCCAACTCCATTCAAGCAAGGAATGTTAAAGTGACTGTCAGTTGACTTTCAAAGTCCTGTGTGTGTGCAACTCCTGTGTCAGGATTATTTTGAATAGGTAAAAATGCAGCATCTTCCACAGAATTTTCCAGAAAGACACATCCAGTGTCTTGATACAGTACATGCACTGCAGGAACCAATGACCTTAAACAGGGATACTTTTATTTTGATCACCGTGTATATTTCATTCATCTACCACTCTAAGCAAAAAAGATGCACTCCTTTATGTGGGGCACCTGTTCCTGGTGGAGGGGACCTCTCACTGATGGTACTGGCTCTTTTCATTCTTCATCTTTTTCTTTGCTTTACTTCCTGTATTCTTGGCTCTGCTTCTGAGTCTTTTTCCTGGATCACCATCACTGGGATCCAACGCCCTGCCACTGTGTTTGCCGTGTGGTGCGACCCATGGACATCTGGAAAGGGGGGATCCTTGTAGTCTTGCACTACTTTGGCCCTTGCTTTGGCAAGACGGGCAGTCCTGGATGGCCCAGCCAGGATCAGTTGGCTAGTGGGCTTGCCTGCAAGGGTCAACGGTGTTGCAGTAAGTCTCTCACCCCATGGTCCGGAGTTGGGATCCTAGACTTGCTGTAGTGCCGGTATAACGTCCAGGGTAGCCCTGGCGTTCCACTCCTTAGCACAGTCTTTGCTTGCTGGGTAATGGGCATCCATGTGTGGCTCCGTGGTGGGTGGGGAGTTCTCGCACCAAACTAAAAACTCCTTGAGCATGAATCCTTCATCCTCAAATGTTTCAGGGACCCTAACAAAGTCCCATAGATACAACATATGGAAACAGAAGCAAGAAACAAAAGATATCGGATACTAACATAAATGTACCAACCTGTAATCATTCATCCAACAGATTCATCCAATTGAGAATATGTCACCCTTCTTTATTCAAGAAGGTTTAGAACTGGCAGGACCTCCGAAAACTGTTAAGAAATTGCGTTCTGGTGATATCCTTATGGAAACACTGTGTCAGCAACATTCCGAGAAACTACTGAGAACAACGACAATAGCTGGAATACAAATCGCAGTAACACCTCATAGAACACTCAATTCGTAGGGGATCTCCTTGATGTTCCTGATGAGGAGATATGTTCAGAGCTTAAAGATCAAGGAGTGATGGGTGTGAGGCGCATCCTGATACGTAGGGATGGTCGCCTGGTTTCAACCAAGAACAGCATCCTTACTTTTAATACACCTTGGCCTCCGACATCTGTAAAAGCAGGATATCTCAGCTGTCCTGTTAGAATGTACATCCCTAACCCACTGAGATGCTTTAAATGTCAGAGATATGGACATGCTCAAACTGCCTGTTGTGGTTCTACTACCTGTGCCCGATGTGGTAGTAAAGAACATGATAACAAATCTTGCTGTGCAAAAAAAAGCCATCAGGGAGATCATCCAGCTTACTCTCGTGCATGTCAGAAATGGAAAGATGAAAAAGAGATACAAAAAATTAAAACAGAACAAATAACATATTAGGATGCAAAAAGAAAGCTGGCCACCATTACAACTGTTCTGAGATCCTCTTATGCTGAAAAAGTAAGAATTAAAAAAGTGCCAACAGCAACTCAAACATACTATATGTCTGTTCCACCATCTGATAATTTCACCATACCTGGACTTTATGATCGCAAGTGCTTCTCTGTTGAGCGCATTAATCACAAGACCTATGGCCTTACTACAGAGACAACTTCAAAAATGGTCCCAGTCGATGAAAACTCACCTGTCAAAAAAATTATGGCAGAGATATCACTCAAAGATAAACCACCAGACACTCGCACAGAAAAAATGGATACCATGGTACCCACTGAAAGTAAACTAAACCTACCAACTGACCCTAACACATTTGATGTTTTGAACACTCTACCAGAGGAAGAGATGGACACTGGCCATCCATACTTCCCTAAAACAATGGATACATATAAATCTGACAAAGGTAAGTCCTCAACCTCCCTAAAATCAAGACAATAGGAAATTTTTTACAGTGGAACTGTTGTTTGATTCACCAGAATATTGATGATATCAAGATGTTGCAAAAACACAAAACTTTCTGTTTCTGTCTACAGGAAACGTACTTAAGACCCAATGAGGACCGTACCTTTAGGAATTTCACTGTTGTACTTAAGGACAGAACTTGAGGTGGTCCTGCTCATGGAGGAGTAGCTATCCTAGTGGGCAGTCATATTCCTTTCCGCCATGTCTAGCTTAATACTACTCTGGAAGCAGTAGCGATTTGGCTCTCTGTGGGATTTCTTGTTACAGTATGTTCAATTTATTTACCACCGAGTGCTGAGTTAAATGAAATTGATCTTGACATTCTTATCTTGCAACTGCATGAACCCATACTTTTGATGGGTGACTTTTATGTTTTGTTTGTAGTATATTATATGATTGTAACTCGAAATCGTAAAGGATTGAGAGAGGTTACTTGTTAACTGGAGGTTATATTGAATTTTGAATAAGGGAAGAACTTGTATTGTTAAGTATGTCTAATTCATAAGTTGCTTGTGATAATGTCTGAATTAGTATCAATTAAGTATTGGATGTGTTGGAAGAAAGTTAATATAATCCCTCCTGGAATATTTATGCATGCTTGTAAGCCAAGTTGTGTCATAGAAGGCACAATAGGTTTTTCTGATAGTGAAAGCATTATAGTTTCTGTTGCTCAGATAGCAAGTAATATTGTGTGTTAAAGTGCTTTTGATTATGTTATTTCATTAAGTGATTAAGTTATTTTCTGATAGTGAAAGCACTATAGTTTCTATTGCTCAGATAGCAAGTAATTTTGTTTGTTAAAGTGCCTTTGATTGAGTTAATCTTTAATCAAATTTTATATGCTCTGTATCATATCTTTAAGTTGATAATAAAGATGTTTTTGTTTTGTAATTACCTGGTTCTCATTCCTTAGCCAATGCACTATCCCTAAAATATTAACGAGCCTGTGGGAATAGAGAAAAGTTACGAGCCATGACTTGCATATAAATATATTGTATAGAAGTATTAACTTATTTTTTGTTATCTTCTCACCCTGACTTTCAAACTTAAAAGGATCAATTAAGTGGCGCAGTCGTTAAGATCAAATAAATTCCTTAATTGATATTGTGCAATTGCTCATCGACTGTTACATTAGATAGACTTATTACACAAGGTCTACCTAACAGCAGAAAATGGGGGGGGGCAAAAAAATTTAAGTAAGGAAGTAGATTGACAGATAAAAGATAGATAAGTATAAATATAAAAAATGTATAAAGTAACAATGGGACGTTGAACAGAACATATACTGAAGCGATCACTTCCCTGTTCTGTGCACAATGTCCTCACAAGAACCATGTTCACCCACACGAATACCTGTATGGAAAATGGACCAGGCTGATTGGAATGGTTTTTCGTATCTTGCAAAATTTAATGCTGATACTATCAGTCAAACACCTATCAATGAATCGGTAAAGTATATAACAGAGTGCATTGTCCAGGCAGCAGCAGCCTCCATCCCAAAAACATCATCTCAGTTTCCATTCTATCCAAAACCTTGGTGGAACCAGAATGTCAGACAGCCAAAAAAAGATCAACACAGAGTATGGGGCATATTTCGTAGATACCCTACCACATCAAACTTAATAGCCTTCAAGCCAAAGCACGTTATGTGAAACGTCAGAGTCAAAAATACTCATGGATCCAATTACTACATCAATTAATCAAATGACCAGTCCAAAAATTGTATGGGATACTGGAAAATGAAAGGCAGATATAGTACACATTGTTTGTCTACCTTAGACCATAATGGAAGTATTATTGCTGATCCCAAAGCTATTGCAGACACTTTGGGAGAAACTTTTGCTAGAATCTCAGCAACAGCTTCATATTCTCCTGAATTTTTAATACTGAAAGAGCAGCAAGAGAAACAAAGACAAAGGCTTAATTTTTCTACCAACATTCTTCAGCCATTTGTTAAGGAGGAACTGAAAAGGGCTCTCCTACAATCTCACCCTAGTGCAGTAGGGCCTGATGACATCCATTATGAAATGATAAAACATTTCATAATGCAAATGATAAGAGATCTTCTTCTCTTATTATACAATAGAATACTTGCAGAGGAAGAGTTTCCAAATTCTTGGCATAAGTCAATTGTCATTGCTATCCCAAAACCAGGAAAAGATCCAACACAAGCAAATAATTATCGACCCATTGCTCTGACCAACTGTCTTTGTAAGATACTAGAGAAAATGGTTAATGCCAGACCTGTCTGGTATTTAAAAAGCAACAGTCTTCTCTCCAGTACACAGTGTGGTTTCTGTAGACATCGTTCAACTTTAGACCATTTGGTTCGTTTAGAAACTTGTATAAGAGATGCATTTCTGAAGCGAGAACATCTTGTTTCAGTTTTCTTTGACATGGAAAAAGCTTATGACACAGCCTGGAGATATGGCATATTAAAAGACCTCTATAACCTAGGTCTCAAAGGACACCTCCCTGTATTTATTAAAAATTTTCTGTCCAGATGAACTTTCCAAATCAGAGTGAGAAGTACACTATTTCAACCATATCGTCAAGAACAGGGTGTTCCCCAAGGCTCTGTCCCTTAAGTGTGACCCTTTTTGTTATTAAAATGAACTCGATCATTGAACAGCTTCCTTCCACTGTAAATAATGCTCTATATGTTGATGACTTCACAATTTCGTGTCACTCACGTAACATGAGGGTAATTGAAAGACAACTTCAGCAAGCAATTGATCATGTCTCTCTGTGGGCTCTTAATAATGGGTTTAGGTTTTCAACAGAAAAAAAGTGTCTGTGTACACTTCTGTCAAAAAAGCACTCATCACCCAG
This sequence comes from Typopeltis vanoorti, assembly GCF_054136105.1. Taxonomy (NCBI): domain Eukaryota; kingdom Metazoa; phylum Arthropoda; class Arachnida; order Uropygi; family Thelyphonidae; genus Typopeltis; species Typopeltis vanoorti. Next base: position 70,277,733 of record NC_143555.1, read on the forward strand.
ATCCTAAATTAAGAATGGGACATACTGTTATTCCAGTAGCTACAGAAACCAAGTTCTTGGGACTCATCTTTGACAGAAAACTTACATTTCTAGCACACATTCGTCAACTAAGAGAAAAAGTGCAAGAGAACGTTGAACCACCATCGCACTCTATCCTCTACTGAGTAGGGTGCTGATCGAGCTTCATTGTTCCATCTTTATCGTGCACTTATATGTTCAAAGCTGGATTATAGGTCCCAAGTCTATGGTTCTGCAAGACAGAGTAACCTACAATGGTTGGATTCCATCCATCATCAGGATATACAGATAGCTCAGGGTATACTGGTGCCTTTCGCACATCACCCACTCAAAGTCTTTATGTTGAAGCAAATGAACTTGCTCTATCACTTCGATGGAAACAGTTATCTCTTAATTATGCCCTAAAAATAAAATCTCTCTCTCAGATCATCCTACATGGACCAGTATCTTCTCTCCTCATTGGTATGCGTGTTAAAGAAACTGTGCAAGCTGTTGGTATAAATGTTGATAATATTAGCTACACTAAACATAACAGCATCCCTCCATAGCAGGTTTGCACACCATCCTGCAACTTCTCACTTTGTCAGCTACAGAAATCTTATACTCCATCATCCATCTACCTGCAGTTGTTTAATGCACACAGAGCAGCACACGCTGATTTCTTACCCATCTATACTGATGGTTCAAGAACTAATAGCTCTGTTTCCTGACACTATTATCTCAAATAAGATCCCACCAGACTGCAGTAATTATACAGCAGAGTTACATGCCATTCAGCTTGCACTTGTGCATATAAAAGAAAACTGCTACCAAAAGTGTATAATTTACACAGACTCACTGAGCTCTTTACAGGCTATCTCCTCTCCTATGTATAATCCACATCCAGTACTTTATGAGGTGCTACACCTGTTTTACAAAATGAAAATCCTTAATTTTGATGTTCAGTTCTGCTGGATTCTCAGCCACATCAGAATTAAAGGAAATTAGGCTGCAGATGCAGCTGCTAAATCAGCTCATACCTTCTCCACATACTGTTTAACAGACTACAGACAGCATATAAGATCGAAGCTAATTGCTCAGCGGGAGTCATGGCAGGAAACATTGACAAACAAATTATATGACATTATGACATTATGATATGATATTATATGAAATTAAGCACTGGCATTCTAGTCAACCTACAAAGAGAAGGGAGGCGGTTGTTTTTGCTAGGCTCTGCATAGGTCACAGTCACCTTACACATTCTTATTTACTGAGCGCTGATGACCTTCTCATATGTGAAAAATGCAATACATATCTCACTATTTATCATATTCTGGTAGATTGTCAACAATTTACACGAGAGAGGAATGAAATTTTCACCTATCTAACCAAGCCATATACAATGCTAGCAGACTCAGGCAGATTGCATGATGTTTTTAATTTTTTAGAAAGAATTAATTTGTACAAACACATTTGACTGTAAATTTGTTTATATGTAAATACTGTATTGCTTAACTTAACTTTTATACATGCATATTATTCATTATTCTCGTGGAAAGGCTTAGACGTTGGTTATACATTCTTACTAAATAGCTTAAGGAAATTACAACGTGCAATAGAATGTACATTAAAATAAATTTTAATACACTTCCAATATTTCGGCATCATGTTGCCATTTTCACAGGAACTTAAAAACAAGACATGTGCACGCTAGCACAACAGTAAATGAGGACGAAGCAGGAAGCTATTCTTTCTCCTAGAAGTCCTGATGGTGCCCCCTAGCAGGCAATGTTGGTATTCTTGGCCGATTGGGCTGAAGGTCTTCTGATGTAGGTTTCCCAATTTCGGGCAGTCTCATGCAAACCAAATTTGTTGAGGTTTGGATTGTTTCTTAGGGCTGAGGCTGATTCCATGAATAGTCTTTCGAATTTGAACTTGCTACTGTGTATTGTAGCTTTCTTCCACCGTATTCTATGGCGGGTATCCAGCGCATGGTCTGCAACACCAGGGTGGCTGTATTGGTGAAACCGGATGTAGTCCTTGTGTTCTGAAATTCTGATATTAGCTGTCCTGTCTGTTTAGCCAAAGTACGACAGCTTACAGCTGCAAAGGACCTGGTATATACCAGGTGGGTCTGGGGGAGGGGGGTTGGTCTTTAGTGGAGCAGATAAGGGATGCCAAATTTTTATATGGTCTGTAACAAGAAGTTAAGTCATGTTTTTTTAGGATTTTTGTAATTTTTTCCCAGGTGCCTCGGATATAGGGAATGGTAATGGATTTAGCGTAATCCTTGTTGCGGGGGGGGGGGAGTGATTTATTGGTTTCAATAATATACCAGGTGGGTCTGGGGGGGGGGGTCTTTAGTGGAGCAGATAAGGGATGCCAAATTTTTATATGGTCTGTAACAAGAAGTTAAGTCATGTTTTTTTAGGATTTTTGTAATTTTTTCCCAGGTGCCTCGGATATAGGGAATGGTAATGGATTTAGCGTAATCCTTGTTGCGGGGGGGGGGGGGGTGATTTATTGGTTTCAATATTTTTTGGATTTTATAGGGGGGGGGGTAATCATTGGCTGAGAAAGTGATTTAGTTCAGTGTTTAGGGCTTTGTCGTTTGTGTTAGTTTAGCCCTGTTGTGTAGTGTCTTAATGATGCCATATTGTTGTGAGGGGGGGGGGGTTGTTGGTGATTGTACCAGCCTGTATGGGTGGGTTTTCTATAAACTGAGAAAACCAAGGTTCTATCATGCTGTCGGGTGACTAGTGTGTCTAAGAAAGGAAGGCAGTTGTTTTTTTCTTCTTCCAGGGTGAACTTGAATCTGGGGTGTTGGTTGTTTAAGTGTGTTAGAAAGGAGAGGAGTGCATTGGAGCCATGTGGCCAAATAGCGAACACATCATCAACATATCGAAGCCATATGGTTGGTTTTTGTGGGGCAGAGTTTAAGGCTTTCTCTTCAAAGTCTCCATATAAAAGTTGGCCAAGGGTGGGGAGAGTGGGGAACCCATGGCTGTCCCCTCTATTTGTTTGTAGAATTTTCCTTGCCAAACAAAATAGCCTGAGTCCATGCATGCATGTGTCTTGTTTTTAAGGTCCTGTGAAAATGGCAACATGATGTTGCCGAAATATTGGAAGTGTATTAAAATTTATTTTAATGTATATTCTATTGTACGTTGTAATTTCCTTAAGCTATTTAGTAAGAATATTATTCGTTAGTTTAAATTTTGACCAATTATGTATTACTGTAGGCCTTGATCTTGTATATTTGTGTCACCGTACTGTAATTTTGTTAATATGTAAATGCTAAACTTAATTTTTATGCATATATGCTGTATAATAATTCCTTTCTGACTCTTTATGTATTAGTATGATAACATTTGTTGTAATCTTACTATATGCAGATACTGCTTTCCTTGCCTTGTTTTGTATATGCATATGTTAACCTGTACTGTTATCTATTTATGTACTACTGAAACCTCTGCAGTAATTTTGTTTATTTGTAGATACTACATTGTTTATCTTAAATTTTGTATATGCATTTTATTTACTAGTTTATTTTTTGACTAATCATGTATTGCTGTAGAACACCTTGTCTATTTGTGTACCTTCTAGTAATTCTGTTTATACGTATTTGCTAAATTCTGTTTATACCGCATTGCTAAATTTAATTTTTATCCATGCATATTGTATAATAATCCCATTTTGCCTATTTTTCTACTGCTGTAAAAGCATCTGTTATAATTTTACATATATGTAGATACTGCATTCCTTGGCTTGGTGTTGCGTATTTTGTGTATTAATTATTATTATTCAGGCCTCCATGGAGTCAAAAGACTCATCACAGGAGGTCCTTTCTAAGAAATACAAGTCTATCAAGACTCATTGAGGGAGGTCCCTCCTAGGAAACACAAAGTCTATCATACCACTCCTTAAACGCATTGACTGTTCTCGCTCTCACCACTCCATCAGGCAATGCATTCCATGGTGCAACCACCCTCCATGCAAAGAAACCATTCCTCACCTTCTTTCTCACAGTTTCCTTTCATAACTTCCATAGATGGCCCTTTGTCATGACTCCTTCCCGCTGTTCAACCAAGCGAAAGAACTCCCTAGTGTCAACCCTGTAACCACCTCTCAACAGTTTAAAAAGTCTCAATCATATCACCTCTCCTCCTTCTATCCACCAAACTCTGCAGTCCACACTCCTTCAGTCGATCCTCATAACTAATGTTGTACAGTCCTAACACCATCTTTGTTATCTGCTTCTGTACCCTTTCCACAGTTAATTTATCCCCTTCAAATCGTGGGGTCCAAATCTGAGAACAATAATCTAAGTGTGGTCTGATGAGAGTCTTATACAACGGAATGATAACCATTATATCTCTGCAGGTCAGTGGCCTCATTATTGCAGCAAGCCTCTGTGTTACCTTCACTACCTTTGCAATATGTCCTCTAAATTTCAGGTTTCTATCAATCATCAACCCCAGATCTCTTTTCTTCCCTACTTCCTCCAGTTTAACTCCTCCCATAGAGTATGCAGTGTCCCACTGATGTTTCCCAAACCTCAAGACCTTACATTTTACTGCTAAACTGACATCCCCATTCATTTGCCCATCTATCTAGCTTATTCAAATCCTCTTGCAAGGCTACCACATCTGCACTATTACTAATAACCCTTCCCAGTTTTGCATCATCTGCAAACAACTGAATATCCCCTTGCAATACACGGACAACGTCATTGATATAAAGGTTAAACAATATAGGTCCCAGTACTGAGCCCTGTGGAACCCCACTTGTAACCTTCTGCCTCTTTGATATGGCTCCACCATACACAACTCTCTGATACCTATCGGACAGCCAATCCTGAATCCAGTTGACCAATCTGACATCCAGACCCATGTGCTGCAACTTGAATATCAGCTTGTCGTGTGACACCTTGTCAGATGCCTTTGCTAAGTCTAGGAAAATGGCAGTATATGCCTTTCCCTCATCTAATGCTCTTGTAACTTTATCATAAAGGGCTAGCATATTGCTAAAACAAGAGCGCCCTTCACAAATCCATGTTGACTCTCACTGATAACATTACCCTCATCTGCCCAATGCTGTATATGGTCCCTCACTACTTTCTCCAAGATCTTACTAACTACTGATGACACACAAGCTGGCCTATAATTGGACACTTCCAGTCTGCTACCGCCCTTATGCAATAGCACTATCTTACCTTCCTTCCATTCCATGGGCACCTTTCTCACAGCCAGACATTTATTGAAGAGCCAGGTCAATGGAGCTGTTGGTTTTTTAGAACATTCTTTCAAAACCCATGGTGAAATACCATCCAGTCCCACAGCTTTACTAACATCCAGAGTACTCAGTATGTGGAACACACTCTCCTTGTGCACCTCTAAACCTTGAACCTGCCCCATCCCTCTAGTATTCAAATTGACTCCTCCAGGATGAACTATTCCAATAAAGTGTTCATTGAACAATTCCACTATGTCCTTTGCATCAGTCACTCTATTCCAATTTTTATCCCACAATGACATTTTTCCACAGTCATTTCTCCTCCTACTGGCCACAAACTAAAAAATCCCCTAGGATTTTCCTTGGATCTAAGGGCCAATCTTTTCTCATATTCCAGTTTCACCTTCATTACCATACTGTCCCTCTCCTGGCCTGTGTCTTATATTCTTCATGCATCTTCTCTTCACCTGTTTCCTTATATCTCTTCCATAGCCTCTTTTTCGCATGCAGTTCCTGTTTAATATTGTTTGTCATTCACTTTACTCCAAATTGTGTCCTCTTCACTCGTGGAATACAGCTTACCATTGCTGGTAACAAATATTCCTTCACAATTTCCCAAGCACTAATGATATCCTGGCCTTCCAATTCCTTCCTCCATGAAACTTCCCCAAGTTGACGTCTAAGACTATTATAATCACCTGCTTTATAATTCCACATACATTCCCTTCTCTTTGTTACTCCTGCATGTCTATTCATTTTCCAAGTCAAAACCATATCTCTTCAACTCTTCTGATGCTATAACCAAATCCAAAACTTTTGACCCTCTTGTTCCCTCTGTTACATGTTGCCTAAGACATTTGTCCCTCAAGAATTCTAGAAATTCCATTCCCTTATTACTACATGCATCTTCCTCTCCCCAATTTATACTACTGTAGTTTAAAATCTCCCATAACAATCATTATTCTTGCACTTGCCATGCTCAACTGTCTAAACATCTCCTGGTCCTCACCCTCTGTGCTCCTTGGTCTGTAGCAACACCCCACTAAATATCCTGTCTTGCTCACCTCTACCTCACACCATATGCTTTCAGAATCATTAGTGTCACAGCCTTCTAAAGCCTCCACGCTTAGAGGACATAGGTCGTCACTTATCATAAGCAGTACTCCACCACCATGCTTTCCCTTCCTATCCTGCCAAAAAATGCTGTACCCAGCAACTTATATCCTCTTCTGTCAACCACGTATCGGTGATCCTAATAATCTTTGACCAGGCTGATGCTATCAATGCCATCAATTCCTCTCCCTTATTCCGAATACTCCTACCAGTAGTATAAAGCAAAAAAATGCCATTGCTTCTATACTCAGCATTATCCTTTCTAGACTCCACTGGGCTGCGTTACATGACGTCATCCCCCTTCTCCCAAGTACCCATTCCCACAAGAGGCCATAACTATTAACTTATATTGCTAACTATTTTTGTACTACCGTAATAACCTCTGACCTTATGTGTTTCTGTGCCCTCGGCAGCAGTTCTGTTTATCTGTAGATGCTGCTTTGTGGAACTAGATTTTTGTACAGACATATTGTTTACAATTTTCTGTAACTGCTTATGTATAGTTGTAACCTTTAGTATGGCACAGTATGACCAGGGCCGGCTCTACCGACGGTGCAAAACGTGCATTTGCATGGGGTGGCAAAGTTGGCATAAACTATACAAAAAATAAGGGAGAAGGGGGGCTGCAAAATATGCTACTGCATGGGGCGGCAAAATTCCTAGGGGCAGCCCTGAGTATGACCTGTGTTGTCTTTGTGCCAAATAAACTATAAACAAACCAAACCTTTGTGTGTGTGTGTTTGTGTCTTCCTCCTTCAATACATTCCCCACCAGTCCAGTGATGCACAGGATCTCCCATTTGCCTTTCATATTTATATACCTTATATACTTTCAATACTGAATTGATTGTGTATCAGTTTTAATCCTTCTGGCATGCCATAGTATCAGTTTTATTCTCATATATTCTCATAGCTGTCCCCAGTTTTGCAACACACCCACCTGTTTAAACTTCTGTCAATATCATTAACATATAAGTTAAACAACAGTGGCTCTAAAACAGATCCCTGCAGCTAATAATATAAACCTTACTGATACATGCTAAACAGTCAATCGAGTCCAATTTGCAAACAAATAAATAAATATTAATAGACAAATAAATTGCTAAAACATGACCTCCCTTTAATAAATCCATGCTGATCCTTGTATAGATTTCTGCTATTATCACCCTAATCCCAGCCAGTTTTTCTAATACCTTAATTCCCACAGGTAAAGAGACCCAGATGAAGATGATCTTTAATTTTAAGCCTCAGGATCATCATACATACAATGTGTGTAACTGAATTCATTTGGAATCTGACCTTTTGCAAAAAAAAGTTAAATAAGAGTGTCAAGGGTGCTGAAAACTCTGGAATATTACTTTAAATCATGTTGGTGTGTCACCAAGTCCTATCACCTTATTACCAGTGAGTTTACTTAATTTCTTATATATCTCCTACTTGCTCACTGCTATCCTCTTCTACACCATTCCATTCTCATTCAGATTTTATAGAATTTCATGCTTACCAGTATAAAATAACTTGACAAAATTTATGAATAGTTCAGCTAAATCTTCTGCATTGGCTGCCCCTCTACCATATCCATCAACTAATATCATCCTCCAATAATTTATTATTTCTGAGCTCAAGAAAAAACATTTCATTGCATTTAAACTATATTGTGCAAAGATCATATCTGGAAGATTTATCTGAGTGCTGTGTAGTTTAGTACTAAAGAAAGTGAATGACATCATTCACATTTTTTCAGTTAAATATTATTATTACTAATTAATAAACACTTCGTTAATAAAAAATTGAATTTGTGGAATTATAAAGCAGGCAGCTATAATAGAATTAGAAACTCTCTACTTTAAATTCCTTCATTATAATGGATTAAAGAATTTGAAATAAGAGAAGTCAATGGTGCATGAGAGATAATTAAAATGAATTTTTGACAGCAATCATAGATTAGTATGCCTTGAATGAAGAAGACAAATATTTAATGATCAACTTTATTAGAGTGTTCCATCCTGATAAAGCTTTATTCCTAGAGAGATAAGGAGGGGGTAAAGGATTAGAAGTGAATGAAGATGTATTCCGAATACTGAGAACTAAAAGCTGTTTCACCACATTAAATTAAAGATACCAATAAATTATATATTTGATTTAATCCTTTAGCGAACAAAGTTTGCACCTGAAGTAACGACTGGGCAACTCGTATATAGAAGCTAATGATTTCACATCACTTGCCTTGGTATCCCACAGTGCAAAACACATATCCTTATGGACATGTATAATGCTATGCATTATGGGAAGGGTCACTAGTCAGACTGGTTTCGACCTTTATTGATATCTCATCAGTGGGAGCCAGACCAAGTCAAGTGATGTGAAGTCATTAGCTTCTATATATGAGTTGCTCAGTCCTGAAGTTACTTAAGGCACAAACTTTGTTTGCTTACACTTGGATAAAGGATTAAATCAAATTTATAATTTCTTGGTATCTTTAATTTATAATATAACCAAGTGGAAAAACTTCCAACATCTGTTTCACCACATATTTTAAGGGAATGTGCTAAGGAACTGACCATGCCCTTAACCTGGTTGTTTAGTGAAAGGCTTGCAACAAGCCAAGTTTCCAAGGAGTGAAAGTAGGGTAAGACAGTGCCATTGCACTGTCTTACCCTACTTGAAATAAGCCGGAAAACTTTAGACCAGTTTGTATTTCTTTTGTAGTTGTTAAGATTTTGGAAATTTTGGTAAGGAGTTGTATACAGACTTTGGCAGATGAGGGCAATATTTTTTATTAAGGATAGCATGGATTTGTTAAGGAGTACTTTTGTTTTAGTAATCTGGTTGTCTTTTATAAACAATTAAGAAGAGCAGTGGATGAGGGTAAGGCATGCTGTCATTTTTTTTTTGGATTTTGCAAAGCATTTGATAAAGTGCCACATGACAAGTTGGTATTTAAGTTGAAACATATGAGTTTGATATCAGATTAGTGAATTGGTAACTACTGGCGTTCTGACAGATATCCGAGTTGTGTACAAGATGGGAGCAAATTGCACTTGTAACCTTCCCCATCATGTGGTAGTAAGGTTACAAGTGCAATTTGACAAGGCTCAGTGCTAGACCATTAATGTTCACAGTCTTTATGTCAATGATTTTGTTGTTGGACTCTAGGGAGATATGCAGTCGTTTGCAGATGACGTAAAGCTTGGGAGAATTATTAGTAATAGTACTGATGTTTTGGCTCTTCAAGAGGACTTGAATAAAGTAGAAAGGTGGACAAATGAATAGTGATATCAGTTTAATGTAACTAAGTGTAAAGTTTTGATATTTAGGATCCACAGATAGGATGCTCCTGCTTAGCAGAAGTAGGGAAGCAAAGGATCTTGGAGCGATAATAAATAGAGATTTGGAGTTCAGAGGACATACTGCAAAGACTCTGAACCCAGAGACTTCCTGCAGTATCAATGAGGATGTTGACCATCAGACAAAAGGGTGGCAGTTTCATTGTATAAAGCTCTGATCAGACTGCATCTGGATTACTGTTAGATTTGGTCACTGGAATTTGAAAATGATGAAATAACCTTGAGGCAGATAATGAAAACATCTATATAATTGTTAAATCCTAAATCTGCATAGCCGTGAAATACTGCTCCTACATTTTCAGTGAAGTGGAGTACAGATGCTCTCCAGAAGAGGATACTCCAATTAACTGCTAACACCCCATTCCTCTTTCCCAACCCCCCTCTTTCTCTCTCTCTCTCTCTCTCTCTCTCTCTCTATATATATATATATATATATATACCTATCTATCTATATTCCTAGAGGCTGCCATATGGTGACATCTAGAGCACGATGCAGACACATTAACTTTGCAGATGCACCTATAAAGTATTTCTTTTCACTGGAAAATGTCAACAGGAATGCATCACTATTTCTGCTATAACAACAGATAGTGGAAGCATCATAGAAGTTAATGACGAAATCCTCTTATATGGTTTACAGTATTACAAAAACCTATACCAAGCAAACCATGGATGCCACTGATATAATTATTTGTGATGTGAAAAGACTCTCACCAGCAATGTGGCATAAGACAGAACTCTCCATCATGCTACATGATTTGACAACTGCCTGCACTTCTTTACCAAAAGATAAATCTCGTGGCATAGATGAGCTCACCACTGAATGTTTGGTGAGCTCATGCCACGAGCCAATATGTAGAAGCCAATAGCAATGGCTTCCCACCTAATATGACAACCTCTATTACTGAGCTTATCCCAAAGAAAGAAGATGCTATGAAATTAAGAAACTGGCAACCCATCTCCATCATAAACACTGACTGTAAAATAATATCAAAAGCCATTGCCAACAAACTTAAACCCAAGCTGAACAAAATAATAGACAGGCACCAGAGCTATTCTATCCCTGGACAATCTATCCATGAAAACCTACATCTCATAAGGAATCTGATAAGCAAAGATAACAACAACAGTGAAACAATGGGTCTTGTAACACTAGACTAAGAAAAAAGCTTTCAATCGCATTGAACATCACTACCTATTCAACTGCTTGAAAGCCTTTGGGCTTTGGCTGAGGCATCATTCATTCCATTAAGATGTTATATGCTAAAGCACACTTTTGCATGAAAATAAACAAGTTCACTATATCTATACTATACAGCAGAGGTATTAAATGAGGCCGTCCACTTTCAGGTCCTCTTTACTCTTTGTGTAGAGTAAGCATGCTGATTAGGGCATCTTATCCTAAGCTTTCTTACCAAGCCATAACTCTGATGGCATATGCTGATGATGATGATGATTTTACAGTTATAGCCCACAATGAAGAGGATTTCTATAACATACAAACAGCATACCAAGCAGCATCAGGAGCTAGACTAAACTCTCACAAAACCAAATGGAAAAACCCGAACCATTTCCCCAGTGTCTAGTCAATGGTCTGCAGAGGGAAACAAATACCTAGGAATTTACCTAAGAAACATGCCCTCTTAGGATAAGAACTGGGATATACTCATTAAACGTTTCAAGCAATACAAGACTCTGTCTCCACAAGAGGAGCAATAATTGTTAACCAAATAGCTACCAGTGTCCTTTGGCATGCACTAAAGATTCTTGCGCCACCAGTGCAATTTATCAAACAAATACAGTCAACCATCTATCGATTCATTTGGAACCAAACAAGCTTTCCTACTCAAAGCTAAGTACTTCTCTTAAAGAAGGACAAAACTTGACTGCCTTTGACTACAGGATAAGAGTGTTTCGTACTTGCTTTTTCCTTAATACCCTACAACAGGAAATGGCACACAAACATATCACCAAATATATTTTCATTTCTGCCACTAGAGGTTTCTCTTTATCCACAACCTTAAAATGACACAAGCTCATGCCAATGAGCCTAACAAATTTCTACAAAGATACTCTTCGAAGATGGAAGAAGTTAAACCTCCAGAACACAGTAAAGACAGCATTCCTTCCTGAAATCTTCATGGAACCCATCTTCCACAATACAATGATAAGGAACCCCCCCATCACTCAGAGAGATTTTCTTTCCTCCATGAAGTGGCAATGTGTAAGGACCAAAATCACTCACAAACTTGGAATATGGGAATCAGGCAGAGCAGTTTCAAGCTGCTATGCCTGATAGCATAGTAGCTTGAAATGGAAGAAGGGCTTAGTCCTCCTGATGCTGAAGATCCGGTGCCTCACTTTTTGATAAAAAACACCAGTGCATGAGAGAGAGAGAGAGAGAACTCTGCAATATAGACAAAATCTACAGTATCCTAATACAACAGTCTAACCAAAGCACTTCATTGGAAAATCCTGTATCATCTTACTAAACACTACTTCACTGGGACCTATCATATCACACCAAACCCAAATGCAGGTATTCAGTGGAGAATGTGGTACAATGCACTATCCACTTGAACCATATTACAGAAATTCAACCGAGATGTTTCAGATAACTGTACTGCTACTGAGCAGGAACAGTCCGTGAACACCGACTTAATCCATTCGTCTCAGGAAAAGGCAGCTTTAACCTGTGGTTGTCATCATACAGAAGAGGAATATCTCAACTTGTTCATGCAGAGTCAAAAAAACCATTCTATTTGCAACTACCTCTTCATCATCTCTAAAGCAATAATATATAGTTTCTATGTTTGACACACAAGACCAGACAGCATAACAGTTTCACAGAGAGGGGGGGGGGGCAGCTGACCATCTCCTTGCAGCCTTCAAACGAAAGGTGAGAAGTTGCAACCTACATGAGCATCATCACCACAGGCCAAACAACACCCCTAGACCTTTTCCACTAAGACTGGAATCCAAGGAATCAACTCCTGGCTGAGCAGGGTGACTGCATCCACTTTTCAACATAGAAGTGACATCATTGTTCCCTCCCAAAGAAAGGGAGAAGAAATAGATTTTCATGCTTAACAGTGTGAATGATGATCATGTTACTTTCATGTAAATATGTAATATCATTTTATGGCAACTGTTATTTTCGTGTAACTTTTCATATAATAATAACTATTTTCGTATAATAATATGTAGTATCATATTATAACAACTGTTATTGGTATGTAAAGTGTAATATCACCCTATTATAACTACTATTCTTATGTAATTTATCTCAATAATCAATGAGCATGTAACCTCTCTGCCTGACTGCAGAGAACCAAAACCGGTTAATCCTGTACATAAGATCTTTAAATTTAAAAAAATATCTCTATGAGCTTTTATTAAATTTAAAAAACTTCCTTTTTTATTTGAACTTTTAAAATTGTTATTAAACTTATGTAATTAAAGCATCAGTTAATTCCTTTTTTTTTTTTTTTTGCAGGGAATGGGAATATAGGAAGCATTTAAATTTCTGGTCATCATGAATACATTGGTCAGTAGTATAACCATGCAAAATGAAAATCAGCATATTGAAATTAGAAATGATGTGACAGTTGAAGGCAGTTTGCAAAGTAATTTACGAGTTCCTTTGGAAATATGTGAAAGTAGTGATGAAAAAAATTCAAATTTTATTTTTCAAAATGAAATTAAATTAGAACCACAGTTGTTTTCAGCAGAAAGACAAGAAGCACTCTTAGAAGGAGCAGTAATTTCAGATGTAGCTGAACTAAAGCAAATGCCTAAAGGAAAATGTAAAAGAATCAGAAAATATAACCCTGAATTAATATGTCAAGTTTGTGGACTTCAAGTAAGATATAAATCTTGCATGCTAAGCCACATGAACACTCACACAGGTACAAAGCCATTTTCTTGTCCTATGTGTGGCAAGTCATTTGTACTGTTGTACAATATGAAGATTCACATGCTAAGTCATGATAAAGTTCCCAGATTTCAGTGTGATAAGTGTGGTAAAACATTTACTAGCCATGCAGGATTTAAAGCACACATTGTGAATCATGAGAAAGTAAAACAGTTTCCATGTCCTACATGCAGCTCTTGGTTTAGTTCATTAGCAGGGTTAAATTTTCACTTAAAACTTCACACAGCGAATCCAACATACACTTGTGAGATCTGTGGAAAAGCTTTTAAAGTTAATAAATATTTACAGAAACATTTGCGCTGCCATTCTGATGAGATGCCTCTGGAGTGTTCTGTTTGTGGACAACGATTCAAATATAAAAATTCTCTAGATATACACATGCGTGGACATACTGGTGAGAAGCCATACACTTGTGAGATATGTGAAAAAAAATTTAAATATCATAACTTATATAAAGATCATTTGAGGTGGCACAGAGGTGAACCAAGACCAAAAAAAATATTAGAACGAAATATAGACTGTGATATATGTGGCAAGAAATTTAAAAAACTATGTCGGATGAGAGAACATAGACGTCTTCATACTGGAGAAAAGCCATATGAATGTGAGAAATGTAATGAAAGGTTTAGGTTTTCTAATAGTTTGCGATATCATCGTAGAAAGTTCCATCCATTTGAGGAAGCTGTAAATTGAACTGTAGCAAAAGAGAATTCAAACATGTTAGGCTAGTGTAATCCTTTCAAATTCTGTAAAGAGAGGGGGGGGGGAGTAATAAATGTAAACTATTTCTGCTGATGACAGATCAATCTGAGTAATTGTTTGTATAAATATTCATACTACATTTTTTTATTTTTTTAAATATCTGATCCACACACAAAATGCCATATGACCTATAGCACATTAGTGCCATGTGTGGGCAAGAGGAATAGAAGAAAGGAGCAATCTGTTTACATTTTACTTGAACAGCTAAACAGGTTGTAATTTTGGGGTAAGGCAGAGTGGGGAAGACTTTTCCAAAGGACAGAAGTAGATGGAATGAAAGAGGAGGCAGTGAAGTTGGTTTGGTGAGTTTCGAGATGGACTGTAAAAGGGTGTTGGTTAGCAGTGGCTCTTGCTTTAATGATTTTGGAGGAGAGTGGATGAATAATAGAGTGGCCAATTCAGCAGATCATCAACTCTACTACAGATACATTCACTGTCCATGAAAGTATCTGTAGTAGAGGCACAAGACAGAAACTGAACATGTGTGTGAGAGAGGGATTGAAGTGGGTGTGTGAGAGAGGCTTATTAATTAGCTGGATTGCCTTTGTCTGGACAGAACTGAGCAGTCTTAGAGAGGATTTTGGTGCGCCACCCCAAATATGGGAGCAATATTCCATGGCTGAGCAGATTTTGGCTTTGTATAGAGTTAGCAGCTGTGAAGGTGTGAAGTAGTGTCTTGTGCAAAAAAAGTACACCATGTTTTTGGCAGCAAAAGCTATAGTTGAAATATGTTGTGCCAGTAAAGATCAGAAGTGCAGGTGAAATCTGATCATGTTTGGATATCTCAGTATTACTGAATGTAAGGTGGAGGTAAGGGACTGTGACCTTTTTCTTGTAAGAGATCAGACAGGACTGAGTTTTAGTGGCATTGAAGTTTACAAGGTTGTCCTTGCCTCACTGAGATATAGCTAGAAGTTCTGAGTTCAGGTTGCTGGTTGTGGTAGATCTTGAGGATTCTAATATGTGAGCTACAAGGTTTGTCAAATGAAAAGGAAGAATGGAGTATACTGTCGTCAGGAAAGCTATGGATAGGATTGGAAGTCTGAGAGAGCATGGGCATTTATATACAGGAGGAAGAGAGTGGGTGAAAGAACAGAATCCTGGGTGAGGAAATCTGAGGAGAGACATAATTAAGTTTATATTATTATTAGCTGCTCATCAGAATTTTTTTCACAATTAATGTTTTTGTCAGATTAATTAATGTCAGAGCTTATGTTTCAGTCTTCTACTAATTGGAGATGCTACTAACTGAATCAGTCCACAGAGATCTTGAGTTTCTTCTGGGCCTTTTCCTGACATCAAACCCATATTTCTCACCTCTTGTCTTTCCCATACTGTTTAAATAAGCTTTGCGCACACACACACACACACACACACACACACACACACTCTCTCTCTCTCTCTTGAATGTTAATGATAACAGCTTCTATTCTAATATTTTCTTTAGCCATTGTTGAGAGATTGTGTTCACTCCCTTAATTTTTTTCAGAACTCTCTAAAATCTGTGGTTACTACTCTTTGATCAGATGTTTTTTCTAACCTAAGTCTGAGATCCTTAAATTAAAATTGTTTTGAATATGTCTTTTATACTACTAGTTTTGTGTTTCTCTAATTTCTGCCATATTCCATATATTCATCTGGCATCCCACCATACCAGTTTTGCTTATGCATTAACTTTTTCCATATCTAATTTACCATCTTCACTAAATATTGTGCCTTAATATAGCTAAAATGTTTATTTGTTAGAATGTAGTCGATGTTTTCTGTATACCTGCTTATTTTGATAGTTTGTCTTTTATTGCTAATTCTCATATCAGATTTGTTACAGCACTTATTCAGTTTAGTTCTGAAGATCTGGATCTATAAAGAAGTATGATATCATATGATATGAAGATGATATCATATCAATGATATCATCTTCAGTACCCTTGACTTGCATTTGATTTTACATCAAATCATCTTCCTATACTTCTTTCAATTCTAATTGCTGACTTACAACTTAACTATGACTGTACATTGCTCTATATAATGTCCCATTCACACTATATAATTGTGGCATTTTGAAGAACATTTCGCTTGGCACCTTATCATATGTATCCAAATCTACAAAACTTATTATACACATTCAAACTTAATGAAGAAATCCTTATAATATTCCTGTTTGTCTTGGGGGAAAAGAAAAAAAAAATGGTCTTGACAACTCTTTTTGTCCTGAACTGATATTTCTTCCTCAGGTTTCTTCTTTCATAGTTTTTCTTATCCTCTCCTATGGTTATGTCTGAGTAAATCTTGCCTGAAAACTTGAGTTTTTTAATTGCACAAAGTACCATACTACCTTAGATGAGTTGTGATTACACATCCCTGAATATTAATATCAAGCTTTATTTTATTTTATTTATTTATTTCTTATTTTGATATTTTCATTTTTAATACTGCTGCCATCCATTTTAATCTTATTAAGTGGTATGTGCATGATATTTTGGTTAATTAAAAGATATAAGGTGATAGATTTATTTAGTAGAATTTCTATTTTATGCTTTTGAAGGGACCGCTGAAATTAACTTTAAAATTGAGGAAAGTGTAAGATGGTCTTATAGAAAACCACCAGGTTTTTTTTTTATTATTTTTTATTTATTTTTATTTTTTAATGATGGATTTTATTATTTAATGAAGGGAAAATGGAATCTATTTGTTGAATACAGGAACACAGACAAACAGTGCAATAGCCCATCATATTCCTTGCTGGCAGTGTACGTATCCAGTATTCATATTCATAATCTTAAGTTTTCTTGTTCCTAAGGTATTGTGCTCTTCATAGACTAGCACAAGTCAGAGGACATTTACAGGATGTACAACTTTGTGCCATTTTTTAACATTCATAATAACAATGTAGCTTGTTTTGTTGAAACTACTGACACTTGTAAAATGAATAATTAGGCTCAGATGCTTGTTCCAGCTCATGTTTAGGTTGAACGGAATGAAAGCAATACAATTAAATAATTAAACAAAGTTCAATGATTCCAGTATGTAGTCTTTGTCATAGAGACATCATCTGAGATGCAATAAAAATTGGAATAACATAGACAGAAACAACCAAAAATCAAAAGAAAAAAATGGAAGATGTTAGAATAGAAGCCTAAATCCTGAGAGAGAGAGAGAGAGATGCCCTCATCCTATTCCTTCTGTCCTCTCTGAAGACACCATATCCATTGCATTCTATTCATATGATCATATCATCCCGTTAACCAAGTCTCACTGTAAAATATAGCTTTTAGCCAAGTTAAGCTAACCAATACCAAAAACTCCACACTCTTATTTGAAATACTTCTGGCATTAATTAGTATACATAAACTGCAATGCCCATAATCTCCCCTTACGTAAACCTTATGTGCTTAGCCCACTAAAATTAAGAACTAAGGGAGCTACATTTAGCATCATGTGGTCACTCTCCCACCTACTAACCTCTAGGTTGCCTAGTCCTATGCTCACATGCATCACTCGTATACATTCTAGTTTCCCTGACTCTGCACTTCTGAACTCTTACTGAACAACATTTTCTCAAGACTCCTGACTGAACCATTCAAATGCAAGCCATTCACTAAAGTAAATCCTTCCTTCTATCAAACACACACACCCACAAACCCCACACCATTCCTCCTGCACAATTTATGCTCTGCCTCATTCATGATCACAGCTCTCTGTAATCATGATTTATCTATCTTTCATTCTCCCTATACAAGGCTGTGACAGATAGATGTCATTTTATGGGATCATTCCATTGACAAGCGAGTGATATCACCTAATAATCCATCTATTATTCAATCCTTATTTCCAGTAACACAAAGAAAGAAGAAATGCCACCAATACTTGTGAAGTATTTAAAATTTAGATTTATTGCCTCTGTTACAGACCAACAATTATGTTGCTACTTATCAGGTAACTTATGATGCAAATCAACATTTTCTAACCCTGGTGTGTTTAGGCTTATACATTGATTCTTGATACTCTCTTGGTATGTTGAGTCAGTCCAACCGCCAAGAACACCCAACAAAAGCCAATAGTGGCGTAATTATAGGAATTTTTGGTCTTCCTGTGTCTCTCCTGTTCAATCTTTGGTGCTGAAGTGTGTTTAATACCAGTATATTAATCCCTGAAGATGCCGATTTAACCTTGGCGAAATATAGGAAATAATAATTAAATATTTTTAATTATCAAGTCTATGTTGTTAATTTCCTTAAACAATATACGATGCAAGCTTTTTCTAATGAAGCAATGAAGGTATCACGATAATGAAGAAACATGCTATACTTATGTGATATAAAGAAAATAAAATATAAAAAACAAAATGGCACTGCGGAACATCCACATGGATAAATACTGTGTGGATGTTGAATATTCACACAATACTTCTTATATTCCACCTGGAACTAATTCAACAACAGAGCACTCATGAATGATTCTGACAACCCATTCCACCCTCCAAGCAAAAATTGTAGTCACTCCCTTGCTAACACTCTCTTGCATAATTTCCTGGGGTTCTCACTTGTTTTTTCCCTTTTTATTTCATCATCATCATCAAATTCCTGGCATGTACCCTCAAATGGTGTATAGGATATGATAGTACTAGATGAAAAATTTACATCATTACTAACTTCCTGTCTACAGTTTTCCTCCAAATCAATCTGTTACCTATCAAGACTCCAACATTGTCAGATCTTATATTTATATCCTCTAAGGTACTTTTTATTGTATCAATCCACCTATTTGTTTGCTGATGATGCAATGTTGAGTAGAGCAATAGTGAATGCACAAGATGTCAAAATTTTGCAGGATGATTTGGATAGATTGGAGGACTGGGCTAAGGAGAATGGATGTGAATTTAATGTGGCAAAGTGTAAAGTTATGCATTTTGGGGTGAAAAGATTAGTAGCAGTATACCACATTGGTGCAACTGTACTCCAGAAGATTGTCAAGGCCAGGGATATGGGAGTGTTGGTGGAATAGGGAGTTGAAATTTAGGGGGCACATTGCAAAAGTGGCTAAATCAGCTCATCAAATCACTTGGTTACTGAAGAATACTTTGACGAGCAGAGACAAGCAAGTTATTGTTCCTCTGTATCAAGCCTTGATAACCTGACTACTGTGCCCAGATCTGGGCTCCAGGGTTTCTTCTTGATGGGGAGGAGGTGGAGAGGATCCAGAGGTGAGTGATCAAGATGGTATCAGGTCTATGGAATGAACTTTATGAGAACAGATTGAAGATTTGTGGTTTGCAGAAATTGGTTGATAGGTGGAAAAGGGATGATATGATTGAGACATTCAAATTACTGAAGGGTTTCTATAAGATTAATTCAGAGGATATTTTTTCAGAACAGGACTAGGGGCCATCCATGGAAATTGACCAAGAGTATG
This sequence comes from Typopeltis vanoorti, assembly GCF_054136105.1. Classification (NCBI taxonomy): domain Eukaryota; kingdom Metazoa; phylum Arthropoda; class Arachnida; order Uropygi; family Thelyphonidae; genus Typopeltis; species Typopeltis vanoorti. The sequence goes on from NC_143555.1 coordinate 70,297,535, forward strand.
GTTAGAGGGTGTTAGAACTAGGTTTTTTACTTGGAGAGTGGTGAATGAGTGGAATAAGTTGCCAAGTCTGTTGTGGGTGCCATGACTGTGAATGAGTTCAAGACAAAGTGTGATAGATACTGTGTGGATGTTGAATAGTTGTTCTTGACATGATGTTTAGGGCCTCCCTCGATGAGTCTAAGGACTCCTTGGAGTTGCCCGTAATAATAAGTGGTTCACCACTCTTCCCACCCTTGGCCAATTTCTTTATGGAGACCTTTGAAGAAAAAGCCTTAGCCTCTGCCCCACAAAAACCAACCATATGGCTTCGCTACATTGATGATGTATTCGCTATTTGGCCACATGGCTCTGATACACTCCTCTCCTTAACACACTTAAACAACCAAAACCCCAGAATCAAGTCCACTCTGAAAAAAGAGGAAAACAACAGCCTCCCTTTCCTAAACACACTAGTCACCTGCCAGCCTGATGGAACCTTGGTTTTCTCAGTTTATAGAAAACCCACCCATACAGGCAGGTACAATCACCAACAATCACCCCCCACTCACAACAATATGGAGTGGTGAAAACACTATACAACAGGGATAAACTAATCTGTTCAAATGACAAGGCCCTAAACACTGAACTAAATCGCTTTCTCAGCCTATGATTACCCCTCCCCTATAAAATCCAAAAAATATTGAAACCAATAAACCACAACTACACCCCCCCCTTCATAACAAGGATTACTCTAAATCATAGGTTCTCAAAGTGGGCAGTACTGCCCCCCCCCCAGTGGGTGCTGAAGCCTTCTGGGGGGGGGGGGGGGGCTATAGTGGGATCAGGAGCATTTTGGGGTGGTCGAGGGGATTGGTGGCTCTTTATAGAAGAAATTAATAATATATATTTAAAAATTAATTATTTTCGTGATTTTGCGATTAGATAATCATTTAAAATTTAAATATTGCATTTTAATTCATCTTATGCCTGTCTTACATGATCAGTTTTTTTTTATCAGTTTTCTATGTCAATGAGAAAATAGAGCATGTATATATGTGTGCATAATAGGTTATGTTTACAGTAGCAAATATATTCGTTATATTTCATTTCAAAATATATATAAAATATATAAAACCACTTTTCTAATTGATTTGTACAAAAATAAACCCAATTTTATATAATTTAATAGTACGAGTAAAAATAACAATGGCAAGAAAGAAATAAAATCGTAAATTTTAGTTAGCCTAGTTAGTACTAACTTATATTGCTAACTAGAGGGAAAAAGCAAAACAAATATTATTCGAAACTTATTATACTGTTTTCTGTGGTTATGTTTTGTAGATTTGTTGTTTATATCTTGTGTAATTATTTTATTTATTAATTATTATTTATAATTATTCGGACAATGTCATGGTCTGACAAACAAAATGCGCTTGTGTGCAAAATAAAAAATTGAACGTGTCATACAAGATATATTAACTTCTATTTTTTATATACATTCATTTTTTGCTATTGTAAAAATTGATCGTGCCATACAGGCTTTAGTCTATCCACGCAGCAGACAAGTCTTAACTAGTAGTATGTCGGTCAACTATTACAGAGGTAATTCACTCAATTCAGCATATTTTGACAGGCATATGGGTGTTTGCAGTGACTTGTTCAAAGCACAAGTATGATGGGGGGGCCTTAAAAATTTATGTCTTGCAAAGTGGGCGGTGGCCCGAAAAAGTTTGGGAACCTATGTTCTAAATCCATCACCATTCCCTACATCCAAAGCACCTCGGAAAAAATTACCAAAATCTTAATAAAACATGACTTGACCTCCTGTTACAGACTATACAGAAAATTGGCATCCCTTATCCGCTCCACTAAAGACCAATCACTTCCCCTAGGCCTATCTGGTGTGTACCAGGTCCCTTGCAGCTGTAAACTGTCTTACTTTGTCCAAACAGGCAGGACACCGAATATCAGAATTTCAGAACACGAGGACTACATCCGATTTCACAAGTACAGCCACTCGGGTCTTGCAGATCACGCTCTGGATACACGCCACAGAATATGGTGGAAGTAAGTTACAATAATACACTGCAGCAAGTTCAAATTCGAAAGACTATTCATGGAATCAGCTTCAGCCCTAAGAAATTCTCCAAACCTCAACAAACTTGATTGCATGATACTCCCAAATTTGGGAGGCTTACATCAGCAGACCTTCAGCCCAACGGCCAAGAACACCTACATAGCCTGCTAGGGGGTACCATTAGGACTTTTAGGAGAACAATAGCTTCTTCACTTCATTTTCAGTTACTGTGTTGTAGTGCCTACGTGCCTTTTTTGTAAGTACCTTCTGATGATGGCAATGTGATGTTGCTGAAATATTGGAAATATTTATTAAAGTATAATTCAATTTATATTCTTATGTACGTTGTCAATTCCTTAAGTGATTTAGTAATGCATAACCAATGTATAAGCTTGTTTACTAGAATAATAATCTTGGTCTTTTTCCTGCCAACCTGGCAGAAAACACTGTTTTGCTAATCTTTCCTCTCCCATTCTGTTTAAGTAACCATACCACCCGAGATTAGGTGGTATGGTCTGCTAATGGTTAGCATCCAGTAATGCTAACACATTACTGGATGCTAACCATGTCAACTTCTTTCATATTCGTCAATTTCATATTCACAAAATTCGAAATAATGGTCTTAACGTCTAATTCTGCACATGTATCATTTTCAATAGCTATTAACACCAAACTTAACAAGCCTTTTTTGTGACATACTTGTTCTTAAGTAGATTTTATTCAATTTTCAACTTGGAAATGGAACGTTCACTGCTCGCTACACTAACAGGTAAGGTTAATAGTATTCTTAATGCAATTGTAAAGTTAGGGAAAGATAAATTATTGGACACAATAAAATTAAGAATATCGAAAGGGTTTTGAATATTTAAATTATCCTTCTGAAAAATATCCCGGAAAGCACTTAACTTGTCATATAGTTCTATTGCATTTACATCTTTGTTGTCACCGTCCTTCAAGAAAATCTCTAAATCATCACATATTTTTCGTAAATCTTCGTTTATTAATTTGTAGTAATCTATACAAGAAACTGAAATTATCATATGTTTTTAGTTGTTCAAAACGTTCTATTAACAAACACATTGCAACGTCTAGAAGTGTATAAAACACAGTCATAACATAACATCATTGGCCAGAAGGGTGAAGCAAGATGCTTTTATTCCCCGTTGTCTGATAGGGAGGATGAATTGAAGGAAAGATTTATGAGCTGTGAGCTCGCCTAGGTGGGGGGGGCAGAGATTAGTCATTGTTGCAAGTGTTCAGGATGGCTTTTGGCCTCTTGTATTTGAAGAGGTCAGTTTCATCATAGTTTGCTGCCTGTTTAACTAGATCATTGGGGTGTGTAGAGATCTTTGAGAAGAATTTTTCTGCTGTAGTTAGTAGGAAGGGTTAGATGTAAGGGATGTTTGTATCTCTATGCAGTTGGACGTTCCTCACGAACCACGGTGAATCCAAGATCATGCGCAAACACTTATTTTGCACTCTCTGCAGCCTGAGGATGTTGGTGTTGGATGTGTGGCTCAAGCCTGGAGATGCATATGTCACTATGGGGCAGATCGTCAGCAGGTAGAGGAGTACTTTGATTCTGGTATTTAGCTTGCTGCTTCTATTTATTAGAGGGTAAAGTCATGCGATGGTTTTAGATGCTTTCGCTCATAAGGCTTTGATGTGTGGGTTGAACGTTAATCTTTTGTCTAGAATTACCCCAAGATATTTTGTTTCTGTTTGCCAGGCGATTTTGGTGTTGAATAGATAAAGGTTCCCCTTAGGAGTTGCCAATCTTCTGGTGAAAAGTAATGCTGTACTCTTTTGGGGATTCACTTGTAATCTCTATTTGGAGAACCATTGTTCTAGTTTTAGTAGGTTTTCTTGCAGTTTTTTAGTGACAAGATGTGGTCCTAGAGATCTGGCAAGTACTGCTGTGTCATCAGCATAAAGTGCTAAGATGGATGACATTGGGTTGTGTGGGATGTCTGCCATATATATCGAGAATAAGATCGGTGCCAGTAGGAACCTTGGGGAACTCCTGCTGAGATCCATCGCTGACTGGAAACTGTACCGTTTATTTTGACTTGTATGTGTCTGTCCTGGAGGTAAGATTTAATTAGGTGGACGATTCTTGATGGTATGCCTGCTGAAATGAGTTTGTGTAGTAATCCCAAGTGCCATATCTTGTCAAAAGCTTTCGCTATGTCAAGGAAGACTGCTCCAGTGTGCTGGTGCCAATTGTAGCCGGTGGCGATGTACTCAATTATCCTATGAATTTGTTGAGTAGTACTGTGATGTTGTCTAAAGCCAAATTGTTCCTTGGGAAGGATATTTAACTCGTTTACTGAGGCTTGGAGTTTAGAGAGGATGATTTTTTTGGCAATTTTGCCTAAGTTTGAGATTAGGCTGATGGGTCGATAGCTTTCAGGCAGGTGTGGATCTTTACCTGGTTTATGCACTGGGACCACATCTGCAATTTTCCAATAGCTGGGGAAATAGTTAAATCAGAACATGGCATTGATTATGGTGGTGAGATGTATGACAGCTCTTCAGGGCAGCAGTTTAATTATTCTATTTGATATGCCATCTGGGCCAGGGGCTTTTTTATTCTTTAGCTTCTTTAGAACTTCATAGATTTCTGCTGGTGAGGTGTTTGGAGGTATGTTGTTGCAGGTATCGGTGACTTTCAGTGCATGTCTAACATGGAGGTGGATTTTATAGACATGCTTGATGTCCAAGTTGTCGTATGTAGAGCTACACTGTTTTTCTAGGTTCTTTGCTATTTCTTCGTCTATGTGTACTAGTCCCATGTCTGACCTGAGTGGGGGAAGAGATCTGTTTTTGTTTCTGAGACTTCTTAATATGTTCCAGGTGGAGTGTTCGCCGGGTGATACAGAGGCTAGTTTGGAAAACACATTCACTCTAAATTTATCTTGTGGCGTTATGTCATGATGCTTGTAGTCAAATCGTCGTGTCTGCTTTCGTCGTCGAACTTCCGTACCAGTTTTAAATTCTTGTTCTTCCACCTCTTCACTCAGTTCTTTTGTCGTTTTTAGAACTTTAAAATTTGTATCTGATCGATACTCTTGTAAGAATATTTTTAAGTTTTCGATAGATTCTAAAGCAAGTGTAATGTTCATATTTTTGTCTTGAAGCATTTTACTCACATGGTTTATTCTGTTAAGTAAATCATGCCAAGTTAAACGAGAGCAAATAAATTTGTCCTTTATTTTAGCACACAATGTTTGTGCTTCATGCTGAGTTTCTTTATTAAAATTTTCATTATTTAAAATTTCCAAAAATGCATCATAAATTTCTCCTAATTGAATCGCAGAGGGCGGATTGCATTAATTTTGCTTTCCCATCTCGTTTCTGATGGCTGTTTCAATGTTAAATTTTTTACGAACTTTAAAAGGATTGCCCAACATTTGTAAGAGAATGAAAAGAAACTGTATATTTCTGGAATAATTGCAAAGATACTAATTGTATCTTCATTCACTTTGGCTGCATCGTTAATGATTAAATTTAGAGTATGAGCAGCACATGGGACATAAAAAGCTCAAGGATTTTTGTTCAAAAGCAAATTTTGGAGCCCATATTTTTTTCCTTTCATATTTGTCCCATTGTCATACCCTTGACCTCGCATGTCTTCAATGGGAACGTTCCATTTTTCCAGTTATTCCATTATTGTTGCACATAAACTATGTCCTGTGGAATCTGATAAAAATCGCAAAACCTAAAAAATGTTTTCCCTGATCTTAACAATTCCATTGTCACAGGACACAAAGCGAATAATAATGGTCATTTGTTCTGTTTTACTTGCATCAGGTGTGTAGTCTAAAATTATGGAATAATATTTAGATTTTCGAATTAATAATAAAACTGTATCCCTGATTGCCTTACTTAAAGTTTCCAATATTTCATTGACTGTCTTTACTCAAATAGTGTACTCTATTGTTTCATTGTAGGGTCCTTTCAACATAATTTTCCATAACGGGATCAAACTTCGCAAACAGTTGGACTAATTTTAAAAAATTGCCATTATTCCTTTCATATAATTTATCAGATGAGCCAAGAAAAGCTAAATTTTGGCTACCTAGGAATTTTTTAATTTCAATCAGGCGTTCTAAAATACTCGTCTAATGTTTCTTTTCCATTTCATACATGCTATGAGTCTAGCAATCAATAGTAGTTTTGATTTTTAAATTTTTATCAAGTTCCTTCCATTTTAAGAAATTTTTCATGTTAGTTAAACTAGTCTCATGTATATGCAAAGTTGTACTTACATTTCTCCAATCGTTATATCCTTCTACAAGACTACTTGATTCAGTAGGTGCGAAACATTTGCAAGAAAATCAAAAAAACAGAATTTAAAGTTTCGGAATAAATGAGCCATGTTCTTGACACGAGCTCCCCATTTTCCATTTTTCTATTATAATATTACTTATTATAGATATTATATATCTATTATTACGTGTCGCCAAATTTACGACCATGTGTATCTCTGGGATATATTATATTTTTCTTTTGAACAGGCCCCATTTCAATTAAAACAACTCGTAATTTTTCATCAATATTTCTCCTTTCATCTGGATCTAAATTTACAGAGACCATCAATGTGTTAGTTTTGTGGTCAACTACAACTAAATCTTCTCCTAACTGTTTTTCACTTAAATCATGCGTCTTGTTATCTTGTTCAATAGTTGCAATAGTACTTTCACGCAAACTAGATGATGTGCACAATTCTTCAACTCTGATTTCTGATGTATCGAGTTGGTTACAATCTGCATCAGAATATTTTAATATTTTAACAAATTTATTAAGCGTCCCAGTTTGTTTCTTAATATCTGCTTCTTTTGTAGCATGATGCTTACAATTTTGTGCACTGGATAACTTTTTTTAATTTTTGATTCCATTTCTTATTTTATACCCACAAGAAATTATTACCCAACACGACACAGAGACGAAATAATAGTCTGCACTGTGCTACTGTCAGTAGCCTACTGAGATGACTGGTTAACTAGCAACAAATGTTTTGTACGAAAATTCGTTTCTGTGCATAAAACCGTTCACTGTTTCACTTTAGATAGACTGCAGTAGACACAACATTCTGCAGGTAAGCAGAATTTAGCCTGCTCTCGCTGCAAAATTGTAAACAGCCGGCTGATCAAAGAGGCGGCAATATACAATTTTTAAAAATTTTTATTCGGTGTGTCCGGCCTTATTTATTTTAATATTGATCATTATAAGAGTTTTTTGTTTTTATGATAAACATTTTGTTTCTTAAAAATGAACTTATGAACTGTGCCCCGGCAGTGGGGCCCGCATGCCTGCCCTGCATATAACTGTAGCGTTGCGAATAGCTTCTCTCTTGGCACCTTGTCATATGCTTTCCAGATCTACAAAACTTAAATACAGATCATTGTTAAATTTGAATGATTTCTCAACTATTTGTCATAAAGTGAAAATCTGATCCTGACAGCCTCTATTTGGCCTGAATCCATCTTGTTCTTCACCAAGCTTCTCTTCCACAATCCTTCTCAACTGTTTCTCGAGTATACTGGCATAAATCTTACCAGGAACACTCAGTAGAGAAATACCCCTGTAATTCTCATATTCAGTTTTATTTCCCTTTTTATATATGGGTACTATGAAAACTCTACTCCAATCATCTGGAATTCATCCCTCTGTCCAGGTCTTCTGAACTATGCAGTGCAGCCACTGTACGACTTTTATACCTCCATACTTGAACGTTTCTGGTCGAATATTATCTACTCCAACTACCTTTCCACATTCCAGGCTTTTGATGGCTTTTTCTACTTCAAGTATGTATTCCTGATTGCATGCCTGGTCAGTGTTTTTTACCACTGTGCTGTCACTGATTGTTTCATTTAGCAATTTTTTTGAAGTAATTACTCCATACTTCAATGATATCTTTTTCTCCAGTTTTCATGTCACCTTTATCATCTCTAATTTCTTTTACAGCACTCTTTCCTCCATTTCTGATCTTTTTCAACAATCTTCAGAATATCTTGTCACCTTCTTGATATTTATTTTCTGTGTTCTTACCAAAGTCTTCCCATGACTTTTGTTTGGCTAGTTTTACACTGTGTTTAGCCTTCTTACATTTGTCTCTGTATTCTCTAAAAGCATGAACTGACTTATTCACCAGAAATTTTCAATATGCCTTTTTTTCCTTCACTTTTTTAACTTCCTGTTTCCACCATGAAGTTCTAATTTTTCTATCCTTGTAGACAACCTCATCATGCCTCTCTGGCTGAATCAATCAATGTTTTCTTCAGGGCTTGCCACTGTGAATCTCCAAGGTTTGGTTCCTGTTCACAAACTCTTTCATTTTTTCTTGAATGATGTTTGTGTAATTTAGTCTACAGTTCACATCTCAGAGCTGCTCAACTTTTATTCACTTTAAAAATGTTCTTCTTTTCAATATGAAATTCAATTTTATTCTGCTCAAGACTTAAATGGTGATCACTTCCAATTTCAAATCCTCTGAACACTAGTGTCCTGCACCAGAGAGAAAACATCACTATCAACAATAACATAGTCAATGAGACTTTTCTTATTCCTAGCCTCTTCTCTCCATGTGAATTTGTGTACATTTTTATGTTGGAACATGGTGTTTTAGTCTACTTGAATAACCAGTTCATGTCCTGAGCAGAAATCCAACAGGTATTTGCCATTATTATTAGCTTTGCTCTTTTCTCCAAATTTTCCCAAATCATTTTTATATGCCTGACAATCATTTCCTACTGTGCTATATAGAACCCCAACAAGGACCAATTTTTCATTGTGTCAGTTGCTTTCTCTAAACCCTCAAAAAATTTCTCTACTTCTACCTTAGTAGAACCTTCTGTTGGACCATAGGCACAAATAAGTCTCATTGTCTAGTTTCCCCATTCTGATATTTGCCCACATCACTCTACTTGAAATTGCCTGCCATTTAGTGTTGAATACTATTGCTACTCCCTTATTTAAATATTGAAAATTTTATCTGATCTGATCCTATAAAACCCTGTTAGTAACTATGGGCTTCTGTCATATCCCAACTTTTCTACCTATCAACCAAATTTTTCAACCATAAACCATCATTCTTCTCTTATAGGGAGCATTCTGTAGATCTGTCGTCACTAAAATCTGAATCCTCTCCCCATTTTTCATCCTAGTAAATCCAGGCAGGCAATCATATTTGTGCATAGTAGTCCAGATGTGTCTATATCAAAGCCTTAAAAAACGTGACAATTATCATTATTATTACACAAGCATTTCTAGGGAGTCCAAAGACTCAATTATTAACACAGTATTTATTGTAACTATCCTTAAAGTCATTCACTAATAAAACACTCACAATAGCCTCTAACAATCTGTTCCACTCATTTACCATTCTCCAAGAAAATTAGTCCTTGCACTCTTGCTAACCACATACTTAGCATACACAACTTCTGGAGTGACCCTTGTTCTCTCCCTATCTAGTCATGTATTGAAAAATTTTTTTAGCATCTGCTCTATATGATTCTTTTAATAATGTATGTGTTTCTATCATATTCCCTCTTTTCTAACTGTAAACTATGTAATGCATAAATTTGAAGTCTGTTCTCATGTGGAGCACTTGACAAACCGGTCACCATTTGGTCTCTCACCTCCAAATTCTCTCTCTCTCTCTATCATCACTGCCACATTCCACAGAAATCCAGATTTGTGCACAGTAGTCTGGATATATCAAAGTGTTATAAAGAGGAATAATAATTTCTGTATCTCTGCTTGTCAGGTGCATTTCTTAATATCCAAATAATCCTTTAAGATATTTTACCCACTTTTTTGCAGTATGTCCTCTGAACTCTTTGTCCACCATTACCCCTATATCCCTAGGTTTCATTGATTTCTTGCAGTGAAGTACTGTATGGCACACATAACTGTAATAGATTTTATCCTGAAGTGCTGACACTTACACTGCTTGGAAAGAAGTCAATGCACACACACTCTCTCTCTCTCCTTCAGGCAAGGTGCATCATTCCATGTAATGAGTCACATGTTTATAGTCAGTATAAATTGGAGAAATGCAATGCTCCCAAGTCAGTGCAACTGTGTCTGGGTGAAATAGCTGCAAGAAAGAAAGTGATGAAGTTTGAAAGAGGGATTATGATAGGATTTTACAGTGAAGTACTGTATATGATACACATAGCTGCAGTAGGTTTTATCCTGAAGTCATATCCTGACACTTACACTGAAATGAAGTCAACACACACACATACACACACACACACACTCCTTCGGCAGGTGCATCATGCCACGTAATGAGTTACATGTTTATAGTCAGTAGAAATTGGAGAAATACAATGCTCCCAAGTCAGTGCAACTGTGAAAAAACTGCAAGAAAGAAAGTGATGAAGTTTGAAAGAGGCATTATAATAGGATGCCATGTTGCAGGTCTATCTTTTTGGCAAATTGGTGATAAATTGGACCATTCCAGCTCAACAATCACTGATACCATACTGAGATGGAAGTGCAAGGAGTCAGTGCAAGTGTTACATGCAGGGACAACCCACCACACTCTCCAAATGTGACTGTAGGGTGCTACAAAGGATAATATGTAAAAACTACCATTCGTCAGCTGACACATTGAATGCAGAGTTCCAAAATCGACTGAAACATGAATCTGCACAAAAACATCCAGAACCAAGACTTATAACATGGATTTCCATGGTAAGACCACAATATGCAAGCCCCCACCATATTACCTGAACCAACATGCAGCATTGTCTTCAGTGGTGCAAAAACCATGTACAGTGGGATGTTGAAGTTGAAAACTGTGTTATGGTGTGATGAACTGCACTATACCCTCTTCCAAGCAGATAGATGTGTGTGGGTGTGGCAGATGCCTAGTGAACGTCTCTTACTAGTGTGTGTAACCCCAGCTATGAAATTTGTAGGTAGCAGCGTGATGGTACATTCCTGTTTTCCCTGGTTTGGCCTCAGACTTCTTTTTGTGATGCCATGATCATTCTGGACAATGCAATGCTTCCGACTTTGTGCAGAAATGTGTTTCTATGTAACTAACCATTGTCTCCTTCAGCAAGACAATGCGCCATGTCATAAGGCTACTGTAATTGCATGATTTGTGGAGATGAACATCACTACACTTTACTAGCCTTCACAGAGCCCCAATCTCAATCCTATTGAGCATCTCTATGATGAAATGAAGCATGAGGTGAGGTCAAGGGATGTCCATCCTACAACTGTCCAGGACCTCATTACATGTCTACAGGAAGAATGGTCCAAAATTCCCATTGATTGCTGCAGTCATTGCAGTGAAAGGAGGTGGTCCTATATCTTATTAAGGCGGGTGCCATGACTGTTTGTTTCTCACAATTATGGTGTCCATCAACTTCTTTCTGCACAGTGTAAAACTGGCAGTCATTATTCTTGGCTGAAACTACCAGTATATTTAGATCATCCTGCAGGATCTTTTTTTTTATTAAATATTATTTTCTCCATTCATATTTGTTAAATTAGGGAAACAAAACACACGTGTTGAAAAGATTATTTTACTGATTAATAATAAAATAATAACTTTATGTTTCGACCCCAGTATTGAGGTCATCTTCAGAAGGATACATTTAGAAGTAAAAGAACAAGCTACATGCTGTTGCACTCTATACAAGTAAATTACATCTACGTTGTTAACTCATCTTTTTTCTTAGCCTGCCCTCTAGTGGAAAAAAAAAATAAATAAAAAATAAATGAATAAATAAATAAAATAAAATAAACAGAAATAAAAAAAACTACAATAAACTCTGCTAAAGTCCTCACGTACTAGGATTCTTCTGGAATTATACAGTTATATTACGATTATCTTCTGGATTTGTACAGTACAGGGATTGCTATTGAATGTTCGGAAAAAAAAAAAAACACTTCACTAGGTCTTGTATTGAGATTTTTCTTCGTGGTTGCTATGAAGGTTGTAGATGGGTCCTCCACATTCTTGGAATTGTTAGACCATTTTTATTCAGATTCAGATCATGTTTGAGCATTTCACATGCTTCCTTGAATTTCCGCTCGAACCAGGTTTTGGTGCGGTGTAGGGACTTGGTACCTTTCCAGTCAATTCTGTGGTATGTTTGGAGTGCGTGGTCAGAAAGGCCGGTTTTTCAAAATGGAGGTATTTTATGTGACATTTGTGTTCATCCTTTCTGATTGGGATGGTTCGCCCTGTTTCCCCTATGTATGGTATGTTACATATGCAATCTATTTTGTAAACCCCTGGGTGGGCTAAGTGTGGCAGGGGATCCTTGGAAGAACTGAGTAGGTGTCTTAATTTTGTCGGGGGTTTAAAGGTGGTTTTGATGTTGTATTTGTGTAGTGCTCTGTCTATTTTTTCTGAAATGCCTCTAACATATGGTATAGCAATAGCATTCTTGAAAACTTTTTTGTTATTAGTGATATCTTTGTGGAGGATCTTGACCATTCACAAGATCCTCCACAAAGATACCACTAATTTGTACAGTACAGGTTGCTATTGAACATTCAATAGCAACCTGTACTGTACAAATCCAGAAGATAATCGTAATATAACCGTATAATTCCAGAAGAATCCTAGTACGTGAGGACTTTAGCAGAGTTTATTGTAGTTTTTTTTATTTTATTTTATTTTATTTTTTATTTATTTTTTTTTTTCCACTAGAGGGCAGGCTAAGAAAAAAGATTAGTTAACAACGTAGATGTAATTTACTTGTATAGAGTGCAACAGCATGTAGCTTGTTCTTTTACTTCTGAATGTCATCATCATCATCACACGTATCAAGGATTTAGGCCTAGTATGGCCTGTTCCGGCCTTAGAAGGCATCGTTTAAGAGGACGTCCTGGTTTTCTTTTTCCTAATGGCTTGTTTTGGTAATCTTTCTGTTTTCATTCTTTGAACGTGTTCCATCCATCTATGTTTATATTTTTTAATTTTTTCAATTACTGGTTCTTGGTTTAATTCTTTCATAACATCTTCATTTCTTTTGTGATCAAATAGGGTATACTTCGCAGTTTTTCTCATAAACTTCATTTCTGCTGTTGTTAATCTTTGTTTGTCTTTTTGTTTTATTGTCCAGATTTCGCTTCCATACATTAAGACCGGTAGGGCTAATGTATTGTATACTTTTAGCCTGGTTTGTTTTTGAACTAGGTTTGGTTTAAATATAGAGTTAGTTATTTTTAAATATTTTGCAATTTTTATGTTTATATCTTTTTCATTTTCATAAGTGATCATACATCCTAGGTAGTTAAATGAATTCACCTGTTCTAACATCTTGTTATCTAATACTATTTTAGTTCTTGCTGGATCTTGTCCTTTAAAGGCCATAGTTTTTGATTTTTCCGTTGATATTATCATACCATAATCTTTGGATATCTCATTTAGATTTAAAATAGCTTTCTGTGAGGTATCTTCAGAATTTGTAATTATTATTTGGTCGTCTGCAAAGAGGAGCGTGTTTAAGTTAACTGTAGGTGAAAGTTTAATTCCTTGATGTAAATTTTTACTCCATTTTATTATTATTTCATTTAAGTAGATATTAAAAAGAGTTGCTGAGAGGGGGACATCCCTGTCGGACCCCTTGGTTTATCTCTCTTGTATATGATAGCTCATGATTTAATCTTATTTGTATTTGATTATTTTCATATATACTTGTGACAGCTTTTAGGATATTATTTGGTATTTGTCTTTCTTTTAATATGTTAAATAATATGTTTCTTTTAACTTTGTCAAATGCTTTTTCAAAGTCAACTTCCAACTGAATACTTTCAACTATACTTCTGAATGTATCCTTCTGAAGATGACCTCAATACCAGGGTCGAAACGTAAAGTTATTATTTTATTATTAATCAGTAAAATAATCTTTTCAACACGTGTGTTTTGTGTCCCTAATTTAACAAATATGAATGCTGATCACCTTGTAACCTTAAAAGAAAAAATTATTTTCTCCAGTTCAGCATCATCAGCAAACAAGTGGATATGCCCCTCCAATCATTCTCACTATCGTTGAGATACAAACAGAGCACGAGCAGCCCCAATACAGAGCTCTCTCACACACCACTGGTTACCTACCTTCTCCCTGACTCAACTATATATATATAGAGAGAGAGAGAGTAGAATATATATATATATATATATATATTCTACTCTCTGATGTCTGTCCCTCAATCATCTGCTTATCTATGTCACCAACTTCATGTACCTCATTTGCTTCAACTTACATTAGGACTTCATGAGTATCCTGTCAAATGCTCTTGCAAAGTCCAGGAGTATTATGATGTTACCTTATCCAACTTGGCTGTCACTTTATTATAGAAAATAAGTAAATTACTAAGACAGGATCTCCCTAATTGCTCTAATGTGAAATCACCTCCTTAGCTCAGCATATCAGTGTAACCAGATAATCTGATGAGATATTTTGGACACCTTTGCAATATGGCTTCTGAACTTCAGCTCCTTGTCATCACCCACAAAGTCTCTAAACCCGTAGATTTCGACAGTCCTCATCCATCAGTACAGTATATATTTATAATCTTTTTATCACAAGGTGTATAACCTTACACTTAGCCACATTAATCTGGTAATAATCCTTTGTTGCTACTGTTGGAAAATTTAAATCATCCACATTACACGATAATACTTCTGATGTTTTTTATTATTATTATTATTCGTGACACCTCCAAGGAGTCTGAAGACTCATCGCGAGAGGACACCCATTGTACAACATCAGCGCCATCTACTGCCCACCACCACAGCTAGTATTTTTTGTCTATAAATTGCTTGTGTTCTGAAAGGCTGGTTTGTCTGGATGAAAAACCCAAGTTTCTGGGAGAAAAAAACCAGCTACCTAGGTATGAGATTGGCTAACTCACTTTCGATTGAAAAAGTCCATATTGTTATGGCATTTCCTTATATTTTTTTATATCTCCACTTATTTGTTATAATACGTTTATACTCTAATCGTTTAGATCAACTTCTATTGTTTTATATCTTTCTTTTATCCTACCAGCTGCGCCATTTATGTTGTGACTTACTTATTCTTTTGTCTTTACTATCCGTTTTTATTTTAGCTATCCTCTCGGCTCTGTCATTTATGTTATTGCCCTTTTCTTATCTTGTTTGCTATTTCTTTACTTAATTAGTTATTTACCTTTTATCTACCCTTTCTTAACTAATCCTGTATTCTATCTTTCTTAAATTCAAAACTCGTCTAACACTGTACCTTACAGTGTTAGACGAGTTTTTTGGCCTATATTTTCTTCAGATTGTTTGTTTAGGACATGGAGAAGCCAATAGGCCTCTCTATGTCCTATTGGCCTCTCCAACAATCTGAAGAAGTTCACCCTATAAGTATTAACACATTTATATTTATGCTGTGCCAGCTAATACCAAAGTAGAAAGGATTCTTGTTCAGGGTGACCCCTTTAGAGAGTTAATGATTATTTGATCAAGCATAAATTTATCTCCTCCCCGCTTGTCCTTTTCTTTCTTACAGTCGCGGCTTACTTATTGCATTAGTATTCATGGGTTTATCCCGCTTGGTTCGTTGTTATTTTTATGAGCGGTAGTTTTGAATTCATATAACATAGGCAGATCAGGCAAGTACATGAATGAAACAATTTAATGAGCTTTAAGGTGATACACTATTAATACATTTCAAAACAGGATAATATGGTTGCACTCAACTCAGATTAAAAGCTCTAATTAACTTGTACTTATCACACATATCTTAATAACCTTAAATACAATCATAAAGTAAAATTCATAGATTATCATTAAGCCATTCGGATACACGTGGCTATCAGTGAACACATCAGCATAATTACACTTTTAGTTTAACATAATCTTGTATCTATTCGGCCTCTTGGGCAAACAATTCTTAACACTGTCTTGGACACATATCTAGTTGCAGGCTACTCACAGTTCTTTAAGTTCAGTCCAATTTAAGCATTCACACAGGAATTTCACTCTCTTCTTACAACTGGAATTAGTATTTCAAAAGTCTACATTACCATTTCTGTCCTTGAATTCTTAAAACTTGTTCCTGCCTTGTCTAATCATCAAGGCATTCAAATGTAGTCGCTTTGGAGGATATCTTCCATAGATCTGTGCGAGTAGAATCTTCGAGGGAAACGTGGCAGGTGGCACGGTAACGTCGCCTTGAATGGACGGCTCAATGTAGTCCCTCCATCGTACGACAACGTCACAGCTATCCTAGAACACGGACATAGCTTGGCCCAATACGAACGCTACGACGGACGAACTAAGTGCCTTCCGTGACTGACCAGGGACTTCCCTCTTACGACGAGCAGGACCACTCCGAGAGATCAGGAATCCAGGAAGAAAAAAGATCTCGAATCTTCATGCAAGGCCTTTTTGTTTAATTTTCTCCTCTCGGTAAATCTCTATATTTGCGATACGCGCCAACTCGGTCACATGTGTCCACGTCAATCTCATTAGCTCCCTCTATTATTTTCTCGCACATGTGTCTGCCTCCTATTTCTGGAAGACGCTTAGGTTTCCCTTTCCAATACTTTCATAATGCAGGACGGTAAAAGTGACCCTTGAACCCTGACTCACAAGCTTTACTATTTCATTACAAGAGGCTGGTTTTTCAAATGGATTTTGCCAGCTTACATGGATTTCTATTATCAGGCCCACACTTAATACAGATTATATTTAAACACTTTATACAATTTTATACAATTCCTTAAACTTTATCTTGACTTGTATTCACAAACAACTTACTTTTTTTTATTGCCAACGTTCCATGTTCTCTGCCTGAGTAGAATTAATGTTGTGACCTGAATATTTTAATATAAACCTTTTTAATGCTTATTCAGGACACGACAATATTAAGATTGCTCCCGTCATGATGAGAATCGAACTTAGGAATTTTCCAATCGAAGGGCGCAACGTGCCGTCGTTCTTCCAATTGCGCTATGGAGGCACCTTGGCAAAGATCAGAAATATTATTCTGTAATAGCAGTCAGTGCTTTAAACACTATTTCCATATCATCCTCCAGTGGAGGAGGTAGGAATAACCTCGCCATCTTCAGTGCCATCAAAATGCAGCAGGGTAAATATGCTTACCACTTGCCTATGGTGAGTAGATTTTGCCAGCTGGCTAGGCTGCAGACTTTACAAAACAGAATATCTTTTAAACAAATTTTTAATGAAACTTGGGCCATTATAACAATATAATAAATTACATTTATTATATATGTACATATTCAAAAGAATATAGTAATTTTATTACTGCAAATATTTCAACCAGAAACGTAACTGGTCATCATAATCAGTATAATCACAAGGTGAATCTACAACAAAGAATGTTAATACTATTTACAGAGCAGATCCATGTGCTGGATGACACCTAGTGGGTGGTTACAATAAAATAAGATTACAGTTAAGCCCCAAATTTAAAATTAAGTGATTTGAAATAAAATAAAATTTAATTACATAATGAAATGAAATGAAACAACATTAGATCAAATTGAATTTTTTTTAATTATATATATATATTATATATATATATATATTTATTTATTTTACTGACTATGAACACCAAGATAAAATAAAAACTTGAATTAGAACACAACTAGTTTCGTCAGAATGCCAACTTCTTCAGGTGTATAGTAGGCCCACAGATTTGAGATCCTTCGACACTTCTGCGCATGTCAACAGGAGGAGAATCCATTCTGATAATAGGGTAATCAGTCCGTATTGTGGGATGAGTTGTTTATTATTACACGTTGGAAAATTAACTTCTCTTTTATGATCATTGTAGTTAACTATATTGTTTGTATAACAGTTGGAAATTTTTACCTATAAAGCACGTGATTTCGCATGTTGGCGACCAATTCATATGTTCTTCATTTCTTTCTTCCCTTCAGCATGAATCGACTATTCTTGGCAAGACGCCAAGCAGAGATCTACAAATTGTGGTCGAACTATACGTATTATCACAAAAAAACTGGAAAAATAGCAAGATAAAAAATGAACTTCTCATATAAACAAGTTAGAAACAACAACAGTCAAGTATGAACTGGCATCTGTGTGGCAGGTCTAGCATGAGGTACTAGTTAGTGGGAACTATCTCGAGAACACCAAAACTAAAACTGCGCTGTGTGAATCGGGTAAGCTATAACTTAAATTACTGTTCATATGTGAGGGGTCCAGAACTATTTCTTTGATTCTAAGATGCGTCTTTCTAGTTCATCAGGGCATTTATGAATATTTGTAGTAAGATTCCAGTCTATCTGGTGTTCACGCTCTTCTCAATTAGAGTTGGCAGAGAAAACGACATGGCTGGTGAGGGCGCTTGCACGGGTTCTGTTGTAAGAGATATCACGTTGATGCTCTTCAAGTCGTAGTGAGAATGACTTATCGGTTTGCCCATAATACGGCTTTCCGCAACAACAGATGATTTTATATATTCCTGAGAACTGAAGTTGGTGATGTTTTGGCTTGGGTTGACTCAGGAAAGAACAAAGTTTTGGTAGGGTAGTGAAGTAAGTTCTTATAAATTTCTTCATAATTTTCGCCAGTTTGGGCAATAGAGAACTTATGTACGGTAATTGAATGTGTGCAATAGGGTTTGAGTTATCTTCTTGCCGAGGTCAGAGACATGGGTATAGACCTGCCCATGTGGACGGCAGTTCAAACTTGACTGTTGTTGTTCATAACTTGTTTACAAGAGAAGTTAATTTTTTATCTTGCTTTTTTTCCAGTTTTTTGTGATAATATGTACACCTGAAGAAGTCGGCATTCTGACGAAACTAGTTGTGTTCTAATTGAAGTTTTTATTTTATCTCAGTATTCCTAATCAGTAAAATTCTGATTTAAAATGTCCGAGTAAATACCAGTAACAATATATATCATCATCATCATCAAATTCCTGCCATGTACCCTCAAGGGGTGTACAGGATATGACAGTACTACGTCGAGTTCTTTCCTAATATCCTCGTTTTTAATATGATATTGCCATTGATGCCATCTGTTCACGCCTATAATCTTTCTCAGGACTCTTATATCTGCGGTCTCTAGTCTTTGGTCAAGTGTTTTACTTCTGACCCAGCTCTCATATCCATAAGTTAAAACTGGTTTGAACACTGTCTTGTATACAGCAAATTTAGTGTTTCTCTCTTATTCCATATGAAATTATTCAATTGACTTCCTACTATACCAGCTTTATTGATTCTGTTCTCTATTTCCATATTTAATTTACCATCTTCACTAAAAATTGTGCCTAAGTAGGTGAAATGTTTTACTTGTTCTGCAGGTTCTCCATTCACAATGCAGTTGACATTTTCAATGATTCTGCCTATTTTCATTGTTTTTGTATTTTTATAGCTGACCTTCATACCATATCTATTACAACAGCAATTGAATTTAGTCAGAGAATCTTGTAGACTTGTAGCGGATTTATTTAGAAGTATAACATCATCCGCATAAAGCAAAGAGCTGACATTAACATCTCCAATTTTGATATCAGGTTTAATACCACTTTATTTCATAATGTGATCCAATTAGATAATGAATAACAGAGGGGATAATGTACATCCTTGTCTCACACCTGATTTAACATTAAACCATCTTCCTGTACTTCCTTCAATTCTAACTGTTGACTTACAACTCAAATAAAGACTAAGTATTGCTTGATATAATGCCCCATTGACACCATATAACTGCAGCGTATTGAATAGCTTCTCTCTTGGCACCTTGTCATATGCCTTTTCCAAATTGACAAAACTTAAATACAGATCTCTGTTATATTCCCATGCTTTCTCGACTATTTGTCGTAAAGTGAAGATCTGATCCTGACAGCCTCTATTTGGCCTGAATCCAGCTTGTTCTTCAACAAGCTTTTCTTCCACAATTCTTCTCAACCGTTTCTCAAGTATACTTGCATAGATCTTGCCAGGAACACTCAGTAGGGAAATACCTCTGTAATTCTCACATTCAGTTTTATTTCCCTTTTTATATATGGGTACTATGAGAGCTCTACTCCAATTATCGGGAATTCGTCCCTCTGTCCAGGCTTTCTGAACTATGCAGTGCAGCCACTGTAAGACTTTTATACCGCCATACTTCAGCATTTCTGGTTGAATATCATCTACTCCTGCTGCCTTTCCGCATTTCAAGTCTTTGATGGCTTTTTCTACTTCAAGTATGGATATGTATTCCTGACTGCATGCCTGGTCAGTGTTTTTTATCACTGTGCTGTCATCACTGCTTGTTTTATTTAGCAGTTTTTCAAAGTAATTACTCCATACTTCAAGGATATCTTTTTCTCCTGTTTTCATGTCACCTTTATCATCTCTAACTCCTTTTACAGCACTCTTTCCTCCATTCCTAAACTTCTTCAACAACCTCCAGAATATTTTGCCACGTTCTTGATATTTATTTTCTATATTCTTGCCAAAGTGCTCCCATGACTTTTGTTTAGCTAGTTTTACACACTGTCATCACCTTATTTCTTTCTCCCCTTCAACATGAACTGACTCTTCTTGGCAGTCTTCCAACGAGAGCTCTCCCTTCTGTGGTCGGACTATAGAAACATGCATCTTTAGTGGTGTACTGTATGGATGATATGAAAATAGAAATTTTTGGGAAAGCAAAGGATATGATGGAATAAGATCAGGGGTGAGAGTAACGGAGTGTGAGCTCTTCTGACAGTGCATCATCTTTGGAGCTCATTGGGGAAGTGGAGGCTATGTCATGCCAGCTTGGTGTTTCTGTCTTTGGTATATCTGTGTTGTTTCCTATAGATACTCCAAAGACAGAAGCACCAAGCTGGCATCACATAGCCTTCACTTCCCCCGTGAGCTCTGAAGATTACACACTGTTGAAATGGCTCGCATCCCATTACTCCCTTGACCTTATCCCATCATATCCTTCCCCTTTCCCCAAAAATTTCTATTTTCACCCCCCCCACACACACACACCCAAAGTATTCTCTGCCCACCTTTAATAATATAAAAAAACCACCGGTTTTTCAAAAAGTTCACATACCCCTTGTTACCAATAATTCTCCCACATCTCTCCACCCCCACTTTTTCCAACCCCTCCCCTCTTCCTTTCAATCATACCTCCTTCCTTTAACAGCAGATGAATGTATATCGCCACATGCTGGGATACTACTGAATAAGAAGACAGCCAGCAACATCCTACAAAGGTATGTCCGAATTATTCCTCCTATATATTCTTCATATATCTGTCTATGTAAAACATCAGTAATACCCTTAAATTTCAGTAAAAATCCAATGACATTATAAAAGGGGCACTCCTAAACAAAAATAGGCTAAATAGCCAGAAAAATCATATTTACTTAGAGGAGTAACAGGGGGATTTTCCAAGAAATAATACCAAAAATACTCTTAACAATTTCAAAATGGTTAATAAATTCTAGACTTTTATGGCAATTCCTATTTGAACGTCTTTGTGTGCCTCTAACCTTTGTAAATCTATCTAAACAATAGGCATGAAATAAAAGAGTGTAGTGTATAACACTTACATACACTATGTAATTGTTATATGTGTGGTACTTGCATTATTTAAAAAGAGAAGAAAACGATAAAAAGGTTTTAGATATTTAATTCTTTTTTAATATCACCAAATTCTACTGACTGCTTTTCTGAATGAAACTTACTACAATGATAGTGTAAACAAACTATTATAAAATGTAAACTTTTAACTGCATTTATTACACTGGAATGGTTTTTTGCCAGTGTGAAGTCGTCTATGTTCCTTCAGCCATTGCAGACATGAAAATTTTTTAACACAAAAGTCACACTCAATTACATCTGCAATGCTTTCTCCAGTATGTATGTTGATATTCTTTCCATTAGAAAAAGTAAAATTTGGTATAAAGAAATCTTTAATCTCTTTTGCCACAAAGTTTCGCAGTTAGGTACTGACAACAATACTTTGTTTCATTACTTGTTGAAGTTCCAAGGGATCTTGCTTGGAGAATTGCACATGGCCACCTTCCAGTCAATATCATCAAAAAGAGGTATTTAACATCGGAGATCCAATCTGACATATGCTACAGATTGGAAACAGTAAAACATGCATTCTACAGCTGCCCTCTTGCCCTGTGTATTTGGAATAGATTATGTAATGTGTTGGGCATTCCATTGCTTACAACAGAATATGTTATTTTTTTTGCAATACCCACCACCTGTCAGTAATAGGAAAAGATATTTAATCTTTATAATTAATGAATTTAAATACTGTTTATGGAAGGTTAGAAAGAAACACGGACTTGAAAACCAGCAATATGACATCCAGATGCTTTATAATATTGTATTGTGGAAATTTTATTGTTTAGTTAGATGATTTTTATATTTAGAAAGAAGCATTCTAGGAGATATGAAATTTATGACTTGATGGTGTAGACCACCCATATTATACAATATTCACTAGGGGATTGTTGGAATTTTTTTCCACTTGGTTAGATTACAATAAATTTAGTTTAATCCTTTATCCAAGTGTAAGTGAACAAAGTTTGCACCTGAAGTATCTTCAGGACTGAGGCAACTTATGGTAAAGGTGGACTAAGCTCTCTTCACTCATCTTAGTATCTGCCATAATGCAAAGCACATCTCCTTGCAGACATGTATAATGCTATGCATTAAAGGAAGGGCTACTACCCAGACTGGTTTCAACCTTTCTTGAGATGCTGTTTAAGTAAAGACCTCTTTAAAAATTAGGTGGTCCCCCAGATCACTCCCTACGAGTGACCAAAGGACCATTCGACTCAGCATTGTTCCACTCAGTGACAGGCTCACCCTACCACCAGACAGAGCCATAATCTCAGCGGTAGCCCCACTCAGAGATAGGCAAAAACCTACTCCAAGCCGAGCCTCTTATACCTGAAGAAAAGGGACCACTTCTGTGCAAAAGTACATTAGTGGAAGGCAGACCTAGACGTGGTGATATTAAGGTGGAAGGAATGCATAGCATTATACATGTCCACAAGGAGATGTGCTTTGCATTATTGGAGATACTAAGACAAGTGATGTAAGCTCAGTCCACCTTTACCATGACCTACCTCAGTCCTGAAGATACTTCAGGTGCAAACTGTTTGCTTACACTTGGATAAAGGATTAAACTAAATTTATTATATTCACTAGGGGAGGAGATAAAATTTTGTCTATTCTTACTATCAGAGGTTTTTTAAATAATTCCATCCTCTTAATTCAATGTGATCTTATAGTCATTTGCAGGAATGACTGGAGAGCAATCCCAGGCAGAGAAGGCCAACTTAAAGCAGTTAACCCTGATGGAGGCTATATGATACTGAGGTGGAAGTAATGGAGAAGTCATATTTATTACCATTACTTCCACCTTAGTATCACCACCTCTGGGTCTGGCTCCCACTGACGAGACCTCAATAAAGGTCGAAACCGGTTTGGGTAGTGGCCCTTCCCTTAATGCATAGCATTATACATGTACGCAAGGAGATGTGCTTTGCATTATGGGAGATACTAAGACAAGTGATGAGAGCTTAGTCCACCTTTACCACGAGTTGCCTCACTCCTGAAGATACTTCAGGTGCAAACTTTGTTTGCTTACACTTGGATAAAGGATTAAACTAAAGTTATTATAGTCTAACCAAGTGGGAAAAAACTTCCAACCTGATGAGGGCTAACCACTTGGGTAGCAGTCATCTTTGTGCTTTAGTTTCCATTGGTCTTTTGGTTGTTCATCTATCAATATAAAATTGGTGAAAAAGGAAAACTGATAGCCTTTGGCTATATGATGATATAAAAGAGCTGAGGCCTTTTCTCTATCTCTCATGCTATTTGTCTGTTTTTTCTTTCTCCTAATACTATCAGGCTCTCTTGCACTCCTATACTCTAGGCCTATGATGCCTTTACTTTTTCACCTCAATAAAGGTCAAAACCGGTCTAGGTAGTGACTCTTCCCATAATGCATAGCATTATACATGTCTGTAATTATATGTGCTTTGCATTATGTCTGTAATTATATGTGCTTTGCATAATGGGATACTAAGGCAAATGAAGTTATCTACTTTTATATATACCAGTTGCCCTGCCCTGAAGTTACTTCAGGTGCAAACTTTGTTTGCCTACACTTGCATAAAGGATTAAAAAATATATAATTTCGTGGCACTTTAACTTATATTATATGATTATTATTACATGACACCTCCAAGGAATCCAAAGACTTATCAAAGGAGGCCAGCTACTCTACAACTCCATTTCCATCACTCAATCCACCAACTACAGCAAACCATATCATCTACACCAATGCTATGTACTGCCCACCACCACTAGTATTTTCACAGACATTCACAAACATCCATGCCAAGGCAGGAATCAAATTCGCAACCTTTTGGCTGGAGAGTGGATACGTTAGCCACTCGGCCAACCAGGCTGGCAATGCCAACATCCAAGTGAAAAACTTCGAACAATCTTTAGCCTACCCATGGTACAAAACATTCTATAGGCTAGCATATAAACTTTCATAAGTGGGAATAACATCAACAAAAACCAATAAAAAGAAAACAATAAATGTATTATATATGCATGTGTGTAAATAATATGGTTCGATAACATCACAGGAGGGCACAACACACTATGGACTGCATAGTGTGTTGTGCCCTCCTGTGATGAATTCTTGGACTCTATGGAAGTATCATGTAATAATAATTCAGGTTTTATCAGCATATAATACTGAAAAATATGAATATGTTTATTATTATTACTATTATTATTATCATTATCATATCTCTGTGGAGTTGACTCATTCGTGGGAGGTCTCACTCACAAACACATTTCATCATACTATGCTTTAAAACATTCATTGTCTTCACGCTCTCAGGCAGTGCATTCCAGTAATCCACTACTCTCTGTGAAAAAAATTTTCCTTTCCTCCTCCTCTCTCCTTATACATCGTGTTCTCCCTCCCCATTATATGAAATGTCATCCACGTTAATCTAGTAATCATTCCTTACCTGTGTGTGTGTGTGTGTGTGTGTGTGTGTGTGTGTGTGTGTGTGTAGAAAGTATTTTACCTTGGGTATAATAAATGTTAAAGATACCAAGCAATTTTAAACCTGGTTTTACTCCATTTCCCAAGTAAGCAAACAGACAAACAAGTGAAGTTTGCACCTGCAAGTCTAGCTGATCCTACCGGTAGTGCAAGACCAAGGCAACTCGTCGTAAAGGTGGTATAAGCTCTGATCACTAATCTTAATATTTACCCTTAATGCCAAAACACATCTCCTAGAGGAGTTGTATGATGTTTTGCATTAAATGTATATGGCCTCCTTGCCTTTAATACAAAACATCATACATCTCCTCTAGGAGATGTGTTTTGGCATTA
This sequence comes from Typopeltis vanoorti, assembly GCF_054136105.1. Classification (NCBI taxonomy): domain Eukaryota; kingdom Metazoa; phylum Arthropoda; class Arachnida; order Uropygi; family Thelyphonidae; genus Typopeltis; species Typopeltis vanoorti. The sequence continues at coordinate 70,322,971 of NC_143555.1, forward strand.
AGGGTAAATATTAAGAGTAGTGATCAGAGCTTATACCACCTTTACCACGAGTTGCCTTGGTCTTGCACTACCTGTAAGATCAGCTAGACTTGCAGGCGCAAACTTGACTTGTTTGTCTGCTTGCTTACTTGGGAAATGGAGTAAAACCAGGTTTAAAATTACTTGGTATCTTTAACATATATATATATATATATATATATATCATATACCTGCCTTCTCCTTCTATCCACCAGACTCTGCAAACTGCAATTCCTCAATCCTCTCATATTTCAACATTTCAGAGACAGAAACTACATCAATCAATCATCTACACCAGCGGTTCCCAAACTGTGGGCCGCGGTCCCCTTGGGGGGGCTGTGAAATAATGAAAACAAATTTTAAATGTTTTAAGACTAAGTAGAATTTTTTATTTTAAAAGAAACGTATTTAACTTTTATAAAAAAAAAATCAGCTAACGCCTTTTTATTCCCGTATACGGGAGTAGGCAAGGCCATTTAGCCCTATCTAACTTTTGGAGACTGAGTGGGCAGTTCAATCTCCACTGGTACCCAATCAGAGATCGATGGCCCAAGGCTATCACTAATTAAGTGGTGCACAGTGAAGAGAGACAGCTCCAATGTGCCGCCATCTCGTGGTCCCTAACCCTAACACAATATATTTAATGTCTGAAATAATGTGGGTTCTACGATCGATTTTCTTGAGTTTACAGGATGAAAAACCCGAGTTTCCGGGAGGGAAAACTTGCTTGCCCATGCCAAAGATCGACTAACTCGGGAACCGGTCGAAAAAAGGCTTAGAAAAATTTCCTCTAGTCGCCGACTAGACTCGAATCGAAACCAAGTCTTCCTTCGTGCGGCCAAGCGCGGAAGTGTGCAAACGCCACATCCGCTGAGCTACACATTATTTCTTTTTTGTTATTTTTTTATATTTTAATGCAAAAATTCACACATTGGTGTTGGTTCACAAACTTTGCTTCCTGCGTATTTCGGCGCTTAATGAATATTAGTAAATATTGCTTATTCATGTTTTATTTCAAAGCAGTGGTTAATTGTATTTACTTCGAATGCTCTCCAGGGAAGCTCCAAATCTTCCTCTCCCTTTCATCACGCGTTCGTAATCAGGGTCTGTTGACATATCATAACTCGTTTTATATTATCACTGTCATCCAGCTAGTTTTCTGTTGCCAATAAAAGTTTCGCATATACTTCACACATGAAAAAAAGCTTAAACAAGTTCATGTGGGGAGATAGTAACACCCCTCCCTAACAGCCACTCTGCTGCAGAGGCAATAAAAACAAGTACTTTTATTATGCCAGTGAATAAGGTATGAGGAGTTTCTGTAATATATTTCTCAACAAATAGTGCAATTAGAGACAACTGGGATAAAAACACACTAATTACTGAATCACATGTCCCCTCATACAGAAACTATGCTGTATAGACTGAAACAAAACCAAAACTAACTAAAAACTATTGTTATTAATTAGATGTGTGTGAGTTCAATTTCCCAAGGCAGCAATAAAATTCAACCGAACGCGTTAAAATTCGTAAAAGTGTTAAAACTAAGTAATATATATATATGTAGGAAGTATTTATATATATATATATACAGGGTGTTCGGGATAAATTTGACATATTTATAATTAATTATATTTTTCCGTAAGTTACATGTATTAACACACACTTCTCTTCATTTAAAAGTTTGGACCCTTCTTCATTCATATACAAGATGTCAGAAAGGATGGATAGCTGGAACCCACCTGAATCATGGAAGAGAATAACTTGTATCATGATGATTCGTGCCTGCCATCAAAATAAGGATATTACGACTGCTGCCCAATGCTCCCTGAATACAGTAAAAACAATCAGGCATGAACTAGAGACTTGCAATGGTGACTACGAGGATGTAGCAAGAAGAAAGATCCCTAGCAGACGATCTGATTGCGTTCGTACAGCAGAATTCCTCGCAAATCTGCAGGAACAGGTGTTGAAGAACCCTGGCATTGGAATTCGGGCTTTGTTCGTGGAGTTGCTAACTGTAGTCAAGCCCTGGATAACAAGGGTAGCCAATGGTAGGCCGTATGTATGGCAGCAGGTTTCGGCCCCTTGCCACACCTCTGGGAAAAGTCAAAAATGGTTGTCTGAAAATTTCTACGACTTCACCAGTCCAAATGTTTGGCCTCCAAACTCCCCAGACCTTAACCCCATGGATTATTTTGTATGGGGCGCAGTTGAAAAAGACACCAATCGCACTTCCAGTAATACAAAAGCCCAGTTAATGGATAAAATTAAAACAGTTTTTGCGGCCCTTCCCAGGGAGACTGTAGCATCAGCTTGTTCAAGGTTCCGAAGCAGAATTGAAGCTGTGATCGATGCTAATGGTGGTTATTTTGAGTAAATCTTGTTGATAGTATTGTAATTAACTCTGCCTGTAATGTTTTTTTGTCAATTCATTAAATTTAATAGATACAAAGAAGATTTTCTTTTTCCTTACGAAACTGTCAAATTTATCCCGAACACCCTGTATATATATATATATATATATATATATATATATATATATGTTAAAGATACCAAGCAATTTTAAACTTTAAACCTGGTTTTACTCCATTTCCCAAGTAAGCAAACAGACTAAAAGTCAAGTTTGCGCCTGCAATTGATGCAAGTCTAACTGATCCCACAGGTAGTGCAGGATCAGGGCAACTCGTGGCAAAGGTGGAACAAGCTCCGATCACTAATCTTAATATTTACCCTTAATGCCAAAACACATCTCCAAGAAGGGGATGTATGATGTTTTGTATTAAAGGCAAGGAGCCACTACCCAGACCGGTTTCGACCTTTATTGAGGTCTCGTCAGTGGGAGCTAGGCTTTGAAATACCAAGATTTAGTAATGCAGAGCTTGTAAGTATTTCGCCAAAACAAGTTACCATAAGGTGTTTTAACCTTATTAAATAAAAAAAAATCTCTGGAGGAGATATAAATGTAGAAAGTATTTTTACCTTGGGTATAAATATGTGTTTTGGCATTAAGGGTAAATATTAAGATTAGTGATCGGAGCTTGTTCCACCTTTGCCACGAGTTGCCCTGATCCTGCACTACCTGTGGGATCAGTTAGACTTGCATCAATTGCAGGCGCAAACTTGACTTTTAGTCTGTTTGCTTACTTGGGAAATGGAGTAAAACCAGGTTTAAAGTTTAAAATTGCTTGGTATCTTTAACATATTTATACCCAAGGTAAAAATACTTTCTACATATATATATATATATATATATATATATATATATATATATATATATATATATATATATATATATATATATATATATATAATGAATGTTATGGCAGTTTCACATATGGAATTCGGTTGAAGAGAGTTAGCATTTCAACTCAATTGTCAGCTGTGCTTTTATCTTTCGGTTGCGCGATCTTTTGTTAATACCGCACCAATCATATGCACGTTTTAATAACCTGCCTTTGCTGTCTGTTTCGCGTTAGGCTTAATTACCGTAAAGGGAGAAAACTCACAAAAGAGAAAAATGTTCCTGGTCCGGGGATTCCCTTTAACGTATTACCTTATAACGTATTAGTGAATATTACCTTATTCAGGTAATATTCACTAATTTCATGTTATCAGTCTGTGGTGATATTATTTGATCTATTCTACGTTAAAAAATTTAACCCTGAGATCGATAAGTGACTGATAAAAAATAAAATAAAAAATTCCCGCGAACAATCAGAAGAAGCAGAAACAGACTAAAAAAAAAAAAGGACAGTATTTCATATTTTACCAGAACAGCCTGCATCGTCTTCAGAACCAAACGGTAAGAGGCAAAAAATGTAATATATGAATTTGATTTTTGCAATATTCGCTGTGTACGTTTTGTATTGAATATAAATACAATAAATATTAGAATAATATATCTCTCTATTACGATTTTTTTTCGAGGGGGGGGCCGTGAAATATTTTAATTTTTGCAAAGGGAGCCCTGACATCCAGAAGTTTGGGAAGCGCTGATCTACACCATTTCCAATGTGTCTTCCATCCTTTTGATAACTATGTGACCAAATCTGTGCACAGTAATCCATATATGGCCTGGTCAAGACTTGATGCACTGAGACCATAATCTCCTTACTCCTATATATTACTGTCATAATCTGTTATGCTGTCCTCACAATTTTAACAATAAGGACAACACAATTTCAATTGTAATATTCTATACAATTGAAATTGTGTTGTCCTCCCTACCCAACAATGCAACTAACGAAAGAACAGCTTCAAATGCAACTACATTTTCATGCTATATATATAAAAGGATGTGATGAAGAAACTAATTTCATGGAAGTATTTTTTTAATTGTTTTATTAATACAATTCTTTCGTATTCTATATCGTTAATTTGTGCATTAATGATATAGGGAAGGATCTGAAAGGAACATTGCATTTGTTCGCTGATGATGCTAAGTTGGGTAGGGCAATACTGAATGCAGAAGATGTCAAAATTTTGCAGGATGATTTGGATAGACTGGAGGTATGGGCTAAAGAGAATGGATGTCAATTAATGTATCAAAATGTAAGGTTATGCATTTTGAGGTGAAAAGATTAGCAGCAGTATACTACATTGGTGGAACTGTACTCCAGGAGATTGATGAGGACAGGTGGATTGGGAGGTGAAGTTTTGGGGCACTTTGCAGAAGTGGCTAAATCAGCTCATCAAATCACTTGGATGCTGAAGAATACTTTGACGAGCAGAGATAAGCAAGTTATTGTTCCTCTGTATCGAGCCTTGATAAGACTCCATCTTGATTACTGTGTCCAGATATGGTCACCTAGATTTCTTCTTGATGAAGAGGAGTTTGAGAGGATCCAGGGGCCAGCAGGTCTATGGAATGAACCTTATGAAAACAGGTTGAAGATTTGTGGTTGATAGGCAGAAAAGGGGAGATATAATTGAGACATTCATATCTCAAGGGGTTTCTATAAGATTAATTCAGAGGATATTTTTGAGAACAGGACTGGTAGTGGGAGGACTAAGGGACATCCATCAAAGCTGGGCAAGAATGTGGTTAGTAAGGGTGTTAGAGCTGGTTTTTTTTACTTTTAAGAGTGTGAATGAGTGGAATAAGCTGCCGGAGTCTGTTGTGGTTGCTATGACAGCGAATGAGTTCAAGGCAAAGTATGATAGATACTGTGTGAATGTCGAATAGTTATGATGGACATGATGATTAAGGTCTCCCTCGATGAGTCTAAGGACTCCTTGGAGTCGCCCGTAATAATAATAATAAATGCTCCAAAGATCGAACAACTTGGGATTCAGCTGAAAAAAAGACCTAGAGATTCTCCTAGTTGGCGAATCGAACTCATGACTGCTTCTTGTGACATTTTATTGGAAGTATGTTAAGTGCTACATAGGCAACCTATACTGTAATAGATACCTACTTTTTTTTTCATTTCGCTTTATTTACAAAATCTGAGATTTCTTAGAGAATATGATAATGGAAAGATGATATGACAAGAATGAGGTGGGTGATGATTAAAGAAAATTAGAAAACGTTTTTCTGGTGTGAAAATTGGAGATGTGACTGAATGCAGGAAGTGGGTCTTTAAAAAAAAAAGACTCTGGCTGTGAATGACAATGAAGGTATGTTGGAGAAATTGTGTATGGAATTTCTTTCATGAAAGAAAAAAAATGTATCTTAACAAGTTTAGACTGCTTGTTAAGAAGAGAAAAAACTGGAGAACTCAGAAAGAGCCGATATAAATTGATAGGAATACTTGATAGTGATAATTATTTCCTATTCTCTTAAAATTTGCTTTTTTTCAGAGAATTCATCCAATCTGCTGTGTAGGTGAAAGTTAAAGAGCAATGTTTTACTCTTTTAAAAATTACGGTTAAACATGTTATCCATAATCCATTTGAGGAATAAAATCATGCTTGTACTTTAATATTATGCAAATATGAAGTATAATGTAATTAGTTATAATCTGTATGAATAACAACTCATTGCAGACGGTGTTCTGTTCCATAGATTGAGTCTTACTTTTCATTAAAGTCACTCACTATAACGTCCTCGTCAATATTTGAGCACTGTATTCGCTGCTTCTTGATGCAATATTAAAACAGCTGCAAGTTTGAAATAGTTTGTTAAATTCTTCGCTATAGGACTAATCTTTATTCTCTTCATCTATTTCGAGAAAAGAAGCTAATTATCTAAGTGTGCAAATTGCAGCGTTATTATTCAAAGCTAAGCTCCCATAATTAACCTGCCTACTTTCGAACTTACTGCCTTAAAATATTTGCCACTCAGGGTCGGCAGAAGCGGACATGCAGGTGTCGCTACGAAGGGGGAGCGCCACCAGGAAACGGTTCATAAGTTAATTTTTAAGAAACAAAATTTTTATCATAAAAACAAAAAATTCTTAGAATGATCAATATTAAAATAAATAAGGCCAGATACACAGAATAAAAATTTAAAAAAAAAGTATACTGCCGCCTCTTTGATCAGCCAGCTGTTTACAATTTTGCAGCTAGAGCAGGCTAAATGCTTGCCTGCAGAATGTTGTGTCTACTTGCAATCTATCTAAAGTGAAATGGGAACGGTTTTTATGCGCAGAAACGAATTTTTGTACAAAACATTTGTTGCTAGTTAACCAGTCATATGGTACACATCTCAGTAGGCTACTGACAGTAGCGCAGTGCTGACTATTATTTCGTCTCATGTAGTGTTGTGTAATAATTTCTTGTGGGTATAAAATAGAAATGGAATCAAAAATTTAAAAAAAAGTTATTCGGTGCACAAAATCAAAAGCATCATGCTGCGAAAGAAGCAGATATTAAGAAACAAACTGGGGCTCTTAATAAATTTGTTAAAATATTCTGATGCAGATTGTAACCAACTCGATACATCAGAAATCAGAGTCGAAGAACCGTGCACATCATCCAGTTTGCATGGAAGTATTATTGGAACTATTGAACAAGATAATTGAACATGATTTAAGTAAAAAATAGTTAGGATTTAGTCAACTACAACAAGATTTAGTTGTAGTTGACCACGAATCTACCACATTGTTAGTGTCTGTGAATTTAGAAGATCCAGGTGAATGGGGAAATATTGATGAAATATTACGAGTTGTTTTAATTGAAATGGGGCCTGTTCAAAATAAAAATATATCCCAGAGATACATATGGTCGTAAATTTGGCGACACGCATTATAATAGAAAAATGGAGCTCTTGCCAAGAACATGGCTCATTTATTCCGAAACTTTAAATTCTGTTTTTTCCTTTTGTTGCAAACTTGTCACACCTACTGAATCACCTATCACCTACTGAGTCTTGTAGAAGGTTATAACGATATTGGAGAAATGTAAGTACAACTTTACATAGACATGAGACTAGTTTAACTCACATGACAAATTTCTTGAAATGGAAGGAACTTGATAAAAATTAAAAAAAAAAAAAATCTATTGATTTCCAGACGCAAAGCATGTATGAAATGGAAAAGAAAAAATGGTAGCGTGTTTTAGAACTCTTGATTGAAATTATAAAATTCCTTGGTAGTCGAAATTTAGCTTTTCGTGGATCATCTGATAAATTATATGAAAGAAATAACGGCAACTTTTTAAAATTAGTCGAACTGTTTGATCCCGTTATGGAAAATAATGTTGAAAGTGCCCTACAACAAAACAATAGGGTACACTATTTGAATAAAGACAGTCAAAATGAAATATTAGAAACTTCAAGTAACGCAATCAGGGATACAATTTTATTATCATTTCGCAAATCTAAATATTATTCCATAATTTTAGACTGCAAACCTGATGCAAGTAAAACGGAACAAATGACCATTATTATTTGCTTTGTTTCCTGTGACAATGGAATTGTCAAGATCAGCGAAAACGTGTTGGGTTTTGCAGATATATCAGATTCCACAGGACGTGGTTTATGTGCAACAATAATGGAATAACTGGAAAAATGAAACATTCCCATTGAAGACATGCGAGGTCCAGGGTATGACGGGGGGGCGGTAAATATGAAAAAAAAAATACATATGGGCTCCAAAATTTGCTTTCGAACAAAAATTCTCGAGCTTTTTACATGCCATGTGCTGCTCATGCTCTAAATTTAATCATTAACGATGCAGCCAAAGTGAATGCAGATACAATTAGTTTCTTTGCAATTATTCAAGAAATATAAAATTTCATTTCATTCTCTTACAAACGTTGGGCAATCCTTTTAAAGTTCGTAAAAAATTTAACATTGAAACAGACCTCAGAAACGCGATGGGAAAGTAAAATTAATGCAATCCGCCCTCTACGATATCAGTTAGGAGAAATTTATGATGCACTTTTTTGAAATTTTAAATAGTGAAAATTTTAATAAAGAAACTCAGCATTGAAGCACAAACATTATGTGCTAAAATAAAAGACTACAAATTTATTTGCTCTCTTATAACTTGGCATGATTTACTTAACAGAATAAACCCTGTGAGTAAAATGCTTCAAGACAAAAATATGAACATTACACTTGCTTTAGAATCTATCGAAAACTTAAAAATATTCTTACAAGAGTATCGATCAGATACAAATTTTAAAGAAGTTCTAAAAACGGCAAAATAACTCAGTGAAGAGGTGGGTGGAGAACAAGAATTTAAAACTGGTACGAAAGTTCGACGACGAAAGAAGACACAACAATTGGCCTACGAGCCTCATGACGAAACGCCACAATCGCCAGAAGATAAATTTAGAGTGAATGTGTTTTATACACTTCTAGAGGTTGCAATGTGTTCGTTAATAGAATGTTTTGAACAACTAAAAACATATTATGATAATTTCAATTTGTTGTATAGATTACTACAAATTAATAACGAAGATTTACGAAGAAATTGTGACGATTTAGCGATTCTCTTGAAGGACTGCGACAATAAAGACGAAAATGCAATAGAACTATATGACGAGTTATGTGCCTTCCGGGATATTTTTCGGAAGGATAATTTAAATATTCAAAAGAAGTTCTAAAAACGGCAAAATAACTCAGTGAAGTTATTTTTAATTTTATTCTTAATTATTAATATTCTTAATTTTATTGTGTCCAATAACTTATCTTTCCCTAACTTTTCAATTGCTTTAAGAATACTATTAAGCTTACCTGTTAGTGTATCGAGCGGTGAACGTTCCTTTTCCAAGCTGAAAATTGATAAAACCTACTTAAGAACAAGTATGTCACAAAAAAGGCTTGTTAGTTAGTTTGGCGCTAATAGCTATTGAAAATGATATATGTGCGGAATTAGACGTTAAGACCATTATTTCTACTTTTGTGAATATGAAATCAAAAACCCTAAAATTTTAATTAAAAAATTTTCAAGTATATTTATGTAATTTAATTTATTTTCTGTTATTCTGTAAAGATGTTATTTTTTGAATACTTATATTAAATGTTCTAATTATTTCTGAATTCTTTTCTTATTTTCTCATCTATCTTGAGTTTCTTTTATTTTCCTAAAAGATAGTTCCACTTATAAAAATTATTAAAATTTTTTTACAAGTTACTAAGAATTTAGTAACTTGTAAAATGCAAGAATTTTTTAAACTTTAGTTCAAATAAATTTTAACTTTAATTAAAATTCATTTTAATTTTGTTAGCGATTCGGGTTGGTGAGAAGGCTATAATCCCTGTATCATTATATTCAACGATTAAAGTGAAGTGGCTTTATCAAAATTTGCTTTAACATTTGAGAATTTTTTGAATATTCGGGTTTTTAACGATTATCCTGCTTAGTCAACACTCCCGGTTCGTTAATTTAGCGAACCAACGTGTGGCTGTTCTGTCAAGATTTATTTAAGAAATTTCAAATAATTTAAATTTTTATTATCGTAAAATAACCACACACTCCCGGATCGTTACAGGGGCGCTTAGATAGAAATTACATGCAGGCGGCAAAGTCCCTAGCGCCGGCTCTGTTGCCACTGAATATTTTTCTGACAATTATAAAAAAAGACAAAAAAAAAAAAAGAGCGTTAGTGGTCATGGATACTACCGAATATAACAGGATAGAGAATCTTCCATTACGAAATAGAATCACTTTCCAAATAATCGACCGCAATCTGATTAAAAGCTAAATCAAAATACCGAATGCTTTACCAAATGGAGTTATCAGCTTAGACAATGATAACATAAAAAAGTTGAGATCTTTTTGAAGTAGACCTCTCTCGCATTTCTGAGACTTTTAAATTGCACAGATTCTCCCAACTATCTGATTGCCAATTTTTTTTATGTATCTTGAACACTATATCTATCTGTGTACAATATTCTTTATTAAAATTCCATTGGATTTGCTGACAAAATTTAAAAATTTGTTGTTACAGACAGATATTATGGTGAGATTTCCACTCAATCCGTTTTCGCGAATGTTCTATTGGAAAATCTTTTCAGTTGCTCTCACAAAATGTTCCTCTAAACATTGAAAGTAGTTGATTTTGTTATGCAGTTAGGATGCTTCAGCTCTAAAAACATTCTCTAAGCAGATAGAGGGCACAGCCTAACTTGGTCATTTTGAACAACTGAAAGACTTGTTCTCCTTACACATCAACAGTTTTCTTTTCTGGGTTCGCTATGCTGACATACTTGCTAGCTGGCATCATCCAGAAAATGTGCCAAATAGTAAAGTTTGTTGCCATCCTAGAATAAGCAGTTTACATTCCCAATTAAATTCACAGTCCTTTTCGTTCTGACACAGGATTCAATATAGTTTTCTCTATCGTAAACTCCTTCACTGGTAAGTATATTCAACAGAATTTGTTTATCATTTTTCATAGATAAAAAGACTAATTTCATTAGAATTAATCTTAATCTGTTCTAACCACTATGGCCTACAAAAAATGATGGATATACCATCAGTAAAGATCGCGGAGCTAAATGGTTTTAACCCACAGAAGATCCAACATATACTACTGCTCTTAGCTCCAACACTGAACATACTGTTCTGATCACTACATTACTGGCATCTCTGAACCAATCTCAGGAATCCAGAGAATAAACTCATCAAACTGTCTATCTTATTCTGTTGTAAATTTTCATTTCTCTCAGTTGTCTATTGAATACTGTGTAACATAAAATGCTTCTTTAGAGTTCAATGGACCTTTAGCTCCGATTACTGAAGCAATCCTAAGTGGCATGCTTTCTTCATGCGTACAATCGCGATTATTGGGAATTTTGGACCATTCTTCCTGTAGGCTTATAATGACGTCTTAGACTTGTGTGAGACGGACGTCCCGTCACCACACTGGACGTTCCACTTCATTCTTCAGATGTTCAATAAGGTATGAGATCAAAGCTGCGCGGAGGCCAGTAAAGTGTAGCGACGTTCATGTCCACAAATCACTCAGCTACAGGAGCAGCCTTATGACATGATGCATTGCCTTGCTAGTCAGTTCCGTAGAAACGTCATAAACTGCGAAGAATTGCATTGTGTAGAATGTTCAGATACTTCACGGAGTTCGATATTCGGCGCATCAGGAACAGAGGTTCAAAACCAACCAAGAAAAACAGGACCATACCATCACCTTCGAATTTCATAGTTGGGGTTAAGCACTCTAGTAAGAGACATCCGCCACACCCATCCATATGCTTGGTAGAGTATGTAGCGTGATTTGACGATCCATAACACAGCTTTCCAAGTCCTTCTGTACATGTACTTTGCACCATTGAGGACGTCGCTGCATGTTAGTTCGGATAATGTGGGTCTTACATATTGCTGCCCTACCATGAAAAATCATGTCGTGAGACTTAGATCTGAATGTTTTGGGCAGATTCGTGTTCCAGTGGGTTCTCGGATATCCGCAATCAATGTGTCAGTCAGCGAATGCCGGTGGTTACATATTATCATTTGTAGCAATCTAGAGTCACGTTTGGTGAAGGCGGTGGGTCGTCCGATTCCCTTAGCCCTTGCAGTTGACTCACTGCGATTCCATCTCACTCGATTCATATTTTTTTACGTACTAGTAGTGTTTTCGAGATTTTTTCTCGAAAGAAATTAAGCTAGAAAAATGCCTGAATCTATAAGTTGTTTATTTTTGTTCATTGTTTAGATTATATTTGATCATTCAAATATATAATTAAATTGCCTGTGTAGTTTAGTAGAAGTAGCGTTTGCACTCTATGGTGTTTGACCGCACGAAGAAAGGATTTGGTCTTTCATATCTAGTCGCCGACTAGAGGAAATTTTTCTAAGCCTTTTTACGACCGGTTCCGGAGTTAGTCGATCTCTAGCACGGGATAGCTGGTTTTTTCTCCAGGAAACTCGGGTTTTTAGTCCCGTAAACTCAAGAAAATCGACCGTGGAACCCATACTATTTTCAGACATTAAAAATATTGTGTTAGGGTTATGGACCACGAGATGGCGGCACTAGCTTGCTGCCTTCTTCACTGCATACCGATGAATCAGTAATAGCCTTGGGCCAGCTATCTCTCTGATTGGCTACCAGTGGAGATTGAACTGCCCACTCAGTCTCCAAAAAAAATTAGATAGGGTAAACGCCCCGCCTACTCCCTATACGGAACAAATAGGCGTTAGCTGATTTTTTTTCTGATTGTAATATATATTGGTCTTTAATTAACCATGATTTATAAACATCTAATACAACGAACAAGTTTCGCCGACAATGCTGTCCGGCTTCTTCAGAGCTTATAACGGTAAGAGAAAAAAAACTCAAAGTGGCTGGTACAGAGAAAATGGAGTAACACTATTGTATAAATTAAACATAAAAACAGAACGCATAACATTACATGCATGGAGCATGTTGTGTTAGTCACTATTATGAGAGTATGTTCTGTAGTTTTCAGCGAAATTAAATTCTGGCTGGGTGAGTGATCTTATTAAGGTTTTCCCAATGTCAGCTATTATCATTCCCTGGTTTCTGTTAAGAAACCAGGTTCACAGAAAACCCCCAACAACAACCTTCCATCACTCAATACAGATCATTCTTATGCAAGTACAGTGTCTGAGAAGATTGCAAAACGTTTTAAACCTTTCAACATCAAAGTTGCTTTCAATCAGGTCAAGACTGTCTGTCACGTTTTAAGATAGCCAGAAGACATTAATCCTTTTTTTTTCAAACACTGTGGAGTGTACAACATTCCATGTGCTTGGGGTTTAAACCATATAGGACAAACGTCGAGAAACCTCGAAATCCGAAAAAAAAAGAACATATAAGAAATGTTAATGACAGAACAGACAACTCAGGTCTAGGCCATCATTTTGTGATTACTAACCATACCATTGATAGGGATAGCAGCTCCATGCCTTACCTAGAGGATTTCCGTTGTAGAAATGAAGCCGTTGTAGTGCTCCGTTCTGGAGAATATCTTAACAGAAACCAGGGAATGATAATAGCTGATATATGGAAAACCTTAATAAGATCACTCAGTCTGCAGAGCCTTTGTAGCTCAGTGGATGTGGGGTTTGCATACCATGGCGCTTGACCGCACGAATGAAGACACGGTGTTTCGAATCTAGTCAGCGACTAGAGGATATTTTTCTAAGACTTTTTTCGATCGGTTCCCGAGTTAATCGATCTCTGGCACGGGCTAGCGGGTTTTTTCTCCCGGAAACTCGGGTTTTTCGTCCCGTAAACTCAAGAAAATCGACCGTAGAACACACACTATTTCAGACATTAAATATATTCTGTTAGGGTCAGGGACCACGAGTTGGCGGCACTTGTTGAGCTGCCTCTTCACTGCGTGCCGCTTAATTAGTGATAGCCTTGGGCCAGCTATCTCTGATTGGGTACCAGTAAAGATTGAACTGCCCACTCAGTCTCCAAAAAGTTAGATAGGGCTAAAAGCGGCCTCTCCTACTCCCTATACAGGATTAAAAAGGCATTAGCTGATTTTTTTTTTTTTTTGGCAGAATTTAATTTCGCTCAAAACTACAGAATGTTCTCTGATAGCAGTGACTAACGCAACACGCTCCATGCGTGTAATGTTACGCGTTCTGTTTTAATGTTTAATTTATATGATAGTGTTGCTCCATTTTCTCTGTGCTAGCCACTTTGAGTTTTTTACTCTTACCGTTATAAGCACTGAAGAAGCCGGACAGCCCTGTTGGCGAAACTTGTTTGTATTAGATGTTTATAAATCATGGTCAATTAAAGATCAATATATATTACAATTTAATTATATGTCTATTTTTTTCACTTAGAATAGTCAAGAGAAATTTAGGAAGAGTTCTTTAGGAATAAGGCAATGTAGTTTTCTGCTGTGAAAGCATTGTTATATCCCCGTTTTTCTTGTTGTATCTTTAATTTACTTTTCTTTACTTATAGTTTTGTATCTCTTACTCTCAGACTTCGGTTGCCGACAAATTTGTATAGATTTAAGACTGCGCCAGCCGGCAACTAAATTCTGATACACTATCTAAAATACTTAAGGAAAATTGTAGGGATCAAGATATATGCAGTCGTAGTCCCTATTCTCATATCACTATTGGTTTCCCCTTTAAATGCAACGGCACGAAATTTTCCAAACGGTAATTCAAATCCGCAGAAAATATGACAAACTCAATTGATTATGTAAAAGAAACACATTTATTATTTCACAAAGACAAGTATACATGTTATTTAAATTCTTAACCTTAAAAGAGTCTGGGTTCCCCCTTAATTAAACACATTTAAACTTCTGCACTATGATCTCTTACTACACATAAATTCCTCACTTCTGTACATATATCTATTCTCAGACTCTCACAATTAAGTTACTTGATAATATCATATATGAAACATTATATATAAACACTAGACAATTCAGTAAATCTGACATGTAATTCTCTAGGACAATAGTGCTTATTTCTACTTAATTCTCTCCCCCAAAATATCTGTTAACATTTAATTACTTTCTGAACATATGACATCACTTTTCTTAAATCACTAAAACAGTTCGGAGCTCGGCCTCCTGTTTCGGCTGAAGCCTAATATGTTTTCCTCTTAGCAGTAGACAAAAGTATCCAAATTACAGACAGTTCTTGTGGCACATCACGTAAATAGCGCGTGTTCTTAACTTCTGTTTCTTTACTCCACGGATACTTTAATCCTACATTAATATAAGAAAATCTTCGCTTACCATTCTTGCTTTGACTAGGTATTCTGATCTGTTCACTGTATCTCCTCTGATGGCTAGCTTTGTTCCTTTGTTCTACACGAACCGAAAACACTCATGCACAGATCTGTACGCTGACATGGATTTCATCAGCGGCTCTTTCTCGAAAAAATGCGTTTGAACACATTGTAGTTGCAGCTTTGACCGATGTAACATGCATAGCAAGGGGAGATCCTTGCTACACGTGGCAGCAAGCTCTACATAACTCTCCTATGGGAAACTTGGTGCTGACGAAACTCGGAGACCAGACACAAGCGATCGAGGTAAGAGACAAGAGGAAAGCGATAAGAGAGCGATTCGAACTCCTGCCGAAACTTTTATACTTCGGAACAGCTCCCTCCCTCGGCGGTGTCGTCACGCATACTGCGGCAGCCGATTGGACGCCGTGGCTACGAACTGTCTTTACATGCCTTAAACTTGTACTTAGCTTATACATATTTATTTGTTAATACTACATGACTTTCTAATTTAATTCATTCACAATTACTATCTTAATAAACTTATGGGTGGGCTATCTTAACAGTGTTTGGAATTTATACATCTGGATATTTACATTTTCTTAGGACATTATACGGTACACTCCCATCCGGGGCACAAGCATGTCCTTATCCCTTGCTTTTGAGGTAACTTAATGTTGGGTGGGAAAAAGGGATGACTCATCAATTTTTCTGACACACAACAGCATGTTTCCTGTAGTGTTCTCTATCCCGTGTCACTGCCAATGATTTGCAGGGCTCATTGAACGATCCATCTCTAATATACAGTCTCTAGAAATAGCAGTAGTAGTGATATGTGGAGACATGGCCTATAACCAAAGCACAGGAGAGGAAGATGTAGGTAGCGGAGATGCTGATGTTGAGATGGATGAGTGGTGTGGCAAAGAAGGACAGGATAAGGAATGATTACATCAGAGGGACGGTTAAGGCGGGACCAATTGGCAAGAAGATACAAGAAAGTAGGCTGAGGTGGTTTGGACATGTAGAGAGGAAGGGTGAGGAATATGTTGGTAAACGAGTGGAGTATATGGAGTTGGAGGAAAATAGCAGGCCCCAGCTCAGGTGGAGGGATAAGGTGACAGAGGATCTTAGAGAGAAAGGATGGAGTCCGAAGGACGCCCTGGACCGGAGAACTTAGAACAGGAAGGTTAAAGATCGGTGCGCCGACCCCGTTTAACATGGGATAAGGCATAGTGAAAGAAGAAGAAGAAGTGATATTGCTAAAACAGTATTCTGTTCTGTTTTTTATCGATCTGCAAGCGGCACGTGTGGTTTTGAAACCAGAGATCCTACTGAATAGGGTTGGTTTGTTGTTTTTGATGTTTATGCATTCTGTCAGTATATGGCACGTGTTCTCCTAGCTGATTTACTTGTTGTGTGGATGAAAAACTCGAGTTTCTAGGAGAAACCTAAACATCTCTGGATGTTACTACTTATGTTTTTGCCAAAATCATTTAATGTAATTACAATAAAATAACATTGTGATTGAATTCCATAAAAATAATATCATATATAGCTTCCCATTTCAGATTAAGAATACATTATCAAACGCAAATATTTCAATTTTGTAGATCTTTTTAGAATAAATTTGATTATGGATGCACAGCTATGTTTCATAAAATTTGGGAAAGGTTTAGAAAACCAAGGAAGGGGACGCTAAATAAAATGGCGGCTTGGTTGTAAAGATGCTTATTGGAAGTAGAGAATAATGTCAAAAGGAAAATTTTAAGTTATTGTATGCTTCAGTTTATACACGTTTCTTCTTTTGTTAATTAAAATGTTTTGAAGGAATGATTATTGTTTCCGGTTTAAGTAGAAAAATGCTGCAGTACAATTTAGTAATAATTTATTTCATTAGAGACATTCTAGAACAGAAGTTCGTATCGTGATGAATATGGATAGAAAACAGATATCTGAGCACAGGAGTTTGGAAGGATAATTTTGAATGAAAAATAATAGTCAGCCATTCCTAGAAATAATAGGATGAGAGAAGCATAAATCATATAAAGATATCGGAAAACAAGTTCAGGTGAGAATGGTAAGAATTTCGAACTCTTATTTACACATAATATATTAGAAGGTTGAACGCAATAATAAATACTACAAACATAAGAAAAAATATATAATCGATTAAAAAAACAAACATATAAAAAAAACAAAGCCATGTAATAAAAATGACAAAACTAGTATCAACCAACAATACACAACCAATCACTTCTGTCATGCAGCATAACATTTTAACATCAGTTAAAACAGTACACAACCCCATCACTATCAGAAACAACCATACTATTAACAAAAAGCCAACACCAAATAACTCTGGCGCTGGAGTAATATAATACAGAACTTGAGAGTAGTGGGAATTGGGGAGGAACCAATGATAGTGATCTAATCTGATATTTTAAATCAGTCAAACCAACAAAATTGTCCATTGTTGTAAGTGAAGTGTTGCATCTTCATCCAGTTGGTGAAAGTTGAATATTGCAAACTCAGGAGACATCCTTGCAGCTATATCATGGAATGAGGAGTTGCATGGGAAGGAAATCAATTCTCCTTAGTCTCTACTCAGGAAGTATCTGCAGGGCCAGTGACTGAATGTATTCCAAAGGTCAGGAGGTTAAATAAGGTAGGTGTAAAATAGATGACTGAAGAAATAAGGTGTGCAATCTGGGAAAAAAAAAAAGGCATTGTGGAGGTAGCACAAGATGAATGGAGATAATCAGCTACATGAGTACCACAAAGAGCAAGCAAGGAAGGTGACTCACTTAATAAGGATAGCAAAAGTGTGGTATACGCAGCAGTTAGCAAATGACACTAAAAGAAATCCTGGTGAGTTTTTTCGATATGTGACCAGATGTACAGCATTTACCAGTCCTGTATAACATTATTATGTGTACAGCATTTGAAATATTTTATTCACCTTAACAGAAAGAGTAAACTACGAACATACATTAGTTGTTTATTCTGAGGAACTTTTTCATTATTATTATTTGACACCTCCAGGGAGTCCAAAGACTCATCGAGAGAGAGAGTTCATGTAAAATTATTTTTTGATTATACGTCAAACTTTTAAAATTCTACAAAATTATCGTCAATCAATGTAATCTAAATTTATGTAATACCAACATTTTATGTTTTGTTTTTACTACTATAATTTACATAGTGTATGTTTAATGCATGTAATTTGTATTCTGTTTTGTAAAACTATTTACCTATTTTTACTGTGCAATTCACAACCATCTGTAACAAATTTTAACTGGGATAATGCCCTTAATAAATGTTATTATTATTATCATAAAACAAAGTTTAGATATGATATCTGTTGCTTTTAAATTTCATTCATAAAATAAACAATTACACGTGAAAGCAAAAGCTGTATTTTCCCTTTTTTTTTTTAATAATAAAGGTAATTTAAGTTATTGTTAGTTTGAGGTCTTTCAGTACTTCACTCATGTCGATACAAAATCGATTGTGGAGTAGAGGAGACCATGAAACGATATATTGACCATGGTTATAGTAATGATAATTTAAAGAATGATATTTTATTGTATGTTTCAAAATCAAAATTTACCTGTAGACATTGTATTACAAGTGTTGTTTTTGATATCATAGATCCCAGGTATTCGCAGAAGTGATACTTTGCTATATCTTTTTTTATATGTTTAAAAATTGGAAAGTTTATAATTATTTTAAAATATTTAATTATTTTTTAATAATCAGGTTTAAACCATGTCAGTAAAAAGAAAATGAAGGGATTGCAAACTGACAGATAATTTGAAAATAGAGTATCCATTTATTAAGGAGTATGAACAGGAGGGATATGTTTCATGTACAATCTGTTTGGGAAATTTTTCTGTGACCTCTGGAAAAAATCACGATATCACAAGGCATTTAGCTTCTGATAAGCATAAGAAAGCTCTATAGGCAGCTTCTTCATCTGTAAAGATGAAGAAGCTACCAATTTTCTCTGTCAAACTGAATTTGGGATGAAAGAAAGAGAATTAGTGATTGCAAAGGCTGTGTTTTCTTTCCATACCATATATCACAATCAAACTTTTAGATCCATGCACTGTACAACCAAACTGACCTGCAAATTCACATGTGCAAGGAAAAAAGCAGAAGCTATCATGAAGAATGTATTAGCACCATATGCATTGAAAGAGCTTGGTAAGGAATTACAAAATATAAACTTTATATCTGCGTTTTCTGATGCATCAAACCATAAAGATGTAAAACTTTTTCCTACTATCATTCGTTATTTTGATTCAAAAAGTGGTGTGAAGAATAAGATTATTGATTTTGTGTTCAAAATCAATAATCTGGGGAAACTGCAGAGCTTATCAGCAATTCTATCTTAACTGTTCTTGAAAAAAACAATTTATCTAAGAAGGTTGTTGCATATTGTGCTGATAATGCAATTACCAATTTTGGTGGTGTAGCTAGAAAGGGTATTAACAATGTCTTTGCTATATTGAACAGAAGTTTAGAGCAAAATATTATTGGAGTAGGTTGTGCAGCTCATATAGTTCACAATGCCATTCAAACTGCTGCTGATCTTTTACCACTAGACATAGAGTCTATTGTAACAAAAATTTATAGCCATTTTTACATTTACACTGTCAGAGTAGAATCTCTGTGGAGAAGCAGAAGTTGAATATCACAAAATACTAGGCTACAGTAAAACTAGATGGCTAGCTTTAATGCCTGTGATCAAGAGGATTCTGAAATTATATAGTCCATTGAAGTCATATTTCTTATCCCTTGATAAGTGTCCAAGAATAATTGAACTCTTTTTCAATGATAATACCTCTCGGTTGTGGTTAACATTTCTTCATAGTCAGGCATCAGTATTTGAGACTATAGTCAGAAACATTGAAGGAAATGACTGTACAATAACGGAAGTCTCAGAGAAACTTGATATGCTAAAAGCAAAATACAGAGAATGTCTCGAATCAAACTACGTTCCTATTGGCATAAGACGAGATTTAAGAATTTTAGAAAATGAGGGAAGCATAAAAAAAAGTTGTTTATTTCTCATGTTAAAACTTTTTACAGTAACTGCTCGGAATATTTGGACATGTGTAGGGTTCATATATTTTTGAAAAAAAATACGGGACACTTTCAGTTTGAATAAACCAAAAAAATTTTTTTTTTTTCTTATTTACGAACATTAGCAAAGGGAAAAGAATTTAATTAATTATAGCAATCTTAAAATTGAACTTTAAACAATACTAAATCATTGATCTTTGCCTGTGATATACTTCTCAGATGACTGTATTTTCTCAAGTAAAGAATGATTATGTTTTACCAAGTTATGAAATTCCGCACAGTCCTCATTGAAAAACACTTTAACAATGAGCCACAGTTTCTACAGATAACTTATTCTTTTCGTTTGTCCATAAGGAGTTCATCTGGGAAAACAGTCTTTCAATACTAGCATTTGTGCCAGGAATGCAGCAGAAGAACTCAACAATCTTCTTCAAATTTATTAATTCATTTACTCTAACACTGTTGAATAATTCATACAAATTTTTCCTGTAGATTTTGCTTTAATTTCTTCTTTCTTCTCTGTAATTTTTCAAGATCATCACCTCATCAAACAGTTCAGGTTCATTGATTTTTGTGTTTGGGCAGATCTCTTCAATAGTTGTTACACTTTTCTGCACACTTTTCCAACTGAGACTGGCTTCTGGATTCTTCAATAAAATTCAAGACAAACTTTCAAAAGTAAGAGTGTCAGAAGACCATTCTTGGATGTATTTTATACAGGTGTTATAAAATTCATTTTTATAATTACCATAATTCTTCTCAGTGATGAGTCCATCTTCAATTAATACCTTCAGTAAGGACTGTTATTTCCTTGTTGCAGACTCATTATTTAGTCTCTGATGAAGTTTCTCTAAGAGGCTTTCAATAATGGATTTTGCTTCAGCAAGAGTGATTCTTCACCTTCAATTGCACAAATTATTGCATGAAACATTTCAGATCGGCATTCTAGAAATGTGGCTATTAGCTCTGAAACTGGATTACTAAAGAAATTTTTTAGAAGCAATGGTGGTTTATCAAATGAAAGAACATATGATTTGAGAACTTCGTACATCTCATTCATCCTTTTGAGAGCAGGGTACGGAGACAACCATCGCGTTTTTGAGTGCCCTAACACTGTTTTGTACTCAGTATTTAAAAAGTTGCAAAAACCTTTGAGTGTATGCACTCTAACAGTATAGATATAAAAATGCTGATATAATTTTTCAATGACAGCTTGAACGTCCATGGACAATGTATCAGCTGCACATTGTACAGCATTATTTATGATATGGGATGAACAACCAACTCCTATCAATGTAATTCAATTTTGATATCAATTTATGAAAAACATTGTTCTTTCCTCTTCTAGAACTTCAACCAAAATTTGTATTAGTATTATCTGCTGACAAGGCAACAACTTGCTTTTCAATATTTCACTTTGTCACTAGTTGCCATGCATATTCTGTACATTGGTCTGCAGTTTCACACGGTAAATCTAAAAACTCTAGAACCATAGTTTTGATGGCCTCTTCTGGTATGAAGTATCGAACTAGAACTGGAACTATTTTCAAAGCACCGTGGTTAGAACTGTGTATTATTATCGACACATAATTAACTTTCTGAAGTTCGTTTCTGAAAACAGCCATTGCATAAGGTGCTAATGCACTCACAATTATAGCTTAAGTCTTCTTTTGATCGCAGGTGAACTTTTTGTCATATAGTTTCCGGATTATTTTCGACGTGCAGTCCATCGAACTGAAACTCTGATTGTGCATGTATACATGATATGCAAATGTAGCTTCATCAGCTGTATTTGCATATCATCAAAACAGTGGATGAAATGGAAAGAAATCCATTTCTTTCCATTTCATCCATTGTTTTTTTTAGAAAAATAATCTGACACTTTACTACTTACACTTGCATTTGTTGCTAATTTGTATCTCTTTGTAGGGATGTGCTTCTATTTTACACCAATGTGTTCTATGCATCATTCCCATAATCTGCTGTGTTGTCCTCACAGTTGTAACAAATGTCCATGAAATTTCAAGTCCCTATCTATCATCATCCCCTCCCCCCAGCTTTTTCATATTCTCCACCTCTGCTAAAATATTCCCACAATCCTATACTCTGCATCCCATCTTTGCTTCCCAAATTTCAAAACCTTCACTTTGTAACATTATATTGAATTTCCATATACTTACCCATTCAGACAGTCTATTTAGGTCCTCTTTCAGAGATACAACATCTGCAACTTCTAATAATACGCCCCAACTTTGCATCATCTGCAAACATCTGTACATCACCATTTAAGGCCTTCTAATGTCATTTAGATACAAATTAACAACAATGGCGCAAAACAGACCCCTGGAGAATGCCACCTAGTGACCTTCCTCTTACTCCCCCCCATATGCAACTTAATGATACTTTTCAGACAGCCAATCTCAATCAAATGTGCTAATCTACTATGCAACCCCCACCTGTACCAATTTAACTACTAGTTTGTCATGTGACAATCTATTGAAAGTCTGCAAAATCTAAATGTCCCTACTGTATATGCATCCCCTTGTCCAATGTATTCATTACCTTGTTATAAAAAGTAAGCAGATTGCTAAATGATCTTCCTTTAGCAAACCCAGGCTATCCATTAAAGAGAATTCTACTGCTGCAACCCAGTTCTGAATCCATGTCCTCACTAGCTTCTCCAACACCTTGACCACAACTCCAGACAAGCAGATTGGTCTATAATTCAAAGCTGTAGTCTTATCACCTCCTTTATGAAGCAGAACAATTTTGCAATCTATCCACTCCTTGGGAACCTAGGCTAATTTAAGACTCATGTTAAAAATATAAGCTAAAGTTGTTAACTCCTGGAACATTCCATCAAAACATGCAGTGATATTTCATCAAGTCCTATGGCCTTGATGACATCAAGTTTACTCAATTCCTCATACACCTCCTGCTCAATCACCATCACTGGTTCCTCCCCATTCTCACTGCTCTCAAGTTCTGCATTATGTTACCATTCCAAAGATGAAATGCTTTAATGTACCGCCTCATTAAATAACTCTATTGTATTCTCCTCAATGTTTATCATCCTCTCATAATCAATCTTCCTTCTACTGTTATGTGACCAGATGTACAGCATTATGCTGTATTGTACATCATTTACCGGTCCTGTACAGCATTAGTATGTATACAGCAAAACGTACAGCATTTGAAATATTTTATTCACTTTAACAGAAAGAGTAAACTACGAACATACATTAGTTGTTTATTCTGAGGAACTTTTTCATGTAACATTATTTTTTGATTATATGCAAACTTTTAAAGAGTATTTTCAGTTGTGAGTAAATTATGGACTGCCAAGAAAACACAATTAAAACTTGAGACAATAAAGGCCATTCTTATTGTGAAATATCAGAGGATGATGAATTATTGAAAAGAATTCATTCTTCCGAAAAATATGTTTAAATTGTTCATTTGGAGAGTTTTAATAGATATTCATTGTATAAGATAAATAAGTTTTGTGTGATATTTACTTTTAATAAATATCTATTTATTGTATAAATAAAATAAGTTTCTTTGGGATATTTACTTTTGCATCCATTATTGAGAATTTAAATAAAAATTTCTTGATAGTTTAGCAGTAACAATATTATTAATTAGTAATAATAACAAGAATAAAAGCAGAATATTTTATTGAAAAGGTATGATTTGTTTCTGTTGGGATAAGAAGAAATACAGCATAGAAGGCAAACCTGCAAAGCAGGAAACAAAAGTTATGCAACCAGTGGAATGTGTCCAGCATTGGTCCTTGGAGGGAAGGCAAACGTACAAAGCATGAAACACAAGTTATGCAACTAGTGAAATATGTCCAGCATTGGTCCTTGGATAATCTGGTCACTATATTCTACTGTATTCTTTCTTTTAGGCTTACATGGTGATCCAAATGCATTTTTGAAAATTATGGAAACAACTACCGTGTTTGAATAAAAACTTTAGTTTAATATAACTAAAATCTACATTCGACGTTTCAACCTTTATGTTAAGGTCATCTTCTGGAGCATACAACTATACACAGAAAACAAGCTACACTACAATCAAACTGGTTTGTTAAAGACACTGACCAACCGCTACAACAATTGTTGGCCTGACCTCTGGTGAAAAAAAAAAAAAAAAATCATACATCAACGTTAGAGTCCTATTATTAGTGTTATCTATTGATTGTAGAAATACATTGGGCACAACAACAACAAGTATCTATCTATATACATACATTAACATTATGTACACATTGGAGCCAGTTGGTATGGAATGGTTTCTAATACTAACTGAAGACTGGCTAGAGTCCTGACTTATGCTGGATCCTATATATTAGGTAGGCTGAATGAGTGCCATCCAGATCCTTGGAATTTTCATGCCATCTTTGTTGTTGATATTTGGGTGGTTTATCAGGATTTCGCAGGCTTCCTTAAATTTCCTTTCGTACCAGGTTTTGTGCGGTGTAAAGAGCAGGTGCTTTTCCAGTTGATTTGGTGTAAGGTGTTGAGTGTGTGGTCTGAGAAGCCTGCTTCACCATAATGGTTATATTTAATGTGTCTAATGTGTTCTTTCTTGCATATAGGGATTGTCGGTCCTGTTTCACCAATGTATGGTAAGTTACAGGTGCAGCGGATGCAATAGACTCCAGGATGTGCTAATGGGAGGAGAGGATCCTTAGAGGAGTTGAATATGGTTTTAAGTTTAGTGGGTGGTTTAAAGGTGGCATTGAGGTTATAATTTTGTAGGATTCTGTTGATTTTTTCTGATAACCCTTTAATGTATGGGATGGCTATGGTTTTACTGTAATCTAGATTCGTTTTTGTTGTAGTTTTATGGAGTATTTTATTAACAGTATTTTTGTTATAGCCATTCTTTATGAACGTGTCACTGATGATTTTTAGTTCTTGTTTCAGGGCTTGTGGTTAGAGCAAATTGTTGTAGCTCTGTTTTTAAGGGTGTTAATGACTCCATATTTTTGTGATGGGTGATGGTATGAATTAGCATGTATGTATTGGCCAGTGTGTGTTGGTTTTTGGTAGACCGTGAAGGATAGATTGCCTGAAGAAAGATGTGTGACTCGAATGTTGAACATAGATTTTAGTTATATTCAACTAAAGTTTTTATTCCAACACGGTAGTTGTCTCCATAATTTTCAAAAATATATTCTACTGTATAGTAACCAGATTATCCAAGGACCAATGCTGGACACACTCCACTGGTTGCATAACTTTTGTTTCCCTGCTTTGCAGGTTTGCCTTCCCTTGAAGGACCAATGCTGGCCACGTTCCACTGGTTGCATAACTTTTGTTTCCTACTTTGTGGGTTTGCCTTCCCTCCAGGCATATATTCTAAAATTGCTGTTTTTCTTCTTATCCCAACAGAAACATAATCATACCTTTCAATAAAATATTCTGCTTTTATTCTTGTTATTATTACTAATTAATAATATTGTTACTGCTAAACTATCAAGAAATTTTTATTTAAATTCTCAATAATGGATGCAAAAATAAATATCCCCAAAAAACTTATTTATTTTATTTATACAATGAATAGATATTTATTATTATTATTCCTGACATCTCCAAGGAGTCTGAAGACTCATCGC
The DNA here is from genome assembly GCF_054136105.1 of Typopeltis vanoorti. Lineage (NCBI taxonomy): Eukaryota > Metazoa > Arthropoda > Arachnida > Uropygi > Thelyphonidae > Typopeltis > Typopeltis vanoorti. The sequence goes on from NC_143555.1 coordinate 70,348,790, forward strand.
AGGAGGACACCTACAGCTGTCTCAACCACTACACCGAACCTCTACTACGAATCGTCTCCATCAACTGGCCACCACAACTAGTATTTTTTTGTCTGTAAATTGCGTGTGTTCTGAAGGGCCGATTTGTCTGTATGTGGGATGAAAAACTTGAGTTTCCGGGAGAAAAAAACCCAGCTACCTTCGTACGAGATCGGCTAACTCACCTTCGATTGAAATCGTCCAGATAAAGATTCCTCCTGTTGCGATGAGAATCAAACTTAGGCCTATTCCAATCGAAGGGCACAATGTATCATCGTTCTTCCAATTGCGCTACGGAGGCGTTAGCAACTTAAAAACAATCAAAAGCAACTTTTATTTAAGTTCTTAATAATATATGTAAAAGTAAATATCACACAAAACTTATTTAACTTATACAACGAATATCTATTAAAACTCTCCATTAAACATATTTTTCGGAAGAATGAATTTTTTTCGATAATTCATCATCCTCTGATATTTCACTCATAAAATCTTCACAGGAATCAACCATATTATATTTCACAATGAGAATGGCCTTTATTGTCTCAAGTTTTAATTGTGTTTTCTCTGCAGTCCATAATTTCTTCATAACTGAAAATACTCTTTCTGTAACAGCATTTGTCCCAGGTAACTGATTCCACTGATTTCTTTTATATTACCATAAGGCACTTTTTGTTTCTCAAAAAATGCAAATATCTCAACCCATTTATCTCCTGTATGAGTTTTTTCTCCTTCCATTCTTCAATTTTTGAATCAATTATTATGATTATTATTATTATATCACACCTCCAGGGAGTCCAAAGACTCATCGAGAGAGGGCATTAACTCTACAACTGTTCGTCTCAATACTCCACCAACCTTCATCATCTAACACTAACGGCAACTGCCACCACTAGTGCTTTCACAGACAATCAGAAAAACATCCATGCCCACGGTGGGATTTGAACCTGTGGCCTTTTGGCTGGAGAGTGGATACGCTAACCACTCGGCCAACCAGGCCGGCTGAAATGCTGTTACAGAAAGTATTTTCAGTTGTGAATAAATTATGGACTGCAGAGAAAACACAATTAAAACTTGAGACAATAAAGGTCATTCTCATTGTGAAATATAATATGATTGATTCCTGTGAAGATTTTATGAGTGAAATATCAGAGGATGATGAATTATTGAAAAAAATTATATACTTCTTTAAACAAGAAACCTCATCATAAAGGTTATTTTCATATATTCCATGATTTTTTCCAAAATTAGAATCTATATACTACAACAATGCCTCAAAATCATTTTACGAGGCTTTCATCAGGCCTGATATGGATTACTGTGCACAGATTTGGTTGCCAGGTTTTCAAAAGGATATTGAGATTTGAGAGGGTTTAGAGATGATTGACTAATTTGGTTTCTGTGATCTGGAATATGAGGACAGATTGAGAGAATGCAAATTACAGTCTAGTGGATAGAAGGAAGAGGGGGAGACATGATCAATATGGATAAGTTTGTAAGGGGAGTAATTACCAGATTAATGTGGATGAGATTATTTTTTTTTATAGAATATCTTGAGACAGAGAGAACAAGGGGCCATCACTGGAAGCTGAATAAGGTAGGTGTAAGAAGGGGGCGAGGTGTAAATTTTTTGCATGGAGTTTGGTGGGTGATTGGAATTGCATTGTTTCAAAGTGTAGGAAGTGCAGGTACAGTGAATGCATTTAAGTTGAGGTATGATGAGCTGTGCATGTAAAAGTGGGACCTCTCACAATGAGTCTCTTGACTTTATAGAGGTTTTGTTGATGATAATAATAATAATACCACCTAGTAAATAGACTTGGCAGTATCAAGAAAAAAAAAGGGGTGGGGGATCCAAATATAGTAAAACAAATTGACAAACTACAATAGCAGACAACAAAAATGAGTAAATTTTTGTTGTCTATATAAGGAATCTTATATAGACAATCCTTATATTTTGTTAATATAAGGAATCACGACGTTCCTTATATTAACCAACACACTACTAGGAAAAACTGCATAAAAATAAGAAATAAAATATCACATATACAAAAAAAATTAATGCACCAGCAAATCATTTTGACAACAATTTGTCAAAAAAATTCACAAACTGTGATTACAGGTAATGAAACATTGACACAAACATATTAACAAATGATCTATTGGAAAAGAACATAAAATATAATAAATAAAACAGAAATGCATTAACACAGCACCATGCTGAACATAAGAAAGAAAGAAAAAAAAACTCCATAAACATAATCGAAACAATATCACTGCTGGCGACATTCCTCATATAGTCATGTGATTTTGTTTAATTTGGAGTTATTGGAAAGCAGTATCTTTTGCATGCTAATACCATATTGATATTGTAAAAATATTATTTGAAACTTTTCTATATTATCATGCTAGAAAATTTACTCATACATTTTTTTATGAATTTATAAGTTGTTATTGAAGGGTGGGAAGAGGCAGTTAGGTTGGCCTGGCTGTTAATAAAATATGGTATTGCCGGATTTAGGATTACACTGAAGATTATAAAATAGTTGTCAACAGTAAGCACTACAGATTACTAGACAGCATGCTACATAGTAAAACAATAGAAGCACTGCAGCACCATTAAAAGTGTCTCTAAGTGCATTATTTATCGTCAGTCCACATTTCCGCCCAGATTTTTGAAAAGCAAGAAATAGTACAGCAGTCATTATTCAAAGAAAGTAGTTCTTATAGGGAACTTCAACTATGTTGACATAGATTAGAAAGTGAAAAGGATGGAAATGGCAGATATGCAGCTACAAAGAGATCTTTATTTGAAATATGATGAGAATCTTTGGTTTGGGAGTGCTGGATATGGATTTAGCATCAAGAGGATATGTGCATAACCAAGCTAAGATAACTTAGATATCCATTAGATATCTGATTGGTGAAAGTGATCATGCAGTCTTGACTGGAGAGGATGCAAAAGGTAAAATATTCAGCAAAGAAAAGTATGTGAAACTACAGAGCTGTTGATTATGATTAAGTTAGGAGACAGCTTGGAGCAGCACCATGCAAATAAAACTGTAAGAGAAGGAGACTTCATGTGGAGATCTTCAGATGTTTGCTGATGACGCAAAATTAGGTAAAATGATAAGGAATATTGCTGATGCTAATTTTATTATTATTACGTGACACCTCCTGGTAGTCCAAAGACTCATCGAAAGAGAGCACCCACTCTACAACTCTCCAAGTACTCAATCTACCACAAGCCGCATCATCTACACTACTGCCATCTACTCTCCTCTACCACCACTAGTATTTTTCACAAACATCCATGACAGGATCCGAAACCCTCAGCCTTTTTCTTGGAGAATGGATACGCTAACCACTCAGCCAACCAGGCCAGCAGGAAGATTTTAATAAACTTTTAGCTTGGACAAATGAGTGGGCAGTTGTAGTTTTAATATTAATAAATGCAAGGTACTGCACTCTTGGGGGGGTGCAGAGATATAAGGCTGCATACTATATTGGTGGAGCTGTGCTTCAGGAATTGGATGAGATTGAGGATCTTGGGATGATGGTAGTTAGTGCAATAAAGTTCCAAGGACACACGCTGCAAGTGTTGAGAGATTGCACATCGTATTGTTTCTATGATAAGAAATACATTAGTGTGTAGGGGGTAATGACATGGTGGTGGTGCCTCTGTATAAGGCATTGGTCTGACTACATATAGGACTTTTGTGCTCAAAGTTGCTAACCTAATTTTCATTTAGATGTGGAAATGCTTGAGAGGACCCAGAGTTGAATGACCAAAATGATATCAGGATTTTGGAGTATTGGTTGTGCAGGACAGTTGAGAGATAAGGACGTGGTATTGTAAAAGTCACAAGGGAGTAAGAGAGAGCAAATTATAGACCAGTCAGCATCTTAGAAGTTGTGGTTAAGTTATTGGAAAATTTGATTAAAGCCAGAATTCACGTATGGGTGCCTCTGCTTAATTTGTACATTTATGTGTGAAACTGTATTGGGGAAGGAGTAGACATTGCTTTGCGAAGAATAGGTTCTCATCTTAGTAATTTGCTCACATTTTATAATAAAGCTGAATAAAGGAAGTGCTATATCATGGTACTTCTGGGCATTTTAAAGGCATTTGATAGGATACTACAAGGAAATTTATTTCATAAATTGGAGTGAATGGGCTTGGGTAATATGGATGACATAGTGGCTGCTAGATATCTAAGAGTAGTATGTAAAGGAGTAAATTCCAGGAAAATGCAGGTGACCAGTAGTGTATTGCAGGACTCTGTAGGGGTGGGTGGGTGTGAGTATGTTGTTCCATCGAGTCGTTTTCAACTCCTGGTGATCCTATGAACATACATTCTCCATTCAGTTCTGTCCCTGACCATGTCTTTCAGAATTTCCAAGGGTGCTCCAGTTATTTCTTTAACTCCATCCACCCATCTAATTCTTGGTCTTCCTTCTCTCCTGCTTCCATCAACTTTAGCAAGCATCATCATCTTCTCCAGATTGTCATTTGCTCACATAATATATCCAAAGTATGACAATTTTTGCTTGATGATCATAGCTTCGAGGGAGCAATCTGACTTTATTCTGTCTATCACTGATTTAAGATCTTGCTTAAATTTGTCATTGCTTACTTTCCGAGTAATAATCTTCTAACTTCTTCAGTATAATAACCATCTTTATCAATTCAGGATCCTAGGAGCACAAAATTGTTAACTGCTTTCATTTTCTCCCCGTCTACTTCAAAATCATTAAGTTCACATGTTGCCATAACTTTTGCCTTTTTGAGGTTAAGTTTAAGACAGAATGCAATAATTCCTCCAAATCTTCTTTGCATTCTGCTAGCAAGGTGGTATCATCTGCATACCTCAAATTATTAATATTTTCCCACCAATTTTAATTCCAACTGGAGACTCCTCCAGCCCTGCCATTCTTAAAATGTATTCGCTGTACAAGTTAAACAAGTACGGAGATAAAATACATCCTTGTCGCACCTTTTACCTATTGTGAAATACTCAGTTTCTCCAAGATCTGTTCGGACAGTAGCTTCTTGTTCATAATAAAGATTCCTCAGAAGGTACTCCCATTGTTCTTAACACATTCCACAGTTTCACATGATCTACAGAGCCAAAAGCCTTGCTATTGTTGTGTCCTGAATAAACCAAGAAAAAGAATTACCAATTTTTATTCAGGAACAACTTTCTTTAAATAAGGGCAGAGAATGTGGTGTGTTGGCTATATACTGGAATGTGTTTATATGTATATAACACTAAAATAGGAGTAAGAAATTATATGACAAATGAAAGAAAATTGTAAGACCTAACCTGTTATGTATAAGGGTTAGATAATGAAATTATTTAAAATATTGAATTAATTTAAGAACCCCATTTCATGTGTCATAAGATAGCAAAATCTGTAAGTCAGAGTCCAAGGGTCACCTTTTGACCGTCCAGTGTTACATGTGCCACGGGGGGGGAGGGGGGGGGATTATGAGAAAGAGAAACTAGAGTGCCTTCTAAGAAAACACACCAAGCGCACGCGCGATGTAGTGGAAGGAGCGGGATGCAGTGACGAAAACCCATGTGACTGCATTGATGGGCATCGTGATATACGAGAAACGCCAGGAAGAGCAAAAAAAAACAAAAAGGTCAAGCAACACCCACTCGAGGCTTTTTTGGTTCCTGTTTCCTGACCTCTCGGACGTTGGTCCAGTCCGCACCGGCAGAGAAGTTCCACGCTGGCTGTGGAAGGTATGGGTCATCTGCCGCAGCATATGGAATAGTCCTATCTATTTCCTAGGACTAGGATAGCTAAGCAGTGTCGTGTGACGGAAGAACCAAGTAGATGCCGTCTGTTCTGGCTAAGCTCCTGAGCCATATCGCCCTTCCCATTGAGAATCTGGCCGTATAGTTGTCGAAGGTGATCAGACGAGTAGCAGACTGAGAAGAAGCCTTGATGCCCAGACAAGGCAGAAGAAAGGAATGCGTATCATTTCAGAGACGGTAATGTAGACTCTTGTATTATATATTCACGGTTGAGGAATTGTGTGTTTTCCTAAGAATATTTTGTGTAGTGGACTTAATATATGGAACTTTAGGAACTGTCTCCAACTTGGCATAGACCCATCTTTGTTTGAGAAATGTCTGCCTAGAAGGGCTATATTTAATTTGTATGAATTAATTGTGTTGTGTTAAGTGATATAACTAGTGACCACATGAGTGTAGAATGTGTGATAACTTGTGATGAGATAATGTTAAGTTGCATATAGAGGTGGTTCAAGCAAATTTGTTCATGTATTTAATTAGTAGTAATGAACCAGAGATCTTACTTAAATTTGATTCAGATTACCTAGTAGTAAGAATTTCATGTGTCTTTTCTTTAATTAATAAATATATTTCTTAGTACCTGCCTGATCTGGTTTAGCATATGAATTCAAAAGTCACTCACAAAAATCGAATTTAGCCGGAAGAACCCATGTGTATAATTAAATAAAGCGGACCACGACTGCATGCAAAATTATAGTGAACAGAAGTTAGATATTTATTGTAGTTTAGTTACTGTGTATAACTCTGAGAGAGCCATCCTGGATAAGAGCCTCATCTATCCTCGGTATTGGCTGGTGCAGTAAAAAATAAATTTGTCAATGCTTATCAGGTGGACTGTCTCAGAAGATATGTTAATGGCCGCGTCTCATTCCAGGACAAAGCCCTAATCATTAAGTATCCTACACGTGATTAAGCTTAAGAGCGGCCAAAGATTTTGTTTGTTTAAAAGGGGGAAGGATTTAAGAGAACAATGAGTTAAGTATAGACTAACATTAAAGGCTAAAAATATAAAAGAGAAATTATAAAAAAGAGTATATAACAATTAGAGCAGCCGGTAGGATTTATTTAGATAGATAGCATAGAACACGATATAACACTATAGTCAAGGAAACAGGTAGGCATTCTTTCGATATTCCTGTGCTCTTTCTATTATCCAACTCACATTGGCAATTTGATCTCTTGTTCCTCTGCCTGTTCATCTGGCATTTCTCTCTTCATGAATGGTTCCAGTCTTTTCTGAATGATCTTAAGTAAGACTACTTTCATGAGAAATCAGTGCTATAGTTCTGTAATTTTTGCACTCTCTCTTGCATCGCCTTTCTTCAATAAAGATATATAAACTGATTTTTTTTATTCCCTAAGCCATATAGTTGTGATCCAAATTCGTTGACATAGAGCTGTTAAAATTTAAACTGCCTCTTCTCTCAGGGCTTTGGCAGCTCAATAGGTAGTCCATCCAGAAGCGTAGCTAGAGGGGGGGGGGGGGTCCACCCCTGGCAACACTTTGAACCTTTTTGAACTTTTGCACTTAATTCTAAAATACAGTCTCGAGAACTCAGTTCCAAATATTGTAATACTACTGCAAATTTTCCTCACAATTGCTGTAAGTGTTGCTAGTTGTGAGAGGAGTTTTTCTAAATAAAATTTATAAAGAATTACCTATATTACTATGAAATAGACCTTCACCAATGTCATCAACGATTTTGCTAGCAGAAAAGCAAGAAAAATAACATTTTAGAATGTTGAAATTAAAGTTTTACTTCAAAAATAAACATAGATTTTTAATTTATTTCCCTATAAGTCGTTTCGACTTTTTGTAGTATTTTTGGTATGTATTGTGAGAGGGGTGGCAAGAGCTCTAGTTACACCACTGATTCCATTTCCTGGTGCCTTCTTACTGGATAGCTGTTGCAGTGCCCACCTCACTTCACTCTCCAGTGGTACTGGCTCCTGTGTATAATCCTGCTCTTCAAATTTCTCAGTAATTTTGGAGTCCTTTCTGTAAAGGGCTTCTGTATACTCTTTTCACGTTTCTTTGATGTGTCTGCAGCTTCTGTAAGATATTCTTTGTGTTTACTTTTCAATATTGTCACCTTGGTACTAAACTTCCCTGTTAGTTCTCTGATCTTTTTAAAAAGATCTCTTGTTTTGGTCTTCTTCTTGTTGGCATTCCTGGTTAAAGTATTTTTCCTTGTCTCTTCTGGCTTGTCGTTGAAACTCTGCATTCAAATGCCGTACTCCTTGCAAATTTCCTGTGGCCTTCATTTTCCTCCTTTCCTGAGCAGTTTTGATGGCATCTTCTGACAGCCATTTGGACTTCTTCTTACAAACTGTTGGAATATTCTTCTTTGCTTCTGTTTTAATTATATCTTTAATCTCTTCCCATAGTTCATCTGGTTCTCTTTCACACGAATTGAGTGTGTTGAATCTGTTCTGTATGCTAATATTGTATTCAGATGGTATGTTTCCAAGATCATATCTGATCGACATTTGTGTTATTTCAGTTTCCGTAATTTCACATGTATCGTAGCCACTTATAACCCATACTCTGTTCCACAGTCATGCACCTGGAAAAGTCTTGACAGACTGAATTGCACTTCTTCATCTTCTTTGTCTAAGTATATAGTCAATTTGATTTCTGTATTGTCCATCAGATGATATCCATGTGTACAATCTTCTTTTGTGCTGTTTAAAGAAGGTGTCAGCAACAAAGAATTCTCTGCATAAAACTCAATTAGTCTCTTCCCTGCAGTGTTACGAATACCTAAACCAAAATGACCTGTTATTCCTTGTCCCTCAGTGTCTCCCACTTTTCCATTCCAATCTCCGATAAGTAGCCATAAATCTCGCTTGGGTGTTGCATCTATCACTTCTTGTAACTTGCCATAAAATTCTTCAATATCTTCTTCTGGTGCCTCTGTAGTAGGTGCATAAACCTGAATGATGGTCATATTCATAAGAAGTAATATTAATATTACTTCTGTTTAATTTGTACATTAAAGATATAGGGCAGTGGTGGTGAACCTTTTTATGTGCGCGTGCCAAAAATTTACAATTCGAGTTGCTCGATTTGTAAAGATAAAAAATTAAATATTTATAATATTTTATAAATAATATTTTATTTTATTTATAATATTTATTTATTTATATATAAATTTATAATGTTATTCAGTGTAAAACTGATTATTGTGTTAGTAAATTGATTTTCATTATGTTGGTTTGAAAAAAAAAAAGAAAGAAACAGTAGTGAGAAAAATATTTATGCATTGTAACTCACCATCGAAGTTACCTGAGCAAGGGAAGCAGCAGAAGAATGTCAACTTGTCGGCGAAACGCTTACCATATTTACTCGAAAATAACTCGCCCTCAGGTATAACTGGTCCCCCTCATTTTACTTTACAAAAAAAGACATTAAAAAGTGTTGCATATGCCTCGCACACAAAAAATGTTTAAACATGTTCATATTGAGGTGATAGTAACTCGCTCCCTGCAGTTAGCAACACTCCCTCCCCAACAGCCATTATACTGCAGATGCAATAAAAACAAGTAGTTTTATTATATCCCTGATTAAGGTACAGAGGCTTTTGCAGTCTGTGTAGTATATTTCTCAACATATAGTGCAATTAGAGACAGCTAGAATAAAAACGGTGCTAACTAATGAATCACATGTCCCCTCTCACAGAAACTATGCTGTATAGACTCAAGCAAAACTATATGTTTCACCGGAAACAATATCTAACTACAAACTTTTGTCCAATTTTTCAATTACATGAAATAAGTGTTTGTTTTATTGCATTTGAAATTCTTGATGTCATTATGACAGATCACAAAGGCTAACTTCAAATAAAATTCTACCACAAATTGAAATATACCATATAATGCATATGTGAGTTTCTGTGCTAGCTCAAATGCAAACAAGAAGAAATAAAATTCAACCAAAGGTTGAAACTTTGTGTGAGTTGAGCCCACTGATAAAGAAAGTTCCGTCAGAACAATAAACCACACTCCGTCGTGAATGTGTTAAAACTAAGAAATATATCGTGAGTGTTGTTATGACAGTTTCACATGTTATGAAATTCGGTTGAAGAGAATTAGCATTTCAACTCAACAATTGTAGGTTACCTTTGTCTTTGGGTCAAGCGACCTTTTGTTAATACCACACCAATCATATTATTATTATTACTACCACCACCCCAAGACCTCATGGAGTCAAAGACTAATCTTGGAGGTCCTTTTATCACACACACAGCTCATCATACCATGTTTTAAACACATTCAAACTCTTTGCAGACACCACATTCTCAGGCAAGGCATTCCAATCATTCACAACTCTGCACGAGAAAACCTCCCTCACTCCCCTACTCACACCATCTTTATACAGTTTCCAGGGATGACCTCTGGTTCTCCCCTGATCTCCTGCTATTTTCTGTAAAACTTCTCCAGCATTGATCCTATAACAACCCCTTACCAACTTGTAGGTCTCTATCATATCTCCCCCTCTTCCTCCTGTCCACCAGACTCTGCAAATTACATCTTCTCAATCTTTCCTCATACTCGACATTCCAGAGGTCAGAAACTACCTTAATCAGTCTCCTTTGGACCCTTTCCAACATCTCTTCATCCTTCTGAAAACTCGGTGACCAAATCTGGGCAATAGTCCATGTGTGGCCTAATCAAAGCCTTATACAACGGAACAAGAATCTCCCTACTTCTACAAGTCAATGTCCTCTGCATCATTTCCAGAAGCCTTTGTGTTGTCTTCACAATTTTGGTGATGTGTCCCCTAAATTTTAGATCCTTATACACTATCACCCCTAGATCTCTTATTTCCTCTACCTCCAACAATATATTCTCACCAAGCATAAATTCTGCATCCCATCTTTGTTTTCCAAATTTTAAACTTACATTTTGCTACATTGAACTAACATCCCCCATTTCCATGCCCAATCACTCAATCTATTCAATTCTTCCTGTAAGGCCACAACATCTTCATTACACTTCATGATTCGTCCCAACTTTGCATCATCTGCAAACAACTGAATATCTCCATCCAAATCCTCACCTATATCATTAATATACAAGTTAAACAGTAATGGACCTAAAACAGACTGCTGCAGCACTCCTCTAGTGACTCCTTTTCCTGGATATCGCTCCCCAATACACAACTTGTTGATACCTATCAGATAGTCAGTCTCCAATCCAATGCACCAATCTAATATCCATCCAACCCCATCTGCTCTAGTTTGACTGTCAACCTATCATGAAGTACTCTATCAAAAGCCTTTGTGAAATCCAAGTATATTACTGTGTATCCTTTTCCTCTGTCCAAGGAAGCAGTCACTTTATTGTAATAAGTAAATAGATTACTAAAATGACCTCCCTTTAGCAAATTCATGCTGTCCATCAAAGATAATACCATTGTTATCAACCCAACTCTGGATCCTAGTTCTCACAAGCTTCTCCAACAACTTAACCACAACACCTGACACACAGATAGGCCTATAGTTTGATGCTTGAGTTCAATCACCTCCTTTATGAAGTGGCACAATCTTGCCCTCCTTCCACTCCTTAGGAATTTGACCAAGTGCAAGACTCATATTAAAAAAATAGGTCAAGGCAGATGTCAACTCCCTGGCACATTCTTTCAGAATACGTAGTGATATATTATCAAGTCCCACAGCCTTATTAACATCTAGTTTACTCAACTCCCCATACACCTCTTGCTCACCTACAGTCAGTCCTCTCCCCATCATCAATTGCTCTCAATCCCTCCATGAAGTCACATTCACAAGACTGAAAGATCTGTATGAACTGCTCATTAAGTATCTCCACCACACATTCTGCATCAGCTGTCTTTATACCATTTTCTCCAATCATAGTCATCCTTCCATAATTATTCTTTCTTTTGCTGGCTACATATCGAAAGAACTCCTTAGGATTCTTTTTGGCTTCATTGGCCAACTGCTGTTCATACCTCTCTTTAGCTACCCTCACCAACCAAGTCACCCTCCTTGCTTGATCTTTGTAGACCTAATGGAATTGGTTATTTCCACTTCTCTTATGCTGCCTCTACAATGTCCTTTTTCTCTGTATCGCATACTTAATCTTTTTTATTCATCCATCTCACACCCACCTTATTTGACCTTCTCACCCTTGGAATACATTTAGACATTGCATCTACTAAACAGTTTTTGAAAATCCCCCAAGCTGCATTGATCTCTTTTCCAGCTAACCCCTCGTTCCATGCTACACCTGCAAGCTGTCGCCTGAGCTCTTCATAATCACCCCCCTTGTAGTTCTACATATACCCTTTTCTCACAGAGGTCCTCGCACTGCTGACAACCACCCAGGTAATCACCTCATGGTCACTCTCACCAATTGGTGGATGATTTGACACCTCATAATTACATCCTCTGATGAGATGACCAAATCCAAGATCCTCAATCCTCGTATGCCCTCTGTTACATACTATCTGAGGTAGTTATCCCTCAAAAACTCAAGAAACTCATTTTCTTTAATTTCAGTTGCTATCTCATCATTCCAGTCTATATTGCCATAATTAAAATAACCCTTTTCTTATTTACTTGGCTAATTTGATTGTACAGTTCATTATCACCACCATCCACATTACCTGGTCTATAACAACATCCCACCAAGTATTTGATTCTATTCACCTCTATCTCACACCATACTGCCTCGAAACCACTGGCACTATTTCCCTCTTGCATCTCTACTTTATATGGACATAACTGTTTCTCTATCATCAATAACACTCCCACTCCCTTTTTACTCCTTCTGTCCTCACGAAACACATCATACCCTTCCATCTGTATTCCTGTCAGGATGTCATCCTCTTCCAACCATGTCTCACTTATTCCGACAATCTTTGCACATCTTCATAACTACTCTCTGGTGTTAAACAAAATTTAACTTGTACATATTTTAACAATTAAAAAACAGGTTGAATAATTTTTAAGTGTATAAAAGGATGTCACCTGTAAATCATTGACATGCCAGCAAAATTCTTGGAAGTGCTACCTCTGGTATGCCATCTATGATATAGGGAATGATTTGAAGAAGAAGAATATTCATTATTTATTTATTATTATTATGAAGATGATGTAAAACTAGGGTGGAGCAATAGTTCATAACATAGAGATCTCAGGATTAGAAGACACTGCCAGTGTAGGAAAAGGACAATAGCTATCAATATAATGAAGCAAAGTGTAAAGTCATATTTTAGGATGAAAAGATGGCTTGCTGTATATTATATTGACAACTGGACTGCAGGAAATTGATGAAGCTAGTGATTTGGGAATTATGGCAAACAGGAAATTGAAGTCTAGAAAGCATTTTTTCAAAAGTGGATAGAATTGCTCAAAAGATCACTTTGATATTGAAGAATACATTGTGAAATAGAGATAGGAATGTTATTGTCCATCTTTATAAGATTGTGTATGGCTACTCTTGACTACTGTATGCCAATTGGTCACCTGAGTTGGTTGGGAACAAGAAGTGCTGGAGTGAATTGAATGATATTTGAGTGGAATGTATATTTTGAGAATAGATAGAAAGTGTGTGGAATATAGATGGAAAAGAGGAGATGATAGAAACATATACATTACTGAAGGGTGTTTTCACATCTAAAATTTCAGTCTTCTAAGGCTTTATGAACTGCATCAATCCATCTGAATCTTGATCATCTTCTGGGTTTTTAATTTTTGGCATCAAAATGGCAGTTCTCCATTGATCGTGCAGTTGATGTTTTTTATTTTCCTGCTTATTTCCTTAATTTTTGTCTTTTTTATTACTAATTTTCTTACCAAAATTGTTATAGTAGGTGTTCAGTTTAGTATTAATATTACTTTCAAGCCTCAGTGGGGATCTGAAGACTCATCATAGGAGATTGAACACTCACAGACCACAATAACTATGATATCCCTTTAAGACATTCAGTTTTAGAGCTCTTGTTAGCCACTCTTGACATCACACTCCACTCATTCACCACCTACTGTGCAAAAAAATCTCTTTTTCACTTCTTTATTCATTTGACCTATGAAGTTTGCAGGAATGACGTCTTGTTGTTTCATTACCCATTATCCTATGCAATAATTCCCCTGTATCTATGATAGGCTCCTGTCACCAACTTACATCTCAATCAAACCTCTCCTCCTCCTATCTATTAAACTCTGCAGACCACATTCCCTTAATCTGTCCTCATACTTCACATTCTAATCCCGAGGCAGTAGTGAAGAGTCCTGAAGACGTACTGGATTTATTGAAATTCAGGGTGAACAAACAGCACACTAATATTAAAATGGAGATATTAGAAAGAACTCAATGTTGTTAGCATTTAAAGTCCTCGGAGTCTATAGACTCCATAGAGTTTCCCATATAATAATTATTATTATTTATTTAGAAGTGTAACATCATTTGCATAAAGTAACAAGCTGAGTTGCATATTTCCCATTTGATATCAGGTTTAATGCCACTTCATAATGTGATCCTAATCATTGAATAACAATAGGGACAGCATTCAGCCTTGTCTTAATACCCTATTTTACATCAAATATTCTCCTTTTTTTTTTTTTTTTTTTTTTTTTTTTTTTAATTTTAAATGCAGAATATGTAGCTTAAGCATCACTCAACAAAATACCACCACCTGACTTATTGGAGGTCTCCAGAGCAGGGATTCCAGTTTCTGTTCTGTTCTCTTCTCTTCTGCATACAGTGTGAGTGATGCCCTTCAAGGCCATGACAAAATTTTTTTTTTTTTTTTTTTTTAATTTTAAATGCAGAATATGTAGCTTAAGCATCACTCAACAAAATACCACCACCTGACTTATTGGAGGTCTCCAGAGCAGGGATTCCAGTTTCTGTTCTGTTCTCTTCTCTTCTGCATACAGTGTGAGTGATGCCCTTCAAGGCCATGACAAATATACTTAGAGACCCAGAAACTTCTCCATTCCTCAAACCTGTCAGTAATGAGTCAAGAGGTTTCCTGATCAACTGGTGCATAATCCTTCTGCCACATACTCTGCCAGATCGTGCTTGGAAAGGGAGACACTGTCAAGGCCACGTCATAGTATGGAAACTGGTTTCTCTCTGTATGGAAATCATGTCCAATAGTCTATCTTCTCTCGCTGCATATCCCCACTATATCCTTCTGTCTGATCAAACCTATGAAGATTCTCACCAACAACAACAACAGTAACACTGAGACAAAAGTGAATTTCCCTCATAAACTAATCCCATCAAAAAAAAAAGTCACATCACAACATACAAACCTTACCAGAATCTCTTTTGTAAAAATTCCCTTTCACAGCCACTTCACTAACAATCATGGCATTAACATAAATGACATCCACCATCACTTGCAAATTTCTGACAGAAATTCAGATCGCAGCTACACCTACTACTGTCCACCATAAGGGTGACACTGTAAACAGGGGGGAGGTATATTTTTCTTCTTATAACTTTTTAATCTATCTCCTTTTAATCTTGCTTTTTTATATCTCAACCTTAATCTATTCCTGTCTCTTTCAATCTCAATAATCATTATCATTCTTTACCTTTACTCTCTCTCTTTAACTTTATGCCCTATGCAGTCGGCTGCGCCTTTGTAATGTTGTTCTATTCCTTCCTATATATGTTTTCCCTTAATGCATAAACTCCCTTTCTATTAACTGCCTTCCACACTTCCCTACTTATTCCTCGAACACCAGAAAGTTTATTTGATAAGCTGCATCACCGGTGTTCGTTTCCTAGCAATAATTGTGGTAAGTGCGTCCAGTAGTTTTTCCCTTAAACTCAAACTATCTCCATTCAATTATTACTTTACATTCATGTTCCAATAATTATCCCTTCTAATTATCTCTTGGGTTCCCGCAAATAGGCTCTAATTTATTTCGGAACAGTGCATCGAAAAATTAAAGTACAGGCGATACTCTATTGACAATTGAAAAACATATTTATTAACAACAAAACAATTTACACTATAATTCCGTTAAAGATAGATACTCAGTTTAACTCTAAAATAAAAAATCAAGTTAAATTACTTTATCATTTCAAGATTACCATGACACATAAATACTCAATCTTTTCCAATACTAAATTAATATCCTAGGCAACTGTACTGCTATCAAATTGATAACCTTCAACTATTACATAGATGATCTGGATTATCATGATACATAAATATTCATTCCTTTATATTTTTCTAAGTTAGTTTCATAGGCAATTTTACTATTAACAAACTGTTACTCTACTTATTTCACACATGATCTTCTATTATTATCAACCATTAAAATTCATTCATTAATTCTTCCCAAATTCAGCACTTTAAACTTAACAATCCACTAATAAAGTTCTCCTATATTTCACAAAAATTAGTAAAATGATCGATCGAATTCATTAGAGCTGCTACGCACTGTGCGAATTTTATTCCTTGCCTTCAGATTGGGATCCTGATCTTTCCTTCCGTATCAGGTTTTACTCCCTTCATACACCGGTGTTGGATTTTATTGACACTGACAACTGCTGTCTTTCCGGTACTTCGGTGAAGGCTTTTGGCATGTGGAGTACTTTGCATGTGCATTAACATAACGGAGTAGTTCCTTCCAACTGGAAATTTTCTCTTTGGAAAATAGCTCCCGGCGAAGATTGTCATCAGGTCTAATCTCTGCCTGGCGGATCGGCTCCCATCATCATCCCTTCAGACTTCTGACATGACTTCTCCAAAAAGTCACTTCCTTGACGATGGACCTCTGATAGATTTCCTGTGGGCAAAACGATGGAAAACCAATATCCATTCTTCTAGCCAACGCCTTTCATTCATCCCTTTTTGGATCCCTGCACGAAGATTGGGACCCCGAATATTTCGGTGCACTCTCTTGATCTTTCACTAACGCTGACCCCTTTCTTTGTTCTCCTACTGCACTCCTTTAATCCTATTCATTGGGCAGCGGAAGCTGTCTGAAGTTTGGTTGTCTGTTTGGCACTGACCTCGAAGGTGTTTACAAGTGGAGCTCCCAAACAACTCTCATATATCCTTATAAGGAGCTATCATACAACATTTCTGGTGGCAAGGTATTGCCCGTTTGTTACATTCTAGAAATTTCCTTCTTAGAGCAGTAAGCACAGTCAATTCCCATAGGATTATTTATATTAACGTTTAGCTTTAACTATATACAGATATACAAGATTATTTTTCTATCTATCTTACAGGACTTGACCTCTGTAAAAATTGATGAAAATGCTTTGTCGTTTTGAAGTTACATCGAATTTTTACAGCACCTCCACCTTTTGTGGAATCTGACATAGCCTGCGAGAATGTCTAATTTAGAATCCCCTGCTTTTGGCCTTCTCTGGCTCAAGGTTTCCTTGTCCGATTTAGCAACTTTCATTTGGATTTCTTTATATTTATCTTTGCATGAAACTTGACCAACTGCAATCCAGCTATCTATCTTCCTGGGTGACTTCAATGTCCACAATTCCAACTGGCTCCTCTACTCCATCACCACTGACCAAGCAGGATGAGAAGCAGAAGCCACTCAAATCTCTGATGACCCTCTTCACTCTTAAAGAGTGTTGTTTTTCAATATGATAATGTGCATCCTCATAGTGCAAGAATCACCTGTACCAAGATTGAGTACTCAGCTGGGAAAAGCTTCCACATCCTCCATATTCTTCTGATCTTGCACCTTCAGATCACCACTTATTTCGAAGTTTGCAACATTTCATTAATGAAAAACAATGCGATACATTACAGGCGCTGAAATTGAGCCTATGCAACTTCTTTGTCTTCAAACCTTGTAAATTCTATAGAAATGGCATATTATAAAGCTTTCACAATGTTGGAAGAGCGTTATTGATTCAAATGTAGAATATATACTTGATTAAATTAACAAGTGATTTATCTTTTAATATCTTTCAAAACGTAATGCTTAAAACGACATTACTTTTGAGATGACCTGATATAATGATGTTATTAAGATGTTGATAAGTTATTAAACATAACTTTGAAGGTTATGTTTAGTAAAGAAAATATTTAAAAAATGCTTTTATGACCATTCATTTTTCAAGAAAATACGAGGGTGGTCAGAAAAGTTCTCTGCCTAACAATGAAAAAATTAATCTATTATTTCAAAATTAGTTTTATTTTTCAACATAATCTCCCTTAAGACTAATACATTTATTCCAGCAATGATCCAGCACCATTATCCCATCTCTGCAGTGGGTTCTCAGTAAGATTTGCAAAATACCTCTCCAAAACTGCAATCACCTCTTGATTTCAAAGAAAAACACTGACCAGTGAGCAAGAGATTTAGTTTGAGGAAGAAATAGAAGTCAGAGGGGGAGCCAAATCTGGAGAATAGGGTGGATGTTCCAACAATTCATAATGCAGATCCCTTAATTTTCCCATTGCCAAAACACCTTTGCGGGCAGTTGCATTGTCCTGATGAAAGGTGATTTTTTCCTTCTGAAAACTGGGTCTTTTCGCGCAAATTTTTTTCATCTAATCTGGTTAAAAGATCAGATTAATATTCCGGTTATTGTCTTACTCTTTTCAAGATAATTAATAAACAAAATGCCTTTAAGCATCCCAAAACACTGATGCCATGATCTGTCCTGCTGATGGAACCGACTTTATCTTCTTTGGCACTGAACAACCAGCAACACCGTTTTGATTGCTGTTTGGATTCTGGTGTGTAATGGTGAATCCAAGCCTCATCCATAGTAATAAATCGATGCAAAAATCAATTTTGTTCTTGTTAAAGTGCTCCAAGCATTGTTCAGAGATTTTCATGTTAGTGCATTTTTGATCTGCTGTGAGCAAGCACAGCATCCATCTTGCGCAAAGCTTTTTCATTTGTAATTCTTCATGCAAAATATATCCTACACATTCTTTTGAAATGCCCATAGTCAGCAATTTCACGCACTTTGACTGACTGGTCATCCAATACCGTATCGTGCACTTGATCAATGATTTGTGGTGTTGTTACACTTTGTTTTGGACATCCTTCCCATGGATCATCTTTAAGGCTGGTACAGCCACATTTAAACTGAGCAGCCCATTTCTTAATTGTCGAAAACGAAGGAGAAGAACGCCAATAAACTTTTATGAACTTCGAATGAATTTCTTTTGGCGTTAAACCTTCTTTTACAAAGAATTTTATAACCGCTTGATACTCAATTTTATCCATTTCAAGGGATACAGGCAACACTTTTGCTTCAGACAACTGTATGAAGCAAACTACTTGTATAGAATGACTTGCAATTTCACATGGATGCGTATGACAGATGTACCAACTTAGAAAAAAAAATCTTGCCAATAGTGTTGCCATCTATGATTGAGGCCGAGAACTTTTCAGACCACTTTCATATGTATGATAAAATAAACATAACGGTAAATGATACTTTGATTTTAAAAAAAATTTAAAAAAATTAACAAAAAATTTATCATCATCATCATCAAATTCCTGCCATGTACCCTCAAGGGGTATACAGGATATGATAGTACTACATGAAAAAAATTACATCATTACTAACTTCCTATCTACAATTTTCCTCCAAATGAGTCTGTTACTTGTCAAGACTCCAACATTATCAGATCTTATATTTCTATCGTCGAAGGCACATTGTACCGTATCAATCCACCTATATCTTGGTCTTCCTCTGGGTCGTTTTCCTGCCAACCTGGCAGAGAACACTTGTTTTGCTAATCTTCCTTTGCCCATTCTGTTTAAGTGAACATACCACCTGAAATTAGCTCTGCTAACGCATTCCTGGATGTTGACAATGTCAAGTTCTTTCCTAATATCCTCATTTTTAATATGATATTGCCATTGATGCCATCTGTTCACGCCTATAATCTTTCTCAGGACTCTTATATCTGCGGTCTTTAGTCTTTGGTCAAGTGTTTTACTTCTGACCCAGCTCTCATATCCATAAGTTAAAACTGGTTTGAACACTGTCTTGTATACAGCAAATTTAGTGTTTCTCTCTTATTCCATATGAAATTATTCAATTGACTTCCTACTATACCAGCTTTATTGATTCTGTTCTCTATTTCCATATTTAATTTACCATCTTCACTAAAAATTGTGCCTAAGTAGGTGAAATGTTTTACTTGTTCTGCAGGTTCTCCATTCACAATGCAGTTGACATTTTCAACGATTCTGTCTATTTTCATTTTCTTTGTCTTTTTATTGCTGACCTTCATACCATATCTATTACAACAGCTATTCAATTTAGTCAAGGAATTTTGCAGACTCGTAGTGGATTTATTGATAAGTATAACATCGTCTGCATAAAACAAAGAGCTGACACTAACATCTCCAATTTTGATATCATGTTTAATACCACTTTCTTTAATAATGTGATCCATATAGATAATGAATAACAGAGGGGATAATGTACATCCTTGTCTCACATCAGATTTAACATTAAACCATCTTCCTCTACATCCTTCAAATAAAGACTAAATATTGCTTGATATAATGCTCCATTGACACAATATAACTGTAGCGTATTGAATAGCTTCTCTCTTGGCACCTTGTCATATGCCTTTTCCAGATCGACAAAACTTAAATACAGATCTCTGTTATATTTCCATGCTTTCTCGGCTATTTGTCATAAAGTGAAGATCCGATCCTGACAGCCTCGATTTGGCCTGAATCCAGCTTGTTCTTCACCGAGCTTTTCTTCCACAATTCTTCTCAACCGTTTCTCAAGTATACTTGCATAGATCTTGCCAGGAACACTCAATAGGGAAATACCTCTGTAATTCTCACATTCAGTTTTATTTCCCTTTTTATATATGGGTAATATGAGAGCTCTACACCAATCATTTGGAATTCGTCCCTCTGTCCAGGCTTTCTGAACTATGCAGTGCAGCCAATGTAAGACTCTTATACCACCATACTTCAGCATTTCTGGTTGAATATCATCTACTCCTGCTGCCTTTCCACATTTCAAGTCTTTGATGGCTTTTTCTACTTCAAGTATGGATATGTATTCCTGACTGCATGCCTGGTCAGTGTTTTTTACCACTGTGCTGTCATCACTTCTTGTTTCATTTAGCAGTTTTTCAAAGTAATTACTCCATACTTCGAGGATATCTTTTTCTCTTGTTTTCATGTCACCTTTATCATCTCTAACTCCTTTCACAGCACTCTTTCCTCCATTCCTAAGCCTCTTCAACAACCTCCAGAATATTTTCCCACCTTCTTGATATTTATTTTCTATATTCTTCCCAAAGTCCTGCCATGACTTTTGTTTAGCTTTCTTACATTTGTCTCTGTATTCTCTAAGAGCACAAACTGACTTATTTGCCAGGAACGTTTGATATGTTTTCTTCTTTTCCTTCACTGCCTCTTTAACAATAACATGTTCAATGAGACTTTTCTTATACCTTGCCTCTTCTCTCCATGTGAATTTGTGCACATTTTTATGTTGGAACATGGTGTTATAATAACCAGTCCATGTCCTGAGCAGAAATCCAACAGATATTTGCCATTATTATTAGCTTTGCTCTTTTCTCAAATTTTTTCCCAAAAAATTTTTGTATGTCTCACAATCATTTCCTACTCTGCTATTTAGATCCCCAACAAGGACCAACTTTTCCTTTTTCATTGTGTCAGTAGCTTTCTCTAGAGCCTCAAAAAATTCCTCCACTTCTACCTTAGTAGAACCTTCTGTGGGACCATAGGCACAAATAAGTCTCATTGTCCAGTTCCCCATTCTCATATTTGCCCACATTACTCTACTTGAGACTGACTGCCATTCAAGAAGATTAGCCTCATATTTAGTGTTGAATACTATGGCTACTACTTCTTTTCCTTGATTGTCATTGCCTGAATATAACATTTTGTATTTATTGCTCAGAAAGATCTCACCAGTTTTTGTCTTTTTTTTGTTTCAGTCACCCCTATTATATCGATCTGGTACTTATCTAATTCCTCAGCTAGCTCCATTTCTTTGCCATTCAGGCTTGTTATGTTGATAGTACCGATCTTTAACTTTGATGATGTTGAGTTGGGGTTTGTTTTCAGATTTGTTTCAGTAGCTGACTTTTCGCTGTTCGCCCTGATTCCTTGACAAAAATAACAGGGTCCTTGTTTAATCGAGCAACGCCTCAGCTGGCATGAAATTCTGTCATGTCGTACCAACATTTTTTATTTTGGTTTAACCAATAAGAATACAATTTGGTCGGCTAAATCCCAAATTGCCCACCCATCCTCGTTCGTTCAGTATCCACGTAGATACCCAACAGGGTGCACCGCGAGAAGGTGAGAATTGGACATTAGGTCAGAAGCCCTGATCAGTTGTCCGCATCCCTTTAAAGGCTATTTGGAGGTCTCCTCTCAGTTATACAGCTTTGACCCTTATGCACCCCAGAAAAAAATTAAGATGCTGTAAATTTGAACGTGCATCTTCAATCCTCTTTTTTCGGATCTCAAGAAAGTGGTCTATACTTTTTTACAAATCTTTTTTGTTGACTGTTTATATCTTTTTTTCAACTTCAACTGTTTCTTTTTAAGAAGCACTGAAATTACTTTGCTTGGTTAACTACTTTTGTAGAGCCTTATAAATGCTTTTCAGTGTCTTGGTATTTGTTCTTACTGATGATAATATCTTTCATGGTGATTGACCATGAATTTAAATTAACACACATAAATTCAAATCTTTCAGCATGTTCAATGATGCCATGTTTCATATTGAAATTCTTAATGTAAATTTTCAGCACTAGGTTTTTGTTGAAAACATATTTCACTATCATTTTTTCATGTGGCTTTCCCACCTCATCCCCATGAAAGGTTTATTTATAAACCTATTAGGACATTTGTACTTTGGGTTGGCTTTTATTTTTATTTTTATTATTGTACACATTTTCTTTTACATAGTCTGGAAACCCTACTTTAAAGTCCAAACAAGGAACTTTGTTTCAAGCCAGCATGAAAGACACTGCCCTGTTTATTGGCCTTCAATATGCCTGCATGAGACTACTAACTTGTTGGTAGTCTCACGCTGGGTGATGAAATCCATCTCTCACCTAAAGATATTTAAAAACATATATATATTTTGAATCACTAAACCTGGCTTTAAGAATAGAAATTGTTCAGATGTTGAGAAATCCCAAAAATGCACATCTATTTGTACTCTATGAAAAAAAAAAAAAAAAAAAACAGAGGTGCAATAAAGCACTGTATGATCAGGTGTGACACATGACGCACAATAAGCATCATGTGTCACACCTGATCATACAGTGCTTTATTGCACCTCTTTTTGTGTGTGTGTGTGTCTGTGTGTGTGTGTGTGCGCGTGCTGCCTGCATAATATATCTTGTTATAATGCTTGAAACATTAAAATCTTTTAAAATCTGAAAATTATGCTCTTTCTCTTGGATTAATTGGAAACAAACAGAAACTAATACATACACGATTTTTGATTAATCCACAGGAACATGGAATGTTGACCTGCATATTTGAAGAAGGCATTAATGTCCTTTGGTGATCTTAAAATATGGCTTATTGTCTTGACCTTCTTACGAGCAACTCTTAAACCCGTCAAGACAATATGCCATATTTTAAGATCACCAAAGGACATTAATGCCTTCTTCAAATATGCAGGTATGTACAACATTCCATGTTCCTGTGGATTAAATTATGTAGGACAAACATCGAGAAGCCTGTAAATTCGAAAAAAAGAACATGTAGGAGACGTGAACACCAACAGGACAGATACTTCAGGATTAACCCCCCCTCCTCACTTCTCGATCACTAACCACACCATCAATTGGGATAAAAGCTCCATGCCCTATATAGAAGAGGATTTTCAATGCAGAAACTTCAAAGAACGGCCATTGTACTCTGCCCTGGAGAAAATCTAAACAGAAATCAAGGAATGATTCTGAAAGACATCTGGAAAAGCCTAATAAGTTTGCTCAGCTTACCAGAATTTCATTTTGCTAAAAACTATATAACACGCTCAATAAAAACAATAACTGATAAACTACATTCCATGTTTATGATGTTACGCGTCGGTTTAATTTATTTCACAGTGTTACTCCATTCTCCTTTTTTACCAGCAAACTTTGAGTTCCATGTAGTTACACATGTCCTGAAGAAGCCAGACAGAACCGCTGGTGAAACTTGTAGACAATTGTATATATTTTTCAAAAAATCTCTGGCCAACTAATAAAGCCAATATAAAGTTCCAGTTTAATAAAATTGTCCTATTCCTAAATATCTCATTTCATGTTCTCTATTTTCTTTTCAGAACATCATTATAAGGTAATTGGAACTCTCTAAACATGGAAGAGATCTACACAGGTATGGCTATTCAGCTTTATCCCCTTCCCAACAAGAATCCTTTGAATGAAAACAGCATTACAAATAGTTCATCATCATATACCAGAAAGGAACAAAGCAGTAAAGATGTTGATGAGAATCGAACACTGGATATGATATGTGAAAGTGAAGAAGATTATCATCATATAACTGACTTAGAAAGGAAACAAGTTACGTCAAATATAAATGTAAAGTGCACTGTTAAAAATAATGGTTCTCCTTTGGAAGTTGGTAAAAAGAGGGATCTTGTTTGCGAAAATACATTAGAGAAAAGAAAATGTAAATCTCCTGTCACTTGTGATATTTGTGGACTTCAAATGAAAGCAAAGTGGATATTAATAAGACACATGGAAATTCATACTGGCATAAAACCACATTCATGTTCCCTTTGTGGTAAAGCATTTGTTCGGTTGTTTAACTTAAAAATTCATATGCAAAGCCATGAGAAGACTGCACGCTATCAGTGTGATATGTGTGGTAAAACTTTTATGAGTCATGGTGGGTTTAGGGAGCATAAAATTAATCATGACAGGCAGTTGCAATTTAAATGTCCAGTTTGTCATTCATGGTTTAGCACAATACGTGGTTTAAATTTTCATCTCAAGACTCATAGCAAAACATCAGATCATATATGTGAAGTGTGTGGGAAATCATTCAAACTTTCTAAATATCTTCAGAAACATATGCGATGCCATTCCAGTGAACGGCCATTATGTTGTAAAGAATGCGGAGTGAGCTTTAAATTTCATCATTGTTTAAAAATGCATATGCGAAAGCATACTGGTGAAACTCCATATACTTGTGAAATTTGTGGCAAGCAACTGAAATATCTCAGCACATTTAAAGATCATATGAAGCGTCATGCAGGAATTAAGATCATTAGGGAACGAAAAGTTGAATGTGATTACTGTAGTAAAAAATTTCCTGATACACGTCACATGCAAGAACATCGACGACTGCATACTGGTGAAAAGCCATATGAGTGTAGAAAGTGTGATAAAAAGTTTGCCTTTTATAACAGTTTGCGATACCACCTTAGAAAATTTCATCCCGAAAAAGAAATAGTAAAAAGTAGTGAGCATCACTTCACATGAAATAGATATGTTGTCCATTGGCAATCTGAATGAATCAAATAAAGAATTAGTTGATGAAACCAGTTAATAGAGGAGTGAAAAAAAATTCATTGCTCTGTAAAATTTTGCATATGTAACTTATGTAAGATAAATTTCAGACATTATACATTAATAACCAAATGAATAAACTGTGATGAAACTAAAACAAGTTACCAAATGCCATTTAAAATTATTTTAATTTAAAGAATTTTTGTGATCATAATTAGAGTTTTGTTTTATTATTTTATGGAGCAAACAAAGCTATGAAATAATATGAGTGTAAGTTTTTGTGGTTTAGCAGTTCTGTGGGAAGTTTTCAGTATTGAGACCACATTATAATATAAATAAGGAGTTTAATAAAAATAAGCAATTAAAACCCAACCAGATTCATACATCGTAAGACACATCGTCAGGGGTAGTGGTACATAAAAGTTTTACACAACAAAATCCTATTAACAATTAATTGCAGATATTAGATGTTTTTAATAACTTCTCAGCTGTTAATTATAATTGATAAATCAGAATACAAATGGTAAATTTGTTTCTGTATGTGTGTATTGGAACATTGCTAGTTATTGCTATTGTGTTCTGTGGTATCACACGTGTTATATCCTAGTTTGTGACAGTTAAATTTTTGATGAAAGCAGACCATACTGGATGTAAAATTAAGCCTTGATGTTTATTGCATTGTGTAGGGATCCTAAGTATTTGCAAAGCTTCTTTAATACATTTCCTGCAACTCCCTTATATAAACAAAGATTTTAAGAATGCAATCACGCTGCATTAAATCAAGGATGTCAAAGACAAAGTGGCTGCATTGCTCTGCAAGTACAACATAGAAGTTGCTTTTTTTACCTATACAAAGAATATCGAGATTCCTACATCCACTAAAATCTCCTCATCACCCCTTGATAAAACCAGGCATTTAATAGATTCATTGCTCTTATGGTATTTGTTATGTAGTCCAGACAGGAAGGTCTAGAGAGATCTGCATGTCTGAACATGTAAAAGACATTGAAAAAAGAAGAGAGCATAAATCAGGATTGGCATTCCACACAGCCACTACTGGTCATCAAGTACACTGGCAGCAAACAAAAATGTCATATATTGATCATAACTGTTTTACAATAAAATTTAAAGAAGCCTTGCAAATGCTGTACAATGCAATAAAAATCAAGGCTTAATTTAACAGCAAGTATAGTCTGCTTTCATCAGAACTTTAACTGCCATTAACTTCTGATGTAGCATGTGTGATACCACAGAACGTGATAGCAACAACTAGTAATGTTCTAACACACATACAGTAATGAACTTACCATTTGTATTCTGGTTTATCAATTATATTTAACAGTTGAGAAGTTAACAAAAACAACTAATATGTGTAATCAATTGTTAATAGGCTTTGGATGTGTAAAACTTATGTATGCATGTAATGTGTGTACTCATTACGTGTGATACTTGTCAGATTTTAATTGCTTATTTTTATTAAACTCCTTATTTATATTACACCATCTGTCCAAAAAGAAACCGAACTTTTCGAAAATAGAAGAAACCAGTGGCGCCACCTGTTGTGTCTTTTTGTTGTTGAAAGCGGAAACCTTCATTAGTGTTGTGTCGACTGTTTATGACATTTGTTTCATTAGCTGAGTTATAGTGCCAAGAGTAACAGTATGTTTTGACGAACGGAAAATGAGTTTCAAACAGAGAGCTGCGATTAACTTTTGTGTTAAACTTGGTAAAAGTTTTACCAAAACGCATCAAATGCTTCAAAAAGCATATGGTGATGAATGCTTATCCCGTAGTCAAGTGACCGTGAGACACTTGAGGATGATGAAAAGTCGGGCCATCCAAAAACTGGACTGAGCGAAGTTAACATCCAAAAGGTGCATGATTTCATCAAAGAAAACTCGAAATCATCCATGAGATTGATTGAAGATGAACTGGGGATTCCAAAATCAACTGTGCTCAACATTTTGACCTAGAGTTTGGGCCTTCGTAAATTGAATTCGCAATTTGTTCCCCACAAGTTGATCGACAACCAAAAAAATGTACCGAATTGAACACTGCAAAAGACCTCGTTAAAACCGCTCGTAATGACTCAGACTTCCTTGAAACAATCATTACTGGTGACGAAACGTGGTGTTTTGAGTATGAGCCTGAAGCAGAGTGCAGACCACCAGAAGAGGGGCATCTGAAAAAAAAATCGCTTGAAGTCAAAAGTAAAGACAATGCTGATTTCTTTCTACGATTCCAAGGGCATTATCCACAAAGAATTCATTTTGCCTGGCCAAACGGTCAATGGTGAGTTTTGAAGCGATTGATAGCGAGAATTCATCACATATGGCATGAATATCGTGACAACTGACCATTCGTCAAAACACGCTGTCACTCTTTTCATTATAACTCGGCTTCTAATGAAACAAATGTCATAAACAGTTGACATAACACTAATAAAGTTTGCTGCTTTTGACAACAAAAAGATACAACAGGTGGCGCCACTAGTTTCTTCTATTTTCGAAAAGTTGGGTTTCTTTTTGGACAGAGGGTGTATAATGTCGTCTCAATACCAAAAACTTCCCACATAGCTATGAAATTGCTTAAATTATTAAAAAAAAATGTTTTATATAGGTAATGAAAATGTTACTTATTAGCATAAGAGAAAAAATTGCCTATTTACAAATACTACAAATGCCATTTACTGATACTACAAATCCACTTGTTAGAGTATTGTAGTCAAATCTAACATTAATTTTTATCATTTTGATCATAAATTTAATTTGTTGGAAATTATGTTTGCTTGGAATATGATTTATTTTGTAATGATTGTTTTTCTAATAGTGATACAAAATTTTTATTGTGACATGTTTAAGTGAATGTGCTGTACATAGTGATTGTTGATAGTTCTTTCACTTCATAGGTCTAGTTTAACATGTATATTACATCAACTTTTTGTGTGTGTTTGTCTATACACATCTTCACATGGTCTCTTTGCCCAAGATAACAATATTTTTACATCCCAAAACTAGAGCACTACCAGAAATTGGAATGCTTCTTTAGAATGCTGTTGTAGAACATCATCAGTAGAAGAAATATGAAAATACTTACATTTCTTTAATATTGGTTCCTATGTCTGCATTTCTAAATAAGCCATGAAAATATCCCAGCAAGTCAGTATTTTATTTCTCTCACTTCATGACCTCACACCATGTTAGCGATTTATCATCTAGTCAGTGTTACTTATATAACTGGAAATTGATCTCTTGTTAGCTTGATTGTGTCAGTTATGTTGCCAAATAGTATAACTATGCTTTCACAAATAAGAATATAATCAAGTAGTTGCATTTGAAAGGTAATAGCATGTCCAGTTTATGAAATGTCTAAATCCTTTAAAAAAAAAGTTCGCAAGTATTACTGTTCGTAAATTCAGTAAGCAAACACAAATTGACTGATTTCCAAAGATGTGGGTAACAAATAAATATAGATTTTAAATATTTTTACCAATGAGATATGTTGTAATTTTATTACTGGGGATGATAAATTTTGTCTACGTCTTTGTTATAATTTTATTTTATAGTAGTTTCATTTCCATTTCATATAAAATATCTATAACAAACATTAGAATATGCTGTATATGAATTACAAATCCAATTCATCTTCAGAATATTTGACATCTGGGTATTAATATCAGTTGTAAACTAGTGCAAGGAATCAAGTAATGATTGTCAAATATGCCATCCACAAAACTGTTTCTCTGGCTGCTTATCTGTGTTGCATATCTAAAAATAAAACAGCTGATATTCTTCAACTTCAGGAAAAATGTCCTTAGTATGTTTGAGTATAAGAGATTTACTAGTGAAATGTCATCATTAATTAATCCTTTTTTACCAAACTGCCAGAAAGATGAGTTCCACATTAGCCTTCCAGCTGCTGTGAGAACTGCATATTATTATTTATTATTATTGACCATTTATATATACACTGGTGCCTATGCCTCCCCCTGAGTTCCGGGATGGTAAGACAAAAAACGTTTCAAATTTCGTTTATCTTTTTACATATATCATTTATATTTTTCACTGGAAGTTATTTCTATACTGTGCTAATTATACTAGATAACTAATAGCTTAGGGGTGCTTAAGGGTCAAATCTGTATAACTGAGAGGAGACCTCCACATAGCCTTTAAAGGAATGCGGAGAACCAACCAGGGCTTCTGACCTAATATCCAATCCTCACCTTCTTGTGGTGCACCCTGTTGGGTATCTATCTGGATACTGAACGAACGAGGATGGGCTGGCAATTATGGGATTTAGCCGACCAAATTGTATTCTTATTGGTTAAACCAATATAAAAAAATGATGGTACAACATGACAAAATTTCATGCCCGCTAGGGTGTTGCCCAGTTAAACAAGCCCCCCCCCATTGTTTTCGCCAGGGAACCAGGGCGAACAGCGAAAAGTTAGCTACTGGAACAAATCTGAAAACACACCCCAACTCAACATTACCAGAGTTAAAGATCGGTACTATCAACATAAGAATCTTGAATGGCAAAGAAATGGAGCTAGCTGAGGAATTAGATAAGTACCAGATCGACATAATAGGGATGACTGAAACAAAAAAAAAGACAAAAACTGGTGAGATCTTTCTGAGCAATAAATACAAAATGTTATATTCAGGTAATGACACTCAAGGAAAAGAAGTAGTAGCCATAGTATTCAACACTAAATACAAGGCTAATCGATACTAATATACGAGGCTAAATATCAGAATGGGGAACTGGATAATGAGATTTATTTGTGCCTATGGTCCCACAGAAGGTTCTCCTAAGGTAGAAGTGGAGGAATTTTTTGAGGCTCTAGAGAAAGCAACTGACACAATGAAAAATTGGTCCTTGTTGGGGATCTAAATAGTGGAGTAGGAAATGATTGTGAGACATACAGAAATACCTTGACAGATTAATTTGGTGAAAAGTTGTCAGTAGAAAGTAATGATGTACTTTGTCATACTGACAAAATATATACTCAATGTTTCCCTGATGGTGCATATCAGGAATTTATAATTTTTAATGATTCTGCTATTGATGTAATCTGTTCTGTCTCCTAGTTTTCCTCGTAATCTCAAATCTGTGGTCTTGATATTTTGCTAGTGTTTTATTTCTAATCCAGTTATTAGAT
This sequence comes from Typopeltis vanoorti, assembly GCF_054136105.1. Classification (NCBI taxonomy): domain Eukaryota; kingdom Metazoa; phylum Arthropoda; class Arachnida; order Uropygi; family Thelyphonidae; genus Typopeltis; species Typopeltis vanoorti. Next base: position 70,379,271 of record NC_143555.1, read on the forward strand.
TTGTGTGTTAAAATTAGTTTGAATGCTGTAATCTACTAGCTTGGTGGTATGGCTGATTTCTCTCTTTTATCACATAAATTTATTCTTCTATTTTCCTGCTATACCAGCATTACCCATGTTGCTGTACGTTTTTATAATTATAGAAAGCTTTTCCACTTGGTTACAAAATAGATTATGCTAGACAGGAAATTCTTGTGTTAATTCAGTACCCAAGAATGAAAGAGAAACAGTTCCTGTTATTCTAGAAGTGACCTCTTAACTCTCAACTTCTTCAGTCACACATCATGCTCAGTTGTTCCCTCTAAAATTTTATAATTTCTACAAAAAGGCCAGAATACTTATGCTGGTGGTTTTGTACATGATACAAGTTTTTTTTTTTTTTCTTAAATCTCTCAAATGTTTTAATTTTTTTCTTAAAGTTCCATAGCCTGTTTGATTCATTATCTTCTTGGTTATTTGGTTCTATTCGTGTGTCATTTCAGCTATTAGATATATATTTTCACTCCCACATAGTTGCACATCATCATTTTTCTCAAATCATACATTTTTCATTTATTTTAATTAGAATTTCCTTTAGCCATAAGGAATACAGGAGCAGCTCCCATTCCATAAAAGCCTTTTTTTCCCCTGTTCATTGTCTTAAATTAGTGGATGCATAAAAATTTTCAGAAAATCCTAATAATCATCAATTTTTTTTATTCTTATGCAGTTGATTTTCTTACATCCTGCTTATTGCTTTCTCTATCATTATCCCCTCGTTTTGCTGAAGCAATTATTGTATACATTAATTTTTTCTTAAGGTTTGCACTAACTTAGTCTGTATTGTGTAACATGGCCACAGGTACATGTTTATCTGGTTTTTCCATATCCCTGGGAAGGTATGTCTTTTGGTGGGAGTTGCAGGTTGGTGGTTTCATTTGTTGGGAAGGCTTTTTAATCTGCATATTCTGAAAATCAGTTTTCTACTCTGCCAGTAGCCTCCTTGTGAAAGTGGCATTTGAATCCACAGCACCAGACAAACTGAAGATGTTCTCAGTTTGAATGTAATCACTATCTACATTAACCTTTTCTAACCCTTTCTTCGACTGATTCTTAAGTTAGTTGATATCTGGCATGAGCAAGCAGATTTTTTTTTTCAGAAACGAAATTACCACAGAATCCATATTTCATATAAAATATGTTGTTTTAGGGATCACGAGGTGGCAGCACTTGTCTGCTGTCTCTCACTGGAAGCCATTTATAATTAGGGATAGTAGAGATTGAACTCCCTCAAACTCCAAAAAAAAAGTTAGGATTAAAACTGTCTCGCCCTACTCAGAGGATTAAAAGGCATCTGTGGATTTTTTTCCCTAACTCAGAAAACTCGTTTGGAGGTATATTCTTTAGACATGCAGACTGGCTTGAATGAACTTACAATCTCTTTATATGTTCTTTGCAGCAAGTTTTAAATTTATGCAAACTTTCCCTGCATGTCCTACATGATCCTGGGCATTTTCCTGAAATGTAGCATAGACTTAAAAAGTTCAAGCATTTTGCTTTGGTAGTCTGCACCCAAATGGTGAAGATGCCACAATGCAAACATTGCTGAGTAGTTAATTCTGGGTAACATTTTACACAAAGCAGCTTGGTCACAGGAAACTCCCTTAATGTTGGTCTTTACAGCTCTAGTTTATTCAGACTAACTCACTATCATCCCAGAAAAAAAACAAATGATAATGCATTCTTCCTTATGATTTCCCCATTCAGAATTACATATAAATATTAGGTGGTTCACACCATTTGTTCAAGAATTTCTGATTGCCTAACAGATTATTCCTGATTTCCACTTTTTTCTTCCAGGCATTTTCTCTTAGTATATCTTGAACTAGAGCCTCCATAGTTCATTCAGTAAATCTGAAGGCTTTTGGTTGGAAAGACCTGGGTTCAACTCCCTTGTAGGATGCCAAGAAACTTATTTATCAGGGCTTTTCAATAAAAGGTGAGTTATCCAGTCTCGTATGGGGGGGTAGAAGATTTTTTCTCCCAGAAATTTGGGTTTTTTAACCCTCAGAACAGGCTAGTACAAACCAGGCTAGCAGAACATGTGTAATTTTACAGACAAGAATGTTTAGAGGCATGAAAAACAAACTCTCTCGACTCACTCGGGAGGCAATTCTTACACAAACACCTAATCCTCTTATGATTAGGAAATCCAGGGATACTTGGAAGGCCATACGAGGTGGTCTGAAAGTTCTCGACCTTGACCACACGTGGCAAGATTTTTTTTTTTTTTTTTTTTTCTAAGTTGGTACATCTGCCATAAGCATCCATGTGAAATTGCAAGTCATTCTATCAAGTAGTTTGTTTTATACAGCTGTCTGAAGCAAAAGTGTTGTCTGTATCCCTTGAAATGGATAAAATATCTTGTGGTAATAAAATTCTTTGTAAAAGAAGATTTTACACCAAAAGAAATCCATTCGAAGTTTATGGATAGTCTTCATTTTCGACAATTAAGAAATGGGCTGCGTTAAACTTGGCCATACCAGCCTTGAAGGTGATCCACGCGATGGAAGTCCAAAAACGGTAACGACACCACAAATCATTCATCAAGTGCATGATGTGGCATTGGATGACCAGTGAGTCGAAGCTGAGGCTGGGCATTTCAAAAGAATGTGTAGGATATATTTTGCATGAAGAATTACAAATGAAAAAGCTTTGCGCAAGATGGATGCTGTGCTTGCTCCCAGCAGATCAAAAACACGCTCACATGAAAATCTTTGAACAGTACTTGGAACATTTTGACAAGAATAAAACTGATTTTGTGTGTCGATTTTTTGCCATGGATGAGACTTGGATTCACCATTACACACCAGAATCCAAACAGTTGACAGAAGCCAGTTCAGTGCCAAAGAAGACAAACCCTGTTCCATCAGCAGGAAAGGTCATGGCATCAGTGTTTTAGGATGCTAAAGGCATTTTGTTTATTAATTATCTTGAAAAGGGTAAAGCAATAACTACGGAATATTATTCCGATCTTTTAACCAGGCTAGACGAAAAAAATTGGTGAGAAAAGACTCAGTTTGCAGAAGAAAAAAATCATCTTTCATCAGGACAATGCACCTGCCTTTGTGGAAAGGATGTTCCAACTATGAATTATTGGAACATCCACCATATTCCCCAGATTTGGCTCCCTCTGACTTCTGTCTCTCCCCAAAACTAAAACTTCCTCGCTGGTCAGTGTCTTTCTTAGAATCAAGAGGTGATTGCAGCTGCTGTAGAGGGGTATTTTGCAGATCTTACTGAGAACCACTACAGAGATGGGATAATGGTGCTAGAGCATCACTGGAATGTTGAAAAATAAAAATAATTTTGAAATTATAAAATTGTTTTTTCATTGTTAGGCTGAGAACGTTTCAGAACATCCTTGTATACTATATTCTTACAATAAAATGAGCTAGAGAAAAGAAAATGTTATTAAAGAAAATCATAGAAAGTGAAAATTCATTTACAGTACTGTACTGTATTTATGGATACCATAAGTTTACGTGGTCTGCTTACAAGATGAATCATATGTGTATCAGTAGTACCTGCATCAGTATTATTTTATATAATGCAAAACACGAAATGTTTTACATATGACTAACACTAGACATCGAAAAATGAAAATACAATGTGAAAGAGAAATATTTATTTATATGCATAACAGTTCATTACAACGAAGAAGCAGTAATATGATTGCTCTATGGTAGCCTAATGAAAATTAATTTAACAAATTAATAGGCTGACCATACGTACCATTTTGAATACGACAGTACCGTACCCGGCCATCCCGTCATTTTAATAAAAATGTCAATTTTGTCCCGTTTTTAATAAAAACGAATGTACTTTAATATTTTATAATATAATTTAATACTGGTCAATCAGTATTAAAGTATATTATAAAAAAAAAGTGGCCGAGTGGTTAGCATATCCACTCTGGCCAAGAGGCTGCAGGGTCGAATCCCGCGTAGGTATGAATGTTTGTGATCGTCTTTCACCTCTCTCAGCATGGACTGGATCACCATGGAAGTAATAGTCCCAACACCTGCAGTGGTTAGGAAAATAGGCTGTTCATCATCAATCATAAATTATTATCCATAACCTATAATTCTATATCAATAATTTGTATAACTAAGCATTGTTCGATACTAAATATCGAATCTGCAATGATTTATTTAGAGAAAATAAAAAAATGCATGTTGGCAACACTTGCGTGTCTCAGAAGAGGCGTCTGTTCTGCTGCTGTCGACGGTTTACCAGTTGAGATTGAATCTTTTGCAGTGAAAGTATACAATTACTTCAATATATACACAAGTCAGAGTTGAAGAACTAAAAAATTTTGACTCTGCAGGTAATAATTACGTTAAATTGTTAGAGCATAGAAATACAAGATTTTTGTCCTTAGGTCCATCAATTGACATCATTTTAAGCATGTTTGATGGGCTTCGTTCTTATTTTTTTTTCTCAAGAAAAATGCCCTTTTGAAAATTGTTTGTAGATCCCTATTTGAAATTGTGGTTGTTATTTGCAAGAGATCAAGTGTCTACATTCCAAACCTATATTAGCTTAATTGAAAAATATAATATTTCAGCTACAGAAGTAGCAAGGAATATTGAAAATCTTGTAAACAATTTAGAGTCCACTAAAAGTGAAGTGTTTGTAACTGCTGATGTCAAAAAACAACTGAAAACGTTAATAGATTCAGGAGAAATTAATGAGGCTAAGTTTTTTTGAGATAGTTGAGAATTTCTGTGGAACCAGCTTAGAATATGTCAATAAGTGGAAGTGCAGTTTAGGAAACACTGAGAAGTTCAAGTGGGTATTACTAAGGAAGACACCTGAATGGAAAGAAATACAGGAGAGCCTGCATGCAGCGCATCACACGTGTAGAAACAGAAAATCGTGTATTCGATCAGTGGACCCTCAAAATCTATAATATAATTGTGAGGTAGCTGGATACAAGAATAAAGAAAACATTTCTGTATCTGATAGATGGGTACAGATTTTTTTTCTGCAATGAGCGAAAAACGCCTAGACTTTCAAGACTTTTGTAATATTGTAGTTTATTCTTTGTCTTCCAGCAAGTACAGCACCTGTTAAGAGAGAATATTTTCTGTTATGAACAGGATGTGGTCAAAGGAGAAATCTAGATTAAATGTTGAGATAATGACGGCTATATTAGTTGTAAGACAAAATTGTGCCACGGAGTGAGAAGTTTTATGATAAGGTGTTGAAAGACTGAAATTTGCTGCGTATGATCACTTCATCGGAGAAATATTCATGATACGATCGTGGTGAAATACATTTCCCCCTGCGTTCTTCAAAGGTCAAATGTATATATCAATATATTCTCACTATTGTTTTTAACAATTTTTATTTATTTTTAATACAAACATACATATTCCCACATCTACCTAATATATTTTTTGTTTCTGTCACTGAAGAATAAGCTCAATATGTTTATATAATAAAACTTTTTGTATCGTCTTTTTCATGAATTCAGAATCTTACATAACCCCTGTCCCGTTTTTGCCATCCCAATGTCCTGTTTTTTACTCATGGAAATATGGCCAGCCTACTAATTAATAAAAGTTAATTTTATGCAGTTATAATTTAACACTGCATCTTTACATTTTGACTGCATCTTTATGTTTGTTTACGTTTCTCTCGACTGTAAATGGCCATGTACGGTGTGTAAGTGTTTGTGTGCATAAGTTTTGATAATTTTTTTAACATTTTATAATAGATGTGTGTATACCTTATGGTAGTAAATGATAAAATAGACCAGTATCTACATTTATTTTATGCATTCATGACATACCCAACTTTTTCTTAATTGTTTCGATATTTCTAAGCTACACTGTTCGTCTGCGAGTTTTTTTTTTTTTTTTAAATTGTCTCAAATCTGCAAAAATTTTTCTAAATATTTATTCATAAAAAATGCATATAAGTGAATCCGCGCTGTTTTCAAACCTGCATTCTTCAAAGGTCAACTATATGCAAATATATTCTCACTGTATTGTTTTTAACAATTTTCATTTATTTTTAATACAAACACATTCCCACCTGTATCTTCCTAGCTTATGATTGTATGCTTTAGGATTCTATTGCAATACATATATTTTTCTTTTCTTTTGCATTCAAATTTCTATTATTGTTCTTTAACTCTCATTGATAATGTTTAAGGATGTGAAATGAAATATTGGTGAATAAGAAATATTAATTTTTTCTGTGGCATACATGCTTTGTTTAAAATTATGGAAGTGCTGCAAGTGTCCCTATACAAGAACACATTATAGTTATTGGTAAAAAGATGCGATGGAGTGAAGACACACACAGTATGGAACCCTAGTTCTAGTTCATTTTTTCTTAGATGCGTATGTGGTGTGTTTTGCTTCCGGATTTGACTTGACTCTTTTTAGAACAGCTGAAGCATCTCAGTAGTATGGGAGCCACTCTGAACTAGATCAAGATAAGATAAGGAATCGTGACATGATTGGTTATTCCGATGATGGCGTCATGAGTTTGAAATTTTTCTGGTTCGCTTATGGAATTTTGGGTGATGGTTGGAGATAAGGATTCGTGTCGTGATTGGTGGGCACTTTGAACAAGATCAAGAAAAGATAAGGAATTGTGTCGTGGATGTGTGTTATCAGATGAAGATAAGTGATGTAATTTGTTAGTTGTAAATAAGTGACATAATTGTTTTGAATGGAAAAGGAAGATATATTAATGGATAAGGATTTGTGGCGTGATTAGTGAGACACTATGAACAAAAGAGGGGTAGGGTGAATGGGGGAAGCAACGTCCGTGTCGTGGATGTGTGTTGTTATGAGTTGTAGTTAAGTAAATGGTTTGCGTATGGCATTATGGGTGATGGATGTGATAAGATAGAGTTTGGAATGTTTGGAATTTCGCTGGGCCCCTTCTGTTAGGGACATCACGTTGTGTGTTTGGTTCACCAAAATATCACCCACAATTCTATAGTCAAACCAGAAACTCCACATGAAGTCATAGAGACATATGTTCCCCAGAAATTTCCAAACACATAACATCACAATTCCTTATCTGTAAATATCACCCACAATTCCATATGCAAACCAAAAAAACCACGTGATGTCACTGAGACATATGTTCCCCAGAAATTTCCAAGCACAACGTCGTTAATCCTTATCTCTAAACATCACCCACAATGCCTTACGCAAACGAAACACACCACATGATGTCCCTGATAGATTTTGGTCCTGGAGTAAAATTCCAAACTATCTTATCACTATCCATCACCTACAATGCCATACACAAACCATTTACTTATCTACAGCATATAACAACATACATCCACGACACTGAAGACTCTTCCCCATTCACCCTATCCCTGTTTGGTTTAAGGTGTTCCCACCAATCCCACCACGAATCCCTATCCACTAATATATCTTCCTTTTCCATTCAAAACAATAACGTCACTTATATACAAATAACAAATTACATCACTTATCTTCATCTGATAACAACTCACATCCACCAAACGGACGTTGCTTCCCCTATACACCCTACCCCTTTTTGATTTAAACTTCCCTACCAATCACGATATGAGTCATCTGTAAACATCCCCACAATTCCATAAGGAAACCAAAACATAAGACCTGACTTCACTGACACACATGCCCCAGGCAAATTGTAAACACATGATGTCACACACAATGACGTCATCAACTGAACAACCACTTACGTCACGATTCCTTATTTTGATCTTGATCTGGTCAGAAGTGAACCCCTGCAATTTTGTGAAGAGTTAAAGCCCTCTTTTGTATCTTTTACGATCTAATCGAACTTGTCTGTATGTCTGGATATCATCACTGTGTGCAGAAACACCCAGAACAAATGCTCGGGCCATGCAAAGATTGTCTTTGTTGGTAATTTCCACAATAGCTTTTTTATTTTCACAAATTCATCTAGGCTAAGCAGCATTCTTCTTTTCACATTAATTCTGCCACCACCTTTGTTACTGATATTGATGAGAATGACAACAATAGAAAGATCATTTGCCAAAAGAAACTCACGTTTCGATTGGGTGACAGCATAAAATGCATCAACTATCCTTTGCATAGTTAATTCAGAAAACAACATGAATGGTAAGTTAATATTGCTTTCTAAACTGGATGAAAAAGTTCCTGAACTCGATAAACGCTGAATGATCGCATTAAGCATGTCTCAAAACATTGCAAAAAAAAACGACTTAGGTGGGAGGAGATCAAGATCATGAAATCTAATTTGGTACTCCATTTGGCGAGTTTGATATTTGATAGAAAAACGTGACCGCCCCTCCGAAACAGTAAAAATCCGTGTAGAGTGAGGAGTCAGTAGTGGTAGAACAGCTTTTAGTTTCACATTCAGAATGTAAAAATTATGGGGGTCACGACTACTTCCAGCCACACCAGCAAGAGAAACACGTGGATTAACGCCATGACCTGTGTGTGTTGTTCATTTTTACCTACAGATGAATCTGTCAAATCAACTTCGATAATAACTAGTGCATGATTATGCACAATGCCGCCACTAACAAACCAAATGATTGATGATCACTATTAAAAAAAATTACTTTGTTGATTCAGAAATCTCTTTTATAAATAAATAAATAAATGTTAATCATCATAAAGTGATTTTGCAATTGTGACACTACGTGATCCTTCCACTAACATGATTTTGCTAAACATCAGCACTCAAAATCTTTCACAAAAACCCAAACATGCAAAAAAATAAATAACATAATGACTTATGGACATTTCATTTAACACAAAAACAGTTTGAAGTATTTTCATGAACATGTTTTTAATTTCCATTGCAAAACCACCTTTATAAACTTATATATTAAAAATTTAGACATTAAAAAATTTTTTATAGATTTCAGAAATCTTTTAGAAAATAAATATTACTCATAAAGTGTTTTTGCAATTTCGACACTACACGATGCTTTCACTAATACAAAACATAATACAAAATTTCACATAATACATAACACTAATAAAACATAAGCCCTCAAAATCAGACATTAAAAATGCTTTCTAGATTTCAGAAGTCTCTTTTAGAAAATAAATAAATGTGACTCATCAAAATGTGTTTTTGCAATTTCGACACTATGCGATGCTTTCACTAATACAATTTTACTAAATATTCACTTTCGATATCATTACCCAATCACTAACAAGGAAAAAAATGTAAAATAATGACTTATGGGACACGTAACACAAAAATAGATTGAAATATTTTCGTGAACATGTTTTTAATTTCCATTGCAAAACCACCTTATAAATATTAAAAACTTGGACAAAATTCGCTAATCTAGTCACTAAAAAAACTCAACTAATGTTAATATTTACAAATTGCATTGCCATGTCAAAAACATTAACTTAGATTTTCTCCAGAATAACTCATCTTGGAACTACGAACTTCTGTCTGCATATAGATATTCCAAATACTTAAAAAGACAAAACTAATCTCCGAACCCTTTTATTGTGTATTTATAAAAAATCATAACCAATGGAAAACCAATAACGAGAACACGTGACATCGAATAAACTTAGTTCTCGTCGCTCACAGGTAAAATTCCAAACCTTTGGTACCCACACTAGTGTAAACAATTCGTGCATCACCTCGAAAACAAGACGTGATAATAAAATTCCATTATTAGGAATGAAGATTAGGATATGTGCGTCACAATGAACAAATCGTGAATGCTAAAAACATATAGTCACATCAGAAACCGTTATGATACATCTATGAAAGTGATGTGATTAATTATTTACATTCTGTCTAAACTAATGTTCACATAGTCTGAAAGAGGATCGAATGAGCGGATATGACTCAGTCATCTTCAAGATAAGACACCTTTGAAGAACACCGCGATTTGAAATTACCACTCGCTGCCGGATATTACACATGAAAAACACACGACGCTCACTACTGCAGGGGAAAAAAACATAGCATGATCCCATGGTCCTAAATCTAAAGGAAGACGTATGCAACTAGATTTGAGGTTACAGTATTTACAGAAATTTCATTCTTTGTGTTTTTTTTTTTTTTTTTGTGTTGTGCTGTGGATATAAGGTTATAATTCAACAGTTTGGAAAAACTATCGGCATTCAGAAGACCCTTTCTGGAAAGAATGAAAGTTAATAAAAATTATTAGAATTTTTCTAGACTACATACAAAAGTTCTTGTAATTCATTGAAACATCCGTTTATTTTTTATTTTTTTTATAAAAAAATGCCGTTTGATGTTCATTCAAAAAAGAACTCATTCTTGACTCTAAACTAAGAATTCCCATACTCATCTATTGAAAAAAAAAACTGTGTGTGTGTGTGTGTGTGTGTGTGTGTGTGTTGGAGGGGGACACCTGTGATATTTGTAATTAATTATCCAGCAATGTCTAAAGGCTGCTGCCACCTCCTCACTCTAAACTAAAATTCCCATACTCAATTATTTATTTATTGATTGATCTTTAAGATCTTAAATTCGTTCTTTCAACCTAGACGACCAAAGACAAAACTTGAAGCCAATGACTGATGTGTGTGTGTCACCTTGGGAAATTCCAAGATATCTTATTTCTATCCATAGGCAAACCAAAAACACCACGATGTCACTGAGACATGTGTGTCCCAGAAATTTCCAAACAAAAAAAAACACCACAGATCAGGTCTGCACTCACATTTTTCGAAATTCCCCAGATTAGACCTCAAAAATTTCCAGATTAGGGAAAAATTCCCCAGGTAATATAACTAGGGCTCGAATTTTTAGGTCGTAAAAGTGTGCAAAATATACTACCAAGTATACACTAAAAGCATTTAAAACATCCGAAATATGCTCTTAAATATGCAAAAGACTCAAACTATGCACTTAAATATGCCTTTATCATCATCATCATCTTTCTTATACCCTCTTTTACCTTGCGATGTCGAGGGTCCATTGATCATCGGACCTCACTCTGTTTACAGGATAAGGTGGTCAGCCTTATGCCCCAGTGTATCCTATGGCCTGTAGTGTTGAGTTCTCAAGGCCAGTTTGCCTGCATTGCGAGATGAAAAAACCCCAGAATAAACTGGGGAAAAAACCCTGCTGTCCACGCCCAAGACTGGCTAACTTGGCTATGGCTGAGGAAGATCCTTCAGCTCCTCACGTCACCGACGGGAATCGAACCTAGGACACTCCTTCCACAGGCATATGGTTGCGAAGCACATACCCACTAGGCTAACCGCGCGGACAAATATGCCTTTATTAATTTATAATTCTGCACAGTTTAATTAAAACATTACACATAAATTAAAAAGATAATATAAAATACAAAAAATTGACATTTAAATAGTTACTAACTGACCAGTAAAATGACTTAAAAATATGCTCATTTTTTTTATTAATTCCCAAATTCTCTTTTCCTGTAACAAAGTATACTTTCATTTAAAAAAAATGTATAAGTTTATATTATAATTGTATAATTTAATTTAAAAAAATCAGCTAACGCCTATTTCTTCCCATATAGGGAGTCGGCGAGGCCTTGTACCTTATCTAACTTTGGAGATGGAGTGGGTAGTTAAATCTCCACTGGTAGCCAATCACAGAGATAGCTGGCCCAAGGCTATCACTGATTCATCGGTACACAGTGAAGAAGGCGGCAAGCGCTAGTGCTGCAATTATAATTTAATAATTAGACTTAATTCATTTTACCTTTTACTTCTTTAAATTTTACAATTTCTCCTCTTTTTTAAATTTTTATTAATTCTCTCTTTCTCTTTCCCAGTAACAAAGTATACTTTCATTTTAAAAAAAAAATTGTAAGTTCATATTATACAAAGAATACATGCTTAACTTACTTTAAATGACATTTCTTCCCTCTTCTTCTTCGCCAATATCTTTTGGTAATTGATCACATTCCCTTTGCTGCTTTGCTGTATTAAGTCGATTTTTATATCTATTATGAACTATGTGACTTTCCAACTCTTTGATTAACGTTTTCGGTGGCTCCCAAGTAGTACACGTTGAATTTTGTGTCGCTAAGCACTGCTTTGCTTAGATTCTGTCTCTCACAGTTTCTGTTTTTAACGAATTAGCTAATTTTATTTTTATACAATTCGCTTGTGAGAAAATTCGCTCCACGCATGCAGATGAATGCGGCAGAATAGTAGCATTTGTCATAAAATATGACAGAAACCATATTTATTATTATTCATGCCATCTTTTATGACAGTCGATGAATGCCAATATCTTTAGGAATTGGTAGATCTGATGATACGAGATGATAACTTCTCCACTCATCATCTATTTGATTTAACCTAATATCATCAACAAGTGAGGGGAATTGAGCAACAATAGGAATAATAGTAGATGGTGACTGGCTAGGGTCACTAGCAACTTTTGGGTCCAAGATTCGTAATTTTGCAACAACGCTGTCTTCTTCGAAGACAAATCTTTTCTTTATTTGCGAAATGAGTTCCACAAGAACCTTTGAACAATCATTTTTAAATCTCAACAAAATAGAGTTATCTTCGAAACGGTTTCTAATTAAGTGCGCCATTGCTCTACCATCGAAGTAAATATCATTGACATTTTTATAGTTGTTTTGATTTCTTGGATCAACTTCTAATAATTTAGCTGTTCTTAAAATGTCAAAAATGTCATGTTTCTAAATTGAGATATTCTGCTGATGCATTTAGGAATAATTTGTGTAACCTGAAATTCTCTGATTGAAAATCTATATTAAGTGTATTTACTTTTTCAAAAATATACTGAAGGAAAAAAAGCATTGGTCTAGTTCCAAGGTCAATAAGAGTATCATAATTTTTTGGGGGGGATTGTCAATTTTATCTGTCCTTGATTCATTTTGAAAGTATAGAACTAATGCATCATACTGTTCTAAAATAGTTGATACCACTTTTTCCCTCGACAGCCACCTAGTTTGAGCAAGTTTGGGGATTTTTTGTGTAGCTATATGAGCAGCTTCTTGAATGAGTACAAAATCTCTTTGCCGCTTAGCACTGCGTTAGAAGTAGGAGGTTAAATCCTTTAGAAAAACTTCTAAGTATGAGAGTAAAACACTGACTGCATGACATGAAATCCACTGCTAACGCCCGTCATGGAGGAACATTTATCACTACCAAACCCAATGATATTGCTAAGGGGAATGCCATTATCCAGCAGAAGAGTTTTGACAGCACTGTAAAGACTTTTAACACTTCCGTTCTCTACACATACTATGTCTTGTAATGCATCAGCTACATCTTTTTTAACTGTATCAAAGTACCGTTCAACAACAGCCAAGATTTGAGTGACGGAGATATCTGTACTCTCATCTATTAAAATTGAAAATTTTTGATTCTTGTATATTTCGGTAAGTTGAGACTTTTCATGGAATGATATTCCATCCTGAATAACATAAGAAACTTTATTTTTTTTCATTGCCAACTTCCCAGCAATTTGGCTATCCGGAAATGCGCATTTACACATCGTTACAAAATGATCAACATGAGAAAATGGGACGTTATGCTCAGAAAAGAAGTTAGCTATTATTAACTCTGAGCTAATTGTTTATCCTCTGTTGACGCTTTCTTATTAAGAAATTGGGTAATAACAGCTGTCGACTTAGCAGACTGATAATTACTTTTATGTTTGGCTGAATTTTTATGCTTTATTAGCGCAGATTTGTTTGCGTTTTTAAATGTAATATTACAACATTTACAGTAACTGGTATCTTTGCTGTTCACGTCTTGCTACAGCCAATCTTTTAATCTTTTAATTCAGGATATTTTAACCAATCTTCTTTAAATGCTTGAGAATACCACTTCTGTTTTTTTTCTTTGATGGCTCCATATGGTTGGATTGGAAGTACCATAAAACCATAAATATGAAAATAATTAAAAATATTGATAATTTAAACAATTTGTCAAACACTGTACAAGCACAGGGATCTCTACTACAACACTGCAAGAGGTTGTGCTATATGTATGTAACGATTTAAAACCTGTGTGATAAGAAAGGGAAAACGAAACCAGAATAGAGCAAAAACGGTTTATTTATCATATTTATAAAAAAAAAAAAAAATCGCGAATATAATAGTCAAATATGACAAAAATATTAAAATTCAAACTTTTGTTCAAATTTCCCAAGATTTTGGGAGTTTCTTATTAAAATTCCCTAGATCCCTAGGTAGTGGATAAATTCTCTATATCTTGGGAAAAATCCCAAGGAATGGCAGCCCTGCCACAGACAGCGGTGATGTCTGTAAATTCCTGTAAAAACAAACGATGTCGAAGTGTTATGCATATTTAAGTAAGATCTTTTGAAAACACAGTGAATTTACAATTTATTTATTTATTTTATTATTATTATTATTATTATTATTTTAACGGTGTCTCCATGGAGTCAAAAGACTCTTCGCGGGAGACCCGACATTGACACACTAACCATTATTTACACAATACCTGTCATACCTCTCCTTAAATTCATTCACAGTTGAAGCATTCGCAACCAGTTCTGGCAAAGCAGTCCACCCATTCACAACCCTCCAAGTAAAAAATCTAGTCCTAACACCCTTGTTAACCACACTCTTCCACAATCTCCAGGGATAGCCCCTCGTTCTCTCACATCCTGCATTGGTCTTAAGAATATCATCAGTATCAATCCTGTAAAATCCCTTTAACAATTTAAATACTCTATCATATCTCCTCTCCTACATCTATCAGCTAGTTTTTGGAGCCCACAGATCATCAATCTATCCTCATAGGGAACAACCCACAGACCTGCAACAATCTTTGTAACCCGCCTTTGAATCCTCTCTACCACTTCCGCATCACCAAGAAATCCTGGCGACCAGACCTGTGCACAATAGTCCAAATGCGGCCTTATTAATGCCTTATAGAGTGGAACAATAACTTCCCTATCCCTGCTTGTTAGTGTGTTCCTCAACAACCATGTAATTTGATGTGATGTTTTGGCAATCTTAGCAATATGCCCTTTAAACTTTAAACACAAGGGTCTGTTCTTGGACCACTGCTGTTTAATTTGTTCATAAATGATATAGGAAATGATCTGAGAGGAACAGTTCATTTGTTTGCGGATGATGCGAAGTTGGGTAGGGCAATAGTGAATGCAGATGACGTCAAAATTTTGCAGGATGATTCGGATAGATTGGAGGTCTGGGCTAAGGAGAATGGATGTCAGTTTAATGTGGCAAAATGTAAGGTTATGCATTTTGGGGTGAAAAGATTGGCGGCAGTTTACTGCATTGGTGGAACCGTGCTCCAGGAGATTGATGAGGCACGAGATTTAGGAGTGTTGGTAGATAAGGAATTGAAATTTAGGGGACACATTGCAAAAGTGACCAAAACAGCTCATCAAATCACTTGGTTGCTGAAGAATACGATGACAAGCAGAGACAAGCAGGTTATTGTTCCTCTGTATCGAGCCTTGATAAGACCCCATCTAGACTACTGTGCTCAGATTTGGTCACCTAGGTTTCTTCTTGATGGGGAGGAGGTGGAGAGGATCCAGAGGCGAGTGACCAAGATGATAGCAGGTCTGTGGAATGAACCGTATGAGAACAGGTTGAGGATTTGTGGGTTGCAAAAATTGGTTGATAGGTGGAGGAGGGGAGATATGATGGAGACATTCAAATTACTGAAGGGTTTCTATAAAATTAATTCAGAAGATATTTTTGAGAACAGGGCTGGTTTTGGGAGGACTAGGGGACATCCATGGAAACTGGGCAAAAGTGTGGTTAGTAAAGGTGTTAGAGCTGGGTTCTTTACTTTTACAGAGTAGTGAATGAGTGGAATGCGCTCCCTGAGTCTGTGGTGGATGCTGTGACAGTGAATGAGTTTAAGGCGAGGTATGATAGATACTGTATGAATGTCAAATAGTTGTGATGAATATGATTTGGGGCCTCCCTCGATGAGTCCAATGACTCCCTGGAGTTGCCCGTAATAATAGTAATAATAATAAACTTAAGTTCTCTGTCCACAATAACTCCCAAGTCTCTTGTCTCATCAACTTCCTGCAGTTCAGTTCCGTTAATATAGTAAACAGCATGCGATGTCATCCTCCCGAAGTGCATCACCTTACACTTAGCCACGTTTAACTGACAGCCATTTACCTCAGTTCATAGCGTCAGCCTATTTAAGTCATCCTGTAAAATATCCACATCATTTGAATTGATTATCGCTCTTCCCAATTTTGCATCATCAGCAAACAAGTGGATATTCCCATTCAAGGTATTTCCAATATCACTGATGTACAAATTAAACAATAGAGGACCAAGAACTGAGCCCTGAGGTACACCACTAGTCGCTTGCCTTTTCCTGGACCCAGCTCCTCTGTAAACCACTCTGATATCTGTCCGCCAGCCATCCTTTAATCCAAATCACCATCTTCGGATCCAAACCCATTTGCTCTAATTTATGTAACAGAGTTCCATGTGGAATCCTGTCAAAAGCCTTTGCAAAGTCAAGCAGTATCACTGAGTAAGGATTTCCTTTATCCAACTCCACTGTTACTTTATTATAGAACGTAAGCAAATTACTTAGGCAAGACCTACCCTTCACAAAACCATGTTTCCCCTTATAAAGTATCATATTGCTGCCCACCCAGTCCTGAATTCTAATTTTAACTAATTTCTCCAAAATCTTAACCATTACTCCAGATACAGGGTGTTCGGGATAAATTTGACAGTTTCGTAAGGAAAAAGAAAATCTTCTTTGTATCTATTAAATTTAATGAATTGACAAAAAAACATTACAGGCAGAGTTAATTACAATACTATCAACAAGATTTACTCAAAATAACCACCATTAGCATCGATCACAGTTTCAATTCTGCTTCGGAACCTCGAACAAGCTGATGCTACAGTCTCCCTGGGAAGGGCCGCAAAAACTGTTTTAATTTTATCCATTAACTGGGCTTTTGTATTACTGGAAGTGCGATTGGTGTCTTTTTCAACTGCGCCCCATACAAAATAATCCATGGGGTTAAGGTCTGGGGAGTTTGGAGGCCAAACATTTGGACTGGTGAAGTCGTAGAAATTTTCAGACAACCATTTTTGACTTTTCCCAGAGGTGTGGCAAGGGGCCGAAACCTGCTGCCATACATACGGCCTACCATTGGCTACCCTTGTTATCCAGGGCTTGACTACAGTTAGCAACTCCACGAACAAAGCCTGAATTCCAATGCCAGGGTTCTTCAACACCTGTTCCTGCAGATTTGCGAGGAATTCTGCTGTACGAACGCAATCAGATCGTCTTCTAGGGATCTTTCTTCTTGCTACATCCTCGTAGTCACCATTGCAAGTCTCTAGTTCATGCCTGATTGTTTTTACTGTATTCAGGGAGCATTGGGCAGCAGTCGTAATATCCTTATTTTGATGGCGGGCACGAATCATCATGATACAAGTTATTCTCTTCCATGATTCAGGTGGGTTCCAGCTATCCATCCTTTCTGACATCTTGTATATGAATGAAGAAGGGTCCAAACTTTTAAATGAAGAGAAGTGTGTGTTAATACATGTAACTTACAGAAAAATATAATTAATTATAAATATGTCAAATTTATCCCGAACACCCTGTATATATATATACAAAATAACATGTCCTACCCAATGCAATTTCTTGAACTTGATTATACTAGATATTATAAGACCATTATCATTCACTGGAGTAAATATTTTTTCTAAAGATCTCAAACTGAAATTCTCAGGAGTCGCCATAAATATCCAGGTTTCACATCAATAGGTAACAACTGGACGAATTATTGATTCACATATAATATCCATTTGAAGACTAAATATATATATTTACTTTATATCTTGCAACGGATATATTTTGAACTCAGTACACATATGTGAGAATAAAAGCCTGATTACCTCTTTATTCTTCAATCTGATTTGATTGGCTAGTGATCCTTACTCTAAATATTTAAATTGTTCCACTTTTTTTCTATTTCTAGGTCCCCAATTTGCAAACTTGGGAACCTGATTCTGCCTAGTAATAATCATTATTTTGGCTTTTTGTTAATTAATTTTTAGTCCTATATCTTGTGCTAATTTTTTTGGTTCCAAATTTTTTCTTCTGCTTTGTCTGGTTCTTGTCATGATGTTAATGTCATCAGCATATGCTACAATCTGATTTGTTAGAATGTCTTTGGTATCTATTGGCAACAAATGAATAATGTATTCTAAAGCTAAGTATTGAAGCAAGACTGTCACTTTGTTTTACTCCTTGAATTGATGAAAAGGGATCTGTTAAATGATTTTTGTTTTTTAACCTGTGCTTCTGAATTTTCCATTGTTAACCTTTGTCTTACTAGTATTCCAAAATGTATCATAATCTCCTATAATTTTACTATATTAATGCTCCTATGCTTGTCTGAAATAAAAAAAAAAAATCGAATGAATATGTAGTCTGTGCCCATGAACTTCACTCATAAACTGCATACCATTCTTCCTGTACAATCTTTCTCACTGACTCATTTGTAATCATGGTCATGTTTCTCAATTCAGTCCTATCATACCATGACACCAAACTCACAAAGTGAGTCTGTTCCTAATGATATGATGCCATCAAAGTAACTTTTTTAACATACTACTTACAAAAAGATTTTCACACCACTCAACGAAGTGTGTTAATTAACAGGAAGTGACTACTTTTCAGAAGAATGTATCTTCAATATATGAGGATTTGCTACGTTTCCTGAATTCCTACTAAGATAAGTAAATATTTGTTTTAACTGCTGTAATAGCTTGTAATGGTAAATATAATCTGGAAGAAAAAATAAACAAAATTAACAAAAATAGGCTCGATCTGAAAATTGCAGATGGTCACCTTACCCTACATGACAAAACAATTTGTTCATTTCTCTATACATCTTTTTCAAATGTAGTTTCATCAAGATTACTAACAAAATCCCATACTTCTGTGAGGCCTGACTTCAAATGGTAATCATCCAAATCAAGAACCCACATCGCTGAATGCATGTAACCTGGTACCGTACAGAACATCACTGTAAGCAACATCAGTTCCTTACATTAAAAGATATTTCAGAAATTGCTGTTTACATTTTATTTTAAACCCACTATCACAACCACATTCACATCTGTTTATAGTCAGCCAAACTATTTTCAATCTCTCAACAATACTTTCCCTATCAGAGTTGACCAAGCTTCCTGTTATGCCATTTTTCTTACTTTGGATAACTGGCAGAGAAGAATATTACAGAATAAATACCAGGATTACATCAGTGGTTTATTATCATAAAGCTGGTCATGTAGAATCTTTTGATGAAATGTCATGCTGCTAAACAAGAAGCCTTCAAATATGCACATTTATTCAGGGTAAGTTCAGATGTTTTATTATATGATCCAAGCCTAAACTATAATTATCAACTTTCTGTAACCAAATATCTGGGAAAATCTCAAACTAAGCTACATTAAATAATTACTTCAATGTTGGAGATCAATGCTAGACAACACTGTCTATTACACGACTTCTTAAACTCCACCATTTTCACTTTTACCACCCTCTCAGGTAATGCATTCCATGCCCCTACTACTCTCCATGCAAAAGATTTACTTCTTACTCATCACTTCCTTTTGTAACTTGCAGGGATTGTCACTTCTCTTGTTCTACCATATGAAAAATCTCAGCTCAGCTAATGCCTTTTGGTTCCCGTAGATAGGGAGTAGGCAAACCCATTTAGCCCTATCTAACGTTTGGAGACTGAGTGGGCAGTTCAATCTCAACTGGTAGCCAATCAGAGATAGCTGGCCCAAGGCTATCACTAATTAATCGGTACTCAGTATATGAAAAATCTCCCCACTGTTAACTTGATACTTTCAATAGCTTAAATGTCTGAATCATTATCCCCGCCCCCCTTGTCTTCTATCCACTAAACTCTTTGCATGTCTTCAAAAAACAACATTGTACAGTCCTGACATCAATTTTGTTATTACTATGTCCAAGGTTATTTCATCTCCTTCACAACTCTCGGTGACCAGATCTGAGCACTGAAATCTTTCCAAATTGAACCACCACCATCCTTTTATCTCTCATGGTGCTCCATTAGAGACAAGAGGATGGTGTTGGTTCCTTTTGTACTCCTCCACATTGCAACAATTCTGCGAGTC
Organism: Typopeltis vanoorti; assembly: GCF_054136105.1. Classification (NCBI taxonomy): domain Eukaryota; kingdom Metazoa; phylum Arthropoda; class Arachnida; order Uropygi; family Thelyphonidae; genus Typopeltis; species Typopeltis vanoorti. Next base: position 70,399,447 of record NC_143555.1, read on the forward strand.
TTCACAACCTTTGCAATATGTCCTCTTCAGTTCAAATTTCTATCTATAATTTCCCCAAGATCTCTCCCTTCCAGTATAATTCCGCCATATGAAGTATCCTAACTGTGGATCCAAAATTTCAAAACTTTAGATTTTGGATTTACATGCATTGAACTGATATCCCCATTTATTTGCTCTATTTTCCAGTCTATTCAACTCCCGCTAATGAGCCAAAACATCAACAGTTACAAATAATTCTCCCGAGCATCCATCACCTGCAAACAACTGAATATCTCTCTTATAGCCCACTGACAAATATTGAACGATAATGGTCCCAATATTGAACCTTGTGGAACACTGTAACCTTCCTACTCCCTGATTCTGCTTCCCTATATACAACTCTGATATCTATCAGAAAGCCAGTTACCAATCCAGTCCACTAAACTGATATCTAAAACTATAGTTGCAACATAAAAAAACCAACTTGTAATATGGCACCCCATCAAATGTCTTTGAAAAATTTAAAAGAAAAAAAGGCAGTGTAGGCCTTATACTTATCAACTGATCTTGTTATTATCCACTATTTAGACTTATGTTGGTTTGAACTCATTATGGGGGGTTTTAATGGAATAAATACAGCATATGTAAGTAACTAAACAAAAATTTAATCACCATTATATATTTCATCTCAGTCACTGTCATCAGACAAATAATATTAAATTAGCAAAAAAAAAAAAAAAAAAAAGAAAAAAAGAAAATTGCACAAACACTAATTGGAAAAGATTAGACCGAAAGCCTAAGGTCCTATGAAGGGTACTTTTATGAGTACTGTTGGCTAGCCTTAGCTGTTGGGCAGGAGGCCTAAAAATTAGTTTCCCAAATCTTGAAAAGTTTAATACAACCATGTTTATTAAGACTAGGTTATTATTGATTATTAGGATTATTCTGCTGATTACAAAAAAGTTTCAAATTTGTATTTTTTGAGGTGAAGCAGTTTTATTCATTTGATTCTGTGGAAAGTATCCAAGGCATGGTCAGCAAGTCCTGACTGACCTATAATCTCCTCAAATTCTTGCTGAACTCTCTTTTATTTGCCAGACTTTCCTGTCCAATGATTACAATACCAGAAAGGTCAGCAAATTAATTGTTCCTCTCATCTCAACATGTCAACTATAGTAATGCTATCTTTGTTCCTTATCTCCAGAGCACCTCAGAAAAAATAGCCAGAACTCTAAAAAAGTACAGCATACCATTCAAACGTTATCTAAAGCTAGTTACCCGATAAATTAAAGATACCAAGCAATTATATACTCGGTTTAATCTTTTATCCAAGTGTAAGCAAACAAGTTTGTGCGTGAACTATTTTCAGGACGGGCAACTCGTATAAAGAAGCTAATGACTTCACACCACTTGCCTTATACAAAACACATAAAACGGGTTTAACTGGTCGGAAGATTTTTTTTTTTATTATAAAGTAAATAGCCTACTAGTTTTGCCGACTTGACTGTTGGGTTCATTTGGGCATACAAGGTGACAAAACAGCTTAAAAAAACAAGCTAAGGATATCAGGTTAAAACATAAACGAATGTTAAATATTATCTAAATTCAAAATCATTACATCAAACGCATGGAGTGTGTATGTTATCAGTCACTGTTATACATGTACGATCTATAATTGGCAGCAAAATTGAACTCTAATCTGTTGAGTGATCTTATGAGACTTTTCCATATGTCACCAAGGATCATCTGTATTATTGGTTTCTGTTCAGGCTGCCTCTTGAACGGATAACTACTGCAGCTTCTTTGATGTTGCAGGAATGAAAATCTTCTTCCAAGTATGGCATAGTACTTTTATCCCATTTGATGTTATGATTGGTGTTAGAAAAATGGAGCAACATGCCAGAATTGTCTTCTGTGTTGTTATTAACATCCCTGATATGTTCTTTTTTTTCTTATCTCTAGACTTCTAGAAGTTTGTCCTATATAATTTAAACCACAAGAGCAGGGAATGTTGTAAACTTCAGGATGTTTATAGAAAGCATTTTTGTCTTTCGGTGATCTTAACAAGTTGCAGATTGTCCTCATTGGTTTGAAGGCCACTCAAGATCTCATAAGGTTTTGAGCATTTTAGCAGTTTTCTTTAAAACAGTTCCAGCAAAAGGAATGGAAATTGAAGATCTGTAGTGGGTTTCTTGAGTTTGTTGGGAGGAGTTGGAGAAAAGAATCTTATTTATGAAAATTTTCAGATATTCATTGTTTGTTAGAGTTTCGAAGATGAGGTCTAATTCATTTTTTAAAGTTTTGTCATCTCTTGTGATGCAAACTGCTCTCTTTTTCAACAAATGTATAATACTCAATACCAAATGTATAATATCACATTTCACAAACTTTAACATTATACATTTGTTGAAAAAGAGAGCAGTTTGCATCAGAAGAGATGACAAAACTTTAAAAGATGAATTAGACCTCATCTTTGAAATTCAATGGATATCTGAAAATTTTCATAAATAAGATTCTTTTCTCCAACTCCTCCCAACAACAAACTCAAGAAACCCACTACAGATCTTCAATTTCCATTCCTTTTCCTGCAACTGTTTCCCAGAAAATTGCTAAAATGCTCAAACCTTTTCAATATACAAGTAGCCAAAAGGTGTCACACCTTATTAAAATACTCTGGATTAGAGAAAGTTGTTAGTTTTTCCACTTGGTTATCCTATAAATTAAAGATATTGCGTGGAAAAACTTCCAACAACTTGAAAGATATGAGTGGCCTTCAAACCAATGAAGACAATCCGACTTGTTAAAATCACCGAAGCACAAAAATGCTTTCTATAAACATCCTGGAGTTTACAACATTCCCTGCTCTTGTGGTTTAAATTATATAGGACAAATTTCTAGAAGTCTAGAGATAAGAAAAAAATAACATATTGGGGATGTTAATAACAACAGAGAAGACGATTCTGGTGTGGCGCTCCATTTTTCTAACACCAATCATAACTTCGAATGGGATAAAAGTACTATGCTGTACTTGGAAGATTTTCGTTCCTGCAACATCAAAGAAGCTGCAGTAGTTATCCATTCAAGAAGCAGCCTGAACAGAAACCAACGGATGATCCTTGGTGACATATGGAAAAGTCTCATAAGATTACTCAACAGATCGGAGTTCCATTTTACTGCCAATTATAGATCGTACATGTATAACAATGACTGATAACATACGTGTTCCATGCATTCGATGTAACGTTTTACTTGAATTTAGATAATATTTAACATTCGTTTATGTTTTAACCTGATATCCTTAGCTTGTTTTTTGATCTTTTTAAAGCTGTTTTGTCACCTTGTATGCCCGGACGAAGCCAACAGTTGGCGAAACTAGTAGGCTATTACTTTATAATAAAAAAAAACCTCCGACCAATTAAATCTAGTTTACATGTGTTTTGTACATAATCAGTGGTCGAAAAGAACATTACAATCACTTGCCTTAGTATCCCATAATGTAAAAACATCTCCTTGCAGACATGTATAATGCTGTGCATTATAGGAAGGGTCACAACCCAGACCTGTCTAGACTTTTGAGGTCTCATCAGTGGGAGCCAGACCCAGAGGTGATAAGACCCTAAGGTTAAAGTAATGCAGAAGTCATATTTTCATATACAGGTAGCCAAAAGGTGTCACACCTTATTATTAAAATACTCTGGATTAGAGAAAATTGTTAGAAGTTTTTCCACTTGGTTATACTATAAATTAAAGATACTGAGTGGAAAAACTTCCAACAACTTTCTCTAATCCAGAGTATTTTAATAATAAGGTGTGACACCTTTTGGCTACTTGTATATGAAAATATACTTCTGCATTACTTCAACCTTAGCATCACCTCTGAGTCTGGCTCCCAATAATGAGACCTCAATAATGGTCGAAACCAGTCTGGATAGTGATTCTTCCCATAATGCATAGCATTATATACATGTCTGCAAGGAGATGTGCTTTGCATTATGGGATATCAAGGCAAGTGATGTGAAGTCATTAGCTTCTTCATATGAGTTGCCCCAGTCCTGAAAATAGTTCAGGTGCAAACTTGTTTGCTTACACTTGGATAAAGCATTAAACCAAGTATATAATTCATAGCTACTCTCATCCACCCTTCCAACGATCCTATACCTCTTCTATCAGTTCCAGGTATTTACGAAGTTTCTTGTTCCTGCAACTTATCTCATTATGGTCAAACTGGGAGATCTGCTAACATCTGCCTAGATCATTAAAAAAAAAAAAAAATACACCTGTTGCCATAAGTATGGTCAATCAGGACTTGATAACTATGCCTTGGATACTTTGAATCAGAAGCAGAATTAAAAAGCTAACCTAATCTTAATAAATATGGCTGTATTAAACACTTCCCAAAATTTTTAAAACTAATTCTTAACAAATGCAGCCCCAAATGCAGCTAAGGTGGCTAGCCACCAATGACTACAGAGGGTGCCCCCTCATAGGACTTAAAGCTTTCAATCTAAATCTTGTCCACTTAGTGTTTTTTGTTCAAATTTAAAATTGTCTTCCTAACAATGTCTCAGTCACTGAGATGAAATATATGAGTGAATAAACATGTTTAATTATGTGCTGTGTTTATTCCATTACACTACATAATGAGCTCTCGTTACTAAAAGATAACCAGGTACCTTTTAACCACCTTACCGTTCATTATAGATCAAATATGCATCCTCAAAAGCTTCGTATCCATCATATATTTCAATATAATATCAATGGTATTACAATTTTAATATGCATTTCGCATCCATGGCAACTTGGACGTATATATACGTCCTGGCCAGTAGCATGGTTAACAAATGCCCTTTAACAAATCCATGGTGGCCTGCATAAATAATACTGCCCTCATCTGTATATGAATTTTTACCAATTTTTCTCAAAATCTTGACAACCACAGAAGAAATACAAATCGCCCTAGAGTTTCAGATACATACATTTAAATTTCATATATTTTTTTAAATTCATATACAGCATACGCACTTCTTTACACAATGTTCAATTTCCCAATAACATACTGTCTTAATCCCTAGCATACACATGAACGCATCTTCGATAGTCAATGTTCACACGTTATATCAAGTTACTTTGAATGTTTACTTTCTTGTTCTTATTCTGCACTGTTAAAGTTATATAAGATGTAGAGTGAAATATTTGTATTAAAATGATTTTCATTCTTACTGTGGTTACATGTATTTATTTTAATCCAGTTATGGTAAATGTTGGAGCAGAATCCAGTATACAAATTATATTTACATATTATGCTCACACATTATAGTGTTATATTTAATACAGTAATGAAACAAGTTTCTTTCTGTTACTGTTTTACTTCAAAAGCCTTGCCATTTCTGAAGCTGTAGAAACAATATTTAATTTTATTCAAAAACAGCATTGCATTTGTAAGCATAATACAATTTTACACATACTTTATTTTCCCTGATTATTTTTATGACACTATGGATTTTATATTATTTATCCGTCAACTTATTACTGCATGGGCACCTGATTGCGGGAGACCCAAACTAACCACACCATCAATTCTACCTTTCCCTGAAGTCAATGACTGCCAAAGCATTCACAAGCAGTAGTTGTGAGTTTAACTTAACTTTAACCAAACTATGATAATTTGCAAGATTTGAAATAAGCAAATATTTGCTTATTTCAAAACTCTGCTGATTCAAGCCTATAGTTAAATTGTTCAATGCAAGTAAATTTGGGCAGTTTAACTAGAAGCTCAAAACCTTCATGGAAAGCCAACAGATAATATTAAGCAACAGGCCTGCTAGGAGGTAGGGGGAAACTGAATTCAAGTTCATTAATTCAGATAATTAAGCAAACAGTGGGTGGTTTCTCATATACACAAGTATAAATAAATTAAACACACACACACACACATATAATTAAAATTGTGCAAATTCAAAAAATGGCAAGACTATTTGACATCTCTCTCTGTACATCAGAACAGTAGCATAAATATATTATAGTATATATTCATCAGAGTAAAGTCTGGACACATACAATTCTGTAGTACAAATTAATTTATAATCTCATTATGCTTCTTTTTTTTTTTAACCCAACAAGAAAAGTTCATTGCATTAACTCAATAACAGTCAATAATATTAAACATCTGTCAAAGAAGAATATCTTGTTGGAAGAAAATAAATACAAAAAAATCTGTAAATTATTGGTACATTAATGAAAAAGATTTTTGGACTGTGTTCTAGATCAGAAATGAAAGAGAATGCTTTAAAAGACTAAGTCCATTTGCTGTCATTTTAATGCTTGTCAGAATGGATATTAACTATTTATATATACTCAAGTAAGTGATAGAACAAAATTAAATTTCACGTTTCTGCATGTCTCATTTTAGAAACTGGAAGCAGATCACGATCAGCATGAAATTTTTTACGATGATATCGTAAGCTATAAGAAAATGTGAATTTTTTATCACACTTATCACATTCAAATGGTTTCTCCCCTGTGTGGAGCCTTCTGTGCTCTTTCATATGACCGAAATTATTAAATTTCTTCCCGCAGAAATCACATTCGTTTGTTTTGAAATAAATGGGATCATTTTGAGTATGTAAGCTCAGGTGATATTTATAATTTTTATAATGTTTAAATTGTTTTTTGCATATTTTACATGGATATCCTACTTTTCCTGTATGTTTTGCCATATGAATTTTTAAGCAGTGCTCTTGATTAAAATGCTGTCCACATTCAAAGCATTCTACAGGATGTTCATCAGAATGAATACGCATGTGTGTTTTGAGAGATGCTGGATGCTTAAATTCTCTTCCACAAACTTTACATGTATGCATTCTTCTATCACCATGAATTTTGAGGTGACTGTTAATGCCTCGAGTAGTGCTAAACCAAGACCCACAAGTTGGACACTGAAACTGCTTTTTCTTGTCGTGGTTCACCATATGCTCTCTAAAACCTGCAGAGCTCGTAAATGTTTTACCGCATTTATCACATTGATACCGTGCTATTTTATCATGACTTTGAATGTGAACTTTAAGATTATACATTTCAGCAAATGCTTTTTTACATATTGGACAAGAATGTGGTTTTCTTCCAGTATGTACCTGTACATGTTTTTGGAGACGTGATCGATTTTTCATTTGAAGTCCACAGATTTTGCATGTCAAGGCAGTATCTGAATTTTTACTGCCGTCAACTTTGTAGGCTTCATTATTACTGGTAACTAGACTGTCTTCAAGATAGGTTAGTGAATTCTCTGAAGTTATTAGATGATTTTCTTTAGATACCTTACCACTGCTGGCATCACAAATCATTTCCATAGACTCACAGTTAAGTTCTGATTTGGCACTTTCATTAAGTGGTACTATGTCATTTTTTGAATCTAACAATAATACATAATTGCCTTTATTAACAGGATCTGCATTATCATCACTCATAGTGATCAAAAGAAGTTTAAGAGCATCAGCAAGTAGAAAAATTCCTATAGTAAAAGAAAAAAAGTTTAATAACAAATATGCATATTTTTAAGCAAATTAATAAAAATATTTACATTCAGTTACAAAAGAAAAGATTTAGTAATTTTACACACCATAGATAGATTAAAATAGTCATGTTTATATTGTATTCAAACAATGTCATGGACAACAGCATAGCTAACAAAAACAGGACATATAAGAAACTCTTTGACATGCATGCGAGTGTGATATACAGATAACCCTCGTATAACCTAGATGTTAGGTTCCATAGAAATGCCGCGTTATATAAATCGCATTATGCGAAACTCAGATCACATAGAAAAAGTAGGGATATGTTCCGAAACAGTTTTTTTTTTAAATGATATAAATAGCAATGACTTATCCAATAAAAAAATTATTACTATTATTATAAAAAACCTCCATGGAATCAAAAACTCATCGTGGGAGGTCCGCTGTTATACACACAGTTTATCATACCGCGCCATAAATATATTTTAATTCAGGTAATTCATGTAGGTTAAGAAAGCATACAAACTATGAAACAAATACATAGTATAAAATTATTATTATTATTACTTGACACCTCCAGGGAGTCCAAAGACTCATCGAGGGAGGGCACTTACTCTTAACGCTGTCTCCACCACTCAATCCACCAACCACAACTACACCAATGCCATTTACCACCCACCAGCACTACTAGTATTTTCATAGACAATCACAAACATCCATGCCCACAGCAGGATTCGAACCCGCAGCCTTTTGGCTGGAGAGCGGATAAGATAGCCGCTCGGCCAACCAAGCCGGCACATTATAAAATTTACAAATTGTATGCAAACTTCATTGCACATAATGCAGAAATGTTTTAGGCAAAATAAAATAAAGTGCATATTTTAATTGTTATCACTGTCTTCAAAAATAACATTTTGTAGATGTTGTTTATTTACGAGTGGCTAGACGTTATCACTTGAAATCTCTTGGACAACATTTGTATGATTCTCATTGCATACTTCGGCTGGTTTAGTTATCAAGAAGTCAGTAATAAGACCTTGCTTACCACTATGCTGCAATTTTTTATTAAGTTCATAATACAGAGCTAAAAAACTATCAAATTGTCTCGTGAATTTTCTAGAGCACTCCATTGAGGGATTATTATCCATAAAATAACTTCCTAATTTTCTTGCCAAGTCCAATCCTTCTGCTAATTTCTTTAAACTGAATTCTTTAACGGATTCATCACAATCAGAATCTTCACTGCCATTTGGTTTGACGTCATCAATTAAGGTGTACTAGTTCCTCCTCATTTAAATCTGTTTCCCCATCAATTCAATAATTTCGTTTTCAGCAGCTTCTGCATCTGCTGATTCTCCATGGATTTTAAGATTATGCAAAGAAAACTGCTTTTAAAGTGAACCAACCCTTACTGGCACAAAATCCATGCTGAAAGCTTTCTTCTGAAGAATCTTGATCAAGTTCTTTTAAATGTTTATAAACTTTGTAAGCTTTTTGTTTAATAAGCTTTCCATCCAAAGGAATTTTCTTTTGAGTGCTATCTTGTATCCAAATCATTAGAGATTTCTCCATTTTTTCTATTAGAATATCGTGTACACGAGCTTACGCTCTGCACTTACCGTTCACTCAGCAATAACACTTTCTCAAATTTTAAGTTCATTTTGTTTGATTGTTCAAATCGTTGAATTGCTGATTTATTTAAATTCAAAGTCCCTGCAACAACTCCTGGATTTTTCAATGTTGGTTTTTTTCCCTTTCATTGCAGTTTTAGTGGCCATTATCATAAAAAGAAATTTTTTACATAAAAAAAAGCATTACATATTAATTATGTAACTCACCAGAATATATACAGCTTGAGATTAACACACTTATAATTTTTAATGCGCTTTCCTAGGAGAAAAAGAAGACAATTTTCAACAATAAACAATCCATATGGTAAACAATTGACGTGCATGTGTGCTAAAGGGTATTTCCCCTAATATAAATTCGCTACTTATGACTACATGTGCGTTATGGGCAGACACAAATTTAACAAAGATAAATATAATTTTTAAGTCATGCAGTGAAAAATATATGAAAAGATAAAGGGTTACTACAAATTGTAGACCATGTTATATCGAAACCGCGTTGTATAAGTACTGAGGGTTACCTGTATTTGTTATCAAAAAGTGAGAGAGAGAGTAGGAAGTGCTATGAATGTAAAAGCCAGATAACGGTAGAGTGAACGTTTGTGAAAAACTTGCATGAAAATGCGAGTTTCATAGAGAACAGAGAGAGTAATGTAGGCATGAATGAAGATGAACAAAATACAAATAACAGGAATTTGAGTCAGAAAAAGATAACATAGTGATCAAAAGAAGTTTAAGAAGTGATGGGAAAATGAGAAGAATGAAGAGGCAACCATACTGAGAGAAATGCAGTACTTATGTAGTCTTTTGCAAGACAAAGCACAAGCTTATTAAGTGACTGGAAAATCAATGATATATATATATATATATATATATATATATATATATATATAGCAGAGGGAAGAGAAAGAAAAATATTTTAAAAAAAAAGGAATAACTAGATAATTGCATGGAAATTCCATGATATGCAACATTTGTTTTCTTGGTGCAAAGATAACAGTAATGTTTGCAGCATTAACAGTAAATGACAATGTTAAAAAAAAAAAAAAAAAAAACACGAAAGAGTTAACAGTTTTGGCAAGAAGGAATTATATAAAAGGTGACAGGTACAGAAATGCAAAACAATATAAAAATTAGTAAGAAAGTAAATTTGGTCACTCTATTGGTAAGGGCATAATTGCATATGAATCAAAGATTAAGCTGTGTAGGAAGAGTTTTTTTTAGGTGTGGGTGTAGGAGTGAAGTTTTGAGTCATGGGGTGAAGTTGATAACCAAAAAGAACATGTCTAATCATTTGCACTGAAATGGATTTTGGGTTAAGCATCTAGAAAAGTGAGAGAATGTGTAAAATCAGAGTTATTAGTGAGCATGCCCATGTGACCAGGTGTGTACCAGCACCCTTGAAGTTAGTAAGTATGAGAATAAGAAAGCCCAAAGAAAGCTGAATATAGGTCTCTATAAAATAAAAATAAACAAACAACTCATCTAATATCTTTTATTCAAGAAAGAAGTAACCAGAGTTCTTTTGCCTTTCAGAACTAACATTCTGAAGACTGCTGGGCAGCTTATCTCCACTCTTCAGCCATCACTGACAGCTGAGGTCAAAGATATTTAGTCAACTGAGACTTTCAGGATAGAGAGATTATAACAGATTATTGCTGCCCTCTTGTGGCCTTAAACCCTAGCATGTGTACGTTATGTCTGAAATAGAGTGAGTTCTATGACAAAGTTTACTGAGATGTGAGATTAAAAACCTGACTTTCAGGGCAGAGGAGGAGGAGAGAGGAACCCTAACTTGCTTGTGCCAGAGAGAGAGAGAGAGAGAGAGAGAGAGAGGGGAGGGGAGAGAAAAAGTTTTTCTAGTTAGTGAATAGATTCAAATCTATAACAGTCTTTCATTTTGGTGATCTAGCATTATAAAAACAAACCTCCTTCCCACAGGGTGGAAAGGATGATTTATGCAGGAATCCTTGTAAATATTAAAGAATTCAAGGATACATATAAGTCTAAAAGGATAATGCACTTCATATTGCAATGCAAGAAGCACTACAAACAAGGATGGGTTTCTGCCAATGGTTGAACATACAATCAATCAGGACATTGGAGGTGACTAACCACATGGACTTTTCAGTTAAGAAATGCCCTATGTGATTATGAAAAACTCAAGAGGCATGTTACAGTGCATGGAGAATTGGTCAGGGTTGTGAGAAGAGCAGTATCAGACTGCATACCCAATATCAGGATGATAAATAAGGTGGAAGCTAAATAGATGTATAGCATCAAGCAAGACCTATAAAAAAAGAAAATGTGATCAGCGTGGTAAGGAAGGCAAAATGAGATTATGAGAAGAAATTAGCCATGCAAGCTAAAAGGAAATCCCAGAGTTCTTTCACTATATGGCAAGTAAAATGAAGAATGATTATAGAAGGATAACTTTAACAAACAAATGGTAGGGAGGTGACAAAAGCAGATGAAATGGTTGAATTATTGTGATAATTTTACTTTCCTAGATGTATCATCTAAGCTTGTATAATGCAGTGGCTGATGTGATAGGGACAAATATGAGAGCACAGATATATTAATATGAACAGGATGTGTTTAGGATATTAAGCTCAATGTGAATACTGCCATAGCTTGGATGGGATATTGTCCCATGTGTAACGAGAAAGTGCAAGCAAAATGGCAGTGTTCCTAATCAAGCTCTTTAAGTCTCAGCACTGAGAAGCTTCCAAGGGAGTAGAAAAAAGGCAAGGTAGGTCCATTATAAAAGGGTAGCTCTAAAATACGGGCATCAATTTATGGACATCAGTTGCTCAGGAGAGGTTATTAAGATACTGGAAAAGTTCATTAAGGATAAACTTCGGAAACGGGTAGATAGAATATTACATTGGTGGGGTAGGCATGCCTAAGCAAAGAAAAAGTCTTGTCTTAGTAATTTACTTTCTAGAATAATGTGACATTTGGGTTTGATATGGCTAATGGTACTGCCAGACTTTGTTAAAAGCATTTTACATGATACTGAATGGATAAAAGAGTAGCTAATAAATAGATATTAGAGAGTAATATATTGTGGAACGGAATGCAAGTGATCAATGGCATGACAGTAGAGCTCTGTATTTAGATCAATGTTGTTTAACATTAATCATATTTGAGAATGAATGGAAGAGGAATATCCAACTGTTTGTCAAATATGCTAAACTGGGAAAGGCAGGAGAAGGTGGTGTAGAGATCCTACAGGATAATTTGAATAGACAGGTAGAAATTCAGGGTGATGGTGAACAAAGAGTTGAAGTTTAAAGAACATTAAAACAAAAGTGGAACAAAATAGCTCAAAGGATCATCAAGGCATTAAGAAACACACACAAAAAGTATTAAGAAGGAAGTCCTTATTCCTCTTCTTAAGACTTTGCTACCACATCTAAATGTGTAGAGATCTGTGAGGATATATCCATGGATTACAAAGTTTGGCTGATGGGCAGAAGAGAAAAGATACGATATAAACATAAGTTTAAAAGGATTTTATAGAGCAGATGCAGAAATTTTTCAGTATATGACAGGAAGGAAGAGGAAGAGAACAAAGGTGATTTCTGGAAGTTACATAAAATCATGGTTGTTAGCAAGTGTATTAAGACTAAATTTTTTACTTGGAAAGCGGTGAATGAATGAATGAGTTTAGATATACAGTTGACCCTTGAAGAGAACGGATTTGAACTGCGCAAATCCACTCATATGCATTTTTTTTTTTTTACATAAATATATTGGAAATTTTTTAGAGATTTTGACAATTTGAAAAAATTTGCAGACAAATTGCATAGCTTAGAAATTTCAAAAAAATTAAGAAAAAGGTATGTCGTGAATGCATAAAATATATGTATATACTAATCTATTTTATCATTTCATCTCATCTTCCTTTTACCTTGCGGTGTCGAGGGTTTACTAGTCATCAGACCTCAAACTGTTAACAGGATAAGGTGGTCAGCCCTATGCCCCAGTGTATCCGATGTCCTGTAGTGTTAAGTTCTCAATGCCGGTTTGCCTGCTTTGTGGGATGAAAAATCCCAGGATAAACTGGGGAAAAAATCCCACTGATACTCATTTACTACCATAAAATATACACAGATCTATTATTTAAAAAAAAAGTTAAAATTTATCAAAACTTACGCACACAAACACTTACAGATCGTACATGGCCATTCACAGTCGAGAGAAATGTAAACAAGCTTAAAGCTGCAGCATTAAATTATTACTGTATAAAATGATTGTTAATTAATTAAATTAATTAGCATAAAATTTTTAAAAAATTATAACAATTCATTCATTAGAGTAGAAGCTAGGCTACCGCAAAACAATCGTATCGATTGCACTACACCAAGGTTTCCCAAAGTGGGCTCCACAAATGCAATTCTAGGGCTCCGCAAATCTTGTTTACAAACATTCACTTTTTTTTAATTAATGAATTGAATGAAATCGAAGTTTTTGATACATTTTACAACACATCGCTGTGAAAAGACATTCTCACAATATATAGCTACTAAAACTAAACATAGAAACAGACTAAATTCAGAAAATGATATGATGGTACAAGTTACATCCATCATACGAGACTTTGAAAAACTCTGCGGCTCAAAGCAACAACTGCACTGTAGTCATTAAAATGAACTTTTTTTTTTTTTTAATTTACAGCGCACTAAATTGTAAAATGGCGAGTGTTTATTGATTTCTTCCTTGTTTTCATGTTTATTTTAAAGATTGAGTTGTGAGGGCGCTGCAAAAAATTTTTTCTTGTTTTAGGGCTCCACTTTAGCAAGAAGTTTGGGAAACCCTACAGTAGGCTACCATAAAAGCAATCATACTGCTCCTTCATTATCAATGAATGAATTGTTATACCCATAAATAAATATGAATAATTTCTTTTTCACATTATCTTCTCATTTTTTATCACTAGTGTTAGTAATATATAACATCTAGTGTTTTGTATCATATAAGACAATATTGATGTAGGTACTGACAGACATATTATTTATCTTGACAGACGACGTAAACTTATGGTATTGATAAATATAGTAGAGTACAGTACTGTAAATATATTTTCACTTTCTTATGATTTTCTTTAATAACATTTTCTTTTCTCTAGCTTACTGTATTTTAAGAATATAGTATACAATACACACATACCATACAAAATATGTGTTAATCTGTTTATGTTATCAGTAAGGTTTCCAGCCAACAGTAAACTATTAGTACTTAAGGTTTTGGGCAGCCAAATGTTATATGCAGATTTTCAAACAACGTGGGGGTTAGTGCCCTAACCCCCACGTTGTTCAAGGTTCAATTGTGTGTCTTTTCATCCGTCCTAGGATGGATCGAGTCCCCTCCTAATGAGGGGTTTATTGCAGGATAACTTTGAATACTGTTGCATAGAGTGGGGAAATAATCTGTTTGTTTTAAGATTTATTAGAAAATAACAATGAAGGAGAATGCTATAGTTGGTTGGTATATTTGAAATACTCAAAGAAGAAAATATATGACCCATCATTTATAAGACATATTAGAATAGGAAATGATATGAAAGAATAAGTGCGAGTAGAAATACTTTCATTAATGATAAACGAATTATTAATAATTAACATTTGTGATATGTGTGTCCTATAAGTTGCTGGGTAGAGCAAATAGCACGATCGTATAAAGTCTAGACACAAATAAGTGAATTTATGATGGCATAATTAAAAAAAAAAAAAACTTACGAGGAGACAGAGAATGGCAGGAATAAATATCATTTGATGGAGCAGCAAATCATCTCGTAAAATTTGTTGCCCATGTTATGTGCATTTCTCTGGTTTGTGTATGCTTCGCTCCGCTTTCCAAGAAATTTTTTGTTTACTGAGCCTCAGTATACATAACATTTGATCATTATCGGAATTATCCATACTTTCAAGAATCCTACATTGATCAGTTTTTTTTTTTTTTTTTTTTTTTTTTTTTTTTAGTATCAGCGGTTCTTCTGTCTTATCAATCTCACATATGCTGGTATTTTGTTGTAGATCAATGTCTTATAATACACAGAATATTCATTTTTATTCAGGAATAGATTTTTTTTTTACTGTCTGTTGTTTCTGAAGACTAGAATAAAAATGTCTCTATACTGTTAAAAAAACTTTGCAACCTCAACAGATGCTATACTGCATAGCAAGAAAAACATTTAGTTTTTTTCTCCTAACATCCACTTTCAAATTTTCAGTTACAGAAAATATATGTAACAGCTGTTTGTAATAAAGCCATTGGATATAATAATTGCTCAACTCATGACAAATGACAACATTCAATTGGATTGGCTGACACAATAACCAATCACAGCCGCTAGGTGAGTTCAAAATTTTAGCTCGCCCAGCCCTGCCTTCTCAGCAGTTTAAAAATATTAGAAAGCTAAGAATTTGACCCGCTGTGCTCTCTTTACATCTTTTCAAAGGGCGCAAAGGTGTATGTATTTTGAAAGGATACATGGGCTATTAACGCAAATGTGGCACAATGTTTACGTGTCGAAAAGTGCCTTCTTCATGAAGTGCTAATGCTTTATTACCCTCGTGAAGAGGACAATGAAGTATTAGTACAGTATATTGTGTTCAATTTCAGGAATTGCACGAGGTCTGCAAACAATTGGGGGGGGGATCTTTAATGGAAATAAATGCAAAAATATAATATGGGTAATACTGATATTTTGTGGATGAGTACCGCTCACCTGGAATATTCGCCCCTGATATATATATATATATTATTATTATTATTATTCAGGCCTCCATGGATTCAAAAGACTCATCGTGGGAGGTCCTTCCAAAGAAACACAAAGTCTATCAAGACTCATCAAGGGGAGGTCCCTCCTAAGAAACACAAAGTCTATCATACCACTCCTTAAACTCATTGACCGTTCTCGCTCTCACCACTCCATCAGGCAATGCATTCCATGGTTCAACCACTCCTCACCCTCTTGCTCACAGTTTCCTTTCGTAACTTCCAGGGATATATATATGTGTGTGTGTGTGTGTGATAGGCATTGTGTGAATAATGGTTAGTGCAAACCTCTCAATGATGAATCTAGGGACACCATGGAGATGCCTTTATATTAATAACATATACTATAATCTCTTCAGTTAGAATGCAAGTTTTTTACATTGCTAGTCTAGTTGGTCTAGTTTTAGGTGGGAGATGAGCCCACAACCCCACTTACTGGAGGTGTGAAGTAGCTTGAAAAAGTTCCATGTTTGGTTTCTAGGGCAGGGTTTCTGGACTATCTAAATATAAATAAAATGAAAAAAAAAAATAAATACATAAAAATAAAATATATAAAATCGAGAAGAAAAAAAAACCTCAGCCCACACATGTTACAAATATACTGTAGGTTTACTAGTAACTTTTCATGGTTGGGAACCACATAAAAGGAAACTAGATAGCTTTCTCTCTCTCTCCGACCTATAGTAAGCTGTAAATTTGAATTCCACTAGCATACGTGTGGGTGAATACTTTCAGTTCATAAATGATTTAATAACCAGTATGAATCTACCATCCTGCTTATCTGAGGCCTGAAGATGTGTGAAAAACTACCATGTTTCGTGTAAAACTGGGTTTCTGAATTATATAATGCAGGGCACACACATGGTACTGATGTACTATGGATTCGTAAATTTCTGTAACTAAGACTGTCATTTAAAAAAATATAATATAATAAATAAATAAAATAAATCAAACCTGTAACTCAGCTATGGCCACATTCACTCAAATATTTTTGGAGTAAATGTGTACACAACCACCTCCTATTTTGCATTTGAATATCTGCAATGAAGTTATTTTTGTTGTATACATTTCAGGTAAAATCCAACAGAAAAAAATAAAAATAAACAACTTACAGCATATGATCAGGATATCAGCCCTTTTTTTAATACATCAACTTATGCGAGAAATCCTGTAGACTTATGTTTCTCAACACTGTCAGGTTCTTTAAACTGGTTATATATATACTCTTACTTTATATGTTTAGCATTAAGTGAATTAACCTGACAGATTTGTTGACAAATCACCGACTTAAATTTTGCATCCTATAAAATGTAAGTTTTTTGTTGAATTGCTGCCATCTTGATACCAATTGATTAGAATTACAATGAGCATATATGTGAAAAGGATTATTGCTTTCTTGACCTCTATTGTCATAACACTCATCAAAGGAAGCTCACCTTAGATAACATGAAGTCTATCATACCATTCCTCAAACTTATCCATTGTTTGCACCTTTATCACTTTCTCAGGTAATGCATTACATGCTCCTACCACTCTCCATGCTAAACACTTACTCCTTACAACTTCCCTCCTCTTTGCAATTTCCGCAGTTAGGTGAAATAATATTATTATGGAATCTTCCGTGTCAATTCCATAATAATATTTCAACATATTAAATGCCTTGATTATATCTCCCCCTTCATCTTCTATTCACTAGACTGTAGTTCACATCTCCTTCAGTCCATGCTCATAATCAATATTGTATGTTATCTGTCTCTGCACCCTCCCTTTACAAGGTTATCTGATCTCTTTTCAGATCAGACCATGTCTGGATTTCTGTGCTCAGATCTGGTCACCAAGATTTGAAAAGAGATGTCCTCCTCATTGCAGCATTTCTCTGAGTATCTTTCATGATATGTCTTCTGAAGTTCAAATTTTATCTTCAATCACTCCAAGATCCCTTGCATCCTCACTTTTTCCAGTATAACTTCATACACCAAGTGTATGAAGCATCCCATCTGTAAATCCAAATAATTTTAAAATCTTATAACTTGTTGCATTAAAATGACATCCCAATTCATTTTCCTACCTTTCCAGCTTATTCAAATCCTCTTAAAGAGCCAAAATCATCAGCACTATTATTAACTCTTCCAAGCTTCACATTATCTGCAAACAACTGTATATCTTCTTGTAGTCCAGTAACAATATCATTGACAAAAACTGAACAGTAATGGTCCCAGTACTGAACCCTGTGGAACTTAGTTTGTAACTTTCCTACTCTCTGATTGAAAGAGCAATGGGACACTGAGTTCTTTGACTGGAAAAGACCTGAGTTCGATTCTTATCATGATGAGAGGAATTTTTATGTGGACTTCGATGATTGGGTGTCGATGCTATCAGTAAAAAGACGTGCTACTAGAGAGCTCCTGAAATATTTGTGATTTTTGTTGATTTATTGTTTTCTCAGATTTACCGCGTGGTTAGCCTAGTGGCTTTGCGCTTCGCAACCATATGCCTGGGGAAGGAGTGTCCCAGGTTCGATTCCCGTTGTAGACGTGAGGAATTTGAGGATCTTCCTCAGGCATAGCCAAGTTAGCCGGTCTTGGGCGCAGTCAGTAGGGTTTTTTCCGCCAGTTTATCTGGCGTTTTTCATCCCGCAAACAGGCAAACCGGCCCCATGAACATACGCCTCTACAGTCAAAAATATATCCTCCCCCCCAGCTGCAGACCAGGCGATGGGTCGGTTGGGAGTAGTACTAACCAGAAGTCGCATCTAAAGTAACACGCAGACCCTGCATGGGAAGTGGGAATAACGCGCAGTAGAAGAAGAAGATTGTTTTCTCAGATTTAATTGTGTATTAGCCAGCCTGACTGGCCGAGTGGTTAGCACATCCATTCTCCAGCCAAAAGGCTGTGGGTTTGAATCCTGCCATTGGCATGATGTTTGCGATTGTCTGTGAAAATACTAGTGGTGGTGGTGATGAGCAATAGATGGCGTTAGTGTAGTTGCTGTTCGTTGGTGGAGGCAGAGTTGTAGAGTAGGTGTCCTCCCTGGAGGAGTCAGGTAATAATAATAATAATAATTGTACTACAGCATTTTATAAAATAATTGCAGACATATTATTAGTTTTGACTACTCTTAAAAATGGCACCGAAAACTCGTCGTAATAAGGCAGGGTCTAAAGCTTGAGTTGTTGCTACTCAGTTTGTCCTGATGAACAAAAGCACTGCTGCGGTGATGATGATAATTTATCTGAGGATAAGCTGATATTAGAAATATCTTGATTAAAAGAAATTATTAGAAAATCTACCAGGGAATTGGAAAAGGCGGAAAAATGTCTTGACTAAACTTAGACAAGATAAGAAAAAGGATCAGAACAAGAACAGGCAGAAAAGTACTGAACTTGGTAATCAAAATATTAATAACGACAAGGTAAGCCAATTAAAATCTAAGAAAAAAGAGGTAATATGGTATGGTGACTCAATTTTAAAATTTGCACTTGCTTGCAGAAGGAGTCACCACTTCTAGTTTCCCGGGAGTGAAAATTAAAAATATGACAAACAATTGAAAACTAAAAAAGAAAAGTAAAAGAGATGGTAGTTCTTGTAGGTACAAATAATTTAGCAGTGACAAATATAGTATGAGAGAAGATACGAAAGGTGTGTTGAAAGAAGAGGGAAAGAAATGCGAGAGAGTAAACAGTGTAGGATTACTACCCAGATACTGAGTTAAGAAGGAGGGCGATGATAGCAAATGATTTCACACACAGGCTGTGTAGAAGATATGGATTCAAATTTTTAAATGCGTGGAATGTGTTTGATGGCAGAAAGCACTTGTATAAGAAGGATGGCCTGCACTTGAATTCATTTGGCATTAGAAGCCTGGAGAAATTACTTCTTGGTATCATACCAAGAATTCAGGGAAACTAGATCATCAAGGGGGGGGGGATGGGAAAAATGTGTGTTAAAGTTCAGCTATGGTATGCCAAAGTGGTAAAGATACGAATGTCTTCGAACATGTACGTGGCGAAGGCGAAAAGGATCAGAACAATATGCTTTGGGTTCGGACCTTTTAAGTATATCTGGGGGCGGAAAAGAGAAAATTCTAGAACAAGACCAAATAGATTGCATATCTAATTATAAGAATAGTCTAGGGGGTAATTTATTATGTCTATCCACAAATGCCAGGAGCATTAGAAACAAAGGGGTTGAATTCATTGCTTAATTGAATATGACGTGGCCTAAGATTGTTGGCATTAGAAAAACCTGGCTATCAGAATCAGCTATGTTAAGTGGGATTGAGTGTGATGGGTATACTAATTTTAGGAATGACAAAAGAGATATGAGAGGATGAGGGGTGCTACTAATCACATCAGATGACTTAAGTCAGGGTAGAAACATAAGAAAACAATGATGGCAACAATGTCCCATGTAGCTATGAGTTTGAATCTATCTAGTGTGAAGTGGAGGTTAACAGAATGAAATATATGGTGGGGTGTTGCTACAGACCTGGCGGTTCAACTGCAGGGGACAGAGAAATGCATCGCCAATTTAGTCTTATGGGTACCAAACGAATGATCATTATGGGTGACTTTAATTTTCAAAACACTAATTGGGTAGAAGAGAAATCTCATGATAAGAAAGAGGAATTTATTGAATTGTTGCAAGACAACTTGCTCAAGCAGCATGTGAGAGAAAGAACTCAAGGTCAAAGAGTGTTGGATTTGCCCATAGCGTCAGAAGGGGTCTCTGTCATAACACAAGAATATGGCTATTTTACAATCAATTGGTGACAGTGATCGTGCTGTGCTTTCTTGGGAAGTATCTAATTGTATTGATGCGCTGATTAAAACAGGTTACATGCTGAACTATAAAGCTGGAAATTATGATCAACTTAGGAGAATACTATCTCTGGTTCATGGCATGAGTTACTGAAAAAAAATGTCAGCAATGCATGGGAATCTTTGAAAAAAAAGTGCTTAAATGAGGTGATATCTGAATGTATCCCTAGTATCCGAAGAATAAATAGGTTGGAAGTGAAATGGATGTGCAACCTTATTAAGCAAGAGATCCACAAGAAGATGATGTGGAAAGAATATCGTGAGAATAACAGTGAGAGGAGTTATGAAATATATAAAACTCTTGCCAGAAAAGTAATGAGTATTGTGAGGAAAGCTAAATCAGACTATGAAAAGAAATTGGCCATGCAAGCTAAGGCAATCGAAAAGAATTTTATCGTTATGTTGCAAGCAAAAGAAAAAAGAATGTGAAAGAATAACTTTATTGAATGCACATGGTGCTCTAGTGTTGGAAGCTAAAGAGATTGTTCAGTTAAAGTGTGCTCACTTTGCTAAGATATATCAACCAGGTGTATGTAACATGGTGCACAGAGCTAATGCTCCATTTGATGATGAGTTAGGGGTTTCATGAAACTGAGGTTGAAGAGCTGTTGCATAACCTGGATAAGAATTTGTCTAAAGGGACAGATGGAATATCAGCCCATCTGCTAAAGGAATGTTCAGCCGAATTGGCTAGGCCTTTCACATTTTGTATAACTTGAGTCTCAGCTCAGGAATGATACCACAGGAATGGAAGGAATGTATGATAGTTCGATTGTACAAGAATGGTGCAAAAACTGATGTGTGTAACTACTGACCTATCAGTATCTTTGGTGTAGTAGTGAATATTTTAGAGAAGTTGGTAAGAACTCATATACAGAAATGGATAGACAAGCATACTATACTCTGCAAGGAATGGCATGGGAATTTTCTAAAGGAAGGTCATGTTTTAGAAATTTGCTCATATTTTATAACAGTGTTATGGGCGAGTTGGGTGATAATGTTGGATTTTTCTATTTGATAGGATACCACACAAAAGGCTTTGCATAAACTGGAAAATATGGGATTGGAATATAAACTCTTGACTTGGATCAGGGGATGGTTGACAGACAGATATCAAAAAGTAGTATATAGTGTCTGTGAATCTACCAGATTTAAGGTGAACAGTGGTGTACCTCAGGGTTCAGTCCTTGGGCCATTACTGTTCAATCTATACATTAATGACATCAGGCAGGATCTAACATCAGATGTGCAACTGTTTGCAGATGATGCAAAAATAGGCAGGGCAATAAGGAATGCTACTAATATTGAGCAATTAAAATGATTTGAATAGACTGGAAATTTGGGCAAACGAAAATGGCTATCAGTTTAATGTTAGCAAATATAAAGTTATGCACTTTGGCATGATTAGAGTTCCAATGGCATATGATATTAGTGGGGTTATTGGTAGATAGGAATTTAAAGTTCAAAGGTCACATAGTAAAAGTTGCAAATACAACTCAGAGGATAATGGCAATGTTGAAGCAAACGTTGACATGTACGGATAAGGAAGTCATTTTGCATCTTTATAAGGCTTTGATAAGACCAGACCTGGATTATTGTGTGCAGATTTGGTGTCCTGAGTTCCAAGGGAATAAAGAAGCTGTAGAAAGGGGCAAAGATTATATCTGGATTATGGGATCTAGATTATGAGGACAGATTAACAGTATGTGGATTGCAGAATCTGGTTAACAGGAGAAAGAGGGATGATATGATAGAGGTCTATAAACTTTTGAATGGGTGTTATAGGATATCAACTGATGAAATTTTTCATTATATGGACGGTATGTCAGGAACATCCATGGAAGTTAAGTTTATTCGCAGTCAACAAAGGGGTAGGAGCTAAATTTTTCTCTCAGTGAGCAGTGAGTGGAATAATTTGCCCTTAGGGATAGTCAGTGCATCTAGTGTGAATGAATTTAAGGGAAGGTATGATAGTTGATTTGGGCGATTTACAGCCTCCCTTGATTAATCGACTTCCTGGAGGGCTCAGATAATCATAATAATTTTCAATTGAAGGTAAGTGAGCTGACCTCAAATAGCAGGATTTTTCTCCCAGATACTTGGGGTTTTCATCCCACGTACAGGCAAATCAGCTAAGAACATACACAATTTACAGACAAAAATATTATAGCTACAGTGTTATAGTTAAAGGTTAAGTAGGGAAGACAATAAGTTATGTGTAGAGAAGTGGTGTGTCCTCCCATGAAGAGTCCCCAGACTCCCTGAAAGTGTCACATAATAATATACAACTTTTGGACATCAGAAAGCCATTATGTGATCCAATCCAATTCATTAAGCTGGTTTCCAAAACTCTATAATGCAACTTAAAAACCAACTGTCACGTGATACCTTGTCAAATGCCTTTGAAAAGTCCGAAAAAAATGACAGCATATACCTTATCTGCTGTTCCTATTACTCTGTTGTAAAAGGCAACCAAGAATGATAGCAAAAGTTGGACGCATGTTGGACCGAAAGTACAGAAACAAAGAAGGATGAATGAGAGTGAAAGTGAGAAGAGGGGGATTGAGAGTTAGAAAGACTGAATGATAGAGAGAATGTGTCGTGAGATTCGGAAGGTGACTTGGATTGGATGAGGCAAGAAATGAAATGGATGCAGAATGAAATTAAGAAAATTCAGGTAAAAACTATTAAAATAAATAATGATGGAATGAAAGAGTTAACGAAAAATGAGCGAGTGTCATTGTATGGCGACTCCATTATTAAAGGCGTGCTGGAGGATAGAATACACAAGGTATGTTTTCCAGGCGCTAAAATGAGTAGAGTGATCGAGGCATTGGATATGAGGCAGGAGAGAGCAAAAGAGTTAATAGTATTAATAGGTACGAATGATTTGAGAGAGGACAAAGTGTGTCAGAATGGATATCAGGAGGCTGCTTAGAAGGATAAAAGAGAATAGTGTGACAGGAAAAGTAGTTAGCGTGTTGCCTAGGTATGACTGTGGTGAAATGAGGCAGAGAGCAACGATTATGAATGATATGCTGGCTGAAATGTGTGTGAGGAGACGGGAGTACAGTTTGTTAATGTGTGGAATGAGTTTGAGGGACAAAGTGAGCCATATGGGAGTGATGGACTGCATTTGAGTGGTTATGGTGTGAGTCGCTTGGAGAGACTGCTGCTGGAAGGTAGAGAAGTGAATAGAGAGAATGAATCAGATCGAGTGGGAAGTGATGTGGAAGAGCGGGAGAGTAAGACAGGAGAGATCGAAGAGGTGGTTATGAATGAGGAAGTGAGTGGTATGAGTATAGAAAATGAGAGAATGGGTGTGCAAGAGGTGCAGGGAAACAGGGAGGCTCAGGGTGGACAGGGGTACACAGCATAAGAAAGGTGGATGCTCCAAGAGGAGGTGAGCATGTGTAGGCAGGAAAGGAATGGGATGACCAGGGATCAAGAGGAAACAGTTGGAATTAAAAAGGGTTTTAAAATGAAGAAGCAGAAAGGGAAATGGCCCCAGTCGAGCATGGAGAGATCACATCGAGTGAGTGGTAGCATCAGTGGAACTAGCTGTAGATCCAGAAATGAGCTGTTGTGTTTGTGTACAAATGCTAGAAGTATAAGAAACAAGGCAGATGAAATGGTTGCACTAATTGCGTCTGTTCACCCAAAGATTGTCGGAATAAGTGAGACATGGTTGGAGGAAGATGAGATCCTGACAGGAATAGAGATGGAAGGGTATGATGTGTTTCGTGAGGACAGAGGGGGTAAAAAGGGAGGGAGAGAGTGCTATTGATGATAGAGAAAGAGTTATGTCCATATAAAGTGGAGATGCAAGAGGGAAATAGTGCCAGTGGTTTTGAGGCAGTATGGTGTGAGATACAGGTGAATGGAATCAAATACTTGGTGGGATGTTGTTATAGACCAGGTAATGTGGATGGTGGTGATAATGAAATGTACAATCAAATTAGCCAAGTAAATAAGAAAAGAGTTATTTTAATTATGGCAATATAGACTGGAATGATGAGATAGCAATTGGAAGTAAAGAAAATGAGTTTCTTGAGTTTTTGAGGGATAACTACCTCAGACAGTATGTAACAGAGGGCATACGAGGATTGAGGGCCTTGGATTTGGTCATCTCATCAGAGGATGTAATTGTAAATGAGGTGTCAAATCATCCACCAATTGGTGAGAGTGACCATGAGGTGGTTGCCAGCAGTGCGAGGACCTCTGTGAGAAAAGGGTATATGTGGAACTACAAGGGGGGGGGTGATTATGAAGAGCTCAGGAGACAGCTTGCAGGTGTAGCGTGGAATGGGGAGTTAGCTGGAAAAGAGATCCATGCAGCTTGGGGGATTTTCATAAACTGTTTAGTAGATACAATTCTAAATGTATTCCAAGGGTGAGAAGGTTAAATAAGGTAGGTGTGAGATGGATGAATAAAAAAGATTAAGTATGCGATACAGAGAAAAAGGGCATTGTAGAGGTAGCATAAGAGAAGTGGAAATAACCAATTCCATGAGATCTACAAAGATCAAGCAAGGAGGGTGACTTGGTTGGTGAGGGTAGCTAAAGAGAGGTTGAACAGCAGTTAGCTAATGAAGCCAAAGAGAATCCTAAGGAGTTCTTTCGATATGCAGCCAGCAAAAGAAAGAATAATTATGGAAGGATGACTATGATTGGAGAAAATGGTATAAAGACAACTGATGCAGAATGTATGGTGGAGATACTTAATGAGCAGTTCATAAAGATCTTCCAATCTTGTGAATGTGACTTCATGGAGGGATTGAGAACAGTTGATGATGGGGAGGAAAGACTGACTGTAGGTGAGCAAGAGGTGTATGGGGAGTTGAGAGTAAACTAGATGTTAATAAGGCTGTGAGACGTGATAATATATCACCACGTATTCTGAAAGAATGTGGCATGGAGTTGACATCTGCCTTGACATATTTTTTTAATATGAGTCTTGCACTTGGTCAAGTTCCTAAGGAGTGGAAGGAGGGCAAGATTGTGCCACTTCATAAAGGAGGTGATTGAACTCAAGCATCAAACTATACGCCTATCTGTGTGTCAGGTGTTGTGGTTAAGTTGTTGGAGAAGCTTGTGAGAACTAGGATTCAGAATTGGGTTGACAACAATGGTATTATCTTTGATGGACAGCATGAATTTGCTAAAGGGAGGTCATGTTTTAGTAATCTACTTACTTATTACAATAAAGTGACTGTTTCCTTGGACAGAGGAAAAGGATACACAGCAATATACTTGGATTTCGCAAAGGCTTTTGATAGAGTACTTCATGATAGGTTGACAGTCAAACTGCAGATGGGGTTGGATATTAGATTGGTGCACTGGATTGGAGACTGACTATCTGATAGGTATCAACAAGTTGTGAATGGGGGAGCAATATCCTGGAAAAGGAAAGTCACTAGTGGAGTGCCTCAGGGATCTGTTTTAGGTCCATTGCTGTTTAACTTGTATATTAGTGATATAGGTGAAGATTTGGATGGAGATATTCAGTTGTTTGCAGATGATGCAAAGTTGGGATGAATCATGAAGTGTAGTGAAGATGTTGTGGCCTTACAGGAAGACTTGAATAGATAAAGTGAATCGGTACGGAAATAGGGATGCGAGTTCAATGTTGCAAAACGTAAGGTTTTAAAATTTGGAAAACAAAGATGGGATGCAGAATTTATGCTTGGTGAGAATATATTGTTGGAGGTAGAGGAAATAAGAGATCTGGGGGTGATAGTGGATAAGGATCTAAAATTTAGGGGACACATCGCCAAAATTGTGAAGACAACACAAAGGCTTCTGGGAATGATGCAGAGGACACTGACGTGTAGAAGTAGGGAGATTCTTGTTCCGTTGTATAAGGCTTTAATTAGGCCACACATGGACTATTGTGCCCAAATTTGGTCACCGTGTTTTCTGAAGGATGTTGGAAAGGGTCCAAAGGAGATTGACTAAGGTAGTTTCTGACCTCTGGAATGTCGAGTATGAGGAAAGATTGAGAAGATGTAATTTGCAGAGTCTGATGGACAGGAGGAATAGGGGAGATATGATAGAGACCTACAAGTTGGTAAGGGGTTGTTATAGGATCAATGCTGGAGAAGTTTTACAGAGAATAGCGGGAGATCAGGGGAGAACCGGAGGTCATCCCTGGAACTGTATAAAGAGGGTGTCTTGGAATGCCTTGGGTGAGAATGTAGTGTCTGCAAAGAGTTTGAATGTGTTTAAAACACGGTATGATGAGCTGTGTGTGCGATAAAAGGACCTCCCAGATGAGTCTTTGACTCCATGAGGTCTTGGTGTGGTAATAATAATAATAATATTACTAAAACAAGAGTGCCTATGGACAAATTATGATGGCTTGCATATTTATTTTTGCAATTCTCTCCTCGCTGTTCTTATCAATATCATAACAACTATAGTTAGATACCTCCATTCTACCACTGCTTTATGTAACAACAACATCTTACCCTCCTTCCACTCTCCAGGAACTTTCCCATCAAAAGATTTAAAGAACCAGATGAATGGCATGGTCAGTTCCTCAAAACATTCCCTTAAAACAAATGACTAAATTCCATCCATTCTTCCCCCCCCCACACCAATTCACTTCTAATGCTTCACCCCTCCTTATTCATCTAGGAATAAAAGCCTGCTTTACCAAGATAGAACACCCTAAGAAAGTGATCATTAAACAGCTTATAAGTATTCCTTGTTCACCCAAGTTTGTCGCCATTGCAAAATAATCTATCCCAAACCATTATTCTTCTTCTTACTGGCCATAGAATAAAAAAACTTCTTGGGCTTCCCTTTGAATTGCAGTCTCCTCCCATATGCTAATTTTTCTCTCCTTACTAGCCTGGTGTCTTATATTCCTCGTAGAACTGTTCTCCACATCTCTCTTCATATGCCTTCCAAATCTCTTTTTCCTCTGCAATTCCTGTTTAATTTCTCTAATCATCCAACTGACTCCATCTTTATCTTCTTCACTTGAGGTATACAATCTGCCGTTACTGCCAACAAGTGTTTCTTAAGTATCTCTCATGAACTACTGCCCTCTCTTCCTTCAAATTTTTACATTCATTGTACTGCTTCGAGCTGGTTTCTAAGTCTATAATAGTTCCATCGTGATACTTCTACATGTCTATTCATTCTCCAAGTCAGGATTTAATCTTACTTAAGAAACTAAGAACACTTTGATTTGAAAAATATTTGTATTTAAAATATTGTCATCTAGGGTGAAAACCCTGTTCTTTCACTAAAAACAATTTAATGAAAGAACAATATCTACCAAACAATCTCTGAAAAAACACAGCATTTCTTCCTTTCTTCAAAACTTCACTAACTGAATCTAAACCAGTCAACTCATGGGGATTTTTTTTTTTTTATATTCATTCATTTATATCTAAAGCTTCCAGAAATTCCAGGTTTAAAATTTGAAACATGTGGTTATGTGAATTAATTGGTCAAGCTTGCAGTTGACAATAAATTCTTAAGAATTTTACAATGTGATAAAGTAAATGAAACAATGATTATAGGAAGGTATTATTTCTGGGAAAATTCCCATGTTATTCCTCTACAATAAACTATTATTTTTATGGCTAATATAGCCTACTGTCGTTTAGGAGTGCCTCTTTTTTTACGATGTCATTGAAATTATTTGGAATGGGGGAATTATTTGAAAAAAAAAAAAAAAAGTTTTTTTTCAAATAATTCTCCCATTCCAAATAATTTCAATTTGGAATGGGGGAATCATATGTGTGTTCTTTCCAGGCTGGTTTTTCTTGTTTTCATATGGAGAAAAACACTGATCAAGTGTTTTTGTCATTTAGATATGACTAGGCTGGCTTACTCAACTTCAGTTAAAAAAAACCTTATAAAGGAATATATTAGAGAGGATTCAAATAATTCTTTCAAAATTTTTTTCAAATAATTCTCCCACA
Source organism: Typopeltis vanoorti (assembly GCF_054136105.1). NCBI lineage: Eukaryota > Metazoa > Arthropoda > Arachnida > Uropygi > Thelyphonidae > Typopeltis > Typopeltis vanoorti. Next base: position 70,428,111 of record NC_143555.1, read on the forward strand.
CTGCTTTATCCCCCCCCCACTTTCCCCAAATCCCCTTTCCTTTAACAGCTTAACAGCAGATGAATGCATATCACTGGAATAAGGAGACAGTAAAACAACATCCAAAAAAGGTGTCAGAATTTTCCTCCTAAATCATTCTTCATATATTAGTTTTATAACACATCAGTAATGCCCAAGATTTGAGTAAAGAGCCAATGACATCGTAAAAAAAAAAGGATACTCCTAAATGAAAGTAGGCTATATTAGCCATAAAAATAATAGATTATAGGAAGAGTAACTTTTATGAAGACAGACAGCTGGGTTGGGTTATTTGGATTTACAGCCAGAGAAAAACTAGAGCTTCAAAGCTGCCACAGCCACATTATGCCTGTTAATCACATGTGTGTGTTCTTCCCAGGCTGGTTTTTCTTGTTTTCACATGGAGAAAAACACTGATCAAGTGTTTTTGTCATTTAGATATGACTAGACTGGCTTACTCAACTTCAGTTATAAACTGAATTATAAGTTTAATAAACTAAATTATAAGGTTTATAAATTCCTTTATAAACCTTATAAAAGAATATATTAGAGAGGATTCAAACCAAGTTCTTTCCAACAAAAGGTCACTGTCATTACCCAATAAGCTACAAAGGCTACAAAAAAAAAATCAGCTGAAATGCTGCATGATCATTTCATCACGGCCAAGTGATGGAGAAGTTGGTTAGAACTATAATTAACATACACACACTGGATTGATGAATTCAAAAATCACTACAGAGGGTAGCAGTATTAAGAGACAAGGGATGGGTGAGAAAGGTCTTGTTTCAGTAATATTTTATAATAAGGCAACAAAATTCAGTGAATAGTAGGGGCACATTCAACAATATTTTTTTGGATTTTGCAAAAACACTTGACAGAATACAAAGATGATTAGTACTGATACTGAGGGTAATAAAAAAAGAATAGTATTAGTGCACTAGACACAAGGATGGTTGGCTGATAGATACCATATATACATATATATGGGAAGTAATGTCTCAAAGAAAGGGAGTGATGACTAATGGTATGCCACCAGACTCTTTTCTGAGCCCATTGCTATCAATTTATATGCTAATATAGTCTATAGTTTGAAGGAAGATATTCAGATATATTTATTGTCCTCCCCAGTTTTGTAGATTATACAAAACTGAAATGGGCAACAGTCAAGAATTTGATGTGGGGTCACTTAAGGAAGATTCCATAGAAAAGTTGGTAAGAATGTCAGTTAAATGATATGTGAGTCCCTTCACAAATAATGCTATGTGACTGCTAAACTTTATCCGCCATCAATCAATACCTTCTCTAGATCCTCTCGCTTCCACTCTCTTTCTAGTTAGTTTCACTAATACATTCTAGTTCTTCTTTGCAAAGTTCAAAATTATTTATTATATTGGTGGAGAAAATATTATGTAGTAAGGGTGATGGTAGACCTAGGGTCTGAAGACTAAATCACATAGGAGTTAGATGGATAAATAGCTTCATTAAGCAGCAGTTGCACACCAAGAAAATGTTGTGAAGGGCTTAGAAAGAAAAGGGTGATCAGCATGCCCATGAGCAGTATAAGACACAGGTAAAAAGAGCAACGAGTATGATTAGGAAGGCTAAGTCTAATTATGAGAGAAAGCTAGTTGATGAGTCCAAAAAAAAAAAAACCCTAAGGAGTTCAAAAAGTGCTGATGGTGGGGTGGTAACAGAACAGGTAATAGGAGAATAGAGGATGATGAAATGTAAGTGCTTAAAATATTGCAGAAAAGGACACAGCCATGAGGGTAAGATGGCATATCGAACCATCTTGTTCATGTATTACAAGAATATGCAAGGGAATATCAGCTTCTCTGACCAAGCTATTTAATTTAAGCCTCGGTATTGGGATGGTGCCAATGGAGTGGAAATAGGGCAGAATGCTTCCTTTGCATACAGGAGGCTCCAAGACAGACGTAGCAAATTATAGGCTAAATCAGCATCTAAGGAGCAGCGGATAAGGTATTGGAGAAATTGGTGAAAGACATAATTCAGTACTGTGTGGATAGCAATATGATACTCTATAAGGTATAACATGGTTTTGTGAAAGGCTTTCCTTGCTTAATTTTTATAATCAAGTAATAATGGAGTTGGATAAGAGAAATGGCTACTCAGCGATATTATTAGACCTTACAAAAGCATTTGACAAGATTCCATATAGAACTCTATTGCACCAACTGGAGTAAATGGGGATGGATAAGAATCTGGCGATTTGGATTAGAGGGTGGCTGATGGACAAAGAAGAGAATGATAAGAACATTAGTGTGGCCAGTTTCACATATGGAAGTGAGACCTGGGTATTCAAGAAGAGAGTAAGACAACAGATAATGGCCTTTGAAATGTGGTACTATAGGAGAGCTCCGAAAATCTTATGGACAGATTATACGACAAATACAGATGTCCTACAGAGAATGAGAACACAGAGATCTTTATTACAAGAAATGATCCAGAGAAAGATGAGATTGGCAGGACGTACTGAGAGGTTCAGCAGGACAGAGGACACTAACAGTTTTAGAAGGAAAAATTATGGGAAAAGGATCAAAAGGTCAAAAACGAAGGACATGGTTTGAAGATATAAGATCATGGACAGGATCACATGGCTATGTAGAAACAAAATGGAAAGCCACCAACAGAGAGAACTAGAAGGACATGGTGCTGCACCCTCTTACTGAGGAAGCTACATGATGACGATGGACAGATATTAAAGAGTGGTTTATGGAGAAGCTGAATCTGGGAGAAGGCAAGTGACCAGTGGTGTACCACAGAGCTCAGTACTTGGTCCTCTGTTGTTTAATTTGTATATCAATGATACAGGAAATATTTAGTTGTCTGCTGATGATATTCAACTGGGAAGAGCAATGGTACATGAAGGTGATGCAGAGATCCTGCAGGAAGACTTAAACAGACTAGTGGTATGGGAAAAGATAAATGGCTATCAGTTCAATGTGGCTAGGTGTAAGGTGATGCACTTTGGGAAGAGATCACAAGCTGTGTGCAGCATTGATGGAACTGAAGGAAAATGATGATGCCAGGGACTTGGGTGTGTGTGTGTGTGTGTGTGTGTGTGTGTGAGATTGTAGACAGGAAGTTGAGGTTTAGAGGACATATTGCAAAGGTAACCAAAGCAGCACATCAGATTATGTGGTTGTTGAAGAAAACACCAACAAGCAGGGAAAGAGAGATTATTCCCTATATAAGTCTTTAATAAAGCCACACCTAGCATGAACAGATCTTTACTCCTGGATCCCGTGGGGATGAAGAAGTTGTGGAGAGGATCCAGAGCATGCAACAAAGATGGTGGTAGGTCTGTTGAATGCTCGCTATGAGAACAGATTGATGGTCTGTAGACTTCAAAATTTAGCTGATAGGTAAAAAAAGAGAAGATATGACAGAACATTTAAGTTATTAAAGGGGTTTTATAAGATTGACATTAGACTTTTCAGTACATGGCAAGAAAGGAGAGAACAAGGGTGTTAATATTAGATTTTTTGCTTGAAGGATAGTGAATGGAAGGAATGGGTTGCCAGAGGTGGTTATGGGTGATTCATCAGTGAATGAGTTTAAGGAGAGGTATGATAGGTATTGTGTGAATGATGGCTAGTGTGTGAATAATGAATCCTGTGATATGCAGCTGTTTGCAGATGATGCAAAATTGGGAAAAGCAATGCAGAGTCAAGCAGATGTTATGATTTTACAGGACTTGAACAGATTGAATGAATGGGCAGGTAAGTGGAATTGTCAATTAAATGTTGCAATGTAAGGTTCTGAAATTTGGTAAGCAATGATTGGATACAAAGTATACACTTGGTGGGGGAAACTTTAAATGAGGTATAAAAGATGGGAGATCTGGGAGTAGTGATGGACAAGGTCTCGAAATTCAGTAGCCACATTGCACAAGTTGTGAAGACATCACATCGGATAATGGCAACAATGTGGAGGACCCTGACATAGAAAGAAAGAGGTTATGATGCCATTGTATAAGGCCTCATATGGATTACTGTGCACAGAAATGGTCTCCAAGTTTTCATGGTTAATGGGTTAGAAAGGGTCCAGAGAAGATTCAAAGGTAGTCAGTGGTTTTTGGTATGTGGAGTACGAGGACATATTGAAAGAATGTAAATTCCAAAGCATCATGGATAGGAGGAGGATGAGGAATGTGAATGAGACATATAAGCTAGTCAGGGGTTGTTATCAGGTTAACATTAATGAGATTTTTCATAGGATAGAAGAGGGGAGAGGGAGAACAAGAGGCCATCGCTGGAAATTGTATAAGGAGAGGGTGTGTCAGAGGAGTGAGTTCTTTGCATGGAGAGTATGGTGAGTGGAATGCATTGCCTGAGCATGCTGTGAATGTAAAATGTGAATGATGACACATTGAATCAGTTTAAAGCAGGGTTGAATAAGCATTGTGTGCAATAGTGTGTACCTCCCAAAATGAGTCTCTGACTCCATGGAGGGCAGATGTGTAATAATAATTCCATGGAGATATTTGTATAATAATCATAAAATGATAATATATAAAACAGCAACCAGACAAATTTTTACTTTTGAATGTCACAGTTATAAGAGCGGAGAATGCACATGCGAAAATACTGAGAAAAAACAGTGTTTTACCCTTGAGTGGTGTATACGCCTTCAACAAGCGACACGTATACGAACCTGCACATTAATGATTAGAACATCTATTGGAATAATAATAAATGAAATGTTTTTTTACAATTATCAGCTTTTGCGAGTATCAATTCTTAACAGAATAATTACCTAAAAGAAAAAAGAGGTAATAAAGGGTTGCACGTGATACTTAGCATTAAAAGGAGGTGAGGAGCAAAAAGTTGACAAAAGATAGGTAATTTGAATTTCATGCTTAATTCATATTTCTATTTCCATACAATTATTTTAAGTCAGGTCGTACATTAAACTAGGCAATTTTACTTTCTCATTGGTTACTTCCACAAAACTACGCCTACAATTTTAGCATCACGCAATAGACTTACCGGTTTCAAAAGCAACAAGGTATATAAAGAGAATATGGATACGAAGGCACAAGACTTCATTTATTTCTTAAGGGACGCAAAGCTTCGTGTATAACACATCCCAGTTTCCCTGAAACCCATATCTGAATAAATAATAATAATAAAAAAAAAAAAGAATTACTAATTCTAAGCTTCTTCTTCTAAATTACTAATTCTAAGCAAATACTCAAATGTCACTTTTCTACTTTCAGAAGCACACTATTTTCCATGAAACATACTAGTTCTACATTCAAAATGTTCTGAACAAGTAAACAAATGATCTTCTGGTAATATACATTTAATTATATTATAGTATCTTCGATCATCATATCCATTTGCGAAGTTATAACGACTTCGTAAATATCAGTCGCAAATCGAATCCATTTTATGTTATAGCATCCTTCTAATTGAATATATTTTATGCTGTAGTGTTCTTAAATCGAATCGATTTGTAATGAGTGCTTCTCACCTCACTGTTCGTTATTGCTAATTTTCCACTGGAATTAAATATAAATTTTGTGTATAGCCAAAATAATATTAGAAATATAATATTCTATTATGATCTTAATTTCTAAAGAGTTTGGAAGTCACTAATTTGAAACTCCAGGGATTCCGAATAACCATCTGATGATTACGTTAAAAAATAAATAAAAATCACAAAGAGACATACGAACTCATTCAAAGAAAAGTGGTTCCAGAATAGAGACTACTGTTAGTCGATGATTTCGCTTGCAGTTTTGAATTGTTTGTGATTTTACCATACGCGGTTGTAGGTAGTGATATCGTGTTGCAGTTTTCAGTGGAAAAAAATAGTTCAAAGTCTAGATAAGGAAAAAAACATGACTATTGAAAGACCCCCAAAAATTCATACACATACTGTTCAGAAACATGTTAGGAAAACAATTATGTTAAATTATTTCATTTTATCTTATATATTCATGTGTCCTTATTTTGACAAAATAAAATTGTACTATAATATAAAATGAAACGAACATCCAAAAGAATGTGCCTTGTTTTGTTTATCAATTATATATTTCGTTTAATCCTTTATCCAAGTGTAAGCAAACAAAGTTTGCGCCTGAAGTATTTTCAGGACTGGGGCAACTCGTGGTAAAGTGGTATAAGTTGCATTAGTATCCCATAATGTAAAGCACATCTTCTTGCCGACATGTATACTGGTATGCATTAAGGGAAGGCTCACTACCCAGACCGGTTTCGACCTTTATTGAGGTCTCGTCAGTGGGAGCCAGACCCAGAGGTGGCGATACTAAAGTGGAGGTAATGCAGAAGTCATATCACCATATACCAGTTGCCCAAAGTGGTTGAGCTTAAAATAAATTAACGATTTTTACGTAAATGCTTTGGTAACTTTTAGTGAAAGTCGTCACATGTTTACTGCAAAGGCTGCAAGTTCAAATCTCGTATACATTACACTTGTACCCAGGGGTGTTGTCGGGCCAGGACGACGCCCTGGTACTTTTTTAAAACTATTAAAATTTTTAAATTCATAATAATATATTGTAATAATAATAATAATGAGACATAATGCATTTCCAGCTGTCGGTCAAAATATAGCAGCTTGCCGCTCTTGTCATTTTCGTTTCAGAAAACAAGGCAATCTCTCAGCCATATGGCCGTCACAATAATAATAATAATAATAATAATAATAATAATAATAATAATAATAATAATAATAATAACGCACTTGTGCTCTGGATTTTTGTTTCCAAGGTCTGGCACTATTTCTTTTAGGACTACACCCCTGCTTGTACCTTGAGCTATAAGGCTTATATTTTAATTAAAAGAACCAACAACAACAGAAGATTGCATTAATTAAGTCTGGAAAAGTTCCAACTGTCCATTTGAAAAGAAAAAGATTGTTCACCTAGTTAGATAATGTCCTGTTCTAAAAGTCAAATATAAAAAATTCCCTCCCAGCTATGGCAGTTTACCGATTTGTGGCTGGAAGAAAAACCCTGCTATTTTGGTAGGAGAACGATTATCATCCTTAGGCGAAAATCGCTTATAGAGATTTTCAAGTAAAAATCTCTTATAGAGATTTTCAACTAAAGATGATTGAAAATCCGTCTTGGTTGAAAATTTGCATCCAAGACGAAACTGGAAAATAGGTCATTTCAACAACGACAAAAAAAAATCATTACTACCGACTGTTTTCATATGAAAAGAGGCCATTGTAGGTTGAGTACGTTTTAGAAAATGGCTTGAATATTCCACTAGAAGATTTTTTAAGCCATTTCAACCAATTCCAGAATTGTGTGATCCTTGGTGCATGCAAAGAGGTTTTTCGTTTTCCACTTTCAAAGGAACTTCAGATTTTCAAGCTCACGCTCTTGCATACAATAATATCAGTTAGGGTCATGAACAGGAGATATCGAAGTTGCTTGACATCCTTTCGTTTCATTCAATGTTTGGTCTACAAATTGCCAATACATGACCTTACTACTGATGATGATGACAAAGTATAGATAACGGATTCTCATCATTTCCAAAAGTTAGGATATTTTAGTTCTTTTTACCTTGCTCTTCTTAGGAATCAAAAGGCATTAAAGATTTCCTCTCCTCATTCACAACAGTTTCATAGGAAAAAAAGTAGCCATGAATTATATGCAAGTTAACCATCGATAATATAAAGAACTGAAAGCATGAACGCAATTGGAAAGCAAAAAAAAACCTCTTGCTGACCTTAACTTGAACAAGATTGTGGAATCATTGCATTCTAACGGTATAAATAACTTTCACACAGTTCATTTTATTTATTGGAGAGCATGTTTAAAATTATGAAAAATCAGGGATTTCTTATTTATAGACGGATGATCAGTTGAAAATAAAGAAATGGACTTCATCACATTTTTCAACTTCGAATAAATATACCTATTTCGATATTAAAATAAGGATATTGCTGTGTTAACTGACTTTGATATATAAATTGAATGATCTGGTAGAGTTCCAAGGGAGTGGAAAGAGGGTAAAATAATTCCTTTGCATAAGGGAAGTTTAAAGACTGCAAGAGCAAATCATAGACCAAACAGTATCTCAGGCGTGGCGGTAAACGTAATAGAAAATTTGATAAAAATGAGAATTCAAGAATGGGTATATAGAAATATAATACTGTATGAGGGTTAACATGCTTTGTGAAGGTCATGCCTTAGTGATTTGGTAACTTCTTTGTAATGGAGTAACAGCTGAGTTCGATAAAGGAAATGGCCACACGATGATTTTGCTGGATTTTGCAAAGGCATTTGACAATGTCACATGGAACATTATTACGCAAATTAGCACAAATGGGAATGGATATGCCACTGGTTAAGTGGATAAGAGGGTGGCTGCTGGACAGATCAAAAAGGTATATGGAGGGGCAGAATCGAGACGAAAACGGGTGACTAGTTGTGTGTTGCAAAGTTCAGTGTTGGGATCATTGCTGTTTAATTTGTACATAAATGATATAAGAAATATTAAGTTGTATGCTTGATAATGGAAAATTAGCTAGAGTAATAGTTAATCAAGCCAATGTGGAGAGCTTGCAGGACGATTTAAATAGGCTGTCAGTGTGGGCAAAAGATAATAGTATCAGTTTAATGGGGAGATATGTAAAGTTATGCATATTGGGACAAATAGATTACATGCCGTGTATCACATTGATAGCACTGTACTCTAGGATATAAATAAAGCTAAAGATTTAGGGGTGGTGGTGGTGGTAGAAGACAGAAAGTTAAAGTTTAGAGGACATATTGCTAAGGTAGCCGATAAGATTGCTTGACTATTGAAGAACGAATTAACAAGTGGAGATAAGGAGTTGTTATTCCTGGCCTTGATACACCAACATTTCGATAACTGTGTTCAAAACTGTTCCCTTGGGATTCTTGGAGATGACGAAGTGGTGGAGTGGAATCAGAGGCAAATGACCAAGATGGTGAGTGCCTGTGGAATGTCTCCTATGAGGATAGATTGCAGTTGTGTTGATTGCAGAAGTTGGTTGATAGGAGAAAAAGAGGGATATGTGATAGAAACATCTTGTTGCTCGTTGCTGAATGGGTTTTATAGAATTGCTGCAGGGGGGAAATGTTTCAGCACTGAGCTAGAGAGACCAAAATAACGAGTCATCCCTGAAAGTTAAATAAAGGTGTGGTTAGTAAAGGTGTAAGGACTACATTTTGTGCTTTGAGAATTGTAAATGAGTGGAATGGGTTGCCAGATTCAATTGTGAGTGCGTTTTTCTGTCCTGACATCAAGGAGAGGTATGATAGATTGTGTGGATTGATTGAGTCTCCCGCGATGAGCCTTTGGACTCGATGGAGGTGCCCATATAATAATAATAATAATATCCGATATGTGCACTGGAAAATAAACTCTTGCATGGCCAATTTCTTCGAGATACTGAGGACAAAATTGACGTGAACAAGACATGGCAATGACTACAACATGGATACATTAAAAAAGAAACAGAAGGATTTATTCTAGCAGCTCAAGAACAGGCATTACAAACTAATGAAATCAAAGCAAAGATTTTGAACATCAACAATAAACAGCAAATGCAGATTATGCGATCAGAAAGATGAGACTGTAGAACATCTAATCTGTGCCTGCAGCAAAATAGCTCAAGCTGAATATAAATACCGCCATGATCAAGTGGCCAAAATAGTTCATTGGCATGTATGCAAAAAATATGGCTTTCCTACTTCTGATAACTGGTGGCAGCATAAAATAGAGACTGTACTGGAAAAGGAAGCAGCAAAAATTCTCTGGGAGTTTAGAATACAAACTGATCGGCATTTGGAACACAACCGACCTGACATCGCAATTATCGAACATTGATTTGAATTATCGATATTGCAGTACCCAGTGATAAGAACATTAACAACAAAGAACTGGAAAAAATTACTAAATATCGAGATCTGGCAATAGAAAGTGGCCAACTGTGGCTTAAACACATCAAAGTCATCCCAATAGTTATCGGTGCACTTGGTGCAACTTCAAAGAAGCTCTCCAACTATTTACAGCAATTAAAAATCAATGAAGTGACCCAATATGACCTACAAAAACACCATTACTTGAAACAGTCCATATTTTACGACGCTGCCTGAGGGACTTTTCTTAGATTCTTGGGTAGAATCTGAATTGTTCTGAATCACTAGTCAAATTTTAATTTATATGATAAAAAAAGGCCTCACCTACTTCCTATACTGGTACAAAAAGGCGTTAGCTGATTTATTATTATTATTATTTTTTTTTTGATATCTTGTTTTGGCTGTGTATTAATTATGTGAATAAAATAATAACAAACTAATGCCTTTTTAAGCACTTATAGGGAGTAGGTGAGGCCTTTTAACACCATCTAGTTTTTGGGGACGAACTGGGCAGTTCAATCTCCATTGGTAGCCAGTCAGAAATAATTGGTCAATGACGATCACTAATTATAAGCTGCCACGGATAAAAAGACCGGCAAGCAAGCGCTTCCATCTCTTAGTACCTTACCCTAACAGAATATGTTACTGTTTGGATAAATCTGTGTTCTGCGGTCTATTTTCTTGAGTTTACGAGATGAAAAACCGAGTTTCCGGAAGAAAAATCCTGCTTGCCCGTGCCAGAGATCGACTAACTTGAGAAACGGTCGTAGATAGGCTTCGAAAAAGTTCCTTCAGTCAGCGACTAGACTTGAACTGAAGTCTTGCAGCTCAATAGAAGGGGCGTTTGCAATCTACGAGACAGACTTGACCGCATGAAGAAAGACTTGGGTTCAAATCTAGTCGCCGAACATTTAATAAGCCTTTTTTTCGACGGTTCCTGAGTTACTTGATCTCCGGCTTGGGCAGGCGATTTTTTTCTCCCAGAAACTCGCCATTTTCGTCCCGTAAATTCTAGAAAATATTGTGTTAGGGTTAGGGAGCACGAGATGGCGGCACTTGTTAACCGCCTTCTTCAATGCGTATGGAACAATTAGTGATAGACTTGGGCCAGCTATCTCTGATTGGCTACCAGCAGAGATTGAACTGCCCACTCAGTCTCCAAAAGTTACATGGGGCTAAAACGGCCTCGTCTACTCCCTATATGTGACCAAAAAGGCGTTTGCTGATTTATTAATAATAATAATAAAAACAATCTTTCTTTAAAGTAAAAATTAACTGAAAAATATAAGAACGGAGTGGCTCAAAATAAACTCTTAAACTTTTCAATGCAGAGATGAGATATTAATTCAGTTGGATGAGACCTCAACACATAATGGCCTCATGACTTTTAAAACTTCTGAGTGTGAAGGTCTTTTTTTGACAACTGCTAGACTAATTTACGAGGGTGGTCTGAAACGTTCTTGTCCTCGACCATAGATGGCAACACTTTAGGAAGATTTTTTTCTAAGTTGCTACGTCTATCATAAGCATCTATATGAAATTGCAAGTCATTCTATACAAGGCAGTTTGTTTCATACAGCTGTCTGAAGCAAAAGTGTTGTCAGTATCCCGAAATGGATAAAATTGAGTATCGTGCAGTTATAAAATTCTTTGTTGAAGAAGGTTTTAACACCAAAAGATATTCATTCAAAGCTCATAAAAGTTTATGGGCACGCTTCTCCTTCGTTTTCGACAATTAAGAAATGGGCTGTCAAGTTTAAACATGACAGTATCAGCCTTGAAGATGATTCACGAGAAGGACGTCCAATTAGCAGCAGCAGTAATAATAGCCTGCTGAATCCCTGCTGCAATCATTAGATTTCAATATTCTAGGTTTGCATGTGAACTTATACAAAAAAACATGGTGGGCAAGGGGAGCTAAGCCAACAAATTTTACGAGGATATTTTGTTGCATAAAGTAACGATGCCGTAGTTCTTCATAGTTTACATTTTACACAGCAGTCATTTTAAAGCAATATTTATTAAACCAAGTAAAATTTTTTTATCCAAGAAATAATTATTTTTTAATTATAACAATTATAATTAAATATTATTATCAAAAAAAAAACTAAAGCCTTTTTATTCCCGTATATAGGGAATAGGCCAGGCCGTTTTTCAGCTCCATCTAACTTTTGGGGACTGAGTGCGCAGTTCAATCTCCACTGGTAGCAAGCACCACTGGCCCAAGGCTATCACTAATTAATCGGAACGCAGTCAAGAAGGCAGCTAGTAAGTGTCGCCATCTGGTGGTCTCTAACCCTAACACAATACATTTAATGTCTGAAAATAGTGTGGGTTCGATGGCCGATTTTCTTGAGTTTACGGGACGAAAAACCCGAGTTTCCAGGAGGAAAAACCCGCTAGCCCGTGCCAGAGATTGACTAACTCTGGAACCGGTTAAAAAGTTACTCTAGTCGGCGACTAGACTTGAACGCCTGTCGTCATGCGGCCAAGCATTGTAGAGTGCAAGCGCCTCTTCTTCTATTTCTGTTCTGATGTTTTCATTATTTCTGTCATGGTGGTGATACAATTTTATAATTTCTTCGTGTCAGCGTTCTGTTTGTTCCTTTGTTGCTGCTTTTTTATTCTACTAATTTTGATTGCTGTTTGTTTTGTCATGTGTTTAAATTTCTCCCAGGCTGTTATAGCATTTTCTATGGATTCTATTTCCTCAACTATTTTCTCTATGTTATTGTTGAATTCATCGTCATCTTTAAGGTGTTTATTAAATTTCCATAGGGGGAAATTTCTGTTTGTAAACTTATCAGCTGTTTCTGTTTGTTGATATTGTAGTTCAGCCATCACCATATGGTGATCGCTGAACATGACAGGTGTGTGTTGTACAGTTTTGACCTTTATATTTCTGAATGTTTGGATGTACATGCGGTCTATTCTAGAGGCGTTTCCGGGTGCAAAATATGTGAATTCTTTCTTTTGGGGATGCAAGATTCTGAAGGCATCTGATAGGCCACAGTGGGTGAAAACTCTTGTGAAATTTTTCTGCGGAATTAAGTTTGGGTGTTCTTGATCCTTTTGTGGTTGTTCTGTAAAGTTCATATCTCCTGCTATTATTGGGTTATTTTTTTGTTGAATATAGTGTCGCACTTCCTCCCAGAAGGTGGTCTTATGATTATGTGTGGCTGGTCCATATATGTTAATTATGTTGTGTTTTTTTTTCTGCCAAAGGAGCTCGACCTACAGAACTCTATGCCTGATTACAACATTATGGGATAATATTTGGAGGTTACCCGATTTTTTTATTAGTGTAGTAACTCCACCTATTCCATTGGTCTGAGCCTCTTCGGCAACGATATGATACATTGTTTGTAACTTGTATTTGAAGCTGTTTGATGGGTCAGTGTTGTTGTGTAGTCTAGTGTCTTGTATCATAAGTATATCGGGTCTGTGTTGAAAGATTAAATTAACTGTTAGTTGAATCGATGTTTTATTATTTAGCCCGTTTACATTTAGTGTGATGATTTTTAGATTGTGAGTCATAGTTAGAAAGTTGAAAGTTTTCTAGAGCCTTTTCTTTTCGGACACTTAGCTATTTTTTTTTTTCTTTGGGTTTTGACTTCTGGCTTTTGGTGATGTGAGGCGTAAAATTCATTTTTGCTCTCTTTACTGGGGTCTGTTTAGTATTCCATTCTGATTTCTCTACTTCGTTTTCTAAATCCGTTTTACTTTTTTCTGTAATTTGTGTTACCGAGTTTGAATTATTTCATATAACATATTCCAAACAGTGAAATAATTCAAACTCAGTTTGAATTATTTCACTGTTTGGAAGTTCTTCATCTTCAACCGGGCAATTATTATTTAATTCTTCATTTGTGTTATTCAGAGTGATTTTTTTTTCTCTGTAGTTTCAGGTTTTGTTACTTTTTCTGAATTTGAAACTGACCTTTGGCTGTTAGTCTCCTCGCCCACCCGGATAATCCCTTCCTTTGCCTTTAGCGGAGAGTTATTCTCATTACATTCCTCGTGCCCGTGGGTGTTAAGCCCTGGGGTGCTGCTCTCATTGACCCGATTCTCTGCCTCATATTCAATACTTGAGGTTATTTCCTGGAAGTCTTCTGCTTTTTCAAGCTCATCACATGTTTTCGGTTGACTGCCTGAAGGGCGCGCGGCCAACATGGAGGCATATGTCTGCCCTGGACATTGTTTAATGTCTTGACCGATTCTCTTGATCGCTCACATTTAGATGCTGTACATTCTCTTCTTAGATGACCTACCTGCCTGAATCTGAAGCATACAGGAGGTCTTCCTGGAATGATTACTAAGCCTGGCATTTTAGAAACTTTTATAATGTACAGGATATTTTCTATTCTGGCATCGTCATTCAATGTAATAGTCAATCTTTTTTTGTTGGATAATACATGCACCCATTCTTTATCTTTTATATTGGATACATTTTCAATACATTCTATTTTACCAAATGATTCAAAGTGCATGCCAACTAATCTATTAGATATTTGGGGGGGGGGAAACCAATGAATTAAATTATCTAATTTTCTAGATCTCACAATGGGAATAATTTCACATGTATGGTTATTAACATCAAGCGATTTTAATTTAGCAAATTTTTCTTTCAAAGAAACATGTTTAAATGAAATTATGAAAACATAACTGAACTTTAAGGAGCCAAGGTGCCATACATCGGAACCTCTTACCTTGCCTTTCAAACTTTCGATGATATCCAGTTCTGTATATGGGGCGCCAGAAGAATCACACTTTAGGATGCAGGCCTTGCTCCAATCTAGTTCATCTGGGAGATTCAACGATGAGAGAACATCTGAATTGAAATCCTTCGTTGTACTGGCAGCAGGTGACTGAAAGACGGTCGCTGATGCCTGTTCCATTGTGTTATGTAGATTTGTTACTGTAGAGACTGGGGATGTATCCTTCAGAGATCCAGTTGCCTTGGTACGTGAAGCCTCTTCTACTGAGCTACACAGTCTCTCTTAAATATTATTATAATAATAATTATAATTAAAAGGCATTGCTATTTTCCTCTCTTCCTTCATCTGGGATATAGACACCAACAATAGTCACAGACATCAATGATATTAAAGCAACTAATATAACCACAAGAAAGAAGTTGAACCATATATACAAGATACACCGTAATGTCAGATATTCACTCAATTCTGCTCTCACATATTCCACTCAAATTGCACCCACCTCACCTGCTGAAATATATGCTATTATTAAGAAGTTTAAGAACAAAAAGTCTCCTGGACAAATATTTCCCTTCCTACTGGAAACTGGTGGACATAATACCGATCCATAAACCTGGTAAAGATCCCAGATTGCCTAAAAATTACAGACCAATCAGCCTCATCTCAAATCTTGGCAAAATTACCGAGAAGGTAGTTCTTATCAGACCTCAAGATTCAGTACTCCGATTAAATATCCTGCCCGAGGAACAGTTTGGCTTCCAACAGTCGCATAGCACCACGTAGCAAATGTACTGATTGGTGTAACACATCATCACGAGTTTTAACTGGCGTCAATGCACTGGGGCTGTTTTCCTTGACATAGCCAGTGCGTTTGACAAGGTTTGGCATTATGGTTTGCTATACAAACTGATATCATCTGGTGTACCAATCGAAATCATTCATCTTATAAAGGCATACCTCTATGATAGGCGCATGCAAGTTAGGATGTGTGGGGTAGTCTCGACACAAAAACGCATCTTAGCTGGAGTTCCACAAGGATCCTTACTAGAAAGGTTGGTCGATTGGTAGAGCCTCTGCTACTAATGGCTCAGTTAAGTAAGTTTGAGCGCGGTTAGTAGTTGGAAGGGGGGCAATCGTTTGATGCTGTCGGCACACTCTCCCTCGATGAGTCTTTGGACTCCCTGGAGGTGTCAAAATAATAATAATAATAATAATAATAATACTTGTATGATATACCACACAACCTATTATCTTCAATTAAAGCCCTATACGCTGATGACACTGCAATATTTGCCATATCTTTAAAGCCTCACCTAGCCATCAAGAAACTGCAAGAAAACCTACTGCTAATCGAACAATGTTTTTCCAAATGGCGACTTCAAGTGAATCCCCTGAAGAGCGTAGCCATCCTATTCTCCAGAAGATTACTGCTTCCTAAAGAAGATATTCTCATTTTCAACACTAAAATTCCGTGGGAAAATGAGATCAAATATCTTGGTGTAGTGCTGGACAGAAAACTGACTTTCAGCTCCCATATTAAGACTCTCTGTGCAAACACATCGAAATCCATAGCCCAGCTCTATCCGCTAATTAACAGAAACAGTAAGCTGAGCACCAGAATCAAACTGCTCATATACAAACTGAAGATTCGTCCAATACTCACCTATGCTTCACCGGCCTGGAGTCATACTTCAAATTCTAATATTCTCAAATTGCAACGTATCCAGAATAAATGTCTCAGAATGATCCTGGGCGCTCCATAGTTCATTCGAACTGTCCAGCTGCATCGGGACACGGAGGTCCACTATATTTATACTTTCATGCAGACTATAGCAATCAAATTCTTCTCCAAAGCATCTGTGCACCCTAACAAACTGATCCAACTGGCTGCAGACTATGGCGCAATGGATTATTTCAAACATAAAAGACCTAAAGCCATCCTAAACTTCAACACTCAGGACTAATCTCCTAGCCCACTCAGGGCGAGCAATAAGCTCATAAACACTCTCCACTCACAGTTTCTCTCAAGATAGCTGGGAATATGAAAAGCTTTTGCTTCACCCCTATGTCAGTAAAGTTGATAGTTGATATAAGAAAGAATAATGAGTAGAAAGATAGCGGCTCGCTTGTTATTGTTATGATTACGATAAGACGATTTCAGTTTTGATTCCAGGTAGCCATCGCGGATTAGGAGTTAAGGTTAGGATTAGCTGAGTAGTATAAATCCTAGTGAATGTAATATCGTTTAGATTGACGAATAATGTCTTGAGTTTTGGTTTAGATTCCGTAAGTAATTTTTTTCAGAAAACTTTTAAGTGCAAAATTTTGCTACCTATGCTGGTAGATCGATTTGATCTACAGGATATTTACATTGGGCTCTAGAACCCATTTCTCAAACTTTATTCTAACAGAGTTATTACCTCCTATCAGACATGTCAAAACCCCTCAATGAAAGCACCTTCGAAGAAGTTTACAGAGAACTTCTAAGATTAGGAAAACCATTGAGCGACAACTGGCCAGGGAAAGTAAAGCTGTTAGATACATTCTCCCCTACAGCAGTCACAGAGGATAGGATGGATGATTTAAATGATGGAAGTATTTTGACTGAACCAGAATTAAGACACTCCACGAATTTAGAGAATGCAGCATCGCTAGATAATACTCCGCAGTTTTTGGAAACCAACAAGGAATTCCAAACGGTCAAAAAGAAAAGGAAAATCTCCTCTACTGCAGATACACCCAAAACAGCGGAGATAGAAAGATAATGAACTTAAAGAAAGGGTACCCCCAGTCATCCTAAGGGCCAAGGAGCACTGGACGTCCATTGCATCCACACTGAAATCTTGAGCTATCACCTTCATGAAAGCCACAAACACAGAAGAAGGGATACGCATACAGACTAAAACGTCATTTTTTGGAAACCAACAAGGAATTCCAAACGGTCAAAAAGAAAAGGAAAATCTCCTCTACTGCAGATACACCCAAAACAGCGGAGATAGAAAGATAATGAACTTAAAGAAAGGGTACCCCCAGTCATCCTAAGGGCCAAGGAGCACTGGACGTCCATTGCATCCACACTGAAATCTTGAGCTATCACCTTCATGAAAGCCACAAACACAGAAGAAGGGATACGCATACAGACTAAAACGTCATCAGACTACAAAAAAATAACCAAACTTCTAGAAAACAACAACCTGTCATACCACACTTTTGCACTATTAAGGGGAGTTAATTCAGTAACTCCCCTTAATACTATTAAGTAGTATTAAGGGGAGTTACTGAAACATTACAAAAAGAAGACCTCACTGCAGACCTCCAATTTAAGGTATTTAGCCCAATTAAAGTCAGCCGAATGCGGAGAACTGATAAAACACCCTACCCCCTAATTCTGGCGGAAATAAGCAAAGATTAAAAACATATATACAATCTTCAAACCATCTGTGATATAGTCATAAAAGTTGAGGCATTGAAACATAAATCAAATACAACCCAGTGTTATAGTTGCTAGAAGATTGGACATGCACAACGATGCTGCAAGGCTGAATTTCGTTGCGTGAAATGTGGTGGCAAACACGCATCAAATGAATGCCATAAACCGCGCACACTTCCAGCAAAGTGTGCAAACTGCAGAGGACCACACCCTGCAAACTATATGGGCTGTATAGCATTTCCCTAAAACCAAAAGATACAACTCCAAACCAGTAAACCTCTCTAAGAACGCACGTCCTCACATCAAACCATAGTCTCCACAACGGATGGAAGATCGTATGCTGAAGTTACAAGATCAAGGTTCCAAACAGACCCAAAGCTAAATCAGTCACAGCAAACCAACAAACCTATCCTAATGAACATAACAAGCCACTTAGGTGAAATGCTTGCTGAACTCCGACAAACTAACCCAACTCAGGAAGCCAATGATATCATCTTAAGGCACACACAATCACTCTTTATGGAAATTCTTAATGGATAAGTCTAAAAGAAAACCGAAATCGTTACAAATTGTTTCATGGAACGCAAATGGTTTATCTATCAAATTACAGGAGATGCAGGAGTTTGCAGCAAAAACCCAAGGAAATCATCTTCATAAATGAAACACATCTTCATCCAAGTGAAAAAATCAGAATCAACGGTTATAGCATTTATCGTACAGACAGATGCTTTTCTAGAATTGGAGGCACCGCCATCTTTGTAAAAAGAAACATAAAACATAATTCAATAGCCGAACCCCAAACAGAACACATGGAAACTACAGGAATAGAAATACATATGGAAAACACAAGCAGCATTACGATATATGCAGCCTACAACCCCCAAAATAAAAAACTCCTTGAATCTGATATAGATGTGATACTAAATACAGGCAGAGCAGTGATTATAGCCGGAGATTTTAATGCCAAACATTCAGTCTGGAACAGCAGAAACTCAAATATTAACAAAAGAATACTCAACTCTTACACCACTTCAAGAAATATAACAGTAATAGGACCCACTGAACCCACACATTACGGAGCAACAGGACGTAATGATGTGCCAGATATAGTTATATTAAAAAACATAGCGCACAGCTATCAGATACAAGCAATCAACGACTTAAGTTCTAATCATAACCCCATCATATTACAACTAGGCGCCATACAAAATTTAACGGAAAACACCACCACATTTATAAATTGGAAACAACTTCCCTCAGCCTTCCAGGAAAACCTTGGTACAATACCGCATATAATATCTGCCGAAGATATAGAAAAAGCAGTGAAAACTCTTGAAAAATAACTACTGACAGCAATAACACAGGTAGCAAATATAACCAAATGCGCACCATCAAATAAACTCCCAGAGGATATAAAACGTCTTATCCAAGAGAAAAACAGATTAAGAAGGCAATATCAGATAACAATGGAACCAGCGGATAAACAGCAGTCTATAGAGCAACAAACCAGGTTCGATATTCCCTAAAGGACCATCGTAACCAACTCTGGAATAACAAAATTCACCAATTAAACACAGAGGGTCAATCAATATGGAAAATGATGAAATCACTCCGTTCAAAGCGTTTTACATTTCTTCCAATTCAGGGTGAATCTAATGTTGTCTACAACGACGAGGAAAAAGGTGAAGCATTTGTTGACAGTTTAGAAAAACAATGCAGCCCCAATTATATCAATATAGATATAAATTTCATAAGTAAAATTCATACCCAAGTGCGTAAAATAACTCAAAATGCCTCACTCCAATCCAATAACAAATCCGTGTCACCAACAGAAATATATGAGATTTTAAGAAAACTAAATAACAAAAAGGCTCCGGGTCCAGATGGAATAACAAACAAGGTACTCAAGTTACTTCCCCGCAAAGGGGTTATGCATCTGGTATCCATCATTAATGCCATCCTCCGGCTAAATTATTTCCCAGAGCGATGGAAAATTGTCGACATTTTCCTAATTCCCAAACCTGGAAAAAATACACAGTTTCCTGAAAATTACAGACCAATCAGCCTTCTTTCATGCATAGGTAAAATAGCCGAATGTGACATTCTCACATCGTTTCAAGAAGCAACAGATATCAACCATGTCATTCAAGTTGAACAATTCAGCCATGAGGAACTTTTGCATTAGTGACGAAGAGAGAAAGCCATCAACCCTGACATGCAGCAGTGACTGGCCAGAGAGGTAGCTGGAAACCCAATTACTGAGAATGGCAGTTTATTTAGCAGGTCTCAATGACAGACGGAATCCAAAGCTCTGGAAATGTCAAGAGTGGCAGCAGAAATTTCGCCGAATCTTTCCATCAGACGTTACAGTGAGGGGGTGATCTCAGTTGAGAGGTCAGCTGTGGATCGTCAACGGCAGAATCCATACTAGTGGATTCTGCCGATTAATGGTTGGGTTTTAGGTTGTGGAGAAGTTGGCTATTGATGATTCTCTCCATTAGTTTGGAGTTCTGAAGGAATGGCATTTGATCAGTAGTTTGATGGTAGAACTCTGTCTCTCTCTCTCTCTCTCTCTCGAGGAATATGCTGATATGTGATTGCTTTTATGTATAATAGATTGAAGAGATGATAAACGAGTGGAGTTAGCTCTGAATCACAATGTTTGAGAACAATTGAAGATATGCCATCAGAACCAGGCAACGTTTTTGTGTTGAAGTTATTTAGTAATTATTTGATGTATTTTTGTTTAAAAACTACAGGTGGCATACTGTGCTTAGATTCTGATATGGTAGGAGGCGATTTCCCCATTGTCATCAATTCAGGAGTTAGAGGAAAAGAGAAATGCTAGGAGTTCAGCTTTATCTTTTGGTGAAGTAACAGTAATGCCATCAGGATGACAGAAAGGTGAAAGCAGAGGTGAGCAGAGGTTGCATCCAACGGCCTTAGAAAGGTACAGCTTCAATTTGGAGAGAAGGGAAATTTTATGCTGTTGGCATTTATGAAACCAGATTTAAATCTGCTGATGAATGTGTTGCATTTGTTGCGTGGTATATGGAGTTCTTGATCGGGCCACAAACATTAAGCCGGGTATTTTTCTTCCACTGCTTTCATACACTTTCTGTGGAACCAGGGCTTGGAAAGCAGACTAGGGTAAAATGGAGAATTAAGGCCTTCATGCCAGTGAGGATAATTTCTGTTTCTTATTCTGAGAAGGTGTTAGGATAGAATGAGCTGAAGCAACAGTCAGGCCATTTCTGGAGTTCATTTCATGTGGAAACTAGTGCCAGAGGATTCGAGGTCGCGATTGATTTCAGGAATGGCGTTCTGTGGGAGAAGAGACTTGCATAAGTTTGTAGTCTGAGTTTCCGATAGCGGAGGCAACCTCTACAGTAGCCTGGAAGAACTGGTTAAAAAGAGATCCAGAGTACTGGAAGAGTGGAGGAGGTTATCAGGAATTCGTGTAAGTAGATGCACTGTTTGCGTTTGGACATTGCTTATGGCATATATATATTCTGCCTCTCGTCCAGCTTGGTTGGTGGTGTAAAGGGGAGTCAGTTGGAATTGTGGAAGCTGAGGTCGGCTAAGAAGATGATCTCACTGTGTGGATTTCAGACAGTCGAGTTTCATGGAGAAGAATGTGAAGAGGTCTGAGTAGTTATCAGTTTGGATAACGGTAAATGCAAAATATGAATATTACTAAGTGGTGGACCAAGGAAACCTTCAGCCGAAGGATGAGAAGGGGATTCTAATTCTAAATGTCTGGCATGCAATGTCTGGTCTCAAAAAGGGAGAGTTGGCACCTTTGTGGCGAAAGGCATTGTGAAATGTGTAATTTGAAGACTGGAGGTGGACAGTAATGGATGTAGATGCTATTTGGGTTTCTGTGAAGCGTAAGGGATCTGGTCTGAATAACCTTAAGTAATAGTGAATGCCATTTACGTTGGTGTAAATGCCGCAGATGTTAGTGTAGTCAATGTAGTTATAGAGATTTTTTTTGTTTTGTTTTTCATTCAGAAAATCTTCCAAAATTTTAACAGATTTCAAATTCCTTGCTTCATCACACAGGGCACAATCAGCTTAAGGCTATCCCTCATTATTTGAATATCTTCAGGGAGTCCCACATATAATCACATGGATCTTAGCTGCTCATATAATGTCTATCACAATTATCTTATTCACGCAGTGTTAATGGAACAGCACTATATCTGATGGCATATTGCTCTCACCATTAACCACAATAAACATCTACTTCTCTCCTTTGTTCACTAAATTCACTCAATTTCAAAGAATGCCCACATTCTTCCACCCTCCCAATCTTATTGAAAAATCCTCCCCAAAGGGAGGATTTTTCAATAAGATTTTTGTATATAGGATATTTCCTATCGCTCTTTTCTATTTCAAAATCTAAAATTCTCAAACTAGTATCTTATTTCGTCCTCGTGGTTCTTGTATTCATGTACCACAGAAATGACTCTATATGTTTTTCCTCTTCCATAATATTCTCACCTAAGTGAAGAGACAAAGGAAAGGGTGCTTTCGAGCTCATTGTTCACTTTTCTCTTAGTCTAGTCTTCCACACAACTTCATACCTGTTGAACAGCTATCATCCGATTACGCGGTGTACACTGTCGTTGTGCAATTCAAATGTCGCTTTGTTATAAAATATGAGATTTCACACCAACTCCATTTAAAGAAAACAAAACAATCTTCCATAAAGTTTCTTATTACTGTCTATACAGGCTTTAATTCTGGTGTTATTCAATTTCTGTATACAGAGTAAATTAATCCCTTAATGCACCCCCCCCCCCCCCAAAGAGAGCAGGGAGAACTCTTTTTAGTCATAACTAAACTTTAGAAATCTTCATTCCAGTACTTGAGTTTATGCCTACCGATGATTTTGAAGATTTCGGCGAGTATTTTGAAATAAAAAACGAAGCATTTAATGAAGGCTGTTCCCGACTCATATCTCAGAGAACTATGCCCAGGGAATTGAAGAGGATCGGTATTGGCAGTCATACCTATTTGGTAACCACTGATTTCTGCTGAGTTTCTAATTTAGTAGCCGGTATGTATACATACACTACGGCAGGGCTATCATAAACAGCGAAGCAACTAAGGCAACTTAGGATAGTGGGAAGCAAAAACCGGCAAAAGTGTATCGCGGCAATTAAAAACAAAAAATCCTACATATTTCCTTGAATTCAGGGTAGCGTATACCCTAAACAATGGTCCCGAACTTCGAACAGATTTATGTGGTGCAACAACACTCTTTCTTTCATTCTTTGTGTGTGTGTTCCCCCCCCCCCCCTCATTAATACAACATTCTGTATCAGGTGGGGTATACCGAAGCCCATTAACAAGAAAAAACGACTATATATGAAAATGAAAACTTAAATATTAAGAAACAATGCTTTTCCTATTAATTACATCAGACTATACAGCATATCAAAAATTTATGTGAATATAACTGAACTGAATGAGATGCAACGAGTAGTGAATCAAACTACAGTGCTATTTTTCAGTGTATACCTTAAGTTCTAGGACTGATATATAACATGGCAAAGTGATTTTAACGTTGTCATGTGGAAACCTGTTCTCAAAGTTTGCTTAGTTTTAGAAAAGTAAATAGTGCGCATGCTGGTTAGAGAATTAATGTAATAATAATAATAATAATAATAATAATAATACCAATTACAAGTATCCGAAAAAACGTTACCAGTGCGAAATTCTTTAGCCTAATTTTAGAACAAAACTATTACATAACAATGAAAACTATTAAAAAAACAATAAAAAAATATTTCTTATTAAATGAGTGTATACGATAAAAGTTTATCGTGTTATGTTTTTGAACTGTTTTTATATTGTTACTTCTAATTAATGTTTAAAAAAAGGTAATTTCATTGCACAACATTAAGTGTTAAGTAGAAGGCAAGATAATCGCTGGCTTCTGCAGTGCAAAACAGCGTCTAAGTGTACCACCAACAAACTAACAATCCCCCCCCCCCTTCCAGAATTCTGTTTCAAATGTTTCCAGATGGTACCGGCAGCTGACATTTTGCATGACTTTTTTTTTTTTTTTTTAATTTTGTCAATCCCACTCACACGAAAGGTCGGAAACCTGTAGCAATTCTTCTCCCTCCCTGGTTTGTGCTGCGGGTGGACTAGTGATTAAATAAGCCACTCTAGAAACCAAACATAGAACTCTCAATCCACTTCAGGCCTCCAGTCAGCAGGATAGTGGTCTCACACTGAGAGATGACAGTTACCTACTGTCTATAGACATTCGCAAACTTTCATGTCAGAGTGGGAGTTTGAATCCCATTGCTTGATGATTGAATAATGAAGACACATCCACTCGGCCAACCAAGCAAGCTCTATAACTAAAGAAAATTTGAGATGTGGTTTCCACATGACAAGGTTGAAAAGTGGATAGGTTATTTATTACCCCCCACTCTCTACACATCGTCACATGGGACCTCTCTCTCTCTCTCTCTCTCTCTCTCTCTCTCTCTCTCTCTCTCTCTCTCTCTCTCTCTCTCTCTCTCTCTCCCTCCCTCCCTTTATCCTGCCACCCTATTATTCTGATCCACTGCGTCTTGTACGTAAATCTTACTATACTCTTATTATTTCTGTTTATTATTTCTAAATAATAATTATATTATATTACTTTTAAAGCTGGTTTCCGAAAAGGCCAATCTTACATAGATCCAATTTTTACTTTAAAATTATTAATAGAAAACAGAAGAGAATTTCTAAAAGAAACACACGTGGCCTTTATTGATTATGAAAAAGCCTTTGACAAAATTAGTAGACAAAAATTGTTTAAAATATTAACCGATTTAAACATACCAAACCAACTTTTACAATCTATTCAAGAAATATATACAGGAAATAAAAGAGCAGTTAAATTATAACACATCTCAGAGTGGAAAGATATATCAAGAGGAGTACGACAAGGATGTACCCTCTCACCTCTGCTTTTCAATATATATATATATATATAACAATCTAGAAACAGTATAAACCATTTGGTATACAAATGACCCCGCAAATGAATATAGATACACTACTATTTGCAGATGATCAAATAGTATTAGTTACATCAGAAAATGATTTACAAAGATCATTAAAATTATTAAATGATATCTCAAAACAATATAATATGACAATTTCTAAAGAAAAAACAAAAATAATTGCATTCAAAAAAGAAAACTCAATAAGAAGTAAAATAGTGATAGATAATAAAATACTAGAACAAGTAAACACTCTCAGATACTTGGAATGTGGTTCAGACACTAAAATATCAAACAAAAACACACTAGAATCACAAAAAAGACACTATATAATGTCTTGTCAAAACCAACTCTATTATACCATAAAAAAGGAAAGATGAAAAACGAATTCAAACAGCAGAATTTCTGTCTTCCTCAGAAAAACAGCTGGATATACCAAGTGGGGATCACAAAACAAATGAAGAAATCTTAGAATCCCTGAAAATAAAACCAATTAATTACTACATAAGTCAGTATAAACAAAATTGCTAGAACATTTAAATCGAATGGACAACAGCAGACTACCAAAAATATTATACAGATACAAAATAAGTGGAAAAAGAAGAATCGGAAGACCAAGAAAGAGATGGCATGAGACCGGAACAGGCCACTTGGCCTAAAATCCATGTTAGGAAGAAGCAGACTTTCAAAGCTTGATTAATCCAATTCTTTTTCACATTTCCAGACTAATAACTACATTATAAAAAGAAGCAGGTAGCGAAGGAAAGGAATGCTAGTTTATTTCATTCTAGTCTATAGATCATCCTACTCTGTAGGGGAAAGAGGAGATGCGAGAAAAAGTGACTATCTGATAGAAGAGAATCAAAATTTCAGATTAGAAGCACAATACTTTAACATGTTTCAAAGATCATAATAATTTTAAAAAAAATATATATATATTTATATATATATTAAACGCATTTTCATCGGACAACCACTATCTAATGCAAACTGAAATTATTGTGTTCAGCATTGATTTATGTTATGAGTTTCAAATTATATTTAGAGAAGAATGTTGGAGGATATTTTAAAAATTTAACCAAGATTTTTTTAATTTTTTTTTTTTTAAGTAACATAATTTAAGGACAACGTTGTCTTTAGCCATATACAAACCTTGGGTAGACGGATTTTGATGAAACCGCTGTCAAAAATCTTTATTAAAGTATATTGATACATTTCAATTTGTGTTCATAGTCAACAATAAGCAGACATATTTTTGGATAATTCCTGATTTTATATTTCTGTTTATACTTAATAAAACATAATTAATATAAAAGCAATATGAAAAATTA
The DNA here is from genome assembly GCF_054136105.1 of Typopeltis vanoorti. Classification (NCBI taxonomy): domain Eukaryota; kingdom Metazoa; phylum Arthropoda; class Arachnida; order Uropygi; family Thelyphonidae; genus Typopeltis; species Typopeltis vanoorti. The sequence continues at coordinate 70,454,519 of NC_143555.1, forward strand.
ACACTGACTAAAAATGCAAAATATAAGTCGAGAATGTTTTATTTATTTATTTGAACAGTCATACTGATATGACTGACTAATACCTCCCCCCCCCCCAATCCCCCTGCTTTCCTTCAGAAGAATGTTTGGCACATCGGCCACGTATTACGTAAATTCGTCATTTATTCTCTGAAACACTTAACACCTGAGCAATAAACGTCAGAATGCCCTCAAGGTTGCAGCACTCCGGAAGTGTTGGATGCCAACATTCAGCATTTTTTTTTTTTTATTCTTATTATTATTTTTAGAACATTCAACATATTACAGAAATGACTGTTTGTGTAAACAAGAATTATTCCTTTTATATCTGTTTGAGATGATACACTATACTGCTAATATCTATAACACCTTGCGATTGTCAAACACTCAGTAATCATAACCAAATGTGAAATGTCTAACGAAACAAATTACTTTCTCTTAAGTAGTAGAATTTGATTGAATTTTGAAATTTCAATAAAAATTATTAGTATATTTCTCGCATTTCAAAAATATACTTGCTGGGGAAGGAGAACATGTCAGTATATGCCTCAATGTACGTTACTATTTATTAAATATTAACAAAGTGCATGTTTAATATTTAAGATATTTAATAATTAATACATAATTATTTATAAAAGTTATTTTATAAATAACTTTTTCATAATAAAAGGTATTTTATAAATAACTTTTATTATGAAATTATCGAATCCAACTCTGTTTAAATTCAAAAACACAGTCTAGGTAGATATATATAGTCACAAAACGTCATCAAAAACACTACACTACAATATATCATACTTATTATTTCAGTAAGAGATGGCGTTGTAATGATTCGCAAGAGCACACACGCTTCTGATTTCATAGACTGTAAAAAATAATAAACGGTCTTATCATTCCTATTACAAGCAATAGACCATTCCAGTCTATCGTATTTCCAGTTTATTAAAAATGATCTTTACACATAGAAACACTTATTATAAAATAAAAATACTTTTTTTTTAAAGAAGTTCTTATAGGAAAACACCAAATCGGAATGATGGACTTATAATAGTAAGTCCAACATTCCTTCGATTATCCATCTCGGCCCTTTTTTGATGCCAAAGGTTATGGCTTTTCTTGGCACTACCTCAACAAGATTTTTTTCACATAATAGCACAATCACATCAAACATCAAGCGCAACACACAACGAGTCAGATGTCATAGCATAAAAATATCGAGCCTTCCTTGAACTGGGATGCAAATCAGTGGCGGCTCGTGGCTTGAAATCGTGGGGGTGCTGCAACTTTCGAAATATACATACACACTATAAGTACAGTGCATGGATAAAATATCAAAATTATGGTAAAAATTAAAAAAAAAATTAAACATGAAAAAATATTGTTTATTATCGATAAAATTATACAGTTTATTATAATTCAAAATTACTTAAAAATTCTGAGGTCATAATTGTCAATAACTCCGGTAATGTTCTAAAATAAAAACTATAACAAATATTGTCTTTAATTGTAATGTCCAAATATTTAAAGAGACGGAGTAAACACGATAAGCACTACGAACACTCTACTACTGGCGCAACTGCATATAAACTATAAACAACAGTGGAACTGCGCGACGGACAGTGCCACATTACGCTAATAGCTCGCATCTCACTATCACGTGCATAAGCTTGCACGCATAGCAATATGACACTGTGGTAAAAACAGTGCTGCTAGTGTCCTTCGCCCTCCTAAGTGCTACAAGATGGATTTTTTTATTATTATTTTTATACAAAATAAGAGAATTGTATAGGATTGTTGATGATAAAATTAAATATTACAAGCAAATATAAATAAATTGATAAATATATTTATATATCGAGAAAAATTATTAGGGATGCTGCAGTTCCGCAGTGCCTATGCACGAGTCGCCCTTGATACAAATATCAGTTACAAATGGATTTTGTAACTGTATATACCCGCCCTCCCATGTTATTAGCATGTATATCATAGGAGGTCTTTATAGCTTTTCGTTTATTTATTTATTTATTTTTTTACTGTTGAAAGTAGCTGAACTTGTTCGCCTCCTAAAACACAAGACAATAAATCATAAAATTCAATGGCGAAAAGTATGAAGGAATCATTCATTCTTCTACTTTTTGTTGTTACGGAGAGCTGAAGAAATATTTTAAAAGTTAAAAGAGAGAAGTGAAAGTTAAGCTATTGCGAAGGATAACCGATGGATAATTCTTTTAGTTCTTTTTAATAAGGTTCAATTCCAAGATGAAAGCATTTGGGGGTCTTTTCTTCATCGACGACTCTAAGTATCTAAAGCGTCTGTAAGGGTTTGAGTAACTCCAACCTTGATCACCGGGTATGCATTTTAGCATGTCAGTACAACAATAACTCAGCAACAGAATCGAGTTTTGTTTTGTGATTTCATGAATTAAGATCAGTAGTCAGTGCTCAAAGATGGTTTTGAAAAGTGTTTAATTTTCAATGACAATTTAGACGCCTTCCTTTTATTTCGTGGTACATAGATTGTACCACAAAGATGAATAAAGTTCCTTAGGTCTAAAGAATGAATAATAGACTTCATTCGAGAATTACTGATGTTGCAGTCAACTGTATGGAACACTTCGGGCAAGTGATTCCGTGATTTGGAGGATTTCTTGGGAAGAATGGAAGAATACTTAAACAGTTCAGATCAATTTATAACATGGTAACTGTTTTGGTTATACTGTATTAGTAAGTTGCATAAAGCCTTAAATGAACCACCATAACTTACAATGGACAAACCATCTATCTGCTTCCTAACTGCAGATTTATTTACACAAGTGATTTATATTTATTTATTTATTTAAAATAAAGAGCCAATAGGCTTCATTTCGGAGATGTAAACATTATTTAAATTAAGGGGATATTAAATCCCACGTTGTTTTAAGACCGAATAAGAAATTCGAAGATCGGAATCAAAGAGTTTCATGTCGAATATAGTAACTATAAAAGTATCTGCGTAAGCTAAAACACGTAGTCCAAGTACGTAGTACAAACTAGGGCAACTCGTAGCAAAGGCGGAGAAAGTTCTTATCGCTATTCTTAGTATTTTCCATAATGTAAAACCCATCTCCTAGGAGATGTATGATGTTATACATTATGGTGGGAGGTCACTTCCCATACCGGTAAGATATGGGTAGTGACCTCCCATAATGTAAAACCCATCTCCTAGGAGATGGGTTTTACATTATGGAAAATACTAAGAATAGCGATAAGAACTTTCTCCACCTTTGCTACGAGTTGCCCTAGTTTGTACTACGTACTTGGACTACGTGCTTTAGCTTACGCCGATACTTTTATAGTTACTATATTCGGCGTGAAACTCTTTGATTCCGATCTTCGAATTTCTTATTCGGTCTTAAAACAATCAATTTATGGTGGGATTTAATATCCCCTTAATTTAAATAAGATTTATTTATATTTATATTTATTTTAATTTCAGTAGTCATGGTTGCAGCAACATATACCAAAAATATGCATCATCGTGTCCTTTAGGAGCTTACATGATCCACAGCATATTGCAAACATAATTCCAAGCAGTATAAAAATGAAGTAACCTATGACTCTGGAGAATATGTATAATGTCTTGTTGCAATAATATTGGTCACCTTTGTTGTAGTTAGCAGGCATATTACCCATTGCAATAATCATCCCTGAAAGATAAAATAATTGCACTTGTAAATTGTAACAATCACCACTAAAAAATATTGTAAAGTTGTTTATACTAAAGTTATACTAAAATGTAATATATTTCGTTGCTATAAGCGATAAAATTAAAGTTAAGTGAGTGCAGTTTTCGTAATATGTTTTGAACTACTAAACATACCTATTTGATTTTAAGTGCCCTATTTTAAATATATATAATCAATTTTTTTCTAACTTGATTTTCCTCCACTTTGCATATTAAGGATTTTAGGAGCCACCAAATGACTATTGACCAGAAACGTTTTCTTAAAGGAAGATCAGCATTTTGAAAGAAAGTGTCATCAATTAGTATATTCCAAAATTGCAAGCACCAGATTTTACATAAGTTTCGTGGTTATGCTAAGGATTTTTTTTTTCTATTTTCATTAATTTTACATGTTTTTTATATTTTTATTTATTTGTAGGCATTTATTTATTAGACTTTATCGTTTTACAATGACTTGTTTCAGACCAAATTTAAAATTAGTGGAACTTGTTAATTACCTGATATCATCCAACCTAAGAATATCAGCACAAATATCCATGACCAGAATTTTATGCAAAAATTGCCCGCGGATGCTACACCATAGCAGGAGGTAGGTAATATCCACATTAATACGCCAGTCACTATCATGAAGTATGGAATGAAAGTATTCCCTTGACAGTCATTTTTGAATACTGCACCTGAAACAAATGATACCTTCTAAATGATGTAAACTCTACACCTATTTAAAACCGAAATATCATTTCAACTTTCTGAAACATTATTTACGTGTTCCTATGACAAGTGATAGCGGTAATTAAGGCAATTAATTAATTAGTACGATTTGAAATAAGGTAATTTCTTTACTGGTTGCAGAGCGAGTCAAGGATATAAGTTAGATTTGTGGTTACTAAGGCCTAAACACAACCTGTTTCTTATGAAGCAAAAATTACCAATAGTAGCAAAATAAGCTTTATCATACAGCAGGTATACCCGAGGATAATTTTATAAAACATAAAAACTTTACTGGAGAAACTCTTTAAGGTTTTTCAACTGAAGATGAGTTAGCTAACAACACATGCGGGAATGACAAGGTTTTCCCATTCGGAAACTTTGTATTTCTCCCCGAGATAAAAAATCAGACAAACTCTCCAGAGAATATGCAACAGACAGAAATAACATATAAAAGAAATGGTTGGTGCTCTATCCTACCAAAAATTAGGTTTACAGAAGCTTAACAGTAGCTGACCACTGGACGTCGATGATCGGCTATAAACGCTTATCCGTGAGTGCTAACTTAGAAAACCGTTAAATTTCTATTCGTAGCGAGTTTCTTTAGCATATCGAGATGTTAAAATGGTTTTAATAACTTTCCATTTCACATTCACGATGCATATTAATCTTTGATCAATGCAAACCGATATATAATATTGATCCGCATTGGTATTAATAATGCAAATAATAAAATAATAATAATAATAAAAACACTACCAACTTGTCGTGCCAACGATTTAAAAAGTCTTTCTAAAATGTTCATTCGAAAATATTTAAATTTTAGCATTTTTTATTTGTAAAGAGAATTCACAATTTATAAATATTGTAAAAATAAAAAATAAAAACCCTGTATACTGTAATATTCTACTGTAGCATTATTATTTTACAAATATCTTCATATAAGGCAAACCTTACTTTCTAAAGACGAATGCTATCGTATCACTTTTAACAAAAATAAATAAATAAAATAAAATAAAATTACACAACTGTGAACTTATTTTATATTCTAGAGACTCATGACACATTAAATCTTTAAAAAAGAAAACAAAATAATTTTGTCGGTGTAATAAAATGTATCAAGTAATAAAGTAAAATATATCAACTAAACTATATGCTATATTGTAACAAAAACAATGCACTTAAAACAGTGCATTTAATAATTTTAATTATTAAATAAATTAAATAATTTATTAATCATTTAATAATTAAATTTACTATAAAGTACCATTTGTAACCGATCTGTGATAAATAATCCTGTTATTATTACTATGCGTCCCCCATGAAATCTAAAGACGCTTCATTGAGCTCTCCGTTTAAGCAAGAAGGGGACCCAATGGGCTCTGCAACTCCTGATATTTTGGATGTTGCTTCTGTCGAAATCGCACACTAAAATGATATTGTTATTGTTTTCAAGAATTTTGTCAATGTATTAAATTTCTGTTACTCGTTCAGAGCACAGCGATAAATGAATATGGCAGAAAAAATTAAACTAAGAAAATCAAACTCCTGAAAATCAAACTAACTATTAAAAAAAAAAAAAAAAAAATCAGCTAACGTCTTTTATTCCCTTATAGGGAACAGGAGAGGCATTTTATCCCTATCTAACTTTTGAATGCTGAGTGGGCAGTCAATCGCCACCTGATTGAGTAAGCCAGCCTGTAGCGATCAGAAACAGCTGGCCCAAGACTATCACTAATTACAAGTGGAATCCGACTAATTATTATACTTCAAAATCCTGCACATTTTAAGTCCAGAAAGCAGTGGCAGATCTACATTTTGGGATACTGAAGCTTGAATTCTTGGCGTGGCCCCTTTTATCAGAAAACTGTTGGGGGAATTAAAAAAACATATTATAGAGAAAACTGGACACTTCATGAACAAAAAAAAAAAATCAAAAATAAACAAATAAATGCATTTATCAAAATTAATAAAATGAATTCACAAATAAAATAAAATAAATAAGTAAAATGAAATTTATTAAATAAAGAGATAAATAAAATAAATAAAAAACCATATAATCTGTTTATTAGGCCTATTCTAGTAACTGACTAATAATAATAATAATAATAATAATAATAATAATAATAATAATAATAATAATAATAATATTATTATTATTATTATTATTATTATTATTATAAAAACCTCCATGGAGTAAAAGACTCATCGTGGGAGGTCCACTGTTATACACACAGTTTATCATACTGTGCCTTAAATATATTCACTGTCTCTGCACACACACCACACTCTCGGGCAAAGCATTCCAATCACTCACCACTCTCCATGCAATAAACCTGCTCCTCACTCCCTTGCTCACACCTTCCTTATACAGCTTCCAGGAATGACCTCTTGTTCTCCTGCTATCCTCACCCATTCTGTGCAAAACCTCCCCGACGTTAATCTGGTAATAACCACTCAACAGCTTATATGTCTCAATCATATGCCCCTCCTCCTTCTATCCACCAATTTCTGCAAATTGCATTTTGTCAATCTGTCTTCATACTCTACATTCCAGAGACCAGAAACCACCTCAATCAATCGCCTCTGAACTTTTTCCAACCCAATTTCATCTTTTTGAAAACACCAGGTGACCACATCTGTGCACAGCAATCCATATGTGGCCTGATCAAAGCCTTATACAAAGGAACCATAACATCCTTACTTCTACAAGTCAATGTGCTCCGCATCATCCCCCATTATCCGCTGTGTTGTCTTCACTATTTTAGTAACATGTCCCCAAAATTTTAGGTCCTTGTCTACAATCACTCCCAGATCTCTCATTTCCTCTACCTCTTCTAAGATATTTGCACCGATTGTGTACTTTACATCCCATCTCTGCTTCCCAAATTTCAAAACCTTACACTTTGAAACATTGAATTGACATCCCCACTTATTTACCCATTCAGCCAGTGTATTCAAGTCCTCTTGCAAAGCTACAGCATCCACGCGACTCCTGATAGCTCTCCCCAACTTTGCGTCATCTGCAAACAACTGCACATCACCATTCAGACCTCTCCAGATATCATTTGCATACAAATTAAACAGCAATGGACCCGAAACAGACCCTTGAGGTACACCACTAGTAACTTTCCTCTTCTGGGATATGGCTCCTTCATAGACAACTCGCTGATACCTATCAGACAGCCAATCTCCAATCCAGTGAACCAATCTACTGTTCAGCCCCATCCGTTCCAATTTAATTACCAGCTTGTCATGTGACAATTTATCAAACCCCTTTGCAAATCTAAATATACCACTGTATATGCAACCCCCTTATCCAAAGCATTTGTCACTTTATTATAAAATGTAAGCAAGTTGCTAAAGCATGATCTTCCTTTAGTAAATCCATGATGGCTTCCAAAGAGTATTTTTCTGTTGTCAACCCAATTCTGAATTTTATTCCTAACTAACTTCCCTAATACCTTGACCACAACTCCAGACACACAGACTGGTCTATAATTCAAAGCCTTACTCTTATCACCTCCCTTATGAATTGGAACAATTTTACCCTCTTTCCACTCTTTTGGAACTTTACCCAGTGAGAGACTCATGTTGAAAAGATATACAAAAGCTGTTGTTAACTCTCTGGCACATTTCCCCAAGATACGTGGTGAAATAGCATCAAGTCTCACAGCCTTATTTACATCAAGTTTATTCAATTCCTCATATACCTCCTGATCACTTACTAACAGTTCAACCTCCTCCTTCTCCTTTCCCACTGCTTTCAAGTTCTGCATAATGCCACATTCACAAGAATGAAATACATTTAGAAATTGCTCACTAAATATCTCAACTATATCCTCCGCAGCGGTTATCATTCCTCCGCAGCGGTTATCATTTCTCCGTTTTCGCCAATCAATCCCATCCTACCATAATCATTATTTCTTCTACTGGCGACATATCGAAAAAACTCCTTAGGATTTTTTGGCCGCTTTAGCTATCTGCTGCTCATACTGCATTTTTGCTACCCTTATCAAGCTAGTCACCTTCCTCGCCTGCTTTTTGTACTTCTCATGCAACTGGTTGTTATAAATACTCATTTTGTGTTTCTTCCATAATACCTTCTTCTTCAAGATTGCATACCTTATCTCTTGATTCATCCATTTTACACCCACCCTATTTACCCTCTTGACCCTTGTTAGTTAAATATTATTTAACTAACTTTACAAAATATTATTTTTCTACATTTTCTGGCGGCCTATTGATTTATCTTCTAAGGTATCATAGAAGGTAAACCAATGACATAACAAAAAATAGAATATATATATATATGGTGAGTTTATCAAATAGTTCATTCTCATTGGCATAGAGGCACCCGTTGAGGATAGATACAACAGGCTACTTCTCTATATCTGCATGGAGAATGCAAGTGGTTGAATGTCAATGTCTGAATGAAGGTGTTATACTGTACAGTATATATGCACACATCATGAAACGACTCAGAAGACTATGAATCACAAGGAAATTTTGGCAATGCTCAAGAGAAGGAAATGAACTGGGATTTAGAACTTTCATTCATTTTGGTAATTTTTTTGGGGGGGGGAATAGAAGGGGATTGAACTTGGCGACTCTAAAGCTCAAGCTTCATTAACTTCACAGTAGATCCGCTTCTGCCTAAAGGCTAGAGAAGATTCGAGACTTAAAAATTAAGACTCCAAGCAGTATACAACTGGTGCCTATTGCTAAGAGTCTCTCCCACTTGTGATAAATGCGTGTATAACACTGCTCGCTTAACCTCCCCCAGGCAAAAACCAACTCATCCCCGCCCCCACACCGTTTAAACTATAAACTTCGCACTTAGAAAAATACACACACACACACACACACACACACATATATATATATATATATATATATATATATAAAGTTCAAAATTTCGTAGCGTATTGAATCCAGAATTCATATAATGAAATGTTAAAATCTATAAATAAAAATACAATATTTAAGTGCTGTGTTGTGCCGTTGGAAGAAGGACGCGACATACGTCTTTCGCTTGGAAAAGAACTAGTTTCGATTCTCGCCATGACGCAGAGAATCTTTATACATCTCTCTCTCTCTCTCTCTCTCTCTCTCTTAGATGAGTAAGCCGGCCTCATGCGGGTATGAGGGTTTTCCTATAGGAAAATTTGATTTTTCCTTGGACAAAAGAAGCAAATCACCCAGACATCACACGAAGGCTGAGTGGGCATTTAATAGGGGGAAAAAAAACATGTTTGTGGCCTTTAGTCTTTCAAAATTCCATGGAGGGGAGGGGATAAAATAATAATGTAATTTAAATTTAATGCACTATAAAATGCAACTTTTGTACTCGTAAATCAATTTACATGAATACAAATTGCACTTACCCACAACTACCATAGATATTGTGACAGCAATGAATAAGATTAGCCCAATAATACCTAAAGATGAAAGAAAAATCAGAAAACTGAAAAATAAGAAGAAATTATATGCTTGAAAAGACGATTTGTTAAAAATGCAACTACTATAATTGGAAAAAAAATTGTTACCTGCACAACACTAATCAGGTTACAAAAGTGTAGCTGAAAGATCAAATTTGTTATTTTCAACTCTTTACATACTATTTTAAAAAAAATCTTTAATCAGTTGGTCATGGCCCTCACAAGGATGGGGCTGACAGGGCTTTAGCCTGGTGCCCGGAATTAGGGGTGCCCGTCTTGTTGGGTCAGCCAGTTAAGTGAGACTAACAAAAGACAAAAAGAAACTTAATAAAATATGAATGAATATGTGCCAAGATGGACTACTAGCTTTTGCAATCGTTTCCAACCCATTATCCATCTTTTCAGACTTAATAAGTTAATCTTCTTAACTTCCCATTCGAATGGATTTACTTTAGTTTTTGGTTTTCGTTCGCCTGTCTCGCTTTCTCCTTCAACACTGAACACAATTAAAGGCTTGAAAAAAATATTTCAGATATTATAAAGGTATGCTAATGACAATGTTTTGGCACAGAATATTAGCAAGTATCGACAATAAGAACATTATTATACAAAGTAAAGGAATGTCTCTTGAGGTCGAGTCCGCACTTATTAAAAGAGAATTAGTGCAAGAAATACAACACTTACGTGACTCGTGGGTAAATGTTGTCCAAGAAGCAAAAGTAGTTGCTGAAGCAATCAGTGTGCAACCTCGATTTTGCAAAAATCGAGAAACTACTGTAGAACCTGAACAAGATTTCAAAATTTTTGTAATTTATACAGTATTGGATTTCATTATGAATGATTTAAACACAAGGTTTGAAGCAGCAGATAATATATGTGAATTATGTGAATTATTCTCACCTATTTTAAATTTCCACAACTTGGACGATGGTCAACTTACCGCAAAAGGCAAAACTTGTGAATATGTATGAAAAAGATCTGTCAGAAGAGTTACTGAATGAAATTCTTCGCCTTGAAAATATTCATGAGATAGTTTTCGGAGCAGAAACAAATCCGGTGAGATTCTGAATGCAATTTATGACAAAAACCTGCAAGGTATATTTTCCAATATCTGCCTCGCCATTAAACTACTTTGCACAATACCGGTTACTGTTTCTTCAGCTGAGAGATCATTCAGCAGACCGGCTAATTCATTGAAAACATGGCAAAGAAGCACAAGTAGCCAAGAACGACTTAATCACCTAGCAATTTTGTGCAGCGAAAATGATTTGGCGAGTTGATTTTACTGACATTATTGATAAATTTACGTCAACAAAAACTAGAAAATATACTTTAAAGTAATTTTGAATATTATTATTAGTTTGTATTATGCAGATGTTTTCCCTGTAGACTGTATAGCAATGCGTTGTCCTTAACCTGAGCGAGAAGTAGGGGGCCCGCCAAAAATCCTGGCCTGGGGGGACAGCTTCAGGATGTGGAGGCCATACAGTTGTTAGCGCATGCTCTTTGGTGAGAATTCTTTATAAGAATTTTTTCAACATCTGAGTATCTGATGGAGGAGACAGTTTTTATTTGTTTGTTTGTTTGTTTGTTTATCAAACGGGTATTAATGCTAATCAGGATTGCTGCTTAACAAATTAAGGCTATGAAGCTAGTATGGTATGTCTGTAAACTGCTTGTGTACACTGGTTGTTTTGTTGGCTTTTGTGGAGGGAAACAACCCTGTTAAGTGCGAATGAGACTACCAAACTCTTCTCCAGATGAAAAGTCGTTGTACAAGTTCAGGGTATGCTTTATTTCGAAGTTCATACTTATTCCGTACTGATATCTACTAGGTTATATAGGTTTATATGATCATGATTATTATTGTTATTTTGGGATTCAGTAATTAAATTTGCAAATTGCAGAGACTACTGGATAGGAGGAGGAGGAGGGGGGATATGCAAAATCTGTTCTATTGGAAGAGATTTTGCATAGAATGGGAGAAGACAGAAGGAGAACAATCGGTTATTTCTGAAAGCTATATAATGATAGTGTGAGCAAGGAGTTGAAAGCAGGGTTTTTGTATAGAGAGTGTGAGTGATTTGAATGTATTCCCCTAGAGTGATTAGTGCTGAGAGAATCTATTTACAGTGCGGTATGATGAACTATGGCCGGCATCCCTCATTTAGAGTAACAGTATAATTAATTATATAACAAAAATAATAAGTATACATAATGTGCATACTACGTATGTAATAAAAATGAGATTATATTTACCACATATATTCCAGTAAATATCTGACTTGCTTTCGGATTCCATGGAGACAGATGAATGCTCATATGAATGTTCTAAGTTTTCGTTCATTAGCACATCGCTATTTCCTTCCATATTACGGTGTTTGAGAAGTCTGTAAAGAAGGAAATATATATAATTAGCAGAACAAATTACAGTTATTAAGGTATTAAAAGGATTTCATTCAACAGGAGCAGAATCGTTCATGGATCCTATTGTAACGACAGAGGTTGAATGCGTTATTGTAATATCTTCTTTATTCTTTATAGACGTGTGCGCGTTTGCTTTCGCAACCTTTCTTATTTATTCTATTGCGTACTATGTTTATCCACCTTTCGTATTTACTAGTCGTATACCTATGAACACAGGAAAATTTATTTATTAAGACTGTGCTACCAGTCTTTCTATATCAGCATAAGACTCAGTAACACGCCCGGTAGAGCTCTCTCTCTCTCTCTCTTACTAGCCTAAATTCCTTCACTAAAGTCTACATAAACAGTCGTAGTTCTCAAGTATTTAAACTGCGCTTTTAATGCCTTAGTTGTTTCCTGCTCACAAGTCCGATTTTATTTAGGAACAGTGCATTGTAAATTAAATGATCAGGCAGCACTCTATTGACATATAAATAAAACACATTTATTTACATTAATATCAAAGTACATTAATTTGACGATAGGGAGGTTACTCTCTCTACCTATCCGTTAGACTTTCAGCATAAAGATACAAACTTCCCCTTTCAATACTAAATAACTATATAATATAATTACTCAATTACTTCGTTGCTTATTAAATCAAATTATTGAAACTCTAATTTACTCACAAAGAGGTTAGCTAACTATGCCAAGTTATTTCACAAATCTTATGCCAATTATTAATATGGCATGTGACTCTCTTATGGACACTTCTTATTACTATTAACTTAATTCTTATCAGTCCATCTATAACATATCTCCTAGATTATAAAGGAAATGTACAATAAAAGATGGAACAAACTTAGAGAGGCTCTGTGTCACACTCAATCAAAGGTCTTGCACTAAAGTCCCTATGCCTTTTCTTTCATCTTAGGTCTTAGGCTTCCTTCTGGTGTGTCTTGCTTCAGCAGCATTTCATCGGGGAATTGGCAGGCTTTTTGACAGCAATCTGCGGTACTCGAATAGCTCAGGCAAAAGGTTTCAGCATACAGGCAAATTCTCTGGCACTTGAAGTTCGCTCTGTGGCTATTGGCTTCAGTTGACCTCTCGCAGCAAAAATACTTCCTGTCGACACTTGACTCGGGTATTTACATGATTGCTGACTCCGGTAACTGCCGCCTCCCTGGTTCTCTGCCGACCACGATGTTCTGCTCAGTCCCTTTTTATTTCACGTTCTCTGGGACCTTGCACTTGTAACCCCCGAAGAATTCAGCACGACTCCTTGATCTTCTGTTAAGACCAACCCGTTCTTTCTTCTCCTCCTCCATGCACTCCTTTAATCCTATCTTGTCGGGCAGTGGAAACTTGTCTGAACGTTGCCGATCTCTTTGGCACTAACATTGAAGGTTAGTGCAGAGCTCGCAAAAAACTTTCTCATACACTTAAATTGTAAACAACTTTTTTGTGCCCTTATACATAGCTATTATACAAAGTTCCGATGGCAAAACATTGCCTTTGTTTTTTTTATATTTTAGAAATTTCTGTTAAAGCAGTAAGTGCAGTCAATTCCCATAGGGTTATTTACATTAATATTTAGCATAAAATATATAGAGACATACAAGGTTATTTTTGTAACAATCTCATGAGACTTGACCTCTGTAAAAATCGATGTAAAGCTCTGTAGTATTTTCAAGCTGCATCGAGTTTTACACTATCCATAATGATTCTTATTCTTATTCTTATTCTTATAATTATTATTAATACAATTTGCAACCTGAGGGACTCCGTAGCTCAGTTGATATAGATGAAGCCATTTGGATGAAAAGATCTGGGTTCGAATTCCATCTAGGACGCTTTATCAAGGCTTTTCAAGTGGAGGTGAGTTAGCCGGTCTCATCAGGTGGTGTCAGGATTTTTCCTCCCGAAAACTCGAGTTTTTCTGCTCACCACCATGCAAACCGGCCCCATGAACACGCACAATTTATAGACAAAAGAATACGTAAGGCATGGAGCTAACCACCTTATCCTCGAAATACAGTTGAATGGTCACGAAATCTAAGGATACTTGGAAGATCGTCAGTGCTTATGTGCCTGTTAGAACCTGATGCTGATAATGACCTAGAATCCCAGAAAGCTCTGAGCATAAGCCATTTCTTCAACCAGTTCATCAGTGAATCATTTTGATGTATATCACTCCAATATTTTCCGATAGTGTATTATTTGAAATGCAAAAAAACGAAACAATAAACAGAACTAGATATTAGATAGCGTGATTTCTTTTATCGGGAAACATGAATTCAGAACAAAGCAGCAGGGACGAATGCTGGTCTTGAAATTCATGCTTGCTCTTGTTATCATTCATTGAAGTCTGATTAGCGGAATTACTGATCATTTAAAACTATATACATGTATTTAGAAATTTATGTACATTTAATCATACAAATAAACATTTATTTTACAATGATATTCTCTTTTTCAATTTAGCTACTTGAATACAAATTCTACCCTACGGTTCTTCTTTATGAACTGGTCAATAACATCGTCATAAAAAGTTGGTTGTAACTTAATTTTCCCAAGCAACACGCACACTTGTAAGGACTGGCTGAAGCTCACTGGCTAGAGCTACGTTGACTGTGTATGGCATGTGTTTAAGCAACAGAGTGAGACGACGTGAAATGGCTATGTGCGCGCATGAAATCACAGTGCTGATGCAAGGACCCGGAAGCTCCTACAACCGAACAAGCCAAGGTAGCTTTGACTAGACGAGCAAGCATCGGCCTTTGATACACAACGCAAAGCTCAATTATTGCCGCGCAAGCTTAAGACGTCTCCTATCTACAAAAATAAAAGCCTAAATGGAATGCTTATAAATGCATGCATTTATTAACAAATAAATATTACTTCTTTCTCAATTAATGAGCTTGCGCAGCAAGCATAGAGAATTCTCTTCTGGAACAAAGCTCAGTTAAAGGACTGTAACACACACACACACACACACACACACACACACACACACACACACACACACACACACACACACACACACACACACACACACACACACACACACACACACACACACACACACACACACACACACACACACACACACACACACACACACACACACACACACACACACACACACACACACACACACACACACAGCATAGTGAGTAACACCATTCTAGAGACCAAATAGGAATCTTTTTCAAGCTAAATGACATAGGAACGAAGGTGTGAGACAGCTATTATTCCTCTTAATTAATGTGTTAGCTCAATGGCCTGGTCACAGCCACATATAAACTTGGTCTCATATAAATGTTCATAATTCATGACATATGCAGTTAATTCTGTCTGATTCTGCTCTGTAACAAATATTTTGATTAACAGGTTAATGTGATATTAGGGTGGTGTGTGTCTGTTTTTGAGGAAAGAAAACCCCTTTTCCATTCGTATAAGACCACTTACTCACCTCTAGTTCAAAATACCTTACAATGATTCTTCGTGCCTCAGAAACGATTCGAATTTTTAAAAAATAAATAATAATTCCAAAGGAGTTGAAATGTTGATATTCAATAACGAATATTTATATAAAAGAATGCTAAAGTTTAAAAAGCCTTTATAGAGTGTTTTCGCAAACTAGGTGAAGCGGCACCAGAAATATGTGATTTCAAAAACTACCACCGATTTTTAAATTTATTTTCGAACGATTATTAAATACTTAAAACGAAAAATAATTGCTTATTAATTATTGCCAGTTACTACTTGGTGTGATACAAGATTGCTTGGGCGTTCGGCGATATTTTGTCAAAATTATTATTAAGAGAGACGTCGAGGGAGTCAGGGACTCAACGAAGGAGGCCACATATCACCTGCACCAGTAATCATGCCTTTCAGTAAAATTAATTCTCATTTCGTTTGAGGCCGACTTGGTTGGCCGTGTGGTTAGCGTATCTGCTCTCCATGAGCTGCGGGTTCGAATTCTGCGTAGGCATGGATGTTTGTGATTGTCCCCTCCCAATATGGACTGGGTTACCATAGGAGTAGTAGACCCAAAACCTTCTGCAATGGAAGAGGCCTTCATCCTGCAGTGGGTAGAAAAATAGGCTATTTTTTTTAAGTAACAAGAAACTTGAATGTTTGTTACTTGATCATAAATAATAAGTAACAAAAACATTAATGTTTCTTGGTTGATTTTGTTTCATTCATTATTATCACGTGGCACCTCCAAGGACTCATCGCGTGGCACATTCCATACAAGCTGCCGTGTATACTATTTAAACCTCCATCTACACACAAACACCAATCTTCGATGCACAGCGACATCTGCCAATCCCCTATTGTATTGTTTATCTGTCAATCGTGTATATACTCTGGCTAAGTGGCCTTTGTGCGGTATGAAAAACTGATACATTCATAAGAGATCACCTAAGTCACCTTCAACCAAATAAAGATAATTCTTTTGACGACGAGAATCGAAATTCAGTCTTTTCCAGTCTATGGGAACAATGTCCCGTCGGTCTTTCATTTGAGTACGAAGGCGCTTGTTTTGTTTTGCATAATTCTTGTATATTCTTTTGAATATTTAAAAAAAAAAAATGCAGCTAGATCGCCCCCCCCCCCCAAGATCAATTAGAGAACACTCACAGTTAAACAAAAATACGTTCGTAGCCTGCCATATTAATTCTGGAACTCTATTGAGGTACCGTATAATAATAAAATAAATTCGATAATGACCTTTATTCCCAAAGCAATTCCTTTGTGGAATAAAAGCATTAGAGGCGGAATAATAATAATAATAATAATAATAATAATAATAATAATAATAATAATAATAATAATAATAATTTATTATTATTATTATTATTTTAACATTTTAACATTTTATTATTTCTCAGATAAATTACATACATTATATGAACACAATTATGCATGACAAATACTTTCTCGCACATAAAGTTTTTTTTTAATAATAATAATAATAACTGTTTACAACGTATATTATTATAATATTCATAATGACGATTATTACAGATGTTTCTTTGCAATTTTACACTCTATATATACAATATCAATGGATATAATCACTCTATATTGCATACATTACATACATTTGATTACATATGATACATTACTTACACTTGTTTACACATGATACTTACAATACACACATTGGTTTACATGTGTACACGCATTTGGTTACAACTTGGATGATGAGAGTGACTGAAGTAAGATGGCGGCTCGCGTGTTAGTGTTTCGTGTCGTGTATTTTTGATGGTGAATTGTGAATTTGACTGATATGTTTTTAGAGATTTATGCTTATTCATTAATAATATCAGTTAATTACTTGCTACCATAAACAGGCACTTTATTTTCTATACGGGTTTATCCAGGTAAGTCTGTTGAATTTACAAGGGCGATACGCTAGGCCTACTGCCGCTAGTATCGCCATTGTTGTATTTTATATCGCCACATCTTATTGCTGGTAGACACCTTAGTGTGTCTACGGGACTTGCTAGTGGACCTTCAAAAGTCCACAGGATTATCTTTACCTGCTCGGAACACTTGAGCAATCTCTACTCTTTCTCCATCCGTGACTTATTTCCGAATATTATCATGGCAAAACTTCTAAATGAGGCCATATTCGAGGAAGTTTACTTTGAATTCCTCAGACTGGGAAAGCTGCTGAGTGATAATTGGCCAGGAAAAGTCAAGCTCTTTGACACATTTCCTCCCACAGCAGTCACAGAGGATAATATGGTTGACATGAGTGAAGAGCCCATAACTCAGACGCAATCAGATTTAGCACACTCCCCGAGTATGGAAGATGCTACATCTCAAGACAGCAGACATCATACCTTGGAAACTGATATAGAGTTCCAATTGGTGAAAAAGAAGAGGAAAATCTCCACCAATGTGGAAGAACCCAAAACATCAGGGATAGAAGCACATAATGGTCCCAAAGAAAAGATACCACCAGTCATATTAAGGGATAAAGAAAAATGGATCCCTATCTCATCAGCCCTAAGAGAGCAAAACATCTCATTCTCATGGGCCAAAAACACAGATGAGGGAGTTAAAATACAACCCTCTACAGTCTCGGATTACAGACAGATGACCATATTTCTGGACAAAGCTAGCGTCCCATACCACACCTTCACTTTACCTAGTGAAAAGAACCTGAAATTGTTCTACGTGGGATAGCTGAAGGTATCACTCCTGAAGATGTATCCACTGATCTCTCCAGACAGGGCCTGTCCCCAGTTAAAGTGAGCAGAATGCTTAGAGCAGATAAAAGGCCAATGCCTTTGGTGCTGGTGGAAATAAACAACACACAAAAGCAGATCTATGAACTGACTGTAGTATGCGGTCTCAAAATTACAACTGAGCCTCTAAGGAAAAGAGCATCTGCAGGTCAGTGTCATAGATGCCAAAGATTTGGACATGCCCAAAAATTATGTAAGGCAGCCTACAGGTGCTTGAAGTGCGGCGAGGGACATCAGACCATCTCTTGCACCAAACCTCGCACAACTCCAGCATGCTGTGTAAACTGCAGAGGACCTCGTCCCGCCAGCTACAAGGGATGCCTTTCCAATCCAAAAAACCGAGCACCAACAAAAGTCAATCTTGTTCCGCCACGTAAAGACGTTTTAAGAAACCAAACAAATCGTCTTCCAGTCCGAAACACCTTGCCTTCTTCCTCTCAAGAAAAGGAACAACCATGACCAAAACATATGCTGAGGCTACAAGAACTAAGCCTCCTACATCTCTCGAGCTAGAAAGCTCCAACATAACATCCGTTTAACAGCCTCACTTGCCACTATGCTGCAAGAATTCAGCAAGACATGCCCCTCAACATCTTCCAGAAAGAGATTCCTGCAAAGCACTCAAAACATTATAACAGCCATCTGTCATGAACAATAAATTCAAACCAAAAGCTCTTAAGATAATAGCATGGAATGCAAATGGATTGATGAACAAGATTTTGGAACTACAAGAATTTTCAACTCGTCTCAGTGTTGATATCATCTTGATTGGTGAAACACACCTAAGACCAGCTAATAACCCAAAAATCCGTGGATACACTATGTACAGAAACGACAGAATTGGCACAAGAGGTGGAGGCAAAGCCATGTATATAAAGAGCTATTTGAATCATAACACAATAGACAAGCCCAAAACAGTGAACCTGGAGGTGACCGGTGTGGAGGTACATACCTTCAATGCCGGGAATCTCAAGATATATGCTGCATATAACCCTCCAAGCATTCCTCTGCTGACAACAGATCTCCACTCCATACTTGGTCCAAATGACTCCATAATAATAGCAGGAGATTTCAACTCAAAACACACATCTTGGTACAGCTCATCTACTAACACCAAAAGCCACACACTTTTCAACTATGCAATGCTCAACTCTGTTGTAGTGGCCGGCCCTACTGATCCCATCCATTTCAGCCCTTCGGGTGGCTCGGATGTGCTGGACATTGTCATCTTTAAAAATTTAAGATACTAATTCAAATTGGAATCAGTCAACGAATTATCTTCTGACCACAGTCCCATAGTGCTTAATCTAGGTTCATCAGATCAATTCTCCTCTCTACACAGATTCATACTATGGGACAAGTTAGCCAAGGTTCTTCCCGATCATATTGGTCTGGTACCCAATATCGGTAAAAAGGAAGAGATTGACACAGCAATAAATAACTTAACCATACAAATTCAGAAAGCAATTGAATCAGTCAGACAATCCACTGTCTTCAACCCAACTAACCGTATCCCTGAAGAAATCAATGGCCTAATCAGAGCAAAAAATAAAGACAGGAAGAGATACCACAATACCAGAGCCCCACAAGATAAAAAAGTATTGAACAATCTAAACAGGCAGGTCCGAGAAGCTCTTCAAAAACACAGCAATCATCAATGGGAAACCAAATTGGCTAACATCAATACTGAAGATTATTCTGTATGGAAATTCTTAAGAGCAATCCGCACCAAAAAGCAACTCATACCCCCTATCCAAACCAAGAAAGGGACAGTTCACAAAGATGAAGAGAAAGGCTAAGCACTAGTAGATAACCTAGAATCTCAGTGCAACCCATCGTATACTAATTTAAATATCAACCTTATGTACAAGATTCATCGTCATGTTAGGTCAACCTTAAGACAGAACACTGTCAACTCAGAACAAATCACTCCTACAAATCCAACAGAAATGATAAATATCATCTCCCATCTAAACAATAAAAAAGCTCCAGGACCGGAAGGCATAACTAACAGAATAGTAAAACTACTTCCAAGAAAGGCCATAGTCCATCTCGTCAACATTACAATTGCCATCTTTAGACTCCAGCATTTCCCTTCTACATGGAAAACACCCGCAATCATACCACTGAAGAAGCCAGGAAAAAATGCTCACCTTCCTGAAAGCTACAGACCCATAAGCCTATTATCCAGCCTCGGAAAGGTAACAGAGAAAGTGATCCTCTCAAGATTCCAAGCAGAAACAGATAAGTTAGGAATTTTGCCTAACAAACAGTTCGACTTCCGTAGGGGCCCATAGTACAGCCCAACAAGTGCACCGGCTGGTAGAAATCATCACTAAAGGTTTCAACTGGAAACTCAATACAGCTGCCATCTTCATCGACGCAGAGAAGGCGTTTGATAAAGTATGGCATCAAGGTCTTCTCTACAAACTGATAAAATTTAATTTTCCAGTCAGGCTAATAAAGGTAATACATTCTTACCTGAAAGACAGATACATGCAGGTCAGGATAGGCGAAACGGTTTCGACCAGACGCAGGATCTCGGCAGGCGTACCTCAAGGATCTCTTCTGGCACCTCTACTGTTTTCAATCTATGTAGCAGATATCCCTCTGAACCCAAGAACAACATTCACTGCATTATATGCAGATGACACTGCACTGATGGCAAGATCACTGAGCCCAAAACTGGCAACTAAAAGACTACAAAATAGCATACTCACTTTAGAAAAGTGGATGGCAGACTGAAGGATCCAAGTTAACCCCCAGAAAAGCTCAGCCATACTGTTTACTAGAAAGAAAATCCATACCATGGAGGATATTTATTTATTGGGAGTAAAGATTCCATGGCAGACTGAAGTTAAATATCTTGGAGTGATTCTTGATAGTAAACTCCTATTCAACAAACATATTAGTCACATTACTTCAAAGACATCCAACGTCTTAGCACAGCTCTGCCCTATGATCAACAGACAAAGTAAACTGGACATGCAAACAAAATTAACAATTTACAAGATGGTAATTAGACCGGTTATCACTTACGCATCCCCAGCTTGGAGCCACACTGCAAACTCAAACATTCTAAAACTTCAGAGATTACAGAATAAGTGCCTGAGGATGATTCTGGATGCCCCCTGATTCATAAGAAACACCCAGATCCATAGAGAAGTTAATATCCCTTATATCTCTTCCTTTCTCATAAATCTAGCTGAGAAGTTCTTTACCAAGACAAGTAACCATCCAAACCCGTTAATCAAGGAAGCCTCGGAATATAATGAAGAGGAAATCAACAAATATAAAAGACGAAAATCTATTTTAAGTTCAGCTGAACGCAACTAACCTCACTGCCCTCAATGGGCGAGCATATAGCTCACAAACACTCCATCCAAAGTTCTTCCATTACAAGACAAAGGGGAATATGAAAAGCAATTTTGCTTCACCCATCTAGCCAGAAATGTTAATGTTAAATGTTAAACTTGGATGAGAACTAATTTCTCTGCTTTCATCCTCGAAGCTTATATGTAAACTTATCTGAGGATGACACCAGTTGGTTATTATTTATTGTTTTTTTTTTTTTGGTGTGTAGGGAAGCTACGAAATCTATGATGATTGAGAAATTCGTGCACACGCACGCACGCACGCACGCACGCGCACCCGCACACACGCACACACACACACACACACACTTGGAATGTATTGATGTGTCGCTAAACTGGAAGCCTGAACGAATATATTGTGTTTCATTAAGTTTGTATGGTATTTTGGGTGCGTGTTTCTTGTTCATAGTATGTCCTTAGAGCTCTTTTCAGGCTATTACAGTTTGTAAGGTTTCTGTATTCAAAAGGTGATTTGTTTATCATGTCTGTGATGTAGAAGTTTCGCGTGGCCTTTCCGTAATGATTATTGCATTTATATGTGATATAATTAGTTGTCTGAGGTCTTGTTATGCGATATGTGTTCCTGACTGTCCTGTAGTTGGCATCGAAATAATGTTTTAGCAAAGCTGCATAGTGACATAAATGTTTTGCTGTCAGTATTTTGTGTTCTGACATTGCAATGTATATAAGGTCGTGATTTTCTCTTTGTTCCCAAAAGATCAGTTTTATCATTTTGTACTGTAGCAACATTAATCTATTTAATTTGTAAGGTGCACAGAAAAGAATACGTTGTTATAGCGTATCTTAGTATATTTTGGCATAGTGCTTTGTATATTAGTGTTTTTAGGCGTATGGGAACATGTCTTTTAACCTGTAGAGTTTGCCACTTATTATTATTATTATTATTATTATTATTATTATTATTATTATTATTATTATTATTATTATTATTATTATTATTATTATTATTATTCGTGACACCTCCAAGGAATCCGAAGACTCATCGCGGGACGACACTTACAACTGTCTCAAACCACTACACCGAACCTCTACTACGAATCATCTCCATCAACGCCATCTACCGCCCACCTCCACCACTACCACAACTAGTATTTTTTGTCTGTAAATTGCGTGTGTTCTGAAGGGCCGATTTGTCTGTATGCGGAATGAAAAACCCGAGTTTCCGGGAGAAAAAACCCTGCTACCTCAGTATGAGATCGGCTAACTCACCTTCGATTGAACTCGCCCAGTTATTGTTCGGAGTTTGTTATGCAGATGGTTTATGTGGCTATTCCAGTTCATATCTGCATCCAAGTAAATTCCAAGGTATCGTATTGTTTCAACCTGAGTGATTGTAGTGGTTTGGCTATTCTGTGTGTTTTTTATGTTGGAAAGTGGATGTTGGACGGTTATATATTTGTTATCAACTGGACTTAAAATAGTTGCATGTTGCTTTATATCTTTAGGTCTTATACCATCAATTCTTGGGCCTTTGTTTGGTTTGATTTGATGTATTTCAGAGAGAAGTTCTGCTTCTTTTATGGTTGTGAACCATAATATCTGTTTTGATTGTGGTCCAAGTGGAGGGTCACGTTTTGTGATGGGGGGGGATATTTCTGTGCAGTTCTTGGATGGAGAATCCATCTGAAAAGTATTGGTTAAAGTCATTTGCTAGTTGTTGGATAGGTTTTGTGTCTTTCATGAAGCTGTGTTTTATGGTTTCGGAGGCAGTGGTGTTGGGAACACAATCTAGCATCTCATTCATCAGATGCCAGGTTTGTTTCATGTTGTTTTGTGCAGAAGTTAGTCTGTCTCTGTAGTAGCTTCTTTTCGCATTTCTGATTTGTGTTGTAAGGCGATTCCTTGTTACCTTATATTCAGTTTTTAAAGCTGTGTTATTTGGATATCGCTTTAATTCTTTTCTTAAAGCGTCCTTTCTGTGTATTTCTAGGATTAACTTTTGTGTTATCCAAGGATTTGTGTTGTTTTTGAACGAATTCTGACTTTCTTTGTAGCTTTCTTATATATTTCTTCCAGTGTGAGTTTAATGTTGTTGTATAAGATATCTGCTGAATCTGATGCCAGGTGTTCCCAGTCTGTTTTTCTTATTTCGTGGTTGACTATTTCTTCGTCTATTATTGTTTTCTGTCGCTTTTCTTCTGTGGGACATTGCATGGATATTGTCTTGGTGTGCAGGTTTAGAGCGGTGAAGTAATGATCTGCTACTTTGCACTTTATGACTGATGCAGTGTAACTGTTTGGTGGCGCTCGGGCGTTTATATGATCTAGACAGGAGGCAGTGATAGTATTTCCGAATATTTCTTCTCTAGTACATGATGTTATTGTTGGTATTAGATTATAAATCGATAGCCTGTCTAGGTATTGTACAGTGTTGTTCTGGTTTTCGTTTGCAATATTTATGTTTATGTCGCCAATTATAATTAGGCATTCGGTTGAGCATATTTCTTGGCGTGAAATCCAACAATTGAGTTCGTGCAAGAATTTTATCATGTTTGGGTTTGGTGGCCTGTAAATAGCATTTAGTATTATGGGGTGCTGTCTATTGGTAGTATTGGTGATTTCGAAGCAAAGGATTTCAGCATGCTTAAACTGATAGGCCGTTTCTTTTGCTATTAATTTTTGTTTGATAAATATTAATATTCCACCCCCTCTTTTTGTTTGGCGGCATGATCTATGTTGTTGGAAGCCTGGAATTTGGAAAGTAGTCGCTTCGTCATTACTTATGGATACTTCTGTTAGAATCATTATATCAATAATATCAGTGTAATTCCTCAGATAAGCCTGTAACAATTACCAATGTTTTCGGATGCTTCTGATGTTAATATGCAAGATTGAGAGACCTCTCGCTTGTACTGTGTGTTGTTTCCATGCATCAATAATAATAATAATAATAATAATAATAATAATAATAATAATAATAATAATAATAATAATAATAATAATAATAATAATAATAATAATAATAATAATAATAATAATAATAATTCATCAAGTTATTAATAATATTTTAACATATGTATTTATTTAATTGATTGCTAAAATATTTATACATACAATAAACATCTTGTGTGACATTGCACCTTATATTACACTGGTATAATTTTACAGAGTTCAGCACTAAGTGCTGCAATTCCTACATTGGATTTCAATTAAAATTTTTAATAATACTTTTTTGCCTTTATATTAGATTATGTATTTGTAACACATGTTCTTCTAATATTATCAATGAAGATTATATAGAATTTTTTGTATAATTTTTTATTTTATTTTTATTTATTTTTATAAAGTTTGAGAAAGAGTGATTATACATACAAATTTTTGCATTTGCTTATAAGGATTACTTGTAGATGAGTGAGGCAAGTTAATCCCACCTACTTCGAAGCTTGGGTTAGCTTTTATGAAGAGAGTGGGATTTAGCCTTCACTATTTGTGTTGTTGCTACTGTTTATGTATGGGATGTAGGCATTGGATGCTAGTGATTTGTGATGTGTATATTAGTGTTAATGGTTTCTTAACTTTGTTGGTATATTTTCCAAAGTTCGTTTTTTAATGTTCTGTAGTTATCTACCTGTTTTAACTTTCTTGGTAGGTTGTTGAATTGCGTGGGTATCTGATGTGATCTCACAAAAGAACCGTATGAGTTGTTGAAGGATGTGGGGAAGTAGAGAGTTGTTGTAGGTCGTGTTATACGACATGTGTCTCTGTTGTTTCGATAGGTGATGTTGAAGTAATTACTTGTTAATGTCATGTAGTGTTTCAGGTTTTTAATGCTCAGAATTCTGTGTATCGCCATGTGCTTGTCGGATATTGGTTGTTGCATGTAAGGTGTCCAGATCACTGTTGACACGATTTTCCTGTGTAGTGTTTCTAATTTTGTTAGGTGGCTGTTTGGTGTATTTGCATAGACTGTTATTCCGTATCTGAGCAGGGATTCGCAGATACCGTGATATATGAGTTTTTTTTATGTTGGGTGGAATAATGTCTTTAACTTGGAAGAGTTTTGCTGCGATGACCCGGAGTTTGGCGTGTAGGTATTCTATATGTTTTGTCCATTTAAGGTGGGAATCTATATAGAGACCGAGGTATTTTCCGTGTGTGTTACAGGTTTGATTTCAGAACATTGGCAGGTAATTTTGTTGTTAATGCAGCGGTATGTGTGACAATGTATCGATAGTGATGCAGGGCGTATGATTCTTGGGTTGTGTATTATCAACATCTGTGTTTTGGTGCCGTTGATTAGAATTGCGTTTTGGTGGAGGTATGTTGTGATTTTGTTTAGGTCTTGTTGTGCTTTGCAGAGAGCTGTGTTAATGTCTGTGTGGATTGCTAGTAGTGCAGTGTCATCTACTTATTGAAATATTTGACTTCTTATGGATATGTTATGAACATCGTTAATGTATATGTTGAATAGAGTGGGTGATAATATGGCACCTTGAGGTACACCATGTTTTATTTGTATACTCCGACTGTGACATGCACCTATTTTTGTTACTTGTGTTCTGTTTGAGAGGTAGTTCTTGAACCATGTATGCAGTGTTCCTCTTATACCTATTGAGTATAGTTTAGTGAGTAGTATGTCATGTTCAAGTGTATCAAATGCTTTGGTTAGGTCCAGCAGTATAAGGACGGCATACTTGTTTTTGTCGAGAGCTTTGTTTATTGTGTCGGTGATGTCTTCTAATAAAGTAATGGTGCTTTTTCTTTTCTGAAAGCCGTATTGGTTTTGTGAAATGATGTTGTACTTCTGTAAATAGTTCTGTAATTTGGTGTGTGTTATTTTTTCCTAGAATTTTTGAGATGACTGGCAGTATAGCTATTGATCTGTAGTTCTGAGTATCGTTTCCTTTGCCGTGTTTGTATATTGGCATAATTACTGCAGTTTTTAGTTGTTGTGGAATAATGCCTGTGTCGAGTATTATGTTCACGAGTTTCAAAAGTATTGGATTTATTTGTTCAAAGTGTGTTATAAGGTCTGTGAGTCTTATTTTGTCTATTCCTGGAGTGGTCTTTGGTTTTAGTTGTAGGATTGCGTCTTTCAGTTCCTGTTTTGTTATGGGTGGAAAATACATCGTTTGTTGTTTACTTTGTGTCGGTAGTTTTTTGTTGATCGTTGGTAGTTTGTCTTTTTTGAGTTGTGTGATGTTGTTTGTGAAAGCATGGTTGAATGAGTCTGCTAGTTCCTCTTGGTTTGTGTCCTGACCGAAGCTTTTTGCAATAAAATCTTGTGCTGAAGTTTTCTTTTTTTCGGGTTACTTATTCGTTGAGTGTAGCCCATGTTCGCTTAATGTTGTCGTTATATTCCATGAATTTTTGGAAGTAGTAGCGTCTTTTTGCCCTACGAATTTTTGTTAGTTTATTTCTTGTGTTTTTGTATAAGGTCTGTAAATGTGTGTTACTGGGTGACTTTTTAAGTTTTTCCATAGATTTTCTTTTACAGTAATAGTATCGTTTGTGTAGGTTTTGTTGCTTATATATATATTTCTGTGAACTTAGTTGAAAATTCTCGTATAATGTTACAGGGTCGTTTATTTTAAGTAGGGAATTACAGTCTGTATTTTTTACTTGGTTATCGACAATGCTCTTTAGTATGATCGAGTTTTGTCGACTTTTGTGGTGGTGGTGGTGGTAATAATAACAATAATAATAAATTAATAATAATAGTAATAATAAAAATAATAATGATAATACGTTATTATTATTATTATATCACAAGTTAAAGCAATTGTTCATCTGCCAATCCGAAAACTGTGGTCTGTCAATCCGATAAGCCTGTAACTACTGAGCATGTCACTGTCCTGTGAATGGCGTCAGAGCGCAAAACACGTTTCCGATACATGCAAGCTGTAAAAACTGGAAGCAAGGCATTTTCACGGCTGATTAAAAAGGATTTTGATGTTAACCACGTGTAAAGAAGTCAAATTTTTCCTCATCGACTCCAATGCAGAAAAACTAATTTCAGCTTAAAAGATCTGAGAATTGCTGATCTAAATACCGTATTACCATTTTTTTTTTTTTTCTAATTCCAAGCTGTGATTATTATCGCTGCTGGATAAATCACACCAGCAACGATGCAGAATTAAACCCCTTAATAATTATCTGAAAAATAAAGATTACATCAACTTACCAGGTGGACAGCATCTTCTTTTTTCAAATTATTAAGTAAACAATTTACATCCATACAATTATTGAACTGTAAAATTTCTTGGCTGCAAACATTATTTCTATTAAAAATAGTTTTCTACACGTGACTAAACTATTCAAACTAATTTTCTTATACTAGAATGCTGCCTAAAAGTCTAGCGAACTTGGTGCATATTACCGAGAACAACGAGGAAGTTCGAGTTCCATATGCAATTTAGGTGCGATAACGTGATGGCGCAACAATCTGTAACACTTTCACTGCCAAGTCCTAGATGACTACAGAATGGAGACTGTTCTTGAGTTCCTCCTTTGATCATGCGCACTTGGAAAGATATGAAATAACTTTTACTTTAGACCGGCTTCACCAAAAATAATCTCGTTGTCGTGACCAAATGTAAAGGTGCTTGTCACACATTGATTCATAATTCATTGTAAGTTTTTTAAAGACGAAAATTTTTTTTTTTTTTTTTACCCACATTCGTACATTGCATGATTAATAAAACGTAAGAAATTCCTGAATGCTATGGTGCTGCTTAATAAAAAAAAAGCTCCTGTGTGTGTGTGTGTGTGTGTGTGTGTGTGTGTGGCGTAGCTAGAGGGAAATGAAGGGGGCGCACTTTGAACCTTTTTGAACTTTTACAGTTAATTCTAAAATACAGTCTCGAGAACTCAGTTCCCAATATTGTAATACTGCTGCGAATTTTCCTCACGATTGCTGTAAGTCTTGCTAATTGTGAGAGGAGTTATTCTAAATAAAATTGATTAAGAATTACCTACATTACTATGAACTAGACTTCGCCAATGTCATCGATGATTTTGCTAACAGAAAAGCAAGAAATATAACATTTTAGAATGTTGAAATTAAAGTTTTACTTCAAAAATAAACATAGCGTTTTAATTTATTTTCCTATGTCATTCTGACTTTTTGTAGTATTTTTGGTGAGTATTGAGAGGGGCGACAAACTCAGAAATCGCCCCGGGTGCGGTAAAAGCTCTAGCTACACCACTGGTGCGTGCGTGCGTGTGTGTGTCAATTTCCTTCTAAAATTTATAGGAGGATAGTCGGCCTGATTGAGTGAGGTGTTAGCATTATATATCTATTTCTATTCTATATAAATAAAAAAAAGATAAGCCGAAATTTGAAACGTTTTTATGTCACGTTTTTTGTCTTACCAGCTTACCGGCTTATCGGCTTACCAGCCCAGAACTCGGGGGGGGCGGGGACGCAGTAGGCGCCAGGGGAAGTATATGGTATTGGAAGAAAAGGAAACGCTTATTTTTTCGATAACAGTAAAAAAATAAGCCTTTAAATCGATAACAACTTTAGAATTTAGAGGTTTTTTTAACGTTGATTTTCTACTCTGAAAATTCGTTAAACGACTTTCGTTATTATTATCATTCTACCATTTAAGTCGATTTAGGATGACAACCGAAGGAACTTAAGATGGGAAAATCGATGAACTAGGCAGAAAAACAATTCTACAGGGTGGCCATAAATTAACTCTCACTCTTTGGAGGTATCTGTAGCTGAAAGTAATACACGGAATGTGACCATATTGTATATCTCAATATATTTTATATTGCGATTTTCGAAGGCATGGGGAGATGAATTCTGCGAAAAAAACAAAAAAAAAAGTACCAAAAGTCGCCGATAGGGGAAATTTTGGCGTTGGTGGAGCCGAAATCAGTCAAATATTTGCAGTAAACTCAGATAAAAAGGATTATGCAAATACTACTGTGTACGTGACAGCAGCGCCACCAATTCCTTTTAAAAAAGTATTTGGAACGTTCAGGTAGTTATTCGAATGACTGGCGAATTGTGCTCAATATGCGTCCTACCTTGCCTCAGCATGCTTTACTTGTTAAGTTGTTTTACTTTAAACAATGCAATGCCGTAGCGGCCCTTCGGGAATTTAGAAGGGTTCATAACCTGCGTACAGGTCCTATGTCAGCTGTAGCACTGAGAGCTATGATTAAGAAGTTTGAAGAAACTGATCACTAGGAGTTAGACCTGACAGAGGACGGAAAGGAGTGCAAGAAGAGACAGTAACAGACGTTGCTACTGCGGTGTTCGATGACACAGGGACTAGTACTGGTCCAAGCGCTTGTGCTATAGCTTGCAAACTTGATATGTCATATGGTACAGTCTGGAAAATCTTACAGAAAATGCTTTACTTCTATCCGAATAAGTTCAGTCGTGTGCGAGCACTAACTACCATAGTTTATGATAAGCTCATGGCCTTCGCGCTAACGTTTCTAGCCCGAATGGAGGTCGACAATGACTGGCCTTGGAGAATATTGAGGCTCATTTTTATCTGAATGGGTCAGTCAACACTCACAACTGCAGAATTTGGGCATCTGAACATCCCCAAGTGATCCAGCAAGTACCACTGCATTCTCGAAAAGTAACCGTGTAGTGTGGCTTCACAGCCGATTTCATAATAGGACCATAGTTTTTTGAGCATATTACCCCTACAAGTCCTGTAACCTGCTCCATTACTGGAGAGATTTATTGACGAATGCTGGAAAATTTCGTCATTCCTGCATTGCAGCAAAGACAATGTTTGGACTCAATCATTTTTATGCAGGATGAAGCACAGCCACATATTCAACGTTCAGTACTGCGCCTTTTACGTCATTATTTCAGTAATGAGAGGGTTATCAGTCAGTTCTTTCCGACGGCATGGCCGCCTCGATCCATGTCACTTTTGGCTGTGGGGGGTATTTGAAATCCGTTGTGTATGTTGGTGGCATTCCCAACTTGCATGTCTTGAAAGAGAACATAAAACGGGTTGCTATGAACATCCAATCCGACTCCTTAGGCTCAGCTGTAGAGTATGTCGCACACCAGATGCAATTTGTTGTACACAAGAAAGGTCAGCACATTGAAAATCGTCCAGGGGACTCTGATTCTGATGAATAAAACATTATTTCCTGTGAGTTCACTACATTAATTTCTGTGTCTCTCGCAAGTTGTTGTTTAAGTTTAATTATTATTATTATTATTATTATCGTCATTGCAATGCGCAACATATCCAGTTAGAATGAGTGACATGGCTGTCTCTTACACCATTGAAGTGTTATTATTCCATTTTATCTGCCGTTAATGTAATTATCCACTTGTTTTCGGCTCCGAAAGCGCCAAAATTTCCCCAATCGCGATTTTTGGTACTAAATCTTTTTTTTCGCAGTCACCATCTCCCCATGCCTTTAAAAGTCTCAATATAAAATTTGGTCTCTTTCGTTTATTGGTTTTAGCTACAGATGCCTCCAAAGAGGGAAAGTTATTTTATGGCCACCCTGTACTTTGCCCTAACCGAATAACTCGCTGAAGAAGAAAAAGTATATATATATATATATATATATATATATATATATATATATATATATATATATATACAGTATATATTGTTATTACTATTCCTTCCCTCCTCTTTTACTTTGCAGAGTCGAGGATTTTTCTACATTTAACCGCTACCGTATTGAGGATAAAGTGGTTAATCCTATGCCTCCTGGTGTGTCCTATGTCTGTAGATGCGTATGTTCACTGACCGGTTTGCCTGTTTTGAGAGACGAAAAACCCACTACCTCCGTATGAGACTTGCTAACTTACCTTTAGTCGAAAGAGACCAGATAAAGGTTCCCCATCACTGACGGGAATCGAACCCAGGTCGTTCCGACGAAACCTTTGTCTATATTCTCTATACTGACTGAGCTATGGAGAATCGTGTGTGTGTGTATGTGTGTGTGTGTGTGTTGAAAGTTTTTTATCTTGGTTTTATTATACATTAAATATATTAAGAAATCATGACAGCACTTGTTTGCCAGCCTCTTCATCGATGGCTGCTGTAATTAGTGATAGACATGGGCCAGCTATCTCTGATTGGCTACCGGTGGAGATTGAACTGCCCACTCAGTCTCCAAAAGCTAGATAGGGTATAAAGGCCTCTCCTACTACCTATAATAATAAAAGGAGTTAGCTGATTTATTTATTTTATATTAAGAAATTATATACTTAGCTTTAATCCTTTACCCAAATAAGCAAAACGATGTTTTGCACTTGAAATATGTTCACGTCTGAGCTATTTATATATAGAGACTGATGACTTCACGTCACTTGATTTAGTATGTATCCCATAATTAGGGTGACCATATGTACCATTTTGAACGGGACAGTACCGTTTTTATCATATTTCCCGGCCGTCCCGCCGTTTTAACAAAAATGTCATCTTCATGTCAGAAGGCATCTGAATGAATTATCAGAATGACTGGAATGACTTTTTACAAGCGGCTCCTGAAGCTATGACCTGGATTATGAACTTAGATCTGAATTTATAATGATATATATGTTTCTTTTCCTTATTATAACATATTAAGACTTTTACTTTTAACTCATTTTAATTTTCCAACTTCTTGGATTAGATCTGTGTTTTCCTTCAAAGTTTTAACTTAAAATATCTTCAATTCTTAAATTCTGTTAATATATAATGACATCATGATTCTCTTTTTTAACATCATGTTTTTGCCATGAGCTCTGTATGTATGTATGTATGTATGTATGTAACAAAAATGTCAGTTTTGTCCCGTTTTTAATAAACACTATAAATATACTTTACTATTCGTGAATCATAAATTATTATTCATAACCTATAATTATATATCAACATCAAGGATATCAGTAATTAGTATAACCATGGAATCGTGGCACGTCTCAGACGCGGCGTCTGTTCTGCTGTAGCATAGTTTTTGTTTTGTTTGTATGCCAACCAGTGGCTTTGTTATTCAATGCTGGTGCTTGAAATTTCATATTTTTTTAAAGTTTTAATCTTATTTTTTTTAAGTTTTAAGTCTTTATTTTTTAAAACTTTAAGTCTCTCTCCTTGCAATGTGAAAGTGACGCTCGCATCCTCTGCGCTAGGCCGCCGATATATAGACCTATAGTTCAAGTCTAGTCGCCGATTCGAGGAACTTTTTCTAAGCCTTTCTTCACCCGGATCCCGAGTTAGTCGATCTCTGGCATGGCAAGCTGGTTTTTCGTCCTAAACTAAAGAAAATTGACCATAGAACACACATTATTTCAGGCAGTAACATTTCCTGTTAGGGTTAGGTACCAAGAGATGGCAGCACTTGTTTACCAGTCTCTTCATCGGTGGCCGCTTATAATTAGTGATGGATATGGGCCTGCTATCTCTGATTGGCTACGGGTGGAGATTGAAATGCGCACTCAGTCTTCAAATCCAAATAGACTTTAAAAGTCTCGCCTACTCGCTATAAGGAAATAAAAGGCATTAGCTTATTATTATTATTTTTTTTATTAAGTATTTTTTGTATGTGAATTGCGTGTGTTCACAATTCACATTATGTCTTATTTGCAGGATGAAAAACTCGGGTTGTCTGGAGGAAATCGTGCTACCTTCGTATGAAGTCTGCTTTCTCAGCTTGAGCTGAGCAAGTCCATATAAAGATATATATAAAGATTCGACTCGTTAAGACTAGAGGCAGATTCTTTCCCCCTCCCCCCCAATAGCAGGTTGCAGCGTTCCGTATTGCTGCCAACTGCGCTACTGTAAATTAATAGTAACCATATGTTACCACAAGGCTATATAGAGATCCAGATAATAAAATAAATATTTGATCTGTTTAAAACATATCGTTTCTGAAATGAAAAAAGATAAAAATAATGAACATTGGCCTTTCATATATCTGCTGAAAACTGTA
Organism: Typopeltis vanoorti; assembly: GCF_054136105.1. Taxonomy (NCBI): domain Eukaryota; kingdom Metazoa; phylum Arthropoda; class Arachnida; order Uropygi; family Thelyphonidae; genus Typopeltis; species Typopeltis vanoorti. The sequence goes on from NC_143555.1 coordinate 70,488,339, forward strand.
TATATATAGTAATATCATATCCATCAAATGTGCTGTAACTGTTAAACACTATTGTAAGGGAAACGTTGGATGTGAAACGTTCGTATATCATCAATAATATCCACAGCTTACATTGTGGTATTTATCATTATTTTTTCCTAAATATAAACATATGCTCTAACGACCTCATATTTCAAAAGCTTAGACGCTACTTTTTTTTTGAGTCCGTTATACCTAACTTTTAGAAATCAATAGGAAGTCAGTCTCTGCCTTTCACCAAAAGCTGAGCTTGTAGAAATCGATGAGTTAGAAGCATACTACAGTATGCTTCTAACTCATCGTTTACAAGATTGCCAATCACGGTAGGCAATCTTGTAATCTTAATCCCTAACAAGTATATGGATAAATACACATACCTCTAAAGTACTTAAAATCGAAGTATACAGTTCAATAGTACTCCTGATCATTAAGGTGAAAAACTTTAGGATTATCAAACAGAACAAAAAACCACAGGCTCTGGAAACAAAAGTTTGATGAACATGAATAATACAGCGTAGACTGAAATGAAAACGATTCAGATTAAAGAAGAATTACACTATCTTATTTCAATAATAACAAGAAATAAAGGAAAACAGTTACAGTTTTATGGACATGTGTATAGAACATCAGTTAAAAGATATCTTTAAATTCTCCACAATGGAAGAGTATAAGGAAGGGTGCTGGTTTGAAGGCCTAGAAGTAAATATATATATAAAAAATCAAGAGCAAAAATCAAATAGTCCGACCTACTACAGAATTTTAAAAAACTCAGGTGGTGACTCAAAACATCATGGGGTAGCTGTGATACTGAAGACAGCTCAGGCAAGAAGCCTTCTTGGTTATAACCCCATTAATGATAGGATACTCTCCATTAGACTTACGGCTCAGCCTATCAATGTATCAACTGTGGTAGTTTATGCACCCCACATGGATAGGCCTGAAGAAGAGAGTGAAGAATTTTATGAAAACTTACAAACTGTTTTGGACTGCATACCAAGGAGAAACATACTGTACATCTTAGGAGACTTAAATGCAAAAGTGGGAAAGAGTATGAGTCACGCTGGAGTGTGGCATGTTTGGTCTGGGTGAACATAACACTCATGGTGAAAGACTATAGGAATTTACCCGTGCTAACAGATTAGTTATTACCAATACCTGCTTCCAGAAACATCCACGACGGACCTATACTTGGACATCTAACATTGATAGGTCAAGGCACCAGATTGATTGCATCCTGGCTCTCCAGCGGTGGAAGACAAGCATTTCTGATGTGCATACTTGTCCTGGTGCAGATTGTGGTACAGACCATCAGCTGGTAAAAGCCAAAGTAAGACTAAGACTCCGACAACTTCCAGGTCAGGCACATTCCACTAGATTGGATGTTAGAGTAATTCCTAGTGGATTCACAGAAGAAACATCAACTCGGTTAAATGATTTTTTGGAGACGAATGAGGAAATCTTACCAGAAATGCTTTGGGAAGGAGTCAAGATGATAATACAGGATACAGCGAAGACATATCTCGGCCCAATAAGAAAACCAAGAGACCCATGGTTATCAGATTCAATATGGGAACTAATCAAAAGAAGGCGGTTGGAAAAACAAAAAGACACAGGGGCCGGTTTTGGCTGTGGTGCAAGCCTATGCACCTAATCTGGAGTCAGAATACTCTGCCTTCCTAGAGGAAGTGGATGCTGCTTTTGACAGGGTGGCAGACATGGAATCAGTCCTGTTAATGGGTGACTTCAATGCACATGTTGGAACAGATGACAGACGTGGAGGGGTGTGGTTGGGAGGAACTGCACCCCTGACGTTAACGCGAATAGGTTGAAATTATTGGACTTCTGCTGTACTAACAGCTTGTCCATAATGAATACCTTCTTCCAGCACCGAGATGTGCATAAGTATACCTGGCACAGGGATACACTAGAACAAAGGTCTCTGATTGACTTCTTTATAGTCTCAGCAGACCTATTTTTCTCAGTGTTGGACGTTTGTGTGAGAAAAGGAGGTTGAACTGTCAACTGACTATCACCTTGTTGTGTGCACTCCATGGCTACAGGAACCAGATGCTGCCATTAACGCTGGTAGGCCTAAGCAGCTATACCGCGTGAAATGGGAGGTATTGGAAAATGAGGCTGTGAGAAAGAATTTTGCAGATGACATATCCTCCAGATTCAAAGAGATTCCCAAGCATACTGCAGATGTTGAGGAAGAGGAGTGGAAGCTGTTCAGAACAGCTGTCACTGCCTCTGCACTCTCATGCTGTGGGAGAAAGCGGCTCGGCATGGCAACGGGCAGTGAGAAAAAGACACCTTCGTGGAACCAAGAACTCCAAAAAACTGTCCGGGCAAAAAAGGAGTCCTACCTAACATGGCTTAGGGTCAGGTCACCTGAGATACGTTTGCAGTATGCTGCTTCTGAGGCAGTAAAGACAGCAAAGCAGAAGGCTTGGGAATCCTTTGTAGAAAGATTAGACTCATCCTATGCAAATGCAAACAAAGTATTCTGGCAGACCAACCGCCACCTTCGAGGGAGGAAATCATGCACAGCAAGGGAAATTAAGGCCTCTGATGGTGCACTTTTAACAACCGAGAAAGATATCCTCCACAGATGGAGGGAATACTTTGAGAGCCTTCTTAACCCGGATGGCCCAGCAGTTGTGGACATACAAGAGGTGCAGTTCGGGGAAATGACTAGTCTCACAGCAGAAGAGGTCCATTTAGCAATAAAATCGCTAAAATCGGGCAAGGCTGCTCGTGATGATGAAATTCGACCCGAAATGCTAAAAGCTTTAAATCGAGACGGTGTTCTCTGGCTGACTCGAGTGTGTCAGGCTGCTTGGATATCTGGGGGAGCACCAAAGCAATAGCAGACATGCATAATAATACCAGTCTTCAAGAAGGGAGACCAGAAGGATTGCAGTAACTATCGTGGCATCTCTCTGCTCAGCCTGCCTGGGAAAGTGTATACTAGGTGCTTGGAAAGTCGGTGCAGGAGCATAGTTGAGTCAAAGTTCCAGGAAGAACAATGTGGCTTTCATCCTGGTAGAAGCACAACTGACTAAATCTTCACTTTAAGGCAAGTATTTGAGAAATCTTGGGAATATGCCAAGAATGTCTACACATGTTTTGTGAACTTGGAGAAGGCATATGACTGGGTTCCTTGGGATAAGCTTTGGCAAGTAGTACAGGAGTATGGATTGGATGGCCAACTATTAGCTGCCATCAAGTCCCTGTATGAATGCCCAGAGTTTTGTGGGCATTCATACAGGGACTTGATGGCAGCTAATAGTGGTGACAGAACACACCCTCGGCAAAGGCCAACAGAGACTGTGAAAGGTTGGTCTTTGCCAAAGGTGTGTTCTGTCACCCCTCCTTTTCATAATATTCATGGACTGGATTGATATGCACAGCCGAGGCACTGAGTGTGTCAGAATTGGAAGATGTAGCATCGGACGTCTGCTTTTTGCAGATGACCTAGTTCTGCTTAGCTCTTCCACAGATGACCTCCAGTGGACCCTTGATAGGTTTGTAGCTGTTTGTGCAGACGCCGGAATGAAGATCAGTGTGGCCAAAACAGAAACATGTGTGGTCTCGAGACAACCATCCCAGTGCACTCTACATGTAAGCGGAGTCCCAATGAGGCAGGTGGAGAAGTTCAAATACCTTTGGTCCATATTCACGAATGATGGAAAATGGGACATAGAGCTAGATACTCCAATTAGCTTAGCAAGCCCAATATTGTGGGAGCTTGGCCGTTCAGTAGTATTGAAGCAGGAGTTAAGCCAGAAGGCAAAGCTGGCTGTCTTCAATACAGTTATGTCCCCATCCTCACCTATGGTTATGAGAGTTGGGTAATGACAGAAAGAATGCGGAAACAAATCCAAGCGGCTGAAATGAGGTTCCTTCGAGGGGGTTGCGGGGCTGACAAGACTCGACAGGGTCAGAAGCTCTGCAATTCGGGAACCCTCAATACCCAACGCTGTTTCTCCGTGTTGAGAGATCACAGTTACGTTGAAACGAGCACCTGGTCAGAATGCCACTGGATAGGCTATATCCAAAACCTTGGGTGGACACGTTTGGGAATCCCACCAGAACACCTCAGCTTCGTGACAGCAAATCGTGACCATTGTATGTTCCTCTTGCAGCTGTAGCACCCACAACCCAATAAGGAAGAGTGGGCCTTGAAGATGTATGTATGTTTGTATGTTTCTATGTTTATCAGAACTTTTCAGAATCCTTTGCTCGTACATATGTATTTTGTAGTGGTAATTTTCATTGTCTTGCTGACACTTTTATTGCGTTTAAAAGAACAGTGTTTGTTCTATAGATAGGAAATTCTAGAATTTTTATGATCCCCAATCCATCCAGAGTCTTAATGCGCTACAGGTTTATAACATCTGTTGGTAGATGCCACCATAAAAATGCTGATAAACGGATCATTTTTTGATTCTCTGTCTCTCTCTGTTTTTCACCAAAAACTGTTTTCATTTTCTCTAGTGAACTGGATTAAGTGAGGAGAATTAAGCTTGTTATCTGTGCTTGGTGGACAGTTAACACTGGAATTATAATTTTCTTAGAAGACACTCCCACATCCTCCTGGCAGCTGGACTACGTGCATTATCATGTTCATTCTCGGCGAAACGCATGACTTATGACATGAGATTCTAGTTAAAATCAAGTGAAGCATCACAGTACTATAATATCACACCATGCCATGAAACTTAATGGATGTTGCAAACTCAATCATATAAATGTCACTAACATATCCATATCATGATCCATCATTTTTTAAGTGTGAACTCCTACCCATGACATATTGTGAACGTATTGTTCATGAATAGCGATAAGTGTCATATATTCCAATAAGTTGCTCTAGAGACCAAATATGGTAAATTTTCTGCATCACTTCATGCCTCCAGTATGGTAGATAGTCGTATTGAAATTAGGCGATGATATTAATGGGTTCCTTGAAGCAGAATCTTTTCAGGATATGTTGGACATAGGCAAGCATATTTTACGACCCCTAAAATCAAGAAAAAATTTTTTTAAAAAAAAACAAAATCGCTATTTAATGCTTGCGATACCATTTTGCCGTTTTTTCCTCCCTTCATTCTTTCCACTCCTAATCATTGCTTTAGTTGGATAAAGTCAGGGCTATGCGGGCCGGACCTGAAGGCACCCTGGCTTCCAGTTGAAACTCACAGTGTATTGATTAGAGAGAAGAAATCTGTCTATTTAGCTAACTAGATCATTAAATATTATCAATAGTTTTTATCGTCGTCGTCTATTTTCTAACGCCGATGTAAATGCAGTCATTTGCGATGATGGTAAGAGATGGAGATGGGCAGCCTACGGATATCCAAAAGGTTAGCTGAAGGAATGCGGCCTGCTTTCTCTCTCTCTCTAGTGAAGAGAGCTTCAAAAGATCTAATTTCATATGTTTATAATATTAAATATTACCAATATATTGGTAATATATAAAATATTACCAATATTTAACAATAATAATAATTTAAAAAAATCAGCTAATGCTTTCTATTCTCTTATAGAGACTAAGGAGGCCGTTTGGCCCTATCTAACTTTCGGAGACTGAGTAGGCAATTAAATCTCCACCGGTAGCCAATAATGTATGATCAATATTTAACAATAATTATAATAATAATAATAATAATTATTATTATTATTATTATTTGTGACATCTCCAAGAGGTCCTAAGACTCTTCGCGGGAAGACACCCACTTAAGGCTCTAAATAGAGCCTTACACCAACTGTACAACTCTCCGTCTCCACTACTACACAGAACCTCTATTACCAATCATCTACATCAACGCCATCTACTGCCCACAACCACAGTACTGCCCACAATATTTATAAATAAATATTTTATTTATTTTATTATTTATTATTATTATTATTATTTTAACGGTGTCTCCATGGAGTCAAAAGACTCATCGCGGGAGACCCGACATTGACACACTAAACATTATTTACACAATACCTGTCATACCTCTCCTTAAATTCATTCACAGTTGAAGCATTCACAACCAGTTCTGGCAAAGCATTCCACCCATTCACAACCCTCCAAGTAAAAAATCTAGTCCTAACACCTTTTTAACCACACTCTTACACAATCTCCAGGGATGGCCCCTCGTTCTCTCACATCCAGCATTGGTCTTAAGAATATCATCAGTATCAATCCTGTAAAATCCCTTTAACAATTTAAATATCTCTATCATATCTCCTCTCCTACGTCTATCAGCTAGTTTTTGGAACCCACAGATCATCAATCTATCCTCATATGGAACATCCCACAGACCTGCAACAATCTTTGTACTCCGCCTCTGAATCCTCTCTACCACTTCCGCATCACCAAGAAATCCTGGCGACCAGATCTGTGCACAATAGTCCAAATGCGGCCTTATTAATGCCTTATAGAGTGGAACAATAACTTCCTGTCCCTGCTTGTTAGTGTGTTCCTCAACAACCATGTAATTTGATGTGATGTTTTGGCAATCTTAGCAATATGCCCTTTAAACTTCAGTTCTCTGTCCACAATAACTCCAAAGTCTCTTGTCTCATCAACTTCCTGCAGTTCAGTTCCGTTAATATAGTAAACGGCATGCGATGTCATCCTCCCGAAGTGCATCACCTTACACTTAGCCACGTTGAACTAACAGCCATTTACCTCAGTCCATAGCGTCAGCCTATTTAAGTCATCCTGTAAAATATCCACATCATTTGAATTGATTATCGCTCTTCCCAATTTTGCATCATCAGCAAACAAGTAGATATTTCCATTCAAGGTATTTCCAATATCATTGATGTACAAATTAAACAATAGAGGACCAAGAACTGAGCCCTGAGGTACACCACTAGTCGCTTGCTTTTTCCTGGACTCAGCTCCGCCGTAAACCACTCTTTGATATCTGTCCGTCAGCCATCCTTTAATCCAAATCACCATCTTCGGATCCAAACCCATTTGCTCTAATTTATGTAACAGAGTTCCATGTGGAATCCTGTCAAAAGCCTTTGCAAAGTCAAGCAGTATCACTGAGTAAGGATTTCCTTTATCCAACTCCACTGTTACTTTATTATAGAACGTAAGCAAATTACTTAGGCAAGACCTACCTTTCACAAAACCATGTTACCCCTTAGAAAGTATCATATTGCTGTCCACCCAGTCCTGAATTCTAATTTTAACTAATTTCTCCAAAATCTTAACCACCACTCCAGATATATTGATTCGTCTATAATTTGCAACATCAGTCTTAGAGCCTCCCTTGTGCAATGGAACTATTTTCCCCTCTTTCCACTCTATTGGCACTTTACCAGAACTGAGGCTTAAATTAAACGTCCTGGTTAGAGGAGTTGCTAATTCTCTTGCACATTCTCGTAACACATGGGCCGATATGCCATCTAACCCACTTGCAGTGTTAGCATTAAGGTTCTTTAATATATTAAGCACCTCAATTTCATCTATCTCTATACTCTCATCAGTCAATGGCACATCTGACACTGCACTATCACTACGAAGATGGTACACTTTTGCGAAATGATCACTAAGCAACTCAACTATTGATTAGCTTCAGTAATTTCCTTACCATCAACACTTTTTAAAGTAATCTTTCCATGGATATTCTTCCTTTTACTAGCCACATAGCGAAAGAACTCTTTAGGGTTTCTTTTGGATTCATCAGCTAGCTTCCTCTCATAATTAGCTTGGGCTTTCCTTACCATACAGGTTACTCTCTTTGCCTGTACCTTATATTGCTCATTGGAACGCTCATCACCTTTTTCTTTATATGTCTTCTACAACCTTTTCTTTATCTGCAACTCTTGTTTAATAGTATTAGTCATCCATTTTACTCCTACTTGATTTCTCCTTCTGACTCTGGGAATACAGTCTGATACCGCTTTCTTCAAATACTCCTTGAGAATCTCCGACGCACCATCATCTCTCCCCTTGAATTTCTCATGCCATAATACAGCTGAAAGCTGACTTCTCAGCTTGAAATAATCACCAGCCTTGTAATTCCACATATACCCATTCTTAATAGAATATTCAGTACGTCTTTCAATCTCCCAGGTCAAGACCACATGATAGCTTTCCCCAAGTGGAGACATTGTAACTAAATTACTTATTGATATGTTCTCCGATGTTATGACCAGATCTAACACTCTAGAATCTCTTGTCCCTTCCATCACATGCTGTCTCAGGTAATTATCTCTTAACAATTGTATAAACTCCATTTTCTTTGTTCCTTGTGACCATTCCTTCCCCCCAATCTATGTCCCCAAAGTTAAAATCGCCCATAATAATTACTTGACCTTTACTCTTCGTGCTAATTTGCCAATACATGCTATTTACATTCTCCCTTATTCCCCTTGGATTATAGCAACAACCAATTACATATTTCGCCTTGTTAATCTCTATCTCACACCAAACAGCCTCTAATGAACTGCCCTCTACATACCTGTCACAGTGAGGTACTTCTATCTTTTTTGGCTTTAATGTTTCGTCTATCATTAATAAAACCCCTTCCCCATTCTGTCATCTCTGTCCTGCCTGAAAATACTGTACCCCTTACATTCAATCCCAATAACTATATCATTCTTGGTTAACCAAGTTTTAGCTAATTTCTATAATTTTTGGCAATGTTGTACTAAGTAATGACAAAAATTCTTCACACTTATTCCTAATACTTCGAGCATTGGTATACATAAACTGCAATACTCCCTTCCTCCCATAATATCCCTGTGTGCGAATTACCTCACTCTGTATACTGTTAACATTCTGCGAACAATTAATCCCAGTTTCACAACGATTAATGACCTTAGTACTATTTACAGCTAACTCTATCACCTGCCTCCCTAGCAAATCCCATTTCCCTGTTTATGACCCTTTACTCTGTCCTTTATCAATAAATGTTCTAAATGCCAAGCTCCTAATCCATTTAAGTGCAAATCATCTCTCTTAAAATACTCCTTCCTTTTATCAAACTCATACCAGACATTCATAAAATGAATATTCAGTTTCATTTCTTTGCAAAACCTTTTACACAATCTGGACACCATTCCATTTACTATAATTGCTCTTCTGTTCATTTCATCACAATCAATTCGTGGTAGCACACTCATGATCTTTCCACTCTCACTCTTTGCATTCATTGCAATCATTAAATTCTTCAAATCCCGTCTTACAGAAAATCTTTCGCTACGTAGATCATTCGTCCCTATAACTGCAATAATCTCACTCACTCTATCTTTCTGCAATTTCACAGCCCTAGTTATATCCTTAATCTTTGACCCTGGATAACACGCTTTAATTACTCTACCATCCTTCACACCCTTAATTATAGAATTCCCATACAGCACAACATGTTTTTTGCTTCTTAACTTGACATTGTTTACTCCCACTGATGCTTGTTTTTGTTCCTGAACCACTCTCACATTCTTTAGTATAACACTCAGCAATACAGTATGTGTGTATCTATTTCTGCACTATTTATTCCATGTACATATTCACTTCTGTCATTCTCATACTTTGTCATTCTTAATCCCCCATACTTCCTATTCCATAAAAAATATTAGAACATATTGGAATTCTAAAAGATAGATTATACAATTTGGTCTGATCAAAATTATAAAATATATTACAGTCATTTAAAAATGTCCGTTCATTCGTTTCAGGAGAACTTGCACAACACAGTCTACTCCACATGCTTCTATCCGATACATTGCGATATGGCTGTATAAAACATGTATGTTCCCTATGTGACTGATGGTAGCTAACTGCGAAGTCTTGATGATCACTTAAACTTGGGATATTAGTCAAACCAGATGTATCATCATATATTATATTAAAACTTCTGCGATCATACGAGTCACTTAATACAGGCAAAACATTTGATATATTAGAAGATGTGGAATGGACTGCACAGTCTTTCGTCTCTACTTTGACATCAGATTCAAGAGGGGATACTATAGAAACACAAGATGTTAAGTAATCTGGATTGACATCCCCAGCAACCACAGAAGAGATGGCTGACTCAGATGACATACCCAAGTTTGTGACTGGCAGGTGAGAATCAACCGTAGCATCAGAAACCGACAACACACTGCCATGCACACATTCACCTGAATTGATGAAAGGACCATCATCACCGCTAAAAACCGTGACTGCAGCATCAGAAACCGACAACACACCGTTATGCACACATTCACCTGAATTGATGAAAGGACTGTTGTCATCACTACTCAAGGTTGTGACTGTTAGGTGAGAATCAACTGTTACATCAGACACTGAACAAGACAATACACCCGTCTGCACATTTTCACCTGACAGTTGACCCTCAGCAACCAAGTGAACAATGATCGGTTTCCCTGCTTCGTGACAATCATAATCTAAAGCGCTCTGCTGTATGCCTTCCACAGAATCATTGTACTTATTAGCAACTTCCAAAAAATCTTTCATTTTTAGGAACTCTGCAGATTTTAACAATGATGGAAGCATATCCCATGAAATATTCATTTCACCATGGTACATATATTGGATCATCAACCTTAAGTCGTTGAACTTCATGTCATTTAATGTCACAACAGGATGACTACTTGGGTTCTCTAAAAATAAGCTGTATAGAAGAGTGCTGCTTGCAGATAGTACTATTTTGTGAGCCTTAAGGGTCATTTCTTCACACGATAATGTTAGATCCACCAAACTTTCACTAGCAAGTAATTTATTAAAAACAGATAATATATTAGGTATGTGATTGTGCCCTTTCAAACAAATTGTCTGTGATCTTGTTATCATATTGAGTTCTGAACTAAGTTTAAAATAAAATACTCATATCAAACAATACCTAACAAAATTTACACACGTTGCTTGAAATAATTATCTCAGCATTATACACTTATAATGAATAGATTTCATTTAACATCCAGTATATATGCTCAGATAATGGCAGTATTAGGCTTAACAACAAGAACGCGATCACTATAACATATCATTCTCAAAATGTTTCATCAAACACGTCATTATATGAATAACCAAAAATATCTAACACAAGGATTGACATACGTAACTACAAAGAAGATTTAACAGTCACAATAGCGAGATTAGGCTTAGCTTCAACGATGCCTAATCATACAGTCTGATACCAAATACAAACCAATTATGTCAAATGCAAAAATACTCGACACAAAATAAACACGCTTGACTTGAAAGAAGCACCTAACTGAGAAATACACAGCCATAAAATATAATTTTTTTTAATTTAAAGATGTGCACATTAGAAACGGGCCTACACTACTGCGCCGCCACCTACATAGAATTTATAAATAAAAATAACGTGATATTTATTAACCTTATGATCAAGATCACATTCATTGTTTTTTGTTTATGAATGAATTCACAGTCTTTCGTTAAGAAATGTATATGGATTAAAAAATCTGTTTGGTATTTTGATCTTGATAAAAAAAATGAAGGCGTAGCCCTAACCCTATTTATAATAGTAACATTATAATAAATTTCTTTTCTGAATCTGTGCACCACGAATTTTATTGCCAAGTGCCATCTGGTGGTACTTTTTAGAATTATTCGTCTATTTGATTGTGTGTCTCGTATGCGATCCTCTTCGTGTTCAACATGACGTCCCAGGTTTCTAAGAAGCGAAAGGTATAATTTATTGTTCATTTATTCATATTTTTTCTTCCATTTATGTACACAATATGTTGATATACTGAATATTTTGGATTTGCATTTTATATCGCTACTAAATTAAGTAAATATTTTCATCAATTAATATGGGATGCGATAGATTATTACATGCCCATTTATTTGGTAAATAGGCTTAATGTGCTTATTGCATTAGTGATTGAAGACGTTAAAGGAGCTATTTAAGTTACTATGACTGGTAGAGTACAATTACATAGTACGAATATTGGACGAATTTTACAGATGATCTTCAGTATTGCAGTCTGTACTCGTGAACTTTTAGAAAGTTCCAATCATGCGAGTTGCGTTTAATTATTTATTCCTTACTGAAGTACAGTTTGGCCGTACATGCATTCATTCATACCTTGTTTGCCAAATGTAGGTGATATGCCCATGCTCTCTTTCTCCTGATATCTGATATATATATATATATATATATTTATATATATATATATATCCCTCGATGTTACCGATATCAAAATCGCGCTAATCAAATATAATAATCAATGGTAAAAATTACAATTCGTCCATGATCGATTACTGTATTAATAATTCATTTTATATGGTACTCTTTTAGGAAAGATAAAAAATGAGTACAAATTAATGCTTAATAAATACTTTTACTGCAATTTTTTTTATCAAAAGAAGTTATCAAGAGTCGTTTGAACAGTTTTATTTTTAAATTCTACGATAACAAGCAAAACGACTCTCCAGACCTTGGCAAACGAGCAATAAAATGTAAAGAAAAAACACTGCAAATATAATACATGATGGTACAAATTAAGTGGATATTTAATCCAACATTATTTCATAGCCGAATATAGAAACTACAAGAGTTTCGTGCCAGATATATTGAAACTAAAAGTTGTGGTGGATGCAAGCATAAGCAACCTTATGGGCAACTCGTAGTAAAGGTGGAGTAAGCTCCAGATCACTTTCCTTAGTATTTTCCATAAATGTAAAGCACATCTCTTAGAGGTCATGTATGATAAATATGCCTTTGGCTATTTCTGTAATACATGATGGTTTATTTATTTTCAGTCAATCTAGAAATTATTATTATTATTATTATTATTTCAGGCAACTCCAAGGAGTCGACAGACTCGTTGAGAGAGGCCCTAACATCATGTTAAGAACAACTATTAGACATTCACACAGTATCTATCATACCTTGCCTTGAACTCATTCACGGTCATAGCACCCACAACAGACTCTGGCAGCTTATTCCACTCATTCACCACTCTCCAAGTAAAGAACCTAGCTCTAACACCCCTGCTAACCACATTATTACCCAGCTTCCATGTATGGCCCCTAGTCCTCCCACCACCAGTCCTATTCTCAAAAATATCTTCTGGATTAATCTTATAGAAACCCTTCAGTGATTTGAATGTCTCAATCATATCCCCTTTTCTGCCCATCAACCAATTTTTGCAACCCACAATTCTTCAACCTGTTCTCATAAGGTTCATTCCACAGACCTGCTATCATCTTGGTCACTTGTCTCTGCATCCTCTCCACCTCCTCCCCATCAAGAAGAAACCCCGGCGCCCATATCTGGGCACAGTAGTCCAGATGGAGTCTTATCAAGGCTCAATATAGAGGAACAATTACTTGTTTGTCTCTGCTGATTAAAGTATTTTTCAGAAGCCAAGTGATTTGATGAGCTGATTTAGCCACTTTTGCGATGTGTCCCCTAAACTTCAACTCCCTATCCACCAGCACTCCCAAATCCCTGGCCTCATCAATCTCCTGGATTACAGTTCCACCAATGTGATATACTGCTGCTAATCTTTTCACCCCAAATGCATAACCTTACACTTTGCCACATTAAATTGACATCCATTTTCCTTAGCCCAGTCCTCCAAACTATCCAAATCATCTTGCAAAATTTTTACATCCCGTGCACTCACAATTGCTCTACCCAACTTTGCATCATCAACAAACAAGATCCTTTCCTATATCGTTAATGAACAAATTGAAAAGTAGTAGTCCAAGAACAGAACCCTGCGGCACACAACCAGTCACAAGCTGTCTTTTAGACTCAACTCCTGAATAAACCACTCTGGTATCTCTCCATCAACTATCCCCCTATCCATCTCACCAACCCTATATCCATCCCCATCTCCAGTTTACTGATCAGAGTTTCATGTGATATCCTATCAAAGGCCTTGGCAAGGTCCAGTAGAATCACTTTAAACCCATTACCCTTATCCAGTTCAGCCATCACTGTGTTATAAAACGTGAGCAAGTTAACTGAGGCATGATCTACTCTTCACAAAACCATGTTGTCCCCCATACAGTATTCCATTTTCATCTATCCAATCCTGTATTCTTCTCTTGACTAATTTCTCCAAGACCTTGAAATGATTCCTGATATGCTAATCGGTCGGTAATTTACAACAGCAATCTTGGAACCTCCTTTATGCAGTGGAACTATTTTCCCCTCTTTCCACCCCCTCGGGACTAACCCAGACCCGAGACTCAAAGAAAATGGTCAAGGGTACTGACAATTCTTTAGTACGACACGAGCTGGTATACCATCCAATCCCACAGATGTATTGACATTGAGGTTTTTCAATAGACTACTCACCTGCACTTCATTCACCACAATTACCGTATAATCTATTGGTTCATTCATTTCTGCTATGTCACCACCTGGATGATATATTCTTACAAAGTGCTCAATGGGAAAAATTGCAATTCGTCCATGATCGATTACTGTATTAATAATTCATTTTATATGGTACTCTTATAGGAAAGATAAAAAATGAATGCACAGTAAATGTTTAATAAGTACTTGTACCTACATTAGTTACTGCAATTTTTTTTTATCAAAAGAAGTTAGTCTGTGTTCACTGGGCATCTACAGATGACATATGGTCACTCCGATGCTTGATGTTCCACACTAGGCCCAGCCATGTAGTCCTGTTGTTTGCCCTTCTGGCAGCCCCAACTCTCTGAAGATCAGTCACTCCACACATGCCATCCATCCATCTCATTGATGGTCTACACCTGCCTCTTTTTCCAGGAACTTTACCTTCTATTACTGTTCTTAGAAGTTCTCCTTCCATCCTTTCTATGTGTCCAAAATATTTTAATTTTCTTCTGTCAATATCCTTAAGGAGCCTTAAAGTTCTACTAATCTTTTCTAACACCCATTCATTTGTACGCCTTTCAGTGTATGATATCCTCAACAGCCTTCTGTAACACCACATCTCAAAAGCAGATATCCGTTTCTTATCTGACTTCTTTAGGTTCCAAGTCTTGCATCCATAAGTTGCTGTTGGAAAAACAGCTGCATCCAAAATCCTCAACTTTGTTCCCATGGAGATAGATCCATCCTTCCAGATTTTAGACAGGTCTCTGACTGTTGTTTTAGCCATTCCTAACCTTTTTCTGACATCTGAACAGCAATTCTTCGCATTAATAATGGATCCCAGGTACTCAAACTTGCTGACTTCCTCAATTCTTTCTCCATTAAGATACATTTGTTTCTCAAGAGCTTCTCTGTTTGTTTTTCCTTTGAGAACCATGATCTTTGTCTTGCTAGAATTGAGTTGAAGTCCTCTGTTATTACCGATCTTGTTAACTTTGTCAAGAATTAGTCCTAGTTCTTCCATGTCATTACAAAGGAGTACTGTATCATCAGCGTACCTCAGATTACTGATCAATCTACCTCCTATCGTAATTCCTGTCTTGAGCTCATCCAATGCTTCACGCATGATGTCCTCTACATATATATACTAAACAAGTGAGGAGAAAGTAAACAACCTTGCCTAACTCCTTTTCCAACTTGAAGCCAGTCAGTCAATCCAACACCTGTTCTTACTGTGGCTTCTTGCTCCTTATACAAGTTTGCTATCAACCTGATAGTGTGTTGAGGAAAACCCATTCTTTTCATTACTTCCCACAGTTTCACATGCTCAACACAGTCAAAAGCTTTAGAGTAGTCTAAGAAACATATTACCAGAGGGAGTCTGAATTCTTTATATTTTTCTATGATCTGTCTAAGGCAAAGGATCTGATCTCTGGTGCCCCTACCTTTCCTAAAACCTGCTTGTTCCTATGGAATCTCTGCCTCAACTTTGACCTCAATCCTATTTAGCATGATCTATATTAAAATTTTGCTTGCATGAGATATCAAACTAATAGTTCTATAATTCTTGCATGTCTTCATATCACCTTTCTTGTGTAGTGGTATGAAAACTGACTTCTTCCAGTCTCTAGGCCATGATCCTGTCTCCCATATCCTTGTAATCAATCTATGAAACACTCTTATCCCTCCATCTCCTGTGGCCTTAATTAACTGTGCTGGGATTTCATCTGCACCTGGGGCCCTATTGCTGTTGAGCTGCTTAACTGCTCTTTCAACTTCATGCCTAAGTGGAGAAGGTTCCAAATCAAAATTTTCCTGGTGGGAGGACTCCACATTTTCTTTATCCACTCTGCTGTACAGTTCCTCACAGTATTCTTTCCATCTGTTTTTAATATCCAACTCTTCTGTTAATAATGATCCATTCCTGTCTTTGATGACATTCAATTTAGGCTTGAACTTGTGCTTTATCAAGAGTCATTTAAACAGTTTCAATTTTTGAATTCTACAATAAAGCAAAATGACTCTCCAGACCTTGGCAAACAAGTAATAAAACATAAAGAAAAAACACTGCAAATATAATACATGATGGTACAAATTAAGTGGATATTGAATCCAACATTATTTCATAGCCGAATATAGAAACTACAAGAGTTTCGTGCCAAATATATAGAAACTAAAAGTTTTGGCAGATGCAAGCATAAGCAACCTTATGGGCAACTAGTAGTAAAGGTGGAGTAAGTTCCAGATCACTTATTATTGCATAAAGAATAATAATTAAAAAAAAAACTATACTGGCATCGGAGGTCACGGTATATCTCTCAGATTTACTGTCAAATATCACAAGCCTTTACTCATGACCTCCAAGCTATACACTGAATTGTGTAAGAATATATTAAACATTTTGCATGTATCTGTCAGATCAGCTGTGAGCTCCACAGGGTTAAAGGCACATTAATCAAAACTCTTGCCTCATATGCCAAGGGATTGCCACAATTAATTTTGCTGCGTTAATCAAATCCAACGTTAAGCAAGGGATACCTGTGTGTGTGTGTGTGTATTAATAAAGCTTATCTGTTTCCAAGTACACATTAAATACTTGTTCTGTAATTTAACTACATAAGATCAATTACATGAGCACTGTAAAGATGGAGGTAAGTTATTATTACGTGACACCTCGAAAGAGTCCAAAGACTCATTGAGGGAGGGCACCACTTAATCCAACAGCAAACTGCTACTATCATCATCACTTACACCTTTGCCATTTTTTTTTTGTAACTTATACGACTGAAAATTCTGCTCATGTTAGAATACAAGATCCTCACAATAATGGTGATATACAAAATATCACCATTATTCTAATTAGAGTTGAAGTACATTTTGCAAATGAAAGGTATATATCCCTATATTTTATACAGCTGCTGTAAAGTTGTGGAGAAATTTTATTCTTGTACCAAGCGTGTCATCAGTAAACTGGTAGATAGTAGGTGTCCTCCTGCGATGAGTCTTTGGACTCCTTGGAGGTGTCACGAATAATAATAATAAACTCAACCAAATGGGGGGATCTCTTCAGTCAGGAAGTGTTAATGTGCTACCAGAATACTTTCCACTTTCCTTTTGTGTTATGTTACCTTAATGCTTTAAAGCGGGCAACTTCATTAGATGTCTTGGCTGAGAGTATTTTATAAAATTCATGTGATTAAGCTGTCTATTTAAAAATATATATGGCTTGTAACAATTTTTTTTTCATGGCTCCCATTGGAAAAAATTGGAATGCTGTGCAGAGCATATTTGGTAGGTGTTATCAGATGAAGCTGGGTTAGCTGTTCTCACCCTAGTTTATATATAAATTCACTCTATTAGTTGGTTGCGGGAAAACTTTAGTTAAAAAATTGACAAACTCTTGAATTGGAAATTGCAAGGCTGTGCTGTTATTTCTTTGTATGTATGCATGCATGTATTAAGATTGCCATCCATTTTGGAAAGAATTCTTGGACCTGTAGCCTGGAATAAATATTGACGTTAAACTATCGTGCTTTTTTCCAGGTCATTGAGAACTCACCTGTATACTTCCTTCTAAGTTTATGGTAAATAAAAATAGTATGGAAAAATTAAATTTATACATTCTTTCTTTTAGGGTTACACGGTGATCAGCACTCATATTTGTAGATTTAGGGACTCAAAAACACGTGTTGAACAGATTATTTTATTAATTACAAATAAAATAAAACTTCATTTTATTTTATTTGTAATTAATAAAATAATCTGTTCAACACGTGTGTTGTTGAGTCCCTAAATCTACAAATATGAGATTAAATTTATACAGTTTATAATGCTTTATTTTTCAAATACGTGGTATTTATATATATGAGCCTCTGTAGCTCAGTCGGTATAGACAATGCCCTTTGATCAGAAAGACGTGGGTGTGATTCCCGTCAGTGATGTGAGGAACCTTTATCTGGTTTCTTTTGACTAAAAGTAAGTTAGCTGGTCTCATACGGGGGGTGGGGGGTTTTTTTCACCCGGAAACTTGTATTTTTCGTCCCCCAGAACAGTCAAATCGATCCTGTAAACATGCGCTTCTACAGACATAGGACTCCTCCAGGAATAAGGAGTAACCAACCTATGTGTAGGATTTAGGTTCTGAATATCTACATGGTAAAATGTGTTGGTCTATGTGTGAGTGTAGATTAGGATTATTTATTTATAAAAAAAAATTATATTCTGTTATGATGATTTGCTATTATAGTCATTGATGAGGATGTCACAGGTAGTATTTCCTACACATTCTATTGAATGCCAACTAAATGTACCATATTGAAGTGATCCTTCTGCTCACTTCAATATGGTACACTTCTGGTGATGCTTCTGCTCACCAGAAGCATTTCTACTTAGATATCGGTTCACCAAAGTTGAATTGACACTGGTTTCACCACCACAAAGCTAATCCATAAATAGGTTAGCTCTCTGAGTGCTGCTGGCCTTCAAGAGCTAACCTAAGCTGAGTATTTAAAGTTAGTGACATGAACAAATCACCACCCCAAAAAAAACCATGAAAAAATACATCCCAGTATTCTTGCCGATAACCACCAGTAAATTGGAAGTTGCTGTTATCACTGTCCCTCAAATTTGCATACGTACATATTAGTGACGTGTTTAATTTCACGAGAGACAGAATGCTTGTTCCAGTATGTTCATTATGATTTGAACATATTGTAACAACGTGTGTACTGTTCTTGCTATTTATAAAGCCTGCTTGGTTACTGCTCCTTTTGAAATACCGTTATTCTAATTAGCAGTGCGTGCTTTTTCTCTCGTAACCTTCCTTACTTATTCTACTGCGTACTATGTTTATCTACCTTCCGTATTTACTAGTCATATGCCTATGAACACTGGAAAATTTATTTGTAAGACTGTGCCACCAGTATTATTTATCGGCAGAAGACTTATAAACACGTCCGGTAGATCTCTCTCTCTCCCTCTCTTACTAGCATGAGTTCCTTCAACAAAGTTTATATAAACAGTCTGTTTATATAAAGATAATAAAACTGTGCTTTTATTACCTTAGTTGTTTCCAGCTCACAAGTCCGATATTTTTTTTAGGAACAGTGCATTGTAAAATAAACAATCGGGCGACACTCATAAAAATTGACATATAATTAAAACACATTTATTTACATTTAAAATAAAGTACATTAAATAAGTGATAGGGGGGTTACTCTTCTCTACCTATCCTTTATGCCTTTGGTATGTAGAAACAAAATTTCCCTTTTCAAATTTAAATGACTATATAATATATATAATTACTCTGCTTCTGCTTAAAAAAATAAATTGCCAAGACTATTTTACTCATAAAGGGATTAGCTAACTATGGCAAGTTATCTTACAATTAATATTCCAGTTATCAACAAGTCAGAGGACTCTCTTATAGATATTTCTTATTACTATTTCTTATCAGTCCATCTATGACATCTCCTAAATTACAAAAAAGAATGTACATTAGATGGGCACACTTACGGAGGCTCTTTGTCATGACATCTTCCATGGGTCCTTCATCAAAGTCACTATGGTTTTTCTGTCATCACAGGCCCTAAGTTTCCGTCCGGAGAGTCTTGTTTCAAGGGGCTGCTTCGTCGGAATATTTGGCGGGTCTTGGACTGCAATCTTCCCAGTGCTCAAAAGTTCAGGCAAGAAGTTTCAGCATTCAGGCTTGAAGATCATTCTGCGGCTTTTTGCTTCTGTTGACTTCCCGCGGCACTTGACATCGGCTGTTTTCCCAATTTTTCTCTGGCTCTCTTCAGTAACAGCTCTTGGCCTCTGCTCTCTTGGCAACTAGATCTCGCCTCTGCTCTCTCGGCAACTGGATCTGGACTCTCCTCACGATGATCGGCTCATTCCCCTTTTATTTTCCCTTCTCTGCACCTTGCCGCAAGGGTTGTAAACCCCGAAGAAATCGGCAGTTCTCCTTAATCCTTTTGTTAAGGCCGGCCCATTCTTTTTTCTCCTCTGTGCGCTCCTTTTCCTTGTCGTTGGGCAGTGGAAACGTCTCTAAAACTAGCGGACCTCTTTGATATTTTCCTTGTCTTGTCAGGCAGCGGAAACTTCTCTAAAACTGGCGGACCTCTTTGATACTAGCTTTGACAGTGTTCATGCACAGAGCTTACAAACAACTTTCTTATGCCCTCGTATTGAGCTATCATACAAAACTTCTGATGGCAAAGCATTCCCTTTGTTTTTGACATTCTATAAACTTTAGTTAAAACAGTAAATACAATCAATTCCCATAGGGTTATTTACATTAATAAAAAGACAAACAAGGTTATTTTTGTAACATTCTCATGAGGCTTGACCTCTGTAAAAATCGATGTAAAGCGCTTTGATATTTTTAAGCTACAATCAAGTTTTACAATATGATGAGTATCTGCATACTAATAAAATACTGCATTGTTTTCATGTGTGCATCTCTGGTATGAAGTTGAGAAACTGACCAATCAAATTTGGTATTTAGCATATGCACTATAGCTGATTTCTGTTAAGGTGCAGGGAATGTAAACAAACTCTCCTCCTTAATAAAAAAAATATTTATTTACATCAACAATAACAATATATGAATCTTCTGCTTTTTTAAAATAATTTAATATCATACAAATTTTTTTTTCTTTATTTATTCAGCATTAAATAATTGAAACTGGCTGCATCTGACATGCAGGCCATATGTTATGCATCCCTGGACTGGGTATTGCAATACATAGTGATCTTGTTGTCCAGTTGGTTTGGATTCTTCTAAGACAACACCTCATCAAGGCCTCACTCCTAAAATCCAGTGAGATATGGGAGTGACCATATGGCCTCAATGTCAAATGTGAATAGCTAACTTCCAACAAAACAACACCTCATATCAAGGCTTGCTTTGCAGTGATTTGAAGAGCATATCCAAGCATTCTGTATGCTCCCCACCACTAAGCCACTCAATTCTCTTGATTTGAATACAATACAACTGAATATTTGTAGGGCCATATGGAATGCAGCATTAGCTAGTTGATGCCAGTGGCTTGCTTGGTTGCTGACCTCCATGACATTATTTTGTTTGATTTGACCAGAATACCTTGTGAAATCTTTCATGTCCTAGAAGAATCAATGCCAAGATGAGTGCAAGCAGTTTTCTCTGCCGAAGGAAGCTAAAATGTTGGAGATCATATTTTGGTTCTTGAGTGTATATTGCAGAAACTTCTTGAAAATCTTAGGATTATAGAATTATTGCAATGTTTTGATGACCATTAGGCAAATCACATCAAATGCTTAGAGCAAAATAAAAGGTCACTTGCTTGTGGGAGAATGGATACTGAGTTAGAGAAAGCAAAGAGGCATAACAGGCTTGAGAGTAGAAATGAAAGTAGTAAAATGTTCAGTAGCTTTCTCTCACATTCCAGGATGTTTTGCATCTCGGGTATGATCCATCTGAAATACTGTACTGGAGAATCAATTCTGGAATTACTGTGTCAATCCTGAATACTTGGTAAGTTTATTTTGCATGCATGTTAAATTAATGTCAATAAGATTCGTTATAGTACGTCCACACTTTATAGAGCTTCACTTGGCTTGGTGCCAAGAATACTCGATTCATGCTGAAGGGGAGAAAGAAATGAAGGCTGTACGAATTGGTCACCAACATGCAAAATCACTTGCTGTATAGGTAAAATTTTCCAACTATTATATAAGCAAAATAGTTACCACTTTAAAAACTACAATGAACATAAAAAAGAGGTTAATTTTCTGACGTGTAATAATAAACAACCCATCCAAGAAGATGGATTGATTACCCTATTACCGGAATGGATTCTCCTTTTTTGTGACGTGCAGAAGTGTCGAAGGGTCTCGAATCTGTGGGTGTATAGCATTATTTTAAATTCTTATATTCAGCTTGCAGTTTTAATAAAGTTCTAATGACTTACGAATAATGTCAAAAATCTGTGGCTATTAGCATTTGCTATTTTATATAAATAATTTAGTTAAAATTTTTACATAGTGAAGTACTTCAATATACAGTTAATCCTTGAACAACAAGAGGGGGTTATGGAAGCTGAATCCCCGTGTTGTTCGAAAATCCATGTATAATACTTAGATTCTCTAGACACATAACTACTAATAGCCTACTGTTAACTGGAAGCCATAGACAGTCGATTAGCATATATTTTGTATGGTTATGTATGTATTATATACTATATTCTTACAATAAAGTAAGCTAGAGAAAAGAAAATGTTATTAAAGAAAATCATAAATAAGTGAATATACATTTACTGCACTGTATACTGTATTTATCGATACCATAATTTTGTCATCTGTATACAAGATGAATCTTATGTCAGTACCTACATCAATATTGTCTTTTATGATACAAAACACTGTAGATGTTATACGTATTATTAACACCAGACATGAAAAATTATGAGGCTAATCTTCTTGAATGGCAGGCAATTTCAAGTAGACTGATGTGGGCAAATATCAGAATGGGGAACTGAACAATGAGACTTATTTGTGCTTATGGTCCCACAGAAGGTTCTACTAAGGTAGAAGAGGAATTTTTTGAGGCTTTAGAGAAAGCAACTGACACAATGAGTGATGAAAAGTTGGTCCTTTTTGGGGATCTAAATAGCACAGTAGGAAATGATTGTCAGGCATACAAAAATGTTTTGGGAAAATTTGGAGAAAAGAGCAAAGCTAATAATAATGGCAATTACCTGTTGGATTTCTGCTCAGGACATGGACTGGTTATTACTAACACCATGTTCCAACATAAAAATGTGCACAAATTGTGCACATGGTCATATTCTTCTCTTCTCTCCATGTGCACATTTGTGCACATGGAGAGAAGAGCCAAAGAATAAGAAAAGTCTCATTGACTATGTTATTGTTGATAGTGATATTTTCTCCCTGGTGCAGGACGCGAGTGTACAGAGGATTTGAAATTGGAAGTGCTTGCCCTTTAGTCTTGAGCAGGATAAAATTGAATTTCATGATGAAAAACAGAAAAAGTTTTAAAGCAAATAAAACTTGGGCAGCTATCAGATGTGAACTGTAGACTGAAATACACAAATATTATTGAAGAAAAAATGAAAGGGTGTGAGAACAGGAACGATACTTTGGAGATTCAGTGGCAAATCCTGAAGAAAACATTGATTGATTCAGAGAGGCATGTGGTGAGGTTGTCTACAAGGATAGAAAAATCAGAACTCCGTGGTGGACGGGAAGTTAAGGAGGCAGTGAAAGAAAAGAAGAAAGCATATCAAAAGTTCCTGGCAAATAAGTCAACTTGTGTTCTTAGAGAACACAGAGACAAATGTAAGAAAGCTAAACACTTTAAAACTAGTTAAACAAAAGTCATGGGAAGACTGGTAAGAACATAGAAAATAAATATCAAGAACGTGGCAAAATATCCTGGAGGTTGTTGAAGAAATGGGGGAAAGAGTGTTGTAAAAGGAATTAGAGATGATAAATGAGTGATGTGAAAACTGGAGAAAAAGACATCCTTGATGTATGGAGCAGTTACTTCGAAAAATTGCTAAATGAAACAATCAATGACAGCACAGTGGTAAAAAATTGCACACTGACCAGGTATGCAATCAAGAATACATATCCATACTTGAAGTAGAGAAAGCCATCAATAGCCTGAAATGTGGAAAGGCAGCTGGAGTGGGTGATATTCAACCAGAAATGTTGAAGTATAGAGATAAGTCTTACAGTGGCTGCACAGTTCAGAAGGCCTGGACAGAGAGACAAATTCCAGATGATTGAAGTAGCACTCTCATACTAGAATTCGTCCCTCTGTCCAAGAAATACCTCTGAAATTTAGAGAATTACAAAGGTATTTCTCTACTGAGCATTCCTGGTGAGATTTATGGAAGTATACTTGAGAAACTGTTGAGAAGGATTGTGGAAGGGAAGCTTGGTGAAGAACAAGTTGATTCAGGCCAAGGAGAGGCTATCAGGATCAGATTTTCAATTGATGACAAATAGTTGAGAAATCATGGGAATATAACCAAGATCTGTATTTAAGTTTTGTAGATCTAGAAAAGGCATAAGACAAGGGTGCCAAGAGAGAAGCTATTCAAAACGCTACAGTTGAATGGGGTCAGTGGGGCATTGTATCAAGCGATACTTTCTTTGAGTTGTAAGTCAGCAATTAGAATTGAAGGAAGTACCTGGAAGATGGTTTAATGTTAAGTCTGGTGTCAGACAAGGATGTACAGTATCCCGTCTGTTATTCATTATCTATGTGGATCACATTACGAAGGAAAGTGGTATTAAACCTGATATCGAAATTGGAGATATTAATGTCAGATCTTTGACCTTTATGCTGACGATGCTATACTTCCAAATAAATCTGCAACAAGTCTGCAAGATTCCCTGACTAAATTTAATAACAGTTGTAATAGATATGGTATGAAGGTCAGCAATAACAAGACAAAGACATTGAAAATATCAACTGCATTGTGAATGGAGAACCTATAGAACAAGTAAAACATTTCAGCTACTTGGCACAATTTTTAGTGAAGATGGTAAATTAAATATGGAAATAGACAACAGAATCAACAATTCTGGTATGGTAGGAAGTCAACTGAATAAATTTATATGGAATAAGAGAGAAATTGCTCAAAACACTAAATTTGTTGTATACAAGACAGTATCCAAACCAATTTTAACTTATGGATCTGAGAACTGGTTTGAAGTAAAACATTTAACCGAAGACTAGAAACCGCAGATATGGGAGTCCTGAGAAAGATTATGGGCATGAATGACAATATCATATTAAAAATCTGGATATTATAAAAGAACTTCATATTGTTAGCATCTAGGAATGTGTTAGCAGAGCTAATCTCAGGTGGTATGGTCACTTAAACAGAATGGGAGAAGGAAGATTAGCAAAACAAGTGTTCTCTACCAGGTTGGCAGGAAAAAAACCGAGATATAGGTGGATTGATACAGTAAAAATTGCCTTAGAAGCTGGAAATATAAGATCTGATAATGGTGGCGAATGATATAGATAAGAAGTTAGTAATGATGTAAATTTTTCATGTAGTACTATCATATCCTGTACACCCCTTGAGGATACATGTCAGGAATTTGATGATGTCGACATGAAAAATGAAAAGATAATGTGAAAAAGAAGTTATTCATATTTATTTACAGGTATAACAATTTATGCATTGATAACGGAGAAGCAGTAATATGATTGCTTTAGGGTAGCCTACTGCAGTCTATATGATTGCTTCACAGTGGCCTAGCCTATACACTAATAAACAAATCGTTATAAAATTTTTAGTTTATTCTAATTAATTAAACTAATTAATAACTTCATTTTATGCAATTATGATTTAACACTGCATCTTGACGTTTGTTTACTTTTCTCTTGACTGTAAATGGCCATGTATGTATGGTCTGTAAATGTTTGTGTGCATAACTTTTGATGAAATTTAATTTTTTATAATCGTATATCAATATCATGGGATACCAGTAATTTGTATAACCATGGAGTCACAGTGTTCGATACTAAATATCGGTATCTGCAGTGGTTTATTCAGAGAATTTAAAAAAAAAAATACATGTGGGCAACAATTGCACATCTCAGGTGCATGTCTGTTCTGCTGTAGTGTTAGTTTTTGTTTTGCCTGTATGCTAACCGATAGCTTTGTTATTCAATGCTGGTGGTTTAAATTTCATTTTTTTTTTTAAAGCTTTAAGTCTATCCTTGCAATGTCAAAGAGGCAAAACTGCAGTTTTAATGATGATCCCCAGAAAGAATTCAAATTTATTAAACTGGACAAGCTGTGTAGTGATGGAACAAAAGTGTTATGCCAACATTGTAATGTCCATTTTTCCATTACTCATGGAGGCAGAAGAACCAAATTTAGAATTTTCTCTCATAGAGTGGTGTGTGATTGGAATGGATTGGCATTGTATGTGGAAGCAGTGTGCATGAATTCAAGAACAGTATGATAGCTGATGCATGTAGCCTTCCTCAATGAGTCCCTGACTCCCTGGATGTCTCTATTAATAATAATATATCTGCAGAAATCCCACTGAAATGTAACAACTTTACATCAGAGCTGTATGTGATAGAGCTTGCACTAAAATACATCAGATTCCACCACTACCAAATGTGCATAATATATTCAGACTTGCAAAGTTCTCTTCAGGCAATAAAAAGTCTAGGGCTATACTAACATCCAGCACTCTCTTGAATTCAACATATCCTCTTTCAGTTATGGAAACTACACTTTGATGTATGCTTCTGTTGGATTATTTTGAATTTATATTTTTTATACAGGTTTTTAACCTGTATAATAATATACAGATTTTTAATCTGTATATTTTTATACACAATTTTTTAACCTGTATAAAAGCCCCTTACTTATTACATGTTTTTAGCACGGCATGACAATAGCTGTCCTTGTACCATTAAACTCCAAAACAAACACGCTTGTTTCTTGCATCTTGTTTTCTAAAATACTAGGTCATGACAGTAAACTTCTGGAGGAATACCAGCTAATCTGTGACACCAGATGATTACACCACTCTAGATCCACAGATCTTGTCTACATCACCTGCTTTTGAATGTGTATCGACAGGTTTGGAGAAACCTATTTTATTGTTGCACTTGAGATTTCTAAGTCCTTTAATAGTTAAAGGTTGCTAGTTAAGGGCTGTTCAGTAGATTGCCATCTGTTTTCCAGCTTTTGTAGTTAGGTAGCTAGTTTTCTAAAAAGAAAAGTTTACTATGTGTAATGATGAACAATTTCTTCCCTTGACACTTTTTTTGATGTTAGTTACTTTTTTCATCATATACATAAATGACCTTTGATCTCAAATCCTGTCCATATATATTTGTTAATGAAATGTATACTCCATTCCTTTCCCCCCTTGCATTTTTATAAACATTGCAGTGCTCAAACATCCCAAGTTGAAGATCTATAACCATTGCCCTAAACACTAATCTCCATACTCTTCTTCAGTGATCATGACACTGTCATCTTCAGTGTAACTAAAACAGTTTTTGCAAAAAAAAAATCTTGCTTAAACTACCATTACCAGTGGTACCACTCAGCTCACCATTCCTAACTGATTTATCTTTTTGAATTGACTGCCTCTATCATTTCCTGTCACAAATGTGTCAAATCTTATAGCTTACTCAGCTTCAAAAAGAAAAGGGGGGAAAAAGTGTAGTTTTTTTGTTCAAGATGTTCTTACTTGTCCTGCTAGTTGCAAATCTAAATCTGCCCCAGCTTTACCATACATTTGGAATTGAGCACCAGAAATTTCTGAAAAGAATTATCGATTTAATCTAAAAGTGGGTTATAGGGCTAATTGTGACAATCCTTACAGGCTCACTTCAGTCACTGTCTTATAGATTGTCTGTTTCTGTATTATGTGTTTTCTGCAGATATTTCTATGGCAGGTGTTCCACAAAACTGGTATCCATTCCTTGCCATTCATTTCTCTCAACCCTACAGCAAAAAGAGTTTGTGAAGGTTTTTATGGAGAGTGGTGGATGAGTGGAATGTATGTATTACTTTATCATTGCTGTAACAATAATAAAGTAATAACTTATATTTGCTAATTGTGTGAGACTATCAGGAGCCTTTTGCAAGTGATGATTCAGTTTGTTTTCTGATGCTAATAAGTATCCATTTATGCATCAGATTTTATACTGATAAAGGCATAAAAAAGAATGCATTTTAATTACTTAAATATAAAGAGCCAATAGGCTTCACTTCTGCAATGGAACATTATTTAAATGAAAATTGTTCTCTTTGTTCCAAAATTAAACTCTTTGATTCCTATCTTTGAGTTTCTTATTCGGTTTTGAAACAATGTGGGATTTAATATTCCCTTAATTTAAATAATGTATTTTAAGTTTGAATTTAAGTATAATTAAAAATGCATTTCTGGCATTACATTATATAGTTAATTGTGCAATTGTGTGTTTTCCTTCAACCTAGCAGTTGGTGGTGTATCAATGCTACTTTCCTAGAGAATTATAAAACAAGGCGCTTTCCCATTACCTTCTTTGTCCAATAGTTCTGTGTCTGTAGATATGTGTATTCACGGAATTGATTTGCCTATTTTGAGGGACAAAAATCCGAGTTTCCAGCAGGGGAGAGCTCTTTACCCTGTATGAGTTCCCTCATAACTCATACGGGGTAAAGTCACCTTTGATTGAACAATCCTGATAAAGATTCTTTGCTCCATCGAACTCTCAATTGTGCAGTTAGCTATATAATAAATAACAGGACTTAAATATCAGATTTTTACCTTTTTTTTATCAGTTTGTTTCAGATGGTATCTTCAAAGCAGAATTAAATGAATTTCTACGTCGAGAATTGGCTGAAGATGGGTACAGTGGTGTGGAGGTGAGAGTTACACCAACAAGAACAGAAATCATTATTTTGGCCACTCGTACACAAAGTGTCCTAGGCGAGAAGGGTCGACGTATTCGAGAACTAACTTCTGTTGTTCAGAAGCGTTTTAACTTCCCTGAAGGAAGTGTTGAGGTATGGTTATCATCTCCACTATACGAAGTACTATTTTTGAGCTGGTATAACCTGTTTAATTTTCTCTTCCTGGTATCTGTATCAGGAATCTGTATTTAGTCCATAATGAAACATTTATGGAAATTCAGTTTTCGTTCTTGTTAATCAAAAATTATGAATTTGAATTTATTCACAAACTTGTTTATTTCCACTTGAAATACACTAGTATCATTTGAACTTATGTAAATTTATTTACTTAAGTTAGTGTATTTTATATCCATTAACTATTATTTTTCTACAAAGGGAGTAGGTGAGGTCATTTTGTCTTAAGTGAATTGTGCAGTATCCAATTTATTTTAATAAGTATAAGACAAATGTTCCATTGCATAAAGGAGGATCCAAGATTGCTGAAGTTATAAAAGTTGCATAAATCTATGAAATCTATTTATGGAATCAGCCTCAGCCCTAAGAAACTCTCCAAACCTCAACAAATTTGGTTGTATGAGACTGCCCCAGATTTGGGAGGCTTACATCAGTAGACCTTCAGCCCAACGGCCAAGAACACTTACTTAACCCGCTAGGGGGCACCATCAGGACTTTTTTAACAACTGTTAGTCATTATGAATCAAATGAAGTAAAAGCAAGATAAGAAAGAAAATCAACTAGATTTAAGCAACTTTTATAACTTCAGCAATCTTGGATCCTCCTTTATGCAATGGAACTTTTGCCTTCCTTCCATTCCCTTGGGACTGCCAGAGCTTAGACTTAAATGGCAGTGGCCTAGTCAGTGCCACTGCCATTTCACATTCTTGAAATATGCTAAATAGGTAAACTGAGAGGTATCTTGCATAAGTAAATTTTGCAATAAATCTGAAACCATCTGAATGAATAAGCAAGTTTTTTTAAAAAAATATGCTGTAAGAAAAAACTGGAAAGAGTAGTGATGCGGTGAAGTTTGCTGTTAAATATAATAGATAAGCAACAGCTGCTATTAACTGAATTGTTCATTAAAATATTTGTTTACAGTATTTGAATTACAGGCTAATTAAGAATGTTCAGAATAATTTTAAAAAAGCTTTTTTATATAAAAAGGTATTGGGATAACAGAAATGAATTCTCACAATCACCTCTTCAGAAAAAATTTTGGATGTTCCAACTTTGGTTCATAGCATAAAGTGGAGAGCATGTAATCTGCTTACTGTTATAGGACAAAGTAATGGAAAATTAACTATGTATCATATCTGGGATATTCTTAATAAGAATCACTTAATAAGCTTTGAACAGCATGATTTTTGTATAGGATGATTTTTGACAAATCTGCCTATTTTTTTTGTGAGTTGGAAATAGACTAGTTAGTGGCTGTGAGGTGATTTACTTGGATTTTAGTAAATCATTTCACATAACTTGATTAAAATACATCCAGTAGGTCCTGTTGATCATAAATTCACAGTCTACATACCACAGTTTTAGTATCCTCTTTTACACCTTCTTTGCATTCTCACTATATCTCTTCAGAACCAGAGACCTAACTGAGATTGTATTAAAGCCTTTAAAGAGACAAAATGACTTCTTTATCCTTTCATGTCAATGTTCATTTTACCATTGCAATTAACCTCTGAGTTGTATTTGCAATCTTTTCTATATGGCCTTGAACTTCAACTTCTTATCTACAAAAACTCCAAGCTCCCTGGCCTGATCATTTCTTCTAATTTAATACACCAATGGATATCTCAATATACCAAAATGCATAACTTTACATTTATTAACATTGAACTGACAGCCATTTTCACATGATGATTCTAGCCTATTAAAATCATTCTGCAAGTACTGGATATCATTTGCATTTCTGATTGCCTTGCCTATCTTGACATCATCAGCAAATAGATGTCTCCTGTCAGATCCTTTCAAAAAGTTGATGTAAAGATTGAATAACAGTCGACAAGAACTGATCAGTGAGGTTCACCACTGGCCTCCTTAAATTTTGCAGATTCACATTCCCTATACGTTTTTTGATATGTAAGTTAGCCATTAGTTTATAATCTAATTCCATATCCTCCATCTTATGTAATGGCATGCTATGCTGTATCTATTCCCTTTATCCAACTCAGCTGTAACATTATTATAAAAGCAAGTTAATCAAACATTATCTTCCCATTGTAAACCCATGCTGTTTGTTGCACGTTATAGATTCTCCATCAATTCATTTCTGTATATGAACTCTTGCCAACTTTTCCAAAATCATAAACCACATCAGAAATACTGATTAAATTGATAGACACATCAGTCTTTACACCACCCTTGTGTAATGGGATTATTCTTTCCATTCTTGGAATCTTCCCTGTACCGAGACTCAAATTATACAAGATCAAAGTCAAAGCCAGTTCAACTGGACACATTTAGCATCTGTATTTATATCCCATTGTATAATGGGATATAAATTTGGCCTGTATTGCCAAATACTTATTCAGTTTATGCAATAGTTCTAGTATTTCCTCTGCATACACCAGAGTGTCTACATGCAGTGAAGAGGTAGAATTAAGCTCAATGTTGCATACACCAGGTTGATAGCTTTTAGCAAAATGGGCACTTCTTAGTTGAACACTCTTCTGTATCTGCTATCTGCATACCACTTTCATTCAATAGTTATTCATTCTTTTATTTGCAACATGATAGAATTCTTCTGAGCTATCTTTGGTTTGCAGAGCCAGCTTCTTTTCATACCAGTGCTTAGTTTTCTGTACAATACTTGTAAATCTTTTGGCCTACACTGTATAATTTTCATAACTGAGTCATCCTTATGCACTCAATATTCCTTCCACATCTTTTTCTTAAAAAATCTCTTGCTTCATAACATTTACACACCGATTCACATCTGATATTATTGAATCAGTATTGTATTCTTTAATTCTCTCTATATGCTGCCAATATCCTTCCAATGTAGTGACCTGTAGAATGGAATACATTGGAATATTCTTTTCTTTTGGTAACAATTTCTCACCTTGTATTTTAACATGCAGCCTTTTCTTGTGAAATGTCCATGTCAGTACAGCCTGATTGTGTTACTAATTGGAGACAGAACAGTCACATCTTTAATTGAAACTCCCTGTGACACTATAATCAAGTCTAATACTCTTTGACCTGAAGCGACTTCTGTTAAATGCTGCTTAAGGAGTAATTATTTTTTAACAGTTTAATAAATATGGCTTCATTCTTCATTTTTTCTATCCAGTCGATAGTTGGATAATTAATCACCTAAGATTAATTGTTTAGCATACATTAGGGTTGATTTGGCAATGCATTTTATGCACTGTCAATTGATGTATTAGGTATGCAACAACAACCCACCTCACACCAGATAGCTTCAAATCACTGCTACATAGAATATTGTTATTAATATGGCAATTATTGCTTTCTTACTCTGCTCCCCCATCTTGTTTATCCTTCCTAAAACTACTGTTCCTTTATACTCAATACCAATTAGTATATCTGTCTCTGAGAACCTTCCTAATACCAACAATTTGAAGCCATAAGGTATTAACCAATGTAATAAATCCAGCTACTCCTTTGTTTTTGATACTCATGGTATCTGTGTATAGATATAAATTACCTTTTCAATACCCCTGTAGTCCACACAACATTGTTGGACAATTTTCAGATCTTTAAAGTTCAAACTAGAGGAACTAGTTTCCCTCTATTCTTCCCTCAAACTCATTTTCACACATCGGAAAACTTGCATCATACCTTCTACATAGCCTGTGCATTGAATCATTTGTTGTTATAGCCCTTCTTAATTCAGTAATGATTTTTACTTGCTCACCTCCAGCAATCTTCATATCCTCTCTCATGCTATATTTTTTGTTAGTTAAATTATTACCTATGAGAACTACAATCTTTCTTCTTTTCTCTTTTTCAACTGCATTTGTTAAATTTTTCATTTCAGCATTTTGATTCATCAGCTATTGATGATCCTCCTAGTACTCAAAAGTACTAGGAGGATCATCAATAGCATGTTGGCCTGGTTGGCGAAGTGGTTAATATATCTTCTCTCCAATGAGTGGGTTGTTGATTTAAACCCCACCATGGGAATGGATGTTTTGGATTGTCTTCAGGTGGGAGATGAACTATCCAGTCTGAGCAGGCTATCTTGTTTACTGGAGGCTTGGAGTGGCTTCAAAAGTGCTGTGTTTGGTCTCTAAAGTAGTTTCTGGTGGTTTAATATAGAATATATATATATACTAAAAAAAAAGAATAATACAAATATATATATACCGGGTGATCCAAAAGTCACAGAAAAAGTAAAAATTCAATAATTCAAAAAGTATAGACAGTAGCACAATGCAGTTTTCACAGAAATGCACAGAAAGACATGGGTTTTTTTTTAATAATGAAAAACTTTATTGCCAGAATAGTTACATTTGTCACCGACAGGTGACGCTGTAGCGGTCCCGAAGCTGCTACCTGTCGCTATTTAAACCGTCAGCTACGGTACATAAATTTTAAATGTAGTGAATACTGAAGTTAAACTTTCAGCATTTAACATTTATTACTGAAGTTAAACGTTCTGCCAAGGTGAGGCATGTTATCGTTACGAGATAAAGCACTTTTAGTTAAGTTGTATTATCAGAACTCCGAATGTGCAAGTATGGTTTTGCGCACCAATCGTTTGATGAGGGGTATTAGAAGTGGAAAGGGAGGATGTCTTGTTCCTCACTGATAGCTATGATGGAAAGGTTTGAGGACACTGGCAGTTTGGAAGCACGTGCAAGAAGCGGGAGACCCAAAAAAACTATTGCAGTTGTGCAAAAGGTCGAACACAAGACTGACACACAATTGGCAGGTTCCGCACATGGGGAATGCAGTGTGCGTGAAATTTCAAGACGAACTGGCATTTTGTACGGGACTGTGTGGCGATCACTCAGGATCATCCTGAAGAGGTATCCTTACAAAATCCAAACACGTACAGGAACTGAAACCAACCGATTTCGAGAGACGTCATGAATTTGCAAATTGGGATTTTCAACAGATGGAAAACAATGCAGACTGGCTGTCAAATGTCCTGTGGACTGACGAGGCACATTTTTCGCTTAATGGAAGTGTAAATGCACACAAGTGTCACATCTGGGCAAGAGAGAACCCACACGCGAATTTGGAAACCCCTTTGCATCATCCAAAGGTGACAGCATGGTGTGGGTTCACTGCGTCATTAATTATAGGCCCCTTTTTCTTTGAGGAAGTCTACAGCGGTACATTTCGAACTGTTTCTGTCATAGGCGAACGTTATGCAGTGCTTTTAAGAGACAGCATCATTCCCTCCTTGCAAGAGAGGCAAGCGCTCCATAGTGTAACATTCATGCAGGATGGAACACCTCCACACATCACAGGTCCTGTCCAGCACCTGCTGCGATCGACATTTGGAGATGACCATGTCCTCGGTCGCTCTTTCCCGCACGAATGGCCACCAAGATCTCCAGACCTTGCACCTTGTGACTTTTGGTTATGGGGCTACTTGAAGTCACAGGTGTACAAAGTTCAGCCGATGTCATTGGCCATGTTGAAAGAAGCTATTCGCCATCATGTGACAGGAATTACAGCTGAAACCCTCTTCAATGCTATGCAGGGTGTCGTGCCACGTCCGACGTCCATTCTCATGAATGATGGCCGTCACATTGAACATTTGTAATCCTAGCTGCATTGTGAACTGTGCTGTGCCACTGCAGAAACTACTGACGCAACTGAAGTGCCACCTGTCGGTGGCAAACGTAACTATTCTGGTAATAAAATTTTTCGTTATTAAAAAAATCCCATGTTTTTCTGTGCATTTCTGTGAAAACCGCATTGTTCTACTGTATACTTTTCGAATTATTGAATTTTTACTTTTTCTGTTACTTTTGGATCACCTGGTTTATATGTTACTGTGAAAGACTGAAATTAGAGAATGTCAGTATTCTCCGGTGAATGTCGACACATACCAAATACGTCAGTGAAAGACCGACATATTTGGTTATGTTATTATACATTCGAACCATCGCCGGCATATGTCATGTGTTCCACGACTAAATGCAGTTGTAAAAGCAAGGGACTTGTGCAATTCAAAGTGTCATAACAGTTTAAGTTGTAATAAATAAGATTGCATAACGTTAATCACATAATTTATGTGTAAGTTAAGTTTATTATTAGTATTATTTTCTTTTTTGTCCTATTTTGACATATATCATAATATTATTTCTCCTATTTTGACATAAAAATATTTTTATTCAACATTCACCATCAGTGCATGCTGAATGTCGACATTTGCCGGTGTTAGTGAGAAATAATGATATTCAGCAAATATTTCATACATACACCAAGCGACTATGTGAATGCTGACATTCACCGGAGAATGTCGACATTTGCCAGATATCGGTCTTTCACAGTAACATACACACACACACACACACACACACACATATATATATATATATACAGTCTGCCAAAAAAATGTACACACTTTAACAGATGTCATCTATGGACTTTTTCAAAGTTGGATCAAATTACGGTAGCAATGTGTAGTATGATGTTCTCTCAAAAGATGTCATTACTCACATTAATACTAGCATTAACACATGACTGGTACGACAGTCAAACAAAATGGCTGAGGCACGATTGTCGTTCAAGGAATGCAAGACCATTTTAAAGTACTATTTCAAATTTGAGAATGTTGTTGAAGTGCAACAACAATGGAGGCGTGAGTTTGCAACACAACCTCCAACATGCTTGACAATTGCACGTATTCATGATAAGTTTGAGACCCATGGTACCATGTGTGATGTGCAGAAGGGAAGATCCAGGAGGCCTTGCACAGCAACAAATCCTGCTTCCTTGGCTATGGTGTTAGAACAGTTTTTACACGCTCACCACAGAAGCTTACCACACAATTGTGCACATGAGACAGGAGTTAGCAGTGCAAGCATACAGCGCATTCTTAAAGCCACTAGATGGAAAGTTTACATCCCAAGATTATTACATGCAATGAATGAAGACGATCCTGATTGAAGAATGCAGTATTGTGAGTGGTTTCAACACATGGTAGATGAGGAGTTTGTGAGGAAGATGGTTTGGTCTGATTAAGCACAATTTAAGCTTAATGGAACAGTGAATCGGCATAAATTGTGTTTACTGGACTCCAGAAAATCTGGGTGTTCATGTGGACAAGGCAGTCGATTTACCGGTGCTCAATGTCTGGTGTGGATTGTCATCTAGGGGTTTAATATGACCATTCTTCTTTGAAGGTGCTGTTACTGGTCAAGTGTACCTAGACATGCTATCTATTCCAATGTCTTTAACAGGCCTTTAAGGCCCACAACCTTCCAAGCATGCTTGGATTTCATAACCGAAATATGAGGATAGAATGGTCACTCCTATGCCTCAAGGTATTCTTGGCTGTATTCCTGTGTGTTCACGGGGCCGGTTTGCTTGCTTGCGGGATGAAAAACACCAGATAAACTGGCGGAAAAAACCCTACTGCCTGCGCCCAAGACCGGCTAACTTGGCTATGGCTGAGGAAGATCCTTCAGCTCCTCACGTCACCGACGGGAATCGAACCTAGGACACTCCTTCCCCAGGCATATGGTTGCAAAGCGCAAAGCCACTAGGCTAACCGTGTGGACCTAGACATGCTATGCACATCCATTTTACCTGCCATTCATGCACTTTATAGGAATGGTCAATTTCTCTTCCAACAAGATGGTGCACTATCACCAAAACATGAGAGCTTACCTCAATGAGAGTTTGCAGGGACAATGGATAGTTCAAAGAGGTGTAGTTGAGTTCCACACCTCCACACATTCTCTTGATTTAACACCCTTGGACTTCTACCTATGGGAGACTCTAAAAGATGTAGTGTATCGTAGAAAACCAGCTACATCACCTGGTAGCCCTTCGGAAAGAAATTGAAACAGCATGTGCAGTAATCCAACCGGGCATTTTGGCCAACATTGCCCATGCAGTAGTTCACCATAATAAGAAGTGTCTGGATACTAATGGTAACTTGTATTCATCCCTTGATGTCTGTATAAATTTAATATTACAATTTTTATACAGGTTTTTCATTTGCTGAAGTGTGTATATATTTTTTTTGGCAGACTGTATGTGTATATATATATATACAGACAGACACACACACACACACAAATATATATATAATAAAAAGTACATTGACATGTATGGATAAGGAGATGGTTGTACATCTATATAAGGCATTGGTCAGATCACATATGGACTATTGTGCTCAGATTTGGTTACCTAGTTTTCATTGTGGTGTGAAAACACTAGAGGGTCCAAAAACGAATAACCAAAGTGATATCAGGACTCTGAACTATTGGTTATAAAGAGTGTTTGAGAGAATCTGGATTACAGAGGTTGGAAGATAGGAGGAAAAGAGAAGATATGATAGACCTTCAGATTAGCTAAGGGATTCTATTAGATCAATACAGAAGAAATGATAAAAGTGGATGTTAAGATGGGAAGAACCAGGGGCCATCTCGCTGGAAGTTGTATAGGGAAGTGGTGAAGAAGGGAATGAGGAGTAGATTTTTTACATGAAGAGTTGTTAGTGTATGGAATGCATTGCCTGAGTTCTTTATGAGTGCAAGTAGTGTAAATAACTTCAAAGCTTATTACAATAGACATGTTGCTGGTTGAGTGGGTCTCCCACGATGAGGCTGTTGACTCCATGGAGGTTGCCGAGTGTGTTTTTTACCACTGTGCTGTGAAGAAGCACAGTGGTAAAAAACACTGACCAGGCATGCAGCCAGGAATACATATCCATACTTGAAGTAGAAAAAGCCATCAAAAGCCTGAAATGTAGAAAGGCAGCAGGAGTAGATGATATTTGACCAGAAATGCTCAAATATGGAGGTATAAAAGTCGTACAGTGGCTGCACTGCACAGTTCAGAGGGACGAATTCCAGATGACTGGAGTAGAGCTCTCATAGTATCCATATATAAAAAGGGAAATAAAACTGAATGTGAGAATTACAGAGGAATTTCATTGCTTAGTGTTCCTGGTAAGATATATGCAAGTATACTTGATAAACTGTTGAGAAGGATTGTGGAAGAGAAGTTTGGTGAAAAACAAGCTTGATTCAGGCCAAATAGAGGCTGTCATGATCAGCTTTTCACTTTACGACAGATAGTTGAGAAATCATGGGGATATAACAAAGATCTGCATTTAAATTTTGTAGATCTTGAAAAGGCATATAACAAGGTGCCAAGGGAGAAGCTATTCCAAAAGCTACAGTTATATGGTGCTAATGAGGCATTATATCAAGCAATACGTAGTCTTTATTTGAGTTGTAAGTCTGCAGTTAGAATTGAAGCAAGTACAGGAAGATGGTTTAATGTTAAATCTCGTGTCAGACAAGGATGTACAATATCCCATCTGTTATTCATTATCTATATGGATCACATTATGAAGGAAAGTGGTATTAAATCTGATATCAAAATTGGAGGTGTTAATCTCAGCTCTTTGCTTTATTCGTATGTTATACTTCTATATAAATCCACTACAAGTCTGCAAGATTCTCTGACTAAATTGAATAACTGTTGTAATAGATATGGTATTGAGGTCTGCATTAAAAAGACAAAGACAGTGAAAATAGGCAGAAACATTGAAAATATCAATTGCATGGTGAATGGAGAACTTATAGAACAAGTAAAACATTTCATCTACTTAGGCACGATTTTTAGTGAAGATGGTAAGTTAAATATGGAAATAGACAATAGAATCAACAAAGCTGGTATGGTAGGAAGTCAACTGAATAAATTTATTTGCAATAAGAGAGAAATTAGCTGTATACAACACAGTGTTTAAACCAGTTTTAACTTATGGATCTGAGGGCTGGTTTAGAAGTAAAACACTTGACCAAAGACTAGAGACCGCAGATGTGAGAGTCCTGAGAAAGATTGGGAGAACTTTATATTGTCAGCTTCCAGGAATGCATTAGCAGAGCTAATCTCATCTGACTGTCTCACTTAAGCAAGACCGTCAGATTAGCAAAACAGGTGTTCTCTGCCAGTTTGGCAGGAAAAAGACCCAGTGGAAGACCAAGATATAGATATAGATATGGATTGATACAGTAAAAAGTGCCTTAGAAGACAGAAATATAAGACCTGATAATATTGGAGTCTTGACATTTAACAGACTAATTTGGAGGAAAATTGTTGATAAGTTAGTAATGATGTAAATTTTTCATGTAGTACTATCATATCCTGTGCACCTAGTACATATCAGGAATTTGATGATGATGAAAAAT
Source organism: Typopeltis vanoorti (assembly GCF_054136105.1). NCBI lineage: Eukaryota > Metazoa > Arthropoda > Arachnida > Uropygi > Thelyphonidae > Typopeltis > Typopeltis vanoorti. Next base: position 70,527,486 of record NC_143555.1, read on the forward strand.
TGAAAATCTCCATTTATAGAAAACCCACTCACAGCAGTAGATTTTTTCATGCACAATCTCATCATTATCTGCCAAAACTTGGCATTGTTTCTATACTAAGCAAATGTCCTTGCTCGCTCCCTCTGTGAAGAAGAGGATATCAACAAAGAACTAGTTTCTTCTTGCTACCATTTCAGAAAAATAGTTATTCTAAACAGAACGCTGCTATTCAATCCATCTCCTTGCAGTATCGAAGACAGAAATAATGTAAAAGACGATATAATTACCATCAGCTCAGTTTCTTCTAAGTTAGCTCAAGTTCCAGACTTCTTTTTCTCCTCTGCCCAAGCTCCATTTCTTACTCAGTACAGATAAACAGAAACATAACAGCTTAAAATATCCCATCGTTTACCTTGTTTGGTACAACTGTAACATAATTTGATCAGACTGAAAAATCCTTTGAATCCATCTAGAAAAGCATATGGCAGAACTGGAGCCAGAGCACTGTCTGATGACATCCTCAATTCTGCTAACACTAATGACAAACTATTACTCACCCAGTCATATGGAACAAATCCAAAGAAAGCATCCTCAGTCCTGTACATCTTGGCTATAATCTGATTGTCACTGCGCTGCTATCCAACTATGGCATTAACAAGATCATGAATGCGTGTATATGCCAACCAATAGAATGCTTTCGAATGTCAATATGCTGGTGTTTTAATTTATAGTTATTCTCTCACAATGTTTGTTTCTGTTTCTCTCTTACTCATATAATGCACCCAAAATGAAACTATGAACATATGGCAGAACTGGAGCCAGAGCACTGTCTGATGACAACCTCAATTCTGCTAACACTAATGACAAACTATTACTCACCCAGTCATATGGAACAAATCCAAAGAAAGCATCCTCAGTCCTGTACATCTCGGCTATAATCTGATTGTCACTGCACTGCTATCCAACTATGGCATTAACAAGATCATGAATGCATGTACATGCCAACCAATAGAATGCTTTTGAATGTCAATATGTTGGTGGTTTAATTTATAGTTATTCTCTCGCAATGTTTGTTTCTGTTTCTCTCTTACTCATATAATGCACCCAATGAGGACTTCTAAGAAAATGAAACTAGTTGTGTGGTTTATTTAAATAAAATATAGTTTTTCTATTTTTATTTCTTGGCTTCCAGTCATTTCATGTACTTCAGATGTCTCTCAGCCGAGTAAATCCATCATACTGGGTTGCCATAAATTAACTTTTTCTCTTTGGAGGTATCTGTAGCTAAAACTAATACATGGAGCGAGACCACATTTTATATTGACACTTTCGAAGGCATGGGGAGATGAATTCTGCGAAAAAAAGATTTAGTACCAAAACTTGTTGATAGGAGAAATTTTGGTACTGGCAGAGCCAAAAGCAGTCAGATATTTGCAGTAAACGCAGATAAAAAGGATTATGCAAATTTTACTGTGCATATGTGACAGCAGTGCCACCAATTCCACTTAAAAAGGGATTGAGAACGCTCAGGCAGTTATTCGAATGACTGACGAATTGTGCTCAATATGCGTCCTATCTTGCCTCAAGTTATCAGTCAGTTCTTTCAGAAGGCATGGCCGCCTCAATCCCCGGACATCACTCCATGTGACTTTTGGCTGTGGGGGTATTTGAAATCCATTGTGTATGTTGGTGGCATTCCCAACTTGCATGTCTTGAAAGAGAACATAAACGGGCTGTTATGAACATCCAATCTGACTCCTTACGCTCAGCTGTAGAGCATGTTGCACACCGGATGCAATTTGTTGTACACAAGAAAGGTCAGCACATTGAAAATCGTGTATGTGGTCCAGAGGACCCTGATTCAGATGAATGAAACATTATTTCCTGTGAATTCAATCACTACATTAATTTCTGTGTCTCTTGCAAGTTGTTGTTGTTGTTTTAGTTTAATTATTATTATTATCATTGTAACGCCGCTGTCGCTTACACCGTCGAAATGTTATTATTCCATTTTATCTGCCTTTAATGTTATTTTCGGCTCCGAAAGTGCCAAAATTTCCCCTATCGACGACTTTTGGTAGTAAATCTTTTTTTCGCAGAAATCATTTCCCCATACCTTCAAATATAAAATTTGGTCTCATTCCGTTTATTGATTTTAGCTACAGATGCCTCCAAAGAGGGAAAGTTATTTTATGGCCACCCTGTGTGTGTGTGTGTGTGTATCAGCTAACACCTTTTATTCCCTTATAGGGAGTAGGCGAAGCCTTCATACCCTGTCTAGCTTTTGGAGACTGAATGGGCAGTTCAATCTCCACCGGTAGCTAATGAGAGATAGCTGACCCGTGTCTATTGCTAATTATAGCAGCCACCGATGAAGAGGCTGGCAAACAAGTGCTGCCATCTCTTGGTACCTAACCCTAACAAGATATGTTACTGTCTGAAATAATATGAGTACTACGGTCGATTTTCTTGAGTTTCCAGGAGGAAAAACCCACTTGCCTGTGCCAGGGATTGACTAACTCGGGAACCGGTCAAAGAAAGGCTTATTTGCTTGGCATATTTAAATAACTTTCATAATTATAGGTTATTTTTATGGCTTGAAATTACCAGATTTTTTTTTCTTCTGCATAGTTTTTGGTTTCATGTTATGATTTGTCACACTTTTGAGCAAGTACAACATGATGCGAGATGTTTTATGCCCTATATTAAGTTCCTCCATTCGGCGACTTGACTTGAATTTAAGTCTAACTTCAAGCGACCAAGCTCAGAGGACGCAAGTGACACTGAGCTACACAGGCTATATATATATATATATATACATTTTTTACTGTAGGCATACAACTTTTGATGAGTGGGAATCAAAAAAAATATATCCTTTACATTCTGCTTTACTTACCTGATTATTGTTATCCAATAATATCTTACTGGCTTCAGTGCTTTGTTTCTCCTTTTATTAATTAAGTTTGTTGCCTCTAAATGTTTCTTGACTTTTCTGATTCCTCTGTTTTCTGCACTATTATTTATTTTAGTCTTGATTTCAAAAGTTAATTCATTTCAATATCCTCATTAATTTTGGTACTGCCATGCTTCTTTTCATTAGAGCTAGCCTCTTGTTTTCAACTTCACTGTTCAGACTAGCATTCCTCTTTGTTGCTGCTCTGTTGTTCTTGTAAGTTTATATACCAAACATAATGAAAACACAAAACAGACTTCATAGAAACTTCATAGGAATTAAATAAACTGACCTTTTATGATATAACCTCAAATTCAATTTGAGCCCAACTGTATGACTTTATATTCTTTTGAATTCATTCACCAAGAGAAATTCTAAATACTGTAATATTACCTATCAGAAATGTCTGTATCAATTTGTCAGCCTGATTGGCTAAGTGGTTAGTGTACCCAATCTCCAACCAACAGGTTGCTGGTTTGAATCCTGATATGAATGGTTGTGATTGTCTTCCGGTCGAAGATGAATTTCATTGCTTGGTGTGAGACCCACTTATTGGAGGCCTGAAGTGACTGAAAAGTTCCATGTTTGGTCTTTAGATCAGGGTTTTCAGACTATGTGAAAGTAAATTTTAAAAAAATATATATATAATTGATAAAAATGGGGGGGAAATTCTCAGCCCACCTGCAGTGCAAATGCACTATAAGTTTAGTAATAACTTTTTGTGGGTGGTAACCACAAAAAAAAAAAAAAAAAATTGTGCATATCAAGTTTTGAAATGCAGATTTTGCATAAAGCTCTACAGTTTATTTCCATCTTTTTTCCCATAGGCAATTTCTAAAAAATAAAATTCAAGGATTAGTGATTCTTTTCTTTATTATTTTGAAATACATTTTTTGACTTTTTACTATACTTGATGCTACAGCAAAATGCATTTTGTTTCTGTGTGGTAGTAGGAGGGAGAGAGAGAGTGCAAGTATAATTTTATTCACTAAGAATATTGTTTTTTTAAAAAAACAAGAGAAATATAAATGAAAAAAAGAAAGAGTGATATACATGGCAAATACCAGGAATTGTAGATTTGCTATCTAAGCTCAGTCAACATGCAGTTCATGTAACACCTAGGTGAATCATGTGACCATACATTATAATTCAGTTTCATTATTGGTTTGTTATTTTTTGCAGCAGATTCTCTCACACTTCTTTCCTTGCTCCTTCCCTCAATCAGAAATGCTTACATGCAAATTTAGAGAAAATATAGGTTGTGTAATTAATTTTGTGCCATAGTAATTTCTTGCACTACCCATAACACTGCAACTGTAAATTATTGGATATTTATTTGTAACAACATACTGTATTTGTATTTATTCATGCATCTTATTTTTTGCCTCCTTGAAGGTGTCAGTCATATGTAAATAGTTCATATCTCATGAATGCCTGCTGAAATATAATTCACTATATACTTAGTTTATATTTGCATGGTATATTTAATTAACTTTCATAATTATAGGCTATTTATATGGCTTGAAATTACCAGATTTTTTTTTTTCTTCTGCATAGTTTTTGGTTTTATGTTAGGATTTGTCACACTTTTGAGCAAGTATAACATAATGTGAGATGTTTTATGCCCTATATGAAAGTTTTAAGGATGGTTATTACTTTATGTTGTTTCCTATTCTAAGTATCTGGAGTTAAAGAATTTACTAAACAAGTCATAAGAATTTTTTTTTTTCTCAATACATCATCATCATCATCATCAAATTCCTGCCATGTACCCTCAAGGGGTGTACAGGATATGACAGTACTATATGAAAAAATTACATCATTACTAACTTCCTATCTACAATTTTCCTCCAAATCAGTCTGTTACTTGTCAAGACTCCAACATTATCAGATCTTATATTTCTATCGTCTAAGGCACTTTGTACCGTATCAATCCACCTATATCTTGGTCTTCCTCTGGGTCGTTTTCCTGCCAACCTGGCAGAGAACACTTGTTTTGCTAATCTTTCCTCTCCCATTCTATTTAAGTGACCATACCATCTGAGATTAGCTCTGCTAACGCATTCCTGGATGCTGACAATGTCAAGTTCTTTCCTAATATAATCGTTTTTAATATGATATTGCCATTGATGCCATCTGTTCACGCCTCTAATCTTTCTCAGAACTCTCATATCTGCGGTCTCTAGTCTTCGGTCAAGTGTGTTACTTCTGACCCAGCTCTCAGATCCATAAGTTAAAATTGGTTTGAACACAGTCTTGTATACAGCTAATTTAATGTTCCGACTAATTTCTTTCTTATTCCATATGAATTTATTCAATTGACTTCCCACGATACCAGCTTTGCTGATTCTGTTGTCTATTTCTATATTTAGTTTACCATCTTCAGTAAAAATTGTGCCTAAGTAGCTGAAATGTTTTACTTGTTCCACAGATTCTCCATTCACAACACAGTTAACATTTTCAATAATTCTGCCTATTTTCATTGTCTTTGTCTTTTTATTGCTGACCTTCATACCATATCTATTACAACAGCTATTCAATTTAGTCAGAGAATCTTGCAGACTTGTAGCGGATTTATTTAGAAGTATAACATCATCCGCATAAAGCAAAGAGCTGACATTAACATCTCCAATTTTGATATCAGTTTAATACCACATTCCTTCATAATGTGATCCATATAGATAATGAATAACAGAGGGGATAATGTACATCCTTGTCTCACACCAGATTTAACATTAAACCATCTTCCTGTACTTCCTTCAATTCTAACTGCTGACTCACAACTCAAATAAAGACTAAGTATTGCTTGATATAATGCCCCATTGACACCATATAACTGCAGCGTATTGAATAGCTTCTCTCTTGGCACCTTGTCATATGCCTTTTCCAAATCGACAAAACTTAAATACAGATCTTTGTTATATTCCCATGCTTTCTCGACTATTTGTCGTAAAGTGAAGATCTGATCCTGACAGCCTCTATTTGGCCTGAATCCAGCTTGTTCTTCACCAAGCTTTTCTTCCACAATTCTTCTCAACCGTTTCTCAAGTATACTTGCATAGATCTTGCCAGGAACACTCAGTAGGGAAATACCTCTGTAATTCTCACATTCAGTTTTATTTCCCTTTTTATATATGGGTACTATGAGAGCTCTACTCCAATCATCGGGACTTCGTCCCTCTGTCCAGGCTTTCTGAACTATGCAGTGCAGCCACTGTAAGACTCTTATACCACCATACTTCAGCATTTCTGGTCGAATATCATCTACTCCTGCTGCCTTTCCACATTTCAAGCCTTTGATGGCTTTTTTCTACTTCAAGTATGGATATGTATTCCTGACTGCATGCCTGGTCAGTGTTTTTTATCACTGTGCTGTCATCACTGCTTGTTTCATTTAGCAGTTTTTCAAAGTAATTACTCCATACTTCAAGGATATCTTTTTCTCCTGTTTTCATTTCACCTTTATCATCTCTAATTCCTTTTACAGCACTCTTTCCTCCATTCCTAAGCTTCTTCAACAACCTCCAGAATATTTTGCCACCTTCTTGATATTTATTTTCTATATTCTTGCCAAAGTCCTCCCATGACTTTTGTTTAGCTAGTTTTACACACTGTTTAGCTTTCTTACATTTGTCTCTGTATTCTGTAAGAGTAAAAGCTGACTTATTTGCCAGGAACTTTTGATATGCTTTCTTCTTTTCCTTCACTGCCTCTTTAACTTCCTGTGTCCACCAGGGAGTTCTGATTTTTTATCCTTGCACACAACCTCACCACATGCCTCTCTGGCAGAATCAATCAATGTTTCCTTCAGAGTTTGCCACTGAATCTCCAAGGTTTGATTCCTGTTCTCAAACTCTTTCATTTTCTTTTCAATAATATTTCTGTATTTTAGTCTACAGTTCACATCTGAGAGCTGCTCAACTTTTATTCGCTTTAAAACTTTCTTACATGTTATTCTTTTCAATATGAAATTCAATTTTATCCTGCTCAAGACTAAATAGTGATCACTTCCAATTTCAAATCCTCTGTACACTCTGGTGTCCTGCACCAGGGAGAAAACATCACTAACAACAATAACATAGTCAATGAGACTTTTCTTATTCCTAGCCTCTTCTCTCCATGTGAATTTGTGCACATTTTTATGTTGGAACATGGTGTTAGTAATAACCAGTCCATGTCCTGAGCAGAAATCCAACAGATATTTGCCATTATTATTAGCTTTGCTCTTTTCTCCAAATTTTCCCAAAATATTTTTGTGTCTCACAATCATTTCCTACTCTACTATTTAGATCCCCAACAAGGACCAACTTTTCCTTTTTCATTGTGTCAGTTGCTTTTTCTAAAGCCTCAAAAAATTCCTTCACTTCTACCTTAGTAGAACCTTCTGTGGGACCATAGGCACAAATAAGTCTCATTGTCCAGTTCCCCATTCTCATATTTGCCCACATTACTCTACTTGAGACTGACTGCCATTCAAGAAGATTAGCCTCGTATTTTGTGTTGAATACTATGGCTACTACTTCTTTTCCTTGATTGTCATTGCCTGAATATAACATTTTGTATTTATTGCACAGAAAGATCTCACCGGTTTAGGTCTTTTTTGTTTCAGTCACCCCTATTATGTCAATCTGGTACTTATCTAATTCCTCAGCTAGCTCCATTTCTTTGCCATTCAGGCTTCTTACGTTGATAGTACTGATCTTTAACTCTGGTGATGTTGAGTTGGGGTTTGTTTTCAGATTTGTTCCAGTAGCTGACTTTTCGCTGTTCGCCCTGGTTCCCTGGCGAAAACAACGGGGGCCTTGTTTAACCGGGCGATGCCCCAGCCGGCATGAAATTTTGTCATGTTGTACCATCATTTTTTATTTTGGTTTAACCAATAAGAATACAATTTGGTCGGCTAAATCCCAAATTGCCAGCCCATCCTCGTTCGTTCAGTATCAAAGTAGATACCCAACAGGGTGCACCACGAGAAGGTGAGGATTGGACATTAGGTCAGAACCCCTGGTCGGTTCTCCGCATTCCTTTAAAGGCTATGTGGAGGTCTCCTCTCAGTTATACAGCTTTGACCCTTAAGCACCCCTCTTAAAATTTTCATGTATCTCAATACATGAAAATTTAATTCTGGTAATGTGAATTTGTGCAAATAGGAAGACAAAACTTACCTTCTCTGATTTTGAATGACTATATTGTCTCTGCACCTTTTATGTATACTTTATTATATTTTACTTTCTCTAGGATATGTGCCTTTCTTCATTTTCCTGTTGAGATTACATGTTTAAAGAGAAATATGAGAACACATTATAGTATATAAGTACATTAATTATGTTTCTCTACCTCGAGCTGATATCTTCTTTAGGAAGTTAAAAACCAGAGAAATATGCAATTAAAAAATCTCTGGAGACTCATAAATAGTTATTTTAAAAACAATCTAAACATGGGGGGGGGGGTACATCTTAACTGTGTGAATTAATCAGTGCACTAGCTGTTTAGCAGTCTGTTGTGCATAGCATTTAGATGATTTGTTATTGTAAATAAAAGTCCTTTTGTGGTATAATCATGAGAAATTTCCAAATATCTAAAATGAGATCTTGGTTTCTATTAAGAGTACTGTGATAAGAGGGTTGTTATGCAAATAAAGCATCAAGATAGATAACCACTCCATGTTGCGGTGGTCTGTGAGGATGTGAGAAGCAAGGCCTCATTTGTCTTTCCTTTTTGTGTTTGATGCTGCATGAGCAAAAGTTCTTGTATCCATTAGGGAGTTCTTTGGAAAGGAAAATTGTCTTTTCAGGACTGCAGAAAAATCTTTAAGCATCTACTGATAGGAAAGCAACTCTAATAACAATTTTTAAAATGTGAGTTATGTCTGGAGGATCTTCCTTGTATAAAAGAGATGGAAGGTTTATACTTGACTTCATGTATAAATGCTTCATAAGAACATGTAGGTTTTTAAAGAATATTTTTTGAAAAATGAACATCCACCAGTGATATTGAACAGTAAAGGAAGGATAAATTGGGCCTTTGAACAGAAATGGACAGTTGAACAGTAGTGTTGTCTCTGAGTTATTTCTTTGGAATTGGCTGCACGTAGGCTTGTTTCTGTGCTATAGGGTACATATCAATTTGGGAGGAAATGTTGAAGATGGTCATGTTAACACATACCCCCCCCCCCCCAAAAAAAGTGAAAAAAAGCACAATAAACAAAAAAAAAATGAATAAAACAAACTATGAATTTTTTATAAGAGCTGAAAAATAATAAAAGGAACAAAATCGGATGCTACGAATTATATATGGTTTAATCCTTTATCCAAGTGTAAGCAAACAAAGTTTGTGCCTGAAGTAATTTTAGTACTGGGGCAACTCATGGCACAGGTGGTATGACTTCATCACTTGCTTTATTATCCCATAATGCAAAGCACATCTCCTTTAGGAAGTTAAAAACCTAAAAAAGTAAATACCAAATGTACTTTGCATTATGGGATACTAAGGCAAGTGATGTGAAGTCACACCACTAGTACTGAAATTACTTCAGGCGCAAACTTTGTTTGCTTACACTTGATTAAAGGATTAAACCATATATAATTCGTAGCATAACCAAGTGGAAAACAACTTCCATCAAAATCTGATGCTTTAAACAAAACAGTCAGCACCTGTTATATTGCTGGCTTGTCATGCATATTTTTCGTTCCTTTATTTTCCTGTCCTGTAAAATTCTGTTTGCTTATTTTTTCAGTATTGGTTTTATTTACTTTTTTGGCTATCTGTTAAGTATTTCTCCATTCCATTATTGGTCCTTCATGTTCAACTTCTAATTACATACTGTTTCATCTCTAAGCAAGTACTATTGCTTGCCATCTTAACATGCATTAGACATGTTAATTTAATAATCCTTTATAAAAATAAATCTAATTTAAATTAAGGTCTCTTTAACCTAGTTGTAATGGAGGGATTTATTTTATTTCTTTGATTTTTAGTTTGATATCAAAATATTAGGAGTGAAAATTTTCATCTATTTACTATTACTATTTTTTCTTTTGGAATAAGTCTTGCAGTTTGTAGGTGTTTTGGTAACAGTGTAGAAAATTAGTGATTACTGTTTTGGCACAATTTTAAGAAAAACATCACTTAGTCAGTTACAAGTATAAATAAAGTAAATTTGTCTAAATGCCAGCCACAGAATGAAGATATTGACATCTTTTGATAATTTACCTATGAGAGATTTGTATTTGTGTTCATTCTCAGAATACATCTTATCTTACAGATTACATGATTCTTCATTAAAAAAAATGAAGTTATTTTAACTTAGTGAAAATTTGGATTTCAAAGAAGTGGCATTGATAAGTGTACATATGAGAGGTGGGGGGGATGAAAAGTTCTGATAAACAACTAGAACAAAAATGATATTAAAGCAATTGATATAAACACAAGAAAGAAAAAGAACAAATTATTACAAATATAAATTTAATATCATTTTTATTCTAGGTGTTTATCAGTTCCAGACCCCCTCCCCCTACCCGCTCATGTATGTTTTTTAGTATAAAATTCTAAGTGCAGTGTTTTTATTGATGAGATTTAGATTTCATAAATTTTATTCTAGTTGTATGCTGAAAAGGTAGCTGCAAGAGGCCTGTGTGCTATTGCACAATGTGAATCGCTCCGTTACAAGTTAATTGGTGGTCTAGCAGTTCGTAGGTATGTATTTTGGGATCCAAGTGCACATACTATTAATGATCTAAATTTAGTCATTGTTTGCATTATTACAATTTCATTGTGAATGAATATTTAAATAGGATGTGATTTGTATCTCTTGATGTCTCATTTTAGAAAGGCTTCAGTGATTTGTTTGATGCAAAACACATGGGCATTTATAGTTGATTTATAATTTACTACATAGGAATATTAACCACATGTCTTCATGTCTGTAGTAATCATCCACATAACAGCTTTAGCTAATGTTCAGGACATCCTACTGTAATCTTTGAGGTTTCTATGGTTTATTTAATAATTATGTTCTAATGTTACTGCACCTTTTTGAGTTTTTTTTTCTAAAATCTGTCTATCGATTTCTTTAGACTTGTCTTGTATATTTTCCTTCATTAACTTTATTATTCTTTATTCTTATCCGTTACCTTTCTATGTAGTCAGTTAATCTTAATTCCTTTTCTCTTGAAATTTCTAGAAATTTATTTGATTATTCCAGACAGCACCACTAAAAATCTCTAATTGGCATAAGAAATTAATTATACCTCCAGTAAAGCATCTCTATACAGTTAATTACAGTCGTGGCTAACTCCTAACATAAAGTTCGTACCAAGGTTTAATTTCTTTCCCGCTTACAGGATCGGATTTATTTAGGAACAGTGCAGTTGCTAAAAAGATCAGACGGCACTTCTTATAAATAAAACAAACATATTTATTCACACTAAGATAATAATACAATTTATACACTTAAATGATGTTACTATCATTTCTGATATTAGGGATGACTTAAACAAAAAAGACAAGAACTGGTGAGACCTTTCTTAACAATAAATACAAAATGTTATATTCAGGCAATGACAATCAAGGAAAACAAGGAGTATCCATAGTATTCAACACAAAATACGAGGCTAATCTTCTTGAATGGCAGTCAGTCTCATGTAGAGTAATGTGGGCAAATATGAGAATGGGGAGTTGGACAATGAGACTTATTTGTGCCTATGGTCCCACAGAAGGTTCTACTGAGGTAGAAGTGAAGAAATTTTTTGAGGCTTTAGAGAGAGCAACTGACACAATGAAAAAGGAAAAGTTGGTCCTTGTTGAGGATCTAAATAGCAGAGTAGGAAATAATTGTCAGATATACAAAAATATTTTGGGAAAATTTGGAGAAAAGAGCAAAGCTAATAATAATGGCAAATAAATATTGGATTTCTGCTCAGGACATGGACTGGTTATTACTAACACCATGTTACAACATAAAAATGTGCACAAATTCAAATGGAGAGAAGAGGCAGGGAATAAGAAAAGTCTCATTGACTATGTTATTGTTGATAGTGATGTTTTCTCCCTGGTGCAGGACACCAGATTGTACAGAGGATTTGAAATTGGAAGTGATCACTATTTGGTCTTGAGCAGCATAAAATTGAATTTCATATTGAAAACAATAACATGTAAGAAAGTTTTAAAGCGAATAAAAGTTGAGCAGCTCTCAGATGTGAACTGTAGACTAAAATACACAAAGATTATTGAAGGAAAAATGAAAGAGTTTGAGAACAGGAACTAAACATTGGAGATTCAATGGCAAACTCTGAAGAAAACATTGATTGATTCAGCTAGAAAGGCATGTGGTGAAGTTGTCTGCAAGGATAGAAAAATTAGAACTCCATGGTGGGCACAGGAAGTAAAATATAATATACTTTATTATATTTTACTTTCTCTAGGATATGTGCCTTTCTTCATTTTCCTTTTCAGATTACATGTTTAAACAGGCAGTGAAGGAAAAGAAGAAAACATATCAAAATTTCCTGGCAAATAAGTCAGCTTGTGCTCTCAGAGAATACAGAGACAAATGTAAGAAAGCTAAACAGTGTGTAAAACTAGCTAAACAAAAGTCATTGGAGGACTTTGGCAAGAACATTGAAAATAAATATCAAGAAGGTGGCAAAATATTCTGGAGGTTGTTGAAGGTGCTTAGGAATGGAGGAAAGAGTGCTGTAAAAGGAGTTAGAGATGATAAAGGTGACATGAAAACGGGAGAAAAAGATATCCTTGAAGTATGGAGTAATTACTTTGAAAATTTGCTAAATGAAACAAGCAGTGATGACAGCACAGTGATAAAAAAAACACTGACCAGGCATGCGGTCAGGAATACATATCCATACTTGAAGTAGAAAAAAGCCATCAAAGGCTTGAAATGTGGAAAGACAGCAGGAGTAGATGATATTCGACCAGAAATGCTGAAGTACGCTGGTATAAAAGTCTTACAGTGGCTGCACTGCATAGTTCAGAATGCCTGGACAGAGGGACGAATTCCAGACGATTGGAGTAGAGCTCTCATAGTACCCATATATAAAAAGGGAAATAAAACTGAATGTGAGAATTACAGAGGTATATCCCTACTGAGTGTTCCTGGTAAGATATATGCAAGTATACTTGAGAAACGGTTGAGAAGCATTGTGGAAGAAAAGCTGGGTGAAGAACAAGCTGGATTCAGGTCAAATAGAGGCTGTCAGGATCAGATCTTCACTTTACACCAAATAGTGGAGAAATCATGGGAATATAACAAAGATCTGTATTTAAGTTTTGTTGATTTGGAAAAGGCATATGACAAGGTGCCAAGAGAGAAGCTATTCAATATGCTACAGTTATATGGTGTCAGTGGGGCATTATATCAAGCAATACTTAGTCTTTATTTGAGTTGTAAGTCAGCAGTTAGAATTGAAGGAAGTACAGGAAGATGGTTTAATGTTAAATCTGGTGTGAGACAAGGATGTACATTATCCCCACTGTTATTCATTATCTATATGGATCACATTATGAAGGAAAGTGTTATTAAACATGATATTAAAATTGGAGATGTTAATGTCAGCTCTTTGCTTTATGCGGATGATGTTATACTTCTAAATAAATCCGCTACAAGTCTGTAAGATTCTCTGACTAAATTGAATAACTGTTGTAATAGATATGGTATAAAGGTCAGCAATAAAAAAACAAAGACAGTGAAAATAGGCAGAATCATTGAAAATGTCAAATGTGTTGTGAATGGAGAACCTATGGAACAAGTAAAACATTTCAGCTACTTAGGCAAGATTTTTAGTGAAGATGGTAAATTAAATATGGAAATAGACAACAGAATCAACAAAGCTGGTATGGTAGGAAGTCAATTGAATAAATTCATATGGAATAAGAGAGAAATTAGTCGGAACACTAAATTAGCTGTATACAAGATAGTGTTCAAACCAGGTTTAACTTATGGATCTGAGAACTGGGTCAGAAGTAAAACACTTGACCAAAGACTAGAGACTGCAGGTATGAGAGTCCTGAGAAAGATTAGAGGCGTGAACAGATGGCATCAATGGCAATATCATATTAAAAACGATTATATTAGGAAAGAACTTGACATTGTCAGCATCCAGGAATGTGTTAGCAGAGCTAATCTCAGGTGGTATGGTCACTTTAATAGAATGGGCAAGGAAAGATTAGCAAAAGAAGTCTTCTCTGCCAAGTTAACAGGAAAATGACCCACAGGAAGACCAAGATATAGTTGGATTGATACGGTACAAAATGCCTTAGACGATAGAAATATAAGATCTGGTAATGTTGGAGTCTTGACAAGTAACAGACTGATTTGGAAGAAAATTGTGGATAGGAAGTTAGTAATGATGTAAATTTTTCATGTAGTACTATCATATCCTGTACACCCCTTGAGGGTACATGGCAGGAATTTGATGATGATGAGAAACTTGCTCAATTGTCTTTCGACAAGCTCTGGATGATTTTTATTGATTGCCTGGCAAACCTTTTCGATGTTGTCATCATTTCTGCTTGTCGAAGGTCAGCCAGATCATGGTTCATCTTCAACTGACATGTCCTCATTTATGAAACGGGAAAACCACTTGTAGTCGTGTTTTACTTGTCCTGAAGCATAACAATGGTTTCAGCTGCATTTTACCCAAAAGAAAAAATTTCATGCACACTCTCTGTCACTTCTGGTCAGCCATCACAGAATTGCCAAAATTGCTTGTACTCACTAACAAAAAGCAGTCAAAACAGCAAACCAGTTCACACAGTATGATTCAATTTGCCAGACTGGCACATTAAAACTTTACACTCACCATGCCTAGCAGCATCTTCCATAACTAGAAAATGCATGCACTCCCAGTTCAGTTTCCGGTTGCTTTTGGCTATCTACACACACTACATAACTAGTCAGCATATAAGTTGTAGTATATAAATTTGTTGGCTGAGTGGATAATGTACCTTGCTCTCCAACCAACAGGTTATGGGTTTAAATCCAACTATGGGCATGGGTGTTTGTAAAAGTTTGCTCTGGACAAGCTTATATAGCTCCTTGGGTTCAAAAACAACTGGGTGGCACATAACAATAACATCAATATAGGCTCATACAGTGCATCCATAAGCTGCCACAATCTGAGTTTCAGCTGTGTATATACAGAAGGAAAGTTGAAACTCAGGTTGTTCCAGATTATGGGTGCACTGTATGAGCCTATATTGATGTTATTGGTTTTACAACTTGTACAGTTGTAAGAACAACTGTTGTTATGTGCCATCCAGTTGTTTTTGGCTCCTGGTGAGCCTGTGAACAAAGGCTGTCCACTCCACTCTGCCTCTTATCCTTTCTTTCAGTTATTGTAAGTTCTTTTGTGGTCTTCCTCTTATTCTCATTCCCTCAGTCTCCTCCAGCATAACTATCTTTTCCAATGATTCATCAGCTAGCATAGTATGACCTAAGTACATAGACTTCTGTTTAGCCATCATTCTCTCCGAGGAACATTTTGTCTTTATATTTTCTAAAACCTTATTGGTCATTCTTGCAGTTTATGGGATTCTTAATAGTCTCCTCCACACCCATAATTCAAATGAATCAATTCACTTTCTATCTTTCTTCTTAATAATCCGGCTTTCACATTTATACATCACTACTGATGTATAAAGACCAGTGCTTTGACAATTCCAACTTTCATGGCCTTATCCCTCTATCTTTCATAATTTTTGTCAGGTTTAACATAGCTTTTTTTTTTCCCATGACTATCCTTCTTTTAATTTCATCTTCACATATACCATCGTTTCTGATTCTGAACCCCATTAAATCATAACCTTCAACTATTTCTATTTTATTTCAGTCTATTGTAAATTCATTTAAATTGCCAGAAGCCATCACTTTTATTTTGCTGATGTTTAAATTAAGCCTGACTTTGTTACTTTTCATTTTAACCAATAGAATCAACTGCTTCAGATCTTCCTTAGTTTATGCTATGAGGGTTGTAACATCTGCATATCTTAAATTAGTTTTTTTCCACCAGTCTTAATTCCAGCTGGATCTTTGTCTAAATCAGGTATTCCCATTGATCTCATTACAATCCACAGTCTGTCGTGATCAATGCAATCAAAAGCTTTCTTATAATCAATAAAACATGAATACTTCCTTCTGAAATTCCATAGAGAAAAAAACACTGCATATGTTCCTAATTATTAGTCAGTTCATTGCACTTGCAGTGATTTTATACATAGATTATAAATGCAAAAGTTACAGAGGATAGTTTCATTCTTTTCTATCCTATAGTCACTGAAAATGAACTTCATTTTGCTTCTCACCATACTATTTTTGTTTATTCTGTTGCCTGTATTCATATTTAATTTCCCATCTTCACTAAAAATTCAGCCTAAATAGTTTATTTTTTATTTTATTATATACATATTTATAGGTTCTCCACTGAGAATGCAGTGGAAGTTTTCTAAATTCCTGCTTATTTTCATAGTTTTCATCTTTAATGCCAAATTTATTATAGCAGCTATTCAGTTGAGTTAAAAAAATCTGAAAGACTCGCTTGATTTCTTCAGAAGTATAATATCCAAATAAAGTAAGCTTAATATGATAATTAGGTTTATTTATTTGGGACTTTTATGTTTGGTAAAAAAAAAATCAGTCACTTCACATTATGATTTTGGAAGTTTATTTTCCACTTGGTTAGACTATAATAAATTTAGTTTCATCCTTTATCCAAGTGTAAGCAAACAAAGTTTGCGTCTGAAGTATCTTCGGGACTGAGGCAACTCGTAGTAAAGGTGGATCGAGTGATGAGAGCTTGGTCCACCTTTACTACGAGTTGCCTCAGTCCTGAAGATACTTCAGGTGCAAACTTTGTTTGCTTACACTTGGATAAAGGATTAAACGAAATTTATCACATTATGGTTATTGTGCAGCATCCATTTTTTTTTTTATTAATTAAATTTCTTTTGAAGTTACTGGTTATGATATAATTTTATGTTTCAATTATGAAATTTCTCCTGTCACACACACACACACGCACACACACACACACACACACACACACACACACACACACACACACACACACACACACACACAGTAGAACTTGGTTATAATGAATTCCATGGGACCATATATATTTGTTCGTAATAACCGTTATTCGTTATATCCAAGAAGGTCATAATTTGAGCGAATTAAAAATGTTTTCAGATTTTTCTCAGCATAGGTATATTGGGTAACATAAATACATATGTGCATACATACATATAAAGAACAAACATTTATTTTTAAAACTTCACATTTTTACATAAAAAATCATCAAGCGTGCTTTGCTTTGCACAAGACGCATATTTCGTGCATTTGAAATTGTTCCTTATACCACTAAGATGCTTGAATATGTCGTCTGAACTTACAGATCGCGATTCCATAAATCTTGTTAAAATATGTAAAGCACTTTCTGCTTCACACCAGGTAACGATTTTCTCATCATTGCTATTTTCTTCCTCGGAGTCACTACTACTATTATCTTCTTCTGTTGTATGAGAGATTTGTTTTAAGATGTCAGCGTCTGTCGGTATACCCAAAGTTGCGATGCCATTATCAATGTCTATAAAATTATCAATCTCTGTGCACGTTTCAAAAATAGTTTTGTATTGTAGACGATGACACCAAATTCTAAGCATCACTCATTGAACGTATTGCGTGAAGTACACTGATCTTTGAGTCATAAGCATTTTCCGCGGATTTTTCTCTGCATTCTATCAGTTCCAAGACTAACAGACGATGAAAATGGGATTTAAAACATCTAATTATGCCTTGATTAAGTGGTTGCAAGACAGATGTCACATTCAGTGGCAAAAAAACAAGTTTTATGTTTGTGAAATTAGCCACTACAGGATGGGCAGGACAGTTGTCTATCAATAACAAAATTTTCTGGTTTTCACTGTGAAGATTTTTATCCCACTTGCGAATTTCATTTTCGAAAATTGAAGATGTCATCCAGGCCTTCTTATTCGCTGTATAATCAATGGGAAGTTTCTTTATATTTTTAAAGCATCTAGGCTTTGCCAATTTTCCAATTACAAGAAGCTTTCTTTCATCGCTACCGGTCATGTTCGCACAAACTAAAACTGTGAGTCTATTTTTGATAAGTTTTCTGCCAATGCATTTTTCGTTTTTAAATTGAAAAGTTTTATTGGGGTTTAAATTATAAAAAAAAACCCTGCTTTGTCTGCATTATAAATGTTGTTGTATCCATAGCTTCATTTGATGTCCAGTCAGAAACAACGTTTTTGTCAGTGGACAATGCCTCGCCACTTACTTTTGCGTAGACAATATTGTTTCTGTTCTTAAAGTGATCAATCCACCCATTGTTGCATTTAAAATCGCTATAACCAAGTTGAACAGCAAATTTTTTGGCTTGAACTTTTAAAATTGGTCCTCTAATAGGTAAGCCAGCGGTTCTTTGCACTTTAAGCCACGAAAGAAGTGCCTCGTCAACATCACTTTTATTACACTTTTTAAGTTTTTTACACTTTGATAAATTGTTTTCAGAAGCTTTCAGAGTCAACTCGCGATTCTTCCAAATTGTTGATATTGTAGATGGGGACAAACCATACTTCTTTGCTACTGTCAGATTTGATTGGCCACTTTCCACCTCCGGTATAATCTCTACTTTTTTGGAAACTGATAAAATTTTCCGTTTGACTCCCAACATTTTTCCACAACCAGAAAATGCGTATGTACGAAATGTGTATTATTCGTTCGTTATTCCCATGAAACGAATTTGTAATAAACATGAAATACATGCATTAAATCAAATGTAATTCAAATATACCTTCAAAATTATTCGTTATAAACGTGAATTTGCTGTAACCATGATTGTTATAACTGAGTTCTACTGTGTGTGTGTGTGTGTGTGTGTGTGTATATATATATATATATGTATGTATGTATGTATGTATCCTTCTATAGAAGTCGTATATTCTCATTATAGGGCCTGTTATGGTGTCTTACGATTTATCATGGAAAGTGGAGCTAAAGGATGTGAGGTAGTTGTTTCTGGTAAGCTCCGTGGTCAACGAGCAAAGTCCATGAAGTTCGTTGATGGTCTTATGATTCATAGTGGAGAACCAACAAATGATTATGTAGACACAGCTGTGCGCCATGTTCTTCTTAGGCAAGGTAAATATCAGAATGAGTTATTGAATATTCTGTATATAGTAGCAAACTTAGTATTTGCTCGAATGATTGTGAAACCCACTGCCTCGGACATTTTTTTATGTCTGAGGCAGTGTACATAATCTATGTACTTCAGATTGTGCCAAAAACAATTTTGTGCTTATGAAATCAGTTTGTTTTTCATTCAAATGACTTAAGCCTGTGAACTAGTCTTAAGAAATTCTGTGTGAATGTTATGCTGCTGGGATCATCTCATTGCCACATTACATAGAAAAGTCTTTGCATACTTATTTTTCTTAGGCATTTCCATTTGGCATTGGCACATCTAAAATTCACTACCTAAGAATTGTCTATCAAGGTGGAGTACCAGCTTCCATGGAAAATGGCTTTGTTAGATGGGTGCATAGGCTTATCAGTTGAGAAATGTAGTCTTTTTGATGCAATTGCAGTATATTTCACTAGTTTATTTTAAAATATATTATTTTAAAATAAAAATTAATTGAAATTGATGGAAGACTGAGGAAGGAGGTGGAGATTGCAAAGGAGCGATTTGGCTTCATGCCTGGTCGATCGGCCACAGATGCTATCTTTGGGGTACGACAGATGATGGAAAAGCTTCAAGAGAAGCAACGGGAGCTACACCTGGTATTTATTGAGCTGGAGAAAGCGTATGATAGAGTGCCAAGGCAAGAAGTCTGGAGGTGTCTGAGGGAAGAGAAGATACTGGAGAAATATGTCAGGTTGGTGCAAGATATGCACAGAAATGTGAAGACAAGTGTTTGAACCTGCCTGGGAGTGACAGAAAGTTTTCCAGTGACAGTTGGCTTACATCAAGGGTCTGCATTAAGTCCATTCCTGTTACTATGTTGTGTGCAGAATCAAGAGAAGAAGTGGCAGCCAAACTGGAAAGTTGGAGGAAAGTACTGAGAGAGAGAGGTATGAGACTGAGCAGAAGTAAGACCGAGTATATGTTGTTGCAAAGTGGATGGCAGCCAGGAGACAGATCTGGAGCTGGAAGGAAATGTCATCAGGAAGGTCAGTGACTTTAGATACTTAGGTTCAACAATGAAAGAGGATGGCGAGGCTGAGAAGGAAGTGGGATGGAGGAACTGGAGAGAGATGGCTGGAGTGCTATGTGATAAGAGGGTGTCGATCAATCTAAAAGGCAAAATTTACAGGTCAGTAGTGAGACCAGCTATGATGTATGCTTTGGAAACTGTGGCCCTGAGGAAAAATAACATCAGCAGGATGGAGGTAGCGGAGATGAGAATGCTTAGGTGGATGTGCGTTGTGACCAGAAGGGATCATCTGAGAAATTATTATGTAAGGAGAACGGTGAAAGTTATGAACTTAGGAGCAAAGATACAGGAGGCAAGGTTGAGATGTTTTGGTCGTGTGATGAGGAGGGAGGAAGATGGATGTGCACGGGAAGAGGAAGCGTGGACGGCCAAAGAAGAGATGGAGGGAGATGGTGGAGGAGGACTTGAGGATGAAGAACTTGGATGTGGCTACAGCCCAAGACAGGAAGTTGTGGAGGAGACTCTCCATAAACAGTGACCCTACTTTTGTATGAAAAGCTGCAGAAGAAGCAGATTATTATCCACTTTTCCAATATAGCATTCACAAGCCTGAAATTGAAATGTTACTTTTTTGTTTCCTGTTAAAAATTCCAAAATGTTTGACGTTTTATACTTTTAATATTCATTAAATTTATATTGGTGTGCGCATGTATATGTATATTTTAAACATAAGATTGCTGTTTTTTAATCTGCATTGCAAATTCTTCATAGCAAAAATGGATTTCTTGACATATTTCTGTACTCCACCATTATTTCTTGCTTTTTTATAAATAGTACCATGGGTAGAAAAGTATAGTTTATTGCACTTGTCATCATCATACCTAGGTATGATGATAAGTGCAATAATGTGGTACAGTGTAAATTGTACTACTGTAAATGTTTTCCACCTACAGTACCTAAATTATATTTAGGTATTGCAGGTGAAATTCAGCTATCCTGCTCACATTTTGAATTTCTGCCTTGTTTCACATCTCCACTATGCATATACACTAATGATTGCAATCATAAATAACTTTCAAACACTATGTGTGGTTGCTTATTTAATAACATTTCGAAGTGAATTATTGAACATACCCCAGAATGTTCTTGTTTTTATATTATCATTTTTTTTAATTGCTTTTATGAAGTTTTTTTTCCTCCTCAGTCTTTATACTCATTCACCACTATGATATTTACCATCAGTATTATTTAATATTATTTTCAAACTATTTCGACAACATTATATATCTTGACTTTCTTATGTTTTCAGACCTTCCTATGAAACCTTTTCCTGTATTGAGTTCATAAGGAACAATCTGCATCTTATCTTGCTCAAGACTGAATACTGACATATCAATCATTGATTGAAAGGCAGTCTTTATAAGTCTAGTAACACTGAAACATGATATTAATGTTGACTAGCCATTGTCTATTTCTGAATTCCAGCTCTGGTTGGCGGTAGGGTTTTCTTTAAGATCTCCCTTAATCAGAAACATATTTTTTTCTTTATATCTTTTGTCCATTATGAAAAGCAGCACGTTAGCACAAGAAGGTTATATTTAATATATTCCCACATATTTTAGTTTGAAAATAACAAATTATCATCAGTGGCTTGACAGGAAATAGTCTTTTACAAGGGTAAAATACAAACAACAATCGATCATTCAAAATTAGAATGAGCTGCATGATGTTACATCACTAATCATGATATCATTTCAACTGAAGAAATGTAAACATAAGAGTGCAGAAATAAATTACATGTACAAGTTCACAATGTCGTACAAAAATCTTAATTTATAAAATCATATTAAAGATATTAGGCAGATGTGGTATCTAAAAGGTATTAAAAATAAATAAAATGTTATTCGGATCAAACTTTCCCATATTTTTTATGAGGATATGCAGTTATTTCGGTTCAAGTTAGGGCATTGAAGTAAGGCCTCAGCACTCTCTTTGAATAGGTGCTCGAATTTATATTGGCATCTGTGTAGAAGGAGAGTTTTATACCAAAGAATATTGTAGTTTGTCTCTATTCCGTGTTGCGCCAATCCAGACATGTCGGATTTTTAAGTTTTTTGCATGACATTGTGAACTTATACATGTAATTTATTTCTGCACCTTATGTTTACATTTCTTCAGTGAAATGATCAGTTGTTTGTATTCTACCTTGTACAAGACTGTTTCCTGATTTTCAAACTGAAATATCTAGCAATATATTAAATATAATCTTCTTGTGCTAACGTCTTGATATTTCTTAATTTCACGTCACAAGTTTCTAAAAAGCAGAACATTTGTCCAGTATAATATTTCAGTGAACATCTATTTTTTCTGATCCTCTTGTCTTTGAAGATTGTTTTGATTTATTTTATTTTTCTTCCTTAGCTCTAGTAATATCCAGATATTACATGGTATTTTAATTGCTGCTCTGTTAGTTGCATTTCTTTTCTGCTAATGCTTTGATATTCACTTTCACCATAGTTGACATGGTTCTATTAGCTGATTTCACTCTGCTAATTGGTTCATGGATGAAATTAATCCTATCAGCATGATACCTGATGTGTGTTTTTATCATATTAAATATATAGGTTTCAATCAATACAGAGCATACTTTGTTTAGCATATCCTGATTCATTTGAAATCTGATTGAATACTTGTTAACAATATGTATTGTTGGGTCCTGCTTTCTACTCCGATGTATATTCTAGCTGTTGACTGACTCCACATTCGAACACAGGGAAAATTTATTTTTAACTGCGCCACGCTTTATTCTAAGTTGCATAAGCAACGTTGTGAAATCAACCATCAGCTAGCACAAATTACTATCAACTTAATTCAGGCCAAAATTCTCCTTATTATATATAGGATTCCTGCTAAGATTCAAACTATTTTAATGAGCGGTGCAATGAAAGAAATCAGGCAAACACAAGATTCAACTCAAATAAAAATATTTAATACTTCAACACATAAGTTTACCTTAAAACAAGGATTTCCAATAGGGATAATACAATTAAGAATGAATAAGTTCTCATTAAGACATTAGTAATTTACTCAGCTGAGTATATCATTTACGATTAGCATTTATGCATATATATTCCACTCTTCTTATTATCAAAACTCCAAACACAAATTCACTGTAAACAAAAGCTATCGTTCAAGTACTTAAATATTGACTCAGTTTAACTATTCAGAACAATCACAAAGCACAAATCAGGCATTCATTCAGCAACTTTAAAGTTTATCAATCTAACACAATAATTCTCAGAAAGTTCAGTCTCAATTTTACATTGCATTCTCACATAACAGGCTTCACTATATCACACATTTAAACATGAACTATTAATCCGGAGATACTTCATATATTACGTTTACGAGGAAATGCTTCACTATATCACACATTCAATCTTGACAGTTAATTTCAGCAATATGAACTATATCGTGTTCTCCAGAAACAAGCTTCGCTACTTCACACGAAGCATAGAAAAGATATCCTTACCAGTATAAACAGTATAGCTTCCTCATTGTCGAGAATCCTAGAAACACTCTTTGGTTCTGAAATACATTCACTTTGAGAGCACACAAATATTCCTGGGTTTCAGTAACTGATTAGTTAACTCGGGAGAATTTATCTTCTTGCTCTTAATTGCTTAACCTTCAATATTTCTTACTCATTCTTATTATCCTTTCATCCAACACTATCCTTCTCTGAGGCGATAGGAATTTATAAAAGAAACAAGCTCGAAGGAAAGATAAGTCAAAATACAGAGCGGTTCCCAGTCCTTTCTACTCCGTTCAAGCCCTGGTTATTCCCCCCCTTTTTTTTTTTTTTTCCCTCCATTGTGTTACCCTTCTCTATGTACTGCTCATGACATCCTACTCTCCTTTCCTGCCAAAATCTGGATCTAACTGGTTTTGTTGATACGGAACTGGCTTCTTACATACTGTATAGTAACTCGCATTAAAGCACGCACTGGCTAAAAATAATATAATTTTTCACAACAACCAATCAAGTCTTATTTTGAAGAATATCTTGAATACATCTCTGTATCAGTAACATTAATCTCATAATAATAAGCAACATTTAATACATAGTTTTTACAACTGTACTTCATATAAAATAATAAATAAACAAATAAATATTAATAAACATAACTTGAAAGAAATCATATGAATAGCATGCCATTAACAAGAGATTATTATGTTGGATTTTGAATGAAGTATTAATAATTTCCAATTCTTATTCAGAATCCAACAGTAGGTATGTGGGATGGTAGTGATTGGACATAATTTCAGTTCTAATGTTCCTCAGAATAAGAGGTATGGAATATTTTAATTCAATAAGGCAAGGAAAATGTTTTTAACCATCTTGATTTTGGAGTAACAGGTGTAGTTCATTTTGAGCAGTTTGAATGGGGAATAATTTTAATTAGTGTAATTAGTCCTGAGCATTGTTATTTATTACATAGAATATGAAAATATACTGAAGTATAAGCCTGAAAGGATTCAGTTTGATAATATTTAAAGAGAAGATAAATACCTATCAAAAATTGAATAGAAAGGCTTGTGTTGCAGTTCATGTTAAAGTTCACGACACAAGAATAATAATATAATATTTATTTGCTGATGTTTTAACCAGAGCACAAAACAAAACTAAAAAAAACAGTTGGACCAGTTAAAAAATTGTAGTGGACAACATAAAGAACTAAAGTCCTTATTTGTGCCATCTTTTGTTTAAAGAGAGAGAGAGAAAAAAAAAAAAAAAACAAGTATTAATTTCATCTTAAAATGACTGTCTCCCAGATATTTGGTAAAATCATGCAGCCATACTTGCAATTTGGGGAATGTTTTAAAGCTGCTGCTGATTCCAAAAACAATGACTTATGACTTCTGTAGCTCTTTTTGTTTTCTTCCATTTGATCCAGGGCATGGTCTGCTATTCCTGACTTGCCATGATAGTGTCAAATGCATTTTTTTTAATGTTCTCTGAAGTAGATGTCATAAAGGAGAGAGTTTGTCCTTAGGTGAATTGATGAGAATTGCCAATTTGATGTATGATTTAAATGTAGTGAGAAGCTGATATTTATTAAGTACTCTAGATATATTTTCGGATGTGCCTTGAATGTATGGAATGGTAATAGTTACACTGTAGTCTTGGCACGAGAAAAAATTCAAAATCCTCCAAAAGTATCCCTAACAAAGTAAGCTGTTAGCATGCTAAGTCAAAGTCATAACTTTGCCATTACACCTAGGCAGTTTCCAAAAGTGAAAATAACAGTGTCCGTTGAATGTAAAATATACGATCTACCACCAGTTATATCCAGTAATGTTTGTTCGGATGTATATAACATCTTAACATATTCCAAATCTCCCAAAAGCGATAGAAAAAGAAATCAGGCCCTTAAAAGAGCTATACAGTAATAGCAATCTTGTGATAACCAAAGCAGACAAAGATAATGAAACTCTGATAACGAATCAAACAAAAGATGAAAATAGAATGCCCAATTTTTTACAAGATTGATGTACATACCAAATTATAGATCTTGATCCTACTAACTTAAAAAAGAATAAAGTTTGTAAATTAGTGAAGAAAGGCATTTCCTGACGACCTAAAGAAACTAAATAAACTTGAGCCTTTTCATATAAAACCACCCAGAATGTATAGAGCACCAAAAATTGAAAGATTCACCTCTATGCCCAATTTTGGATAGTATAAACCAGTAGTGTTCAACCTTTTTTACCACATGAGCTTACTTTTCTATAAAAAGTTATTCGGTGATTTACTCTCTTATATAGATCACGTTCCCCCAACCTCATATCTGATTATGCACAAATAAACAACTAAAAAAATATATATATATATTGGAATAAAATATTTATTTCTCTATTTTGGAAAACCAAAGTTAGAAAAAACAACAGATTGATTACAAACTCACAAGTTACAGGAAATGCTGATTGATTTAAAAAAAAAAGTTAATGTGAAATTTGGCATTGTTTGGATCTCTCAATATTTTCATAGTCAAGTTGATATGAAGAAGTGGCCAATCGCAGACAATCATCCAAATGATCATTTGTAATTTGGTTTCTTAATTGACTTTTATGACGGTCATATTTGAATAAGTGGATTCTGACAAATATGTCGATCCGAAACACGACAGAAATTTTCGCGCAATATCAATTATTGGGAATTTTTCATGTGTATACTTCCAAATGACTTTTTTGTGTATTGATTTTAAATGTAAACTATTCTGAATGTTTATTATCTCAAGTTTTACTTCATCTTGGTTTATATCAAACAGCCCACTAATTTTATTTGAAATTTCTGTGAAGTTCATGTTTCTTGAAATGGATTATCGATAAAAGATACAATAAAAGATTCGGCGATTTACTCTCTTATATAGATCACGTTCCCTCAACCTCATATCTGATTATGCACAAATAAACAACTAAAAAATATATATATATATATATTGGAATAAAATATTTATTTCTCTATTTTGGAAAACCATAGTTAGAAAAAACAACAGATTGATTACAAACTCACAAGTTACAGGAAATGCTGATTGATTTAAAAAAAAAAAAGTTAATGTGAAATTTAGCATTGTTTGGACCTCTCAATATTTTCATAGTCAAGTTGATATGAAGAAGTGGCCAATCGCAGACAATCATTCAAATGATCATTTGTAATTTGGTTTCTTAATTGACTTTTATGACAGTCATATTTGAATAAGTGGATTCTGACAAATATGTCGATCCGAAACACGACAGAATTTTTCGCGCAATATCAATTATTGGGAATTTTTCATGTGTATACGTCCAGATGACTTTTTTGTTTATTGATTTTAAATGTAAACTATTCTGAATGTTTATTATCTCAAGTTTTACTTCATCTTGGTTTATATCAAACAGCCCACTAATTTTATTTGAAATTTCTGTGATGTTCACGTTTTCTTGAAATGGATTATCGATAAAAGATACAATCATTTCAGTTTTATTAAAATCTTTAAATCTTGAATTTATTTCTTCCTCAACTAATTCTATTTCACGAATAAATTCTTTTAAATCATAGCGAAGCATTTCTTGATTTTGTTGAAAAAATTTAATAACTATGGGAAATGTCTAAATTCGTGGTCATTTATATTTTTCTTTAATAAAAGTAAGTATTGTTGGAAAGTTTTTATTGAACTTACATGTCAATTAAATTTTTAATCTCTATCTTGTAACTCTAAATTTAAATTGCTTAATTTTGTACAGAAATCTACTAAAAATGATAAGTGTAACAACAATCTTTTATCACTCAATTGTGGATAAATATCTCCTTTTTCATCAAGAAAATTTTTTATATCGTTAATTAATACAAGAAATCTTTCTAAAACTTGACTTCTGCTGAGCCAGCAAACATTATTGTACTACAGAAATTCCTTAAATGTAATATCCAAAACATCTTTTGTGTTTAATCTCTTACTACACAGTACTTGTTGGTGAATAATACAGTGGTGCGTTAAAAAAATCTGGATATTTGTCATCGTTTTTACATAATGAAATGAAGCCTGATTTATTGCCTATCATTGCAGGAGCACCATCAGTAGTAATAGACACAAGTTTGAAAAGCAGAAGTTTGTTTTGTTTCACAAATTCGTCAAATGCCAAAAAAATGTCTTCTCCCCTAGTCCTTTCCAATAATGGTATAATTTTCAAAAGTTCTTTAATTGAATAATCTTGAAATATCATGCGAATAAATACCATTAACTGAGCAATATCAGTGAAGTCGTTTGATTCATCAAATTGTAATGAAAACGCAACACACTGATGAATGTCTGACATTAACCTGGCCTGGAATCTTTTCTCCAGCAATTGGAACTCTTCCTTTTGGCAATTTGAAACCTTGTCTGCAGCCTAGAAGTAGTCTCTCTCTAGCGACGTCTCGAACCGAGAAGCTCCTTTCTGGAAACGGGAAACTCCTCTCTCAAGCAATGTGGATCCGGGCAGTCTCTCTGACGGAGACTCTGGACCGGGCGGCCTCCTCTCTGACAGCAATTCTTGAACCAGGACCCCTTCTGCTTGCTTCAGTCCCTTTTTATTAGGTCTCCTCTGAGACCTTGCATAAAGTTTGGCAACCCCCCAAAGAATCGGTATGAGTCTTTCATCTTAAGTTTCAAGTTTGGCACGCCTTTTGTTCTCCTCTGCTTTCTTTTGATAAGTTGCTGGCCATTGGAAAGTTGTTTGAACTCTTTCTGACTGACTCCGGAGATGTTTACACAGAGCCTGCAAGCCTTTCTCATACATACAAGTTTCAATAACAATCTTTCTAATGCCGCTATGTACAGCTTTGCCGACAAAAACTTTGCGTATGTTTTTAACACTCTACTCTAACATATTCTTATTAAAGCAGTATATACAGTTAGCTTCAAAAGAGTTATTTACAAAAACATCTAATACGAACTATACCAAGACAAACAAAGTTTATTATTTTACAATATTCACATAGGACTTAACCTAACTAAAAAATCAATGTAATGTGCTTGGAATATTTAAGCTACAATCGAGTTTTTACACTTTGCTTGTAATCGTATTCACTTGGCTCGCTGTTTGACTTCAACTGATCCAAATTAATTCATTTACCCGGACTTGTGAGAAAATTACTGATTTGACAATTTTAACGAAAAATAAACAAACACTAGCAATACACTTAAAGTGAATTAAAAACACAATACAAAATGATGATAAATAAAATATTATGTGTTCAGTTTTAATTAAATTTGTAAGTAAGGAGGAGTACACAAGAGATTGATCAAAAATTGCTCTGCGATCGACGGGTTGAACACCCCTGGTATAAACCATCATACATACAGACTTGCTAAACATTTGGCTAAATTACTAGCCCTCCCTCACAGGTAATTTCTTCCCTTTTATTAAAAATTCCGTTTGTTCACCTATAAACTATTAAAAGATATTTTAAGAAGTTTAGACATGATTCAATTCTGATATTTCTTTACTATTCACCAATGTATCTATTAACTGAGATCCTCGATTTGTCCCCCCCCACACACACACATACACAAGACTTGATTGAATCAAATTTATACCATGTGCTGGTTATTTCACATGGAAAGGAAGATTATACAAATGACCCCTCTTTTCCTGTAGCCAATTTCTACTTCTCAAACTGGTAATTTGGCTGCACTATGTTGATGTTTGCTATTTGGCCACATGGTCCATACACATTATATATATTTTTTGTGCATTTAAATAGCAAATACCCTAAAATCCAGTTCACAATGGAACACTAATCTAACGCACATCTACTCTTCCTAAATATGCTAATCACAAGTCTTCCTATTTTATCTTTTATTCTTCCTGGCTTTTTCTGTTTGTTAAAAAAAAAAAAAAAAACCTACACATACATTTGCACATTCACACCATCCAGCTCAACAATATGGTATCCTAAAAAAAAACTCATAGAGCCGTCTATTCCAACAATAATGCTCTTGCCACTGAACTTGCTTACCTACATTGTTCTTTTTTAGTTGTTGGCTATAATCCCCTTCATTGCCTCATACACAAGATTACAGCAAAACCATTACCATCCAATACATTTGAGCACATCTGAAAAAACATCTAGAATACTTAAAAAATCAGCTCCACTAATTGAAACCATACATCAAATTTGCAACTCGCATACACTCCCTAAGTACAAACTCATTTATCACATCCTGGTTTATTATGGATAGACTTTTGACATCTGCTTTGGAGAACATAAAAAATACGTTTGGCACTATCTAGTAAGCATATGGTAAGTCTGAACTAGCAGACCATGCCTTGGTTCCATCACACAGGATCAAATGGAAGAAAACAGAAGTCAGAGACTTTTTATAAATTAAAGATTCCAAGAAATTATATTCTTGGTTTCATCCTTTATCCAAGTGCAAGCAAAGTTTTTGCATGAAGTAACTTCATGACGGGGCTACTTGTATATAGAGGCTAATGACTTCACATCAATTGTCTTAGTAAACCATAATGCAATGCACATATCCTTATGGACAAGTATAATGCTATTCATTATGGGAAGGGCCACTACCCAGACTGGTTTCTACCTTTATTGAGGTTTCATCAGTGGGAGCCAGACCCAAAAGTGATATCCAGGTTTAAGTTAATTTATAGTATAACCAAGTAAAAACAGCTTTCAACATTTATCTCTTATCCAGAGTATTTTAGTAATAAGGTGTGACTACTTGTATATGGAAATATGACTTCTGCATTACTTCAACCTTGATATCGCTTCTAAGTCTGGCTCCCACTAATGATACCTTAATAAGGTCAAAACTGATTTGTGTAGTGACCCTTCCCATAATGCATAGCATTATATAATTGTCCATAAGGATGTGTGCATTGCATTATGGGATACTAAGACAATCGATGTGAAGTCATTAGCTTCTGTATACAAGTAGCCCAGTCGTGAAGTTACTTCATGTGTATATTTTGTTTGCACTTGGATAAAGGATGAAATCAAGAATA
The DNA here is from genome assembly GCF_054136105.1 of Typopeltis vanoorti. Classification (NCBI taxonomy): domain Eukaryota; kingdom Metazoa; phylum Arthropoda; class Arachnida; order Uropygi; family Thelyphonidae; genus Typopeltis; species Typopeltis vanoorti. Next base: position 70,558,159 of record NC_143555.1, read on the forward strand.
TAATTTCTTGGAATCTTTTAATTTATAGTATAACCAAGTGAAAACTTTCAGGAGACTGTTTTTGGAATCAGCAACAGGTTTAAAACATTTCCCAAAACTCAACTGGTATGGCTGCATCACTTTACAAATAATTGGGAGACAGTCATTTTAAGATCAAATTAATACTTGTTGTTGGATACTCTTTATCCAACAACAGATGGTGGCAAGAAACTTGAGTTCCTTGTGTTGTCCATTGCACTGTTAACTGATTGTTGCTGTTCATATACTGTGACAAAGTTTTTTTTTTGTGCTCTGAAGATGCTGGATATAACAAAAGCAAAATGTCAGCAAACAAGTTAAATATATTAATTATTTTCTTATTCTTTTGTTGTTAAATTAAAACCATTAAATAAATTAACACTACTGAGAATTTATGAAAGTTAAATCTGACAATGGGACTGCTCTGGTATTGATGCAAGGGTTTTTGACCTCTTAGTTTTCTGCCTAGTCTGAGAGCCAGCAGTTTGAAATCATTGCCAGACCTAGTGAAACCAACCTAATCAGTGCACTAATAAAAGGTGATTGTATTGACTTTTGGGTGGAGTCCGTGTATTAAGTAGCGCAAGCCAAGGTAGTGCTTTTGTTGAAGGTTTATTCTCATAAAACTCTGCCTAAAATTCAAGACTGTTTCTTTCATTTGCCTATAAAAAGATTGATGTCTAATATCCTTATTAAATAAAACTTTTTTTAGTTAATCATATTTTAATGCTTGGAAAATGAAAGCAAGAAGTCTCACATTACATGCAATGTAAACGATCTAAATTATATGCAGTGTAAAAAGATTATTGCATTTTCCTCTTGCCCACAGCTTTATAAAAGATCTTTTATTGTTTTCTAGGGGTTTTGGGAATTAAAGTAAAGATTATGCTTCCTTGGGATCCAAATGGGAAAACTGGCCCAAAGAATCCTCTTCCTGATAATGTCAGTATTGTGGAACCTAAAGAAGAAACTCTTCCTGCCCAGCCTTACAGTGAACAGAAAGGAGGAGAGAAACCACCTGTCCCTGGACAGGCTTAAATAATTTAGTATCTGTTTGAAAAATAAACTAAATTTGGAAAAAAAGATGGTTTTTTTTTTTTTTTTATCTTTTAGGGGGGTTATTTAATACTTGTATGCTATTTGTCTTCTTTCATCACAGTTGTTTACATAGAAATTTTTTATACAATCAGTATATAGGTGTGATATCCAGAAAACAATGATGAATATGTCCTTTTGTGATGTAATTTTTACCATTCTAGAAGGATTTAATTTGGAGACTTTCAAAAATGAACAGAGAAATTTCAATGGCCAACATTCCCCTTCCTCCAATCCAGATTCGTTTTTTGCATACATTTGTGTGCCTTAGGCTATTGGATGTTGTGTTTTGATCAAGATTAGTTGAAAAGACCCGGGTGAATGCTCTAGGATATGAAAGACCTTTATCAGCGATTTTCAACTTGACAGGAGCAGTATTTTTCACCCTGCAAAATTGGTCAAGTGACCAGAAGAACATCATTACAGACATAATATGCCGTCCTGGCCATAATTTCTTAAAATACCTGCGTAGTTAAGGAGTAATTGCTGTAGTGAGAGTTAAGTGATTTGAAACATGCTGCTGTAGATGAGCAGTTTTACTATATGTTGCTTAAGGAGGAACTTTATTTTGCTTTTTTCAGAGAAGGCAAAGTTGGTTTTATATCAAAATAAAGAAAACATTGCTTGGAAAGAATCAGAGGAGGCCCAAAACGATAGTGCATTAGGCCATAATGTTTTGATTTGAGTATGTGTACAACGGTAGTGCAGAAATCTCAACAACTGACTTCATTTAGGTTTTATATAATGGCAGTTGATTGTCTAGCCCATTTTCTTGATGCCTTTTCTTAGGAAAAGGGAATTGTGGTACTGGATTTGAATTCTATGCAAAGAACATTCATTTCATCAAGGCTTTTCAGGTGAATTGGAATTAGCTAGTCACGTACAGAGGTGAGGGGGAAATTGCCTCATCTTTCAAAGCAGACAAACCATGACATACACTATCTAGAACATTAACCATCTTTCAAAGAAGCCAGATTACAGCCACAACAGGCAACAGCTTTCCAACACTCAAGGAGAAATGGGAATTGTGGAAGCTGAGATTTTTATTAAAATTTAAAGTAAAATTTTTTTGCTTAGTAAATGGAATGTTTTTAAAACACGTGATAATCTGCTAGTATTGTTGTATAGATCACTCACTGTAGATCAAATCCATTGAGTGAAAAGTCTGGTTCGAACCCCACTTGGGATGCAAAGAATCTATTTGTGCTTTTCAAATATTCAAATATGAGAGCCTTATACTAAGGTAGATTTTTTCCTACCAGAAACAGAATGTGCAATTTACAAATTGCACATTCTGTTTCTGTTAACAGGCAGAGTGCTAACTGCCTTATCCTAGAATCATGGTTGTGAACAAGATACTTAGGTTCTGGAAACTTACAAGTTACCTTGCATGATGATTATTACTGGCTGAGGATTAATTAGATGAAATTTTGACATTTTAAGTGGCTTCAGTTTCTAGGAACTGTTTACTGGCTGTTCCATATGAAAGTAAGAACAAAGTTGTGTAATTGAAAATTGACTGCATGTAGATGGTTACTACTAGTTGTCTTTTAGAATAATAGTTTGGCATACCTATTGGAAGTATCCATAGGAAAGGCTTTGAGTTTTTTTGGCATTGAAATTTACTATTGTCTTTAGCCCATTTCAGCATGTTGAGGCTTGTTTTGAAGGATGAAAAACTAGTTTCCAGGTGAAAAATAAACCCTCTACCTCTATAAGGCCAGCTAACTCACATTGAATCGAAAGAGACCAGATAAAGGTTCCTCACATCTTGGACGATAATCGAATCCAGGTCTTTCCAACCAAAGGGCTTTGTCTATACCGACTGACCTATGGAGGATCAGTGTTCATAAGAGCACAGAACCCTGAGGCACTAACATTCATAGGAAAATGATTAGAGGAAGTCATCCACCATGACAATGAATGACCAGTAAGGAAGCTGTCAATCCAACCACTAGAAGGGTGGCCATAAGATGGCAGTTTGTTCAGGAAGTCTCAGTGCCAGATGCGATCATGCCTTAGAAATATCGAGACTGATAACATGAGTTTTTCCAAATCTTCCCATGGCCTAGAGTTCAGAGGTGAAATTAGCTAGGTGGTTGGTTTTAGAACGAGAATGGCAGAAAATTCATATTGATCACTAACTGATTAGTCTCCAGGTAATGAAGTTGGTTGATGATAACCTCCATCACTTGAAAGTACTGAGGTGAGAGCAATGGGACGAAAATTAGATGGCTGACTTTTGGGGTACAGGTTGGATGTGTAGGCTTCCATGCTGTTGGGTAGATACCAGTAGAATATTGAAAGTTTATATAGATATAGACGATGCAGGATGTCTGCATCAGTTCTAGAGAAATACCATCTGAACCAGAAGCCTTAGTATCAAGATTAGTGAGAGGTTTTACTGATGTCCTTTTGATGAAAGTTCAGGTGAGGCATGCAATGGGCAGTTTGGGGGTATGGGAGGTGTTTTGGTCATCTAGACACAAGTTGGAGTTAAAACCATGCTGAGAGGTCCTTTTCCTTGTGCAAGGTTACCATAGTGCCACCAGGATGCAAGAGAGGTGGTAACATGGAAGGACAGAAGTGATGCCCAACACCCTTAGCTAGAGACCAGAAAGCTTGAAAGTCATTGAACCTAAGTTGCGTTTTTATTATGGACAGCAGATTCACTTTTTGTTTGAGAAGAACCAGATTCAGGTTGGGGTTTGCAGTGGAGTGGGGAATGAAGGCTCATTCCATTGAGGATTATTTTGGATACAAGTTTGATGACGGTGTTTGGATCATGGAAGCAAAGCAGTATAAAAATTCCAGAGGTTGGCACAGTTATGTTGCCATAGGGTATGCGAAGATTTGCAGAGGAAACGAATAAGATTGTGGTCAGAGTTGCAAAGGGGGAGAGCAGACATCGACAGCATATATATATATATTTGGAGAGAGAATTAAGTAAAGGTCGAGAACGTTGGTATAATGACTGTTAGGTTGGAGTAGGAGGATCCAACATTAGTCTGAGAAGGACGGTTTGGGTAATTAGTTTGTAAGAAATCGATTTTTAGTTATAGGTGGTCAAAAAGGAGAGCAGGATTATTAGAGATCGGTAAAAGCAGCAAATAAAGGCTAAGCAAATCTTGAACCAGAGCAGATCGAAAGTGAAGATTAAATTGGATAGCCTTTGACAGCATATCAGATTTTACAAAAGCATGTTTTGTCTTGTTTTGCGACCAATAGAGGATAGTTCAATTGGACTGGTCGTACAGGATACCAACTGAAGTTTCCAGAAAAAAAAAAGGCTTTGATGTCTAAGTGGTGATGTATGTATATCGGTAATTTGAATTAATACCTCGAATGGTGGTGAAATGAATAACAGTTTTAGTATTAATTTTGAGTGGGTCAGGGTGTGTTTTTATTATATTATTTGTTCCATTTCTCTGTCATTAAAAAAAAATCAGCTGATGCCTTATAGGGAGTAGGCAAGGCGTTTTAACCCTATCTAGCTTTTGGAGACGAAGTGGGCAGTTCAATCTCCACCAGTAGCCAGATCGCTGGCAAGTGACTATCACTATAGGCAGCAAACAAGTGCTGCCTTCTCTTGGTACCTAATCCTAACAGGATGTGTTGCTATCTGAAGTAACGTGGATTCTATGGTCGATTTTCTTGAGTTTACTGGGCGAAAAACCCAGTTTCCGTGAGGGGAAAAACCGCTTGCCATGCCAGAGATGGACCAACTCGGAGAATAATTTCCTCCAGTCGGCGACTGGACTTGAACTTAAGTCTATCTTCGGGCTGCTTATCGTAGAGGATGCAGGCGTCACTTCCAATGAGCTACACAAGTACATTATTTAAATATATTTAAGTACCTATGATATTCATCTTGTTCTTGTGTACGTATATATACCAAGACCACTGACAGCAGATTTTTACAAAATTTAGCATTTGTATTTTCACTATTTGTCGGTTCATCTGAATTCTTTAATTGGCACTACAATTTGTAATCATGTAACTAGACACATGATATCAAGTATCAACTATAAAAGTGCTGGTTAGATTTATGGAAAGACACTAGGACTGCAAGCCAAGCATATTATGTATATCAGTTATGGGCTTCGTTCAGGTTGCCTGTTTTACAAGATTTAAAAAAAAAATGGCAAGATAAAATTCCTCTCTCGAGTATAGGATTGTAATTCGCTTTAATCGAACAGATCTTTATGTTCTTTGCCTAGATGGGATTCCAGACCATCGAACTGAAAATGAAATGTCATAACTGCTATTGATATGTCCAAAAGATAGGCGTATTTGCAAATAATAGTGATCACATATCTGTTGCTTCACATAAATCAAGTTGCTTTGATTTCTCTCTCTACACCTAGCTACTCGTGGTTAGTGTATCTGCTCTGAATAATATGCTGTGGGTAAATTATAAGTTCACAAAAATTTTATTTAGAAGTGCATTCACCGTGACATGTTTTCTCTAAGGGGAGAGCATATTTGGTAAAAATAACCTATAATACATATAGCTTGCTGTAACAGCTAATTCGTTTTCATTCGTATTGATTCATTTGGCGTTAAAAGAAGTACCTCATTACGAATAAATCAATGATTAATCTGTCTCTCCGAAAAAACATAAGTATTATCCGATGCAACCAAGGTAAAGTATTATCTGAATATGTAGGTGCTTCAGAAACTATGTAGGTGTTTACAGAGATCCGCTCGACCATTTTTTCCCACCGCTTTAAACGAGAGTTGCAGTTCAAGTTATGCCAAGTGAGAATTTATTTATAAATTATAAATATAAATATCCCTAGTATTAACGGAATAAATTCGTTTCCATAGGGCGAGTAGAAGAAATTTTTGTAGGCCTTAATTCAATCTGCTTTCCCGATTTAGGTGCAAGACTATGAAGCAGGTTTTCACCGTTTCATATAACACTAGTAAGGAATAACATCAGCTGTGTACTGTACTCTCGCAACTAACATTTGAATTCAAAACCTTAAACACCAGTGATAAGGTGTAAACGTTTGCCTTCCACAGATCAATTAAGACATTGACATGATATGCATTTGCGAAGATCAACACAAAAAAAATTGAAGCTTGAGTGAAATGAGCGATGTAGTTTTGTAAATAAAGACGAATGGAGTATAATATCACCTGCAAAGCAATGAATTCGATTAGATATTTTACTAAGAAAAGATCATTGCCCTAATATGAAGGAGAATAGAGTTTAAGGCATAGAGCCTTAGACCATATAGAATTACTGGAAGATCAGATAAGAGCCTATGATGACAAAACCAGAGAAAGTAAGCTGGCAGTCCACTCATAAGTAGGAGCGTGACCATATGATGACTGCTTGATAAGGAGGCTGCAATACCAAATTTGATCATATGCTTTGGAAATATCAAGAGAGAGACATGAGTTGCTACAAATTTTTCCCTGTCATTGTCAAAATGGGTAAGATTAGTAAAGAGGTTTGCTGTGAAACAAGAATGCGAATCCATATTGGTGATCAATCATGAATTAACTGATGAATCTGGTGAGTAAAGAAACTGGTACTTCATTACTTCAATAACTTGAGAGTGATGAGTGTAATGGGATGATATTTAATGTCTGATTTTTATTTCTATTTTCTGGAATAAGCTGGATAAAACTTGCTTCCATGTTGTTGGAGAGATGAGTTTTAGTGCTTACAAAGACAATACGGACTAGTTCTGAAAACATGTGCTTGATATAATTGAAAGGGTACAATCAGATCCAGCGGCTTATTACGAGGGTGGGCTGAAAAGTTCTCGGCCTAACAATGAAAAAACGAATTTATAATTTCAAAATTATTTTTATTTTTCAAAATAATCTCCCTTAAGACTAATACACTTATTCCATCGCCATTATTCTGTCCCTGTAATGGTTCTCAGTAAGATCTGCAAAATACCCCTCTTGATTCGAAGAGAAACACTGACCAGCGAGGAAGAGATAGAAGTCAGAGGGAGTCAAATCTGGGGAATAGAGTGGCTGTTCCAACAATTCATAGTGCAGATCCCTTAATTTTCCCATTTGCCAAAACACCTTTGTGGGCAGGTGCACCATCATGATGAAAGATTATTTTTTTCTTCTGCAAACCAGTCTTTTCTCACGAACTTTTCCATCTAGTCTGGTTAAAAGATCGGAATAATATTCCCTAGTTATTGTTTTAACCCTTTCAAGATAATTAATAAACAAAATGCCTTTAGCATCCCAAAACACCGATGCCATGACTTTTCCTTATGATGGATCCGACTTTGTATTCTTTGCTGCTGAACAACTGGCTTCTGTCCACTGTTTTGACTGCTGTTTGGATTCTGGTGTATAATGGTGAATTCAAGTCTCATCCGTAGTAGTAAATCGACGCACAAGATCAGTTTTATTCTTGTTAAAAGTTCCAAGCACTGTTCAGAGATTTTTATGCGAGTGCGTTTTGTGAACTGTTGTGAGCAAGCATGGCACCCATTTTACGCAAAGCTTTTTTATTTGCAATTCTTCATGCAAAAAAATATATCTTTCACGTTCTTTCTCAACAATTTCACCATCGTTGACTCGCTGGTCATTCAATACCATATCGTAGACTTGATCAATGATTTCCAGTGTTACACTTTTTGGACGTCCTTCACGTGGATCATCTTCAAGGCTGGTACCCCCTCATTTATACTCGGCAACATCATTTCTTAATTGTAGAAAACGAAGGAGAAGAGTGCCCATAAACTTTTATAAACTTCGAATGAATTTCTTTTGGCGTTAAACTTTCATTTACAAAGAATTTAATAACTGCACGATACTCAATTTTCTCCATTTCAAAGAATAGACAACGCTTTTGCTTTTGACAGCTGTATAAAACAAACTACTTGATAGAATGACTTGCAATTTCACATGGATGCTTATGACTGAAGTGTCAACTCAGAAAAAAAAATCTTGCCGATTCTGTTGCCATCTATGGTCGTGGCCGAGACCTTTTCAGACTACCCTCGTAGTATCGAGCTAGTTGAGTATTTTTCTGATATTCTTTTGGCAAACGATATGAGGATATGATGCTACAGTTAGTTTATCGAATATGAGATTTGCGAAGGCTATCTTAATGCGAGTCGGAGAATGATGCAAAGAGATTTGCCTTATCTTTAGATTTTCGTATTATTCCATTAGGATTAGAGAGGTGAACATGGTAGACGAAAAGCTTTATCCAATATCTCATCAAAGCACCAGAACGCTTGGCTACGATTTGAACAGCAGGAAATGAAAAGCAACTCAGATAAGTTTAATAAGCCAACTTGGGTGACTAAGGGAAATGCCTTGGACATTTACAAAGTTTGCTTTAGATTAGTTTTTTTTTTTGGTTATTGGCTCTCATTTAAGCTAAGAAGTTGTTATAATCTGAGCAATTGAGCATATGCTATATTTTACATCAAACAGTTATTAATTAAAGAACACGTTGAGACTTGTAATGTACATTGAAAAAATGCATAGAATAGACAACGAGTAGAGAGAATGATGAGCAAACTACTAGCTTTAAGAGCATGGTCATATCCTGCTCTAATACAAATTCCTCCGAATTAGCAAATATTATCCCTGAACTAAACAAAATAATAACTCAGATAAGTTTAATAAGCCAACTTGGGTGATTGAGGGAAAGTGCAGTTCTCTCTCTGAAAACTAGGGTTAAGTGGTTTTGAGTCCTATTGGGGACATGAACTTAGCAAGAGACGACCACCACGCTTATTGCAAGTTTGAAGTAGCTTATTATATATACATAAATTTCTAGATTTCTAATTATGATCAAATACAATATAACATACGCACTGCTAATGTGGACTGCGTGGCTGAAATTTTGCAAAAGAGGGAAAGAAATACTTCTCATATAAATATGAAAAAAAAAATACACATATCGGCCACGAATTAGAAAATCTTTTTTATGCATAGGCATGCGATTGCTTCACACAGGAAGTTCTGTTTGTCTGTGAAAGCCTTATCAGACGACGACGATGATCTCGTTCCTGATAGACTATCTTAGGACCCCAGTTACGATTCTTAGGCAAGTGAGGTGGGTTATTTTTCACTGAATAAAAACTGACCTTTTGAGAAACCAATGGGCTTTGCTGTTTTCAAAATCGTGGCTGATTCAGATCGGCACCCAAAATAAACCCGTTTTTCCCATTGTGATCGATCCTGTTGACGATACTGCTGACAACTATCTAAGAAAGCTGCTAACCAGCAGCTTTCTTAGTTGTCTAGATCACGTGGTGACCAAGTAAGTATTTTGCATATACGCTGCGATCTGGAGTTCACGTACATCTGCATGAAGGTTTCTAATTCAGTGGCTGGCATGTATATATCGTCTGACGTTTTCACCCAAAATGAAACTCATCAGCTCTACTGTTCCCAGTATGGGAATTTATTTCTTCCTGTTTAAGTACATAGGTGGTCCGTTCTTAGTTGTTCACCAGTAGTTCATTTCATGTTATCGATTTCAAAGTAATGGATGAAATTAAGGCAGACAACTAGCATGATCTTATATTCCTGAACTTATATCTGGTCTAGCGTGAGTTCTGAGATATGTAAATATAATATGCATCTTGGACCATGAAAAACACGGAGAGAAGTCCATCCATTCCTTTTTCTTAATTCATACACTTAGCTAGTTGTTCGTGGTCTACCTATTTCCACTCCTGGAGTGTTTAACTAATATGGTGCTGATACCACAGCAACTGTTCTCTAACGTTTAGTGAGGAGAGGAACGTCCTATCTGAAAGAATGTAGCACATTCTTTCAGATAGGACATTTTATCATATTCTATCATATCTCTGAAGATCATCAGGGATATGATATTCTTCTGCACTCATAATTTGTGATGTTTTCTCTGACAGAAACACCTGTCGATTAGTCGGTGTGAGGTATTGTCTTGAGCATTCACTTTATTTTGTGGTCCTTTCCAGTTTCGTTTGTAGTATTCTATGTGCACAAGATAGATTATGAGTTAACCAACGGAGGTCTTGGTGATATCTTTTATCTTTGCCAGGAAATGCTGACGCTTGTATATTTCGTCCCAAACTAGCTTTTCTAGTGTATACGATGCTGTACATATGCTGTGGAGAGTAGTTATGTTCCACTCTGCATGATGACATAGTTTTATGAAATAAAAGAAATTCGCAAATGCCATTATTTTGGAGACTAGTCGGCAGCCAATCTTCACTCAGCCAATTACAGAAAGTTGGGCCAAGAGTATCGGTGATGTTAATTGGCAGTGGAGGAGGAGAAAAGTACGCCAGAACGACCACCATCTCAGTTGTTTGCCATACATTGTATATTATTATTATTGTCGGAAATAGTGTTCTTAACACTATATACACTGCTTGGAAAGAAGTCAGTGGATACCCAATGGGCAAAGTGCATCATGCCATATAACTAGTCACGTGCTTGTAGCCAGTTTTTTTTATTTGGAGGGAGCCTCATATAATTTGATGCTCCCAAGTCAGTGCAACTGTGTCCGAGTGAAATGGCTACGGGAAGGGGAACTAACAGAGTTCGAAGGAAGTGTTATGATAGGATGCCGTATTGCAGCCTATCTGTTTGGCAAATTGTTAACAAATTGGGTTATCCCAGGTCAACAGTCAGTGATATATACTTTGATAAGCTGTTCATCCGTATACATTAGTATGCATGTTTATGGTTTTGTGTAATGGAGGTTTTATATTATCCTTTGTAGCATCCTTTAGTCACGATCGGTGAGTGTGGTGAGTTGTCCACTCCGGGTAGCACTTGCAGTTGACTCTCTGCGCTTCCATGATGTCAACTGCAAGTGCTACCCGCAGTGGACAACCCACTACACTCACCGATCGTGACTAGAGGATGCTACGAAGGATAATATAAAACCTCCATTACACAAAACCATAAACATGTATACTAATGTATACGGATGAATGGCTTATCAAAATATACTAATGCCTAATTTATAAGCTATTTCAAACCTTCTGTAAGCCGGATCTCGAAATAGTCTATAAAAATCATCTACCACCTTAAATCACTCAAAATCATTATTGTACCAAAGCAGATTTGGAACTTTCAACTGGTTAATTGGAGAGGTGACGCTTTCCACTCGATCAAGCAGGGTGGGATAAAATTAATTAATAACATCGAAATTATTTAACACATGTCCGTTTTAGATTAGAAAAAATATCTCATCACTCTACATTTCATTTCCGCAAAGGGCGATATAATGGATGCATTGTGTTAATCACTTTACCGGCCATTATAGATCAAATACGCAATCCTCATATGCTTCGTATCTATCATATATTTCAATGTAATATAAATGGTATTGCAATTTTAATATGCACTTCGCATCCAGGATAATCTTGACGTCTATAGACGTCTTGGCCGGTAGCTTGGTTTTAAAGGATGGTGTGTATATTCCTATATGAATGTATAAACTATCTGATGCAATAAGTGAGGACAATAAGTACAATATAATATCATATTTTATAAAATTTCAGTATTCTGTCTTCATTCCACTTTTGGCTATTCTCGAGTGCGGCTCTATTTTTACATCGTTTTTCAGGAATTTATTTATTGGTAATGGTGGTGGCAAATATAGTATTTACAAGGACATCTTCAATGTTGTCATGCGTGGAAAACTCATCTCAACTTTTGTTCATTTATTGAGCTTGTCAAAGAATACTTCTAAAAATTTCAGCTGCGAATAGCAATTAGGTGTCTGAAACCAATGATAAAAGTATGTATTTTTATTGACGTAGCATTTTGAAGATACTCAATCAATCGCATAGCTACTGCAGTTTCATGTCTGACATTAATGATCCAATGAAGGGTATAGAAAACAATGAACCAATAACATAAGGCCGAGAACTCTTCACTAACAATGCTGAATATTCTGTCTAATTTTTCGTAACTGTGCGATCGTGATTGCGAGCTATTTACACTTGCTCTACAAGTCTATGAATAATACAAAAGACACACTTTATAATTGACACTGATGATAACAGTGACGTGTTGAAATCAAATACATTTATTATTCTGGAAAAAGAACAGATGCTGATCAGCCTTTTGTTGAGAAAGAAATACAGCCGCTTATTATGTGTCTAATCCAGTCAGAATACTGGATCACACTTGTTGAAGTTCTCAAGAAGAATTGGAGAACAGACCGAAGCTATATGATTCTTGTTCAGTAATGGAGATAAGAAACACTACTTTTTGTCCACCGTACCAAAGAATTTTTGTTTCATTATATTCGAACTAGAAATATCAATCGCCTGTAACCAAGGGGTTTCTTTATGATCAATTATAATAAAAGCAGTTTAGACGAAAAAGAAAAAAAAAAAAAGTTTGCTTGATGAGTGAGTGGGGGTTCCTAATCAGCATATATTTGCATTGGGTGGTTTCTTCACCTTCTTGATGAAACAGGTTGGACTGTGTCGAATTATAGCCCAGCCAGTTAAGGCTTAGCGGTCAGTGGATAATGTCTGTTACTTGCGTATGTTCTTCTGGTTGGTATGCTTTTCGGATGAACAACTCGAGTTCTGGGTAGAAAATTACTGTCAGACTAGCTAACCCTCACTTCGAGTTGAAAAACCCATATAAAGGTTCTTTGTATCCTTGACATGATTCGAACCCAGTTCTTTCCAAAACAAAGGCGACTATAATAGTGATTGTTGAGTTTTAGGCTTTAGCAAGTTGAACCTTGAAAGAGTACATCGTATTGCAGTGATATTGCTTCAGAAATTATATAACAGATGAAGAATTACCAAAGAGATTGTGCATAATTTTCTTGAAGTTGTTCCAAAAAATAATTACGAATTACACAATGTCCTTCATGTGCGGTGGTGGCCAACCAAGTTTCCAAAGGGAAATATATGCTGAATGCAGTTTGTAGTTTGTGAAAGTTAAGGAACACATTTTCAGTCGGGTAGGTTTTGATGTCCATTCGTATACAATGATGGCAGTAATACGTTCATATACAGATGACTCTTTTGGATCTTTTCTTGGTCAATTCATTTGCCTTCAAGAGAAGAGCAAAGAATACATCTGGACTGCGCTTTCTGTATTAATTTCTGTATTCAGTTCTTTGCTACAGATTTCATTCATGCTTTCACTCTGCCAATAGGAATGAAGGAAGAAAGGAAATCTTCGCTGCTTTTTTAAAATTTCGCCTAGGGTAACATGACAGTGGTAGAGTAGGTTAAGCCTCTAGAGAAGAACATGGAACTATCACAAATTCTTCATGTAAACCACAGGAAAATTTCAGCTGCTGGACAGAATTATTTTTTTCCATCAGAGGAAACTATTAGCACTGAATACCGAACTCTTCAAATAGACCGCAATGTGTCAAATGAATAAATGAAAATTTCCCGAATGATAATCTCTCTCTCTATCAAATGCATATTCATATAAAATAAACATATTCAGAATTGTACATTTAATCCATGTAGTGACCAAAAAATAACGAAATATCTTATTTTGTGCAAAATTATTGTGCATACTGGTATGCACAATAATTTTATATGATGGTTTCTATATAACATTAATATTATATGATGGTTTCTATATAGCATTATGCATATAACAAGTATCTGTGTGCATATGTATGCTTGCATCAGGGGCGTATATTCCGGGTTTGCCAGGTGTGTGGTGCACACTGATGAAAATAGCGATATCACCGATATTATATTTTTGGATTAATTCCCGTTAAAAAGACTCTCCTGATTGTTTCCTAGCTTCACGTGATTCCTAATATGAAACATAATATACTAATGCTTCATGAAGAGGACATTTTTCGACGAGTAAACATTGCATCACATTCGCGTTAATAGCACGGGTGTGCAGTCACAAATATGGCCACCTTTGAACAGGACCGGCCTTCTCTATAAAGGAGCCCGGGTGTAAGAAACCTTTTGGGGGCACTAAAATGATTTTGGCACAGGAAAACAAAACAACAAAAAAAAAAAACACACACATTCGAAATATGATACGTTTCCGCAAAAGTGTACCGACTGTGCCCACTCGATCGTGTCACCCGGGTGCATTGTACCCACTGCACCCCCGAGATGGCCGGCCCTGTTTTTGAGGCCTTTGAACAGACGTACAGATGGCGCAGCCGGTCAAATTCTTCGCGTTTCAGTGGTTTTAAACCACCTAGAAGGCGAAGCAGGGTGTGCGCTGATACACAGCACTCAAAAATCAGTCGTTGTAATTGGTTATTGTATCAACCAATAAAACTGGACATTATCATGAGTTGCTGTTTTTGTTTTCTGAGTTTCATCTGTTTTGCGTGCGTGAAGTGAGAATCGACGTGTTTAGGATACCGATATATAGATTAAATTTTAATATATAATTTTCTATAAATAATAACTTTTTTCGTCCTTATTTACAATGGAAAACAGTGTTGACGACCCACTGAATGTCCCATTTACTGCCAGAGTTTTCGCGGATTGTATGATTATAGTCGAAGAAAGTTGGAACTTGTGTATAAATAAGTAAAACGAGTAATTTCAACCTTTCTTTCGTTCAGTCGGGAAAAATAATAATTTCATAAGTGATCACTTTTTCCGATTTCTATGCGTATTATCATATGGCTGTATTTAAAAATTGTATCAAAATTCAAATTATTCGTGTATCGCTCTTGTGTTTACCAATGATATTCTAATCTCACCACGAAGCTTAAACCTTTTGTGCATCTCACATAAACGCCGCGCGTGAAGTATAGCTATTATTCATTTGACCTTTATGCTTTTCTCTAAAATTATATTAATTGATAAATTAAACTATTCAAAGTTATCCTACAGTTAATTGCATTGGACCAATTAAGACGAGCGTTGATGCCCTATGCGCTCTTAAGACTTTTATACATCAGTAAAAATGCAACCATACGGTCAACTTGACGTGAATTTGTAGCTCGGGTTGCATTAGCCACACGACAGCACACTCAACCTAAATAGGCACGCGACGCCAACTGGTATGGAGTGCATAGACTCATCGCGGGAGGTCCAACAATTATCAGTACTTGATCAATATCTCTCATATATTGCCTTGAAATCATTTACCGACAAAGCACACACAACTGACTCTGGTAATCTATTCCACGAATTCACCACCCTCCAAGCAAAAAATCTCGTCCACATTTATTTTCAATGGATGACCTCTAGTTTTCCTCACATTATTCATGTACTGAAATATTTCCTCCATATCGATCCTATAAACTTCCCTTCCTTAAGTAACGCATTCGTATATGTCTCTATACTGTATGTATCCTATATATTGTAACAGTATATATATGAATTACGAAAATTAAATACTAATTAAAATTATTGTTAATTTACATGTATTAATTCTACTTACTGTAACAAAACAGAAGTACTCAGCTATGAAACTTGTGGTATGTGCTTATTTTTGTTTATCTACTTGCGTGTACATACAATTTCTTTACAAAATAATAAATATTTATTGCTTTAAAAATGTAAATTAATATGTGTGTCTGCTAATATGAATTGTATTATTTTTTATTAATTTTTATCCAAACTTTTTCTTTTTTTTTTCTAATTTGTAACTAAGGTAGGAATCCAAAAATAAAAGAAAAAGGGTTTATTCTGGGATTTCGTCGTCTGTTTAAAATATATTTGTAAGGCTTTTGCTACACACACACACACACACACACACACACATTGCAATAAATCACATATTGCATAATGTTTTTTGACAGTATCACAAATATATTTGAGGAAAAACGGTAAATTGATTTTTTTTCTTACAAAGAAATTTTTCTCATCCTCCCCCCTTCCCATTATTCTTATCCCTTCAAGCCATAACTCAACACAATCGCATATTAACGGCTGTTTTGCTAATATATTCACGCCTTTCTATAGATATTACACGAGGAATGGAATTCTTAGAAATGTTCCAATGTAAACCAACCGGCTCCTTTTAATGATTATTGCGAATAGAATAACATGTTCCACACATCCCTGCTGATGTGAAACAATCTTTTCAAAGTGACGAAGGAATCATCGTTCATTTTTTATCTCGCTTCAGTTCATTCATTTAGTATAATTTCATTAATTATATTTACACTCCAATCAACATGTATGAGATGCCAACTCCAATGGAATTTAGCGCCATCTATAGTGAAAATTCAGAGCATTCAAACCACAACAATAACCGGTGGTCGTCTCGACAGACGCCGGAGACGCTTACGGCTTGAGAAGGAGCTTTCAAAGTTTGTTGTTTTGTGGCACTGATGTTTATTTTTTAAACTCTCATTATAAAACGTGGGCGAATTTAAGATTATGCTTCTGTGAAACATAGTGATTTTATCAACTTATACTTCGTAATAGCTGTTACAACCTGTTGAATTTTGAGGATTACCAGGGCAGAATGAAACACTAAACAGCAGCGCCACTATTTGTTCACTAAGCCTTGATGCAGTCAAATAGCCTTTGCTCATGCGGTCAGTGGTGAATGAGGCTTGTTAGGCCTAATCTTGCGATAAGCAACATTGGTCATTTACGAAGTAGCAGCAATGTGTAAACTAAATTGCAGGCAGTCTGAAACATAAAGATGACTGTGTATATTGGGTTACACGCTGAGAATGTAAGTAAACATTTTCATTACCTGTCGTTTCAGGTATACATTTATATAAAGGAATAATTACATAGTTTATTATTATTCACAGCACAGAATTCATTCACAGTAATAATTTTGTTGTGAACCCTTTTACATGTCTTAAATTAATATTAATAGTAGAAGGTGAAAGGTACAAGGAGTTACTCACTAGATATTTTTGTGCTGCATATTATATTTACAATTTAAACTTGTATGTTATAAGTTAATTAATATAGTACAACGAAGTTGCTCGTATTGTATAATATTAGGTCAAAGTTGATTACTGAGATACCATCAGACGATTGCTGAATTCCGAAACGTACGAAATGCCAATTAAACCGAATTATGAACTATTTTGTTAATTATAATTACTGAACTAATGAGATAGCTGAAATGTTTCAAATTACTGTACTTATGTTCAGGATGTTTTAATTTAATTTCTTAAATAAAACACTTCATTATTAATACCGCGATGAGTCGTTTGACTCCATGGAGGCACCTTATAATAATTATTAATCGCAAGGAGCAAAATTACTACAATTCCATAAAATTTATATAGTCATTACTATAATACTAAATAATTTACAGTTTTTAAGGTGTTTTATGTTAATAGTTTAAACAGAAAAAGCAATAGATAGATATAATGGTATGGTCATTTTAATGCAGTTTCCAGCAAACTTATATAATGTTTTTTTAACTTTCCTCCTCACACATTCGATTGAGTGGTTTTCAGAAATCTATTGTATGTTAAAATATATGCTATTTTATAGCAGGGTGTCTAGTAAGAGTCTGTTTAGTTGATTAGATAAAAAAAGAAGAAATGCACTTCTTTTGAGTAAGGACCATGTATTGGCATCCGGAAACTCAGGTCCACGATTTGTTTAATTCAGGCACTCCTCCTTACCGTTTCCCCCCCTCTTCTATGAATAAAAAGATGTATAGTTTTAGAGGATTCCAGTAATACCATTGCCATCCAACTACTTCTGATATGTAAAGATGTTAAGAGTGAGGGGGGGGGGAAGAGAACTGGCTGTTGACCTTTCCGAAATTTTTGTCTCCTTGTACCGTAAGGCTTGGGGAAGGGCTAGAGCATAATAGGAAATACTTGAGCAATTATTGACACCTGTTTACCTTGTAACGCTTCTGCTTGTGATTGAATTTTTAAATGGACATTTTTATTTTGAAAAATAAAAACATTATAATAAAAATTAATTAAAATTATATATTACTATACACATAATTTCTCATCAATATTTTAAGTCAGTTATTCCGACTGATATAACAGTTACGCAAAAGTTTGAGATCCCTGTTATGTCATGATCCGCGACGTATGTTTAATGTCGTCGTCTCCCATTCTCCTAGTATGCACGACCTTGTGTTTCAGTCCTGTAGGGTTGTGATGCGCTGCGAATAAGTTTAACAGTGCTATCCGCGTGACTCTTTTCAATAGTTCTTGCATATCTAATTGAATCATTTCAAGGAGATACTGCCGTGATTTCGGAAACTTTGTGTACCTAATTGTCTGGGTTGTCAATTTTTAAATACATTTCAGATGCCATACATTTCGATGGATACCTTGCGTAACGGTTTCTTTACTGTAGAATAACAGTAAATTTTTTTTTTAACGTCATATGGATAAACGCTGGCTGCAATAAGCCACGAACTTCAATATGAGTAGGGAAAAAAAAAGATTATATTATTCAGCCTTTTTTTTTTAATTTTTAGTTACAGCACTTTTGCTTACATTAAATGGTAGAATACAAAAATATGAGAGAGAGAGAAAGAAAATGAACCGATTTAGGACTGAACGCTCATCAAAAAAAAGACGACTTGTAAACAGTTGATAGTACAATGTGTTTTGATCAGTAACATACGCAAGGGCGCGTTCAATATCGCATTACACTTTTTTTTTTTGAGGGGGAGGGAAGATGTAATTTTTTTGACAGTGTCACCACACTAAAACATGCTGCTTAACTTTTTCTCAAAATTCAAAAATTATTTTTCACATAATTTTTTCGAACATAATTAACAAGAAAATCTGTGTGGAAGCAATAACTAACATACACTAGGAGTAGATCCTCATTCTCCGAAAAAAAAAGAGGGGGGGGGGCATTAATTTTAATGGAGAATAATAGTAAATATTTAACATAAAACGCTACCATATGAGTAAGACTGGCTGTAATAAGTTGCGAAGTTTAACGAGTTAAAAAAAAAAAAAAAAAAGGAAATTAAGGTTACATTAATTTGATTCTTGATTTAACCTGCACCAAAATTTAATTTGCAACGAACTTTCAGACATTTTAAAGATTATTAGCAAGTTGCTATTTTTAGTCTAAAATAGTGTATTGTAATATTACATAAGATTAAAATACCTATTTAATAAAGAAATGCAAGATATATTCACAATAAACAACAACAAAATGAATAAATTTTGGCATTTTAACCTTGCCTTTAATACAAAACATCATGCATCCCCTTCTTGGAGATGTGTTTTGGCATTAAGGGTAAATATTAAGATTAGTGATCAGAGCTTATGCCACCTTTACCACGAGTTGCCTTGGTCTTGCACTACCTGTAGTATCGGCTAGACTTGCATCACTTGCAGGCGCAAACTTGACTTATTTGTCTGTTTGCTTACTTGGGAAATGGAGTAAAAACCAGGTTTAAAATTGCTTGGTATTTTTAACATATATATATACACATACATACATACATACACACACAATATATACAGGCATTTTGCCTCTCGCTTCTACTGCTTTAAAATCACATGTTATGGCCTTTATTTATTTATTTATTTTTTTTTTTATGTTGAGCCCATACATGAGCACTTGGTTAATCAACCTATAGTACATTAGTACCATGTATGGGTAATGGATTAGGAAAGGAGAAACTTGTTTACATTTGATTTAAAAGCTTGTATATTGTATTCCTTGGGGAAACAGGAAGGGGGAACATAACATTGCTGCAATAATAAATACATGATATTTTTTGCTTGTAGACAGTGAAGAATAACCTTGCTGGAAGAATAATCTCGTAACTTTAATGAACATGATCCTTATCCTTATTCATTAGTTGGATGGATACTTAGGCGTTCTGTCGAGTTATATGGGACACTGAATTAAAGAGATTAAAATAAAGATTTATTACAAATCAGTATATCATAATAATATTATTATACTGTAAAGTATATTTCACATATATTTCAAATTGATATCAGAGTGTGTGGGCACATGCTGTTGAGCTGCATTAATTTCCATTTTGTAACAGTGGACCAGTAAAAATCCACAAATACTGTAGTGTGAGTTTTACTCATACCACTAATTTCTAGTCATTCGTTTACCTTATCTATTCATTTCCCATCCATTACCCATAAATGAGCAAACGTTTGTAAACGCTTAACTTTTCACTCTAGTCGAAGTTTTTCAAAAATATTTCCATTCAATAGAGGTCTTTGAATAATGAAACTCTAACTAATATCATGATAGTTATCGTGAAAATTATGTCGTCAGTTGAAAAAAAAAATAAAATCATTTCCGAGCAATATATCAAACTGCATTGTACTTAAAATGTATGTGTATGCTTGGATTGTATGCATTTTTTAAAATAATTTTTAATGTAATACCCAGCTACGAAAGGTCGTAAACCTGGAATACAGTAGTACTGTTTATGGACTAAGGGTTTTTAATTTAAATTTTCTTGTATTTGTTTATTTTTTTTTTTTTTACATAATTAAGGAACCCTACCTATAGAGACCAAACATTGAACCACTTCAGGCCTTCGCTAAGCATAATGGTGGTACTGGACAATGTAATTAATCTCGCACCTAAAGACATTCAAAAAACATTCATGCCCAAGGCGGAATTCCAACCCGCAGCTTGTTGGTTGGAAACAGGTCGGTCCTAAAAAAACGATATTCTGGACGATCCACCTCTTCTTTATTGTCACCTATTCAGTTGCCATTTCTCCTTGCCATTCTCCAATCGGACGAGAGTATGCCAATATAATGCTTCAAAAAGAGTTTAGTGTTATTCCTCGTAAGAACGTTCTCGCTTCGTTCCTCTTACCTTTTGAGAATACTCAGATCTCCAAGCGGTATCAGATTTTGTTTCCTGGATCATGGACTCACACCTCTAACTTTTCCTGTAAACACATCATACCATATTGTTCAAAAAGTTTGGCATCCTAAATCTAGTGGTCCAGAATACCAAATAAATTTTTGGATTACTATTAAAATTTCTCAGGTTGTTTAATTTTAGACCATGTTAATAGCAACAGGCATAACAGTTATTTTTTTAATTTTTTTAAATTTAATTTTATTTTTTTATGTCGTTGGCAAAAGACCATAGGTGGTGGGTAGTGCACTCTCTACGTAGGAGTTGGAAGAGAAGAATAATGTCAGGCGCTCTTGTTTTTAGGTGATGATTATGAGAGAGGTGAAGGAACCTAGGAGCCAAAGTAGCGGCCAACAGCTTTCGCAATGAATATATATAATATATTCATTGCGAAAGCTGTTGGACACAAAAATTACATTCATTTATTTATTTTATCTTTTTTTTTTAGCTCTTCTGAACTTTAGTTTAGGTTGAGAATGAAACTTGAGTTTTTTTTTTTTTTTCCCCCCAAACTGCTTGAGATATTTGTCGGCACTTTTGGGCATACTTGTCTGAAAACTGAAATCTTGGACAACACGTAAGAAGGTTGAATGGAGTAAAAGAATGAATGTATTCACTCCACTCAGAATTATCTCTCTTACTCAATCAGAACATGTTTGGTTCGGGAGAAAAAAGGAACAGTAGTTTGAACATGGAAAAGCGAGTATTCTGCTTGGTGACGTCGTACTGCTAAAGGACACGAGGGTTGGGAATGACTGAAGGAAACGTTTCTGTAGAGGAGAGCTTTCGCGAGGCTAGCGTTCGTTATTCAGAGTAGAGATGTCCTGTACAGATTTGAAGTATAACTGGTTAAGAAAAGCTCAAGCACGTTGGAGAGAGAGAGAGAGGAAAAAAACCAAGGAGCCAAAGTAGCGTCCAACAGCTTTCGCAATGAATATATATATGATATTCTGGATAAATGGACAGTTTGTGTTAATAATTGCTCACATAAAATTCTTCGGTATTATCTCTTCCATATTGGTCAGTGGAATTGAAGAAGCTGGGTGGAGTTGAAGAATTTAAAATCAGCAAGGATGATGACTTCATTGTTTTGGGATAATTGTATTGCTGGAAATCTAGCTTCGGAGATAAAAAAGTTGAAGAGATCAGAGCGCTTTCCAGAATTTAGAAGCGGTGGAAGTGGGAAATGAATATATTACGAAATGGGAAAGGAGAAACCGTGATAAGTTCAATAAGAGTCTAGATTCGCATTCTTTATGCTTAATATCGGATCGCACGAATGCTGAATTTTCACTCTTGCTTGTGTATGTGTTTTGGGCGTGGGAAGGTTTGTATCATGTACACTGTAATTTGTACATCCAAAGACAGTATTTGTTAGCATTGCATGTTGAAGTTCAATTAAAAGTACGTCTGTTTGATAAATAGTAGTAGTGTATTTTTTCATAACCGTATTATGACTACTAATTTGTTTTGTTTTCATTATGATAATAGAGCAGCAATGAAAAGTGAGAGACATTGAACTTGTCATCCATTCAGCAATTTCTTGGTCATAACATGACCTTGACTACTCCCCCACCCCAGGCATGATCTTGCAGAGTGCATAGCAGTAGGATTATGCGAGATGGCAGTAACACATCAGGTCATGGTATTTGGTACTTCTAGCGGTCAATCTGAGGAACCTCAGACAAGCTGTTAGTATCAGTATTAATTTTAAGATTAATTTTACAATTTGTCAGTTATTCTATTCATTTTCTCAATTTTTCGTAATTGGTTGTTAGATAAGCTACAAAATACTGTTTGTGTGAGTCCTCGGGATTCAATTTTGGGACCTTTTTATTATTTAATACATTAAATAATAATACACATGTTTAAGTCAATTTTGCAGTTATTAATTTATATGCACAGACTAGTTTCGCAGTTTTTGTGGCCAGCTTCTAGAATTAAATCACATAAAATATACTTAAAAAGTGTTACTAAGAGTATTGCTTATATCGTTCAAAAGTATTTTGTAACATTATATTTAGTATAATATTCATTTAATATTTTACTATAGCTATACCATGTTATCTTTTAGAATACGGAAAATAATCATAGAATCTTGCAAAAATACTTTTCTAAAAAAAAAAAAAAAATCGTCATTGGCTATAAAATTTTTCTTTTACTTCCCTCGATACATCATTTGAATGTAATATGACATAGCGCACATGGTAACAAATAAATATATGGTTATTTTAAGTGCGTCGCCAAGATTATGAATCGTTTCTGCTGATTCATTGCAAGGATATCGCAAATTCACAAGAGGACTCTGTTACAAAATGAGCCATAGACCAGTTAATCTCATAGGAGTTATTGACAAACTAATGGAAAAATTAATTAGGAACTGTATCAGTTTTAGAGATTATTCATTGAGCAGCACGTTCTCGTAAAGGATCATTTGATATTGATAAATCTATTAACTTTATATGAAGGGGGTTACGAAAGCGTTAGATTGTGGAAAATAGCTATGATGTGATTTATTATGTAGATTTCAGCACAGCTTTTGATAGTGTTCACATATGAACCCGGCGATAAAGATATGTCGATTGGGTATCGATGATTATTTGATTAAATAGATAAAACATAATTGGTTGTTAGATAAGCGACAAAATACTGTGTGTGTGTGAGTCCTCGGGATTCAATTTTGAGACCTTTTATTATATTAATTAATGATTAAGGTTCATGCATTAATAGTAAACTCTTTCTCTGTTTGCTGATGGGTAGAGTAACAGATTGACCAGATGACCTCAAGTCACTTATAATGATACACACGAGGGGGGGCTGGAAAGTTTTGATAAGCACCTAGAACAGAAATGATATTAAAGCAGCTGATATAACCACAAGAAAGAACATGCTAATAGCAGAGTTATGAAGGTAACTTATGTTCTTATATTCTCGCATATTCTTTCTTGTGGTTATATCTGTTGCTTTTAATATCGTTTTTGTTCTAGATGTTAATCAGAAATTTCCAGATTTCCTGTGTGTGTGTGTGTAAAATTCATGTATTTTTGATATAAACGACTAGTTCATGTAATTAGAATTATCATTACAAATTTCGTTTCAGTCGAATTTGAATAGATGCCTTACAGGGAGGATCCTATCATTCTGATCAAGAAAAAGTTTTGAACTTTTGATTTCACACACACACTCTCTCTCTCTCTTTCTTTTTTTTTTTTTCTTTTACGGTCGTTTGAAATTTGTAAATCTATTTTATAAACATCCTGTAGATTATTCCAGCTAAGGTATTACCGCACTCTTTCACTTTTAGAGTTGTCATCAACTTCAGTCAATCTAATCTTCTTTAGAACGTCATTCTTTAAAGTGTAAGTAGTTTAGTTTTTTGTTTTTTAGTATTTTTGTGTTTGGTTTAATTATTATGCTGGCAACGGCTGTTATTCGTTGATATTTGAGCTATAATGTTTGTATCAACAACATTGTTAAGGCGATATAGGATGAGCATTCATTCTGAAACAAAAGCCTAGAGCATAAATCGAAGGGGATTATCATCGACCATCAGGAGAATTTTGGTATCCATGCTATTACTTGCTTAGGCACACTATGATACCGTCCTTACGACTGCGCTACTTAGGCGTTATTCCTAAGGAAGACAACCCTCACTGCTGAGATATTTGAACTGCAAGAAATCGTTTTCAGAGATAAATAATCAGAACGATCACAATAATAGTTATTAGAATTTACATCTAGCTTGAGGGACTAGGCTGAGATTGTTTTAAATTAAGGCCAAAAACAACAGACTTTCTGGGTGAAAAATACTTTTCGAAACTCCTCTAAAGGTTCATGTCATAAACGGGATTCGAACTCCCCCGACTTGAGTTAGTGCAGCTCGAAATACTGCTAGAGTGAGTTAGTGGTTGCCTTCGTAGAGAGTACCAAGGACATCACTGCTATTGAAAGATCTAGGTTTTAATCGCGCCTAGAATGGGAGGGATTTTTTATCCACACTTTTTAATCCGGCGTTAGTAAGGTGGGAAAATGTAACAAAAGTGGTAAGGTGGGGTCCCACACTAAACTTGTGCGTAACAGCCTGTGATCTATGGCGTCGAGTAGCGGGTTACGGGAGTGGAAGCTATACTGAGGCATGACTCCACTGCCATGCGTTGTTAAAAAGTTAATAGTCAATTTAAAATATTTGGGGTCTGGTCTGTGACACTCCACTTTACTTACGCCGGGTTAACTGAAGGTGAGTTAGTTGGTTTCATACGGAGATTGCAGGGTTTATACCCCACAACCCCGGATTTTCATCTATCTGTGCAAAAAAAAAAATTGGCCAGGAAAACATGTACTTAACATACCTGATACACTAATCTCATATCGTTAGTTGTTTCGGCTGTAAATTCCAGCTAATTCAATCTATTCCCTGATCCTGCCAGATATAGTATAGATATGGGTCCTGTTGGATATAGTATTTTCTATACTGAATCAAATATTATGTTCTGTTACTACGTGCCCCCCCCCCCCCCCGAGATAACACAATAGAAATATGGAAATCCAATATAGAAATATAAAACTCATAAGGACTGATAAGACAAAACGAACCCAATACTCATTTTTTTTTCTTTTTTTTTTTTGCTGCTAAAGATTAATTCTATGCCTTCTGGTGCATTTTTGCAAAATCTGAAAAAAAAAAAAAAAACTGCTATTAAAAATAAGTACGGATTTGAGCCAGTCGTTAAAATGTGCATTTCTCAAAACGTTCTTGTATAGTAATATCATTTATTACCACAGTGCTGTAAATCGTAATTTATTTTCTGTGATTTGGTTGGTTAGAGTTTCACTGGATCATTGGCAATTGAGACGATATTGCGCCATGTAGTGTACGTCCATAATTGCTGCATGGTGGGCACATTGGATAAAGTACACCCTCCCCAACCAATAAAATGTGGATTCGAATCCACATGTGAGTGAATCGAATTGATGGGTGGCATTTCTGCGTCGATTAACGGAGACCTAAAGTGGCTTGATAAAGCTTCATGTTTAGTCTCTAGAGCAGGGTTTTTTAATATCATCTAATTTTAAGGCGAGTTAAGGATTATCTAATATCCTTAACCCACCCACGGTATTGATACTGATGTACTGGTAGGTTGACATTTCATTGATGGAACTGACAAAAAAATATTTGCGTTTTGTTTCAAATAGTTTTGCCTCATTTTGGACAATCTGCCCCGATTTCAATATATCGAATACCAAATTTTAATTAAAACTGCTTCGCTGAGTTTTTAATATGCGGATGAACGGATATGCGATATATTAGAATGCAAGGATTATTTTAATCCTTGCATTGCTTAAAATAACAGCGAATGGTCTTCCTGAAAAGTTAAGTTTATTAACAGCAATTCTAAAGCAAATAAAATAAAATAAAAATAACAAAATAAAAAATGATAAAATAAATAAAAAAAAACTTAGTCAAAATCTAACATTAAAACAAAGTTGCTTCCCAATCATGACAACTAATTAGCAGAATACATTTTCTAGAGAATCTGCGCATTGAGGTTAAGTGAAAACATGAGAAGAATCACTCCGATATTATCGTCCATTAGATACAGGCAGTAACGTTGTGATGTTGTATGGAGTGCCTTTTCCTGGAAATCTCTTTTGAGCCCTGATATCCATAGACCTTACCATGACTGATAGAATACCAGTTGGGCCAATCAGGTTCGGTCCCCTCTCTTCCTGACCAGCTTCACAGATGTGTTTCATCAGGATAATACGACGCGTCATGTTGCCGGTATCGTTTGAGTGCTTCACCAAATATGGTAGAAACGTCCAATTGTTACCGTGAATTTGCCGGATTTGAATTCTGTAGAACATCTCTGAGATTACATGGATCGAGAAAGAAATATACAGCGTTTGATTTCTCTACCCCGCAACCCCGCAGATCTACATGAAGTAATCCTGACGATGTGGTACAGTACATCCTGCAAGGTTCCAAGGCCTTAGAATCCAATGCCATGCTACGCAGCCTCGGTTCTGGCAGCAAGAGGTATCTACAAACTGTTAGGACTGTGGTCATGATGATATACACTGTCCAGTCAAAATATGTTTATTACATGGCAACTCCATATCCTAGGAGTCATCGGAGGCATTCCAATTACATTTACCTCACAAACTGTTTTGCCAAAGAATAACGAACTTAACAGACAATAATGCATTCAACTGATGGGTGGTATGGGGTTGAGTAGAGTGTATAGCACATTCTTCCACTGTGAGTCCTAGAACTCTATGGAATTCTGTTGATTGATTATATCAAGGAGATTAACAGGCAAAACTTAATACCTAATGTATTTCAAATAATGTAAGAACTCTAAGACTGATCGCATTTGTCATTTACATCGGGTAAAAATATATTGTAGTCTTGTTTCGTATTTCTGCTTTATTGTATGAATTTATAAATGACGAGGACCGTGAATTACTCGTCATTTACAAATTCAGATTACAAAAGTTAGAGTTAATGTGCATAACTAAGTCGAGATATTTAATAATATATTTTTTTAATTTTTTATAATAGTTACTAAAAATTTTAAAGTAGGAAATGCAATGTCTTCATTTTATCAGTGTCTAAAACGTTTTCTACTTAGATGGAAGTGGATAAAATTTAAAACAACAACAACAAAAAAAAAAGTTGCCGACACTTTTGTTATCTACTGTTAGTCTGTGGCATTTAATTTATAAATGTATAATTTGAGAACTAAGGTTTTCGGATTTCCTCTTGTATATTCTTTCGCAACCTTCCTTTTGCAAGAGAAACCAAGTAATTGAAAAGCTAACTTCTGTTTAATTTAAATAAATGCGAATTTAAGTAAACATTTTTCATTATTTGGAGCCTGATATGTAATACATATCATGATAAATTGTTTGCCACAAATTGTCTTGATATGTATTGCTTCAGCGTTGTGGTGCATATTAAGTTAACTCGTAATAAAACTCCCAGTGTGAGCATTATTTGTCTTCCCTTGGTTTAGAAGCATTGCTTCTCATCCATCTTAAAAGCTATGATGCATTTTCTTTTTCTCGTTGACCTTCAGATTAATGTGTTAGTTTCGACGGCTACTCACGGACAAATAACTTGACTTCATAGAAACCTAATTAAAACTGTGATAATATGGTTAATTCTCTCTGCATAGTCTGTGATGTCTGTCAGTTGCATATATTATGTGGCTAGTTTGTGTATTGGAAAACCCAAGTTTCCGAGAGAAAAAAAAAAATCACTGGCGTATGAGAGCGGCTAACTGAAAAAACCCGTATAAAGGTTCTTCCGTGTTCTAGACAGAATTCGAACCCAAGTCTCGACAACCAAAAGGTATTGTAGTTACTGACTGACCTACGGGAATTCCACCTTACAGTACTGTATTTTTCACGCACATACGCCCGTCAGTTTTTAAAACTGTTCGTAAGGTTATATATTTCTATGTATGCATGCTGCTAATGAGCTCGTGACTGCGTCAGTATGATTACCCACTTCTCTTGGAGTTAGTAAGCTGAATTTTTTAATTTCAAGTTGCCTTTTTTTTAATGTCTGTGATAACTTAAGCCACTTTTTTTTCATAAGTTTCTTCGCGTTCTGGGTTGTATCGATATAACTCGTGGCAAAGTTGGCTAAATCTCCCAATAGAACTGTTTCATCGTAGACTAAAATTAATAAATAAATAAATTACTTTTAGTAATAAATATATTAAATAAATAAATTACTTTTAGTAATAAATATATTAAATAAATAAATTACTTTTAGTAATAAATGTCTCACTTACAGAGGAGGAAGAATGCTTACCCAGCGGTATAATATTCCTGAGGTGATCTTAGCGCCTATCAGTTTTAATTTGTTTAAAAATTTATTAATTTTAAAAACTGTTAGTCTGTGTAGTAATTTTAGTCTTTAAAAAAGATATTTGTTTTATTCCCCCCCCCCATATTTATGACTAATTTCTATGAATATTAGTTTCCATTTAGCATTAAAGGAATAAGCGCAAATAGCCATTAACTTCAATATTAGAGGAAGTCGTCAGTAAACTAAGTAAAAATCTTTTTTAAGCCCATAAATTCTGAAAGGAAATTTAATTTCCTTTCAGAAATTTATGAAATTCAGAAGAAGAATATCAACAGACTTCTTCTTCTCTACAGTTCAAGAAGAATATCTGTTGATATTCTTCTTCTTGAACTGTTGAGGATTGAGTCCTTTGGAAATGCTTCATGAGAATTGAAGTAGAAGGAAAGAATGAAAGATGGCTGGGAGTAGCGGGTTCGGTGAGTATGCAGTTCGACTGCAAAAGGATGCTGAGCAGCTGTAGTACGAGTTCCTGTTGATCTAGCAAAAATATGAATCATGATTGATGCTGATTCTGCCGAACAATGGCCATGGAAATATCTGTAGAAAAAACTTGCAGAAATTGATCTTCTATGGCAGCGTTACCCAAACTTTTCCTACGACGGAACACTTCGCAAATCCTGAAATTTTCACGGAACACCTTGGTTATTTTGTAATGTATTAATTAATAATTAATTGTTAATTTTGTTGATTTTTATTAATTAATTAATAATTAATTAAACATCAATTAAACATAAATATCATTAAATTAATTTGTGCTGATTTTCATGACGTATCCCATTCTGATCACCAAAAATTTAAAATATTATAAGTACTTACGAGTGAATGCAGACTTTTTCTCCTATGTGCTGGTAGTTTTCCCATCCTTTTGTACATCCTGGAGATCGCTTTGTAGGCTGGTGGTGGATGACTCACTATCTGTTGCGTCACACCTTCAATAAGAGATTTCTTAATACCAAAATTAAACAACGTCCCTTGTCTCTTATTCATATTAAAATTTAAATCTGCAGGCCTATTACTTTTAAAAAATCACGGCACTACGGTTTCGAAACTTTCACCCTACAATACAAACTTGCGAAGAAAGTATTCAGTATTACTAGATTTGAGAACCGGATACAGACTACCTTGATCTTCAGTTTTAGTAGAAAAATTTTCTTTATACTTCCTTGCTGATTGGTCACTAACATTTGCAACACAGATGTTATTTCTTTCAGTTTTGAGACACAGAGAATACGCAATGGGCGGCGTATTCTCTGAGACACAGAGAATACGCCGCCCATTGCTGTAATCGGCTTGCAGGCAATTTTTATGATCGGTCATAAATAGCGGTATTCTCTTTCCCGATTGTTGAAAGATTTCGATGTGTGAAAATTAACGATAATTCATGAATATTTCCATATTTAAAAAAATGCCGCTTGGTCACTGACGTTTGCTACACAGATGTCATTTTCTTCCTTTTTGAGAACAGAGGATACGCCGCCCACTGCTTTAATCCGTTTGCAGGCAATTTTTATGACCGGTCATAAACAGTGGTATTCCTTTTCCCAAATGTTTAAAGGTTTCGATGTGTGGAAATTAACGATACGCGGATGTTATTAGGCGTTCTGGGTCTGAGCTTTTCGACATATTCACGAATATTATTCTCCTCAGAATATTTCCACTATGAAATATTTATTCATGAAAAATGCTTAGAAAACTAAAATGACAAATTCCAGGAGAACATCTCGCGGAAAACTTATTCCCCTTCCGCGGAACACAGTTTGGGAAACCCTGTTCTATGGGATAATCGCTGAAGAGAGAGTGTAAGAAATGTCTTGCCCTTTTCTGATCAGCATCACGAATCTTTAGAGAAGTCTTAGGTGCACCACCCCATATATGAGAGCAGTATTCCAATATTGGTCGGATTTGGGATTTGTACGGAGTAAGTAACTGTTCGGCAGGAAGTACCGTCTTGACCGGAAAAGGAGCCAAGTTTTTTGGAAACTGTTGATTCTATAGAAGTGATATGATTGTGCCAGGAAAGATTTGGAGTAAGAGTCAGTCCGAGAAGAGAGATTTGGTCTTGACTGTTGAGCTCAGCATTATCAAAAGTAAGCGGAGAAGATCTGAGGTCTTTTTTTACGGGTAAATAAACAAAACTCCCTTTTGGAATCATTGAAGTTGTTTAGGTTGCTCTCACCCCTATTATTTATTTATTGCAGAAAAACTGGAAACGATAAGAAAAAAAAAAGATTGTTCTAAATTCAGTTGTTTTGTAAATGAATAATTTCACTATGTCGTTATATATGAAATATTCATTTCATTCCTAATAATGGAAAAATGTATTTGCTTGAAGGTACAATTCTTCCCCTCTGCAGGTTTATTTTTCACCCAGGAATATATGAAAACAGAAATCTTAAAAGGTTTTCATACACATTCCCCTTCCTCCCCCCATGCATACACACAATCATGTGGATTGATGTCTCACTTTAGTGCTCGCCACACCTTTATACGACTTCCTAGTCTAGTCTCTCTCTCTCTCTCTGGCCTTTCCTCAACCCTTTGAAAAATATATCTACATGTTAAGCTCCCCCTTCAACAATTTGTCTCGGTCATATCCCTCAGCAAAATCTGTAGATTACGGTCCCTCAACTGTTCTCCTAACCAACTTTTTACGGATGCGATATTATCATTGACTGTATTACCCACCTCTGAACCCTTTTCAGTTCTTGCACGTGCTTGAGAAATCCAGGAGATTAAATCAGAACACAAGTCACTAGATGCGTCCTGATCACTGCGTAAGGCTTTGATTCAGTACTTCAAGCCTTACACACTGAAATGACACATGCTTATCGATTATTTAATTTACTACTATAGTGAGAACACTTACACTTCTTTATACTGTTTTCACTACTTGAGCAATATGTCTCTTGAATTCTTGCTTCCCATTATTATATGAAATCTCCTCAAACCCCTGCGCACAACTCCGTCAGTGTAGTTATATTTCCGAGTTCCACAGTGAAAATTGTATACATTTATCGATGTTCAAGCAACACACACGCATCTATTCATTGTTCAGAAGTACAAGTACATTATCTTTCGCCTATAAAATAGATGGATACTAAATTACCTTCTCCCTTAATACAAAATCTCAGCAATAACTATAAGCTCCACACCACGGTGATATCACATATTAAACTAGTAAGCCTTATCCATTTCACCTAAGGACAAATTATCCTCTATTAAAGCCAAAAGTAATACAGCAAACTGTAAACTGTATAATACAGTGATGGTAATACTGTTATTTTTGACGGTCAAGTTTATTTTAAAACAAAGTTATACCAAAAATACAACTGTATTCGGTTTATTTTATGGTTTTAGTGTTAACAGTTTTTAGCATTTAAGTGTTCTTACTATTTTTATACATTTTTTACCCTGATGAAGCCAGCAGCCACAGTTGGTGAAACCAGTTGGTATAATTTTGTTTTAAAATAAATTTGACAAAAAAAAAAAAAATCCCAAATAGTAGTAATTTATTCTCTCCTATTGTATAATACAGTATTTGCTGTTTTACAGCCAAGTGTATGATATATGTGAACACATCTTTCTGTGAATGGACAGGAAGATGCGTTGACATTATCTCAGAGGAAGTAATTCGACACGATGTTATGTCAATTTAGGATTGCAGACTTTGTTTTAGATACTCCCCATCACCCAGAACTGGAAGAAAACAAGTCATTTTCAAGTTGGAGAGATTGCTTCAGGGACCATCAGTAATAGTGAAGCTCTCCCAAACTCAAAAGTATGGTGTATTAATTTAACAAAAATGTTGGAGAAAGTCAGGTTCTCAGTTACGTTTGGATCTTGTTGTGAACTTATCTTTTTCATGGTTATGTGACTAGCTTTGCATTATCTGCCAACAGTTGAATATTCCTCTCTACAGACTACTCTTTGCATCATTAACATACATATTCACAGTGATAGGGCAGAACGTGTTACTCCACTAGTTGTAATTGTCTGTAGAGAGGAATCTCTCCTTTCAGAGGTATAGCTCCTTTACATTTTGAAACCTTTGAATCCATTAAGGAAGCAGTCCCTTTGCTGCGACTTATATACCAAGTGGCAAACTATGAAATGTGTTTCTAAAATCCAGAAATATATGCATCTCCCTTATTTATCATTATAGTCATCTTATTATAAAATGTAACTAGATTACTGAAACAAAAACTATTTGGCAAATCAGTGTTGATTTTCAAAACTGATTTGATTTGAAAATCAGTATTTCTTCTCTCTCTCTCCTATTCCTCACTATTCACTTCAAAATCTTGATTTCCAATCCAGATATGTAAACTAGTCTGTAATTTAATATTTTTATTTTGCTGCCACTCTAATGCAGTGGTACAATCCTGCCCTTTTTCTACTTTAAGGCTTTTTTTAAACACCAGGTCAACGATATTGTCAGTTTATTGGTACATTCCTTTGTAACAAGCGGCGAAATATTATCCATTCTAACTTCCATAACATTAACATTATTTAATAACTTGAAGATCTCTGGCTCATTCATCGTGAATTCCATACGTTTGTGCTACCTCGGTGAAAAATTCATCTCCAGCAATATGAAACATTTTAACAATGTAATCTCTAAATATGTTTACCATTCCTGCCACATAACCAGAAGAAAAAATATACTATGAGATTTTCCAAACCATGATTCGTTAGTTTCCTTTAATATTCGAACTTCTCCTTCCTTAGTATTCTTATCACTCTCTTTTGCACTTTATATAATTATTCAATACTTTAATTTTTAAAATTTTTTTTTATCTCCTCTTCTCTGCAATTCCTGTTTAATTTCTTTATTCATCCATCTACTTTTGACATCTACATCTTTCATCCATTGAGATATAGAAGCATAATCTGTTGTCGATATTGATAATATTTTACTGCAAGCTGTTTTCTGCCTTTCTTAATCTCTTACTCTGTCCTTCCATGTATATTATTTTATTCCAGATTATCTTTGTATGCCTACGCACTTTTCAGGTCTAGACTGCATGATCGATTCCCAGCCTGTGCCAAAAGTGACATCTTATTTCAGATTGCCGCATCTACGAAATCGAATATTCTTAACCTGTGCGTACCCCTCTCCATCACAAGCTATACAAGATAGTCTTCTCAAGAAATTCTTTCCTTACTCCTATGTTCTCATTCTTCATACTAAAATCTTCTTTTATAATAAACCAGTTTTACCTAATATTTTCTTTTCATTAACCTTAGTGTTTGCAGTCTGTAAATACCAACTTAATATTTCTCACCAGTAATCTCAAGATCACACCACTTTCAGAACTACTCACCACAATCCCAAGTGGAATCAGGAGTACATTTTCCCCTATTTGTTATTTTTGTAATCGCTAAAAACACTATACTCCTCCATTTCAATTCCAGTCTAAATATTGATCATTCACCCATGTTTATTATTCCAATTCTTTTTGGTTGGACTGAAAAACCATGGCCATAAACTCTGCTTGCATTTATTGAGGGTTTTTGTACTTCACCTCGGCTCTTTTCTTTCCATTTAACTTCCCCTTGTCCATGTAATGTCTCGCTTTTCAAGGCCATACCTTATTTTCTCCCATCCTTCTTCATAATGTGACACTCGCACCTGATTAAACCATTTTTGTGATTATCAGTAAATTTGAATATTTTTAATTTGTTTTTTTACAAGAAGCGGAGTGTTATAGTGTTGGATGGCTGCATTTTACTGCACCAAAAAAAGTTTTGGTTTTCTTACTGGTGTTTGTTATTGTTACGCCCCGCAAGTTGGCTGTGCAGCAGAAGAGAAAGATGAATTCTGGAACGTGCTAGATGAAGAAATGAGGAAACCGGAAGAAAACGAGATGATGATTGTCGGAGGAGACTTGAACGGGTACAGAGGGAGACAGGATAGGGACTGTAAAAGGGTGCAGGAGAGAAGATTTTGGGCTTCGCGGTAGCGTTTGATTTGGCCATTGTAAACTCCGTTTTCTGCAAGAGGGAAGAACAATTGCTAACATTTAGAACTGGCAACAATAGTTCATGGATTGACTACATTTCGACTGGAAAAAATCTTAAGGCAGTAACAAATTGTAAGGGAATCCCCACCAATCAAGTGGCGCAGCAACACCGGCTGCTGTGTGCAGACTTTAAAATAAGGTCGAAAACCTTTGGAAGCCATGGGAGGAAGATAATTAAGTGGTTTCGCTTAAAAGAAGAGAGTGTGAGGAACCGTTTTAGGGCAAGGGTGTTAGAGAGGATTTCAGATGGACTAGAAAGTGTACAAGATTGGTGAAGACGTAATTCAAAAGCAATTCTAAGCTGTGCAATGGAGGTGCTTGGTGAAACATCCGGAAAGATTAGAGAGCAGAAGGAGAGTTGGTGGTGGTGGAATAATAACGTACAAGAAGCAGTGACGGCTAAGGGGAAGGCAAAGCAGAAGTGGGACGAGTCAAGAGTGGAAGAGGACAAAGAGGAGAAGCCAAGACAGCTGTTGCGCAGGCGAAGGCCATGGCATATCAAGATCTTTATGATCAATTAGAAACAAAGGAAGGACAGAGAAAAATTTATCGATTGACAAAATGTAGAAATAAGGCATCAGGATATGAGGCAGATCAAAGATTCCGGAGGAAGGGTATTAAGGAGGGATGTGGATATAAGAAACAGATGGAGAATATACTTTGAAGGGCTTTCGAATGAAGAAAATGGAAGGACTCACAGAGAAGATGAGCAGCCTTATGAGGGGATGGTGCAGAACATTAGTAGTGGAAGTGAAGGAGGTCATTAAGAGGATGAAGAATGGAAAATCGATGGGCCCTGACAAGATCCCATTGGAGGCATGGAAGGCACTGGGAGAAGAGGGAATTCACCTGCTGTGGGACTTGTTAATAAAAGTTTGTCAACAGGAAAATATACCCGAGGAATGGAGCGAACGTATTCTTGTCCCCATATACCAGAGTAAAGGGAATGCACAAGACTTGATGGAAGACTGAGGAAGAAGGCGGAGATTACAAAGGAGCAATTTGGCTTCATGCCAGGTCGATTGATGACATGCTGTCTTTGGGTTACGGCAGATGGAAAAGTTTCGAGATAAGCAACGGGAGCTACATCTAGTATTTATTGATCTGGAGAAAGCGTATGATAGAGTGCTAAGGCAAGGAAATCTGGAGGTGTCTGAGGGAGAAGGTGGTACCGGAAAAATATGTCAGGTTGGTGCAGGAGATGTACAGAAATGTGAAGACAAGAGTTCGGACCTGCCTGAGGGGGAGAGAAAGTTTTCAAGTGACAGTTGGCTTGCAGCAGGGGTCAGCATACGTCCTTTCCTGTTTAATATTGTGACGGAGGAGGTGAGAGAAGACGCTCTGGACTATGTTGTATGCAGATGATATCGTGCTGTGTGCAGAATCAAGAGAAGAAGTGGCAGCTAAACTGGAAAGTTGGAGGAAAGTACTGGAAGAGAGAGGTATGAGACTGAGCAGAAGTAAGACAGAGTATATGTGTTGCAAAGTGGATGGCAGCCACGAGACAGATCTGGAGCTGGAAAGAAATGCCATCAGGAAGGTCAGTGACTTTAGATACTTAGGTTCAACAGTGAAGAGGATGGAGAGGCTAAGAAGGAAGTAGGATACAGGATACAAGCAGGATGGAGGAACTGGAGAGAGATGGCTGGAGTGCTATGCGATAAGAGGGTGCCGATCAATCTAAAAGGCAAAATCTATAGAACAGTAGTGAGATCAGCTATGATGTATGCTATGGAAACTGTGGCCCTGAGGAAAATAACTTCATCAGGATGGAGGTAGCGGAGATGAGAATGCTTAGGTGGATGTGGGTGTGATTAGAATGGATCGTCTGAAAAATGACTATGTAAGGGGGAACGGTGAAAGTTACGACCTTAGGAGCAAAGGGAGGCAAGGTTGAGATGGTTTGGTCATGTGATGAGGAGGGAGCACGAGTATGTGTGGGAAGAAAGGTAATGCAGATGGATGTGCAGGAGAGGTGAAAGCACGGGTGGCCAAAGAAGAGATGGAGGGAGATGGTGTAGGAGGACTTGAGGATGAAGAACTTGGATGTGGTTACAGCCCAAGACAGGAGGATGTGGAGGAGACTCGCTACAAACAGCGACCCCTACTTAAGTGGGACAAGCTCAGGAGAAGAACTTTGTTATTGCTTCCTCTAGGTTCTTCTTTCTGGGCAGTCACAGTTTCTCAAAATTATCGGTTACAGTGGCTCTAAATGTATTTATAGTTTCTTCATCGCCCGCTCGTTAGGTCTGGCGATGAAGAAACTTTTTGATGCTGCATTCTACAAAGCATTGCCTTCTCACTCGATCCATATTATTGACAGTATTTGGAATAATGTCTTTAATATTGACCTTTCTTTACATAATATTGATGGGATTGACAATATGAAATATTGATAACTGATCGACGAATATAAAAAATATATTGGCATTATCAATAACATTGACCATATGGCAGTACATGAGTGTATTATTGTTAATATTAGATCAGTATTCCATCGAACATCATGGAGACCGTTGTCAAGTGAACCTGAAGAAGTAGTGATGTCATTGCTAACCTTTCTTGAATAGCTTCTGGCCTGTTCCTACTAAAAAAAAAAAAAAAACTTAAGAAGGGAGTGAATAAGCAGTTGGTCTCTATTGCTTATCATGCTGTGAGGTCGCGCGCTTTTTGCTTAGTGTAATAGGCTATTTTCCTACCACAACTATCATTGTGTTATTGACAGAACGATTCAAACTGCTGATAATAATAATATTACACCCTGAGTTAATAGAATTTAACGAAATCTTATCGTTTAGAATCATTACAACTTTTCATTTGAATTGAACTATTTTAATATCAGAATTAGACAAAGGAAAATTGTCTACACTACATAAAATGGCTCTACTCGTCTTATCTTAATCCACTTGTGATAATGATTGATTTTACTATACAAGAATGCTATTACGAAACGCATCTTTATGATTATCTGTATACATTTACTTATCTCTATAAATGTAAAATGAAATTTTCTCCTGTCTTTAAGGATTGTGTTTGCCTTGTTTTATTTATTATACGTTTAGGGACGCTATTTTCAAACATCAGATCACTGCACTTATTTTTCAGGTTGTACACGTTTTTCTTTTAAAGAATTCAGACACTTCTAGTAGACCAGTGAAGTTGACCAGATTAGTTTTATCGAAATATGTAAGTTAATAGGAATTATTACAGCTATTTACAAAAACGTTTGGCCATTAGTTTACAAACTTATTCACATGCAGTACAAAGCTGACAGCCGAAATAAGCTTCAATTTTAGAGCCGATTTGATTTCTATCGGGTGTTGCAGCTTATCCCCGAAAAGAGATTGAATCTTTCTAAAAACGGGAATACTGCATTCAAAAATAAATTTGATACCGGTTGGCGGACCATATTGAATGGCGTTGCTATCAATAATATTTTAACTCCATTTGTAGATGGAAGATAAGCGTATTGCACTATTCGTCTTTCGTGTATATCTTGCATTACAATCAACAAAATGTCTAGACAACAAACAACTATAATTTAATTCTACAACTGTATGTTTACATTTTGATTCCCACAACATTCTCTAGTGAAATTTTAATAATTTAGCTTCAGTACTAGCAGCAAAAAAAAAAAAAAAAAGAAAAGAAAAAAGTACTTTTGGCAGTTCCCAAAATCTGTAGACATATTTCAAAATCTGTAATCGAAAATCATTTATACATCCATAAATATTGCATCCTTAGTAACTAAGATATTCAGTTTTTCTTTCATTTCAGGCGATATTTTACGTACGAATAATTGTTAGCGCTGTGCAAATGATAAATTCGTCCAATCATTGAATACCGTCCTCACATTTGAGATGGTTCGCTAAGCGATGCAAAAGTCTGCATAAAATCAAAGAGAAGTACAGTTAGTTTGATCTATGATCCAGCTCTTACATTCACTCCTTTTTCTCACAGGTGTTTCATTTTCAATGAAACACCTGTGAGAAAAAGGAGTTTACATTTCCCACAGATACTTCCTCGGTTACTGTTCATCAGGATTGGCAACAGTAATTCTCCCACGCTTCACTAATTCTGTTAAGACGTGCAGTGGATAGTCGCCACCATTTACAGTGTAACTGCAAACTCACAGAACCAATAGTTTTTCCTCTTTGTTCATTCCATTAATTCTTATTTCCTAAAGTACAATCTTGCAGATACGTGGACTTTTTCATAGAGCAGTAGCACATGGTTATGGCTACATTAAGTGTACCCGTTCTCCAACCAACACGCTGCGAGTTCGAATCCCGCCATGGGTATGGATGTTTGTAAGGTGGGAGATGAATTTCATTGCCCGGTGTGAGACCACCTCTCCTCTTATTTCCGCGTTTAAAGTTCCGCGTTTAGTCTTTAGAGCGGATTGAAGTACGTAAAAAAAAAAAAAAAAAATAAAATAAAATAAAATAAAATAAAATAAAATAAATAAAATTAATAAAAAGTTCGCAAAATTGCCTTTCGTGGATTGGAGAAACATTGAAAAAAAAAAAAACACTAATGGAATGTGTAGCAGAAAGCAAGAAGAAGAGCTTCTTCTTCTTGCTTTCTGATACGCGCTTCTCATCCTGACGTCCAGAATGTATTTTGGCAGTTTTGGATTTATGGCCGAAGCAACTCAGGCTATGAGGCCAGTGTATTATGTCTGTTAATTGAGGTGTGGCTGGTCTAATGGCGGGTCTGCCTGTTTTGTGGGATGAAAAACCTGAGTTTCCAGGAGGGGAAAACCATTCCGCCTCCATATGAGACCGGCTACTCACCTTCAATTGAAAAATCGTCCTGATAAAGGATCTTCGCGTCCTAGACAGGATTCGAACTCAGGTCTTTCCAACCAAACGGATTGAGCTACGGTCAGTTTTGGGCAATACCTTACATTCTATTCTGCGCAGTTCTGTAGAACTGATTTCTGTATTTACTAATAGATTAATGCTTCAGTTTACAAAGTGAAGCGTAGCATTTACTGGGTCGCCTTTACCTTGCTAAAGCACTTGTAGACCATCTGTGAACTGACCATGTTTGCTGACAGCATGAAGTAAATGAGGATATGCTTACTTTTTTCTCAAATCTATGCCTTTTGCCGTGACAGAAGAAGGGTCAGTGTGTTATTAATAATAATAATAATAATCGTATGATGATACACGGCCGTGAGTCCCCTTTACGGGGAGGCACTGCACCATCTGAGTCCCCCCCAAATTTTATCCGGGCTCCGGAACCGGCATAGCTGACGAATCAGACCTATGGCTGGGTCAGTATTCCTGACTGTAATCCGTGTGTGTTCACTGGACCGGTTTGCCTGCTTGCAGGATGAAAAACCCCAGATAAACTGGTGGAAAAAACCCTGCTGTCCACGCCCAAGACCGGCTAACTTGGCCATGTCTGAGGAAGATAAGCTCCTCGCGTCGTCAACGGGAATCGAACCTAGGACACTCCTTCCCCAGGCATATGGTTGCGAAGCGCATAGCCACTAGGCTAACCGCGCTGTGTTATTAATATTTTGGACACGCATACATTCCATCGTCAACTGCCGGTTCAAATATTTTTGGGAGTATTATGTATGCTGATGTATAATAGATAAATTGCATGATTGTACACACTAGCTTCGTACAAATACTATTATAATAATAGATAATTGTATATTAGGCAGAATTCACGCACATATATTTTTAAGTCTCTCTCGCCTGCGAAGGTTTGTAAACCTGTAGTACATTATTTTCATGAGTGGGGGAAGAGATTTTTTAAATATTTTTATTTATTTTTTGTATAGTTTAAATTTTTTACATAATCCGTAAACCTTTTCTAGAGACCAGACATGAAACTTTTTGAAGCCACTTCAGGTCTCCAGTAAGTTGGGCGATGCGAGGCATCGCCCAACTTACTGGATGTGATGAAATTAATCACTGAACCAAAAACAATTACAGACCCTGCCTATGGCTGGATGCGAACAGTCTGTTGATTGCAGGGTAGGTACAACCGCGTGGCTAAAATGACTGGCAATATATACTGAATTCTCCTTTTGTTGAATATAAACGTAGTCAGGATTTCACCCCCTGTTTATAGTGTTTTAACTTTTGTAATGTTTGATTAAATACATTTGTTGTGATTAAATGTTAGTATTATAATTCTTGCATGCTGACCCATTTAGTTTTCGGAGTTCGTGGGCATAATTGAAATTAAGATTATGACATGAAATAAAAATTAAGTAAATTTAATAGTCCTTTAACGTTATCAGTCATTCATTACAACATTGACGTACGCAGCCAGAGATAGGCCAAAGGGATCTGGGGTCCCTTATTTGAGAAGGGTGCATACTTTTCTGCGGAAGAATCAGTACAGGCTTATTTCAATTAAAATAGATCAGTGATGGTTGCGCTTCCATCACCAGTTTTATTCACATGTTTATGACGTTTATATGAAAGTAAATACCGCTCCAAAATATTACACCTCATTTATTCCCCATCAGAAGATAAACCTTTTTAGATTTGCAACATTTTGCCTAAAATAGTTTTCGACAAATATTCTGCTGTTTTTATTGAAACTGCTGTCATGTGTGATATCACTGAAAACTCATAATGGCTGTTTTTTTTTTTTTTAATATTCTTTCATTCCAGTGATTAAATGAAGTGCCATTACAGTTACGCTCTAATTAGAGTAACTGTTATTATTTTCAGGAATTTTTATTTTAAAAGTTTTGTATCCCAGTTCTAAAAATTACATCGTTATAGTTTAAGGATTAATGCTTAATTATGATTTCTCATACATTATCCATTGGTGTGCCAACATAGGACATATTAAAAAAAAATTGCTTAGACTTAAATATCCGGTTTGCTGTAAAACATCCGAAGTTTCATATTCGGGAAAATCAGGAAATCATAATGGAGATTTTTATTTTATTTTTCTCATCTCACACTAGGATACGAAAATTCAGTGCTTTTGTAGCTGAAGACGAGTTTGCTGGCTTAATATGGCTTGAAGAACACATACACATTAAAATGCATAAATATGGTTTCATAACCTTTGTTGGTTCAGCCGTAATTCAGGACCAAAGTAATTTTAGTTCGTAAGGTTTTTAGGTGTTTGCACTCAATGTAAATTTTACTTTTCCCTGTAAATCAGATGTGCTTCCCTGTTAAAGCAGTACGAGGAAGTACCCATTTTGTATGGGTACTTCCTCGTACTGTTGGGTCATCCCTGAAAGTTGAGTAAGGGGATGTAGGCTGGTGCTGTGAGAGCTATATTTTATCCTGGGCGTAAGGAATGAGTTTTCAATGAAAGTTTAGTTAGAAATTACGGCCTAGTGTATTATTTTCTGTTAATTGCATGTCTTATATGACAGATTTGCATATTTTACAGGATATAAAAATAGCAGAGAGGAAAAAACCTCCACTACCGTATGAGACTGTCTAACTCAGTGGAAGTGATGCCAGCAATTTGTGAAGTGTAGTTAGTATGGCGAGTCTGATTTATCTCAGAAGTCCTTGAACTCCTTGGAAGAAATCGTACAATAATAATAAATTAATTAATGAAGCGTGTTTAAGCATAAATTTTTTGCCCTATTTTGGCTCACTGTAACAGTTTTGAATGAGGAACCATAAACAGTATTATAAATGTTAAAAGTATTAACTATGAAAACTAATTTTCCTCTGAGTTTGGAGTTTGACTGCAAAACATTCTGGAATTTCAGTTACATTGATCTCTAATAAGAACATTTTAATAATAATAAACAGTAATAACGGATGAAACTTTTCACTGATCCCAAATATGCCAGTAGTTCTATAAGAATATTCGGAATTAGGGGGAAAAAAGTGCTTCACAAGGATGTGAGGGAAGTTTAATATTTGAGAAATGCTAAAATAAAGGAAATTGACAATGGTCGAGACTCACTTTTATGGAATGACCTTACATCGGAATGACTGATCACCATTGCAATTCTGACTTCTTTATTAGTTGATAACGTATCAATAAGTAGAACGAGTTAATTTAATACCAGGCTTATCTCCGCATATAGTTTGACTAGCGTCAACTTATTTCACTTTACAGCCCTTGGCGATTTCCTAAATTACAACAACAAAAAATTGTGGGGTCGGATTTTTACCAAAATTAGAAAGTGGTATATTTAATGATTTTCGAATGTGAACATCTCTATTTATTTGTGTCACTACCTTCCTTTTGTAGTTAATTTGTAATTTTTTTTTTATGCATAAATTGTAGACATTAAGTTCTTCACGTTCAGATCAGTATCGAATTAGTCATTTTGGGGCAGGACAACGATATTTAATTGAATTCCAGATACATTACTAACTTTAATAAGTTATGTTGTTATAACCCGACCTTAACCTCCATCGAACACAGCTTTATTATTATAATCTGTATGGCGTGATTTAAGCAGTGTTACTCTGGAATTTTTGGACCAGCCAGTTCGTGCTAGATACACTAAGGTCATTTGTTTTATCTTATTTTATATGGCGATTAGATTTATTCTGCTTTTTATTCTCATTTTACATATCTTCGTTGAAGTGAAAAATTATTTCTCACTGATCAACTGAAACGTTAGTATTGCTATTTCCAATTTTTCCGATTTGTATTATTTTGAAAGTTTAATATTAACTTTTATTTGAGTTAGATTTTTTATTACTTTTAACACTTGTGAATATTTGAAGCAGTTAAATCTGTTAATCAATGATAGAATAATATTCTTGACTCAGACCAGTTCCTTATTACTGAGATGCTCGTGTGATTTTGTGCTATAAAGGTTACCGGAATAATGTTCTCTCCCCCACTCCCACTTTCACATGAACGAAACTTCGCCATTTTTCGTGTAATTTTCTTTTTCATTCGTTATTCAGAAGACTCCAGTTTATTGTCAATTATTCGCGGTAAATGCGGGGGAGAAGTGACACGGATAATTCTGTTAGGCTATACATAACTGGATTGTTATTTACGTTCAAGAAATGAGGTCGAGTACGCACGTGATAATGAGACCTCGAATACACACTGCAGTACAGAAAATTATATCTTTAATTTATAGTAACGATTCACGAATATAACTGGCAGCTGCAAGAATGAATTCTGTTTTTTAGTAT
Source organism: Typopeltis vanoorti (assembly GCF_054136105.1). NCBI lineage: Eukaryota > Metazoa > Arthropoda > Arachnida > Uropygi > Thelyphonidae > Typopeltis > Typopeltis vanoorti. Next base: position 70,602,026 of record NC_143555.1, read on the forward strand.
CCCATGTATTGTTCACAGAAGCCATTAATTTTTTCTACATGTCATTCTCATGATACTTGAAAGATCTTCCTAGTTTGAAATAACACCCATAAGGAGGTATGCTTTAGCATTTCTTCACTCGAGGTTGATGGCCAGGTTAAAACCTAACCACGAGTGAACGGTTTAGTCATACCATCGTTCTCCTTCATGAGATTATTATAAACACCTATGGGAAAAAATGTTGTTAACGAAACTGCTGGTATATTAAATTAGTATGCCGTAACGTATAAATATGGCAACGCATATCCCTCTGTTAAATGTTTTTTAGTAATTCGTTTTTTTAAATTGAAGCAGCTGTGGTTTCATAGTGATGTATAATCGAGTTCTTCACTTTGACGTTTCGAGCATTCACTGCTCCTCTCAACCCCGTTCAGAGATTAGCTTTGTGTAGCAGATGATATTGACCTTCACTTATTCCGGTCGGTGGTTTCAAATTAAGGAGCCTCTGAATAGTTTCCTGTTTTGTCATCCTTAATTCTGTTTTGTAAATCTTCCTCAATTTTAGATGATTTACAAAACAGTCAGTTAACCAACTGCTGTCTGTCTTTGTACTTATGATGTAACAATGGTTCTCCTTTTAATTGCAGATTTGGGTTCGATCGTATTATAGTGGTTTAGAAGGGAAACTCTCCACCATATTAAAACAGTGCAGATAACTTTGGCATATTTTGATATATATAAATAAAAATGGAAATAAAAAGTAAAATAAAAAAGTTGTTAGCTTTTTTTAGAAGAAACAATCGGTTTGTGCAAACTGATATTTCAAAAGAAAATTTCTATGTATGAAAGACAGAACTTAGATAACTCAAGAATTAATTAAAATACATCAAAATTTATTATTATTAATAGGCATTACTATTTTAGTTCTTGCTGGATCTTGTCCTTTAAAGGCCATAGTTTTTGATTTTTCTGTTGATATTATCATAGCATCATCTTTGGCTATCTCATTTAGATCTAAAATAGCTTTCTGTAAGTTATCTTCAGAATTTGTAATTATTATTTGGTCGTCGGCAAAAAGGAGAGTGTTTAAGTTCACTGTAGGAGAAAGTTTAATTCCTTGATGTAAATTTTTATTCCATTTTATTATTATTTCATTTAAGTAAATATTAAAAAGAGTTGCTGAGAGGGGACATCCCTGTCGGACCCCTTGGTTTATCTCTCTCGTATATCATAGCTCGTGATGTAATATTATTTGTATTTGATTATTTTCATATATACATGTGATAGCTTTTAGAATATTATTTGGTATTTGTCTTTCTTTTAATATGCTAAATATTATGTTTCTTTTAACTTTGTCAAATGCTTTTTCAAAGTCAATAAATGCATTAGCCCTATCAGTCTTCTTAATGTATGGAAGCGAAATCTGGACAATAAAACAAAAAAGACAAACAAAGATTAATAACAGCAGAAATGAAGTTTATGAGAAAAACTGCAAAGTATACCCTATTTGATCACAAAAGAAACTAAGAAATTATGAAAGAATTAAACCAAGAACTAGTAATAGAAAAAATTAAAAAAGATAAACATAAATGGATGGAACACGTTCAAAGAATGAAAACAGAAAGATTACCAAAACAAGCCTTAAAGTACAAGCCATTAGGAAAAAGAAAACCAGGACGCCCTCTTAAACGATTTAACGATGACTTCTAAGGCCGGAACAGGCCATGCTAGGCCTAAATCCTTGATATGCATGATGATGAACAGGCATTGTCGAGTATCATCATTGGTCTTTTGGTATGCTCGAAAATTATTCTCTTCCACAGTTTCAGGGACGTCTTGGTATCAGATTCCACTTGAGCATCTACACACTTTCGAAATATGCAAACTTTGATACCCATTTCCCGAATAGGCGGTTTGATAGAAAAGACCAATTTTTTTGGCCACCTTGTTTTCCCCACCATCCTTAAACTTTCCTCTATGATGGTTTGCATAAAGGATGAAGTGCAACTCTTGTAAGAGTTAAAAGAAAAAATTAGAGATGGTGTACATACACTTACTCCAAAAATCTAAGAACAGATAGGAGCCGGGTTAAAGGTTGGATGCATGCTGAACTATACATGTAACTCACATTGAATTTGTTTACCCCCCCCCCCCCCAGAAACCTTCCACTTGAAACTGTCATTCACAGTATTTGTCATTGATGAAATCTTAATTTTGAACATATGAGAAAACATTCTCACCCCAATGATTTTTTTTCGACATATTGATTTTCTAGACGAAAAAAAATATTTGGGTAAGAATTTTAATAGTGTTCAAGAATTTGAACTTAATCACGAACCATATCAGAGGGAAACTGTGATAGCAGAAATTCGATATAACTGTCTTACTCTCTCTCCTCTGTCCCCGCTGTATAAAAATGAAATTTGGGTAAAGTGGAGAATAATTTCATTCATAATAATTTCAAATTTGAACACACACACACAAATACCCATCTCTCAAGAAATAAATTAAATATATATATATAGTAACCAGTGCAGTGTGTTGAAAAAAGAAAATTTAGGTCTTTTTTGGGGACAGTCTTAATTTTTGACATTGTTAAATAAAATTAAAAAAATTAAAAAAAAAAACTAACTGAATCTTTTTCTGTCACCGTGTTTCCCAATTCATAATTTACATTCATTTATCAAATTTATTTTTAACAACATCGATCTTGTACTGTTCGGGTTTAAACATTTGTTTACCCCTGACATTTGAAGAAATACAAATACAACACAGAACTCTGTGTTGTATTTCTATTTCATGATCATTTCACCACAACTAACGTGGTGAAATGGACGTGAAATGGAAATAGTAAACTATGGGGATTGTAAACGATGCCGTTTTACAATCCCCATTCCCATGAAGATTCCCCCAAGGTTTCAAGTGGTGGAAGTAATATTTAAAAATTCTTTAGTAAAATAATTTTTACAAAAGGAAGTCCTCCATAAGTGAAATATTTAGATCTTTCAAAATCGTTTCCAGTAGAAAATATTTAAATTATACTCATAAATTTAAATATATTGAAAATAGACTTAAGACTCACTACGTAAATCAAACGCTGTTTAAATATTTTATCTACTGCGTAATTTTATTTTTAAGATAACACAACGCTCTTCTATTTTTGTAAACTTTTTTTTGTGGATGAATAAAAGTGGGCTAAATCCGATTATAAATACATGGAAAATACTTATCAGAGACGTAATATTAATATTTGCCAGTCGGGTAGATTAGTGTCTCCTCTCTCCAGCTACTCCAGCTAGCAGGTACAGACAAATTTGTGAATGTCATTAAGTGATAGATGATTTTCATCTTCCGGTGTGAGAGAATTTACTTCTTATTGGAGCGCAGTAGCAGCTTAAAAACGTACATGTTTGTCCTGTAGCAGGATTTTCGGATTATCTAACCTTAACCAATATACGGTACTAGTGCACTGTACGTTTGCAACCTTGGGTAGTTGGGATTCGCTTAAAAACTGCGTTCAGGTTTTATTTATCGTTAGACATTGCTTGAAGTCGGAAATAAAAAGAATATCATTCTTCTATCATTTCTGTGAAACGGTAAGTACGGATATGAATCAGGATGGTTTAGGATCTTTTGTAAAGAAGATACCGCGTTTGTTACCGGTATACATTGGAGGAATATGATGCCCCTAAGGGAACTGACGAAGTTTGAACGAGGCGTTGTGATAGATGCCATGTTGCAAGCCTATCTGGGCAAATTGTTGACAAATTGGGCGATTCCAGTCAACAATCAGTAATACCATACTGAGATGGAAGCGCAAGGAGTCAACTGCAAGTGCTACCCGCAGTGGACGATCCATCACACTTACCGAAGGTGACTGTAGGATGCTACGAAGGATAATATGTAAAAACCGCCATTCATCGGCTGACACTTTGAATGCGGAGTTCCGGGCATCGACTCGAACACGAATATACACAAAACATTCAAAACTGGAGCTAAAAAGATGGATTTCCATGGTAGGACCTCAATATGCAAGCCCCATATTACCCGAACCAACATGCAGATTGAGTCGTCTTCAGTAATGCAAAGATCATGTGCAATGGGACGTGGATGCTTTTAATCACGCTACACTCTTTACTGAGCAGATGGACGGCTGTGGATGTGACTGATGCCCGGAGATCGTTTCTTACCAGTGCGTAACCCAAAATATGAAATTTATAGGTGGCGGTGTGATAGTATGGTCCTGTTTTTCCTGGTTTGGCCTCGGACATCGGTTTGTGATGTCACGAGCATTGCACTCCGAGAGGTATCTGGACAATGCAGTACTTCCTACTTTTTCGGGTTTCTACGGAAACTGACCATTGTCTCTTTTTTTCACCGTGTGATAAGGCTGCTGTAACTGCGTGCTCTGTGGGCATGAACATCACCACACTTGACTGGTCTCTTATAGAGCCATGATCTCAACTCTATTGAACATCTGTGGGATGAATTGGAGTGTCGTGTGTAGGTCAAGGGACATCCGCCACACAACTGTCCAAGACTTCATTACATGGCTACAGGAAGAATGGTCCAAAATTCCCATTGATCGCTATCGTAAGCTTATGGAAAAGTATGTCCCGATTGCTGCAGTCACAACAGCGAAAAGAGGTTCTACATCTTACTAAGGTGGGCCCCATGGCTGTTTGTTCCTCACACTATGATGTTCTTTAACTTCTTTCTAAGCAGTGTATACTTATACATCTTTCCTAAGTTGCAGGTACAGAATACTATTATAAGTCTAGCATAACCATTAATTCTCGTTAATACTCATATTTATATTGAATTTAACAATAAATTTATAAAATTGATGGACATATTGAAATCTAGAATTTTAGTTCTTTCGCTGTCTTTTATCGTCTGAAAACATCATCTGTACAAATAAAAAAAATATGAATTCGCATTCGCAGCGTACAAGAAACTGGTACTCTGCTAGTTTCTTGTTTTTCATCCCAACAAACAGTCCAAATACCTTAATACGCATATATCAGACAATAAATATATTGGTCTCATAACCTAAGCTGTCTCCACCATACTCCAGACAGTCCAATCCAATCCAGTGTGTGACTTATTCACAGAGCTGTCCATCAGTTCGCCATCCATGAATTATATTCATAGATAATTGACTGGTGGCAAAACTTTTTATTTCTATGAATGAACTACTCTTTCCAATCTAGAAGGACTGTTAGACCATTGGATTCGATTACATGAAAATTTCAATCCAGTACTTGGTTTGCTGTTATGATTATACTTGTTGGATCTCTCATAATCCGGGATGCCTTTTATTGCCAAGAAGATAGATTCTATATTTACTGTCCTGTTCGGACAACTTGTTGCTTATCAGAGGCTTGAAGAAGTTCTGTGTTTGGTTTTTAGAACTAGACTACCGGGCTATCTAACTTATGCTGACCTACAGTACTAATGTACTATAAAGTTTACGATCTTTCGTGGGTGAAATCCACACTAAAATAAATAAATAAAATAAAATAAAAATGGTGATCGTAACATCGCAAGCATATCTGCTATTCCTATCCATCATGTAAAATTTATGATGACTATCTGTATCGAACAGAATAACGAAATAAAAAATATAGCTCGGAAAAACTGCCACGAGCCTTAATAATAATAAAAAGTGAGAGAGAGAGAGAGAGAGACAGTGAGTTCATTTACAGTTTTGTGAGAGCAGTGAGTTTTAGCACAATTCCTTGACCTAAGTCTAAAAGATTCTCCGAATATTCTGGAGGCATGTTTTAAGGCAGTAACAGCAAGGGTGTTGGATCGGCCCAGAATTTGCTGGATGAACTGTCATAATTGCCCGATTTTTGTGAGAGCAGTTCAGAGTATTATGGGAAGCAAATAAAACAACTAAAAATTCTGCTGATCATGTGATCGTTGAAAATCAATTTATTGTGGTGGTAAGTCACCATACATCAGTATTTTATTTTATTTTTATGACTATCTCATCCATGAAAAGTTGGACACCTATAGCACATTAGTCTTGGATAGGATAACATGAAATTCGGAAACCGTGCTCTGTAACTATAACAATAAGTTTCGATAAAAAGAAAGATCAGGTTGTTTATTATCTGTCAGAATGAATTTTGGATAAATTTTAATATGGATCACTTTTGTCCAGCAATTTAACTGATATTGTATAGTAAAATGACAACTTGTTGTTGCAATACACGGTTCTAGGTGAGCCTTATGTGTACTGTTCGTTGACGTAGAAAAAAAAAAGTAAGTGAATTTCTTGTCTTTCGTTGAATAATATTAGGCTATTGTTTGGAATTAATTACTGCCAGAGCAACTAAGGCTATGAAGCCAGTTTATTGTCTGTTACTTGCGCGCTTCTTCTTTCAAGTTTTCGTGTGATGAAAAACATTAGTTTCCTGAAGGAAAAATTTTGTTACCTCTTTTCAAGGCTAGTAATCTTAAGCGAAATTATTGAAATCATCGTTACGGAAAAATTATCATTATTCTAAATGCATTCGATTTATCAAGTTATATGTAAAGCTGTGTAGTATCTTTTTATTATTATTATTATTATTTTCCCTAAGTCCAGTGAAGTAAGAAATTTCGGAAATTGGTGTTATATTGACTGAAAAAAAAAATAAATAAATAAAATAAATAAATTAAAAAAATCGTGGGCCATGTCTGAATCTGTTTTCATGATTTGTGTTCATGATGAAGTAGATTTCATCATACAAATTCGCATTTAATTGAATTACATTTTTTTATGAACACTTTTATGCTGATAAATTTATCGAAGCATGAAGATTTACTTTCATTTTTAAGTTAATTAAACGTAAGTTTTTCCTTTGAAATTTGTTCATAATGCATGATTTTCTGTATTTTATTCAAGTGTATAAAATAAGCCTACAGTAATTACTTTATTCTTTTGTGTATGTAGATTTTTACATATTCATTAATTTTTAATTTAAAAACAAAACGTTTATATCATTAAGCTACTTTACAAATATCAGTCACACTGTAATTCATTTATTGGTTGCAATCGTGTTTGGTTCTTAATAAAGCAAAACAAAGTTAATCCCTCCCACTCTTATAGGCATAAGAATTTGAAAATATTTTTACTAAGTACATGAGGCACTGAGTATGTTGGGCAATGAGCATGCAAACGTTTCTCTAACAGAAAGGTTGCGTACTACGGCTCAATATTAATAACAAATTCATTAGTCTTGTCAAAAGAAGAAAGATATGACATGATGATGGACCGAACGAAGTACTTGTAACCGTCCTCTTTATTGTCATCTCACTCTGAAGTACACTGGTATCTCACTAATCCGAACTAATAAAAACCATGCTCGTTCGGTTTAGCGAATTCCCCCCCCCCCCACCAAGAGACAATAACTAGCGTTTAAGACAAAAATAATGAGATTCTAATGGTACATCAATTTAATTCTGTAAATAAATTAACTGATAGAAAAAAGCTACCGTACTGTAATGTAAAACAAAAATAATAATACAGTACACAAGTTTTTTAGTAAAAAATTTAATTTGTATGTATCTGTATTGTTGAGAATTCTGATTTAATAAAATTGCGTAGTTCAGTACGTAACTTAATTTGCGTAAAAAATATCACTTTCTTGTACACAACACAAAAAAATGTTTCAGAAAATAAAACAAAGTTTTTATTTCTTTGTAAAAAAGTCACCGATTTTCTTTTGCTTCTTGGAAGTTAAACTTTTTTCGCATGCTTCTTCTCGGAGCTGCATTAGCAACAAAATTTATGGAATGGCGTATTGTATTATTCTGCTTAGCCCATTCTATGCACATATTAAAACTGTCGGCTGCCTCTTCATGTTTTACTTTTTTTTCTTCGAGTTCTTCATCGTCTTCTAATTCATTATGTAGCGTCATATTTATCATTTCAGCATCTGATTTGATTTCGAATTCACTTTCGGTTCTACCTGTAATCCATTCCGTAACATCTGTTTGTGAAATTTCAACATCTGGATTTATATTTTTAACCAAATTATGCACGTTTTGAATATCCTCTTTTTGTGTATATTTGTGATTCATGCCGACAGTACAGTACGTACTGTACAGTATAAAAAAGCAAACGTGAACACACACAATAAATCAAAATAGGCTTTCAGTATAACCGTACAATCGACAGTATCAAAAAATACTGTACTGTAATAATAATAAAATAAACAATAATAGTTAACATAATAATTATTAAATAAAAATAATAGTACACAAAATAATAATACTTAATTTTTTTTTTTCTTTCAAACCTCAGTTCGGATTACTGGAGGGTTCGGACTAAAGAGGTTCGGATTAGCGAGATACCACTATATGTCTAAAAAACAAAAATCAATTATTTTTCAGGCTATTTAGATGTTAGAAAACGGACACAATTGAAACTGCAATTTCCCACACCCATGTATCCCCCTTTAATACTTATTCGCGTATTACAGTAAAAGGCTTGTAGTTTTCTCTGTTTCTCGAAGTCACTACAGAATTATATTAGAAATGTTCAGTTGCAACCAAATGAAAATAAGAGCTGTGATGGTGATTCAGAATCAATAAACGTAAAATGAAAAGGGAAAAAAAAAAAAGAAAAAATAATATTATATCTAAGCTATTACATATCAGTGGCTTGAATTGAATTAATTAGCATTGAAAGGAGAGATTATCTGACTTAGTTGTACGAGAAGTGTGCGTGAAGGTTCACTTAAAATAGGCTGCCGGGAGTTGGAGAAGATTTTTGTTTCATATTAAAGCTGCATTTTATTGAAATTAAAAAAAGTAGCAGAAAAGGTTGCTTACCACTGTTCTATATATCAATGTCTAAAATTAAAAAAAAAAAAAAATCAAGCATTCTTCAGGCTGTTTTTTCATAGTTTATCAGATACGGGATAAATTTCAAACATTATTAAATAAAGTAAATAAAAGGAGCAATTTCGTTCCTTTTAAAATGTCGCTGATGTTACATTTACGTCTGTATATATTTCAATGAAATATACTGTCTTTTCTATTTTATTCACTAAATTTGCTGTATAGTTTTTATGATTTCTAAGAGCAATAAAGAAAACTTTTTTAGCATTTTTTGAACCCCTCCCTAAATTTTTTTTTTTTTTTTACTGAATTCATATTTATTCTAATATTAAAAAAAAAATTACCTTGTTGCTGACTTGCACAAACCACAAAAGAAGCAAGGCTGGAAAAAAAAAAAGTCAAAGCATGTTTTCAAAACACCGCCGATGTAATGCTGCTTTATCCTGATAATTTGCAATGCAACCTTTGTTTTGTATTGTCGGTTAATTTAGTCAAGCTCCTTATGCCTACTATTGTCTGATTGTAGCATGTTTGTTTATTTTGAGAGAGAATTTTTATAAATTTGTTTTGCTGTTAACACACACGCACACTTGAAAATCAGTATTTATTTTATTTCTTTTGCAGTGTTTCACAATGCAGTGGAAGCCTTCTCCGTGTTTTCTCCGTTAAACCGCTAAGACTGTAGGCATTTTTATTCTAGGAGAATGATGGACAACACGAGCTTAGCCTAATGACTGAGTTACAGCTGAAGCCACCGCACATTTCGGTCAAGGCCAGGGCTCAGGAAATAAACGCGCGAACTGCTACTGAAGTTCAGCCTACTACTACTACGCGTTGGGACAGTCAGAAACGATGGATACCCCAGCAGCAGCAACCACAGCTGCACGCGGAGTCGAGCCGATCCATAGCTCCGATTCCGTTGGCATCGGTTAGTAGTCATCAGTGGTCAGCTAACGAACCTCATGCTGATCCTACTCGTTCACATTCAGAGCCATCAGTGAGTATCGCAATGAATCAAAGTATTTCGCCTGAATCAGTAAGTGTTATAAGCGCGGGCCAGCTGGCACTCCTAAGTTCCAGTCACTGCAAGAGGTGCAAACAGGCAACTTGTTGTTTGTGCGGGGAGTGTGTGCCAAAAATAGACGAGAAGGGCCTGGCTTCTGATGTCATATGCTGTGTGGAGCAGTTTGGCCAAAATGGCGGGCGAGAGACTAGTGACAGTGCAGTAGAAAGTCAAGTTTCGGTATTTCACACATACGTCAGTGATCACAGAGAATCTGGTGAATCGGTGAAAAGTGAACGGACTGCTCTTTCTAATAGCGGACAGTCGGGTGATGCGAAATGTGACACGACATGTTCGAGAAGCATAAAGGAACAGGATAGTCCCAGTGATCAAGGAGGCGACTGTGTAGACGCCAGCAACAGGTCAGAGCCGTCGGCAGCACCCACTTACCTAGTTACCTGTACTCTTCAAATCAACAACTCGGACTCCACAAGAGGAAGTCTAGAGTCGAAACGAGGTCTGCAGGGTGCGGGGGCCAGTTCACATTCACCTGTGAAAGAGCAAACAGCTTCCACCGTTGGAAAGAAATTAAGCCTAAACTGTGAACGCGGACGACGAAGCAGTGAAACTGCTGAGAACGAGGAGGCTTCTAAATTTACTTCGTTCAGAACTTCGCGTGCTTTGGGAGAGTCTTGGAATAGTGCGTCTATCTTTAGAGACCGCTCCTCCGATGATAGATTACCTTCTCATTCAGAGGGACCGAAGAAACAGGCGGAGACAGTTCCGCAATCACCTTTAGATGAGATCCTTAGTACGTTAGAGAAAATTTGCGATGAGTTTAGTACAGCAGGATGGGCCGAAGAAGAGCCTAGTGTGACAGCTTCTCACATTGTTTGTCCTGAGAGAAAAGCGAGCAGTGCACGTGGCGCGTTTAGCGATCCTGCCATAACAACCTCTGATGAAGGAAATAGCTCGGTAAATTATTCTTCTCCTCTTCACGAACATGAGGTAAATCGTAGACTGTGTGATTATGAAATTGAACCCTGCGGAAAACAGGTAAAATCTAACTTGTCTAATGATAGCTGTTTCGTTCTTTCAAGTTCCAGTTCGCCCAAGGATGGGGTAGTAAGTGATGAGAAAAATGACCTTCACAACACTTTCAGCAGGACGCTACCTCATGTTTACAAACAAAGTTTTAAACCGTCAATTTCTACATCTGTCATTTTCCCCAGTTTGTTGGTTACCACGCTAGCGAAAGTTCCTGCGACAGATTCTGGTGATTCCTCTTCTCTGGATTTTTTCCAGAAATCACCTGTACGACCGAAGCCTGACTTGCCGTCATATTTAACATTAGGAAGAAAGGGAACAAGCAAAAATAAATCTCATGTTAGTGAAGATAATGAATTAGGATCTTCAGAGTTAGAAAAAGTGCGTGCCATACTAGCTGGATTAGATTTTTCGAAATATCGCCGTGGAAAGTCGGGAAAGCAGAGAGAAAAAGCTGAGAATTCCAAGGAATCTCCGGCTTCCATACCCGAGGACGATACAATGGAGAAATCTTTCCGAGTTCCTGAACTTAACATTTCAAAACGAAAAGATATAACGGACAAACTTAAGCCACAAGGGCCTGCCACTGCACCTGCTTCTCCTAATCTCAGTTTGCCTCGTGAATCACGGGCATCAACCATGTCATCATCATCCCGCAAACCTTTTCTAGTGGCTCGGAGCTCTTCTTTCTCGCAAGTAGAACTTTCTGGTTCTGCAGGATCTAAACAAAGCGACAACACTTCTTGTGAGGATCAATCTAACAATCTTAAGGGTATTTGTACCCTTCCCAGGAAAAAATCACTAGTGGATGTTGCTGTTATGTGCGAAGAAGCCAAATCATCCAACACAGATATCACTGAATTGGAAATACCCTCTTGTGATATAGTGAAGTCAACTTTGTCTGTGGATTCTGCTGTGGACTCCGTTACTGACGAAGGTCTCGTATCGGATTCAGACTCAGCACCGTGTTTCGTCAACGCATATTGTAGTGTCACATCAGCAAGTGCTTTGCCTGTACCAGGAGATAAGCTAACCTCTTCAGTCCCTTTAGAGGAACAGCCTTTATCCGAAGTTCGAAAGAGGAATGAAGACAAGAGGAATGTTGTCGCTGTTGCATCTTCTGTATCAGACAAAAGAAAAAGGCGAAAAGGTATCGGAAGTCCAGCTGTTGGTTTTCAGGCAAGCGGAAATGAGGTACCTAAATCTGGAAATGGTCGTTCACTTACTTATCCTCCGCAACGAAAATGCTCCATTTCAGAAGAAGAATTGGATTATACATCCGTGGATAGTAATGGATTGAAATCTCTTAAAACTGGTGTAGACTTGGCAGTACAACTAGTACCAGAGGCCCACCGTCAACCAAGTGATTTATCATTAGCAGACAGTCACCTTTGCCCGAGTGAAGTTGCAACTGAAGAAACATATCAAGATGTAGTAGAAAGTGTTACAAGCGCTCCTAGTGACCTTCAGCGGCTGGCGCTTGATGACAGGAACGGAAAAGCCTTGAAAAAGAAGCATCACAGTGATCCGGGTGGTGATAAAGTAACGGGTGAGAGCGTGGACTTCCCAGAATTGATAGCAGCTGCGGCTTCGAGAAGTGAACCCGAATTGGGGGAACCCGCTGATTCAATAAAACATGCAAGCAGTGATGGAATGTGTCTAGAAATAAAAGAAACTGGCGACAGTCCAAATACACCAGTCTCAGGCATTCATGCTGGAATGGTATCCGGTTCCCTGACTCCATCTCCTCTAAATCAGTCACGGTTCTTTTGTCCAGATGGTGATCGACTCGGAATTGAACTTAGTGATCGGTCGTATTATAGTAAAAGTCCTCAGGAGCAAAGGAGGTATTCTAAAAAGAGGCTTAGGGGACCGTATGGTGAGATGTTAGAAGAAGAAATGAGAAAGTCTGGTGAGAAACAGAAACCCTCTTACGCAGAAGATCTGAGCTTTTTGCACGAATTATGCGAACCAAGGCACGAATCACGTGCAAGCACACCAGTACCGGCTACGGCAAGTGTCACATTTCCTTCAGACTGCTCCTCTAGGCCAACTTTCTTTACTGGTAGCCATTCTGTAGATGATTCGGCTATCCGAACCACTTCGGAACACGTGGTGCCTAAGAGAAAGGTCAGTGCGTGTTATCCATTGACTGGTGACGATATCACGCAACAATTATTCATTGCAGAGACCCCTGTCTCTTCGGGCGTGACAGAGAACTCTGATTCCGCAAATAGTGCAACTGGTGATATATCTTGGACGGAAGATAACCCACCGGATATTAAAGATGATGCAGATTTGGAGAGGTCAAATTCAGTTACGAGAAACCAGGTAAGAATCTTTATATATTTAAAAGAAGTGCAGATAATAACATCAACAGTAAACGAGGTCATCATCTGCAATGTTTTACAGCGCACTGAAACTATTTGTTTTTAGTTAAAATATGTTTTTTTAATCTGTGCGGTTCTTTAAGTGCTTGTGGTAATAGAACTGTGTGTAGGTGATAGATCTACTTTACAAACTCGAAGAATTTCCAATTGGAAAATTTGTCGTATTAACATAAGATAAGAAATGATAATATGTAAATAAAATATCAAGGAAAGCTTAGATAAATGGCATACCTAATTATAAAATAATAATAAAATTGCGCATTTAATGAAGACTTTAAGATAGTTTTTGTGAATTTAGTTATCGAAATGGCATGCTAATTTTCCTATAGCTTGCTTATTGAATTATTGCATACTCTGAGAGTACTAACATTAAATTAATGTTTTAATTAATTAAAAAAAATCAACAGTTAAGTAACACATCTTCACGAACAGTTTCTGATGAATATAAATGAATAAGTTTGTTCGCGCTTTTGCCTACCTGTCATTATTTTTGAAAAGTACGCGGGATACTTACACTAAATATTGTCATACTGTTGCTTCGGTACCAGCATTTACTTCTTTTCATACATCATTACTGTTTTCAGTAAATGTTCCTTTCCGGTACCTACATATACTTGCAGTATTTGTTGAGTAATATTACAAGTGAGTGCATATTTTCTAGGCTTTCTCCTACTGTAACTTTTTAGTTTTTTGCGATCACGGATGTAGTTTGTTTTCCATTGTTAAAATCACGCCATCATCTAGTGGTATTTAACGAAAGATAAAAAAAATGTAAAAAAAACAAACTAATATTCTAGGTTCATGTATTAAAAAATATAATATTTTCTTGCTTGCTTATTATAATAATGTTAAACAACGAGGGAAAGCTTTTAAAGTTTTTTTGGCTCTTTTATGCTTCATAAGAAGTGATAAACAAGTATGATGCGCAGCAGTACCACTAGAAACGCTAGTTCCAAGAATTCCCCCCCCCCCAAATAAAACAAATGAAATAAAGTTCAATTACCTTCATGCTCAAAATTCACATGAGATAGTTCTTAATGTACAAACACCTTTGTAATGACTAATAACAGCACATCACGTCTAGTGACACCAAAGTGACTTCACGTCTAGTGACATCACATCACGTCTAGTGGTCCTTCAGAACACACGCAATTTACAGACAAAAAATACTAGTTTGGTGGAGGTGGGCGGTAGATGGTGTTGATGGAGATGATTCGTAGTAGAGGTTCGGTGTAGTGGTTGAGATAGTTGTAGGTGTCCACCCGCGATGAGGCTTCGAACTCCTTGGAGGTATCACGAATAATAATAATATGATGACGTGTTTTGCTGATTTTGTTTGCATGCTAGTTATCGAAGGTATTTGTCTCCTAAACTGATATCACCTGTTTAGACCTACATATAATATGGTAATATGCTGCTGCGTGTTATTTATTTGCCGAGTCAAGAAATACAGTGCCTGATAGTGTATCCATTTGTTTTGCACAATGTACATCTTCAACTCATTCATACACGCCCACTCACACGAGAGAGAGAATACCGTTTGTATACACACTTTCTTTTTCGAAAGATATACTCTCAGATTTGTATATGTGAAATTAAGAATATGTATAACTCTTTAATTGATTTCATTCCATATGATGGTTTACTACCCTCATATTCTATGAAAGTGGCTTTGATTGGGTTCATCAGATATGTTCAGTGGAACTGACATTGAGCTTTGGGCTTGTCAAGGTAGGTTGTGGAGTTGGCATAAGCCTCGGGGTGGATAGCATGACAAGGCACTAATACATCGCCAGTGTAAATAGAGAACTCTAGAATATTTTGTTAGGTTTCCTCATTCACTTTCATTCATTGAAGCTAACGGGGCTATGCCAAACCATATGCAACAGCCCTATGCGAATGATTTAATTAATTAAAAAAAAAAAAAAAAACCGGTGCACTGCAGGCATTTAATTTTCGCTGTTCTGCCCTTTCCGAATTCATTCTTTCTTTTACCAGTAACATTAAAACTTTTAGTCACTTAAGGACTTAGTTTTCAAAGGTGGGATAATTAAATATTTATCATAGTAGAGTGTATTTATGTTATTTTAGGATTACATTGTATTAAATAAAATTTATGCAGATTTAAGTAAGCCTTAAATATTATTTATATACAGTATGATGAATCCGAAAGTTTAATCAAGATGTCATACACTCCAAATGAATTATCAAAAATATCAGTGGCTAAATGGATTGAACTGCTATTTTTATGTGGTTTTTAGCCCACGTATGATATGATTAGCACGTGTTAATATCCTTCTTTATACGTTATTTCTATGTCTACGTATACATTAAAATAATATTTTAATTAATTGCAAAAAAAAAAAAAATGAGCAGTTAAGTAACATATCTTCTTCACGAACAGTTTCTGATGAATATAAATGAATGTTTCTTTGCGTATAACGCATACCGTAACGTAAATATACGTTACACTTTCCTTTATACGTTATTTACCGCAAAATATTTTGTCAGTAGAATTTTCATGAGAAATAGAATGAATCGAATTTTTTATAGAATATTTTAAGCCGTTCATTTGCTAATTTTTAATTAACAAATTTTTTTTGCGTGCCTTTTCAAGTATACTTTTTTCATGCACAAGTTGGTAATCCTCGTATATCGAATTTTTTTTTTTAAAAAAAGCTACTTTTTTTTCTTTTTCTTTTTTTTAAAGAATATCAAAGATACGACGTGATAGTTTGATTTTGGTTAGTCCATTCTTACACCGTTTTCAGTATTTTAGTGTAGTCCTGTTGACATTCCTACCAAATTAAATGACTTTCAGCACCGATTTAACTTGAATTGTGTGTGTGTGTGTGTGTGTGTGTGTGTGTGTGTGTGTGTGTGTGTGTGTGTGTGTGTTAATTCCACTCATGAAAGGCTGTTTTAGCCTATAGTAAGTACCGTGGTTGGGATAAGGGACAGATAATCCTGAAATTCTCTGGAGACTAAATCTGGAGATTTTTCAAGCCATTTTAGGCTTCCACTAAGCAGGATGGTGGTCTCACATTGAGCGATGAAAATTCAGATATCCACGTTTAGATTAGAATCCACAGTCTGTCAGGTGGAGAGTTGATATGCTTGCTATCTATCCGCCAGCCACGTCTGACAAACTTTCGTAATTCTTCTTAGGCTATATAATTCCAGGATTCATTGTTTTCGCGCCAAGCTTCTTAATAAAGTTGTTTTAGTCAAAATTTAGGCGCCAGACTTTTGAAGACTACGCTTGCCGTTCAGAATAATTTAACTGTCGTGCGATTCAGTATGTTGGTGAATGTTTCTTTCATTCTAAATGTAATATTAAGAGTGAGAGCGAATGGGTGAATTTTCATTTTAATACTTCACCTATTTTTGAAAGAAAGTTTAATGCATATTATTTCGATTATTTAAAACTTATCGCGTAAAGTCTTCCACTTTCTGAATAGATCTCGAAATTCGGAATTTTTTGAGGGATAGAGAAGAATTCATTATCGAATAATGAGTCAATATTTCCATTACAAATTTAAAAAAGAAAAAAAACATCTTTACTGACCTAAATTCTGATGGTAGTGTATTATCTCTAAGATGGAGTCTAGTTTCTTAAGTGCCGAGATAAAAGTTCCCTTTTTATCGCTTATGTTTATAGAATAGACAGACTTAAATCTAAGACTTCGTTTTTAACCGAAACTACTCCACTGTCTAGATGTTCTGTACTAAGGATAGTGCACTCTTTTCCTTTTTATTATTATTATTTTTTTTATTTTAATCCATAATGAATAATGCCATTATGAAAAATGAAAAGATTTGACATACCACAAATAAAACATCTTTTTGGCTTAATGAAATATTTGCATTTAGGATTAATATAAAATTTGACAGGTTGTTTCAGTTGAGTCGTTTTAATGGAAAAAGTATTGCTACAATGAAAACAAACAAAACCAAAACAAAATAAAAAACACCTTAGCATCAATTGTTGAACACTGTACAATAGTTTCATTACTCACGTTTTTTTGACCACAAACTTTTTTTAACTTTCTTTTCGGTGAGTTATCGATATGACGACACAAACAACACATAGATTATCAAAAAATATGAATTTTTTTGCCTATTAATGAGGTATTAATATATTCGTACTAGGAGATTTCCTAAGAGTATGGTACACAAAGTTACTTTACCACCATTTATTACCAAAATTGTTTGTACACATACGCGGTTTGTTTTCCAAAAATATCCTGATCCATGTGATTGCACAAAGAATAAGAGCAACAGAAGTTAAGAGTTTAGCCTTTTTTAAAATTAGTTCTTTCTGCAGCAATACACTCTGTGCATAGTTTATCACAATTGGAAACATTTATTGAAATCCTTTTCTTGTCATGCAAGTACAAATTCCTATCTAAAACTATTCTTACATTTAGATGTTTCCCTGAAAATTTTCCTAAAATTATAGTATTGATTATTTTCCCCTTTCTACTCGATTCCTTTCACTCATCATTTTCTATTTTTTTTTAATAGGCATTTTCAGTAAATAGACATTATCATAGTTGCTCATCGTATTTATCTCTCCCAGTTTCCTCTGTATTTATTAAGACACAATCAGTAACTGGTAATCAGTAGCTAGCACCGATTCAGTCCAATTTAGATTCATCGATCATTTATCGTAGCCCAGTAGGTAAGAACGATGCCCTCATCCTTTAGTTGAAAAGATTCGGGGTTGAATCTGTACAGTATGCGAAAAATCTTTGTAAGGGCTTTTCATTTCAACGTGAATTAGCCGATCTCACACGAGTTTTTTTAATCCCGAGATTACGCAACACTCAAATCCAATTTATCAAATCCATTTATCCATTCTTCTACTGCCATTCTTTAGGAATCCCCCCCAAAAATAAATAAAAAATAAAATTACAACCTTCAGATATTCACATATAAATGATAACTTTTTTTTCTTCTTCTTCGCACTAGTCATCCCTCTTATTAGTGTATGTTTGGAATCTTAAAAAAAAAAAAAATCATCTCATCAGTTTTTCCAGTTATAATTTCCTATAATTCTTAGCATGAGTTTACTTGTAGTCTCTTTTTATTGTTTCCTTCTTAATCTTAATATTTTGTTTCGTCAAAGTTAATTTTTAAAAAATAAATAAATATGCATTCAGTTCAACTGTATATATTTGCAGTTTGTAGTCTTGTTATATTTTACTCGAACATATAAATCTTTGTGTGGAAGAAAGCAATGTGTCTTTATTTCTTAAAAATTGCTTTGAATTTCTGCAATTGCATGTGTTTCAAGTCTGCTGTTATTGTTACATTATGTTAAATATATTTGTATCCTGATCGTTAATACCAGGAGGAATATATGTCGCTCTGTCATTGCTTTTGCACTCGATCTAATCTGCAATAATATATATATATATATATATATATATATATACTGTATATATATATATATATTTTTTTTTTTTTTTTTTTTTTTTCTGTTCCTTGGTTATGTTGAAATGGGAAAAATTCGTAGTAAACGTTTTTGTGCCAGTTACTTTTAATGCACTAATTAATTTTAGAGCATTATCATGATACTGGCTATCATTAATTGAGCGTCGTAAAAATATTCAAACATGTTTGCGAAGTTGAACGTTCCTCAGATTGTTTTTCATGGATTAACTACCGTACTATCTTCGATTCATACAGAAATATAGTGTCATTCTTGATATCTCGGATGAAAAATGGTTTTTTCTCATCCGAGATATCCATTCTTTCTGTGATCAGACCATTTTTTCTGACTTGTTCAATGATAGAGACGACATTTCACGCGAAATCTAATCGGGATACGAATTTTAAGTGGAGTTCTCATTCACATCTTGAATTTGGGGGGAGAGAGTAGCCAATGGAATGCATACCGATAGAGAAAACGCATCATTCTTGAATTCGTTAAAAACATATTTCATTTCTTTAACAACGGCTTACTGTCATGTTCAATAAAGGTGATAGTCTTTTCTTATTTCTAGTTTTAGATTTGTTCATTCTCATCAAAAAAAAAAAAAAACTTCGTCTCTGTCATATGCACCTATTTATATTTCTCGTGCGATTATATTAAACTGTTGCATTCATTTTTTGCAAACTCATGCCTGTACGTTCATGTTTTCAATGGTTTCATTTAAGACATATCCCTAACCACTTGAAATTCTTCGAGGGCCTTATTAAATTCATTAGTTGGTGCGCGAGTTGCATGTTGGATATCCTTGAGATAGAGAGTATGTAAACTAGATGATATAAGATAAGTATAATGTTGTGATGGATTACCCTACCTTTGTTAGCAACATATTCCATCACTTCTCTTTCTCTTTTGATACCAGAAGCGGACTACAAATGCATAGTGCATAGACCGTAGAAAATGATAAGGTATAAGTTATTGACTTCGGTAGGGTATGGTTTACACAAACATAACATAAATTCTGGGCATATAAGATCCTATTCCCCTTCAATTAGAAATGATCTATTTAAAATAAATTAACCCTTGTTTATTAAATGAAATGATTTTCTGGTTCATACATTTGGTTATACTAACGTCGAAGCCATTTAACAGCGCATGAGAGAAAGGGCCGGAGAGAGAGAGAGAGAATGGTAAAATGTTAGTGCAGTGGCAGTTTAGTGGATGATCTACACTGAAAACTTGAGAAATGGCCTAAAGAACCGTTTTCACAGGCTCTTGTTTTTTATTGCCACATAAATTTGCGAAATGTGATTAAAGTTCCTTTGTGTTGTCATGAAGGTTGGAAAGCGTTTTGTAGCAATAATGTTACAGGTCTGTGACCCGTTAAACCACACCCACTGGGACCGGAATGTCAGAGGATTATCCTAGGTAGTTAAAATCTGTGTTCCTTCCAGGTATGGACCCATTACTGATATGCATGTGTATCACTGATCTATCGCTTAACGAAATTTTCTGCAGCTGTTATTTACTTAGAAGATATCTTAACGTATTATTATTGCTGTCTTATTAAAATTCAGAATTTAAATAGGAAAGTAAAGAATATACAAAGAAACGTTCATTTCCTTCACTAGATACCTTGTTTCTTTGTGTATTCTTTGCTTTTCTAGTTATATTGAGTTACAGACCCTTATCTTGAGTAAAATTGCCCTGAATATCAATCTTAAGTTAACAAATTATGAAGCAAATAGCCCGAATATTAAAATACTTAAATTTTATAACGATAGAATAATAAATTATATCCAACACACAGGCATGCTTGGACAATTTACCTCTTGTGGTGGTGGATAAAGGCTTTTGAATCTGAGGTTTTTTGAGGAAATAAGGAAAAGATAACCGTCGAAGTTAGGAATAGACTTAGAATTGAAAAAGAGTAATGAAGGGGAAGTTTGAGAAAGCAACTTACGGAAAGAGAGTGGAAAGAGGGGGAGGGAAGAAGAGTGAAGCATACAGTTGTTTTTTTGAACTGTGGTTCGATTAAATTATTAAAGCCTTCGATGCATGCTTCTTGCAGATAATATCTCGAGTGAAGAAAGGACGTTTTTTTAACTGTTTATTTGTTTGATAGCTATTATTAGAATGTTATAGATTTAATTCATATTATGTATATAAGAAATGATATAGAAGCGTCTAAAAATTTGCAGAATTGTTCTTTTGTTTTCTAAGAGTCCATTTGGAGTCTTTTAGAAACTCTTCTTTCCAGGGTATTGATTACCAGTACATAGGAATAGATTTTCTGGATGGATGAATACTATTAGTTAGCAGCATACAACAAAAACTCAGTTCATCCGCCAGATGATTGATAAATCTGTGCACTGTCATATTGGTGTTCTGTTCTTTTGTCTGGAATATATACTTCATGGGAGTTCTGTATCTTTCTTTATTCCCATATTGAAGATGGCGCTGATATAAATGTATTATGAACATTACTGTTTAAAGCCATTAGTTTTAGAGATCTCGTTACGTTATCCAGATGGGATTGCACGCTTTTCTGGAATGGGAAGTAACCAGAATTCTCTCTGTCCTTGTTCTACCGATATTTCTGGGCTTCCAGCATATAGAGTGAATTATCATCATTTACACTAGTGTCGGTGACCTTTTTTTATCCTAGTTAGTCGGTTGCATTTGTCTTCCTAGTACCGAGAGGACCACTTTGATTTTCATGAACCTTGAGGGCTACAATTTTTACTTTCAGGCTTTTTTATTTATTTATTTATTTATTTTTTTTTTTTTGCACGAGGGTTAATTTAAAAATCTTAAAATCCTGGCCGAGACGCAAGTCATATACACTTAGACGATTTCTGTTACTGTATATCGGCTGCGTCTCAGACAACATTTTGAGTCCAATTTAACAGAAATGTACATATTGTACTGAGTTAGAAAGAGATCCTTATACTGAGTATAACTGCTCTGAATATGTCAACTTTAAGTTAGCAAATTATGGAGTAACTGCTTGAAATTTTTTTTTTTTAAACAAGTAAAATGATTAATAAGCACATACTTATTACTTGCAGTTTTAAGCGTATGGTAGAACAATGTAAATGAGAAACTCTGTTCTCATTTTCGTTGAAATGAGTTTGATGAGAAACTCGGTTTTCATCAAACTTCTTTTATCTCTGTTTTCCAAGTATCTTGCGATATCTGATAATAAATAACGCTTTATATTGCCGGATGCCCAATGCATTGTTGCACATGTTTTTGAATTTATACAGAGTAATATAATTAAACTTATTGTCAACTCATTGTACAAATTTTCGCATACAGTATTAAAGGTACTGTTAGCTCCACTCGCTTTCAAATATGAGAGCTCTAATTTGATCGCTGTTTTTCTTTGAAGTGAATATTTTAATTTTCGTCATTGTTTTGCTTCTCCCACAAACCCCAAAATAATTCTCTTAGAATTATATTTGCAATAATTTGCAAAATCTGGGCACAGATGTTCCTAACAGATTCGCATTCTAGACCCGTGTTTGTACTTAAACTGCGTTCATCGTTAATATGCCTTTATAATTAATTAAATTTATAATTTTTTTGCCCTTAAAACTTATTAAATGAGTAATAGTATCCGAGCGTTGCTGATACTTAAAATATCATGACAGTTTATTATAAAAAATATATTGGGCGTAGTGATACCTAAAGATGTAATTGTTGATCAAGGTTAATAACGATATATGAATATTGATATTTATTTCTTACAGTCATTGCTTTCTGAGGCGTTTCTTAGTTAACATTAGCTGAAAATTTACGAAGGATTTGTTATTTAGTGCACATACCTTTCTCAAACTGGTTCACCCGAGCTGTATATAGGATAAGTAACTTTAACCTACTAACCTAACAAAACAATAATTATAAGTAATGCATAATACAGCACATATACCAGGAAATGCAGATCTCTTTCTCTCTACATTGTATGATTAAACTGAATATCAAGTGGGCTAATTCCGGACAACTTTTAATTTTCTTTGTATATATATTTTTTCTTTCACCAAACAATAATATTTTTATTATATGAATAATCAGCTTTGATGACTTAACACCACCCTGTTTTTTATATGGATGATTATTTTTTTTTAACGAAATAAAAGTTATGACAGGACCTTGTAGAGGTTCTCTCGTCTTGGAGAGGATCGTTTTCAAGCTTTTCCTGATCCTGTTATTACACTTTTAGCAGTGGGAGACATATATGAATCAAACTATAATACCAATGAATATATTATTTGTAGGTTAGTAGTCTGTTTTCTTATAGAGGCTAGCCTTAGCGACATTTTTAATAGGATGCAATTTTTAATAGGATAGCAATATTGAGAGAGAGAAACTTAATATTCCTTATGTTTGTTTGCTGATCAAATCGGATTGTTGGGGAACTTAATGGAGGTTTAATTTAAGAAAGGAGGGGAACGAAAAGAAAAACAATGAATAGATTCATTTACGTAATTCCATACGACATTATCATGGTGGGGTTGGGTTGATGTGTGATGGCTTATATCCCAATAACAGCACTATTGGCGGCTTCATATAAACCTAATTCTAGTTACTATACGATTGACAAGGCATCTTTTCATATCTATTTATCAATACGTGCTTTCTCTTGCAAAAATAAATAAATAGATAAAATAAAATGAAAACCAGGAAAATGGAAGAAAATCCAGCTACCTCCCAAAAATCTCAGGGACAAAAATCTTACTGCCCACTGTAGGATTTGCAAGGTGGCTAATTCAGCAAGACATTTGCTGTGTGGCGCCATCGTCTTGTAATAACCACTAAATATCGACAGGTAAGTCACTTTCCATAGGTTGCCTTAGGAAGTCATTGTGCAGCGTGTTCCAATTGGAATTTACAATTCATTGATACTTCCTTTTAAACCGTGACTCGACATGGTTATCCACATGGATATTTCCCTCCGTAGAACTTTTCCACGAAACTAGTAGAGTGAAAAAGTGAGATTCACCTAAAGTGAATCTCACTTTTCCTCTCTTCTGGTTATCCTTCACTAGTTTCGCATAATCCGTATATTCGAAACCATTCTTCTTTCATTATGACTTACCACCAGTCAGTGTACTCTGTTGAACCTATTAGTGTGGGCCTCACTGAATGCTACACTTCGTTCTAAAATGTCGTATTGGGTTGAAATTGGGGACTCTGCGGTGACTTACCTTTTTCATGTCATTTGTCTCAAACGTCGAGCTACTTGAAATATGCCATGTTGCATTGTCATATATTGAAAGAGACATTCTTGGTTTGTTCCGTAAATATGTATGAAACATTGCATTATACAGAAGTGTCACATCCGTAGGCATTCACCCCCTCCAAGGCACTAAAACCGAACAGACGAATCCATATCGTATCGAAATATGCTTCTGAATTTCATAGTTGAAACTAAACTCGAGCAAAAGGCGTTTGACCCTAGGCCTTCTCCATGTAGCATCAATCATAGCTTCATATCAAGGATGATTTCTAGTGACAGCAGACCAATCACGATGCTCTTAACGCTGGTGTAGTTTTGTTGTTGAATGCGATGCTTGATTGGATTATGTGCAGCTAACTAATAGAAACCGAGAGTATGCAGTTCATTGGTTCACCGTTCCCTTCCTAGCACTCTTTCTAGGCAACTTCATGAATCTTCATGTACGTTTCTTGCCTGAGGGCATCCTTACATTTACATCGACTAATCATTCTGCCTACAGCCTGTTGATTTTGGGTAACGCAGTCCTTTATCAATGTTATCGAATTTTATCAAAGAAGATGAAACGGTCTGTTTCAAGAGATAGTAAGGTTTCTATAATCAGTGATTATATGCTAAGGAAACTGCTTCGAAGGCAATAGCAAATATTATGCTTTTCAAATGAAAGTGAATCGGAGGCATCTTCAATTATGGGAACAGAAGTGTGGATATTCTGTTAAAACCCGCTGATATGTTTTAGGTGTTTGATGAAATTCATTCATTATTCGATATGGGCCCCACTCTGCTTATTCAAGCGTGAAGTTTCTTGAAAAATTTCTGCGTTATGGCCTCTAGAGCAAGGTTTTCAATATTTAATCCATAGCCCGCGAACTCTATAATGTACTGGAGGTTTCCTGCCTTTCATGGTTTGTCAATGTTGAAGTCTTTTTTATTGTGTAATCGTAAGATGCCACTGCTCGAATTTTTCCTGGAAGTTTAAGCAGTATATAGCTTAGATTGCGGATCGTTTTCAATGTCTTCTCATGTGTTCTGTAGAAACATATGACTTAAGCATTTCGTACGTCACTGAGTCTTACCAAAATTGCATATAAAATTTCATTCACGTAGACTGAAGTTGCACAGTTTTGCTGATTCGTAGTAGTATAATGGGAACAATATGAAAATTACTCACATAATTCATCTATCGTTCCCTCTTTCAAGAACATTAGTTTAGTACCAGTCCGAGCTCTTTTGAATCATGCATTGCAACCATCTAGTAGTAGTACACTTGTATCTCATCCTCATAACATCTATAACAGTGGTACACTTGTGTCTTATCCTCATAAAATCTTTGGAAAATACTTTTTATTATTTTTCACAATTTTTGTATTAGTTTGGATGGTAAAAAGTCCTATTTAAAGGATAATATGATGCTGATTTTATACTCTTACTGCCAGGCTGTAATAATTTCTGGGGATAATACTAGATCGTGGATACTGAAACAATCCGCAAATTATTTAGTTTCCTGTGTAAACCAGAATTTTCTTCCGATTCATAATCTTTTCATAAAAGATTTTTTTTTTTTTTTTTACGTTAATAAGGAAGATTATATGAGACATATCGGAGAGAAGGCAGTAGTACATTATACAGGTATGTGGTGACAAAAAAAAATATGTATATATATATCTACTCTCTATATAAAATGATAAGTTTTTATGTCACGTTTTTTGAAACGTTTTGAAACTCAAGGGCTACCCTGAGTGTCGTCTTCAAAATTCGAGTCATCAGAATTCAAGGAGAACCGGCCTACCAGTCCGGAACACGGAGGTTTGGCCCCGTAGCCCCCCCCCCCCCCCAGTACACCCTCTGTCCAAAAAAGAAACTGAACTTTTCGAAAATAGAAGAAACTAGTGGCGCCACCTGTTGTATTTTTTTGTTGTCGAAAGTGGCAACCTTTATTAGTGTTGTGTTATCATTAGTTATAGTCAAGAGTGACAGTGTGTTTTGACGAAGGTCGGAAAATGAGTTTCAAACAGAGAGCTGTGATTGACTTTTGTGTTAAACTTGGTAAAAATTTTACCGAAACGCATCAAATGCTTCAAAAAGCATACCGTGATGAAAGCTTATCCCATACTCAAGTTTACGAGTGGTTTAAGAGATTTCAAAAGTGGTCGTGAGACGCTTGAGGAAGACGAAAAGTCGGGCGGTCCAAAAACCGGATTGAGCGAAGTTAACATCCAAAAAGTGCGTGATTTCACCAAAGAAAACCCGAAATCGTCCGTTAGATTGATTGAAGATGAATTGGGGATTCCAAAATCAACTGTGCACAACATTTTGACCGAGAGTTTGGACCTTCGTAAATTGAATTTGTGATTTGTTCCCTAAGTTGACCGACGACCAAAAAATGTATCGAATTGAACACTGCAAGGACCTCATTAAAACCTCTCGTAAGGACTCAAACTTGAAACGATCGTTACTGGTGACGAAACGTGATGTTTTGAGCATGAGCCCGAAACAAAGCGCCAGAGTGCTGAGTGGAGACCACCATAAGAGGGGCATCCGAAAAAAAGTCGCTTGGAGAAGTCAAAAGTAAAGACAGTGTTGATTTGTTTCTACGATTCCAAGGGCATTATCCACAAAGAATTCATTCCGCCTGGCCAAACGCTCAATGGCGAGTTTTATCTCGAAGTTTTGAAGCGATTGATAGCGAGAATTCGTCGCTTACGGAATGAATATCGTGACGACGGACCGTTCGTCAAAGCACACTGTCACTCTTGGCACTATAACTCGGCTTCTAATGAAACAAATGTCATAAACAGTTGACACAACACTAGTGAAGGTTGCCGCTTTCGACAACAAATAGATACAACAGGTGGCCCCACTAGTTTCTTCTATTTTCGAAAAGTTCGGTTTCTTTTTGGACAGGGGGTATATAAACACACATACAGTAAAACCCCTTTTTTACACTTTCCAGGGGACTGATCGAAAAAACATTAAAAAAAAAAAGCAAAAAGGTGACTTACTGCTAATATGTGACTCTACACACTAGATTACAAAATTTAATAACTGAAAATAAATGAATTTAAAACTAGTTACATTTATCTATTTAAAAAATCTTTAATTTGATTGTTTTTGATTTTTCTGCACTCTTATAAGTTCTACCTGCCTCTCCACAGTGTATAGGGCATTAAATGTCCCATCGTCTCCTGATGCACTTGTAATATACCACCTCAAAACAGAGATTGCTTCTTTGCTAGTAGGGACGGTAGGTTCTTGATCACAGTTTTCTTCAACCACTTCTTCACCAAGGTGGTTGGAAAGGATGTCTTCTACACTTGGCACCATTGATGTGATCACACCAGCATCAACATAGTCTTGAAATGAGGAAGATTCATCCATCACATACCAGTTCTTGGCCTCTGACATATCTTCTTCTTCCTCCTGTAGTTGTTCCTCCTCTTCCACAAACGTAACTCCTGCCTTCCGGAAACAGTTGGATATGGTTTCAGGAGTAACATGCAACCATGCTTTGGCCACATAATGCATGACATCAAGGATTAATATGGTCATTTGTTTTGGGTCCATACCATTATCATGAATGAATACAGCTTTTGAAGAAGCATTTTTCTATATTTCCATTTAAATGCATGGATGATGCCCAGATCTAATGGCCGAAGCTCACTTGTACAATTAGAGGAAAGAACAGTAATCTAATGTTTCTGAGCTCTAGATCTTCAGGGTGTGCAGGATATTTGTCTAGCAGTAGTAGTATTTTGCAGTGATTTCCCCCCCCCCCCATTTTATCATCCAGAACATGCATGGTGGATGGGAAGATGCTGTTGGCATCATACTTAGTAGGCAGATGTTTCACTTTTTAAAACACTTTGGCTTTTTAAATTTACCAATTACCAGTGCACGTAATTTTTCTGATCCATCGGCATTGACCATGAGCAAAGTAGTTACCCTCTGCTTGCTGAGTTTTCCACCGTGACACTTCTCTACTTTAAAACACAATGTTTTACTTGGCAGAATGTTATAAAAGAGCCCAGTTTTATCAACATTGAAAATATTTTTTGGTTTGTAGTCCTGAATAATAGTTTTTAATTCATGTTTCCACTGGTTTACAGTTTCCCCTGCAACACTGTTACTTCCTCCGCACACTTGATTATACACAATATTGTGACGAGTCTTGAAACGATCAATCCATCCATTTGACGCAGTAAAACCATTAATCCCCAACCTCGCAGCAAATTCAAGGGCTTTCGCTCGGAGTATAGTACCATCCACTGGAATACTCGACGCTCTCATAGAAACAAACCACTCCGCCATAAGTTTATTCATTTCATCGTATGTCGATGTCCGGATATATTTTCGTTTTTTTTTGACATAGCGCCAGCTTGCTTTGCATTGAGTTCAATGCTTGACCTGTTTTTTACTGTCTTGTTCAAAGGGGGACAGGGAGAGTCCAAGATCTTCTGCTAATTACACACGTGTTCCGGCATGCCAATCTACAAGTCGCAGAATTGCCATCTTTTCTTCTACCGAAATACATTTTCTGTCTTTTTTCTCCATGTTACTGACATGGATCACTGCCGCAACTTGAAAGCACTATCATACACTAAATTACGTAGCAGAAATTCTGAAATATCAATTCGTACTGTGATTGAAAAATCACGGTATCGCTCATCACTACATCACTGCTGCAAGCGTGCAAATCACCGTGATGACGGAAACGAAACTACAGCCGAAAGCAACGCCATCTGGGAACAGAAATGCGCAGATTTCCACAGAAATCGATTCGAAAATCAGTGTTACCACCGAGAAAAAACCTCAAATCACGGGAAATAACGTCCACATCAAGTTGTTAATGGTGGGAAATCAATATATTGTAAGAATAGGCCTTAAGATGGGACCAACGGAAAATGACGTAAATGGCAGGGGAACGTAAAAACGGGATTTTACTGTGTGTATATATATATTTATTTATTTATAGAGTAATTGATTCGGTTTAATGACATGTTTATAATTATTAACTGACTTAAACACCGAGAAAAAAGAGATTTCATCAGGTTTCACTACTAGTTTCATCGGAAATGCCAGCTTCGTCAGGTGAATACAGTACCATGGAGAAAACATCTTAAAAAATATTGTACTTTAGACAAACACAAATTTTAAACAAGTGGTAGTTGTGTTTGAAATCGAGTCCGAGCGTTAATTCTGGCGCGAAGCACTGTGCGTGTGAATGATATCATGAATGCGCCAAAATGGATTATAGTGCAATGTGAATCGGGTAGGCTGTAACCGAGATTGCTGTTCAGTTGGGTAGGGGTCGAGAGCTATTTCTTTGGATTCCAAGATACGTCTTTCTAATTCATCGGAGCATTTATGAATGTTTGAAGTCAAGTTCCAGTCTATTTGATGTCGTCTCCTTCAACATTGGTATTGGCCGAGAATTAAACGTGGCTGGATAGGACACTAGCACGGACTCTGTTATAAGAAATGTCACGTGATGTTCTTCTAGGCGGAGAGAGATGGACTTTTCTGTCTGACCATAATATGGTTTGCCGCAACTGCAAATGATTTTTAAGATGTTGTTTTCTCCATGGTACTGTATTCACCTGAAGAAGTCATTTCCGATGAAACTAGTAATGAAACCTTATTAAATCTCATATATTTTCTCGGTGTTTAAGTCAGTTAATAATTTTAATATATATATAAAAATACGGTAGCCTGTGTAGCTCAGTGGATGTGGCGTTTGCACACCACGGCCCTTGGCCGCACGAAGGAAGACTTGGTTTCGAGTCTAGTCGGCGACTAGAGGAAATTTTTCTAAGCCTTTTTTCGACCGGTTCCCGAGTTAGTCGATCTCTGGCACGGGCAAGCGGGTTTTTCCTACTGGAAACTCGGGTTTTTTCCCGTAAACTCAAGAAAATCGACTGTAGAACCCACATTATTTCAGACATTAAATATATTGTGTTAGGGTTAGGGACCACGAGATGGCGGCACATTTGAGTCTCTCTTCACTATGTACCGCTTGATTAGTGAGAGCCTTGGGCCATCTATCTCTAATTGGTACCAGTGGAGATTGAACTGCCCACTCAGTCTCCAAAAGTTAGATAGGGCTAAATGGCCTCGCCTACTCCCCGTATACGGGAATAAAAAGGCGTTAGCTGATTTTTTTTTTTTTAAATTATAAATACGAGTGCATGCGTGAGCATTGCCCTTCCCTCTGTACGCGGGTTATAACAGGACTGAAGGGTATTATTGAAATTTGCTGTTTTGAATCACTTCAAAATTTATCAGATTATATTACAAGACAACGAAGATGATCTTCAAAAATTAGTTTATGAATTAAATACAATAAGTTAACAATATAATTTAAAGATTTCGCAAAAGAAAACAAAAGTCATGGCATATAAAGGTAGCGGTCATATTAGATCACAAATAGTCATAGAAAATAGAATAAGCTGCACAGTTTAATTATTTAGATTGCATAATAACATATATAAATGACACAAATATAGCAGAAAACATTTTTAGAAAACCTGTGGAACAGTTAAAAGGACACTGAATTAATAATAATAAAAAGAAAAAAAAAAGACGAGAAATCAAACTTGAATTTTATAATCTAAATGCTATTCCCAGTTTGCTCTTCCTGTTAAAAGGAAGAGCAAATTAAATACATCAGAAATGAGATTTTTAAGAACTGTTAAAGGATGCACAAAATTAGACCTTAACAATGAGATATTAGAAGAGAGCCAGATATTTATAGTTTAAATGAAATAATTAAGGAATATAGAGAGAAATGGATAGTGCAATTATATAGGATGGAAATATATCGGCTTCCAAAAGAGGTGGATAAATATAGATCAAAGGGAAAGAGAGAGAAGAAGACCCTCCCTTGTAATGGAAAGACTAGTGACCACGGAACAGTTATATGCCTAATTCTGGATGGGAAGAAAACAAAAATTTGTCGAGCCATTCGCGTTTCGTTTCAGTTGGATCATTAGTAGGGATACAACGCGGGGGGGGGATGTGTTGAAATTATATGTTCGTAATTCTCATCAGAAGAAGACAGACGAAATGGTTCGGATATGTGGAGAGGGCTAATGGCATTCTAAAGCAAGCGCTAGAAGGAATCGTTCCGGGACCAAGGGTTAGGTGCCGACCTCGATTAAAATGGACTGATAACATCAAAAAATTCCTAACATCCAAAAATTGATAACATGGACAAATTCCTCCCTTTCTCAACTGACATCACGAACAAGAGACCGAGATGACTGGAGGAGGCTAACCAAGATTATCACCTACCAGCCATGAATGACCCAACGGTCCATTTAGGACTACGGGAGAAGAAGAATTCTTCTTTGGCTGCAATGCTATATAATAACAATTGATACTCAAGATGTACGCAGAAATGATCTCGTGGTTCAATTTTGATTTTAATAATGATTTTGATTCTGGATCGTTTTTATTGAAAAATTTTGACAGAATGGTTCTCATGATTTTGCACTAGCTGGCTGGATTTTAATGAAATTTAGTATTTAATATTTAATATCACTATTAAAATTTGTGGGTTTGTTTCAATTTTGGCTTTAATAGGGCTATATTTAGTAGTAAAATAAAATTATATATGTCGACTACATGTATGTAACTGTCCAGTTACAATCTGCAGGACCAATAGGTTTAAAAGTAATACTGTTAAGTAATCTTTATCCTACTTCTTCAGGATTAAATTTACAAACGTTTACAAAAATACAATGTAGAAAGATTCTCAATATACAGAGCAATAACGGCATCATTCAAAATGCAAAGACTTACAAATAACTTTCAGTGTAACAGTAGTTAGTTATTCATATTAAAGTTGTCGGAAACGAGCATCGTTACTGATCTAGCCGATGAATATAAAAAAAGGGGGGGGGAGGGGAGATCAAATGCTATTTGGCAGTAAACCAAAATGCTTTATATCTCACATAATAGCTTCTTATGGAGGTTCAAAGAGGCATATGAAATGATTCGCTCACCCACTCAGTGCAACAAGAACCAAGGGCTGATGTTCATTTACGTATGGTTTCTTTTGATTAAGCAGTTTGACGAGACGTCACCGAGATTAACAATGACTTCGTTAATATGAAGAGAAATTGTTGTTACCACGGACGCTACTTGTGACGGTGTTTGCTTTCTGAATGATGTAGCTCAATATATTTAGTATCTCTTTAAACATTTATTTTATTGTATACTTAATTTTGAAAAAACGTAGTCGGTGATGCTAATCGGTTAATAAAACTAATATTATTTAATGTGGGCAGACTCACTTTTCACTAATCTCTAAAAGCGTTTTTACTCTTCGATTACTTAGGAACGCTTCTTACTGCTGAAGAGTTGAACACCTCTAGAAAAGATCAGACACCTGGTCATTGGGTGATTTAATAAAAAGACGCCACAAAATATGGATAAAACAATACAGTAGCGGAGGCTGTGAAACCAAAACTGTAAAACATAATTTGAACAGCAGTATATATAATGCTGGTTGCGAAGCGCGGTTAGCCTAGTGGCTATGCGCTTCGCAACCATATGCCTGGGGAAGGAGTGTCCCAGGTTCGATTCCCGTCGGTGACGTGAGGAGCTGAAGGATCTTCCTCAGTCATAGCCAAGTTAGCCAGTCTTGGGCGTGGACAGCAGGGTTTTTTCCCCAGTTTATTCTGGGGTTTTTCATCCCGCAAAGCAGGCAAACTGGCCTTGAGAACTCAACACTACAGGCCATAGGATACACCGGGGCATAAGGCTGACCACCTTATCCTGTAAACGGAATAAGGTCCGATGATCAATGAACCCTCGACCCCGCAAGGTAAAAGAGGGTATAAGGAAGATGAGATATATATAATGCATAGACTTGGACTGTTAGGAAAAACAAGAAAAAAGAAAATTTTTGACGAAAGGAAACAGACCTAACTAGAGTAATCCCAAAACTAATGAGTCTGTTAAAAATGAACGTAATTATCATTAAACACTCTGCAGAATTAGGAATAAAATCCCTAATGGATTCTTACACACTCTCCATACAGCTGCTAAATGGTAGAGGATAAGTACACAGAGGGACCTGGAACACTAAAAATCAGATTGTCCAGTCTTGAAATCTGTCTCTCGATTCAAAACCTACAAGGAGCTATACTATCTGCACGGGACAGAACTTGCAGACCTTGTGTGGAGTTGCTTCAACCCTCATCAGTATAGTTCGCCCACCGTTTATAGATCTCTGCTTCGCGTCTTTCCAAGAATAGTCGATTCATGCTGAAGGGGAGAAAGAAATGAAGGATGTCCGAATTGGTCGCCAACACGCGAAATCACGTGCTTTATAGGTAAAATTTTCCAATTGTTAAACAAGCAACATAGTTAACTACAATAATCATAAAAGAGAAGTTAATTTTCCGACCGGTAATAATAAACAACTCATCCCACAATACGGACTGATTACCCTATTATCGGAATGGGTTCTCCTTTTTCTGAGATGCGCAGAAGTGTCGAAGGATCTATAATCGGTGGGCGAACTATAGTAGAGGATAACTATTGCACGGAATTTTTTTCCCATAAAATTTGACTATACTCGCACTCCGCAGTAAAATTAATTTTTGAATCGGCTTTATATTCAAAACTGATAAATTGCTTTTTTTCCTCCCTTTATAATACCGTTTTTGTTGGAAAATGATTTGAAATAACAATTCTTCCCTCGAGGCTGTAATGTCTATAGTACATCGATGCCTTATATGTAATTAAGAAGCTGTGAATTTTGAAAGAAGAATACTGTTATGTTATTTGAACAACAGGAGGTCGTAGTCCTTAGTAAAAGCGCTGCCATAAAGACTTGCAAAGAACAGAGATAGACGAAAGAGGATGATGAGAACTTGGTTCGGTAGGTTTCAAGCTAAATACTGAACGGATGTGGACCAGCACTTGCTAATCTGTTTAGTGGGTTAATAGAAGAATGGCGACAGCTAGTTCAGCGGAACAGAAAACGAAAATGCCTATAAAATAGACATAAGGCGGAGACAGAATGTTCATGGTAAAGTGACTGCAGTGAGTCTGAGAGAGGGGAGGGGGGAGTTGCAGCATCAAGCATTTTAGGGAGGTTTTTGAGACATAATTCCAAATGTTTGAAGTGTTCTGAGTAGAACTAAAAGCTATACAGATGAATCTTGAAGAATGCCATATGAATGTTTGGAGGTGGAGAAGCTATGAATGTTATGTAAACATTTAATTTATGTTATGTGCTTCTGACAGGAACGATAGGTCATCCTAACAAGAGAGCTTCGATCTTATTGGCAACTCCTATTATCAAGGCGAGGAGAGGTGAAGTGGTATCTTTCTTGCTTGAACTAAAGAACCGTTTCGGATAAATAAAGTCAAGATTGGCCTCACTCCACTGAAATATGGAAGGGAGATCAGTGTTTAAGGTATTAATTGAGATATTTGAGAACTGCAAAGTTTGTGAAATGAAAAAGCGGAATGTGTGTGTGTGTAATCATCAGAAAAACTGTGGATAGGATTTGACGTTAGTAGAGAAGGCCATTTATGAATAAAATGAAGAGCATGGGCATAAGTACAGGATATTCCATTACCAGTGGGGGAAATATCAAGAAAGAAAGAATGCAATCGGTTGTAACATAGTGAACGATCAATGAAGAAATCAGTGGCACTATAATTACGAGGATTGGACAGTTCACCAAAAGATAGTTTAGTAATTAGTCCTTTGTGCTGGACCGATTAATGACCCTGGAAATGTAAAATGCGAGCGCTTGTGTCCAAAGGTGGATGATGTTAACAAAGCGATTGGGAGTGGGGGAAATCCATATTGCTGTAATGATTAATTGATGACTTGCAGTTGGTTCTACCGGCCTGGTTAGCCGAGTAGGTAGCGTATCCACTTCCATTCAATAGACTGTGGGTTTAAATCCACTGTGGCATGGATGTTTGTGTGAAAGTCGTTAAGTGGTAGACAGTTTTCGTTACCGATACGAAATTATCACTTTACTTGCTGGAAAACTAAAATGGCCTGAAAAAGTTCTATGTTTGTCTCCAGAGCAGATTTTCGGGATTATCTAACCCTTACCTCACCTATTGTAGGGATTCTAATATACTATAGGCGGTAATATTCTATCGGTGGAGAGCCTTTCTTGGATGGAATTATAACAACAGCAACAACAAAAAAAAAACCTCCAGGTGGTAAAGAATTGCCTGTGGATGACTCTCCTTTAAGATGATTAAGTTGAGGACAATGAGACGATAGCTTAATGACTAGGGTTTATCTTCTTATTTGGAACGAGTTTAATTGAACTTAGTCATAGTTTTTCAACATGAATTCTTGTTTTCGAAATTTTCGCCATTTCTTATATACATATAGTCCACATAAACATGGGGACAAAGAAATAATGCCAAAGTTTTCATTAGCATTCTTATGTCCATGAGATTAAAGATGGAACTTAAGAATATACCTATGAATAATTTTTATTATTTTAATTATATTAATGTATTTTGTTATTTGAAAACACATAATAAAATACTATTCAATAAAATTAATAATGAAATACTTGCTTAAAATATGTGGGCCTATGAAGCCGTCGCGAGACTTATGAGTGCAGTTCGCTAGGACAAAAAGATTACTGACCACTTTGATGACATTATTATTTTTTACATGGGTAATAGTCACAGTTAAATAGTCCAAGTTTTCATTCACTGATTATGTGATTTTTTTATTTTCCAGATTACAAATATGTATGCTGTGTGTGAGTAATGCTACTGTACTTTTCGAATATATATCTATATATTAATCATTTGCACTTAATTCGATAGGGCCTAAGCGCAGCATGTACATGTATTTGTATACAATCATCTCTCTTTTTTTTTTTTTTTTGTATTGAATTGGAAATGTTTTATAGTAAGTACTTGTCCATGTGTCTGACCATCGTTTTTTATTCATTTCTGTTTGTTTAGCCGCTTTTTATTTTAGTTTCCAGGGTACAAATGTATCAAACGAAAATCCATATTTTCTGTTGAATTGGCTTTTAGATGCGTGTATTATAATTTTTAGAAAATAGGACATTTCTCTATCCTTTTCTTATTTGACAGCAGTCTTTATTGGAACTTATTTAGAAAGTGTAGTGTACTGTAAACACTTAAAATGAGAAAGAAGGTTGTTGTTTCCTAGCAACGGAAGTCCCGACTAGCGAAACGGTGGCGGTCAGACGATCTTAAGAGCGGCCAGCGACAGCCATGTTATCAATCATCGCTCACCCTGGGTTCTTGGAAACATTCTTGTTTTTCTTTTTCTTTTTTTCCTCCCCCCCCCCCCAATTCGCTTCACCGCTTACTTTAAGGACTGGAACTTTAACTTGCATTTTCTCTTGCATCTGTTTTTCTTGTACACTCAGGCTATACTTAAAGAAAGAGCAGTTGATATATTTATCATGCACATTTGCACTTACGCGTTTCACTGAAGAACCATGGACAAGTACAATAAATAAATGAATAAAAATTAAGTGGCTGTTATGTTAATCAAAAATTATTACAAACCACAAATATAATTTATAGAAATATTTATCACGTGATAAATTAAAACCACTCTCCAATCTAAAAAGAAAATATTTGTCATACGAAGGTCATTGAAATGACTTTCGCATAACGAGTTTCGTTTATTTTACAGGAAAAGGATAATTATTTAATTTTGCTTATAATATTGAGATCTGTTAAGGAACTTTAAGTTATTTAGACACTGTAGTCCATTTCGTGTTTTATTTATGTTTCATCATTTCATATTTCATCATTGATGTTTACAAAAATGATGACGATGATAAAGTAAATGCATTATATCTTCATTTATCTATTTGATTGAATAGATTGAAATTTATAGCGAAAATTGTTTTGTAAGGATGCATTTAACTTTTACAGATAAGTTAACCTATTTAACTGACTACAAAAGTCGTGTGCGGAGTTTTGCCAGCTATCAAACTCGCAGAAACAAGCGAATTTTTATAGTTTGATAGCATTTTACTTTCAAGAATTTGGATTTTCTTTTTAAAAATTTTGCAAGCAAGTATTGTACAGTATAAATAACTTTCTCACTCCAGATCAGATTTTGTTGCTATAATTCGGCTCTGTCGAATATGCTGGTCGTGCTGTCAAGTATTAATATACCTTATAATATTATGTTTTATTGTAATTTTTCTTTCTAAATATTTTTATTTTATAATTTATAATATATACCATTTGAGATACGGATCTTTCGTAGTAGCAATGTCTTCTGTTAGTTAGGTATTATGACTCCTCTCAATGGTTATGTGAACTTATGACCTCCATGATAGAGCTAATATCATTTTACTCGATGTTTTTGCGTATAAAATAAAAATGAATATATCTATAGAAGGTCAGAGTGAGATATTTATTATTCACGATATAGTACAATACAGTGCTATAATGCAAAACAGAATGGTTAACACTGCGAACAAAAATTATTGCTATTTTTGTCTGAAACTAAACTGTACAGTATACTGTCCAAGTGCTAAGCTAGTATATTGGTCTGATGTTCAGTGGCACTGCCTCTAAGTAAGATTTTTAATAACATTGAGATGTGGACTGAGTAAATACTAGCAATAACTTAAATAATTATTCTGCATTAGTTACTGTTGCTTAGCATATGTACAAGTTTTCTTAATATAGTTTGCTTCACATGATAGGATCTATAGAAGCTGTCTTCCATTTCAAGTTTCTGTCCGAAAAAAAACACCCCCAAGTACTTGAAATAAGGAACTCTTTCAATATACTTTGCTTTTTCTTCTACGTATGGCTTGTTTCTAATAAAACATGATTTGATTATCAGTATGTCAGATTCGGGCATGCTCTGGTTCTGATCTTGTGTATCAGCATTGTATACTAATGCCGTATCATTAGTATACAATGCTAATGAGTTACTATTGCATAATGCGGCATTAGTTATTGCAGAACAAGTGACAGCTGTGTCACTTTAAACTAAAGAGGTTACTTATGAATACTAAAAATGAGATTGGATCTCACACTTACCCATTGTGCGAGGAACCCTTGTTTTCACAGTTAGTAAATGTCCCAGATTGATCACTGGTTCAGATTTTACTTGTTAAGTAAAATTCGAATCATTCGTAACAAGTATCTTTTATATATCACTTATGTGTGACTTTTGTAGTAAAACTGAGTGATTTAGAGTCATATGCACTTCTGATATCTAATGAATCCTGTAATTTGCGTTCGTTTAACATTGTACGTAAACGCATTCTCATTGTTGCTGTTTTACCTAAATCTATATTGACACTTGTAGGGATGAAATGGCATAAACGTTTATCCCCTTTTTCATTATTTTGTTAGTCACCTTTATACTGGCGAATTGATATTGGCGTTTGTAATTAGTATATTTCTCCTGATTTAAAAAATCGTTGTAACGGTGGCCAATTTTTAAACTATCGTGAAGTATTCCATTTTCTAAAGACGTATTAATTAATTTTGTCAGAATCTAAGATGGTGTTTACTAATAATCATTAGCATTTTTTAAAATGTGAAACCGCCAATTCCTGGGTTTATTATTTATTGATTTTGTAACGTCTTATTTTTCTTTCATTTCATAGAACAAAGTCCGAAGTGCTGTTATATTGAAACTTTTAATGGATGAGTTTAATTCTTTTACTTCTAGTTATTCCATATTTTTATTTGTATCAATACGAGGTGCTAAGTTCTTCTGATCAGCCAGTATCAAGTATACTTGATATTAACGACGATAAAGTTGTTATCACATTCAGGTATCACGCTATTCTCCTCCCTCCCCACCCCTTTTTAATCTTATCTTTTATATGCTTACTATGTTCTTGTTTACTTTTCCTGCTCTTGATCTTGGTCTCCAGAGGGAGACCAAGATATAGTGGATTTATGCAGTCTGGAAGACCAAAATATAAAGATGACAATATTGGACTCCTGACAAATAACAGACTCATTTGGAGGAAAATTGTCGATAAAACATTAGTAATAATGTAATTTTATTATGCAGTACTTGTATCCTGTTCGCTCCCTGAGGGCGTATAGCAAGAATTTGACGACGACGACGATGATGATGAAATTCGGTCTAATTTCTTTATTACACCGAAGCAGCTCATCAAAGAATTGATGGGCTCCTAATCCTCAGAAATGCAATATTACAATGAAACAATATTTAAACTAAACAGAATTCTTTCAGCTCAATCTGATTGCTCAGTATTTTATTCCCTTTTCTTCTCTCAAGTTATCCTAAATTAGTGACTGTCAAATATTTTATAGTTATTACAGTTTTTATTGTAATCATCTCCATTTCTTATTCTGTGGATTCTTAACATAAATTTCAGGGGAAGCCTTTCCTTTGATCCATGCATATCTATGGCCAAACTGACTTTAAACTTGACAGTATAAATTACTTATTTATTTATTTGTAAAGTATTATAATTCATTAATAAAAGAGAAATATGCCTTTTGAAATCAGCCAGTGTTAATCATACTGCCTTTACCAGAAAGTTCAGGATTCGAATGGCACTGTGGCATGGAAGTGGTTGAAAGTCTTTACGTAGTACATGATTTTTATCTTCCGGTATGAGATCATTTCCTTATTTATTGGAGGTCTAAAGTGGCTTGAAAAAGTTTCATGATTTTCTGATTATCTGCCCCTTAACTCCTATCCTTTGTACTAATGCACTATTGGTATATAACATTTCGTGATGGTATTCATATACTGTATATATATATAAAACCTAATCA
This sequence comes from Typopeltis vanoorti, assembly GCF_054136105.1. Lineage (NCBI taxonomy): Eukaryota > Metazoa > Arthropoda > Arachnida > Uropygi > Thelyphonidae > Typopeltis > Typopeltis vanoorti. The sequence continues at coordinate 70,641,736 of NC_143555.1, forward strand.
TGTTATCTTTGAATTTAACTGTTACTGTTTGTTTATTTATTTATTTATTATATATGGTATGCTAAGACTGTTTAATCTTTTCTCTTTAATTTCTGGCATTTGGTTGCGTAAGATTTGAAGTAGAACATATTATGTGGTTTATTTTGCATATTTTGTCCTGATAAAATATAATAATATAGAAAATGGCATATATTCATTGTATTTCTGAAATTTTATATTTCTTTTTTGTGCTTCTGATAATACAATCCGAATCGCTTAAATTAATAGTTCGAAATCTGAAAGTCGAAATCACGAAATCTGAATGAGTAGCAGAATTTCAGGGAAATTAATATATACAACCTGCATGTATGCTCAGAACAGGGAGCATTTGCTCGCCGACTCCAAAAATTTGACTTTCCTACTGTAGGTCGATCATGAGACATGTCGGTCAGTGTGCTTTGCTGACTTCTCTTATAAGAATCATTAGTGCTAAAATTTGACTTGCTCTAGTTCCTGTTCTAAGTCGAATATTATCGATCTCACACTTTCATTCATTCTAGCACAGCATGCGTCCATATATGGCTTATGACTCCATATGGCGTCAGTAAATCAAATAACAAACACGCACTTTCATTTGACGAGTTATCCAACATAACACTGAAATTTAAAGCATTCAATCTAAACAATAACAAGAACTACAGTACATTCAAAAGAGCGAAAGATTCATAGAAAGCGGTTTTTCTTTTGAAATCCTTTTTTGCTGGATACACGTGCAGGCCGCACTGTTAAATCGATTTCAACCAAATTTAGAATGTTTTTTTTTTACTGAAAGTCGCTTGAAAAATTACGCATAGTTGGATCTAAAGAAAGGCAGGAGGAGCCTTCGTCGACATATTTCCACAAATCGCATCGTTCCTATTTTCAACCAAATCTGCAATTATTAAGTGCATTCTTTGTGCTGTCCTGAGAATTTTAACTCATTCGTACAGAAATGAGGTTTGTAAGAGAGAGAGAATCTACGGATTGCTCTTATCATTTGTATTTGACCAAATCTGAACAGCCGTTCCAGACATTGCTACCAGACAATCGGGCTAAAAGGATGGAGAGGGGATTGTATGTGCGGCGAATCACTTCTTCTATAGACAGATACAAGACATCGATTTTGACTCATTTTGAAATAATCACTTATTTTTTACGTTGCTTAAGTTAAGGTGTCTTGACAATTTCTGCACAACTGGATCATAGTGGATGGGGGTTGCAAAGGTGGTGCAAGAAAGTAAAATACCGCGGACACCACTCCTGATCACATTATTCACCAATTTCGACGATCATCCCTTGATTGTTGTAATTGCTTTATCAAATTAAATAAATAAATTAAAATAAGTGATATCTCTTAAAAGTCATGGGAAAAAAGTGAACGCTGAAGAAGCAGGAGGTCAGTGCAATTCAAAAAAGATTTGGGTGGCATTGTTGTTTTCATTGCTGAAAATGTAACTCACTAATTTGAGTACTGTCCTAATACCAACAACAGTACCACCGACTATTAGCAGTAAGGTGATACTATTCACGAGATACTAATCTCCTATTGTTTCCCATATTTCAACCAGAATATAATTATGAATAACTATGGAAGGACGCCTTTAAAACCTCTTGATAGTAGGGAAGTGGCAGAAGCACAAATACACAAATAGTTGAGTTCCTTAGTGATCATTTTGCAAAAGTTTAACATCTTGGATGTGATATTACAGTGCCGAATTTGCCACTTACTAATGAGAGTCTAGAGATAGAAGAAATCGAGGTGCTTCGTATATTACAGAATCTTCAAATAAATTCAGGTTCATAATAAACAGAATATATTAAAAAACTTATAAATACAGCATTCTTAAGATGTACTATTCTTAAAATGGTACTATTCCTGGGTAAATTCCTCACTTCAATATGGCATTACCTGTTGAGGTGGAGCTATTATAATAATCTGCTTCCATTAATAAGAATACAAAACAAAATAATTAGAACCATAACTATTACCCACTTCGTACATTCAACGAATGTCTGAAGTGGGTAATAGTTATCTGTATGTCGTTCATAATATTCTACCACTTCAGAAACGATATCTCTATGGTTGTCTGTTATATGTAAAAAGAAACACTGAAAGTTTCTTGGTATGTAATGTAGATTATGAATTACGCTGTGGTCGAAACATGCTGATATTACCCTAGGCAAATAAAGAAAAATTTCATAAATCCTTCGAGTACCTAGCGACAAGCAGCTATAATAAACTTCCAAATGAAATTAAATCTATAACCTCAGAATATACATTCAGAAAAAGATTGAGGAACTACCTCATGGGATTAAACAACGTTGACATTTACTTTAAACGTATAGTATAAGATATCATTATAACTCATATATCATAACCAATTAAGGTATTGATATACTAATTAGTTCATTCAATTAGGTATTAATATATTAGCATGTACATCATTATAAGGTAGCCCTCATAGATGCGGTCCCTGGACTCTCAGTGACTGTTTTTGAGCTAATTCTCTAGTAACCAGTATGGCTACAGCCCTTGGTTACACACATATATACATAAACTAACATACATTATCACTAAAACCAGTAATTTATTATAAACTACGAAACCATTCGAAATATATTATACTCTACTTGCATATGAGAACTTTTTATTAACTATAATAAAATAATAGCCAAAAATAAGTGTTAGTACTTATTTTATTCCAACAGAATATGATAGTAATACTTGAATTTTTATTCTATAATACTGTTGTACATTGAATTGTATCGTGAAATATTGTACATTGAATTATACAAGTTGAATAGTATTGTAAAAGTTTTTGATGTTTCTATATTTTATTTATATTTTTACTTATGTTTCTGTTACTGTGCCTTTGTAATATATCTATACGGTTTTCTGCTCCTCCGTAAAATCTCTGTTTCCTTTTATCTGTCTATCTATTTTTTTAAACTTGTTTCTATATTCTTATTCGTTAACTTTATTATATTTTATCCTTATCCGTTATCCTTTTATATAGTCAGTAATCTTAATTCCTTTTCTCTACTTTCAGTATATTATACTTGAGATTTCTAGAGATTTATTTGATTATTCCAGACTGCGCCACTAAAAATCTCTAATTGGTATAAGAAAATATTTATACTTCCAGTAAAGCACCTCTATACAGTTAATTACAGTCGTGGCTTTCACACCAAGGTTTAATTTCTTTCCCGCTTACAGGATCGGATTTATTTGGGAACAGTGCAGTTGCTAAAAAGATCAGATGGCACTTCTTATAAATAAAACAAACATATTTATTCACACTAAGATAATAATACAATGTATACACTTAAATGATGTTAGTATCATTTCTTCTCAAGGCTAAGCACCAAAATAAAAACATCACATAGGACAACTCTCAGGCATGTTATCAGCATCAAATACGTAACTCATCAAACAATTAATTTTGTATATCAAATAACTATCATTTTCTCTCAAAGCTAAGCATCAAAATTTAAACATCACATAGAACAACTCTCAGGCATGTTATAAGCATCAAATACGTAACTCATCAAACAAATCTGTATATCAAACAACTATCAGCCCATTTACAATCTAGGAATTATCATGCTTTGACCAATAAAAATCTCCGATTCTAACCTTCATAAAAAGAATGAAACACTCACTTAGCAATCAATTTTTCACACCATTACAATTCTAAATTCTATAATTTTCTTATCAGCTCTTTTGAACCATTTCAATGTAATACAACTTAAGCTTAAACTTTCATTAACATCTTTTCAATTATTCAAAAAGCAGATTTACTTCATACGAATTAGTTTTCAATCTATTACATCTTTCAATCCTAAGAATTCAGTCTATCCAAAACAGTCCTTCACATCATAAATTAAGAGAAAGTTTTCAACAAAAAATTCAACTCGCATTATTTTTTTCATAGGCACAATTGCACTTTAATCGGATCTTCTCTTCGGGCTTATTCTGGATCCCCCTCTATTGTTACGGCTTGCTTTATCGCTGCAGACGTATCATGGACACTGTGTTCTCCTCTGGAATTACTCACAGGGCTGGAGCACGATCTTTCGCGCAGTAGGCACTCGGATGTAGGGTCATCTTGGTCCTGGGCCGCTAGTCGCTCTACAAGATTTCGCCTCCGATTACCTTCCATGACTTCATCCGGGATCGTACGTAGTCCATGGATCGATTCCCTTCTTTTCTCCTGGCGTCACATCTCTCCAAGTCGATCCACCTTAGTCCATTCCTGACCTTTTTATTTCGCCTCTCTGGACCTTGCGCGAAGTTTCTTAGACCCCAAATATTTCTGCGCAAACTTTGAACTAAGGTCTGAGATCCCAGTACCTATCACGTGCTAACTCCTTTCCCTTTAGAAAGTTCTGACTTCTATCTCCCTGAAGTGTAGCTTAATCCATTTTTCAGCATAGCGTAACAGCTTCTGATGTATACCGCCCCCCCCCCCCCCTCTGCTATCGACCTTGACGGCGGTGTCAGACTGCTTTGGTCACAATGGGTTTCCATTCTATCCTATACCAAGTGATACATCAAATATACTTCTGAACTCTAAGGTAATTTCCCCTAAACTTCTATTTTTAGATGCTTGTTTACTTTATTTTAGCATGTTTAATTCCTTGGTGTTTCTACAGATAGGCATTTTGTATTACTTATGTAGGTAATTATAACATTCTTCTGCTCTCTAAGGGATTTTCTTTTGAAATACACACTCATATATTTTCTATCTACAGTATCATTTAAATTTTTCTGGGCTAATTTTATATGGGCTGATATTGTTTACATCTATTATATACAAGTTTATATTTCTTTGAATTTCGGATGTGACTCCTGTAAAATCGATGCACTTAAACATTGTAAAAATTATGATGTTGCTTCGAATTTTACAGTATAATATGTATATCTTGTATACGTGATGTGAATAAACTGTTAATGCTAATACTGCCATAGTGTTAGATGGCATATCGGCCCATGTGTTACGAGAATGTGCAAGGGAATTAGCACCTCCTCTTTCCAAGCTGTTTTTAGTCCCAGTTCTGGTAAAGTTCCAATAGAATGAAAAGAGGTGAAAATAATTCCACTACATAAGGGAGGCTTGAAGATAGGCAAATTATAGACCAATCAGTATATCAGGAATGGTTAAGGTTTTGGAGAAATTGATAAAAATTAGAATTCAGGACTGGGTGGATAGAAATATGATACTTTATAAGGGGCAACATGGTTTTGTGAAGGGTTGGTCTTGCCTTAGTAGCTTACTTATTTTCTATAATAAAGTAACAGTGGAGTTGGATAAAGGAAATCTTTACTCGGTGGTACTGCTGGACTTTGCAAACGCATCTGACAGGATTCCATACGGAACACTGTTGCATAAATTGGAGCAAATGGAAATGGATCCCAAGCTGGTGCTTTGGATTAGAGGGTGGCTGATGGATAGATACCAAAGAGTGGTTTATGGATGAGCTGAGTCCATGAGAAGGTAGGTGACTAGTGGTGTAAATCAGGACTCGGTACTTGGTCTTCTCTTACTTAATTTATACATTAATGATATTGGAAATAATTTGAAAGGAAATATCCATTTGTTTGCTGATGATACAAAATTGGGAAGATCGATAATCATTTCAAATGATGTAGATATCTTACAGGATGACTTAAATAGGCTGGCGTTATGAGACAAGGTAAACAACTGTCAGTTTACCACGGCTAAGTGTAAGATGATGTTCTTTGGGAGGATGAGATCACATTCTGTATATTAATGGAACTGAACTTCAAGAAGTTGACGAATCAAGGGATTTGGGGATTATTATGGACAGAGAACTTAAGTTTAGAGGGTATATTGTAGGGATAGAGATGCTATTATTCCGCTTTACAAGGCATTAATAAGACCACATCTGGACTATTGCGCACAGATCTGATCACCTGGATTTCTCGGTGATGAAGAAATGGTGGAGAGGATCCAAAGGCGAGTTACGAAGATTGTTGCAGGTCTGTGAAATGTTTTCTACGAGAAAAGTTTGAAGGTCTGTGGGCTCCAAAAACTAGCTGATAGACGTAAGAGAGGAGATATGATAGAGGCATATACATTATTAAAGGGGTTTTACAGGATTGATATTGATGACTCTTTTCTGAACAGTGTAGAAAGGGAGAGAAGGAGGGGTCATCCCTGTAGATTGTGGTAGATTGTGTAAGTGTGGTTAACAAGGGTGTTAGGACTAGATTTTTGATTTGAGGGTCGTGAATGTGTGGAATGCGTTGCCAGAGATGGTTGTGAATGCTTCGTCTGTTAATGAATTTAAGGAGTATGATAAGCATTGTGTAAATGGCTAGTATGTCAATGTAGGGTCTCCCGCATAGAGTCTTCTGACTCCATGTAGTCAGAAGACTTATAATAATATATATACAGGTATCCCTTGCTTAACGTGGGATTTGATTAACGCAGCTAAATGAATCGGCAATCCTTTGATATACGCAGCAAGAGTTTTAATTAACGCGCCTTTAAATTTACTACGCAAAAATATGCAAGCCTCGAGGAGTGTTTCCTGGCCGAGAGAAAGAAAATTATAAGCATGATGACGTTGATAACGCACTTGGTCACCCAAACTCGCTTAATGATCTGTGTAAGAATGCGAAAGTTTTATTTTTTTCCACCAAATACGACATCACTGCTACAACCCATGGACATGGGCGTCATTGCAACTTTCAAAGCCTATTTTCTTAAAACGACATTCTCAAAGGCAGTAGAAACAACTGGAGAAAATGCGACTAAGCTCCATGAATTTTGGAAAAATTTTAACATTAAACACTCAATTGCAAACATTCATGACTCGTGGGAGCATGTCTTCTAACTGCATAAGAGCTGTTTGGAAAAACCCTTTTGCCAACATGCGCTAATGACTTAGGTGCTTTTCAAAATCCAGTGAACAACGTGGTTGAAGAAATCGTTGCAATTGGTGAAGACCTTGGTTTTGATGGTGTTGATGCAAAAGTCATGGTATGTTACGCTTTCGCGCAGGCCTACACATTTTATTGCGTAAGCTTCCGTAACCGATAATCCCGCGGAATAGGTTGGTTGCTCCTTATTCCCGGTGGTATCCCATGTCTGTCAAAGCGTGTGTTCACGGGGCCGGTTTGCCTGCTTTGTGTGATGAAAAACCCCAGATAAACTGGCGAAAAAAACCCTGATGTCCACGCCCAAGACCGGCTAACTTGGCTATGGCTGAGGAAGATCCTTAAGCTTCTCACGTTCGACGGGAATCGAACCTAGGACACCTTTTCCCCAAACATATGGTTGCGAAGTGCAAAGCCACTAGGCTAACCGCGCGGACGATGCAGAAGATGTTAAAGAATTATTGGATTTAAATTCAAAAGATTTCAGTGACAACGATCTTCTTGAAATTAAAAAAACAACGCGCATATGAAGACAACGAACAAATGGAATGTGAAGACGAGGTTCGAAAGGAGATAACAATCAAAGAACTGGTTGGAATGTTTCGCAGTTTAGAATCGCTTAAGCAGCAAGTAATGATGTGGATCCAGATGATAATCGAAGAATGCTTGTTTGCGAAGAATGCGAGGTCCAAAGAGTCATTATCGTAGAATTTATGCTGATAGGAAAAAACTAAAACTGTTCAAACGACTCTTGATGACTTTTTTTTGATAAAAAAAATGCAGTAACTAATGTAGATACAAGTATTTATTAAATATTTATTTCGCATTCATTTTTTATCTTTCCTAAAAGAGTACCGTATAAAACGAATTATTAATACAGTAATCGATCATGGACGAATTGTAATTTTTACCATTGATTATTATATTTGATTAACGCGATTTTGATATACTCGGTAACATCGAGGGATTAATCGCGTTAATCAAGGGATACCTGTATATCATTCAATACCTGGTTCTTTCTTTTTATAACAGTATCATAAAAAAATCGGCGTTACCTAACATCAGAAGAGTAACATGCTTTTCAAAATTAAGCGTAGAAAGCTGTTATGTTAAATAATATCACCTTTACGTGGGGCCCCTTCTTGTTCATTTCTCAAGCATTTTAAGTCACCATCTCGAGTTATTGAATTTATTTGACATACATTGATTTTCGACATTTACGCTTATTAAATTAGATTACTGTTAATAATGCTTTTTGGAAATGAAGTTTCATTCGAGGGGAAATTTCTTATAACCGAAAAATAGGGGAGAAAAAGCATTTTTCTTTTATTTGTTTTATTCAGACTTAATTACAGCCACGAAGTTTGTTTTTTCTTATGTGCTAAAATATTGAACTGTTGCTTCATACTGTTGTTTATCTGTAGGAAGCAAATTCAGATTTCGTCTTTTGCTTGATGCTTGCTACTAGCAACAATTTCGATTTCATGCAGCGCGATCTCCGCTTTGCACGGCAATGGGAGCTAAGAAAGGCGTTCTACGATTGATGCCTACTTGTAACGTCCCGCAACTACTGTTTGTTAATGTGTAATAATCATGATGTACGTTCTCGCTATTTCTGGGAATTGGTGTTAACACTTTAATCCACTTGGAGCTCGCTTCTTTCTCTTCTCCCCCTTTATTTCCTGTTCATTGTCCGGATGTGCGCTCGAAGCTCACCACTACTTGCAATTCTTTATTGAAATTTTGTGTAATGATAGGGCTTTTCCTAATATGCCATATTTAGAAATCTAGATTTCTAGATGTTGTTTTAACTTTATTTAATGTCAGTAGAGAGATTCCTTTATTGTGTCGATTGAGTTTATTTTATTTTTGGCGTTTCCTGACTTCGTTCTCTTCATGAAGAATAAAATAAATTCATGCTCGTCTAGCATTATATAGAAAAAAGTAATCTGCATTGCTTCTAGGACGTGTGATTACCATTCTATTTCTAATTGTTCCGGTAACTGTTAAAAATAAAAAAAAAATATTTACTTGGATGATATTTGAATGATTTTTTTTTTGTTGTTGTTGTTGTAGGCTATCATCATATTATTTTGCAATAATAATGAAATATATCTTGAATCGATTTATTCTGCATAGAAGACATTTCGTACACACATCTGTGCTTATGATTCAGAATTTTTCCTGTCTGCTTAGCAACACACTCACTCATATATAGCAAAACACGTTCAGACCGATTTGTGAAAACCAAAATGTATGTACCGAGTCTTGAGGTTAATCGCCTTCGGAGAGTGGGCTTCAGGTTTCCTGCACTTGGATGGCAGTAACAGCTTTTGAATGCAGTTTTCGGTATCGCTGAGATATTTATCTCCCCTACATCCGTTGCATTTCGTTAGAGTAGGCGAATATATATCGGCGTCACAACTGCAGGAGAGAATAACTTAGCAACACAAACGAAGTTCACAAACTGGCACGAAACTTAACGTAAAGATATATAAAACACTGGCATCTCGTGGCATTTCATACACGTAATTTAGAGATATGACACTGGCATTTCATGACCTCAGTTTTCTCTGCAGTTGCCAAACCAGCTGCAACCATTCACGTAATGCTGATTCTTCCTCCTGCAGTGGAATGCATGCAGCAGGCTTTGAGAAAGATTCAGTACTTAGTAGTATATAAATGCTACTTAATGTTAAAGAAATTTGATTTTAATGAATAAATTAATAGTATGTGGATCACTTTTTCCCTCCACTGCTATGATAGCAACTATCATAATTGGAACACTTTCGATCTGTTTATTATGCACCCACCTAGAATTTGACACATTCCTTTTTCGCTTTAAGTTGGTTTACAGTTCACTTTTACCGATATACGTGATGTTTCTATTTTCAAATCAAATCGTCCTTCGTTTGAGAGAATAACCATTTTCATAGCTAACAGTCATGACTGCCTCCATTTGAATTTCTGATACTCTTAAACAGAAATCTCATTTTAATGAAAATGAAAAAAAATTAGATCACTAAAACTGAATATCTAAAATAAGTAGCATCATGAGAGTAACTCTACCGTTTCAGTTTAAGAGAAGACGAGCTGAAAATTTGAGTGACCTTCCTTAAAATATCGTCACTGGTATTTACATATCTTGACTGCCCGCAACCGGTCATGTGCCCTTGGTTTTCCTAACTTTAATTTATTAGGATAAGGTGGTTAGTCAAATGCCTGTTGAATATATTTTGCACGTAAATCGAGTGTGTTCCAAAGACGTTTCTGTTTCTGAGAGAAACACATCTCACCTCTGTATGAGACTTTATTCGAAAAGCCATTATAAAGATTTCTTCGCATCCAAGATGGGATTTTAATCTAGGTCTTTCCAGTCGAAGGGCAAGAGCATAGTCGATACCACCTTAGGAGCGAAGGCTCCCCTTAAAATCATAACGTTAAATAAATATTTTAAGAGTTGGGCTAAAGAAAAAAAATCTACGTTTGCATATCTTGGGATGTGTTCTTCGACATCTCTGAACGTAAATTTTTAAGAGATTGCAAAATGTGAATTCAGAAATCTTTATCCTAGAAACCATCTGATGTTTTCTTAAATGAATAGCGGAACTAAACTTTGCTAAAAAATTAGCTGCTAATAAGAATAGTGAATGCATTAATATTGCTTGAAACTAAACAAAACTGAAGTTCAGTTTAGTACACAATAAAAAAAAAAAGAAGTAAAAATCAACTTTAACAGTATGACATTTACTCCTTCTTTTTATACCACCCTCTGTTATTCAATTAAGTATATGGAAATGTATGATCTGTCGCATTTTAATTTCTCATGAAATTTAGATTAATAATAGATTCGTTTTAATAAATCGATTATTTACAATGTTTAGCTATCAAGATTCTGGTTAAAGATATATAGCATAAAGCTAGTAATCGAGAAGTACATCACGTATCTTACAAAATCTGTCATGCTAGTGATCAAACTCAATATTCTTTTTAATTAATGATTTTGTTCAGTACTTGAAAGTTGAACTGGAAACGTGTGTCTAATGACATTAATTTCAGAAATGTTAATATTATTAATAGCTTATAAATTGGGTAATTATCAACTGAACAAACGATTTTAATGAATAAATAAAAACGAAATTTGACTTTATATACAGTGAAAGCACATCTACGAGTATTTAATATTAAATTATTTAAAATTAGTGATGCGCCAAATTAAATCATCTTACTATATAAAACCAAACTAGTGATCAAACCTCATTGATAAATCTTAATTCATTTATTTAATCATTTATCAAAAATATTTTTTTCTGTCATGCTTGTACCCTTCCTTTGTTTGCTCCCGGCTATAATTTCATTTTTAGCTTCAAGTTAAAATTACTTGACGAACAATTTTTCTCTCTCTGTAATTACCCGCTGTCAGCAAGAAGGAAACCCTTTCGATATATATATACACACACACACACACACGTCTGTAGCAAGCCATTCAGCCTAATACTTGAATGGAAGATATATTTATAAATTTAAGCGTACAGTAGTGGTACTCTCCATGAATGAGTATTGAAGAGGTCAAAGAGGTGATCTTCGCCGTTAAGTTTTTAATTCTTGTTAATGCACTTTTCTTCGCTATCATACCCATGTAATTATGTAAATCCTGTCGCTATTTTGTGACTCACTTAGAGATATTCTCTGAATTACTAATACCAAGATCATAAGAAAGTTCTCTTTATGGGGACGTTAGCACCAAGAAGAGACAGTGATGAAGTGGACCATCGCTGGAGGTGGCTGGCAAGGGCGGAAAAACTGAAGTTTAGGTTTGGCTGGTTGGGTGAGTTTAATCGTTGAGTTGTCGGTGAGCTTTTGGAGAGGTCAGAGAACCGGGTCCAAAATGAAATTTATGATGCTGTTGACGAAAAATTTATGCGGCATATTAATTTTATTTCATTTTCACATAGAAAAACGAGAAATGAAAAGCATTTCGAATTTAATATGAGAAGCTTTTATTTCTCTTAAAACGGAAAAAAAAAGTTCTGGTATGAAGGAAGAAAAAATCCTTATTAAATATTTTACCTATCAACATTTCTCTCAAATTCGGTTTATTGATGCCTAGAATTTGCACTTTTGGAAGATTTCAATCGGAGAACTCATAAATTCTGAGATTCACGATTTATTTTAAGCAGTTAATAATGATTTCTTTTATAATTCTAACAACATGAATTTTATTACCGAGTGTGATGAAATTTATACAGGTTCATCACGTTACCACAACTGCATGTGGCTTGAAAGAGTTCCGTGTGTTCGGTCTCTAATCTAAAACATAATATCCCGATTATCTCATTTCCTACTGAAGGTACTAATATGCTATATAGATTTACAGGTGTTATGTGCGAGATTCATATTAAAAAAATAAATAAATAAACTGACCGTACTTGTATTTTCAAAGCAAAGTTTTTTTTTCTTTCATTGAAAGGGACATTTATTAAACGAAATAAATTTGAACTAGCAAGTAGCGATGTGCCTAACAACAGTTTTGAATTTTTATCCTATCTGAAGTTATTGCATAAGTCTCGGTAATGTACAGATTATGTTCTGTCGTTATGATAAATTCTTCAGCGCCTTTTCGTTAGGAATGAAACTCATTTAGCCCTAACATTTGGAAAACACTAGGCAGCCAGTCTACCGTTTTAACTAGTTCAGCTCGCTGCCAATTTACTCGTATACATTCAGACAGCTATTGTTATCTCGTGCTCCCGACTGGCATTAATGAAATGGTGTGAATTTTGCAGCGTTTCTCAGAGTTGCATTTAAAAACTGAGTTTATGGATAAGGATGGTGGGGGTGGTGGTGTTGTGTGTGTGTGTGTGGGGGGGGGGGGAGACGGAACTGTTTGTTTGCTTTGTATTGACTAAAATCGAACCTATATTGGTCTTTAATTTGCCGATCTAGCATCATAGGAGTTACTACGAGATTGCACAAGTCACCTGTGTAACCCCGTGGCCACACGTGGATGTTGCTTTATAAAATCACGCACGATGTAAAAACTTATTAGTTGGCTTAATATCTAGGTGACTTAGTTGTCTGAGTTTACTGAATTTACTCATTAAGAATGATTTTGTTTTAACGTTTGTGCAATATAATAATGGAAATTGGCTCAGAATTGCTATTTGTGGCATGATCACTAATTCGAATCCTTTCTAATTCTCGTTTTTAGTTGAGAGTTTCTTGGCATTATTGGCCGAGTGGATAGTCTTCACATTCCTTATAAGAGAATATTCTCTTAGCGAAATGTTGTAAACAACATTTCGCTAAAATGTTTCCCAATGAAAATGATTAAAGGAGAATAATAAATATTCATTTGTTAATAGCTTGCCTAAAAGCAATAGAATATTGTATTTTTTATTTATTTATTATTATTTTTTTTTTTTTTACGCAGGTTACTTATAATAAGTTACAAACCTTTAGCATGATCTGTATTGGATATTACACTATTTAAAATATACGAGTCCGTATATTCGCTTTTTATTCGCACTTTGTTTAAGGAATCCATTGACCTGTCGCTTTTTTAAAATTTTTTTAGAACGTTAATTCCCATCAGAGACAAAACAGGAACTCTGAGTCTAAATTAGCAACGAACCTAATCAAAAGAGAAAATAAAATAAAATGCTTTTATGTGCCTAGTAGGATTGCAAGTAATATAGTTTCTGTTTGATTTTTCATGAGCACTGCCAGCTGAAACCTATCAGGTATTTCGATCCTGCTAATTTTTAAAAGAAGAGTATACAGACTGTTGGGATTTCATGCCTTATAAATAGTGCAAAATCAAGTCAACTTCATTCCAGAAATTATCTAATCACAAATTATCAATCACTTTCGAAACAAGTTTAGAAGCAGCCATTTTGTTTTTCTTGATATATAAAACTACTGGATATTTATTTATTTTTAATAAATAAATAAAGATATGCAAACTTTGACGACATGGTAACAAAGATGAGGAATTTACGTTTGATGGCATCCAGTGATCATTGCTATCTTCAAGAAGAGTTGAACTAGATTCTGATCACTGTTCATGACAGCTCATTGACAGTCAGAGGTGTTAATGGATAGCTGCCTTCTTTTTAACTAGCACCTCCATAACGTAGCTGGTAATGAACACACTCTTTAGGAAATCCCTTGGGTTCGATTTCCATCGTTGTACGAAAGAAACATTAGATCTTTTCATTTGAAGGTGAATTAACTAGTATCAGTGGCATGATTTTTCCCTCCGGAAACCCTGTTTATTTATTTGGCATAACATGAAAATCAGCGAGAAAACACCGACCCCCAATTTACAAACATAAGTTTGTAAATCGTGGGTCGTTTTGGATTGTGTTGCCATAGTGTGAACAACCAACCACTCGTCCTCTTGCTAAGTAGTTTCACATTAAGGATGGCTTTATATGGACTGTGTAGAATGATGATTTACCTCTGTGCTCGCTATATAGCATAAACGTATTATAACGCTGCTAAATACTGGCACTGGTGTAATTCGTGTCATAATGTAATTATTAACAACCAGTTTGCGTCAAAGAAACAAAACATGATCAGTCGATGCCACTGTCGATCACTTTTTGGCATATAAATATCCATCGTGCACGAAAATAAGTAAAAGGACCAAGTTGGAAATCTCTAAACTTCACATAAAAGAAGCGGGTAGAATTATTATTCTACTGCTTTATTGATATGTAACATGGTTAAATAATTTGGGAGAGAACCTTCATGTTTTATTTAGAAGAGAATCACAAGACTTTATAAATATTACTGGATTTCTATATGAAATCTAGTGATATTTATTTAGTCCTATAGCACTCTGAAGAGGAATCGAATTCAGTTTACACGTTGTGTGATATGATATTATTAATTCCCACGTGATATAATTTTTTTCTTTAAATGATTTTATATATTTAATTTTTTAAACTATTTTTAATAGTTTGTCTACCAAACCGGTTGTTAAAGAATAAAACCGGTTTGACAGCAGAACTGCCTGAGTGACATTACTTAGCTCTAGCCTTAATATAATACAGAAGCTTAAGTAAAGCCAGGGTCAAACTCTTAAACTAGATGGGCACCATTTATGGCAAGGAAATCGTTAATAGGCATGTAGAGTGTTCCAAAAACTGCACATTTAGCGGAAATTGGCGCAAGATTTTCATCTACACTGTTTGCATTTAAGAATGCATTGATTTTAAAATGGTGGTTTTTTTAAACTAAGGCCTAAGTACTGAATCACGCCGCAAGGCAGTTGGGGGGGGGGGGGGGCTTATCGGACCTGCTTGAACGTATTCCAGGGGCCACTGAAAGTTTGTTGCGGGAGGAGACTTTGGTCATTGTTGATTAGAATTACGCCCTAAGTAGGGCTGTGAGGCCAGTGTATTTTGTTTACTGATTGCGTGTTTTCTGGTTGGTTTGTCTGGTTTGCCTGATGAAAAATCCTTGTTTTCCTGATCTCGTACGAAGCTGACTACCTCGAATTAACTTGAAAACCAATCATGAAAAAAAAAAAAAAAGGTTCGAATCCTGCATGGGATGCAAAAAACGAACATTTTTTTAAAATTATCAAATGAAGAAGAATTGTCTAGTCGTTCTCACGAATATGCTAAAGAGGCACTGCAAATGGGGGAGGGGGGAGAAGGAAAGTCTTCGCACCTCTGGTTTTTGAAAATCCTGTTTATTCACTGTAAACTACTTTGTTTCAACCGATTCTTCTGTGATTAACGTTATCACATTGTTTAGAGACATTCAAAATATAAAGAAATTCATACATAAAGTCAGCAATCCTATATAGCTTTTTTTTTTCCTAAAGGGACTGGGCAGCACTCGTCCCAACTAGTTTTATAATGATTAGATAGTGCCAACAATCGAATCTTCTAGTTGAGGACTAGAATTGAACATCTAAGGGCTTTCATCTGCAGACCTAGTGTCATACAAGTTACCCGTGGCTACGGAGAACATACGCAAGTTATTCTACCTAATCCTTAAATCCTATCCCTACCTCAAGACGTAATCCAGGAATATGTCTATGTAAGTTTGTACTCTTGGGGGGGAAAAAAAAAGAAAGAAAGAGAAAGACAGAAAAAAGTAATTAATGGCAATCAGTGATTACAGAGCAAATAAAAATCGACGAAAAAAAAATATATATATGTAGAAGGTATTTTACCTTGGGTATAATAAATGTTAAAAATACCAAGCAATTTTAAACCTGGTTTTACTCCATTTCCCAAGTAAGCAAACAGACAACAAGTCAAGTTTGCGCCTGCAAGTGATGCAAGTCTAGCTGATCCTACAGGTAGTGCAAGACCTGTAGTGCAACTCTAGAGTGACTTGTAGTGCAACTCTAGAGTTGCCTTGGTCTTGCACTACCTGTAGGATCAGCTAGACTTGCATCACTTGCAGGCGCAAACTTGACTTGTTTGTCTGTTTGCTTACTTGGGAAATGGAGTAAAACCAGGTTTAAAATTGCTTGGTATTTTTAACATTATATAGGTGTGTGTTCAAAGAAGTAAAAATGATAAACTAAAATACGAAATGTATTACTTTAATGAGTACATTTATTAAATATAATATTCGTTAGAAAAATGAACACATTTGTTGTGTTTAAAAATTCACTACAGTTTTATTTTATCTGTAATTTTTTATCTATTTTTAATATATTTAATTTTTTTTTCAAAAAATTGTTAAATTCGAAGAAATCACTTCCCCCCCCCCTTTACTTCTGCACATATTCATCAGCAATCTTCAATAAGTTACACAACTCACTTTTCGGGATTACTCGCTTCCTATCCTTTCGTTATAACTGGTAACATATTCCTCCCATCCTCAAAAAAAAAGAAAAAAAAAAAGAAAAAAAAAGCCATCTCATCAGTCTCTATCGTCTTTTTCATAAAAATATCATTAATAGGTTAAATATATAATTAATAATATAATGCATATTATATTAATATATTATTTTATTATAACAGAAAATAAAGTTTAATTATAAATTACAAAAATGTTTATAGTAAGCATTGATAATTCTTAATTTAATATCTTTATTATATTTTATTGATCTGTCCGTAGAACGTCTAAATTTTCCTCCCTGTATTTATACTGTAATGCGCAATGAATGTAATGTAAATTTATGTCGGGAAATATCAGTTTAAATCATACATCGTCCTGAATATGAATATTGTGGATCTTCATTTTTCCCCTTGAACAGTAATTCGCATCATTTCATTAGTGCAGTGCATGTGATTATTTTTTGGAGTTGATTTTGTAAAAAATGTACGTATTTTAAGAAGTGTGAAGTGAAATACGACTACAACTTGCTCTTTTAACTGAATTTAACAAAGTGTTAATTATATGTAATTAACACTTTGTTAAAGTGTTAACAAAGTGTTAATTATATGTAATTATTTATTCCAGTTTTTGTTCAGTGTCAATCATTATTCGTCACTCATTTAACTCAATCGAATAAGAATCTAAAAAACCTAGATTGAAACATTCTCGATAAAATAAACTAATCAATGTAAAATAATGCGAATTCATTCAAAGAACAACAACAACAACAAAAAAAAAAAAAAAAAACCCTGAAGACTTCGTATGCTTGATTAGTTATTATATCCTAGGAGATTCACGTGTTTGTAGATTGAATTAGAAAAACACCAACTTGAGCATAACGTAATTACTGCGTAACGCATTCCCCCTGCCCCCTTCCCAAGAGCTTTACATCGCTATAAGGGCCAAATGGACTTTTTTTTTTATACATTACGCAAATAATTTTTACGGTTCACAATATATGCACTTTTACAGAGATGCACACTCATTGGAGTGACTGACTTTCTAATGGAGGTGGGGCTCGATACATCTAGACTAGTTAGGTCCATTTTACCTCTCTGACTACTGCTACATGTTTCAGCATTAAACCAGCATGAATCCTCTCATGTCTATTAGTTATATCGCCAACGTGAAACAGCCATTTAAGAATTGCGCGAGTGTCTCTGTACATATTCTGCGTGTTCTTTTAGGATGTGATTCTATATGATAATTTTTAGGCTCAAGGGCTGAGGGCTTTACCGTGTCGTAGTTATAGCCGTTATTTGTGTTTGCTAGTAATTATTTCTTCCTACTGACTAGTCATAAGAACTTCTTTTATTTAATATCGTCTACTCTTTCACATGTTGGACTCATTGGCCAATCACGGACAAATATTTTATCTCCATATAAAATTAATGCTGTGATAGGGCTGTTAATCCTGTCTTCATTTCCTATTCTTTGATCGGTGCTATTTTACTGGATTAAAATCCGACTTTCCAGAAAAGCGAAAACTCGGTAATTATGAGACCAGAACTCATTTTCAATTGAAAAGCTCTTGTAAGGTTCTTCATTCGAAATTGTGAAATGCAATTAATCTTTACAGCCAAAGAATATTGTCATTACACAGACCTGTCATTTTATTTATGAGTATAGTATAATTAAATGAGTTGACAATTCGTCCTTATTTTATCGAAGGAATGTAGAATATTTAGTAAGTAAGGAAGTGCATTTATATATAGTATTAATTTTACATATAATTGGTTTGGAATTCATGTTTTTTTTTTTTTTTTTGGTTAAACTTAGAGTACATTCACACGTACGTGGGTTAAGGATTTTTTTTTTTCTATTTTATTTTAACTAATTATATGTGTTTTGTATTTTTTATTTGTTTTATACATAGTTCGGGAAACCCTGTTCTGGGGACCAAACATGGAACTTTTTCCACTTTAGGCCGACAATAAGAGATGCGGTGGTCTCACACCGAATGATGAAATTCATCTCATACTTAAAAACATTAATAAACATCCATGCCCGCTGCACGATTCGGACCGTCAGTCTTTTGGTTGGAGCGATTACGCTAATCACTCTGAAAGCCAGGCTGGTAACTACTATATCGTTGTTCTGCTGGTAACTACTATATCGTTGAAATCTCAAGGATGCATCACGCTCGCTGATAGTGTGAAGATCTTATACAAATGGCACCTTTTGGTCAAGAACATTAGCTGCTATTTAGCAACACAATGATTGACTTAGTCTCTGATTCCAACTGCTGTACTCTGGTTTCATGTTTGAATATTATCGATCTCTCGAGCCATACATCAGGATGACACTTGCAAAATTTAAAATCGTGAAATGCAATTAATTAAGAACTAGAGCATTGAAAAAAGTAGCTTCCCAAAAATGACTGAACAGCGTATTTACTTCTCTATTTCCTCCCTTTCTCCTTCGCAGATACATCTACAACTCGAACCTTTCGGCCAAATTAGGAATGTAGCTATTTCTTACTTTGTTTAAGGTTTCCTGAGAATTCAGTATAATTGGGCTAAAATCGGGTGAGCGGGGGGGGGGGTGTTTCAGATCCACTTGGTTAACCAAGCCCACACACTAATTTCGACCAGATTTGGAATATAGTCTTTGTTACCCGGCTTAAGGGACTCTGTAAGGTTTAGCTCAGTCGAAGCTGAAATATGTAAAAGATTAGTAAAAGAAATGATAGAAAAGAAAAAACTTTATATCATTAACCAGACAATCGAAATTACATTCAAATTAAAATATAGGTGTCTCATGTGGAGCGCAAAGTTGCCGACCTTGTTGGCCGAGTGGTTAGCGTATCCGCTGTCCAGCTAAGAGGCTGCGGGTTCAAATCCCGCCTAAGGCATGTGAAAAAAATACTTGTTTTAAATGATAGCACCTTACTATCCACATTCTCCCCCCCCCCCTCTAGGCTTAAGTCCCGCTTGGTGCGGGGTCCACTTGAGGTGGTGTATGTGTGTGGGGGGGGTTAATGATGCGACTTTGGAGACTCAACTGGCTTGTCGAAGAGCATGACGTTGGGGGGACACTCACAAAGTCGCATCATTAACCGTCACCCCCAGCGGACCCTTCACCAAGTGGGACTTAAGGCCAGAGGGAAAAAATGTGGATGGTAAGGTGCTATCATTTAAAACGAATATTTTCCAAATACATCGCACATGAAAAAAAAAAAAATAGTCAAGCCTAGAGGATTATTTGGCTCCCTTTTAGAAGTCAGTCCGCTATTTCCTGACATTATTGTTTTAAACGTTGGAAACTAAATACCCTCTGAAATTCCTGCAATATAATGACAGCAGCAAAATAATGTCACTAATAAAAACTAATGACAGTCATAACCGCCTATCAATTGCAGCTAACCTATTTATTAGTGCTGAGTATTTTTTTCACATATTTCGCTATTGAAATTATCATTACCCTAAAGCAATGCCTCTCAGTTGGGAGGGAGGGAGGTGGGGGACGACATTTATTTCTTTGGCAAGGAGTGAAAATTAGCTTATGGTGCGAAAAAAAAAATTAGGACTCTCTTACTAAGAATGATCCAAATTTTTATGACCATTTGTGTTCATTAAAATGCGGATTTCCTGATTTAGTTTCTTTCTGTGTATGTTAGATCTATTTACTTGCAATACTGAATTCGCTGATGAAGAAATTCAAGAACTATTGAATTAAAATGGAAGAATGCAGATATGACTTCGAAAAAGGTATAATAACTGATTTGTGAAGATTAAAAACAACCAAATTGCTTTATCCAATAATGTAGCATAAAATGGCTACAGTATACTTCTGAGTTTTCCAACATCTTATATGGTTGAAAGTGATTTTGGTTCAGTGAATAAAAACCTTAGAGAGAGAGAGAGGAACAGATTTGACATATGTTCAGGAGGTGGCATTAGAATTAAGCTATCTAACATCAAATTACAGGGATCACATGGAATAAAAATAGTAACAAAGCATAAAGTATGCTTTTCTTTTAAACTTCGTGATGGACAATTAGAAAAAAAAATTGACTGGAAAGATCCATTAGGGAATGATCACTAAAGAAAGGTTGGAAAACAGTGCCTAGAAGAATATAAATTTTGTCTAATTTCGAAATTTTGTCGTGACTTCATCTTTTTATCAGTTTTGAAGATGCTGATATCCAGTTTTTGAAGATACTGAATAATCAGTTCATTTTGTGGTGTGTGTGTATTATAATGATCCCCCCCCACACACACATACACACGCACATGAAAGACCACAAGACCGGTAACAATTTGGGATTCGATTCATTGGGTGCACCATCCCAAATGTGAGAACAATATTCCAAGTTAGTGGAACCTGATGTTAAGAGGGGAGGGGGGGAAGTAATGTTTTGAACCAGAACCGAAGTGAATGAAATGAAGGAAGATAGTAAGTGCTTTCGGTATGTTTGGAGTCGGACAATGTATGCGTCTTGACCAGTGGCTTCTCTGGTTCTTACATGACTGAGTTCTCACTTTCTGTGGAGGAATGGTAGTTACCAGTTAAACGGAAAAATGCCAAGAAATTACCTATGCATAATGTGGAAACATAGCGCCTTTGGGAAAGAGTCCGAAGTGAGTCGGTGAGAAAGGGATCATCTGTTAAGCGGATCGCCCACTCTGTATATCGTCCAGAATTCTTAGGGAGATTTTGGGTGTACCATCCTAAATGTGAGAACAATATTCCAAGTTGGTAGAATCTGAGACTTATAAAAGTGTTATGAGCGGGAGAGAAGTAGTGTTTTGAACGAACGAGAACATCACATTTTTTAGAGACTGAGGAGACTATTAATGTAATATACTTGTTTTAGGATAAGATGGATGTGACAGTCACTCCAAGAAGGGAAAAGTAATCATGAAAGGATAACAGAAATTTTTATGAAAAGTAAGTGGAAATAAAGTAGGAACTTTCGTGTAACAAGACAGGATTGAGTTTTAATAGCATTGAATTTCACTGTCTTTATATTATCTTGCTATATTTGGCTTATCTAGCTGTCGATTCGAATTTATGCCCTTGATAACTTTGCATCCTGTTTCCGTAACTGTAGACGTTATTCCATTTGCTATTATTTGTGAGCTTCCCATTCATTCTCTTCACGAGTTTCATTAATTAAATTGTTTGAGTCTCACAACAATATTCAGCTGATAGTGACAGTAATAAAGAAAAAAGGCCAATCAGTTTACCAAGCCTTCCATGCATAGCGTCCATGTTTTGCCCATTCCGTTTGGTCACGGTTTAATATCAGTAGGACTTTTAATGTTAGTCGTATTTTTACATACGTACCTTTTATACTCAAGATAATTTTTCTTCATATTCATAATAATATTGTTTACGATATCTACAATAATAGTATGTAAGAAGTATTGTTCTATTTAAAACACAATGCTTAAAACTACGAAAGAGAATTGCTGCTGTTTGGTAGAGACAAGATATTCTGTACTTAATGTATCTCTACTGCGCTGATGTAATACTTAAGTATTTTATTAAAAGATTATAAATATTGCACATAAGTGTATAAAATGAATATTAGAATCCTGAAATATATATGCATATTGTGTTCAGTTCATTACATTGTCTTTTGTGCCATGAATTTCAAAAGGTGTGATGATGAACAAAATAGGCAATATTTTAGTGTTTTTTGTGCACGCTAAAATGCTAAAGAATAAAATATTGACAAATTTCTTAACATTGACCTCTTGGCTATCACTATGTAGACTCGTTCTCTGCGAGTGATGGTAGCAAATCGAGTTGTCGAATAATTTTGGACAAATGTTCTAAATTACCGGGAACAGTTTTTTGGATAGACTTTGAATACTTTAATTCTTGCATTAAGTCATTTTGTTTTCAGTAATAAGACAATTTTCGCTATTTATTCATTCATGCATTCACTTCTCTTTTGATATTTATTTCACTATCAGAACGAACAAGGAATATCGTCCTTACATTTGACATTTTAAAACCTATAAGTTGTGTAAATCATACTCTCTAAATTGCCCTGCTGGGATTCTGGATGTAGTGCCAGAAATATAGCCATCTTGAGACCTTAGTGATTCTAACATCTGTTCTTGATATGGCAGGAAATTAAAGACTGCACCTTTGCTGGAGCACTTCTTTCCGCTTACTTCGGTGCATCTCAAAGGTGATAAGAATCAAAAGATCACAACAGCGCTGAACTTACTTATCAGAACGGGTAAAATACGGTGAAAAATCTCCCCCTCCTCCATGCTGATTTCATTAATCTGTAACAAAAAAATATATATTCGTAAAAGAATATTAACTCGGATTGACTGCTCCCTCATCTCACACTTACATCCTCGCACAACACTACGATCTGATCTACTTTTCACTAGAATGCAGCAAGTCTTCTCCAATGAATATGTCTTTATTTCTGAAAATATACACAGAAGAATGATCTGGTTATATGAAAATTCAGTAAACATGAGTAAAAAAATAATTATAGTATAACTATGGTACGAACATCGCACAAGGAAAAGCTTTATATGTCACACTTTCTCAAAATTGAAGACCGATAAAAGTAAAACCTAATAAAATTGGAAGATTGATGAATCCGCCAAACGCAAATTATTTATTACTTTGCTACAGTGGAATTGTGGTCGATTTCTCCAAAATATCGTTGCCATCTGCCTCCCAATAGGTCCAATTTCTCTACCAACTGGCATTTTTAGCAGGTTCATCAGGTGGGCATTTCGAAATTTACTTCTTGAGGGTTCTATGTTGGACAAGCTACAACAGTTATTTCCGCCGATTCCCAACAATGCATGACTCATTCCCATTATTCCTTTGTCGAAGCAGTCAGCTTTTGAAGAGTAAAACGTATTGTAATTTAATTGAGCATATGTTAATGTACTACATATCAGTTTCTTATTCAATTTATACAGTACTGAATTGTTTTTTTCCACTTATTTTCGTTGTTTCCATTTTTTAATACAAAAACCGCTCTTTCGTTATGTAATAATTTCCATTACAGTTTTGCACATTAATTGTTAAAAGTGTTGTAACGTCAAGCCTTTTATTAATATCTACACATTTAAAACATGAGCATAAGCTCCATTTCTTCACTCATTTGGGGGGGTCAAGATGTCATCAAGCTTGCGATATTGTTTTATCCTTGCATTTCACCTTTAAGTTTTAAAACCTATCCCTCTTGCCATTCATTCATTGTTCTCTGGCTATACTTTTTTGTGGCAAGATCTCTTCCATGAAGAAATTTTGACGATTTCAGGTGAATCCTTTTGGATTCACCTCATTCTGAAAAGATTCATCTCATTCTTACTTATTATGTGGTGTTATGACTACTGTCTTTTCTCATCGTTCTTCTTTACACGAATATCTTAGACTGCACTTTCTGCTTTTTATTTTCCCCTTTTCAGGTGGTAACCTCTCGAACATTCTTTTATCTTTCTTTATCCATCCTATTTAAGTGATCGTACTTTGTTTATCCTTTCTATTATATTAGATTTCTGATTAATTCTGTCTAATCTAATTAATTTTCAGGTCAAGGAACCTACTTACAGGGAGTGATCGAAATGTTTTAATCAGGTATATGCATTACAAATTGGCGTGGGTGAAAAGAAGTTACTTTCTTTAAGAGGAATCTCTACTATCCATGAATATATTTAATAGGATAAACATGTGTAAATTGGAGGTTATAATAAATGAGAAGTGTTTAAGGAAGTTATACTGTAAGATATCAATAGTTATGTATCAATGAAACATGTCGTTTACCGAACAAACAAAACTATATGACAAGTGAATTTATTAATTAATGTAGGAAGAACAAAAAACCTTGGGACAATTACAGGCCTAATGGAGATTCATGGAGCTATAAATATACGAAAGTTTGTAATGAGGCTATTAAAACTGTAAGATCATTGAAATAGAATATGAGAAAGTTTTTGGATAGAAGTACTAAGATGACAAAGAATTTTATATATATGAATAACAACCAAATGAAAAAGTATAAATCACATATTAGTCTTGTTGAAGACATGAGAAAATTGCTGACGAGCAAGCGAGATGGCTACAAATTAAATCAATATTTTGCGCCTATATATGCACTCTGGAACAGATATTAGTCATAGCGAAACTAATACTTTATTGCAGTTGTTTTAATAACTGCAAAAAAAAAAAAATCGGAAGCATGAAACTTCATAAGGCCCTGAATATGACAGGATAGCCACTGTAGAATACAAAGTAAGGAAAGGCCATAATTCTTTCATATGATGAAATTGATTGGAAAAGTTCGAATACCACCTTAATTCACAAGGAGCGGTGAAAATGTAGGCCCGTGTGTTCGTGTAAGGGAAATTAATAGTGGTATTATTGTTATGGAAATCCTACAGAAGCATTTAAATTTCACTAAAAGTGAATTGCAGCAACCTGTTTAACAAACTGATTTAATTATTTAATGGTTACAAAGAAATTATATACATGCAGAGAATGATTTGGACAGTCTGTTCCTGGATTTTAGTCAGGTGTTCCATACAGTTCAGCTGAATCATCTTAATATGCAGATTAGAGCGATATGGTATCATGGATAAGATACCGTAGGAAATGGAGTAGGGATTAAGGAAGAAAAAGTGGAAATGGTATTATTTAAACTCTTTTAGAGTAGAGTTCTTTGATTATCTTATCCACAGCATTAATACGTTTTTAGAACCATACATGGGCGTGATTCGAATTAAAAAAAAAGTTATTGTAATTAGACAGTTCTACATGGATCGGTGTTGCGCTATGATTGACAATTATATCATGATAATATCTCAAGTAATTAAAAAGTTTAAAGCTATAAGATTTGCAGTCGACTCTTAAATGTGAACAATGGTCATCGAAGGATGAGTAAAAGGTGTATCTATATTTCATGGATATGAAAAATGGTGGTAGTTAAGATTTTACATCTTTAATGTAAGATCGTTCTTTTGGGTAGGTTTTTTTTTTTTTTTTTTTTTTTATTCCTGTCATTTTACTCTACCAAGATTTTAATTTGCCGTTTGCTTTGGTTGTTTTTCCGTGAAAGAAAAATACTTTTTCTTTCACGGAAAAACAAACAAAGTTATCGACAGGTCTTTCTAGACCACTTGTTCTCACACGCCAGTGATGCTCTCTATATGTTTATATATATATATATATATATATATATATATATATATATATATATAGTTCCTACAAATTAATGAAAGAATTCATTAATTTGTAGGAGCTTCGCCAGTTGGTGCAAGAATATTATGTTACAGAAGACAAAAAGCGAGCAAATTATCCATTACGAGTAGCCACTCATACCGATAATTATTGGTGTTGAGTGGCTACTCTTAATTGCTTCAGTTTTTTATGTGTTACAAACGTTGAAAACAAGGAGAGTAAGCCGAAACGTGATTGATGCTTTTATAAATTTCAAATGACCAATTTGAATTATAAGGCCATTTTTATATTTTCCAGGAATCGCTTTGTCAACCGCTTCTGAACTGTTTATATATAAGAATATATAAACCAAGAAGCAATGCGGATTTGATCCTGAGCAGATGGGTTCCATTTTCTCAACTGCAGCGCTTATTTCTGAACTGAACACTAGAACTTTCATAGGAAATGGCCAGATTTTGTTTATTTCCTACCACTTAGTTAAAATAAGAAAAAAAAAAAAAACTTATCTTGATTATGGAATTTTGTTTTGTAAGTAATATTTAATGGCTTAATTGAAATTATTCTTTTGGTAGAGGGCAAGTAAACTTTGTCTTCTCTTAAAACTCGCGTTTTCTTTAATATTTAGCCATTAAATATTACTTACAAAACAAAATTCCATAATCAAGATAAGTTTTTTTTTCTTATTTTAACTAAGTGGTAGGAAATGAACAAACAAAATCTGGCCATTTCCTATGAAAGTTATAGTGTTCAGTTCAGTTCAGAAATAAGCGCTGCAGTTGAGAAAATGGAACCCATCTGGAACTCATCATTTTAATGTATTTAATGTATTTAAATACATTAAAAATAGTATTATTTATTCTGGATATTTTATACGTATCGCTTTAAATGTTATTAGTCTTGAAGCAAGTGTGACTATTAAAGTTGTTCCCGTATTGTCTTTTGATCTCATATTTGGCTTTTTATTCTTACAATGTTCAGTGGTAAACTTTACTACCGAAGAGCCATCGTAGTACTTAAGCTCTTGGTTTGAGAGATCTGGGTTGGCATTTTGTCTGAGGTACGAAGAACTTTTCTAAGGGCTTTTTATCTGAAGGTGGATTATCCTGTTACATGGCTTAGTAAAATTTCACCTTCAAGAAATTGATATTCACTTTCCATAACAAAAAACCAGTTCATGTTCTTTTCATGCATATACTATACTTAGGATTATTAGTGAAAAGTAACAGTGTTTAGAAAATGGTTAGGATTATTTGATGTTCTTGCTTGTGAACAGTTTGTGTGAGATCAGTGACGATAGCAAATGTTTCACATTTCTACCTGTTTAATCAACACATTGGAGAAAGACAGACAGTTGGAACTGGAACATCATTTGATGATTTGTTAAATGGGCCTAATCAAAGTACTGCTCATCTTAAAATGAACAGAAGATGTAAAATTTTATTGAACTGTTTTCTATTACACTTTTGATTAAGAGATGAAATTTAAGGGATTTCTTTTGTACTTATCGTCTTATGCACAAATTGAGTACCAGGTTGATATTATACTTAGTGTGATTGTGCAAAAATTGGAACTGTTCACTAAGAATTTATAGTTTTTCCACAGAGAATGAAATCTTTTTTTTTTGTTTGTTTCTGTTTGAGAGAACCGAACCTACTGTTCTAGGATCTTACGGATGCTCCGAAAACTAGCCGGTGGCCACGTTCATCTATTGGGCTGAAGCATCTTAGAGGATAGTGTTTTCGTTTGTAACCATGGCTGTGACTTGGAATGCAGTCGCTAGAGTTGGGGGATAATAACGTAGCTCACTTGCGTTACCTTCTAATGTAGTGATGTACACAGGTCATTTTAGAAATATATTTCACTCTTGAATAATGTTATTCAGTGAACAAACCTCGAAGTGGTTGATCAGTAACAGCAGGTATACCGGAAAACCAGAATTGGATTCATGGGTAGTGAGGTCATCCCCCCCCCTTCATTAAGGAACGGCAAAAAAGTTTACTTCGATAATCGAAGTGGTCGAACTCAAACTGTTACCAGATGTGCATCTATTCGCAGATATATATATATTGTGAGATATATTACATTAGCCAATACCTTTAGGATCGTTTATAACTTATTTATATAATGGTCCTGTTATGTTTCTTTATTTTCAACAAAATTAATTTAAAAATGGTGAAGGCTACTAGCCTTTGTTGAAACGAGCATTGACAAGTGTATAAGTATTTGTGCTAAGAAGTTGGAAATATGGGAGGGATATAGGGCTTAGGACTATCCAAGGCATTAAACGGTCGAAGAAGTAGAATCTAACCCACCCCTTCTCGAAGAAAGTTATATAATTTATGTACTTATTTATTTTGCATGGTGTTTTTTTTTTTATAATTTACTGTTTTCCGTTTTATGTTTCTTTATTTCAACTAAAACTACTTTAAAAAAACTCCACAGAAAGTAAAGATTACGACCAGTTCTCTCTTCTGCATCTCTACTGTAGTGACATTTACGATAGTGGAACCTTTACTTGCTTCTGGTTATTATATGTTATCCTTATTTTTCAGACGATCACCTGCATTTTTTATCTCAGTATGAATGACATCAAACTTAATGTGGATATGAACATGAACAAAGGATTCTTCGCGGATATTCTTTTCATTTCACTCAACGTTATTTCTGTTATTCCCAGACTTAATGCAGTTAACATTGTTTAGCTCTGCGTGTGCCATCGTAGTCTGGCATCTTTTGTGAGTCCTCTCGTACTTTTGGGATTGCTAAATGACGTCATGAGCGACAGTGAACGTATTTTAATGACATTATACTAACTGGGTTTAGTAAAGTATCACACAGAAACGAACTCGAACGAGAGTTTTGAACGATATTGTGTTTCAAGGAAGTGCATAGTCCTCTGGGAAGAATTTACGTGAAAGCTGAATCGGCCTGTTGTATTTGCGCATCGCTAGGAAATGCTATTAAACTGTTATTGTGAAAATGCAAATTTACTTAGAACATTCTTTCCCAGGAGATTACTTATTATGAAAGAATATTTTATAGTTGCAATGTTTTTCGCGATTCGTGTGTAAGCATTTTGTTCATTATAACTGATATTACTTCTTTTAATAATTTTACAGTTTTTTTCTTTCTTTCCTTGTAGATTTCCCATCGAGATTTTTTTTTTTTTAAAACTATATCGCTAAAAATGAAGATGGTAAAATTAGAAATTGGTAAAAATTTAGATTTGTTGGCTCAATTACAAACTCCACACGTTAATACTTAACGAAACCTGTAATATTTGCGCAATGCCAGTAAACTAATTGGTAATTAATAATATAAATTATTCATGGTTCTAATCATTATAGTCTTATTAAAAATTGATCCTTACAATGGATAAGCTATACATAGGCAAAGGCAAATATGAAAATAACTTATTTATAGTATGTTTCATCTGTTCTTTTAGTCTTGTATGCTTTTCTTCTACTAACTACTCATTCATAGCAGTACTGTGATCTGTATACTAATTCCTTCTAATTTTTGACGTTTCACTACATTTCTCGGCATTTCTTACCCAGTTTCTATGAATAACTCATTCGAAAGCTGCGGAGTTGTAAGATGCGCAAGGTAGTGTTTTTCGAAATTATTTTACGAACTGGTGCCTTTCGCAGTCTGGTACGCAATATTTTTCAGTATTGTACTTGTGCATGATAAGGTACCTCCCTTGTCATGCAAGGAAAGTGTTTAATTTTTTCTTAATTTTTGTTTACCTTTCTTGTCATTGTTACTTCTAAGGACTTGCTTATTTGTTTAACTTGTCTGTTTGCTTCATTTATTCCAAAGAATGCCGGGTTCTGATAAACTCTTTCTCTGTATTAATGTTTAGTTTTATGAGCAATGCTCTTTTGTGTCCACACCGTTCATAACTCAACATTAACGTGTTGAAGCAGTCTTCTACTTCTATGATTAATTGTTTATATACAAATGTTAGGGGATCGGTTTGGATTAATTAATTTTCATGCGTTTTTTAATATTACTATAAATATGAATTACCAAGTGAAAAATATTTCATACAGTATCAGCCAGTAATGTATTAAACGTTAACCCACATGACAGATAAGTTGGCTTCCCTCTTAGGTCATGGAATCCCTGAACTAGAACTAAGTTGAATAACTGTTCTTAATGATGTGTTGCGAACTTATTTTCCCAGTAGTGTCATTCTTTCCCCTCGACCCCCCCACCACACTGTAAGAAAACTATTGCTAAGTAGGATACGTAGATAAACTTTTTTTTTTTAAATTAATCTGCATAGTCATTATTTCAACATGTCTACACAGGTAAAATTTTCACATTTTTCAGCAGCAGTTTTCGAAGCGCATTCTATTGTGACGAATTTCTGTGTCATTAGTTCCCTCACGGTATTTCCAACTTTTTTCATTATACCAAATTAGTCCATCAGTAGCGACATGGGTTGCAGTGGTTTATTCACGAGATGAATAATTTTTATAACAAGGTCTCTTATGTTGATTTTTTTGTGCTATTTCTTTAAATTAATTTTCAATTTTTTAAATTGATTTTAATGTTTATTTTAAGAGTACTCTTTAGCATGGTGAAACTTAATGACATCGAAGCTTAAAATATGATTTTCATGGATGAATAAAAAAAGGAATGATTCTGACAGAATCGCTTAAAAAAAGTCTGTGTAATCGCTTGCTAGGAAATAGTACTAATGTACTTTCTTCATCACACGCACGCATGCGCGCTGAAAACTTTTAATTTTATGTTTGGTGTTAGATTATAGTGTCTATCTGTTTCTAATTTTTTACATTGAATTCCTGAATATTTGTTCAGATTAAACTGGGGATGAAAGAAAAACAGATTCCATTGGCCCAGAGGAGGACAGCGATATACATACTTGCAGACTATGTTGACATATATTTGGGGATACTTCCTTGTTTCAGAATGAAACAAACTGATCGATGCGTATTTCTCTCATCACATAGCCTCTCTTGCTGTGTAGGCAAACATATATAGATGCCTCTATCCATCTGTATGCTGTGCGAATGGCAGTGAAAGTCCAGTGACATTTAAAAGAGGTGTTAGGATAGGATGCCATATCAATGGCTCATCAATTTGTGACAGTATCTGCCGATGAAAATGCGGGAAAGCCACTTCGATTAAGGAACGCAGAAACGCTCATCGATTCAGGTCACTATTACGACACTGTGCGGAGAATTGCACAGCCCATCCTGCACTGGTGTAAGGAATATCGTGATTCTGTAGAGTGTTGGAAGTCTGTGTTTATGGAGCAACGAATCGCTCTCCAAATTTCCGCCCACCCACTCTTAACTTATAGTGAGCATGGGTAGGCAAATGCCTTGGAGCGCCCCTATATTCGCATGCATTATTATAACTTGAAGTTTGTGACGGAAGAATAATTGTCTGGAGCATTATCCTTCCTGGTGGATCTTGTCTTTACGTAGTGCCTGAAAGGATGAACGCCAATAGTTACGTAAACTTCGATTCTGCGGTTTCTATATTCTGGCAGTCTTCTCACTCATTTTGTATTGCAGTGCTGCACTGAAAATAATGCGGAAAAACTTTTGTGGCTTGCATAGAGTCCCAATTTGCACATCTCTAGAATGAACTGTGGGAATGATATGTCAAAAACTGGTGGAGATTATCTGTGAGGATACAAAGAGCGATAGTGACTAAAGGATGGGCCACACTTTATTATATTCCGAATTTATTTCAAATTAGTGCATGGATAAACTTAAAGCTGAGCTCTGTAGCTTAGTCGGTAACGACGATGCCGTTTGGATGAAACCGATGAGTTAGTCGGTTTCATACGGAGGTTGAAGGAGACTTTTTATCCCTCAAAATAGGCAAACCAACAAGAATAACAGACGTATTAAGAGACCTTGGACAGCCTTAGTTGCTTCTGTCGTAACTCAAAACAACCCAGCGCAGATCTACCCAGCAATTAAAATTCTTTCAAAAAGGAAGCCGCTGAAGGAAATAAGTTTTAAAGTAGTTGATATGGCTCCTAGAAAATTTCTTTTTCATGATGAGAGAGAAAAACCGTAAAGAAAGTAGAAATTTGATTTTCCGCTGTCGCTGTTTCTGTTGTGATGATGCACAACATACTGCTACACGAATAATCCTAAAATACAGCATTTACTTTTAAAATTAAAGTGAAATAAATCAGTTACTCTTAGGAATGGAATGGCATCCCTGAAAAAACATCTAAAAGTATAGTTAATTCTGCCTGATTCGTATTCTGGTAAACAATTTTTATTTTCCTAGTTCAATATGTTCACATCTCTAGTGAATATAATTTTAGCTGCTCTCTCTTGTTCCTTGAGTATCATGCATTGTTACGTTTTATGATTTTGCTGCTGTTCACACAAATTTCATTGCTATATGAATTTCTCAAGTGCGAGATGTCGCCAGTCCCTAACTGGTAAAAATCCGGTTCGAAAGCTTCAGCTTTTTGACTATAGAGAAAAACTTTCCCATCACGCACACAAGCGATATTAACAATCAGGTATGACAAGCACTTGTGATCATTCACCTACCTGACCTCCTTGGTCGAAGAGGAGGGGATCATGGAAACCAAATGACAGCTGTGATTACATAGTCTTCAAGAAAATTGTTGGGTCGTGCCACCCTTCCTAGAAACTTGTGATCGTACCGGTGTCACGGTCATGAGGAGGAGTGTAGCCCCACCTTAAGATGCTTTTCATAGTTCGTTGTACTAAGACACTTTTGTTTACAAACATAAATCTTATACAAGGTTTTCTCTATTATGTGGTCACAATGTTAAGGCAGAAAGGCGTACTGCTGAGTCGAAGATGGTCAAAATGCAAACTTTATCAAAATTTGAATGTATTTTATATAATTCATAAGATTAGTTGAAAAATATTATGTAGAATGTCTTGGAGAAAAATGCAGTGATTAGTGATAAAATTCGGTGTTATTTCTTTTTTTTTTTTTTTTTCTCACGAAAGATTCGAAACGTGGGCTAAGTAATAATCATTGTACTTTTCACGCCACTTCTGTTCCCACTAAGTAGCATGATGGTCTCACACTGGGTGATGAAAACCAACCATACCACAGAGTGGAACTTGAACGTATGTCTTATTCGACACTAATTCAGTCCGCCATTAGCAGACGGCAATAAATAAATGACAGCATATGTTACAGTTTTTGTAACATATGCTGTATAATCTCTTTAAGGATACGGCCATCCAAATTGCAAGACTTCCCTCGTGAAAAAAATGGACTCTGCTTCCTCTGAAGAAATGTCTCTAAGGTTAGTGAAATCCCATTTCCATTGCAAAAGATTGTTGCTTTCAAGATGATATTGCACGTCGCCTTTGCGACCGATCTGTTTATTAGCTGTATGTGGGATATGGTGGTTAAAACATTTTTTATGGGCCACCATATTCCCATTGTATTTCATATCACTTGTGTTAATACCGTTCCCTAATTAAGTTTCTGTGTTAATAACAAGGTTGTTTGGCAACTTCTTGACAGATGCATAAGATATTTTTATCTAACATACTGTATCTCACAAGCGACTTGCAACAGAATTACTGGCCGCTTTTCGAATTTAGTGAAAACCTCAAACATACGGAGAAAATGAGATAGTTATTTTATTTTAATCTTCCATTTTTCAAGATATTCCAACCTGAATATTACAGCTAATCATCAGTAGCTTTTACGTTAACAAATAACATTCAAGTTGAAATATCTGGAAATAAATAATTTTACTTTAATCCTTGTGTCTAAGTGTAATATCGTCTCATCTCTGTGTCAGTCACACGTATCGCTAAAATGTCAATATGAGAAAAATTGTTTATAACAAATGCTAATTATGTAAATATTAGGTCAAGAATTTAGAATAATAAAATGCTAGCTAAATAATAAATTTAGTTTAATCCTTTATCCAAGTGTGAGCAAACAAAGTTTGCGCCTGAAAGTTTCTTCAGGACTGGGGTAAGGTGGTACAACACCAGGCACTCCTTGCAAAGGTGGAGCAAGCTACCAACACTCCTATCTCAGTATCTCCCATAATGCAAAACACATCTCCTTGCGGATATGTCTAATGTTCCTTCCCTTAATGCATAACATTAGACATATCCGCAAGGAGATGTGTTTTGCATTATGGGAGATACTGAGATAGGAGTGTTGGTAGCTTGCTCCACCTTTGCAAGGAGTGCCCTGGTGTTGTACCGCCTTACCCCAGTCCTGAAGATACTTTCAGACGCAAACTTTGTTTGCTCACACTTGGATAAAGGATTAAACTAAATTTATTATACTCTAACCAAGTGAAAAATAAACTTTCAAGCTAGCTAAATAAATCCTCACGCATTTTATTTTCCAAATGTAGTAGGCGGAGCCTCCTTTTTCCCTAACTAAATAAGCCTTAATTTTTTTCGAAATCGGTAGGTAGTGAGTCTCCACTCTTAACCATTAGCGATAGAAGAGCCCAGTATGGAGATGATTTTGAAAGCCGAGTGCTGCATACATCTGCCACCATCTCTTGTGATCCTAAACCCCATGTGGCATTTCGTTGTCTGAAACAGTGAGTTCTCAAGTTGTTTTTTTTTTGCGGGATTAAAAAAAAAAAGATTTGTGGAGGAAACGCTTGCTTGCGCCAACGATCCATTAACTCGGGAAATGGCTGGTAAACGGGCTAGTAAAATTTTTCTCTAGTCGGTGATTAGAATCGAACCTATAGCATTATTACACCGGAAAAGTTCCCAAAAGGCCACCAAATCATAGTAATTTATATTTCATTTGCGGATTTTGCGATCGACTGAAGATTGACTTCCATAATGTTGTGATACTATCACAACAGTATTGACTGGTTTTGGAATTTATGTAACTACATTCAAATATTATATAGCAAATTGTTATGTCACTTATTAATACGGTGAAAAATTTGTTTATCCTGCAGCATTTTTCATTTACTTGAAATGACCATTGATTGAGGATCTTATTTAGAAAAAGTCGTCCAAAGCTTCCATTAAATTAAATAATGATAGGATATGAGCAAAGTGTGATTTGCGAAATACCTAGATTACACGGGCCACTTAAAATAAAACCTGTCCATGTATTTGAGCAACAAAAGATTTTCGTCACACGGTTTGAGTTCACTGTTCTGCTTATTGAAGACTTGAGTTATCTTGAAAATGTTCCATGTTTGGTCTCCAGAGCAGGAGAACTTACTGGATTATCTAACCTTTAACCCGCTTATGATGCGATTAGCGATTCACATAAAAAATTAATAATGACAGTATTACATTCATGTTCATAGAAACCGTATCAGCTGCTGTACCCATGTTTTTTTTGGTAATTAAATTTGAATTCCTACTTGAAAAGGGATAATAACACAATAATTGTCACAAATAATGAAGGTAATATAACATTTTTATTTTTGATTAATATTTCACTCTTTTTAATACAAGATGCGACATAATTAAGAAATTGGAAGTTTTTTCACTTGACAACAAATTTGATAAATTTGCAAATATTTCAAAATGGAGTGAACAATGATATTTTCACTAAAAAAAAACAAACAAATACCGGTATAAAAATTTAGTACAACTACAAGTTTTACTAATATTCAAAGCTAAAAATTCACTTTTTGCTGTTAAATGCTTCTTGGGGCCTCCTCTTCTTTCCTTTATTACAGCTCAGCATCGGCGGGGCATTGACAGAAATCAATGGCTATTAGGGTAATGGCTAATACTCTAATGGCCATTAGAGTATTAGCTAGCTAATACCCTAATGTCTTCTTGGAAGAGCTCAAGTGCTTTCGGGTTCTTCGTGTGCATTTCAATCTCCATTTGTTACTACAAATTTTCAATCGGGTTCAGATCAGGGCTGTTTCCTGGCCATGATGGTCGCTGAATCGATTGTTCATTGAGCCACTTATTAACTATCAACAAAAACTAAAGGTTTTTTTAAGTACTAAACTCAATTCGTATGGTACATTTTTTGGGTTATAATAGCATTACTTATACTTTTTGTCCTATGATAAAGGCAGAGTCATCCTGAGTGTTGCAGTTCGTCGTTACGCTAAAGTGGTCTCTGATAGGAGGCAGCAATTCTTCTAAACATTTCTGGTGCACCTGTGCATTCACTGAACCTTTTGTGAAATTCAAGTGACCAACACCATGATATGACATGCAGCCCCAGATCATCTGGCTGAGAATTTGACTGTTGATACCAGACAGGTCAGGGTTGAATTTTCCCCCTGATCGTCTTCGAACTGTCTGTCTGCCGCCCTGCAGGTTAAGCTTTTTTTCTCGTCAGAAGAAATTACTCTTTTCCATTGATCATTGGTCCATTTGGCATGCCATGCTCTTTGTACTAGTTTAAGCGATACAATCTCATATTTCAGGTGTGCCTGGCTATTAGTCCCTGTCGAATGAGTTCTCCTAACAGTTATAGGGCTTGCCACAATTCTCGTTTGTTCTTTCCAGTCCTGTTTCAGTTCTCTAGATGGCGCACGACGATTTTTAAAGCGGAGTCGTTTTAGAACTCGATTTTGGCACGGCGTAGAGAGTGACTTTCTTCCTGTCCCTCTTCTTCCTTTCAGCAGATTCGGTTTCCTTCATTTTTGATAACAGCCGTACCACAGTAGATTGGCTACAGGACACCCTTTTAGCTCTTTCACGAGAGTAATAGCCTTCTCTATTCAAAGCTTGAATCGCACTTTTTTTTTTTTTGCGAGTTTTTAACTGCACGTAACTAGACATAGTGATCTCAGCACGAAAATGCGAAAACTAGCTCTACCTGCCTGTTTATAGCATAAAAAATTCTGACGCAATAGCAGCAACTATTATTATTACGTGACACCTCATGGAATCCAAAGACTCATCGAGGGAGGACACCTACTGTACAGTTGTCTTCGCCACTCACTCCGCCAACTACAGCGAACTGCAACTACACTAGCGTCATCTACCGTCCTATCCCCACACTAGCATTTTCATAGACAATCACAAACATCCATGCCTACGGTGGGATTCGAACCCGCAGCCTTTTGGCTGGAGAGAGGATACACTAACCACTCGGCCAACCAGGTTGGCAGTCAGATTATATTATACAAAAACTGGTGGGAATGATAAATCAATGAAAATTACCATTTTACTACTAAAAACTATATTTATGTAAGGTGATGCGGTTTCTATGAACATTGAGTGTATACTGGTATTATTTTACCCGGCATCTCCATGGAGTCCAAAGACTCATCGTGGAAGGCCCAGAAACATCGTTCCCAATATACCTATCACACGTCCCACATAATTAAAGAACGAATGTCTTTTATAGATCTGTTTTCTCTTAAAGTATGTTTTCTCCATCTTTTTTAAGTGCTTCTTAGCCAAGTAGCACTTAAGTCATATTGTTTGTCTAAGTGGTTGGCGTATCCACTCTCCAACCAACAGGTTGGTTGCAGGTTCGAATCCCGCGGTCGACATGGATGTTTGCGATTGTTGTCTTTCGGTGGAAGACGAATTTCTTCGCCCAGCGCAAGACCACTGTGTCTCTTATTAGAATCCTGAAGGGGTTGAAAAAAGTTCCATGTTTAGTCTCTACGACAGAGTTTCCAGACCATGTACAAATAAATGAAAAATACAGAAATATATGAAATGAATAAAAATAGAAAAAAATTCTTAACCCACCTACGTTTCGTGGTTGGGAATTGCATAAAATACTCCATTCCATACTTCAAACCGTGTCGGATTATCAAGTGGAATGCTATCTACCGATTAGAAAATAATAGTTTTCATGATACCGACTTTGGGACTGAACTCTGCATTATTTTCCGTTCGTACTTGCAAAAAACACGCTTTTTTTAAACTGGGTGATACGTTCTAAGAATGATTGGTAAAGCGAAATTTGAATAAATTACTATACATTAAAATGGTACTTGCAGATAAAGGGAACTGTTCATAGAAGCTGTGCTGCCGCACATCATATAATAATGCCATATAATATAATAATATGACTTAAATTAAGGGGATATTAAATCCCGCATAGTTTTAAAACCGAATAAGAAACTCAAAGATCAGAATCAGAGAGTTTCTTGCCGAATATAGTAAACTATAAAGTATCGGCGACACTAGCGTTAGCCAATGCAAGTGTGATCCTAGTACGTAGTACAATACCGGGCAGCTCGTTGCAAAGGTGGTAAAGTTCTGATCGCTATTCTTAGGTATTTTCCATAATGTAAAAACACATTTCCTAGGAAATGTATGCTGTTATTACATTATGGAGGGAGGTCACTACCCAGACCGGTTTCAGCCTTTTTTGAGGCTTCATCAGTGAGTAGCTAGACCCAATACCGAAGTGTATAGCGAAAAGAACTTATGTATTCTGCGAACGAGTACATAAGTACTCTTACCACCTTTGCAACGAGCTGCCCGGTATTGTACTACGTACTAGGATCACTTGCATTGGCTAACGCTAGTGTCGCCGATACTTTATAGTTTACTATATTCGGCAAGAAACTCTCTGATTCTGATCTTTGAGTTTCTTATTCGGTTTTAAAACTATGCGGGATTTAATATCCCCTTAATTTAAGTAATGTTTTCATTGCCGAAATGAAGCTTATTAGCTCTTTATTCTTAAGTAATAATAATATGAGAACTGAATATGTATTGAGCATGAAAGGTTTTAGTAGTTAAAAAATTTTTCTATGCTTTTTATTCTCGTAACTCCTATTTATTCAACTCAGTCAGGAACCGTTGGAGAGAGACAGAGAGAGGGGGGAAAAAAAAACACTCCCGAGAAAGTTTTTCTATCTAGTATCATGGAATTACCATGTGCCTACGCAGGCACCAATTTTAGTGGTCTGAAGATAAATAAATGAGGTTATTTAGAACAGGTGACCACTAATACCTTTTAATGTGAATTTCTTCGGATTTCAGTTTTTAAAGCTTCGCATCGATATGGGTCTTAATATGGGCCTGTTGTAAGATATTTTCTGTTGGTCACTGCTAGAACATATTCTATCGACATATTGAAAAATGACGAACAATGATTTGTCAATCGCTTTTGATGGGTTTAAGTTTTTGACCTCATTATGGTCAGTTTAATTTAAAGACGATATACCCTGGCTCTTTAGTCAGAACTTCTGTAGCGCAATCGGTTTCGACGATGACTGTTGGCCGGGAAGAGCTGCGTTTGAATCCTATGTAGGACGCGAAGAATTTTTATCAGGGCTTTTCAGCTGAAGCTGAACTAGCTGGTTTCATGCGCAGCGGAAGTTTTTCATCTCGAGATTTGACTAAATTTATTGTCAGATATTTTGGTCTTTTAAAAATGATGTAAGAAAACAAATATAGTAAAAACGATACATTCAGCTCTACGTGCACAAAAGTTACTTAATTATTCCACATAATTATTTTCACTTGACATAAACATAAATCTATTAATTGAATAACTTTTGTTTTTATTTTTATTTTCTTTCTTTCTTTTTTTTTTTTTAATATTACATGTGATGTCGGAGTGTGTCTTCGTTCAATACTCTACTGGCGGTTTGTTTTAATCACTTGTCAATAGTGTTTTAATCAGTATGTTGGTATTATCGTATATTATATTAGGCAGTACGAGTATAAACTGCAACACGCGCTTTCGATGTGCAAATTAGAACAGTACCTTTTTGGCGTACCGTTCTAATTTTAACATTGACGCTGTTACAGTTTTAGTTCGGTCTTATGATTTCCTCTCCATTCATTAAATTAGTAACATTTTACTTATTCGTATTAGTGTCTTCGCTTAACCAGTTGGCTTCTTTGATTTTTAGATTTTATAATTTCCATCATTTGAAGTCATAGAAACATTATTTATTTCGTAATACGTATGCGGCCTGAACATATCTAAGAGTTTATGTTGTCCCGTTTTTAAATAATATGCTTTACAGAGGCCTGCAGCAAGAAGTGGTCTCTTAATATGAAAATTAGTCATTTGATTTAAAAATTATTGCTCTTCTGCGTGTATGTAGGATTAGGACGAGAAAATGTGCATTGATTTTAAATCTATCTGATAAACCACATCATTTATGCATCAACTTTTATATAGTGTGTCATCTCATGTATATCGCGTATTTTTGGTTTCTTTGATTCAAAACGTTTTTACCTAATATACTGTAATATTTATTTATTTATTCATTTTTTTTTCTTCATTACTTCCTTTTTTTTTTTTTTTTTTTTACATATATTTCTAGTGGCAAAATGATTTTTAACTCTTTTCTTACTTCTATGTATTTAGTTTTGCATTATCGACAATACTTTTGGGTTGGAAAGATATTGGGTTCTAATCTCGTGTACGACGCGAAGAACTTTTATTAGAGCTTTTCAAGCGAAGGTGAGTTAGCCGGTCTTAAACGCAGATGGAAGGATTTTCCTTCTCTGAAACTCGGGGTTTTCATCCCACAGAACAGGTAAACCAGCCAGAAGAAGAGACGCAATTGCAGAAAATGCAAGTAGGATTAACCTCCCAATTAAGCATTAAGCCAAGGTTTCTAAGAAGCCAAGTTACTTAGCTGTGATAAGTCATCAAAACCTAACACGAAAGGGAAGATGAGATGGGATGGGATATTTCTTGTGGTTTGAGCAAAAACAAAATCTAGAAACGTTGTCATAAATCTTAGCTTCCCCCAGTGTACGCATTAAAAAAAAAGGCTGGTTTTGCCAATTCAAAATTAACATCGACTTAGTGTCTACTTTTATCTTTTCCTTGTTTTCGTTTCTTTCTTTCTTTCTTTTTTTTTTGTATAGCTCTTTGGGTCCTAGCATTTTATTTCCTTATTGTAATAATACCAAATAGTTAAAATATTTGGTATTGCACTTTTTTCTTCTTATTATTTATTTTGACAATTTAAAAACTGTTTTTAAAAATCTGACCTTAATGTTACTCTTATTTCAAAAATGTGATCATTCTGTTTCTCACTGTTTTAAATCCAAGTTCGTTACTTATCATGCATTAAATGATTCAAGAGTTTAATTCTTACTGCTCAGGCTAAAAACTTTGTTCCTTTCCTCAAAACAGGCAAATCTTCCTGTGGCTTTCCTCCCCGTCCAATCTCAATTTCCTTTTCTGCGTATGTCAAAGTTGGTATACTTGTACGAGGCAGTAAAATAATTCAGAATCATTTTAAAAATCTAAAACTCTAATTCATTCGAGCTATTTTCTGAAGTTTACCTTTCGATAAAATAGAGAACTTGTGTTGGTTTTATCATGATTAAGATGCTGCCCACTTCCTGCTTTTAATTTCTGTTGTCGCAGTTATTGTTTGCTGCTACTGTACTGCATTTCATAAATTGCAGCTAACAGATTGCACTGAGGTACTATGCTGACATTTCTTGTTTATCGTACTTTGTTATAATACCTCTTATTCCTGCCAGATGATCGACTGAAACTCTTGGTATTCTTTTTTTGTCCAAGCACAGTTTCTTCAAGTAATTATTAATCATAATTATATATTGAATTCAATGAAAAAATAGCATAGATGAAATGTCAGAGCCATATTAATAAAAGAACTTGGCGATCTCTTTATCATCCATCTCTAATTTTCCGGTCTTACTTCATTTACGGGAATACTACGTCATTCGGGAAACGTAGTTCTCTGCAGTATAAAAGACTTCGTTAAATTCAGCTTTATATGCAGCGAGACCAATATGTGCGTACTTAAAAACCCAGGAACGAGGTTTGCTGACATGAACGGTTTATATCCAGTAGGTAATGTTCCGGTGAAATCATCCAAATGCTTTCAGCTAACCTTTGCGCTGGAGGAATCTTATATGCTTTTAAACAAATGCTGGTAAGATGAATTTTAATTACTTATAACTTTCTTTTATAGACTAGAAAAATAGTCATATTTTAGGGTTGTTCCCATTGTCTGATAATGGTAAAATGATATTTACAAGTCTCAGTTAGATTCACTGTTACTGTTAATATATACAAGGATTAAATGCCTCATTGAATATGCGGTTCATAAATGCGCATTTGTAATATTATGTTTCTACCATTATTAAAATGAAGCTGAATAGAATTAGTAGGGAAAATGTTTAGGAACGATCACTTTTCGTATGAATGGATTTGAACACTTAAAGGTAAATAAATAACTACCATATCCGTAACGATATTTTTATGCAGATATATATGACTATACTTGCTATTCTGCAACAAGAATGTAAAATCACGCATACATAGAATCGATAAATTTGAAGCAATTCTTGTCTCGATTCTGTCATAAAGGTCAACGATCCTGTTTGTAAAGTCAATGTTCTTGTATTGTAGAGTGCTGATTGCAGTTATTGACTTAAGTTGTTTTGATTGCAGGTTATTGATTTCCGTTATTTTAAAATA
Source organism: Typopeltis vanoorti (assembly GCF_054136105.1). Lineage (NCBI taxonomy): Eukaryota > Metazoa > Arthropoda > Arachnida > Uropygi > Thelyphonidae > Typopeltis > Typopeltis vanoorti. Next base: position 70,684,046 of record NC_143555.1, read on the forward strand.
CTGCTTGTAAACATTCACTCGTGGCATTCTGTCTGCGTTCTTTCATGTTTTTTTTTTTTTTCATATTTTATTTCATTGTCCAGTTGCTCATTTAAAAAAAAACATTCGGCAGCTCAAACATGTAGTACATTTGTGTGATAATGAAACAGTGATCTTCAAAATATATTGTAGTTGGTATAAAGAACGAAAACATTCTTCCATAGAATTTTTCTTTTCATGATAGTTTTCATTTTCAGTCTGAATATATATATATATATATATATATATATATATATTATTTTTTTCTCTTAAATTTCAGTTTTTACAAAGCAACGAAAAGCAAAACTATAGATAAATCATTTCCTCATAATTAATAATAATAATTAAAATAATGCATTTAGTATTTATAACTGTTTATTACACTTGAATATATAGAGGCTCGTCAAAAATGCTGCAGTTTCAGTTGGTTGTTATATTAATCGAAGTACTTTCATTGCTTAATTTGGTCTTACTAAAACCTCGTGAATTGCAGTTCATTATCACAATTTATTGTCATTTTTTTTTTCTAGAGATCTTCCTGTTTTCATAATGGCTTCTCAGTCTTTGGATGTTTTCGAGTTGGAGGGGGAGGTGGTGATTCATATGATAATTATTTTTATTGTTAATTTTCAAGGACAGTATGTGCAGGAATATTCGCGTCTCGTTGTTTAATTGAAACCGAAATCATCTATTCTGTAAAAAGTAATAATAATTTATTCATTCATTCATCAGTGGCTTTAACAGGCACTTAAGCGCCCACAGTCTTCCAAATATCCTTGGATTTCCTAACAGTAATACGAGGATAAGGCGGTTACCCCTATGCCTCTAAATATTCTTGTCTGTAAATTGCGTGTGTTCTACTGGCCGATTTGTCTATTTTGAGGGACGAAAAACCCGAGTTTCCGGGAGAAAAGACCGGCTAACTCACCTTTAGTCGAAAGAGACCAGATAAAGGGTCCCCATGTCATGGATGGGAATCGAATCCTAAGTCTTTCAGACCAAAGGGCTTCGTCTATACTGACTGAGCTATGGAGGCTCAATAATAATAATAATAATAATAGATTTCAGATATCTTTTAAGAATTTAAAACTCTCTATTTGGGACAACTATTCAGTAGTGGTCGGGTCTCTCCTGTAAGGGAATACTGGACTTTTTCATTTTTCATATTTGCCGACTGTTTTCTTCCGGTATTCTTCTCTCTAATTATTATATCTTTCTTTATTTATTTTTTACTGTCCTACTTTCCAGACCACTACCGTGATTCATGTGCGACCTGCGGATATCCTGAAAGGGAAATACTGGTTGTCTTGCACTGCTTTGTGCGATGCTTCGGGGAGGCTAGCTGTCCTGTCTGGCTCGTCCAGGATCAGTCAGCTACTGTACTTCCCAGCAAGAGTCAACGACGCTGCACTAAGTCTGATCCAGGGCTTTATGCGGTCACAGTATGGTGTTTAAGGTTAGTCTTGACATTCCGCTTCCGAGTACACTGATTGTTGAAAAATAGTGGGTGTCCACGTGCGTCTCCCTGGTAGATCGCGGACTATTGGCGCTGAATTTTTTCCTTTTTTAGTATCACTCTTTCATTAAGCATATCAGGCGTCCACAACTAGCCGTAACCAAGTCCAGAAACCATATCCACATCAACCAATAATAAGAACAAAAGCAGATAACATCTGAGACTCTTGCTAATATATGAACTTTTCTCATTATTCATTCGACAGTGAACTTCCTATTGGGAAAATATCACCCTTCTTTATTCAGAATTGGTGGTATGATCCCCAAAATCAGTTAAGAAACTCCCTTCTGGAGATACTCTGGATGAAACATCTTGCCAGAAACATTCAGATCAACTCTACTATGCAACACCAATCTGTGGAAATACTAATCACAATAACTCCCCACAAAACTTTTGCCGAGGCGTGGTTTCAAAGTGAAACCTCTTCGATGCTCCTGAAGAGATTTCTCTAAAGTAAAAGATCAAGGAGTGAAAACCATAAGAAGAATTCTCACATGTAAGGATATCCCGGTATATGGCTGTCTACAATTCCCCCAGAAGGAAAAGTCCACGACTGACAAAAGCCAAATCTCAGACAACCGGAAGCCAGATGGATCTAGCAAACCTAAATAAGTATATAATAAACAAGTACAGTGGAATTGTCGGAAATCCGCCAAAACATAGATATAAAGCCCTCTTGCAGAAACATAAGCCAGCATGTTCTGTCTGTAAGAGACGTATTTGAAACCTTGAAGGATCCTACACCGCACTAGATCTCTTTATCTATATCATCTGCAAGGATAAGATAGAGAATGAACTTTCTCAAGGAGTGGCCATACTTGTGGACAACCATATCCTTTCTATCAAGTCCCACACTGAATATTTACTAGCATAGAGACAGTTGTTGACATTTGCCTGTCATTAGTATCTCTTATTATTGCATGCTGCATCTATCTGCCACTCAGTGGATATATATCCCAGAATTATTTTGACTTCATGTTGTATTGTCACCTCCTAAATTCTCAAGTGGGGACTTAAATGGCCACGGTATTCTGTGAAGTAGTGCAAAAACTAATATCAGAAGTTGTGGAGCTCTTGTTCGACAACAATAACTTTCCCTAGTAAACGCAGGCAGTAACACTATTTTGCCACTTGCCTATAATTCATCTCCTATCGATTTTGCCACTTGCCTATAATTCATCTCCTTTTCCCATTTTTAAATTGGAAGTTAAAGATAACATTTCCCTTGCTATCTACTCTCTTACATGGGAAACCGTGTATTCCGTCACAATGGAAAATAGGTCAAGCTGCCTTTGAATTCTGGGAATGAAATTTCTTCATTCCCAGAATTTGTTTCTATATCAGTCAGCTACTTTCCTGTTAGTGCAACAGTAAACTGTAAACAGTTAAACTTAATTGCTTTCCAACGTGTTTGCACCCGAGCTCGGTGCATTCGCCTTCAGAGTTAAAAGGACTCGTGTGCAATACAAAACTTCTATACCCATATCCAACCAGCACACACACACACAAAGAAAAAAAATGTTTGAGATGAAAACAGATAATGAAGGACAGATATATACCATCCGCCCACTTTGGATTTCAGCACATGAAAGCAAGTACAGACTCTCGGGGAGGATTTTGCGAAAACATTGGCAATATCTTTTTATCTCTCCCATATCCACGAGTTTCTGCCCCTAAAAAGAAAAGCAGGAAAAGACATTTTCTGTTCATTTCTAATGCCTGAAAGTTGAGAATAGATCTTTCAAGAAACAAGAACTGAAAACTGCTTTGCTTCATTGTCGATCAAGTGCCATAAAGTCAGATGACATCCATTATGAGATAGTTAAACATCTATCACATCTTCCATGCATCGCCTACTCTGTCTCTTTAACAGAATTTTCTGTGAACGCAAATTTTCGTATTCTTGGCAAAAGGCAGTCATTATCGCCTTTCCACTGCCAGGCAAGGATCCAAAAATTTAAAAACCCATCATCTAGTAGTTCTAACTAGCTGTCTATGTAGGATACTGGGGAAGGGGGGGGGTGGATGGTTAATTCTCGTATTTTTTGGTTTCTAGAGTAATAGATTTTTTTTTTTAAATCTAGATACAGTTTTCGGTTTCTGAAAAAAAAAAAAAACGTTCGATATTAGATCACCTCAACTGACTGGGAACATTTATATAGAGATACTATCCTTAAAAAAAAAAGTGCCTTGTGTGTGCTTTCTTTGACAAAAAAAATAGCGATAGGTATTTTTTTTGTCAAAGAAAGTGTAGTTTAGAAAGATCGGCATACTAAAAGACCTATAGAGCTTTAGTTTTAGAGAGTAAGTTCCTGCTTTTAAATTAGAAACTGTTACCGAATCTTTCAAGTCAAAATGAGAATCACTCTACCAACCAGACCGATTGTGATTGTTTTTTTTTTAGATGGGAGATGAATTTTATCGCCCGGTGTGAGACCATTGCCTCGCTTATTGGAGGCGTAAAGTGGTTTGAAAAAAAAATCCATGTTTGGTTTCTAGAGCAGTATATATATAAATAGAAAAAATCCTTAGCCCATCCATGGTACAAGATGTACTATAGGTTTGCAAATAATCTTTCGTGAGTGGGAGCAGCAGCAGCAACAACAACAACAACAAAAAAAAATCCCTCCCTCCTGGTTCTTTCTCCCGAAGGAAAGAGTTCCACACGGGTCAGTTTTAAGTGTTACGCTATTTGCATAATCGATAACAGAACAGCCAACAGCTACCTCCTACGATAAGCATTGACCTATATGGAGATCACTTTACTATCTTTGTTTATTCTTGCAATATAAGGGTCAGAGAAAGAGAGTTGCAGGATGATCATCTTTCCACATGAGTACTTGCAAGTGGATTCAGGATTTCACCGCAGAAGAATGCTTGTGTGTAGTTTGCTGCAAACGTTGTCTTCGTCATGACCCACAACTAAGACTCGGAGCAACAACAGTTACAGATTCTACAAAGTTCTTGGGACTGATAGTCGACAAAAAAAAAAAAAAACCTACTTTACATAGGCCAGCTGCGGGATAAGTGCAGGAGAGCAATGCACACCCCTTCTCTTTTGCATCATGTTTTCTACCTCTTGGGTGTTGATCAGTGTTGTTTGCTCCGTCTCTACTGACACTTATCCGACAAAGACTCGACTATGATTTCAAGTGTTTGCACCTGCCTGAGAGCGCGTGCTTCGGTGATTGGAATCCTATTCTTCATCAAACAAGTAGAATCGCAAATGGAGTATTCCATTGAAGCGAATGAATGACGGCAGTTGTCTTTACGGTATGCAAGAAAAGTAAAACCTCTTCGATATCATTCGATAAGGACAAGCACTTTTTTGTCCACATCGGAAAAACTTATTATGTGTTAGACTGCCACACGAATCTCTTGGATTGGGTTATACAAGAATAATTATACGGGGGTAAACATTTCATCCCTTTTTTATATCAACTGTTCTTTCAACCACGCAGAACAAAATACTGTTCATTTATTAGCAATCTACACACACTACTCAAAATAGTCTAGTGGAAGTCTGCTGCCATCTTCTTATGAGTAGTTACACTGCCAAGTTGTATTCCATACCGCTTCCCTTATATTGCACAAAAATGAAACGCTACCAGAAGTGCATTATTTCATCGATTCGTTGTTTTCTACAGGACGTAAAAGGTCTGGTATACCATTCATGTCCAGTGCACTTTTCCAACTCTTTTCCATTAAATCCGAAGGCTTCGCTTGGTGTTTTGCTGTGAATGATCTCAAATAATCAGGGATCAAGGGATACAAGGCTGCAAACCCTGCAGCGAGGTCAGCTCTTCCCTTAAGATGTCATAATTTGTCATTTCCCTGCCCAGATTGCACGCAGATAATATCTGAAATGCTAATATCTCCACTGGCAAACATCATAGAATAGAGAGAGAGACAAAAACCTACAACCAAATTGTGGAAGCTAAGCAAGATTCGTACAGGAAGTTGTTCCTGCTCTGCTCCGCATAGGTTATACTGAGTATTACTCAACAGTCTTAACCGTTCATCATATTTTAGTAGACTGCCCTCATTATAAAAATCTACCCAGAGTGTATAAGATAAAATCATGGCTGAGTTTATCGGATACACACACACATACACTTTGTGTTTTTAAATTTTACAAGAAATTAATCTTTATGCATATGTAATATTTTAGAACTGTTTACGTTAATATACCAATTTTAATTTTTTTTTATACATGGGATTTATCAATTTAGCTTTATTTACTCATAAATATAGTTAATGCTTTTTACCTTTTGACTCGGCGCATTATAGCATCTATAGCCGATGCGCGATAAGAAAACAAATCAAAGAATTTTAAAGCCAAATCTCATAGGGATCACACATTGAAGATATTTTCAAACTAAAAAAATAAAAAAGTAAAAAATAAAAAAACTCATGCTTTTGGGAAATCAAAACCATGATTTTTTTTTTTTTTTTTTTTTTGAGGGGTGACGTGCCATTGTGTGAGTATTGCTCAACAGTTTTAACCGTTCATCATATTTTACTAGACTACCCTCATTATAAAAAATCTACCCAGATTGTATAAGATAAAATCTACCCAGAGTGTATAAGTACCAGTCATGGCTGAGTTTATCGGATACACACACTTAAACACCTTCTGTTTTTAAATTTTTGCAAGAAATTAATCTTTATGCATATGTAATATTTTACGTTTACGTTAATATACCAATTTTAATTTTTTTATACATGGGATTTATCAATTTTGCTTTTATTTACTCATAAATATAGCTAATGCTTTTTACCTTTTGACTCCGCGCATTATAGCCTCGGTGGCCGATGCGCCATAAAAAAACAAAAAAAAAAGAAGGTAAAAGATGGCGAATCTCATAGGGATCACACATTGAAGATATTTTCAAACCTAAAATAAATAAAAAAAAAACTCATGCTTTTGGGAAATCAAAAGTGCAAGTAAAATACATATCAGATGCATTGGCAGTGACTCCTTAAGGCAAGCACAGTAAGGCGTAACTGACTGCTCTTACTACAAAATAATCATTAATGCCAAAGTCCAACCTGCTGTACTTCTAAGTTGAAATAGTATCGGTCCGCAATAGTGAAAAACGTTCACAAAAGTGTTTTTTCTTAAGTTGCATCATTCGACCAGTTTTGGAATACAGTTTTGCTTAACATTGATCATGCGTTTCTGAGAATTTCAGCTCGATTGAACGACAATGAAGGATGAGTTAAAAGCAGGAAGGATATCGCGTCTCCTTTGCATCGTTTAACCGATTTCGACTAAATATGAAACAGACATATTTTGATTTGCTTCATGTTCTTTGTAAAATCCTTGCCAATTGGACTAAAATGAACCGATTTCGACAAAAATATGAAATGTATTTTAAGTTTATACAGATCTGAAAAATTGACTTAATCTAAAATGAAGGGGAAGAATAGCAGCGGTTTTCTCTCTTTTCAGAACACCCAGGTTCCATCGTTCAACTGTTCTCAACCCAGTGATTACTTCTTTAGTTCATCTAGGAAATTCAGCCCATTTAGACTAAAATGAAGGGGCAGTATTTGTTGGGGTTACTGCTTCTTCAGATACCTACCTGTATATATTATAGGGTATCCGCTTTTTATCAGCTCTTAGTTGAATGTTTTTGCTAATTTATATAACAAATCAGTAATTGGCTTCAAAAATCTCGTGTAAAAAAAAAAAAAAAAGATGCGTCAAGCTGAGGAAGCAAGAGGTTGGATGTCAATTAGAAGTAGGCTTTTTAATCATCCAAATGTTTTCATAGTCAGTCATGTAATAAAGAAGTTTTATTACTTGGATGATATTATTGTTTTTACAGAATTTAACCTTCTATGAAATTCGAACAGTTACCATGACAGCAGCAACAACAATAACACCACTAATTATTAACAACTAATAAGTCCGCTTCCTAATTGCGTTCAATTTCCTGCTCTCTCTCATTGCTTGGATTTTTTCTATACTGATTTTTTTGCGAGATTAGTTTCACCCTTATAGGTATGCCTTAATAAAACAATCTGGGTACACAGGCGAAAACAATGCCGCTTTTATATATTTATTCCAAACGAATTCGAGTTATTTCGTACTGCATTGGGGGGGGGGAATCACTACCTTATCAAACGAGAAACAGTGAAATCCCTGTAATTCAAAATAAAGTTCGACAGGGTGTTGTTACTCATGAGATAAACTAATGAATATGTTCTTCCGCATTGCAGCGGTTACCGTGGTAACGGTGTTTAGAGTTTGCAGAACGCTAGTGCACAATGACTATGTTCAGCTTCATTATATACACACACACACTGATTAGATTTTTCAAGTTAGATTTTTTTAGTAGTTTATTTTATCTGTATAAAAGGAAGTACAGTACTTTGTGTACGTAAGAAAAAATAGAATAAAAAGGCACTATATATGATTTATTTTGTAATATTTTCAATCGATAAAGTTTATTGGAAACATCGCTTGTGAGGAGAAAAACAGTTTTTTATCCCTACAAAAAATCTGTTATAAGTGATTGATAATATTCTTGCATGATGGTTTACTACTATAAGTCTTTATTTCTGAAAATTATGAATAATAGTTAATTCGATATAAATTAATACCATTTAACTTCTCCATCAACAACATTTAATTCTCTTGGCATCTTCGGGGGTGGGGTGGGGTGCTTAATATCACACTCCCTTATGCAGCTTAAATAATAATAATAAACGCTAGTAGCTTCATGAAACTCGAATGTAATTTTACATACATTTTACGTACACACAGAGTATAAACAAGCGTGGTTTATACAAAATGTGCTTATTTGGAATGGTCGTCTAATTTGTTTTGAAATGGACTTTAATCTTTCTTTTTTTTTGTAGGGATTCGATTTCTAATTTCATCCATATCGTTTCAGCTAAGATGACATTCTTCTATTAAAATATTCATTCCATGATCAACAGGAAGAAGGATAAAGTATTGCTAATAGGTATGCTACTAGTTGTGAAACATGTGTCTCCATATGTTTCGAGACTAATGCGCCATGAGTCTCGAAACATAGGGTAGAAATTATATTAATAGTATGATGAGCGTTAAAAAATGACACTTTCTATTGTGTCGATTTCTTATTCAGCTAAATTATATAAATCATAAGCATAGTTTACAATGCATAGTAAAAGGACAACTGTAATACCCGTTAAAACATATGGGAAAGAACACGAATGTTGAAATTTAGATTGTCCAGAAATTTGCATAGCGGGATCTGTACGTTCAGCCAAATTTCTGGTTGTGCAAAGTTGATGCAGTTCTGGATATATCAAAAGATGCTTCATGATTTCCATGTCAACACACAGAGATCTGAATCTTTCATGTAACTCAATTTTTGATGTTTTGGATTTTTCCATCTTCTTTCGGATTCTTCCGTTTTGTATGATGATACTGAAAATAGGCTCATCCAAGTATTCGAGTTCTGATGATCGCCATCAAGTCTTGGAATACTTGGGTAAGTGTGAATCTTGATGAGCCATTAGTGCCATCAAGTGATTTTTTTGCCGCAGTTGAGTTTAGTGGTTTTGTGGATGAGACACTTTCTGGCTGGATTTTGTCCATATTGATGTTTAATCGTTGTCTGTAATCATTTTCCTGGTGGAGTTATACTAGAAAACTGATAGAGTCGCCTTGTTAGTTTTAAGCATCCTGGTGATTTATTTGCAACTCTTGTTTGACACCGCATTTAGTTTACTGAATTTGTCCAGTACACCTATCCTGCTAGTGCAGAACAAGCAATCAGATACAGTCTGGAAGTAAGCGCACTTGCACTCCTACTATGATGAAGTAAGTTTTTGTAGGATGTTGTTCCTTGGACTAATTTTAGCCTGTTTTCTCAGCATCTTTCTTAAATGTCAGAGTTCTGTTAAAAGCGAGACATGCTAGAAGTGTATTGTTCCACGTAATGTTTAGTATTTTCGTCCCAATAACCAATGAGGCGAAATAGGCTTATCTTGGTTTTGGCTGGGTTAGTAGGCAAGAAATTTCCTTTTTTTATAAATTGCCTGTTTTTTTTTTTATTTTTATTTTTTAGAACTAATGGTACTTTATATTCAATTTAACGGCAGATGCTTGTGTTGTAGTAGTTCGATCATCTGCGTATCCCAAGTCCTGTAGCTGGGTAAATTGCATGGTTATTCACATAAATGCTAAAAGTAACAGCGAGCACGCACTCTTGTGTTAGTCTTTTTTTTTTTTTTTTATTTTTTTTTTTTATGTCACCAACTAGTTTTGACAAATAAAGTCGCTAAGAACCATCTATTCCAACATCGATAGCAAAAGAAGTGTGATTGTCGTTCTTGGTAATTTAGTGTATGATAATATAAGGCAATGTGACTTTATGGTATTATAAATGATACTATATCTTCCATCTTATTAAATCAATATATTTTTTGTTGTATTTTTTTTTTCTTTCTGTAAATTAGGTGTATTACCTCTCAGAGAATACCTCTGACCGGTTTGTCTGTTTTGCATGATGAAAAGCAGATCATCCTGGTGGGGAAAAAATCGCGAAACCTAACTCACCTTGAGCTGAAAAGCCCGTATAAAGATTCTTTACGTCTGAAACGAGATTCGAAACTAAGTCTCTCCAACCAAAGGTTATCGTATTGTCGTCATGTCTTAGCCACGTAGACTCAGTGGGCAGTTCTTGTTAATGCTGTAAACCTTGCCAAGAAGTCTGTAGTTAATGGTGTCATACGCAACAGTTAGGTTGACCAGGGCAAGTTCCGTCTTAAGCATCCTTTCAAATGCATCTTCAGTGTACTGTGTAAAATAATTGTGATGTGGCTTATTTGCAGGTCTAAAGCTATATTGTTCCATATATAATATTTCTGAAGGCAAGGGTTAAGTCTATCGAAGACATTTCATACTGTTTATAGAGATCAGAATAAAAAAATTTATTAAAAAAAATTTAAATAAATAAAAAAAACGCTTTCCTCCAAATTGCTGATAATGAAAGTGTTTCAAGACATTTGTTAATTAGGCATAAAATACAAGTTTTGGTTGAGTCAAAATTTAATATATCTTAATTTTGCAAGTCATTGAATCCTGTAGGGCCCTCCCCTTTTTTTAGGGACTTCATAGTCATATAAATTCTGTTATATTGAAAGGAGAGCTCAAAGTGTCCGTCTCGGTTTGACTTCTTATTTTCCTCTTTTTTTGTTTCTTTACGGAGTTTGTCCTATTAATTATACTGTTTTGCCTATCTTTTACTAAAATATAGGTATCTGATTAGCACGTTCCTCAGGACCGTCTTTTTGTATATATACCAAAATCTGCTGATAAAGTTCCATGCTTTCTTGTTTCTGTGAATCACGCCCAATGCCTCAGTTTTTTTCCCCTCCATTGCGTGGTTCGATTGTCACTTGCTAAAGAAACTGTTTTCATGTGGTGTTTGATATTCTTTGTATCTTTGTTTGGCTCTTATTCAGCCCTATGATATACTGTATTGTGCATCCTTTAGGAATGTATTGGCTTGATATTTTCTGCGCCATCTTAATGAAGGCAAGATAATTTTGGGAGATTGATGCAGTAGTGTTAATTTTTTTTTTCCCATGTAAGCTCTACCGTACATCAATCTTCCAATCTCGTACATTGCGAATGTTTAGCATTCAATGTGCATGATACATGCATATACAAAAGTTGCAACACTCCAAAATTCAACGATAATGAAACTGACTGTGGTTTCATTATATAAACATTAGTAATGAAATTGTACTTTCATTATTAAACCTTCCAGCAAGTTATGAACCATAAGTAGAGTTAAAAGGATGGTAAATTACTTCACGTATACCTACAGCAGATTTAATCATGCACATGCAATTTATAGACAAAAATATTATTAGTGGTGGTGGCGGCGGACGGAAGATAGCGTTGTATGTTGATGGTAGTAGTGTCATGTGTAGTTGGAGGATTAATTATAAGAGACTGTAAGTCATAATTAGTGGAGTAGTTGCTCCTCCCACGATCAGTCTTTGGAGGTGTCACGCAATAATAATATTTTTTAGATGTAATATTCAACGCGATGTAAGACCACCCCCTCGCTTATTGGATGCTCGAAGTGGCATGAGAAAGTTCCATGTTTTGTCTGTAGAGCAAGGGTTTCGTAAGAAATGAATTTAAAAAATACAGTAAATTACAAAATTTTATAAAAAATGCCAAAAATCCTTAACCCAAACATGGCACTAATGTACTATAGGTTTAATTACTGGATTAGTTGTTCCTCCACTAATATATATATATATATATATACACACTCTATGCTATAAAATGATAAGCTGAAATTGGAAACGGATGTGACGTCGGCTTGAAATTGATCTAGGCTGTAACGTTTTTATGTAACGTTTTTTTGTAACGTTTTGTCAAGTTATTTGAAACGTTTTGAAACTCAGGGGCTACCCTGAGTGTCGAGTCTTCAAAATTCGAGTCATCAGAATTCAAGGAGAACCGGCCTACCAGTCTGGAACACGGGGGGGGGGGGGTTGGGCGCCGTAGGCGTCAGGGGATGGAGCCCCCTAGCATATATATGATGGTAGTAATGTCATGTCTATATATATATAGATAGAGAGAGAGATCTGGCATGTGGACAGTTCAGGGTTAGTCATGTGCCAGATATGTTCAAGTATGTTTTCTATTCCGTTTAATGGGGAGGGAGGAAGGACTGCAGGAGACATTCTTTGTATTACGGGAACAGTGTATCGGCATGCTGGAGAAGTGGACCTTCACCTGTGCAGTATCAGGAGTTTTTAATGAGGTCTTGTTTTCGTCGTTCATACATGAGAAGAGTAGAAAAGGATGCAAAGTTTTTAGAAGTTAAGGTGACGTGTTTGTGTCGGATAAGACTAGAGACGAGGTAAATAACATTCTAACCTATCGTGTTGGTATATGTATCATCAATGGTAAGGGAAGGTGAATCGGGATCTTTTTTTTTTTTTCTTTGGCCTGAAGTAAACTTGAATACCATTGACGATGACTCTGAAAATCAGATACAGTGAAAATCACTGTATCTGAAAATACTACGATCGTGTGCGTTTAAGGTACTGGTTTTAGAAGTTATTGAATCTTGAGATGTTTGGGCACTGCGAGGTTTGTCAAATGAATAAGACAAATTAAATGTACTATCATCGGCAAAAGTATGGGTTATTGGTCAGTAACCATGTATTGGAGAAAGTGCTTAGGTGACAGGAGAGCCCTGGGACACTCCTGTATTGGTGGGAAAGTCTGAAAGCCGTCTACCATCCAGAATACAGAGAGTGGAAGGTAACTAGAACAGCGCTTCCCAAACTGTGTGCCGCGGCTCCTCCCTTGGGGGGCCGTGAAATAATGAAAACAAATTTAAAATGTTTCAAGATTAAGTGTACCATGTAAAATGTGTATGTAAGATGCTAAAAATGTGATATTTTCAATATTCGCTGTGTATGTTTTGTATTGAATATAAATACAACAAATATTATAATAATATATGTCTGTAATACGATTTTTTTTTCGATGGGAGCAGTGAAATATTTTAATTTTTCCAAGGGGGGCCTTTACATTCAAAAGTTTGGGAAGCACTGTACTAGAGGACGCGAGACCGATCAAATGCTACGGAAATATCAAGAGCAACAACTGCACAGGTTTCTTCAAGCCTTTTCATAGCATGTGTCGAGATAGGTGATGTAGGCTAGATGATTTGCCATGGATGTAGAACAGCCGAATTGATTAACTGGTAGATCTCCAGGTAGTGAAGAAGTTGATTGCAGATGAGTTTTTCCATTATTTTAGAAATGACAGGTGAGGCCAGTGCATCGGTAGTTAGATGGTAGACGACTTGCTTCCGTGTATTGGAATAGATGCTAACTGATAGATGCCAATATAAAAGAGTAGGCACAATATCGGACAGGTGAGTTCTGGAGCCCACTTTTTTGAGTACTCTGGTGAGATACCAAGAAATCCTTTGGTTCTGATGTATGTACATTACTCAAGATTCTTCTGGTGATATTTCATCAGAAGTTAGAGGAAAGGAATGATGCCAGAAAATCAACTTTATATTTAGGTGTTGTTGCTGTAGTACATGTGAGCTAGAAAGAGATGTTAACACATTGAGCAAAAGATACGCACGATGGTCTTTGTACTCGTAAGTGACCTGAAGGCGCAATTGTCATTTGTACAGAAGGCGCATTTACTGCACTTCACCTTTTGAAAGTCAGATTTCGATTTATTCATAAGTGTTTTGCATTTGCTACCCACTTCCCACTCTGTCTTCCCGATTTAAATGGTTAAAACGAATATTCTACTAGTAATTGTCTGCCCGGTGTCTACTGTTTGTATGTATGTATGTATTTTAATTCATATTGTGTATCATGTTAAATAATTATTACTGTTCGGTATATCAAATTAAGAAGCTAACCTGGGATCAAAATGATATGCAAGTCATATATATATTTAAGGGATTTTGTATTGTATAAAATAAGTGACAAAAATCCCCTGGGAGATTGGTGAAATTGTGCATTACGAGTTCGAACTTAGGCAAACTGCAGCTGAAACATCTGCATAGCAGAAGGCCAGAAGAAAGTATACTCTTATCTGCATTTGACTTCAAAAAGTTCAAGGCCGACAACATCACTTTCGAAGACCGACCTTGTTCCAGACGGCTCGTCTTAATCGATTAGAACACTGCACCAAACCTTCGAACTCTATCCGGCCGCAAGCCTCTAAACTGTTGGCCGTAGTAGTTACTATGAGAGAGAGAAAGAGAGTATACAACAGTCGTCTTTACCAGTTTGACAAGGCCCGAGTGGCCTAATTGTTTCACATGAACTGATAACAGACCACTCAGCATCGCGTCTATATCTGTAGAGAATGGCTCACCATTCTTGGAGATGCATTTCATCAAATAATTTCTTCAGCTACCAGAAGAGCGCACCACCAATTCTGACTTACATTCTTAGGCGATAAGAGCAAGTGAATATTGTACTGGCGAATGGAAAGTAAGGGCTTACATAACCAGTTAACAGACTTCACACAGCTCTTTGGATAAAACAAAAAAGGATTGTAGTTAGGGCTGATTCTTCATCCATCATATAATTCAGATCCAGTGATGAATCTGCATCTGGTTTTGTTGTTATGTATTGTTTTCTGAACGGACTGCGTTTTGCCACTTGACAATGACATGAATTTTTCAACTCTTCAAGTATACTGCTCAAAACAATTAGGGGATATTTTGGTTTTCTTGTATATTATAAAGTTATAAAATTAATTTACAAATGCGATATATGTATATTAAGAATATTTTAAAATAAAACAGTGTAGAACACGCAACTGCGTTTCAAAATCATGTTAAGACTTGTTGAAACATGTCTTAGCCATATTAGCATGTGGGGAGGTATAAAAGCGTGGCTTGTTGCGCTCACTTCTACAGTGCATATATCATTTCAATTGTAAACTTGTGTCACGTACCACCCATTAATTTGTTAAAAATGGCAGAGCAACATGATATCCTGGAATCGACTAATGGCTTGGAAAACCATTGGTTGATTAGAAGCTAGACAAATGCAGCAAGTTGACGCTCAAGCATGTCATGTATCTCATTGCGTAATTTCGCGACTTTGGAATAGCTTTCTGGAGACGGGATGTGTTCGAAATCATCTTCATGCCATAGGTTTATTTGCTCGAAGAATAATGGTTTGCATTCCACTTACTGCAATCACGAAAGAGCCCGAAGAATTTGTGCACAGGAACACCGCAATTGGACAAATAAGGATTGGGCTTGTGTACTTTTTAGTGACGAGTCCAGGTTCAGTCTGCAACCAGATAACCGACGTATCTTGATATGGCGTGAAAGTGGAACAAGAAATTATCTACAGTTTGTTCGTGAAAGACCCCAACATCAAGGTGGGAGGTTGATAGTATGGGCTGGAATAAGTATAGGTGGCCATACTGATCTCAATTTTATCAGAAACGGTTCCTTAACAGCCCAAATGTATCGCGATGAGATTTTGGAACCTATAGTTCGTCCATATGCTGCTGCAATTGGCCAAGAATTCATTTTTATGGATAACAATGCTCGTCATCCAATATCAGCAAATATAATGCAAATCATCCAATATCAGCACAACCTCTTCTATCTTGTCTGTCCTTCCTAAGAATACTCGAATGCTAAAATATTTCCTAAAAATACTATACTCGTATCTTGTAGTTACTAGTTAGGATATCTGCCTCTTAGAGCCAGGTCTCCCATGAGTCTCCAGCCTATTCACCAAGGAAAACAAACTGTACTCCTTCATTCATGATATTCCTGAAATTCGTGTAGTGCAGACAAAATAAGTTACCTGCAGGATTTTTATATAATCTCCTCCCTAGTTTGCATGACCCATTCGGAAAACCAGATTTTAATGGTTCACTTATACAGATAACCTTGCACTTACATAATGTCTAAACTGGACAAACACACAATAACCATTTCATCATAATCACGTATATGATTACAACATATTCGTATCATTAGCATAGCAGCATAATTCAGTCACTTTTACGCATAAATTCTCACCATTCCTTCCATCGTGATCTAGTTTTTCCCAACTCCTCGTGTTAAGTCTCATGCCATTTATTTTTCCGGCTCCTGATGACAAACTCGTTCACGTTCAGGCTGACCCTCTTATATAAATCGGTTTTTTGAGATGTGGAGAACAAAGGTACTCCACATCTCAAAAAAATTCGCATTCATTCCTTCAAACCAGCATACGCATCGAATCCTTGCATCATAATCCTCCTTAATTCACTATCATATCTCGGTAGTAAACTAACGATTCTTACTCTTTACTCTCGCTTTTAGCATTTTCCTTTCATATTCTCTTTCTCATGTTATATTTATCGCTACTTAAATCGATTGCACCTAGAAGAACTATGATTTCTTTTACTTTTTTCTGTTTTTTAGTTGCGTTTATTATATTTTTGATTTTTGCTCCGGTAAAACGAAGTAATAATAGTCATGTGGCATGTTTTATGGGGGAATCTCCATACCAGATAGCATCCTCTTTTTGTATTCAACTTCTTCTTATGGTGCTATCTTCTGTCGAAGGTCAGCGACCATCTTGGCGAACAAACTGCTTTCTTGCGTTAATCGGAGCAGGTGTGCACTGCTTTTTCCTGTCCGCATCTTGATGGTGTCAAATCATGATATTCTTTTTCTTCCTCTAGTTTCTTTGCCATCAATTCTTCCTGCCAGAATAGTTTGTAGAAGTTTGTATTTGCTGTTTCTCATGATGTGGCCAAGATATGATGTTTTTCGTTTCTTGATTATTTGTACAAGATCTTTAGCTTTGCCAATGGATTTTAAGACATCTTCATTGGTAATTTTTTCTGTCCATGATATCTTTAGCATTCTTCTGTATTACCACATCTCAAAGGCTTCAATGTCCATGTTTCAACTCCATAGAGCAGAATAGACCACATGTAGCATTTCAGCATTCGGCATCTGACTTCTATGTTTAGGTCTTTATTGCAGAATAATGTTCTCATTTCCACTTGTCTTTATATCTATTTCAGGATCCCACCTTTCATTAAGCCAGCAACCAAGATATTTATATCTTGACACTTAATCGATATTTTTTCCATTGAGTGTCAGTTTCATTGATGAGGTTGGATGTTTGATGATGATGACCATGTATTTTGTCTTGTTGATGTTGATATTGATATTTATTCCCATTCTTTGGCTTTCTATGTATACTCTGTCAATGAGTTTTTGGAGATCCATAATGCTATCTGTAATTAGCACGGTGCCATCTGCATATCGTAAGTTGTTAACAATCTTTCCATTTATTGTGATTCCCTCTGGACATTCTTCCAATGCCTTTTTAAAGATTACCTCTACGTATATGTTGAACAAGAGTGGTGAGAGCATGCATTCTTGTCTCACTCCTCTTTTGATGTTAATATCACTGGTGGTAATGTTGTCTAATTGAATGGCAGCTGACTGATTCCAATACAAATTTCTTATTAGTCTTATGTCTTGTTCGTCTAGCCCTATTTGTTGAAGGACTTCTATTAAGTTAGTGTGTCTGACTTTGTCGAATTCTTTTTCAAAATCCATTAAACACATAAAGACAGATTTCTGTTTTTCTATGCATTTTTGTATCAATATTTGGACACAGAAAAGGACCTCTCTAGTACCAAAACCATTCCGAAAGCCGAATTGCGTTTCACTTAGAGTTTCTTCACTTTTTCTATAAATACGATTCTGAATTACTTTCAAAAATATTTTTAATGTTTAGCTCATTAGACTAATAAGGTTGAAGTCGCCACAGGAATTCGCTTTGGGTTTCTTTGGAATTAGTGATAAAAGTAGATTTGAGCCAATCTGATGGGAATTCGTCACTTTCATATATTTTATTAAATAGTTTTTCAAGAAGTTTGATGTTATCTGGTTCTATTAATTTTAAAAATTCTGTTTGCACACCCTCTGGTCCACTGGCTTTCCTGTTTTACTTGATCTTATAGCATTCTCTATTTCACATTTCATAATTGCTGATCCTCGAATGTTATATTTTATATTTATAGGCTTCTGTCTAGTATGATTAAAAGTTCTGTTACATATTTTATCCCAATCTGTGCTTTATTCTCTTCTTCTAGAACTATTTCTCCACTGTCGTCTCTTAGAGACACTTTGCTTTTTTCTGAGTTTTCCAGAAATTTCGTTGATTTTCTTATACAGATTGAAATTATCATGTTTCTTCTGAAGCAGTTCAATCTCAGTATAAATTTTTCATCCAATTTTCCTTGGCTTCTTTTATTTTTTTCTTGATGATGTTATGTGTTTCTGTATATCTGGCGAGGTCTTTGTTTTTGTACATTCTTCTTGCATTAATAAGAGAAAGAATCTCATTTGTCATCCATTCTTGTTGTTTTACATTATTCACATAACCTACTTCTTCAATATTTGTTGTTATGATGGCATTCTTTAAGCTATTCCAAAGAGATTCCACGCTTTTATTTTCTTCTATATTAATCTGTTGTAATCACAGGTTAAGCTGTTTCTTGGCATTTTTATTTATCTTCGGGTCTTTTAGTATTCAACTTAGCTTACCTGATTGTCATTACTTAACATCTTACATGCTTCAATGCATTGTTGACTCTACTTTTAATTCCGCATCGTCTGTCTAATCTAATAATATGTTTTAATATTGAGATTTGGGAAGTTAATTCAACTACAGTATCCATATGTTTTTCTTGAGCGGGACAAGCCCTCTTGTTCTCAACTTCACTATATACGTTAGCGTCCCGTTTTTACAGTTCTGTTCTTGTGCATTTTTGGAGGCAATTTTACTGCACTAAGTAGTATTATAGTAAAATTGCCCAGAAACTTTCTCCGAATAATCCTTTTTAGTTATCTAAATTACATCCATGAAAGTTTTAAACTTATTGTACATTTAGGAATGTACAATAAGCTTCTAAATATTGGTAATTGGCTTCTAAATCACTATCATTTAAATTTTTTTACAAACATTCATGCCACAATGGGATTTGTATGCATTGTACGCCCTATGGACATCAGATATGCTCTCCACTCGACAAGGAGAACCCCCCCCCCCCGATCTAAATTGGCTTATATTTATTGAACCCTATATTTTGGAATTTACTAGGAATATTAGCGTTTAATATCGCTTATTTGTTCCTTCCAAATATAAAATTAGTTTGTTGTATAAGGTTATATAAAACAATATAGTGTGCACTTTGATCATCCATTACACATTTTAAGACTCTACAAACATAATTTCGTTTTTACACAATTTATACCATTTCTGATATATAGGCTATGATGTGATTTATTTGGAGTTAAACGAAGGCTTTGATGGTATTTCATTTAAGAATTTGTTGATTAAAATTTGCCAAAGACGTATCGATGATTACTTATAATGAGATGAGATGAGTATGAAATTGGTTAGTAGATAAACAAATGATGTTAGGAGTGAGTAGCATTTGTTGTTAGAATCCTTGTTGTTAATATATTAATGTAGGTTGAAATATTAGAGTTATTTTTTTTTTCTCTTTGCTGATGTTGGGAAGAGTAGCGGAGTTGCAGTTGTGATGTTTACAAATGCAAGTTAGTACATACGGGCCAGTACTGGAATATGACTCCCCGACGTTTCTCACCAGGTTTTTAATGGATGCGACAGAGTGTATATATATATACAGGGTGTTCGGGATAAATTTGACAGTTTCGTAAGGAAAAAGAAAATCTTCTTTGTATCTATTAAATTTAATGAATTGACAAAAAAACATTACAGGCAGAGTTAATTACAATACTATCAACAAGATTTACTCAAAATAACCACCATTAGCATCGATCACAGCTTCAATTCTGCTTCGGAACCTCGAACAAGCTGATGCTACAGTCTCCCTGGGAAGGGCCGCAAAAACTGTTTTAATTTTATCCATTAACTGGGCTTTTGTATTACTGGAAGTGCGATTGGTGTCTTTTTCAACTGCGCCCCATACAAAATAATCCATGGGGTTAAGGTCTGGGGAGTTTGGAGGCCAAACATTTGGACTGGTGAAGTCGTAGAAATTTTCAGACAACCATTTTTGACTTTTCCCAGAGGTGTGGCAAGGGGCCGAATCCTGCTGCCATACATACGGCCTACCATTGGCTACCCTTGTTATCCAGGGCTTGACTACAGTTAGCAACTCCACGAACAAAGCCCGAATTCCAATGCCAGGGTTCTTCAACACCTGTTCCTGCAGATTTGCGAGGAATTCTGCTGTACGAACGCAATCAGATCGTCTTCTAGGGATCTTTCTTCTTGCTACATCCTCGTAGTCACCATTGCAAGTCTCTAGTTCATGCCTGATTGTTTTTACTGTATTCAGGGAGCATTGGGCAGCAGTCGTAATATCCTTATTTTGATGGCGGGCACGAATCATCATGATACAAGTTATTCTCTTCCATGATTCAGGTGGGTTCCAGCTATCCATACTTTCTGACATCTTGTATATGAATGAAGAAGGGTCCAAACTTTTAAATGAAGAGAAGTGTGTGTTAATACATGTAACTTACGGAAAAATATAATTAATTATAAATATGTCAAATTTATCCCGAACACCCTGTATATATATATATATATATATGTATTGTATTGTATTGTAATAATTATGAGAATTGATTGGTTAGTTGTAATCTGACGAATTTCTCGAACAGGAGGTGGGGAAGAGATTTAATTGAAGTTGGTTCAGCACATATGTATGTAAGATAGATAGCAGAAGTCTGTTGCACTCTGAAGTTAGCTCTAATGGAGGTCATAACCAAAAGATAGTGATGGAGCAGTTAGTAAAAATGCACACAACATTCGTTTTTTACTGTTAAGATAGAAGGTATGTAGAAATTTCTTCAGAATCTGGTCACACAAGTGGAAAAAAGATAAATTATGAATGAATATACAAACCAACCTAAATCTATACGTGGGTGGTGAATTTCCTGGTACGCATATCGGTTTGGCATGATTCATGCCTAAACTCCTCACAAATATAAGACTTTGAACATATTATACAATAGATCCAGATGTATATATGAATTTGGGTCATTCGTTGAGTTCATGCAACCCTAGATGAACTGCCCTTGTGGAAAGGTGATAATGACAAAAGTCCAAACTGGGAAATGTTTACTTTTCGTTCACTGCTTAGAAACTACAAATCACAATATCAAACAAAGATAATTTGTTTTAAACATAAAGTTTTGCAATATCTGAGCTTTAAAAAGGGAGAGGGAGAGATCGAGATTTACGAATAAATATTTCTATTATGTTTTAGTTATCGCGAAATTATTTGTCAAGCAGTTTATCTTGTTTCTGCAAATCTTTTTTTTTTTTTAAGAAAGCAGCAGTCACTTTCATCATTTACATATTTCGCTTTTTTTTTCTTTTTTTTCCCTAAGAAAATTCTTTTCTTGCACATTTGACGGTTCGTATAAGATTCTCTTCTTTTTCAATAGCGTTGTTTGATGTGGATGTGTGAAATGATACTTCCCTAAAAAATTCTGTCCTGTGTTGCATTTTGCTCAGTGCACTCTCATGTGTGTGCGAGCTGCATATGGCGATCTCTACTCTGCTGGCTGTCCGCTACTAGCTTGATGTAGTCTGAAATTCTGCAGATTGCCTGAGGATACCTCTACTGAAGTTCTCCCCCCCCTTTCCTCTCCTTGATATTTCACTTTGTTTACACTGAACTCGTCAGGTTTGTTCTGCGACAGTGATATATATAGATACCAAGTTTCCAGTTCTCATTTTTTATTCGCTGGTTTTATAAGTCTACAGACATCTCAGGAAACTTTGTAGACTGATTAGTTTATATTTCCAGTAAAGTCATTTTTTTTGTTGTTGTTTTGCTCTGACCAGCTGGACATCCGTACTGTAGTATAGTATCGGTCTAAAGATAAAGCTCAGTGCTTGTTCTTGCTGTATTGGTATAGTGTCTTGGGTAACCTTGTCACTTCTTTGCGAACTTATTGCTTAGTGGTGGATAGTGGGTGTCTGTGTTTAACTTTGTGGTGTAGGGATCTCTGGTAGTGACTCTAAACTTCCTTTGAGAAAGAATCCTTTATTTTCAATTTATAAGGTCTCAGCCAACTATAGAAATTTAGCACACACAATTTGTTAACAAAAGTAGAAACAGAAAACATTGGACTCACATGTAAAAGTAAGGAAAATGCCACACTTCCTTATCCAGGAGCATGTAGACGAATTGGTTGGATTCCCAAAAGCACTAAAAAAAAAATCTAAGTGACATCGTCGGAGTAATATGAGAAAATCCGTTACTGTAACGCTAATAAACAGATTTTTTTTTTCAATGCTCACTCCTATAGAACCTCTCAGATGTAAATAATCACGTGATTTCGTTTAGAAAAATTCGTCATTCATGCATTCCTGAAACGTGAAAATCTTCTGAAAACTATCTCGGCCATATTCTGCCCAAAGGAAGGTATTCCCCAAGGAAGTCTCAAGCGTAATTCTTTCTGTCAGAGGTTACGTTGATTATCCTTCCAGGTTTCAATGTTCTGTTTCACGTACTTGGAACCGTAGAGAGGAAGTTGTTCTTAGGCTCCGCATTGGTTACAGTCATCTTGCACGTTCATACTGAGGACCATCTCTGTTCCAAGCATTATAACACTCATCTTATCAAACTATATTATCTGGTAGAGTGCTGGAACTAAATTTATGCTATCGTTTGTCCGTTTTACTACTCTAACTGAACCGTATACATTCAGACAGATTCTGTCTGATATAAATGGAGGTGCATGCGATTTTTTTTTACAGAGAATTACATCGAAATATTTAGCTGTATTAGATATAATTTAGAACTTGTTTTTTTTCCTGCATATTTTATGTATTTTGTTTTTATTTAACATTTTTATAACACTTTTTATAATATATTTATTTTGTTTGCTGCAAGAACCTCAGACGTGATGCAGTTTGTCCTCAGTTGCCTAAGTACGAATAAATCATAAAGCCAACAATATTTTTCTTCCTTTTTTTTTTTGCTTTAATTAGATGAAACCATTCGTAATAATAATTCTTCCGTAACTTCATGATCTAGCCCGTAGAAAAAATCCTTCCTTCATATGACAACCGGCTGACTTACGTTACCGGACAAAAGCACACACACAGTTAACAAATACTCGTATACTTCATTCTCTTAGTTGCTTCGCTGTAATTCTAATTGCATTAGTTCAATTATATCTTGGCTTTCCAATGAAGGTTTCATCTAAAGGCTAAAATAAAGAATTGACAAAAAAAATCGCCAGTATAAAACACTTTACTTGACTCGTCTTTAAGAATGTATGGTTATTTTCCATGCTTCAAAAACATTAGGTATGTCCATATAAACCATTTTGATATTATTAAATACGTAAATTTTTCAGACTTTTTGGGGTGATTCTTCATGATTAACTTTGCAATAATATACCTGAAAAGATTTTCAATATGTACATTATTGAAAAAAAGGCAAAGACCATTACAAAATATATCTAGTCTTTACAACAGTCTTTTTTTTTAATTTTTATTAATGATGACAAACGCGAATCGCTGTTGATCAGACTGATGTATTGCCCTTCACTGTCCCCCTCTTTGCTTAAATAATTTCTTTACCAAAGAAGTCCATAGGTTGTTGAATATTAAATCTTGTTTCTTATTTCAGAGAATGGGGGTGAACGAATCTTTTCTCATTCATTTTTGAACTTTTCCATGTCGTTGTACGAGTCATATTAGTTTAACCCATATCTTTAATATTTTCACCCATACGGATATCTTCCTAGCAGTTTATATGGCTTAGTTAACAAATTTTGCGAGTTCTTCATATCTTATAACTATAAACCCGTGATTTTTTTTTAACATGGATTAAATGGTTTTGGTGATCGTATATTTTATGTAAGGTAGAGTGCCAGAACTCTGCAGTTACAATTTACTTCATTGGTGGATGGCTCTCTGATCTGATTCTTGCTGCAATGTGATATTAACTTTTTATATTGTAAACATTTTACATGCATTTCACAAAATGCGTTTGTCTGTTACGTTCGTTTTGGCCACTACGTAAGTTCCAGGGTTTAGGCTTCATGGATTTTATTGAAATTTGCATCCTTACAGAAAGTTGTCGAGCTATCCTTTTTCAGAATCCAACTGTTCGCACCAGTATCTACCACCTTATCTATTGTCATCGTGTCCCTTAACACATAGACTAAGATCCAGTTACACCTGTCTTTTGCTAATTCCACTTTTCTCCAGCTCTCCCACCAAGTCCTTTTTCATTCCGGAATCCATGGCAAAGCAAATTTCTCCTCTGTCCATTCTCAGTTTGTGGACAATCGATTTTCATCTGCGTCTTTTATTTCACCAGCAATTTGTTATACATTGGCATTAATTTTATTATTATTTTACACAATCACTTTTGAGAACTATTTATTTTGGCTTTCTTTTTCACTTTCTACGTATGAGATCCATGTAATAATGATGCTTTCACGTTACTATTGAAAATCTTTATTTTTGATTTTATTATATCTGGATGATTTCCATATAGTATTCAATCTTCTAAAAACAGTATTATTTGTTTCGTATTATTTGTGTCATATCCTTGTCAGTTATACCTTCAATATCAACATTAGTCCCGAGTGTGTAAATTTTTAACTTCTCTACTGTGTTTTCATTTTAATTGCTTTCCGGCATTTATCGATCAATTTAACAACTTTGTATTTTCATATTTAAGTCCAACTTTTTTGAGCTGTTTTATATAAAGATCTAGATTATACTATATATCAGTATTGGATTATATTAAAACTGTCATTTGTATACTCTAGATCAGCGGTTCCCAACTTTTTTGACTTGCGGAGCCCTTTTTAGATTCAATTTCTATGGCGGAGCCCCTTATGTCCATACAATAAACTCAGTTCCTCCAATTTAATCATTACATCCAATTCAATTCAAATACATATTCGTTCATTACTTGTTATTCGAAATTTTTATTATTCATTATAGAAGACAATTCCAATAACATCTTTTTTCTTCAAAGTATCTGTTTGAAGCCAGCGATCCATGCCTAAAAGGAAATCACACAGGAATATGAGAATAACTGACTTTATCTTTCATAACCCAGAATACAAAATAAAGCAAATAAAAATTTTATAACAAATACTTACCTACTTGAAAACCAATAAAAGCACCTGAGTCAATCAATAATATAACATTTTTCTACCGGAAATGTATCACAGTTCGAACGTACGAGTAGAACAAAACACAACACTTTATTAATGAACACTTACTAAACACTCACAAAGAGGTCAAACGCATAGAAAACTCGCGGAAGAATCGCTAAGAAATCACAATGTTATCGCTATGAAAATTCACTGTGAAGTGGTTGATTCTACTTTTTGTTTCTTATTCTTTAATTTCATTCAATTTTTATTTATTTTATTTTCCTGGAGCAGCCGCGGAGCCCAGGTTGGGAACCGCTGCTCTAGATATTCCAGCTGTGACATGAGATTCCATTTTATTTCTCTCCTTATACTTGTAACTTTTTCTTAATCTAGTCAATGAGTATGTTGAAAAAAGTAGTCTAGACATTACACAAACACCTTGTCTCATACCAGTCCTAATCTTAAACCATTCTGAAGGTGTTTGCTCTGCAATCTCGCAACTTTTACTGTTCTTACATATTTATCAGTAACACCATAGTTTCTAATGCTTCCACTTGTTTAATTCGGCTTTCTCATGCCTTAATATATTTTCTATTTGCAGGAGTACTAATAGTTGAAACGAAATTATATATAAATATAAAATATTTGGCTGGATGAAATTCATTAATATTTGGGAATTAGAATATATTTGTCCACTTTGTTCAATGTTGGCTTCAATTGCTTTGTATTAGCAAAATAATTATAAATAATATTAATTCCGCAATAGCTGGACGAAATTTAATGCAATTTAGTATTTTGAGAATCCTCCATAAAAATTTGTCGGACAGTTTTTGTAGTTTTGAAAGTTTGATCATTTGTAGTGAACGAAATTATATGACAACACAAAATTAATGTGTATAGTACTTAAGCAAAAGAAAAAAGAACGACGAGTCATAAACATCTTATAAGTTTGACATACTTGTCTGTTTATTATTATTATTATTACAAAGCTACCACTACCATTGGATATAAAATTCTGGTCACAGACACCACAATGACGAAACTCTGCTCAACTCTGAACAATTTCAAACTAGATTGTATGCAAACAATTATAAGCGTCATTCGCTCAGTCTAATGTTTTTTGTTTTTTTTTGTCAATGCGTTCAGTATAGATTTTTTGTTATAATTCCATTTTTATTGGCAAAACGGTTTGAAATATTTTTCTTCCTTTTTTGCTTTAATTAGATGAAACTATTCGTAATCATAATTCCTCCGTAACTTCATGATATTTGGTATTTCGTCAATGTTATAATGTTTTGTTTTATTTTGTCCATTTTCATGCTAAAAATAATAAAACAAAATTGTCTGTATGTGAAAAATGCTATTACGAAACGTACGTTTATGATTGTCTATGATTTTCATACATGCTTTACATATCTATGCACACTTTTCATACATGATCACTTAAGTATTCAAGTTTGTGTTTCTTCTCATCGTTAATTGAAATAGCATACTCTCTGTATCTCATGTTTATGATGATTCCGTGTCTTTCTAGTGTTGGTGTAACTTTGCATGTAAGGATCTTCCTGTTTTTGTTTTGTTTCTGTATACATATTAGTTTGTTTTAGCCACATGGAGATTATGTCCAAAAATGCAAGTATTATGTCATCTTCTATTTCCACTGTGAAACGGATTCTAGAATGTAATTCAAATTGAAAATAGATTGAACGATTCCTTTCGTGAACCTTGGCCATGAGAAAAATTTCATCGGTACTTCCTGTTCACCAATAAGCAAATGGGCTATAAGTATTGGTGTCTACTTACAGGAGTAGCACGAAAATTTTCAGAAGAATAATATCTATTCTGTTCGCTTTTTTTTTTTTTTTTGTGTGTGTGTGGGGTGCGGTTCACTGTTATAAAGTCCGACCACATAAGCGAGAGCTGTCTTTGGAAGACCGCCAAGAAAAGTCGATTCATGTTGAAGGGGAAAAAGAAATAAGGCGATGTACGAATCGGTCACCAACACGCGAAATCACGTGCTTTATACGTAAAATTTTCCAACTGTTATACAAGCAAAATAGTTACCACCTTAAAAACTACAATGATCATAAAAGAAAAGTTAATTTTCCGCCCTGTAATAATAAACACTCATCCCACAATACGGAATGATTACTCTATTATCGGAATGGATTCTCCTTCTTTTGACATGCGCAGAAATGTCAAAGGGTCTCGTATCTGTGGGCGTACTATACTTCCAAAGATTGTCACTCGAAAGATGAATGTTATTTTAGGTTGAAGATGATTTGATTAAAGGTTTTATTGTTTTTATTTTTTCACTGTAATTGAACCACTTTTATTTCCAAAATTAGGCGGTACGATTCGAAATCACAGTAGTTTTGATGGCATGAAATTAAATTGTTTATACACAATCCATTAGGGCGTTAATTCAGTTTGATTTCATTCAGGTCATTTTAATAGCCAAATTATGCAAAACAGAATGTCTATACTCCAAGTAGTCGTATGCATGTTTTAGTTTCAATTTTGCCGCTATAGAAGAATGATATTACAAAGCAGCTCCATTTTTATTATTGTCTGTGATGACATGTGCTGCGGACATAATTTGCTTTTGCCTAATTTTGCCAAAATTACCGGTTGAAACTAGATTGAACCAAATTGCATTAAATTCCGTCAGAAAGCTAGAGGTGAATTATTCCATTTAAAATGCTGAGGGAGGTTGAAACAAGACAGAAAATATATATTAAATCAGCAAGCTCTTCTACTTTTTAAGTGCAGTACAGCTCGAAATTGTTCAGAGCCGAGTTTTCGGTATGTTCATGATGTATGCGATATTTACATTCAAGGAGCTCTATTCAAAAATTCATGCAGTGTGTCTAAAATTAGTGTCATGAAATATTGAACCGTTTAAAACTTATGTATTGTAAACAGTTTTGTTTTGTGTATTTTCCCACTTTGGTTAGAGCGAAACCAAAATTGAACCTACTTGACAAAATCTTAATTATTATTTCAATAGGAATTTAATAGATATTTCCGGAGTTTAATAAATACCTGACTTCATTAAATTCCACCCAGTAAGTACTAAATTATTACTGTCTATTTGAATCATTTTGTAAAATTTTGTCATTAAAAGCATTACATTGTAATGCATGAACATATTCATGTGTCCATCGGCAATACCAAATACTGAGATCCATACAGTCAGAAGACGATTACTTATATATGATTATATTTATTTATATATGATTTAGAAACGCCTTGCGACATTTTACACGCATGTTTTTTAATATACCTTATCCAAGAAAAGTTGTAAACTTATATGTTTAGTACTGCGCTTTGGCTGTAATTAGAAACTGTGTTCTAAGAAGCTAAATATGGAACATTTTCAAACCACTTTAAGCTTCCCAATAAGTAGAGTACTGGCCTCACGCCGGGCATTGCAATTAGACTATTTTTTTGCCAATAAATAGTCTAATTTCAATGACAATTGAGATTGCTGGTGAAATTTTTGCATATTTTGCGAACCACACTTTAAAAGTTGGGTTGTCATCATCACATTTGAACCTGTCATTTTTGATTTATGTGCTATAAACATAATTTTGTTTATCTCAATTCTGCTACTACAAAATTGCCTAGGTGTGATTTATTTAGAAATAGATAATTCGACAGATTTTAGTACAGACTCAGAATTCATTAATTCCATCCTACTAGACTGCATTTAATTTCTAATCTTTTTGCCAATAAAATGGTAAATATGTACCACTGTAACCAAAATTGGGGTAGATGTACTTAAAAATCACATTCAAATTTTGTCCATTTCCATCCATCCATCCATTCATAACGAGTTAGTGCTTTGTACATGCAGTATACATGCTTTTGCATGATTTCATATGTACGATCGGTCCGATTGAAACGAAAATTGCGATGACTCGACAAAGTTTTATATTCATTTCAAATATCACATTCCAATGAAATCTATCCAGCTCTCACTGAAAATCTGTATATGGGCGGACAAAACCAATCTGAATTCAACGAACCTATTAAACTAAACACATCTAACATGCCCTAGGTTCAGTTGTTATCATAACGAAGTGTCGTTATATAAAACTACTTTCCCGAATTTTCGTTCGCAAAATGTTTTTAAGGGCTTTCGTTCGTTTTGTCAGACCGTTCGCATTTAATTTCCGACTCAGGCCATGTAGACATTTCGGTTCGGTTTTACTCATTTGCACCACTGAAATTTTCTAAAAGATTACACAAAACAGTCATTCCTCAGTTCTTGTTCATACTCTAAAATGCATCCACTGATCTTATTTTTTTACACTTGAACCATTTTTATTAGCAAAGTTTTGCAAAACGATTGAAAACAATAGTAAATTTTGTTTTGTGACACAACACGAAACATTTCTAAATTACATAGGGCTATCGGTTCACTTGTGATTATGAAGGATAGTACTTTTCTTATTGTTGTATACGCTTATTTGTATTAATTTTTAATCAACAGAATTAAAGCTGACATCCAAATATCACATTTACAAATTTCATATTACAAAGCAGCTGGTTTACAGGATGCAAAGTGGCAGGTGTTTGCACATATTACCATTGAAAGTTTTCTGCTGATATTCTTCTAATATGAATTTAACTTTCCATCAAATTTCTGATATAGCATTGTTGCTGATTTCACCTTTCAATATAGAAAGTTAAGTTCTAAATTATTTTTAACATCTTTGAAATCCGTTTTTGTCGATCTCTTAAAATTTATTTTCATTTCAGATCCTAATTCCGAATGAAACTGGCCAAAGAGTTGGCCGGTTTCATTCGCAAGAGGCTGGGTTTTTCATCCTCAAAGAAGTCCGGCCAGAAGAATACACGGAGTTGCTACATTGACCTTATAGCCTTAGTTGCTTCCCGTAATTTAAAACAACCAGACAGTCTTCCACGAAAGATTCTAAAAGTTCTAACACTGCGACCACCCCGTTGAATTATGAGTTAAAATGGAATGAACTTTGGCCTGAGATGAACTTTTTAGCATTTGATGCTTAGTGTGTTAAAAGAAGGATCACTCTGTTTCATTATTTGAGATTTCTCCGTTCCTGAGTTGTGGTTGGGGAACTTTTACAGTTTGAGTGTTGGAATTACGGCCGAACCAACTAAGTCTGGTTATGTTTTATGAGGTGAAACTCTCGCAGTAACCTTGCGGATTTGTTTATTTTTAATGTTCTTATGGTTCCCTAAATTAGTATATGATATTATGGCAGAAGAAAAAAGCTTATAACGACTAATGTCTCCTCCTATCTTCTCTCCCTCCCTCCCTCTCTATCTCTCTCATGATAATTATTGATTTTTCGTCTTCCCTCTTTCACTGTATTAGCGAGAGCTGTGTTTCTTCATGTTAACGAAAATGAGTTGGCTAATATTCCATATCTAGAAAGGGGGGGGGGAATACCCACTTTTAAATTGGTGGAGATTTTAAATTCCGATTTCTAAAATATCAGTGATTCTCTCAATGATTAATTATTCTTATTGAGCGGTATGGTTCTGCAATAATAACAGCAGTCTATACCTTGGTTTTATCCCCAAAGCAGAAATTAATAAACAGGAGTGGTTAATGAATCACTGCAGTTTACACTTTTTAATATTTGACCCGTGGAGCTTGCGCTTTACTGTCTAACACAAATTAACCTTTATCATAACAAGTTTTCACTGATTAAATCAACTTATTTGTTTAATCTCAGTATGAATATAGTTTTAACGAATATAAAACGAAAGCAACAAAAACACCGTTTACTCCTGTTTTCTTATATTATGCTGATTTTTTTTTTAGTCTTCTTATACCCCAAAAATTAAGTCAGATGTGTACTTTTCAAAAGTGGTGCAGATATTACGTGTTATAATGTAATACTATTTCTCCCGACCTCTGCTTCCGACCTTGTTGCATGTGGCGACTTCGTGCTTTCGGCTGTGCACGTGGTAGTCATGGTTACGTTAAGCTTTCAGTTTGTTTTAGCCTGGTAAACATCCATCTTTGCCGCACTGGGCACCATATTGACTTTCCTTCTCCCATTGGTCTCTGTGTAATGTGTGAAGACTGTCGAGCTTGGTCTGTAGCTCTATGGCTACCCTTCTGAACGGTAATCTGTCGTTATTGAAGGGAAAGCTGCACGTGGTTTTTGCGAATAAGCAGTTTCAAAAATCTTTATTCCTCGCTAAGAACGACCTGAAGCTTTTTTTAAAATTATGTTTCAGTGTAGTTGTAGTGTAGATATCCTCTTTCACGTTTTTCGGAATCCAGTACAGTTAAGTATTTACGAATATTATGAGGCATTCAGCATGCCAAAGATGTCTGAGGTGTTAGCTTTGTGCTCTCTGCTTATATTTTAACGTTGGGGGATGGACTCTATGTTTGGATAAGAAATTGTTTGTTCTGAGTGAGAATATTATCGTAAGGTTACTGAATGACAGGAGAGAAAGGAGAACGCCCTCCCGGGTGGATTAACCTCGGTCGAACCTACTGTGGCTTATGGAAGTGGCCATGGGTAAGTTATCTATTTTTGAGGAGCAGTACGTTGTGATTCGCGAAGGTTATAATTCTACTTTTTTAGTCTTATCGTTGATGTAGCATTTGTGCCACTTACGTAAAAATAGCCCATTGATCTTTTTCTCTTGATTGTTATTTATTGTGATTATGATTATTTTCACCGTGTTTATCATCAGGCATATTAGAACAATGAATACCAATTGGCTATTTTTACAAATATGTTTGTTGCACGCAAATATTTGTCATTGAGTGTTGAATTCTGTGTTATGGATTTCATAACTGATTTTGATAAGAATCCAAAATGACCATAGACATTGGTAATCATGCGGTATTTATAGCAGTATACACCTTTTCTCTTCTTCACAAAGATGTTTTAAAAGCATAAAGATTCACCTACGTTATGCAAAACACAATTTATCCCCCCCCCCCGGAAAATTTGCATTTTGTGAACTACTTAAAAATTAACTGCATGCTTAATATTTGTGTTTATATTTGTCTCAACACTTGAGGTGTGTATTTGAATCTTAAGATAAACACGAAAAACATATAACGAGTCCTTTTGGACTCCTTGGAAGTATCACGTAATAATAATAAATTGTAAAGTGAATATAAAAGAAAGACAGAAAAATTATAAACACATCACGCAAAAGGTTTTTTTTTTTGTATGAAACTATTGACTTAAAAGCTTCGAGGTTAAGAATTATTATTTTTTTACATGTCGTAATACAGAAAACTAACATGTTTTGTGTTACTCCTCCCAACTTTCTAACGAGTTGTGTGTCATAAGGATTACCTCGTCTGTAATGTACAATATACTGTATAGCCAATTCTTTATTACAATACAGGGTGCTTGCTGATGTATGCTGCATCGATATAATATTGTTTATAAATAAGAGTCGGTTTCTTCATCGTACATCGTTTTTCCTTGTCCCATATAGCATCGTTTAGAGAATAAGAGCCATAGCTGAAAGAGAAGTCAGAAAAAGACATAGCGAATCATGGAACAAATTTGTTTCTAATTTAGAACATGATTTATATAAAATAAGACCCAATGTATATAAGTTTTGAAACACTTAAATGCAGATACTAAAGAAAACATAAAATTAAACACCGAATTGAAATTAGAAGAATTTCTAAATTTCTACACAGAATTGTGGACAGATAAATATTTTAAAAAAGACAACTGGCAAACATTTAATGAAAATGAAAAGGAAATAACTAAAGAAGAATTAGAAATCAGCCTGAACGAAACAAGAAACGGAAAATCACCTGGAGAAGATAAGCTAGGTTCCGAACTATATAAATATGCAGGAAAAAGATTCAAAGAAAGACTCCTATTATATACCCTATAGATATAAAATGATAAGTCTTTTTATGTAACGTTTTTGTGTCACGTTTTTTGTCAAGTTATTTGAAACGTTTTGAAACTCAGTGGCAATCCTGAGTGTCGAGTCATCAGAATTCAGAGAGAACCGGCCTACCAGTCCGGAACCGGAATTGGGCGATATAAGCGTCGGGGGGGGGGAAGCCCCCCTAGTTTTTAAATAAAATCTATTCAACTGGCAACCCCCCCCCAATAGAATGGAAAAAAGCAATTGTGATTCCTATCTTTAAAAAAGGTAGTAGAGATGACTACTAAAAACTATAGAGGTATAAGTAATTTTAGTATAATTACTTATACTAAATTTACTTATAGTATAAGTAAATTTAATTTTAGAAGTACAGAATGGATTTAGAAAAGGACGATCATGTATAGACCCGGCCTTTTGCCTAAAATTAATAATAGAGAAAAGAAGAGAATGCAATTTAGAAACAGATATTGCACTTATTGACTTTGTAAAAGCATTTGACAAAGTTTAAAAAAAAGCATTTTATTTGACATATTAAAAAAAAAGACAAATACCAAATAATATCCTAAAAGCTATAAGTATAGATGAAAATAATCAAATACAAATAAGACTAAATCATGAGTTATCATATACGAGAGAGAGATATAAACCAAGGAGTCCGACAAGGATGTCCCCTATCAGCAACTCTTTTTAATATTTATCTAAATGAAATAATAATAAAATGGAATAAATATTTCCATAGTCAAGGTATTAAACTTTCTCCTACTGTGAACTTAAACACTCTCCTTTTTGCCGCCGACCAAATAATAATTACAAATTCTGAAGTTAACTTACAGAAAGCTATTTTAAATCTAAATGAGATATCCAAAGATTATGGTATGATAATATCAACAGAAAAATCAAAAACTATGGCCTTTAAAGGACAAGATCCAGTAAGAACTAAAATAGTATTAGATAACAAGATCTTAGAACAGGTGAATTCATTTAACTACCTAGGATGTATGATCACATATGAAAAAGATATAAACCTAAAAATTGCAAAATATTTAAAAATAACAGGTGTAATTAACTCTATATTTAAAGTAAACCTAGTTCAAAAACAAACAAGACTAAAACTATACAATACACATTAGCCTTACTAGTCTTATTGTATGGAAGTTAAATCTCGACAATAAAACAAAAAGACAAAGATTAATAACAGCAGAAATGAAGTTTTTTTCTCATAAACTTCAAAACTGCAAAGTATACTCTGTTTGATCAAAAGAAACGAAGAAATTATGAAAGAATTAAACCAAGAATCAGTAATAGAAAAAATTAAAAAATATAAACATAAATGGATGGAACACGTTCAAAGAATGAAAATAGAAAGATTACCAAAACAAGCCTTAAAGTACAAGCCATTAGGGAAAAGAAAACCAGGACGTCCTCTTAAAAGATTCAGCGATGATTTCTAAGGCCGGAACAGGTCACGCTAGGCCTAAATCCTTGATATACATGATGATGATGCCGCCATTACATATCCGGAAGCTTAAAATACTGTACTTAAATTGTAGCGTGGCACCAAAAACTTCCTTAAAAATCCTTGCTGCTGCTGTCCAAAAGAGGACAATTTAACAAATGACATTCTCTCTTACACTCATTCCAATTGGTTTTACTTATAGAGAGCGTTTCTACCTCTTTTGCAGGTATTTACATGTGCACCATTATTTTACTTACTTGCTGTCCTCTTCCGTGTTTCCAAAACAACCTCCAGGAGTCTCGGTTTCTTGCATGGCTGGTGAGCTGTCTATATGTTTGTAATCCAGAGTTGACCTTTATAGATGTTATCCATTTAAGTCTTGGTCTTCCTTTTTTTCTTTTTTTCTTTTAATCTTGCATACAGAATGAGGTTGGGTAGCCTTTTTGATGGCATTCTCTCGACATGTCCGTTCCATTGAAGTTGTCTTTTGATTTTTTCTATTAATGAGTCTGTATATTTTAGATCTTGTCTTACAGTTTCATTTGTTTTCTTTTCTGTCCATTTTGTTTTATTTATTTTTCTGAGACATTTCATCTTGAAAGCCTCCAGTTTTTGTATCTCTATCTTTTTGAGTATCCAAGTTTCTGAAGCATTATAGCGCAGTGGGTATTATAATTGCATTATATAATTTTATTTTTAGAGGTTTGGAGATTTTATTATTTTTCCTAGCTTATTAAATGATGACCATGCAGTCGATATTCTATGTTTAATAGTGGTCATGGTATCTAAATGTTCTGTTATTACTGTTCCTAAATAGTTGAATTTTAACTTGTTCAATTGTTGATCCATTCAAGGAGAAGTTTAGTTTTCTTCTTTTTTTTTTCAATTATCAAGATTTTTGTTTTGCCTGTATTTATGGTCATCTTGTATTCTTCAGCTGTATTGTTTAGTTTGGTTATTAGGTTCACCATCTTTTCTTTTGTGTCCGTTATTATTACAATGTCATCTACATATTTTATGTTATTAAGGTTATAACCATTTAGGTTGACCCCTTTTTCTCCTTCCAATGCTTAGTTAACCATATCTTCTAGGTAGATGTTAAAAAGGTGTGGGGAGATGTGACATCCTTGGGCTACTCCTTTACTGATGTTTATTTTATCTGTTGTAATACTGTTGAATTTAATCATTGCTTCAGTGAGGCTATAATATTTTTCTAAGAAGTCTAGGGTATCTTCATCAATTTGTTTCTATTTTAATATTCTTAATAAAGTTACTCTGTTTATTGAGTCGAATCCCTGTTTAAAATCTATAAAACAGTAATAGATATTTTTGTTATGTTCCCAGTATAATTCTGCTAGTCTTTGTATTACGAAGATCTGGTCCAGTGTGGAGCGATTCTTTCTGAAGCCTGCCTGTTCTTCACTAAGAATGATCTCATATGGTCTCTTTATTTTGTTCTGTAATACTCGTAAATATTTTGTAAGCATGGCTGAGTAATATGATTGGTCTGTAATTTTTAAAATTTTTCTTATCAGCTTTCTTGTAAATTGGTATGATAATTCCTTTTCTCCAATCTTCTGGTATTTCTCCTGATTTAATGATTTCGTTGAAAAGTGTGGTAAGGAATTTTAAAGTTGTTTGCTTTCCTTCTTTCCATAGTTCTGATGGAATTTGGTCTATCCCTGGTGCTTTGTCAGATTTCGTTTGCTTTAGAGCATTCTCCACTTCCAATGAAAGGATCAGTAAGGTATCATGTCTTGAGTTAGTGTGGACCTTTGTTATTAGCCATTCTTTTACTAAAACTGGTAACCATCATTTTTTTACTTTCCTCTGAAGCCTATACGAACATCACCAAAAAGCTACTCAGTATCCATTCACAGTTCAACTGTGACCATTCGAGCTAGCTTATTCTTATAAAGCGATTATAATATATGAGAGAGAGAGGGAGGCTAGTATAGTAAACTATGGGTTGTATAGCACATTATGTGCTTTATCTCTCTCTAAATTGTGGAATTTAAGAATCGATATGCCATTCGTGCTCGATAAAACAATAAAAAAAAAAGTTTTCGAGAGGGAAAAATCCAGTTTTGCTTTCAGGATTAGTGGTAAGATTGCTTGCAAACTTACCACTAATATTCGTCTTATGTTTGTCAGAATCTGAACGCAGAATTTTCTAACGAGCTTACGGATTACCTCCTGTATAATATACAATGTGATATATAGCCAAATCCTTAATACAATATAGGTACTTGCTGATGTGTATTGCTTTGAATTATGCTACATCGATATAATATTGTAAATGTGCATAGTTTTACCTTGTTCGATTTAAGCATTCTTTTGAATATAACGCTTTATTATTTAAGTATAAAGCTTTATAATCTGAACGGTGCTATATCGCTGAATTTCCTATAAGCTATGATTAAAAATCAAGAAAAATTAATACAACGGAATCCTTACGGTTGAAGTTTTATTTGCATAAAATGTTTGCATTGGTATCAAAGGCATTTTCAGTTTGAATTTAAAAAATTTACAAGGTACGGACACCTTAATTGAAGAATCAGCAATACGAACATGCCACACGGGAATAAAGTACAATAGCTCGGTCCAAACTGCTCAAAGTTCTAACGGCCTTTTATGCGAAGAACATCTCTTATAAGGGGCAGCTTAAGCCTATCAGATTTATTCAGATTACTGCGATATAACATGGTTTCGTAGCTTTCTTTATACAACCGTCCAATAAGAAAACGGATGTTATGTAGAACTGAAGTCTTTTTCCAAAGAATCTTGTATTATGTGGTAAAAGGCAATTTTCTGATTATTCAAGATCTAGTTCAGTGGAATAAACAGACAATGATGATACCTTCAGTTGGGATGATGTGTGGGGAAACTTAATACCTACCATGTCCACCCTCCTAGATTGCGTGGTCTCTCAAAAATGCATAAGGGCAGCTGTTACGACCTGCCCTAATTTGGTACAAAGTCGCAAAGCATCTCTCTAGTTTACTAATATCCTGCACAGATTAATATACATCTTTCATCAAAAACAGTCTCGTCTTTAAAGAAAAAAATCTCGAAACTTTATCTTAGTCCAAATGACCTCTTCATTATTCTTGATGTTGTGTCTCGCTCTTCACGAACATTCTGTTGGATGAAACATTTGAGTTACTTCGACAGTACTTCATTGCAGATATTGTTCATCTTTTCGATTTTGTCATTCAGTTTGGCTACTTTAAATATCAGAACAATTTTACTACTAGCAAATTGCCAGTCTGGTTAGCCGAGGGATTAAAGTACCTTACTGGCTCTCCAACCAACAGGCTCTGGGTTAATCCCGTGATAGATATGGATGATAATGATTATCTTTGGATGTGAGTTCGCTATCTCGCTTCTTGGAGGTCTGAAGCGGCTTGAAAAAGGTCCATAATATTAAAAAAAATAATGAAAAAAAAAAGAACCATACTCCACTCATGGTATTAATATATTATAGTTTACAACATTTTGTGGATGAAAAAATATGGACGGATCGCCATGGATCGTCCTCTTTCCTCTCTCCTAGAGAATTGCTTTATGGAATGGTTTTAATAATGACTACACTATAACATCAACCCTTGATCGTATGGTACAGATACGTGGATGATATCTTTTCAGTATGACAAAGTTCCTCATCTTAACAGCTCATGATAATAATGATAACAATAATGTTAGTATTGTATATTATAATAATGTATAAAGTTATTATTATTATTATATATTACTAATTTATTCTATTTAATACCGAGACTTCCGGCACATGCATCTTGTTAAATATCGCTATGTCTTTTTTATCCCATTCCAGTTCAAAAGAATTTGTGGTATGGTATAAGTTAGTCTCGCATGTAGCACGAGTTGGTAAGAGTAGTAGTGTGCAGTTTTCCACTGGGCTAATAAGAGTGGGTCCTGTCGCTGTAGACATCTTACATCACACATCCATCTCTTTCCTCGAGCTACTTTTTTTCCCCTTTAGTATATAAAGATTTAAATTATGAAATAAATCAGTTACTAAACTTATAATTACTAATAATAATTCTTTAACAATATCTTTAATTTATTATACTTTATTAAGCTATCACAGAATGTTTAATTTATTTTATGACAGTCTCACCCAGAAAAGCTTGCATACCTGTGGCACATTAGTATAGGATGTATAGGCTGTGTTGGGTAATTTGGGAACCTTGTTCTAGAGATCATGTACGGTACATTTTCAAGATACTTCAGGCTTCTAGTAATCAGCACGGTTATTATAATAATAATAATAATATTATTAAGAGAGATCTCCAGGGAGGCCACATACTATACGCACCAGCACCAATGGCAATCCATTCCAATCATTTTAACACTCTCCTTTGCACTCTCTCTTTCCAGTATATCAGAATCACAACGGAGACCAGACCTGTGCGCAATAGTCCAAGTGAGGTCTTATCAAGGCCTTTTAAAGAGGCAAAATAACATCCTTATCTTTACATGTGAAAGTTTGTTTCAGCATTGCAATTATATTTTGAGTTGTATTTGCAATCTTTACTACATGACCCCTGAACTTCAACTTGTTATCTACTAACACTCCAATATCTCTAGTCTTATCGGTTTCTTCTAGCATAATCCCACCAATATAATACGACATAGAATATCTAATCGCGCCAAACTCCAGTCCATAGCATACAGCGTCAGTTTGGTCAACTAGATCGGTGTATAAACGTTTATTTTTCACTTGGTTAGAGTATAATAAATTTAGTTTAATCCTTTATTTAGTTTAATCCTTTATCCAAGTGTGAGCAAACAAAGTTTGCGCCTGAAATTATCTTTAGGACTGGGGTAAGGTGGTACAATACCAGGGAAACTCATTGCAAAGGTGGAGCAAGCTACCAACACTCTTGTCTAAGTATCTCCTATAATGCAAAACACATCTCCTTGCGGATATGTCTAATGTTATGCATAAAGGGAAGGGCCACTACCCAGACTAGTTTCGACCTTTATTGAGGTCTCTTCAGTGGGAGCCAGGCCTAAGCTGAGATACCAGGCAGAAGCATTCGCAGGTCATCTCTACCTATAGGAGTTGCCAAATGGTGTGCCACCCTTTTTTAATAAATTACTCTGGATTTAGAGAAAGATGTTGAAAGTTTATTTTTCACTTGGTTAGAGTATAATAAATTTAGTTTAATCCTTTATCCAAGTGTGAGCAAACAAAGTTTGCGCCTGAAATTATCTTCGGGACTGGGGTAAGGTGATACAACACCTGGGCAACTCATTGCAAAGGTGGAGCAAGCTACCAACTGAGATACTGAGACAGGAGTGTTGGTAGCTTGCTCCACCTTTGCAATGAGTTGCCCTGGTGTTGTACCACCTTACCCCAGTCCTGAAGATAATTTCAGGCGCAAACTTTGTTTGCTCACACTTGGATAAAGGATTAAACTAAATTTATTATAGATCGGCTGTATCTTTCTGAATCTTAAGTTTTAGCCATATAATTTGTTATCCGCATGTCTGCATTCAATATAGTGAACTTAGATTGCATCTTCATGAGTCTAATATTTCTTTCTTTCTCTGTTTTTTTTTTAATCAGCCTAAGGAATTACATGAACACAGTTATGTAAACGCTTTTCATATATACCAAGTAAACATCATTCAAAGCGAAATCAATATAAATGCGTTTTATAAGTCTAGTTTAAGGGAACCAACGAAACCGATATTGTTGGAATTTGTTTTTACAAGGGCTTATGGCTGTATTTAAATCTGAAGCGTGTTATGTAGCATCCCTGTTTTTATTTTTTCTCTGGTTCAGCTGTTTCCACCCGTCACTCACTTATCTCTGCATATCTATCAGTGTACACAGAGTGCTTGTTAAATAACGATACAGAATTCGTATAAAAGTAAAGAGCAGCTAGAAGAAGATCAGTCATTTGTTTATTTTCGATAATCTCTCCTTAACTAAATTCAACGTTTACATCGTTCATAACGTTCATCGTTCGAAACACAGCTGATAAGCATCTAAGGATATTAATCTCGTCGGTCACACTCTTCTGGATGGCTTCCACTGAGTCAAACCGACATCTTTTGAATTTTGTTTTCAGGTTTGGAAAAAAAAAAAAAAAAAAACAGTCTGCCGGGTCCAAATCCGGCGAATACAGAGGGTGTTCGAACACTGTGGTAATTTGGAAGCAAGAAACTATTTCATGTTTAATGCATTGTTGTGCAGCAACAACTAGATGTTTGTTTGACTTCCCCCCTCCCCTTTCACTGGACTCATGCGCTGATTCAGAGGTTGCGCGACACAGAGATAGTACTGGCTGTTGACTGTTTTCTCCTCCAGAACAAATTCTTTATGAACGATTCCATGAATATCGAAGAAAACAATCCGCATTGTTTCTACTCCCAACTTCTGCACTCGAACCTCTCATGGAGACATCAGCGATCGTCATTCCATGTTTTACCATTTTGTTTACGGGTCATACTGGAAGTACCACGATTATGGTCTATTTCAAATTTTTGACACTAGGCACTAACACCTTCTCAATGACGCTGGAGCTAATGAAACAATCGCAACGCATGTGCTCGTTGGAAAGAGCACACCCCAGCGGTTGAAATGTACTGTTTTGTTCCATTTCTATTTACAAAACGTCGTAAAAAATCCGCCTTGTTATTTAAACAGGCATACTGTATATGTTGAGATTAATGAGGGTATGAAAGAAAACCGTAAACATGGTTATTGTTGCTTTTGTTGTAACATATTTATTAGCAGTATGTATAACTTCCTATTTTGGATAATATATGTAATGCAACAAAATAGTTTTTACATTTTCCTGTCCTATGAACCTTTTATTATACCGATAAAAATAAAATATCACACTAAGTTATCATTTTCTAATACGTAGTGTGATCATTTACGTATAACAAGCAATCGTTGATTGTCTGTAGAATATATGAGAAATCAGTTTTGATACTCTGTCTCAAATATCACGATATAAGTTTGAATTTTTGCATATGCATGACGTAATGCTACTTTTCCCCACCCCCTTTAAATTTATGCTGCACTTGGAGATATGCAGAAAAGTGAGCATCCAACTAAACCTATAAGTTATTTCGTAAGACATTGTGTATTTTTGTAGGGTTTCTAAATGCTATTTTGAACCGTTGTTAATTTTAGTGCGTTTTTGCGCTCTGACGACTCCATGTTTTCATTTGTACAGTGTACATGGCTTGCTGCCGAATGAAGTCGTAGTAATGTGCTTGCGCCACGCCGTCTGTATGTCTAGCAGTACTTTGTGACGACTCTTAAATTTAGCGCCAAGGATAAGACTGTTGAGATTGACTAGCACCTAGAATTGGCATTGTTTGGTGAGGGGGATAAAAAGATGGGTTGGGTCGAAAACTTTTAGACTTGGCCTTGTTGCATAATGGAACCTTATGCAATAAAGTAAGCGCTTTAGCATTGACCTCAATTGTTAATACTGTATTTAGAGAATCGTTATGTTACACAAAAGTAGTAACAATATAAGGGAAATATGAATTCCTTTAATGCACCAAAATTTATAATCCGTAGTTTTTAAGAATGGTGCCTGCAAGAATTTATCCTAGAAAGATTTTGTAAAATCTTCTCATATTCGAATTCAAGTGAAATGACTTTCGTTGAACTTGGTTGTCAGGCCCAGTGGGAAAGGATTATCTTCATCAAGAGAATGATGATACACAACAAGTAAAATAATTCAACACACGATGTAAAGAACTAAATAATAAAAATGCTTTAAAAATAAGCAAAATATCAAAATTAAAAAAAATATATATATTTCCGAATAATTGTAGAATATAGTACATGAATGCGGATAAACCTGCGATAAAATAGTTAATGAAAATCATATTTCATCATCAAATTCCTGATATGTACTTTCAAAGGGTATACACGATACTATAATAATACTACTACATGAAAGGTTACATTATATTCATTTTAATATAATTCTATCAACAATCCAATATTGTCAGACCTTATATTTTATTCTTCTGAACCACTCCTAACTATATCACTCCACCTAGATTTGGTCTCCCTCTGTTTCTTTATCCTATCAACATGGCGTCAAACACCTGTTTCGCTGATCTTTTTTATTTCTTTTTATTTCAGTGATCGTACCATCTGAGATTAGCTCTACTCACACATTCCTGAATGCTAACAATATCCTAATTTCCTTCCTAATATCTTTTAATATGATTCTGTCATTGACGCCATCTGTTCACTCCCATAATTTTCCCCAGAACTCGTATCCGTGGTCCTTGGTAAATTGTTTTATTTCTACCCAGCTCTCGGATCCATAAGTCAAACACTGTCCTATATGTAGCCAGTTTAGTGTTTTGACCAATTTCTCTATTATACTGATGAACTATAGCCAGTAATTATCGGCTGCAAGCTCTGTATTACTTAAACCTTGGTATTTCTAGCCTAGCTCCCACTGACGAGACCTCAATAAAGGTCGAAACCGGTCTGGGTAGTGGCCCCTTGCCTTTAATGCATAGCATCATACATCACCACCAGGAGATGTGCTTTGCATTAAGGGTAAATATTAAGAATAGTGATCAGAGCTTATTCCACCTTTACCACGAGTTGCCTAAGACTTGCACTACGTACTGGTCACCCAGACTTCCACTACTTGCATGCGCAAACTTGACTTACTTGTCTGTTTGCTTACTTGGGAAGTGGATTAAAACCAGGTTTAAAATAGCTTGGTATCTTTAACATATATATACACACACTCCTTTTTTGGTATGGTAACCGCGTAAAATAAGGCCATTCTTGAAATCGTGTCAGCTTTTTTTTTTCGGTTCCATGAAAAATCACCGAAAAGAGTTATTCGAAAGGCGGTTCATCGAACGAAAATTAATCGAAAAAACCAATTCGTCGAATAAACAATTTATCGAAAGAGTAATTTCCTTGCAAACTATTGTTTAAAAGTGTTCGGTCAATACCCAACTACTCAAGATACAGACAACAACATATATAAGTAGTCATTGAGATGTAATAATTTTTTTTTTTTTTAGAACAAATTTTCTGTAAGTATACATACTGCTTCATTGTGTTCATAGGGATTTATTTATAGACAACAAATTGCGTTCTACTTAATTTTTTCACCACAACAGTGGTCAGATTGAAATCAAAACTGACAAATTTTAATATAGATCTTAACTACAAAATATTAAGATCTATATTAAAATTCTGCTCTTTTAAGATCTATGTAAATATTGTTA
Source organism: Typopeltis vanoorti (assembly GCF_054136105.1). Lineage (NCBI taxonomy): Eukaryota > Metazoa > Arthropoda > Arachnida > Uropygi > Thelyphonidae > Typopeltis > Typopeltis vanoorti. The sequence continues at coordinate 70,727,877 of NC_143555.1, forward strand.
ATATTTACATAGATCTTAACAGATCTATGTAAATCTTATATAATAAATGTTAAGATCTATATTAAAATTCCGCTCTGGCTGGACAAAATTTCATCCAGCCAGAGCGGAATTGCTAATATCATTTCAAACTTCTTTACCAAAATATAATAAAAACGATCCTGTTGGAACTAAAACTGTCGAAATATATAATTTCGACACATTGTTCCTTTGTAGCCCCGAATATAGTTGAACTGAAAAATGGAACGGTTCGACAAATTTTTGTAACAATTTCAAATACCAAATCTGAGTAAAATCCATCCCATATAACTGGTGCGTGTGTGCGTGCAAGTCACATACTAATACTACGAATAATAATAATAACGGAGTCTGTAGTTCAGTCAGTATAAATGAAGCTCTTTAGTTGAGAGGTTTGGGTTTGATGACATGAATAATTATTATCAGTCCTCTTCAACTGAAGGCAAGTTAGCAGGCATCATACAGAGCTGGCAGGGATTTTCCTCCTGGAAACAAACCAGTCCCGTGAACATTTACAGGCAGAAAACACTTATCAAACAAGAAAGACAATAGGAAATCATGATGTACTATAATTATTCCCTAGTAATGTAGCATTGCTAACCCACCAGTCATTAGGTTGATGAGGGGGAATAATAATAACCATTATTATTACTACTACTAACAATAATAATAATGCCCCTACTACTACTAATAATAATTAGTAATAGGTGCCTTTAATTAGGAACGTAAAGATTCCATGCGATAAAGTATCCATGTCGATATAAAGATTTTTTACATAATCTTTTCCAGATTCTGTAAAACACGCGAAACGTATGTACTGACTGAAAGGAACATCTCTGCAAAAAAGAAAACAAAGAAAAATTACCACACACACACACACACACACACAAATCTAATATATATAAAGGGGATATCATGGTAAGCTCCGACTGCATCACAAGTTAATCCAATAAAAACTACAGTTCTTTTTGATAAATACACTTCACATGTCTTACAATTCATTTTCGATGAACTGTTTATTTGATGATTTTGAATTTTGATGAATCGTTGGTTTTAGACGAATTGCCTTTCGTTATATTGTGTTTTCGATCAATTGCTTTTTCGAGGAACTGCCTTTTGATTAATTTCTTTTTCGATTAACTGTTCTATGAACTGTTTTTCGATCTTGGGTTTATTCAATTAATTGTTTTCGGTGAATTTTCTGGATACCCTTTATTCAGCTAAAAGCTAGTTGGCCCGTTTTATTCGAAAGTTGAGGGTTGTTTCATCAGCAAAACAGAATGACTCTCTCGAAGTACACAATATTTGCACACGTAATTTATTATTATTATTTTATTATTATTATGCCATGGTATTATTTCACCAGTTCATAGAGGTCAAATTCATGTATTTTATAGAGCACCTTTTCTGGCTTGTTATAAAGTTCGTGTTTAAGAATATTCATACAAGTTAGTAAATGCAGTGATGATGCTTCCTCGATAATATAAGCACACGTAATATACTGACCTGATTATTTACTTGCTTTGACTGTTTAAACAAATTGTGCAACAGATCTTACCTGTTGCACAATTAATAATAATAATAATAATAAACATTACTTTACCAAAAGAAGCAAGATGGGCCTGATGGGTATCCACCCTACTAGAATTGTACAATTCTTCCAGTAGGGGGTAGGTCCTAGAAGAAATGTATATTCACAGTCAAAATTTTAGTATTAAAATTTGATTGTGAATAAATGAAGAGGAAGTAATGAAATAAAGAGTCAAAAGGCTTGAAGAGGAAGTATATTACCATAACATCAATTAGTGAGAAACATTCTTACACTGAAAAGTTTTTATAAAAAAAAAAAATCTTTGCGGATATTAACATGCATAACTGTTACTTTCTCACAATGGCATTATCCATGAACGGTATGATTTCTCGAAATCTCAATCGAGCGGATCAGAGAAAGAAAATGAATATGGCTTCACTCCTGAAAACATACCAAAATGATTCTAAGCTTGCTAGGCCAAAATATATATCAAATAAATAATGGAAATTTGTTAGAGAATTAAGGATTTGCCTCGAAACCCACTGCTGGAGGAAGATAATCCCTTCCCCACAGATGAAAATAAAACTACGAAAGTGCGTGTAACAGCTGTCGAACGGTAGCGACAGTAATTTTTTTTATGCGATTCTCAACCAAGTACATTAGTCCAGTGGGTGGATATGTGAGATAATTCCATGTGAAATACCGTATATGCCTGAAGATGTCTGATGTAAAAAAAAAAAAAGAAAGAAGAAAGAGGTAACTATTAACTGTTACTTTTATGTTTAATTCTTCCAGTTTCACAACTTCTTTTCAGCTTAATTCATTTAAAACCCGAACACTCATTTCAACCAGAAATATGATAAAAGAGCTTATTGCAAGACAATATCACAAGACATGTAAGAATAAGTTTAAACAAAGAATCATAGTTCAAACCGTAGTTCTCTAGTTTTCGAGCAATCACCGTGTCGTTATTAGTAAAGCGAGGGCAGTTTGGCTACCTTTCACTGGTGCTAATTCTATCTTTCTAATTCACTTGTCTAGTTCGTTTCGAGGCATGCTGTAAGCAATTTCAATGAAATTATATCCCATTGTTTTACATCTCTCTCTCTCGATGAACATGAACAATATTATATCCACGAAATTTCCATCGTTCTCTTCCTCCAGCAGTTTGAATAATTTGTGTCGGTGCTCTGTTCTGCTGTGTCTTGTATTATTGAGTTATTTTGAGAACATCGAACACTATCATAGTGGAAAAAGGAAATACAGAGCGCGAGCTTATGTTTCCTTGAGCGTTTCAGTAACTGATTACTGACAAAATGTAATCTATTGTGCCGAATTTCTTCAGAAGCATTTTCGTGTTCATAGTTATTCATCTAGATTCCACGAGCTGGATGCCTACTGAAGTCATTAGTTGTGGGCCTTCGGGTTATGAGCTTTTCATACAACAAGGTGGTGCACAAAATAGAACATTTTCATCGGTAAACCTAAGTTACACACAAGCAATAATTTAAACAGTTAAAAGAACCGTTTGCAGCAAGAATTATACTCCAGTTGAAAATTGTGACGAGTTTTTTCTATAACAATTTTGCATTTGCGAAGGAAAATGTAAATTTGTGGGGTTTATTTTTTTAAACAATTTAATATCTGTTCAGAAGAGGGATATTGAAAGCGTAACTTACTGTTATTTTTCAGCTACGGATGCCATCAATCAGACGGAATCATACTTACAATGGGCCGCCTTCTTTATATGAGTATCAAATGTATTATTAATTTATTAAATTAATCTTGTATAAAATGTTGGGGTTTCCTAAAATAATTTCACGTAGCTCCTAAGTAACAACAGTAAGCGGAAAATAGCCAACACAATCATGGAAACACAATTCTTACCCCTCATTCCTCCTCTTGGCATGTCTTACTATGGTAGATATATAGATGATATTCTACGTCAGTGGTTCAGAAACTTTTTTTCACACTGTGGCGCATTTAGCAATGCATATTTCTGTCACGGCACACCTGTGTTCTTAATGCTGGACTAGTTTTACAGTTACACTATATTAACTATATTCAAATTCCATTACAGTATATCTTTTAAATAGTAAGGTATGACAAAAATGAAAAAAATTAAATGAATTTAAAATTTTTACACCATTTATATTAATCATACATGATTCTAGACGCCGCACAGCCCTTAACCAATCATGTTAACCCAAACAGCCCTTAATGATGTAATAATTGTCACATTACTTGGCCGATCGGTGGCGCTTTAGTTTTACATTTGAGACAAAATAAACTAATTAAAAGAAACACATGTATTAACCACAGTGAAAATTATCATCATCATCATACGTATCAAGGATTTAGGTCTAGCATGGCCTGTTCCGGCCTTAGAAGTCATCGTTGAATCCTTTAAGAGGACGTCCTGGTTTTCTTTTTCCTAATGGCTTGTACTTTAAGGCTTGTTTTGGTAATCTTTCTGTTTTTATTCTTTGAGCGTGTTCCATCCATTTATGTTTATATTTTTTAATTTTTTCTATTACTGGTTCCTGATTTAATTCTTTCATAATTTCTTCGTTTCTTTTGTGATCAAATAGGGTATACTTTGCAGTTTTTCTCATAAACTTCATTTCTGCTGTTGTTAATCTTTGTTTGTCTTTTTGTTTTATTGTCCAGATTTCGCTTCCATACATTACCGGTCTTAATGTATTGTATACTTTTAGCCTGGTTTGTTTTTGAACTAGGTTTGGTTTAAATATAGAGTTAATTACACTTGTTATTTTTAAATATTTTGCAATTTTTACGTTTATATCTTTTTCATTTTCATATGTGATCATACATCCTAGGTAGTTAAATGAATTCACTTGTTCTAAGATCTTGTTATCTATTACTATTTTAGTTCTTGCTGGATCTTGTCCTTTAAAGGCCATAGTTTTTGATTTTTCCGTTGATATTATCATATCATAATCTTTGGATATCTCATTTAGATTTAAAATAGTTTTCTGTAAGGTATCTTCAGAATTTGTAATTATTATTTGGTCATCTGCAAAGAGGAGAGTGTTTAAGTTAACTGTAGGTGAAAGTTTAATTCCTTGATGTAAATTTTTACTCCATTTTATTATCATTTCATTTAAATAGATATTAAAAAGAGTTGCTGAGAGGGGACATCCCTGTCGGACCCCTTGGTTTATCTCTCTTGTATATGATAGCTCGTGATTTAATCTTATTTGTATTTGATTATTTTCATATATACTTGTGATAGCTTTTAGGATATTATTTGGTATTTGTCTTTCTTTTAATATGTTAAATAATGTTTCTTTTAACTTTGTCAAATGCTTTTTCAAAGTCAATAAATGCAATATGTGTTTCTAAATTATATTCTCTTCTTTTCTCTATTATTAATTTTAGGCAAAAGGCTGGTTCTATACATGATCGTCCTTTTCTAAATCCATTCTGTACCTCTAGAATAAAGTTTTCGGAATATTTCATTAATTTGTTATTTAAGATTCTGCTATATATTTTGTAACAGGAATTTAGTATACTGATACCTCTATAGTTTTTAGGGTCATCTCTATTACCTTTTTAAAGATAGGAATCACAATTGCTTTTTTTCCATTCTATTGGGGGGATACCAGTTGAGTAAATTTTATTTAAAAATAAGATTTAAAAATAATAAGTGAAAATTATTTAATTGTAAATATTTCATCCTAAGTATCTTAAGGATGATTTCATTCTAAGATACTTAGGATGAAATATTTACAATTAAATAATTTTCACTGTGGTTAATACGTGTGTTTCTTTTAATTATGATCTCACCACATGTTTCGTTATTTAAAAAAAATAAAAATAAACCAATGTTAAATAAATATTAGGCTGGCGAAAGTTTTTAAAAATTATTACTATTATTTTACTGGTATCTCAATGTAGTTTGCAGACTCATCGCGGAAACCAAACTGTCCACACAATATCTATCATATCTCTTCTTGAACTCATTGACAGGCGACGCACTTACAACTGAGTCAGGCATTCCATTCATTCACCACTCTCCAAGCGAAAATTGTAGTCTCACACTCTTGTTAACCACACTATCACTTAATTTCCAGGGATGCCCTCTTGATCTTCCATTATCCCACTGCTGAAATATTTCCGCTGCATCAATCTTATAAAAACATTTTAGTAACCTAAATGTTTCTATCATATCCCTTCTTCACTGCCAATTCCACAAACTCTCAATCTATCAATGTAGGGAGTATTCCTAACACCAACAATCAGCTTGGTCACTCGACCAAGTTGGTAGTGACCAATTTTTTTTTATACAAATATAATTGTTTAAATGGACAAACGTGCGCTATAATTTAGACGAAAATATTTTTTACTATCAAAATTTGGCGACACCGTATGCGAAACACAGCTCAACGTACGTATCGGGAGCGAGAATGCCATTCATAAATTGTTTCTTTGAAGTCTTTTAGTTGTAGATTAAAATAATCTATCGCCGATCAGACCATATCTCTAGTATTAAGGTACATTTATCTGATCAAAATTATCTGCACTCCGGCTCATCCCTTAATGCAGGTATTAATATGGAATCGGTCCAGTCTTCTGGAGTCTTGCTACTAGATTTTGGTACGTTGCAATAATTCCTTTCCTTTTTTCCAGAAGAGCATTAGTAGGGTTGGTCACTGATGTTGAGCAGTTCGACCTGGCTCGCAATTAGCGTTCCAGTTCATCCCACAGGTGTTCCATAGGATTGAGATTATGGCTCTGTGCAGGTCAGTCATATTCTTCAACACCCATCTCATCAAACCATTCTTGCACAGCCCACGTCGCTTTGTAAACAGGGAAATTGTCGTGTTGCTTCAGGAAAGGGCCTTCATCGAACTGTTGCCATAACTTTGGAAGCACAGAATTTTATGGAATGTCATTATAGGCTGTAGCGTTAAGATTTCCCGTCACCGGAACTAGGGGATCTTGCTCGAACCATGAAAAATGACCAAAGTCAGGAGGAGGTAGCCAAATGGTTACATATTAGTCGTTCCGTGGTTCACAGACTGTGGAAGACTGTGGAACCAATTCCACCAGTGACAAATAGCATCCCGGAGATCCAATGAGGGAAGGCTACTGGCTATCACCGCAGTGGGTGACTGATGTCTCCGATTATCTGCTTGCCGAAACAGGAGTGCTATTCCTAATCAGCTATAATCTGACCTCGCGTCGACTGCAGGAACATTGGTATAGGCTTACACTGTGCGCAGAACGCTTCACGAAGGCGGTCTGTATACTAGGTGACCGTTAGTTTGCCACAGAAGAGAATGTTTGAGATGGACCGAGCTCCACTTCAACTGAACCTAAGATCAATGGGGATTGGTATTATTTACAGACAAGGGACTTCTCTGCAAAAATTTGCCATCTACAAAGCGAGCGATACCAGGCATGAAAGCCTCGGTAGTTCAGTCAGTATGGAGGAAGCGTTTTGGTTGGAAAGACCTGGGTTCGATTCCCGTCAGTGGCGTGAAGAACTTTTATCTGGTGTCTTTCGACTAAAGGCGAGTTAGCCAGTCTCATACGGAGTAGGGTTTTTTCTTCCCGAAACTCGGGCTTTTCGTCCCTCGTCAGGCTCTGTGCATAAGTCGGTTGAGATTTACGCGTGTAAGGTCGCATCATTTAAAATGCCGACCTCAAATAGAATTGGTAGAAGGCACAAGAAGAAGAAAGTGATACCAGGCATGCTCTAATCTGAAAGAACCAGGAACATGTTGTCTACTAATGCTGTTCTGGAAGAAAGAAGCGAATTATTGCAACGTACCAAAATCTAGTAGAAAGACTTCCCAGAAAACTAGAGACTGTTATAGCAGCAAAAGGTGGACTGATTCCATATTAATACCCGTGAAAGGGATACTTATGGTGGGAGTAGTGTGATGGTTTGGAGAGGCGTCTCGACGCATATAGGTCAGTGCGTCTTGGACGCACTGACCTATATGCGCTTCCTAGGCCCTTGAATGCTGAAACTAGACAGACGAGGTTCTGGATCCCTATGCGCGTTCGTATGTGGGTGAAATGGGGAGACGTTATCCTACAAGACGATTTCCTTTATCCAACTCAGCCGTAACATTATTATAAAATATGAGCATATGAGCAAATTACTCGGACATGATTCCCTGCCCCTTAGTACATCCGTGCTGTTTATTTCGAAGTATAACTTGTCTGTCAACTCATTCATGTATACGAGTGCTTATCAACTTTTCTAAAATATTCACTACCACTCTAGTCATAATGAGAGATCAGTAGTTAGATACATCCATTTTTGCACCACTGTTGTGCAGCAGGGCTATCATAGATTCTCTCCATTACTTCAGGATCTTTCCTGCGCTAACTCAAATTGTCCAACTAGGTCAAAGTCCTAATTAATGTTCATTTCAGCTGAACATTCCTTTAGTTTACCTGCTGATATCCAATCTGTTCCTATTGCCGAACTTTTGTTCCAGGTTATTCAATAGATCTAGAACCCCTCATCACTTTCTCTATGTTGCATAGACGAAATTAGTGGGTCTTAGTGAAGTGAGCGCTCATCATTTGAACATTGGCTGTAAACACAAGCTTAACCGTCAAGTTGCTCTTCTACTTTTTATTCCTTTTTTACTTACAGCATTACAATTAAAATTCTTTGGTGTTGCTTTTAGTCTGCACGGCTAATTTCTTTTCATACTCTGGCTTTGCTTTCCATACACAACTCGTAACTTTCCTGGTTTGCTATTTATGTATTTCATAAGTCCTTTCATCATTATTCTCACGATATTCTTTTCACATCAGCTGCTGCTTTTGGATCTCTCTTGTTTAATAAGGTTGCGCATCCATTTCACTTCCACCCGATTTGTTCTTCACAATCTCGGGATACGTTTATATACTGTATTATTTATGTATCTTTTTACTGCATTCCATGCACTGATGATGGCCTTTCCATTCAGTAACTGATACCACGGATAGAGAGATTTTTAATTCTCTATGGAGGCAGATTCATCAAGAGAGGCCACAATATTGCCTACATTGGCTGTTATAACGTTTATTGAATTCATTTATACTATCCTCTGCACTCGCGTCTTCAGTGGGAAGTCATTCCAATCACGCACCGCTATATGAGAAAAAAAAAATTAGCTCATAATTCTCACCTCATTCTTTACTGCATTTATTCTTCATTTCTATGATGTCTTCTCCCCATTTTCCATAAAAATGAAAATTCTATCCACTGATATCCTATATCATCCTTCCAGAAGTTTGAAGGCCTCTTTTCATATCTTTCCATTTTTCTCTTGTTTAAAAGTGTCTACACGCTACAGTTCAAAAATACTCAGTCTGCCCTTGCATAGTCCGAATAACATCTTTAACACTCTCCTTTTCACCCCTCTCTACTGTATCTTGGTAACCAAGCGATCCGATATGCACACACAGTAGTTCCAAGTGAGGTTGTATCAAGACCTTGAGTTATTCAATATTTGCTATATGGGCCCTAAACTCTAACTTCCTATTTGCTGAAACTGCAAGATTCCTAGCTTGATCCCACCAATACAATACGTAACTGGATATATTACGCCAAAGCGTATAACTTTACTTTTACTAACATTGAAATGATAGCTACTTTCACCTGCCGGCAATTCCATTTCTATTCAAATCATTGTACACGTGCTGCACAATGATTTCAATAGGCTGGTGCTGCGTTGGAAAAAAAAAATAGAAAACAGTAATCTGTGAGTGACATTTCAAGATGAAGGTGCCTATATTTTCATCATCAGCGAACTGTTGCATGTTTCCCCGTCAAATCCTTTCAGTATCATTAATGTAAATATTGAATAACACTGGACATAATACCGATACTGGGGGTACACCACTGTTCACCTTAAATCTTGCAAACTTGCTCTCACTGTATACTGCTTTTGGAAATCTTTCAGTCAGCCATCCTCTTATCCATGTCAGTAGTGTATAATATAGTTCTCATATCCAGTATCTTATGCATGAGCTCTGTGCTGCATCATATCACAGCCTTAAATTCCTAAAGAACCTTACTGTATTCATCACTCTTTGTCACCCACATTTAGCAAAAATGTTAAATGTGAGTGACGTGTTCTGCTGTTCATTGCAAAGTATAGATTCTTTGTCAACCCATTTCTGTATGCAGGCTCTTGCCAACTTTTCAAAATCTTTATAGCCAACACTCCAGAAATAGTGGTAGGTCGATAGTTAGGGACATCGGTATTTCCAATCAGATCCTATTGCCGAATCCTTATTCACTTTATGCAACAGCTTTAGTACCTTACCTTCATACACCTGAGTTTCTTACTTCTGCTCTACGTTCCATACACCAGATTGATAGCTCATAGTAAAATGGGTACTCATTAGTGGAACATCTGTCCTGCATCTGCCACTCGCATTCCATCAACATTCGGAAGAGTTATTCTTTCATATTTATTTTTTTCTTTTCCTTGCAACATAACGATAGAATTTTTTTTGGCTTGTATTTAGTTTACAGAGCTAGTTTCTTTTCATACAATAAGTTTGGTACAGTAGTTGTAACACTTGCGCCCTATAATTCTATGCCTTATAATTTTCATAACCCACACAATCACTGTGCACAGGGTAGTCCTACTGCATCACTTGCTTAGAATCTCTTGTTTAAGATTTCACTCCTACCATGTTTATTCTTAGCACATTCCGTTTTTTCATCGTTGATGTATATTTTAAAATACTTACTATGTACTGTCCATATCGTTCCCATCTAGCAACCGAACCTAGTATTCTCCTTAGTGTGTCATAATTTCCTACTCTGTGGTTCAACATGCAACCTTTTCTGAATGGATCATTCCATCTACTTAACATTTTCACAGTTAAGTACAGCATCGTCACTGTTGTCGGCCTGAGGCGTCTTTAACTGATCACCCCCATCTGACGCTGTAAGCAAATCTAATAATATTTGTGAGACTTGCTTATAGCGGGTCTAACATGCTGCTTCAGTGCGATTCTCGCAGCAGCTCAATAAATTCGGCTTCATCGCTACCTAATCATTGATGGGATAATTAAAGTCACCCATAATGATTACCTATCAAGTTGATTTAGCGATGCATCTCATCGTCACTAGCAACTGATCCACTAGGTCTGTAACAACACTACCATGTATTTGATCTCATCATATCGACCTCACAGAAGTTGTTTCACCATAGCTTACTAAATTTTGCTTAGTCTTATCATGAGCTTTTGCTATTAATTCAACATTTGAATAATTTAAGTCGCCCATAATGATTTTTCGTTTATTATCCATCAAGATAATTTGGCGATACATTTCATTGTCGACAGGAGCTGAACTACCAGGTCCAACAACAACAACAGCTTGCTTCAGCTTCGCTTATAACTCAAGCTCACTACATGGAACATTATTATTCCTTCATAAGTTACTACCCTTGCTGGGTTTAAATCAGCTAATACCTTTGGTAACACTCTCTCTACTCTTCTCATATCTCTTCTGTCCTTGAAAATACTACAATATACATCGTATTTCACAATGCCACACCGTATTCACCAACCTAACAAATTTCAGCCCTGTTGTTCTTCTTACTGGAATGTGTATAGACATAAGCTACCTCCTCAGCTTTTTTTTTTTTTTTTTTTTTTTTACGTATTCTTACATCTGCTGTCTTCTTGGCCCATTTGGACTGCTTTCCCCCCTGCACACACTCTAAACATACTGATCCAATGGATACAAGGTTCATTCATCAGATTTATAGCTATGCTCATTGATATTCGTGTCATCATCGCATTTTATACTTTACCTGCTCACACATTCCTCACCATTCTTCCCATAATTTCTCCAGGCTCCTAATGTCAAATATTTTCAAATGCAGTCCACCCCCCCCCCCCAGACAGGTCCTTTCTGCAATTAGACTTGTTCCACCAAAAACTGACACCGATTTCTTCTGTACAACCTATACATCGAATCATTTGCTGCCGGAGCCCTCTACCACCATAATTTGCCAAGGGACTAACAATTGTATTGCCTTACTTTTCTTTCTCGCTTCTTGCAGCAATCCTTTCATATCCTCTCATACTTATAAATAATATTTATACAAATAATAAATCGTTATAAATACAAATAATATTTATCGATGTTTGCTAGATTTTTGAATTTTATGCATAGTGCATTATGGCTAGTCCATTCACCAATAAAGACTAAATCAACGAGCCAGCCTTCTGCTACATACTACCGAACTTGCATGTTGGCTTTAATGATATTTGTATTGTATGTTACAATAATAATTCATACAAGTCATTCATATCAAAATTTTCGCATCATCTCTCAGTTACCCGTTCATTATCCGACAGTTTATATAGCCTATGAGTAGTTTTACGTATATAGTCTTATAGAATATATGAAGTGTGGTTCAAAAAATTAATATCCCTATTTTTTTTTCTGTCGATTTAGAAAGTTATATTTTCTGAATTTTAAACCATTAAGAAAAAGAAAACCAGGACGTCCTCTTAAGAGATTCAACGATGACTTCTAAGGCCGGAACAGGCCACTCTAGGCCTAAATGACAGACATCCTTGACAAGCATGATGATGATATTTTCTGAATCGAAAGAAAACAAAGAGCGGTGGAAAGCTTTACAGGATAATTTCAGAACTGCGTTTGAGACGTTCAGAAATTAAAAACAAAACAAAACATGGATGTTTACCCACAAGAAATATGAATGAGGTCGCGACCTCATACCAGTTTGCTTTTCAAGGGATGCAATTGCAGTATTTGACTGGAGTAATTTTTCAGCCAAATGCTGTCCTCGAACAGCTCCAACAGTAAAGACTTTGGCATACAGCCTCCCATGTGAGGCACCTGACGAAGCAATTATTGAAACGATTAAGACGAAAGAGGCAGTGCTCCCTTTCGTCCTGATTGTTTATATTCTTTCCTTCTCTTTTTTTCTCTGTACTTCTCCCGAGTCTTTTTTTTTTAGCATCCTGTCTTCTAGCCCACCATTATTGGGATCCAACGTCTCGCTGCCGTGTTTGCTGTGTCGTTCGACCCGTGGACATCTGGAAAGGAGGGAGAAATCATGGTAGTCTTGTACTATTTTGTTCTCTCTTTCGGCAAAACGGAGCAGTCCTAGATGGCCCCATGTACGATCACTCAGCTTACCTGCAAGGGTAACGAGTGTCTCAGTAAGTCTCCTGCTAGTATAGCGTTCGGGGTTGGGTTGCCGTGTCGTTCCACTCCCCCGTGTGTTGTCATCTCTTGCTGGAGAATGGAAATCCATGTGTGGCTCCGTGGTGGGTGGGAAGCTCTGGCGCCGAACTAAACTCCTCCTGAGATTGACTACTTCATCCTCTTGTTTGTCAGGACTCTCAACAACCCCCAACCATATGAAACTATAGCATCATCAACAGAAAACATCAGAAGATGCAATCAATATACCACTTTTCTTGATATGACATTCAACATGGGATCGCCCTCTTGACAAAATGTCACTCTTCTTCATGCATGGGCGGAGTTCGCAGAAATTCTGAAGTCGAAAAGATATACTTATTGAAGCAGAAACTAAGATACATTCAGAAAGGTTACTACGGGCAACATCTATCGGGGGAATTCCAATTACGGTTATCCTTCCCCATAAAACGTTAAAATGTTTCAGAGGCATAATATCGGATTGAGATCTCCTCGACGCACCAAAAGATGAGATTTGTTCCTAAATGAGAAATCAGAGAGTGACAATCAGGAGGTGAATACTCATACGTAGGGATTGTCACCTGTTTTCCACCACGAACACTAAAACCACCAACATCTGTCAAAACGGGCTGTTTCAACTGCACAGAAAAGATCTACATCCCGAACCCTTTGCGCTGCTTTGAATGTCAGAAGCATGGCGACTCTGAAACTGCTTGTCGTGGCTCTGTCATTTATGCTTGATGGCGCAATAAAGATGATGAAAACAAAGATTCCAAGAGATAACACTAAAAATGCTCTCATTGTGAAGGAGACCATCCAGCTTACTTCCGAGCATGCTAAAGGTGGAAAGAAAAGGAGATGCAAAAAATAAAAACAGAGAGCAATGTGTCACTTATCTGGAGATGAAGAGGCAGTATACAACAAAAGTGGCAACAACATCTGTTAAGTCCTCTTATGCCAAGAAGGCAATTGCAAAAAAAGTGTCAACAGGATTTTTAAACCCGTATGTAGATCCCGCATTCTCACCATTATATCTCCTAACGATGTGATTTTCTCGCTATCTCCATAGAGTAAATCAAGAATTAAAATCGATATGGACTCACTCCTGAGGACATGCCAAATATGGTCCCATACACGAAAATCGACTAATAAAAAAGATAATTGAACGTGCATTGCAGAGAATCATTGATATGCTTTTATACCCTTTATTAGATGGACCCGTCAACAGATCGCATGGATACCTCGGTTCCCCTTGAAGAAGATAAAGTAATTCACATAGCTAGTGCCCTAGAGAGAGTACAGTTTGACGAAGTCTGGGATATTTTTCCTGATGAAGGAATGATGTACTGGCCATCCTCAGTTCTCTAAAAAAGAAAAAAAAAATCCAAGGCTAATGAAAACAGAACTACCCGACAGACCCATGCTCGAGCAAGAAGCCAGATAATACCAGCAAGAAGAAATAATGAAAACATTCCTACAATGGAATTGGGATTCCGTCAAAACATCGATGATATCAAGGTCTTCTTCAGAAGTATAAACCGATATGCTTCTGTGTGCAGGAAACATACCTAAAACTAAGAGACAATCTGGCATTACGAAATACCACCACCACCATCATGCTTAAGGACAGGGGATAATCCTACTTATGGAGGAGTCGCCATCCTTGTGGTCATCTATATCTCCTTCCAGCAAATCACATTCAGTAAGAACGTAGAAGCAGATGATGTGCGACTCTCAGTCTGAAATCTAATAACAGTATGCTGCATCTACGTTCCTCCCGCCGGAGAAATTTCTCTCTCAAGATGACCTTCATGTATATCAGTTATCGTCCTCCTCACATTTTATGGGGATTTAAATGGACACAACCCTCTGTGCGGAGGGATAGCTAGAATAAACACCAGAGGAAGAGTTATTGAGCGTAGGCTCCACAACAACAATAAGTTTCTCCTCCAGAACACAGGATGCTTCACCTTCTTCCGAACGCTTACCCTAATCGCTACCATAGACTTACCTATCTGTCCAGTCTCCCTTTTCGCACTCAAGAGTGAAACTGACGGGAGCTTATCTGGGAGTGATCACTTTCCCTTCTCTGCTTGGGTAACCCATGCACTTCATCGCAGATATCACGTTGGAAAATGGAGGAAGCTAATTAGTTCACCTTCTCATCATTAATAGAATTTAATTTTGCAATAGCCAGTTCACATCGTGTGTTTTGCGTTTTCCTACCGGGAGGTAATTTATTCCTACATGCTCCATTGAATCTTCTTCTTCTACGCGTTATTCCCGCTTCCTATGCAGGGTCCGCGTGTTACTTTAGATGCGACTTCTTGTTAGTACTACTCCCAACCGACCCGTCGCCTGGTCTGCCGCTGGGGGGGATATATTTTTGACTGTAGAGGCGTATGTTCACGGGGCCGGTTTGCCTGTTTGCGGGATGAAAAACGCCAGATAAACTGGCGGAAAAAACCCTACTGACCGCGCCCAAGACCGGCTAACTTGGCTATGCCTGAGGAAGATCCTCAAATTCCTCACGTCTACAACGGGAATCGAACCTGGGACACTCCTTCCTCAGGTATATGGTTGCGAAGCGCAAAGCTACTAGGCTAACCGCGCGGTTACATGCTCCATTGAATACAATGCTTATATTACATGTAGCTTGCAAGTACTAATTAACATTTGTATTTATATTTTTTGTATCAATTTTCATATTTACATTTATAGTTTTGTACATCAGAAATTATGTTAGATTACAAGGACTGGAAGTTGATCTTATTGGCAAATTTAATTAATTCTGAGTAATACTTTTCGATAAGTCTCTGTTTTCACACTGGCCGCTTGTCTCCGGAAGTGATGACGTGTTGTATTAGGGGCATCTGGATGGAGTCCAATAGCTTACAGTCGTAAAGTATGTGGTCAACAGTCTGTTGACGGTGTGGACTACAAAAGCATGATGGTGATTCCAGGATATGGAATCTGTGTAAGTAGTGTCTTAGTTTTCCATGTCCTGTTAGTAGCGCGGTTAAACCTGGAGAAATGGCATGTTTTTACAGCCGGAGTCTGCTTCTGATGCTTGGCCAAAATTCTTTTGTTGTTGATCCTTTTTTTGATGTCTTTCATTCTTCTTCCCACATGTCAGGCTTTTCTCTTCTGCAAGTGTTTTTATAGCAGATTTCGAGTACTTTTGGTAACTTGTTTCTAGCCGCTTCTTTAACCAACTGATCCGCTCTCTCGTTTCCTGCTACCCCAATATGCGCGTTCACCCAGCAGAACTTGATTTCCCATCCCTCTAGAGTGAGATTCCGAACCAGATTTCTTGTCTGTTCTATTAATGCAATATGGTTGTTCTGGTTTTTTTTTTTTTTTTTATGCCGTCTGTAGTGCTTCTACTATCACTGTAAATTGTTGCTGTTTTTGATGAGAGGTGTTGAGTTCTAATTCCCGGAGATCTGTAAGTGACTGAACTATAGCAAGTTGTTCTTGTTGTTGGAAAGGATGCAGTATAGAGCAGCGTTCTTGTATAATGGACTGTCTGTTGTATGCAATGAAAAACAGCCGCGTTCCCTTCGGTTTTGCTTCCTTCAGTGTATATTTGGAAATCGTCGCTTTCAGAGCTTTTTTCTCCTTAATATATGTTCTTTGCTGGGTACAGTAGGTGGTAAACCTACTGTAGTGAAATAGACGTTCGTAGCAACTTGGGTCGATGTTGTAACTTTCATTATATCTTCCGGAAGTGACGTCATATATAATTCTTGTATTTTCAGGCAGATCGGTGTTAGGGCTGCAGTAACGCAAGCTGCCTCAAAAGATATTGTCCTGCATCCTTAACTTATACGTATGGCTATAAGGCTTTGAACTCTGTTTAGTTTTTGTCGGTTTATCTTTGATTTTAATGTATGTTTCCAGGCAGGTGCAGCATAAGGTAGTAGTAGTATAGCTCCGGTATACATTGTTTTCAGCGCTTGTTGGCCTAATCCCCATTTAATCCTTGCCTACTTACGCAGTCTTTTGGTCGGAAAGACCTGGGTTTGATTCCCGTCAGTGATGTGAGGAACCTTTATCTGGTCTCTTTCGAAGAAAGGTGAGTTAGCTGGTCTCATACGGAGGTAGGGTTTTTCGTCCCCCAGAACAGTCAAACCAGCCCCATGAACACGCACACGGATTACAGTCAGGAATACTTACGACCCAGCCATAGGCCTGATTCGTCAGCTATACCGGTCTCGAGCTAGGATAAAATTAGGGAGGATTGAGATGGTGCCGTACTTCCCCGTAAAAGAGACCTCACGACCGTTGTATCACCATACGAAATACTAACTATATATACACACTGTGTTTTACAGTTTTTACAAGAAATAATCTTCATTCAAGTATAATAACATTTATTTAGAACTACTGCATATCGCCAATTTTATTTATATATACGTACATCAGCTATACCAATATTACACCATCAAGCAATAGATATCGTAAATTGATGCTCTTTCTGAAAATCATTTGTCCCTTGACACAGTCATCAAGTGCCACTTTCAGCTTTGTTCTTCCATCAAAAGGTCCTCATATCATGACTCATACATCTTCGCCTTGACTCGATAATCGAGGCAGTGAATGTGTAGAATTGATATTGCATATGATTGTATCCAATCGTTTTTGCTTAGTTACATAGTAAAGTAAAAATTATATTCTTGTTTACCATAATTTATTTCTCCCACCTCTTAACTTTGACTTGAACAGTGTGTTGGAATTTTGAATGGAATTGCAAAGGCCGTCATTCCAGCAAGAAATTTTCTTAAGTTAATCAGAGCAGATATAATCTTATCTTAATTATTTTTTTTGCTTATTTTTATAAGTTATCCAATATACGTATGTTCTATCTCTTATGCGCAGTAACTCTTGTTCTGATTTTCTGTGCATCGATGCATCTGACAGATCTGTCCAGCAGAGAGACAGTCATTTTTTTTTTTAATATTAACACATTAGGAGTGACATATTTTAGAGAAAAATGTTAATAGTTTATAAGATTAGTTTTCTTTACAGATTATCAATTCACTGGAAATATATCTAGTATCCTTCACACCATATTGCTCAGTTGAAGGATGTTTGATCTTGTATGTATGTGGATGTGATTCCCAAACTGAGTTCTGCGAACTCTCTTCAGGGGTTCCACAAAAATTACGAGGGTTGTAAATAAAGTAGTGGCAACACTGTCAGGAGACGTGGTTGGTAACTCAAATGTTACTCTTGACAGACAGGTGCTAGTTGTATGTTCTTTACATGCACACAAGGCGACACAGCCCATTTTAACAAGTGTCCTTGTGTTGAGAAGTGGTTCAAGTCAACGTTTCAGTGTGCAACGTTCTAAGGTATGTTCGCAAGATTTGAGTGCCCTACTGTACCGGACTGTCGGAAGATGGGTCAGTGTATTTCGTGCGGGACGAGATCGCCTTGGTGATAATCGCCGTGCAGAACGACCCGCATTCAGATGTACATGTTGAGCTTGTTCGAGGACTTCTCGCGGTTGATGGGCTGTGGACTGTACGTCAGTTGGCCTAGGAAACTGGAATAAACCGCCAAAGTGCTTGGCACATCCTAGAAGAGAGAGAGAGTCAGTATACGCAAAATTTCAGCTTGTTGGGTTCCACATCACTTGACTGAGATACAAAAAATGGTATATAGGGACGGGTTATTGGCCTCCATCTGGAACGTAATGAAAGAGGATGCATTCCTGAATCTTATCGTAGCCATTGATGAATCTTGGGTAAGGGCTTATGAGCTCGAGCTGAAGAGACAATCTAACGAATGGTGCTACCTCGTCCGAAAAAACTTCGCCAGAAACCCAGCAAAATTAGTTATGCTGATAGTACGACGTGTTCAAAGTGTCATTCTTCATCACCATTCTGTGCCCAATGGGCAAACTGACTATCGGCGATTTCTGGAGCACTATTTGCGTCTGGCTTTAAGGTGAAAGCGACCATATTTTACGGGTTCTCCACTGTGTTTGTTGCACGACAATGCGTGATGTCATGTGTCGCAGTGATCGTGATGCTGGACAGGTGGCAATGGGAAGTACTGGAACATCCTCCGTATTCATCGGATATGAGTCCCTTGCGACTTCGACTTATTCCATAAAATGAAAGAATCCCTCAGAGGTCTGCGATTTCATGATGTTCAAGAGGTTCTTCGAACAGCAGGTTGCACTATCACTGTGATATCAACAGGCAACATTCTGCAGATGGTATCCAGCGGCTCCCAAAATTTGGAAACAGGTCCAGAACATGGCAAGAGATTTCATTGAAGGGTTGTAATTGTATAGACTTGATAAATAAATAATTTTACATTTTGTGCACGTGTTGCCACTACTTATTTAAAACTCTCGTATATAGGAACAAGAATCGCAAAATAAAATATTTCATATTGCGTCACTCACAAATAAATTTGGCAGAAAAAAATCGGCCACCTTTTTTTGAAAATTTTTTGGTTATTCCATCTCTGATTTATGGGTGGAGTGGCCCAATTACCACCTTGAGTGGCAAATCATAGCGTGACAGCCACGAGCACAAGTAGCACACGTGCATATTGCGTATTGTTTTACCTGAGAGCGTGGGTGGACTACTTGTACATTTTTCACAGAAAAACAAAGTTCGACCATTGTGTTCTCGCCATTACTTGTGAAGAAATCGTACTTTTTTAGAAAAGTATTTTTCTGTGGTAAAATAGTCGTTTATTAGTGACCAATGGAGAAGTTATTGAAAGGAAAGTGTGTCAGTGAAGCACAGATAATGGCGAAATATGCGTTTACATAAAATGAGGGTGCCTCGGTGTATGAATAAAATATTTTAGGTTTCCGCCATAGTAAAAAAGTAAGTCGGGGAATCAGTGAAAATTTATGGTTCTAAATAAATATTAATACTGCACAGTAAAGATTTCCTGATTGCGATATTCGAACAATACAGTTAATTTATAGATCACAAGTGTACTTGCGTAATCACTATATTTGCTTGTTGACTTCCACAGTTTGCATTGCTTGTATTGTTTAGAAATATGCATAGCAGAAAAAGACTTGGCCAACTGCTGGAAAATAAGCCATTCATCATGCATATTAGAAAAAAGAAAAATCTGAAGATAGAGAGAAAGAGGAGTCTACTGATGAAAAAAAAGTCATAACAATAAAATCCAGATTCTGGTAATTAATTCAGAATCTCGATTCGGTACATGAGAAACTACACTAAAGTTTATGGCCAAACTTTAGATCATTTGGATCGATGATACTTCAAATTCTTTCCTTTCTTAAGTATCCACTATATCCCTATATTACGATACTTGTGTGTCCTACTATAGAGTCCTATAATAATTACGTTCATGTACAGTATCGTTATTCTTGTTTGCTGGCGTATTAACCCATCAAAACAATATGTTAAATGAAGGTTCCCTAAATATTAACAACAGCTGTCACCAGACCTATTCACATGAAAGTGCAAAGCATGCATCAATGGGCTTGCAACAGATTAATCATACAACGGTAAATTCTACAGCATGTACTTGTACTACTCATGTATTTCCGATGACGAGAGAGAGAATCCACAAAGTTCCTAATTTATTAAGCAATAGCTAAAATGTAGCTTGGGCCTACCGTCCTTTGCAAACTATCCTAACCCTTTTAAAGTCAGTGAACGTGTTTGTTACCTGGAGGCATAATTTATTCTCTAAATATGTCAAGGAATTGTACGTAGAGCCGTGGATGCTGAATGCTAAGAATTCGACTTATCCGTATTATACAATAGATTGCAGCAGCAGCTGCAATCTATTGTATTACGGTCAACATGAATAGAGCTTTCTCTACTGCAAGCTGTTCTCCATATCGACTAAATTTTTGAGAAACTGAAATTTTATTCTAGACTTGGCTAAAAACATAGCACAGCTTTTATTCAGAGCATTTATCAAAACTTGACATCGATAGAAAAAATAGAAACTTGTACTTTTAAATATCTGTTTGGTGATATTTATACTCTTAATTTTTAATAACTAAGAGTGATAATTTATTTCAGTACGCCTGAGTGATTCACCAGTTGGTTCTGTTGTTTTAAATAGTTTAACAGATCGATAATCAGCAATGGCTGATTGTGGTGTGTGATGAACTTTCCGGAAGATAAATATTGTTTATGCTAAACACTCAGACTACGCATTCATTTTAAAAGTAGTTGACAAAGTAGTTACCTGGGATGTCTAATCTCAGAACCCCCATTCAAGTTGTGTGTTTGCATAAAAGGCCTTTTCCTTGGTTTCAAATTATGAAAAAGAATGCCCGTATCCGTTACCCATCTTTCCTTTGGGTGTAGCTGTGACATTCACTTTTCCCAGAAAGTTTTTTTGTCTTGCCCTTCCATGCTGTCTCTTACCCATTATCTTTCTTTCAAAAGTCGTTTTCACCCGCTGTGCCATAGAAGATGTCATATCCGTTTTTTTTAAACTCTTCTCTTTTAATCAGTTCCACTTTGTATTACGTAAACATATTTTGTAAAGACTTATTCACATGAAAGTGCAAAACATGCATCAATGGTCTTGCAACAGATTAATCATACAGAGGTAAATTCTACAGCATGTACTTGCAGTACTCATGCCTTTCCGATGATGAATATGAAACATATTGTTTCATATTCACTTGAACCATCTTTTTTATTTTTATTTTATTTTTGAAGCTACCATTCATAGGTAAATCCTGTTTACTGTATAATTCTTTCACGTAATCCACTTTTTTTCTGTATCTTTTGGATCTGTTCAAGATCTTATCCTTTTGATCTGTTATTGCAGTGCTTCTGATTTTGGCACAATACTGTGTTCTTTTAGTAATCTATATGCAATATCTATTTTTCCTACGTTTAGTACATTTTCAATCTTCTGGCATCTTTCATGCATCCAATTTTCCTTCAGTTTTCGTATTCTGAAGTAATTCTGATCCTTAATCTTACACATCCTCTTTACTCTTATTATCCTACTTTTTTTCTGTTTTTTATTTCGCTCATGTATCAGTGAGATCATTTCATTTGTCACCCAACATTTTCTAGATTCTCTTCTTACTTTGCTTATCCATTTCTCGGCAGTTTGGTGTATTGTGTTCTTAGTTCTTTAATCATATCCCCCGCCAGTCCAACAATTTTCTTCTGGTTGTTTATTCATCTCTAATTTTTTCATCCCCATTCAAGTTAGTTTTCAAAAAAATGGAATATCTGATAGGTTAGTCTTTTTGTATAGATATGTCTCAGAACTGTTATATCTATTAATTTAAGCACATAATAAAATTGTAGAACAGTAACATGGCATTAAATTTAGGAAAAGTGGCAAAAAAAAGACTTCGGTTTGACAGCGAATATATATATATATATATATATGTTACGGTTAAAGTGATAAATCCAGTTATTATTAATAATTACCGGTTAAAGTGAATAATTTACAAGAATTAATCACTTTAACCTGTTAAAGTGAATAATTCCTAGAGGAATCTGGTAACTGTAATAAAAGCATGTTTATAGATTCTATATATAGGTTTTTATTCTCAATAGAAATTATAACAGGTTAGGTTAGATTAGGCGAGGTTAGTTTATAATGAAAAAAGTAAGGAAAGTACTTCTTTTGCACTCAATGAAATCAGAAATCATTATAACTTAACCTAACCCAAACTAACCTGGATGTCGCATGTCGAACCAGAGTGTAGTCGTAGTTTGTCGTGGGCAGATTAATGGGGATAAAAGATAAACGCTGTTGTGGGCAGATGAATGGGGATATTAGATAAATCAGAGAGGAACTGATCAGTGTTTTTCTCCATTGATGAGGAAAGAGGTATAGCGTAGCGTTTATCTATAATCCCCGTTCATCTGCCCACAGCAACTTTTATTTGTTATCCCCATTAATCTGCCCACGACAAACTACGACTACACTCTGGTTCAACATGCGACATCCAGGTTAGTTTATAATGATTTCTGATTTCATTGAGTGCAAAAGAAGTACTTTCCTTACTTTTTTAATTATAAACTAACCTTAGCTAACCTAACCTAAGCTGTTATAATTCCTATTGAGAATGAAAACCTAAAACCTATAAACATGTCTTTATTACATTTACCAGCCTCCTCTAGGAATTATTCACCTTAACCGGTTAAAGCGATTAATTTAATTATTCACTTTAACCGGTAATTATTAATAATAACCGGATTTATCACTTTAACCGTAACATGTGTGTGTGTACACACACACACACACACACACACACACACACACACACAAAAGATAACTACTAAATATTATTTTATATAGCCACGTTGGCATTTCGAAAATTTACAAGTTTCGAAAGTTATCAAGTGCTTGTACGAATATGTAAGCTCTTGATATGCAGCATCTTCTGCGTAGCATGACCTTGCTAATTACACTAATATCCAAAAGCCACTCTCCAAGAATCCATATATTCGCTTTATATTATGCTTTTTGATAAACAGTTTTACTAGCTCGACTATTTCGTACTGCCATCTCTCAGGCTTGTGCAGTACTGCTGTTCTCATAATTCCTCTACAAAGTACACGTCAGGAAAATCGCCTTTTTATATTATCAGCACCGAAGCATTATTTTTATTGTTGTTATCTTCTTAGAGCATTGGATTTTAACATACAGCCAGACACTACTAATTTAGTAGAAAATAATTCCAATATATTATTGTTTAACAGATTTTAAAATTGTTTACCGTCTTTATTTTTTAAACAACTATACACATGCGGGTTATAAGTAATGTTATTTAAAAGTTCTTTAATATGTCGAATCCTTCATATTTGACGTTAAGTTTGTATTTACCTGATAACAGAAAGTATATTTTAAAAACTATTTTGATATCCTTTTGACATGGCATGAAATTTGTTTCCAGAAGTCAGCAGAAAAAGACAGACGGTATGAAAATAGGGCAGGAACGTGCAAAACATCACTCATATTCTTAGTGGAGAACCTAGAGAATAAGTAGAATGTTTCACTTATGTAGGTACAATTTTTAATGAAGATGGCAAATAAAGTTAAATATAGAAATAGATAATAAAATAAACAAAGCTGGTATGGCGGAGAACCAACCGAATAAATATATATATGAAATAATAGAGAAATTAGCTAAACCATTAATTAGTAATGGGTTCAGACCAATTTTAACTTATAGATTCGAGAGTTGGTTTAGATATCAAACAGATGATCGAAGACTAGAGAACCTGAGATATGAGAATTTTGAGGAAAAATTAGGGGGGGGGGTGACCAGATGGCATAAACGGTAGCATGTTATAAATGATGATTATAAGGAACTTAACATTGTTAGCATTCGAGAATACGAACAGAACTTATCTAAGCTGTTATAGTTACGGAATGGGGAGGAAAAGTAAGCAGAGCAGGTATTTGATGCCTGGATTATTATTATTTATATGGGCACTCCATGGGGTCAAAATACTCATCGCGGGAGACCCAATCTAACGATTAAGACAATACGTATTATAAATCTTAAACCTATTCACTGTTGGGGCTCATAACTGTCTTTCACCACTCTTCAAGAAAGTAACATACTCTGCACACCCTTACTAGCCACATCTTAGACAGCTTCTTCCAAGTGTGGCCCCTTGTTTTCTCCCTACTCCCCATGTATTGAAAAATTTTTTCTGTGGCAATCGTATAGAATCTCTTTGGTAACTTAGAAGTTTCTATCATATACCCTCTCCTCCGCCTGTCAGCTAAACTCTGCAACCCACGCACACTCAATCTGTCCTCATAGAAAAAACATTCCGCATATCTGTCGCCAGCTGGGTCACTCGTCTTTGAGTCTTTTCGACCACCTCCCGATCCCCAAGAGACTCAGGTGACCAAATATGTGTACAGTAGTCAACATGTGGCCAAATCATAGCCCTATAACGAGGGATAATAACCTCCCTATCTTTATTTGTCAGTGCACTCTTCAGCATTCAAGTAATCCTCTGAGCTGTTTTCACAACTCTTGCAATACGAGTGTGTTCTCTGAATTTCAAATCTCTATCCGTAATCACCCCCAGATCTCTAGCCTCATCAGTTTCCTGTAAACTGGCACCATCAATACGATAGGAAGTGCGTAATTGTTTCATGCTGAAGGGCATTACTTTACATTTTAAAACTGAATTGATAACCACTGTCCTTTGCCTACGCTGCCAATTTATTTAAATAATCAAAACCCTGGTCTCTTCCATCGCGCGCAGTTTCCGGTAATTATTTCTTAGTAACTGTATAAATTCCATTTCCATTTGCCCTTTCTTCCTTCCAATCTATATCACCATAGTTGAAGTCTCCCATGATAATTGCTCGGCATGCACTCATTATGCTAATCTGCTGATTCATGTCGTCCACATTTTCTTCTGGACACAGCAGCAACAAACAAACAATGTATTTTGTCCTATCGACCTCTATCTCACACCAGACAGCCCCAAATGAACCGTTTCCATGAGATCTACAATCTGATTTAACTTCTCTTTTTTTTTTTTTTGGTTGAAGTTCATCAGCTATCATTAATAATACCCTTCCTCCTGTCCTATTTCTTCCATCTTCTCTGAAAATACAATATCCATTACATTCTATCCCTATAACTACACCGCTCTTTGACAAACAGGTCTCGCTGATGCTAATAATTTTTGGCCAAGTTGAGCTGACCAATGTTAAAAACTCCTCTCCTTTATTTCTGATGCATCGAACATTCGTGTACATGCATGCATTTCAACATCTCATTGGGCCCACAATTACCCTTACATAATATCATTACCTGCCCATTCTGATTCGAACCCTGAGGAACTGCACCCAGCGCTTCATAATCGTTCCTTCACTCATACTTATCTCTCCTAAGGGTGGCTAGACACATGCTTGATTGCTCCCCCCCCCCCCCCCAAGGATCAGTCATATACAGGTCCTTACAGCCATCAAATTCACACCACACATCTATAAACTGCACACCATTCCTCGTACACAATCTTCTCATTGACAATCATGGCCCTTCTCAATTCCATCCTATCATACAAGACGTAGCAGTCTCACAATCTTTACGTTCTTACTCTTCATTTCTGCTTCCACTAACAACTCTTTCATATCTTCTCTCATTGCATATTTCTCACCTTTCAAATTATTTGTACCCAAAACAATTAATTCGTTGACTTCTTTCTTCTGTAAACTTACAGGTTCACTAACACCCTTTATCTTTGCATCTGGAAAACATGCTTTCGTCACTTTCTCATTAAGTATACCTCTTATCATCGATGGCAGGAAAAAAGGCCCAAAGAAAGACCAGGAGCTAAATCTAAAATAGAAGAACTGGCAGTATTGGAATCCTCACAGATACGGCTAATCTGCAGCAGAATTGTTGAAAAGAAGTTAACGATAATGTAAATTAATGTAAAGATGAGATAGAAACCTTCGTAAGGGTATGGAATTACTACCAACTAACTCAAGGCATGTGCGTATATATATTACAACGGGTATTTCAAAAGTTCTTTATATCGTGCATGCGTGATCTCGCTAATCATGGGGGGGGGGGTTCAAAACGGAGGGAGAATGTGACCGATATCATATTGACTAGCGTTTTAATATCAAAATTGAAACCTTATTTTAAAAAAAACCTAACATAGCCTTGATTTACAATGCTTAACGTGAAGTTTGCAGAGATGGTGCAATGGATCACAGCACAGTTACGATGCCCAAAAACGTGCAGCAAAAGAATTAACATATTCGCGCTAGAGTCCTAATTTTATACGACAATGTGAGACCACATGTTTAAGTATCTGATTTTACAGTAGAGAATGGATGCAAGTATTTCTCATTCCCCCCCCCCCCCTCCCGACATGAGTCATCTAAACCAGTGCTTCCCAAACTTTTCGATGTAAAGGCCCCCGGAAAAATTAAAATATTTCACGGCCCTATCAAAAAAAAATCGTATTACAGACATATATTATTATAATATTTGTTGTATCTATATTCAATACAAAACATACACAGCGAATATTGCAAAAAATCAAATGCAAATATTACATTTTCAGCATCTTACATACATATTTTGACATGGCACACTTAGTCTTAAAACATCTTAAATTTGTTTTCATTATTTCACGGCCCCCTCAACAAAACTAACGGCCCCCAAGGGGACCGCGGCCCACTGTTTGGGAAGCACTGATCTAGACGACTGATCGGTTTCCTAAAAGAACCATTCTCTGAGAAACACTCATCGTCATTAATGAGTCTCTCTCACAGAGTAGTTCTTATCAAACACATCAACAGGAATATAAAAATTACGGAAACTTTGCGCAGAAATAATAAGGCGGAATGGAGATTATATTAGTAAATGTATTTTGTTAAATACAGTTTAACTTAGCAGTATTCAGAACTTCTGAAATGACTCCGGTGTGATGTTGTGCGAGATAATTTTTCCACACGAGGTTTCGGAAGGACAAACTGAGATGTGGATCACAGCACACTGTCACGGTGGCATTTTGTGTCCGAATATTCGCAGCAAAAGAACTAACGTGGTAGTGGCGAGCCCTAATTTTGTGCGATACCAAATGTTTAAGTATTTGATTTCACAGAAAACTATGGATGGAAGTGCTTCCTTCCCCCCACCCATCTAGAGTCCTGACATGAGTCATCTAGACACTAATCTTTCCATAAAAGAACCAGTCTGTAAGAAACCTCACTGTGATCTATCTTATTTAGTTGAAATGCTTTGTAAAGCTTCCTAGCCTCCTTGGTAAGTCTCGAGCATATTCCTTTCCAGAGGGCTATGGAAGATGCATCGTGGTGGCAAAAATCTTGTAACTAGAAGATTAGTTATTATTATGGGCAACTCGTTTGACTCATCGAGAGACGCCCTAAACATCATGTCAAGAACTATCCAATATTTGCGCAGTATCTATCACTTTGCTTTGAACTCATTCACAGTCAAGGCACCCACAACAGACTGCCAACCTGTTCCACTCATTCACTACTCTCCAAGCAAAAAACCTAGTTCTAACACTTCGCTAACCACACTCTTACTCGGTTTCCATGGGTGACCCTTAGTTCTCCCACACACCTGTTCTGAAAAATTTCCTCTGAATTAATTTTGTAAAACCTCCTCAGTAATTTGTGTCTCAGTCATATCTCCCTTTCCCGCTTATCAACCAGTTTCTGTAACCAACAAATCTTCCACCTGTTCTTATAAGGTTCGTTCTATAAACCTACTACCATCTTGGTCACTCGGCTCTGATTCCGCTCCGCCTCCCCATCAGCAAGAAATCCTGGCGCCCAGATCTGCGCGCAGTAGTCAAGATGGGGGTCTTATCAAGGCTCGATAAAGAGGAACAATAACCTGCTTGTCTCTGCTCGTCATCTGATGACAGTTTTAGCCACTTTTACTGTGTGCCCGCACTAAACTTTAACTCCCGATCCACTAATACTCCCAAGTATCTGGCTTAGTCAGTTTCCTGGAGTACAGTTCCACCAATGTGGTATTATGATATACAGCTAGTAATCTTTTCACCCCAAAATGCATAACCTTACGCTTTGCCACATTAAACTGACATCTATTTTCCTTTGCCCAGTCTATCAATCTATCCAAATCGTCCTTCAAAATTTTGACATCATCTATATTAACTATTGCTCTATCCAACTTTGCGTCATCGCAAATAACTGAACAGTTCCTCTCAGATCCTTTTCTATATAGTTAATGAACAAATTAAATAATAGCGGTCCAAGAACAGAGCCCTATGCCACGCCACTAGTCACAGGCCTTCTTTTGGACTCTTCTCCTGAATAAACTAGTCTCTGATATTTCTCCATCAACCATCCTCTTATCCATCTCACTAATCCTGTATCCATCCCCATGTGCTGCAGTTTTCTGATTAGAATTCCATGTGGTATCCTGTCACATGTCTTTGCAAATTCCAGCAGTCCCATTACCTTTATCCAACTTAGCTGTCACTGTATTATAAAATGTGAGCAAGTTACTGAAGCATGACCCCACCCTCCACAAAACCTGTTTCCCCCATACAGTATCCGATTTCCATGTATCCATTCGTGTATTTTGCTCTTGACCAACTTCTCCAATACTTTTACAATAATTCCTGATATGCTGATCGGTCAGTAATTTGCTACATCAGTCTTAGAGCCTCCTTTATGCAATTTAACTATTTCCCTCTATTTCCACCCTTTCGGGACTATCCTAGAGTTTGTAAGTATCATTACAAGTGAAAAACATTTGAACCAGAAAGCCAAAAAGAATGCTTCATCTTGGCATTAAAATCTCTTAAAAGAAAGTATCTATTTTCATTTTTTAAGCCGAATAGGCAAATAATTATTTTTCACTTTAAGATTTATGAAACGTAAATAGTACCTAATAAATAAGCGAACCATGGCAGAAGAGTCTAGGTAAAAGCTGCAGGGAAAAAGTCAAATGAAAAAATGCTAAGGACTGAGAAATTCCTCCTCACCCTTCCAGGATCTATTGTGATTAATGATATTTCGCTCGTAATGCATTTATTATTATCATTACTAGTGCTGCTATTATCCATGAATAAGATTCAAGTATCTTATTT
Source organism: Typopeltis vanoorti (assembly GCF_054136105.1). Taxonomy (NCBI): domain Eukaryota; kingdom Metazoa; phylum Arthropoda; class Arachnida; order Uropygi; family Thelyphonidae; genus Typopeltis; species Typopeltis vanoorti. The sequence continues at coordinate 70,757,200 of NC_143555.1, forward strand.
TCACTTGATATGTATATATATATATATATATATATATATATATATATATATATATATATATATATATATATAAACTGTGTACAGGTTAAGAATATCATAGAATACAATCACCTAACGGCGATTTTGTACGAATTGTAAAAAAATAGGCTATTTGATTTAAAGGTTTTAATGCTGGGAATGTTTATACAGTATTTTCAGAGTGAGTAGACGTAATGATAAATCATATTGCCTTATCTTTAGCATACGGACAGATATGTGACATATATTTCTGAAAATATGGATTAGAAATATGTTCTCTCTCTCTCACACACACACACACCAAACGAGATATTGTGATATTTCACGCTCGACTTTTTTCTTCCCTTCTTCTTATTTTAATACCTTATCATTTAATACCTTACAACCTGTTATGAGAATTAGTAGCAAGGGTTCTGAAGAATTTTAAAGAAGCCTTAGGCTCAATTTTTCAATCGGTATTTTTCAAAAGAAAAATCGACTTCCTCATAGTTTAATTGAGTGTGAATATTAAGCTTATTTTAGCACTAAAGTAAGTTTGCCATTATTACCTTCTATGTGAATTACTTTCTTTTTTTTTTTTTTCATTGTAAAATAAATATAATGAGCTAGAACCTACTTTTTGCTATCCTTTATTATTTAACAGTTGATTCACCTAATTTATCAAATAGATAAATTCAACTCTCACAAAAATGCAATGGATATTTTTTCTATATTAAGAAAAGCAAGTGTCGACCGTAGCATCCTATCACAGACGTGGCTTGTTGTAGTACAGGACACGCACATTATATTAAAAATTATTATTATCCCTAATGCCAGTGCGCAGAAATGCCTTTGAAGGTTTGTACTCTCAGAACATGCGACCGTTCAAGGGCATATTCCTCGAACCATGAATATTAGAAATAGATGAAGCGATTCATGGATACAGATAGAAATACGAAAGTTTCTGTATAAAAACAGCAGAGGAATATTTCACGTCAGGTTTTGCAGCAAAGTCTATTTCAAATTCTCATAGGTTCTCTAAAAATCTTAGAAGTCTTGTGACCCCTTTGCCTACATTTTAGGCGTTTCTTTTTTATAACTTTTGATATTAATTACTTTTACTTAAAATGAAAACTTATTGTTGAGGAAAAGATTTTTCTTCACCAGTATTAGAGTAACAGTAATTGTTTGATATTTATTCTGAAAAGTAAATAGATATTTGGATGAGATCATTACTCATAGATAATAAAACGCTTTGGCATTTACTTGGACTGCAGAATTGGAACGGTATATCCAGATGGAGTTATGGAGATAAAATCCAAGTTATCAAACTAAAGGCCTGGTGTAGGGGAGGAGTGGTTTGGGCACCTGCTTTCCAACCTACAGGCTACAGGTGTTTTTCTTCTACTCCCCCCCCGCAGGGATATAGATGTTTATAAATCTCTTTAAGTTGGAGATGAATTTTATCGCTTGTCTGAGACATTCGCGCTTATTTGCTGGCTGAAGTGGCTTGAAAAAGTTCCTTGTTTGGTCTCTGTGGTTTGCAGAGTATTTAAAAAATAAAAATATATATTTAACGAATAATAGTAATGATGAAAGTCTTAAACCCACTCACGGTGCTAATGTACTATAGGTTTATAAATTTCTGGGGGGAGGGGTAGAAGTCACATAAAAATCACACAAAAAAGGAAATCACTTATTAAAAAAATTAAGGTGAATTATATATTTTTGATATTGTTGGTAATGATAATGTTGGTAATGGTTGCTAATATTATGTTCTCTTAGAATTGGTAGCTAGAATTTGGTTGAGAATTTTGAATAGAAGAGATTCTGTGTATCTTTGTAATTTGAGATCACTATACTTTTATGAAATTGATGTATAAGAGTTTGGACAGTTCAATTTTTTCTTTCAGCAGTTTTCTTCTGTTGCGTTCATTGTTAGTAACTGTTCATGGAATGAGAGTTCCGATTCCACTGTGACGGGTGTCTGTGAGTCCTAAGTCGATAGCCGATTTCTAGAGCAGGAGAGTCGGATTATAAAATCTTAGGTACCCCAGCTACTAATGTACGAACAGGTTTATCTTTCTTGAATGAAATTCGCGTAAAAGAAAAGAAACATTCCAGTGCGTGTATCGCTGGAGCATTTTCGGTTGTAACAAAGAAAAATGCAACATAAAAGTTCTAGAAAATCTTTCTCTCATACTCTTAAATATTAAGTTTCGTTAAAATGACTTCAGCGGTTATCTCATAATTGACACTGTTTTTCTTCTTCTCTGGCACCGTGTTATTGTGTTGTCATTAATAATATATCTTATTAGAAGAGTTTTAGCAGATTACATGTTTAATGTAAAATCGACGGAACATCAAACATCAGCCCTCATGTTCATTAAATGTGATGAATAAAAAAATTCATTTGATCAGTTCTTCAAAATCGTTTATATATATATATATATGTAAAAGAAAGGCAGGGAGTCTTTTATGACCTATGCCAGTCTTCAGTAATACCTAAAGCTAAGTGTTTTTTTTTTTTTTTTTTTAGAAGTAGCTTAATGTTTTGTGGCATAAAAATATCATACATTCCTCCTTTTAAAAAATTGTATTCTGTTCTCTTTTACCATAAGTGGTATTTTATTCTTCAGTACGATCTCCTAGAAACTCTGTTTCCACATCTTGTGTGATCACAAGCGTTACTCCCGTGAATTGGCAGTCGATTCCACCACTTACTTTTAAATATGTTTGGAGCAGCAAGTTGGAGACGGGCTGTCGCATGACAGCCCGTCTCCAATTTGCTGTGCTTTTTTTTTATAAATATATTTTTATCTCTTCTACTTCCATTTGTATTCTTTCTCTCGATTTCTTTCTTAAAAATTATGATATTATGGATATGCAAGCCAGTGTTAATAATTTTTCTATTTTATTCCTTACCACCTAATAATTATTTATAATACATAATTTAAATCCTCTTACAACTAGCCAATGCACGTAGTGTATATTGGCTGGTATTACCATTGAATTGGTTGGATTTTCCTCCTCTTTTAAAATTCATTACTCAGACTACTATTGCACATAAATTGATAAAAAATAATCGTTTGCGATTGTGGTTTTTCTTAAAAAGGTTCTCCTTTGCACGGCGCCTTGAACCATCTGATCTTTTGTCTGCAATTTTTTTTTTTTTTTTTTTAACTCTTAAAGTATGTAGAAAGCAAAGAAATCAGTATTGGTATGTTATTTCACAACTCTTATAGATGTATTATTATGTAACTATATAACAATTAAGTAATTTATTTCGACGACTGCTGATAAATTAAAAAACAAAAAAAAAGTGCGGAAATTAGAACAAAGACATAAAAAAAACGTAGATAATATCTCGAATCAGTTGTAAGAGAAAATAAGTACAGTAAATGTAATATTATAAAACAAAATACTCTTGATCAGAAATCTTTACCTTAAAAAACCGAAGCATTGATAGAATTGAAATCCTTTTACTAGGCCTCATTGTAATGTCCATCACTTCTAAATTAATTGCGAAAGTTGAAAAATATAATTTTTAGGCATGCTTCTTGAAATTTGCAAGTTTTTAGAATAGGCTGTTTTAGATATCCCTCTGGAAAACATTGAAAGGGAGGACGACATGTTTTTATTTTTTAAGGAGTTTTTCCGAGAATCATATGTTCGGTTTATAATTTTAGGTCCACTAATGTAAATTCATATTTCCTTAAGGAATATTTAGTTTCTTCGTACGTGTAATTTTGCCTGCATCATCTCTGGCAAGATCATTATCTTCTGGATAAAATCTAACTCGGCGTTGATGCCCTTTGTAAAGAATGCGTCAAAATATTCTCTCCAATTTCCCGGCCATTCCTTTGTAGCCTTACGACGGCACCAGCGTTTCTATAGCAACGAGCACGCGCAAAACCTCCTCTCCGTTCACTTGCCCGGGACAGTCTGGCATTCTGCTGTCTACTAGATCGCTGTGGCGGGCGAATCTTAGTGTCCGTCCGTTCGTCCGATGCTTGTCGACTAGTCCATGTCTCCGCCACTAGCCGTTGGCAACCATCGTCGTGTTTCGTAGGTTAAACGTTGTGTATACGATTAGAACTTATCGCGGTAGTCATTATTGCTGTAGGAGCGGAGATGCAAAAGACACAATGGAAAATTATGTTAACTACCAGGTTGTTGTGCCTATATTTCCTTTTTAAGTTAATGTGGCCATCACGATTCAACATCTTCTGGAAGAAGAAAGACAACCAGGAATGAATCATTGTCTAAACCGAACTGTCTGGAGTATAGTGTAGCACAAATGTCATGCACAATTAAAAGTTCACCCTTGTTTTCCGTCCTGCATCGTTATGGATTTTGTTACCGTGCTCCCTGGCATACGGTCAGCAAAGTGATGATCCCTTCGCTTCCATCACCTTGTGATAAGTACGGACGATTGGACCCGATGGCTATGACACACTATGAATGCTTATTACGGACCAAGTTTTTTATTTCCTCAAGGCAAACAGTTTTTATTGCTACGAGTGAAAAATTCTCTCTTACTTAATATTTCTAGGAACACTATGGTTCCAAGTATCAAACTGTGACCGTGGTTGTTTCATGCTAACTCCTGGGCTACTTTCACATTAACTTATTGGACTATGCTGCCGTTCACACGAAGGTTCAGCAAGCGTGCTCAGAGTGATCCTTGGATATCAGATCGCATCAGACGGTACTTTTTTTGTCGGAGATTTACAGTGGGTTCAAATAATCTTTTTCTCCAGAGCGGGGTAAATTTGAACAGAAAGAATCTTGAAAGTTTTGCATGCTTTACGAATATTCACTTTTGTATGTCCTTATGATAGTCAATTTAAATAGAACTTATGAAAGCGATTTTTTTAAAGTTTAAAACTACTTTTTATGCCGTATTTAAGGATGATAATTTTACTTTCTGTTTTTTACGAGATGTTGCTCTTATTCTTCTCTGTTCATCATTCTTGATTTAATGCTTTATTTATTAGTGTCCCATATCTTAAATATATATATATATATATTTATTTATTTATTTATTTATTTATTTACTTTTTGTTAATACACATGAAACTGGTGAGAGATTACGGCTCCATTCAATCACGTAAATGGAACTGATCTTTCGTTTTTTTCTCCCTCCGATTAATGCACGAGAGCGAGAGATTGGGAGGAATTTACACTTCCTCTTCACTGATATTCTTTTTGGAGGAGTTCTGTTCCCTATTTCTCCTTCATTGTTCCATTTAGATAATGAGTTCAGACCTTCTTAATATGAATATGAAAGTTGTTGTACCACAAGAACAGTTAGGTGAGGTTACTTTTATAAAAAATGAAATACTTTCTATATTCAAAAATATCTTTTTTTTTTCTGTATAAGTTTATATTTGTGTTTTTTTTTAAAATTTATTTATCGTCTCGCATTAGCCCTCTTTTGACCTTAAAGAGAGAGAAAAAAGTTATCTTCAGTCATTTCCATATTCTGACGTCCACACCTTTATCTACTACCTCACCCACGTCAGCCAACTATTTCTGGTACCCAAATTACGTCAGTCCTCCTTGTAAATATCATGCGTTTTTATGGGGAGTAGGGCCATGCAGAGTCGTTCTTGAGAACTATATTTCATCATAGGAAATTTCAATATATGTAAATATCTGTCTATCCATTTCTTTATTTTACAGGCACGCTTAAACAAAAAGTGTATATCACGCTAATGGAAGGGTACTTCAAGTTACTGTATTTAATATTTTTGTGGAATTTTCTTTCTATTAAGAAGGGGCCATTTTGAGTTATCAAATTTCTTCTATATACAGTATTTTTAAGTCTTTGTGTCGAAATCACTAATAAATGTTTTTCCTATGAAAATGCAACTTCAGGTGGATCTTGGACCTTTGTGTGTGTTTGTGTGAGTGAGATAAATGCGAACTATTTCTGGAATTTAACCTTCTCCCTCTACCTGTGTGAGTGTGTATTATAAATGTGGACTAATTGAGGCATTGTTTTGGAGTATGATTTTCGATGCCGATTTCAGCTTCTGGTAGTAGCATTTATTAAAAGAAACTGCTAATAACTTGTCATCATTTAATACTTCAGAGTGTGTAGGCTACAGGTTTTACTTAAATTACCATTGTTTGACAAATACGAAAGCATAACTCGGTTACTGCTCTGTCACTACATTCGTCGGCTTGCATGCTTCTTATAATTCATTATATTACTGTGAATCGTAAAAACGTTTTTTACTCGCATTTTGAACATTGATGTTCAAATTCTACCTCTTATAACCTTGAAAAGCTTAGTAATGTCAGTACACTTGTGTGTGTAGATGACACAGCATGAATGCATCGTATATAATAATTCACGTCTTTGTGTTAAAATGATAATCCGTGGTATGGTACTTACAAGACTTTTAAAGTCCACAGCCTACTCAAATTGCTAACCATTTGGTATAATACCTAAATATATCTAATTCATCTGCAACTGAAAAGTCTTTATAACGGTGTTTCGCGTCCTGGACGGGATTCAAATCCAGATCTTTCTAAGTAAAGTTCACCGTCGAAACCGACTGGCTAACGAAGAATCGTTATATATTATCGCTTTGGCTCAAAATTTTTTTACTTCATTTTATTGCTTTCCTTTTCTATCTTTACTAATCTCTTAGTTTTGATGATGACCTTTTAAATTGATTTCCTGTTTGTGGAAGTTAATTGCATACAGTCTAATCACCTAAACAGTGAAATAATCTTTGGAGATTTCATTGTCTACAATTCTGCTGGCTCCCCTTCTCTTGACAGACCAAGTTGAAGGAGAAGCTGAATTGTTACTGTCATTAATGACCTAACGCAAATTGTTAACCTACTGGCTAACGAAGGAATTCCAAGTAATTCCTATTCATTCTTCCAATACCCTGGACCTTTTCTTAACCAGCTCTTCCAACACATACACTGTTGACGTTAGTTTTCCTCTCGGCAATTCTGACAACCTTGTCCAAGTTTCTTTTCTGCAGATTGCCTTCTTCCAGCCAAACTCAGTACCAGACACGATGCTGAGTTTGGCTGGAAATGAGATTACTTTCGAGATTTCTGTGCCTCTTTTCCATTGGCTGATTATTGCTTGCACTCTGCCGATTAGGGAATTGTTCTGAGCGATAACTGAAATTATTCTTGCTGAGATGAGTGCCTTTATTCTCCATTTCACTAAAAATACCGATCCGTATCCAAGCTTTGGTTTTCTAACAAATATGACAAAGAAGTGCAAGGTAAAAATTCAAGATAAACACTCCAGCCCCTCTCACTCAGCTTACATTACAGCCGTAATAACTCCAAAAATCATCAATTATAATCTTTTAGTCTCATGCCAAGGTTGTTGGGCAAAACATGTTTCATCTTTTCTCTCTCTCTCCTCCCTCCCCTCCTGATGACACAGTTGTAACATATCCTAAAATAAGGCAGACTTCTCGGCATTATAACAACTCTCCTACTATTCCACAAACCATAGTAGCATTACCTCCTCTGATCCTTCTAGTTGAACTAAGACCTTTTGCTTCTGAATTAATACCCTTGTATTGCCTTTACTGACCTACGCAACTAGCATTTATCCAACAGCACATACACAAGATTTTATCCATCCTGTTACTGAAAAAAAAAGTGATAAAACTCAGCCATCGAATTCTCGTCCCATTGTACTCGCCTCAGTGCTCTCAAAAGCGATAAAGAAGATTCCCAATAACCAGTTTCTTCATTATATGGATATCCCATAGGTTAATTAGTAATCACTAATGTGCATTCCGCAGTTATCATTTTATAGTATACCTCTTCGCCGACCTTGCCCACATTTTGCACAAGCCATGGAATGATCTAGAGAATCACATGTGGTCTCTTTGTTATTTCCAATTCATTTGATCGAGTCTGGTATTGCGGTATTCTTTCCAAGTTACCATCTGGATTTATCCGAGTACTATAAAACCTTGTAGTACTCAGATAAGTCAGACTTCAAGATCTCCTATGGCAGTGCCTTAAATACCAATCTTTTAGCCATTGTCAAGTGGGGAAGAAGATAACTTCATACATCTTATTGCTACCACAATACGGTCTCTAAAAAAAAGCTTGGTACTCTTTTTGTTCCAAGCATTACTTCTATTTTTCTCAACTCTTAACACTTTAATAATCATAAATCAATCCAACTTAGAATATTGCTCTGACATTTGGGGGAGCCATAAAAACCCTTCCTCCTAATGCTGGATTGTATCCAGAAGAGAACTCTTCGCTTAATAGATGACCCTTCTCTCACCGACTCCCTCCAATTGCGTTCTCATGGACTCTCTGTTTCTGGTTTGTCTTTTCTATAGGTATTTTCATGGACGCTGCTCCAGTGATCCTCTCGACACTCTTCCTCCACTTCCCTCTAATTACGAACACGGTAGCTGCTAGTCAACATCCATAGTCTGTTCAAATCCAGACTTACTGAACCAACTTGCGTTCTCTTCACTTATTCTGTATTCTCCTGACCTTTAGAATTTTTTCCCATACCGTTTTTCTCAACGCATACAATCGCCAACTCTTCATTAACAGATTGCTTTCTTCATTCTGATCACTTCCCAACAGTGCTATGTGTGAGCTATTTTATATCAACCCCACACACGAGATAAAAAAAAATAAAAAATATTTTATTTTAATGTGTATTATATTATTGTTATTTGTTAATTCTTTAAGCGAAAACCACAGCACAGTTTTTGTACATTAAGAATAACCGGTGAAAATAGAAACAATCGCTTTATACTCATACTTTGTGCGGCTAAGTAACTAATAGCATACTTAACCCACCAAACACCCTACCCATCCACCTACGCTCACAAGCAAACCAATTTATTTTCATACAATTTGCGTTCATGACATATTTGCTGTTATTACATATTTTTTCGTCGTTTGCGTATGTGGCTTGCACAACATGATTGGAATACACACCATTTGTTTTGATTAATCTGTGCAATATCGTCGAACAATTCAAGTTTCATTAATCTCAAACTGGTAATGTATACAGTTACCCAAATAAATAAATAGCTTATACTCATATTATCTAAACATTTTATTCTTTCTGGAATCTGACCTTCAATAGATGTACCCTACATATTGTCCTGCAAGAAGTTACATGTAATTTACGCATACCTCGTTCAGTTTTTTTTATTACATTCTTAAATTATATAAAAAGTGATATATAGTACGTAGATAAACGTATTTTAAAAGAAAAGATAATCCTGTTGTTTCGATAGAGTGAAATTATTGATTTAAATCGATTAAATTAATTGAATCTCATCATCCCGTTAAAAAATGCATTTTCGTAAATATAATCTTGAACAACAATGAAATATTCATTGTTGAGTAAAGTTATCGAAAAAATGCACAGAAAGTCACCCCAAGAAAGCGTACAGATATTTAAACTTATAATTTTGTTCTCTTTATTCTTGAATTTGAAAGATATAGATACATCTATTTATACATAATAAGTATAGGAAAGAAATTAGGGAATTAGAAAAGTAAGGAAAATTTTTTTTTTCCCCAAATGATATTAAACATGGAATTAATAGTTTTAAGTGCAAATTCAGTCTAGTGAGAAGAAGAATTAGTAATAGCGATTACTTTAGGCATATTTCAATAGAATATTTCAGTGTGTGAGATTTGGCAATTGCTATTTCGCAGCTTAAAATGTATGTTTGTTGTTTTTGGAATTGCCATAGGTTAGTATTATATTTTTTTAATTGTGTATGTTCTTCTGGGTGGATTGTATATCTTGCAGGATTGAAAATCGGAATTTCTGGAGGAAAACAGTATTACTCCTCATGAAACTGGCTAACTCACCTTTACTCGAAAGCTTCCATAATTCAGTCGGTATCCACGATGTCTTTGGTTGGAAGACATTTCAACTGAAGGTGAGTTAACCAGACTCATATGGAAGTAGCAGTGTCCCTAGTCCCCAGAAATGCGCGTTTTTCATTCTATAAAACAGGCGTGCTAGGCAGAAGAGCACTGCAATTTACAGACAAAATACACTGGCCTCAACAGCCTTAGCTGCTTCGGCCATAATCCTAATGTTACAACGACCTTCATTTGAAAGGCGTTATAAAGATTATTCGTGTCCTAAATGGAATTCGAACTCCTTTTTTTTTTCCCCAGCCAAAAAACATGTACAAACCGAACAGAAGCTCCCAAATGTACGGACTTTTATCTTCTTAAATTTTAACTAAAGCGCGACTTATTATTTGGATAATGATAAACTTCGAACAGACATGCGTAAAAGTAGAGGTGCAGTCCAGTATGAAATTTTCTCAAAACAATATATTCCCCCACCCGCAAACAATTTGCAAGAACTTTGCTATTGCATTGTTTTCTAATGTTTTTTTTTTTTTTTTAAGCATTATAGTATATATCTTAGAAAATAATGCTTAGTCTCACTTAGAATTATTGTATTCAGATTTTCCATATCGGAATGCAATACTGTGAGTTAGTATTGAAGTCTAAGAAGAAACACTAACATGCAGAGAAAAGTGAACCGAGTGGTATCTAGATTGAGTGACTATTTTTATGAAGGAAAACTTCGATTTTGTAGGTTGTAAATCTTAAAGGCAAAGCGAATAAGATTTGGTTTTGGTCGAAGTTTAAAAAGCTGTTAAGGGAAAGAATAAGTTGAATTATAAGAACATTTTAGTTTTCCCAGGAATTGCGTGCTAAGGAGACATAACTTTTACTAATGAAGGATCGTTTTAGGTTAGACTTACTAAAATATTCTTTTAGTGAAAGAGTAGTTTATAAATTGACTAAACTTAAAGGAAGTATTTCATCTTAAAGAAATTCGATGAGAACTAGACAAATATTTTCAAGGTATTAATTATTATCACTGGTACTCCTCGTGGTTCATACATCGTTGTATGAGACTGTAGAAGGCAGTTTGCTCTTGTGGGGTCTGTTGCTCTTAGTTTGGTTTCTTTAAATTGGATTTAATACTAATATTCAAAAACAAGTTTACTGTTCATGGGACTAATATCTATGCATGAAATTACATTCTTAATGATGTCTTCATCCCATATAAATGTAAAAGAGCGAACCAATAGTGTTTGAATTCCTCTTTAAAAACACATTATAGAGCGTTATACGCTTGTAGTGAAGAAGCCTCATAATGCGGAGATAATTTGTCGTATGGAGACATTTTCATGAGAGTGCAATTTTTTTATAACAATGACGATTATTTATTTATTTATATGGAGTTTCCTCCCTTTTCTCCCCCGTCCCTATTGGGACGAGTTGAGCCCCCTCATGGGGGGGGGGTTAAGTATTTAAGTCTGTAGATCCTTGTGTGTTCACGGGGCTGGTTTGCCTGCTTGCGGGATGAAAAATCCCAGATAATTGGGGGGGGGGGAACCCTGCTGTCCATGCCCAAGACTGGCTAACTTGGCTATGGCTGAGGAAGATCCTTAAACTCCTCACGTCGGCTACGGGAATCGAACCCAGGACACTCCTTCCCCAGGCATATGGTTGCGAGGTGCAAAGCTACTAGGCTAACCGCGCGGATAACAATGACGATAAAAGCTACTTTATATATAGCAGGCCTGTTTTGCTTGAGATTCAGGAAAACTACTAATACAGCAATATATTTTATAATTAGTGTACCGAGCAGAAATAAAATATCGATTGGGAATATTTTGCTTGAATTCCTTATATTTGAGATGTATTCGGGATATATAGGTGTGATATTTCAAGATACTCACGGAAGTGGTATTGAAACATTCAAAATAGTTAACCAGCAGGAGGAAAATTATCACCATAACGATCCTGTTATCATAATATCCAATTCCAGACTGATGAAACTGATAGATTGAATTGTTCCTTACAGATACTGGACTAAAGTTACTTTTTTTTTTACCAAACCGACTAATCACTACGTCAGTTACTTCAGTAATTCAATTACTGAAGGCAGGAATTATTTGAAACTCTATTTTCCTGTACTCCACAGAGAAATAAATCATTTAACAACCCTAGACGATTCGTACGTGACCTTTTTTTTTTTTTTTTTTTTTTTTTTTTTCACAACATGCACTGGGATTTAGGTCACTTTTGAAGTGTCAAACAAAGTATTGGTTGAATCCCATACGGTGATGTTTACTGAATATAACTTACAAGTATCTTCAGTGAATAAATGGGGGTGGGGGAGTGTGTGGATACCTTAAAACGAAATGTTATCATCTTCATGATTTCCAACGTCAGTCAAACTGACTCAAGATTTCTTTTCTGTATACGGAAACATTTCAAAGAAGAATTTTTTTCCCCTTGCCTGTCTTGGAAATCTGTATCCTACTTTTCTAGTATTTATTAAAGCCGTTTCAGTATCACACATCAAGAATTTCTGCAAATAATATATAAAAATCTTTCTCTGCTTGTGTTTCGCCTCGTATTTGCATCGCTTGCATATCTAATAATGTTGCACCTATCATTTCGATATATAGGAGTCCCTACATATGGGATTCAAAAGCGACTTTGTAGTTATCATGCTTATTAGTGAACCGGTTCGCTGGTCCAGAATTTCTCACTATTTCCTGTGACGGCACACTGTGTCTAGTGTAGATACATTCCACGTACCATTTCACAAAACGTGAACTCGTGTGTGTGTGTGTACATAGAAATATAATTCAAATCGAGGAAAGAGAAGACGTTTCACTATCTTGGGGTAGAATATTCAACTACCTTGGAAATGCACATCATTATGTTTTATCAAATATCGGAGTTATAGGGGGAAATAAAAAAATCTCTGACCTGAATGTTTAAAGCGTTTCTTAAACACGATACCAGCAAAGATTTTACTGAACCTGTATTCTGCGAAGACTTGATTAAATATCTACATTATGCAAATGAACGAAGTTCTCTCATCTATTTTCGTGAAGACATCCAAACAGCACATTACTATGATATTAATATTTCTAAAATTTCTGTTTTATTCTTGCTAAAAATTAATTAAATGGATATGTATACATAGGAATTCTTGCTAAATTTGTTAAAACTGCTGTGTAATCATTAAGCAATTTTATGAAGCAGTACATCGCTACTCCATGTAAATGCACAAACCGACCACTGAATTGGAAACTTTTATTTAATACCGTATTGGACCTCCTTGAGCCTGAATTACAGTACATATGTGATTTGACATAGATTCAACAAGGTGTCGGATTGCATCTACGTCTACAACATACAGGACGTTTATCAGACAGTCTTTTAACTGCCTCAGATTTCACGGAAGAGGGCTTTGCTCCCGGATCTATTTTTCTAACATGTCTCCCATACATTCTCAGTGGGGTTCAGTTCCCGGCTTTAGGATGACCAGGGAAGATGGTGGAAGTCGCTGCCATGCTCACCGAACCATTGCTGAACAATTTGAGCGCAATGGACAGTAATAGCATTGTCGTCCAGGAAACAACCGTCACCTGCTGGATAAAAAGTCAACATTGCAGGATGGACTTGATCGGCAACAATGTTCAGATATTCCTTGGAGGACACTCGACATTCCATTAATAACGAGATCCATTCTGTACCAACAGAACATCCAGCACACCATATCCAGAACCTTGAGCTGTGTTTACAAGGCAAGTTGAGTTCATTGCTTTATGGGACTCCTGCCAAACTCTTTGCCTTCACTCGGTACAGAATAAGGTGTACCATGACTCGTCGGACCACTTGACTTTTTTTACAGTCTTCCAGTGTCCAATCACAGTGCTTGACACCAATGTAGATGAACTTTCCGTTCTTTGCAGAAATCACTTGTTTCCATATAGGCATGCGACTGTCATTACCGATCCCCTATCCATTCCCTGTGCATCGTTCGCATAGCTCGGACCTGAGATATGGATCAGGAACTGCCTTCATTAAATTCTTCGGTCAGTTGCTTTACACAGGAAGTTCTGTTTGTCCGTACAAGACTTCTCAGACGACGGCGATCTCGTTCCTGACAAACTGTCTTCACTGTCTTAGGACCACAGTTACACCTCTTAGGCAAATGTAGATTATTTTTGCACTGATTAAACATCCGAGATATCTCAACTTTTGAGAAACCAGTCGGCGTTGCTGTTTTCAAAATCGTGACTTCAGCCAAATGGGAGCCGACAATATAAGCCCTTTATCGAACTCGAAAGATCCTTTCTTTTTCCCATCATTATGATCAACATTATTGATGATTACTGACTTAAATAAATTCTTAAATAGTTTCCTAGAACGCTATATATGTGATCATGCATATAGGCTGCATAAGTGATATTTACCAAATCTGTATAAAGGTTTCTAATTCAGTGGCCAGGATGCCATTTCTTAAAAACAAATTCTAATTACTTAATAGTATTCTGGATTGCTTTAAATACAATTTCGAAGTTTTATCTCGGTATTTATCTTGTACTGTTTGATATTATTCCGAAATGCAATTTCAAGAAAAATTTAAAAGCACAGTTGTTTCGGCTTCTTAGAAGACTTCATCGGGTGCATTACATGTAAAGAGAAATACAAAAAAAAAAAAAAAAAAAACTGCAAGAGAAAAGCTATAAATTAAATCGCCAACGTATTACTGACATTTGATGGCGTTCTGGATACCTGTCTAATCACGTCCTTAATTCTGCTGACTCTAATGATGAAAATTCTGTCGCTCATCCAGTCATCTGGAAGAAATCAGAGAACATCTTTAGATGCTATGACGAACTTGAGAGAGAAGAATTGTGGAATCGAAGGAATTCGTCCTCAGTCCATTACATCTTAACGCTAATCTCAGCTATAATCTCTCTGATTGTCACTGTGCTGCTATCCAACTTTGGGGTTCACGCGAGCGCCTTAAAATGCCAGTAATACGTTGGCGATCTAATTTATAGCTTTTTTAATTTATTTAATTTATAGCTTATTTAATTTATAGCTTTTTTCTTGCAATTTCTTTTTTATTTCTCTTTTCATGAATGCACTTGATGAAGTCTTCTAAGAAGAAGAAACTAGTTGCGTGCTTTAATTAAATAAAATATAGTATTTCTATTTTTATCTCTCGGTTTCCAGTTACTTAATCTACTTCAAATATGTCCCTCAGAACTAGCTAAAGAACTTCAGTTTTTAAAAAGCACCTTTCTGCAAAATAGCTTCAATGAGCGTATTGTCTCAGCACGCCATTCGAGACACTTCCAATGAGGAGGAAATCGAAGGTTTTGTTTCTCTACTCTCTATTACTTCTATTTCCATAAAATTCCCTGCAAAATTCTTAAAGAACATAAAATCAAAACAGTATTCAATCCCCGTTATTACGATAAGATCAATATTTTGATTAAAAAAAAAACCTCGTCATGACCCTCTAAAATATTTAGATGTGTATCGACTATGATGTGTCCGTGTGCGCGCGCGCGCACATGAAACTTGACTATGGACAGACGGAGATATCTATTGAACAACATTGAAGAACATATCAACAATATTGAATAGGAAAAAAGTGAGACCTCAGCTCTGTCTTTCCATTTATGCTCTTCTGTGGAATCACAACACGTCTCCACAGAGAGATATCGAGTCTTGTGGAATAAGTCCGAACTACTACAAGTTGTTATAATGTCACCAAAAGAAGAAATTGAAAATCTTTGGAAATGGCATTGGATCCCATATAACAGAGGTGTTCAACCCGTCGATCGCGGAGCGATTTTTGGTCGATCTCTTGTGTATTCCTTCTTACTTACAAATTTAATTAAAACTGAAAACATAATATTTTATTTATCATTATTTTGTGTTATTTTTAATTCGCTTTAAGTGAATTGCTATTGTTTATTTATTTTTCGTTAAAAATTGTCAAATCAGTAATTTTCTTATAAGTCCGGGTAAATGAATTAATTTGGATCAATGGAAGTCAAACAGCGAGCCGAGTGAATACGATTACAAGTAAAGTGTAAAAACTCGATTGTAGCTTAAATATTGAATATTCCAAGCACATTACATCGATTTTTTACTTAGGTTAAGTCCCATGTGAATATTGTAAAAAAATAAACTTTGTTTGTCACGGTATAGTTTGTATTAGATGTTTTTGTAAATAACTCTTTTGAAGCTAACTGTATATACTGCTTTAATAAGAATATGTTAGACTGTTAAAAACAAAGCAATGTTTTTGTCGCCGAAGCTGTACATGGCAGCATTACAAAGATTGTTATTGAAACTTTGAGAAATGCTTACAGGCTCTAATTGTAAACATCTCCGAAATCAGTCAGAAAGAGTTCAAACAACTTTCCGATGGCCGGCAACTTACAATCAAAAGAAAGCGGAGGAGAACAAAAGGTGTGCCTAACTTGAAACTTAAGATGAAAGACTCATACCGATTCTTTGGGGGGTTGCCAAACTTCTTGCGAGGTCTCAGAGGAGACCTAATAAAAAGGGACTGAAGGGGCCCCCGGTTCCAGAATTGCTGTCAGAGAAGAGGCCGTCCGGTCCAGAGTTGCCGTCAGAGAGACTGCCTGGATCCACGTAATCCACGGTTAATGTCGCTAGAGAGAGACTACTACTAGGCCGCAGACAAGGCTTCAAATTGCCGAAAGGAAGAGTTCCAATTGCCGTGAAAAGTTTCCAGGCCAGGTTAATGTCAGACATTCACCAGTGTGTTGCGTTTTCATTACAATTTGATGCATCAAACGACTTCACTGATATTGCTCAGTTAATGATATTTATTCGCATGGTATTTCAAGATTATTCAAGTAAAGAAGATTATTCAAGGAAATACCTTTTGAAAATTATACCATTATTGGGAAGGACTAGGGGAGAAGACATTTTTTCGGCATTTGCCGAAAAAATGTCTTCTCCCCTAAATTGATGAATTTGATGAATAAAAATTGATGAATTTCTAAAACAACACAAACTTCCGCTTTTTAAACTTGTGTCCATTACTACTGATGGTTCTCCTGCAATGATAGGTAATAAATAAGGCTTCATTTCATTATGTAAAAGCGATGACAAATATCCAGATTTTTTAACGTACCACTGTATTATTCACCAACGAGTACTGTGTAGTAAAAGATTAAACACAAAAGATGTTTTGGATATTGCATTTTAAATTGCAAATTCTGTTCGAGGAAAAGCCCTGCAACGGTAGTTATTTAAATTACGGGCAGATGATGATAGGGAACTTTTGTTGTACGATAATGTTCGCTGGCTCAGCAGAAGTCAATTTTTAGAAAGATTTCTTGTATTAATTAACGATATAAAATTTTTTCTTGATAAAAAAAAAAGATATTTATCCACAATTGAGTGATAAAAGATGGTTGTTACACTTATCATTTTTAGTAGATTTCTGTACAAAATTAAGCATTTAAATTTAGAGTTACAAGGTAGAGGTAAAAATTTAATTGACATGTTTTAAGTTCAATAAAAACTTTCCAACAGTACTTACTTTTATTAAAGAAAAATATAAATGACCGCGAATTTAGACGTCTCCCATATTTATTAAAATTTTTTGAACAAAATCAAATGATTTAAAATCTTATGATTTAAAAGAATTTATTCGTGAAATAGAATTAGTTGAGGAAGAAATAAATTCAAGATTTAAAGATTTTAATAAAACTGAAATAATTGTATCTTTTATCAATAATCCATTTCAAGAAAACTTGAACACCACAGAAATTTCAAATAAAATTAGTGGGCTGTTTGATATAAACCAAGCTGTAGTAGAACTTGAGATAATAAACATTCAGAATAGTTTACATTTAAAATTAATAAACAAAAAAGTCACCTGGAAGTATGCACATGAAAAATTCCCAATATTACCTGATATTGCGCGCAAAATTCTGTCGTGTTTCGGATCGACATATTTGTCAGAATCCGCTTTTTCAAATATGACCGTCATAAAAAATCAATTAAGAAACCAAATTACAAATGATCATTTGGATGATCGTCTACGATTGGCCACTTCTTCATATCAACTTGACTATGAAAATATTGCCAGGTCCAAACAATGCCAAATTTCACATTAACTTTTTTTTAATCAACCAGCATTTCCTGTAACTTGTGAGTTTGTAATCAATCTGTTGTTTTTTCTAACTTTGGTTTTCCAAAATAGAGAAATAAATATTTTATTCCAATATATATTTTTTTTTTTTTTTTGTTGTATTAAAATAATTAAAAGTGATAAATAAATTTTTAAATACACAAAGTTTTTAGTTGTGTATTTTTTTTTTTTTAGTTGTTTATTTGTGCGTAATTAGATATCAGGTTGGGGAAACGTGATCTATATAAGAGAGCAGATCGCCGAATAACTTTTTATAGAAAAGTAGCTCGCGTTGTAAAAAAGGTTGAATACCACTGCCATGTACTGTACGCCCACAAATGCGAGACCCTTCGACACTTCTGCGCATGTCAAAAGAAGGAGAATCCATTCCGATAATAGGGTAATCACTGCGCTTCGTGGAATGATTGTTTATTATTATACGTCGGAAAATCAGCTTTTCTTTTATGAAAATTCTAGTTCTTAAAGTGGTAACTATTTTGCTTGTACAACAGTTTGAAAATTTACGTTTAAAGCACGTGATTTCGCGTGTTGGTGACCAAATCGTACTTCCTTTATTTTTGCTCCCCTATAGCATGAATTTGACTATTCTTGGCACATTGCCAAGGTCGGCTCTACAAAGTGTGGGTGTACATTACCTAAATATTTATAAAAATGTACTATCAGCTTATCGGAACGTATCCTGGCTATAGCTAGCCAAACTCGCGAACGATAAGCTGATACTACATTTTATATTTAGGTATATGGGATCCAGTGCCATTTTCAAGTGGACACGCACAGCGTGTTCAACAATACAACACGTCACACCTAATTTCAAATAATATACTTTATAATAGTTGTTACCTTATTAATCTTTACTGTTTCCTTGTCTTTTAGTTTTTCTTTTGTACACCAGAAGAAGTCTTATTTAAGTAAGACGAAACATTTTTTTTAAAATTAAAGTAATGCGTACATCTTATATCTTTTTCTGCCTTGTAAATTGTTATATATATATAAACTTATGACTATATAGTCCAGTGATGTTTCGTATGTATCTCT
Organism: Typopeltis vanoorti; assembly: GCF_054136105.1. Classification (NCBI taxonomy): domain Eukaryota; kingdom Metazoa; phylum Arthropoda; class Arachnida; order Uropygi; family Thelyphonidae; genus Typopeltis; species Typopeltis vanoorti. The sequence goes on from NC_143555.1 coordinate 70,776,272, forward strand.
GATTATTTTTTCACTTCTATGTAATGCACCTAATGAAGTCCTCTAAAAAGACGACACTAGCAGTGCCTTTTAGAAATAAATACTTTCTGTTTTATCATTCGGCTATATAGTCATATAAGTTAATTTTTTTGAAAAATGTCCCGAAAGCCTAACGCGCGCGCGCGCACACACACACACACACACACACACACACACACACACACACACACACACACACACACACACACACACACACACACACACACACAAAATCCTCGACTTACGTTGTTAATTCGTTCCGAACGTTTCCACTCAAGCTGAAAATCCTCGTAAGTCGAGTGGTGATTAAATACGATGCATTTTTGACAAATGTGTTCATTTCTTTAATTAACCCAAAGGATACAACAGGTTCCGCTTATGAAAAGTAAACTTTGAGAAAATGAAAGTTTATTCAGTATCATTATGGAGTACATAAATATAAAATCATGTAAGAAAACTGAACACTAATACAAACGATATATATATATATAGTCCGCATTAGTTAGTTTTTTTCTCTCTCACGTCATGCAGTTGAATCCTAGATTTTCTCTATTGGTATTCATTGTTGCATATCTTCAATCAAAATAATTTTCCGTTTCTTCAATTAATAGGCCTCTTTTTTTTTTTTTTTTTGAAGTGATCGTGGATTGCATTGGCTGAATTTTTCATTTGCTGTATAATGCGAACTTTTTCTTTTATAATAATTCTAAAAGTCGTTTCATTCTTTTCGTAAGCACGACACACACACACACACACACACACACACACACACACACACACACACACACACACACACACACACACACACACACACACACACACACACACATATATGTATATAAATATACCCCCCCCCCCCCGAAGAGCCAGACATTATGACCACCTATCTAATTTGATGTTTTTTCTCCACGTGCCGTCAAAACAACCCTTATCTGGCGAGGCATCGACGCTACATGATTTCTAAAGGTTTCTTGTGGTATCTAGTATCAACAGGTAATCAGCAAATTATTTAACTCTTGTAAGTTGCGTGGTTGAGCCGCTGCAGAGCGGATGTACTATTCCAATACAAATCCCAGATGCTCGATTGGATTGATGTCTGGGGAATTTGGAGGCCCAGGGTAATAACTGGAAGTCTTCTTCCTCATGTTCTGCAAACCATAATCGCACAACCCGGGCAGTGTGGCATGGCGTATTATCCTGCTGAAAGAAGGCACAACCAGAGGAAATACCGTTGCTATTAACGGATGTACCTGGTCTGCAATGATGTTTTGGTAAGTGGTAGACGCCATAAATGACTGGACTCGGGGTTTCCCAGCAGAACATTGCCCAAAACAGCCTCCACTGGCTTGTTTTCGTCCTACTGTATATCCTGGTACAAACACTTTCCCAGGTAAAGACGCACACTATTTGGCCATCCACATGGTGTGCAACAGGAAACGAGATTATCGGACCAGACGACCTTCTTCCACTCATGCAAAGTCCAGTTTTGATGCTTTCCTGCCGGTTTGAGGCTCTTTCGATGGGTGCTCGTAGCGGCCTGCGACTGTGCAGTTCCATTTTCAGCAGGATTCGATGTAATTGTGTGTTGTGACACATTACACCGTCACGAGCATTCATATTACCGACGAGCTGCGCTACAGTAACCCTTCTGTTGGCTCGTACCATCTAGGATGCCTTCGCTCACCTCAAGCTTCAATGAGTGTCTACCCACATCTTGTCGGCGGCTCGTGTTCCGACATTGAGGATACTCAGTTTCCCTTCTGAAGAACAAGAATACCATTGGTTAACAGAGCGCAGTATCAGGCGCTGTTTATACTATTTCATGACCTGCAGACGCGGCGTCTTTTTCTCTGCAGTTTCTTTGATTTGCATGAAGACGCGCTGACATAATGCTATTCGGTGTGTGTGTATATATATGTATAGGGTATGCTTTGTTTCGCTAACAAAGACACAACTTGCGCTCAAGTTAGAAACAAACAAAATAGCGATTATATTATCGCTAGAAAAGCTATGTATTATACTGAAATGGAGACATTATTGATCCAGGTATATTTTATGGCCATATATATAGAAGAAAGCCGGCCTGGCTGGCCGAGTGGTTAGCGTATCCGCTCTCCAGCCAAGAGGCTGCGGGTTCGAATCCCGCTTAGGGATGGATGTTTGTGATTGTCCTCTCTCACTATGGACTGGGTCACCATGGGAATAGTAGACTTGAAACCTCCCGCAATGGGAGAGGCCTTCACTCTGCAGTGGGTAGAAAAATAGGCTGTCAAAAAAAAAATAACAACTTAAGTTTCGAAAAATTTACCGAATAGCTTATGAGAATATAACTCTTCTGAGTCATTTTGCATATTTTAAGTAGTGCAAACCTATGCCAAACTAAAGCCGTTTGCCTCTGTGTTTAGTTATCTATTATGTTCACAAAGTGGCGCTTAATCGATGGCGTGCTAGTCTTAAGTTGAAGTATCGCAACCGCATGTGTACGAATCCGTTTAAGTTGAGGACTTGCTATATAACCCCCCCCCCCACCACCACCCAAATGTTTGAGCTCTCAATATCTTGCTTTTAATTTGGTTTGTTTGGTTGGTATTTCTGTCGAAGCAATGATACTGTAAGTGCAGTGTATTAGGTCTGTTATTCCTGTGACTAACACCCCTTGCAACTAGAATTCTAATAATCCAGTTGCCTATAGGGATGGGTACTGTTCTTTGCTCGTTGTATGAAGTTGATGCGGTGAACTGAAAGAGAGGTCTTTTCAGCTTACCGTAGCCTTCGTACCGGAATAGCTGCTTTGTCTGGACATTTTCTTGGTTCTCCGCTGTTAAGGTATCTTGGGACAGAGTACTGAAAAATGTATTAAATTTCTCTTAGGCTGACATCGTCAGCAATAGTAAAGTTAATAACTGTATTTTGCGAACTGCATATCACACATTGCAGAATCACAATGCGTCCTGATATAGTTGTTTCTTGCAGTTTAATTTTACGAAAGAAATCGAAAACCTGTCTGCCCATTTCAAATACTTAAAATCAAATTTTATGGATTCGATTACTTCTTTGAAATTTATGAAAATAAAACAATATTTTATGAAATTATGAATTGATTTCTAAAACCGTTGTTATGCAGAAGTGTTTTATTCGAAAATGAAAAATTTTCCAGAAAATTTCTCCAAATGTGCGATTAGTTTTGCTGATAGTACTGTTTTAAAATTAGTAGGTGTTTTATAGAATTGTACAATAGTCAATATCGCGTGGGATAAAAAGAAAGACAAATATTGCTTAGACTACGCCCAAAGGCAGCTATAATTAGTTTGCATGTTTTGCGCAATGCTGGAGGGGGGAGGGATGCAGCTTCCTTAGCAAACCGGCCAACTCACTTATGTTGCTTTCGTACCAGACATGAATTGCACTCGGAGGATTGTTCCAACCAAAAGAAACCGACAGCACCACAAATACGCTAGGGGCGGAGTACTACTCATTAGCTGACGTTAATTGATTACCATTAAAGACCAGTTTAGAAATATAAATAGTGTGAAATTTCAGACCTAAACTAATTTCTTTTGCACAACACAATATTGCCTGAAATGTATTTGTTTTATCCTGGTATCATAATCTTATCATAAACAGCCATATTATTAAGTATTATAGCCTTATGCGAGGATTAATGCTGTAGATAGAACTTTATATTCTACCATTACTGTTATTATTATTATTATTATTATGATAATAATAACAGTAATGTTGTTGTTGTTATTATTATTATTATTACACATGCAACAGTTTGTAAAATATTTGGTTTACATGGATGGGTAGCCAAACACAAAAACAGTTTTAGATGATTATTTGATTTGTCGCATAGGATTTTTCTGGATAGTTATAGTTCATAGGATTGTTCTGGCAAAAAAAAAAAAAAGGTCACGGAACCTGTTTATTTTAGTATGTTTCATTTCTGCACAATAAAATGATACAGACAAGAATTGGAGAAAAATAAATTAAACCAGTTCGACTAACATATTCAACTAGATCCGATTTGTTTGGTAATGTAATAAATCGCTCTTTCACTTTGTTGGAACAATGGTATCAGTGATGCGCAAAATGATTTGCAGAAATGTTTCTATCATTTATCGAAATCATTTATCATTCTGATTTCGGAATAGCCTGCGAATCAAATTTAATGTGAAAAAAAAAAGCGACTGGATTTTGATGATAAATATATTTTAAATTTCAGCCATATAATTAAATAGACACAGTAGAGAAACTGGACTTAGTCTTTGACGTAATTGAAGAATATAAAATTTGAACGATTTCTAGTCTAAGAATATTTAAAATTTAGGGGTTGCGTGTCATCAAGAAGTATTGTCAATTTTTAAGGAAATTAATTTTTTTAAAAACTTATTTAATACCAAATCAGACACTGAAAAATTACTAATCAGTATTTAAACTCTTATGTTTCATGTATTTTCAGAAAACCTTTCAGTTTGCCGAAAACTTGCACTGTCGCTCTCCCATTTCAAGGCTAATTGCTTTTAAAACATCCCCGTAACCACAATTGCTAGCAACACTGCAAGTCTTTAGCGACTACCGCTTATAAAAAATGACATTGTTGACAGTCGTTGCAAAAATATAAAACAAACCTACCGCGGATTACATGCATGCCTCGAACACCAAACAAGTTTTACTAGACTTACAAATGAGGAAGTTTCATTTTCTTCTTAGCTGGGTCCTCAATCATTTCCTGTAAGTTGCCCTGAAGAACATATTTATATTCGCGGAAGGTTCGTGATAAACAAGTCTTATGTTGATTCTGTAAGACATGATCTGTTTTCGAAATTAAATTTATGTAAAATTTGGCAAGCAGTTGAAAACATGTACGCGTTTGATGTACATTTGAAGCAACCGTTATATATATTATCCGTGTATCACGCAAAACGATGTACTTATCTGAAGATAATTCTTCAGATGTCTAGAGACTAATAATATCCGTTTAGGTGCAGTTCATAGAATGCATACGCACTGCTTACTCCTCTGCTTATTATGTCTTTGTATGTAGTTGCGTCTTGGATGTCAGATTCATTTTGATGAAATCTAAATATCTGGGATCGTTACTGAAATTGCTGACACCTCTCTGATCATCACATACTTTTTAGGTTTTCTTTTCAAATAATGAATAATAATTCGAAAATGAATGCATAAGTACCTCTTAGAAAATTTTTTTCTCTCTGTATTCTCTTTGTGGATAATAACCCTTGCTCCTGCGGGACAGAATTGAATGAATTTGTTATGTGAGACACGTATAAAAATTTGAGTTTCAATTATGTTCAGAATCCGGTAATTTGGTGTGAAAAAATCAAACAAAAATGGCAAAGGTTTTGAAATAATACACAGTAATAATTCCACTCTGAGTATCATATATATATATATAGCCACCAGTAGCACAGTCAGTAATGATCATGCCCATCCGTTGAAAAGATCTAGGATCTCGTATAAAACTATATTTTTAACCTGCCGGTCATCGTATACGTTAAAATTTTTGTGCGCATATAACATCAGTATATTTTTGATTTACAGTGAAGTTTGGATGAGAAACACTGATACGCAATCCGTATACCAGATATACTTTTAGGTTATTATTTTTTTATGGAAATACTCACAAAAGATTATAACTTATCGCCCATTAATACTGTGGGTAAGTTTCGTGGTAGAGAATCCGAAAACTTTACTCTAGAGACCAAACATGGAACATATTTTCATGCTTCTTAAACTTCCATTGCCATTTTCCGTTGCTAAGATTCACTCTTGGCCTCACTCGTGAAAACACCAAATGTAATGTATATCAGTATATCAAAATCCGCTAGTTAAAAAAATAATAATGAAGCATGCAGCTAAAAAATAAAGGACTTCCCTAGCGACCACGTATTGGAGGGAATGGATACCGCTGTTCCCTCATAGGAAAATAAAAACCATCAACATACCCTTGTCCTGTTAAGAGTAGAATTTGACGACGTCTTGGATGTTTTTCTTGAGACCTTTTTTGAGGTCTCCTCAGTGAGTAGCTAGACCCTATCTGAGGAGACCTCAAAAAAGGTTGAAACCGGTCTGGGTAGTGACCCCACCCATAATCCATTGCAGTATACATCTTCTAGTGAGATGTGCTTTACATTATGGGAAAATACTAAGAATAGTGATCAGAGCTTTACCCACCTTTACAATGAGTTGCCCTGTTGCACCGTCTTTAGACTTGAACTTTGTTTCAGGCGCAAACTTAATTGTTTGCATACTTGGGATTAGGAGTTAAAATAACCAAGTTGATAAAATAACTTGGTTATTCTAATATACAATATCCCCAAGGTAAAAAATTTATTACATATATTCTTCATTCGAGTTTATACCGAGAATGAAAAAGAATAAGGTTTAAGATAATGTTAAGATACTACTAGTTTCGTTGAATAACTCAACTTCTTCAGGTATCACAGGCAAAGAATTATATAAAATAACAGAGACATGATAAAATTACATCAACAGATCTAGTATAAAAGACAATAATGCATTTTAAAACGGGAATGCGTGCTGGAGTTCCAATTGAAGTTGACTACGTGCGTGAGCTGTCACGCACGTAGTCAACTTCAATTGGAACTCCAGCACGCATTCCCGTTTTAAAATGTACTATTGTCTTTTATACTTAGATCTGTTGATGTAATTTTATAGTACGCCCACCGTTTGTAGCTCTCTGCTTTGCGTTTTGCCAAGAATAGTCGATTCATACTGAAGGGGAGAAAGAAATGAAAGATGTCGAATTGGTCGCCAATATGCGAAATTACGTGCTTTCTTGTCTGTCGCTCTACTAGTAGTAGCTTGATTTTTGTTGTCGCTTTTTTGCATTATTTTTTATTATTAATTTGTATGATGGATCCAGTACAGTCAACAAGTTCTGTTGTTAAGCGTTTCAGTAACTCTTGCAAAAGAATATTGAATAATGTGCTGACATTCTGCGGAAAAGAATCGTTAAAAGGCAGTCTCCTTGTTTCCCTTTCTCAAGTCATAAAACGTGCAAGTGCAATTGCGGGCGTATCGGGGTCGATTCTTAAAAGATTTCGTAGGGAATCAAAAGGTGAAGGTAAACCAAAATTTAAATCTCCTAAATAAAAAAAAAAAAAACCGCCAGAGAAAGAAAACCATCGAAACTGTAGCTTTGAATGATTTTGATGTAGACATTATAAGAACTATTCACGAATTTTACGTAGTCGAGAAAAGAGTGCCAACTGTTCCGAAATTGATTCCTGTGCTTAAAGAAAAAATTAATTTTCCTTGGGAAAGAGAAACTTTAAGGAAAATCAACATCAATCATCAACATGCGTATCAAGGATTTAGGCCTAGTATGGCCTGTTCCGGCCTTAGAAGTCATCGTTGAATCGTTTAAGAGGACGTCCTGGTTTTCTTTTCCCTAATGGCTTGTACTTTAAGGCTTGTTTTGGTAATCTTTCTATTTTCATTCTTTGAACGTGTTCCAACCATTTATGTTTATATTTTTTAATTTTTTCTATTACTAATTCTTGGTTTAATTCTTTCATAATTTCTTCGTTTCTTTTGATCAAATAGAGTATACTTTACAGTTTTTCTCATAAACTTCATTTCTGCTGTTATTAATCTTTGTTTGTCTTTTTGTTTTATTGTCCAGATTCCGCTTCCATACATTAAGACTGGTAGAGCTAATGTATTGTATACTTTTAGTCTGTTTTGTTTTTGAACTAGGTTTGGTTTAAATATAGAGTTAATTACACCTGTTATTTTTAAATATTTTGCAATTTTTACGTTTATATCTTTTTCATTTTCATACATCCTAGGTAGTTAAATTAATTCACCTGTTCTAAGATCTTGTTATCTATTACTATTTTAGTTCTTGCTGGATCTTGTCCTTTAAAGGCCGTAGTTTTTGATTTTTCTGTTGATATTATTATGTCATAATCTTTGGCTATCTCATTTAGATCTAAAATAGCTTTCTGTAAGTTATCTTCAGAATTTGTAATTATTATTTGGTCGTCTGCAAAAAGGAGAGTGTTTAAGTTCACTGTAGGAGAAAGTTTAATACCATGATGTAAATTTTTATTCCATTTTATTATTATTTCATTTAAGTAAATATTAAAAAAGAGTTGCTGAGAAGGGATATCCCTTTCGGATCCCTTGATTTATCTCTCTCGTATATGATAGCTCGTGATTTAATCTTATTTGTATTTGCTTATTTTCATATATACTTGTGATAGCTTTTAAGATATTATTTGGTATTTGTCTTTCTTTTAATATATTAAATAATATGTTTCTTTTAACTTTGTCAAATGCTTTTTCAAAGTCAATAAATGCAATATGTGTTTCTAAATTGTATTCTCTTCTTTTCTCTATTATTAATTTTAGGCAAAAGGTTGGGTCTATACATGATCGTCCTTTTCTAAATCCATTCTGTACTTCTAAAATAAAGTTTTCGGAATATTTCATTAGTTTGCTATTTAAGATTCTGCTATATATTTTGCACCAGGAATTTAGTATACTCATACCTCTATAGTTTTTAGGGTCATCTCTATTACCTTTTTTAAAAATAGGAATCACAATTGCTCTTTTCCCATGCTATTGGGGGGGGGGGATACCAGTTGAATAAATTTTATTTAAAAATAATAAGAGTCTTTCTTTGAATCTTGTTCCTGCATATTTATATAGTTCTGAACCTAGTTTATCTTCTCCAGGTGATTTTCCGTTTCTTGTTTCTTTCAGGCTGATTTCTAATTCTTCTTTAGTTATTTCTTTTTCATTTTCGTTAATTGTTTGCAAATTGTGTTTTTTAAAATATTTGCCTGTCCACAATTCTGTATAGTAATTTAGAAATTCTTCTAATTTCAATTCAGCGTTTAATTTTATGTTTTCTTTGGTATCTGCCTTTAACTGTTTCAAAATCTTATATACATTGGGTCTTATTTTATATAAATCATGTTCTAAATTAGAAACAAATTTGTTCCATGATTCACTATGTCTTTTTCTGACTTCTCTTTTAGCTATGGCTCTTATTCTTTGATATTCTATTTCATCTTCTAATCTTTTACTGCTTAACCATTTGTGATAGGCTTCTTTTTTCTTTTTCAGTATTTCTTTGATTGTATTAGTATATAAAAAACAGATCTTCAGTTTTTTTTATTGAATTTTTTGGTCTTTCCTAAGCTTTCATTTGCTGTTGCATTTAATATCGTTTTTATATTAAGCCATTCTATTTCTATTTCTTCAGTTTGTCTAGATATTGGTTAATTCTTTGTTCATATAGCCGTTGTACATTTGTGTCATTCAATAGTATAATTTTATAAACAAATGTTTCAAATTTTCTTTCTGTTCTTGTTACTTGTAGCCATTTAGGTGGTAATCTTAATTTTATTTTAACAAGGAAGCGGTCACTGCTTATTTCATATCCTCTGTGAACTCTAACATCTAGTGAAAATGTTGATGTCTTTTCATTTAATATAAAGTAATCTAATATTGATTTCCATTCTCTTGCTGCCCAAGTATATTTATGTATGTCTTTTTGTTTATAGAAGGAATTCATTATTTTTAGGTTATTATAAACTACAAAGTCAATCAAATTTTTACTATTCCTGGTTAGAGTATGTTCTCCATGTATTCCTGTATAATTATTAATTTTCGTGTTTCCAATTCTTGCATTTAAGTCTCCTACTAAAATTACGTAATCATTTTTATTTATTTTATTATATGTGTTTTGTAGCTGATTATAAAAATCAATATTATCCTGTTCTCTTCCTTCTTCTGGGGCATATAAACCAATTATTGTTAAATAACCTCTATTTTTATTCTAGCTTCTATTATTCTTTCATTCCATAATTTATAATGTTTTAACTGTTTTGAAAGGGAGTTATGAACCCAAATCATGACTCCTGCTTTTGCTCTTTGGTCTCTGTCAACTCCACTGTATATCACATTAAAATTTTCGGTTCTCATAGTTCCTTTTAATTTATTTTTTGTTTCAGAAATTAAAATGAACTATGAGAACTTCATGGAAAATACTTCATGAAATCGGATTTTGTTTTAATGCTATTGAGTAGTTTTAATGCTATTAAGTATGTGTTGTGCAGAAGTGAAAAGTTTCATTCGCCATCGCAACGTAACTGGGGATATTGACAGGTCGAAACTTTTTAAGCTTTCAGAACAGGCGATTGAAAGTATTACAGTTCAAAATTGGGGAAAATATTGCTCTCATGTCACCTCATTGGAAAATATGTATTGGGACAGAGACGGAATTATCGAAGAATTATGCGAACCTTTGGTGATCAGTTTAAGTGAAAGTGATGGCGATTCAGATGACTATGAAGATTAAAAGGATTTGATAATGGTATTTTTTTCCAACCTTTTTTTGCATGGGTTTGTTAAAAGAGTCGCAACAAGTTATAAATAATTAATCGGTTTAGGACATTAAAGTGTCTCAGTTCTCTCAACTGTAAGTTTAGAATATCTAAGTTCATTTGAAAAAAATTTATGTTTTTCTGTATAATTATTTTTATTTTATAGAAAACGTTCTTAAAAATAAATTCGTTAAATTTTTGTTTTATGCTATACCTTTTTTTAATTTTATTAATACTCTACGTACATTTTTCCAACTGTTATACAAGAAAAATAGTTACACTTTTAAAAAAACTACAATGTTCTTAAAAGAAAAGCTAAATTTTCCGACCTGTAATAGCAAACAAACTCATTGCATAAGACGGATTGATTACCCTATTATCGGAATGGATTCTCCTTTTTGGGACGCGCAGAAGTGCCGAAGGGTTTCTAATCTGTGGGCGAACTATCATGTCTATTATTTTATATAATTCTTTGCTTGTGATACCTGAAGAAGTTGATTGATTCAACGAAACTAGTAGTATCTTAACATTAAACCTTATTCTTTTTCTTTCTCGGTATATAGTCATTCAACCAAATTTTTTTATAACATTATCTACCGAGTGAACGATAATATCAATTTTCCTATTGACGAGGAATTAAATTTGCTCATCAAAGAATATCAGAAAAATCTCAAGACCATTGATTATTCATTAACAGACTAGTCTTTCTTAAAAGATGTAAGTGCCATTCTATCATCCCTCGTTTTATTAATTTAAAGGAATCCTTTAAAACAGCTAGAGCTCAGAATTTACCACAGAGCTAAATTGGAGCTTTTATCCGAACGCATTTTTGATACCAAACGTAGTCTAGCTGCTTATTTCTCTAAGAAGACCTCTCTTGAAATCCGTTTATCTAATTCTCTAGACACTTTATCTTGGAACAATTTAAAAGAAATTAGATTAGTGCTCTAAAAGCTTCTAAAGCCTAGAATACAAATAAAATTAATCTCATCAGAAAATTTGATTCTCTAAAATGTTTACAGATCATCCCTCATCCCATCATAATTCTACCTTTTTAAAAAAAGTTGTAATAAATAATTCTTCCCATCCACTTTCATCGGTAGAAGAAAGTGTGCTTGCTAAAGGTCTCAATTTTGTTATCGCTCCTACTTCCATACCTAAAGAACTATTCTTAATCAAGATAGAAAAAGCAGCATCCTTATTGCCAAACCAAGAACCAAACCTCCTTCTTATGGAAGCTATATTCACCATAAATCATGCAAGACCGCCATCTGACAACATTTATCATTCTGAGAGATCAGCTATTAAAAACTTAATAATAATAATAATAACGAAATAATAATGACATCATTATTCTCCCTGCAGACAAAGGGAATGCTACTGTCATCATCTTAGACAAATCTGATTACCATAACAAAATTTTGGAACTACTAAACACTGACACTTACTCTGAACTAAATAGTGACCCTACAAAAGAACTGCACAATAGGACCAACAATTTACTGAAAACCACTTCAGAGTTAGGAAGAAAAATCCGTCTTTCCTTCAGGTCGATTCATCCACTAACCCCACGATTATATGGACTCCTAAAGATCTATAAACGATCTCTCCACTCAGACCAATCGTTGAAGCCATAAACTGCCCTACTTACAATCTATCTAAATACCTTGCATCCTTTTTAAAAAGCCTATCTGGAAATTCCTTTTCTCATATAAAAAATTCAGCTGATTTTGTGTCCAAAATCAAAGACATCAAACTCAACAAATCAGATTTAATGGCAAGTTTCGATATAGTTTCTCTCTTCACGAATGTACATACTCAAGAAGTCCTCCAGAACAAACTATCCAAGAAATTATTTTCCTTACTCTCTCACTGTGTAAATTCAGGATACTTCAAATTCGAAAACATTTACAAACAGAACTCAGGATTGGCTATGGGCAGTCCGCTCTCTCCGATTCTTGCTGATATATTTCTTAAGGATTTTTAAGAAAAAGCAATTAATTCCTCAACTCTTAAACCCAAAATATGGTATTGTTATATATAGACGATGTATTCCTCATCTGGGAACACGGTGTCAACGACCTCAATTTTTTTCTACACCACCTCAACAAGTTTCATGAGAAAATCAATTTTACCTACGAACTGGAATCCAACGACTGTCTCCCCTTTCTGGACTTAAAATTTACGAGATGCGTTGAAAATATCAAAATCTCCATTTTTAGAAAGCACACACACACACACACACACACACAGATACCTTCATGCTTCTTCCCATTACTACCCTCCGCAAAAATTTGGTATTATTTCAACCCTGGCACATTGAGCCAGATTCTTTACTAACAGATGAAACAGAAATTGAAAATGAACTCCATTTACTAAAAAGGACTTTTGTCAACAATGGTTTCCCTCTTAAAAAGATTGATAAATTTTTCTCTTTCCATCGCTCAACTGCTGTTGAAGATTCTTCTCCCCCAAGAGCTTTTATATCGTTGCCCTACATCAGCTCTCTCTTCCCCAAAACTGGCAAAAATTCTTAAGAAATTCAACATTAGAACTTGCTGTACTACGTTTCCAAAACTTCACTATACTAAGTAGACCTAAAGTGAAACATCTCCCTATTCAGTATCCAGGAGTCTACAAGATTTTGTGTAAATGTGGCAAACCATATTACGGCCAGACAGCTAAATCCATCCTTTTACGTATGGAAGAACACCAAAGAGACATATCCTACAATAGGACCAGGGCTAGCGCGCTCTCTAGCCACGTTCTCTTCTCTATTAACTCGGATGAAGGCCGCCAACACCTCGTAGACTGGCCGCAAACTTCTAATATCCATGTGTGTTATGAAAGAAAGATTATTGAATCTAGAGAAATATCCCTCGATTCATCTCATATTAACACAACAGCCTTAGCTACAATCTTTCTGACGCACACATTGCCACTGTCCAGTATTGGCGCACTCGTGACAGCTCACGCACGTAGTCAACTTCAATTGGAACTCCAGCAGGCATTCCTGTTTTAAAATGTACTATTGTCTTTTATACTAGATCTGTTGATGTAATTTTATCGTGTCTCTGTTATTTTATATAATTCTTTGCCTGTGATACCTGAAGAAGTTGATTTATTCAACGAAACTAGCAGTATCTTAACATTAAACCTTATTCTTTTTCATTCTCGGTATATAGCCATTCAAACTAATTTTTTATAACATTATCTACCGAGTAAATATAAAGGATAATACACACACACACACACACACACACACACACACACACACACACACACACACACACACACACACAGTACATTGAAAAAGTGCATCAGTTGTTTGTTTCTTTGCAAAATTTCTTTTGCAAAGAAATTTTGTTAGCAAAAGTTGAACGAGCTACATCTATCTTATCTCTACAAGAGGCATCACTGGCTCGGTTCAAATCGGCCATAAATGCAGCGAAACCTCCTGCTATTGATAATCTTTCACATCTAGAACGAGCTGCTCACAATAACCTTCGAAACAATTATGACATAGTGATCCTGCCTGCAGACCACGGTTATCCTTGACCCAGATGATTATGACTATAAAGTTAGACAGCTTCTTAATACTGACACTTACTGCATTACGGATCAGGACCCTACTAGAGAGCTTCAAAAATTGCACCAATAATTTTGAAAACCTATGAACTTAACAGAGAAATCAGACTAGCTCTCCGTTCTAGATATTTCAAATATAAAAATACTTGGGTTTTTTTTATATTTTAGACAACAGTTCTGTATACAAACAGAACTGTGGTCTAGCCATAGACAGCCGTCTTTCGCCAGTTTTAGCAAATCTTTATATGGAAACATTCGAAAACAAGTCCTAGAAGAATACAATTATTATGGAAGAGGTACGTTGATGATATATTCTTAGTCTGGAACCATGAACGACCTTCACTTCTGCTTTTTCACAAGTACCTGAATCGTCAACACCCTAACATAAAATTCACCTGTGAATTAGAATTTAATGGTTCACTCCCATTGCTCGACCTTCTACTAACTAAGGAATCGGGTAAATTGATAGTCGCTATATTTCAAAAGCCTACACATCCTGTGTCTGCGCGGTTAGCTTATTGGCTATGCGCTTCGCAACGATATGCCTGGGGAAGGAGTGTCCGAGGTTCGATTCCCGTCGACGACGTGAGGAGCTTGAGGATCTTCCTCAGCCATAGCCAAGTTATCCGGTCTTGGGCGTGGACAGCAGGGTTTTTTTCACCAGTTTATCTGTGATTTTTCATCCCACAAACAGGTAAACCGGCCCCTGAACACACACAGGCTACAGTCATGAAATAGATTATGGCAAGGAAAGCAACGGGAAACTACCTTGCTCATAATCATCTCCCTAGTATGGTAGCATATAGCTACCCACACCAGCCGCATTGATGAGGGAATAGAACACATACTGAAAGATTCAGTATGTGTTGTATTCCCTCATCAATAATTATTAATTCCATACAATTACAATTAATTCCATCATCAAATATTCAATGCGGGAATAGAACACATACTGAAAGATATCTGCATGCTTCGTCCCATCATTATAGAGCTCAAAAATTAGATGTTATTTCCGCATTAGGACCAAGAGTCTGCCGACTCATTTCTGATAAGGATGAAGTAACCAAAGAACTTCAACACTTAAGAACACTTTCCTTCAAAATGGATATAATGACCACATCATGTACAGACTACTGAACCGACATGAGACCAGAGAAATTTCTAATTAAGGAGAAAACATTCCATGTATTATCTCTATTTCCATAAAACTAGCAAAAATACTTAAGGAATATAAAATCAAAGTAGTATTTATCTCCTTTATCAAGATGAGATCACTACTCCGATCCACAAAACCTCGACATAATCCACTTCAGTTTCCGGATATTTATCGGCTATGATGCAATTTGCGGTCATCTTACTATGCACAAACAGAAAAATCAATTGAACAATGCAAAGAACACGTTCGAGATATTGAATACCATAGGCGTGTAGGCTCAGCTTTGTCATCACATATGCTCTCTTCAGCTGACCCACAAGACGCTTCGCAAATGAGACATCAAGTTTTATGGCATAAATCGGAACTATTACCCCGTTATTATGATATAACAAGGAGCAAATTTGTGAGTCTTTATCCTAAACATCTAAATATTAACTTGTCTAAGTACATCCTAGCCTTCGTTAGTCAAACACGTTCACGTCAGTGCATAAACACGCACAAGGTTCTGAACAGTTAGAAATATTTTAGAATAACATCAGTCTCTTCTATAACTGCATAACAGTTGTCATGTTAGTCCTTACTGTTTTGTTTACTAGTTTGTATGTGCACTTGAAGAAATCCTGTGCAATTAGGATGAAACGTCATGTTGTCAATTAAAATAAATGTTATCATCTTATTCCGGTGTTCTTATAAACTTTAGTAAAAAAAAAAAAAAAAAAATATATATATATATATATATATATATATATATATATATATATATATATATAAACACATCTGTAGTTTTAGCCATTTAAAGATATCCGAGTTTTTAAAGACAAAAATATGTAATTAATTGTGATGTATTTTTATGATACTGATAGAGAATAGCTCTATCAGCCTGATGTTGTGAGAAAGAGACTCTAGCCTTGAGATTTAAGAGACGCGTTTCGCCCTATAATAAATAATAGACGTCTTTATGAATACCTATCTTTCTTGTTACCAGAACTCTCATGTGACTGATTTAGATGTGCTTGACAGAAGCTTCGTGCTTTTGTTCAAGAAACAGGTGCAGCAGACAGGTGAACAGTTATTGTTGATGTGACGCCGTTGGTGAGCAAATGACCGAGCTTGCTTCATATCCCTATCATCGCAACTGATTTGGCAGAGCAAAGTGCTGTTTTATGTCCCTTATATAACCTATTGGTAAATAATGCTGCAAACCATGCATTTGTTATAAGAGACTTGTTTACTTTGGGCTGCCTCATATCAGACTCGAAGTAAAGTTTGGACAAAGTAACTTGGAGTTTTATGGCTTTTCTTATTCTTCTTATACTCTTAGGTATTCAGGAATCTCATAATGAGAACGAACTATCGTTTTATGGCCTTGGAAATGTTATGTGCCCTAGTTTAGTCATAGTTATCACAGAGCTGAAGAAACTTTTGTTTTACTTTTACTAAATAAAATTAATCAGTACTTTAAAATCATTTCAGAATGAATAAAAGGATTAAAATAACAGGCATGAAAGTAATCTGTGACAATCATAAAAAGGCGACCATCCTGTAGTGTCTTCATTTATTCATTCATTATTGCAGCCACTGAACCTGGAGATGACAAGGCAGTTACATTCTTTCGAATTGGTTTGCAACTAAAAACGATCCCTCATTTAATTGAGAATTCAGTCGTCTTGAAAAAGCTATATAGTAATACTTTTCTAAATACCAAATTTCATTAAAACTTGTCTATCCATTATGGAATTATTATAGAGCTTTGGCGAAACATACGAGGGTGGTCTGCAGAGTTTTCGGCCTAACAATGAACAAACGAATTTATAATTTCAAAATTATTTTTATTTTTCAACATAATCTCCCTTAAGACTAATACATTTATTGCAGCGATGCTCCAGCGCCATTATCCCTTCCCTGTAGTGGTTCTCAGTAAGATCTGCAAAATACCCATCTACAGCTATAATCATCTCTGGATTTGAAGAAAAACGCTGACCACGAGGAAGAGTTTTAGTTTTGGGAAGAGATAGAAGTCAGAGGGAGCCACATTTGGGGAATAGGGTGGATGTTCGAACAATTCATAGTGCAGATCCCTTAATTTTCCCATTGCCAAAACACCTTTGTGGGCAGGTGCATTGTCTTGATGAAAGATGATTTTTTCCTTCTGCAAACCAGGTCTTTTCTCACGAATATTTTCGTCTAGTCTTGTAAAAGATCGGAATAATATTCCCCGGTTATTGTTTTACCATTTTCAAGATAATTAATAAACAAAACACCTTTAGCATTCCTAAAACACTAATGCCATGACCTTTCCTGCTGATGGAACCGAATTTATCTTCTTTGTCGCTGAACAACCGGCTTCTGTCCACTATTTTGACTGTTGTTTGGATTCTGGTGTGTAATGGTGAATCCACGTCTCATCCATAGTAATAAATCGACGCACAAAATCAGTTTTGTTCCTGTTAAAACGCTCCAAGCACTATTCAGAGATTTTCATGCCAGTGCTTTTTTGATCTACTGTGAGCAAGCGCGGCACCCAACTTGCGCAAAGCTTTTTTTATATGCAATTCTTCATGCAGAATATATCCTACACGTTCTTTTGAAATGCCTATAGTCTCAGCAGTTTCACGCACTTTGACTCGCCGGTCATCCAATACCATATCGCGCACTTGATCAATGATTTCTGATATTGTTACACTTTTTTTTGGACGTCCTTCACATGGATCATCTTGAAGGCTGGTTCGGCCACGTTTCAACTCGGCAGCCCATTTTTTAATTGTCGAAAACGAAGGAGAAGAGTGCCCATAAACTTTTATGAACTTCGAATGAATTTCTTTTGGCGTTAAACCTTCTTTTACAAAGAATTTTTAACCGCACGATACTCAATTTTATCGATTTCAAGGGATACAGACAACACTTTTTCTTCAGACAGCTGTATAAAACAAGCTCTGGAACCTTATGACAGATGTACCAACTTAAAAAAAAACAAAAACAAATCTCGACGATAGTGTTGTCATCTGTGGTCGAGGCCGAGAACTTTTCAGACCATCCTCGTATAATAAACGAGGATGGTCTGAAAAGTTCTCGGCCTGAATGAATAAGTTAGATAAACCTAAGTTTATCTAGAAGTGGGACTCTTTAACAAAGTTGAGGAAGTTCTTCTAAGCATAAATTTGAGAGGAGGGGGGGGGTCAGGAAGGAAGAAGCGTTCAGATTTCTTCTTTTAATGTCACAAAGAATGCTATGCAGTCTGGAACCTAAGATGAAGTTTAAGTTACGTGATGTTTTTCTTTTATGTGTAGCAACTTATTCCTGTGTATATCTTGCTTTTGTATTAGCATATTGTTTGGACAAACGTTGGACTATATCCTGACCTCATTTCACGAATGGACATATGTTTATCACCCCGGGAGTTTAAATAGTTTAATAATAAAGTCAAATATAAATTCTATAAATGAATCGGGTTGTTTATAAAGAAATATTGGAATTTTACCAATGCATTTCTTAAAACCGAAGTAACATCGAACCTTTATGTACTCCAGAGTAACAGATTATGCAGTGATTTACCACACTGTCATTTTAGTGATTTTTTTTTTTTTTGTATAGAATTTTTGTTAATAATTGATGACTTATAAGTGGCAATGGCCTGTTTGACCAAGTGATACTGCCTCTTCGTTTATCCGCTATGCAGCCAGTAGGATGTTGGTTTGCACCCCCCCCCCCCTGCATCATGACTTTTGAACGCCTTTAGATTGCACATTTTCTTTACACAACAGAGAACCATTTGCTATACTGGTTGAAGTGGCTTGAAAAATTCCATGTTTGCTATCTAGAGCAAAGTTACTTGATCATCTAATCTTTACCCATTCACCCACGTTACTTAATATGCCATAGGTTTCGAACCGTTTAGTGATTTCTAACTTTTCAAGTAAGAAAAAGATTATAGTAAGATTTTTAAATGATTTAAGAAAACAGATCTCTTCAATAAAAGCATAACCCTAGAATATTCACTGAGAACGATAATAGCAGAATTTACTAGGATGCGGGAGAGAAGTTAGTTAGTGGTGTGTCACTTAACGAGGCAGTCTGTATTTTTACTGATGACACGAGAGGCCAAATCAAGATTTCATCTATATAACATATACATAGATGAAATCTTGATTTGGCCTCTCGTGTGTTCCGGTCGGCTATTAAAAATAATGGTCCCGAGTTGTTGATATTGGCAGTTAAAAATAAGCACGTCAACAGTCAGAGAATAATGTTGGCAACCACCAAATTCAAAAGATATTTCGTGACGCTGCAACTGTATTCGTGCATGAAACAGTTTTTAATTCAAACTGATTAAAGTCTGCTTCACCTACGTGAAAATATCTAATATGCAGTATTAGTAACATATTTCGTTGCTATACAATGTACGATGCTCATCAGTTCCTCATTCATAGTTGTCAGTTTTCCTATGGTTTAAATACCCTCTACAGAATATTTCTTTTGTTCTTTGTACTGATTTTTAAATTCACTTGTGATTGATTCAACTTTTATTTATTTTGGAATTATTGATTTATTTATTATGGTAACAGTAGTGTGGTGCTAAGGCAAGCAGGCCTGTTTTCCACTACAATTCATATCTATCTGTCACTTTGAAGAATATTGAAATTTGCCATCATCTCTGTTGACGTTTGGTTGGAAAGACTTGGGTTCAGATTCCTATGACGCGTCAAACCTTTATCCGGGCTTTTCAATTAAAGATGAGTTAGCTGGTCTCGTTTGGCGGTAGAGTTTTTTTTTTTCCCCTCCTACCTGAAACTTGCGTTTTTCACTCACAAAATAGGCAAATCGATCCCGTGAATACACATATCTACCGACGTAAAATACTTGTCCTTAGACGGATGCAATAGAAGAATGGCAAGCCGGCTCTATTAAGTTGCTTGAAACCCTTAATCAGGGGACTCAACCATTCTACGGAGGGAGACGAAAATTGGATGGATGATGCCAGTGTAACTATTCTTTTTGAATCCAATCTGTTATTTATTTTTTTTATCCATTCGTTTATGTGTTGTAACTGATATTCTTCATAAAAGTTTTAATTTTTTATTCTGTCAAATGCTTTTTTTAACGTTGTCATTTCATATGTTATATCCATCTGTTTTTTTTTTTTTTTTGGACGAACTACTAATTAATAGATTCTTACTTTTTTGTTAGATCTTTATATTTCCATATAGTTGAATGTCAACGTATTGATATTTTATTTCATTCAGTGTTATATTTTCACTTAGCAGTTATTCCTAGTTATTTAAATTTAATCACTTGTTCCTTTTAGTTTTCTCATTTAGTTTCAATTTATATCTTATCGGTTCTTTTGCTGTTACCATTGTTTTCGATATTTCCATTAATATTTTTGGTTAAAGCTGTTGCATATCTATTCGAATTTAAATAATTGCCTTTGGAAAGCATCGTTTCCTACAAGTAATACTATATCTGCAACCATATATCCAACCAAATTTAAATTTCCTTTTCTAAATTTTTATTCCATTTAATTTCTATATTTCAAAATCGTTATTCCATCCATAATATGTTACTTAAACACAGATTTAAAAAAAAAAATCACATTGTTTGGTTCCCTTTCTTATAAGAATTTTTTCCTGCGTATTGATATTTTATTGCACATTCATTTTTTGTGTGTATATCGTTGACCATTGCAATAATTTGCTGCTGCTTCTTCTCCCTTCTGCGTGTTAGGCCTATTGGTCTGTTACAGAGCTATCTTAAGCCCTTAAGTACCCGTCCCGAGGATAAGGTGTATGTCTCCCGGTATATTCTATGGCCGTAGCTGCGTGTGTTCACGGGCTAGTTTGCCTGCTTGCGGGAGGAAAAACTCCAGATAAGCTGGGGAGAAAAAAACCCTGCTGTCCACTCCTAAGACCGGCTAACTTGGCTATGTCTGAGAAAGATCCTTAAGTTCTTCATGTCGGCGACGGGAATCGAGCCCAGGACACTCCTTTCCCAGGCATATGGTTGCGAAGCTCATAGCCACTAGGCTAATCGTGCGGTTCAGTAATTTGCAATGGTATATATATTGATGTCAGTATCATCCTATAATTTGATTCTATCGAAAGCTAGCTCTAATTAAGTGAAACACATCAATATTGATATGTTATAATATATTACTGTTTCTGCTATTTGCTTTACAAATATCACATCAGTACCTGATCTTCCTTTTGGGAATTCTTGTTATTTGTCATTATAATTTAAGCTTGATTCTAATTCTTTGATAATTTTTGCACTTTTCTCTAGGGTAGCGCATAATAAGTTAATTCTTCGATAGTTTTTGAGTTTAGATTTTTATTCCCTTTTTTTTAAATACTGGTATTGTAATGTTTATCCTCCATTCATTGGGGTTCTTGTCTATTTTTAAAGATATGTTTATTTAAATATACCCTGTTGTCATTTTTTTTTCTTTACTTCCATTCACTTCACAGATTTCTTTTCTTTCATATCGGATAATGTCCTCCATAAAAGCCACTTTCCAGTTTAGAGAAATCTTTCAAATATTTTTACTTTTGTTGGTTTTCATTTATTATTATTTTTTCTACTCTTCATATTTGGCAATATTAGTATTATCTTGTAAATGTTTATTTTAAATGCCATTTTTTGTTTCTTATAGTGCTTTTATATCTCTTCAGTATACGGGCAGATGACACTGTTTTCTTTTGATTACTGACATCTAGATTTTTACAAAAATCTTGTGTTTGATGTAATTTCCATGCGAATCTCTGTCTTCCTCATTACTGATAACATTTTTTTTTTTTACATTGCTCTTTTGATAAAGTATTATTGTACTGCGTTGTTATAATAATGACACCTTAAATTATTTCCTTGTTTTCTTTATTTATATTTTGTATAAGTTAAAAATTTTTGCATAAGTAGCCCATGATCTACACATGGTAGAATTCTAATATCAAATGTTTTATCTGGTTTTTACTGTTCTGTTTGTTATTATATATTCTGTGGTAGACATGTCTTCTGTTATATCTCTTTGTTATTTTGTGTTGACTTTTAAATTATTATTTATTCTAAACTTCGTTATGCGTACAAAATTGAAGAATTGTTATTTCATTTTGTGTTTTCATGGAAAAAAAAAAGCAGTCAGGGAAAGCAATGGAATGGATCTGAGCTGTTTATTTCTTTCTAAATAGACGAACCTAATGCATTTCTTTGGTATTCTTTTATTTTTTGTTTTTGTCCTGCTACTTTCAAAATCTTATACATTTCTTTCGCACTAGTATGCTCATTAATAAATTGACTAAGTTCACATTATTCGTTTATCATACCATTAAGTTTAATGTAGCGTTATCTGTGGTTGAACCAGCATAGATTGCACGTCTTGTTTTCTTTTAATTGCTGATATCTAGATTTTCACAAAAATCTTGTAGCGTTTAATGTAGTTTCCATGTTGCTGTTCTTTTTTTTTGCTATCAGAGCTAATCGGATGAGTAGAATCGGAAAGTTTAAAATTGCATTTGCCACTTTAACTAAAAGTATTGAGTCTCATTATTACTGTTCACTCGCTTAATATCCAGAAAGGGATTAGCTTAAGTTATAATTACTTTGTCTAGTTTCTGGTAATTAATTCTCTCATTTAAATCGACTGTCATCTTGAATTCAAAGTACTGGTGCTTTCTTTCTCTACTACAAATAGGTTTATGCTTAAGCTATCGTTAAACTACCAAGCTGTTATAAATGTCAAAGGTTAACCAAAGGAAGTTACATCGTTCGTATATTTTAAGGAATAACGATGGCCAGCGCTTACCGTATTTGGTACAAGTCATGTTGCAAGTATTTGTAATTTCTCTTTAGATAAATAATCATTGCGACCTCTATTTTTCTTATTTACCTCGTAATCAGTTAATTTTTTTTTTTTTTATCTATAGCTGGTCTCTTCTATCTGGGAAACTTCGTATTGGACAGATTTTGTGATCTGGCTTGAATGTTTTGCTTTTAATCTATCGCTACACTGAATAAAAAAATGTAAAATTGTTCTTAAAACTGGAATAATTTACAAATGAAGATTAGATTTATGTCAATTATAATAATAATAATAATAACTGACGTTATTATTATTTAGGTAGTATTAGAGAGAAGAAACAAAGCATGTGTGCTTAAAGAATACTGCATGTAGTCATGGTCGTCTATTAAGTGAAATATTATTTTAAGTTGGCTTTCTTCTTGTGAAACAACTCCATATTAAAAAAAGTGATACAAGCATTTGCTTTAAAATTCAAAGCATAATTCATGTGAATTCTGGTATTTAGACCGCATCAGCTAAAGAAAAAAAAAACAACTGTTTTATTAGTTATACATTCTCAACTAGTTAGTTTTCGTTACATATTCTCATTCAAGCTAGCTCCAATGGAATAAACAGTTCACACAATAGACGCATGCCTATCCAATTCAGGAAGTATATTAAGATTGAATGTATTATTGCGCATTATTTAGCGTGAGTGTACCAAACTTTCATCTTATTTATTGTAACTCTCTTGAAAACTATACTGCAAATATACTGAACTTTAAAAGTCAAAGTAATTATTATAATTATGAAACAAAATAAAAATAAAGTCTGTATCAGTGGCATATGAGGGGAGGAATCGTGGGGTTTAGAATTTACTCCTTAAAGGGAATCTCATAAAAAAAGTGGAATAGGAAAGTGGGATTCACATAAAAGTGTGGCTTACGTAAAGTGCACTATAGGTACTTAGCCTATATTATACTGGAAATCCGGTAGATGGGATTTCCAAAATATCTGACTTCTAGAACCCTGTTCTAGAGACCAAACAGAACATTTTCGATCATGTTAAGTTCTCCAGTAAGCGTGGCAGTGGTCTCACACTGGGCGATGAAATTTCATCCTTAAGAAATTCATAAAATATCCACTCCCAGCTTGTTATTTAGGGTTACAGCTGAATCATTATGTCTGTTAATTCGTGTGTTTTTCTGTGGCCAGTTTCCCGGTTTCGTGTGTTCTTCCGTGGCCGAGATAAAATTATTATTCTTATCTGAGACCTCCAAGGAATCAAGTACTCATCGAAGGAGGCTATGAATCACTCACATCAGCTGTCATATAAAAAGGTACG
This sequence comes from Typopeltis vanoorti, assembly GCF_054136105.1. Classification (NCBI taxonomy): domain Eukaryota; kingdom Metazoa; phylum Arthropoda; class Arachnida; order Uropygi; family Thelyphonidae; genus Typopeltis; species Typopeltis vanoorti. Next base: position 70,800,532 of record NC_143555.1, read on the forward strand.
CCCACACTTTAAGAGCTTCGCTTGGAGATTTGCCAAGAATAGTCGATTCATGCTGAAGCGGAGAAAGCAATGAAGGACCTACGAATTGGTCGCCAACACGCTAAATCACGTACTTTATAGGTAAAATTTTCCAACTGCTATACAAGCTACATAGTTAACACTTTAAAACCTACAATGATCATAAAAGAGATGTTAATTTTCCTACTTGTAATAATAAACAACTCATCCAAGAAGACGGATTGATTACCCTATTATCGGAATGGATTCTCCTTTTTGTGACATGCGCATAAGTGTCGAATGGGCTCGAATCTGTGGGCGTACTATACCTTCCCTTAAATTCATTCACACTAGATGCACTCACTACCCCTAAACGCAAACTATTCCATTACTCATTGCTCTGTGAGAGAAAAACCTAGCTCTTACCCTTTTCTTGACTGTGAACAAACTTAACTTCCATGGATACCCCCATGTTCTCTCTCTCTCTCTCCCCTCACCTTCCATATAACGAAAAATTTCATCAGACGATATTCTATAACACCCATTCAAAAGTTTATAGACCTCTATCATACCACCTCTCTTTCTCCTGTTAACAAGAGTCTGCAATCCACATACTCGTAATCTGTCCTCATAATCTAAATCCAGATATAATCTTTGTAACTCTTGTTTGCGCAGCTTCTATTCACAGCTACAACCCTTTCCACAGCTTCTTTATCCCTTTGGAACCCGGGAGACCAAATCTGCGCACAATAATTCAGGTGTGGTCTTATCAAAGCCTTATAAAGAGGTAAAATGACCTCCTTATCCTTACTTGTCAAGGTTCGCTTCAACATCGCAATTATTCTCTGAGTTGTATTTGCAACTTTTGCTATGTGACCTTTGAACTTCAAATTCCTATTCACCAATATGCCAAGATCTCTTGCCTCCTCAGTTTCTTGTATTCATTTCGTAAGTGCTGAATATCAATAGCATCCCTGATTGCCCTGCCTTTCTTCGCATCACCAACAAACAATTGCGCATCTGGTGTTAGACCCTGCCTTATGTCATTAATGTATAGATCGAACAATAATGGCCCAAGGATAACCTGAGGTACATCACTGGTCACCTTAAATATGGTAGATCGCACCCACTGTATATCACTTTTTGCTATCTGTCTGTCAACCATCCCTTGATCCAAGTCAAGAGTTTATATTCAAATCCCATATTCTCCAGTTTATGCAACAGCCTTTCGTGTGGTATCCTATCAAACGCCTTAGAAAAATCCAACATTATCATAGTGCATCAATTCCCTTTGTCCAACTCGGGCGTAACATTGTTAAATATGAGCAAATTGCTAAAATATGACCTTCCTTTAGTAAACCCATGCTGCTCCTTGCAGAGTATAGCTTGTTTGTCTACCCATTTCTTCATGCGAGTTCTTACCAACTTCTCGAAAATCTTCACTACACCAGAGATATTGATAGGTCTGTAGTTACACATACATTTTTGCACCACCCTTGTTCAATGGAATTATCATACATTCCTTCCATTCCTGATCTAAGACTCAAGTTATACAAGCATGTGAAAGGCCTAGCCAATTCAGCTGAACATTCCTTTAGCAAACGGGCTGATATTCCATATATCCCTATTGACAAATTCTTATCCAGGTTATGCAACAGCTCTTCAACCTCATTTTCATGCACCTCTAACTCTTCATCCAATGTAGCAGTAACACTGTGCACCATGTTACATACACTTGGTTGATATATCTCAGCAAAGTGAGGACTCATTAATTGAACAATCTTATTAGCTTCCGACACTAGAGTACCATTTGCATTCAATAAAGTTATTCTTTTACATTCATTCTTTCTTTTGCTTGCGGCATAACAATAAAATTCTTTAGGGTTGCCTTTAGCTTGCATGGCCGGTTTCTTTTCATACTCCGATTTAGCTTTCCGCACAATATCCGTTACTTTTCTGGCCTGAGCTTTATATATATATTTCATAACTCCTCTCACTCTTATTCTCACGATATTCTTTCCGCATCATCTTCTTCTTGTGGATCTCTTGCCTAATAAGTTGCACATCCATTTCACTCTCAACCTATTTATTCTTCGAACACTGGGAATACATTCAGGTGCCGCCTCATTTCATCACTTAAATATTGCCATGTATTGCTGATATTTTTCCCATTCATTAACTGATACCATGGGCCAAAGATAGTATTCTCCTAAGTTAATCATAATTTCTAGCTTTCTAGTTCAGCATGTAAGCTGTTCTAATCGGAGCATCAATACAATTAGATACTTCCCAAGAAAGCACATCATGATCACTGTTACCAATTGGTGGTAAAATGTCAATCTTATTGACAGACCCCTTCTGACGCTATGAGCAAATCCAACACTCTTTGACCTCGAGTTCTTTCTTTCACATGCTGTTTGAGAAAGCTGTCTCGCGACAATTAAATAAATCCATCTTCTTCCTTATCATGAGATTTCTCATATACCCAAGTTTTCCCGAGGAAAAACACTGCCACCACCGTATGAGACCGGCTAACTCACCGTCAGTTGTAAATCTCTTGTAAAGGTTCTCCACGTCTTAAACAGGATTTGAACGCAGGTCTGCCAAGGACATCGTCAGTACAGATTGAGCTACATCGGCTCAATTAGGATTAAAGTAAAGTGTAGACGATTTGAAGGGGGGGGGGGGAATGTTTTGTATTGTATTTTCTTATATGGAGAATTACGAAACTGCAATCCAGTAAAGGAAATCTTCTTTATCGGACAAGATAGTTTTCAACGGTTCGTTTATCTCACTTCATTTGTTTGTACTCCTGTTCAGTTCCGTGCAGTGTTTCACATACTACCATTTATTTAAATTCATTTTTATAGTGGTTAAAGCTACTAATAGAGCTTTAATCAATCGAACACCGCAGTTTGTGGAGTTCATCCTATGCCATCCGTGAGAGTGCTCAAAGAAAGCTCGAATTTTTGAATCATGCAAATTAAGGAATGGTTATGCGAGAAATTAAGAAATAACATTGCGAGCGGTATCACTATCTGTGCAATAAAGACGAAACTTTTAGTGCTAGCAAAGGTTGTTTAAAAGCAAGAAATTTTCCTGAATTGAGAAAATGAAGTCTTTTGTCCGAAACTTTACTTTCGTTTATACATTATTTCTGTTACACTGGAATTGGGAGAAGTTATCCAACAAGAATTGTGGGACAAGCTCCTCCTAAAAGGGGGAGGGGGTTATACTTTGACATGAGCTCTTTGAATTCGTATAAACTATATAGCGATTTTTCTCGAGCAACTGAAGTACATTTCATTGAGTATTTTATTGCGCAATAGGAAATTGCGTAAGCATTTGAGTCTCTTATTTCCAATTAATATATTGCTTGAAATCAAGAGGAAACTGCTACATAGATCGGTTACTTCCTTCCCTAAAGACTTCTTCGCTGTTTATGTGGTATCACGCGCTATCCATTACGACTTATTTGCTGCTGTGAGAATAAGCGAATGGAGAGATTAGAGAGGTTTGCGCGTTATATCCTTCACCGTAGAGAATGATAGCAAACGCCATTGTGTGTAGTGTGCTCTGCTTTCCTTGTGTTGGCATTTTCTTGTCTTAACTGCTCATTATCGGATGAATTCTTAGTTCGTTTTGGCTTATTCTTGGTAATTAAAGTTAATTTTATCATCTTTTTAAGTACTAGGTAGCAGTTAATAGAAGGAGTGTTTTTTGAGGGAATTGAAAAGAAAAGAGAGAGCAGCAGTTTATTTTAACATTATACTAATAAAGGAGCCAATATCCAGAAAATACGATAAATCACATTTTATTGCTCACTTCGAACAATTTAATTAGTAACGTAATATGCTTTTCTATTATATGATAGCAGGAGATCTGACAATAATGCCACCTTCATGCAAGTTTACAAAATGCGTGATTTTTTCGAGAGAAAACTTCAAAAACAGTTCCTGTTTTTTTTGGGGGGGGGAGGAAGAGACTACCTCAAATCTATCAATCTTTTTTGAGCATCGAGTACATTTTAACTTTATAAAAAAGAATTTATAATTAAACAACGTTTTAATTTTAATTATAAATATTTATATTAGTAAAGCGGGAGGAAAGTTATGTGGAAATAAAGACTTCTCCGTGATGCCAGTTAAAAACCATTTGTTCTTGTATTCCTGTAGAAAAATTAATTATTTTATATTCCTTTTAGAAGAATGTATGTGACGGAATTTTAGACTGTTGTATTAATCATACATTTATTTATTTATGCCTATAGCTTTAACCTTATCTCGAAGATCTCTGCAGTGACCCAAGCCCGTAGCATACAGAAATAGTGTAATAGTAAGTTTGTTGACAGATTTGAGTAAAATGGGTTATTCTGATATTTCTGTATACTTTCTGAATATGGTAGACTCATTCTGCTTATTTTAATGCATATAAGCAGACAGTCGTATGGTAATAGGGAATCAAGATTCGATTTCGGAGAGGGAGTCCGAGAAATGAATATCAAATTTCTTTCAAAACAGCTTTCACAAGGATGCTGTTTTTCGAAATGTTGAAAGATAGTTATTGAGAATTGAAAATAAATGCATACTGAAATGGATTCGTTCGTAAGAAAAAAATGCCGATGGTAAATGCCACTCTTATATTATTATTATTATATTAGTGGTAACATATGATACTTTTGTAATATAATCTTATAATTATTTTATTAGTTACAGCCGAGAAATAGCATTATGTTTTTTGTAGAAAATCGAAATAGCATTGGTAATCTCTAAAGCCTAAAATTATAGGATTAGATAAAAAGAAGATATAATAAAAGGATGTAATAAAAAAGCCACGTATTCCTATTAAAAATGAGGTCCAAAATTTGCATAATGACAGAAGCATAGAAATCTTGGTAGATCTATAACAGTTTAAAAATTATTACTAATTATTGTATATCTCGCCTTTTAAGATTTGCTTAGTGCAATATCCTCCGTTTTTGTTTGTTTGTTAAAACATTGTTAAAACTACTTTCAGGGAGTAGTTAAAAATTAGAAGATTGCCTTTTGTAATAGCCTCTGGGTTTTCTTTTCCTACAAATTGGAGATTATTAGAAAAGTATCTTCAGTGAACGATTTTCTCTGAGTACTCTTTCCATCCTCTCCTCCGTATCAAAACAACTGATTGAACAGCCATATCTATTTGTGGAAATCAATATGTAAACTTTCAGTGATAATAACACCATCCAAGAAAAATATTGCAGTCATTGTCTTTTGACTTCAGCCATTTTTCTGTAACAAGAAGTAGACAGAAATAATAAGTTGTAGAATTTCTGCAATACTTGAAGCGTTGCTTATTTACTTGAATTTTCAAGTGCTGTAGGGATTGAGCTTTTGATATGCCCATGTATATGTGTGCGTGCCATTTGCGAGTTGTAAATAGCCTTAAGATATACGCTGAAAATTTAATCATAAAAATATATATTTCTGCAGATATGTGGGTTTAGTGACACTGCGAGTTGGAAATCCTTTCAAAGAACGAACTTCGATGAATTATAATTCAAATTGACATTTCCCATACTAAAAGCTTGGTGCTTGACTTACCAGAAGTAAGATATGTATTGAAGAGTCGTGCTTGCCTTTATCCTTGGTTTGCATTATTGATCTCGAACAGGATATGCTACGCTCACGAGAGTTTTGGGCTTCTCATTATTCATTTTTTGTTCGTGTAGTTAACCCTTTATGCTACATACGGTTCATAATGCAATGTACGAGTACTCATCTTTAGAGTATTTTTTTTTATTTTCTGAATATTATTCCTTTATTTTATCTTCTAATAAATGGAAACAGTAAATCAAATAGGAAAGAGCCGGAAATCAAGCCCCGCCTTCCCTAAGACTCATTTGGTATTGACAGTACCCATTGTTTGGAAACACCTGAGTTCGAATCCGAATTTGAGATCAAAGAACTTTTACAGGGTTTCCCCCTTCTCCACCCTTATCTGAACGTGAACAAGCTCATACGGAGCTTATTCACGTTCTGAATAAGCAAGCTTTCTCCCCGAAACTCTGGTTTTCATCCTCCCAATAATAATAATAATAGCAATGAAATTAAGTAAATCATCAGATAAATAAATTAATCAGGTCAGATAAGAATAGACGCAATTTACACTGGTATCGTAGCCTTAGCTGCTTCGGCTGTAAATCGAAACTCCAGCCTGCCTTTAAAATAAAAAAGAAAAGAAAAAGAGAAAAAAAAGATGGTTTCCAATAGCATTTCAGTGTTAACTGAGAGTAGACTTTAAAGTATATTTATCTGGTTTAATTTTATAAGGTTCTTCTGAACTTTGTAGTCTGTTTTTATCTTCGTATCATAAGCCAACTATTGTATTGAGTTTTACATATTTTTGAAACAATATTTTATTTCAAAATTCAGTTTGAGCATAGTGACGAAGGGTGTATGTGGAAGGAAGGGGGAATCATTGCATCCGACCTTCTTCATCATTACAATTTAGTCAAGTCGAAATCACGTAGCCCAACTGCTCTTCCGCAACGTGAGCATAATAACATCCCATGTTATTATGCTCGCATTTCAGTAGCATACAGTGTGAAATAATTTCTTATTTTATGCTACCTTATATTAGATAATAAATTCCAATTTATATTCATACCACACACACTTTTTTTGTTTCAAAAATAAGTGATTTACCTATGAGGGTTGATCAGAAAATAAATACAAGTGCATATTTCGGTGCGTGATTTGAATTCATGAGTATCTTCTCACGCCTTTCTAAGGTTTCGTGATTTCTTCGTATTGCGGTATCGCTAAAGGTTATATATTACAGTAGTATTGCTTGCTATAGTTCGCCCACCGTTTGTAGGTCCCCGCTTCGTCTTTCCAAGAATAGTCGATTCATGCTGAAGGGGAGAAAGAAATGAAGGACGTCCAAATTGGTCGCCAACACGCGAAATTACGTGCTTTATAGGTAACATTTTCCAACTGTTATACAAGCAACATAGTTAACTACAATAATCATAAAAGAGAAGTTAATTTTCCGACCGGTAATAATAAACAACTCATCCCACAATACGGACTGATTACCCTATTATCGGAATGGGTTCTCCTTTTTCTGAGATGCGCAGAAGTGTCGAGGGACCTCTAATCGGTGGGCGAACTATAACCAAGTACACATCCTTTACGATGACTTTTTTTTAAACTTTCAGTGGCTATTTTCATTAAGATAATGTGCACCCAAATATGCACTTGTATTTATTTTCTAATCAATCCTCATAGGTTATTTTGAAACAAAAATATGTGTGTGTGTGTGTGGTATGAAAATAAACTGGAATTTATCTAATATAAGGTAGCATAAAATAAGAAATTATCTCAACCCAACCATTGCGATAAAAAATAATGGAGAAAAAAGCATATAAATATTTTTTACTTAAAGTTTTGAAGCTGAACGCTATTATAACTTCAGTCTTCCTCTTACTGTCATTTTCCTCTTACATGTTGGTTCAGTATCCTGTCAATGACAAGTCACTTGACTGCTTAAAAGCCTAAGTAATGCTGTCATAGGGTGGTTTATTTTTCTGTGTAGTCTCTGGTTTATTCTTTTTTACGTGTATTCTCTGTCAGTTTTTCTGTATTTGATGAAAAACCCGAGTTTCCGTGAGAGGGGGAAGAAAACCTTCAAACTCCGTATGAAACTAGCCAAAGCACTTTCTGTTGAAAAGCTCTTATAAAGGTTCTATTAAGACGAGATTTGAACCCAAGCCTTTCTATCCAAAGTCGTTATCTATTGAGCTACGGAGTAATTTTACCAATAATAATAAAAAAATCCCTTCAAACAAATCAAATCACTTTATATTAATACAAGTAAACCCTTCATAATTGAGTTTTTAATCAGTGCAAGATTATCGCATCAGTTGAAGTTCCAAATTTTTTTAAAGCAAGACATGACGCTGACCCTCAACAGTTCCCGCTGTCATAACTTGTTTTTCTATTTTCTAGTTATAAACAAATTGAAGAAATTGATTCAGGAATCTGGTCTGAAATACTGTTGCGTGGGGGAAAAAGTTTGTTTTCAGATTTATTATTATTATTACGTGACGCCTATAGGGAGTCCAAAGCCTCATCGAGGAAGGGCACCTACAACTCTCTATTCATTTAAAAAGCTATTTAAAAAGCTTTTTGTTGTTGACTGTTTTACATTGACTAATTTTGTTAAAGCGAAAGGTTCAGCTTACCAAGCATAAAAACATTTAAGGCTATTGATACGCATTCATTTCAGTTCAAATCATTTTTTTTTTGTAATGATATTAATACATTTGAAGCTGAATTGAACTGGTTCGTACTATCGATTTAAGAAGTGGTTTTTTTTTTTTTTTTGTTGATTTGAATTCAAAATGAGTTTCATAAGCGTTGTTCATTATCTGTTGAGAAATGCATCTTTATAGAAAATCGATGCTCCATAGTATGATATATCATTAACAGTGAACTATTTCCCTTTATTTCTTCCTAAACATGTATTTGTAAGCAGTAAAAAATGCTCTCTTCTATGTTTTTCCTCATGAAAGTTTTAGAGTAAACCGTAATGCAATTCTTCAGTGCAGGGAAGCAACTTTTACAGAATAATTTGCATTTTTATTGACTGACAAAGCAAATAATTAATTATTTGCTTTGTACAGTTTTAAATGTTCTCAACTCAGCCCTTTGCAATACATTAAAAAGTATATACATGAATAAGTAGAATACTACGTATGACAGTCATTGAATGAAACCACAACGAGATATCAAGTAGCGAGTATTGAAAAGCTAATCACCTCTCAAAAAAAAAAAAAAAAAAAATATCTTCATCTTAACAGCTGAGAAATTACCGAAACTTTTAAAAGTGATAATTCTTGATTTCAATTTAAGCCAGACAGTGAATTTGATACAAATAGATCATTTCGATTATTTAGATAATTAGCATTCATTAATTACTTTTCAGAAATGATTCGAAGTTCAAATAAACAATTTAAATAGAAACATTCTTTTAGCTTAATTGCAGATTTAGTCGTCTTTGTGTAGCATTAGGAAGTTATCACAAGTAGATGCTGTGCCTTCAGTTTAAGTGAGTTTGCGAAATTGTTGGAAGCTCATTTAGAGAAGTGCCTAGCGAAATATAAATTACTTATATACGATGCCTAAGCGAAGTGATTCTGCTGCATATTCCGTTTCTTGCTAGAGGCAAATTTATGTGTCACAGATGCAAGTTGATGAAGCAAAAGGGATAGACTGGTGTGCAAGGTGTAATAACCCTTTCTCGTATATTGTGTTCGTTACAGTCGCATTTTAATTTCATTTACTCTGTATATCCCTTGAATGCACATCATAGCGAAAGGTTTCAATGTTAAGTCAGCTATTATAATTGTTTAACGAACCTCATATGTATCCAGCAGTTTGGGATTAAGCAAAAATTCATTGACACGCTAAATCATCTGTTATGATAGAAAATTAACAATACACAAAGTTCATTGTTTTGTTCTAAGCAAGAAAACTAATTTTGTGGGAAAGCATGTTGTCATGACCTTCCGCTGACAGCGCCCATAAAAATTTAGAGCAGTCTTTATTAGCATCTCAAGAATATATTTCGTAATAATTGCTTTTACGAAAAGTGCAGTAGAATGTTTAATTTAATGATGGCCGCTCTAGCGTACCGAGTTCGCCAAGAATGTTATATATTAGTGAGTCCATAATATTGAGAAAGTCTTATGCTGATTTATTTTGCAATATTTAGGCACTGTTTATACACATGCCACTTCATGACAGACAATGTCGGTCATCCGATTCGTGTTATAAAAAGTAGATACTGAGGTGAGAGAAAAAGAGATTGTGTGTGCGCGTGCGCTCAGTTCAAAGCTATAACGGGCTTGACTTATATGACCTTTAGCATGTGAGTAGTAGTGATGCAATTAGCACAGAAACTCAGCCATGTTGAGATATTTGCACACAACAATGTTGAAATTGTACCTACAGTGACATTCCTATTCTCGGAGATTGTTTGATCTGAGAAACTAATGACTAGTTAGGAAACCACATGCGGTCTAAGAGATGGACAACAGTTGCTCATATGGTAGTAACAGTGGACTCCAGAAAACCGATACTAGACACTTGTGAAGTGGGAAAAAGGTCACTTCGTCCAAAGACAAAGCTCTGTTTCAGATTCTCCACTGCAATGTGATAATTGATAGCACAACTGGGACATGATAATTGAGCTGGTTATGCCAGTTATATATTTCGTATTAAGCAGCAGTAAATATCTTGACAAATATCTTGTATATAGGACATGCTAATATATCAGCCACACAGAAGAACACTTACAGAACGTGTGACACATTAGTATCGTTTGTAAATTAGGGATTGGTAAGAGAGTAAGAACTGATTGATGCTTTTTTTTTTTATAGATGGAGATTGGAGTTCGAGAAAGATAAGTAGTGAAGCTTGTTTCAAAATATAGACAGAATGGAGTAAAAGAGGAAAAGGAGACGTTTTGGTTTGATAACGAAAGGATGTGGACAAGCTGTCGCTGGAGTTTTTATAGATGACAAAAGCTGAGGAGGGCAAATGCGAATTTAGTGAAATGCTTCGCTTAGAAATGCTTGTAGAACAGGCACATGGAGGTGATTATTTGTGAGATTATGATTGTACTGAGTTCTTGAGGATTATCAATCAGCAACTTTGTCTTTTCTTCTTTAACAACATCCAGAGTTAATTGTTAACAGAGTTAACAACATCTATTAATCCAGTTGTTCAATACTGCTTGTCCTAAAGACAAGCACTATTGTATGATTCTGTGGGAACTGTATAGGCCAGGGGTCGCCAAACTTCTTTGACCGTCAACCCCTTCAAGAGTTTCTTGACTTTTTATCGACCCCTCTATTTTACTATTACGTAATTATAATAGGATAAGCAAAAAAGACGCTTGTTGGTAAATACGACCTTGCTCCATCTTACAGGTCCTATTCACGTCGCTGTTCCCACGATTCACTCTTAATTGCGTTGTCATTCAGGATGGAGATAATTCAAGTTAACCGAATTAAATATTACCTGTACAATGATGTCTTATATATTTCTATCGACCCTTGAGCCCGAATCGACCCCTAACAATGTTATATCGAACCCTGGGGGTCGATATCGACCACTTTGGCGACCACTGGTATAGACGAAAAATCACCTCTTTAGCAGTTAAATTTTGGAGGCTGTGGATGGATGTGATACGTTCAGCAAAGGATTACTCTTGAAAGGAAATTTGACCTTATCGAGAGAGCGATTATTATCGAATCTAAGGGATGATTTAGTTGTTTATTTTTGCCAGGGTGTGGAAACCGCTTAAAAATGAAATTTAAAAACTTGTTTTATAGCCTTCAGATTATTTAGTTTACTCCAGTTCCTGTTGAAGAATGACATGGCGATATCAGGTTTTAAATGCATCGAGAGCTTTGAATGTTTTAGCTCTCATAGTTATTTTTATTTATTTATTTTTGCAGAGAATATAGGCCTATATTGCAGTCAAAAGACACGAAGGAAGAAAATAAATTTTAAAATACTGTTATGTCAATAACGCAACGCGTAACCGAAAATCCACAACAAATCACAATTTTTAATGCGTTCAATACGAATCCCATCCTTCTCATCCGCCTAGGACTGGTTCAGTCCCCTACATTTTTTATGTTTAATTTCATTGTTTTACGGTGTGTGTGTGTGTGTGTGGTTTATAAACTTGGTTTCTGATAGCAATCTTTTATTTTATTTTTTGGTGTATTTTTCGTTTCCACCAAAATAATTTGGATTGTTAATGCAAAATAAATAAATTAAAAAAAAATTGAAATCGCGAATTTCAAATAGGACTCGAAGACCCTTTATAACAACCTTTCACTTGAAAGTGAGTTGGAGATAGACGTTTGATAAACATATCAAACGGTCTATCTAAAATATTTATATTTAAAATACTCATAGTTATCTCCGTCATAATTCCAATCAAACTGAACCAAACTAATTCTACGGAGAATCTCACGAAGATCTTGTTCCACTACAACCACAAGATGCACCATGGCATTATGCATCTTGTGGATGTGGTGATCAGACAACTAAGGGATTCAATCTGTTAAGATATAATACGATCACTGCCATTCTTCTGTAACCATTTCTGTGTGATCTGTGACATTAACATAAAGGATTCATCACAGACAGGTCAAAAGGTTAGCATTAATGGAATACATGGTGGTCGACAGTGCTCTTCAGGTAGACACTCACTAGGCCTTGCCCTTGTAGTATCTACGAGTCTAAGGAATGTCAGGAAAACATTTCCCATACCATTACTCAGCCTTCACCGCTTTGTGTTGTTATAGCCACCCGTGATAGAGCTATCATTTTCGCGTTGTAATCGTTGTAATTTCTTAGGAAGAGAACACTGGAAGTGGTCTCTTTCTAAGAAATAGCAGGAACCGGGTTCATTATCCCGGTTCCTGCTTGATAACTTCAGTGCAATTATCTTCTATTCCGACAGTGTCTAATCATGGTTTGTTTAGATACGTTTCTTCGCAGTCTCCGGAAACAGTTGTATCGCGTCTGTTGGACTTTATGAAACTTTCGATCTTTCGTTTTCCTTTCTCAGCGATCAGCTATTTTGAACTAAATATCCGATGTTGATTTGAAGATTTCTGTTCATACCGTTTTCGATGTAAGGTACCTGAGGCAAATAAGGCCCACCTTATTTAAAATTTGAATAAATTAGACAATTGTTTAGATTAATTGAAACAACAGTGTTCATGTTAAAGTTTGTATTATCACTAATTAAAAAAAAACACAAATAAGAGCAATTCTTGCAGTTATTTATATTTTAACCAAGTCTTTAAAAAACACCTTCAGTGGGCCTTATTAAACCATAGTAGTTTAATAAAGCCCTTGAACAAAATTAAATATTTAAAAAAGAATATAACAATTATTTTTAATTATTATTAATTTTAATCATAATTATTAGCTTAAGAAGTCATAAGGGCATACAAATATGCCACATGCTTTTTTGGTGAGACCAACACACTCTTCATGGTACCATTCAAGACACCGTGTGCATTGCCTCATATCAGCAACAACCTTTTCTTCTCTGCATCCATAGCAATACCACCCCTCTTTTGACACTCTGTTTGTTCCTTTATTTATTTTTTTGGGGTTCTTCCTGTTTTTTAGTGGCGGCCTTCTCTTTCTTACTATCCTTTTCTTTGAAAAGATCTTTGGTCACTCTCTGGCCCTTATAATTTAACGCTTTTCATCGTGGTGTTGCCTTTACAACTGCATAATTTGGCGTCGTCATTAACTCCTGACACGATGACTTCAACTTTAGATTTGCCAGTGGAATCTCATCATCGGAGTTATCTGAATCACAAGATTGAGGATAAGGACATGTTCTTACAGCTCGAGCAGGATTCAAAAATTGAGCTTAACATTTAGAAATTGTTGGGTTTCTCTTTAAAAATAACTTCAACCAATCTTTTCCTGCGAGGCCACTTTCTTTATTGAAGTTATTCCCTAATTTCATTTTGTTCGCAAAATATAAACGTTTGCCTGCATATAGCTTTTGAAGTTAAAGGGACGCCAATTGAAGCAAACGTTACTATTCTTTGTAACAAACTCTTCTCTTGTTCTTTTGTTAGCACAGTATTTCTTCCTAATCTTTTCGTTGTCTTCTTCTCTGTCTTTAAATGATTCCTCAGTGTTCTTCTAGGTACTCCATAGCGTTCTGATGCTACACGTTGTGATAGTTTTCCTCTTTGCACAGCTTTCATAGCTGCTTCTAGTTTTTCATCAGTCCAAAGACCCCGTTTCTTCTTAACTTCTAACATTTTCATATTATGGTAAGTTGTTATGTCTATTATGCGCAATCACCAAAAAATAAAATCATAAATTATAGCAGTTTAATAAGGCCCATCAACAAATTTACGGGGCCTTATTAACCGCCGCGAACTAGATTAGATCATATCTATTTTCACGTAAAATATGAATTCAAATCAATTAAAAATTTTTTTATCATAAAACTGAATGTTGAAAGAACAATTTAAATATAAAGACAATGCGAAAAGAACAATATATTTAATTAAAACTTACGAATGATTGTAGCGTAATATTATTAAACGGGAAGACACAACCACCTCCCACAAAGGTCTGGGTCAAACTGACACAATACAGTCGCTAGATAATATGCCGCCACTGATTTGCCATTGCTTATTGCGTCCTCCGTGTGTGTGTGTGTGTGTAAGAAACCAAACCGGCACAACTTACCGTAAATGTGATTTTTTTTTTAAACGGACTTTATTAGACAGTGGTCCTTATTTGAAGCGCTGTTGCATATGGCTTTTCTAGTAGGGAAAGTTTCTGATACACTCTTTCCGGTTTCTTTCACTATCATTCACTGTTCAGAGTCACTCAGACGACAACTTTTATCCATTACCATGGATAATACTCTCAGAGGCAATCTACTATCTATTTATAGCGGGTGAGTCACGTGTCCTTAGTCGCGTGTTACTAATATTACATTTAGCATGGAATTTTTTTTAAAATATTTTGGTTATTGAATGTATATTCATTTGATGCGAACAAAATTCGCTATCATAAGTATATCATATAACCATATGGACATCAATATTGATATTAGAGCACCGGAGAATGGCCTCAAGGGATAATGAATCCCAGTTTCTATTATTTCTTAGGGAGAGAATATGGGAAAGCGATTACAACGCGAAAACATAATTTATCATACGTGGTTGTAACAGCGCAAGATGGTATCAACTGGGTGATGGTCTGCGGAATGTTTTCCTGACATTCTTTAGGCGCGTATATACTAGAAGAGCAAGGGTTGAATATTTCGTGCCCAGCTGGCCAGCATTGCCAACCCTAGATGAACGCTTTAATGTAACAGGTCATCTAGAAATGACCTGTTACATAAAGGTCATTCAGAAATGGTTACAGAACAGATCTTATCTTAATAGATTGGTTTCCTGATTTTTGGATTACCACATACAGAAGATGCTCAATACTATTGTGCATCTTAGAGATGTGGTGGAACGAGATCTTTCTGACTTGAACCGCAGGATCAGCTTGGTTCAATTTGATTTGATTTCGATTCAGGTAACTATGACTATTTGGTCAGTATATCTATTAAATGAACGTTCCACAGCTGGTTTTGCTTGTTTTGGAAAACGAATACCGAATTTTGTATTTTTTATTTTTATTTTTGAGTGAAAACCGTTCCGTATGTTTATCACACTAGCTAACTCACTTTCAAGTGAAAAGCCCTTCAACTTATTAATTGTCTTTGAGTCCTAGTTGGAATTCGAATTCAGATTTTTCCAGCTGAAGTGCGTCGCCCTCACAAGCGCGCCATGCAGGTAATCTGGAACTCTAGGAATTTATCAACCACAACATGGAAAAGGAAATGTGTGGAATGTTTTCAGAACTTATGCTGTGGCTTTCCCAGACTATTATAGTTCATGGTGCTAGTGGATATCTGCTATAAACGTGCGATTAATCTATATTAAAATTTGCTGACGTGCTGCAACGCATGTGTAATTTTTTTTATTTCTTTTCATTAATAATCCAAATTATATTTGTCTCGAAACGAAAAATACAACTACGAAATAAAATGCTATGTCTTTGCTTCGAAGATGCTCTAAATTGTTGGATCCAGTTTGAAGCGATATGAATCTTGTTTTGTTGAAAGCTTTTGTCCTTTTTTTGAGACGTTATTTAACTTATGGAACTTCGTCGTCTGTTGTTCGAGAGGCTTCTTCATATACGTACCGTAGTGGTTTTAAATTGAACATTCCTTCTTCAAAAATGGCAAAGACATAAATTTATTTTTAAAAAACGTTCTGTCTGAAAGAGGGAAAAAATTCTTAAAATGGTATAAATTTGACGAAGAATGTTTTTGTGGAAAAAAAAAGTGTTTTAATTTGTAGATTTAATATTGGAATCCTGTGTATGTGTGTGTGTGTCAAAAAAAATAATAAAAACTGGAATGACGTACTTTTCCATTTTTAAATTGTTAATCATATGCAAAATGATGCTAAAGTAAATCATGTGATTGATTTGGTGATTTTTAAAAAAAAGCATGGACGAGAAGACTTTTTACTAAATCAGTTTCTCACTTGTTCGTTGATAGAATTAAAATTAAGCTAAACGGTTCATAAAATCAAAACGTCAATTATTCTTTTTCTTAATAAAAATTAGGTCCATCATTTTTTTTTATTTGTTTATTAAGAGCCCTCCCCCCACCCAGCGTGTGCTCTGTGTTTTGTAGAGGAATTTAAAGTTATGGTGATTTTTAGTCGTTACTAATAACAGCAGCAACAACAAAAAATCATTTCACAATTTCATATTTTATAGAATTTATCTTTCTTGTTCCCGAGTTTGAGATGATCATATGCATGAGTTGATTGAACACCCTGCCTGACAACAAGTCCGCATTTGATTAAATTCGTGCGAACACTTCTAAGAAGAAAGTTTAATCGGTTATCTAAAAGCATTTTAACATAAATTGCCGGAGTGCTTTTGAATCTTCTTTGAATTATATGCATATCAGTGACTTTTTTTTTTTTTTTTTTTGTATTGGCTGCAATTTAAAATAGGAAATTTTTGCACGTAGCTTGGAATAGCGTATAAGACATTTCGTGCTTTGATTTACAACTCTGCTTGTTTCATGTGCCGCCATAATCCTAGTAATGATTTTTCAGAAACTGTAGAGACATTTAGAATTTATTTCAGCTTTTGATGGAACTGCCTGAAGCACTGATAGCAAAACATTAGTTGCTTCATAAAAATACCAAAGAAATATCCCCTCAGACAATGGGTTGATAATACCAGAATATATTTTTAAAGAAAGCCTGTGTGCTGGTAAAGTATGCAGAGCTCGTCCATTATTCATATTTGTCTCAGTGTCACGCTAAGATATGCACTTAGTGACCAATTTATTAGAAACACTTAGCCTATTATTACATGGCATCTCCTTTAGTTAAAATACCTCAACTTGCCATGCTATTAATTGTGAAAAATGGCACGAGCTCTACTCACGCTTCTGAATACACCAGTGAAGAAATTAGATCTTATATGATATATCGTTTTTCATCATTCATGTTCTCCGAGCTGCTGTTGCACAATGTATATTCCACTGCAGTACATGTCTTCTTGCAGGAAGTAAGCCAACATAGGCGAATAAACGGTAACTGCGAATCGATGCATTTGGTTTGAAATAGTGTTTAAGTAGAGCAATACAACCAGTTGTTGTGAATTGTTAGAATCTGAATTCTGTGAAAGGGCCTATTTATCAATATTCATATGACCAATTTTTTTTCCAATCTTTTTTTTTTTTTTTTCTCAATCGTTAGGTAATCGGTAAGCTCTTTTCTCCGCTGGCAGTGCTCGCCGCAGGATCGTCTGCAGTCATAGTTCAAACGAACAATGAATGCGACGTATAGCACGGCTCATACCTTGCTTTCTGATGAAATTAGATCGTTGCGCAGACGATTTCGCAATTAACTCTTTTAGGTTGATTGGTTTCCTATAAGACTAATTGCGGAGTATTCAGTATTCCAGAAGATTGAGATAGGAGGAATGAATGACTTAACGGCCTATTAGCCGATTGAATAGCTTATCTGCTTTTCAACCGGTAAGCTGGTGGGAGATTAATCTCATTGCAAGCTTATTTGAAGACATGAGGTTGTTTAAAAGAATTCCGTGTTTGGTCTGTAAACAGAATGTATGGATTATTTAACTGTTAGCCCATCATAATCGACATATATCCGGATGGATGCTCGATGTAAAGACACTGATTATGACTTCCTCTGCTGAACAAACGGATGAGTTTTAATGCTGCACCATTCTTTCACCATTCTCATTACAAGAATCTAAACGTCTTCCCTTCCAGTATCAATAAATCAGGGATGGCGTTCGCTTCTTGCCTGGATTTGAATACATAAATTTAATTGAGATGAGAATCAGTGTTCTGCCTACTTAAGCCTGTGCATCTCGGAGAAGTGATGAGAACTGCAGAATAGACTGTCAGTATATAGAAACTTTGACTCATGTTGCGCATTGTTGCTATCGCACACATGGAGCACGTTCAGAAGACATAATGCAGTGATGAGGGTTATACAGAATAGGTTAAAGAACAAAAGGTTGGTTGACAGCATTAGAATCATACTGTCGGATTGAGGAAGCCTGATGAATTAGTTATCCATGTACAAGTTGTGGGCGTTGGACGAAGACTCGCTGCGCTTTGTATCTACTTCAGGAAGAACACCACATTCTACCAGATTTTACTTTTGGAACTGTATCCTTTAGATGTATATGGGTCAGTAAACTTATATGGACTTACCTTTGGACTCTCAGGATACTTTTGAAGATTTTTTTTCCCTTGTAGAGCATACTGGCGGCAAACTTACCAGAGAATGACTTCTCGATTCTTTCGCTCTGGAGTTGGCTAGGATAGGATATTGTTATTGTTGAAGTTTAGGCCTTTTCTGTCCCTACATCTGGGGTCCATAGTATGTAGCATTGATCTCGGTGCGAAGGTAAAAATATTTAAAAAAATTCCAATCTTTCGCGGATGATTTTCACGCTAGAAAATTTAAATCTGTTGTCTTTTAAATTTAAATTGAAGTCCTTGTTAAGACTGTGATATAAGATATACTTATTTTTAGATACTGAATTACGGCTATCTTTCTTCATAAGATTTCTTTGAAAGGTACCACGGTCTACTTTACACAGTTGCTACTACACAAAGTGGTCTTATAGTCATCCTGGTCTGATTAACTAAAACACCAGCCACTAAAATACTGCATGGTTATTTTAAAGCTCTCAGTCTGACAAGTTATTCAGTAAACGCTATTTTAATCCATCACTGCACACTTGTCCCTTAACTGTTTATACTTTGTGATACATTCACTCTCACATCCATCCATGTGTTTATAGAAAAGTTAAACTTAGAGATATACAGTATACTAAAGCTGTTTTCTGTTCGAGTTGGTTATGAGAAAGCATCGTTCTTCACGATGACTCTCACATCTGTCAAGTCACACTTTTCTACTCGTTTCTGACAATTCACTGTCATCTTAGCAGTAGCTTGCTTCGATCAAAAGCGCAAAGATTAGTAATTGCCTAAGTTTACTAACGAATACTTTATTGAATTATGAATGTCATTGTCACAAACTATTCTTATAAATGGGTGTTTTATTTAATTTTATACTTCGTTATTATCTCTATATCATACTATTCATGAATACATTCGGAGGGAGGGGAGACAGAAAATATTATTATTATTATTTGTCATCTCCAGGGAGTCAGTCCAAAGACTCATCGAGGGAGGGCATCTACTCTACAACTCTGCTTCCACCACTCACAATCCACCAATTGACCGCAACTACACCAACGCCATCTACCGCCGACCGTCACCACTATTTTTTTCACAGACAATCACAAACTTCCATGCCCATGGCGGGATTCGAACCTGCAGTCTCTTGACTGGAGAGTGGACACGCTAACCACTCGGCCAGCCATAGCCTAAAACTAGAGTTTTAGGGTATTAGTTCAGCTTTACAGAAGACGAGGATGTGGATCCATTTTTCAAACATTAGCCAAGGTTCTCAAAAAATATAACATTAGAACTTTATGAACATTAGAAATTCATTCCGCTTCCTAAGATCTGCTCTCTAGTGAGCCGTCCAAATCCTACCCATCACAATCTAAAATATCCCGGTGTGTACAAGATATGGTGACTGCAACATTCCTTACTTTGGCCAGACGGATAAGTCTATTGAATTGCGTATGGAGGAGCACAGGAGGGACATCGCTTACAAGAGAACACGTGTCAGTGCTTTATTCAGCCATATCCTTTTTTCAGCCGATTCTGATGATGAAAACCATAGTCATACAATCCTTTGGGATAGATCTAACAACATTTTCCATTGCCATGACGAATTGGGGAGAAAAATTGTAGAATCTAGAGAAATCATCCTCAACCTCGTACATTTAAGTAATAATTTAAGCTACAACCTACAGACTGTCATTCTGCTGTGATCAAATACTGGCGCTCACGAGATGCTATACGCACGCACTCACCAAACAATGTGGTCAACGAAGGAACAGCTTTGAATACGTTAACTACAACGTTTTCACGTTAAATATGTATAGTGACTTTCCTATGCTATTCGCAGTTTTTATCTTCAATGTTTTTTCTTTTCTTTTATGAAAACACCTGAAGAAGGCTGTAAAAAGCCGAAACTAGTCGTGTGATACTATTAAACCTTTTTCCTTTGTTCTCGGTGCATGTTATTCAATTCTTTAAAAAAAAAAAAGAAAAAAAATATATATCTACTCTATATATAAAAAAAAAATAAGCCGAAATTTGAAACATTTTTATGTCACGTTTTTTGTCTTACCGGTTACCAGCCCGGAACTCATTTGGTGCGCCGTAGGCGCCAGGGGGCGGAGCCCCCTAATATATATATAAATTAAATTTTTGCTAACATAAATTTATGCTATAATTTCTCATGTAATCATTTTATTAGACTTTTAATCCAATAAAATGTATTGCAATGTAATACATCATTGAAATAAAATTTAACTAGAAATATAATTTACTATTTTACATCTTTAAATATAATGCAATTTTAAAAATTTGAAGCTCGAATTTCTTTGGGAGAAAAGTATGTTCTTCGAAACGACACTGATTGACGTGTCATTTCAAGGACGGTGGACGTGTTTGTTTCAAGTATCTGCTTTAACACTTGGTTTCTGAGGACAGTCGATTTCGAAACGGTGTTGCTGGTCCGCTAAAACTAATAAATGGCCAGTATGCCTCCATGCATTTGGGTAATTGGCTAGAAATATGAATAGTATTATAATTGTTATACAACCCTGTCTAGTGCCTTTCCTCCTCCAATGAAGGTTAATATGTGTGCGGGTCTCTATATTCTGGTTTATTACGCGTTTCTGCATGCTAAACCAGAAATAAATACAATTAAACCGACACCTCACATATTGTGGATATCGAATCAAACCCACGAAACAACAGCTATCCGATATTATCTGCGGACTTGCCTAACACAACCTCGAGGATACCAGTAAAAACGCTATTTTAACTAAAAGAAAGTGAAGTGCAACACTAAGTAGTTACTATTATTATGTGTGTTTATCAAAAATGAATGTACATGTCATCAGCATTCTGTACTTGAATAGCAAATAGAATAATAATGCTTTAATTCCATATGTGTGAATTTTTTGTATGGTAATAATAAACTTTGTAATTATCAAAAAAAATTAGTTTCGCCATGGATATGTTCATTTAAAGCTCTTTATTTACCTCTTTGCATACCATTACCATCTTTATCACAAGTAGTGATGTGCTATTTTATTCCTTCTTCAAAAAGAAAAAAAAAACTTATGCTAGGCTTTCAATACAAAATTGAGAAGCAATTTCCGGTTGCCATTGAAAATGAGGAAGTTAGTGCAATGGTAGGAAGCATTAATCCTTTTCATATTAGATAATATGTGGAAAGTTAACTAAATGTTGAAACTTTGTTCCCACCAAATGTTGATAAGCAGTCAGTGGGAAGTCTATCCTTGGTATTTTAATTCATTCATGTATTGTAATTTCCTTAATTGAAGTCAGACGCCTTGGTCTAGCTCTCAACTGACCTTCTAACACTTTCCAAAAGTGCTATCTAAAGTTCTGATCAAGAGTCTGCTGTCTAGTCTAACTTCTGCACTCCCGTTTCCTCAAAACTGATATGGTTTATCGACATGTATGTCGTAGTATATGATGATGCTCAACTGGAACGTTTCCATGTAACCTTCACAGCATACTGATTGATTTCCCCTTTCAGTCGTTTCCAACCGTAGGTGATTTTGTAGGCATAGCCCACAAAGTATTCCTGGTGAATACTTTTCAGGGTAGTTCACCATTGCTTCTCCCCCCTCCCCCCATTTTATCCGGGCTCAGGACCGGCATATGGCTGAGACGTATTCATGACTGTAATTCATGTGTGTTCACGGGGCCGGTTTGCGTGTTCTGGGGAACAAAAAAATCCGAGTTTCTGGGTGAAACCCCCTCCCCTACCTCCGTATGAGACCAGATAACTTACCTTTCGTCGAAAGCGACCAGATAAAGGGTCCTCACGTCACTGGCGGGAATCGAACCCAGGTCTTTCCGACCAAAGGGTTTCGTCTATACTAACTGAGCTACGGAGGCTCCCCCTCACAGCATAGGCAACACATAATTATCCAGAATTTCAATATAAATTTTCGGCATAGTTTGTCATAACAAGAAGAATCGTTCCCACACATTTTTTCCTGACATCATATTCATCAATGCCTTCCCACATCCGAATTGAAGATTGCGTTGTGATTCGCCATTCTATACCACTGCTTACTGCCTAATCATCACGCGGAGTGCACTACAGAAGTCGAAGTGTTGCATTTTTAGGAAGATGTTTGGCTTGTAGACCTTTCTAATGAAGTTTGGTACGTGATATTCGGGCACAATGCTTTGAACATTGTGCCCGATTTACACAATGCACCCTGGTTTGAATCTCATTGTAGGTATAGATGTCTATAAATGCCTTTAGGTGGTAGACAGTTTTCATTGCACAGTGTAGACTATCACCACCACCGCCTTGTTTATTGAAGGCTTGAATTGTCTTGAAAACGTACTATGTTTGCTCTTTCTATAACAGGAAAACTTTAGTCCACCATGGTACTAAATGTACGATAGGCTTTCATTGGTGGGATTAACACTGAAAAAAAATAATAAAATACAGCTTTAGATACCCGATCGTTTGATTGAGAGAAGCCACTGATGCACAACGAAGGGAATGCACATACTTTCAGCCACCTATCTGTTTTCATCAGTTAATCTGGTCTGTCTATTTATTCCCCCCCCTCCCTCCCTCCCCAGGTTTCGTTTCATCATCACGTTTCCATCTTTTAAAAGTATCAGCTACATTAATCTGAGATGCTCTGATTGTGCTGCGGTCACAGGAAGTAGCTGATGACTAATATGGCACCTATGGAAAGTCTCGCTCGACTTCAGATCTCCGAACCGTATTTCATTTGGAGTATCAAGCACGAATGTATTGATGTGTGTGTGTGTTTCTCGGAAAAAAATATACATTCTGTGTATGTATGTACATTGTTGTGTGTGTGTGTTCCTGTTCGTTCTCTCCCGACTCATGATGTCCTGTTTCTTGTACTTTCCTCAGAAGAGCAAAGTTTATGTAGTCCAATGATATTTTCATAATGAATTCAACGACATACTAATAATTGGTTTCCATCTTAATATCTTACCTGTGGCACCAATATTATAGGTTTACAATCTCTTTGGTGGATTCACATTTAGAAAGGTAATAAATAACAAAATATATGTGGCATCTGGAATCTATTGTGAATTACTAATAATTTGCAATAACTAAAATTTTCAATTCTGAATTATGCTTTGGGTAAATTACCTACAAAGTGTGGAGTTGAATCTCACTGTTAGATATTCTCGAGTCTCTTTAGATGAATAATGATTTTCATCGCCCAGTGAGATCCATTTTGCTTGCCGCATTTCCGAAATGGCTTGAAAAATTAAACTAGTGTTTAGTCTTTAGATAAATATAATATTCGCGGAATATCTAATCCTGAGGATCCACTGTACTAAGATGAGACTGTCCTTTAAAATAAAATAAAATAAAATAAAATAAAAAGAAGACGACGGAAGGAGATTCCCCCTCCTAAGTACAAGAGACTTGTTTGGAGGAAGGGGTTTCTTTTGAATTGCAAGAATGTATAATTCTTGTTTGGCAATTGGCATTTCTTTTGAATCGTGTAGCTTATAATCCTCCAAAATATTAACTGATTACATAAGTTAATAAAAGCCTTATGTATTATTTATTTTGGTGATCATAATCCGTGTATGATTATATCTATCATGATTTCCATTTAATCATAGACACTTGATTTCACAACAAACCATGACGATTTCGATAAGTTTGTAAATTATTTCTATTTCAGGATACTCGAACACATGTTGTGGGAGAATTGTACGATACGGAAAAATCTTATGTAGATTCCTTGCAGATTCTTGTTAATGTAAGTAACCTTTTAACTTTCCTTGTTAAGTTCTTTAGACATTGCCTTTTACCTTTTAATTGAAACTACGTATTCAATTAAAATAAGCTGAAGTGAGCAGCTTATTCTAATTGCGCGGTAAAGATTCCATCAATATATTCCTTGTATTGTATCAATTTCGAACCATGATTTTGGTAATATATATGACCAAATTTATTACGTGAAGGTGTACTTAGTTATTTATTAAAAGTCTTACTCATACATTTCTTGAACGCTGGACCTTTCATATAATATACCTGTTAGATGTGCGATATGCTTCTGATGTTCGGAATTACGGCCGAATCAAATAAGGCCAATATATTATGCCTGTTAATTGTGAGTTATCTTCTGGTAGATGCGCTTTTCGTGGGAGGAAAATCTTTTTTACCTCCATGCGAATTCTTCCCAAAGTGTAGTATCAGCATATGAAACAAGGCATATGCTGATACTACACTTTGGGAAGAATGCGTGCTTCTGGTTAAGTCGCCGAAACATATCCAGTACTTCTGCACTGATGAGAAGGTGTGCGCTTTTGTTATGATGAATAGCTTGTTTAGGACTCTATATAAAAGAAGATCAAGCTGCTATTCATAAAGTTGTATTCGATAAGTATATGGTAAGTAAGCGTACGTAGGGCGGACTTTTTTTTTTTTTTTTGCACGGATACTGGTGAGTGGAATGACAGAGAATCAGTTCAAGACACGATGACAGATTCTTATGTCCCTCAAATTTATTTCCTTTCAGTATGATCAAAATCACTTTGCAACATAATCAATCTTCTTTTCTTCTCTTTTAGTTCATTCCTTGTAATGCGCCCTATTCTACGAAAACAAGATAATACATTAATTAACAAAAATAAAAATAAAACGAAAATATTATTTTGATTAAAACTATCTAGATGTATATCCTGTTTACACTTGCCATACAACAGGAAACACTATGAGAATATACGAAAAAATAAACAAACTTTTTATTTGTTTATACTTGAATGAAATATGATTGAAAACAAATTTATTTTCTTAACAAGTAATGTACTGAATTGGTTATTTGTGTGAATTCTTTAGGAGCAAATTTGAATACCTTTAACATACTTTTGAGTTTCAGTTTATAACGAGAAAAAAAAAGTACTTTATATCAATAGCTGCATCGAAATTTACATTAGCAACGAAATAACAATACTCAATTCATTAATTTTCTTCCATTAAATAGTTAATTCCTTTCACTTATGAGTTTTCGCAGAATGCATTTATCTAATAAAATGTGGGAAAAATGAAGAAATATTTAATATCAATGTTAATTTTAGATAGGTACTCAGTATAAAAAATGGGAAAATATGACATGTACATTTAAATTAATAATTTTATTTAATGAATGCTGTAAGAAAGTTTTAGTTTCTCAATATAATTCATCGAAAGTAAAGGAGAGTTGCACTACCGGAGACGTAATACTATCTCAATTAATATTTTGAAAATATGTTGTCTCCTCCGTAACCAAACAGTATTTAAAATGCCATGCTAGTCTGAAAAACGGGCTATGATTTATTCTTTTAACTAATATACTGGGAATTTTGATTATATTTCTTCGTAACAGAAGAGGGGAAGTTAATTGTGCAGAAATACATCATGATCTGAGAAAATGGTGCAACCATTAACCTTGTTGGAAATTTCAACAAGGCGCATGCTAAATTCCTAAATAGACTTATCTTTCTTAAACATTAACCTTGGTTTGTCAGTGCTTGATATGTTTATTTTCTGGAAAATGCATGTAGTACTTTGTTCAGTAAATGAATCTTATGTTTGTACCTTCTCAATGTTCATAGGCATTGTTCAACGTAATTGTCATCCATAATTCCATTCATTACCGTCCTCTATTACCAAACAAGACTGTTGAAACTCGCCGACATTGACTTTCTCTTCAATTCTTTCTATGACCCCCCCCCCCCCCATCGGTAATCCAAAAGCGTCTTCTAGTTTTTCGTAAGAATAAAACCAAAAGCTATTTAAGAAAAATGTCAGTGGGTTCGGTGTTTGTATATCCGTGTATTGCTAATCAACGTAGGGTTTGCATCAGTTTGCTTATTAGGTGATTGATATAATAAAAATATCTTATCTGTTTTTTTCTGAAAACAGATTATGAAGTTTCCTCTAGACCTGTGCCCCCAGCTGTCTTCGGCCCCGCCCTGTGAAACTTTCTCTATAGTTATGTTTACATTTACTTATTGAAGGTTTACTAGTTTTTAAGTAATTCAGTTTTTTATTTTAACTCCTTTTACCTCTAAAATTCTCTGTCGAGTCTGCTTCATTGCATTAAGCCCATTCATCATTTTAAAATGGCATAATGGGCGAACTCATTTATTTGCTGTAAACAGAATAATTGCATAGTTACAGATCTCATAAATGAAGTATTGAAGGTGACCTTTAAGTTGATACCATTGCTTCACAGCATTTTTATTACGTTTTTTGATGATAAAATAGGCATTTTTCGATAAATCTGAGACGAAAAATATCTCATTTTGTTCGTGCTTAGACTAACCGATTACATTTCTCCAAGTAATATTATCGATTAATAGCTTGACTTTGTCATGCTATCATCACTGTACACCACTACTGTCCATCGTTTCACTGAATGGATTTATGATTAATACTGCTAGGAAATATCTTGTATAAGATTATCAGTTAGTATCCGAGTACTTCTGGTGTTATTATTCGAGCTCTCTTAGCATTTCTGTATTTAATAACTATCATATTACAAGCGTCACATTTTAATAGACTACAAAAGTTAAAAGTTCGTTTATTTCTCAGGTTAATTTCCACTGATATTTTCGGACAACGAATTAATAGTTCATGTGTGTTTTCTAAATTTTTAAAGAGCAGTATAATTTGGACGAAAGTTCTCTCCGCCCATCTGTAACTTATAAAATGAATTTTCAGTCTTGAGTTTCACGACGAAGCTATTGAGATTACTACGAATGACCAAGTTCAAAAGTTAGAACGGCAGGACCGCCTGACATCATTCGCTAAACAAAGAAATGCATCCCCCCCCCCTAAAAAAATCAGCATATTTTAAATAAAGATTTGAAGCTAAAAGAAGAAGACTTCTCACCCTCAAAGCTTACAAAGTCTGAGGGAATTAGTTCCTTTTAAAATTGAGTTTCATGTAAGGTGTTTTTATTTTTTTTTTAATTTCATAATTGAAAAAGGCAAATGAGTATTAATTTCCTTTCTTAGATTTAGATTTTTCTGTATATCTTAGATTGCAATGTCTTTAATGGAAAACTGTTTTTTACAAACTTAAGCTCGTCCCAAACCAGGGTCTAGAGTCTAGACTATTACCTTTAAATATGAAGATGCTGTCGTACTGACCTAAATACTTATAAATTTCAAAGGTGATATATATTATTCAGGCATTAATTACATGACGTTTAGCTGAACGTTGCGTTTCTTCATTTTTTTATGATTTATTATATTCACCTTCTGTTGTGAGTTTTTCATTACCAATTTCGATCTCTCTCTCCCTGTTTATTTTTATCCCTGCTGTCATTAGCCTGTGATCACTATCATAGTTAAACTGGTTGATAGCAGATACATTTTTTAATATTATTCACCATAATGGAATGAAAAATTCGTTAAAAATTTTCCCATTTTGTGATCTCTAGGTCTCCTTTCGTTTGCTTTTGTTTTCTAAGAAAACAGAAGTCTTTTTCCTCTCTCATTTCTTTGATCCATGCCTTGCACTTAAAGAACTTTCTCTCTGTTGTTTCTTGCCTACTTTACAGTTAAAACGTCTCATTTATAATTTTCCAGTGAGAATCTCTCTCTCTCCAACAGAGTGTTGGAGAGAAATCCTCATAATAATTGTCAATTTCTTCAATATGAATGACTAGAGGTAAGTGCATATATTTGTATTACAATCAAATCAAACAGCCTTCTGATTTTCAAGCTAAAAGTTGTTATTCTCTGGGAGGCCAGTTTAAAATCAAGAATGTTATTTTTCATCTTTTATAGACCATAATTGCAACTCCTCCTTGACCATGAACTTCACTTCTTATTCTTCTCTTCGTCATCCGTCAGACGACGGGTTGAGTCCCCACTGAATAAGAAATCTTTGCCATCTGGCTCTATCTCTTGCAATTTATGTCATCTCTCTGAAGTCCAATAACTGTCTTTCCTTCAAAGACTGTAACCAAGTTCTTTATGTTCTGCCTCTTGATCTTCCTCCAGTGATTCCATTCAAGACTATATTTGGTGAGAGGACATTCTGTGGTGTCCACACTGTCTTAATTGTTAAGAATTATATGTATGATATCATCACCTATAGTTTAATTCTTTTGACTTGCTCATTTGTTTTGTGTTCTCACCAGTGAGTCTTATTTATTTTCTTAAACATTTCATTCGAATGCTTTGATTTTCTATGTTTCTTTTTGTTCGAGTCTCAATGTTTCGACTCCATAGGTATGATAATGGTTTTTTATAGAGTTCTAGCTTGAGACTTTTTGAAATGCTGTTATTTTTCCATATTTTGTTTAATTTATTCATATTAGACCATCCTATGTTAAGTCTGTATTTTGCTGTTTCTGTGTTGTCGAGATTATCAGTAATGAGACTGCCAATATATGTAAATTTCTTTACTTGTTCAAGTATATGATTTTCTAAGTTTATTGAAATTTTTTCCTCATCTCTTCCTATTTTCATCGTTTTAGTTTTGTTTAGATTGATTTTCATCCTAAAAGTTTTCAATCTTCATTTAAATTTTTATTGTCTTTTCCTGTTGTGCTCTAGATTCTGCAAGAATAATAATGTCACCTGCATATTTAATGTAATTCCATATTTATATTTAGTTGGAACAACTAGCTCTTTAAGCAAACTGAAGGTGTAGTAATAATGGGCTCCCCACTTTCACCCCATTGCAAACATAATGAATCACTTGAATCTTTGGCATCTAATCCCCCCCCCCCTCAAGCCCAAACTATGGTTGAGGTATATAGACGATGTCTTTGCCATTTGGCGGCATGGCCCACAGGCTATGTCCAACGTTTTACTACATTTCCTTAATAATATTCGCCCTCATCCTCCTTAGCTCAGTCGGTCTGGACGAACCTTTGGTCGGAAAGACCTGGGTTCGATTCCTGTCTTTGAGACTGGAGGAACATTTATCTGGTCTCTTTCGATTAAAGGTGAGTTAACCTGTCTCATACGGAGAGTTTTACTTCCAGTAACTAGGGTTTTTCATCCCTCAAAACAGGCAAACCGGTCCCATGAACACAAACCGTTACAGTCATAAATATACTACGGCAAGGAAGGCGATGGGAAACCATCTTGCTCATAACCCTCACCCTAGTATGGTAGCATATAGCTACTCCCACCAACCGTATGGCTGAGGGAATAGGATAGGATCCATCCTCGAATTAGTTTCACTGTGGAAGAAGAAAAAGAAGGAGCTCTTGCCTTCTTGAATACTTTAGTTACAAGGCAAGCAAATGGGTCCCTTATATGTTCAGTTTACCGTAGGCCCGCACACAGGAAGATACCTACATGCTACTTTGCACCATCACCATCCTGCCCAGGAGCTTGGAATTTTAAAAACTGTAGCTTCCAGGGCAGAGCGAATTTCGAGTAGCTCTTTGACCATGATAATTACTGAGTATATAATTCATTTACTTTTTTTGGTTTTCCAGCCCTGAATTATTTGTACCAGGATTGTTGCAGCGGAGTAACTCCCAATGATTTGGTAGGGTAACGAGATAACCGGAAGGCAACATTCCTCTCCCGCCACAAAACCGACCACGAATATGTATTACAAAGATATAGAGTATGAATTTGGGTAATTCATGAGTTCATACTGTTGCTGCCCCCCCCCCTCTTCCTAAATGGTCTTTATCTCTTTGAAGGTGGTAAATAATGTCTTGTTTTATTATTTGGAAAGGCTGCCGTGTGAACGTTTGCAAATTATTTTTACTCATCTTGCTAAAATTCAGTTTCGCTAGTGGCCTCTTACCATAATACTTTTTTTTGTTTTGTTTTTAGTTAAATCGATAGTTTAACTTTTTTAATTGTTTCAAGAATTATATTTCAGTATTCGTATTTTATATGAAATTATTTCGCAGCAAGAAAATTCTATGGACATTGTCGATAGAATTGCTGTTTCAGCTTTATTACTTCTGACTAGTTTCAAAGTGACTCCATTATCAAATAAAAGGGTTAAATTAAGAGGACGTTTGAAACTTGTTGAACTGAAGCGCCTTTGTCAATAATAAGTGCTTTTGACAATAATTTTTTGATTTAATGTTAACGCAAAAAGAGTTTATTAATTTATAACAGCGACTGTCCCTTATAACTGTAGTCCCTTAGAAAATTTGGAAATATGACTTTCTAGAACGTTCGTACAATATTAAATTTGCTTGCTGGCTGTGTTACTTTAACGATTTTATTCCAAATTTGTTTACTTTACAGCGCTTTGCGTCAAATTATGCTCGACATTCAAAGTGCACTTACTCTTCTGAATAATAATGTTTCTCTAGTAAAAGGTAGAACTTGATATTTGTTTCTTTGATATAAAATGTAAACGTTATTGTGTTATTCCTAGCATGAAATTTACTTGTTATGCACATAATGCGGTGGTATTTGTTCACATTGAGATTGTTGCTTTAGGCCGGATTTCTATTTGAATTGCAAGCATCAGAAGTGCACATTTATCGATAGATTGTTTCAGTATCATGCAGTTTTACCTTGGTAAACTCATCATTTTGGAAACGTCCCCTATCATAGAATCTCATGAGTCAATTACCTTTTTAAAGTACAGATTTAAAGAATACGCAGTCTATAAATAATAATAAAAAAATTGCATAGCAACTTGAGATATGTATTCACTTCACTACAGATTTTATATCTATATTACTTCATCTTTTTTATACATACCCGTATGTGGATAATAGCTCAAAGGTGGAAAAAATAAATAAAATCTCTTTTTTTTTTTTAAAAACATTCTCTATCATCAGTTGCCAATGTCAAACCTTAGTAGTGTGTGGTCATTTCATCTGAGACCGAAGTGGCTAACCAGAAAGTGTTGGTTCACTCGATATCGAGAACATTTCCCTCCACGCCAACTTTCTTTTGACACGCAACGTCTCCCTAAGGGTAACCTGCCACAGAACACGACGAAAGAAAATTGCCTACCTTAATGGCCTGCTGCTGTAGTAATTTCTCATCTGCGGATGACGAAAAGGAAGGAGTTAACGGCGTGGGCGAAGCTAGTTATGATGCAATCTGTTAGTCGTAATTAAATGTTCACTGTGAAGTCAGATGAAGCATGCAAATGTAAATGAATGAATCGCTAAATAATCGGAGTGCATTTGACATCGTTCATCACTTTCGGAACTTAACTTTATAGTGCAGGAAGATTTCTGTCTTATTTTCTGCGCGCTACACACAGACAGAGAAAGTTAAAATGCATAATTGTTTGATTTTGGGTAGAGGACACTTAATATTGTACGAATCATTAGTTGAATATTTTATAAGCATACGTATAAATTATCTGTTACGTGTTTAAAACTTTAGTTTAGAAATAAAATATTATAACGCATTATTTATAAAACATTCTGGTTTTATTTAACTTGATGAACAGCCTCTAAGTTTCTTTCTTCCTTTGATTTTTAACAACATGGGAATCTATACCCACCGGATCAGTTACTTCCTGTATAATATATTTCCAGAAGATGGAAGTGTATTTCCACCCTACTCCTCTTACACACACATTTGTGTTATTCTTCCAAGGCTTACAAAGTATTTATTGAACAATTCCACTAAGATGTCATTTTCTCTGTCACCGCTTCAAACAACTCGAAGTCATTCATTCGTACTCACTTCTTTTTACTAGTTCACATACGAGTAATTAAAGATCGCCCTGGGATTTCGTTATCTAATTCTGTTGGTAAAGTATATTCTATTGAATATGATTTTTCTTTCATATTCCAATTACTTGGTTTTCTTTACTTTACCAGTCACTTTCGTAACTTGCACTCCATGCCTCTCCCGAAACGGCTGATCACTCTGCCGTTTATGAAATCTACTCAAGTTCTGACCTAATTTCGTTAATCTTCTATTTACGTTGTTTATGCTCCTAAATTTTGGGATGCAATCCAGTTTTTACTGTTTTAGATGTACCTTCTTGCTAATTTCTAAGTACACTATTAATTGTTTATTATTTTTTTATTTCCTCATACTTATGTATGTTTCAAAGTTTCCGCTTGAGCTTGGTGTAGTCTTCTATTATATAACTCCACATATTCACTTTTCTCAATGTGAAATGTTTCGTTATAGTAACCAATAGTTTCAAGAAATTCTCTTTCTTTACTGAAATGCTTGGCAAAAACCACGCGACATTTGTCTTTAGGTTGGAAAAATCCCATCTAGAACGCGGTGGAATCCTTACACAATCTGTAACTAAGTGGAGTTAGTCAGTCTTATATGGCGATTGCAAATGTTTTCCCTTCGAAAACTGGCGCTTTCACTTTTCACTTTACCTTAAAAGACAGTGAAATTGGCTCCAAGAACACGCAGTTAACACGTAAGATACTGGTCAACTTAACCTTTACTTCAGCAATAATTCCGATTAGCAGAACCAATAAACATAATCAATCTGCTATGGAAAGGTTTGAATGATAACATTCCCCTTTAGTCTGTCTCTCTCTAATCGTGCGAACACGATGACTAAATGAAAACATCTTTGGCTTTGGACATATCAAAAGCTACTGATTCTTTTTGTGAGCATTTTACACCAGTTATTAATACCAAGTTCCTTCACCAGTCTTGAGAGTCTTTTAATCTTTGTGGCTGTTAGTGTTGTTTGAAGCGCTCCTTTTATGTCAGTAGTACATCTTTTCCCTAAGTTTCTCGGTCAGTTTTTGGGGCAAGGGCGCTTTCTTCATTACTGGATTCCCGAAGCTTACCTTACTTTTCTTTGTCTGAATTACAAGCTATGAAAGGCTTTTTGGATGCCCACGATCCACTCAGAAATCTACCTGAAGAATAATTCTTTCATCTATTTTTTTCTTCTGTTTCTGCACCAGTGCACTCCAACATCTTAAAAGAACTTCAACAACGATAGAATTGTTAAATGTCAACGATTTGTCCTAAACAGATATTTGTTACCTGTTACTGATTAATATTCATTTTTTCATTTTACTGCAACACCCGAAAAAGATGTTGACAAGATGGATGAAGAGGTGACCCCTGTGAGACACAAGAAAAAATAAACCTCATAATGGAGGAAAATCACACAAACGTGTACCTTTTTCCCCATTATGAGCTTTTTTTTAAATTTTGATTTCTGAGCATCATTTTCTAAGGATCTAATACCATTCACTTCTGATCCTCGACTAGTACCCGCTCCCTTTAACTTTGTAATAACTTCCATTACACAACCTTATTCGACTTAGTCATATACGTTGAGTTAGCTGTGCATTAGGAACACCTCCCCTCCGATTTACATATTCGATAAAGAAGTACCACGTGATAATAACGTCACGTGCGGCTACTATAAATGGGCACACCTGTCCTTTGTGCGTAATCAGGGGAAACGTGGCGATGTAAGCCAATTTGACTGCGGGTAGACATTTGGGCCCGGAGGACAGGTGCCAGTATTTCGGAAGCAGCCGCGCTTATTGGTTGTTCCCTTACTATATCAAGGGTGTACCAGGACTGAATTAACCATGAACAGATATCCAGTAGAAGGGCTCACATTGGTCAGCCACGCGTGGTCGATCCTAGAGGTGAGCGTCGGGTGTCACGACTGGTGTATCAGCAACGACGTGCAACAGTCACAGCTCACCCACCAGTACCACAGCGGGGCAGTTCGATTCCTTTCCACATGGACCATGCACCGTACCTGTTACTGTTGCGTCGCCTGGGGATTCTACAGCCAGAAACCACAAGGGTACCCATGAGGACGACCAGGCATCGCAAACAACGATTCGCATGGGCCAAGAAACGTCGGCAATGGACACGCGACAGAGAATCTGTTTCTAATCACCTGCGAGCCGTGATTTCACAGAGCGATGGACCAACGCTTTATTAGGTGGGTGCTCCTAATGCAGAGGTAACTCAGTGTATGTAACTCCCGGAGAAAAATTCCATATAAAACACAAGGGATTGAAACTTCATTTCGATAAATATAATCTTGTCTATTTTCTCTTCTTATTAGGTGCAGTATTTTTATGCTCCTGACTGTCGACAAAATTACAAAATGCTTCTCAGTATACATTCCCTTCAATAACACTTTCTTGACTAACTGACTTTAATCAGTTCTGTTTGGTGGTATCTTGGTGTACACTTCCTTCCAGTGCTGTACTATAAAAGAAGTGTCCGTTTTAACAGATAACTATTTTTTTGGATTTTGCATAGCACAGTTTTAGATGATTCTATGTTGTTTCCGTTTTGGTCCATTGTGCATCATTAGTTGTGTAGGTTTGTGATAGTGGAAATGTTTGTAAGATCACAATGCTGAGATCTCGGGAGAGAAGTCATACCTAGGTTTGGAGGTTGGTAATGATGAGACTGAGCATGAAGATATGTGTTTATGTGTGTACGCGTTTTTCTGTATATAGAGATCTTCAGTTTATCCGACGAACGCGTAAGTTTGACAACCAGAAAGGCAAGAGAACCGTTGACTCCTAACACTGCAGTAAATTTAATTCTTGGATGCTGGATGTTCAGATGGTTCACCATGATTCCAAATCAAGAAACATCATCAATATATCTCTGACACAGTCTCGGTTTAAATGGGAAGGTGGCTAATAGCTTTTTCTCCAAAGACTTTCAAGTAGATATTTGCGAGTACAGGAGACAGAAGGTTATCCATGGCCAAGCCAATGTTTTTTGTAGACAGTGTTCATGTACAAGAAGTGGCTATTTATGCAATCTGCTATAACTTGGTAGATTGTATATATATCAGTGGTCTCCAAAGTGTGGTACGCATACCCCTGGGGGGGTATGCGAGTCGATACGTGGGGGTACGTCAAAAAAAGTTTTATATTGATAGGAAAAAAATTAAGTAATTAATTAAAGATAAAGAATATTACTTTCATCAATTAAACATATATCTAATATAGACAAAGACGTTATAAAGATCCTGTAAACTTAAATTTGCGAGTAGCGCACATTGGACGACTTTTCACACATAATCGTCCGGCAAAGCTGTCATGTCTTTTAAAACTAGGGAGTAAATCTCTTACTTCTTATCATTGCCATTGCTTATAGAGCATCCTAGAGTTGACAAGCCCAACTATAGAAGGAAAATTGCTTAGTTTTGCAAAACTGCTATCTACAGATGACACCACAGTTGTATTAATCATTTGACTATTAGTAGTAAGTTTAAAGATTTTTTAGTATATATTGTTTCTGTGCAATTCCAACGCCTTTTTGTTTCTTACTTTTACGTGTTCATTAGACATAGTGAATTAATATTATTAATATTGCTTACATTTTTTAAAAGTGTTTGATATTATCAATAGTAAATGGATTATATTTAAATTTTACGAATTAACCCTCACAAAATGGATAAGTGGTTAAAACAATTTCCTCCAAAGAAACCGCGAATTGGAGATAATTATGATAGTACTTCTACATCAGACGAACAACAAGGAAAAGATAGGATTGATTCTTCTATTCAAACAAGTTCGTTATCAATCAAATTAAGTGATTTGACACAAAACATTAATCTGAAACTTAACAAAACCTTGCCCAAGAAAGTTCGAAATTATCAAGAAGACTACTTGAAATGGGCATTTCCATCGACAATAATCAACAATGAACCTCGTCCTACATGTGTATTGTGTCATGAGATGCTATGTAATGGAAGTATGAAACCATCATTATTAGTAAGACACTTAAAAACTAAACATCCTGAACATGAACACAAATCTTTACAATTCTTTGAACGCTGTTTGAAGACATGTAATTCTCAATCAAACAACTTAAAAAATTCACTAACATTAACGATAAATATTTGGAGGCATCTCTTGGGGTTGCATTCTTAATTGCAAAAGACCAAAAGCCACACACCATTGGGGAAACACTTGTATACTCCCAACCACCATAAAAATGGTAGAAATAATCCATGGAAAAGAATATGCAGATAAACTAAAATGTATTCCCTTATCAGCAAATACTATTGGTAGACGTATAGAAATCATTGCAGATGATTTAAAGGAGCAACGTATCGCAGTATCAGAAGCCATCAAACCAGAATTTCAAGAAATTATGAAAGAAATGCAAGGCAATTGTTCACATTAAATATTGTAATAAATGTTTGAAAGCTGTTAATAATAAAAATAATGTGTAAAAATATCTAGCGTTTTTAATTATTATATGATGATACAAGGCATTTTCCTCTTTCTAATACTTATTACAATAGATTTTTGCTCAATCAATTGGGGGTACGCGATCAAAAAAGTTTGGAGACCACTGGTATATATAGTGCAATCTGTTAAACTTTAATAATTTAGCCAGATGTTTTTCGATAACTTATAGGTAGTGCCTTTAACAATAGCTCAGTGCTTTTAACAATACTCACAATGGAATGTTTTTCTTATATTTTAGGGACAGGATATAAGACGAGGAATGAGAAGATGAAGCGAACTTAGGGATAGTCTGAATTCTCTAGAAAATTTCATTGTAGTTTTAAGGATATTATTGGTACGGTTATGGAGTTTCCTTTCAAGAACCGTATAAGTAATTGAGACATTTTTTTAATTATATTCCTCTTTATCTAAGATAACGGCGTCATTACCTTTATCCACTGAAAGAATTATAATATTGTTATTTCTTCTTAAATTTTTTAGGGATTGTCTTTCTGTCACGGTAATATTATCTTTCGGTGGTTTTGTTCGTTGAGAATACTGATTCCTTTAGTAATAAGTATAAATTACTTATTACTAAAGCCTCCTGTAGGGAAAAGAAAGAAGCAGTCTTTTCTATTTTAAATAATAAAAGATCTTCGGAAATTCTTCGTGGACACATAGCGAAGTTAAACCCTTTACTGAGAATGCCTTTTTCTACGTTTGACAGATGATAACTAGACTTATTTACTACAGTCTTATTGAAGGGTATATAATACTTTGGCTTATATTCCTTCTGTTGTTCTTCTTTCAAAGTCTCAAATTTCCTAATCAAATTTGTACTTATTCGCGTTTTGAATGTTATTATAAGCTTGAGAGATAAACAGATTTTTAATGCCCTTCCATAAATTAGTTTCCAAAGTTTGTTCCAGAGAAATGGATAAAGATGTCTTATGGGAATTAAATTTTAATTTATGCAGGAGTTATCTTAGTACCATCTATTCGCTTAATCAGAAAATGTTTCTTAGCTCTATAATAGTCCGTTTTTGCCTTTTCGCTTTTAATGGCTTTCCTAAAACTAATGAAATTTGGACAAACGTCATTTAGCTTACAACGTTTTAGAAATACAATCTCTTAGGATTGTTCTCAATATTAAATCATTCCTACGTAATGTCTTTTGCAAATTCCGGATGCTTCTGTAGGTACCTCTTAACAAACCAAAACATGACAGCCTAAAGTATCCAGACATATCCCGTCTTTGGTGTGAGTGCAATGGCTCTTATTACGGACAGAAAAAAAAAATCAAATCCATAGAACTTCGTATAGAGGAGCATGTTAGCGGCATCACATATAGAAGATCCAGGACCTCATCTCTATCCAGTCATGTTTTTAGCTCTTCTGATCCCGATAATGACCAATCCACCACACATCCAGTGAATTGGGAAAGAGCGGAAATCATATATAGATGCTATGATGAGCTTGAGAGAAAACTATTGGAATCAACAGAAAATATTATCGACCTTGTTCACCTGAATGTAAATCTCGACTACAACATATCGAATTGTTACTCCTTTGCTGTTCAACTATGACGAACGTGAGACCATCACGCTCACGTGCTCAACAATAGAGTTAACTCAGGATTAGAATTATTGCAAATGACAACAATGCGTTTGTAATGTAATGTCAGTTATATTCTTGTGATGTTTAATGTATTTCTTTGTTTTTTTCTCTTCCTTTGTGGCACCCGATGAAGTTTTGGAGAAAGACGAAACTAGCCGTGTAGCTTAAAAAATAGAATACATTATGCTGATTTTTTCCCCTCTCCCAGCATTTATAGTCATAACTTCGAAATGTCTGACAGCCGAAAAATTATTTGTTCTTTCTCTCTCTCACACACACACACACACATACATACACACACACAACGTATACAGGTGTAATGTTGATATTTTTCAAATATAATTCAAAAGTTCTGTGTCGAGAATCTCATAGACTCGTAGTAATGTCCATGTCAGATCTGCTGATAAAGAACCATTGCAAGATTCGATTATTCACCAACTAGAAGAATTTATTTTAAGCCTTATTTTAAAACACTGATTTCAGAGTTATTGAGTCTTGGTAAATCTTTTATTTATTTATTTATTTTTCTGTAGAAATAAAACTCGTGTTATTAATTCCACAAAATGATAGGGAAGGAGAGAGAGAGAGAGAGCGCATGTGCTATAATAAATTTTCAAAATAATTTAGGACAAAAAGAGTGCCGTCTTCTCTTTCTGGGTAAGGAAAAAGCGTTAGAGGATTTATTTACGAAAGTCATTTGGTAACGTACAATGGAACACTTTTTTCAAATAATGAAGGAAATTAGAATAAACCAGAGAG
This sequence comes from Typopeltis vanoorti, assembly GCF_054136105.1. Taxonomy (NCBI): domain Eukaryota; kingdom Metazoa; phylum Arthropoda; class Arachnida; order Uropygi; family Thelyphonidae; genus Typopeltis; species Typopeltis vanoorti. The sequence continues at coordinate 70,839,397 of NC_143555.1, forward strand.
AGAGATATAGAGGACTAATTAAGAAATTGTATACCAACTAGAAAATAAATACGATTACAAGAAAATAAAGCAACCGCAGAAGTAAAGAAAGGTGTAAGATAAGGTTGTGCATTTCCACCATCATTTTACATCCTATATATAGAGAATACAATTTATTCATATGGAGTTTCCTCCTCCGTCCCTATTGGGGCGAGTTGAGCCCCCTCATGGGAGGTTAAGTATTTATGGCTGTAGATCTGTGTGTGTTCGCCAGGCCGGTTTGCGGGATGAAAAACCCCAGATAAACTGGGAAATAAAAACCTGCTGTCCATGCCCATAGCCATAGCCCACTTGGCTATGGCTGAGGAAGATCCTTAAGCTCCACGTCGGTGACGGGAATCGAACCCAGGACACTTCTTCCCCAGACATATAGTTTGCCAAGCGCAAAGCCACTATGCCAACCGCGCGGACGAGAATACAGTGAAATTAATTAAAGAAGGAATGAACTGTGCAACTGTAGGTGGAGTGCAAATATATGTGATACTCTTTGTTGATGATATAGCTGTATTAGTTGAGAATGAACAGGATTTAAAACATATTATCTAGGATGGATGATGCTTTATCTGATTATGGACTTAACTGTCGAAAAAACTAGACTAATGGTGGCAGGTTCAAAGGAACAAAATAAGATAGATAAAATAGTCATTAGAAGTAAGAATATTGAACAAATAAAATCGTTCATATCGTTGGAAAAACTGTTCAAGAAAAGGGAAGATGTAAGCTGGAAATACGAAACAGAATTGCTATGGCAAAATAAGTATTAAAGAAAAAGAGATTATTAATTGCAAGTAAGATAAGTAAAACCATACGGAAAATTTATAAAAACAAACAAACATTTGTTTGGAGTATATTCTTATATGGCTCTGAGACTTGGACTATAACAGCAGAATACTGGAAAAGAATTGAAGTGTTTGCAATGTACTGTTGCGAAGTATTGCTAGAAATAAATTGGACAGGATTCACTTGATTTCAGCCTATAATTTATTTACGATTGTAAGTATACAATATTATGCCATTGCTATCAAAGGGCTCTTGAAAAACTAATGAAGAAGTCTTGCGTGGAATATAAGAGAAGCGGATATTGAAATAGGCAATCATAGAAAGAAAGGTGAAATTCCTGGGACACGTATAGATCTATAAAGATTGGATTATAAATGTATGAGGAGGGAAGAGAAGAGGGCGACTGAAATATACATTCTTAGAGGAGGTGTGTAGATTATTCGGAAGAGAATTGTGAAATACTAAAGAGGAAAGCCGAGAAGAGGGGGACCGACTGGAACTGTTCCTTAGAATGATGATGATTGTATTGAATTAGAATTTCGATATTTCTGCTATACTATTGTGGTGCACTAAGAGTTTGTTTTATGTAATTTTGTTATATATTTCTCTCACAGACGAAAGTTGTAAAATATCTTGCTAATTGGTGCAGTTTGTGGGCGAAAGAGAAAAAAAGAACCAGTTTGTTCTTAATGAATAGCTGGATATTGCAGTTATTGTGGCACACTGAGGAAAGGCATTTCAAAAACTTCAATAAATAAAATAAAATAAAATAAAAAGAAGAACATGAGTTAGTTGGATAGTTTGTATTTGGAATATGAAGAATGTTGATAAGTTGTTGCTTTGTCGCTTACATTTTTATTTGCAGAGGAAAGTAAAGGAACGATATTTACCATTTCAGTGAATGAACAAACATAAGGATAGAAACGGATCGTTTGTGAGATAGTGTTCGATTAAGAGTGCGTGGCGGGGGAGGGGAATCAATTAACCGAATTGCCTTTTTCTGTACTTACGTATTCTTAATGCTGCCCAGGACACATTCTGGTAGCAAAAATGATGAGGGTTTTAGGTGCACCAGCCCAAACGTGAGAGGAGATAAGACTGGAAAAGGATACAATTTTTTTTTTTTTTTTGCATGAGAAGAGAAATAATGAAGTGAGATCTTTTTTGCTAGCGAGCAGGCAATAACGTGTTTTTGTAGCAAGTAGTTACGTCACATGTGGCACAACAGCGTATGAAGGGCAAATCGTTTGTTTCAATTCCGAAACATGAACGATCTGCACTCGCATTCCTATTATCTACCCGACACAAGGTTATTCCATGATGAAATACAGGCTATCGTCGTTTAGATATTGAATAAGTCTTCTCCATTTTGTAACAAAAAATAAAATTAAAGCGATTTCCTTCGTTACGTATTTCAGAATAATAGACAGGATTTCCATTTTAGCTTGATTCCGCTAACTTAATTGAATCTCGGTGAAGACTAGTCTAAATTATATAATATTTCATTAAAAATTATATATGTTACCGGCAAAGTGTGAAAAGCAGGCATTGTATAGAATGCGTGACGTTTTTAGGCAAAGTATGAAATGTCTGTTTTATTTTAATATTTTACATACTTTCCCTAGGCATTATATAGAATGACAAATACTATTTCAGCAAAGTATGAAAAAGGCTTTTATTGAAAAGATGCATGTGAAAATGTAACAAGTACAAAATGTAAGATACCGGATTTTTCTACAAAAAGAGAAAATGACCAGTGCTGAACTACTTGTTGCTACAAGGTAGACTGGAATGACATTTTGAATTGCACTTAACTGCCTTTTTCATACAAAAGCACTTCAAATTTCGGCACTTGGTCTTGCAAGTACACCTCACGAACCCTTGGCCGCTACCCCGTGTACTGAGCGGAAGCGGCTGACCAGAGAGCTATTTCGTGATCAGGAACGTTTCCAACTCTCAGTAAGTCCTTGGGACATAAAGCGAATTGTAATCTGGCATAGAGTTGGTTTAAAATTCCTTCAGCAGTTCCAAGTCGGTAAAAACCATCGTCTGTCACACTCATAACAACCGCCAGCAGATTGCGCGAGTCACCCCGCCCCTTGTCGACATCTGGGATAGGAACTCGCGTAGTGACCCCCAAAGGTGCAGGAGGAAATTTTTTTCGGAATCCATTTTCATATTATTTTGCCCTGTATTTCTAGATTCAATTAGATCGAATTTTACCTTCGACAGCATTCTCAATATTGAAGCAAAGAGTACACAAAATAACCATCATAATCTTCTATTTTCTCACTTCTATCGTCTTTACTGTCATGTCCATAGGCGACATGAACGTTTCAGATTAGATTAGGTTAGGTTAGGTTAGGTTCTGGTCTGGAAGTGCTCTGGCTCTCTGTTTGAGGCGAGCGTCGAAAGTCACGTGACTCGCCTTACGACATCAAAAGTCACTGCCGGGAGTATTTTATACTTTGCCGTTGCCTTTTGGCATTCTATAGAATGCCTAGGAAATGTGTGAAAATCTAAGTGTTTCATACTTTGATGCCCCCACTTTCGGCATTCTATAGAATGCCTAGTCATTCTGTATAATGCCTGCATTTCACACTTTGCCAGTAACATATATATAAAGAAACGTTTGCTCAACTTTGCTGAGTTGTAATTTATCATGCAATGAAGAAATCCAAACAGATGTGCTTTATAATGATATTCTTGTGCATGTCTTTCAGAACTATGTACAAGAATTAGTTACAAAGGACATTTTTGATATTTCAATACCGTATGTTTTGAAGTGCATAATGCTATAATTTTTATAATTTGATTCACTTAATTTCAGCCTATAATTTATTTATGATTGTAAGTATGCGCGTCTGCGCTGTTAGCCTAGTCGCTGTGCGCTTCACAACCATATGCCTGGGGAAGGGGTGTCCTAGGTTCGATTCTCGTAGGTGACGCGAGGAGCTGAAGGATCTTCCTCAGCCATAGCCAAGTTAGCCGGTCTCGCGCGTGGACAGTTTTTTTACCCAGTTTATCCTGGGGTTTTTCATCCCGCAAAGCAGGCAAACCGACCTTGAGAACTCAACACTACAGACGTAGGATACACCGGGGGTGTAGGGCTGACCACCTTATCCTGTGAACGGCTTGAGGTCCGATGATTAATAAACCCTCGACACCGCAAAGTAAAAGAGGGAAAGGAAGATGAGACGAGAGATGTAAGTATGCACTACCATGCCATTACTATCAAAGGGCGCTTGATCTCACTGTTTGACCTGATTGGTCAGTGAGTGTTTTGCAATTGGAGTCTCTGCTTAGTGAAAAGCTGGAAAAATAAGTGAGGTAAAATATAAGCATCCGGTTAGAAATTAGTTTACATTTCTGCAATGATGGTCAATATTTTGGGAAAATTAGAGCTTGTGGATAGAATTTGGTAGCATTCCTTTAATAATTTTAATAATAATAAGATCCCAGAATGAAAAATAAATGAATATATGTGATCTTTGTGCGTTTTGCAAAATATTGGACAGGTTGCCTTATTGCAAGCTGATATTTAAGGTGCAATAAGTGCATTATATTTCAAGTCTAGTGGATTGGATCAACGGTTATCTGACAGATATCCAAGATTTAGATATGGGAGAAGCAGAAGAGGATTATTCGAAATAGTGCTGTCATAGTGACTTTTCAGGAGGATTTGAATAGGAAGACTAAAAGATATTGTGGGGATGATGAATGTGTGCGACTGAGTGTTTTTGTTTTAAACTTAGGAATCCGCAGTTGGAAGGCTTTGTGTGTATTTGTTCTCTTCGCGAAATTTTACTGGAGAAGTAATGCTGGAACAATGGTTTTTGAGATGATAGGTAAAGAATTAAAGCCCATTTGACAAATTGCAGAGGAGGTGAAGTAAATCCTCTGGAGATAGCTTCAGTTATAAGTACTTTGAGTAAGTACTTATAACTTACTCTGATAAAATCACATATGACTTTCTGTTTAAATCTTGTTGCCTGGATTTCGTGATACGAAGAAACTTGAAGATACAAAGAAATTACACAAAGCAATGGCAAGAAATAGGTTGTTTGCGTGATATCTAAAAGGACAGCAATGTTAGATGACGATCGGAAAAATTTCCCTAACGGTTGGTAGAATTAAAAAAAAAATCTGGACAGATTCTTTACGTCATAAATATGATTCGAACATTCTCTTCTAACTAATTGAACGGATACGCGTTTATTTACTTATATTTGCATACTGCATGATGATTCTATTTCGCTCATTTCATAAAATAATGTGATACAAAAAAAAAAATATATATATATATATATATATATCATATAGAGCTGACATGCTGCAAAGGAGCTGTTAATAAGGAGGTCCGGATGATCAGTAGAGGTGACGTTCAATGTGTAGGTCTTTGTGCACGACCAATAGCTGATACCATCTCACAGTTGCGTGTAGCATCGTCTACACGCAACTGATTTGTCGAACGATTTTGCATGTGGTTGCGATTTTATTTCTCAGATCTGCCAGGTGAAGAACTTTGTCCGATATACACCATGCTTTTGAGGTAACCCCCAAGCCAAAAGTAACAGGAGTTAAGGTTTGGTGAATGCGGTGATCATTTCTTAGAAAATGAGCGACTGATTACTCTGTCCTCTGTGAAATGTTCACGCAATTATTGCTGTACTTCACGTCCTATGTAGGGAGGTGCTCCATCTTGCATCAACATTGTTGTGTTCATGCTCCCTCTTTGTTGCTGTTGCGGGATGACGAAACTGCACAACATGTCTCGGTAACGCGCATGTTGACCATGCAGATCACAGGTCCGATTCGATGGACATCTTCGAAGAGAAATGACCCGATAACGAACTTCCGAATGTAAGACTTGTTTAAACACACGGGGATTCTCTGTATCCTGGATGCGGCAGTTTTAAGTGTGTACTGTTCAACAAACATGAGCTTCATTACTCCATAGGATGTTCCAAGACCCATCCTCGTACACCTCCATGCGTGCCAGAAATGTCAACGCAAACGTTTCTCGAACGCTGGCATCTCTCGTTTGCAACTATTGGCCGTGGCTGAGTTTATACGGGTAGATGGCAACGCTTTTCGCAAAAGTTCTCTATATATTGTATATGGCAAATCTAATTGTCTTGCTACGGTACGTGCACTGCATGGATCTATAGCATTCTCATTTGACTGGTCAATAACTGCAATTGCAACATCTTCAGTCATTTGCGTAATTTCAGATTTACGCCCTCTTCCTGGTTGAACTGTCAAACTGCTTGTCTTCAAATCGACGAACCATGCGTAGCACTGCATTTGGTGTCATTGGGCCCTTTTCGCAAAGTCTACGCGAAGTGCATTTTCCCTATTCCTATAGAAACACTTAACAAGTAAGGCATGTTAGGGCAAAACGAGACCCATCGCGCAAATCGAATTACTATAGAGTCAATCTTGCTCCTCATTTCATACCACCTATGGCTCACATAGTACGCAAAATTCACTATCTTTTCTCTCGCTCACAATGCCATATTTATCCTATCTGTCAAAATCTCTTCCTTATGATCTGGTTAGAGTACCTACCAACCTTGAAGATATTTTGTTGTCTACTGGTTCTCTCTCTCTCTACATATAGCTCTGATTAGGGATATTTTAATCTGCAACATCTTGTATTTATAGCATGCGGCCTTTGCGAACACTATTATCTCACCAAAATACTATTTTCATTTCCATTGCTATGTACAGAAGATGCATTTTCAATTGTATTTGAATACCAAATATTCCCACAATCATCTTATACACGTTTGCAAGTTATTCATAACTAACAGACTACAAACATATTCTACTAATGCCGTGTACGTTTAATTTTTTTTCCAATTATAAAGTGTTTTTTTAAACCAATTTAAGATCATGATTATCAGAGTTTTCTACAGATAAGCATCTGAACATAGAGCACAGCGCTCTCTCGCTCGCTCTCTCTCACACACAGACACCAAACGGCATTCCACGGAAGTCGCGTATTATTTATATCCACGCCGATCTTTTGTATCATCTTTGCTGATTACAGAATGAAAATGAAAAGAGAAAAAAAACATATTGCAAGGAACCTGGAAGTGTTTTCTCTTTGGAGCTTATTAATTTCAAAGCAGTCATGATGTAAAAAAAAATACCCATAGGAATTAAAGTGAGCACGGTAAAATCGAAACATTTCCTTATATATATCTTTGTATTATTTCGTTCGATTCATGATAGACTACTGCTATTTGTTAGAGAACGCTAACAAACAAGGTAATCTAATCAAGTCCACAGCTGCATCAGTGCCATCCAATGTAACTAATTAGTTATGATGTGTCACAATGTTCCGTGCTCAGGAATAGCTGCGATGCAATGATGTGAATAAGAGATCACATCTCATTACCAGTGCATTTGAAGCTTCACTTTTCTTAGATATTTATTTCAATGAAATTTTTCATGAGAAAATCGTTCCAAGCAGGAAAAAATCCTCAATAAATGAACAACAACAAAACGAGAAAAAAAATATATGGAAGGAAATATCAAAGCTAAAAATGCTGTCTATTTCAATCCGAAGACTTTTTTTTAATTTATTTAGCGTTTGGCTAAGAAGAATACATGCATATGCTACCACACAACACAAAAAACCATGTACAAGACAACAAAATGCATAAAAGAATGCAATACTGTGAAATGACACTGTAGTCATATACATATACAAGTAAGCATAAAATTAAAATTGAATGTCTAAGTTCGACAACCAGTCAACGGCATCAGTAGAAACTGTTATAAAGTCAGTTACTGGTTCCATGAAGACTCTGTGAGGACAGTCAAATGTGATATGTTGATTATCCTCACCACGGTCACTAGATGAGTTTGGTCTTATTCCCCAAGTAAATAAGGAAGCTCCGCACCTACCATGGTTGGTGCGAACCCTGTTTAGGGAGGTCCATATCTTTCGAGGTAGGTCGAACCCTGATGGAGGGCTGTTTGGGTTAAAGATAGTCTGCCAGATTACCAAGGCTTTGGCAGTCCATTCTGTCTGCCATGCTATTGTTGCATCATAGCCCTCAATTACAAGTTGTTGTGCCGTTATAATAGGCGGGTGTCTTGACTTAAGCCTCTGTGATGTAAAGCTGTCAGTATCAGAGAGTATAGGAAGCAGTGGATTCTGGCAAATTTTGTTATATTCGAAAATCTTGGCGTCGTAGTTGTGGCGGCTGTATGTGGCTCAGAACTGGTAGCCAATATGATGGAGTAGTTTTATTGTTCCAGAAATGATACGCATTGTCTTATTCAACACAGTATCGATTAATTTAACATGTGCACTGTTCAGCCAGACAGCTGAGCAGTATTCAGCAGTTGAGTAGACAAGGCTCAGAGCAGATGTCGTTAATGTGGGAGCACAAGACCCCCCCCCCCCCCAAGTTGTTCCTGCAGCTTTTATGCAGTATGTTATTTCTAGTTCTGAGTTTGACAGCAATATTGGATAGATGTCTATAAAGGAGAGGGGTTCTGTTCAGGGTTATGCCTAGATACTTTGGATTAAAATTGTGCGGTAGTATGTTCCCATTTAGTGGCACTCTAAAGATGTCTCGTGCCATGCTGTTGTTCAAATGGAAACATCATGTTTCAGTCAAGGTAGTGCTTGGAATAAGACGCCACTTCTCAAAGAAGTGGTTTAGCTCCTCTAGATCACTAGTTAGTACATGCTCTATAGTACAGAGGTTCTGGTGTTGAAATGCGATGCATAAATCATCAGCATATGCGAATTTTCTAGATGTTGTCCTAGGAAAGTCAGAAATATACAAATTGAAAAGAAGAGGTGCCAGAACTGACCCTTGTGGGAGTCCATTGTTAAGTGTTCTTGGCTTGCTCATATCATCTAGAACTATCTGTAATGTTCTATTAGATAGAATAGTGTTGATCAGATGGGTCATTTTTTTTTACATTTCAGTATTTTAAGGAGCTTGTAGAGCTCCTTAAAATACATAAATCAAATCTACAACAGTTTTAAGGCATTTTTCAAAACCAGATTGTATGATTGAGGGAGAGTGTCAATAATAATAGTACTAATTCTATTGTAAATAAGTCCTTCTAGTAACTTAAGACAGAAACTGAACAGTGCTATAGGTCTATAGCTTTCAGGTTATCAGCGAGATTTCCAGGTTTCAGGATGGCTATTATCTTTGATATTTTAAATTCTGCTGGTAATCTACCACTCTAGAATATAATAAAAGAATTGTGTTAGCCATTCCACTGTTGGTCCGAATACTGAAATATTGTGTCGCTTTCTTACATTTACAACTATTTTCAGCCTTTGTGCTATATCTCCGTAATACACTCTATCGGGTAACACATGGTACCTCTGAGGGACAATTGAATTTCCTCGAGATCGAGGCAGTACCAGAGTATCCGAGATTTACCCCTCGTAAAACGCCAAGAAATTTGTTTGTTTCGCTGCGCCACTTAGCGCTATTAGATTATTAATATTAACAACCAAGAGGTAATCTCAGGACAGTACTTAATGATACTTATCACCTCTGCAGACGTGGCCAAAATATACCCTTTTCTAATATCCCGCATAGGTTCGCATTAATATTTTATAAGAGGTGCATCGGATTCCAGAAATCACAGAAAGTCTTTGTTAGAATCAAAAGCAAGGTTTATTAATTCTCAAAAGTAGATACACTTAATAACATTAATTCAAATCCCATCTTAAGGGAGATCCATACAAAGCATAAAACATTCAAATACTACTATTATACTTATAACATATTATGTAGCAGCTATCTAAAGTAAGAACTATATTAATGCATTATTTATATTATTAATGCACTCTCTAATGCATTATTTATGTATTATTATCACAGTTATTCCAAAACTCCGTAGGTCTGTCAGACTACTCAAGATAACATTCATCTTTCACAATCTCTTTATAATTTGTCAATTCTTCACTCTAAACATATCCTTAATTTCATTCAATATAAAAGCGAACTTTAACACATCGACAGACAATAAGAATAAATTCAGTATCCTTTTAAAGTGATAGCAATACAACCTTATCCTATATCAATAATGTTCCCTTTTATAACATATTAACGTGGCACAAATCTTTCATTCATATTCAGTGAAACACAAACAAAGTCTACTTATCTTCCTCTATGGTTCTTTATTACATCATAGGTTCACAGGAAACTGGCCTTCTGTGGACAGCCGGACTTGCTTTTTTCCGTGGTTTTCTGCCGCCGAGACCCGCGACTGCCTTAATCAGAATCCCTCCGGTACAGGGGCACTGGCACCCTTCGCCACCACGAGAGGGGAACACACAGGAGATCCAGGAAAAAAAAAAGCCTTGTTTCAGGGTCTCATGACCCTTATATTTCCCACTTTTCTTCTCGGCGTTTCTCGCCCTATTCGATGTCCAGCGAACTCTCACGTGCTATTACGTCACGGCGTCCATTCTTTCCCCCGCTATCGCACGTACGCTGACGTCACGTTCTTTGCTTGGGAGAGAGTTGCTCCCTCGCGTACGGCTCCGTGACCTTTGGACTTCACTCCCCCCAACTGTTGAATTTGTGCTTACATTCTATAATTCTTTTATACATGTTATTTTATAATGCTCTGCTAATGTTTTACACTTTCAATATTCAATTAGCCACATTCGTGAATGGCACAAAATACATACTTATTTACCCTTTCATAACAGAACATGCTTGATATATATATATATATACATGATACTTATTTTACACTTAGAGGCAATTTACTGTATTTATTTCTCTTTTTTGTTTGAAAACCCATGTTAGATTGTGATAAGATAGGAGTTCATAAAATTCCACTATATCACGATCCAACAATATACAATCGAAATATTGAAATGTTTAAATTTCATACAATCTTCTGAGTTTTATATCAAAACTGATATGCAGTAAATAAATTAAATGACATAAAACTAACAAAATGAAATAAGCAATTTAAAAGAATGAAGAGGTCATAACACTGAATCAGTTTGCAGCTAGGATAGAAAGAGAGAATCTAATTTCATACATGTCTCTAGCAAGTTAACATATCAAAATTAATTAATATACTGTGTGAATTGAAAGTTCCACCTCAAACCACCAAAACAATAGCAAATATAATGGAAGAAAGCTATATTAGAATTAAATTAATAATGAAATAACCGAAAAATATTATAACCGATAGAGCTCTCGTTCAAGGAAGTGGATTATCACCAGCACTCTTCAGCGTGTGTGTGGAAAAAAAACTTCAAGAGAGGCTGGAAAAAGAAAATCATGGGAATTAAAATACGAAATAAAGAATAAACCAGCCTTTTGTATGCTGACGATCAAGTTATTTTTGCTGAAAATGAAGACTAATTACAGAAAAATCTACACATATTGAACAAAACAGTAGAACAGTATAACATGAAAATCAACAGCATTTCAAGGCAAAGAAATTAAAATATACAAACTAGTAATCCACAACAAAGTAATAGAACAAATTTAAATATTTAGGAAATTACATAATTTCCAATGCAGAAATTGACATTGCATATAAAAAGCAAAAATTCCTAGCAGCGGTTGGAACTTTGAACAGACACTTCAGTAAACAAGATGTCTAGAACAAACCAAATAAAACTATATAAACATTAGCCAAACCAATCCTGAAATATGGCAATGAAACATGGAGTTTGGGAGAACGAGATAAAAGACAAGTGGAAGCTGCAGGAATGAAGTTCATAAGACCACTCTCAGGCTATAAAAGAATAGAAAAAGATAAGAAAACAATTATCCATAATTAACAAAACAGAAGACAATTATCCATAATTAATATAACATCGAATACTATAGGAAGAACTGGAAAAACCATGTGGAAAGAATAAATGAGGACAGATAGCCAAATATTGCCTGGAAATATAAACCAAAGGGACACCGATCAAGAGGAAGACCTAGGAGGAGATGAGCAGAAGACTTTTTAAACCCTTGAAAACGTTACAGGAAAATAATTGCCTAATACGGGAAGCCAAGAAATTGAAGGTAGAAGGATATTTTTTAAATATATTATTTGCCCTTCAATAATTTTATGAAATGCTTATAGAAATGAAAAGCTTTATTCCTTATTCCACTTTAAGCAGCTCTTTTTTTCTTCTTATGCACTCGTAGTTCTCATACTTTGGCATTACACGAACCATTTTCATTTAAATTTCAGATTTGGAGAACCTCTACTGAAATATAGGATGTTTCGGAAATTTTATTCTTCGCCGAATGTAAATTACAAAAATAGTTTATTTCGGCGATACAAAAATTTGTTTTCAGGCGCTTTCTCAATCTGCTTCAAAACACTAGATTCATTTTGTTTGTCATACTCAGGTTATTTTGTTCCTTGACTTTGTCTTGACTAATTTTATTGAAATTTGGTATTGGAATAATACAAAAATTGTCGAGGAATTTCAGTTTTTATTTTATCAGTCTATTTGCAGACAATAGAAAACGAGGCCAAACTTATCGACATTATATGTTACAATAATTCAGTTCTTCTGGAATGGAATTTACTAAAATTTAAGATTTAGGGCCATTAATTAATCAATCAGTTGGCGCGCGGTTAGCCTAGTGGCTTTGCGCTTCGCAACCATATGACTGGGGAAGGAGTGTCCCAAGTTCGATTCCCGTTGTAGACGTGAGGAATTTGAGGATCTTCCTCAGGCATAGCCAAGTTAGCCGGTCTTGGGCGCGCTCAGTAGGGTTTTTTCCGCCAGTTTATCTGGCGTTTTTCATCCCGCAAACAGGCAAACCGGCCCTGTGAACATACACCTCTACAGTCAAAAATATATCCCCCCCCCTCCCAGCGGCAGACCAGGCGACGGGTCGGTTGGGAGTAGTACTAACAAGTAGTCGCATCTAAGTAACACGCGGACCCTGCATAGGAAGCGGGAATAACGCGAAGAAGAAGAATTAATCAATCAGTTAATCAAAATGGGAAAAGAAACATCTTGATAATTTGAATTAGTTACTGAATATTTATTTCTGTTAAATGTTATGAAAATAGAAAATGACATAGATGTCAATTTATTTGCCATAATAGAGCAGATTTCCAGCAAACACTCATCTATTTTAATAATTTTTTTAATAATAATAACAATAATCATTTTTTCTTATTTTTTTAACTTCACTAGTTTCTTTTCTGTCAAATAAATTACATGTAAACAGAAAGAAGATAAACGAACAAGTTTTAGTGCTGAGTACTACTTCTATTTTGCTACAATGAGTAATTAATAATAATATTATTATTATTATACACCTACAAGGAGTCCCAGGACTCATCATGGGAGGCCATATATATCAACTATTATTACTACTATTTCTAATAATAATAATTTACATTTATAGTTGAATAAATTACGTTTTGCAATGATTTTAATGTACAGTAATAATAATAATAATTAATAATTTTTTCACACGTTTTGTTTAAATTGCATAAATATGTATGCATGTATATACGCACGTTAGTTATATCGTACCAAAGCATTGTTTTTTTTTTATTTTTTATGCATTAGCAATATTGTAGTTGCAACAAGCTTCCCCCCACCCCACCCCCATATTGATCCCTGTTGAGGTCTAATGTATCAGCTTGAATCCCCGGAGCTTGTGGTTAATGGTTTGTTGTTGGTTTGTTGGAAGGGATTAATACTTAATTGATTTGATATTCACTGTGCCGTTGCAATAGTATGACACAAAATTTTCTAAGGATATCATGATGCAATACTTAACACGAGCGTCTATCTAATATACTGCATCTCGTCAAAGTCTATAAAGCATGTAGGGTGCGTATTTCTTGTCCATAGCATGTCCTTAGGGCCCTTTTCAGAATACTATAGGTTGTAAGGCTTCTGCTTTCAAAAGGTGATTTGTTGGATATATCTGGGACACTGAAGCTCCGGGTAGCTTTTCCATAGTGATTGTTATACACTGGTGTCCAAAAGCTAAGGACGAACTGCATTTTGTATATGAAAAGATTTTGATGGCTACACGCAAATGTGGACATAAATTTATTGATAGCATATTAATGAATTATATTACACAAAAATGTGTTATAAGTTTTATACTAATTAACTTGCAATACGATTTTGGCAAAAGTTACAAATTTCCTAAGGACGTAGTTAAGGAATTAATGTACAGTGCTTACAGAAAATTATGCGGAGAGACATTTCAGTATGGAACATGTCCACCCCGAACTCCGATGCAGCTCTCACAATGTTGTACCATGCTTAGCACCAAGTGATTCAGGAGTTCTTGAGGCAAACTAGCCCACTCATCCTTCAAAGCATGGATAAGGCTTTGTTTGTTTCTCCATGGAGTGGAATTTCGAGCAGCAGTGCGTCTCCCTATTGGGGGCCAAACGTGTTCTATGGGGTTGAGATCTGGGAAGCGTGCTGGCCACTCCATTAGATTAATATCTTCGGTCTCCAGAAATATCTCCATTGCTCGTGTACGATGTAGTATGTTCACTGTCATCCATAAAAATGAATTCTTCGCCTACAACACCACGGGACAATCGAATATGACGTTACAGAACTTCGTTGCAATATCGTTTACCAGTCATAGTCCCCTTTTTCCAGCACTTGTAACTTGGTACGTCCATTAAGCGTAATGCCTCCCCACACAATAACTCCAGCACCGCTATATCTATCCATTTCAAGAACATTCTCTCGATGGTAGGCAGTACCACTTTCATGCCAGCTCAAGTATCGTGTAGAATCTGAGAACAGTCTGAAATGACTCATCTGTACAGAGTACACTAGCCCATTGGTGTCTTGTCTAATTTTTATGGTACAACATCACTGAAAACGTGCTCTACGATGAACTATGGATAGATTTCAGGTATATAGGTCTACTTGTCGCAGGCGTCTTGCCACAGTTTGTCGAGATATCCGCATGCTTGTGCTTGAATGGAGCCGAATTGCAAGCTGACCTGCCGTGGTACGTCAATTACGTTTTGCTGTTAAAACCAAAAATCAGCTTTCAAGTTCGGTGGTAGAGCGAGGGCGACTTCTCACCAAACGTCTTGAACACATTCCATTGGTTTGAAACTGCCCAGAGCCTGAATGCAACGCTATGTGAGATCGGAACTCTCTGGCGGCCTTTTTCAAGCTTTCTAATAATTCTTCCCCGCGTGAAATCATCTAGATGGTTTTGAGACATTACAAGACATCAAAGTTTGCAACTTTATTCTTTCACGAGAAAAGGCTTCCTTCAAACACAATTAATTCGCTTAGGGCAGCCCTTTATCTTTTATCCTATTGCATAAAATCACGCGCAAAAGGATCACCTGTTACACTTCACCCCTTTACTCGCGATTCAAAACTTTGAATGTGTACCCGCTCTCTACTCGAAATCATCAGTTAAACAAATTGGCACAAACTGATTATCCCAAATTTGCGGTTGTTATAATCAGAAATAGCGTTCGTCCTTTTAGGCTTTGGACAGTAGTATATTTTCATGTGGTTTAGTTATTTGTCCGAGGTCTTGTTATACGATATGTAATTTCTCGCTATCCTGTATTTTGCATCAGAGTAAGATATAGTTGCATAATGATATAATGTTTTGCTGTTAGTGTTTAATGTTCTGTTATTGTAGTATGGATAAAGCTCTTACCATTTGTTTGTTACAAAAGATCAGCTTTATCATTTTAAACTAATGATAATCTATTTAGTTAGTCTGCACAAAATGCGCATGTTGTTATTGCTTATCTTGATATGTTTTTGCATAGTATTAATGTTATGCATTTGGGAACTAAGTCTTTATTGTTAATAATAATACTAATACCTGCAAGGGTTCTGTCTTGAAATATGTGTGTGTGGGTGTGTGTATATATATATATATATATTAGGTTTATCAAGTAATTTTATACACTTGGTTGTTTTACTCCTAATCCCAAGTAAGCAAACAGTTAAGTTTGCGCCTGAACGTAGTTCAAGTCTAAAGGTGGTGCAACACCGGGGCAACTCATTGTAATAAAGCTCTGATCACTATTCTTAGTATTTTCCATAATGTAAAGCACATCTCACTAAGAGATGTATACTGCAATACTTTATGGGTGGGGGTCACTACCCCGACCGGTTTCAACCTTTTTTGAGGTCTACTCAGTTACTCACTGAGGAGACCTCAAATATATATATATATATATATATATATATATATATATATATTTATTTAAAACCTTGATCAAAAAAGATGAACATATATATATATATATTCGTTTTGACGAAACATGTTGTGTGCTCGAGAAAACAGATACATTAACTTATCTGTTTTCTCGGTTTCAGCCAGTCAAAAAAGATGAACATAGCCAATCACCGAGTAAATGTCACTAATGATCATATATATAATATATTGAAACAGATTAAATGAGTAATAAGCAGAGAGATTAAAAAAAAAATTCTCTCAGCCTAGTCAATCAGTTCTCTCTCATACACACACATGGTTGAAAACGTGCAGGCCTTGATCATTTTATCTTAATTCAGTTATGAAATTTCTTCTGCAACACCATTGTAGATTATATATACATGTGTAGCTGTCAACACACTATAGGAGTCCACTATTGTGAGAATTCAAAATTGGAAAATGCCATTATAACAAGCAGATTAAATTAATTAAACGTATTTATACTGTATATTATTGGCAAACGACATTTATGCATTTCAATAATAATACTAGAATTTGAAGTTTAAATGCAATACTTACTTGACAGCATTTTAAACCTTTTTCTGTTGGTATATTTCTTAATATAGCCGAAAAAAACTAGATAGCACTCATCTACAATTTTCTTGTCATGCACTAGCAGATTTTCCCCACATTTATTCATCTTTCATAAAATTATCGTGCAACATATCACCACATTTGTAATGCTTGATATTTAATTGATGTTGGTAACTGTTAATTCATAGTGGTGCGCAATTTGTTTTCCTCCAGGATTTGAGATCACTGAATTTATCACTTTGCTTATTTTCTCCATTGGTATAAAGTTCTTAAATATTATTATTACAAGAATCTAAGATACATCTTATAGTACAGTACAATACAAAATTTAACTTGTTACTAAGTGTTCAGTGCTCGGTGAAGTATAGATTGCACCTGTGGGAAAGTAATCATCCTGTACTTGAGTAAACGATTTTCTTAATCCCATCCCCCACGAAAGGCTGTTCACGTATAGTATCTTTTGTGAGATTCACATTTTTTTCACATTTTCACATTCACATTTTTGTGAGATTCACAAAAATCAAGTTTACTAAAGAACAGCATGATTATTTTCCCAAAGGTCCGTTTTCTCACGCTAAAGGCTAGATAACCCTAGATTGTAGAGTGATAAAACATGGAACTGTTCGTAGCATCGGGCCTCCAATAAGCAGTGAGATGGTCTCACACGGGGCTATAAAATTCGTCTGCAATCTGAAGATATTTACAGAAATCTGCACACTGAATTCGAACCTACAGTCTGTTGATCGAACAGCTGATACGCCACACGCTGATCATCATGGTAGACTGTTTGCAAGAGCGATCAAATGAAATTGTTCAAAAAAACAAAAAAAAAACAGTCATTTTACTTCACGTAAACTTTACTTATCAGCAAGCGGAGATGAAATTTGCTACATGCGCAAAGCATACACTGAAGGTTTAGTGTGATAAGTATGGATTATAACAAGAGTTTTATTATTGCGAGTGTTTTGATGTTCACAGTTTAATGTAAGAATGCTGAATCTAGGCGGTAGTTATAAAGCAAAAAAAAAAAAAAAAAATTGTTGGATTTGGTCTGCTCTTAGAATAGTCCAAATATGTTCAGGGCCGATTTTATCATTAGGTGAACCTAGCCAATCGCCTAAGGGCGCTAAGACTTCGGGGAGCCAGATTTTGCTACATTGTTCGGGGAAAAATTATAACCTTCGAAAAAAATTAGTAAAACCTTGATTAATAATAAAAAAAACTGAAATAAATCAAGCTGTTCTGGTGCTCGCTGATGATCCTACATTATTTTCGCCTTTCTCTATTTCTTCCACTCCCCTGCTCTTTGTATACTTAACCTCAAGTGCAGAGATTTTTCCTCCTTCTGGTATCTGTCCGAAGATGAGCGGGGAAGTTCCGGGGTATCCCTCAAACTAACAATCAGTGATCGCGACTAACCGACTGTTCTCACTTCTTATCTTCGTTCCCTATAGACTTAATTCTGTTGATTTTTAGATTAAGCCCTGTTTTTGCAAGCTCTCTGAGGTCTGAGAAGTTGGAGATTACGTCATTCATTTTCTCACAGATTCGTCTTGTTAATTCAGTTCAGTTTATTCTAAATCAGTATAAGAATGTCGTTTGAATGTAATAGAATTGCAGTGGCAGAGAATCTGATTGGTAGTATTCGTGAAATAAGACCTCTGATTGGTCTTTCTCTTCGCTCCCTTTACTTGTCATCATCCCCGCTCCGGCATTCTTCTACTGATTTCAGATTAGTTCGGTCAAGCTTTTTCGTAGGTTGAGTCTGATGGCTAATAGTTTTGGTACTTGTGTATCTAACATTCTTACACCGGCTGAAGAACGTTTGTAGCCAAAATAGCCAGTGTTCTCCATTGAGCAGATTGAGCAGTATTTTTGTAAGTAATACGGTATTAGATGTCCTGTAATACATATGCAAAAATAATTTAGAAAATAGTGTTCCAAATGTGTTTATTACTCTGAGAATTTTTTCGACATTGCCAGTATATTGGTAGCAAGTTCAGAAAGGAGTTTCTCGAAATTAAAACTTACAAAAACTTACACTCGCTCTATGATAACTCAGGAACGACTCACTGGTCTAGCAATAATATCTATAGAGCATGAAATTGCATCTACAATCAATAAAGATGAGTTAATTCAAAACTTTGCCAAAGCAAAAGCCCGAAAGAATAATTTTCATAATTTTTGTATTTAAGAGGTAATAATTTTCTTGGTATACAGACATTAGGAGTAATCATATATGTATACAAATGTATTAGTTTTGATTAATAAATTGTTTTAATGTTCATAATGATATTATTTTTATAAATATCCACATGTGTAGGTGTACGTGTGCTAGTGTGAGTATGACAAAATATATATAGAGAGACAATGTACAGAGGCGCCTAAATTTTCTTTGCCTAGGGGCATCAGATACTCTCGGATCGGCCCTGAATGTTTCATTCAGTTTCTTGGACAGCTGCACAGTAGCATGCAGAAACTAAAAATGTTTAACTTCTGATGTGATAATGTATCACTTTTTACGAACAACTGAAATCTGTGGCCCGAATTTCATCTTTTATTGTTGACAATTAAAATTTGCATGGAATAACTATTGTCTTGGAACTACTCCAGTTAACTGAACTTGTAAAGAATCAGGTCACCAGAGCATTCTGCCAGTGTGGTTGGCGAAGTAGATTGCGTATCCGTTCTCCGACCATTGTGGGTTAGTAATTCCTCTGTAACAGACCATGACAAAGGTGAAAATATCAGAAAAGAACTTCAGTTATACATTAGGGATTTCAGATGCAGGAATGAATGGCTCAGTACAGTAATTAAGCAAATTATATGGGCAGGCGTCTTCGTTAAGACATTGATACATAGACCTTTCGTCCGACAGTTTTTATCAGTCTTTTTTTTTTTTTGCATATCTATTTATTTGACTGACTGACTGACATTTATGTCTTTAGGGGTGAAGCAAGATGCTTTTCATATTCCCCGCTATCTGTTGCGGTTACAATGAGGGTAGAATTTATGAGCAGTTTGCTCGCCCTGGATGGGCATGGAGATTATGCGTCGCTGCAGGAAGTTAGAATGACTTTTGGTCTTTTATATTTGAACATATCTGTAGCCTTGTATGCTACAGCTTGCTGCACTAGATCATTTGGGGTGTATGTACGTCTTTAGGAAGAACTTAGTTGCTAAAGATTGTAGGAAGGAGAAAATATAAGGAATATTTGTATCTCTATGAAGTTGATTGTTTCTAACATACCATTGGGCGTTCAGAATCATTCTCAAGCACTTGTTCTGTACTCGTTGTATTTTGATAATGTTAGTATTAGAGGTGTGGCTCCAGGCTGGAGAGGTGTAGGTGATGATAGGACGAATTGTCATCTGGTATAGCTGCAATTTGATTCTGTTACTTAGCTTGCTATTTCTTTTTATTAGCAGATAGATCTGAGCGATGGCTTTAGATGCCTTTGCGCACATAGACTTGATGTATTGGTTGAAAGTTAGCTTTTTGTCGAGCATTACACCCAAGTATTTTGTTTCTGTCTGCCAGGGAATTTTAGTATTGAATAGTAATACGTCTCCTGCAGGAGATATGGGCCTTTTCGAGAAAAGAATGGCTGAGCTTTTTTGGGGGTTGACTTCCAATCTCCATTTGGAGAACCAACTCTCCAACTTTAGAAGGTTTTCTTGAATCTTTCTGGTAATGAAATGTGGTCGGAGAGATCTGGTTAGTATTGCTGTATCGTCCGCAAGGCCAGAATGGAAGACATCAGATTGTGCTGGATGTCCGACATGTATATAGAAAACAACAATGGAGCCAGTAGGGATCCCTGCTTCACTCCAGCCAAGATATGGCGCTGGGATGAGGTAGAACCATTGATTTTGACTTGTATTGATCTATTCTGAAGATATAATCGGATTAGATGAACCATGATCTGAAGGGAAGCTGGAATGAGTTTGTTTTTATTTATTTACGATTGCTGTGAGAATGGCCTGAGTTTCCCGTAGGAATCTTTTAGTGGAGGTTGCCGAAGGGTTAGATAGGCTGAAATCTTGTAGCATGTTAGCTAGAGAGGCCGTAATAACTGCTGTCAGATTAGTAGGTGCTGTTGGCTGATTTTGTTCTGATGTTGGTTTGTTTGTGCAGGCCACATCAGCATAGCTTCTTGTATGCCTTTGGCTTCCACTGTCTTTGAAGGTCACCGACTGTTGCTGCCGAGTCTCAGGCTGTGGAGCGGGTGCCTCAGGTGTTCTTTTACTAGAAGAAGAAGGCGGTTTAGCTGTCTCCATCCGTCTGTTCTTTGGGTGCTGAGTACATCCCTTGCAGTTCGCTGGATGAGGGCCACCACAGTTGGCACATTTAGCCGAGGTAGTTTTTCACTTTGTGCAGGTGTTCGTGGGGTGGTTCTTAGCACATTTCAGGCATTTGTACTCTGCCTTGCAGAGCCTTTGAGCATGGCCAAATTTTTGACATCTATGGCATTGACCAGTAGATGCTCTTTTACGGAGTAGCTCTGGAGTGATCTGGAGTCTGAAGACTGATGTTAAATCATAGATATTCGTATAGGCTTTGTGGATTTCAACTAAAACCAGACGCATGGGGGGGGGTTGTCTGCTCTAGTCATTCTGTTGATCTTAAGAGGTGGCAGGTCCTGATGGTGGAGGTCCGCCTCAATTTCATCTGTAGTTATATCTTCCGTGACTCCACGCAGTACCACCTTCAGATTTTTCTCCGAACCAAGAGAATAGGTGTGGTATTGAATATTGCTAGAGTCTATCACTTTGGTTAGTTTCCTGTAGTCTGTCACAATAGCCTGAATTTTTATACCATCATCCATGTTCTTGGCCGAGAGATACTGTATCTGTGAGTTTATCACGCTGGACCTTAAGTGTGTCCATATTTTCTTTTCCCGGAGGACTATTGGTGGAATCCTCTCTTTCGTGGCGGTCGAGGGATTTGAACTGGGAGTATCCTCATACATACCAAAATCTATGGGAGTTTCTGTGTCAGCGGTTTTGCTCTTCTTGCGCACACGTACGTCTTCAAAGTCTGGGGGGGAAATTGCAACTGAGTAATGAGCTCCTCACTTGTATCGTCCGATTTATCTTCTGTGACTGCAGAGGGTGGGAATGAGTCAAAAGCTTAACTTTTCCTGGCCAGCCATCACTCAGCAGTTTTCCCAATCTGAGGAATTCATTATAAACTTCCTCGGAAATGGTCTCGTTTAGAGGTTTTGCCATGGTAATGAAGCGTTCAAGCAAATTACAATAATCCTGTGGATTGGATCCACTAGCAAGTATGGTATATAATTTAGTATGCCCTGTGATTAGGCTTAGAAGATGGTTTCCGATGGAACTAAGGATTTGAAAATTAAAGTATTTACTCACCTGCAACTTACAAAAACGTTTCGTGATTAAAATGCTTGATCAACACATGTAAACATAATACTCGTCACTAAAGCATAAATCGCTAAGAACATTATCAATCAGATTCGCAATTCACTATCAATAACACATGAAACTAACACGCGAGCCGCCATCTTTTTCACCATATTAAAGTTTCAACTTTAGATACTAATGATATTTGTTTTAGTATAGAGTATAATATGTAGTGTACGATATTTGTTTTAGTATTACTAATTATGATACCAATTTTTATATATATATATATATATATATATATCATAATTGTTTTCATATGTAGCGTTTACTGTGTATCTAAAACAGTTCTTGTATTTGAAGTCAATTAGCATATCTTCTTTTTCTTCTTCTTGGTTTCATATATTAGGCAATTATTTGCCTGAAATGTTTTCAAGGATTTAAAAAGTCTTCTGCCCATCTCCTCCTGGGTCTTCCTCTTGATCTGTGTCCCTTTTGGTTTATATTTCCAGGCAATATTTGGCCATTTGTCCTCATTAATTCTTTCTACATGGTTTTTCCAGTTCTTTCTATGGTTTGTGAAGTCTACTGTTATATTAATAATGGATAATTGTTTTCTTCATTTCTTATCTTGTATATTCTTTTATAGCCTGTGAGTGGTCTTAAAAACTTCATTTCTGAAGCTTCCACTTGTCTTTTATCTCTTTCTCCCAAAGTCCTTGTTTCGCTGCCATATTTCAGAATTGGTTTGGCTATTGTTTTATTTCGGTTGTTCTAGACATCTGTTTACTGAAGTGTCTATTCAAAGTTCCAATGACTGCTAGGAATTTTTTTGCTTTTTATATGCAATGCTGATTTCTCCATTGGGGCTTATGTAATTTCCTGGATATTTAAATTTGTTCACTTGTTCTATTACTTTGTTGTGGATTACTAGTTTGTAACTTTTAATTTCTTTGCCTTGAAATGCTATTGATTTCGTTTTATTTATTGAGATTTTCATGTCATACCGTTCTATTGTTTTGTTCAATACGTGTAAATTTTTCTGTAATTGATCTCCATTTTCAGCAATGATCGTCAGCAAACAAAAGGCTGGTAATTCTTTATTTCCTATTTTAATTCGTATGATTTTGTTTTTCCTCCACTCTCTCTTGAATTTTTTCCCATATATATATATATATATATATATATATATATATATATATATATATATATATATATATGTGTGTGTGTGTGTGTGTGTGTGTGTGTGTGTGTATTCATATTTATATATACTGATTATAACTGACACTAGAATAACAATTAATTGTTATTCTAGTCTCGGTTATAGTCAGTATATATAAATATGAACATATCCCAATTCCGAGTTCATACTACAAATTGTGATATATATATATATATATATATATATAAGTTTTTTTTTTACCTTGGGAATAATGTATATTAGGGTTACCAAGTAATTTTATAAACCTTGGTTATTTTACTCCTAATCCCAAGTAAGCAAACAGTTAAGTTTGCGCCTGAACGTAGTTCAAGTCTAAAGGCGGTGCAACACCAGGGCAACTCATTGTAATAAAGCTCTGATCACTATTCTTAGTATTTTCCATAATGTAAAGCACATCTCACTAAGAGATGTATACTGCAATACATTATGGGTGGGGGTCACTACCTCGACCGGTTTCAACCTTTTTTGAGGTCTCCTCAGTGAGTAGCCCCTAAATACCAAGGTTTTAGTAATACAGAGCCTTAACAACTTCACCTATATAAGTTGCAACTTGTATAGCCCCACTAGAGGCTATCGCAACGTGTCAAAGAACTTGACTTTTCCTGGCCAATTATCACTCAGCAGCTTTCCTAGTCTGAGGAATTCCATGTATACTTCCTCGAATTTGGCCTCATTCAGAAGTTTTGCCATGACAATAATTTAAAAATGTGTTAAGACACAGATGGAGAAAGAGTAGAGATTGCTCAGGTGTTCCGAGCAGGTTAAAGATAATATTTAAGTTAAGGGATATCCCATATTGTTTCTTAGCCGAATAAGAAACTCAAAGCGTTTCTTATTCGGCTAAAAATATTCGGTTAAAGATAATCCTGTGGACTTTTGAGGGTCCACTAGCAAATCCCGTAGACACTCTTAGGTGTTTACCAGCAATAAAATACAACTAGCTGTCCTATGATAGGGAAAAGGAGCGTCACGAAATCACTTGGCCATAGATTGAAATCATAAATCCACCACTGTCCTCATTGCGGGTGGGGTCTGCCGGCCATTAGACCTCTTGTATGTTTCATGCAGAAGGGGAGACAGTAGGAAACAAACTGTCTGCACCAGTGCAATGCGCGTTTCGTGAAAAACCTTGTAAACAAACTAATCAGGCTCAGTCTAAAATAATATGTCCGTTCACATCAAAATCAGTCTCAAAACTCTAAACTAGTAACATTTTGCCATTTTACATTCTTATTTTATGTCTGTAATGAGAAAGGTATCCGGTAATAGAATAGAACAGTATTACCAGATCCCAAGCCGTGGTCTCTAAAATGTATGGACGGCTTATAACGTTACAGACAAACTGAATAAGTAAATAAAAGAATATAAAAAGTAAACACGTAAGAACCGAAACGGATTATAAGGTAGCCCTAAGTAATATTTTAAATGTTCACCGTCAAATATTAATGGATCCTATCTTACTATTACACATTCATGCACGATTCTGTTATGTTTCCTCATTATAAATTGAGGGGGGAATATTGTTACGAACCGAAGCCGAAGTATATTAGACTTGTGATCAGAGTTTCATGCATTCGAAGCTAAGAGCAGATTTAGCATCTTCCAGAAGGTTTTATTTAAAACTACAGTTCTGAGGACGCAAGAAACAGATTTTTTTATTACATTCTGAACCACTTTCTTACTGTCTAGAAATATCGTACTCAGGATTGCGGATTAAAAGCAATAACCGTAAAAGCGGCACATAAACGTAATCGGCCATGGAATAAGTATAAAAAGAAGTAGGAGCAAGTCGTTAAGTGAGATACCGCAGATATCCTTGAGTTCCATTTGTGACAGGATTAGAATAGAATTCTTATTTCTCAAAATAAACGCTATCTCTGTCTTCAGTTACCTCCCACCCCTACAGTTCTTTATTCTTTCAAGTTTGGATTACTGTCATAGTGAGAATCTTGATTTCAAGGATTTATTTAACCAAGCTGCAGAATTATAATTTAATCAATAATAAATACAAAAATATTTGATCTTGATTGATTTATATTTTATATAAATAAAATTATATATTATATGAATTAGATAATGACATCATAGATGTTATTGCATATATGGACATCCATAGTCATCACTTTCGACAATGCTGTTTGGATGAAAAGACTTGGATTCAAATCCTATCTAGGACGCAAAGAACCTTTAGTAGACTTTTCAACTGAAGGTGGGTTATCTTATTGCATATGATGTGGGGCAGGGTTTTTCCCCTCCCAGATAGTTTTTTTTTTATACCTGCAAAAAAGGCAAACCAAACAGTAGAGCATGCAGTTATACAGCCATAATATGCTATGCAGATAAAATTAACTGGCGATCAGAGCATCCATTGGGTTTTGAAGAAGCAAAGCTACTTAGCCCCACTAGAGGCTATTGAGCCTAACATGTGAGGGGGAAATGGGAAAAATGGATATTAATCTCAAAGAACTTCTTCGGGATTAATTAATTAATCCTGAAGAAGTTGCATTTTCAGCTGTAATCTACCTATATAGAAAATGTCATTGCAGAAAGATACGGTACTTGATCTACGTACTGAATTTTTGTTTATTGTTGTAATTAAATTTAATAATCAATAACTGGCTTCTTATTCTAACTAGCATTGGCACATAAATAAATTAATCATCGTATTCACTTTATCAAAGAGGTTTGGTTTAGAAACCTTGCTTTATATAATGCATAGAATAATTTTGACCTTTAATGCGCAGTCTTTTAAATCATCAGGAAAATGCTTTGAGTAATTTTTAGTTGATTCAAAACTTTCACTGTCTCATTTGAATATATCATTAACTTTACAGCACAGCTATATGCGATGGAGCTTGCAATAAAATACATGAGATTCCGCTACTACCAAATGAGCATAACGTATTCAGACCTGCAAAGTAAGAAGTTGAGCTACAGCAATATCTGGTGTCCTCTCAAATTTAACACCTCCTCTTTCAGTTACGGAAGCTACACATTGATGTACATTTTTGCTGGATGATTCCCAGCCATGTTAGGATTAAGGTAAACAATGCTGCAGATACTGTAGTTAAGGTCAGCTTATTTCTCAAACATCCACCTGTATACCATACACAGATTATCAGACAAAAACTCCTATCCCAGTGGTAGCTGTCTTGGAACAAAGAGAGAGTATTAATAAGCTCTACGAAATTAAGCCTGAAATTAAATTATGGCAGTCTAGCCTGTGCAGAGTTTGAACAGAGGAAGCAGTGCCGCGCCGTGGGTAGGAGGCGCCCTTGTGCAAAACGTTTTTCAGCGCCCCCATAAAATAAGTTTTCATGAAAAATTTTTGCGAAAAATTTTACTTTGTTAAAAGTACAAAACAGTTTATACGCATACATAAAAATAAATTTTATTTAATAGTAGCAGAACATTGTAATCACTGAAATTCATTAATAAGGAATTTTTAATAATAAAATTTTTCAAAAATGTTTATTCCTTAATATATAAATACAACAGAACTTTTATTTTAATATAAAAAATATTACATAACAGAGATAATTTGGAGATATTATTTTGACCTTTAATGCGCAGTCTTTTAAATCATCAGAAAAATGCTTTGAGTAATTTTTAGTTGATTCAAAACTTTCTGTCTCATTTGAATCTATCATTAACTTTACAGCACAGCTGTATGCGATAGAGCTTGCAATAAAATACATCAGATTCCACCACTACCAAATGAGCATAATGAAAAATTATTTTAAAATTTTGTTTAGGATCATGCGTCGTTTCATCTGATACTTCGTAACCAAACATTTTTGTTTTTGTTCTTTTGCGAATGTCTGGAAAAATAGGATCAATATTAAGATCGTTTGCTACTTCTTTTGCAGTTCTAATAATATTTTTAAAATATTGGTCTGTTCGGCAATATTTAATTGTTGTATAACATAATCAAGATTTTCTGTAATTTTTCCTATATCAAATGTCGGATTCTGCATTATTTTGCTTGCAACATTTACGAGACTTAAGATTTCGTACCAAACATGAACAGAGCAAATAAATTTAAATGAATAAATCTTTGAAATTAAGTTGTTTGTCTGAACTCTAGAATCGATATCTTTAGTTTCATCTTTCGTAATATCAAAAAAAGCCTGAATAATTTCCTTGATATTATTTTTAAGTGGCTTTATTGCTTCTACTCTACTTTCCCACCTAATAGCAGAAAGTGATTTCAAATTTAAAACACGAATATGTTTTTTTTTTAATATAGCCGAACGCTTCACAGATATTGAAAAATAATTATATAATTCTTGTATTAGCATAAAAAAATTTACAGTTTCTCACAGGATATCTTAGCTGCATCATTAGCTATCAAATTTCATGAATGAGCAGCACACGGAATAAAAAAAATCTTGAATTTATTTCAAGGATTTTTTTCTGCAGTCCATTATGTTTACCTCGCATATTTGAACGGTTAACATAAGCTTGGCCGCGTAAATCAGAAATGTTAATATCCAATAATTTTAAATGATTTTTTATAAATTGAAATAGTCCTTGCCCAGTGGTATCTTCTGCAGATTGAAACCCCAAAAATATTCATGAATTTCTGCTATATTTCTATCTTTATTTTGATTAACAAATCTAATAACAATAGATAATTGTTCTGTGGGGGCTTATATCCGGAGTAGTGTCAAGAATTAATGAATAATATTTCGCCTCTTTAACCATTTTTGAACTTTTTTGTTTTATAGCTTCAGAAATTATACAGGTGATTTCGTTTTGTATTTTATCACCTAAATAATGAGCAATGTTCCTTTTTTGTGATGTTTCGATGCGATGCAAGTGTTCTGCCATTATCGAATCAAATTTAGCGACAGTTTCTACTAACTTTAAAAAATTGCCGTTATCATTTTTAAAATGTTTTTGTGAAGAACCTCTAAAAGCTATATACTGTCTTGATAAATGTGTAGAGGCTTAAGTGCTGTGAGGACATCATGTTGGAGGCTTAATGGATTTTTTACAACACTCAAAAAGAATTAAAATAGAATTTAATACTTCCTATATTTCGTCCTAGTCACTAGGACATCTACGGGGATTACAAAAACAATTAATGTAACATGCACACACAAATCTTACAATACTAAGCCCAACCACGTGGGTAACACTAAAGTCCTATCTAGGTGGAGCGCCCTCTAAGGTCGGTAGTAGGTGGCCTGGAATGTAAGGTGGGACCTCTGGTGATGAGTGTTTCCCAAATCTTCGGAAGCTTAATGCAACCGTATTTATTAAGATTTGGTTGGTTTCTGAGAGCTGCTGCTTCTAAGAAAAGTCTCTCTTTCTTGAATTTGCTGTGGTGGAGCATGGTGGTTTTCTTCCATGATACTCTGTGGGTGGTGTCCAAAACATGTTCAGCCACGCCTGAATGGCCATAGTTGTGTTTACAGATGTAAGACTTGTGTTCCTCCAGGCGGATGGATGCTGATCTGCCTGTCTGTCCAAAGTATGCAAGCTTACAGGAACAGGGTACTTTGTAAACTCCAGGCAGAGAGAGAGGAGGGAGCTGATCTTTCGTAGAACGGATAAGGGTAGCAAGTTTGTAGTAGGGCTTATATGCTGTGTGTAGGTTGTACTTTTTTAGTATCTTGGCTATTTTTTCGGATGTGCCACGGATGTAGGGTATGGTGATGGCATTTTTAAAATCTTGTTGACGAGGGGAACGGGGAATGGGGGAGGAACTGATTATTTTTTTGATACTGTGTTCGCTGTAGCCAGTGGA
This sequence comes from Typopeltis vanoorti, assembly GCF_054136105.1. Lineage (NCBI taxonomy): Eukaryota > Metazoa > Arthropoda > Arachnida > Uropygi > Thelyphonidae > Typopeltis > Typopeltis vanoorti. Next base: position 70,868,321 of record NC_143555.1, read on the forward strand.
GAGAAAAGTGCTGTGTATGTGGTTAAGCTCAGTAGTAAGGGCGGCTCCACTGGAACAAAGATTGTGGGCTCTCTTAGTAAGAGTTTTGATGATGCCATATTGTTGTGAGGGGTAGTGGTGGTGGGAGAGTTTGTGAATGTATCTGCCTGTGTGTGTGTGGGTTTTCTGTATACAGTGAAGGCAAGTGTATCATTAGGCAGGAGTGTGACTAAGGTGTCTAGGAAGGGTAAACAATTGTTCTTTTCCTTTTCCATAGTAAACTGGATTCTTGGATGCAGACTATTGAGATGACTGAGGAAGGAGTCTAACGTGTCTGGGCCATGAGGCCAAATAGAGAACACATCATCTACATATCTTAGCCGGATAGAATGTTTGAGTGGGGCTGAATCTATCGCTCGTTTTTCAACATCTTCCATATAGAAATTGGCAAGGGAGAGTGAGAGGGGGGGGGGGAACCCATGGCAGTTCCTTCTATTGGCTTGTAGATTTTGTTCTTCCAAGAGAAATACCCAGAGTTAATGGCAAAGGAAAAGAGATCTAAGATGTCAGAGGGAAAAACGTTGTCAGTTAAGGAAATATTGGTAAACAAAGAGGATATATCAAAGCTTCCCAATATGCCTCCATTATTCAAGGTTAAATTTTCTGTGAGAGCTTTAAAGTGGGTCGAGTTTTTTATATAGGAAGTGGACTTTCCGGTGAGGGGGGGGGGGGTCAGGGAGTTGGCCAACTGTTTAGACAGTCTGTAGCAAGGTGCATTGGTGGCATCTACTATAGGTCTGAGTGCGGAATTGTGTTTGTGGATTTTTGGTAAACCGTATATTCGGGGGGGGGGGAGCGGAAAGGTTTTAAGTTTTTTCGTGACGTCAGGGGGCCAGGAGGTTACTTTTTTAAGTAAGATTTTTAATTTCTTAACTTGTGTTTTTGTGGGGTCGTGTTCTAGCGGGATGTAGGTAGGGCGATCGCGGAGGATAATGTTCATTTTACGATTGTATTCACTGGTATTAAGAACGACTGTGGCATTACCCTTATCCGCTCTGGTGATGACGATACGTTTTTCTTTCCGTAGTTTCAGGAGAGCCATGCGTTGGGCATATGATAAGTTGCTTTTTGGAGGCGAAGAATAAGCGAGGATGTTGGCTACGTCAAGTCTGATGTTGTTGGCTATCTCCGACGGTAAGCGACCGATCCCCCGTTCGATGTTTAACATCGAACGGGGTATGCCACATTCGTTCTTAATACCAGTGAATACAATCGTAAAATGAACATTATATTCCGCAATCGCGCTACCTACATCACGCTAGAACACGACCCCACAAAAACACAAGTTAAGAAATTAAAAATCTTTCTTAAAAAAGTAACCTCCTGGCCCCCTGACGTCACGAAAAAACTTAAACCGTTCCGCCCCCCCCCCGAATATACGGTTTACCAAAAATCCACAAACACAATTCCGCACTCAGACCTATAGTAGATGCCACCAATGCACCTTGCTACAGACTGTCTAAACAGCTGGCCAACTCCCTTACCCCCCCTCACCGGCAGGTACACTTCCTATATAAAAAACTCGATCCACTTTAAAGCCCTCACAGAAAATTTAACCTTGAATAATGGAGACATATTGGTAAGCTTTAATATCTCCTCTTTGTTTACCAATATTCCCTTAACTGACATCTTAGATCTCTTTTCCTTTGCCATTAACTCTGGGTATTTCTCTTGGAAGAACAAAATCTACAAGCAGATAGAAGGAACTGCCATGGGTTCCCCCCCTCTCACTCCCCCTTGCCAATTTCTATATGGAAGATTTTGAAAAACGAGCCATAGACTCAGCCCCACTCAAACCTTCTATCTGGGTAGATGATGTGTTCTCTATTTGGCCTCATGGCCCGGACACGTTAGACTCCTTCCTCAGTCATCTCAATAGCCTGCATCCAAGAATCCAGTTTACTATGGAAAAGGAAAAGAACAATTGTTTACCATTCCTAGACACCTTAGTCACATGACTGCCTAATGATACTTTCCTTCACTGTATACAGAAAACCCACACACACAGGCAGATACATTCACAAACTCTCCCACCACCACCCCTCGCAACAATATGGCATCATTAAAACTCTTACCAAGAGAGCCCATAATCTTTGTTCTAGTGGAATCGCCCTTACTACTGAGCTTAACCACATACACAGCACTTTTCTCTCCATTGGCTACAGCAAACACAGTATCAAAAAAATAATCAGTTCCTCCCCCATTCCCTGTTCCCCTCATCAACAAGATTTTAAAAATGCCATCACCATACCCTACATCCGTGGCACATCCGAAAAAATAGCCAAGATACTAAAAAAAGTACAACCTACACACAGCATATAAGCCCTACTGCAAATTTGCTACTCTTATCCGTTCTACGAAAGATCAGCTCCTTCCTCTCTCTCTCTCTCTCTGCCTGGAGTTTACAAAGTACCCTGTTCCTGTAAGCTGGCGTACTTTGGACAGACAGGCAGATCAGCATCCATCCGCCTGGAGGAACACAAGTCTTACATCTGTAAACACAACTATGGCCATTCAGGCGTGGCTGAACATGTTTTGGACACCACCCACAGAGTATCATGGAAGAAAACCACCATGCTCCACCACAGCAAATTCAAGAAAGAGAGACTTTTCTTAGAAGCAGCAGCAGCTCTCAGAAACCAACCAAATCTTAATAAATACGGTTGCATTAAGCTTCCGAAGATTTGGGAAACACTCATCACCAGAGGTCCCACCTTACATTCCAGGCCACCTACTACCGCCCTTAGAGGGCGCTCCACCTAGATAGGACTTTAATGTTACCCACGTGGTTGGGCTTAGTATTGTAAGATTTGTGTGTGCATGTTACATTAATTGTTTTTGTAATCCCTGTAGATGTCATAGTGACTAGGACGAAATATAGGAAGTATTAAATTCTATTTTAATTCTTTTTGAGTGTTGTAAAAAATCCATTAAGCCTCCAACTTGATGTCTTGATAAATATTGTATTATGTAGATTAACCATTCTATAATAGATTGCCAATATTTTTTCTCAGTTTCGTATAATCTTTGTTGTGTGTAATGAATAATGCATTGCTTAATCAACGATATTTTAAGTTCGCTGTAATTTGAACAGTTTTTAATGTGCAGGGAACTTGTCTCATGTATTTTTAGCATATGACTCAAATCTTTCCAATCGTTACAACCATATTTGTTAGTAAGTTGGGAATTTTGCAATAAGAACAGAAAACCGAATTTCACAATTCTGAATAAATTAAATAACTTCGTAAAAGTTTTTCTCTGTTTGCTAAAATTCGATAATAGTATGAATTGGAAAACTTGTGGCCAGATTCATCTTTAAGAGATTCTCTATTAACTTACTAATTATATGACGAGCCAAAGGCTTCAATTCGGCGACGTGAAATTATTTAAGTTAAGGGATATTACATCCCATATTGTTTCATAGCTGAATAAGAAACTCAAAGAGTTTCATGCTGAATATAGAAACTATATAAAGTTCGGCGAGTCCAAGCATAAGCAAATACCTGGATAGTGCAACACATAGTCCCTCTGGTAGTGCAACACTGAGGCAACTCATAGCAAGGGTGGTGGAAGCTCTGATCACTCTTCTTGGTATTTATCCATAATGTGAAACCCAGCTCCTAGGTGCTGTATTACTGTTCTACATTATGAGAGAAGGTCTACCCAGACCAGTTTCAACTTTATTCAGGTCTCATTAGTGAGTAGGTAGACCTAGATAATACCAAGTTTGTATCGAACAGAACTTACATACCCTACTATAAGAATTGCCAAGAAGGTGTTCTAATAAATTACTAATTATATGAAGAGCCAAAGGCTTCAATTCAATTGTAATGTCCCAGTTGTTTCAATTGGGATATTACATCCCAATTGAAACAATATGGGATGTAATATCCCTTAACTTAAATAAATTCTTTATTAACTACTTGATGCGGGCAATGCTCAACTAAACAATCTCTAACTTTGGTAGTTATATGATTCAGCCAAGTACCTGGTTCGTTAACATTAAAATTTAAAGTAAAATTTGAAGTTTTGTGTTTTGCTGAATCGGAATCCAATATTTCTTCTGCTGCAACTTCTGTAGACAGTCTAGTCAGACCAGTTTCATTTTCGCATCTAACATTTGTTTCTTCATAGTTATCTTGTGTCCTCTCTTTTTCTGTAGTAGAGCTACACGGAGTACTTGCTTCATCAGAACTTTCTGTTCCTCTTTTTTTTATGTGATCCTGAAGTTAAAAATTTATTTAGCGATCCAGCCAATTTATGTTCCAGTTGTACTCGTTGCAATTGTCTTTTCCTGTTTTTTTTTGCACCAGATAACTTCTTTCGCTTTTTTCCGACATCTGGAGGTTAACACACTTGGTTAGACTTTAAAATAAGAAGAGTGTTAAAAGTTGTCCGCCAAAATAAATAATAATTGCTGAAATTTTTCTTTAAACTTATTTTTTAACCCCTATTATTTTTAAGGTGAATGGCCCAAAACTGACTATTTTTTTTTTTTTTACTACAAAATTTGATTTTTCAGATGTTTTGAATAATAAATATGCATTAATAAAAATAAATAATGCATTAAATATGCATTAGGTATTTTTTTTTGAAAATTAACATTCAGGGATTTTATGCACTGATTGATTTCTCAGTGATATTTATTTAATATTTTTTATATTCTGGTAATTGCTTAATAATTAAGAAATTTCTAGAATATTCAAATTATTTATTAAAGAAATTAGTAAAAGAACCCAAACCCCAATGTTTTCCAACCAGAACAAGAACAAATATATAAATAAATCTGTTATTGAAAATTATTTATTTTCTAGACGTCTACCCAACATAAGATAAAAATCTTTTGTTTTCAAAATAAGATAATTAACTAAAATGAAACAATGAAACTGATTTTGAAACTTAGCAAAAGTATAATAGATGTACTTACTTTACGTGAATAACAATCCAAATTCACAAAAACAAGCTAAATATTGTCCAAAGTCGCTTAAACACAGAATACACAATACACGCAATGTGTTTCCCATTCAAAATTGAAATGACGCTGAAAAAAATGTAAGAAGTGCATATTTGGATAGACGCTATTTCATCTATCCAAATTCGAAGTTGAATTTAAGAAAACGAATATCGTACTATACACCTATGTTTCTGAAACGTCAGATATCCATGTACCCCTTTCTTTAATTTTCATTATTACCAAGTACCTTATCAAAATAATAATAATAATAAATAAAAATATATTTCATTGTAAATGTCTGTTTTATTTGAATTTAGATGTACATTTAAACAAAAAAAAAGATTTTTTTTTAATAGAACAAAATATATAAAGGTACTATACATTTTTACTTAATATAAATAATTTATCATCAATGAGACAAGTGAAATTGCCAATTTCTATATCTGCTATATTGCTCTCTTTTGTACGTTTTATAAATCCAGTCTTTAACCAATGATCCATACTTAAGAATTTGAAAGCTAAAAAAATTACTGTATTTACTCAACTATAATTCGCACTTTTTTCCCAAAATTAAAGCTAAAAAATCGTGGTGCAAGATATTATTATTATTATTATTCGTGACACCTCCATGGAGTCCGAAGACTCATCGCGGAAGGACACCTACAACTGTCTCAACCACTACACCGAACCTCTACTACAATCATCTCCATCAATGCCATCTATTGCCCACCTCCACCACTACCACAACTAGTATTTTTTGTCTGTAAATTGCATGTGTTCTGAAGGGCCGATTTGTCTGTATACGGGATGAAAAATCCGAGTTTCCGGGAGAAAAAACCCTGCTACCTCTGTATGAGATCAGCTAACTCACCTTCGATTGAAATCGTCCAGATAAAGATTCCTCCCGTAGTGACGAGAATCGAACTTAGGCCTATTCCAATCAAAGGGCGCAATGTACCGTTGTTCTTCCAATTGCGCTATGGAGGCGCTTATATGCGGGGATTTTCGGAAACTAAAGTTTTCAGGAAAAAAAACTGAAAATTGGTATGACTTACCAAGAAGCTTCTATTCTCCATCACTTCTTTTGTCCTTGAGAGCAGTTTCCTCGTGTGCAGTCAAAGTTATCTACCCAAATAGTCATCTTCTTTCCCATTATATCAAACAAAATTTACCAATAATTTAAGACTTGAGATACATAATGAACAATCCTTGACAAATTACTAATGAGAAGTGAAAGATGTGCATGATTGTAGGCCAGTAGAGAAAAAGCAACTATTAAGAAATGCATATGATTGGTGCAATATTAACAAAAGATCGCACAACCCAAACAAAACAAGCTGACAATTGAATTGAAATGCTAATTCTCTTAAACCGATTTCCATAATATTGAAATGCATTCACTATATATTTCTTAGTTTTAACACCTTCATGACGGGGGTAGTGTCAAGCAAAACCATATGTTGCACATGCAACATCTGGTTTGCTCCAGTCTATACAGCAGTTTCTGAGGAGGGGAGATGTGATTATTAGTTAGTGTTTATATATTCCCAGTTGTCTCTAATCGCACTATTTGTTGAGAAATATATTACACAGTCTGCAAATGTTTGTGAACCTTTTTATTTGCTAAACTAAATGCTGTATTTTTGTAAAATATCATTTTGTCGTAATACGGCTGAACGAGTGCCCTTATTAAGCAGCACCGTTAGGCCTCAATGCTACACCCTGTCGACAGTATGAATTCATGGTCTGTCTTAAACGAACAATTTCCACTAAAAATATAATAAACAATTGAGAATATTTATACAATTTTTGCTGAGTCGGATCTTACTCTGTGAAATAAAATCTGTGGTAATATTGATAACGTTTCACTTCAAACAAATTATAAAAAACTGGTGATGTATTAAGTTAAAAATGTTGTTAGATTATTTAGAATTCATAATAATTTGACTGATTTAAAATTTCATTTTTATTGCATTAACTATAATTTGTAATTGTGATATTTATATAGTACGATATAATTCAAGAATAAGAAAATTTATATATATATATATATATATATGTGTATATATATATACACACACACATACATGCATGTATATTTTTTTATTATTTCCCGTCGTGAAATGGCACCCTTGTGCGGCGCACGACCACACGGCTCGGCCCTGAGAGGAAGTTGTTCTTGCTCATCTGCACATAGGTCATAGTCATCTCACTTCCTTCTGTGGATGATGACATGCCTATGTGTGAGTTTTTTTTTTTTTGTGACTCTGGACTATCTGCCACTCATTTTAATCAATTGCCCTTGTTTCATCAATGAGTGCAGTCATTATTTTAGCCACTTTTATAATCTGTCTGAGCACTACATACTTAGGCAGATTTTATCAGACCCATCAACTGTCTACCTGGTTTTTAAGTTTATACAGAATATTAATCTTTACAACTTATATAAAATATATACTCATCAAAGACTCATCCTGCAATAAGTCTTTGACTTCATGGAAGTCTTGGGATAATAATAATGTACTTTTCAGCTGTGTTATTGTAAATATGTTTTTAAAAAATCTTTCACTTTATGTATGTTTTATGAAATTTTAATATTTTTAATATTTCTTTTACATTTGTTTTCTACACTGATTTTATGTTGTCTTACACTTATTTATTAGATAGTATACTTCTAAGAAATGTTTATGATTTTTATTGTTATTTTAACTTTTATACATAGTTTTTAGAACTTTATAAGCTCCTTATTTATTACATGTGTGTTTGGTGCAGCACGACTATAGCTGTCCTTGCACCATTAAACCTGAAACAAACCAAAATCAATCCTTCATATTCTATTTTCCACCTTTTGGGGTGCTGACAGATGTTCTTTGCTCCATCTCTGGTGTGCACTTAGAACATCAGAACTTGATTATTGGCCCCAGGTCTATACTTCTGCCATAGAGAGTATCCTATGATTACTAGACCTTATTAACTATCAAGCTGTCAAAATTGTAACCGGAACATTTTCAATATTATCTATTCCTAGTCTGTATATTGTGGCCAAAGAATTATGGCTCTCTTTGCCCACATGCTACATTCAAATTACTTTGTGTGACAAAATAATTTTTACTTACAAAAAAGAAGGTACAGCTATGGGCTCACAACTATTCCCTTCAGTTGCAAACTTTTATATAGAAACTTTTGAACAACATGCTCTAGATTCCTTTACTTTAAAATATTTATTGTTTATCGTTTTAAGGACAAAAAAGTTTATAATGCTTCTGTTTACACCACTTCAGAATAATGCTGATTCAATTGTAAAAGAAAAATAATTAAGTACCAATAAACATTTAAAAAATAAAGAAAAAAATTCTAGGAAAAATTCTGCAGGAATTTAGCTTGTCATTAAGAAATTTTGCTTGTCATTTCACATTCAATCATAGTGTGACTTGAGGACATTATTACCATTGCAGATATTATTTCCATTATTATAAGCGAGTTAAACCTTAATGGATGATTGTGTATAAAGTGCTATTTAATAATTACAGTAAATTATAAATTTGTAAAATCTCTAAAAAAAAAAAAAAGTTGTAGTAGAAGAGAAGTCGTGAAGTATTTGAACAGTGTTACGGAAAGTGTTTTTTTCCCCCTTAAATATATCTTGTAGATTTGTGTAATATTGCTTTTGTGTGATAGCCAAACCGAATATAATCATTATGCTGTGGTACTACAGTTCTAAAAGTAAAAAATAAGTTCAAAAAAATTACTTATTTTGATTTTAATGTGGAGGTGCGATTGATGTTCAAAAATGACAGTAGTTGCAAAAAATAGCAGCAATAAAGTTAATGCCAGTAGTGTGGAAGGTCTCAACTTGGAGATCAAGTTTTCCTTTGGACTTTTCACACTGGATAAGATGCAACAATTGTTTCATGTATTCGTCCAGAGTTAAAGATTTATGGAGCATTAGATCGAAAGATAAAAAAGGAACATATTATATGTGAGAAGTGTGATAAAAGGCTAGACCATTCCAAAATGTTACTAAGAATAATTAGAAAATGAATGGGAATGCTTGCAACGGTAATAATAGAAGCGCTGTGGAAGAGCTTAGGCAAGAGTTAATGAAGATGAAGAGTTAGATGAAATGTGTGGAGGAGGAAATTGAACTTTTAAAGAAGAACATAACTGATGTAAATGACAAGGAGGCTAAGAAGAAGCAAGTATCTAAAGATAATATAGTATCTTTATATGGTGACTCAATCATTAAAGGTGTGGTAAAAAATAAAGTGCACAAGTTGTTTTACAGGTGGTACAATAAAGCAAATATCAGATGCTTTGCATAGAAGGAAAGAATGAGCATCAGAATTAGTGGGCACAAATAACTTGAACAGAGAGACAAAGAATGTCGAAAGGGATTTGAAGAAGTTGTTGCAGGAAGTGAAGGATAATAGTGTCATTGGGAAGGTGGTTAGTTTGCTGCCCAAATATGATAATAGTGAACTGAGAAGGAGAGCATTGATACTGAATGACAAGATGGCTGAATTGTGTCAGGTGGAGAGTGTTCAATTTGTAAATGTATAGAATGAATTTGAAGGGAAGTTAGAATGGTTCATAGCTAATTTGATGCATTTTTATGGTTTAGTATTGGTCATTTGAAGTGATTGCTGTTTAATAAGAGTGCACAAGGTTCATATGAAATTAGTACCACTAAGAGTCAGAGAGAGGTTGAGAAGCAGGTTGTGGAAGGACAGGAAGAGGATGGATACACAGGTGAGGAAATGATTACAGCAGAGCAAAGTGATGCAGTGCAAAATGGTGGGGATGATAAGAATACAAATGAAAATTAGTTAGGATCAGGGAAACAGGGATGGTCAGAACAAAGAGAGAGCAGTGCACCATAGCAGAAAGTGATTAAAGAGTTATTGTGTTAATGAGATGGCCTCAAAGAGTGGAGAGAATTGTTATGCTTGTATACTAATGTATGAAGTATCAGAAATAATTGGGCTGAGTTTGTAGCATTGATTGAATCAGTATGCCCAAAGATAATTGGCATAAATGACACTTGGTTAACTGAGGGTGATATACTGTCAGGATTTGAAATGGTAGGATATAGAATTTTTTGAAAGGATAGGAAGATGATGAGGGAAGTGGAGTGGGGTATTGTTAATGTTGGCAGAGGAATTGTGTCCTTCAAGAGCTGTAGTGGAAAACAGTCGTGTGAAGATTTTGAAGCTGTTTGGTGTGAAGTTGAGATCAATAGAATAGTATATCTAATAGGATGCTGTTATAGGCCAGGGAATGTGGAGAGTATTGATTATGAAATGTTTAGACAAATTAGTTGGGCAAGTAAAAGGAAAATGACCCTAATGGGAGATTTTAACTATAGGAATGTGAATTGGAAAGAAGATATAATGTATAGTAACATGGAGAGTTGAATTTGTTGAGTTTCTGCAGGATAACTATCTAAAACAGCATGTGATGGAAGCAACACGAGATTTGTCGCTGTTAGATTTGGTGATATCCTCACAGGATGTGGTTGTGAATGAGGTATCAACGCTATCACTTGTTGGTGAAAGTGATCATGAAGTATTGGTTTGGAAGGTAGTCAAACAGAAAAAAATTGTTATCAAATGGGAACTGATAAGGCAGTATCTACAACAAGTAATGCACAACTGCATATCAAGAGTTAATTAAGCAAATGAATAGAGCAGGAGTGAAAGCAAGCAAGCAGTGTTACAAAAGAAGCTGTTATGGAAATACAAAATAGTTCACAGTGAACAGATGCATGAAGAATATAAAACATGTTAAAAAAGAAAAAGAATATGAGAGGAGATTAGCCAGTCAGGTCAAAGCTAATCCAAGGGAATTTTTCTGGTGTGAATGATGCTGTGCAACATGTAGAAGGGAGGCAAGAATTAGGAGAATTAAAGGTGAAAGAATCAGCGGTATATCAAGTGTTGCTTTTGATAGATGTTAATATGGCTGTGGAATGGAAGAGATATCACCATATATCTTCCATCATATTTTTAAAGAATGTGCAAAAGAGTTAGCGAAGTTCTTGACCTGGTTATTTAATGAACGTCTTGCAGTAGGGGTGGTTCCTAAGGAGTGGAAGGAAGGTAAAATAATACCTCTCCACAAGCATGTTGAAAGTTTATTTTCCACTTGGTTAGAGTATAATAAATTTAGTTTAATCCTTTATCCAAGTGTGAGGAAACAGAGTTTGCACCTGAAAGTATCTTCAGGACTGGGTTAAGGTGGTACAACACCAGGGCAACTCGTTGCAAAGGTGGAGCAAGATACCAACACTCCTATCTTAGTATCTCCTATAATGCAAAACACATCTCCTTGCGGATATGTCTAATGTTATGCATTAAGGGAAGGGCCACTACCCAGACCGGTTTCGACCTTTATTGAGGTCTCTTCAGTGGGAGCCAGGCCCAAGTCGAGATATCAGGCAGAAGCATTAGCAGGTCATCTCCACCTATAGGAATTGCCAATTGGTGTGCCACCCTTTTTTAATAAATTACTCTGGATTTAGAGAAAGATGTTGAAAGTTTATTTTCCACTTGGTTAGAGTATAATAAATTTAGTTTAATCCTTTATCCAAGTGTGAGCAAACAGAGTTTGCGCCTGAAAGTATCTTCAGGACTGGGTTAAGGTGGTACAACACCAGGGCAACTCGTTGCAAAGGTGGAGCAAGCTACCAACACTCCTATCTTAGTATCTCCTATAATGCAAAACACATCTCCTTGCGGATATGTCTAATGTTATGCATTAAGGGAGATGACCTGCTAATGCTTCTGCCTGGTATCTCGACTTGGGCCTGGCTCCCACTGAAGAGACCTCAATAAAGGTCGAAACCGGTCTGGGTAGTGGCCCTTCCCTTAATGCATAACATTAGACATATCCGCAAGGAGATGTGTTTTGCATTATAGGAGATACTAAGATAGGAATGTTGGTAGCTTGCTCCACCTTTTCAACGAGTTGCCCTGGTGTTGTACCACCTTAACCCAGTCCTGAAGATACTTTCAGGCGCAAACTCTGTTTGCTCACACTTGGATAAAGGATTAAACTAAATTTATTATACTCCACAAGCATGGTTTGAGAACAGAAGTTTCCAATTATAGACTAGTCTGTATATCTGCAGTTGCGATCGAAGTGTTGGAAAATTTGGTTAGAAATAGAATACAGGATTGGGTTGATGGACAAAAAATTCCCTATGATGGCTAGTATGGGTTCGTGAAAAGCAGGTCTTGTTTTGGCAATCTGATTATGTTTTATGATAAGGTGAAAATGTGTTGGATAAGGGAGAACAGTGGTGCACTCAGGATTTAATCTTGGAGGGGAACAAGCACTCAGAATTTAATCTTGGGGGGAAGTTGAGTAAACAATTTGAAAATCCACACTATGCATCGCATATGCAATGATCGGTAATTCATAAGTAGTATAGAAATAGAAGACACAACATAAATAACAAAAAATGAATTTTATTTTAATTAGGAAAAGATTTTTGGAAAATTTTCTAGTGTTTTTTTTCCTTTTTATTTTTTTGGGGGGCAGGACCCCTTGGCCCCCCCTCCCTGGGTGTGCGCCACTGAGGGAGAATCATATATAATGATATTCTTGGACTTTGCAAGCATTTGCAAAGTCCAAGAATACTACATGATATGTTGGTGTACAAATTGCAGAGGATAAAAATAGTGAATTGATTAGATGAATTGGGGATTGACTCTCTGAACGATACCAGCAGGTTGTGTATATGACAGAGCCATGTCCTACAAAAGGAAGGTAACCAGTGGTGTGCCTCAGGTTTCTGTTCTTGAGAACTTATTTGTTCATGATATTTCATGTGGATTGACTGGGGATCTTCAAATATTTGTTGATGATGCAAAGTTAGGTAGAATTATTACGAGTAGAGTGATGTTAATTCTCTACAGGAAGATTTGAATACACTTTAACTTGGACGAATGAGTGGGGTTGTACTTTCAATATTAATAAATGCAAGGTGTTACACTTTGGGATACATAGATATAAGGCTATGTACTGTATTGGTGGAGCTGTACTTCAGGAAGTGGATGGGATTCGGGATCTGGGAGAGATGATAGACAGTGGACTAAATTTGCGGGGCCACAATACACATGTTTGAAATGCTGCACTTCATATTGTTGCTATGATAAAAAGTACACTGATATGTAGAGACAAGGAGTTGGTAGTGGTGCTTCTATATAAAGCATTGGTCAGACTGCATATGGACTATTGTACTCAGATTTGTTCACCTAGTTTTCATTGTGATGTGGAAACTAGAGAGGGTTCAAAGACGAATAACCAAAGTGATACCAATACTCTGGAGCAGGGTTTCTCAAACTGTGTTCTGCAGAAAGTGAATAAGTGTTCCATGAAAAATTATTAAAATTAATATGAGCCCGGAATGGTTTTAAATGCTGTGACAAGTTCAAACATGTTTGAAAATCAGATGCTCCTCATTTTGTGTGTGGATTGTGCTATTAAGGCCAGCGCACACTGGCCTTGATTCAGCCGCCTGCAGTTGTCAGCACCTCCAAGCGCGAGTGAAGTACACAGGTATCTGTTCTAGGAAACGTGTGGTCAAAAGTAAGGTCAATGCAATACGATGTGATACAGCCCTGCATGCCTATAACGTGCCTTGTCGCATTTTTGCAATGCAATACAGCCTGCTGTGGCGATAATGTGCACTTAGCTTTACATTGAATACGAGACCGATGATACTTAACTCTAACCAAGGTGTTCCGTTAAAATTTCAGGATTTGTGAAGTGTTCTGTCTAGGAAAAATTTGAGAAACGCTGCTCTAGAGTGTTGGTTATGAAGAGTGTTTGAGAGAATGAAGATTGGTAGATAGGTGGAAAAGAGGAGATATGATAGAGACCTTCAAGTTAAGGGATTCTATCAGATTAATGCAGATTAAATGATAAAAAAAGTAGATGTTAAGATAGTAAGAAAAAGTGGTCATCCTTGGAAGTTTTATAAAGATGAGTAGTAGATATTTTACATGAGGAGTCGTTAGTGAGTGGAATGCATTGCTTGAGTGTATTGTGAGTGCAGGCTGTGTAAATAACTTTAAAGCTCATTATGATAGACATGTTGCTGGTTGAGTGGGCCTCCCACAATGAATCTGCTAACTCCATGGAGGTTATCAAATAATAATAATAAATGTTGAAAGATTGCCAACCATAGTGAAGTCAAATATTATTTTAATCTAATTAAAAAAGTAAGTTTTCTAACATGATAGTTTGTCTCCATAATTATTCATAATGATTTGCTGGATTTATTTTAACTTGTGGTTTTTTCATTCTATTTACAGACAAATCAACATAAGAACATACTCACTTTACAAAGTTCTGTTGGTGGTGGTGATGGGCAGTAGATGGCATTGATGGTAGTTGTGTGTAGTGGGAGAATTAAGTAGTATAGGAGATGGTGAAATGTGTGTAAAGAGTGTAGTAAAGTTCCCTCCCATGATGACTCCTTGGACGTGTTATAATAATAATAATATCATCTGCCTAAAGTAAAGAGCTGAGATTAATATATGCAATTTTGATATCAGGTTTAATCCAATTTTAAACACAACTGATTTTTACATCAAACTATCTTCCTGTACCTCCTTCAGTTTTAAATGAAGGAGGTACAGGAAGATAGTTTGATGTAAAAATCAGTTGAATTATATTCCCATGATTCCTAGTTATATTCCCATGATTTCTCATTTATCTGTCTTAAAGTGAAAATCTGATTCTGAAATGCTCTATTTTGACTTGAACCCAGCTTGTTCTTCTCCATGTTTCTCTTTCACACTTTTCTTAGACTTGCCAAAGATGTTTGTATAAATCTTATTAGGAACATTCAGTAGGGAAATTCCTTTGTAATTCTGACATTTAGTTTTATTTCCTATTTCAAAGATGATACTATGAGTGCTCTACTCTAGTCATCTAAAATTCAACCTTCTGACCATGCTAGGGGTTGCAAATTTACTGACTCTTTCAATTACCAGTGATTTGATGAAATTTTTCACAAATAATGGTTTATTGATTTACATGGCTATTTCTTGTATTTTCAAAAAGTTATGTTGAAAGATAATCAGTAAATATTAATAAACAGAAATTTTATTGAACATAAAGAATGACATAAAAATTCTAAAAAAAACGGAATACTAATAATATTATTATTATTATGTATGATCTCCAAGGAGTCCAAAGACTCATCTAGGGAAGCACCAACTTTGCATCTGCACCACATAATCCACCAACTACAGCAAACCGCATCATTTACACCTATGCCTGTCTACTGTCTGCCACTACTACTAGTATTTTCACAGACAATCACAAACAATCACAAACATCCATCATGCCCACAGCAGGATTCAAACCATCAGCTTTTTGGTTGGAGAGCAGATATGCTAACCACTCGGCCAATCAGGCCAGCTGATGATAATAATAATAATATAAATATAAATAAACAAAATTTTTATTTCAAAACATAAATAGCAACTTTAAAGATAAGGAAAACACATAAGCTATTTTTTTATTTTTTTATTTAGTGTCATTAAAATGAGTATTTAGCTTATTCACATTGAGGAACCAAAGCTTATTGAAGCTTTGGTTTCCTGAAGGTTACCTAATGTTTTCACAAATTAACTCAGCAGTGGAAAATGTGCATTCCAGTTTGACACTTGTTGGTCAGCTGGCTATTAGACAGTCAAAAGCCATTTTTAAATATTTTCCTCATATTTTTTCTTCTTGAAAACACAACCTGTGTTAAGTCTAACACTTTTTTTCTTTGCCTGGTTATTCATAGGCTATATCAGTTTTTTTTCTACTTCTTTTTTTCTTTCTCCCTGATTTTTATTGGTCTGTAAATTGCATGTGTCCTGAAGGCTAATTTGTGTGTATTTGTATTTGTTTTTGTTTGTCTTTGAAATAGTACCCACAGCAGTGGCGGCCTGTGAAGTATTAAGTGGGAGTGCTGCCTATACAAAATTAAAAAAAAAAATCATTATTTTTTTCTTAATTAGGAGCCAAATTATTAATAAATAAATCTGTAGATTTATTTATTAATAAATTGGTTACTGATTAGGAAAAAAATATTTTTTAAAAAATTATTTTGTATAGGCAGCACCCAACTTAAAACTTCACGGGCCGCCACTGCTGTGGGTACTATTTCAAAGACAAACAAACAAATACAAATAATACACACAAATCATGGGCCACCCACAGTGAATTGTTATTGAAGTCTAGCATTAAATTAAAAAAACCCTTTCTTCCAATACCTCCTTTCATCAAATATTAACTCATGAAACATTCTCATTTCTTAACTTTTTTTTCTGTTTGACACAATATGTAAACAGTTGACACCACTATTTAAACTATCAATCAGAACACAGAATCATAAAATATAATTTTACATTAATATTCAATGTTAAAATACTTGAATACTTGAATCTTTGGATCCTTGAACACATTTTTGTGATGAACGGTAAGTACTTCCACTGAAACCAAATATATATATGAGGGTGGTCTGAAATGTTCTCGGCCTAACAATGAAAAAACGAATATATAATTTCAAAATTATTTTAATTTTTCAACATAATCTCCTGTGAGATTAATACGTTTATTCCAGCATTTCTCCAGTGCCATTATCCTATCCCTGTAGTGGTTCTCAGTAAGATCTGCAAAATAGCCCTCTACAGCTGCAATCACCTCTTGATTCGAAGAAAAACACTGACCAGCGAGGAAGAGTTTTAGTTTTGGGAAGAGATAGAAGTCAGAGGGAGCCAAATCTGGGGAATAGGGTGGATGTTCCAACAATTCATAGTGCAGATCCCTTAATTTTCCCATTGCCAAAACACCTTTGTGGGCAGGTGCATTGTCCTGATGAAAGATGATTTTTTTCTTCTTCAAACCAGGTTTTTCCTCACAAAGTTTTTTGTCTAGTCTGGTTAAAAGATCGGAATGATATTCCCCAGTTATCATTCTCATTTCTTTTCAATACCCTTTTCAAGATAATTAACAAACAAAATGCCCTTTAGCATCCCAAAACACCGATGCCGTGACCTTTCCTGCTGATGGAACTGACTTTGTCTTCTTTGGTGCTGAACTGTTTTTGACTGCTGTTTGGATTCTTGTGTGTAATGGTGAATCCAAGTCTCATCCGTAGTAATAAATTAACACACAAAATCATCTTGTTAAAATGCTCCAAGCACTGTTTAGAGATTTTCAAGCGAGTGCGTTTTTGATCTGCTGTGAGCAAGCGTATTACCCATCTTGCTCAAGGCTTTTTCATTTGCAATTCTTCATGCAAAAAAATATATCCTGCATGTTCTTTTGAAATGCCTATAGTCTCAGCAATTTCACACACTTTGACTTGCTGGTCATCCAATACCATATCATGCACTTGATCAATGATTTCTGGTGTTGTTACACTTTTTGGACGTCCTTCATGGATCATCTTCAAGGCTGGTCTGGCCATGTTTAAACTCGGCAGCCCATTTGTTAATTGTCAAAAATGAAGGAGTAGAGTGCCCATAAACTTTTATGAACTTCGATTGAATTTCATTTGGCATTAAACCTTCTTTTACAAAGAATTTTATAACCACACGATACTCAATTTTATCCATTTTAAGGGATACAGACAGTGCTTCTGCTTCAGACAGCCGTATAAAACAAACTACTTGATAGAATGACTTGCAATTTCACATGGATGCTTATAACAGATGTACCAACTTAAAAAAAAAAAATCTTGCCAGTAGTGTTGCCATCTGTGGTCAAGGCATAGAACATTTCAGACCACCCTCGTGTGTGTATATATATATGTGTGTGTGTGTGTGTGTGTGTGTGTGTGTTTGGGGGAGGGGATTTGTTTGTTTCATGACATATTGAAAACCAATAATAAAGGTTAATTCTATATTTGATTGGTATATTTAAACTAAACCAATAATGAAAAATGCCTGTATTTATCAGTGCAGTATTTATCAGTACTGGAATGACCATGTATAGTGAAAAACATCTCCCCCAAAAGGCAACATATTCATATCCTGAAGCAAATCAGCTTTATTGTAGCATTAATGCAGCATATAGGGCCAATGCACCATATTTGGTTGGAATTATTACCGTATTTAGTTTAATCAGAGACAACTGAAATTTATGACCCTGTATAGTGAAAATCATTCTCCTTCCACAATCACAATATGGCATTGGCACAAGCTAAAGTAGAAGTTTTATTGTAGCCACCACTGAATAAAGTTGTGGCCAACTTATTTCATAGTTATTGATAAGGAAGATTTATTTATGTAATGTAAATTATCAAAAGCAAATAGTTTTTTCTTCTTCTCTCTGACTTCTATGTTTATTTTTCTTCCTTTTATAATAAGATAACATTACATTTGGGATTTTCTGTACCATTATGATAGTCAATACTATTTTCAGAAATGTAGGTTTACTGAATTGAAACTGGCACGAGATATATATTTAATAATTTGTAAAAATGTGTCCTCCAGCTGCCAAAACGACATGTTTTGCCATGTCTTCCTTAGTTGAAACTTCTGTTGCATAGGCACAAATTATTATTATTATTACATCACACCTCCAGGGAGTCCAAAGACTCATTGAGGGAGGGCATATACTCTACAATTCCTCGTCTCACTACTCCACCAACCTTCATCATATAACACCAATGCCATCTACCACCGACTACCACCACTAGTACTTTCACAGACAATCACAAACATCCATGCCAATGGCGAGATTCAAACCTGCAGCCTTTTGGCTGGAGAGCGGATACGCTAACCACTCAGCCAACCATGCCAGCTCATTATTTCATCTCAAATATGGTTCATTATTTCTAATAATTTATTACTTAATTAATTAATCCAAAATTATTTCTGTTTCAGAAATACATGAGGCCTTTGAAAAGTCCAGAATATTCTGGTATAGTGGACTTAAGTCTGGTTGATGAAATTTTTTATCAGATCCCAGAAATTTTGAGTCATCATGAAGCATTTTTGGATGTCCTTCGCCAGCGGTTATCCAACTGGGATAGTAAACAGAAAGTTGGAGATGTTTTTGTAGAAGCAGTAAGTAGATGTTAATTTCACACATTTTTGGTTTTAATGCTGTGTAATAATCTCAGACATTATTATTATTTTTACTTCTGATCTGCATGAAGTAAACAGATTTGTAATTGGAGGTCTTAGTTATTATTATAACAACTTCCATAAGTCAAGAGACTCGTAATAGGAGGTCTCACTTTGTGTGTAACCTGTTTGTCATATCGAATATTAAACTCATTCACATTCTTATCATTCATCCCTTCTTCTTCTTGTGAGGCACTTGTTCATGATGCAGGGGACCTCCCAGTGATAGTACTGGTCCTTTTTATTCTTTTTCTGTGCTTTTCTTCCTGTATTCTATTCATCATTCTACTTCTCCTGACTGAGGAGAAGTAGAGCTTTACTTTTTACTAACCTGTCTTCCAGACCACCATTATACTGGGGTCCAACACCTTGCCATTGTGTTTGCTCTGTGTTGCAACCTGTGGACAGTGGGAAAGGGAAGGGGAATCCTGTATTATTGCACTACTTTGTCCTTCCCCCCCCCCCCCACAAAACAGGTGATCCTGGGTGGCCAGGATCATTCGGCTAGTGGGCTTGCCTGCAAGGATCAAGGGTGTTGCAGTATGTCTCCTTCCCCATTATCTGGAGACAGGACTTAAGGCTTGTTGTTGTGGTGCTCATATAGCACCCAAGGTAGAAATAGCATTCCACTCCTAAGTGCAGTGATTGCTTTTTAGAGAGTGGGTCCATTTGTGGCTTTATGGTGGATTGGGGAGCTCTGGTACTGAATCCAACTTCTTCTGAGAATGAACACTTCTTTATCAGGGATCCTCAACAAGCCCCAATAATCACATGAAACCACAGAAACACCAACAAAAAACATCAGAAGTTGCTATCAGTACACCACTTTTCTTCATAATACATTCAACAGGGGAGCATCTTCTTCAAAAAATGTTGCCCTTCTTCATCCAGAAGGATTAGCAGGATCTCCAAAGTCTGTAAAGAAGCTCTGTTCAGTAGATATACTTATTGAAGCATCAACCAAGACACAATCAGAAAAGTTATTTTGTGCAACATTCATTGCATGAATACCAATTATGGTTCCCCTCCTCACAAACACATGTAAAATGTAAACTTTTCCAGAGGTGTAATATTAATGTGGGATCTCTTCTACATACTAGACAAAGAGAAAACTGCTCTGAAATGAAAGATCAAGGAGTTCCAGCCATGAGGAAAATGCTCATATGTAATGATGGTAACCTGGTTCCTACCAGGAACATCATCCTTATATTCAACCCATCAAATCTACCAACATTTGTCAAAGTGGGCTATCTCAACTGTCCAGTAAAGCTCTTTATGTTGCTTTAAATGTAAGGAGTATGGTCATTCTTGAACTGCCTGTCATGGCTGTGTCATCTGTGCTTAATGTGGCAGTAAACACCATGAAAACAAAGATGATAAAAGTAAAACTCCAAAGTGCCCTAATTGTAAAAGAAACTATCTGGTTTACTCCTGAGCATGTCAAAAGTGGAAGAATGAGGAGATTCAAAAGATGAAAAACAGAGCCATGCATCACTTATCAGAAGGAAGAGGAAATATACGACTAAAGTGGCAGCAAACGCACCCAGGAAGAAAGATAGTCAATGGCTTTCTGCAGCCATCTTTCACAATTGCATGACTCTCACACTGCATGAATGGCAAAAGATGGCAAAATCAACAACATGGATGCTACTGCTGATAATCAGGAAAAACACTTCTGTTATTGAGTTAATACTAAAATCAAACTATGTGTAGGGAAAGTATATCATTCAGACACTGAATGGTTTGAAGAGAGAGAGAGAGAGGAGGGGGGGATTCACTAAAACCCAAGTTGTGTGATTCATTTAGTATACTAAACATTCAAGATTGTCATGTTTTTTAATCTCAAAGAAAACAGATACCATTTATTTATTTGTTTATTTTTATTTTTAAGAAAGCATTTTGATAGGTATTTCTGATATGATTAAATTATCTAATGTTGAATAATTTTATGGATGCTAGACTGTGTCTTGAGGAAAAAAATTATTTTCTAAAGACATCACAAAAGACAAGAGTGAACCATTTTTCGGGGAATATCAAACAAAACAAAAGGGTTAAACCATTTTTATAAACTCTGGAAAATTGCAGTTTTTATTGCCTTTCCAAAAGACTAATTAAGGATCAAAAAACTGCAGTTGTCCAGAATTTATAAAAATGGTGTTAGCTTTTTTTCCATTTTCACAAAAGATTCTATGTAGGGAGAGATAACATTCTTTATGAGAAAGTGCAGTGTATTTGCAATTTTTTATTTATTTTTTATAATGTGAATCAAACGCATGAAAGGTCGTAAGCCTATAGTACATTGATACAGCGAATGGGAGAAGGTTTTTTTTTTTATATTTATTTTATATGTATTTTATACTTTTATTTTTAAACAAAAAAAAAAGCAAAGCTATTTTTGATTTTCAGAATTTTAAAGTGCTTTGAATTATTTGATTTTTTTTACTAATCTGGATACCCTGCTTTCAATACTAAACTTGGAATTACTGATCTACTTCAGACCTCAGAAATTCATATATGATTTCAAAACAATCAAAAATGTCCATGCCCAAGATGAGATTCAAACTCGCAGCCATTTCAATGGAGAGTGGACATGTTAACCATGGTAATGCTTTGGGATTAGCAGTTGTCAGTCAGTTGTGGTCCAAGATCAAAAGTGAGTGATGAGTAGGTAGTTTATCTGTTCTTTAATTTCCAGTTCTTGTTCCAGGAATCAATGGTGTTCGTTAAGCTGGTTATCAATGATGTAAATTGAATTGAAGAGTTATATTTGGCTCTGACAGCAAATGTATTATTATTAAATACAAATACATGTGAAAGCAATTACATTTCTTGTGGTTGGATATCTGTGGAAGGTATCCCAAGACTGGAACATTTTTGCTTGATTTGAATACTGCAGTCGAAGTACCATTCAAATCACTGAATCCTATTGCAGGGTGTGATGTAATGGTGCACGGACAGCAAAAGTTATATTGCACCATTACCAGTGGGGCAGTATGACCTTCCAATTTTTTAAAAAAATGGACAATACCATATAAAAATATAAAAGATGATGCATTTGTACAAATGAATTCTTTATAAAATTAAAAACATCAAGCAGTTTGTCCAAGTCTGATGAGATCTGCCTAAAGTTTTATTAACCTGATTAATAAAATTTGTATTCCTTTCTCTAGTGAAGTGCTGCACTCCACCTGAATGTGATATCTGGTAAGACAAGTGTTACAGCACACGTGTGTATGCGTGTATATACACACACGTACAGTTATCTTCTCTTAGTAGATAAGTAATAAATGAATGACTTCTGAAAAAATAAGTGATAAATCCATACTTAGTTGTTATTTATTTATTTATTTAGTATTATCCTGGGCCTCCTTGAGCTCATGACTCATTGCAGGGTGTATTACTTCGATGAGAAAAAAATTTTCTCTAAATTAAAGATGCCAAGAAATTATATTCTTGGATTAATCGTTTATCCTTTGTTTGCTCACTTTGATATACTGCGCATGAAGTAATGTCATGACTGGGTAACTTGTATATAGAGGCCAATGACTTCACATCACTTTCCTTAGTATCCCATGATGCAAAGCACATATATGTGCTGAAGTCATTGGCCTCTATATACAAGTTACCCAGTCATGAAGTTACTTCATGCGCAGTATATCAAAGTATGAGCAAACAAAGGATAAACGATTAAACCAAGAATATAATTTCTTGGCAGCTTTAATTTAGAGAAAATTTTTTCTGATCAAAGTAATACACCCTGCAATGAGTATGTGGACCATCAATGAGTCATGACCTTGAGGTCATGACTCATTGATGCCATTAAAGTTGCCAAGAAATTATATTCTTGGTTTAATCCTTTATCCAAATGCAAGCAAACAAAGTTTGCATGTGAAATAACTTCACAACTCGGCAACTCATATACAGAGTTGCTCAGTTGTGAAGTTACGACTGGGCAACTTGTATATAGAGGGTAATGATTTCAATCACTTGCCTTAGTATCCCATGGAAATATGACTTCTGCATTACCTCAACCTTGGTATCACTTCTGGATCTGGCTCCCACTGATGAGACCTTAATAATGGTCAAAACTGGTCTGGGTAGTGACCCTTTCCACAATGCATAGAATTATACAACTCTGTATATGAGTTGCTTAGTTGTGAAGTTATTTCACATGTGAACTTTGTTTGCTTACATTTGGATAAAGGATTAAACCAAGAATATAATTTCTTGGCATCTTTAATTTGTAGTATAGATAAGTGGAAAAACTTATTTTTCCACTTATTATATATCTCAGAGCACTCTCTCACCTTGGGCAGGGCCTGAGGTGCTAGAGTGCTCCAGGGTCCATCCTTTATTGTTTTTTTTTTTGGGGGGGGAAACCCTTAAATTGGCCCTAATTTTTTGAGGCCCCAGCTAGAGTGCTCCTCTGCATAAGACCCTGCTCGTGGTAAGAAAACATGCAGCTGATGATATGACATGATACACTAAGAAATGAAATGACATGATATGAAATGATACATTAAGAAAGCAAGTTAGAATAACAATAAGGAATTTATTTGAGACATGAAAATGGAGTTTCTGAAGATGAGGAAAGAGATGAAGCATATGTTGAGTGAAATAAGGAAAACTGTAGATATTTATTGAATAATAAGGAAGAATGGAATGAAAGATGGCCATGTGAAAGAGATATTGAATGATTGATTTGAAAGCAGCACTGTTATGGAGATTCAGTTATGAGAAGTGCGACAAATGAAAAGGTGACCTTTTGTTTCTTGGAGGTAGAATGGCCAGAGTGACTAAGGCATTGGATATGAGCAGTAAGCAAGCAAATGAGTTGGTAGTCGTATTAGGAATGAATGATTTGTTTGGGAATGACGAGAATGTGAGAATGGATATCAGTAGATTATAGAGGAGAGCAAAAGATAACAGTGTGATATGAAGGATAGGCAGTGTGTTGCTAAGGTATGAGAGTGATGAGTTGAGAACAGAGATAGCAAGCAAAGATTGATATCGTATGCTATCATAGCTGTAGGAGAAGAAAGAAGTGCAGTTTGTGTATGTGTGAAATGAATTTGAGGTATGGTGGAACTATATAAGACAGAAAGACAGACTGAATTTAAATGGTTTTGGTTTGAGTCAATTAAAGAGGGCTGCTGCTGGAAAGAAGAGTAAATGACTGCAGTGAATTAAAGAGCTGAGAAAGTAAGAGATGATGTGGAAGAGCAGGAAAGGGATAGAAAAGATTAAAGAAGAGCTTGTGAATGAAGATGTGTAATGCAAAGGAATAAAAAATGAGAAATCAGGAATGCAAGACAGAGAAACAGGGGAGGGAATGGAGAGATACATCATGAGAAGTGTGGCTGCTAGATGCAGAAGTGAATGTGAGTCGATAAGAAAGGATTTAGACAATTTGGATATGCAGGGGGTGGGTAGAAGTATATAAGGCTGAGGATGGTTATGAGATGGGTGGTGATAAGACAGGAATGGCCACAGAAAAGTATGGAGGAGTCACATCTGAGAAGCGGTGTTGATGGAACTTCGTATCAAACTTAGATTAGCTATTATGTTTGTTTATGAATGCCAGAAGTCCTTAAATAAGAGGAATAAAATTGTTGCATTAATCAAGTTCCCTAACCTCAAAATTATCAGAATAGAAATGGAGGTGTATGATATATTTTGTGATGACAGAAAGAGGTAGGGTGGGGGTGCAGCTGATAATAGTTGAGGATTTACACCTATGCAAGGTCAAGATGAAAAGAAGAAAATAGTGACAGTAGTTTTGAGGCAGTATGGTGTGAGGTAGACAGGATAAAATATTTATTTGCATGTTGCTATAGACTTGGAATGCACAGAGCAGTGGCAAGGAAATGTATAGGAAAATTAGTCAAGTAAATAAGACGGTGATTGCTGTGGGTAAATTATTTCTGGTAATATCAGTTGGAACGAAGAGAGGGCATCCAGGGGAAAAGAGAATGAATTTCTCAAGTGTTTGAGAGACAACAATCTTAGGCAGTATGGAACATAGGGGGCATGATGAGCAAGGATTTTGGTCATCTCATTCAAGGATGTTATCATAAATGGGGTGTCAAATTTCCCTCCAGTTGGTGAGCCAACAATGAAGGGATCACCTGGTGGTCACCAGGACTTCTGGCGAAAAGAGCTGTATGTGGAATTATAAAGCTTGTATTTATGAAAAAGCTCAGGAAAAAACTTTCAGTTAATACCATGGAATGAGGAACTGGATGGATAAGAGTAAGAGGTTAAATAGGGTACATATGAAATGGATGAATAGGTTAGGCATAATATGTAGAAGAAGATGATGAGTGTAATATTCAGTTGGATGAGAAGTACAAAAAGCAGATGAATGTAACTCACTTCATAATGATTGCAAAGGCTCAGTATGGGTAGCAGTTAGCTAATAAGGAAAAAAATAATAATAATAAAATAAATTTCTGGAAATTTTCTCAGTTCCAAGTTATGCGATTTCTTTCTTACTTCATTGTGGTGTGTGAGAGCATTCCAGTTATGTAGAGTTCAGTGGATATGCATGCGCTGCCATCAACGATCACAGCTGTGTTCCTGTTCATTTAAACTTTCCAATTGTTGTAGCCACTAACAGAGGGATCACCAACTTTACTGGTTAAACATCATGGTGTTCAAGATTCATGAAGAGAAACCAGCTATATGTAGACTAATACAAAAATATCACAGAAGATGCCAGCTCAATATGAAGAAAAAATTATTGATCATCAATTTGTCATTAACGCAAGGAAACGAGAAAATTTTAAACTTGCATAAATAGGAAACATGGACAAGTTTCCGCTGACTTTTGATGTGCCTTCAAACAAAACTGTAGATTCCAAGGGCACAAAAAGTGTTACTGTTAAAACTTTGGGGCACGAAAAAACTTACTACATGGTTTTTTTATCCTGCTGTGCTGATGGGACAAAAAATAAGGAAGAGACCTAGCATTTTACAAGTTTGTGAGTGGGCCAAAGCTTCATGGGATGCTGTGAAAACTGAGACAGTTGTTAAATCATTTAAGAAGTTTGGCATTAGTAATGCACTGGATGGTACAGAGGACAATTTGTTGTATGAGGACTCAGATTCTGATTTAGAAGAGGTCTCAAGTGTTTCTTCATATAGCCCTGGAGATGAATTTCTGGGTTTTGACGAAGAAGATTAAAAAGTGGGTACTCTTTCCTAATTAGATTAAGTATTTGTTGAAAGTAGACCTACTTATTACTTTATATTTGAAATACTGTAAATTCATTATAATATTCAGTCATAAAGTTTTTTTCCTAAAAAATGTGTACAAAAAAGGGGGTGCGTCTTATAGGCCGGTGCATCTTATATGTCAGCAAATACGGTATATACTAGTTTAATCTTTTATCCAAGTGTAAGCAAACAAGTTTGCAACTCATATAAAGAAGCTAACGACTTCACATCACTTGCCTTAGTATCCGTGAGGTCATTAGCTTCTTTATACG
Source organism: Typopeltis vanoorti (assembly GCF_054136105.1). Lineage (NCBI taxonomy): Eukaryota > Metazoa > Arthropoda > Arachnida > Uropygi > Thelyphonidae > Typopeltis > Typopeltis vanoorti. Next base: position 70,894,945 of record NC_143555.1, read on the forward strand.
AGTTGCCCCAGTCCTGAAAACAGTTGACCACATGAGACAATCTGGCATGGAATTAATTTCCATTGCACATAACAGAGACAGCTGTTGACATAAAATTAACACAGGTGATTTATTTGCCTCACTTATACAGATTAGGAATTGGTAAAAGACAAAATGCAGCCATCGGTGAACATCTGATACAAATGGAGGAAATAACATCTGTCGGCACCCCAAGAGATGCATGATAGAGTGCAAAGGATTTTCATTGCTTTACGCCACTTGTCTAGTAAGGGAGGAAACTGAATTTGCTATCAAATATGAGTCAAAAGAACTTGGCATCTGGTGGAAATGTGATTGATGTTTGTCAAAGTCATAGTTTTAGTTCAGAATGCAGACTACTTTTGCAGCAAAAGTGCACACAAACTGTCTCCTGCTGTAAAAATATGAACCCATTTGCAAGCTTCCTTTTTTGATGGAGATGGTCAATGGCTTTCTGGCATCACTTACTTTCTATGACTCTTGTATCACATGAATGACAGAAGATAGTGAGGTCATCCACATAAAGGGCATTACTGTTGGAGGAAGTTATTCTGTTATTGAGCTGACCATAATTGTGAAAACATTGGCCACTACATGCTTATTATTGGTAAAGAGCTCCAGGAAAGATAACTGCTATTTTGTGTAATAATTAGTGATGTTGCTTACGTTTCAGTGTATTATTGTTTATTTTTGATGACTTAGTGTGACTGCATTATTATTGGCCTTGTGGTTTTGTTAGTGACTTTTTGAATCTTGCCTTTAACAGGACACAATGGTGGTATGCATATGTAAAATTCGATGCAATAGAAATTTTTTAAATTTCAAGCATCAACTTTTGCAGAGGTCGTAAAAACGTGTAAATCTAGTAAAACTACACGTTGCCATACTAATTGTAAACCCATAGGGATATCTGGCACAAAGAGTAATGCAGAATTGTTCTTAAAATTATTAATTAGTATAAATATTCAAGTTGTGCACTTTATGTATGCTTGTCAAATTGATATTGGAAAAAATAAGCCTAGTATTAAAATAAGTTTACTGTAAGTAAAAAGGACTAAAAAGGATTGTGTCTGGGACCTAAAAGCTAACTATAGCACTGAAGGTCATTCAAGCAAGGAAGTTTCCCGCCTTCATTGAAGGTCAAGACCGCTGATGTCAGAGTGATCACAGGATATTCAGGGGTCTCCGACCCTGAAGCACGGAACTCTTGAAAACGGTATATAGGAGGCCTGAAGCACAAGGACTCTCTCTCTCTCGTCGTCACCTGGCTGCAGTCCACAGGTCAGTTTGAACTCATCGGTATGAAACCCGTGGAGAAACGGGTGGTCTCAGAGAAGAAGTGGAAGTTTCCATGATGTATAGGAAGTAAAGGAACTTGCCTCGTGCATTGAACGCAGGACACCATGAGTCAACCTAATTCCTTTGGCGAAGATGTGCCACTGCTCCCATACGTGAATTGCAGAAGGATGCCTGTCGAGCACTGTAAGAGGAATTCCAGTATTCTTAACGGATTGGAGAAGTTGGCAGAAACAACTAAGGATCTTATGTGCTAACAGGACTATATGTATTGTAAAGGACCTGTGAGTAGAAATCTTTATGTTAATTATTAAGTATGAAGGGATGAGTGTTAGTCCACTGGACATAATGTTACTAGGCTAAATGAGAATGTCACGGATAACAAAGATTGAGATTGTAATGATAGCATAGCATAAGTAAGGATAGGGACTGCCAGAATTGTATAATATGAGAATCTGCTCTCATAATAATGGGAAGTTCAGTATTGTTAGATAGAAGTTGATATTCATGTTAGGATTATGAAAAGAGTTGGAAGAAAAGTGTATTCTAGTGTAGATTTACCTTAAGTTAAAATAAATGTGTTTTGTTTGCTTAATAGAGACTATTGCCTAATCTTTACAATGTACTGCCTTGCAAAAACTTTGAACCTGTTTATTTAGAATTTGGGGAATTGCTACGACTGTCAATTAAGTCCACAAATAGATTTAGCTATATCCTACTGGTACTATAACATATCTTTGATGCTCTTCGTCTAGAATTCAGGTGGCACAGTCATTAATTAAATAAATTTTCCCGTTTTCTGTTAGCGTAGGAGATAGTTATCTGTACTCGTGAATAAGCCTAGTTCATAAGCTTATTCATCAGCAGCTTCACCATTTATAGGAATCGTAAGGTTAAAGTGATACTAGGAAAAGATTAAGGAATTAAGTCGGCTGCATACTACAAGATAATCAAAAAGACAAGATTACAACAATGACACGTTATAACAATGGTGAAGTCGATACACGTTTTATAACAATGGCACAGCTTGACAGGATTTAATCCACAATAATTAAATTTGCATAAGTGTGGATTGAGGTAGTTTTGAACAAAGATCAAGGCGGTAGAAGTGTGATATGTTTAGAAATTGTCAATTCTATTGTAAAGCATGACCGTTTGTAGGAATCGTAAGGTTAAAGTGATACTAGGAAAAGATTGAGGAATTAAGACTGACACACACTACAAGATAAGAACAAAGATAAGATATTACAACGGCACAAACACACATATTAACACATAAGGTCAATCATTGAGTGACACAAAAGATCAAATCTATTAACGACATAGATCTTTCAAAAATGGTTCGATGTTGTGAGTTCAACATGGATGCTTAGTGAAATGTGAAAGATGTGTTTGTGGAAAGGATGAACAGGAGACAAAAGAAAGTATGGATTTGTAGATAATGTGATATTTTGTTAGACTATGAGTTGGTGAATGCAAACAGACTGAAGGAATGAAAGTTAGCATAAATGTAAGAAACAGAATGGAACTTAGCATAAATGAAAGGAACAGAATGTGAGACTGAAGGAGTGAAAGAATGCAGGAATAAAAAAAACAAGAGAAGTGATTTGAAAGCAAATGGAAGTAGGAATCAGGAAATGGAAGTAAGGTATGGAAGAATGAGAGGGAGCTAGACTATAGGATCAATTGAGTGAAATTGCTGGAATGCAAGATTTGAAGAAAGAGTTGTTCGTTATGAAATGAGGAGTATGTAAAGTGATATTAGATGTTTAGTGGAAACAAATGAAAGAGCGCAAAAGGATAAAATGAGAAAAAAAAAGAAGAGAAAATGAGGTGATGAATGACTCAAGAATAGCAGTATATACAGATTCCATTATTAAAGGATTGGTTAATGAAAGAGTCCATAAGGTCTGCTTTCCAGAAGGGAGAATGAGCAAGATATTTTCATGCTTTGGATATTTAAAGGAAATGAGCAAGAGCATAACTGATGATTGTGAGAACAAATGATTTAGTTGGACATAAGGAGAATGTAAGGTGGATATCAGAAGCTTATTGAGGAGATTGAAAGATAACAATATAGTGGGTAGGGTTGTCATTGTATTGCCAAGGTATGACAATGATGAGTTGAGATGGAGAGCCAGAATCATGAATTGTGTGCTGGTAGAGCTTTGTGAGGAAATGGGAGTGCAGTTTGTGGATGTATGACGTGTATTTGAGGGAAGAATGGAATTATACAAACATAACTGATTGCATTTCAATGGCTTTGGAGTTAGTGAACTGGTGAAACTGTAGATAAATGGAAGTCTAGCAACAGTTTCACTGGTTTTTGTCTTGCATCAGTATGTGATGAAGCAAGAGATCATAAGTAAGAGTGAATTGAATGATCAGGAGAGCGGTACAAAGAGACTGAAGTGCTTGGCAATGGAAACCATGGTAGTGTAAGACATGAGGAGAAAATGGCAATGCAAGAGGAACAGAGAAATGAGGTTGGGGGTGGGCAGAGCCTGAGTGGACAGGGAGACATGGCATAGGGAGAGTGGATGTTGTAGGTAGCAGTGAATTTATGTATGGGGATGATCAGCATAGAAATGGAATAAATTGGGATGTGAGTGGGGTAGTCAAGACTGAGCAGATATATGTGTAAGCGGTAATAAAGGTGATTGGGTAGGGTCAGGTGTGGATAAACTGCTGTTATTTTATTTCTATTTTTATTTGTTGAAGGTCTTCAGTTATCATCAGCTGTATCCCACATCCTCTCCTATTAACTTTGTCCTTCCTGAAAATATAGTACCATTTATATGTTATCCCTGTAACAGTATCATTTGTCAACCAGATCTCGCTGTTATTTATCTGGTCTGAGACCAACTGCTTGAAGGAATGATGAAAGATCTTTTTAGGTTACTAGTTTCTTTGAATGTCAAAGTTTTTAGAATAGCAATGATAGCTTTTTGAACTTTTATTTTTGAAGTGAATGTGTGGCTGGTAAAACACTTTTACAGGTGCTAATAAAAGGTAAATATATGGGCTCCAGAGTCAAGTTCATGCCTTTTATGAAGGTGTGCAGAAAAGTTGTGGTAATCACTATGAAGGAACTGAGATAGAACCATGGAACTTACACAGTATTCTACATTAAAAAAAAAAATTAACAGCCTATTTTTCTACCCACTGCAGGATGAAGATCTCTCCCATTGCAGGAAGTTTTGAGTCTACTATTCCCATGGTGTCCCAGTTCATACTGGGAGAAGACAATCACAAACATCCATGCCTATGCGGGAATTCGAACCCGCAGCCTCTTGGTTGGAGAGCGGACATGCTAACCACTCAGCCAACCAGGCCACTAGTATTTTACATATTCCCCACGAAGTATTATGCTTTTGTTACAACACTGCATCATTTGCAATACTCTAAGGGGAAAAAAAAAGCCTTGTTGCACAAACCAGTTCTCAGCAGATATGACTTCATTTGTGGTAATTTTTGTTCCTTTCAAGTGTTTCTTTAAATTTGGGAATAGGAAGTAGTCAGATGGGGCCAGGTCTGGTGAATAGGGTGGGTGAAGCAGACATTGAAAGCCCAAGTTGTGTATTGATTGTTGGGTTTTCATGAGCAGTGTGAGCATGTGTGTGTTTTTTTTGCAAAAGCAACATGCCTTTGCTCAGTTTCCCATGGCGTTTTTCCTTTTGTACTTCCTTCAATTCCTTCAGAGCTGTTGAGTAAACTGCTGCTGTAACCGTTCTTTTTTTTTTTTTTTTTTTTTTTTTTTTTGTACTTGGTAAGGATTACACCATCCACATCCCAAAAGACAATGGCAAGAACCTTCCCGGCTGACTTTTGTGTTCAAAACTTCTTTGGCCATGGAGAACCTTAGTGTCTCCACTCCATTGACTATTGTTTGGTCTCTGGGTCATAGTGATGAAGCCATGTTTCATCAACAGTCACAATCTTCTTCTTCTGCAGCTTGTCCCACTTAAGTGGGGTCGCTGTTAATTGATGAGTCTCCTCCACATCCTCCTGTCTTGGGCTGTCACTACTTTCAAGTTCTTCATCCTCAAGTCCTCTTCTACCATCTCTTCTTTGGTCATCCACGCTTCCTCCTTCCTTGCATGACCTTTCTTCCCACATATTCGTCCTCCCTCCTCATCACATGACCAAAGCATCTCAACTTTGCCTCCTGTATCTTTGCTCCTAAGTTCGTAACTTTCACTGTTCCCCTCACATAGTAATTTCTCAGACGATCCTTTCTGGTCACACCGCACATCCATCTAAGCATTCTCATCTCTGCTACCTCCATCCTGCTGATGTTATTTTTCCTCAGGGGCCACAGTTTCTATAGCATACGTCATAGCTGGCCTCACTATTGTTCTATAGATTTTGCCTTTCAGATTGATCGGCACCCTCTTATCGCATAGCACTCCAGCCATCTCTCAACAGTTCCTCCAACCTGCTTGTATCCTGCATCCCACTTCCTTCTCAGCCCCCCTCCATCTTCTTCCACTGTTGAACCTAAGTATCTAAAGTCCCTCACCTTCCTGATGACATTTCCTTCCAGCTCCAGATCAGTCTTCTGGCCACCATCCACTTTGCAACACATATACTCAGTCTCATACCTCTCTCTTCCAGTACTTTTCCTCCATCTTTCCAGTTTAGCTGCCAATTCTCCTCTTGAATCTGCACACAGCAAGATGTCATCTGCATACAACATTATCCAACGTACATCTTCTCTCACCTTCTCCATCACATCACAATATTAAACAGAAACAGACTTAATGCTGACCCTTGATGCAAGCTAACTGTTACTTGAAAACTTTTTGTCTGTTCCAGACAGGTCCGAACTCTTGTCTTCACATTTCTGTACATCTCCTGCACGAGCCTGACATATTTTTCGGTACTTCTTCTCCCTCAGACACCTCCAGACTTCTTGCCTTGGCACCCTATTGTATGCTTTCTCCAGAACAATAAACACCAGATGTAGGTCCCATTGTTTCTCTCGAAACTTTTCCATCATCTGTCGTAACCCAAAGATAACATCTGTCATTGATCTACCAGGCATGAAGCCAAATTGTTCCTTTGCAATCTTCACCTCCTTCCTCAATCTTCCATCAAGAACCCTTTCTAGGATTTTCATTGTGTGGGACATCAACTTTATTCCTCTGTAATTCTTACAGTCTTGTGCATCCCCCCTTTACCCTTATAGATGGGGGACAAGAGTACTTTCCCTCCATTCCTCGGGTATATTTTTCTGTTGGCAAACTTTCATGAACAGGTCCCACAGCAGGTCAATTCCCTCTTCTACCAACGCCTTCCATGCCTCCTCTGGAATCCTCAAAAAGGGCTCACCGATTTTCCATTCTTCATCCTCTTCATGGCCTCCTTCACTTCCAGTCTACTGATGTTCTGCACCATCCCCTCAGCAGACTTCCCATCTTCCCTGTGAGTCCTTGCATTTTCCTCATTGAAAAGTCCCACAAAGTATATTCTTCATCTGTTTCTTATGTCCACATCCCTCCATAATACTCTTCCTTCAGCGTCTTTGATCTGCCTCACATGGAAGATGTCTTTTGCTGCTTTATTTCTACCTTTTGCTAGTTGGTAAATTTTTCTCTGTACTTTCTTTGTTCCATCAACAGTTACAATATGAGCCAAAAAATTTGCACCTGATTTCTCAAAATGGCCCAAAATCCCTTGAGATGACAGCACATGTTCTCTCTTTTGGTCGGCATTCAAACATTTGGGACCCACTTTTCTGAGAGCTTCTCCATGTCTAGATGTTGGTGGATAATGACTCTAACTCATTTCTGGATATCAAATGCCCCCAGAGTTTTTGCAATATTTTTGGCTAGTATTCGTCTATCATTAAGGATCATGGTATGCACTGCATTGATGTTTTCAAGTGTGATCGCTGTGGATTGTCTTCCTGACTTGGGGCATCTGTTGTCTCAGGATGCCCAGTTTTAAACTTGGGCACCCATCTGGCAACTGTTGGATATACTGGGACACAGTTCCCTAAAGTTCCATACAAAGTTTGGTGAATCTCAGTTGCGGACTTTTCTTGCAGCACAAAAACTTGATGATGGCCTGTACCTCTGTCTTTGAATTTCTTCAAAACTTCTGTTCCTTAAAAGAAAAAGAACAAATTATTACAATTTGATGAAACATGGAGGTTAAAGGGTTTTAAGATATGTTCTTTCTTATGGTTATATTAGTTGCTTTAATATCATTTTTGTTCTAGGTGTTTATCAGAACTTTTCAGCTCCCCCCCCCCCCTCCATACATCTTGCAATTCATCATGTCAACTCATTCTGATGGTTTGTATTTTTGTGAGTCCTTGATTACTTTCAGAACTTGTTTTAGTTTCAAAGGCAAACATTTTTTACCTATTTGGTATAAAATAATAATGGATATTTATATAATTTATATTATTGATTTTCATTGCCAATTTGAAATATTGTATGCTTATTTCTTCACAAATTGAATTTCTTTAATAATCTACTTTTTTTTTTTTAGTTCACCAAGCAGCCAATTATTGATACATATACTGCTTTCATTAACAATTGGAAGTCAGCAAAGGAAGCAATTAAATTAGCTACTCAAGCAAAACCAGCTTTTGCAAAATTTTTAGAGGTAAGTTACCCCCCCCCCCCCTGAAAATATAGCACATGTAATTTCATTTTCCTTAAGTTATAATATTATTGTTATTTTCCTCTGTGGAGTTGTGACTGATCATATGAGATTCTAACTTTTACATTTTGCCCATAGATGTATGAATTAAACTTATTTAATGCCACTACATTCAAAGCCCAATCTAACAATGCATTCTACTTACTAAAATTACCCCTGGGCAATTTTAGTAAGTAGAATGCAAATCACCTTACCTGCAGCATTGACTAATGCATGATAATGATACCTCTCCCACCATCTGCTGCCTTGTGGAAAAAACTTTTCTAATTAACTGCAGCTTCCTCTCAGTAACACATCAGCAATCTTCCTCTCAGCATTTTTGCCTGTTGCTTTCTATTTCAAAATGCTGCAATTCACATTTTCTTCATTTATTCTTTCATGCTGAAAAATGAATGTTTCAGAAAATGATAGATCTTCCTCCACGATTATTCATACCCCTCTTTTCCACTGAACTGCTGCTCACATCCACAAATTTCACCCTTGCTGAGTTTAATTAGTTGTTCTCTGTTCAATCACAGAAAGTAGTTTGTTTAGTTATCTCCATTCTGTCACGAATATGACCGGTTTCTTTCCTTTACCTCCTCTGTGAACTATGTTGTAGTTAATGATTAGTTAAGTTGGAATATGTAGTTCTTTCACTTTTTCAAGAATATGTTAAAACTCAGTTAATCACTAACTATATTGCATTGTATCTACATTGTAAGAAATGGGTAAGAGTGTGTATGTGTGTGTGTGTGTGGGGGGAGACCCATAGCAGTTCCATCTATCTGTTTATGTTCTTCCAAGAAAAATATCCAGAATTAAAGGCAAAGGAAAAGAGATGTAAAATATCAGGAGGAAAAATGTCTTTTAAGAGTTTAAGATGTCATTCAAGGGAATATTGGTAAACAGCGAGGTGATGTCAAATCTAACCAAGAAATTTTTTTTTTAATGTTAGATTTTCAATAGAAGTTTTAGAAAATGGGTAGGTTTTTTTTCTTACATGGGATGTGGTATGATTAGTGAAGTGAGAGGGGTAAGAGAGTTTGCTAGCTCTTTTGATAATTTGATTTGTAGCATGGAGAATCAGTGGCATCTTACTATAGGTCTTAGGTGAGAATTGGGTTTATGGATTTTTGGTTAACCATATATCCCAGGGTTGTGATGAGGGGGAGGATGAGAACTAAAGTTTTGCAATTTTAAATGGATGTTGTTAATACAAAATGGATATATAAAATGCTCTTGCTATATTACTGACTATAATAAATTTAGTTTAATCCTTTATCCAAGTGTGAGCAAACAAAGTTTGCACCTGAAAGTATCTTCAGGACTAGGGTAAGATGGTACTACACCGGGCAACTCGTTGCAAAGGTGGAGCAAGCTGACATCACTCCTATCTCAGTATCTCCCATAATGCAAAACACATCTCCTTGTGGATATGTATAATGTTATGCATTAAGGGAAGGACCACTACCCAGACTTAGTGTTGTACCACCTTACCCCAGTCCTGAAGATACTTTCAGGTGCAAACTTTGTTTGCTCACACTTGGATGAAGGATTAAACTAAATTTATTATAGTCTAACCAAGTAAAAAATAAACTTTTAACATTTTTATATACTTACTAGTTTGGCACTTCATTCCTGCTATCTCTAACCTAAAGAAAACCTTTTCAGCATTTCACAGAAACCAGTCTGCACTTATTTTAAGCAAATGTAAAAATATTTCTTTTGTCCATCGAACCTTTCACTTGCTTGTTAATATATTTTAAACTAGGTGATTTTTATTGCTGGTATTAGAACACCATATTACTTTTTTGGAAGCCTGAAAGTGACTTGAAAATGTACCATGTTTGGTTTCTAGAAGTACACTCTGGGATTGATGATTCCTTTGTCACTGTATTGGCATGTTGTAGTTTTAACACTTCTTGTGGATGAGATTGTAATAAAAAAACTTTTCAACCTTTTATGGTCATGATTACCATTTAAAAAAAATGCATTGGATATTTTCCACAGGCATCCCACTATGTGAAACTTAATTGCTTGCAAACATGCTGGCCAGCAGTTGAGCCATGTTTGAGTCATATCCCAGTGTGTGCATTCCTGGTAATAACTTTTCTATAAAAGTGAAGACATAATATGGAAGCTTATCTCCATCATTCTGTAAAGTGAATGCTGACCACCATGTTATCATGAAAGAAAGAAAGAAATGCTTGCATTTGTGCATGATATATGCTGTCAAATCCAAAAGGAGTCTCAGATCTATGATCGACTAGATATGCCCAGATTGACAAGTAAAAACAATCTGGAATAAAATCCAGAAAATGAAGGGAGAAATTCCATACCCCCTTCCCCACTTTCAATCCTGGAACATAATAGATGCATAATTACAGATCTAAAATAATAATAATTATCATTATTATTACTTTCTGTTTCTGTAACCAGGAGATCAAATCCGTGCATAAGAATATGAGGCCTGATCAAGGCTTTATACAATAGAACCATAATCTCTTTTTCTGCATGTTAACTTCCTCTGCATCATTACCATAATCTGATGTGATCTTCACGACTTGTGCAATACAATGTCTGAATAGATCCTTGTCCATCACCCACAGGTCTCTTCTCTCCTCAACTTCCTCCAAAATTCCCATTGTTGCTTACCAAATTTCAGAATCTTACATACTTTGGCATTTGAACTAACAATTCCATATTGTTACCATTCATACAATCTATTCAAGTCCTCCTGTAAGGCCACAACATTTGCTGGATTCCCCATCACTCTCCTCAGTTTTGCATCATCTACAACCAGTTGTATATCACCAGTTAAACTCATTCGAATATCATTAATTGCAAACTAAATAAAAATTATCCCAAAACAGACTCCTGCAGCACTTCACTAGTGACTTTCCTCTTCTGGGAATACTGCATCCCTACACCTATCAGCTGTTGCCTATCCCACTAACTAATCTATCATCTAATCCCAACTGCTCCTGTGTAATTAGCAATTTGTTTTGCAGCAATCTATCAAAAGCTTTTGCAAAATCTTAGTATATCACTGTATATGCATTTCCTTTGTCCATTACGAGGGTGGTCTGAAAAGTTCTCGGCCTCGACCATAGATGGCAACACTGTTGGCAAGATTTTTTTTTTTTTTTAAGTTGGTACATCTGTCATAAGCATCTGTGTGAAATTACAAGTCATTCTATCAAGTACTTTGTTTTATACATCTGTTCTGAAGCAAAAGTGTTGTTTGTATCCCTTGAAATGGATAAAATTGAGTATTGTGGGGTTATAAAATTCTTTGTAAAATAAGATTTAACATCAAATGAAATTCATTCGAAGTTCATAAAAGTTTATGGGCACTCTTCTCCTTCATTTTCGACAATTAACAAATGGGCTTTTTTAAACCGAGTGTAAACATGGTCGTACCAACCTTTAAGATGATCCACGTGAAGGAATTCCAAAAAGTATAACAACACCAGAAATCAATGTATGGTATTGGATGACCGGAGAGTCAAAGTGCGTGAAATTGCTGAGACTGTAGGCATTTCAAAAGAACGTGTAGGATATATTTTGATATGTAGCCAGCAAAAGAAAGAATGATTATGGAAGGATGACATTGATTGGAGAAAATGGTATAAAGACAGCTGTTGCAGAATGTGTGGTGGAGATACTTAATGAGCAGTTCATAAAGATCTTTCAATCTTGTGAATGTGACTTCATGGAGAGATTGAGAGCAGTTGATGATGGGGATGAGAGACTGACTGTAAGTGAGCAAGAGGTGTTTGGGTAGTTGAGTAAACTAGATGTAAATAAGGTTGTGGGACTTGATAATATATCACTGTGTATTCTGAAGGAATGTCCCAGAAAGTTGACACCTGCCTTGACATATTTTTTAATACAAGTCTTGCACTGGGTCAAGTTCCTAAAGAGTGGAAGGAGGGCAAGATTGTGCCACTTCATAAAGGAGGTGATCGAACTCAAGCATCAAACTATAGGCTTATCTCTGTGTCAGGTGTTGTGGTTAAGTTGTTGGAGAAGCTTGTGAGAACTAAGATCCATAGTTGGGTTGACAACAATGGTATAATCTTTGATGGACAGCATGGATTTGCTAAAGGGAGGTCATGTTTTAGTAATCTACTTACTTATTACAATAAAGCAACTGCTTCCTTGGACAATGGAGAAGGATACACAGTAATATACTTGGATTTTGCAAAAGCTTTTGATAGAGTGCCTCATGTTGACAGTCAAACTAGAGCAGATGCGGTTGGATATTAGATTAGTGCATTGGATTGGAGACTGGCTATCTGATAGGTATCAACAAGTTGTGTATGGGGGGTGCGATATCCAGGAAAAGGAAAGTCACTATTGGAGTGCCTCAGGGGTCTGTTTTAGGGCCATTACTATTTAACTTGTATATTAATGATATTGGCGAAGATTTGAATGGAGATATTCAGTTGTTTGCAGATGATGCAAAGTTGGGACGAACCATAAAGAGTAGTGAATATGTTGTGGCCTTGCAAGAATACTTGAATAAATTGAGTGATTGGGCAAGCAGATGGGGATGCGAGTTCAATGTTGCAAAATGTAACGTTTTAAAATTTGGAAAACAAAGATGGGATGCAGAATTTATGCTTGGTGAGAATATATTGTTAGAGGTAGAGGAAATAAGAGATCTGGGGGTGATAGTGGATAAGGATCTAAAATTCAGGGGACACATTGCCAAAATTGTGAAGACAACACAAAGGCTTCTGGGAATGATGCGGAGGACACTGACATGTAGAAGTAGGGAGATTCTTGTTCCATTGTATAAGGCTTTGATTAGGCCACACATTGACTATTGTGCCCAGATTTGGTCACTGGGTTTTCAGAAGGATGAAGAGATGTTGGAAAGGATCCAAAGGCGACTGACTAAGGTAGTTTCTGACCTCTGGAATGTTGAGTATGAGGAAAGATTGAGAAGATGTAATTTGCAGAGTCTGGTGGAGAGGAGGAAGAGGGGAGATATGATAGAGACCTACAAGTTGGTAAGGGGTTGTTATAAGATCAATGGTGGAGTAGTTCTACAGAGAATAGTGGGTGATCAGGGGAAAACCAGAGGTCATCCCTGGAAACTGTATAAAGAGGGTGTGAGTAGGGGAGTGAGAGGCAGGTTTTTTTTTCGTGCAGAGTTGTGAATGATTGGAATGCCTTGCCTGAGAGTGTGGTGTCTGCAAGGAGTTTGAGTGTGTTTAAGACATGGTATGATGAGATGTATGTATGATAAAAGGACCTCCCAGATGAGTCTTTGACTCCATGAGATCTTGGGGTAATAATAATAATATTTTGCATGAATAATTGCAAATGAAAAAGCGTTGCACAAGATGGGTGCTACACTTGCTCACAGCAGTTTCAAAAATGAAAATCTCATGGAAATCTCTGAACAGTGCATTTTAACAAGAATAAAACTGATTTTGTGTGTTGATTTATTACTATGGATGAGACTTAGATTCAGCATTAGACACCAGAATCCAAACAGCAGTCAAAACAGTGGACAGAAGCCGGTTGTCCAATGCCAAAGAAGTCAGTTCCATCAGCAGGAAAGGACATGGCTTCGGTGTTTTGGGATGCTAAAAGCACTTTGTTTATTAATTATCTTGAAAAGGGTAAAACAATAACCGGGGAATATTATTCTGATTTTTTAACCAGGCTAGACGAAAACATTCGTGAGAAAAGACCCGGTTTGCAGAAGAAAAAATAGTCTTTCAGGACAATGCACCCTACCCACAAAGGTGCTTTGGTAATGGGAAAATTAAGGGATCTGCACTGTGAATTGTTGGAACATCTACCCTATTCCCCAGATTAGGCCCCTCTGATTTCTATCTCTTCCCAAAACTAAAGCTCTTCCTTGCTGGTTAGCGTTTTTCTTCGAATCAAGAGGTGATTGCAGCTGTAGAGGGGTATTTTGCAGATCTTACTGAGAAACTACTACAGGGATAATTTTTTCATTGTTAGGCAGAGAACTTTTCAGACCACCCTCACACATTTTTATGTAACTAAGTTGTTAAGCATGACCTCCCTTAAAAAACCCATGCTAACAAGAGCACAGAATACCAAACCCACTTTTGTATCCTGACTCTCATCTAGCTCTCCAATATCTTAACTACAACTCCAGATATACAGATTAGCCTATAACATATCTAAGCCAGACTTTGGATTTTAAAGTAAAACATTCTAGAGCACATTGCTCAAAAGCTTCCATATAAAAGTTAGCAATTGGCAGGATAATGGTGAGTCCATGACTGTGTCTTCTTTTTGCCAGTAAAAAGTATTTTGCCATGCAAAATAACCAGAACGTAGTACATGGGCAAAGGGTGCCGTGATATCTAAGCCTAGCCTGGCCTAGATATGTTGATGATGTTTTTGTTATCTGGTCCCATGGCTGCCAGTCATTAGACATTTTCCTTAGCCATCTAAACAAACAAGACAAATGCATACAATTCACATTGAAATTGAAAGTCAGAGCACACTTCCTTTTCTAGATACCCTTGTCACACATATTCCATCTGTCAGTCTTTCCTTCACTGGTTACTGTAAGCCTACACATACCAATACACACATGCACACTCTTAACACACCACCCAATACAAAAATTACATGAAATTAACTCACTTAAAAACAGGGTTTGTTTTAAAGATTTATCCAGTGAGCAAGCACTTAAACATTAATTAAAAGTTATCAGCAACACTTTCCTGAAAAACAGCTATAGCAAAAATACTATCAACAAACTTCTTCACAAGTCTCCACTTATAAACAAAAATAAATTAGATTATTATGAAAGAACAATATTTATGAATAAATTAAAATGTAGGAACCATTAGTTTATAAGGGAATTGTGAGGAGGTGAATAGTCTATTACAGAACCTTAATGTGAATACATCTGTGGGATTGGATCGTATACTGGCACAGGTCTTATGTGAAGTGGCTAAAGAATTATCAGTGCCCTTGACCATGTTGTTTAATCTGAGTCTCGGGTCTGGTTTAGTCCTGAAGGTGTGGAAAGAGGGGTAAATACTTCCACTGCATGAAGGAGGATCCAAGACTACTGTTGCAAATTACCGACAGATCAGCATATCAGGTTGTCATCCTGATATGTTGATCGGTTGAAGATTTGTGGGTTGCAGAAATTGGTTGATTGGCGGAGGAGGGGGGGATATGATTGAGACATTCAAATTACTGAAGGGTTTCTATAAAATTAATTCATAAGATATTTTTGAGAACAGGGCTGGTTGTGGGAGGACTAGGGGACATCCATGGAAGCTGGGCAAGAGTGTGGTTAGTAAGGGTGTTAGAGCTGGGTTCTTTACTTTTAGCGTGCTGAATAAGTGGAATAAGCTGCCAGAGTCTGTAGTGGGTGCTGTGACAGTGAATGAGTTTAAGGCAAGGTATTATCAGATACTGTGTGAATGTCGAATAGTTGTGATGAACATGATTTGGGGCCTCCCTCGATGAGTCTAAGGACTCCCTGGAGTTGCACGTAATAATAATATTAAGGTCATCATCTGGAGCGCGCGCGCACACACACACACACACACACAAGACAAGCTATATTATATTTCAAGCAGTATGCTAAAGTGACAATGATATATCAACCATTATTCTACTGGCCTGACCTCTAGTGGGAAAAAACACTATAGCCTCTTCATAACATTTATTAATACTTTTTTAACAGCAAAACTGGTGGCCTAAATTAATATAATGTACACTTATGTGAAATTACTGAAGTTCAGATCCTAGATTATTACAGTTCTAATTATAAGTAACTCTTAGATCAAAAGTTTATGTGGGGAGAATATGTGCCATCCATATTCTTGGAATTTTTAGACCACCATTATTGTTAAGATTAGAGTGGTTGATAAGAATTTCACAGGTCTCTTTCAATTTACACTCATACCACATTTTGGTGTGATGTAAAGAACAGGTGCCTTTCCAGTTAATTCTATGGAGAGTATTCAAGGCATGATCAGAAATCAGAAAAGCCAGATTTTACTATAGTTATTAAATTTAATGTGCCGTTTATGTTCCTTTTTTTTGGATAGGAATTTTGCATCCTTTTTCATCTATATAGTGTAAATTTACAGATGCAATGAATATGGTATACTCCAAGGAAGATCAGTGGAGAAAGCGAATCCTTGGAGGAGGTGAATAAGTTCTTTAATTTTTCATGAGATTTAAAGGTGGCACTAAGGTTCTATTTCTGTAGTATTCTGTTAATTTTATCTGATATCTCTTTAATGTAAAGAATGGCTACAGTTTTATTATTATTATTATTATGGGCGACTCCAGGGAGTCCTTAGACTCATCGAGGGAGGCCCTAAAAATCATGTCCACACAACTATACGACATTCTCACAGTATCTATCATACCTTGCCTTGAACTCACTCACTGTCATAGCACCCACAACAGACTCTGGCAGCTTATGCCACTCATTTACCACTCTAAAAGTAAAGAACCCAGCTCTAACACCCTTGCTAACCACACTCTTGCCCAGCTTCCATAGGTGACCCCTAGTTCTCCCACCACCAGTCCTGTTCTCAAAAATATCCTCTGAATTAATCCTATAGAAACCCTTTAGCAATTTGAATGTCTCAATCATATCCCCCCCTTTTCCGCCTATCAACCAATTTCTGCAACCCACAAATGTTCTCATAAGGTTCATTCCATAGACCTGCTATCATCTTGGTCACTTGCCTCTGGATCCTCTCAACCTCCTCCCCATCAAGAAGAAACCTAGGTGACCAAATCTGGGCACAGTAGTCGAGATGGAGTCTTATCAAGGCTCGATACAGAGGAACAGTAACATGCTTGTCTGCTCGTCATCGTATTCTTCAGTAACCAAGTGATTTGATGAGCTGATTTGGCCACTTTTGCAATGTGCCCCCTAAACTTCAACTCTTTATCCTACAACACTCCTAAAATCTCTTGTCAGCCATGTTTCACTAATACCAACAACCTGTGGCCTGGAGGTGCCAATCAAGGCCAAAAACTCCTCCTTCTTGTTCCTAATACTCCTGGCATTAGTGTACATGAATTGCAGAAGCCCGTTAGTCCCATCCCTACTTTGATGCCTTATACTAACTATCCCATTGTGATTTGTTGTCCTTCGTACTCGCTCGGGCATATTATACTCATTCATACACTCAACTGCCTCCCTAAAGTCTGCATATCTACTCCCCCCCCCTTAATAAATCTAGTTTCCCTGAGTCTGTACTTCCACTTCATCAACACTTTTTCAACCCACCGTACACCAAATCCATTCAAATGTAAACCATCCTCTTATATAAATCCTTTCGCCCATCGAACTCACTCCACACACCCACAAATTCCACACTACTCTCCAAGTCATTGGCAATTATGGCCCTCCTCCTAAACACTTCACTGTCATACCGCGGCAAAATACTCAACATCCTAAATCTCTCACTCTTCTCTTTTGCTACCTCAAGTAATTCCCTCACATCCTCCATCATTTTCATTTTGTCTTCTTTCAAATCATTTGTTCCTGCCACGACTACATTTCTTTCACCCTCTGTTTTTGTGCTCTAATAGACTCGCTGACGTCCTTTATGTTCACACCCAGTTGGTACGATTTCATCAAACTCTCAACTATCACACCTCTTAATAACAGATCTCCATACAGCACTCGCTCCTTCATTTTGTTTATGTTTACGAACATTCTCTTATTTTTTGTATCAGACTTTTGCCGTTTATTAGTTGGTACGTTCGGTACACATTTTTGCATACGCTCCAGTTGCCGTTTTGCTCTATGTATTGCTCTGCTCAACCATGCGATCTCACTACTTGCATCTATCTCACCGTTTTCATTATCATTTAAATCATCGATTCGTTCTGTATTTCTACCTTCGTTTACACTTTCAACATCGCTCTCACACCTATCTGGTACTACCTCGCAATTTCTTATCACATCACTATTTTCTATATTCTGACTTTCTTTAACGATATCACTCTCGCCACCCGAAACACACTTTAGATTCTCATTCTCCTTACACTTTCTAAAAAATAACACAGAAAACACAAAAATCACACAGACACACTAAGATACGAAAAGCAACAATACTACGTAAAATTCTAGTAAAATTGCCAATGATAACATAAAATACTACTGATCTTTTCAGGAGCTCTCGACAAGCCAACAATCATATCAGTGCAACACCTACCGATCAGTGCGATACCTACCGAATATGAAGGTCGAAACAGAGGGAGGGGTCAAGGCCTCCCCCCCCCCCCCAAAAAAAAAAGAAAAAGTTAAAAAACACTAGAAAAATTTCCAAAATACTTTTCCTAATTAAAATTCAGTTTTTATTTATGTGTGTCATGTCTTCTATTTCAAAAATGCTTATGAATTAGGGGTCACATAAGGTGAGAGAACCCTATAGCATGTTTCTCAACCTATGGTCCGCGATGATGGGACAAGTGGTCCACAGGCTTAAATTAACCAAATAAATCTATATATTTTAATCATCCAAACAAAAAAAATTAAAATTGAATAAGTAAGTAAAAATTATTAAAATAAAATGAAAACTTAAAAAACAACAACAACAAAAAATAGCAGCAGAATGTTCATTCGTGAACATTCTGCCATTATTTTAATTTGTAGCGGCAGAATGACAAGTAATAAAAGAGGGGTGAAGTGAAAAACAATATGGTTTTATTGCTTCCACCTTCCCTTGCTGTTTTGTCAGATTTGAAGTGAACATGTGTTATCCACATGACCACATTTCAACCGATTGCTTGTTGTTTATTGATTTTTATTGTTGAAGGTTTTCCTCCTTCAACCAAGGCTCAATATATCTTCAGAAGTGCTAAGTAATACTTAGACAAAATGTGTTGTAACTCCAGCATTTATATATTTTTCGGAAATCGTGCGAAAAGCAAGCTGACAATTGAGTTGAAATGCTAACTCTCTTCAACCGAATTCCAGTAATATGTGAAACTGCCATAACAGCATTCACTATATATATATATGTATATCTTAGTTTTAACACATTTACGAATTTTAAACAGTTTTGGTTGAATTTTATTGCTGCCAAGCGAACTCACACAATCTAATTAATAACAATAGCTTTTAGTTAGATACTGTGTTTGCCAGTGCAACATATGGTTTAGCTTGAGTCTATATATACAGCATAGTTTCTGTATGAGGGGACATGTGATTTATTAATTAGTGTCGTTTTTATCCCAGTTGTCTCTAATTGCACTATTTGTTGAGAAATATATTACACAGACTGCTTATACCTTATTCACTGACATAATAAAAGTACTTATTTTTCTTGACTTTGCAATATAGTGTTTATTGGGGGAGGGCGTGTTGTTTACTGCAGGAGCAAGTTACTATTGCCCTGCTCTGAACGTGTTTCAGCTTTTTTTTTTTTCATTTGCAAAGTATATGCGAAACTTTTTAATTTCTTTTTTCGAAAAGTAAAATCAAGGGTGAGAGTTATATGCGAGTAAGTAAGGTATTTCTATTATGGATAAGTACGTTGGTACCTTCTTTAAACGGAAAAATATCTTGAATGACAGTGATAATACAAAACGATTTTGTAATGACACTTTGTGTGTAGTTTCTGAAGAGAAGGAGGTCTGTAACGAATCCACAGAAACACAGAATTCCCATCAGTTGCAATGCGATAATATTATATTATTATTATTATTATTATGGGCAACTCCAGGGGTCCTTAGACTCATCGAGGGAGGCCCCAAATCATGTTCATCACAACTATTTGACATTCACATAGTATCTATCATACCTCGCCTTAAACTCATTCGCTGTCGCCTCACCCACCACAGACTCTGGCAGCCCATTCCACTCATTCACCACTCTAAAAGTAAAGAACCCAGCTTTAACACCCTTATTAACCACTCTGTTGCCCAGCTTCCATGGATGTCCCCTAGTCCTCCCACAACCAGCCCTGTTCTCAAAAATATCTTCTGAATTAATTTTATAGAAACCCTTCAGTAATTTGAATGTCTCAATCGTATCTCCCCTCCTCTGCCTATCAACCAATTTCTGCAACCCACTAATCCTCAACCTGTTCTCATAAGGTTCATTCCATAGACCTGCTATCATCTTGGTCACTCGCCTCTGGATCCTCTCAACCTCCTCCCCATCAAGAAGAAACCTAGGTGACCAAATCTGGGCACAGTAGTCGAGATGGGGTCTTATCAAGGCTCGATACAGTGGAACAATAACATGCTTATCTGCTCGTCAACGTATTCTTCAGTAACCAAGTGATTTGATGAGCTGATTTGGCCAGTTTTGCAATGTGCCCACCAAACTATAACTCCTTATCCACCAACACTCCTAAATCTCTTGCCTCATCAATTTCCTGGAGTACAGTCCCACCAATGTAGTAAACTGCTACTGATCTTTTCACCCCAAAATGTATAACCTTACATTTTGCCACATTAAATCTGGGCACAGTAGTCGAGATGGGGTCTTATCAAGGCTCGATACAGTGGAACAATAACATGCTTATCTGCTCGTCAACGTATTCTTCAGTAACCAAGTGATTTGATGAGCTGATTTGGCCAGTTTTGCAATGTGCCCACCAAACTATAACTCCTTATCCACCAACACTCCTAAATCTCTTGCCTCATCAATTTCCTGGAGTACAGTCCCACCAATGTAGTAAACTGCTACTGATCTTTTCACCCCAAAATGTATAACCTTACATTTTGCCACATTAAATTGACATCCATTCTCCTTAGCCCAGAACTCCATCCAAATCATCCTGCAAAATTTTGACGTCATCTGCATTCACTATTGCCCTACCCAACTTTGCATTATCTGCGAACAAATGAACTGTTTCTCTCAGATCCTTTCCTATATCATTAATGAACAAATTAAACAGCAGTGGTCCAAGAACAGATCCTTGTGGCACACGACTAGTCACAGGCCGTCTTTTGGACTCTACTCCTGAATAAACTACTCTCTGTAATTATCTCATAGAAGATGTATGAACTCCATTTCCTTTTTGCTACGTGCTATTTCCTCCTTCCAATTGATATCACCATAATTAAAATCTCCCATAGCTTCTAGTACCATCTAGATAATTTTCATGCCTTTAAAATGTTCTGTCCTTAGTCCAGTGATGATTGTGGTTATTTCTCTATTTTCATTAATTTTGCTGATTTCATTCTTATTCTTGATAGTTTGTTTTACCAATCTTAGTTTTGCGACAGAGTTAGTATCAGGAAATTCACACAGGAAATTCATGAACAATGAATTTTCTGTATGAGTTTTGTTTTTCCATTTTTTAATGCTTCAAGTGCAGATTTTGAGTCACTGTAGATGGTTATTCCTTCTGTAATGTTTATTACTAGATTAAAAAGAGAGAGAGAGAACTTGAGAGATGCTTGTATAGCTGTTAATTCACAAGGTGAAGTTTGAAGCTATTTTGCCAGTTGTGGATTTGATTTGCATTTCCTTGCCTCCAGGTAGAGTTAGAAAAACCTCTGCGCTTCCTCGAATTCTTCATCAGTTGATCCATCAATATCGGCAATGACATGGTTTAGATTATTTAAGTGATGTATGGTGTCAAGTCCTTTTTTTTTATTTTCATGCTGTGAATCCTTTTTTGAACAAGGTTCTAGTAGATTTAAGTTAATCTTTGTTTTTTGGTAGTACAGTGGAAAAGAATGGCTCTTTGCTTATTTCAATGGACAGGTGCTCTAAGTTGATCTGTTTTCTAATTTCATGATCATATTGAAAAGTAGATGATTCCTTTAGTCTAGATTTTCCTGTCCAGGTATCAAAAGTCCTGAATGATATGTGATCCTGTTGTTGGCTCTCGCTTCTGTTAGTGAATTTAACTGTGGAGAGTTTTCTTCTGTCTTCTGGTATGTGAAGTCCACATTGTTGTTCAGCTTTTAAATTATTTGTGGATGAGACTGCACCTATAATAATTTTTGCTGCTCTGGATCCTGCTCTGTCAAGTTTTTCTTTTGAGCTAGTAGAAGCTGGAACCCAGATTGCTGAAGCATATTCCTAGTGGGTTGTATGAGTGCCATATATGTAGTTTTGAGTGTCTTTCGTTTTACACTCCACTTTGTTCCACAAAGCCTTTTGATGATATTAAGCCTTTTAAGAGCTTTATTAGATATATTTGTAAGATGAGTTGTATATCTCAGTTCAGTATGTAGGGTTATGCCTAGGTATTTTGGTGACTCCCTTTTTCCTATTTTTGTATTATATGTTTTGATTTGGGGGTTATAATTGTGTCTATTTTTTCTGTCAGTGGCGAAGATACTCCGTTTTGATTTTTTGAGTTAATCTGTAATTTAAGTTCCTTTGCCCATCTTTCTAAGCCTTTTATTGATTTATTTAGGACTTTTTCAGATTGTTCAGAATTACTGCTTGTGTGCCAGATTGCTATATCATCTGCATAGCATGCTAGTTTTGTGTCATTTATTCATGTGAGGATGAATATTGTTCACATAAGTGAGAAATAGGAGTGGGCTTTAAACAGAACCTTATGGGACTCCAGCCCAAGTTCGATGCATGTCGGAATAAATTCCATAACGTTTACTTTAATTTTTCTTCCTTTCATGAAATCTGAAATCCAAATTAATGCATTCCCCCTTATTTCAGTATCATATGAAATTTTTATTAACTTTTGTCTACAAACAAGATTGAAGGCAGCTGTAAGATCAGAGATTGCTGTTGTCTTCTTTGGTGGTTTTTCTTGAAAGCCATCTATGACTGATTGGAAAAGATAATTGATCTTCTCTACTGTGTTGAGACCTGTATGCAGTCAGTGCCACACCATGGGCAGGAGGCGCCCTTGTGCAAAACATTTTTCAGCGCCCCCCATAAAATAAGTTTCCATGAAAAATTTTTGCAAAAAATTGTACTTTGTTAAAAATACAAAACAGTTTATATGCATACATAAAAATAAAAATTTTATTTAACAGTAGTAGAACATTGTAATCACTGAAATTCATTAATAAGGAATTTTTAATAATAAAACTTTTATTTTAATATTAAAAAAATATTACATAACAAAGATAATTTGGAGATATGCTTTTAACTATATAACAATTAGTATAAATGCAGATTTATTTTACATTATCCATCTTGCTTTAGCCACCACAAAATTTTTAATAATATCTTTAATGTCTAATGAATCCATAATATTATTTTCAATTGATATAATTGATAAATCCGTTAGTTGCTCTCCAGACATTGTTGACCGCAAATAATTTTTTATTAGTTTCAGTTTTGAAAAACTTCTTTCCCCTGATGTTACGGATATTGGTAATAAATAAATACGCATCACCATCGCAGTATTCGGAAACGTGTCGGTTAATTTATTTTCGTATATATAATTTAAAACATCCTGAGGAGCCAACTCTTTTTTCTTTTAATAAAACATTGCAAAGTTTTTAATTCCTCAAATAAAGTCATACCATCAATATCGCGATTGTTGGAATCTTCATTTAAGTGCAAATCTTTACAATGTTTCATTAAATCTTCATCGCTCCAATCTTTTAATTTCTTAATGTCTCTTATAACTTTAAAGTCCTCGCTATGTTGTTTTAAGAGTATGAATCTTTCCGTGACTGAAGTTATTGTCGTGTAGAAAATCGCAAAGAAAAAATTTATTTTAAAATTTTGTTTAGGATCATGCGTTGTCTCATCTGATACTTCATAACCAAACTTTTTTGTTTTTGTTCTTTTGCGAATGTCTGGAAAAATAGGATCAATATTAAGATCGTTTGCTACTTCTTTTGCAGTTCTAATAATATTTTCAAAATATTGGTCTGTTCGGTGAGTATTTAATTCTTGTATAACATAATCAAGATTTTCTGTAATTTTTCTTATATCAAATGTCGGATTCTGCATTATTTTGCTTGCAACATTTACGAGACTTAAGATTTCGTACCAAACATGAACAGAGCAAATAAATTTAAATGAATAAATCTTTGAAATTAAGATGTCTGCCTGAACTCTAGAATCGATATCTTTAGTTTCATCTTCCATAATATAAAAAACAGCCTGATTAATTTCCTTGATATTATTTTTAAGTGGCTTTATTGCTTTTACTCTACTTTCCCACACAATAATAGCAGAAAGTGATTTCAAATTTAAAACACGAATATGTTTTTTTTAATATAGCCAAATGCTTCACAGATATTGAAAAATAATTATATAATTCCTGTATTAGCATAAAAAATTTACAGTTTCACAGATATCTTAGCTGCATCATTAACTATCAAATTTAATGAATGAGCAGCACACGGAATAAAAAAAATCTTGAATTTATTTCAAGGATTTTTTTCTGCAGTCCATTATGTTTACCTCGCATATTTGAACAGATAACATAAGCTTGGCCGCGTAAATCAGAAATGTTAATATCCAATAATTTTTTATAAATTGAAATAGTCCTTGCCCAGTCCTTGTATCTTCTGCAGATTGAAAACCCAAAAATATTCATGAATTTCTGCTATATTTCTATCTTTATTTTGATTAACAAATCTAATAACAATAGATAATTGTTCTGTGTGGCTTATATCTGGAGTAGTGTCAAGAATTAATGAATAATAACCATTTCTGAACTTTTTTGTTTTATAGCTTCAGAAATTATATGGATGATTTCATTTTGTATTTTATCACCTAAATAATGAGCAATGTTCCTTTTTTGTGATGTTTGGATGCGATGCAAGTGTTCTGCCATTATCGAATCAAATTTAGCGACAGTTTCTACTGACTTTCAAAAATTGCTGTTATCATTTTCAAAATGTTTTTGTGAAGAATCTCTAAAAGCTATACACTGTCTTGATAAATATTGTATTATGTAGATTAACTGTTCTAAAACAGATTGCCAATATTTTTTCTCAGTTTCATATAATCTTTGTTGTGTGTAATCAATAATGCATTTCTTAATCAACGACATTTTAAGTTCGCTGTATTATGAACAGTTTTTAATGGGCGGGGAACTTGTCTCATGCGTTTTTAGTATATGACTCACATGTTGCCAATCGTTACAACCGTATTCGTTAGCAAGTTGTGAATTTTGTCTAACAAATATTTTGCAATAATAATAGTAAACCGAATTTCGCGATTCTGATTAAACTAAATATCTTCGTAAAAGTTTTTCTCCATTTGCTAAAGTTTGATAATAGTATGAATCGGAAAACTTGTGGCCAGATTCATCTTTGGGAAATTCTTTATTAACTACTTGACGAGGGCATTGCTCAACTAAACAATCTCTAACTTTGGTAGTTATATAATTCAGCCAAGTACCCGTATCATTAACATTAAAATTTAAAGTAAAATTTGAAGTTTTGTGTTTTGCTGAATCGGAATCCAATATTTCTTCTGCTGCAACTTCTGTAGACAGTACAATCAGGCCAGTTTAATTTTCTCATGTAACATTTGTTTCTTCATAGTTATCTTGTGTCCTCTCTTTTTCTGTAGTAGAGCTACATGGAGTACTTGCTTCGTCAGAAGTTTCTGTTCTTCTTTTTTTATGTGATCCTGAAGTTAAAAATTTATTCAGCAATCCAGCCAATTTATGTTCCAGTTGTAATTATTACAATTGTCTTTTCCTGTTTTTTGCACCAGATAACTTCTTTGGCTTTTTTTTCCAACATCTGGCGGTTAACACACTTGGTTAGACTTTAAAATAAGAACAGCATTAAAAGTTGTCCACCAAATTAAATAATAATTGCTGAAATTTTCCCTTAAACTTATTTTTTAACCCCTATTATGTTTAAGGTGAATGGCCCAAAACTGACTATTTTTTGTACTACAGAATTTGATTTTTCATATGTTTTGAATAATAAATATGCTTACATTTTAGGTATTTTTTTTTTTAAATTAACATGTAGAGATATTAGGTACTGATTGATTTCTCAGTGATATTTATTTAATATTTTTAACATTCTGGTAATTGTTTAATAATTAAGAAATTTCTGGAATATTAAAATTATTTATTAAAGAAATTAGTAACCAGAAGAAGAACAAATATATAAATAAAACTCTTATTGAAAATTATTTATTTTCTAGATGTCTACCCAACATAAGATAAAATTCTTTTGTTTTCAAAATAAGATAATTAACTAAAATGAAACAATGAAACTGATTTTCAAACTTAGCAAAAATATAATAGACGTACTTTATGTAAATAATAATCCAAATTCACAAAAATAAGTTAAAAATTATAATTATAATAATAATAAATAAAAATATATTTCATTGTAAATGTCTGTTTTATTTGAATTTAGATCTATATTTAAACAAAAAAATATGATTTATTTTTAATAGAACAAAATTTATAAAGATTCTATACATTTTTACTATATATAAATAAATTATCATCAATGAGACAAGTGAAATTGCATATTTCTATATCTGCAATATTGCTCTCTTTTGTGCATTTTATAAATCCAGTCTTTAACCAATGATCCATACTTAAGAATTTGAAAGCTAAAAAAATTACCATATTTACTTGACTATAACTTGCAATTTTTTTCCCCAAAATTAAAGCTAAAAAGTCGTGGTGCGAGATATATGCAGGGATTTTCAGAAACTAAAGTTTTCAGGAAAAAAAAAATTGAAAATGGGTATGACTTACCAAGAAGCTTCTATTCTCCATTACTTTTTCTGTCTGCGAGAGCGATTTCATTTTGTGGCAATTAAAGTTATCTACCCAAATAGTCATCTTCTTTCCCATTATATCAAGCAAAAATTATTAGTAATTTAAGACTTGAGATATGTAATGAACAATCTTTGACAAATTACTAATGAGAAATGAAAGATATGCGCAATTGTACGCCAGTAGAGAAAAAGCAACTATTAAGAAGTGCATATGATTGGTGCGATATTAACAAAAGATCGTGTGACCCAAACAAAACAAGCTGACAATTGAATTGAAATGCTAATTCTCTTAAACTGATTTCCATAATATCTGAAATGCATTCACTATATAGTTCTTAGTTTTAACCACGTTCATGACGGGGATAGTGTCAAGCAAAACCACATGTTGCATCTGCAACGTGGTTTTGCTCCAGTCTGTACAGCAGTTTCTGTTGGAGGGGAAATGTGATTATTAATTAGTGTTTATATATTCCCAGTTGTCTCTAATTGCACTATTCTGCAAATGTCTGTGAACCTTATTCAGTGACATGATAAAACTAATTGCTTTTCGTGTTTTTGCAGTATAATTGCTGTTGTGGAGGGCGTATTGTTTACTACATGGAGTAAAATATGAAAGTCGGAGGCGATAGTGATTCGCAATTTGAGTAGCAAATTGATGAAAGAGAATTCATGCATAATATAATTTAATATATATATATATATATAGACTATAAAAGTTATCGTATGATACTTTATGGGTTGTTTCCTTAAGTATCTAATAAGTGGGTTCTAAAATGTTTAGTTTTAGTATGTATGACTGTAATTTTTTTATTAATAAAATATAATAAGCACATATTTAAATGTCAATGGGAACTGTCGCCTTTTTTATTTGCTAAACTAAACGCTGTATTTGTGTAAATATCATGTTGCCGTAATACGGCTGAATGAGCGCCGTTAGGCAGGCTGCCTCTATGCTGAACCCTGTTGACGGTATGAATTCATAGGCTGTCTAAAAGTAACAATTTCCACTAAAAATATAATAAACAATTGAGAATATTTATACAATTTTCGCTGAGTCGATGCTTACTCTGTGGAATAAAATCTGTGGTAATATTGATAACATTTCACTTCAAACAAATTATAAAAAACTGGTGATGTATTAAATTAAAAATGTTGTTAGATTATTTAGAATTCATAATAATTTGACTGATTTAAAATTTCATTTTTATTGCATTAACTATAATTTGTAATTGTGATATTTACAGGGTGTTCGGGATAAATTTGACAGTTTCGTAAGGAAAAAGAAAATCTTCTTTGTATCTATTAAATTTAATGAATTGACAAAAAAACATTACAGGCAGAGTTAATTACAATACTATCAACAAGATTTACTCAAAATAACCACCATTAGCATCGATCACAGCTTCAATTCTGCTTCGGAACCTCGAACAAGCTGATGCTACAGTCTCCCTGGGAAGGGCCGCAAAAACTGTTTTAATTTTATCCATTAACTGGGCTTTTGTATTACTGGAAGTGCGATTGGTGTCTTTTTCAACTGCGCCCCATACAAAATAATCCATGGGGTTAAGGTCTGGGGAGTTTGGAGGCCAAACATTTGGACTGGTGAAGTCGTAGAAATTTTCAGACAACCATTTTTGACTTTTCCCAGAGGTGTGGCAAGGGGCCGAATCCTGCTGCCATACATACGGCCTACCATTGGCTACCCTTGTTATCCAGGGCTTGACTACAGTTAGCAACTCCACGAACAAAGCCCGAATTCCAATGCCAGGGTTCTTCAACACCTGTTCCTGCAGATTTGCGAGGAATTCTGCTGTACGAACGCAATCAGATCGTCTGCTAGGGATCTTTCTTCTTGCTACATCCTCGTAGTCACCATTGCAAGTCTCTAGTTCATGCCTGATTGTTTTTACTGTATTCAGGGAGCATTGGGCAGCAGTCGTAATATCCTTATTTTGATGGCGGGCACGAATCATCATGATACAAGTTATTCTCTTCCATGATTCAGGTGGGTTCCAGCTATCCATCCTTTCTGACATCTTGTATATGAATGAAGAAGGGTCCAAACTTTTAAATGAAGAGAAGTGTGTGTTAATACATGTAACTTACGGAAAAATATAATTAATTATAAATATGTCAAATTTATCCCGAACACCCTGTATATAGTACGATATAATTCAAGAATAATAAAATGTATATATACATCTATATATATATATATATATATATATATATATATATATATATATATATATATATATATATAGATGTATATATTTTTTTTTATTTCCAGTCATGAAATGGCGTCCCTATCTTCAAGCGCCCTTGTGCAGCACACAGTCTGCACAACTGCATGGCTCAGCCCTGTATGCAGTTTGGTAGAAGTTGATCTTGTTATTTTCTAAGAGCCAATTCACAAGTCTAGCATATATTATTCTTTCGTTTAGTTTACAGAGAGTACTAGTCAAAGCTATTGGTCTGTAGCTTTTACAGTCACTAGGGTTTTTGTTAGGTTTTAGTATGGGTATAATGAATGATGTTTTCCAGCTGTTTGGCAGTTTACTTGTATTCCAGGAAGTGTTAAATATCTTCAGAAGGCAGTTTTTGGCTATTTTTTTCCCATGTTTTTAGTCATATGTCCAAAGATAAGTTCAATTCCAGGTGATTTGTCAGGATCACTTTGACTAATTGTGTTTCTAATTCAGTCAGAAGGATAGGTTCTGGATTGTATTAGCAGATGTTTTGCAATTTTCTTGGATATTTTGTTTTCTTTGTTGTATTGCAATTTGCTTACTTTAGAGTAATGTTTGGCTAGTATATTTGCCATCTGTTTGTTTGTTTGTTGTCACTGTATTAATTCCTGAGGAGATTGTGTTTGAAGAGTGATCAGTATCTGGAAGTGTTGCATTATTTAATAATCTGATGATATTCCAGTGTTGTGAGTCTTTTCTTGGATCTAGTCTATTGCAGAATTCTTCCTACTTTCGTTGTTTGCAGTTTGAAATTTCATCTTCAATTTTTTGAGTTAATTCTATTAACTTTCTGTTTTTTTTCTGTATTATTTTGTTTTAACTGTTCATTGATAATAACTCTTTCAGTGATCATAGCATTGGTATTATGATCTTTCCAAAATGGAACCCAATTGTTTTTCCTAAGTCCTCTGGGAATTGAATTTTTTGCAGGTCTCTGTATGTTGTTAGTTAATTCTAGTAGTTGCTGATCAAGTTCTTTATTAGTGGGTGTGCCAGTGCAGTATGTTTCTAATAGTTATATGTATTTATGCCAGTTTGCTTTTCTGAAGCTCCAAGATCTCTTTGTCTGGGTTTTTTTGGTCTAACTGCAAATGAATGGTTGTGATAATAGGCTTATGATCACTGAAGGCATTGTTTAGTATTTTCCACTGGGTAAGATTTGCAGTTTGATAATCTACTGCTATGATGTCTAATGTTGATTCTGTAACCATTGTTTTTGACAGATATGCATTTTGATAATTCTATTTTTTCGACCACAGACTTTAATTCAATAATAAAATTAGACTAGGATATGTTGGCCAAAGAATTTAATAACACATTTAGATGACTAGTTTTGCCAACTTGACTGTTGGCTTCATCTGGGCATACATAAGGTGATAAAAAATAGCTTAAAACAGGTCAAGAAAGAAACGAAAACAAGTACTAAACATTATACAAATACAAAAGATGCATTACATCAAATGCATGGAGTGTGTGTGTGTGTGATGTCAGACATTGTTATGCAAGTGCATTCTGTAATTTGCAGCAAAGTTGAATTCTGGTGTGCTAAGTAATCTTAAGTGGGTGTTCCATATGTCAGTAAGGATTATCCCTTGGTTCCTATTGAGGCTGCCTTTTGAATGGATCACCACAGTAGCTTTTTGAAGTTTCGGTTACGAAAGTGTTCCTCTAAATATGGCATAGAACTTTTGTCCCATTTAATGTTCTGATTGGTATTTGAGAAATGAAGGGCTAACCCGGAATTATCTTTTCTGTTATTATTAACGTCTCCGATGTGTTCTTTTTTTCTTATTTCCCAACTTCCTGAAGTTTGTCCTACATAAAGAGCCAAGAGGGGCATGTAAGTTCGTTTCACTTAAACCTTGGTATTTTATTATGCAGGTCTACCTACTCACTGATGAGACCTCAATAAAGGTCGAAACCGGTCTGGGTAGTGACCTCTCCTCATAATTTAAAACAGTAATACATCTCCTAGGAGCTGCGTTTTACATTATGAGAAAATATTAAGGATAGTGATGGGAGCTTTCTCCACTTTTGCTCTGAGTTACCCTAGTGTTGTACTACCCAAGTGTTGACTTATGCTTGGACTCGCCGATAGTTCTTCGACATGAAACTCTTTAGATTTCGATCTCCGAGTTTCGTATCCGGCTTTAAAATTAAAATAATGAGGGATTTATTATTCCCTTAACTTAATTTGTCTTACATAATTTAAATCACATGAAACAAGGGATGTTGTAAACGCCTGGATGTTTGAAGAAAGCATTGTTATACTTTGGTGATCTTAACAAATTGCAGACTGTCTTAATTCGTTTGAAAGTTACTCTTATTTCATATAGTTTAAGAAGTGTTGCAATCTTCTGTGAAACTATCCCAGCATAAGGAATGGCAGTAGAAGATTTGTATTGTGTTTCTTTGGGTTGCTGTTGGGATGGGTTGGAGAAAAGTATCTTTTGAATTAAATTTTTTGGATAGCTGTTATCTTTCAGAGTTTCTGATATGTGAGTTAATTCATCCTTGAGAGTTTTCTCTTCTGTTATGATGCGAGCAGCTCTGTTTTTGAGCATATGTATGATACTCAACTTTTGAGATATATGGTGTGAAGAAGAAAAGTGTAGATACTGGCCAGTGTGAGTCAGTTTGTGGTAAACCGTTAGGTTAATATGTCCATCCACTTGTTTTGTAATTAAGGTGTCTAAAAATGTTAATTTTCTATCTCTCTCAATTTCTAAGGTGAACTTTATTTTTTGCTAGAAAGAGTTTATCGTAGTTAAGAAATCCAAAAATGCTACTTCTGTGTTTCTCCATATGATGAAAAAGTCGTTGACATATCTCCACCAAACCACTGGTTTTGGGTTGTGAAGGAACGTCTTTTTCTAGTTTCTCCATAAATAGGTCTGCACAAGGGGGGGGGGGGATAGAGGGCTACCCACAGCAAGACCGGCTAATTGTTTGTATATCGTTCCATTCCATTTGAAGAAAATATCTTGAGGATATAGGTTGTCCAAAATGTTGATGATTTCATCCACTGGGACGTTGGTGAACAAGGACATCACATCTGGACACTTGGCAGTTGGCCAACAGACCTAAAACAGAAATTAAAGCCGATTCTATTCATATTATGACCTTTTTCCTTGACCACTAGTATTAATAAATTAAAGACTTAATTCTGTATGTTAGTCAAGTAAATAATAGTTTAATATCCGACGTGTATCTTTGAAAATGCTGACAGATATTAGTGAAGCATGTCGGATATTAAACTATTATTTACTTGACTAACATACAGAATTAAGTCTTTAATTTAGAAATTAAAGTCATTTCATCCACTGACACGACGACTATATGGTTCTCCTAAAGTTCACAAAACTGAAATAGTGGATGGAATAAACTCTCCAACCTACTTATTACAACCTTGCCCATCTCCTGGAAGCACATATTTGTAATTCTGACACATATATAAAAAAATATACAACATTTCATTGAAAAGCTGAAAAACATCTCAATCTCAGAGAAAGGGCATTCTCACCAGCCTAGATGAAACTAGTCGGCTAAATGTATTATTTATTTCTTCGGCCAATATATCCCAGTCTAATTTTATTATTGAATTAGATATCTATTTTGCTTGTTGTTCATGATCTCGAGGTCACCAGTTATTTCCTGTATTTGTGCTCCTTTTTGATCTAGTTGTGGGGAGCCCCAAGTTAAGCTTTTGGCACATAGATCTGCTAAAAGGATCTTTGTATCTGACATTGTTTGGTAGTTCTGTGTTTATATCTGTGTTATCTGGATGATATGCATTGACTATTGTGGTAATGAGTTTATTACAATAGAAATATCTTAATTGCCTGAGCCTCTGTATTACTCTTTATATTGCTGCATGTAGTTGATATGATCTTTATATTTAATGTGTTTAATCCATAAGAGTATAGCTAGACCTCTGCCAGAACGATCTAGTCTGTCTTTCCTTAGTGCTGAACATCCTTTAATTTGAAGCTTCAGATTTTGATTTAGTTTCGTTAATCTTGTAATCTTTCTTTAGTCTTGTAAACATGCAGTGTGGATGTTATTTTTGTATAAAATGTTCTTAAGCTCTTCCATCTATTTTTGAGTGACATTGATGTTAAGCTGAAGTGTGTTGAGAGTCCTCGCAGCATATTTCTCATCGAGATCCAGTGCTGCAACTCTCAACACGTCAGCTGTCCTGGACACGGTTGCATATGTTCTTGTAACATATTTCTCATCGAGATCCCAGACTGTAGTTCTGCCCGTATAACATTTAGGATAACCCTGGTGTTTCACTCCCACGCAAGCACAGCCAGTGTTTGCTGGAGAGTAGTCATCCATGTGTGTGTGTGACTTCATAGTGGGTGGGAGCTCTGCACCGAACTTCTCCTT
This sequence comes from Typopeltis vanoorti, assembly GCF_054136105.1. Lineage (NCBI taxonomy): Eukaryota > Metazoa > Arthropoda > Arachnida > Uropygi > Thelyphonidae > Typopeltis > Typopeltis vanoorti. Next base: position 70,928,209 of record NC_143555.1, read on the forward strand.
GAAATGAATACTTCTTCATCCTTTTGTTTATCAGGGGACCTCAACAAGCCCCAACCAAGGGTTTCTTGAGAGCCCATATTATCATCAATAGAATGATGTAAAAGATTATTCTGAACGCAAAGCAAAACATTGATGGCATGGTTAGGTGTGACTCCTGTAATGCTGGCATAACCATCAGTCATATTTTTAATTGATTGCCCCTATTTCGTGAAAGAAGTAATAGCTGTATGCACAATCTGGCTGAGCCATGCTCAGGCTAATTTTATCACAGTCGACAAATGTTTCTTTTGGTTTTAAATTTTTATGAAAAATTAATAGACTCTTTACATCATTTTTATTTACACATATGTTTCTTGTATATACCTTTTTATAAGTTGTTTTTGTTTACATTTTATGAACTTTTTTACACTCTTTTTTCATTTTACACCTGCGTTTTATCCCTGTTTATTATACTTGTTTTTGTACACCTTTCTTTTTCTTTTTAGAACTACATTTATATACATTCTTATCTATATCTTTTTATGCCATTTTTACTATTTTTAATTTGTATACTGCTATGATTATTTACTAGTGCAGTATGGCCACTGCCATTCTTGTACCTACAATACAACAAACAAACAAATCATCTCTCACATCCTGATGGAACAGTGGTAATATCTCAAAATGATGAGGCAGACTTTTCAGCATCAGTCTTGTCCACCAACTCTTGTTTAAATGACCAATGCAAATCTCCTCCCACCCCCCTGCTATTCCAGATACCATTCTCATTATGCTTTATCTGATGTTTCAACAGAGGACATCAGAAAAATAATAGACTTGATACTAATAAATTCTCTGTTCTGGATTGTATCTCTCTCCAGTTGTAGTATGATCTAGTGCTTCAGAATTAACACCCATCTTGTATTGCCTTAACAAGCCATCCTCATCTGACATCTATCCAGCAATATGGATAGATCAAGCTTATCAATCAATGTTCAACCAAGATCAATCAAGGTTAATACTGCAACCTTAGTATCACTTCTGGGTCTGGCTCCCACTGATGAGACCTGAAAGTCGAAACCAGTCTGAGTAGTGACCCTTCCCATAATGTAGCATGTCCGTAAGGAATATGTGCTTTGCATTATGGGATACTTTATGGCAAGTGATGTGAAGTCATTAGCTTCAATATACGAGTTGCCCCAGTCCTGAAAATACTTCAAGAACAAACTTTGTTTGCTTACACTTGGATAAAGGATTAAACCAAGAATATAATTTCTGTATCTTAATTTATAGGATAAATTAAGTTATATAAATTTATAATATAAATGTGGATTTTGCCAAAGCTTTCGACAGCATAGACAGAGAATGTCTATGGAAAATCATGAAAATTTATGGATTTCCTGGCAAAATAATAAATATTATAAAAGATTTATATCATGGAAGTAAAGGACAAATGCTATTTAATGGAACAGCTCCTCGGAAAGATTTTACATCAAAATTGGTGTTAAGCAAGGCTGTGTCATGTCTGGAACACTTTTCATCATTGTCATAGATTGGATAATGTGGCATACCCTGAAAAACCTGAAAACTGGGATAAGATGGAACATTGACACCACATTAGAAGATTTGGATTATGCTGACAACAATGTACCACTATCATCTAGATTTGAAGACATGAAAATTAAGACAGCAAAGTCAGAGGGAACTGTTAAACAAATAGGCTTACACATCAATGAGAAGTAAACCAAAATATTAAAAATCAACAGTAAAAAGAATGACCCAAAAGAATGGAAATAAAGTGACAAACACTTTTAATTACCTCGGAGCAACTGTCAACACAGAAGGTGGTACCAACGAAGACATTGCAATAAGAATAAAAAAATCTTGCCAGCCTTGTTGGCCGAGTGGTTAATGTATCTGCTTTCCCCACCAAAAGACTGCAGGTTCGAATCCCACCGTGGGCATGGATGTCTGTGAAAAATACTAGTGGTGGTTGTCGACGGTAGATGGCGTGGGTGTAGATGATGAACGTATCTGAGTGGTGGAGATGGAGAGCTGTTGAGTAGGTGCCCTCCCTCGATGAGTCCTTGGACTCCTTGGAGGTGCTATGTAATAATAATAATAATAATAACCAAGCAGAAAAACTTGTAACAACTGAGTTTAGAAGAGTATTTTCATATTTTGAGTGGTGCAGCACAATTCTTTTAAAAATGCCTCAAGCTGTCCAAAAGATGGCATTTCAGCTGATTGATAATTCCTCCCTCTCACAGACTCACTCCAAGCACTGTCTCATAAATGATTTCTTTCTGCTTTATATTTTCTACATGCTTTTCCATAGGTAAGATTGCACTGTACTGGTATTTGTCATTGTTCCCTTTCTGTTAAGCCTACAGTAACATGAGCAGTAGCTGCCCAATATCCACTTATAGTTCAACTGCTAAGCCATCAAACCAGCTTCTACCATCCAGCAGCCAGCCCTGCCTTCTTGTGTGATCTGTTTCCACCACAGAGACTTTGGAAAAATCAGCAAGTGTTCCTGCTTACCAATTTTGCCAAATTGGATAATTTCCAAACTAGATATTAATATATTTCTTCCCTTTAATTCCCACCTATACACACAGCACTAATTTGTTATTGGTTATGAAACCTCTCATGTGTATATGTTCGATAAAATAGATTCACTCTATCTATCATGCAGAACACCAAAACATGCCGTGGCTTTGCTTTGGTTGAAAGATATGAGGGTGGTCTGAAAAGTTCTTGGTCTAACAATGGAAAAACGCATTTATAATTTCAAAATCATTTTTATTATTCAACATAATCTCCCTTAAGACTAATACATTTATTCCAGCAATGCTCCAGCACCATTATCCTGTCCTTGTAGTGGTTCTCAGTAAAATCTACAAAATTCCCCTCAACAGCTGCAATCACCTTTTGATTCGAAGAAAAACGTGAACAGCGAGGAAGAGTTTTAGTTTTGGGAAGAGATAGAAGTCAGAGGGAGCCAAATCTGGGGAATAGGGTGGATGTTCTGCAATTCATAGTGCAGATTCCTTCGTTTTCCCATTGCCAAAACACCTTTGTGGGCAGGTGCACTGTCCTGATGAAAAAAGATTTTTTTTCTTCTTCTGCAAAGCGGGTCTTTTCTGACGAAGTTTTTCGTCTAGTCTGGTTAAAAGATCAGAATAATATTCCCCATTTATTGTTTTACCCTTTTCAAGATAATTAATAAACAAAATGCCTTTAGCATCCCAAAACACCGATGCCATGATCTTTCCTGCTGATGGAACCGACTTTGTCTTCTTTGGCGCTGAACAACCAGCTTCTGTCCACTGTTTTGACTGCTGTTTGGATTCTGATGTGTAACGGTGAATCTAAGTCTCATCCATAGTAATAAATCGATGCACAAAATCAGTTTTATTCATGTTAAAATGCTCCAAGCACTGTTCAGAGATTTTCATGCGTGTGCCTTTTTCATCAGCTGTGAGCAGGTGCAGCACCCATCTTGCACACAGCTTTTTCATTTACAATTCTTCATGCAAAATATATTCTACACGTTCTTTTGATATGCCTATAGTCTCAGCAATTTCATGCACTTTGACTAGCTGGTCATCCAATACCATATCGTGCACTTGATCAATGATTTCTGGTGTTGTTACACTTTTTGGACGGCCTTTACGTGGATCATCTTCAACTGGTATGGCTAGGTTTAAACTCGGCAACCCATTTGTTAATTGTCGAAAACGAAGGAGAAGAGTGGCCATAAACTTTTATGAACTTTGAATGAATTTCTTTTGGCGTTAAACCTTCTTTTACAAAGAATTTTATAACTGCAAAATAATCAATTTTATCCATTTCAAGGGATATAGACAACACTTTGATATCAGACAGCTGTATAAAACAAACTACTTCATAGCATGACTTGCAGTTCCACTTGGATGCTTATGACAGATGTACCAACATGGAAAAAAAAAATTTTTTTTTGCCGAAAGTGTTGCCATCTATGGTCGAGGCCGAGAACTTTTCAGACCATCCTCGTATTGGCTATTTTTTCCTTCAAGTGCAATCATTTTTTATATTTTTTTAATGAGGGAATTAATGGTTTTCTATATAAAACTATTAGTACTGTTTTCTTTTTAGGGAAATAGTTATTTTTTAGTCATGCCATTTGCTCTCATATTTGATAGAAATATGACAGGAAATCTGAAGAGTACTCTCAAAGAAGCAATACTGCCAGTAAAGAATGTAATGATAATAATTGCTTGAATACTGAGGGTTGTAATCTTTGGAGAAGGCAGAGCAGGGTAGACTGTTCCAAAGGACAGAAGTAGATGGAATGAAAGAGGAGTTCAGTGAGTTTCAAGATGGACTGTAAAATGGCGTTGGTTAACAGTGGCCCTCGTTTTAATGATTTTGGAGGAGAGTGGAGGAATATTGCAGGCACATTGCTTCTTATTTGCATTAATATTTCTTATCGTACTCTAACTGCATGCATATGTTTATATGCCTGTGTATTGTTCTCCTCATGTCAGTTTGATTTGCTGAAATGTTTAGAAACAGGTTTTCAGTTATATATGTTATCATCTGATTTTTTTTAAAAAAAAAGGGTAATAATCAACATTGCAAGCTGTATAAGGAAGGTGTGAATAGCAGCATAAGGAACAAATTTTTTGCATGGAGAGTGGTTGGTGAGTGGAATACATTCCCTGACATTGTGGTGAATGCAGATACATTGATTGAGTTTAAAGCATGGCTTGATGGGCTTTTTGTGTGTGTGTGTGTGTGTAACAATGTTTGCCTCCTGCAGTGAGTCTTTTGACTCCATGGAGGTCTGGTGTTAATAGTAATAATAATATCATTTGCTTGTCAGAATAATACAAACTGCTGGTTTTACTCATTAACCTTTGCATAAATACATCCCTAAAAGACATCACCAAAGTTTTTTTTCAGCAATATGGGGGGGAGGGAATGAGGTAAAGCATTCATCTGAGGCTTTGGTCATCCTTTCACTTGCAGTGCATGAATTCAGTGATATATTGAATGCAGTATAATTTTATTGAGATCATCTAGGTAGTTGTGACAAGTTATTGAACAGAATATCACAAAGATTATAGACGGTTGTCTCAAACAGTCTCGGATACAGTGAAAAAAAAAAATTAATGATTTCATTCTTTCCAGTATCTAACCAATTGACAATGTCTTTTTGAACTGAGTTTAGCAGGATTGACTATTTAAAATATTATTAAAATTTAATAAGAGAACAATAAATTTTAAATTTGATTTGAAGTTTTATATGGATGTTTTTATAACTGCGTGAAGGTGTATCCTTGTTTTGTTCAGCACATGTCACGAGAGCACAAAGGAAAATTGACTCTGGATGCTTTGCTTATAATGCCAGTTCAAAGGATACCTCGGTATGAACTGCTTATTAAAGTAAGTGAATTTTAAATGTTTCTAATGAAATAAACTATATTAAATATTTTTTTAAGGATATAAAATCTTTCAAAATATTCTATGCTTTCTCATTTCTTTTTCCAGACTGGATGTACATTTTAATGCGAATTGTATGCATGTTGTTATGATAATACAGAACATGTCTGTGCATATTTCAACAACTTCCACAAGATAGTAGTTATTTGGACAGCATCTGTCTGTTATGATGAAACAATAAGGTGACATGCATTTTGTCTTGGCAGTTTTATGCAAATATCTGAAAGTACAGAGCCTTATGTTTGGCCAGTTTAGAAACAAAATTTAGTACAGAAATATGATATACTGAAAATAACATGAGAAGCTGCTACAGATATACATAAATCTTTGAATGGTTCTGTTGATTTATACAGGAAATTCAGAAAGAAAAATTGAGAGAGAGATGAGACAATGTGTTCCCATTGTCACAGTCTGACAGAAATGAGGTGAGAAGGACTGTGATAGCAAATGGTAATTGTAGGTTATTAGAGGAACAGCATCTAGTATGGATGGATTGAATGACACTTGAATGGATATGGAATTAGATGTTTCTTTGGAGAGACTTAGTTTATGGGAGTGAAAATGTTGTGAGGAAAATAAGAGTTGTTAATGATGAAAAAACGGTTATTTTTGACCACAAGAACTATAGGAAAATGAAAGACTACTATTTGGGTTTTCTTTGGTCAAATTTATTTTAAAACTAAGTTATACCAACTAGTTTCGCCAACTGTGGCTGTTGGCTTCATCAGGGTAAAAGATGTTTAAAAAATAAGAACACTTAAATGCTAAAAACTGTTTACACTAAAACCATAAAATGAAAACCGAATACAATTGCATTTTTATAAAAGCAGAAGAGCTCGTACGTCACACGCATAGCATGTGTATGATCTACTAGTTGTTATGTAGGGATGTTCTGTAGTTGGCAGCAAAATTTAATTCTGGCATGTTAAAAGATCTAATGCGGGTCTTCCAGATCTCAGGCAAAATCAACCCTCGGTTTCTATTCAGGTTTTTTTCTGAACGGAGAACCATTGTGGCTTCTTTTATAATTCCGGAGCTTAAGTCCTCTAAGTAGGGCATTGAGCTTTTATCCCATTCTATCATATGGTTAGCCCTAGAAAAAATGAAAGGCTAACCCGATTTGTCTTCTCTATTATTATTGATGTGTCCTATGTGTTCCTTCTTCCTGATTTCAAAACTTCTTGAAGTCTGGCCAATGTAGTTCAAGCTGCATGAGCAGGGGATGTTGTAAACTCCGGCATATTTAAAAAATGGATGACTGTCTTTCGGAGATCGTAAAAATTGGCAAATGGTCTGTGCAGGTTTAAAAGCCACCCCATATTCCATGAGGCTTGAGGAGTCTGGCAATCTTATTGGAAATTGTCCCCACAGACGGAATCGCTATGGTAGAATTATAATGCATATCTTCAGGTTTTTTTTGTGGGACGGAGTCACAGTAAAGAATCTTGTGGATCAATTTTCTAGGATAACCATTCTTTATAAGGTTATTTGATATCAGGGACAGTTCATCTGTTCCTGATATCAAATCTGTATCATCTGTCGTAATGAGAGAGGCTCTATTTTTTAGCATGTGTACAATGCTAAGTTTCTGAGAAATATGGTGTGAAGAAGTGAAGTGCAAAGTATCTACCTGTAGATACTTTGTAAATCCACCTGTATTGGTGGGTTTACAATAAACTGTAAGGCTGATATGACCATCTATTCGTTTCTTGATTAAAATGTCCAGAAATGGTAATTTTCTACATCCTAGAAAATTGATCCACAAGATTCTTTTCTGTGACACCCCCCTCCACACAAAGACAACCTAAAGATATACATTATAATTCTACCATAGCGATTCCGTTTGTGGGGATAGTTTCCATTAAGATTGCCAGACTCCTCAAGCCGCATGGAATACAAGTGGCTTTTAAACCTGCACAGACTATTTGCTAATTTTTATGATCTCCGAAAGACAGTCATCCATTTTTTAAATTATGCCGGAGTTTAAAACATCCCCTGCTCGTGCGGCTTGAACTAAATTGGCCAGACTTCAAGAGGTTTTGAAATCAGGAAGAAGGAACACATAGGAGACATCAATAATAATAGAGAAGACAAATCAGGGTTAGCCTTTCATTTTGCTAGGACTAACCATATGATAGAATGGGATAAAAGCTCAGTGCCCTACTTAGAGAAGGACTTCTGCTCCTGAATTATAAAAGAAACCACAACAGTCGTCCGTTCAGAATAAAACCTTAATAGAAACCAAGGATTGATTTTGCCCGAGATCTGGAAGACCTTCATTAGATCTTTCAACATGCTAGAATTAAATTTTGCTGCCAACTACAGAACAGTCCTACATAACAACTAGTAGATCATACACGCGCTATGCGTGTGATGTACGCGATCTTCTGCTTTTATAAATATGCAATTGTATTCAGTTCATTTTATGTTTTAGTGTAAACAGTTTTTAGTGTTTAAGTGTTCTTATTTTTTATACATCTTTTACTCTGATGAAGCCAACAGCTACAGTTGGCAAAACTAGTTGGTATAACTTAGTTTTAAAATAAATTTGACCAATAAAAACCCAAATAGTAGTCATTCATTTTCCTACGAGTTGTTAAGCTATGAGCATGAGAAACTGATAAAGATAGTTGAGGAAAATAAAGTAAAATGGGAATATACTGAATAAAAATGAGGATTTAACATAAAATTAAATCTTTATTAATGGAATTTCACCTAACTATTACAGGCATTATCAGTAAAAAAAAAAGGGATCAACATACCATATAACTCAACAGAAAAAGATGCAGCAAAAAACACTTCAACACCTATAAGGTAACAAATGGTCAATAAATTTCTTGAGTTAAAAAAAAAATTAGAAAAGATTAGAAGTAGTATAAGGGAAATAAGCACATAGGGCTGTCAGATCTCTTCATGTGAGGATGCTGTACCAATGTTTTATGATTTTCTTTATAACGCCTTTCCATAAGGAATCTTGTCTTATGCAGAATTTTTGTGTTTTTCCAAATGATCCCAGATGACATGTTCTGCAAGGTCAGATATTCAGATTCGTTGTTTTGATGTTCCTCATGGTAAACAGAGGAAAGTTTTCTGGAATGTCCAAAATAAGATAGCTCACAAGAGCAAGGAATATGGTAAATGCCTAAAAAGCTTAATTGACGAAGCTCTATGTGAAGAAAGAAAAGTAATGATTTTCTGGACAGGATGAATTGTTACGTGAATATTAAACTGGTTGGTTTCTCAGTCTGGTTGGCTGAATAGTAACATATCTTCTGTTTAACCAACAGGATGCAAGTTTGAATCCCATCATAGGCATGGATGTTTGTGATGGTTTTAGATGGGAAATGACTTTCATTGTCTAGTATTCCATTTATCAAAAGCCCGAAGTGGCTTGAAAAGTCCATATTTGGTATCTAGAGCAGGGTTTTGCAACTGTGTGAAAAAAAAAATACATAAATAAAAAGTGGAAAAACTTACAACAACTGTCTCTAGTCCAGAGTATTTTAACAATAAGGTGTGACACCTTTTGGCTAGTTGTATATGAAAATATGACTTCTACATTTCTTCAACTTTGGTATCACCTCTGGGTCTGGCTCCCACTGATGAGAACTCAATAAACCAGTCTGGGTAGTGACCCTTCCCATAATGCATAACATTATACATGTCCACAAGAGGATATGCTTTGCATTATGGGATACTAAGGCAAGTGATGTGATATCATTAGCTTCTTTATACAAGTTGCCCCAATCCTGAAAATAGTTCAGGCATAAACTTGTTTGCTTATACTTGGATAAAGGATTAAACCAAAAATATAATTTCTTGGTATCTTTAATTTATATTATAACCAAGCGGAAAAACTTACAACAAGATTGATAAATAAAATACAGTATGGTGCAAAAAAAAAAAAAGTACTGAATAATACAGCCATATATATATGTTATGGAGTAAACAGGTTTATTAACAAAGAATGATGATATGCACTTCCATTAGTGGAATTTTGGTCAAATAAAGCATTAATGACAGTAGATTACGTGCTTGAAATTGGACACCTTGTCTTTCAAGACAGGTTTCTTAGCACATGCAAAGGCTCTTTGTAATCTTGGCGAGTAAGGGTTGGGACATCTGTTGGACATATCTTGTAATTTTATGCCACAGTTCATCAAGGTTTGAAGGCAGGTTAGGCCATTCCTTCAACATATCCCAAATTAAGGCACCAAGTGATGTGAGATCAGGAGAACGTGAAGGGTACTGGAATTCTGTGAGCCTTGAAATGAGTTTCCTGGTTAATTGTTCTGATAAATAGAACCACGTGATGTATGATGGGTTGCCCCATCCTGTTGGAATACCTGTGCATGAAATGGAATGTTTTTTGCGATTCCTGACCATTTTTCCGAATGTTCAATTCCAAATAACAGAATCAAAAATATGCTAAAATAGATAAGCTTTTTAATAAAATAAACTTAGACAGGATACACAAATTTATTGACTCACTAAAAAGTGAAATTGTATCCAATATGCCGGAGGTAGTCAAGTCGTTGACCCTCATCTTTGTACCTTTGATATGATAGGACAATGGCTTTAATCCTCTTCTGAACAACCGCCCACTTCTTTTTGGTGCTGCCTTTACTATTCTATCCATTCTGAACTCGCATATCATTGTTTCAAGAGTCAGCTTGTTCTTTTTGTAACTGTTATAGCTGAATACAAACTGGGGTGGTGCTTTCCTACTACTTGCTAGAAGTGGTTATGAAACCCTTCACTCAGGTTGTTTGTCCATTGTTGATTATGAATAGTGGACTCATATTGGTTCCACAGAGTATATGGATAACGAGGGGGGTGTGGAACTCCTTTCCTGTGCTCCTCGGCCAGATATATAATTCAAATTGAAGTAATCAAAAATTGTTAAGATATCATCTCAGAACTCTTCTCTCAATTTCTTGAAGGCATCAACAACGTCATCAACAGGGACAAATGCTAAGGCCAGTAGCATATGTAATTCGTCCTTTAGTCAATAATATTGAGGATTGTTATACAGTTTTTGTATCCCCTAACCCTGAATCCTTCTGTACAAAGAAGCGAAAAAGACACCAAGATACTGTTGAATTTGAGAATACAGCACTTATGCTATTTATGATGGCCAGTTCGAAGTCGCACATTATTCGAGTTTGCTGCATACCATCAATTGCGAAATCATGGGCTGAAGACAAAATACTATGCAAAATCTTAGTGTAACAATTTTGTTCTTTATTTGCTAATAAGGCATAAATCAATGGAATACATAGTACATTATAGCCATCTTTTGGATTTACTCCAGGCCTTCTTAGTACTCCCAGAACAGTAAACATTTGCACAAAAATACTGGGACAGATTTTGATCAAGAAACCACTCTTGACTGCTCATTAAAATCTGTAGATTTTCTTTAGTTCCAAAGACAATAATCCTGTTTTCATGACTTTCTTCATCAGTATAGGAATCATACAGAAGAAACTTTTCACCCTGAAGAGTTTTAGTGTATCTGTCTGGAATCCGGAATAACTCCTGAAGTGATGCAGGATTGACTGGTTGATCATGTAATATTTTCCTTCTAATGGATTTTTTAAAATTTTCTCATTCAAGTAAAAAGCTTAAAATACCTGAGGGTACCCTCTGCAATTCATTTCACAGTATATGAGCCAGTTGAAGCTCTAGTTGTTCTTGGGCAATATGTTTTAAATTTTGTCTTACATTCTCTGCCTCTGTTTCTTTTCTATTTGGTGGATGGGAGTGAGATGATCGATCGTCCCCCTTTTCAACAGTTATATTTTGATCATCCATAGTTGTAATAGCTCATGCTGAACATTCTTTTGTTCTAAGTTTTTTACACTCCCAATATATTTTACCCTGTGGACCAGATTTACTCTTGTAGTAATTATATCCATTTAGGAGTAGTTTCGATGTTCCTTTACTAATATTCCTTTACTAATTTAATTTTCCTTGCCCCGATGAAATTGTCTTGGGTTCATCTTGCATATTCTCCATGAATTTTAATTAATATTCTGGCAACTATTACTTAGCAACGGTGAAATGATTCTTGACACATATCAATGATTATCAATCATGATTCTCTACGTTACTTAAGGCTACACTTGGTATTAAGAAAGTAAAAACGATAAATTTCATAAAAACATACTCTCATAAAACTTAAAAAAAAAAATATACATTCGGAAAAATGGGCGGGAATGGTATTTTGCACAACACGTCCTATTCAAATCCTAGGTGAATGGAACTAAACATTCTCGATGTAGCATCCGCTATTCACGGTCACAGTTACACCACTCTCTTCAATGAAGTAGGGTCCAATTATGCCATAGCTGGAGACCACACACTATGCAGCACTGTACAGAGGTTTCTCTTCACAGCACTAAGAAACCTGTAGGTTTGTCTGTTTAGATGGCCACTTAGATAGAAATGTGCTCTGTCCGAGAACAGATATCATAGAGGAAGAATGGATCTTTATAGATGTTTAGCCAGCACATGTGCACAGTATCATTTCCACTGTGCAGAATAATCCGTTGCTGTTAAACATTGATCCACTTGAATGATATATCAAAAAACATCCAGCTCCTTAAGGATTCTCTGTAGTGGCTGCCTCGGTATCCCTAGTTTTACCGTTGTTCCGTGTTGACTGCGTTTCGAAGACTGTGACACTTGCTCTGGCACATGACTGTAATTCTCATTTGTGTTAACAGTTTGTGATCTCCCTGAATGCCCTTTGCATTGCTGCAGAAGGCTCCTGGTACATCAGAACCTTACCTCTCAATTAAGGCAATGATGACACTGTTGCTTAGGGCACTCTTATGGAAACAATAACAAACTACATGCAAACACGTTGTAGGTGTGAACCATTTGCTCTACCAGCTCTGTATGAATGAAAACAATTTTCAACAATAAACATCTTTTCTTCCAATGCCACTGGTCTACACCATTACATTGCTACAGCTAAATGTAATGGTGTAGACCAGTGGCGGCTGATGAAAATTTTAAGTGCGGGGGTGCTGTGCAAGCATACAATTTATCTGTAGTGACACTACTCAATGAGTAGTGTCGGATATACTTATTACGTGCAGTGAACAAGTGCAAACGAATATCGGTGGGTCTAGCTGCAACTGACTGAATGTGATAATTCTGACACTGCGTTAGATTGCAGTGTGCATTTGTTTCGTAATCTAAAGAATAATTGAACAATTCCGATTATTGTTGGAAGTTTATTTTCCACTTGGTTAGACTATAATAAATTTAGTTTAATCCTTTATCTAAGTGAAGGCAAACAAAGTTTGCGCCTAAAGTACCTTTAGGACTGAGGCAACTTGTAGTAAAGGTGGACCAAGCTCTCATCACTCCTTGTCTCAGTATCTCCATAATGCAAAGCACATCTCCTTGTAGACATGTATAATGCTATGCATTAAGGGAAGGGCACTACCCAGACCAGTTTTGACCTTTATTGAGGTCTCATCAGTGAGAGCCAGACCTAGAAGTGGTGATACTAAGGCAGCAATGGAGTGGTCATATTTACTTATTCGAGTTGCCAAAAGGTGTACCACCATATTATTAAATTACTCTGGATTTAGAAAGATGTTTGAAGTTTATTTTCCACTTGGTTAGATTATAATAAATTTAGTTTAATCCTTTATCCAAGTGTAAGCAAACAAAGTTTGAGCCTGAAGTATCTTCAGGACTGAGGCAACTAATAGTGAAGGTGGAACAAGCTCTTATCACTCCGTCTCAGAATCTCCCATAATGCAAAGCATATCTCCCAACATGTATAGTGCAATGCATTAAGGGAAGGACCACTACAAAAAACGGTTTTGAATTTTATTGAGGTCTCGTCAGTGGGAGCCAGATCAAGAAGTGGTGATACTAAGGCAGAAGAAATACAGAGGTCATATTTACTTATACGAGGTGACAAACGGTGTACCACCTTATTATTAAATTACTCTGGATTTAGAGAAATATGTTGGAAGTTTATTTTCCACTTGGTTAGACTATAATGAATTTAGTTTAATCCTTTATACAAGACTAAGCAAACAAATCTTGTGTCTGAAGTATCTTGAGGACTGAGGCAACTCGTAGTAAAGGTGGACCAAGCTCTCATCACTCCTTCTCTCAGTATCTCCCATAATGCAAAGCACATCTCCTTGCAGACATGTATAATGTTATGCATTATGGGAAGGGCCAGTACCCAGACCGGTTTCGACATTTATTGAGGTCTTGTCAGTGGGAGCCGGACCCAGAAATGGTGATACTAAGGCAAAGCACTGGAGAGGTCATATTTACTTATACGAGTTGCCAAAAGGCGTACCATTTTATTATTAAATTACTCTGGATTTAGAGAAAGATGTTGGAAATTTATTTTCCACTAGGTTAGACGATAATAAATTTAGTTTAATCCTTTATCAAAGTGTAAGCAAACAAAGTTTGCACCTGAAGTATCTACAGGATTGAGGCAACTCTTAGTAAAAGTGGACCAAGCTCTCTTCACTCCTTGTCTCAGTATCTCCTATAATGCAATGCACATCTCCTTGCGGACATGTATAATGCTATGCATTAAGGGAAGTGCCACTACCATTCCCTTAATGTATAGCATGTGACTTCTCCATTGCTTCTGCCTTAGTATCACCACTTCTGGATCTGGGTACCACTGACGATACCTCAATAAAAGTCGTAACCGGTCTGGGTAGTGGCCCTTCGCTTAATGCATAGCATTATACATGTCCGCAAGTAGATGTGCTTTGCATTATGGGAGATACTGAGACGAGGAGTTATGAGAACTTGGTCTACCTTAATACGAGTTGTCTCAGTCCCGAAGATACTTCAGGAGCAAACTTTATTTGCTTACACTTGGATGAAGGATTAAACTAAATTTATTATACTCTTACCAAATGGAAAATAATCTTCCAAAATCTTTCTCTAAATCCAGAGTAATTTAATAATAAGGTGGTACACCTCTTGTCACCTTGTATAAGTAAATATGACCTCTGCATTGTTTCTGCCTTAATATCACCACTTCTGGGTCTGGCTCCCACTGACGAGACCTCAATAAAATTCAAAACCGTTTTTTGTAGCGGCCTTTCCCTTAATGCATTGCATTATACGTCTGCAAGCAGATGTGCTTTGCATTATGGGAGATACTGAGAGAAGGAGTGATGAGAGCTTGGTCCACCTTTACTACAAGTTGCCTGATTCCTGATGATACTTGGTGCAAATTTGTTTGCTTACACTTGGATAAAGGATTAAACGAAATTTATTATAGTCTAACCATGTGGAAAATAAACTTCCAACATTTTTCTCTAAATACAGAGTAATTTAATAATAAGGTGGTGCACCTTTTGGCAACTCGTATAAGTAAAATTGACCTCTACATTGCTTCTGCCTTAGTATCACTACTTCTGGCTCTGACTCCCACTGATGAGACCTCAATAAAGGTTGAAACCGGTCTGGGTAGTAGCCCTTCCCTTAATGCATAGCATTATACATGGCCATAAGGAGATCTGCTTTGCATTATGTCAGATACTGAGAAAAGGAGTGATGAGAGCTTGGTCCACCTTTACTATGAGTTGCCTCAGTCCTGAAGATACTTCAGGTGCAAACTTTGTTTGCTTACACTTGGATAAAGGATTAAACTAAATTTATTATAATACCAATCATTAACTATTCAATCAATGTCGAAACATAAGCTGTAACCTTTAACTTATTGTATTGCATGTATATAATGTTGCAAGCATTGTTATTATTTATAAACACAATCAAAATTTAATTGTTTCGTTTTTTTTACTTGTGATGCTGCAGTGTCGCAGTTAGGGATCCCATATTTTGAAAACAAAAAAACAGGGACACAATAAATTTTGTAGAATTAAAGGCTAAGAGAAATAAATTTTATTCGTTAACATTATGTATTTTAAAATAAAAAAATTAAATATTTATTTGAATTTGAATTTGATTTATTAATGTAGATAACATAAATGTTTATACATACGTCAAATAAATAGAATTCTAATAACAACACTTAAACACAGATGACAATACTTAAACATATTAATGTTTGATTTAAGTGTTATAAGTATCTGAAATATAAAGACATAGAATAAAGATATAAAATGTTAATACGTCAATAAAACGGGAACTACAATTTAAATACAATAAAATATAAACCACAACCCTTATGTGTATTGTGTAGATGCATAATATCTGAAATTATATGAAAAATAACTTAATGTAATTTATTTAATTTAATTAAAAAAAAATTATAATTAATTTTTAATATGTACCTCCTCTCTTCCTTATTCTGCCTCTTGTACATTACAACTGGTCGTTGCCTGTTCCATTTTACTGCTACTTGCAGAATCATTATTATATTTGGTTGAAGAATGGATTTTGTGCAAGAGTTGTCGATTCTTAGATACTATATTGAAAAACTCTGAACATGACATGTTTCTGTAATGGGTTTTAACAAGCATGATAGATTTAACTGTGTCCAGTTGCAAGCGATTCCTTTTATTCCAATGAAAAAATTTCATTCATTAGAAGCATTTGGTCCTGATAAGGTCAAACAGAAACTTATAATTGAAGCTATTTCACTGTAAGTAATTTGTTCCTTTTTAAAATGACCAAAGATTTCTTTCCACCTATCCTCAAGTTTACAACTGGCATTATTCCATTCATTAATTTTATACTCAGTTGCATACATTTTAACATGGCTGTACTCATCAAATAAGTTCTCTTCATTTAAGTTGAAATTTGGTAAGATGGTCTTAATTTTTTTGACACATTCCATTAAATTTTCCCAAGATACAGGTGTGTTCAAGCAAGCCCATTCCATTTTAGTAAATTGTTGTGTCCTGAATAAGCATTAAAAAGGTTTATATTAAAATATTCAGGTCACAACATTAATTCTACTCAGGCAGAGAACATGGAACGTTGGCAATAAAAAAAAAAATAAATTGTTTGTGAATACAAGTCAAGATAAAGTCTAAGGAATTGTATAAAATTGTATAAAGTGTTTAAATATGATCTGTATTAAGTGTGGGCCTGATAATAGAAATCCATGTAAACTGGCAAAATCTGTTTGAAAATCCAGCCTCTTGCGCTGAAATAGTAAAGCCTGTGAGTCAGGGTTCAAGGGTCACTTTACCGTCCTGCATTATGAAAGTATCGGAAAGGGAAACCTAAGCGTCTTCCAGGAATAGGAGGCAGACACATGTGCGAAAAATTAATAGAGGGAGCTAATGAGATTGACGTGGACACATGTGATCGAGTTGGCGCATATCGCAAATATCGAGATTCTCCGAGAGGAGAAAATTGAACAAAAAGGCCTTGCATGAAGATTCGAGCCCTCTTATCTTCTTTCTTCCTGGATTCCTGATCTCTCGGAGTGGTCCTGCTCGTCGTAGGAGGGAAGTCCCTGGCCAGTCGCGGAAGGCACTTAGTTCGTCCGTCATAGCATTCGTATTGGGCCAAGCTATGTCCGTGTTCTAGGATAGCTGTGATGTTGTCGTACGATGGAGGGACTAAATTGAGCCGTCCATTCAAGGCGATGTTACCGTGCTACCTCCCATGTTTCCCTCGGAGATTCTACTCACACAGATCTACAGAAGATATCCTCCAAAGCGATTACATTTGAAGGCCTTGATGATTAGACAAGGCGGGAACAAGTTTTAAGAGTCCAAGGACAGGAATGGTAATGTAGACTTTTGAAATACTAATTCCGGTTGTAAGAAGAGAGTGAATTTCCTGTGTGAACGTTTAAATTGGACTGAACTTAAAGAACTGTAAGAGTGGCCTACAACTAGAGACAGAGTTAAGAATTGTTTGCCCAAGAGGCCGAATAGATACAAGATTATGTTAAACTAAAAGTGTAATTGTGCTGATGTGTTCACTGATAGCCACGTGTATCCGAATGGCTTAATGATAATCTATGAATTGTATTTTATGATTGTATTTAAGATTATTAAGATTTAGTATGTGTGATAAGTATAAATTAATTAGAGCTTTTGATCTGAGTTGAGTGCAACCATATTATCCTGTTTTGAAATGTATTATAGTGTATCACCTTAAAGCTAATTAAATTGTTTCATTCATGTACTTGCCTGATCTGCCTATATTATATGAATTCAAAACTACCGCTCATAAAAATAACAACGAACCAAGCGGGATAAACCCATGAATACTAATGCAATAAGTAAGCCATGACTGTAAGAAAGAAAAGGACAAGCGAGGGGGAGATAAATTTATGCGTGATCAAATAATCATTAACTCTCTAAAGGAGTCACCCTGAATAAGAATCCTTTCTACCTAGGTATTAGCTGGCGCAGCATAAATATAAATGTGTTAATACGTATAGGGTGAACTTCCTTCTTCAGTGCTTTGTAGAGTTTAAATTATAAGGGATAAATGTGTATAAGTAAGGTACAGTGTTAGATGAGTTTTGAATTCAAGAAAGATAGAATATTGGACTAGTTGAGAAAGGGTAGATAAAGGATAAATAACTAATTAAGTAAAGGAAAAGCAAACAAGATAAGAAAAGGGCAATAACATAAATGACGGAGTCGAGAGGATAGTAAAGACAAAGGATAAGAAAAAGTCACAACATAAATGGCAAAGCTGGTAGGATAAAGGAAAGATATAAAACAATAGAAGTTAATCTAAACGATTAGAGTACAAACGTATTATATAAAATAAGTAGAGAGATAAATAATATAAAAAAAGTACTAACAAAATACACTAAACTGATTTTGAATCCATTCTTGAATATATTGAATTGCAGTGAAGTAGAAATTGGAGATGTTGTCTCTAAATGATGATTCAGTCATTAAACCTTCTTCACAAAGATTTTTCATTTCGATTTTCACTTCACTGGGTAAATACTTCTCATTTTCACGCAATAAAATTTTTGTAATAAGAATGTCTATCTCTTTTTTAACCTCACAGCCCGTAGCATATTCTCTTTCGATTTGCTGGATTGCCTCAGAAAACATTTTCATCTGATTTTTTAAAAATAGAAGATAAATGAAAGATTTCTTATCACTAAAAAACGTATTCAAAATAGTTGGACATTTATCTTGAGACAAGAAATAGGATTTAAGCCCATCGTACATTTCAATAAAACGAATTAAACATGGCTGCAGTGAAAGCCATCGTGTTTTGCTATGACCTAAAATAGTCTTGTATTCAGTTTCGACAAAATCCCAAAAAGATTTCAGACTTTCGACTCTGACAGTGAATTGGTGAAAATGCTGGAAAACTTTACCCAAAATTGTTTGAATATCTATTGGTAAGATATCAGCAGCAGTTTGCACAGCGTTATGTATAATATGAGCTGCACAACCTACACCTACTAATTATCTGTTTAATTTGTTTTGTAATTTAGTAAAAACATTAATTTTACCTTTCCTTTTTAATCCACCAAAATTTGTGTTGGTATTATCTGCTGAAATGCCTATTATTTTATCAGTAATGTTATATTTTTGGGCAGCATTTAAAATGTGATCACAAATTAGATCAGAAGTTTCTCCAGGAAGGCTAGAAAATTCTAATATTTCTGTTGAAATCCTTTATCTACAGTGAAATACCTCACATTGATAGCTACAATCTTAAGATCAATATGATTAGATGCATCTATGGATATGCAACAATATTTTACATTCCTCAGATCTTCCAATATTTCACTTTTTACATGTAGTGATAACACATTGGTAATAATAGCCTTGCACTTCGTTTGTGCACATGAAAATTTCTTATTCAAGAATTTTTTTAAAATAGAGGACATACAATCATAGATTGGAAACTGTGATTGTGTTTAACTGCATGAAAAACAAATGTAGCCTCTTGTGCAACCAACTCCATTTCTTGTCTACCTAACTTTTGATACCCAAAAAATTGATGTCAATGATTGACTTGAACTTTTTGCAGACACAGCAGACTTGTGCTTTTTTTTGTATTGACATGGTCAATTATATCTGCCTTACCTCCGTGGCCAATGTTAAATTCTGCATGGCACACACTACATTTCACTCTTGAGCTATCATCACAATCACTGCTTTTTGTTATGAAAATGAAAGGAAAAAGATCCTTCAATTTTTCATTGAAATTCCACTTTCTTTTGGGCATTTTGTAACAAACGGTATAACTTTATTAATTTAAAAAATACAATATTCACAATTAATACGAAAATGCAAGAATACGAAATGAACAGTTCAAAACTAGGTTATATCCCATAACCTGTAGCGATATAAAAACAATTTAGCACCTGACGCATGAAGCTTAGTTTGCATAGCGTACGATATCTGGCGGTCCGAAATGTTTCTCATTGGTTGAAGGAAAATGAACTATCGTGATGCATTGATATTCAAAAACATGTCGACCAATGAGAAACATTTCCGACTGTCGGATATCGTATGCTATGCAAACTAAGCTTGAGACAAAAGATTGCTAAAAATTTACGGCTGACCAGACAAACGAAATAGATGCCGTGGTTGCGATTAGTAAAGCATACAGTTAGACGACTGTCTCCCTCATCCCGACATTCCTTTCTCCAGCTGAATGAAATGTATGGAACTAAATCATTTTCCCAAAATTCTAACATTCTGGTAATTCACCGAACTACAAAATAAATATGTCTCTGCTTTTTGTTTTGTAAACATACATTTTTAAAAACACCCAAAAATATTACGACTTGTACTTATTCTTATTAGAAATGTTAATATTTTTATATTCTAAAAAATCCAGGGCATTTAGCATCCCAAACTAAACATATTGGGATGCCGGGACAGAAGTAATAAAACCAGGACCGTCCCGGGCAAACCGGGATGTATGCGATCCCTAGTCGCAGTGCTTATGTACAAGCCACCAGTGGTTTAGACCCTACAACCCTACATTAGCACATAGTGTAATAAGAAATCCCATGGATAGGTTAATTCTCTATTGTTTCTAGAGTTGTTTTAAACTGGACATGCTGGATGGAAAGGAGCATGATTAGGATAGTAACTCCACTATGAATAAGAACTCCACTATGAATAACTCCACACTACGAATAAGACCATATATAGTTCTGTCGTTTTGAACAACAATGAAATTTCTTAAGTTGGGAGTCTTCATTGTGTTTTAAATATATTTTCTAGATGCAGAAAATGAAGGGATTGTATTTTTGCATCAGAACCTTGATATAATCAATATTTAGCCACAACCAGTGACAGTTTGACTGTAAAAATTTTCTCATTGTTTTGGCTTTGTAGACTTGTCCAATTTCCAAAATGTTGATGGCTTACCTTTATTAGGCTTATATTTATCTATTGACTTCAACATGTATAGTGGCCAGTGGCCATCTCTTCTTCTTGAAAAATGTTTAACACATAATGTGATATGTCAGAATCATTTCGTGAGTTTAGTTTACTTTTTGAGGAGTCCATTTTTTCTGTAGGAAAGCCTGGTGGTTTATCTTTAGGTGATATCCTTGTTATAATTTTTTTGACAAGTTAGTTCTCATTAAATTTTATCATTTTTGGAGTTGTGACTGATGTGCTCCATAGAAAAGCACTCATGATCATAAATTTCAGGTGACATTATCAGATGGCAGAATGGACATATGAGTTTGATTTGCTGTTGATGTTTTCTTAACTATCTCCTTCTTAGTATAAAAGTATTTCAGAACAGGTACAGTTTGGAGCATGTTCATATTTTTGACATTTAAACCATTTTGTTGGAATTGAGATGTATAGCTTAACAGGACAGTTGGGATACCCTGCTTTTACAGATATTTGGGGTTTACCTGTATCAAAAGTAAGGAGTATATTCCTGGTCAGAACTAGGTGATCATCCCTGCATATCAGGATGTGCCTGATACCTGTCACTCCTTGATCTTTAAGCTTTGAACATATCTTCTCTTCTGGAACATCAAAGAGATCCCATTCTGATATCACTCCTCTAGAAGAGTTTAGTGTTTTATGAGGTATTAACCATAATTGGTATGCCACCCATGTTGCTTTCATTAATTTTTTTTGAGTGTTGGTGACATGATGTTTCACCAATGATGAGAAGCACTAGTACATTGATATTAGTTTCAGATGTCTTTTTTTTTTTCCCCTCTGACTTCTGTTATCAAATGATGTACCAGTATCATACTTGGTTGGGCTTTATGAGGAACTCTGAAAAATTTGAGGATGATGGATTCATACTCAGGGAATTTTTTGTTTATCACCAGAGCTTCCAATCCACCCACCACAGAAGCACACATTGACACTGTATTTTGGAAGAAAACTCATAAAGGATATTACATCCTTGTGAGAAAAGTGGACTGTTAAAGCCTTAATGTATTTTATCCATGTTTTATGTTCTGCAGATAAATTACTACATCATATAGCACACCACATTAAGTCATATTTTTGTAACTAAAGGCTCAGTGTGACCTTTATCAACTAAACATTTAGTAGTTATAGGATTCTTGCTTCTGTTCAAGAAGAAATGATTCACATTCCTTTCCATACCCCTGGAAGTTACGAAAGGAAACTGTGAGCAAGAGGGTGAGTAGTGGTTTCTTTGCATGGAGGGTGGTTGAACCGTGGAATGCATTGCCTGGTAGAGTGGTTGAGAGTGAGAACGGTCAATGAGTTTAAGGAATGGTATTGATAGACTTTGTGTTTCCTAGGAGGGACCTCCCACGATAAGTCTTTTGACACCTTGGAAACCTAAATAATAATAATATATAACAAAGGATTATCAAAATATAATGCTAAAATTCTCATGCAGCTTAGCTTTCATGTAGTAATTCATCCAGAAAATCTTTCCTTTTCCTTCACCTAAAGACAAACTTCCTTCATTAAATTTTCCAGTCATATAATAGATTCCTTGCTTTTGTGGCTTATCATATTTTGGGCAATTCAGAAAATCTTTCTCTGTTCACTGCAAGGAACATAAAATGTACATCAAGTATGATATACTTGAACAATCTGGCCTTGGGCAACACTATCTCTGCCAAAACACAGGGGGGGGGGATGGGAGCACAATTTTTCATAAGAATAGGTTCCTTATTGAAAGGTGTTATGAATAAAAGTTGTGAGCATTGTTACATCATCCTAAGTTGAATAGGTCTGATAGCCTGAATTTATTCATAACATTTATTCAAGCCTGCATTAATCTCCCTCTAAATCTTTCCTAGTTTTCTTAAGTATAGGAATTTATTGACCATTTTTGTTACTTTACTGAAGCTGTTGTGGCACTTGGTTGAATTTTTTTTTCTGTTACCAATTCTGTTTTGTGTTTATTGACATTTCCTGTGCTACATAGGAAAATTTCTACTAATAAAGATTTCATTTTATGTAAATCTTCCAGCTTTTATTCCATATAATTATGTCTACTTAAGTACCCCCTTTAAAAAAGGGTAAAAGGGGATTAGATGAATAAAAGCTGTAGTTGGCAGAAGGATGATCCTATTTGTGTCAGGATGAAGTAATATATATTAAAGATAGTAGCTCAGTGGACAGTGGAGCTAGTGGGGTTTAGCCAGAAATTACTATTATTTCACAAGATATGTTTGATGGAGAAGGATATGGTTGCATTCATAAGGGGTAGAATATCAAAGATATTTTATTTTTAAGGATGAGGGGCAACGAAAGCATGTGGGAAAGGCTTTACTAATGATAGCAGAGACACCTCCAGCAAGAAAAGGAGGTATTAGCATCAAGGGAATAGCAGGAATCAGAGATGGTCGAGTTTAGGACATCTATTGTGACATAGAGAATAGTTGGACTGAATGAGTGGATATGCTGTTATAAGCCTGGAGAAGTGCAGAAAATGAAAATGAAATTATAACAAATCACATTTATAAGCATAGTGTAACAAGTCATTAATGGCAGAAGAGTTTGAAGTAATGTGAGATATTATGAACTGCTGCATGAGATAGTAATCAGCAGTGCATATGAAATAGTATTTAAAGAAAGCAATTATCAGACTTTCCAGTTCTGACATAAACACTTAATCCCCTCCCCCCCCACAAATCTGCTATTTCAACTACAAATAGATTTCTATGTGGGTACCTGCTTGTACTGGAAGAGACCTCTGATGAGGATGGCAGGCACTTCTAATTCTTTCTCTTTATCTGTTCATTTCTTAATATATCAGTATGTTACACCTGATATCTTGAGAATGTAGAATTCTCAGCTATCATGGTGTAACACGAAGAATAAATAAATTAAAAACCCTGCATAAAAGATAATAGATGAATTATTTAAAAGAGAAAAGGAAATATTCTTGCATCCAATAAAATATATAAAATATAAAGGTGTTTGTTGAACTAACTAACAAATAGAAAGAAAGAAAGAATATATTAATGTTGTAATATGATATAAAAGAGAAAATTTATCTAAGTAAGACAGAAAAGGATTAGTCATAAGAAATGGTATGTGAGAGGCTAGAGATTAAATTCATAGAAAAATTTTGGAAAGGGGATTAAATTAGAGGCTAGCACAAAAAAAACAACAGACAATCGCTTAGCTCCTTCGTATGGGTTTCATGGTGTTTTCCTGAGTGGCAAGATTGGAGTTATATCTCCGTCGTCACAACACGGAAACAAAAGTGAGCGGAATTTCGGTTCCGTATTTCCTATGTAAGAAGCGAAGAATGCTATATAGTCGAGGAAAAGAAAGCATATTCTTTGTGTTTCAACTTCAGTGACAACCACGAAAAAGGGAAAGCTGTAAAGAAATCAATATCCATGTCGCGAGTTGCACAGCCGTTATTTAGACAATTCAAAGTGTGTCCTGAATGACGAAAGGTAAAGACCGCATAGGTATAGTTCTGTTCAAAGGGGAACATAGAAGAAGCAGATTATCGGAGAGGTTATACCAGGATACTTCAATCAGTAAAAGATAGAGGCCCATATGGAAAACTCAGGAAAGAAAGGTACTGTAAATTATATCTCTTGTTAACTAAGCTTCGTCTGTATTAGTTATCATTATTCTAATACTGAACTGTTGAAGTGACCAAGAAAACAATACTGGGACTTTAATATCTGACAGAATATATTGAAAGTAAGCTGGCTAGTGTTAATGTTATATAAGTAATTAAGTGTCCTGAGAATTTTGCATGTCTATTATATTGTATAAGAAAGTTTAAATGTTATAGCTATGTGTTAGTGCAGTAAATGGTTTAGTTAAGCTACTTACGTTTGGATAGTTAAATAGTGTGAATTAATCTTATATGTCCATGTCATATGAAGTTATGTGTTGAATGTGTATAGCTTAATTATTTATGATAAGCTAATGTCAGTTTGTAAATATTTAGTATAGCATTGAATTGAGTAATAACTAAAATTTAAATTGTACCATGTTAAGGAATTTAATAAACCTTTTGTCCAATGATAAAACAGTTGTCTGAAATTGCTGTCCAATGCACCACTTGAAAATTTACGAACCTAATCACGCGGGAATTTAATGTGTTAAGAAGCGAGATAAAGTGTCATGACTGCAACATAGTTTCACTTTCAGACATATTTTAGTTCTTTCTCCTTGTTTTTGTATATAATATCTTAAACTAAATGTCCCAAAAGGCGCAGCATAATACAAATATTAGGGATACTAAGGGGAGAATTAACTTAAGTATTAGTAAAGATTTTGATGATATCTCGTGCGTAGATAATAGTTGAACATAGATAAAGGGGAAATAACTAGATAGAATAAAAATCATAAATTGGGACGCAACAAGTATACTTCTCTTTCTGACTTCCCTATTATACACAAACTACTGCCACTGGGATCCAGTATTACACTACATAAATATGGTTGTATGGTGTTAGATCCCATTGGTGGTCTGAAGAAGAAGAAGAACAAAGAATACATGAAGTAAAAAATAGGAGGAAAAATAGCACAAATGAAAAGGATGAGCATCCTCCTTTTTGTGGATATTATTATTTTATTATTATTATTATTCTGGACAATTCCAAGGAGTCCAGAGACTCATCGAGGGAGGCCCTAACATCATGTCAAGAACAACTATTCGACATTCACACAGTATCTATCATTCCTTGCCTTGAACTCATTCACGGTCGTAGCACCCACAACAGACTCTGGCAGCTTATTCCACTCATTCACCACTCTCCAAGTAAAAAACCTAGCTCCAACACCCCTGCTAACCACATTCTTGCCCAGCTTCCATGTATGGCCCCTAGTCCTCCCACCACCAGTCCTATTCTCAAAAATATCTTCTGGATTAATTTTATAGAAACCCTTCAGTAATTTGAATGTCTCAATCATATCACCCCTTTTCTGCCTATCGACCAATTTTTGCAACCCACAAATCTTCAACCTGTTCTCATAAGGTTCATTCCACAGACCTGCTATCATCTTGGTCATTCGTCTCTGGATCCTCTCCACGTCCTCCCCTTCAAGAAGAAACCCTGGTGCCCATATCTGGGCACAGTAGTCTCGATGGGGCACAGTAGCCTAGATATCTAGAATGAAGATCCTCGTGGTTGTGTGTGTGTGTGTGTGCGCGCGTTCCCGCATGTGCATGCATGCACATATGTACACTGCTTTGACTTCTGCATCAACTAGATTGGTAATCCTGAACATCCTGACCAGGATCAGTCAATCATTGAGTTTAGCGACCTGGAAGGTTCAATTTCCTAGTGGGCTAGCCTGCAAGGATCAGTAGTGTTACAGTGTCTCCTATCCCAGTGGTCTAGGAAGACGATTTCTGACATTATTATTATCCCAACTTCTGAGCACATTTATTGTTTGCCAGAAAGTGTCTCTTATCGATTCTCATATTAATTCAACAATTTAATGATGAATTAATCTGAGTATGAATGGATTCTTCATTCTCAAATTTATCAGTACCTTCACAAGGTTCTAATCATGTTCAGAAATCATATCAAGAAGAAGAAATGGAAAACAACATGCAAATTGCATATTTGTGTGAAAAATGAGCCATAACCAGCAACTGTAGCTCATTCTCAACAAATATACAATTGCAAAAAATGTCACAGTTCTTTGCAGGATCCCCAAAATCTATAAAGAAATTCCATTAGATGACATCCTATTCAAAACTGCATTAAAAAAAGAAATGAAAACAAGGACATCTGTGAAAGGGGAATATCAGTTATGGTAAATCTTCACAAAATCTTGAACTATTGCTTACAAATATAATAATGGAATTAATTCATGTAAAATATTCTTTATTAGTATAATTTTCACCTGAGTAACACAGGCATCATCAGTACAAGTACAAAGGCTAATTAAACAGCAACTGACATATTCACAAGGCACCACCTAAGTAGCTAAAGTAAGATAACTAAAAACAGTCCTTAAATTTTCTAAACTTATTTGATCTTCGGAAGAACTATTACAGAAAGAATTGCAATATATTAATTCCTCCTTCTTATCCAATGAATATAAGAACTCTTTCATAAAAAGAGCATTGAGTAGTCGTGTTTCAGTATCCTCTTCAAATACAGAAATAACGCGTACCTATCTCCTGTGTGCAAGGCGTTAGCGAACACATAGCTAAAGTGTTAAACCCACTAAATATTTGTGTTGCCTTTTGATCCATCAGAAAAATCTCGACATTCCTCATGTCTCCAAAGGACAAGTTCCCACATCTCAGCTATCCAGGTGTCTACCAGATATCATGCTCTTGTGGGTTATCATATTTCAGACAAACAGGAAGATCTACTCTTATCCAGTTAGAAGAACATAAGTCGTATGTTCAGTACCTTGAACCTGAACAGTCTGTATTTGCAGAGCATGCCATTGGAACAAAACAAACGTCATTCACAAAAGTTGGTTCCTCATGGAACGGCTTTACAAAGAAACATGTGAAATGTTACTTCACTCCCCCTAACTTAAACAAATCCGATGGTCTAGTCTACGTTTATTCCCTTTGTGGGAGATATAATCAGCTAATCTTTCCTAACTTTTGTAATTGTATATACACACACACACACACACACACACACACACACATATATATATATATATATATATATAGTTTTTTTTTTTAAATAAGTTCAGAAAAAAAAATTAAGGACTGTTTTTAGTTATCTTATTTTAGCTACTTAGGTGGCACCTTGTGAATATGTAAGTTATTGTTTAATTAGCCTTTGTACTTGTACTGATGATGCCTGTGATACTCCGGCGAAAATTCTACTAATAAAGAATATTTTACGTGAGTTAATTCGTTATTATAATTGTAAGTAACATGTCTACTCACGGTATTTCCTTACTGAAACTTATCTTGAACTATTCAAGAGGAGTAATGTCATTGTTGAACCTTCTTATTTTATCAGTGTTATTTTATCTTCTTATTTTATCAGTGAAATTTCTTATCAGTGTTCTTGATAAGAAATTAGCTCTGAATTGGAAGTGTCAGAAGGGGGACATAAGAGACGTCTTTATACATAGTAATGCTAATCTTGTCTCAGTCAGAAATATCATCATTACATTTGATACTATCGCAAACCTCCATGCTTTTGTACTAATACATAAAAGCAAGCTACTAGAACAGGCCTATAAGATCCCATGGAGTTAAAGACTCATTGCGGGAGGTCCTTTTGTCATACACAATACTGTGCCTTAAATACATTCAAGTGCTCTACAGACACCACATTTGCAGGCAATGCATTCCAATCATTCGCAACTCTCGACGCAAAACACCTGCTTCTTACTTCTTGCTCACACCCTTCTTTTAAATGCTAAACATATGGGCATGCTAAATTTGCCAATTATGGCTCTGTCATTTGTACTCGATGTGTCAATAAAGAGCATGAAAAATGAAAGACTGCATTGTGGGGTGAAAAAAGAACAAAAACGAAAAAAAACCACCATATGAACTGTGAAGGAGAACATAATACACTTTATTCCTGATCATGTCAGAGGCAGAAGTATGACAGATTCAAAAGATCAAGACATTCCATATCAAGTGAAGAGGATGTTTATCATATCAGCATCTAGTGGAAGAACTCTCTTATACAGAGAAGGTAACAGTAATAAATATATCTGATGTGACATGAACTTGCATACCTGTTCCACTTTCTTACAATTACATTACTACTGAATGCTACAGTCTAGTCTTCTTGTTTATAATATGCTATCTTCTAATAAGTATGTCCTCACTCCTGAAAGTATACTAAAAATTATTCCTTTACTCAAAGGGAGGGCTGTCGATATCAAGTAAAAGAAGGATACTTTTGTTTCAACAAAGGAATCAAAACTATCAAAATACCAAGTATCCTGAAGAAGGTTTTGTTTGACATTATTATTATTATTATTATTAATAATTAAGAGAGATCTCCAGAGAGTCAGAGCCTCATTGAGGGTGGCAACACACTACATGCACCAGCTATCATACTTGTTCTTGAATTCATTCACACTGCTTGCACACACAGCATCCAATGGCAATCCATTCCAATTACATACTACTCTATGAGAGAAAAATTTAGCCCTCACCCCCCCCTTCTTAGCCACCTTCATTCTCAGCTTCAAAGGTTGCCCTCTTGTCCTTTCCCAATGCTCCATAAAATGAATCAGTATTCTATAATCATATATTATTTTTAACACTCAAAATCACAATGGAAACCAGGAGACCAGACCTGTGCACAATAATCTAGGTAAGGCCTTGTAAAGAGGCAAAATGACATCCTTATCTTTACATGTGAAAGTTCATTTCTGCTTTGCAATTATCTTTTGAGTTGTATTTGCAATGTTTCCTACATAACCTCTGAACTTCAATTTTTTATCTACTAATACTCCAAGATCCCTAGTCTGATCAGTTACTTCCAGCAGAATCACATGAATAATACAACATTGGATATCTAATCTCACTGACGTGCATGATTTTACATTTACTGACATTGAACTGATATCCATTTTCCCATGCCCACAATACCAGCCTATTCAAATCATTGTGCAAGTACTGCATATCAGCAACATTACTATCTTTGCATCATCAGCAAATAGCTGTATGTTGCCCGTCAAATCCTTCCCAATATCATAAATGTACAGATTGAATAACAGTGGACCAAGGACTGATCCTGGTGGTACTAGTTACCTTAAACCTTGCAGACTCACATCCCCCATATACCACTTTTTGATATCTGTCAGTCAGCCATCCTCTTATCCATGCTAATATTTTATAATCCAAATGCATATTCTTCAATTTATGCAACAATCTTCCATGCTTTATTCTTTCAAAAAGCTTTAGCAAAATCCAAAAGTATCACAGTGTATCGATTCCCCTTGTCTAGTTCATTGGTAACATTATTATAGAATGTAAGCAAGTTACTAAAACATGACCTTCCCTTAGGAAACCCTTGCTGTTCATTGCAAAGTAGAGATTCACTGTCAATCCATTTTTTAATGTGAGCCCTAACCAATTTTTCCAAAATCTTCACCATCACTCCTCAGATACTGATTGATCAATAGTTGGATACATCAGTTTTTACACTACCCTTGTGCAATGGGATTACCATATATTTTTTCCATTCCTGTGGAATCTTCCATGTTCTGAGACTCAAATTATATAGCCTGGCCAAAACAATGGCCAGTTCAGCTGAGCACTCTTTTAAGAACCATGCTGATATCCCATCAGTCCCTATTGCTGAATTCTTATTCAGTTTGTGCAACAGCTCTAATACCTCCTCTTCATACATTTGAGTTTCTTCATCCAGTGAAGCGGTAGCAGTGAACTCAATGCTGCATACACCAGGTTAATAGCTTTTAGCAAAATGAGCACTCATTAGTTGAAGACCTCTTCTGCATCTGTCACCGATTCGCATTCAGAAGAGTTCTTCTTTCATATTTATTCTTTCTTTTATTTGCAGCATATCAGTAGAATTCTCATGGGTTGTCTTTAGCTTGCAGAGCCAGTTTCTTTTCGTATTCAGACTTAACTTTCCGTACAACAGTTGTGACTCTTCTAGCCTGCTGCTTATAATTTTCATCATCCTCATACACACAGCTTTCCTTCTACATCATCCTTTCTTACGAATCGCTTGCTTAATAGGTTTACACATCCATTTGACTCCTATCCTATTTATTCTTCTAACTCTCAGGACAGATTCTGATATTGCATCATTTAAGTTTTTTTAATAATGATTATATATATAATATATATATAATATAAAATATAAATAAAAAAATATAAATATATATATATATATATATATATATATATATATATAATAAGAATAATTAAGTAAAAATTGCAAAATATTTAAAAATAACAGGTGTAATTAACTCTATATTTAAGCCAAACATAGTTCAAAAACAAACCAGACTAAAAGTATACAATACATTAGCCCCTACCAGTCTTAATGTATGGAAGCGAAATCTGGACAATAAAACAAAAAGACAAACAAAGATTAACAACAGAAGAAATGAAGTTTATGAGAAAAGCTGCAAAGTATACCCTATTTGATCACAAAAGAAATGAAGAAATTATGAAAGAATTAAACTAAGAACCAGTAATAGAAAAAATTAAAAAATATAAACATAAATGGATGGAACATGTTCAAAGAATGAAAACAGAAAGATTACCAAAACAAACCTTAAAGTACAAGCCATTAGGGAAAAAAAACCAGGACGTCCTCTTAAACGATTCAACGATGACTTCTAAGGCTGGAACAGGCCATGCCAGGCCTAAATCCTTGATATGCATGATGATGAAGTATTTTTTAAATGCTTCCCATGAACTTGATATTTGTCCCATCTAGCAACCAATACCATTCCACTGAACTTAGTATATGCCTTAGTTGGAATGCAGAAATATAAGGCTGTGTACTATATTGTCGGTGCACTGGAGGATGTGGATGATGTTTGAGATTTGAGAGTGATGGTTGACGGTAGACTGAAGTTTAGAAGGCATGTTGCACATTGTAGTGCTGCTATGATAAGAAGTACTCTAACATCTAGGGATAAGGAAGTGGTTCTGCCACTGTATGAAGCACTGATCAGACCACACTTGGACTATTGTGCTCAGATTTAGTCACCTGGTTTTCAGTGTGATGAGGAAACATTGACGAGCATCCAGAGATGAGTGACTAAGACAACATCAAGATTTTGGAATGCTGGCTATGGAGAGAGAGGTTGAAGAAATGTGAATTGCAGAGTTTGGTGAATAGGAGAAAAAGAGGTGATATGATAGACATTTAACTTAATGAGAGGATATTATAGGATTAATCCAGATGGAATTATAAAAAGATTACAAGGTGAGAGGGAAAAACCAGAAGCCATCCCTGGAAG
This sequence comes from Typopeltis vanoorti, assembly GCF_054136105.1. Classification (NCBI taxonomy): domain Eukaryota; kingdom Metazoa; phylum Arthropoda; class Arachnida; order Uropygi; family Thelyphonidae; genus Typopeltis; species Typopeltis vanoorti. The sequence goes on from NC_143555.1 coordinate 70,959,939, forward strand.
TTATGTAAGATTGTGGTGAATAGGAGGAGTGTGAGGAGTAAATTTTTTACATGGAGAATTGTCATTGAATGGAACTAAATGCTTTACCAGAATGTATTGTTAATGCAAGGAATGTTAAGGATTTTAAGATTCTGTATGAAAAATATGTTGTCAGCTGAACGAACCTCCCATGATCAGTCTGCCGACTGCATTATAATAATAATAATAATAATAATAATAATAATATATTTGTCCCTTACATTGACAAATATAAGGGACATCAGGTTGGGGCATAGTTTTTTATATCCCATTATTTGAGTTCTTTGCTTCCAGTGGTTTGACCCTGTCCATCATGCCATCATTACTGTTGAATTTTTGAGCTGCTAAAAAAAAATCTCTTCAAGTGGAAAAAAGATGAAAATCACTGGTGAAATTGGGACTATAGGGTAGGTGTTAGAAGACTTCCCAGTTAAATTGTCTGAGCAACAATGTGGGGTTTTTTCTTTGTAATGAATTAAAACATCTCCAGAACTTAGGAAACCTTGTCTTTTGTTTTGAATAGAGCACTGTAATATTATTATTATTATTACCCAAGACCATCATGGAGTCAAAGACTCATCTAAGAGGTCCTTTTATTATACATCCAGCTCATCAAACCATACTTTAAACACACTCAAATTCAATGCAGACACCACACTCTCAGGCAAGGTATCCGAATCATTCACAACTCTGCATGAAAAAAACCTACTTCTCACTCCCCTACTCACACCCTCTTTATACAGTTTCCAGGGATGACCTCTGGTTCTCCCCTGATCTCCCACTATTTTCTGTAGAACCTCCAGCATTGATCCTATAACAACCCCTTAATAACTCGTAGGTCTCTATCATATCTTCCCCTCTTCCTCCTGTCCACCAAGCTGCAAGTTGCATCTTCTCAATCTTTCCTCATATTCGACATTCCAGAGGTTAGAAACTACCTTAGTCAGTCGCCTCTGGACTCTTTCCAGCATCTCTTCATCCTTCTGAAAACCAGGTGACCAAATCTGGGCACTATAGTCCATGTGTGTGACCTAATCAAAGCCCTATACAGTGGAACAAGAATCTCCCTACTTCTATATGTCAGTGTCCTCTGCATCATTCCCAGAAGCCTTTGCGTTGTCGTCACAATTTTGGCTGTGTCCCCTACATTTCAGATCCTTACCCACTATCATCCCCAGATCTTCTATTTCCTCCACCTCCGACAATATATCCTCACCAAGCATAAATTCTGCATCCCATTTTTGTTTTCCCAATTTTAAAACCTTACATTTTGCAACATTGAACTCGCATCGCCATTCCCATGCCCAGTCACTCAATTTATTCAAGTCTTCTTGCAAGGCCACAACATTTCTTCTCATCATGGTTTGTCCCAACTTTGCATCATCATCTGCAAGCAACTGAATATCTCCATCCAAATCTTCACCAATATCATTAATATACAAGTTAAACAGCAATGGCCCTAAAACAGACCCCTGAGGCACACCACTAGTAACGTTCCTTTTCCTGGATATCGCTCCACCATACACAACTTAATGATACCTATCAGATAGCCAGTCTCCAATCCACTGCACCAATCTAATATCCAACCCCATCCACTCTAGTTTGACTATCAACTTATCATGCGGTAATTATGAAAAGCCTTTGCAAAATCTATGTATATTACTGTGTATCATTCTCCTCTGTCCATGGAAGCAGTCACTTTATTGTAATAAGTAAGTAGATTACTAAAACTTGACTCCCTTTAGTAAATCCATGCTGTCCATGAAAGATAATACCATTATTGTCGACCCAATTCTGAATCCTAATTCTCACAAACTTCTCCACCAACTTAACTATGACACACAGATAGGCCTATAGTTTGATGCTTGAATTCTATCACCTCCTTTATGAAGTGCCACAATCTTGCCCTCCTTCCACTACTTAGGAACTTGATTCAGTGCAAGACTCATGTTAAAAAAATAGGTCAAGGTCGGTGTCAACTCCCTGGCACATTCCTTCAGAATACGTGGTGATATATTATCTAATCCCACAGCCTTATTTACATCTAGGTTTGTTCAACTCCCCCATACACCTCTTGCTCACTTACAGTCAGTCTCTTTTCCCCATCATCAACTGCTCTCAATCTCTCCATGAAGTCACATTCACAAGATTGAAAGACCTTTATGAATTGCTTATTAAGTATCTCCACCACACCTTCTGCAACAGCTGTCTTTATACCATTTTCTCCAATCAATGTCATCCTTCCATAATCAAGATAATAAGTTATTCTCTTATTAGCTACCGCCATAATTCCCTTTTTCTCTGTATCACATGCTTAAGCTCTTTATTCATTCATTTCACACACAGACATTTACATTTTTCCACTGTAATAGCTTTAGTTTCTCTGATTCTAGATATCCATTTTCTCACTGACCAATACTTCCAGACATCTAATTCTATATTTATACAATTTCATGTAACAGAAATGTACACGAAGCATTTCAGGCTTTCCCCCTTGTTATTGAATTCCATGCTCTTAAAACATTCAGTCATCATCGCTATCTTTGTGAGTATGGTATAGTTTCTATACTTTGAAATGAAAGAGGTTTGAAAGAACAGTAACGGTACTGAAAACTAATTAAAACATACTGTAATTAGTAACATGGAATCCATAAACTAGCACTTGGAGGACTGCAGTGATATATCTCCCAAGCAGCTGTATGGAGGGGACCTGTATGAAAATTGGTTTTAACCATATTATTTCTAGAGAGTTCATCACTTTTACATAATGGTCATCACTAATTGGTATTTTGTCAGTGGTTTCTACAACAATGTATGCGGAACCAATGATTTTTCTCTCATGAGCTTTTCTCATATGAGGTGATGTTCACGTGAGATGATATTTTCAGTTATCACAACACTCACTTGTGAGACATGAAAATCTACATGCAGTTAATCATTCAAGACCACAGCATCAGTTCTCCATCACCATACGAGCAGCTTTCTTTGGAGACAAATTAATAGGACGATATGTTTGCCAAACATATCGTCCTGTTAATTGTGTCATGGTTGGTAGAAAACATTTTCTGTGATGTGATGTGTTCAATGATATTACCTAGGTGAAGAGGAGAAACATGTGGTCCTTGTATGACAGACACTTCACAAACACTTCAGTCATCAGGCCTGAGGGGATCTTAAAGATTTCCTAAAAGATAGGTTGGTCAAAGTGAACCTAATCTCTGAAATATAAATTTCCCCAACCTCTTCTCATACCCAACATTCCAGATTTCAGGCATTGAGAGTCACTCATCTTTGGAGTCTTTTCCGTTCTCTTATCACAGTGAAAAAACATGTAGTTTGGTATGTGCTGCTACAGTGATAAAGCCTATCATCCAATCTCCACCTGCCATTATCAAAAAATAATTTTTGTTCACTAGTCTTGAACCTAGAACTGATTTAGCAAAAAAAAATTACCATACTGCTTCCTATTATATGACCACACATATGGATGAATGGTGAAAAAAATGTAAATAAATGGTGGATAAGAACCGTTTCCTCAGACTTATATTATTACTATTATCATTATTAAGAGACCTTCATGAATCATCAGTTCTCTTGATAATGATTATTTAGATACCTGCAATCACAAGATTAAAGAATAATAATTTTATTATTGCAAATATTTTGGCCAGAAATTAATGTACCATCATCAGTGTATCAGTATAATCACAAGTCCAAATTGGAACAAGGAACATTAATCCTATTTACAGAACTGAGCTGCATGCTGTAGTGCAGCTCAGTTCTGTAATATTATAGCTAAAACTAAAATTAAATGATTTGGATAATTGAATGAAATAGCATTATATTAATGAAAAAAGGGGGTTGAATGCAAATGCTTGCCTTTGCCATTTATAAGAAAGACTTTTTCAAATCTCGGCGATGGATAGGCAGTCTTTCTGATTTAAGTTTGGGCAGAGAAGTGCTTTAACGCTCTTTTAAATAGCCTCGCAAACCTAAACCAGCATTGATGTAAAAGGTGAGCATTGGACCAGAGAATATTGTGATCAGTGTCCACTCCAGCTGAGCATGGCCAGATTTTTCAGGTTTTTTTGTTGGTGATATAAGATTGGTGTTCTTGTAGATTGATATTGTAGATGGGCATTGGGAAAGTCTCATCCTTATGAATGGCAAACATTAGTGTGTTCTTTTCCACCTACCTTTTTTTTTTTAAAAAAAAAGTTTTTTTAAAAAATAATATAATGCTGTTTTATTCAATGATCTAAATTTTGTTAATTTTTGTATCCCAAATCATTTAATTTTAATTTTAGCTTTAATTGTAATCTCATTTGATTTTGAACCACTTGTATGGTGGCAATCTGGCATGTGGCTTAGCTCTGTAAATAGGATTAACATTCCTTGTTCTAGCTCCACCTTGTGTTTATACTGATGCAATGATGATGGCCCATTAATTCCTGGCCAAAATATTTGCAGTAATAAAATTACTATTCTTTAATCTTGTGAATATGTGTGTCTAATTATCTGTACTATGTCACAAGTTTCATTAAAAACTTTCTTAATGATAATATATTTGTCATGTTATTATCATCTTTCAGATCTTGTTCACACTTTCTATATCCATAACACCCTCTGGCAACACATTCCATCCACTCAGCATGGAAGAAATCTATTACTTAAGTCCACCACATTTTTATACAACCTACAGGGATAACCTCTTGTTCTTCCTTCTCTTTAACACAACACAATGAATAGGCCCTTCTATATTAATTTAGTAAAATCCCTTCACCAAGTTGAATATCTTTATCATATCACATCATGTGATATGATAAAGCCTACAACCTCTGAAATTTGCATTCCACCATCCATCATAACCAATATTTCAGAATTTCTGCCCATAGTTACTTTTCTCTGGACTCAGTCTTTTTAGTGTTATCATCATGGAAGCTAGACTACTTAATCTGTTCACAAGTGTAGGTATGATCTGATGATGATATTAATAATTTAACTGAACAGCCACCATCAGCTTGTAGAGGGTAGTGTGCTCAGTAATAAAAAAAAAAAAAAAAAAGGAAGGGAGTAAACAAGCGATTTTTCAGCTCTCTATTATTTATTGGAAATAATTCATATTTATATTAGGCTTTCACTGCTAGTGGTCTCTTGATTTTGTGTGTGCATGTGTGTGTAGTTGAGTTTGCTTGTTTAATGTTTAGAAAAAAGTTGTATACTTGTATTTTGTATATTGTTTGATATGGCAACAGTGCATAACAGAACAGTGGTAGGTGAATTTAATAAGAAGTATTTTCTTCATGCAGTATGTGTGAGATATATTCTTTACATAGGGTGAAATATTTGTGAACAGAAACTAAGTCTGTTGGGTGCTTTGAAGGTGACTGCTGGAAAAGTGGTGGAAGGGAGCAAAGGGAGCAAACTCTACAATGCATGATGATAGCATGAAACAAACAAAAGAAATTGAAGAGAAAGAATGAGAGGGTAATAAAAGTGGTAGTGTGTGTGTGTGTGCACATGTGAAGTATTTCACAGGAAAAAACATGAGTTTGAACAACTGGAGAAATATAACTGGTATGACAAAGAAACCAAAGAATGAAGAGGTTCAAGGAAGAGAAAGGAAATAAATGTGAAAGAGCAAAAGAGGGAGGGGTAAGGAGGAACATTTTTCATAGTGATGAGGAGAATGGTCAGGGGATTTATGTGAATGGTGGATTGCACTTGAATTGATTTTGATGGTGTTTGGAGAAAGTGTTGTTCAGTAAACATTTGGCACTGCAAAGTCCAAGAAAATTAGAAGTTTTAGAGGGATGCAAGTAAGCAAATGAAAGAATAATAATAATAATAAAAAAAAATACTGAATATAGTTTTTCTAGTCCTGAAATTAAGTGGGATATTCATTTCAAAGTGTAGATGATTGTGGATCCATACTGCAGATTATCTATACTAATACCAAAAACATCTGGAATAAGGAGTAAGAATTTTTGGCCTTGTTAGTTCAACTTGGCCAAAAGTTATAAACATGAGTGAGACTTGTTTGACTGAGCATGATATAGGGATAGTTGTAAAGGATATGGTATTTTCAGGAAGGATCAAGGGAAGAACAGAAGAGTGGAGGCAGCTTTGCTAATGATTGCAGAATTGCAGCAAAAAAAGAGGAGGGGAGCAGTGGACAGAGTGATGTGGAAGACATTGCCTTTGAGAGTGTCTAATAGGCAAATGAAACAAAACATATAGTTGATTGCTGAAGTAGGCTGGGGAGGGGTGAAAGGGAGAATGTGGTGGCATACATCTGCAAATTAGTATAATAGGTGCACTATGAGTAATTATTATTGGAACTTCAAATACAGGGACATAGCCTGAAAGAAGTAAAGGTCAAGTGGAGGGACAGAAATGGAATTTCAATCTCTTGAGGAGGCTGTTTAATTTTAAGTCTCGGCTCTTGTAAGGTCTCAATATATTGCTGGGTTAAACAGTTCCAATGCATAAATTTAGGAGGCTCAAAGATTAAGGTAGCAATTATCATAATTACCTGTATAAAAGGTACTTGTAAACAACATTCCACAGGAGAATAACTCATGTATCCTGAGGGGGCTATTACTTATATAAGCTTCCTGGATAGATTTCCTGTCTGATTTCTTTAAGTTTTCTTTCAGCAGTTGTAGTTAGAGCAATTAACTCAGTGCCGGTTCAATTTTGTTTCTGGCTATATTGACTTTTGTTTTGTTTTGTTGTGACATTCTATAACAACAACAACAAAAAAAAAAATGACCATGTCTTTTAAATAAATAGATAGAGTGTGTTATAGATGCTAAGGGTGCTACCCAATTTTGTTTAATATCTACTAAAAAGCCTGCCTTCCCAATGAATCTTGTATCCCCAATACTTACCATTACTAAATCAGTCAAAATCGAGGATTATTTTCAAAAAAAGTGCCAAGAGGAACATTTTACTTGATATCATATTATTTTCTTTATTCTATTTCGTGTACCACTTATTATTATTATTTTTTGCCTGTTTGCAAACACCTAATATTTTTCATGTGAAATACATATTTAATGGCTACATGGAATTTTTTTATATTTCATTGAAAAAAAAAACTTGTTATTATTTTGCTTTATAATAAAAGTATTTTTCAACATAAATACGATGTTTTTGAATCTCTCTCTCTTGAACTACTGCAGAATATGTTCCACCTCATTTCATATTTTTGCCTTACAGCCAATTTGACTTATAACCAGGTGTTTAGAATGCATCCTGTTCATAAGTCAGGGAGTACCTGTACTGATCAGAATCTTAGGAGTGGTGGTATTTAAGGTACTGGAGAAGTTGGTGAAAGGCAAAATCCAGGAATAGATGGATGGGAATATGTTGCTCTGTGGAGGACAGCATGGTTTTGCAAAGGGTAGGTCATGCCTTAGTAACTTACTTTTTTATAATAAAGTGACAGTTGAGTTGGATAAAGGAAATGACTACATGTGATACCATACAAATTTGCAGAGGCATTTGATGGGATCAGCACATGGAACTCTGTTATATAAAGTAGAGAAAATGGTAATGGATATGACATTGGTGATATGGATAAATATCAGAGAGTAGCATGTGAAAGAGTTGAATATAGGAAAAGGAAGTTGACCAGCAATGTACCGTAGCTGTTGTTGGGCCACAGCTATTTAATTTGTACATCAGTGATACAGGAAATGACTTAAGAGGAAACATGAAATTTGCTGATATTGCAAACCTGGGCAGAGCAATAGTTGATGAACTTGCTGTGGTGATCATGTGGCAAAACATGGTTATACACTTGGGAATGAAAAGATTACATACTGTGTATTACATTGGAAAAAATAAATGAGGCTAGGAATTTTAGGGAGACATGATTTTGGACAGAGATTTGAAGTTTAGAGCATATATTGCAAAAGTGGCCAGAATATTGTATTGCATTACCTGGATGTTGAAAGCACATTAACAAAGAGAGAACAGTTATTCTTCTAAAGCTACATCTGGACCACTATTTGCAGGTAAATGCCTTGATTCCATGGGGATGAAGAAGTGGCAGAAATGATCTGGAGGAAAGTGCCCAAGGTAGTAATAGTCCTGTGGAATGCTTCCTATGAGAATAAATTGAAGGTTTCTGGTAATAAGATTTAATGACTTTTGTAATCTGTCTTCAATAGTAGCTTTCTTCTTTCAGGATATTGCTCTGTCATAAACAACTTGCTGATACTTATTAGACATCCAATCCAACAAACTAATTTATTATCCAACTCTCTCTGTTGTTTCATTACCAACTTTCATATGGCAATGCTGTTAGAGGCTTTTGTCTAAATATACCTCTGTATGCATCACTCCCTTATCCAATGCATCTATTATGTTGTTTCAGTAAGTTGGCAGATCATTAAAACATGACCTTCCTTTAGCAAACCCATGCTGCAGTTGTCCCTAACCTCTCCAACACAACCCCAGGCACAGATTGGCAAAAAATTTGAAGGCTTAGCCACATCATCTCCCTTATGATGTACAAACAATTTTTCAATCTTTGGAACTTGGTCCACTGTACAACGCATATTAAACAAGTACATCAAGGCAGTTTTTACCTTTCTGGAACATTCCCTCAAATCATGTAATGATCTGTCATCAAGGTCCTAGTGCCTTATTGACATTTAGTTTATTAATTCCCTCTATACTTCCTGCTCACTCAGTATCAGACCATCTTGCCTTTCCACTGTACTCAAGCTATGCGTGATGTCATGGTCATGAGGATGAAATACTTTATGAATTGCTGATTTAATATCTCAATTATATCTTTTGCAGTGGTTATCATTTTCAACAGCCATAATCATCCTTGCATATTTTTTTATTCTTCTACCACATTCAGTTTCCCAGGATTTTTTTTTTTTCTCATTAGCTTTTAGCTAATGAGACAAATAGTGTGTCTACTAAAACTAGGAATCTGGAATGTCAGAATCCTGTATGAAGCATGTAACCTAAGAAACATTATCCAGGAAATGAAAAGACTTGGAATTGGGATTTTAGGAATGAGTGAAGTTAGATTTCAAAAACAGGATCAGGCAAAACTCAAATTGATACATGACAAAGTACCACTCTCGAAGTAGTGAAAACAATCATCAAAACGGAGTTGGAATACTTCTAATTTTTTAGGAAATGATAATATAAACTATATTATTATTATAAAAACTTTAATTAATAACTACCTATATTTCAGCAATGTTACATTGCCATCTTCAGGGATCACAAAACAATGATATGTGCATGCAGGCACTAACACTAAGCAAATGAGGCTGAAGAAGGACAACCTAGAGTCCTTAAGGTGTTCCCTAGCAGGCTAAATTGGGTTGTTTTGGCTGTTGGGCTGATGATCTTCAAATGCAAGCTTCCTAAATTTGGGTCAGTTTATACACCAAAATTTGTTGAGGTTTGGGAAGTTTTTCAGAGCTGAGGCTGATTCAAGGAATAATTTTTCATACTTGTAGCGGTGTAATAAAGTGGTTTTCTTCCAGCATATTCTGTGGTGGATGTTCAATGCATGGTCAGCAAGTCCTGAGTGACTGTATTGGTTGTCCTGCCTGTTTGGCCATACTAGGACAGTTTGCAACTGCAGGGGAGACCTGGTATACCCAGGTAGGTCTATGGGAACTGGCTGGTCTTTGGTGGAGCTGATAAGAGCTGCTAATTTCTTATGTAGTTTGTAACTAGTTGTAAGGTCTTATTTTCTTAGGATTTTTGTTAGTTTTTCAGATGTACCCTGGATATATGGAATAGTGATAGATTTTAGAGTAATCTCTGTTATGAAAGGAGAGGGGGAGATTTGTGGTTACACTCCACAAATTAGCCAAACATTTAGCCAAAGTGCTCACACAGTATACTGGCAACACACCACACAAAAAAAATCAGTCTACTTTAAAGCTGGTATAGAAAACTTCTCACTTCAACTGAAATAATGGTCAGTTTGATGTCTCCTCCTTATTCACCAATGTTCAACTCAAAGATACCTTAGACCTCATCAAAGCCAAATTTTCACCTGATATCTCACCCCTATTTCAGTTCACCATGAACTCAGACTGTTTCATTTGGCAAGGAAAATTCTGCAAACAGATAGGGGGGAAAGCCATGGGTTCTCCACTCTCTCTCTCTACTCTTGTCCAACTTCTTTATGGAGACCTTTAAAGAAAAAGCCTTAAAGCCTTAAATGTAGTCACCAAAACAAGGAAGTATTCATTTGCTTCATCAACTTGGAAAAAGCATTTGAAAAAGTTCAACATACTAAAATGAGTGAATTATTAAAAAGAATTGGATTAGATAGTAAAGACATCAGGATCATTGAAAACTTATATTAGAATCAAAAGGCATCTATTCAAGTTTATGACATTACTACAGACTCCATTAACATCAAACCAGGAGTAAGGCAAGGATATCGCCTCTCCTTTTTAACATATACTTAGAAGCCATATTTCAAAAAATCTTAAAAAGGAAGAGAGGAAAGGATTAATGTAAATGGTGAAATCATCAGTGACATCCGATATGCTGATGACACAGCTCTCCTGGCTGACAATATTTGGTATCTTCAAAATCTTCTCGAACTAGTGAACAAAGAGAGTGAAAAATTGGGATTAAGAATAAATATCACCAAATTCATGGCCATAAGGAAAACCAATTCTTAATTCAGCACCTTCTTTAAATGGGAAACAAATAGAAAGAGTAACAAAATTTAAATATCTCCAATGATGGTTAAATGAAGAATGCAATCCAGAAATGGAAATAAAAGTTAGAATTGAAATGGCAAGAAAAATTTTCTCCTGATGAAGTCAACACTGTGTAGCTACAATTTAAATTTAGAGCTTAGAGTACTCATGGTTAAATGCTATGTATGGTCTGTACTGCTGTAAGATGCAGAAACTTTGTCCTTGAAGACAACATTGATTTCAAAAAAAAAAAAAAAACTTGAAGCCTTTGTGTGGTTATACAGAAAAACGTTAAAAATCCCATGGACTGCAAAAACATCCAATCAAGAAGTACTGGAACAAATGGGAAAATCGTGTGAACTTTTAGATACCATAAAATGAAGACAGACTGCATATCTTGGTCAACTACTTCGTAATGAAAATTATAAGATACTTCAGTTGATTATAAAAAGGAAGATAAATGGAAGAAGAGGACAAAGAAGACAAAGAAAATCTTGGCTGGCAGACATTAGACAGTGGACTGGCATGATCTCTGAGGGACTGTTCAGAGTGGCTGAGGATTGCTCAAAATTTGCCAAGGTGGTCGCTGACCTCCAATAGGAGATGGCACTCAAAGAAAAAGCTAAAAGCTGCTGATACTGCACTTTTGCATCTATTATCATTTGAGTCACCTTCCTAACCTGCTCTTTTGTACTGCTCATGTAGCTGATTATTACACTCATCTTGTGCTGTCTCCATAATGCATTCTTTTTCTTCTAGATATTATGTGTTACCCTGATCCTTGGAATGCATTCGGACAATGTCTCTACTTGATAGTTCTTAAGTTGAGATCAAATAGCATTGATCTCTTTGCCATCCAATTATTCATACCATGAGATAAATGTAGGCTGTCTCATCAGCTTTTCATAATTACTGGCTTCATAGTTCCGCATATAACACTTCCTTACAGAAGTTCTTGTATGGCTGGCCACCACCCAGGTGATCAGTTACTTTCAGGAGATTTAATAACTGAAATGAGATTTGACATCCTATTTATAATAATATCTTCTGGCAAAATGATTAAGTCCAAGGCCCTTGCTCTTCATGTCCTCTCCTCTGTTACATACTGCTTAAGTTGTAGCTCAAAAGCTAAAGAAATTTGTTTTCTTTTCCCCTGGATGCCATCTCTTCATGTCAATAAATATTACCACAATTAAAGTGACCCATAACGATCACCCCTTCTTATTTGGTAGGCTTTACCTATACCTTTTCTTGCCACTCCCCTGCATATTGCTTCTATAGTAACACTCATCTAAATATTTTATCTGTCTATCTCTACCTCACTCTGCTGTCTCCTTTCCGATTTCATTCTTGACCTTGCATGGACCCTCTTCTATCATCAACAACACTCCCTCTCTTTATGTCCTTTCTATCTTCACAAAATATACCATATTCTTTCATTTCTATTCCCATCAGTGTATTGTTCTCATCCAATCTATCTTTGAAAAGCAATTATGCAATTTATATATTTTGTTTGCTCTAACACAAAATACTTTCCACTCTGAGTCTGGCATGTATATTATACATGCCAGACCCTTGCACTAAATTCTCCCTTCTTATGATAATGAGTTTTTCATTCTCATAAGAAAATGAATGTGGCTGCATTCCTGAAGGTAGACTAAAACATTCCTCTACATCCAAATTCACTAGTTTAAAAAAAATGGATACACACACACACACACACACACACACACACACACACACACACACACACACACATATATATATATATATATATATATATATATATATTTTGACATCTTAGATATCTTTATTGAAGTGGATGAGGTAACACTGTATCCACAATTCTTCAATAAAGGAAATATCCAGCACTGATAAAATCAAATCCTCAGAAACAAAACATGAAGCTAGATACATCTACCAAACACAAATAATTAACAAATTCCTATAATGAAATTGTTGTGGAATCTGTTAATACATGATTATCAAGGTCCTCTTTTAGAAACAAGCTAGTGTGTTTCTGTCTGCAAGAGACCTATTTGGTGAGGATCCTACATTGGCATATACTTCAGTTATTTGTAGGGACAGGATAGGGGATTGACCTATCAAACAAAAGGGTGGCAACTCCTTCATCGGCAACATGGAAGAGTTTCTTCCCTTTTAGGCAATCATACTGCTTTCCAATAAGTCACTTAGTACTGACATAGAATGGATTACCAAAATTGGTTGTGAGTTCCCTGACAGTGAATGGATTCAAAGAGAGATATGATAGGATTTGTGTATATGACAGTAGATTTGGGTCTCCTGCGATGCGTCTCCAGACTCCATGGAGATGCTGTAAATAATAATAGAAGAAGCAGTGCTATTTTCCTCTTAGTAGGATCCCTTATTACAGAATCTGAATCTACCTCACCCAGTGCATATATTTTCCAGGATGACTTTGATGGTCTAGTGTTGCAGTTGTCATATACTTTTAGTGAAGGTTGTAAGTGGTCACAATATTCTCTGGGGTAGTATGCAGGAAGAGTTTCGAAGTGCTTGCTCAACAACAATAACTGTCATTCCTCAACACTGGACATAACACCCTCTTCCACATGTCTACCTGAACTTTCATTGCTGTTAACCTAACAATTTGATAATTTATTCACCATCCCTCTTGCCGTCATGTAAATAAGAAGACAGCATCTGTGGAAATGATAATTTTCCAGCTGATATCTGCCCTCTTACATGGGCAACAAGGTATTCCATCATGGATAATACAATGGAAAATAGATCAAAATGACATAAGTGTTTTCTGATCTCTAGCAGAAATTTGATTTTGTGACAGTCTGCTCCTCTTCTATTAATGAAGTAATGAATTATATTACAGAGTGTATAATACAAGCCTTCAAAACTACACTTTCAAAACACGAAGTCAATTTCCACCTTTGCTCAAATTCTGGTTTGTGGAGACGGTGAATATATTTAAGGGACAGTATGATAAGCTGTTTGTAACAATAGAACATCCTGCAATGAGTCTTTTGACACCACAGAGGTCTGATAATAATAATATCAATTATCATATTGAACCTTAAAATCCTTAACACTCCCTGTATTAACAACGTGTTCTGACAATATGTCCCATTTACTCACAGTTCTCCTTGTAAAAAATTTGCTCCCCACATTCTTCTTTGTTACACTTTTATCGAACTTCCGGGGATGACCTCAGGTTGTTTCACTGAAAAAAAAAGTTTGCCAAAAAATAAAAAAATTAAAAAAATTAAAAAATTTACTGCCTTTTTTTTAAAAAATGTTCTTTTCTTTTATTTATTTTTCAGTAGTTTTAAATTCATGCAAATTTTTATCAGTAATAAAACTTTGTGCATATATTTTTTTATTTATTAATTATTTTTTCCCAGGAACTTATAAAACATACTCATGTTGATCATCCTGATCATCAATTATTAATTTTGGCCCAAAAAGAAGTTCATGAATTAGCTGTAAAAATTAATCGTATGGAAAGGGAAGCCTTCCAGCATGAACAAATGCAACAGAGGGTTAAAGAGATTGAGCATTTAATAGAGGGACTTATGGATGTAAGTATTCATTCTATTGGCAGAGAGTAAAAAAATGTTTCTTTAAGATTAAATATATGAAGAAGAAGAACTTTAGCTTTATTTTATTTTGTTTTTAGGGTAGTCTAAAGTCAAATACAAATTTTAAATTTAATTTCAGGAAGTAGCTATTGATTATAAACATTATTGCCATTTCTTGGGGACATTTAAATCAAATGTCACCAAGGTGATGTAAACATTTAAATCAAAGCAGACAAAGACTTGATTTATACAAAATAATTCGTTGTATATTCTTTAATATATAAGAATGCATATGTATACAAATGAATGTTAAGTTTGAAATCAAGGAAACTTAGATTAATTTAATCTATTCCTAAAAATGTTTGTTTTTTTAGTAACAGAGCTTATTTACCATTGCTTATTAAACGCCGATCTGGTCGGCAGAGTGGTTAGCGTGTCCGCTCTCCAGCCAAAGGGCTGTGGGTTTGAATCCCGCCGTTGGCATGGATGCTTGTAGAAATACTAGTGGTAATAGTAGGCGGTAGACGGCATTGGTGTAGTTTGCAGTTATTTGTACTGTAGTTGGATTGAGTGGTGGAGACGGAGATTTGTAGAGTGGGTGTGCCCTCCCTCAATGAGGCTTTGGACTCCCTGGAGGTGTCACGTAATAATAATAATAAAAAAACTGGCCATTACCAGGAATGATATTGTAATATCTGTCCACATGCATGAGGTTATATAATTAACAGCACATTAGTGTTGTGTGGGGAGGGGTCAGAAGAATGATATTGTAATATCAGTACACATGCATGAGGTTATATAACTACTAACAGCACATTAGTGTTGTGTGTGTGGGAAGGAGTGAGAAGAAAAGAAACCAGTTTATGTGCTTTCTTTTTGAATAGCAGAGAATACTTTGTGAAGAAGAAGAGGTTTGCATCCACTGTCCAGAGAATAGAGGCACAGATGGAAATGAAGAGTAGGAAAAGCTGTTCATGGGATTGTATTTAGGCTAAGAGCAGCTACTGCTTTTTTTTTTTTTTTTTTTAACATACTTAGAGAAATGTGGAAGAATAATGTATGCTAGTTCAGTGGAATAGTGATTATGAAAGCCTTTAGAAAAAAATAAAGAATATCTGTGAGGTATCTTTTTTTTTTTTTTTGTAAAAATTACACTTCTAGTGAAGTTTTTATATTCCACTCCAAATGAGCATGATATCTCTTCATTCTTCTGTTGAAACTTTTACAACATTTTTTTTTTAATCATACTTCAAAGTTGCCATCAGATGGCAAAGATAGGATAATTGTTCAGAGAGCAACAGAAAGATAAGTTAAAAGAAGTTAAAAGTCAATTAAATTTTTTTTTTTTTTTTGTGATTGTTCGTCCCTCAGAACAGGCAAATCAACCCTATGAATACATGTATCTACAGTCATAGGACACGCCGGGAGACATAGGGCTAACCACCTTATCCTCGATATGGTTGTGGTTGCAAAGTCTAAGAATAACCTTGACACTGTAAAAGGTAGAAGAGGGAGGATTAAGTAAGTAAGATTGATAGGTGGTATTTGGTTGTGTTTGGTTGTATATTAATTAAATTCCCTGTATTTCTTTATGTGTGACTTTGAGAGGGAACAAATCTAGCCAGCAAAAGACAAATGGGTAGTGTAGATATTTTGAAAATGGTATGGTGCCACGAATGCTGGGTGAGATGTTGATGATATCTATGTGGAGAGGATTGATAGGACAGATGAGAGAATGTGGGTATGTAAGAAGTATAACATATTTATTGACTATGAGGTATCGTTGAATGCAAGTAGTGTGCAGCAAAAGGCAGAGTGGGAGATCATGAGTGTAACTATGGAAGCAAGCAAGGTTGATGGTAAGGTAGTATTTGAGAAAAGTGATGCAGCTGACAATAATTATAAGGTAGTGCAGTAGCAACAGGGAGTGTGATAGTGTGCAGTAACACAACAGGCGTGCAAAGCAGCAAGCATGCAACTACTATAGTAGCAAGTGTGAATGATAGTGATTGAAGCAATGAAAGCAAGGTTGGTAAAGACGAGGCAAGAGATGGAATGTATGAGGAAGTAAGATAAGAAGAATTATAGATTTGCATGGAAGCATGAGGAAGATGGCCATTTTAAAAAAAAAGTATTGAAAGATTTGAGAGTAGCTCTGTATGTGGATTCAGTTATTAGAGGTGTAGTGAGTGAAAAGATGCACAAGGTTTATTTTTCCTAGAGGTAAAGATTTAGTTGGGAACAACGAGAATGTAAAGTTCAACATGAGGAGATTGTTGAGGAGAGTAAAAGATAGCAGTGCGGTAAGAAAGGTGGTCAATGTTTTGTCTAGATTTGACAGTGATGACTTGAGGTGGCAAACAAAGATAATAAATGGTATGCTGGTGAGGCTGTGCAAGGAGAAAGAGTACATTTTTGTGAATGTGTAGGATATGTCAGGGATGGGTGGATGGAACTGTATAACAGAGGCAGACTACATATAAACAGTTCTGGTGTGAGTCAGTTGAAAAGGATGTTGCTGGAAGGAAGGAAGAATAATGATGCAGTGAATAGTATATCTGAGGACATAAGAGTTGATATGGAAGAGCAGAGAAATAAGGTAGAAGAGCTTGTGAATGGAGAAGCAAGTAGTTTGAATGAAGAGAATGAGAGGCTAGGAAACACAGAGAGGGAAAAGGGATGAATGTGGACAGAGATACAATGCATGACAAGTGAGCATACTTGATTGAGAAGTGAATGTATGAATGGACAAAAAAAGCTTGAGATGGCCTGGGATATGCAGCAAATGTCTGATAAGGGTTGGAGATTACTCATGATAGAGAAGAATAGCAAATCACCAGGGGTTGTATGGAGGAGTCTCATCCAAGAAATGTTGTTCATGGTACTTGATATAGAATCAGAAGTGAGTGATTATGTTTGTATATGGATGCCAGGAGCAATTGAACTGAAGGAAACAAAATTATTGCATTGATTGAGTTTATCTGCCCAAAAATCGATGGAATAAGTGAGATGTAGTTGGATGATGAAGATATCCTTATAGGAATAGAAATGGAAGGATATAATGTTTTTCATGAAGAGAGAAAGTGCAGAAAAATAGGAGGAGTGCTGTCGATGAGTTATGCCCATCTCAGGTAAATATGCAAGGGGCAAATAGCGGCAGTGATTCTAAGGTGATATCGTGTAAGGTAGAGATGAGCAGGATGAAAGATTTAGTTGGGTGTTGTTATTTGATTTGGTAATGAAGAAGGCAGTGAGAAAGAAATATGTAGACAAACAGACAAATAAGAAAATGGTAATCATTATGGTAATATAGGTTGGAATGAAGAGATGGCATCTGGGGATGAAGAGAATGAAAATTTCTTGAGTTTTTGAGAGATGACTACTTTAGGCCATATGTAACAGAAGGCACATGAAGATCAATGATCTTGAATTTGATCCTCTCATCAGATGTTATTATAAATGAGGTGTCAAATTTTCTTCCAGTTGGTGAAAGTAATAAAGTGATCACTTGGATGGTGATGAATAGTCATGTGGAGATTTCTGTGAGAAAAGAATATACATATTACTATAAGACTGGTGATTATAACAAACTCAAGAGATGGCTTGCAGCTGTGTCATGAAATGAGAAATTGGATGGGAAGGAGATCAGTGCTACTTGGTCCCTACTCGATAATTATCTGGCAGAGGTAATATCTGAATGGATTCCCAAAGTCAAGAGGTTAAATAGACTCCATAATTGCCAGAAGACATCACAATAAAAGTGTAAACTTATCAAACTATAGCATGATATTGCCACAAGAGAGTGAGGAGGAAGAATCACCTTGAAGTTTATCACACTATTACTTTGAGGAATTCAAACAGCAGAAATCCAGTAGATGTACTGGTCATCAGCAGGAACTAAAGCCATTGAAATATTGAGGGCTAAATCAGTGCTAAAGTCATATTTTCCATATGCAAGTATCAAAATAGCATATCATCATAGTATTAAAATACTCTGGATGTACAATAATCATAGCAAATTTTTTCACTTGGCCAGAAAATATTTATACTTGATAAGAAATTATATTCTTGTGTTGATCCTTGACCCAAGCCTGAGTAAACAAACATTTGTTTGTGAGGTATCTTCATAGATATGCTGCTTGTATATTGAGGCTTTTGATTTCACATCAGCTTTGGAAAGCTCTATGTATGCTGAGGTAGTCTCCTGTTGAAAAATCTGTTTGTTTAAAAACAGTTCCTGTCTATGCATTAAAATGATCTTTGTAGTTGTTGCAGTTCCCTCATTATTATACTTTTGGTGCTGTTTGAATGGATTGAAAAATTCTTACCATACAATTTATTTTCTGCTGAAGAAATAATAGCATTATTATCATTTTTAGTTTTGATATTTGAGTAGTTTTTCTGAGTGGTTGTACTTACATTATTTACCCATTGTATGCTCTTCATCTTGATCATGCTGAAACTTCTAACTTTCATCTAATGTAAGGATTCTACTGAACAAGACACTGTCTTCCTAGAGCTAAATAATATCAAAGAATAAATGCTTAGAGTGCCCATTTCTTCATTTTTTTAAAGTAGGATTTTTTAAACTGTCTGTATTTCTACATGTCCATATTTGTAGGTAAAATTAATCTTATGATTGCTGTTGATATTTAATACTGTACCATTTCAAGAATTAAATGCGTTTTGCTTTGTACATTATTTCACTTTTTTTTTTCAGCATTTTCATTTTGGTGTGATAATGGCAGATATTAAGATGTCTGCCATATTATTAGAATCATATTGATTTGTAGGGATTAAAAATAGAAATCTGAATATTATATCTTTGATAAAAGCATTTAACAAGTCCAGAAACACTATCTGGACATTATGACATTTCTGCAAACATGATTTAACTTGTCATTCATTTTGGAAATCCCTCTGCCACCAAGTTTTATTAAAAATTTCATATTAATTCTCTGATCCAGATATTTCCAGTTATTCATTTCGGAATAATATATGCACGTAAACACAAGAAAGATATTTAATTAACCAAATATTTCGGTCTGGAAATAGCAGATCATCTTCAGTGACACTACAAGAACAGTTTAAAAAAAAAAAAAGACAAGGTGAAATACTAACAATAGTTCATTTAAAAAATAGAACAAGCTGCGTGATGTTATATCACTAAGTATTAAAGGGAATATATTTAAGCAGAGACATGATTGAAATAAAGATATTAATTAATAATATTAAACAACATAAAATTAATATGAATTAATGAGTTATCTTGATTAGACTTTCCCAGATTTCTGATATAGATATACAGTCATTCTGATTCAGGTTAGGACGATGGAGTAAGGCCTCTACACTTTCTTTGAATAAACGTTCAAATTTATAACGAGAGCTATGTAAGAGGCGAGTGTTTGAGCAAAGGATGTTGTGGTTAGTTTCAATCCCATGCTGAGCCAATCCAGATTTTTCAGGTTTGTTGTGATGAATGGAGGATTGATGTTCTTGGATTCTTTTTTCAAGAGAACATCCAATCCAGAAAACAGATAGTGTTTCTGGATTTGTCCAAAATAGGAGAAATCACAGTTGCAGGGAATTTGATAACCTCCAGGAAGAGATATAGTTGAGCATTTTTTTTAGGAGAAGGAAAATGGGAAGATAATTTGTTAATAGGTGACTACGTAGCGGTTAACTCATATTTCTTCAGAATTCTTGCGATAGGTTCTGAAATCCTGGAGATGTAAGGAATTGGAACTCGACGTATTGAATCTTCGTTGTTTTGTGGTGGATTATAAGAATCGAGAAGATGTTGAGTACTCTTTTCGGAAAAGCCATTGAGTTTCATGTTTCGTTAGATAGTAGAAAGTTCTTTCGGTAGAAAATTAGAAGTAGAACAATTAGTTTTGGCTCTTCTGATAAGACATTTTATTAACAACAACACATGCAAATTTCCAATTTCCAACAACAATTTCCAACAACACATGAAACTCAATGGCTTTTCTGAAAAGAGTACTCAACATCTTCTCAATTCTTATAATCCACCATAAAACAATGAAGATTCAATACGTCGAATTCCAATTCCTTACATCTCCAGGATTTCAGAACCTATCGCAAGAATTCTGAAGAAATATGAGTTAACCGCTACGTAGTCACCTATTAACAAATTATCTTCCCATTTTCCTTCTCCTAAAGACAAATGCTCAACTATATCTCTTCCTGGAGGTTATCAAATTCCCTGCAACTGTGATCTCTCCTATTTTGGACAAACTGGACGTTCTCTTGAAAAAAGAATCCAAGAACATCAATCCTCCATTCATCACAACAAACCTGAAAAATCTGGATTGGCTCAGCACGGGATTGAAACTAACCACAACATCCTTTGCTCAAACACTCGCCTCTTACATAGATTCCGTTATAAATTTGAACGTTTATTCAAAGAAAGTGTAGAGGCCTTACTCCATCGTTCTAACCTGAATCAGAATGACTGTATATCTATATCAGAAATCTGGGAAAGTCTAATCAGGATAACTCATTAATTCATATTAATTTTATGTTATTTAATATTATTAATTAATATCTTTATTTCAATCATGTCTCTGCTTAAATATATTCCCTTTAATACTTAGTGATATAACATCATGCGGCTTGTTCTATTTTTTAAATGAACTATTGTTAGTATTTCACCTTGTATTTTTTTTTTTTTTTCAACTGTTCTTGTAGTGCCACTGAAGATGATCTGCTATTTCCAGACCGAAATATTCGGTTAATTAAATATCTTTCTTGTGTTTACGTTCATATATTATTCAGTCTTTATGTCACAAGTATCCTTAAAACATCAGTTATTCATTTCTATTATGAATGCATCAAACAGTTTCTCACTAGAAGCAGAGGCATTCCTAATATCTATCAAAACAGTTTTGTTATTGAAGAAAACCCCAGAGCGTAGAAATACATCCCATTTGCTGTTTTCCAGTGTTGCCACTTGCTCCTTAATAAATTGGTCTTGTGACTTTATTATTGCAAGACCTTGTAACTTCCATAAAGAAATGTGTTTTAAGAGATAAGTAATGATCAGAGAAAGTATACTTCTTAGACATGGGTTTTCTGACCCCACGTATGTCATCTTTTCCTCATCAATATGATGACATAAGTGGGGTCAGAAAACTGATGTCTAAGAAGTATACTTTCTCTGATCATTACAGCAAATGAAAAAGAAGCACTTCATTTTAATATTAATTTCATGGCTATTTAACAAATTTTTGTTTAGGAGTGCCCTTTTCTATAATGTCATTGGCTTTTTTACTCAATTTTAAGGTATTACTGAAGTTTTACATAGGTAGATATATGAATAATATAAGAGAGAAAATTCTGACATACTTTTGTAAGATGTTTCTGGCTGTCTTCTTATTCAGCGGCATCCCGGTGTGTGTTGATATTTATTCATCAAGGAAGTAAGGGAGTTGGAAAAGTGAGGGTAGAGCAATGTGGGAGAATTATTGGTGAGGCAAGGGGTATGTTGAACTTTTTGAAAAACCTGGGTTTTTTATATATATTATATCCTTAAGGGTGGGTAGAGAATACATTGGGAGGGGAGGGAGGTTGAAAATAGAAACTATTTTTTGGAGAAGGGAAAGGATATGATGGGATATGATCAGGGTGGGAGTAATGGGGTGTGAGCTGTTTCGATGATGCATCGTCTTTGGAGCTCATGGGGGGGGAGTGAGGCTATGTCATGTTGGCTTGGTGTCTCTCTCCTCTAATATGTACTTAGAGAAGTAACATGGGAATTTTCCCAGAAATAATACCTATTATAACTTCATTTTAATATGTGTAGATTAAAATATTTTGATAAGAAACAGCACTGCATACGTTTCTTTTTCTTTTCCAGTTGGTTCAGCCTGATCGTATTTTCATTCGCTATGATCTAGTCAGTATACCAGTAAGTATTCATATAACTTAATTATATTACATTTATTTTTTATTGAATGGAAATAATTGTATCCATTTCAGTTTAGTGTAATCTTAATATCTCAGTTAAAAATAAAATAATTTACCATTTATCTTACCTTTAAAACAATGATCCTTAAATCTTTCAAATCATTAATCACTTCACCCCTAAATTTCTACTTTCTCACTATACATGAATATCATGTGCAGTCAGACTGAATTTTATTATCTTCCTTCCTACACTAGCTATTACTTTTTTTTTTATATTTAAAAAAAAATATTTTATTTACTTTTTATATTGAAGTATGCTAAACTGCAATATAACATGAAATGGCTAACAGAAAAAAATCAAACATTGTCAGTGGTAAAAAAAAAAAAAAATAAAAGTACAGCACCTTTAAAAAAAATTAGCAGCTTTTTCTCCAGAATGACATCCTAATGATGATGGTTTCCAGACACTTGACTTAAGTTGATTGGTTTCCAAGAGCCAGGCAAGGATCCAGCCCAAGCCAACAATTATTGTCCCATTGCTTTGACTAGCTCTTTGTAAGGTTTTGGAAAAAATGTTAAACCTGTTAAAAATGTTGCTTAGAAAGCGACATAAAACTTCTTTCCAACATACGGTTTGGGTTTCATAATGTATAAGAGACACTTTTCTGAAATGAGAACATTTGGTCTCAAGTGTTCTTCAACATGGAAAAGCCTACAACATGGTCTGGAAATATGGCATCTTAAAAGATTTGGTTAATCTTGGTATGAAGGGACACCTTCCTGTTTTCATTAAGAATTTTCTATCCAGCTGTGTGTTCCATGTCCAAGTGGGAAGCACATTATCTCAGCCATATCATGAAGAGAGAGAGGGGGGGGGGGGTCCTCACGGCTGTGTCTTAAGTGTGACCATCTTCACTATTTAAGTGAATTCAGTTGCTGAACAGCTTCCTCCCACAGTAGGCAACCCTTTTTGTTGACGATTTTAACAATTTATTGTCACTTCTGCAATATCAGAGTCATTGAAAGACAATTTCAGCAAGCAATCGTTTGTCTCTCATAATGGTCTCTTTGTCATGGATTGTAGTTATCTACCGAAAAATCTGAGTACACTTCTACCAGAAATGCACTCTCCACCCTGATCTTGATTTAAGAATGGGACAAACTATTATACCAATAGTTACAGAGGTCAAGTTCTTGGGACACGTCTCTGATAGAAAGTTAATCTTCTTTACACATTCGTCATCTTCAGGATAAGTGCAAAAACAGCACTGAACATCCTCTGTACTCTGTCCTCTACTGAATGGGGTGTCAATTGATGTTCCTTGCTCTACATTTATCGTGCAATTGTATGTTCAAAGCTTGATTATGACTTCCAGGTTTACAGTTCTGCAAGGGAGAGCATGCTCTGGTGGTGGTTAGACCCAAACCATTATCAGGATATCTGATTAGCTACCGGTGCTTTTTGCACATTATCTGTTCAAAACCTTTATATTGAATCAAGTGAACCCCTTCCATCACTTAGGTGAAAATATTTGTCTCTTAATTATTCCCTAAAAATAAGACCTTTCCATATCATCCTACATGGACTGGTCTCTGCTTTGGGAGGTCCTGTATCACACATGTCAGACTGACATTCATCCTTTTGGTATGTATGTAAAAGAGGCAAGAGGCTATGGAAGATATTTGTGAGTGTTGACAACATTACCTTGAAACAAATCAGCATTCTTCCATGACAGGCTTTCACCCCATTCCTGCAACCTCGCACTCTGTCAACTACAGAAGTCTCATACACCCCCATCTGTCTATCTTTGATTGTTCAATGTACACAGAGCAGTCCACACTGATACTTTCTCATCTGTACTGATGGTTCAAGATCAGTTATCTCTGTTCGCTGTGCTACTGTCTTTCCTAACATTATAATCTCCAACCAGATCTCACTCTGTTGCAGTAACTATACAGTAGAATTGCATGCCATGCAGCTCCCTCTTGTGCATATCAAAGAAAACTCCTACCAAAAGTGTATCATTATACAGAATCTTTGAGTTCTTTACACTCACATGGTGTATCTCCTCTTCAGTGTATAATCCAAATCCATTGCTTGGTGAGGTGCTTCAACTCTTGTACAAAATAAAAACTCTTAATTTCAATGTTTTTCTCTCATAATGGGTCCAACACAACCAAATCAACGTTTGGTTGTGTTAGATTCCCAGTCACATTGAAATTAAGGGAAATGACATTGCAGATGCCAGATGAGCTTATACTTTTTTGACATACTTTTTGATAGTCCCTTATACTGACTACACTCAGTTTATAAAATCAAAGTTAATTGTCCAACAGCAACACTCCTGGCACAAACAAATTGCATGAAATTAAGCTCTGGCAGTCTAGTCAATGTACGAACAGAAGAGAGGAAGTTGTTCTTGCTAGGCTCTGCATAGGTCACATTCATCTCACAAATTCTTATTTACTGAGGACTGATGATCCACTATGGTGAGAAATGTAACTCCCATCTTACCATTAGTCATATTTTGGTGGAGTGTGAGTGCTTCACACGAGAGAAAAAAAGGCATTTTTACTTATCTGGTCAAGGCCTATACACTTGGGCAGATGTCAGACTCAGACAAATTTTATGACATTTTAAAATTTTTGCAAAACATTAATTTATTCAGGGATATTTGATTATAAATTTATTTATATGTAGATGCCACTTTGTAAATATTAAACCTTGCATATACATTTTTTTACTCAGTTATCTTTTTATTATTTTGTACATATATTATTCACAAATTTATCACCTTATAACTATTTATTTACCTATCAACAATACCCTGTGTACTGTTGTAACCTGTGTCCTGACACCTTTGCTCTCCTTATGCCATAAAACTCCAAATCAATTAATCAATCATTCAATCAGTTTTTGTTTTGTTGTTGTTGTTGGTGGTGGTTTGTCTTTTTTAATTGAAAGCTAGTTGGAATTCTCCATTTAATTGAAAGGAAATTAATAGTAAACAATTGAGAAAATAATGACTTTCTATTAAAAATCCAAACTAAATATAACAAATGAAAGTGATTTTGTTTATGTTTAGTTTTGATTAACTCTCTCCTGTCTCATTTCAAATATTATTATTATTATTATTATTATTATTATTATTATGTGTGTGCCTCCATGGAGTCTAAAGACTCATCATGGAGATCTAATCATCTACATGATATCTGGTGTAGCTCTATTTGAATCCATTAGCAGACAAAGCACCCACAACTAACTCTGGCAGTTGTGAGTGCCATGTGAGTGTTAACCACACTCTTACTCAATTTCTAGGGATGACCTCTTGCAGTATCCCCTTCTAGCTAAGTGATGAAATATTTCCACTGCATCAAACCCTTTAAGTAATTTAAATGTTTCTATCATAACCCCTCTTTCTTGCCTATTAATCAAATTTTGCAACCCACAAACTCTCAGTCTATTCTCATAGGGAGCATTCCACAGATCTCACCATCTTGGTCACTCTTCTCTGGATCATCTTTTGTTTTCTAGGGAGAAAGCTAATATGCTGTTATTATTTACTACTTTTTTTTTATTGAAGAAACCAGCTGAAAGATTGTGGTTATAATTTGACAATAACATGAAAAGTATTCATTAGTCCTAGTAGTGATGCTTCTCCACTATATGCACAGCATTCTTTCAAGCTAATGCTCCTTCAGATCTGTGAACAAAAATTAATTTCCCACTGAGAGTGTATACATTGTGGATTACTGTATCAGGCTGAATTTATTTTCCAATAGTCAATCAGAATTCTTCATTCACTTTTCAAAGTTTTTTTTTTTTTTTTAACTGCTTTCTTCTTTCATTAAAAAAAATCATAAATGCTTGTGGTTCTTTGCTTCACTTCTTATCCTTATACTGATCTCTCATCAGATAACTTGACAATGAATGAGATGCTGTTTTAAAATGGAAAAAAAAAAAAGTATTAATTCAAAGAAAGTAATATATTTTGAATGCACTTAGAACCAGGCTGAAAGTTCACTTGCCTGTAGCACAAGTGGGTGAGTGGATTTATGGAGCCCTGTATATATATATATATATATATATATATATATATATATACAGGGATATATATAAATATGTACACACACACACACACACACACACACACACACACACACACACACACACACACACACACACACACACACACACACACACACACAATGAACAAAACATTAGAGATAGGGTGATGGGAAGTTGATACTGTTATTCCCTGTGCAGAGTGAAATGTACCCAAACTGAATGCAGATGGTAAATAGGCAGACATTGGGGCTTCCCAACAGTGTATTGCAGTCGACAAACATGGGTAAATGTGGCAATCTTAGCAACTTTGATAGTGAATATCGATGCAAGAAAGATGGGTCATTCTATCATCCAAGTTGTAAGAACCCTAGGGTTCTTGAGGGCAACTGCATGAAGTGTCTACTGTGAGTATACCATCAATGGATGTACAAGTGGTGGCTGACCACACAGCATTGACTTAGGCTGTCCAGGCTGTAAAGACCAACCACAGGACAGTGGTAACACAAATCACATCTAGTTTCAATGTTTTTGAAGTCTAAACAGCATCAGTGAGTGAAAGGTACGGTGTACCCTGCATACCATGGGCTACAGGAGCCAATGCCCTAATGGGCATTGTGCCTTGTCTAGTGTCAGGAACATCAAAACTGGACCTCTGCAGAGTAGACCAGAGTCATGTGGACTGATGAATCCCATTATCAGTTGTACTAAGCTGACAGGAACGTGCAGGTGTGGTGTCGACAGCATGAGGCCATGAATCATCATGCCAGGTTAGCTCTTTTCAAGGAGGTGATGGCTCTGTGATGGTCTGGAGACCCTTCTCATGTGGCACATTAGGTCCCTTAGTATGTTTGGTGAGGTCCTTAAATGCTGTGGATGACCAGAACATGCTGACTGATCACCTACACCCTTCCATAGCCTTACACAACCTGCCATCAATGATCTGTTTCAGCAGGACAATGTGCTGCCCCTCCAAGCTGCAACCATCCAGGCATGGCTCATCAATTTTGGGACCCCCCCCCCCCCAGTCCTCTGATTTAAATCCTATCGAATTTCTCTGGGATGCCGTAGAGCAAAATATCAGATCCATGTAATTCAGGACCAATGTCTAAGGCACAGTTGTGGACAATGCTGCAACAGACATGGCTGGAATTACCTTTGGCTACCCTCCAGCATCTAGTGGAGTCAATGCCTTGGAGAGTACAGGCTGTTCATTCATGCTAGAGGATCAACGCACTATGAGATAGGTATCTCTAATCTTTTGTCCACTGAGTGTATATATGCTGGCTTGGTTGGCCGAGTGGTTAACTTACCTGCTCTCCAACCAACAGGTCGTGGGTTCAAATCCTGCCACAGGCTTGGATGTTTGTGATTGTCTTTAGATGGGAGATGAATTTCATTGCCTAGTGTGTGATACCACCACCCCACTTATTGGAGGCCTGAAGTGGCTGAAAAGGTTCCATGTTTGGGCTCTAGAGCAGGACTTCTGAACCATGTAAAAATAAATAAAAAATTACAAAAAATATATAAAAATTGACAAAAATGAAAAAAAAAAACCAATTCCTTAACCTACTCACAAATGTACTGTAGGTTGAGTGATAACCTTTCATGAGTGGTGTGTGTGTGTGTATATATACACACAGTCATCTCTCGACTTACATCCATTCGAGTTACGTCCTTTCGAAGATATCGACTTACATCTGTCTGTGATCACATAAGGGAATAAATAACATTTTCGGCTATATTTTCAAACAAGACACAAGCGAGCATAAAGCAAAAAGGTTTCTATTCAGCAACAATGCACGATGTGCAGTGGCAACAGCACATTCAGCGGCAATCTCCCTGGGCAGTCTGCAATCGTGTCTTCAACAGTTCCTCTGTTGATTTTGTGTTTGAGAAATAGGTTATTTGTGCATTTATCATTAAATATTTCACAATATTTTGTGCAACATGACCTTACACACCTAAACAAAAAACACCTAGTGAAGAATCACAGAAAAAGAGTGAGCAATTGATCTTGAAAAGAAATTGCAAGTTATAAAGCAACATGAAGCTGGTGAGCCCATCAATGTGATCGCCCCATGACTTCGAATGGTCTCATTCTACAGTGACGACTGTTTTGAAAAATAAGGATAAAATCATAGAGGCTGTGAAATGATCTGCTTCCATTAAATCAATGATAGTGAAGAAGCAACGACAAGATCCTATTGGTGATATGGAAAAGCTACTTGCATCATTGATAGAGATGACCTGAAGAAAAAGTGCATACCCCTTAGCACTATGACCATAACCGCTAAGTCACAAAGTCTCTTCAGTATGTTGAAAGAGAAAGCAGGGACCGATTATAACTATGAATTCAATGCTTATTCTGATTGGTTCATGAGATTCAAGCAGAGTTTTGCACTGCATAATGTGAAAATATATGGCAAATCTGCAAGTGCTGATGAGGAATGCTGCCAAGGAGTTTGTGGAGAAATTGGATGAAATTATTGCTGAGGAAAATTGTTTGCCACAGCAAATATTTAATATGGATGAGACCTTGTTGTTTGGATTGTCATCAAATTAAAAATTATTAGATTCTTGAAACAAATATACACTTTATAAACCTGTGCCATTCTCTGCAATAAAATGCTTACTTGTAATTGTTATTTGTTGTTATAATCTGTGTAGCTTACTGAGTTTTTCTATTTTCATTCACTTATTAGGGTGGATTAGGTACTAAGAAGGAAAGATGCCTTTTCCTTTTTTCTGATCTTTTGCTCATTACTACTATCAAAAGGAGGAGTGGAACAATGCGTAAAGCTTCCTCATCTGTGTAAGTATTGACAGATTTGATATTATGAGACCTTTTGTTTATTAAATGGAATTTATTTTGAAATATTAAAAAAAGTTAGTTATACTTTTTATGCTAATCTTACAAACAAAAGGTTGCTCAACCTATAGTACTGTGGATGGATAGAAAGTTAAGGAGAAAAGACATAATTTGTTAATGTTGACTGTCGAGATTAGTAGATTATAATGTATTTCTTAAAGAGATACTCTTTAGGAAATAACTTAACATTGAAGATCAATCTAAAAGACAGCAATAGTGGAAATAAATGAATAAAGAGGAAGAAGAATTTCTTTCCTGTGTTTGGAGTTGAATGAACACTAGAAGTGTTTTAGCAAATTTAGAGGAGAACAGCGAAATCAGTTCTACATTAGCTACTTACATATCACAGTTCATTGAATATTGACCATGGAAATAGTTCTGTAGTCAGTCAGATGGTAGAAGTTGATATGTGCACTTTTTCTGATTTTAGGAGAGTAATATAAATGTTTGAAGGTTTATGAAAACTCAAGTTTTGTTCAAATAAAGATGTTTTATTTGAAAATGATTAATTAGAGCAGTCTTGTTTATTTTGCACCTTGTTTCATTGGCATAAAAGTAATAAAAGCAGAAATTTCCCAAGTTTTCTCACTTTCATGTTTTCTCTACTTCTATTATAAATTAATTTTCTCGGTACACAGATATCAGAACTAGTTATGTAGAATAACAATGTTAAAAACAAAAATAATATATTATAAAATGGAATGCTACATCTCATCCACATATTCATGTGTGTGTGTGTGTGTGTGTGTGTGTATATATATATATATAAACAGGAACACATAGTGTCACAAAAGAAGAAATCCACAATTCTTGCTCATCAGCATCCAATAATTTTTCAATTCACACTGATGTTGAAGCTAGTAGTTATACAGTATAAGATACGACAAAAAACAAAATTATGTTATACACGGGATATTATCTTATCAGCTTGCTCATCAAAAGAAAAAAAAAACAAGAACGTGAAATGAAAAGAAATAAAAAAAAAATAGATCCCTTTCCTTCTTTGCTTTATATCCAAAGTTCAGAACAGTGTTTCAACAGCTAGGCTGTACTTGAAGTAGGTTTTGTATAAAACTGAAGTGTACTGTAGCTGTTTAATGTTGAGTCATTACACTTTCTCTCTGGCTTACAATTTCATTTTCTTCTAACATGTCTTTCTTACCTGGCTGAGCCTATTTATATCACTTTAGAAACACTTAATGTTACAAATGCCTTTATTCATGTGCATTAGTAAAGATATCCTTGTGGTGAAGCTTTTCTTGCACTTCATACAAATCCACATTTTTAATTTTTACGCCACAATTTAACAAGTAAAGAAAAAATCCTTCTTAACAACACACACAACAGAAATAATGTCTCTTCGGTCATCTGAAAAATAACATTACAAAACTTAGGCAACATGCAAGGGTTACTAACTTTTAGTTTTAAAAAAGTCCCAGGTGTCAAAATGTAATAAATTGATTTTTCCCATTCACAGTATGAAAATAACAGTCTTCTCAGATAATAAAAATAGGTATGTCTACATATTATCAAGGTCTGCTATTTTCTAGTTTAATGCAAAGTAACAACACTTCATGGTGGAAAAACTGAGTATTGACATATCATTTTGCCATCTTCATAAATAAAACAACTTTAAGGTATAAGATATTGGCACCACTTCTACTTCAGTGAATATTGGATATTGACATACCATGTTTTGCCATCTTGTAGATCTTTTTGAGAGGAACAAGAACCTACAGAAGACTCAGTTTTGACAAAACAAAAAAAAGTGACATATCGACATACTGAGAATGGAGTGAGTTGGCAAGAGATGGATCATTAATCAGACTAGTTGCTCTCTTCTGTACTGAGTCATGTATTTTTAGGAAAATCTTAGAGGCACCACTCCAAATGCAAGGCAATATTGGATTAATTTGTGTGTATCGAATTATTACTCAGAGATATCTTGAGTGAAAGTGACAATTAGCATTATCTTAGGAAGAGAAATCTTGTCTTCAGAAGTTCAGGTGTTGTCAAAAGTAAGACTGAATGAAAGCATTCTTCTTTGTGGCAAGATATTGAAGAGGATTGAGTTTTGCTAGTTGAAGGTAACAAAGTTATGAGAACCCCATTGAAAAATAGTATGCAGATAAGAATTTGATGTAATAAAATTTGATATTCGGAAGTTCTTTTTTTTAAGGTTACACAGTGCTTAGTATTCATTGTGAAGAATTTATAGAGACAAAAATACACATGTTGGAGTTATTACTTCTAATTATGAAAATAACAATTAGCATTTGACCTCTGTATTGAGATCATCATCCAGAAAACATACATATGCATAGGACACAAGCTACATAACACTACACAAAAGTAAAATAAATCTAAATGTTTTGTTAGTCATTTACCCTAGCCTGACCTCTGGTGAAAAAAAAACAACAAAACTACTAATCATAAATAATAAATAAAAAAATATATACATAAACAACAAAATAAAATAAATTTTTTATACATATAAGTATAATAATATGTGGATGATAAAACAAAATCTAAATAAATAAAATTAAAAATTTTTTATAGTGTGAACTACATTAAAATCATCTCTACAGTCCTCTTATATTAAGGTTTTCTTGTGTTTGGGATTTCATTATGTTCTGGATGCTATATAGGTTGCAGATGGATCTTCCAGATTCTTAGAATTACTAATCCATCATTTTTGTGAAGATTTGGATGATGTTTCGGTATCTCACTGGCTTCATTGAACTTTCTTTTAAACTAGGTTTTGGTGTAGTGTAGGGACTTTGGTGCCTTTCCAGTTGATTCTGTGACATGTTTGAAGTGGATGGCCTGATATCCAGAAGATGATGGTAGAACCCCAACACAAGAAACCTTAATATAAGAAGACTGTAGAGATGTGTTTAATTTAGTTCCACTACAAAACTTTATTTTTATTTATTTAGATTTTTTTATCATCTGTATATTATACTTATATGTATAAAAATTATTTTCTTTATTAATTTATATTTATGTATAATTTATATAAGACAATGAAAATAGGCAGAAGCATTGAAAAATATCAACTGCATTGTGAATGGAGAACCTATAGAACAAGTAAAACATGTCAGCTACTTAGGCATGATTTTTAATGAAGATGGTAAATTAAATATGGAAATAGAAGACAGAATCAAAAAAGTTGGTATAGTAGAAAGTCAATTGGATAAATTTATATGGAATAAGAGAGAAATTAGTCAAAACACTAAATTAGCTGTATTCAAGACAGTTTTCAAACCAATTTTAGCTTATGCATCTGGGAGCTGGGTCAGAAGTAAAACACTTGATCAAAGACTAGAGACCGCAGATATGAGAGAGTCCTGAGAAAATTATGGGCATGAAAAGATGGCATCAATGGCAATATCATATTAAAAATGAGGATATTAGGAAAGAACTTGACATTGTTAGCATCCAGGAATGTGTTAGCAGATCTAATCTCAGGTGGTATGGTCACTTAAATAGAATGGGAGAGGAAGGATTAGCAAAACAAGTGCTCTCTGCCAGGTTGGTAGGGAAAAGATCCACAGGAAGACCAAGATATACGAGAGTGGTCTGAAAAGTTCTCGGCCTAACAATGAAAAAATCAATTTATAATTTCAAAATTTTTATTTTTCAACATAATCTCCCTTAAGACTCCAGCGATGCTTCACCGCCATTATCCTGTCATGTAGTAGTTCTCAGTAAGATCTACAAAATACCCCTACGACAGCTGCAATCACCTCCTGATTTGAAGAAAAACGATGACCAGCAAGGAAGAGTTTTAGTTTTGGTAAGAGTAGAGGTCAGAGGGAGTAAAATCTGGGAAATAGGATGGATGTTCCAACAATCCATAGTGCAGATCCCTTAAATTTCCAATTGCCTAAACAACTTTGTGGGCGGGTGCGTGGTCCTGATGAAAGATGATTTTTTTCTTCTGCAAACCGGTTCTTTCTGACGAATATTTTTGTCTAGTACGGTTAAAAGATTGGAATAATATTCCCCCGTTATTGTTTTACTCTTTTCAAGACAATTAATAAACAAAATGCCTTTAGCATCCCAAAACACCGATGCCATGACCTTTCCTGCTGATGGAACTGATGGACTTCTTTGGCTGAACAACTGGCTTTCGTCCACTGTTTTGACTGTTGTTTGGATTCTTGTGTGTAATGGTGAATCCAAGCCTCATCCATAGTAATAAATTGACACACAAAGTCAGTTTTATTCCTGTTAAAACGCTCCAAGCAATGTTCAGAGATTTTCACGTGAGTGAGTTTTTGATCTGATGTGAGCAAGTGCAGCACCCATCTTGTGCAAAGCATTTTCATTTACAATTCTTTATGCAAAATATATCCTACACGTTCTTTTGAAATGCCTATAGTCTCAGCAATTTCATGCACTTTGACTCGCTTGTCATCCAATACCATATCGTGCACTTGATCAATGATTTCTGGTGTTGTTATACTTTTTCGATGTCCTTCATGAATCATCATCTTCAAGGCTGGTACAGCCACGTTTAAACTCAGCAGCCCATTTCTTAATTGTCGAAAATGAAGGAGAAGAGTGCCCATAAACTTTTATGAACTTCAGAATTTCTTTTGCTGTTCAGCCTTCTTTTACAAAGAATTTTATAACCACACGATACTCGATTTTATCTATTTCAAGGGATATAGGACACTTTTGCTTCAGACAGCTGTATATAAAGCAAACTACTTGATAGAATGACTTGCAATTTCACATGGATGTTATGACAGATGTACCAACTTAGAAAAAAAAATCTCTTGCCGATAGTGTTGCCATCAATGGTCGAGGCCGAGAACTTTTCAGACCACCCACGTGAGTGTATTGAGGATTGATACAGTAAAAAGTGCCTTAGAAGATAGAAATATAAAATTGGATAATGTTGGAGTCTTGACAGGTAACTGATTGATTTGGAGGAAAATTGTAGATAGGAAGTTAGTAATGATGTAAGTTTTTCATGTAATACTATCATATCCTGTATACCCCTTGAGGGTACATGGCAGGAATTTGATGATGGTGATTTATGGATAATTTTTATTTATTTATTATTATTTTTTTTTCACCAGAGTTCAGGCTTGGGTAAATGATTAATAAAACATTTAGATTTATCTTAGTTTTGTGTAGTGTCATGCAGCTTGTTTCTTGTGTATATGCATGTTTTCCTGATGATGATGACCTCGATACAGAGGTCGAAATGTTGAGTGTTCTTTTCATAATTACAAGTAAAGTAATTACTCCAACATGTGTGTTTTTAACTCCATAAATTCTTCAGAATGATTGATGACATAAATTTGAATTGGATTCTCAGTTAAAGTAACTGTTGAAATTCGTTGCTTTATGGAAGGAAGAGAGTAGGTGAATCCGAGCCAAGTGGAACTCCATCATTACTTGCAAAGTTTGATAATGAAGTTCAATCTACCAGCACAAATGATGTGCAACTACAAAGAAAACTGCCAACCCAGTTGCAGAAATCAGATGAAAGTTTATCTAATAAAATGCTTGAAAGCTCTCAGGATCAACTCTCTCTCTCTCTCTCTCTCATTCTTCCAACTTCTTCATGGAAATTTTCCAAAGGTGAGTGATAGAACTAAGAAATCTCCTAGTGATTGACAGTAGTAGAATCTTTCCCATGTGATAGAATTAAATGTAGTATAATAGAAGAGTAATGGGAAATCTTTGATGTGATATTGTTGATGACTGTTAATGATTTTCTCCATTAGTTGATGGAGTGAGAGAAATTGCATAATAATTTGAAGTTAAAAATTGATATGTGGTATGAATAGGTTAAAACAAGGACTATATTGAAGTTGTAGGATAGATCCTAATAAAAAAGGAAAAAATAAAATGTTGATGGAAGAAGAGCTCCAAAGCACATATTTTCAGAGCAGTTGGAGAAATGCATCAGGTTTTTTTAATATCAGGTTTATATGCCTGGGGATGAAGTGTCCTAGGTTCGATACCTATCAATGACGTGAGGAGCTTAAGGATCTTCCTCAGTCATAGCCAAGTTAGCCAGTCTTGGACGTGGACAGCAGGGTTTTCCCCCCAGTTTATCTGGGGTTTTTCATCTCGCAAGCAGGCAAACCAGCCCCTTGAACACACACACAAACATGGATACAGTCAGGAATACTTAAGAAAATCCCTCCAGCTATAGGTCTGAATTGTCAGCTATGCCGGTCTCGAGCTCGGATAAAAATAGGGGAGATTGAGGTGGTGTCTTACCTCCCCGTAAAAAGGGCTCATGGTCGTTGAATCACCATACGAAATGATTGAATGAATATCTGGTTTGGACATCTGATCTCTTTCTGGCATTATATTTGGTGGTGGCAGGGGAGTATTTTGAATACTGCAAGTTTAGAACGACAGGAAGATCATCAGAGTAAGAACTAGAGAAAGTCAGAAACCAGGAGATTAGCTTTTTTTGTAATTATTATTATTACCCAAGACTTCATGGAGTTAAAGATTCATCTAAGTGCTCCTTTTATGAAACACACAGCTCATCATACCATGCTTTAAACACACTCAAATTTTCTGCAGACACCACACTCTCAGGCAAGGCATTCCAATTATTCACAACTCTGCATTAAAAAAACCTGCTTCTCACTCCCCTACTCACACCCTCCTTATACAGCTTTCAGGGATGACCACTGGTTCTCCCACTATCGATCCTATAACAACCCCTTAATAACTTGTAGGTCTCTAACATATCTTCCCTCCTCCTCATCTTGTCCACCAGATTCTGCAAGTTGCATCTTCTCAATCTTTCCTCACACTCGACATTCCAGAAGTAAGAAACTATCTTAATCGGTCCCTCTGGACCATTTCCAACACCTCTTCGTCCTTCTGTAAACCAGGTGACCAAATCTGGGCACAATAGTCCATGTGTAGCCTAATCAAAGCCTTATACAATGGAATAAGAATCTCCCTACTTCTGCAAGTCAATGCCCTCTGCATCATTCCCTGAAGCCTTTGTGTTGCCTTCACAATTTTGACTATGTGTCCCCTAAATTTCAGATACCTTATTTCCTCCACCTCCGCCAATATATCGTCACCAAGCATAAATTCTGCATTGCATCTTTGTTTTCCAAATTTTATCTTAGTGAAAACTTTACATTTTGCAACATTGAACTCACATCAACATTCCTGCACCCAATCACTCAATTTATTTAAGTCTTTTTGTAAGGCCACAACATCTTCTATGCTCTTCATGGTTCGTCCCAACTTTGCATCATCTGCAAACAACTGAATATCTCCATCCAAATCTTCACCAATATCATTAATACACAAATTAAACAGTGACGGCCCTAAAACAGACCCCTGAGACACTCCACTAGTGACTTTCCTTTTCCTGTTTATCGCACCCTCATACACAACTTGTTGATACCTATCAGATAACCAGTCTTCAATCCAATGCGCCAATCTAATATCCAACTCCATCCGCTCTAGTTTGACTATCAACTTATCATGGTGTAATCTATCAAAAGTCTTTGCAAAATCTAAGTATATTACTGTGTATCCTTCTCCTCTGTCCAAGGAAGCAGTCACTTTATTGTAATATGGAAGTAGATTATTAAAACATGACCTCCCTTTAGCAAATCCATGCTGTCCATCAAAGATTATACCATTGTTGTCAACCCAACTCTGGATCCTAGTTCTCACAAGCTTCTCCAACAACTTAACCACAACACCTGACACAGAGATAGGCCTATAGTTTGATGCTTGAGTTCGATCACCTCCTTTATGAAGTGGCAAAATCTTGCCCTCCTTCCACTTCTTAGGAACTTGACGAAGTGCAAGACTCGTGTTAAAAAAATATGTCAAGACAGGTGCCAACTCCCCAGCACATTCCTTCGGAATATTCGGTGATATATTATCAAGTCCCACAGCCTTATTTACATCTAGTTTACTCAACTCCTGAAACACCTCTTGCACACTTACAGTCAGTCTCTCCTCCCCATCATCAACTGCTCTCAATCTCTCCATGAAGTCACATTCACAAGATTGAAAGATCTTTATGAACTGCTTATTAAGTATCTCCACCACACATTTTGCAACAGCTGTCTTTTACCATTTTCTCCAATCAATGTCATCCTTCCATAATCATTTTTTCTTTTGCTGGCTACATATCGAAAGAACTCCCTAGGATTCTTTTTGGCTTCATTAGCTAACCTGTTCATACCTCTCTTTAGCTACTCTCACCAAAAAAGTCACCCTCCTTGCTTGGTCTTTGTAGATCTCATGAATTTGATTATTCAACTTCTCTTATGCTGCCTCCACAATGTCCTTTTTCTCTGTATCGCATACTTAATCTCTTTATTCATCCATCTCACACCTACCTTATTTAACCTTCTCACCCTTGGAATATATTTAGATATTGCATCTACTAGATAGTTTTTGAAAATCCCCCAAGCTGCATTGATCTCTTTTCCAGCTAACTCCTCATTCCATGCTGCACCTGCAAGCTGTCTCCTGAGCTCTTCATAATCACCCCCCACCCCACCCCCTTGTAGTTTCACATATACCCTTTTCTCACAGGGGTCCTCACACTGCTGGTAACCACACAGATAATCAACTCATGGTCACTCTCACCAATTGGTAGATGATTTGACACCTCATTTATAATTACATCCTCTGATGAGATGACCAAATCCAAGACCCTTAACTCTCATGTGCCCTCTGTTACATACTGTCTGAGGTAGTTAGCCCTCAAAAACTCAAGAAACTCATTTTCTTTGCTTCCATTTACTATCTCATCATTCCAGTCTATATTGCCATAATTAAAATCACCCATAATGATCACCCTTTTCTTATTTGCTTGGCTAATTTGACTATATATTTCACTATCACCACAATCCACATTACCTGGTCTATAACAACATCCCACCAAGTATTTTATTCCATTCACCTCTATCTCACACCATACTGCCTCAAAACCACTGGCACTATTTCCGTCTTGCATCTCTACTTTGTATGGACATAACTCTTTCTCTATCATCAATAGCACTCCCCCCCCCCCCCTCCGTTTTTACCTCTTCTATCCTCACGAAACACATCATACCCTTCCATCTCTATTCCTGTCAGGATGTCATCCAGTAAAAAATGCATAACCAACGTCTAAGCCATTCCACGAGAATTACGTTAATAATGGAGTCGACATACAAAGCCACTCACTCATCTTTCGTTAACTCTTTCATGCCCTCATGATTTATTTTAATAGTTTTGACCTGAATTCCGCATCCATTTCATTTCTTGCCTCATCCAATCCAATTCAACTTCTGAATCTCATGACACATTCTCTCTATCATTCAATCTTTCTAACTTTCTAACTCTCGACCCCCTCTTCTCACTTTCACTCTCATTCATCCTTCTTTGTTTCCGTACTTTCGGTCCAACATACATCCAACTTTCACTATCACTCTTCTCACTTTCACTCTCATTCATCTTTCTTTGTTTCCGTACTTTCAGTCCAACATGTGTCCAACTTTCGCAATCATTCATTCTTTTTTTGCTATCATTCATTCTTTCGATTTTTTTCACTTTGATTTCCGCGTCATGCCATTTCTAGTTTCATTTGTTCTCTCAATTTCTTTTCCTTCCTCCACTCTCGCCTCACTTTCATCCCTTTTAACATCCGTTACGGTTTTCAAATCGCTCTTTTTCTTTTTTACTGATTTTTTAACATTTTTTCGCCTCTGTTTCTCACCATCCTTCTCTTTCAAACGTGCACTCATGTTCTCCACAACATTCTCATTACTAACACTTTCTGTCATCAATTTCATATTTGCATTCATCAGTTCTTCGTTCAGGTCACACTTCGCACACACCCTAATTTCATCCATGCTAAACATCCACAAATCATTTATGTAATCAAAGGAATACATATAACAGACCTCACACTTAATGAAATGACTGAAATATAAATTAAAATCATGAAATGACAATGCTGCCACCATTTTTTTTTTTTTTCCCCTGCAGGTTACTAAGTCTAATAATAACGATTTCGTAATTAAGTTTAATCAAGAAAAATCCCCCACACTAATAATACCGGTAGCGCACAACATTTACAGCCCCTCTTACTCAAACAATTACGCATATATACTTAATTATTCCTAGAATAACGTATTTCAATCAGGAGCTCTTCTTAAATACGTCCACAGCGCTTGGCTCACTAGCGCCACCCAAATGAATGACTATTATTTGGGTTTTTGTTTAGTCAAATTTATTTTAAAACTAAGTTATACCAACTAGTTTTGCCAACTGTTGCTGTTGGTTCATCAGGATAAAAGATGTATAAAAAAAATAAGAACACTTAAATGCTAAAACCATAAAATGAACTGAATACAATTGCATATTTATAAAAGCAGAAGAACGCGTACATCACACGCATAGCGCGTATATGATCTACTAGTTGTTATTTAGGAATGTTCTGTAGTTGGCAGCAAAATTTAATTCTGGCATGTTGAAAGATCTAATGAGGGTCTTCCAGATAGGCAAAATCAATCCTCGGTTTCTATTAAGGTTTTGTTCTGAACGGAGAACTGTTGTGGCTTCTTTTATAATTCGGGAGCAGAAGTCCTCCTCTAAGTGGGGCATTGAGCTTTTATCCCATTCTATCATGTGGTTAGTCCTAGCAAAAATAACTTACTAACTTAGTTTTAAAATAAATAAAACCCCAAATAGTAGTCATTCATTCTCCTATGGTTCTTGTGATCAGAAAATAAACATTTTGTCATCATAAACTTTCAAATGTCAATGGAACGTGGACAGTATTAAATACAGTAAACATAACTAACTATACAAAATATTTAAAAAATTTAGCTCAAGAGGACAGCTCTCAAATGTTTCTGTTCATTAATGTGATGTCTGAACATTTTAAAATAGCAATATTATAAGTTTGATATTTAAATTTTATTTTAAGAAAATCAGGAAATTGTCAGATTTTTTTTTTAATTGTTACTAGCACATTTTTTTCCTCTCCAGGAAGAAAAAAAAAATACTGCAATGTGCAGTATTATCCACTTACATCTTGGTCTTTTTCCTGCCAAAAAACACTTGTTTTGCTAATCTTTCCTTTCCCATTCTGTTTTAGTGACTATACCATCTGAGATTAGTTCTGTTAACACATTCCTGAATACTAACAATGGCAAGTTTTTTCCTAATATCCTTTCAAGACAGGATATTTAGTGAGGTGTTGCTACAGACCCAGGAGCACAGAGGGTAGGGACCAGGAAATGTTTAGACAGTTGAGTTTGGCAAGTGCAAGAAGAATGATTATTATGGGCGATTTTAAC
Source organism: Typopeltis vanoorti (assembly GCF_054136105.1). NCBI lineage: Eukaryota > Metazoa > Arthropoda > Arachnida > Uropygi > Thelyphonidae > Typopeltis > Typopeltis vanoorti. Next base: position 71,000,423 of record NC_143555.1, read on the forward strand.
TTCAGTAGTATAAATTGGGGAGAGGAAGATGCATGTAGCAATAAGGGAATGGAATTTCTAGAATTCTTGAGGGACAAAGTCTTAGGCAACATATAACAGAGGGAACAAGAGGTTCAAGAGTTTTAGATTTGGTTATAGCATCAGAAGAGTTGATAATAACTGAGATGACATCTCTCCCACCAGTTGGAGAGAGTGACCATATGGTTTTGACTTGGAAAACGAATAGACATACAGGAGTATCAAAGAGACTGGAACGTATGTGGAATTATAAGGCAGGTGATTATAATAGTCTAAGACGTCAACTTGGGGAAGTTTCATGGAGGAAGGAATTGGAAGGCCGGGATATCATTAGTGTGTGGGAAATTATGAAATAATATTTGTTAGCAGCAATGGCAAGTTGTATACCACGAGTGAACAAGAGGACACAATATTAAACAGAAATTGCATGCGAAAAAGAGGCTATGGAAGAGATATAAGGAGACAGGTGAAGAGAAGATGCATGAAGAGTATAAGACACAGGCCAGAAGAGTGACTATTATGGTAAGGAAGACGAAACTGGAATATGGGAGGAGATTGGCCCTAAGATCCAAAAAAAATCGTGGGGAATTTTTTATATATGTGGCCAGTAGAAGGAGAAATGACTGTGGAAGAATGATATTGTGGGATAAAAATGGAATAGAGTGACTGATGGAGGACATAGTGGAATTGTTCAATGAACAATTTGTTTTAGTATTTCATCCTGGAGGAGTCAATTTTAATGCTAGAGGGATTGGGCAGGTTTGAGGTTTAGAGGTACAGGAGGAGAGTGTGTTTCAAATACTGAGTACTCTGGATGTCAGTAAAGCTGTGGGACTGGATGGTATTTCACCATGAGTTTTGAGAGAATGTGCTAGGGAACTGACAATGCCTCTGACCTGGCTTTTCAATGAAAGTCTGGCTGTCGGAAAGGTGCCCATGGAATGGTAAGATAGTGCCATTGCATAGGGGTGGTAACAGACTGGAAGTGTCTAATTTTAGACCAGTTTGTGTGTCATCAGTAGTTAGTAAGATCTTGGAGAAAGTAGTGAAGGACCATATACAGCTTTGGGCAGATGAGGGTAATGTTATCTTGAGAGTCAACATGGATTTGTGAAGGAACGTTCTTGATTTAGCAATATGCTAGCTTTTTATGATAAAGTTACAAGAGCATTAGATGAGGGAAAGGCATATACTGCCATTTTCTTACACTTAGTGAAGGCATTTGACAGGGTGCCACATGATAAGCTGATATTTAAGTTGCAGGACATGGGTCTGGATGTCAGATTGGTCAACTGGATTCAGGATTGGCTGTCCAATAGATATCAGAGAATTGTGTATGGTGGGGCAGTTTCAAGGAAGCAGAGGGTTACAAGTGGGGTCTCACAGGGCTCAGTACTGGGACCTATATTGTTTAACCTTTATATTGTCAGTTAATTGCAAGGGGATATTCAGTTGTTTGCAGATGATGTGAAGCTGGGAAGGATTATTAGTAATAGTGCAGATGCGGCAGCCCTGCAAGAGGATTTGAATAAGCTAGATAGATGGGCAAATGAATGGGGGTGTCAGTTTAATGCAGCAAAATGCAAGGTCTTGAGGTTTGGGAAACATCGATGTGACACTGCATACTCTATGGGAGGAGTTATACTGGGGGAAGTAGGGGAGACAAGAGATCTGGGGTTGATGATTGATAGAAATCTGAAATTTAGGGGGACATATTGCAAAGGTGGTGAAGGTAACACAGGGGATTGCTGCAATAATGAGAAGGACACTGACCTGCAGAGATAAAACAGTTATCATTCCATTGTATAAGACCCTGATCAGACCACACTTGGACTATTGTTCTCAGATTTGGTCCCTAGGATTTGAAGGGGATAAATTAACTGTGGAAAGGGTACAAAGGCAGATAACAAAGATGGTTTCAGGACTGTACAATGATAGTTATGAGGATCAGCTGAGGTAATATGGAGTGCAGAGTTTTGTGGATAGAAGAAGGAGAGGTGATATGATTGAGACTTTTGAACTTTTGAGAGGTGGTTACAGGGTTGACACTGGGGAGTTCATTTGCTTGGTTGAACAGCGGGAAGGAATGATGACAAGAGGCCATCCCTGGACGTTATGAAAGGAAACTGTGAGCAAGAGGGTGAGGAGTGGTTTCTTTGCATGGAGGGTGGTTGAACTATGGAAGTAATGCATTACCTGAAAGAGTGGTGAGAGCGAGAACGGTCAATGAGTTTAAGGAGTGGTATGATAGACTTTGTGTTTCTTGGGGGGGGCGAAACCTCTGCTCGATGAGTCTTGATAGACTTTGTGTTTCTTAGGAAGGACCTCCCACGATGAGTCTTTTGACTCCATGGAGGCCTGAATAATAATAATAATAATAATAATAATAATCCTTGTTTTTAATATGATACTGCCATTGATGCTATCTGATCACACCCCTAATCTTTCTCATGAATCTCATATCTGTGGCCTCCAGTCTTTGATCAAATGTTTTATTTCTAACCCAGCTCTCAGATGCATAAGTTTAAATTGGTTTGAACACTGTCTTGTATATAGCTAATTTAATGTGTTCACTCATTACTTTCTTATTTCATATAAATTTATTCAGCTAACTTTCTACCATACCAGCTTCAGTAATGTTGTTGTCTATTTCCTTTTTTAATTTGCCATCTTTATAAAAATTGTGCATGTCTAAATAGTTGAAATGATTTACTTATTCTATAGGTCAGTGGTGTTCAACCTTTTTTACTATGCAAGCTACTTTTCTATAAAAAGTTATTTGGCAATCTACTCTCTTATATAGATCACGTTCCCCCAACCTGATATCTGATTATGCACAAATAAACAACTAAAAATAAACAACTAAAAAAATACACAACTGAAAACTTTATTTGTGTATTTAAAAATTTATTTATCACTTTTAATTATTTGAATACAACAAATATTTTAATACAACAAAAAAACAAAACAAATATATTGGAATAAAATATTTATTTCTCTATTTTGAAAAACGAAAGTTAGATTACAAACTTACAAGTTACAGGAAATGCTGGTTGATTAAAAAAAAAAAAAAGTTAATGTGAAATTTGGCATTGTTTGGACCTCTCAATATTTTCATAGTCAAGTTGATATGAAGAAGTGGCCAATCGCAGACCATCATCCAAATGATCATTTCTAATTTGGTTTCTGAATTGATTTTTTATGATAGTCATATTTGAAAAGCAGATTCTGACAAGTATGTCGATCCGAAACACGACAGAATTTTTCGCGCAATATCAGATAATATTGGGAATTTTTCATGTGCATATTTCCAAATGACTTCATTGTTTATTGATTTTAAATGTAAACTATTCTGAATATTTATTATCTCAAGTTCTATTTCAGCTTCGTTTATATCACACAGCCCACTAATTTTATTTGAAATTTCTATGATGTTCAAGTTTTCTTGAAATAGATTATTGATAAAAGATACAATCATTTCAGTTTTATTAAAATATTTAAATCTTGAATTTATTTCTTCCTCAACTAATTCTATTTCATGAATAAATTTTTTTAAATCATAGCGAAGCATTTCTTGATTTTGTTCAAAAAATTTTAATAAATATGGGAGACGTCTAAATTCACGGTCATTTATATTTTTCGTTAATAAAAGTAAGTATTGTTGGAAAGTTTTTATTGAACTTAACGTGTCAATTAAATTTTTATCTCTACCTTGTAACTCTAAATTTAAATTGCTTAATTTCATACAGAAATCTACTAAAAATGATAAGTGTAACAACCATCTTTTATCACTCAATTGTGGATAAATATCTCCTTTTTCATCAAGAAAAATTTTATATCGTTAATTAATACAAAAAATCTTTCTAAAAATTGACTTCTGCTGAGCCAGCGAACATTATCATACAACAAAAGTTCCCTATCATCATCTGCCTGTAATTTAAATAACTACTATTGCAGGGCTTTTCCTCGAACAGAATTTTCAATTTTAAATGTAATGTTGAAAACATCTTTTGTGTTTAATCTTCTACTACACAGTACTTGTTGGTGAATAATACAGTGGTACGTTAAAAAATCTGGATATTTGTCATCCTTTTTACATAATGAAATGAAGCCTGATTTATTACCTATCATTGCAGGAGGACCATCAGTAGTAATAGACACAAATTTAAAAAGCGGAAGTTTGTGTTGTTTCACAAATTTATCAAATGACGAAAAAATGTCTTCTCCCCTAGTCCTTCCCAATAATGGTGTAATTTTAAAAGTTTTCTTTACTTGAATAATCTTGAAATACCATGCGAATAAATACCATTAACTGAGCAATATCAGTGAAGTCGTTTGATTCATCAAATTGTAATGAAAACGCAAAACACTGGTGAATGCCTGACATTAATCTGGCCTGGAAACTTTTTTCCGGCAATTGGAACTCTTCCTTTTTGACAATTTGAGACCTTGTCTGTGGCCTAGAAGTAGTCTGTCTCTCTCTCTCTCTAGCAATGTCTCGAACCGAGAAGCTCCTTTCTGGAAGTGGAAAACTCCTCTCTCAAGCAATGTGGATCTGGGAAGTCTCTCTGATGGCGACTCTGGACTGGGCGGCCTCCTCTCTGACAGCAATTCTGGAACCGGGACCCCTTCTGCTTGCTTCAGTCCCTTTTTATTAGGCCTCCTCTGAGACTTCGCATGAAGTTTGGCAACCCCCCAAAGAATCGGTATGAGTCTTTTATCCTAAGTTTCAAGTTCTGCACGCCTTTTGTTCTCCTCCGCTTTCTTCTGATTGTAAGTTGCCGGCCATTGGAAAGTTGTATGAACTCTTTCTGACTGACTTCGAGATGTTTACACTTAGAGCCTGCAAGCCTTTCTCATACATACAAGTTTCAATAACAATCTTTCTAATGGCGACAAAAACATTGCCTTTGTTTTTAACACTCTAACATATTCTTATTAAAGCAGTATATACAGTTAGCTTCAAAAGAGTTATTTACAAAAACATCTAATACTATACTGAGACAAACAAAGTTTATTTTTTTACAATATTCACATGGGACTTAACCTAAGTAAAATATCAATGTAATATGCTTTGGAATATTTAATATTTAAGCTACAATCAAGTTTTTACACTTTGCTTATAATCGTATTCACTCGGCTCACTGTTTGACTTCCACTGATTCAAATTAATTCATTTACCTGGACTTATAACAAAATTACTAATTTGACAATTTTAACAAAAAATAAATAAACAATAGCAATACACTTAAAGCGAATTAAAAATAATACAAAATAATGATAAATAAAATATTATGTTTTCAGTTTTAATTAAATGTGTAAGTAAGGAGCAATACACAAGAGATCGACCAAAAATCGCTCCGCGATCGACTTGGTTGAACACCCCTGCTATAGATTCACCATTCAGGATATAGCAATGTTTTCAATGTTTCTGCCTATTTACATTGTCTTTGTCTTTTATTGCTGATTTCATGCCAGATTTATTACAACAGTTATTCAATTGACAATAGGCATGGAATGCTGAGTCCTGTACCATGAAATCTTGCAGACTTATACTGAATTTATTATGAAATACCTTATTATTTTTGTATTCTTGTTAATATTTTGTATGAAATTATGCTTTTAATTATTGATGAAACAGTTTAGACATAGATTATTAGACACATTTATTCATAAGAATAAACAAGAATAATTTTTATTATTGCAAATATTTTGGCCAGATAATGGGCCATCATCAGTGTATCAGCATAATCACAAGACGAAGCTAGAATAAAGAATGTTTATCCTATTTATAGAACTGAGCCAGAGTGCCACCATGTGAGTAGTTACAAAATCAAATGAGACTATGATTAAAGCTAAAACTAAATTATTTGAAATACAAAAATTAACAAAATTTAGATAAATAATTGAATGACAATATTAAAAACACGGGAGCAGTGAAATACACTATTGCTTGCCATTGCCATTTACGAGGGTGGTCTGGAATGTTCTTGGCCTAATAATGAAAAATCCAATTTATAATTTCAAAATTATTTTTATTTTTCAATAATCTCGCTTAAAACTCATACATTTATTCCAGCGATGCTTCAACGCCATTATCCCATCTCTATAGTGGTTCTCAATAAGATCTGCAAAATACCTCTCTAACAGCTGCAATCACCTCTTGATTCGAAGAAAAATGCTGACCAGCAAGATAGAATTTTAGGTTTGGGAAGAGATAGAAGTCAGAGGTAGCCAAATCTGGGGAATAGGATGGATGTTCCAACAATTCATAGTCAGATCCCTTAATTTTTCCATTGCCGAAACACCTTTGTGGGAAGGTGCATGGTCCTGATGAAAGATGATTTTTTTCTTCTGCAAACCAGTTATTTTCTCACAAATTTTTTCGTCTAGTCTGGTTAAAAGATTGGAATAATATTCCCTGGTTATTGTTTTACCTTTTTCAAGGTTTTTAATAAACAAAATGCCTTTAGCATCCCAAAACACCGATGCCATGACCTTTCCTACTGATGAAACCGACTTTGTCTTCTTTGGTGCTGAACAACCGACTTCTGTCCACTGTTTTGGCTGTTTGGATTCTGATGTGTAAAGATGAATCCTAGTCTCATCCATAGTAATAAATCGACGCACAAAATCAGTTTTATTCTTGTTAAAATTCTCCAAGCACTGTTCAGAGATTTTCATGCGAGTTCATTTTTGATCTTCTGTGAGCAAGCATGGTACTCATCTTGCACAAAGCTTTTTCATATGCAATTCTCCATGCAAAATGTATCCTACATGTTCTTTTGAAATGCCTATCGTCTCAGCAATTTCTTGCACTTTGACTCAGCGGTTATCCAGTACCATATCGTGCACTTGAACAATGAATTCTGGTGTTTTGGATGTCCTTCACGAATCATCATCTTCAAGACTTATGGTCACGTTTAAACTCTTAGCCCATTTCTTAATTGTCGAAAACGAAGAAGAAGAGTGCCGATAAACTTTTATGAGTTCGAATGAATTTCTTTTGGCATTAAACCATCTTTTACAATGAATTTTATAACCGAGAAGAATACTTAATTTTATCCATTTCAAGGGATACAGACAACAATTTTGCTTCAGACAGCTATATAAAACAAACTACTTCATTGAATGACTTAGTTTCACATGGATGCTTATAAAAGATGTACCAACTTAGAAAAAAAAATCTTGCTGGATAGCATTGCCATCTATGGTCGAGGACAGGAACTTTTCAGACCCACCCTCGTATAAGGATAAGACTCTCACAAATCTTGGCAGTAGATAGGCAGTCATTCTTATTTAAGTTTGGCCACTGATGAAGTGCTTCACCACTCTGTTATATAGCCTCTCAAACCTAAACCAGCATCAGTGTAGAAGGTGAATATTGACCAGAAAATATTGTGATTAGTGTCCACTCTATATTGAGCAAGGCCAGATTTTTCAGGTTTATTGTCGGTGATGTAAGATAGATGGTCTTTGAAAACATTCCCTGAAGCTGCACTCACAACATCTACTGGTAGACTATTTTACATTCTCACTTGTGCCATGGGAAGAACTTGGACCTCAAATGCTTTCTGTCCATATCCTTACTCACTTACCATTTATGTTTGATAATATTTCATCTCTTTTTCTTGTATGCATGATTCCATGAAGCACACACACACACACACACACACACACACACACACACACACATATATATATATATATATATATATATATGAGGGTGGTCTGAAAAGGTCTCGGCCTCGACCATAGATAGCAAAACCATCAACAAGATTTTTTCCCCATAAGTTATTACATCTGTCATAAGCATACATGTGAAATTGCAAGTCATTCTATCAAGTAGTTTGTTTTATACAGCTGTCTGAAGTAAAAATGTTGTCTGTATCCCTTAAAATGGATAAAATTGAGTATCGTTCAGTTATGAAATTCTTTGTACAAGAAGGTTTGATGGCAAAAGAAATTCATTCGAAGTTCATATCTCATCCATAAAACTTTATTGATACTCTTCTCCTTCATTTTCGATAATTAAGAAATGGGCTGCCGAGTTTTCACGTGGTCGTACCAGCCTTGAAGATGGTCCACGTGAAGGATGTCTAAAAAGTGTAACAACACCAGAAATCATTGATTAAGTACACGATATATTATTGGATGACTGGCGAGTCAAAGTGCGTGAAATTGATGAGACTATAGGCATTTCAAAAGAACATGTAGGATATAATTTGCATGAAGAATTGCAAATGAAAAAACTTTGCGCAAGATGGGTGATGCACTTGCTCACAGCAGATCAAAAATGCACTTTCCTGAAAATCTCTGAATAGTGCTTGGAGCATTTTAATAAGAATAAAACTGATTTTGTGCATCAATTTATTACTATGGATGAGACTTGGATTTACCATTACACACCAGAATCCAAACAGCAGTCAAAACAGTGGACAGAAGCCGGTTGTTCAGTGCCAAAGAAGACAAAGTTCGTTCCATCAGCGAAAGGTCATAGCATCGGTGTTTTGGGATGCTAACGGCATTTTTGTTTATTAAATATCTTGAAAAGGTTAAAACAATAACAGGGGAATATTATTCCGATCTTTTAACCAGACTAGACGAAAAGGTTTGTGAGAAAAGACCCGATACGCAGAAGAAAAAAACATCTTTCATCAGGACAATGCACTTGCCCAGAAAGGTGTTTTGGCAATGGGAAAATTAAGGATTGTGCACTATGAATTGTTAGAACATCCAACCTATTCCCCAGATTTCGCTCCCTCTGACTTCTATCTCTTCCCACAACTAAAACTCTTCCTTGCCGATCAGCGTTTTTTTTTTTTTTTTTTTTTTTTTTTTTTTTTCCCAAATCAAGAGGTGATTGCAGCTGTATAGGGGTATTTTGCAGATCTTACTGAGAACAACTGCAGGGACGAGATAATGGCGCTGGAGCATCGCTGGAATAAATGTATTAGTCCTAAGGGAGATTATGTTGAAAGATAAAAATAATTTTGAAATTATAAATTTGTTTTTTCATTGTTAGGCAGAGAACTTTTCAGACCACCCTTGTAATTTTCATTATCCTTTTCTGGATATGTGCATCTCCTTAAACCCCAGGTGACTATATCTGATTACAGTTCAAGATGTAGTCTTATCAAAGCCTTGCCAGTGGAAGAATAACTTCCTTATTCCCGTGAGTAAATGTTCTCTTCAACATTTAATTCAGTTTTCTGATATGGTGACTTAACCATCTTAGCAATGTGGTCTTAACTCATTGTTTACCATAACTTATATCGCTATAGCTACATTAACCACATGTAGCAAATTGCATTAGTAAGAAGAATAAGAGTACTCTGCCTGCAACATCCTTGGTCCAGAATGCCTAACTCTGCTAAGTGCAGCACAGAACCAGTTTGTTCTGATCAGCCTGCAAGGATCTGCATTGGAGCTGTCCTGTACTATCCTTTCTAGCTTTTCATCACTGGTAAATAATTGTGTATTACCACCCATACCGTCACCCATATTATTAATATCCAAGTTAAATAACAGTGGTCCAAGGAAAGAAGAGAACCCTGTGATATCCTACTTGGACTTTCTTTCTTGTAGACTCTCCATCTCCATACATTACTTGCTGATACCTATCAATTTGTCACCATCCTGTCCATATCATAAGTCTGTTTTGTCTATCTATTCTTTTGAGTTTGGATAACCAATTCCACTATGGAATGCTGTCAGATGCCTTGGCAAATTCCAAAAGTATTGTGGTATATCCATTCTCCTTATTCAGCTCTGCAGTGACTATTATAAAACATAAGCAAATTTCTAGAGCAAAATGTACTTTTAGGATATCTATACTATCCTTTGTAGAAAATTTAATGCTATCTACTAATCTTGGAATGAGTGCTTCCATTGCTAAGTTGGTTTCAGCCATGCTCTTTGGTTGAAAAGACCCGAGTTAGAATCCCATCTTGGAGGAGAAGGACCTCTATCAGGCCCTTTTTAATTGTAGTTGAGTTAGCTGGTCTCATATAGAGAGGTAGTAGGGTTTTCCTCCCAGAAATTCAGGTTTTTCTTCCTACCAGGCAAACTAGCCACGAAAACATATGCAGTTGGCAGACAAAAAAAATACATTATAACAAATATCTTTATATTAGTTTCATAAGATTGTGCCATACTTGTCTACGCAAGCCTCATGGTTGTTGTATCATCACAATCTAACAAACTAACCTCTAGATCCAAATTAGCCTCTCCAGCATCTTAATGACCACTCCAGAGATTGGTATATAACTGGTTGCTTCTGTCCTAATCTCTTGTATAATAAGAATTACCCTGCTGTGCTTCCACTCATCAGGAATGCTTGTATTGAGACTTAAGTAAAATAACTAAGTCAGCGGCATTGCCAGTGCTCTTGCACTTTCCTTCAGCACCCTTGCTGTTTATTGCCCATTTACACTGCTATGTTTGAATCCAGTTATTACAATAGTGTTAATATCTTCAGCTCATCCACCTCTATCTTTCTTAACTAATAGGTCTTCCTGGGATATTTAGCATACTAAAGTGATTGCTTAACAGCACAGCTATTTCTAAAACACTGACACTCTCCTACATTTTTCAATAACTAAGGTTATTCTTCTGTGGTCATTTTGCCTATTACTTGCCACATGGCAAAATAATTTTCTCAGCTTTTCCTTAACTTCTAACATTTTTCATAGTGCTCTTTTTTGTAGATCTGACTAGCATCTGACACTATATGAAAAGAAATAGAAAAAAGGATTGGCTGTCAGGCAGGCAGGCACTCTGTTAGCTTGTTTTTTTATTTATTTATTATATTTTATTTTTTTATATTGCTCCTGTGCCTAGTCATCACTTTCTCCTGGTATTGGATCCACAACATTTTATTTTTGTGTGTATCTCTTAATTTAAAGTCTTATTCATGATTTAAATCCCATGCAGTTTATTCTCCTAACTCGAGGAATGCAGTCAGATATAGTTTCCTTCAAAATGTTCCTTTCTCTTTTCTCATGCAATGCTGAGTCCTGTACCATGGAGTATTTTCATGTCAGGGCTTCAGCAGGCTATGTTTTTAGTCTGTTATGGTCACTTGCCTTATAGTCATACATGCATCCTTTTTTTATTTAAAGCCTTCATGTTGTTGTTTATAAAGTAGCATTAGAAACTTTTTTCCTTCGGTACAAAAATTAGTAAATTGTGCATCAAATTGAACTGCAAGAGGTAAGGTATCTATACTTCAGTGAATTCAGAGTATTTATGCTTCAGTGAGACAGGAGGAATAATATTGTATGCTACATAAGGGTGATAAGAAAGGATCCTATGGAAAAGAAGAAGAAAATTTATATTTTCAGAAAAGACCCTAACAAAGAAACTGACTATGAACATTTTGTTATTGTGAAAACAAGGTGTTTAGTCTGGTAGATGCGATTAAGTATATGTCAAACAATCCAATAATAGAATGAGTCAGAGAATGAATGATTTTAATATTTTTGAATAAGAAAATCTCTTAAGTGTAGATTTCTTTTAGGAGGACTTGGATCCAGTATTTTTTGTAGTTATGTAATTTTATTTAAAGTGTATATATTGTTTTAGTTTTATTAAAGGTGTATATTTTTTGTATTTGGTCTTGAGTCAGTGATTTTCCCTATTCTAAAAGAAGCAGCTAAAAGTCATTGCACCAATCGGAATTGAACCCTTTTGTAAATAATAAACACTTGGAGTATAAAAACAATCTTTATAAGAACAATCTCTTTAACAGAAATAAAACAACATGATTTGCCAGTTCCTAAGTTAAGCCTGACTACTTATCTCCACAACTGGAGACAAAACATATTTATATGGTGTGTGTGTGTATGTGTGTGTGTGTAGATTCTCAGATGCTGTCACTAGAGCCAGTATATTGAAACACAGTCCCTTTTGTTATTATTATTATTATTATTCAGGCCTCCATGGAGTCAAAAGACTCATTGCGGGAGGTCCCTCCTAGGAAACACAAAGTCTATCATACCACTCCTTAAACTCATTGACTGTTCTCGCTCTCACCACTCTATCAAACAATGCATTCCATGGTCAACCACCCTCTGTGCAAAGAAACCACGCCTTAAACTCATTGATCGTTCTTGCTCTCACCACTCTATCAGGCAATGCATTCCACAGTTCAACCAGCCTTCATGCAGAGAAACCAATCTTCACCCTCTTGCTCACAGCTTCCTTTTGTAACTTCCAGGGATAGTCCCTTGTCATCACTCCTTCCCACTGTTCAACCAAATGAAAGAACTCCCCAGTGTCAACCCTGTAACCACCTCTCAACAGTTTAAAAGTCTCAATCATATCACCTCTCCTTCTTCTTCACCAAACTCTGCAGTCCACATTCCCTCAGCCAATCCTCATAACTAACATTGTACAGTCTTGAAATCATCTTTGTTATCCACCTTTGCATCCTTTCCCCAGTTAATTTATCCCCTTCAAATCCTGGGAACCAAATCTGAGAACAATCGTTTAAGTGTGGTCTGATCAGGTTCTTATACAACAGAATGATAACTGTTTTATCTCTGCAGGTCAGCATCCTTCTCATTATTTCAGCAATCCTCTGTGTTACCTTCACCACCTTTTCTGAATCCAATTGACCAACCTGACATCCAAACTCATGTTCTGCAACTTAAATATCAGCTTATCATGTGGCACCCTATCAAATGTCTTCGCTAAATTCAAGACAATGGCAGTATATGCCTTTCCCTCATCTACTGCTCTTGTAACTTTATTACAAAAGGCTAGCATATTACTAAAACAAGAGCACATCCCTTAACAAATCCATCTATTATCAGTTAAGTACTGTCCTCTTCATATTTTTATAATAACGTCTTGAATTGATATGCTGGGTTTTATGCTTACTAGGTTTTTAATTTATCCCATATTTCTGTACATAGTAAGTTGAAAAACCTCTTACACCATTTTAGTTTTCTAAGCATTTTTCATGAATAAATATTTCATAGTGGAAATATTCCAAGAAGAATAATATTCGTGAATATGTCGAAAAGCTCAGACCCAGAATGCCTAATAACATCTGTATATAGCAAATGTTAGTGACCAAGCCATGTATTTTTAAATGTGGAAGTATTCATGAATTATCGTTAATTTTCACACATCGAAAACTTTCAACATTTGGGAAAGGGAATACCGCTTTTTATGACCGGTCATAAACATTGCCTGCAAGCGGGTTATGGGCAGCATATCCTCTGCTCTCAAAACTGAAGGAAATAACATCTATGTAGCAACTATCAGTGACCAAGCAGCATATTTTTAAACATGGAAATATTCATGAATTATCGTTAATTTTCACACATCGAAATCTTTCAACAATTGGGAAAGAGAATATCGCTGTTTATGACCGATTTAAAAATTACCTGCAAGCCGATTACAACAATGGGCAATGTATCCTCTGTTCTCATGAAAGAAATAACATCTGTGTTGCAAATGTTAGTGACCAATCACCAAGGAAGTATAAAAAAATTTTTTTCTACTAAAATTGAAGATCAAGGTAGTCTGGTTCCAGTTCTCAAATCTAGTAATACTGAATACTTTCTTCGTAAGTTTGTATTGTAGGGTGAAAGTTTCGAAATCCTAGTGCCGTGATTTTTTAAAAGTAATAGGCCTGCTGATTTAAATTTTAATATGAATAAGAGAGAAGGGACTTTGTTTAATTTTGGTATTAAGAAATCTCTTATTGAAGGTGTTTGTGACGCAACAGATAGCGATTCATTCATCACCAGCCTACAAAGCAATCTCCAGGATGTACAAAAGGAGGAGAAAACTACCATCACACAGGAGAAGAAGTCTGCATTCACTCGTAAGTACTTATAATATTAGAAATTTTTGGTGATCAGAATGGGATATGTCAATGAAAATCAGCACAAATTAATTTAATGATATTGGAAGTTTATTTTGCATTTGGTTAGACTATAATAAATTTTGTTTAATCCTTTATCCAAGTGTAAGAAAACAAAGTTTGCTCCTGAAAATATCTTCAGGAGTGAGGTAAGGTGGTGCAACACCAGACACTCCGAGCAAAGGTGGACCAAGCTCTCATCACTCCTTGTCTCGGTATCTCAAATAATGCAAAGCAGATCTCCTTGCGGACATGTATACTGCTATGCATTAAGGGAAAGGCCACTACCCAGACCGGTTTCGAACCTTTATTGAGGTGGATTTAAGTAAAGACCTCTCTAAAAATTAGACGATCCCAAAAGATCGCCCAACTCAGTTTTGTTCCACTCAGTGACAGGCTCACTCCGTCACCAAGAAGAACTTCTCAGTGTTGGCTCTACCCAGTGGCAGGCTCACCCACCACCAGACAGAGCCATAATCTCAGCAGTGGCTCTACTCAGAGACAGGCAAAAACCTACCCCAAGCAGAGCCTCTCATATCCAGCATGGGAGGCAGACCCAAACATGGAGATGCTAAGGCAGAAGCAATAGGAGAGGTCATATTTACCTATCCGAGTTGCCAATAGACCTTATTATTGAATTACTCTGGATTTAGAGAAAGATGTTGGAAGTTTATTTTGCATTTGGTTAGACTATAATAAATTTAGTTTAATCCTTTATCCAAGTGTAAGCAAACATAGTTTGTGCCTGAAAATATCTTCAGGACTGAGGTAAGGTGGTGCAACACCAGGCAACTCCCAGCAAAGGTGGACCAAGATCTCATCACTCCTTGTCTCAGTATCTCCCATAATGCAAAGCACATCTCCTTGCAGACATGTATAGTGCTATGCATTAAGGGAAGGGCCACTACCCAGACCGGTTTTGACCTTTATTGAGGTCTCGTCAGTGGGAGGCAGACCCAAACATGGAGATACTAAGGCAGAAGCAATAGGAGAGGTCATATTTACCTATGCGAATTGCCAACAGGTGTACCACCTTATTATTAAATTACTCTTGATTTAGAGAAAGATTTTGGAAGTTTATTTTGTGCTTGGTTTGACTAAATTTATAATAAATTTTGTTTAATTCTTTATGCAAGTGTAAGCAAACAGAGTTTGTATAGGTAAATATGACCTCTCCTATTGCTTCTGCCTTAGTATCTCCACATTTGGGTCTGCCTCCCACTGACGAGACCTCAATAAAGGTCAAAACCGGTCTGGGTAGTGGCCCTTCCGTTAATGCATAGCACTATACATGTCTGCAAGGAGATGTGCTTTGCATTATGGGAGATACTGAGACAAGGAGTGATGAGAGCTTGGTCCACCTTTGCTCGGAGTTGCCTGGTGTTGCACCACTTTACCTCAGTCCTGAGATATTTTCAGGTGCAGTATACAAGTGTGTTGTGCTCTGATGATGCTGAGTTGAAAATCAGCAAAATATAAGCGTTATTAAAACATCTTTGTGATAAAAGTGTGTGTGGTGTTGTTAATACTGTGAAAAATTATCGGTTAGTTTGTTTGCTTACACGTGGATAAAGGATTAAACAAAATTTATTAATTTAAGGATGTTTATGTTTAATTGATGTTTAATTATTCATTAATAATAAGAAATCAGCTAAATTAAATTAATCATTAATTAATACATTACAAAATAACAAAGGTGTTCCGTGAAAATTTCAGGATTTGTGAAGTGTTCCATTGTAGGAAAAGTTTGGAAAATGCTGATATAGACATTGGTTTGGAATAGTATACAGGATTGGGTTGATAGACATCAGATTCTTTATGTTGGTCAATATAGCTCATGGGGGGGGGGACTAGGTCATTCTTTAGTAGACCATTTGAATGTTATGATGCACAAGTAACACATGTTAGTTGAGGGAGTTCCAATATGGTGATATTTATGGAATTTGGTTACTATAGGACAAGCTAGGAGAGATGGGATTGGATAGTAAATTGGTCAGATGTATAAGAAATGGATTGTTTACAACTAAGTTACTGTATGGAAAAGAAAGGTAAGCAGTGATATATTGTTGGATTCTTTCCTGGCTCCCTACTATCTCCTGTCAATACACATGAAATATGTCTGTTGACAGCAGATATTCAGTTGTTTGCTAGTTGTAGAAATGAAAGGGGGTTGGTAGTATAATGAGCAACGCTGATGTTAAGTTCCATTAGGAAGATGTTGATTTTTAGCTTAGATGCAGGAATGACATTGTAGTTCTTAATGTTTTCAAAATATGAAATCTGGTTGAGAGCTTATGATACAGACCTTTCTCACAATATCCTTTTGTTATTGCACTACTAAAAAGATAAAAATTCTCTCCAAGATCCCATGTATCTGTTTTCTTAGTGCTTTTTTTTTTTTTTTTTTTGATGAGTTCACTGGGCTGTGATCTTCATCAGAACCAACCAAAAATCCCAAATACACACATACCCCTTGATCAGTGGATTTCTAATCACTTACCCAACCAGGCTGGCATTAAAAATTTAATAATTTTCATTGTCAAACAGAAATTTTTTTTATCCAATAATCATTATTAGATTTTTAATTATGGCCTGGTTGGCTGAGAGGTTAGAAATCCTCTCTCCCACCAACAAATTGCAGATTCAAATCCAACCATTGCCATGGATGTTTGTGATTGCCTTTAGGTTGCAGGTGTATTTCATATCATCTGCTGTAAGACTCCAGCCTTCTTATTTACTTATTATAGGCCTAAAGCAGGTTGAAATGTTCCATATTCAGCCTCTAGAGTGTGGTTTCTAGATTATGTAAAAAAATGAATGGTAAAAAAATATTTAAAAACAAACCCTTAGCCAACTTCCAGTATTAATGTACTGGTATATAGGTTTGCAGCTTTTCAGCTGGATGGTAAGCATGTTGAAAAGGATGAAAAGAAAGAATATCAATCATGTTAATACCAAGTAAGCAAAAATGATATTTGCATATGAAATTTTGCAAGTTTCAACAGTGATCAAGCAGCTCAACAAAATATTAACCTTCAGCATGAGTTACTGTATTGCACTACTTAAATGACATGAATGCTTCTCAGGAGCTGATATAATTTTATTCTTTTCATTGTGCAATAGTTGTCATTGCCAGGTTGATGTCTTTAAGCTATTTTCTTCATTAATTTTTTTTTCTGATTTTGTTTTTTCAATGGTTCAATAAGCAGCCAGTATTTGTGCATAAGATATTCATTGCACAATATTAAAGATTAGGAATTGTAGAGGTGAGTGCTAGTTATGCAGAGAGAGAGAGAGTGAAACAGATAGCAGAGTGGAAAATATTAACAAAAGTTGAGAAGATATTAGTGCAGCAATATTGTTGAAAGTGCAATGGTGGAAGGTCAAGAGAACAAAGAGGACTTAATAAAAGAATAGTACACTTACATAGTCCTTCCAGGACCAAGCAATAGATTGAATAATTATAAAAATGTCAGGCAGTTAATAGAGCTGAGAAGAGAAAAAAGGAAGAGTTAAAAGTAAGAAAGCAAAACATTTGACTAAGTGAGAGAAGGAAAATAAGGAGAAAGAAATGTATTGCGATTCCATGATATAAAGAGTAATTAATGAGAACATGACTAAATCTTGTTTCCCTGGTGCAAAAATTAATAACTTTAATGTCAGGATGCAAAAAGGTAAGGTTGAAGAATTCATTATTTTGCTGCTGGTACTAAAAATTGAAATGTGAAAAAATATTGTATCGAAGAAAATATGACAGACTTATTGGAAGAAATGAAACAGAAGAGTAGGAAGGTGAGGTATATAAGTCTTCTTGTATGATAAAGGCAGGATGTCTTTATGTATGATATGATATGATATGCATGTATGATAAAGACAAGATGAGGAGGAAAATAAGGAGAAAGAAATGTATTGTGATTCCATGATATAAAGAGTAATTGAGAACATGACTAAATCTTGTTTCCCTGGTGCAAAAATTAATAACTTTAGTGTCAGGATGCAAAAAGGTAAGGTTGAAGAATTCATTATTTTGCTGCTGGTACTAAAAATTGAAATGTGAAAAAATATTGTATCAAAGAAAATATGACAGACTTATTGGAAGAAATAAAACAGAAGAGTAGGAAAGTGAGGTATATAAGTCTTCTTGTATGATAAAGACAGGATGTCTTTATGTATGATATGATATGATATGCATATATGATAAAGACCAGATGAGGAGGAGGGCAATGATTGCAAATAAATCAATGCACAGGTTGTGCATTGATTTATTAATATGCTGACAGAAGGAATGGTGTGGAGTTTGCCGACCTGCAAACTAAATTTGATGAATGGAAGAACTTATGTAATAATGATGCACTGCACTTATATGGATTTGGAGTTAGGATTATCAAGAAAACTTTGTTCACTGAGAGCTTAAAGTGCAAAGTCAGGAAAATTAAAGTTATTAGGGTGATGCAGGCACTCATGAGATGAGTGAGTGCCTAAAGTGATGGTACAGTTTATGAATACTAATGATACAAGTATTAGGAATAAGAGAAAGGAGTTATTGTTATTATATATCATTATTATATCACACCTCCAGGGAGTCCAAAGACTCATTGAGGGAGGGCATCAACTCTACAACTCTTCGTCTCAATACTCCACCAACCTTCATCATCTAACACCAACCTTCATCATCTATCGCTGACTACCACCACTAGTGCTTTCACAGACAATCACAAACATCCATGCCCACAGCGGGATTTGAACCCCGCGGCCTTTTGGCTGGACAGCGGATACGCTAACCACCCGGCTTGCCAAGTGGTTAGCGTATTTTGCCAAGCCGGCAAAACTCTGGCCCCTTGGGGCGGGGTAATCGAACCCGTGACCTTCACGTTATTAGCATGACGCTCTAACCAACTGAGCTAACGGGCCACAAAATTAATATAGATTATATTGATATTGGTTGGTGTAACCTCACCAAAAGTGAGACTTGACTGACAGCAGATGATGTACTTACATGGACAGAATGTGAGTGATAAAATGTTTCCAGAGAGGAAAGAGAAAATATGAAGGAGCTCAGTTAATGATAGTAGATCAGTTGCAGCCAAAAAGAGGTTGGGATTAGGAAGACATATTTGTGATGGCAGATCATTTGAAGCAGTCTGATGTGAAACAATAGCTACTTGGACAAAATATACAGCTGGTTGCTGTAGACTTGTCAGAAGGGCAAGAGATGATGTGGAAGACATGCATTGACAAATTAGCATAATGAATGTAAGGCAAGTACTGTGATGGGGGACTTTATCTATGGATACATAATTTGGAAGGGTCACATTGCAAGAATGAAATGGAATTTTTTCACTTGCTAAGATATAATTACTTGAGACAGTATGTGATGGAGAGGACCAGAGTTTGAGAGTGTAAGGGTATATATATATATATATATATATATATATATAATATAATATAATATAATAAATGCAATTATGATGTGGTATGGTACAAGAATTTGCAAGGGAAAGATGATACCATTGCACAGAAGATAATCCAGGGACAGCTGAAGGAAGCAGTATCAGACTGTCTATACAATATCAGAAAGTGGATGAATCAAGTAAGAGTTATGTGGATGAGTAGTATCATTAAGCAGAGCATCTGAAAAAAAAATTATTGTGGAGGGAATAAGAAAAAGAAAAATGATCATAAGCTTATAAGCAGCACATTGCTCAGACATGAAAGATGACCATGGTAAGAAAAACAAATTATAGTTATAAGAAGAAATTTGCTGAGTAGGCTGAAGGAAATCTCAGAGTTCTTTCACTGTATGGCAAGTAAAAGGAAGAATGAATATGGGAAGATAAAGAATGTTGATAATAGCAAGGTGACAAAGCAGATGAAATAATTGAGTTACTAAATGATCGCTTTACAAAGATTATCATCCAAATTAGGATACTGCAGTAACAGATGTGACAGGACTTGATGTGAAAATAGAGGTTATTGGAAATACTTAGAATATTGTAGAATCTCAGTGTAAATGCAGCCATGGGATTATATAGGATATTAGCTTGCAAAACCAAGAGAGTAAAACGAGGGCAAAATGGTTCCATTGCATGAAAGAGAAGCTCCATGAGCAGGATAGGGCAGCAAATTAAAGACTAATTAAAGACTTTCTTGGGAGTGGTGATATGGAAGTATTGGTAAAGTTGGTCATTGACAGAACTCAGGAATGGGTGGATAACAGTGTGATAATCTGGGGGTGGGGAGGCAATGCAATTTACTTACTTACTCTTTTATAATAGGATGATAACTGAATTCAATAAAGGATTAGCTGCACAAGAATACTGCTGGATTTTGCAAGAATATTTAACAAGATACCACATGGAACTTGTTATGCAGCTTGGACAAATGGAGATGGAATATGAAGCTGGTGATATAGATATAATAGTAGCTGATGGAGAGATGCCAAAGATTAGCATATGGAGAAGCAGAATTCAGGAGAATACAAGTGACTGGCAGTATATTTCAAAGCCCTATGTTTGGACCAGACCACTGCTGTTTAATATGTACCTAAGTAATGTAATGCAATATTTAATCAGGATGATTTAAATATGGTGACAGTATGGGTAAAAGATAATGGATACCAGTTTAATATGGTAAAAGTGCAAGTTATGCATTTGGGGATGAAAAATTACAAGCTGTGTACCACATTGATGGAACTTGTACCCCCAAAAAATTAATGAAGCAAGGTATTTTGGTTTGTTTTTGGATAGGGAGTTGAAGATCAGAGTGCATATTGCAAAAGTAGTCAAGTTAGCATTAAACTTGGTTATTGAAGAACACATTAACAAGCAGAGATAAGGAAATTATCATTCTTCTTTATAAGGCCTTGATATGTGTACATCTGTATTACTGTTCTCAAGTCTGGTCACCTGAGCTTCATGAGGAGGAGAAAGTGGTAGAGAGGAACCAGTGACCAAGATGGTGAGTGGTTTGTAGAATACTTACTTTGGTGATATTTGAGGGTTTGTGGGTTGAAAAGTTAGTTGATAGGCAAAAAGGAGGGGATATGATAGAAACATTTAAGCAAAAGGGATTATAGGGCTGATGCAGAAGAAATATTTCAGTACTTGGCTTGAGGGAACAGAATATTTGGAATTATCCCTGGAAATTGAGTAAGAGTGTGAGTAGCAAGGGTATGAGGATTATATTTAACTTTTGGAGAGTGGTTAATTAGCAGAATGAGTTGTGTGTTCTTTGTTGGTCGTTGTTTTCAAAGAGAGGTACAACAGCTATTGGTGGAGAGTGTTATTTTTTTTTTTTTCACAACGAGTCTTCAGATTCCATGGAATTTCCTGTGCAATAATAATTATTAATATTTGTCTCTAATAGCAAAAGAGTAATCTGATTTAATGTTAATAAATTACTAATCCAACGAATATACTAATTTTGATTAGGTTTGATTCATTTAATGAGGATTTGCTAGTGTGCTTTTGATTCAGATCATTTGTAAATGTGGTTTCTGTGTGCTACTTCACATCATGGGTTAAAGCTTTCTTATTTGTGCTGGAATTAGGTATCACTGGGAAACCAGTTAAAACAGAACCATAAAGGGAAAAAAAATAAGAATAAAATTTAGCAAAAATTTCATATTTAAGAGATGTTAGAATCATGAAAATTCATTTCAAATTTATATGAATACTTTTAAAGTTGTATCTGTTTATTTAACAGAAGTACCCCAGCAATGATTGGACCTCTAGAAATGAACAAATTCAAATTGCTCATGAGATTCTCTTTGGACAATTTAGACATTTATAAAAGTATGTATTTTCAATTTATCTGTAGTTAGAATGTTATTCCATGTTGTTGAAATGGAATATTTGTGTCTGTAGCATATATAAAATTTCACTATGCAGTGTTTGAATGTAATTTTAAATTTCATGCAAAAGAGTGATCTGATTTAATGATAATAAATTACTAATCCAACGAATGTACTAATTTTGATTAGTTTTGGTCTAATTAATGAGGATTTTCTAGTGTGCTTTTGATTCAGATCATTTGTAGATGTGGTTGCCTCCCATTGATGTATCCCAAACTTTCAAGACTTTACATTTTGCTGCATTAAACTGATACCTCTATTCATTTGACCATCTGTCCAGTTTATTCAAATCCTCTTGCAGGTCTGCCACATCTGCACTATTACTAATAACCCTTCCTAGCTTCACATCATCTGCAAACAACTGAATATCCTCCTACAATCCACTGACAATATCATTGATATAAGGGTTAAACAATACAAGTCCAGTACTGAGCCTTGTGGGACCCCACTTGTAACTTTCTGCCTCCTTGATATTGCCCCACCCCACACACAACTCTCTGATTCCTATCAGATAGCCAATCCTGAATCCATTTGACTAACTTGACATCTAACCCCATGTGCTGCAACTTAAATATCAGCTTATCATGTGGCACCCTGTCAAATGCTTTTGCAAAATCCAAAAAAAAAAAAAATGGCAGAATATGCCTTTATCTCATCAACTGCTCTTCTCACATTATTATAAATGGCAATCATATCACAAAAGCAAGATCCATGTTGATTTTCACAGATAACACTTACCCTCATCTGCCCAATGTTGTATATGGTCCCTCACTAATTTCTCCAAGATCTTAACAATTACTGATGAAACACAAACTGGTCTATAATTTGACACTTCCATTCTACTACCACTCTTATATAATGGCAATATCTTATCTTCCTTCCACTCTTTGGGCATCTTTTCCATGGCCAGACTCTCAATGAAAAGCTAGGTCAACAAAGCTGTCAGTTCTTTAGCACATTCTCTCAAAACCTGTGGTGAAATCCCTTCCAGTCTCATTGCTTTATTGACATGCAGAGTACTCAGTATTTGAAACATACTCTCTTCTTGCACCCCTAAACCTCGAACCTGCCCTATCCCTCTAGTATTAAAACCTACTTCTCCAGGATGAAATACTCCAATAAAGTGTTCATTGAACAACTCCACTATAGCCACATAGCTCTTCTCATATTCCAGTTTTGCTTTCCTTACCATGCTAGTCACTCTCCTGACCTTAGTCTTATATTCTTCATGCATCTGCTCGCCACCCCTCTCCTTATATCTCTTTCATAATCTTTTTTTTACCTGCAGTTCCTGTTTTTGTCATTGTTTGTCATCCACTTTACACCAAATTATGTCATCTTCTTCACTCAGGAAATTCAGCTTACTATTGCTACAACAAATATTCCTTCACAATTTCCCAAGTACTAATGATATCTCGCCCTGATATTTTTATACCTCAAGTATTGATACGTAGTCCTGTTTGCATTATTGTTGAAAATTTTCTAGTATGGCTTTGTCACTACTTTGTTCCTTTTAACAGGCTTTCAAAGTTATTACTCCAGGCATCTAGAATCCCTATCTTCTTTTTTCATGTCCTTTCTCATCTTTGATTCCTTTTAAATTACTCATGCCTTCATTTCTAAGCTTCTTCAATAGCCTCCAGAACATTTTGCTGCCTCATTAAATTTATTTTCTATATTCTTACCAAAGTCTTCCCATGACCTTTGTTTAGCTACTTCTGCACACAACTTAGCTCTTTTACACTTTTTTCTGTATTCTTTTAGGGCATCTGCCAACTTATTTTCTAGGAACTTTTGGTATGCTTTCTTCTTTTCCAGGACTGCTTCTTTAACTTTTTGTTCTACCATGGTGTTCTTATTTTTTTATCCTCACAGACAACTTCACCACATGTTTCCCTAGGCCGAATCAATCATCTTCTTCAGAGTTTGTCAGTAAGACTCCAAGGTTTGGTTCTTGTTTTCAATTTGTTTCTTATTTTCTTCAATAATGTTTGTATAGTTGAGTCTACAATTTACTTGTAAAATCTGTTCAACTTTAATTCTTTTTAAGACTTTCTTATATATTGTCCTTTTCAAAGTGATATCCATTTTTATACTGCTTAGTAACTAAGTAATGGTCACTCCCAATTTTAAATCCTCTGTATGCTCGTATCCTGAACAAGCCTGATGATATCACTATCAGCAATGACATAGTCATTGAGGCTTTTCTTATTTTTGTGTCTTCTCTCCATGCAAATGTGTGCACATCTTTATGTTGAAACATGGTATTAGTAATGACTAGTCTGTGTCCTGAGAAGAAGTCCAGTACAAACTTACCATTATTATTAGCTTTGCCCTTTTCTTCAAATTTTCCCAAAAATGTTCTGATATGCCTGGTGTGATTCATTTCCTACTCTGCTGTTCAGATCTTCAACAATGACCACTTTTTAGATTTTCTTTGTCAGCTGCCTGTTATAATTATTAAAAAAAAATTCCTTCACTTCTTCCTTAGAAGAACCTTCTGTTGGACCATAGGCACAAATAAGTTTCATTGTCCATGTCTCCATTTTGAAGTTTGCCCACATAACTCTACTTGAAACTGCCTTCCAATCAAGAAGTTTATCTTCATGTTTGGTGTTAAATGCTATCACTGCTCCTTCCTTTCCTTGATCATTATTGCCTGAAAATAACATCTTATACTTATTATTTAGTAAGATCTCACCTGTTCTTGTATTCTTTGTCTTAGTAATGCCAATTACGTCCACTCGGTATTTTTCCAATTCTTTTTGCAATTTCGAATTTCCTTTCCATTAACACTCCTTATATTGATGGTTCCTATCTTCAGTTCTTCTGATGTTTTGTTTTATTCTTTTTTTTTATTAGATGTTGAGATCTTGTTTCAGTAGCTGACCTTTCAATGTGTGCTCTGGTTCTCTGATGAAAACATTGGAGGGGGGGGGGGGCTTGTTTAACCAGGTGACACAACACCAGCCAGCATGACATCTCATCATGTAGTACTATCATATGCATTTCTGGTTTAAGCTAATCAGAGAGTACAAATTGCCAGCCAATCCTTATTTGTTCAGTATCCAGCAGATAGTTACTAACAGGACGCACCACGTGAGGATGAGAATTAGGCATCAGGTTAGAAGCCCAAGTCGGTTCTCCACATTCCTGAAAGGCAATGTGGAGATCACCTTCCAGTTTTTTGACTTTGACCCTTAAGCAACCATTGTTCTTATTCATACAGTAATATAAAATGATGGTGAAAGGCAAATCGTTGCATAGGCTGACACAGAAAACAAGCAGAGTAAACAGCATGGAGTTTTGAAATGCCGTATGTATACATGTGAAGATATTATGGATGTTTATGTAGAGAGGCTGAATAAGAGAATAGTGAGTATGAGTATGTTGGAAGTGCAATATTCTGATGGATCATCATGAGGCATGTTTAAATATGAGTAGGGATCATGGTGTTGTAACTGAAACAGCAGTTTAAGAAGATTTTGTGAATGTTCAGAAAGTGATAGCAAGGAAAAGTGTTCTATTATTGATAAAGTATTGAAAAATAGAATGCATTTAACAATAAAGCAGAAATAATGACATTGAAAAACAGAGTGCAATTAATAGTAAAGTGATAAGCAGGGTTGATGGCAAACAAACATGTGTGACAGTGAAAGAATAATTCAAGATTTGAAATATGAGTTGGCAAAGATAAGGCAAGAGATGAGGTGGATGTGAAATCATATGAAGAGAATTGCAGGTATGTATGGAAGAGTGAAGAAGATGAAAACGAATGATGTCTGTATAAAAAAGTAATGAAAGACCTGTGAATGGTGCATGGGGATTTGATTATTAGAGGTATGGTAAATATGACAATGTACAAGGTTTGTTTTCCAGAAGGTAAAATGAATAGTGATTGACTCATTGGATATGAGAAGTAAGTGAGCAAAAGGGTTGGTAGTAGGGACAAATGACTTGATTGGGAAGAAGAATATAAGATTGGAAATCAGGAGTTTGTTGAGAAGGATAAAAAAATTATAGTATGATAGTAAAGGTAGTCAGTGTGTTGTCCATGTATGACAGTATGAGGCAGAGAGCAAGGATTATGAACGATGTTAGCAGAAATGTGTAAAGATAAAGGAGTGCAGTTTGTTAATGTGTGGAATGAATTTCAAGGACGAATTGAACTGTAATTGAGTGATGGACTGCATTTGATTGTTTTGGTGTGAGTCATTTGGAGAAACTGCTGCTGAAGGGAAAGTAATGAGTGCAGAGAATGAATCTGAGCAAGTAAGAAGTGATGGGAAACCGTGAGAGAGAGAGAGAGAGAGAGAGAGAGAGTAAGCAAGGAGAGACTGAAGTGGTGTTTATGAATGAAGAAGTGGGTAGTGTGAGTGTAGAGAATGAGAGAACAAGTTTGCAACACAAATAGAGAAATGGGGTGACTCAGGGTGGACATAGCATGAGAAAGGTTGATGCTCAAAGAGGATGTGAATGCATGTGTAGACAAGAAGGAATGGGATGGCCTCAGATATAGAGAAAACAGATTTGAAGAAGGTTCTGGGATGAGTAAGGGAAAATGGCATCAGGAATGTATGGAGAAGTCACATCTAAGTGGTATCAGTGAAACTTGTTATAGGTCAGGAATGAGCTGTTATGTTTGTATATGAATGCTAGACGATTCATAAACAAGGAAAATGAAATGGTTGCATTGATTGAGTTCATTAACCCAAAAATTGCTGGAATAAGTGAGAAATTGTTGGATGAGGATGAAATCCTGACAGGAATTGAGATAGAAGGACATGATGTATTTCATGAAGATAGAAAGGGTAAAAAGGGAGATGGAGTGCTAATGATGATAGAAAAAGAGTTATGCCCATAAAAGGTAGAGATGCAGAGGGGGGGGGGGGTAGGGAATAGTGGCAGTATGCTGTGAGATAGAGTTGAGTATGAAATACTTGGTTGGATGTTTCTATAGATCTAGTAACATGGAGGGGTAGCGACCATGAAATGTATAAGCAAATTAGCCTTGCAAATAGGGAAAAGGGTGATCATTATGGGCGATTTTAATTATGCCAAAATAGATTTGGATGATGAAATGACAACCAGAAGTAAAGAAAATGAGTTTCTTTGAGTTTTTGAGGGATAACAGAGAGCACGTTGGGATTGAGGGTCTTGGATTTAATCATGTCATCTCATCAGAGAATGTTATTATAACTAAAATCTCAAATCTCCTTCCAGATGGTTAGAGTAACCATGAAGTGGTTACCTGGGTGGTTGCTAGTTGTATGAGGACTTCTGTGAGGAAAGGGTATATGTGGAACTACAAGGTTAGTGATTATGAGAAGCTCAGGAGACAGCTTGCAGCTGGAAGAGGAGTTAGGTGGAAATGAGATCAGTGCTGCTTGGGTGATATTTAAGAACTATCTGGTATAAACAATGTCTAAATTTATTACAAGAGTCAGAAGGTTAAATCAGGTAGGGTGGGTGTGAAATGGATGAATGAAGAAATTAAATGTGTAATAAAGAGAAAGAAGGCATTATGGAGACAACACAAGATAAGTGCTACTAATCAATTCCATGAGGAGTTCAAAGAACAGGTAGGGAGGGTGACTCAGTGTGAGCAGCAATTAGCTAATGAGACAAAAAAAATCATCGTAGGGAGTTCTTTCGACAAAATGGTATAAGGACACCTGCTGCAGAGGATATAGTTGAGATATTTAATGAGAAGTTCATAAAGATATGACATATTAAAGATATGATATTCTTTAATATGTAAAGATATAATCTAAAGATATTCTTTGTCCTATTGCTCTTTAAACTTTTTCACTATCATATTTCTCAGTACAACATCACTGGGATCCAATTCCCCCATACTTCTGTGTTTGTCTTGTGGTTCGAATTGTGGACCTGTGGAAAAGGGGATCCTGGTAGTCTTGCATTACTCTGGGCTCGGTTTCAGCAAGACTGGTGGTCCTGGATGACCTAACAAGGATCAATTGCTAGTAGACTTGGATCAATTGGCTTGCCCAATAATGTTGCAGTAAGTATCCTATCTCATGAGCTCAGGATAGGGTAGGAGACTTACTGTGGTGCTGGTATAGTGTCTGGTTTAGCCCTAGCATTCCACTCCTGAGCATAGCAATTGCTTGCCATTCAGTGGGTGTCTATATGTGGCTTCATGATAGGTGAGTGCCTCTAGTGCTGAACAAAAAAATCTCTTGAGCATGACCTCATCATACTGAAATGTTTAAGAAACAAAAGATGTGATACCAGTATAAATGTACTAGAGTTTCTCATCAATTATTATCAATTTCAAAAAATAGAATTATTTTTGAAGATGGGTCTTATAAATCATTTGACATTTTCCAGTTAGTACATAACAGCACAATTAGGTTCACCTTTATTTAATAGGCTGTTATCTCCATGAGTTGTTATACAAGGGTGGTCTAAAAAGTTCTCGGCTTCGACCATAGATGGCAACACTATCGGCAAGAGATTTTTTTTCTGAGTTGGTACATCTGTCATAACATCCTTGTGAAATTGCAAGTCATTCTATCAAGTAGTTTGTTTTATATAGCTGTCTGAAGCAAAAGTGCTGTCTGTATTCCTTGAAATGGATAAAATTGAGTATCGTGTGGTTATAAAATCCTTTGTAAAAGAAGGTTTAACAGCAAAAGAAATTCATTTGAAGTTCATAAAAGTTTATGGGCACTCTTCTCCTTCATGGGCTGCTGAGTTTAAACATGGCCGTACCAGCCTTGAAGATGATGATTCGTGAAGGATATCCAAAAAGTGCAACAACACCAGAAATCATTGATCAAGTGCACCATATGATATTGGATGACCGGCGAGTTAAAGTGCGTGAAATTACTGAGACTATAGGCATTTCAAAAAGAACGTATAGGATATATTTTGCATGAAGAATTGAAAATGAAAAAGCTTGGCTAAGGGGGAAGGGGGGGGAATCCCACAGCTAAGGGATCCCCCATAGCTATCCCATCTAATTGTTTGTATATTTTCCCTTTCCATGTAAAATAACTTGCCTAAAATAATATATATATAATAATCCAAGACCCTCAATCCTCGTGTGCCCTCTGTTACATACTGTCTAAGGTAGTTATTCCTCAAAAACTCAAGAAACTAATTTTCTTTACTTCCAGTTGCTATCTCATCATTCCAGTCTATATTGCCATAATTAAAATTGCCCATAATGATCACTCTTTTCTTATTTGCTTGGCTAATTTCATTATATATTTCACAGTCACTACCATCCACATTACCTGGTCTATAACAACATCCAACCAAGTATTTCATTCCATTCACTTCTATCTCACACCATACTGCCTCAAAACCACTGGCACTATTTCCCTCTTGCATTTCTACTTTGTATGGACACAACTCTTTCTATATCATCAATAGCACTCCCCCCCTCCGTTTTTACCTCTTCTATCCTCACGAAACACATCATACCCTTCCATCTCTATTCCTGTCAGGATGTCATCCTCATCTAACCATGTCTCACTTATTCCAACAATTTTTGGGTGAACAGACTCAATTAGTGCCACCATTTCATCTGTCTTGTTTCTTACACTTCTAGCATTTGTATACAAACACAACAGCTCATTCCTGGATCTACAGCTAATTCCACTGATACCACACATTCGATGTGATCTCTCCATGCTCGAGAGATCAGTGTGATGTGGAGAGGGTGTAGAGACGAGTGACGTTGGAGAGGGTGTAGAGACGAGTGACTAACACAATATCAGGACTTTGGACTGCTGGCTATGGAGAGAAGTTGAAAAAATGTGGATTTCAGAGTTTAGTGTATAGGATAAAAAGCAGTGATATGATAGAGACATTTAACTTAGTAGAGCCTCCTTAGCTCAGTCAGTATAGATGAAGCCCTTTAGTCAGAAAGACTCAGGTTCGATTCCTGTCAATGATTTGAGGAATTCTTTATCTTGTCTCTTTTGACTAAAGGTGAATTAGCTGGTCTCATACAGAGGTTGAGGGTTTTTTCACCCAGAAGCTTGGGTTTTCCATTCTTCAGAACAGGCAAACTGGCCCCATGAACACACACACACACACACACACACACACACACACACACACACACACACACACACACACACACACACACACACACACACACACCTATAGTCAAAAATACATACTTAAAATTCCTCATTTTAGGGCTCAGTTGGTCCTAAGGGATGGATGAGGAAAATTGGGGAATCCACATAACAACAACTTGGTTTAATGACATGTTTATAATTTATTAACTGACTTAAGCACATAGAAAAAATATGTAGGAGAGTCAGTGTCTTCAACTTTAAGACCAATAGTTAGGCATTGACTCTCCTACATACAATCTCTTGAAATATCTCGCTTCCTCCTTGAAACATCTCACAGGAAAATCCTTTTCATATATCAAGAACTTGGTTCTTGATATGGGAAAGTGATCTTGGTTCTTGTAACCTGATTTTGTCTCGAAGATCAAGAACATCCAACTTAACAAAGCAGACAGAATGCTCAGCTTCGACATAGTCTCACTGTTCACCAGTGTTCCAACCCAGGAAGTCCTTAGTCTTTTAAAAAACAAGTTATCAAAGAAAATTTTCACCTTACTTGTTCATTGTGTGGATTCAGGCTACTTCTTATTTGAAGACAAGATCTACAAACAGAACAGCGGTTTGGCCACAGGTAGTCCGTTGTCTCCAGTGGTGCTAGCCAACGTTTTTCTTGAAGATTTTGAGGAAAAAGCCATTTCCTCAGTGACACTGAAATCCAAAATCTGGCTGTGTTACATGGACAACAATTTCCTAATTTGGGAGCATGGCCTGGAAAACTAACAAATCTTTCTGGATCATTTAAATAATTTTCATCAAAATATAATCTTCCCATCTGAACCAGAAGTTAATAGTGTTCTGGCTTTTCTTGATATAAAACTTACTAGAACAACTGATGGTCTCAAGATTTCTATCTTTAGGAAGCCAACACACACACACACACCGATAGATACCTGCTTTGTCTCACCACTACCTCCCCCCTCAAAAATTAGGAATTATTTCCACACTAGCTCATTAGGTGAGGTCCTTGTTGTCAGAAGAAGAAGAACTTCAACATGAACCTTAATTACCTCAAAAGGACTTTCTTAAATAACGGTTACTCTCCTAAAAGTATCTATAATTGTCTTAGTGTACATAATCAACAAAATAATGAAGATAACTCAAACCCCACAGCCTACATCTCCTTACCATATATAAGTTCTCTTTCTTCTAAACTGCCGAAAATCTTGAAGAAATTTAATGTTAAAATATATTTCTCCACCTTACCAAAACTCCAATCTTCTCTCAGTCAACCTAAAGTAAAACACAACCTTCTTCAGTTCCCAGGAGTTTACGAAATCATTTGCAGTTGTGCAAACCATATTATGGCCAGACAGAAAAGTCCATCTCTCTCTCTCTCTCTCTCTCTCTCTCCCCGCCTAGAAGAACATCAACATGACATTTCTTACAACAGAACCAATGCTAGTGCCCTATCCAGCCACGTTTTATTCTCTGCTAATACCAATGTTGATGGATGACAACATCAAATAGACTGGAACTTAACTTCAAACATCCATAAATGCTCTGATGAATTAGAGAGATGTATCTTGGAATCCAAAGAAATAGCTCTCGACCTTGCCCATATAAACAGCACATTTACAGCCTACCTGATTCATAGCACTGTAATCCACTTTTGGCGTACTCGTGATATCATTCACACGCAAAGTGCTTCATGCAAGAACTAACACTCGGTCTCCATTTCAAACACAGCTACTACTTGTTCTAAACTCTGTGTTTGTTTAAAGTACAATATATTTTTAAGATGTTGTTTACTCCCTGGTACTGTATTCACCTAATGAGGTTGGCATTTCTGATAAAACTAGTAGTGAAACCTTATTAAATCTCTTATATTTTTTTTTCTCGGTGTTTAAGTCAGTTAATAATTATAAACATATATATAAGTATATATACTTATTATCAACCATTTTGTATATTCAAAAATTACTTATTCTAAGATTGTTTGTGATTAGCTGTTATTTAAAGTCATTGAATATATCTGAAATTATTTGTGCTTTTATCACAGGTTCAGATGGGAGTGTACGAAAGATCTTAAAAGAAATTGAATGCTTAGAAGAGGATATGACATTACTTGGCCAAATTAGTGAACTCGTATCTCAGTTAAGTTGTCATCATCAGGTATGTTCATATTTTTTTTTGATATATATATATATATATATATATATATATAGAAATAAAATATTAAAAAAAAAATCTGAGAAAGAGAGAGGGAGGGAGGGAGTTGGTCATTGTATAAATGAAAAATATTATTCCTTTTTTGGTTGTAGCTACTTTGTATAATTAAATACTTCTCAAGTGACCATTTGAAAGAGCCCTCTCACTAGGAAAATTTTGATTTTGAACGTCCTCCACTTAGGCATGAGGTTGAAAGAGCAGTTAAACAGCTTAATAGTAATAAAGCCCCAGGTGCAGATGGAATCCCATCAGAGTTAATTAAGACTACAGGGGATGGAGGGATACGAGTGTTTTGTAGATTGATTACAAGGATATTTGTAGATTGATTACAGGATCATAGCTTGGAGACTGGAAGAAGTTGGTTTTCATAGTACATAAGAAGGGAGATATGAAGGATTGCAAGAACTATAAGTTTAATATCTGATGCAATCAAGGTTTTATTAAAGATCATTCTAAATAGGATTGAGGCCAAAGTTGAACAGAAATGCCTGAGGAACATGCAGGTTTTATGAGAGGTAAGGGTACCAGAGATCAGACCCTTGACCACGGGGGAGTCTAAATTATTTTTTTGATTTATACTTTTTACTCTATACTAATTTATACTTTTCTATGGGCTGTTTAAGGCAAAGGGTCGATCTCTGGTACCCTTACCTTTCATAAAACCTGCATGTTCCTCAGGCATCTCTGCTCAACTTTGGCCTCTAGACTGCTCTGAAGCTTTTGACTGTGTTCAGCATGTGAAACTGTGGGAAGTAATGAAAAGAATGGGTTTCCTCAACAGAATATCAGGCTGAGGCTGATAGCTAACTTGTACAATGGCTTCTTGTTCATTGTTGGATTAACTGATTGGCTTCAAGTTGGATGGGAGGTAGGCAAGGATGTTTACTTTCTCCTCACTTGTTTAGTATCCATGCTGAGGATATCGTGTTTAGTATTGGATGAGCTCAAGACAGGAATTAAGATAGGTGGTAGATTAATCAGTAATCTGAGGTATGCTGATGATATAGTACTCCTCAGTAATGACATGGAAGAACTAGGACAAATAAGAACAGAGGACTTCAGCCTACAGACCCTTTATCAAGAAGTAGAGGTATCTCTGCTATATATATATATATATAGCAGGGATACCTCTACTTCTTCCCTCAGAAGGATAAAATAATTAATATGCTGAGGCAGGGCCGCCGAGAGGGTGGGGTGACATCTGAGACTTTTGTCACAGGCCTGATAGTCGGGGCCCCGACGT
This sequence comes from Typopeltis vanoorti, assembly GCF_054136105.1. Taxonomy (NCBI): domain Eukaryota; kingdom Metazoa; phylum Arthropoda; class Arachnida; order Uropygi; family Thelyphonidae; genus Typopeltis; species Typopeltis vanoorti. The sequence goes on from NC_143555.1 coordinate 71,033,701, forward strand.
GTTACATAACTGTGTTTATAATGCATGGTTTTAATTTTTGTAATAATACAACAATGATAAAGGATAATGGCATATCAAGAATGATACTGTGTTTTGTTTTAGACAGATGGCTATGCTTTTTTTGGCTCACCGTAAGTGTCCAGAAGACACTGATTCTCTCGGTGCGGATTGCTGTAGTTATAGCGGGTGATGACGTCACTAGGTGTTCGTGCAAGGTTATTACAGTCGGCTGCACTAGCGCTAGCTAGTAATTTCATTCACAGTAATCTTCAGAATTTTGAATTTATTGTACACTTTTTTTAAATAAATGTTTAATGTTTTATATGACTTTTTTTATTAAACAAAAGTGATGCACTTTTTTAAGTGGAGCCCGGACCACAGACTTGTCACGGGCCCGAAAATTTCTCTCGGCAGCCCTGTGCTGAGGTGCCCTAAAGGGAATTCAATTTGACAATATCTTGGATTTTTTCCAGAAGAAATAGTGGATACTGGCTGTCCACAATTCCCAAAAAAGGAAAAAATCCAAGACTAATGAAAACAAAATCGCTCATCATAGGAAGTCAAATGATATCACCAGAAAGTAATAATGGAAAAATTCCTACACTAAAATTGTCTTGGATTCTGATAAAACATAGATGACATCAAGGCTTTCTTGCCAAAGTACAGACCAATATGTTTCTGCTTGTAGGTGATATACCTGAAGCAGAGTGATTATCTGACTCTCTGTAATGTTATCATTATTTGTAAGGAGAGGATAGGGGATGGACCTGCCAACAGAGGATTTGCCATCTTCATGGGCACCATACCCCTTCCAACAAAATCCAAATTAACACCAGCTTAGAAGTAGTTGCTATAAGTTCTCAGTTAGAAATAAGAGCAGTATGCTTGATATACCTCCCTCCTACTGCAGATATTTCTCAAGATGATCTATATGATGTCATATTGCAGTCAACCATCCTTCCTTCATACTTTTAATGAGGGATTTGAATGCACATGACACTCTGTGGGGGGGGTGACTAAACAAACATCAGTGGATATTGGATACAGTGGGATGAAGCTCGTCCTCTCCATAGAAGCAGGTTTAAATATGAACACGTTTTCAAAGAAAGTTGCGAAGCTCATTTATATCAGCCAAATCTGAATTGGAACGATTGTCTCTGTCTCTCTCTCTCCCCAACCTTTGGGAGATTCTTCTTTTATGTAACCATCAAAAATAGTTTTTAATAATATTATTTATTAATATTCATTTCCAGCACACTGCAACAGTTTTTAATTGGTAAACCACCAACTGCTGTATGTACCTTGTATTCCTGTTTCTTTGATTTGCTTGTTTCTATGCACTGATGATGTACTGTTATTTTCAGTACAAAATATCTGTACTTTCATTTCATGAAAGTTAATTACTGTAGTTATTGTGTAATTTATTATTTTATCTTTGCAGCAGTATTTTCTCTGAGAGCATATTTTGAGACACTTGGCAAAAGGCAATTATAATTGTGTTTACTAAGTCATAGAAAGATTCGAAATTCTTAAATAACTACTCTCTAATTGCACTGACCAGCTGCTTGTGCAAGATTTTGGAAAAATGATTACTCTTGTTTTTTTATAGTTTCTGGAAAGAAACAACTTTTTTTTTTTTTTTTCCCAGAAAACAGTATGGTTTCCAAAAATATAATTCTATGATGATAATTTTGTCTGGCTGGAGACATCCATTAGAGATGCCTTCCTAAAATGTGAGCATCTAGTATCAGTTTTCTTTGACATGGTAAAAGCATATGACACTGTTTGGAGATTTTGAATGCTGAAAGACCTACATAATTTTGGTCTGAGAGGGAATCTATCAAAAACTTCCTATCTAAACCTATCAAAATTTCACTATCTACTCTCCAGTCAAAAGGCAGGTTCGAATCTCGCCTTGGGCATGGATGTTTGCTATTGTCTGTGGTGGTGGTCGGCAGTAGATGGCGTTGGTGGTTGTCGATGAGTCTTTGGATTCCTGGGGGTGTTACGTAATAATAATAATAAAGTTAAAATTCGATTGACTTTTCCTTGAAAAATGTGAAACACTAAAAAATCAAGTCTGATTTGAAATGATCAGCCTGTATGCCAATATCCAAGTTTTGAGAAGTGATCACTATTAATTGTTTGAGTTTATTTTAATTAATAATTAAACCACTCTGCCAACCAGGCCACTTGCCGTCCTGGTTGGCCGAGTGGTTAGCATATCTACTTTCCATCCAAAAGGCTGCAGGTTCAAATCCCGCTGTGGGCATGGATGTTCGTCTGTGAAGGCAGTGGTCGTGGTGGGTGGTAGATGCTATTTGTGTAGTTGTAGTTGGTGGAGAGAGAGAGCTGTAGAGCAGGTGCCCTCCCTCGATGAGTCTTTGGACTCCCTGGAGGTGTCAAGTAATAATAAATAATAGTAAGTAAATAATAAATAATAATCATTATTTTAAATATATCTATGCAGTTGTTCCTTTAAACTCTAATAGTTTAATATCGTACACTTCAGCCATGACCTAGACATGAGCTAATATATGCATGATTTGTCTAAGTCTATCTCCCTGACAATGTCCATATAACATTGGATGAAATATATATTAGAGTTTTTGAATAAATTCTATATAATTTTTCTTACACATGTAAGCTATGAAAGTTACTCTAATACTTTTAAGAAATGTTTCATTTATAATTAATGTTATTATTTTGACTTTTATATATAGTTTTTAGACCCATATAAGCTGTTTGTTTATAACACGTCACGTGTTTTTGGTGCAGCATGACCATAGCTGTCCTTGCCATTAAATCCCAAATAAAGAAACCCACTGATGAATGGTTATTTGCAAACACATAGTGTACATTTATACCTTGGATGGGCTAAGGAATTTTTGTTCTGTTTATATCAATTTTATATATGTTTTTTTTTTTTTTGTATTTTTATTTATTTATTTTTTACATAGTCCAGATACTCTGCTCTAGAGGCCACACTTGGAACATTTTCAAGTCACTTCATGTCTTCAATAAGCGGGGAAGTGGGCTCACACCAGATAATGAAATCATCCCTTATTTAAAGACAATCACAAACTTCCATGTCCATAGCAGGATTCGAAGTGCCAGCCTGTTTGTTGGGGAATGGATACACCATCTCAGCCACTGACAATTGTATACCTTGGATATGCAATCTGATATTGCTTCTTTCCTCCAGATGCCCCTCTTCTTTACTATCTCTCATGCACTATTAACAGTCTTCCCATGCAGGTTTTTATGCCATGGCATAATGTCAAACTTCCTCCTAAGTTTGTCATAATCATCTGACTTGTAGTTCCACATATACTCCTTCTTGATTGAATATTCCTCATATTTTACAATCTCCCAATTAAGACAACATGGTTACTTTCTCCAATTGGAATCAACAAGGCCATCTTGTTATGAATAGCTCTTCTGATCTTATAACTAGACCCAGTACTCTTGTTCCTGGAGTCTTCTTCCATTGCATGCTGCTTCAAGGAATTATCTCTCAGTAGGTGTATAAATTCCATTTCCTTCCTGCCATGGGATCTTTCTTACTTCCAGTTTATATCCCCATAGTTGAAGTCCCTAATCATAATTACTCTACTTACACTCATTGAAATAATTTGCTGGTGCATGTCTTCTAGATTCATCCTTGGAACCCCTAGCGTGTGGAATTGACCAACTGTATATTTTGTCTTATTCGCCTGACACCAGACTGCTTCAAAAGAATAGCCAGCCTCCTGCCTGTTTCTTATTCTTTTGGCTGCAATTCATCTGCTGTCATTAGCAATACCTCTCTCCCATCCTGTCTGCTCAATCTTCCATGAAAATACTAAACCATTCACATTCTATTATGTAACTACATCATTTGCTGTTAGCCAGGTGTCACCAATGCCTATAACGTTTGGTTTTGGCATTGGTTGCAATAACTGACCAATGTCAAAAACTCCTCCCTCTTGTTTCTGATACTTCTGGCAGTAGTATATAGAAACTGCATCCCTTTAGGTTCCCATCTACCTTTATTTCCTGAATTGATTACCCTATTCAATATTGCTTTGCTTGAGAGACTAGATTCACATTTGTTTGTCATTCTCACACCCACTTGCTTCATGGGTGGTTTCACATATTCACTTGCATCCACCCTAATTACTTCAGTTTTCCTGACTTTGCAGTTCAGCACTCTCAGTGAACAAAGCTCTCTCTCTCTCTCTCTCTCTCTCTCTCTCTCTCTCTCTCTCTAGATACCTTATGCTAAAACCATTTAATTGCAGTCTGCCAGCATTATACAAATCCTTCTTTCTGCCAAACTCAGACCATTAGTTAGTTTGCCTTTGTCATAACATGGCAGTATACTTGCAATCTTCACCTTCTCATTCTTCTTTTTCGATTCATCCTGCACCTCTTTCACATCATCCATCATAAGAATACTTCTCACCTCTGAGGTCATTAGCACTAATCAAGACAATTCATGTCTTTCATCTTACCTTCCTGCATCTATATTAGCATTACTAATATTATTAATTTTTGTATACATAATAAATAACGGAAAAACTCACGTAGAAATATTATTTAATAGTTATTTATTTATTTATTATGTATAGTTATGTCTACTCACGGTTTACCTCTTTTAAAACTTATTAATTTTTGTGCCAGTCACTAATGTAATCCCTCAACCTCTAAGAAATTGGAATATTCTCTAAAGTGAAAAGAATAGTTAAATTCATATAATGAAACCTTATGGATATTACTTAAGTATGGATGCTATCAAGGTTCCTTCTGCAGGAATATTAATCTGCAGGAAATATCTGAACTCCAGTGAGGATCGCACTGTAGTATTTTACTATTATTATTAAAGACAGAACTGGAGATAGACCAGCTCATGTAGGGTTACTATTCTTCTAGGCAGTTGCTCCAAATTCTACCATATTCATGTAGAGGCTGTAGTCATTTCTCTCTCTCTCTCTCCCCCCCCCTCTTTTAGTGGATTTAGTTATGATATGTTCTACATACCACAACATTCTGAGTTAAACCAATGATGATATTCTTACACTGGTCTCCCCCCCCCCCCACGTATGGATATGATGCTCTGTTGAACAGTACAAACGCTAATGGAAGAGACCAAATTATCGAGTGTATGCTTCATGATAATTACCTCTTTCTCCCCACTGAACAATACAAGGAATACTTTTTTTTCATATGTACAATCAACACCATCTACCACCAACTTTTTAGTGCACTTTTATCATGAAAAGTTGGGAAGAAAATAGAAACTTGTTAATTGTACATACTTATGGGAGGAGAGGAATTTATATTTCCATGCAGTATTAACCATCTTACTGGCCATTATGGATCAAATACGCATCCTCATATGCTTCGTATCCATCATATATTTCAATGTAATATCAATGGTATTACAATTTTAATATGCACTTCGCATCCATGCGAAGTGCATATTAACCTTGAAAGTATTAACTTCAAAGTATTAATTTCAGTCTCATGTCTTTTCACTTTATGTAATGTAATGTATAGCATTTCTAAACAGTATTTTCTAGTTACTTGTGAAATAATATCATGTGAAACAATATCTTTCATTACATAGAATTACTAAAATTACTACATTACTAAATCACTTAAAGTAAGGAATTGACAACGTAGATACGAATATAAATTAAATTACACTTTAATAAATATTTCTGATATTTCGGCAACATCACGTTGCCATCTTCAAAAGGAACTTACAAAAAAAGGCACGTGCATGTAGGCACTACAACACAGTAACTGAGAATGAAGTGATGAAGCTATTGTTCTCCTAAAAGAGTCCTGATGGTGCCCTCTAGCAGGCTAAGTAGGTGTTCTTGGCTGTTGGGCTGAAGGACTGCTGATGTAAGCCTCCCATATTTCGGGCAGTCTCATACAACCAAATTTTTTGAGGTTTGGAGAGTTTCTTAGGGCTGAGGCTGATTCCATAAATAGTCTTTTGTTACATTTGCTATGGTGTATTACTGTAGCTGTCTTCCACCATATTCTATGGCGTGTATCCAGAGCATGGTCTGCAAAACCAGAATGGCTGTACTTGTGAAAACGGATGTAGTTCTTGTGTTCAGAAATACTGATATTCGCTATCCTGCCTGTTTGGCCAAAGTAAGACAGTTTCCAGCTGCAAGGGACCTGGTGTACACCAGGTAGGTCTAGGGGAAGTGGTTGGTCTTTAGTGGAGCGGATAAGGGATGCCAATTTTCTGTATGGTCTGTAACAGGAGGTCAGGTTATGTTTTTTTAAGATTTTGGTAATTTTTTCCGAGGTGCCTCGGATGTAGGGAATGGTGATGGATTTAGAGTAATCCTTGTTGTGAAGGGGAAGGAGGGGTTGTGGTTTGTAGGTTTTGATATTTTTTGGATTTTTTTTGGGGGGGGGGGGTAGCCATTGGCTGAGAAAGTGTTGAGGATGTGATTTAGTTCAGTGTTTAGGGACATGTCATTAGAACAGATTAGTTTAGCCCTGTTGTATAGTGTTTTCACCATTCCATGTTGTTGCGTGTGTGTGTGGGGGGGGGGGGGGCTGTTGGTGAATGTACCTGCCTATATGGATGGGTTTTCTATAAACTGAGAAAATCAAGGTTCCATCAGGCTGGCAGGTGACTACTGTGTTTAGGAAAGGGAGGCCGTTGTTTTCCTCTTTTTCCGGGGTGAACTTAACCTCCCAACCGGCCGGTGTGGATGAAACATTCAACACACCCTAGCTTTTTTCATGGATCAAAACTTCGTCGGCATTCTATCTTTTATCATGCCATTACCTTCCTCCGCCGTTAATCTCGTTACGGCTATTCTATAGCATTAGTGGATTAACTGTTGCTGAGTGTGTCCCCTCCCCCTGTCTTTACGTCTATTGTGTTGCTTAGAATTTCATTTACTGTCCTAAGTTATTTGACTTTCTTGCTTCTAAAATGATTTATTGTGTCTCTTCCCAAAAATTGAAACCAATTTCACATATGCGAAAAAAAAATCAATCCTGAAATGCCCACTGATCAGCTTTTGCAATGAATTTATTTAGTGATAGTGAATTTGGTGTATTTTATTCTACAAATCAATGCACCGGAAGAGATGCACTGATTGTTCTTCCACTTTACGTATAATAATTGAATATTTTTTTTTCGAATTTTAAAATTTTCAAATGTTTGCTTTGAAAATATTATGTCAAATATTTATATTTTTAAATAATATTTATTGAAATAAATATGTCCTTTTTCTTTCGTTTCTAGCGAAATAGCATCATATGGATCATCACATTTCAGATTTAGAAACGATTTTTTGTTATTCATGAAGACAAAATAAAAAGAAAACGTTAAAATGCTAAATTGCCTTACTCGGTTTCCGATTGTGTCTTTTTGGTATCAAAAATTTATATCCAATGATATTTTAGCAGTGATTCTTCCCCTTCGTCATTTATTTATTTATTTGTATTATGCATATTACGATAATATCTAGTGCATAACCTCGTAGATATGTTGAAAATATAATGTGAAAAATATCATATACGGAATGATTCAACATTTTTGCTCATTTTGAAGATTTTCTAATGCTTCCCCCCCCCCTCCTTATTCTCTCCTGGAATTGAATTGCATAACTACTCTAAATTTCTATACAGGTTTGAAAGCTTTTCTAGACAGCATTCAAAATCAATTACTTCATTTTACCATTTTGACAAAAGATATACGGCAATCAGATTGTATTGTGAAACTTCTAATTCTGTTCTATTTATTTGCAATCTAAAACCAGCTGTTCTACTGCCCGCTGAAATTATGTGAAATTTTAGAAATAATATGCTATTTCACCATGCAAAATTGTTTATATGCATACCACACAAAAGAAAGTTCAGTAGTATTATTTGTGTTTGTTTTTCTTTTAAAAAAATCTAAATATTACTTCTTCTGCTGCTGGAAGCTATTTCTGAAATAATCTACGTCTTATAAATACTTGGTAATTCTACAAATCAGTGCACCGGAAGAGTTGCACTGATTGATCTTTCACTTTACATATAATAATTGAATAATTTTTTTTCGAATTTCAGAATTTTCAAATGTTTGCTTTGAAAATATTATGTCAAATATTTATATTTTTAAACAATATTTATTGAAATAAATATGTCCTTTTCCTTTCGTTTCTAGCGAAATAGCATTATATGGATCATCACATGTCAGTTTTAGAAACGATTTTTTGTTATTCATAAAGACAAAATAAAAAAAAAATGTTAAAATGCTACATTGCATTACTCGGTTTCCGATTGTGTGTCTTTTTGGTATCAAAAATTTATATCCAATGATATTTTAGCAGTGATTCTTCGCCTTCGTCATTTATTTATTTATTTGTATTATGCATATTACGATAATATCTAGTGCACATCCTTGTAGATATGTTGAAAAATATAATGTGAAAAATATCATATACGGAATGATTCAAAATCCTTTTTCATTTTGAAGATTTTCTAATGCTTTCCCCCTCCCCCCCCCTCCTTATCCTCTCCTAGAACTCACAGGTTTGAAAGCTTTTCTAGACAGCATTCAAAATCAATTACTTCATTTTACCATTTTGACAAAAGATATACGGCAATCAGATTGTATTGTGAAACTTCTAATTCTGTTCTATTTATTTGCAATCTAAAACCAGCTGTTCTACTGCCCGCTGAAATTATGTGAAATTTTAGAAATAATATGCTATATTTTCACCATGCAAAATTGTTTATATGCATACCACACAAAAGAAAGTTCAGTAGTATTATTTGTGTTTGTTTTTCTTTTAAAAAAATCTAAATATTACTTCTTCTGCTGCTGGAAGCTATTTCTGAAATAATCTACGTCTTCTAAATACTTTGTAATATCCTCTTAGCTGGAGGAAAAGTTGAAGGCTTATTACTCTCAGTGCTATTGAGAAGAAAGGGGAGAACACAAAAGTGCCCCAGGCTGTAGTGCAGAATATGTCAAGAATGTCTTGTTTCCTTTTCGATTGTTGATTACCTATATTCTAACAGAAATACTGATATTTCGTTTACATTATTATGCCAAAATACATTATTTATTTATGCCATACATTATTTATGCCAAAATAATTGCTTAATTTATAATGATCAGTTTCACTTTTATTATCAAAAATCAGAAATTAAATCATACAATTATCTTGAAAAAGAGGATTTGAATTATTTTCAAAGAAAAGGTGCATATGCGTTTCATAATCTTCTTTTTTTTGGGGGGGGGGGGCGATATAGACCTAAGCAATCTGCGGATATTTCAGATAATTTATTTCATAAATCGTTCGCAAGACAGCTGTTACAAACGTAAATCACTTGGGGAACATACCCATTCATTTTAGTGTAAAATAGTAGCAAAGGTTCAGTTACTTTAGATATGTAATCTAGAAGAAAATGTTATGTCTCCCGAGATTAGAATCATACGTGAATAATTTTTCTGACATGATTTCTCTATTCGTTATAATGTAACCAATTTCCAGATTTTTTCCCCTCCTGCAGACTTCATGTTATATGCAGTGATTTCTTCTTTGAACTATAAGAAAAAATATCAGATAACAGGAGAAAAATATGTAGTATTTTCTTTTCCACTGGCTGAATTTACAATGTTCTTTCTTTGTGTTTTGAAGAGAAACTGCAAATGACTTTTTTCTTACTATTTTTGCCATTATAACATCTCATATAATTATAAGAGTGACATTTTACCGTTTTTCTCCCACACGAGAAACAGAAATAAGGTGGTAATAATATTGTTGATTTGCCAAACTTCATTGTAGCAGAAATTTTTATTACAAAACTTTGTAATATATATATATATATATCTCCGAAACAAGAAATTTGGAACACATATCACATCAATGTTGTGTGTTGGCAAGGTGAAAATGTTCCCGTTATTATTTATATATTTCATTTATTAACTAGGGGGGCTATGCCCAACCCCCCGTGTTCCGATATGGTAGACCAGTTCTCCTTCAATTGTGATAACTCGAAAGGGTGTTCAGCCCCTGAATTCTGATGACTCGAATTTTGAAGGCTCGACACTCAGGGTAGTCCATGAGTTTCAAAACGTTTCGATAAGCATGACATAAAAAAGCTTATCATTTTATATATATATAGGGTAGATTTTATTTCATTATTTTTTATTGTTTTGATGAAATACTTTACCTGGAATACTCCTTCCAGTTTCTCTGTGTCATAAAAAGAACTTAAAAATTAGCCTTCAAGATGAAAAAGAAACAGTGCATTCGGGTATCCCTCTATCAATATTTCTAGTCCTGAAAAGGACTGTTTTGATGGCCTTGAAAACAAACATTTTTTATTTCATACTGTTCAGAATTTAAAATTCTTGAACAGCGTGGAACACCTTGAAGCAAGGGTAAACACACAAAGCAGTTTTACACTCAGGGCACCAGATTTTTGTTTCCTTTCTGATATTTTTTTTATTACATACATAATATTTGCGTGGAGGTTTTTTTTTTTTATTAGCCATTGGTGGTAGATTTTCGAGATAATGGTTGGAGTTAGCAGCGTTCAACCTCAGATGTCTGGCAGGATTTCCTGTTTTTCTGCTTGCTGAAGAAGGTGCATGTGCATGCAGCAATGCTTTTGCAATTTCTATTCTGTATTCTGGATATGTTATGGTAGACAAACATTTTTTCTTGTACAGGAGGAAACTGTTCCAAATAACAAAATCCAAACACTTCAAAATTCAAATAACATGCCCAAACACTTTTTTGTAATATTTTTTATGCTGTTTCCTCATTACAGAGTAGAATGATAGCTGCTGATCGCACCTGTCGACTCAACCCATAGTGTCGTTGTATGCACACACAGAAAAATGGGTTTTTCTTTCTTCAAACCATGCTTCTCCACGGATTCCGCTGATGGATTGTGCAGGGAAGATAGCAGAAAATCATCTTTTTTGTCTTTCCAACGTAGTGCAAAGACTTTCCCTCGCTGATAAGTTCGGATTTCCCCCTTCGATAGCTTTCCTGAAGCCAGATCTGGAGGCATATCTCGCCTTTTTGCATTTACAGTACCATAACTATCTGTGAGATGCTGTAAAAGCAAATCAGCGAGTTCAGGACACATATATAGTAATTATCCATTATAAAGCAGTAACCTTTCCCCAGTAAAGGGTCTAGTAACTGCATTACTGCACGCATCGACAAGGGGAGATCCGAATATTTATCGTGCTCGATTACAGTTTGCTTTCCCGTATAAGGTTTGAAATCCCAAAGATATCCACTTTCCGATTCGCAAAGCATAAAAAATTTTACTCCATACTTCGCTTTCTTTTTGGGAATATACTGCTTACATTTCAGTCCACCTTTGAATGGCATAAGGCTTTCATCGATACTCAAGTCTCTCTCAGGAATGTAGAGTGATCTACATTTTTGACCGATTTTCATCAGAAAATCATAAATTTTGTTGAGGACTGGGCAAGGATGTGTTGCCTGATCGTATTCCTCATTATTCTGAAAATGCAAATACTTCATGATGAGACTGAATTGTTTTTCAGTCATAACATCACAAAACATTGGCGTGTTCAGAATCCAGTCTGTAGATCAATACATTTCGAGAGCGGGCTTTCGAAATGTATTTCGAAACTTCGGGTTTTTCACTTTCTTTATTCTGATATTGCATTTGAAGGATGACAGTGATTTTAAATATTAATTTCACCTATATCCGAATATCACATAATTTCCTGATTTATAATAATCAGGAAATATGTATATTGTCTGATTTATAATTTGCTAATTTATAATAATCACCAGATAGTTTCAGTATCGAAAAATTAAAATTATGTGGAACAATTACTAGAGAAAAATAACGAATTAAATAAAAACTGTACCTATGTTTCATAACAGTTTTCGGGTGTGCGATAGTAATGCAACGGGGGGGGGGGGGTTTAAACTATCAGAGGCGAAATAAAGTTCAATTCTATTGTAAAAATATGGAAATGAAATTTCACATTTCATATACATATTTTGAATGATAAAAATAAGCAAATGTATCGCTTACTTTAAAAATTGGAGAATAAAATATCTGAATTATGCAGAAAATATAAATTTAAATCATAACTGTTAATTTCATTTGTAATGAACAATTATACAAGGAAACCAAGAAAGTGAAAGTACAGATTACTATACAACATGAAGAAAAAATTTAGTAATAAGATTAAAGAATTTCATGTTATTCTCTATAAAGCAAAGTTGCTCAAGCGTGTCCTAAAGGAATTCTGTTAAGTATTATTCGATTTTGATGGTTTTGTACAAAAATAAAATTAATATAACCTGGAACGTCGGCAACCGGTTTTCTTTTCTTTTTTTAAAAGAATATTCCAAATAATTATCGTGAATTAATTTCTTCGAGAACAAAGAAAAATCTTTTGTCTAGTAGCGATTAGAAAAAAATTAGCGCAAAAAAATAAAAAATTAAATTGGTTAATTGAAGAAATTATGCAAGACCTTTATTTTGTCCAGAAATTAAAATTGTATTGTACAATAAAAAGAGAAAACAAAAATATAAATTATTTCTCTATTTTTAGTCTATCATATATAACTAAAATCCAGTTCACCAGCATGGAACAAGAAAGTCCGTTTCTTGTTATAGGCAACTGAGAGGCAGCTACGAACGGGAGATAATCCAATTAACCTTTCTCTTCAGCTTGAGGGTTTATCACACCTTCTAATGGACATGACAGTCAAATTGCACTTCTTATCCAGGTTCTTTAAACAGGTGGACTGAATCTTATCCAGATTTAGTTGGACGTCTATAGACGTCCTAGCCGGTAGGAAGGTTAATTCTGGGGTGTTGGTTGTGTAAGTGTGTTAAGAAGGAGAGGAGTGTATCAGAGCCATGTGGTCAAATAGCGAACACATCATTAACGTAGCAAAGCCATATGGTTGGTTTTTGTGGGGCAGAGGCTAAGGCTTTTTCTTCAAAGGTCTCCATAAAGAAATTGGCTAAGGGTGGGGAGAGTGGGGAACCCATGGCTGTCCCCTCTATTTGTTTGTAGAATTTTCTCTGCCAAATGAAATAGCCTGAGTTCATTGTGAACTGAAATAGGGCTGAGATATCAGGAGAAAATTTAGCTTCAATTAGCTCTAAAGTTTCCTTGAGTGGTACATTTGTGAATAAGGAGGAGACGTCAAAGCTGACTATTATGTCAGTATGTTGAAGTGTAAGGTTTTCTATGCTGGCTTTGAAGTGGACTGAGTTTTTTATGTGTGATGGTGTGTTGCCAGTATAGTGTGTGAGCACTACAATGATGTAATAAAATGTGTGTGATAAAATGATAAAATTACTACAATGATGAATATAATCAGAAATGATTTTTTCAGTTATATTACTGTCTGCAGTTCCACAATGTTATTATTTTTTTATTATTGTTATTTATTATTATTATTTTTTTAGACTCTGGATGAAGCTGTAAGAGATGTACTTAGTAATGTCAGCAAACAATTAGGAGAAAAACAGAATGCTGATGCTCAGCTATTAAGTTTAGAATTAACTGTTACCACTCAGTGAGTAGGTTTCTTAAACTAAGATATTAAGATATTTGTGAGTAATTGTTTTTATTGGTCATGATACTTATTGTTTACATGGAAGAATTTAATTTTAGATTTATCATAGTTCATTGTCTTATGGCTAGTACAGGATGCATTTGAAATAAAAGATGAAGCAACTAAAGCTATGAGGAAAGTGTATTATGTCTATTAGCTGCGTATATTCTTCTGATCTTCTTCTTCTTCTTCAAGTGTCATCCCCTAGAAGAAGGTTGGCAACCATGTCACGGACCTTTTTCTTTCTTTTGCTGCTCTGGAACATTTATGGTAATTCAAGCGAGTCCAGTCCTTAATGTCTTCAAACCACATTCTCCTGGGTCTACCTCTCCCTCTTTTTCCATCCAATTTCCCTTCTAATATTAATTTCTGAATGCCTTCTTGTCTAGTTAGATGTCCAAAATATTTAAGTTTTTGCTCTTTAATTATTTTCATTAATGTTCTTTTCATTTTTGCTTTCTTTAAAATATCTTCGTTTTTCATTTTCTCTGTCCATGGTATTTTCAACATTCTTCTGATGGTCCACATTTCGAAAACTTCTAATTTTTTCCTCTGCTTCTTTGTTTAGGGTCGAAGTTTCACTGTGGTAGAGAAGGCTTGACCAGATATAGCATTTTATTAATCTTTTTCTTGTGTCTATATTAATGTCTCTGGATGTTAGAACAGTTTTCATATCAGTAAAGGCTTTTCTTGCTATCTCTATTCTTCTTTTTATTTCTTTAAGGGAATTTCCTCTGTCTATAAACATTTGTCCCAAATATATAAAAGACTGAACCTGTTCAATTTTCTTTTGGTTAACAGTTATGTTCAGTTTCTTATTTATTGGTTCTTTTGATATAATCATGCACTTTGTTTTCTTTAGGTTAATAATTAGTCCCATGTCTGAGCTTCTGTTGTAAATTTCTGTGATTATGTTTTGAAGATCATCTTCAGATTCAGCTATAAGAATTGTGTCATCTGCATACCTGAAGTTGTTGAAGTTCCTACCTCCGACTTTTACACCCTTTCATTCTGAAATATTTTTAAAAACTTGCTCACTATATATATTGTACAGTAAGGGTGATAAGACACATCCTTGCCTTACTCCTTTTTTGATTTCAAAGTTGTCAGAATATGCATTTTTATATCTTATTGAGGCCATTTGATTCCAGTACATATCTGTAATTATATGTAGATCTTTTCCTTTTAACCCATTATTCTATAGGATATGTATTAATTCCTTGTGATCTATTGAATCAAATGCTTTGGTGTAATCAATAAAACAAAGATATATGCTATTCTGGTTGCCAAGGCTTCTTTCATATAATGTTTTCAAATTGAAGATTCCTTCTCTTGTACCTTTGTCTTTTTGAAAACCTGATTGAGTGTCTTCTATTTCTACTGACAAAGTGCCTTTTATTCTTTCTAGGATTATTCTCAGTAGTAATTTTGTAACATGGCTTGTTAAACTTATTAGTCTATATTCTGTAGATTCAAAAGTTCTTGGAATTTTGAGAATAGTGACAAAGATGGATTTCCTTAGATCATCAGGGATGTATCCTGTATCATAGATGTTATTAAAAATAACCTTTAGGTCATTAAGTGTGTTTTCATTTACTTTCTTTAACAATTCAATAGGGATCTGATCAGGGGCCTGGTGTTTTACCTGTTTTCATTTGACTTAGAGCGTATTCTATTTCTTCATATGTAATTGGTTCACCATCCATATTTTGTATATCTGGTGCATCTGTGCGATCAGAGTCAAACAGTTCTTTTCCGTATTCTTTCCATCTTTTTATGATATCTTGTGTCTCTAGTAGCATTTTTCCATTTTGATCTTTTATACATGGATTATGGTTGAAATTTTTCTTTTTATTTGTCAGGGCTTGGATTGATTTATGCATATCTGTACTATTGTGTTTCTTGTCCAGTTCCTCTATTTCTTTACATTTTTCATTTAGCCACTTGTCTTTAGCTTTCCTGCATTCATTTTTATAATTTTGCTGAGTAGTCTATACTGTTGTGTATTTTTCTTTTTTCGTCTTTTATTCATAAGTTCTAGTATTGATTCAGTCATCCAGGGTTTTTTCTTATTGTATTTAATTTTTGGGATAACCTCGTTAGCTGTCTTATGTATTTTGCACTTCTAAAATTTGACCACCTATTTTCAATTTCCTCTGTGTTACAAAGTTTATTGTCTTCTGTTTTATATCCTACATGATCTAATTTCTTCCTGATTTCTGAGTTAAATACCATTATGTTGTCAGGTATATTCAGAGCTGTGAACTCAAGTCTTTCAGTATGATTGTTTTTAGAAATGTTTTTTAGCTTAATTTTTAAAGTGGACACAACAGGGTTATGGTCTGAACCTATATCAGCACCTGGGTATGTTTTTATGTTGGTTATATTATTTTTGTATCTATTATTTATCATTATGAAATCTATTTGGTTTCTTATAGAGTTATCTGGGTTTGTCCAAGTATACAGTCTGCGCTTTGGATGTTGAAAGAAAGTATTCATTATGCACAAGTTATTTTGAATGCAGAATTGTATGAATCTCTCACCTCTTTCATTTCTGTCGCCTAGCCCAAATTTTCAAACAACTGGATTTTCTTCCCCTTCTCCAACCTTTGCATTCACCCATCACTATGAGTATTTCATTTGATTTTACATATTCTATAGATTTTTGTAAGTTATTATAAAAATCTTCTATTTCTTCATCATTGTGAGTCATCGTAGGGGCATAAACCTGGATAATTATGATGTTAAAAGGCTTTGCGGCTAATTTAACAAGTATTATTCTTTCGTTTATGGGCCACAGCCCCATTACAGATTTAAAGATGTCTTTCTTAATCATGAAACCCACTCCATATTCATGCTTCTCTCTACCAGAATATACAAATGTAAAGCCATATTTTTCTAGTTTTCCCATGTTAGGCCATCTTGTTTCACTGATTCCCATCACATCAACTTTAAGTCTTTTTATTTCCTGTATAAGGTTGTCAAAATTCCCTAGTTTATATGATGTTCTCACATTCCAAGTTCCAATTTTCAAGACTCTGTTTCTTGTTTTCAAATGAGGAATATCAGATGCCAACCTTCCTTTTGGATTTAAGTTGACATCGTCATGGAGTGCACTTGCAGCGGTCATTTTAATCACAGTTTCAGTGTCTTCTTCCCTGTAACTATTTACAGCTTGGGACGTTGCAGAGGTTCCAACTTCCAAAGCATAGCTTGTAAAATATTTCCATTTCTCCATGGTCGACTATAGGATAGAGGATAGTAACGTGGTGAGGCTCCGAGCTCTTCCACATCTGCAATAGCCAGTTAAAGCCAGCTAACTTGGCTCATTCTGTCAGCCATTGATCTGTATTCAGAATCTTCCGCCTGCCAGTTGTTTCACATTGCCGTTCATATATATGAATTCTTCCGCCAATGATGAAACAGCAGATGCAGTCCTAACATCTTCCATGCTGGCCACATAACGTCTTGGGAGATGCACTTTATAGCTTTCTGCCAGCTCTTTGCTTAGTATCAACTTTGCCATGGCTCATTACAACACCATGTTTCCCGGGGGGGGGGGGGTGTCCACGTGGAGGCATGATACTAAGACTTCCAGGGTATGGCCCTCTGGACTTCACCGAAATATTGGCATTGCCATCTATATCAGTTCCATCAGGGTTTTAGACCGTGTCGTAGGTTGCCAACTCACCACGGAAATCCATCCCAGGCTTAACTGTGCTCAACATGCTACAAGCATGACTGATGGCCTAGTCAGCCAAGATCCTGGTAGAAGAACACAGCTAATTCATTTGCATATTTTAGAGGATGAAAAATCCTGTCACCTTCAAATGACACTGGCTAACTCACCTTTAGTTGAAGAGCCCGCATAACATTTTTCATGTCCTAAGCAGAATTTTAATTCTGGTCTTTGCAACTAAAGGGCATGGTCATAAAGTCATGGAAAATGCCCTAGAAAGGGCCATCTTTGTGAAGCAATTGCAAAAGTTTTTTAACATCAGATTTTTTTTTTTTTTTTAGTTATGAAAAACCACATCATGTAAATGCCTTCTATTTTTGGCTTCACAAAGACGGGCCCTTTCTACAGAATGTTCCCTTACTTTGGGGCCACCCTGTATGTATAGTTATTTTATTTTATTTATTTTATTATTTTTTAAGGAACACAAATGTTTTGAATGAAAATGACAGCATTACAATAACTTATGTGATAAAGAATTATTTGTAGAAACTCAGTCCATCTTGGACTGAGACTGACCATGTCCTTTAGTTGCAAAGACCAGAATTAAAATTCTGTTTAGGGCATGAAAAATGTTATGATGAGGGCTCTTCAACTAAAGGTGAGTTAGCCAGTGTCATTTGAAGGTGACAGGATTTTTCATCCTCTAAAATATGCAAACTGATCAGAAGAATATATGCAGCTAATAGACATAATACACTGACCTCATAGCTTTAGTTGCTTCATCTTTTATTTCAAATAACACAGGCAGCAGCTAATTAAAATGTTATTTAAAATCCAAAAGGACTTTCTTATTTTAATGCTTGATAGAACTTCACTGACTGCAAGAGCCCTTTAAAACTTTATCTTAAGAGCCTTAAAATTTTCATATTGGTGATTAAATTATTTTAGAAAAAGGAATAAAATACCTGTTTCTCATTAAGTAGTCAAATGAAATATTTTTAAAGCTCTGTTTGAAATTAATAACTTTTGTATTTATTTTTATTATTTTTTTTTTATTAAACCAGTCTTTAACAGAAATGCTAAGAACAATAAATTTGAGGTCTGGTAAGGTCCAGAACATAATGTATACAAAAACCTATAAGATGTATATCCCCTTTGAAATATTCTTCTCCTGCCTCAATGCAGTGGCTTGGTTCCTTCCCAGCATTTTTCCTATTTTTGGAAGCAGCTCTGGAATTGTTCTAATGGTTTTGAGTTGCTCTGTTGCATTCTGCTTAATTTTATTTACATCTTGAAACCATTCTTTAAGTAAAGATTTCAGCTTAGGGAATAAAAAGAAGTCACAGGAGGCTAAATCTTCTGATAGGGCAACTGAGCCAGAAACTCATATCTTGAAAGACCTGAATTAGCTGGCTGAATGAGATGATTAAGCCTTTATCTCTGGATCGTAACCATAAACTCATGTCTTGTCACCTGTGATGATGATGCTCCTGATGAATCTGATTCTGAACAAAATGATCTGACTTTGCACAAACTTTGCAGCATTTTTGGATCTTCTATCAGAATTTGTTGTTAGGATCCAACTGAAATTCCTTTTTCACAGGCTAGCATTTGAACAGTAATATGCCAATTGTTGATGACCTTTTTGGAACACAAGCCATGAAATTGTGGGTGTGGGATGTAATGGTTCTACAGAGTGAAGGTCATCTTCAGTTGAAGTTTGACCATCTTTAAACCTTTTGAGCCACCTGAACGTCTTTGAGTGGTTTATGGTATTATCTTTGAAAGATGTTTAAGCATTCGATAAGTTTCTATAGCTTTTTAGCCAAGATTAATGCAAAACATAATGCACACGTTCATTAATTTCTGACACTGCAACACTAAACTAATATTTATTCATCAAAGTACTGTACATGACTGAAGTGATGTGATGCAGTATCTTCGAATTTGTTTCATTTGACATTTCTATGTACATATCATATAATGCTAAACACGGATATGGACCCTATGATCTGTTCCAGTGTCATTTTTAATATAATAGCCTCTTTTTAACACCTACCTGGCTTTCTCTTTGCAATAAATAATCATTTATTTATTAATTGTTCCTTATGCATTTTAGGAAGACCATAGAGATGAAGCAGATGGGCATAATTATTATTGTTATGTGACACCTCTAAGGAGTCCAAAGACTCATCGAGGGAGGGCGCCCACTCCACAAGTCTCCGTCTCCACCACTCAATCCGCCAACTACAGTGAACCTCATCTACCATCATCATCTACACCAATGCCATCTACAGCCCACCACCACCACTACTAGTATTTTCACAGACAATCACAAACATCCATGCTCATGGCAGGATTCAAACCCGCAGCTTTTGGCTGGAGAGCAGATATGCTAACCACTCAGCCAACCGGGCTGGCAATGAGATTATGAATTTGTAACTTTTTATCAGTAGTGGCATCTCATGATTGTACTTGAGAAGTTATGAATTCATAACTTCTCAACAGTACAATCATGAGATGTCACTACTGTTGAGAAGTTACGAATTCATCATGCCTGATCCCCTGATCTCTATGGTCCTCCTAAAATGTATAAGGTTGGCAACCCACTACACCCAATAGTGGACTGTATTGGCTCTTCCACTTTGGAAGAGCCATCTTTGGACCCCTTAGAGGTGTCACATAATAATAATAATAATTATGCCCATCTGCTTCATCTCTATGGTCTTCCTAAAATTACCTTGCTAAAAACATCTCTCTCTCTCTCTCTCTCTCATCATTTTTGGAATCTCACTGGCCATACTCTTATATCAAAAACAATCTTCATTTCAAAGAGAAAATAAAAAAATCTAAATTTGCCTCATAATGAGATTATGGTTTCTTTTGATGTAGTTTCCCTATTCACCAACATACAAGAGACTTTTCAGTTTTTACAATCTGATTTCCCAGAAGACATTGTCAGCCTTTTTAAATATACCATCAACATAGGCTATTTTATATGGATAAAGCAACCCTAAAGAAGAGCATAACTGGAAGTTATGCTCTTCTTTAAATGTTTGGTTTCCTCCTCCATATATTTAACTTGACTCTTTCATGCTACTTCTAATATTGCAAGCACTCCCATCCATTTCCTGATTATTCCTGGTAACACCATTCTCATTTTTGGAATGTTCTAGCCTTTCATCACACTTCTCACATACTATAATATGTTCCATTTTATCATTCAGTCTAACACTCCATAAATCTTTTACATTTTTGGATACATGAAACAATTGTTGCATCTTGTTCACTGCAAAAAGTCCAGGGAGAAACTTGATCTCCGAGTTGAGAGACCTTCCACGCTGCTGACATGTGCCTCTTTGCTGCCACTTTTTATGACGTTAACGAGCACTTCCACATGAATGAAGATAAAAACTGAAGTGAACACTTTTAGAACCATAATGCCACAGTACAATGATTATATCCAGTCTGGTTATCACACAAAAGCAGTATTATACAACTACACAATATAATTTAGAGGAAAAAAAAAAAAATTTCGTATTTTCCACATGAATGAAGATAAAAACTGAAGTGAACACTTTTAGAACCACAATGCCACAGTACAATGATTATATCCAGTCTGGTTATCACACAAAAGCAGTATTATACAACTATACAACTACACAATATAATTTAGGGGAAAAAAAAAACTTTTTGTAACGCCATTCAAATACACCACTACTTCTCATCGTAACACTAGCAACATTATCCATGTACAACCTTAGTATCTTTCTGGATCTTGCATTCACTGATAAGACCTCATTTCCATCAAATGGAGGTACTTTAACACCTTAGTTCCAATCTGTAACATCTCTTACTGATTGGAAACAGTAGAACATGCATTCTACAGCTGCCCTCTTGCCCTGCATTTTTGGAAGAGATTATGTGATGTGTTGATTATTCCATTATTTACAACAGAACTGGTTCTTTTTTATTGCGGTATTCTCCACCTGTCAACAATGGGAAGAGAATTTTGACTTTTATAATTAATGATGAATTAAAATACCATTTATGGAAAGTTAGGAAGAAACATGGATTTTAAAACCAGTAATATGATTTACAAATGCATTAAAATATTGTATTGTGGAAATTTTTGTTGTTCAGTCAGGCAATTTTTGTATTTACAAAGAAGCATTCTAGGAGATAACAAATTTTTGGCTAGGTGGTGTAGACCACCCACATTATGCAATATTCACCATGGGGAGATAAAATTCTGTGTATTTTTACTATGAGAATTTTTTAAATGATTCCATCCTCTTAGTTACTGTGATCTTATGATCAGTTGCAGGAATGACTATTGAGGAATCCCAAGCAGAGAGGGCCAACTCAAGGTTAACTCAAATAAGGCCAACCACCTGGGTATCAGTCATCTTTGCACTTCGGTTTCAATTGGTTTTTAGTTATTCAGCTGCATGAGACTGGTGAAAAAGAAAAAAAAACAATAGTCTTTGGCTATATGATGATATAAATAAACTGAGCCCTTTTTCTCTATGTCTATAGGGGTGCAGGAAAGCCTGATGCTCTTTTCTTTTTCCTAATAGTATCAGGCTCTCTATACTAATTATTCTAGGCCTATGATGAATGCCCCTTTACTTTTTCACCTCAGTAAAGGATGAATACTATCAGGCTCTCTTGCACTTCTATACCACTCTAGTGAACACTCCTTTAATTTTTCACTTCAATAAAGGTCTTTTTTTGAATCTTGATGGATGCTTCCATCTTTATTGATGGTCCATCTTTTTTGATATTTTGGAAAAAATGAGCAAAATGAGTGAATTAACTGCTAATGCTGACAAGACAGAATTAAACATTTCTGGAAAGCATGATTTTGGAGGCATTCTCTTTGGATTGACACCCAACAGAGAACCTCTCACTGTACTTGGGATTTCCTTCTCCACCTCTCTAATATTACTAGTTCAAGAACTTATATGCAAAAGCATTGAAACCATAGAAGACTAGTAAATTGGACCACTTTCCTTTTCTTCTAAAGCCACAGTACTTAAAACCATAATCTTCCCTGCTCAGCTGTACATGATAAATATTACAGACATTATAAAAACACAAGAGGCCCTCAGCAAAGAGGCTGAGGGCCTCCAGTTTTAAACTTTACTGAAGTTTCAAAGATACCCTAACAGTAGAGATCTTGCTTGGAGAATTGCATATGGTCACCTTCTAGTATATGCTATCAAACAGAGGTACACCTTAATATTGGAGATCTAATCTGTTACAAATGTTACAGAACATGTATTTTATAGTTCCATCTTACCCTGAATATTTGGAACAGATTATGTAATGTGTTAATCATTCTATTACTTACAACAGAAAAGTTATTTTCTCTCTCTCTCTCCCCACCTGTCTACAATGGGAAGAGAATTTTGATGCTTATAATTAATGAGTTGCAATATCATTTATGGAAAGTTAAAAAAAAAACATGGCTTAAAAACAACCAATATGACATATAAATGGCTTACAATATTGTATTATGGTAATTTAATTATTCATTCTGATGATTTTTATATTCGGAAAGAAGTATTCTAGGAGATACCAAAATTTTGACCGGGTGGACTATACTACCCACATTATGCAATATTCACCAGAGGAAGGGGGATACAATTCTTTCAGTTTTGTTATGAGACATTTTTCAAATGGTTCTATTCTCTTTGTTCACTATAGTCTTATGGTCAACTGCAGGAATGACTGGAGAACAACTGGCAAAGAAGGCCAACTCAAGGCAGTTAACTTAGATAAGGCTTACTACCTGGATACTGGCCATTGCTGGATTTTAGTTTCATATGATACTGCTAAAAAAGGATAGCCTTTGGCTACATGATGATATAAAATAGCTGAGGCCCCTTCCCCAGGCTTTGTCAACCTGTCAAGGATATGGTATCAATGATAATTGACATAAGAGCTTCTTATAATCACTCACTTGTAATTCCATATATAGTAATAATCTATCATTTATCTGACCACATTGGGAAGGCAGTTTGCCATTCTGATAATTAAAGGATCAGATAACTGAAGTACAGTTACATGATGTAACTACATCTTGTAAGAATATCATCAAATCTAATACTCTAAAACCTTGAGTTGCTTCCATCACATACTGCTGAAGATAATTATCCCTCACAAATTTCAACAAATTTACCCTCCTTGTTACCCTACACTATTTCATCAATATAATGAACATCCCTTTAATTTTTCACCTCAATAAAAGTCAAAACTAGTTTGGATAGTGACCCTTCCCTTAATGCTGTGTATTAAGGGAAGGGTCACTATCCATCGTGCAAGGTCAACACCCTCCATATACAATAATAGATTTAGTTTAATCCTTTATCCCAGTGAGAGCAAACAAAGTTTGCGCCTGAAAATATCTTCAGGACTAAATATAGTGTTGTACTATCTTATCCAGTAAGTAGTGCAGCACCAAGGCAACTCGTGGCAAAGGTGGAGCAAGCTACCAGGCACTTCTAACCCAGTATCTCCCATAATGCAAAACACATTTCCTATGTGGATATGTATACTGTTATGCATTAAAGGGATTGGCCATCTACCCAGACTAGTTTCGACCTTTATTGAGGTCTCTTCAGTGGGAGCCAGGCCCAGAGCTGGAGATACCAGGCAGAAGCAGTAGCAAGTCATCTGTGCCTATGGGAGTTGCCAAAAGGTTTATCACCTTTTTTAAAAATTACTCTGGATTTAGAGAAAGATGTTGAAAATTTATTTATCACTAGGTTAGACTATAATAGATTTAGTTTAATCCTTTATCCCAGTGAGAGCAAACAAAGTTTGCGCCTGAAAATATCTTCAGGACTAAATATAGTGTTGTACTATCTTATCCAGTAAGTAGTGCAACACCAAGGCAACTCGTGGCAAAGGTGGAGCAAGCTACCAGGCACTTCTAACCCAGTATCTCCCATAATGCAAAACACATTTCCTATGTGGATATGTATACTGTTATGCATTAAAGGGATTGGCCATCTACCCAGACTAGTTTCGACCTTTATTGATTTCTCTTCAGTGGGAGCCAGGCCCAGAGCTGGAGATACCAGGCAGAAGCAGTAGCAAGTCATCTGTGCCTATGGGAGTTGCCAAAAGGTTTATGCCTTTTTTAAAAATTACTCTGGATTTAGAGAAAGATGTTGAAAATTTATTTATCACTCGGTTAGACTATAATAGATTTAGTTTAATCCTTTATCCCAGTGAGAGCAAACAAAGTTTGCGCCTGAAAATATCTTCAATTGCGCCTGAAAATATCAATAAAGGTCGAAACTAGTCTGGGTAGATGGCCAATCCCTTTAATGCATAACAGTATACATATCCACATAGGAAATGTGTTTTGCATTATGGGAGATACTGGGTTAGAAGTGCCTGGTAGCTTGCTCCACCTTTGCCACGAGTTGCCTTGGTGTTGCACTACTTACTGGATAAGATAGTACAACACTATATTTAGTCCTGAAGATATTTTCAGGCGCAAACTTTGTTTGCTCTCACTGGGATAAAGGATTAAACTAAATCTATTATAGTCTAACCTAGTGATAAATAAATTTTCAACATCTTTCTCTAAATCCAGAGTAATTTTTAAAAAAGGTGATAAACCTTTTGGCAACTCCCATAGGCACAGATGACTTGCTACTGCTTCTGCCTGGTATCTCCAGCTCTGGGCCTGGCTCCCACTGAAGAGACCTCAATAAAGGTCGAAACTAGTCTGGGTAGATGGCCAATCCCTTTAATGCATAACAGTATACATATCCACATAGGAAATGTGTTTTGCATTATGGGAGATACTGGGTTAGAAGTGCCTGGTAGCTTGCTCCACCTTTGCCACGAGTTGCCTTGGTGCTGCACTACTTACTGGATAAGATAGTACAACACTATATTTAGTCCTGAAGATATTTTCAGGCGCAAACTTTGTTTGCTCTCACTGGGATAAAGGATTAAACTAAATCTATTATAGTCTAACCTAGTGATAAATAAATTTTCAACCCTCCATATACAGTTAGTCCAGTTTATGAAGATACTTAATGCACAATTACCCAAATATAGCAAACAAAGTTTATGCATGAAGTATCTTCACAAGTAGGCTACTTGTATATAAAGACTATTGACTTCACATTAGTTGCCTTAGTTTTCAATAATACATAGCACACATCATTCTGAATGTAATATAATGCTATTTTTAAAGGATTAAACAAGAATATAATTTCTTGGCAAGTATAATTTATTTTGCAAACAAGTGAAAAAACTTGTTTGCAAAAAACCTCTCTAACACCTTCACCACTACTGCCTAATATACAAACTGGTCTATAGACAGACACTAATGGCTTGGATTCTCCCCTGTGTCAATAATAATGGCATTAGTTGTCTTTCTTTTCACTCCTCTGAGGCTGTTCCTCTTACCAGACTCTTGTTCACTAACCAAGTCAAGGAAATATGCCAGCTCTTTTGCACATTCTCTTATGTGCAAAACTACCCTTTCATTCCAACAGCCTTATTAACATTAAAATTACTTAATATTCTAAACATTTCACAATCTTCAACTGTCACTCTTCTGTCATTATTATTATTCAATGCTACTCTTCCCCCTCCCCTCAACATGAAATATACTAACAAAATACTCATTGAACATTTCCACTATATCATACATGGATGTGACTGATCCATCAAACATCTCCAGCAACTAAAGTCAGTTTTCAATTTTCACCCTTTCTTCTACTAGCCACATAACTGTAGAATTCTGTAATGTTTTGCTTTGCTGCTTTAACCAATCTCCTTTCAAATTCCACCTCCTTTCTTGCTACACGTGCCTTCTTAGTCTGTACTAAAGAGTACCTCTGTTCTTTATAACTCCTCGATACCATCTTCTTTCTCAGTAGCTCATGCATAATTCCATGATTCATCCATTTCACTCCTATTTTATTTATCCTCCTAACCTTAGGAATATAATATGATATGACAATAAGTAACTACTTTTGGACCAAGTCCCAGGCACTACTATCTAGTCACTTCCCACATCAAAGCCACTTGATGACCTCTCCAATTGGTTGCATTGTGGTGGTCTTCTTTTACTACTGTATGAGAAGACCACCACAATTGTATCTTCTTTTATATTGTAATCTTCAATTGTATCTTCTTTTACTATTGTATGAGAAGACCACCACAATTGTATCTTCTTTTACTATTGTCTTCTTTTACACTTGTATCCATGTGTTGCTTCATCTGCATGCCATATAAAGTAGTTATTTCTAAATAAGCTTAAGGAATTAAATTACTGAGATAAAGAGCCAATAGGCTTCACTTCGGTGAGGTAAATTTATTCAAATTAAGTGGATATTGAATCCAACATTATTTCTTAGCCAAATAAGAAACTCAAGGATAGAAAATCTAAGCGTTTCATGCCGAATATAGAAAACCATCGATGAGTCCAAGCATAAGCCAACACCTGGTACATGCTGGGGCAACTCGTAGTAAAGTTGGAGTAAGCTCCGATCACTGTCCTTAGTATTTTCCCATAATGTAAAACACAATTCCTAGGAGATGTATGTTGTTATACATTATGGGGGAAGGTCACTACCCAGACCAGTTTCGACATTTTTTGAGGTCTCATCAGTGAGTAGGTAGACCCAGATGTAAATCTTGCCGAACTTTTATAGTTTTCTATATTTGGCATGAAACTCTTAGATTTTCTATCCTTGAGTTTCTTATTTGGCTAAGAAATAATGTTGGATTCAATATCCACTTAATTTGAATTAAGGAATTAAATATCCTTACTCATATGTCATTTTGTGCTTCCTAGTTAAAGTAACTCACCATTGTCACTTCCTCATTCACACTCTTATCTGCTTGAATATTTCAGAATCATCTCTCTTTACATTTTCTGGCTTGCTGCAGCAACACCCCATTAAATATCAAAAATTCATGCTCTACTCTGTCTCACACATCAGATGGTCTCAAAGCCATTATATTGCTTTTTTCTAAGATTCTACAATGAGTCATAGTTCTTCTGAGATCACCAGCAATATTCCACTTCTTTCATTGTCTTTTTGAAAAAATGCTATAATACCTAACCATTATATTCCATTCCTTTGAATACAACATCCTCTGTTAATCATATCTCACTTACACCAATGATTTGCAGATTTGCTAATTTTATCAAGACCACAAATTCTGTATCTTTATTCCCAATCTCATTCCCCTCCTGGGAAGTTACTATTAGTAAAACAACCTTGCCTCCCCTAGTCTATCCCCTCCTTCCTACAATTTCTTACTTCATCATTGAGGTCATCTCTGCATCCTTATTTTGAATTTCCTCATCATTTATCTCATGGATCGTGGTAGCTTAGGTTTACATTTCTACTGTCTAATTTTCATTTTCCTTCCTGGTCTCATACTAAAGATGAAATTCGTCTTTAATTTCTCACTAGCACCTTCCCTTCTTATGATTGTGTTCACATCTGTCATACCAACTCCATCGCCATTCTTCCTTTATTTGCAGTTCCATTGTCTTTCACTTCTTCTATCTTGCTAATCTCTACTGTTCATTCATTCCTTTCTGTTATAACACATTTGCTATACTCCACTTTCACCCTGCCTTTGTTGCCTGTGTCACTCATGCTACTATCAATAACTTCTTGCATCAGTTCACTCACTCACCACTTTTTTCATAACTTTCTTACTATTCAATGACTGATTTTTCACATTATCTTAATGATAAGACTCACTCTTCTCATTGTACTCTTATCCCCAATTACTGATACATTACCACCTATTAGTGCTGCATTACAGTTGCACTTTACAGGTACTCTTCTCCCATCTACTTAACCCACAATTTATCCACCTAATCTAATGAATTCATGTAGAATACATCACATTTCACAAAATGATAAATCAACGTGCAGATTCCTTAGAGAAAAAGCAGCTGTCATCTTGCTTTCAATGTTTGTTAGTACTTGTTGTTCTGCCTTTAAACAGTTTGGAACAAAACTGAAACACACACACACACACTACAAGCATGCAACTGCTACAATCACTCTCACACATAAGTACCTCAAAAATGTAATTAATCAATAAACTTTATATGAACTTATATGTCCTCCAAATACTTATAATAAATTATATGCCCTCCAAATACTTCTTTAGACATGAAATTTATCTAACAACATAATAACAATAACACTGAAGGATAAAACTGATATCTTAAATCCTTTGGCAGTTGATCAGTTTTGATAATCTCAATTAATTGATGGGAATAGAGTCTTCTGATTGGAAATTTGTAAGCATTGTTTTCAGTTGATAAAGGTATTTCATTGCATAAAATGGAGAATTACCCACATAGTTCATGTGTTTCTTATTCAAAAATTCCACATGCTTTATGTCCCAGGTCAAGACTGCATGATCACTCTTGCTATATGGAAGTTGCTTGGTTATGGACAATTTCTCTGATTCTTTTACCATATCCAACAGTCTCAAATTTCTGGTTCCTTTCATCGTATATGCTGTAGTAAGTTTTACCAATGGGTTACAATGTATGTTATACTAGACAAGTTATACTCTTGTTTTAATCTTTTGTTTACTTAAGCATAGTAAACAAAGTTTTTGCATAAAGTAACTTTACAACATTTTCTTCAGTGTCTCATAATGCAAATGCATTACAGGAAGGAATACTCTATATATTATTTTTATTATTATCATTACCAGACCTCAATGGAGTCAAAAGACTCATCACAGGAGGTACACATTGTATACATAATCACACCCACAAAGTTCATCAAATTGTGTCTTAAACTCATTCGACATCTCCACATTCACCACACACACACACACACACTCAGACAATGCATTCCACTCACTAAGTATTCTCCATGCAAAGAATCTGCTTCTCACTCCTTTGTTTACACTCTCCTTATACATTTTCCAGAGATTGTCCTTGTTCTAATAATCCCATTCTATGAATAATTTCTTCCTTATTAACCAGTAACAGCCCCCTTACCAACTTAAATATCTCAGTCATATTCCCCCCCCCCCCCTCTCTCTCTCTTCTTCTTCCTCTTATTCATGAGGCTTTGCAAATGGAATTCCCTCAATCTATCTTCAAACCCCAAATTCCAAAGACTAGTTACCACTTTTTGAATCTTTGAATCTTCTCAGCACTGTGATTTTCACCATAAAATCAGGTGACCAATTCTGTGCACAATAATCCATTGAGGCCTGATCACGGGCATATACAGGGGAACCATAACTTTATTTCTGCACTTCGAGGTCCTCCATGTCATAATCTGCTATAATCTGATGATTTCACAACTTGTATAATGTGACCTTCTGAATATCAGATCCTTGGCTATCACCACTCCAAAAAGATCTCTCATCTCCTCTTCTCCATTCAAAATTTCCTCAACAAGGGTATACATTACATCTCATTATTGCTTACCAGATTTCAGAACTTTGTACCTCTGCATCATTGAAATGACAGTTCCACTCACTTGCCCACTCATGCAATCTACTGAAGTCCTTCTGTAAGGCCACAACATCTGCTTGAATTCTCATTGTTTGATTTGCATTATCTGTAAACAGTTGCATATCTCCAATTAAACCCATTCCAGTTCATTCATATACATGATAAACAACAATGTCCCAAACATATTCCTCCAGCACACCACCAATGTTTTTTTTTTTTGGCACCGCACCCTCATACACTGCACATACCTATCTGATAGCCAGTCACCTATCCAACTCACTAATCTAGCTTCCAATTCCATCCATTCCAATTTAGTTAGCAACTTGTTATATGGCAGTCTATTAACAGCCTTTGCAAAATCTAAGTGTACCACTGCCTATGCATCTCTCTACAGTCTAATGAGACTAGAGTAGATTTGTACATAGCAGATTTGTAAAACATTACTTTCTTTAGAATATCCATGCTGGCACTCCCAGATAGTGCTGCTGTTATATCAAGCATTTCTTATCCTTGCTCTCACTAATCTCTCTAATACCTTAACCACAACTCCAGATATACGGATTGGTCTATAATTTGTAGCCACTGCCTTATCACTGGTTTTGTGAAGTGAAACAGTTTTACTTTCTTTCAATGTCCTCCTGATCTGTGCTGTTCAAAGAATTTTATTAATCAGATATGCCAAGGCTACTGCCAACTCACTGGAACATTCTCTTATGAATTTGCTTATATGTCATCAAATCCTATTGCCTTATTGACATTGAGCTTACATAATTTCTTATATACTTCCTGCTTGCTCCTAATTAAACCATCCTCTCCCAATTTGTCTACATATATAGTTCTCATGATTTCACACTGATGAGGATAAAAAAAAAACCTGTCGAATTGTTCACTGCATACCACAACTGTATCCTCTGCAGCAATTACCAGACCACCATCTTTTCCATTCTTACATATTTATATATCTCTATTGGTTATTTTCCCTAAATTGCACTTCCATCTCTCACTGAACAACTTTCTCCAGCCATCTAACTCCAAATCCAATTAATAAGACAATTTCCCCTGCAGGTAATTATTAATTGGTTGAGTAAGGGGGAAAAAAAGGAAGATAACTTCTTTATCCTTTTTTTCTTTTCCTTCACTGAAAAAATAATCCACATGCATAAGTTATGCACAAATTAGATATATTCATGGGTAGAATTACATTTGTAGTAGCTGGAAGTTTGTGCAGAGCCACTGCATTATCTTTGTAATGTTTTTAATAAATACTTCCTGAATGTCATATCTCTATCTGCCAGCACAACTAGATTTGTCCATGTCTTCCATATTTGTACATTCTTATTAATTATAGTATATGGTGTGGTGTCTTTTCAGCTTAAAATGTAAAACCTTACATTTTTATATCAAAATAGCATTTCAAATTATCTTAAAAGCTGTGTATATGCTTGCTGTTATTTCCAGAGAAGGGGTGGATAGTTTGATCATTATATTTCCATCACCAGAGAAAAGAGCAACTTGGGAAGCATCTTTTAATGAAGCAAAACAAAAATTAGGTAAGTCATTTGTTAAGCTGTGAATTACACAATAAATATGGATGTTTCATTGTGATTTTTTAAAGATCTATTTTAAATATACATAAGTACAAAATAACTTCAAACTGTATAATGTAGTTAAGCTTACTCATTTTATTTGTCTCCATACAGCAATGCTTTGTATGTTTTGTATGTCAGCTTAGTGACTTCTTATATGTGAGTTTTGATATAAAAATTATAAATAGATCAGATTTCTCATTATCAGATTATCTTTTTTTTATGGAAGTTTTTTTCACTTGGCTATGCTACTAATTATATATTGGGTTTTATCCTTTATCCAAGTGTTAGTAAACAAAGTTTGTGCCTGAAGTACTTTCAGGACTGGAGCAACTCATGGTAAAGGTGGTATAAGTTCTCATCACTTGCCTTAGTATCCCCCCCCCCCCATAATGCAAAGCACATCTCCTTGTGGAACATGTATAATACTATGCATTAAGGGAAGTATACTACTATATATACTAGCATTAAGGGAAGTATACTACTATATATACTAGCATTAAGGGAAGTATACTACTATATATACTAGCATTAAGGGAAGTATAATACTATGCATTAAGGGGGGGGGTACTGCCAATACCCATGGTATTGGCAGTACCCCCCCCACAATCCTATCTTCTCTATCCTCCATAAAAATACTCAACTCTTCACATTCTGTCCCTGTAGTTACATCATCTGCTGTTAGCCAAGTCTCACTAATGCCTATAACTTTTGATGAAGTTGCATTAACCAATGTGAAAACCTCTTTCCTTCTTGTTCCTGATCCTTGTTGCATTAGTATACAGAAACTGCAACATCCTTTTAGGCTCCCAACCACCTGTACTTCCTGAAATGACTGCCTTATTCAATATTTTTTTTGCTTGACAGACTAGATGCCACACTTTTTGATTATTCTTATACTCACTCACCTCATGGATGCCCTCACCTGCATCCACTCTAATTTTTTAATTTTTCCTGATTTTGCACTTCAGCATGCTCAGTGAACAGAGCTCTCTATTTCTAGTCACCTAACACCAAAACTATTCAGGTGGGGTCCATCAACATTATACAGTTCCTTCTTTCTGTCAAACTTAGACCATAGGCCGACAAATCCTATATCATTCCTTCTGCACAACCTGCATGTTGATTTGCTTGCTATCGTTGCCTTCCTCTTCAATTCATCTCTATTATAGCATGTGTAATAGAAGCTATCCAATTGCAGTACCTTAAGCATCCATAAATTAAAGATACCAAGAACTTATATACTTGGTTTAATCCTTTATCCGAGTGTAAGCAAACAAATTTCCCAGTCCTGAAGTATTTTCAGGACTGGGAAATTTGTATATAGAAGCCAGTGACTTCACATCACTCACCTTAGTATCCCATAATGCAAAACATATATTCTTACGGGCATGTATAATGCTATGCGTTATGGGAAGTTCACTACCCAGACTGGTTTCAACCTTTATTGAGGTCTCATCAGTGGAAGCCAGACACATAGGTGATACTAAGGTTGAAGTAATGCAGTAGTCGTATTTTCATGTACGAGTAGCCAGAAAAGGTGTTACACTGTATTATTAAAATACTCTGGATTAGACATAGCTGTTGGAAGTTTTTGCACTTGGTTATATTATAAATTAAGTAATTCATATATTACTTAATTTATAGTTAAAATATATTACTTAATTTATATATATGTATTATAAATTAAGAGTCACTAGTGGTGTACTGCAGGAGTCAGCTTTGGGACCATTGTTATTCAAGTTGTATATTAATATTAATGATGTTAGGATGGGTTTAACTAGTGATATGCAGCTGTTTGCAGATGATGCAAAATTGAGGAGAATCAATGCAGAGTCAAGCAGATGTTATGGCCTTGCAGGAGGAATTGAATGTATAGCATGAATGGGCAGGTAGGTGGAACTGTCAGTTCAATGTTGCAAAGTGTAAGGTTTTGAAATTTGGTAAGCAACATTGGGATGCAAAGTATACACTTGGTGGTGAAACTTTAAAGGAGGTAGAGGAAATGAGAGATCTGGGAGTGATGGTAGACACTGAAATTCAGGAAGGCATCACATTGGATAATGACAGTGATGCAGAGGACCCTAACATGCAGAAATAAAGAGGTTATGATGCCATTGTATAAGGCCTTGATCAGGCTTCATATGGATTATTGTGTGTGCGGATCTGGTCACTGAGTTTCCAAGTTGATGAGGATATGTTGGAAAGGGTCCAGAGAAGATTCACAAAGGTTGTCAGTGGTCTTTGGAATGTGGAGTATGAGGACAGATTGAAAGATTATAAATTGCAAAGCCTTGTGAATAGGAGGTGGAGGGAGGGAATATGATTGAGACATAAGCTAGTCAGGGTTGTTATGGAAGAGATTTTTCATAAAATGGGAGGGGGGAGGTATAACAATAGGCCATCGCTGGAAACTGTATAAAGAGGGTGTGAGCAGAGGAGTAAGGAGCAGGTTCTTTGCATGGAGAGTGGTTGGTAAGTAGAATGCATTGCCTGAATGTGTTGTGAATGTAGACACATTGAATCATTTTAATGCATGGTTGGATGACCATTGTGTGCAATAGTGTGTACCTTCCACAATGAATCTGACTCCATGGGAGTCAGATGTTAATAATAATAATAATAAAACAACTCTTAGAGGTTTGACATATTGAAAGACCTATGCAACTTTTGTCTTAGAAAGAACTTTTCTCTCTCTCTTTTTAAAATACTTTTTGTTTTTTAAACTGAATCTTCCAGTCTGAGTAGATTCAGATACTATTTACTGTGAAAATTCTCTCAATTACTGTACAACTTCCTCCAGCTATAAGTAATGCCATCTGTGTGGATGAGTTTACCATCTTTTGTCATTCTTGCAGTATTTTTTGGTAAGAAAAATTGTGGAAGAGAAACTTGAGCAAGTTAGCTCAGAAATTTACAGGGTAGACACTGGGGAGTTCTTTCGCTTGGTGGAGCAGCAGGAAGGAGCGATGACAAGGGGCCATCCCTGGAAGTTACGAAAGGCTGTGAGCAAGAGGGTGAGGAGTGGTTTCTTTGCATGGATGGTGGTGCAACCATGGAATGCATTGCCTGATAGAGTGGTGAAAGCAAGAATGGTCAATGAGTTCAAGGAGTGGTATGACAGACTGTGTCATACCACTCCTTGAACTCACTGAGTGGTATGACACAGTCTGTCATACCACTCAATGAGTCAAGGCAGTGAGGTCACACACTTAGATAGAATACCTGATATACCTGACTGAAAGAAAGAAGACCCAGATGTCTGTAGATTGATACAATTAAAAATGGCTTTAGAAGTACAAAAGGTATAATGCTTCTATATTGGAATCCTCAAATGATAGATTCATTTGGAATAAAATTGTTAATGAAGAATGAGAAGCTAGTCATAATTTAAATTTAAACATATATACTGGTGCCCAAAAGCTAAGGATGAACTACATTTTTACCTATATATGAAAAAATTTTCATGCCTACAGCCAAATGTGGACAGGAATTTATTGCCAGCATACTAATAAATTATATTACACTAAAAATGTGTCATTAATTTTGATGCTTTTGACAAAAGTTTCAAATTGCTTATGGAGGTAGTTAAAGAATTAATGTACAGTGCTTACAGAAAATTATGCAGAGAGAAATTTCAGTATGGAATATGTCCACCCTGAACTGCGATGCAGCTCTCACAATGTTGTACCATGCTTAGCAACAAGTAAT
The DNA here is from genome assembly GCF_054136105.1 of Typopeltis vanoorti. Classification (NCBI taxonomy): domain Eukaryota; kingdom Metazoa; phylum Arthropoda; class Arachnida; order Uropygi; family Thelyphonidae; genus Typopeltis; species Typopeltis vanoorti. The sequence goes on from NC_143555.1 coordinate 71,068,768, forward strand.
TCAAGAGTTCTTTTGGAAAACTGGCCCACTTCTCCTTCAGAGCAAGGACTTGTTTGTTTTCTGGAGGGGAATTTCAAGCAGCAATGCATCTCCCTATTGTGTCCAAACATGTTCTGTGGGGTTGAGATCTGAGGAAAGTGCTAGCCACTCAATGCGATTAATATCCTCAGTCTTCAGAAGTATCTCCAGTGCTTGTGTACGATGGGGTGTGGCATTGTCATCCATGAAAATGAATTCTTCACCTACAGCACCATGGAACAATCAAACATAACATTGAAGAACTTTGCTGCAATGTTGTTCACAAGTGCTGGAAAATGGAACATAGTTCCATTTTCCATCACTTGTAGCTTGGTGCATCCATTAAGCATAATGCTCCCCCATACCATGACCCCAGCACTGCTGTATCTATCCCTTTCAAGAACATTCTTGTGATGTAAGCAGTACCACTTTTACATTACATTAAGTGCCATCAGGATCTGAGGAAAGAAATTACACTTATCAAAGCGTACATTAGCCCACTGGTGTCTTGTCCAATTTTTATGAATATAACACCACTGAAAACATGCTCTGTAATGAGCTGTGGATAAAGAGATGCATACTACACACCTTCAGGCATATAGGCCTACTGGTTGCAGATGTCTTTGCCACAGTTTGTCAAGATATCCACATAACTGTGCTTGAATGAAGCCGACTTGCAAGCTGGACCTGCCTTGTTAGGTTGACTATGTTTTGCTGTCTTAACCAAAAATCTGTCTTTATGTTCAGTTGTAGAGCAAGTGTGACCTCTTAACAAATGTCTTGAACACATTCCATTGGTCTGAAACATTGCCCAGAGCCTGGATACAATGTTGGAGATTCTGAATGTTCTATCAATATCAGTAATTCTGTGGCCTTCTTCAAGCTTTCTAATAATTCTTTCCCATGTGAAATCATCTAGATCAGAGCTCGGCAACCTTTTTAATATGAAGAGCGCAATATAAAATTAGAAAATTACAGAGGGCTTGACACTGGCATTTTTTCTCTCATTTCAACCTTAGAGATTCCATGATTACTTGTTTTTAAGAAAAAATGAGATTTCAAATTTTAACATTATTTTATTTAACTCGCTTTACAACATATTTTTGTCATATCCGAATGAATATAAAATACCATAAAAAATAAAATAATAAATGAATACAAAAAATATAAATTCAATAGAATTTAATGAGAAACCTGGCCTTGTACATCATCTGCTAATTTTTTATAATCAAGTATATAGTTTGAAGTACCTGCTCTTGAACAATTATCCAAATGTGAGTCTGTAAAAGGTTTTTTCTTCTTGGCTAACAAATGCAAAATTTTAAAAGATGCGACTGTTGCTGCTTTTGACTGTTGCAACGGTTTAGTAAAAAAACTTTGCTATTTAGTAATGGATGATTTCAAAGATAAAATCTTTTTTTTTTTTCTTATTTTGGATTTCACTGGATAGTCAAAATTAAAATTGGCATGAATGATTTTGAAATGTCATTCTATATTACTTTTTTTAGAAATAGCCACACTATTATTGCAGAATAAACAAATACATTTGCCATTAAGATTGATAAAACAGTACTCTTCCTCCCAATCGTCATTAAAATAGTACGTTCTTTTCCATTCACGTTTATCCATTATAAAGGGTTAAAAATATCTTTGTAAACAAAGTATTTTATATTTGCACTGATAGCGGGAGTGATTCAACAAACACACATACTAAAAAACAAAGGATTCTAACAATGTTTAGAAGTGGTGTGAAGGGTAGTGAGAGTGGTCGCATTGATAACTAGATGATGTCAACAGCTCAAACTACTTATAATCAGTAGTCTCTCATCTTAATAGGCACAAATAAAACAGTTTACAATAATTTCTCTGAAGGCGTACTAAAAATTCACTGTGGCACCCACAGTGAATTTTTAGTCGTGGGCACTGTGTTGCCATCTCCTGATCTAGATAATGTCTTTGAGACATTACAGGACATCAAAGTTTGCAACTTTATTCCTTCACTTAGCACAGCTTTTTGCCTTTTATCCTGTTGATTGCTACCATGTGATCCCTTTTCAGTGCAATTAGAAAATTTTAATGTTTATCTTCTTTCTACTTGAAATCATCAGTTATTCAAATTGACACAATCTGATTTACCTGAATTTGCATTTGTAATCTTCAGAAATAGTGTTCATCCTTTGGTTTTGGACACCAGCATAAGACTTGTCATAGTATCTTGTACCCTTTGAGGGTATATCAGGAATTTAATGATAATATTCTGAAACTGGTTATATATTTATGCTCGGAGAATAATTTAATATGGAACAATATATATTTTTGTTATTTTTATATGATAGCACTTTCTACAGATAGAAGACCACCTCCGGAATTTATGTATCCTTTACCCATCAGAAAAACTAGAGCAGGATTACAGGTAAGTGTATGCCACTCAGTTTGGTGAGCATCAGAAGCCATTCATTCACTTTTTATAAAAGTTATTAATATAATATACTTTGCATACTTCCATTTTTTTTCGTTTTCAGTTCACATGTGCAGCATCAACTTTAGGCTTAAATCAGTGTGGTCTTCGAGATGTGTGGGTATGCAACAGTGATGGATATGTGGGGCAAGTGTGCATTCTTAGTTTACAACCTGATCCAACTGTTACATCTTGCAATGGAGTTTGCAATGCTCGTATCCTTGCTGTAGCTTCCATTCCAGCTACCTGCCCACCGTAAGTTGTCTGTTTACTTATTTAGGTTATTATGCACAAAATTACTTACTGAATAGTATTATTTACCAAAACAACTAACTTTTAAAACTCATTATGACACTGTAGTGAAATAAAGTATAATAATTTACTATACTAATAAGAGGATTTTGTCATTCTGGTATGTTGTTCCATTTAGCATTAGCTCTTCAGAGAATGAATAAGTTTTTACATGGCAGAAAGTTCATGGCAAAAAGTATCTCAGTTGAAAAGTTAATTGATAAAATGTACCTCTATGTGTATATTTCAAAAGCAGATTTACATACCTGGAGGACACTGGAATAGTAAACAGGCACTATTGGCAGATAATAATGTTAAATAATAGCATAGCCATGCTTTTGATTGAGGAGATTGTATCATATTGATGAAATTCATTATGGATATTTTCATTGAACTTAATAACATTACACTCACACATCTGACTAGCAAATGACACTCATGACTTAAGTTTTTAATGGTATTAACAACACCAAACAATTTAATCAAAAGACGTTTAATTAACTTCTTATATTTTGCTGAATTTCAAATCAGTATCATCAGAGCACAACACACTTGTACACATGACAGTGAGTAAGTAAAACAATAAATTGCAGTGTACAAAAGATCTAAAGTCCTATTTATGGTGCCCTCTAATGTTGAAAAAAAAATCATTGCCACTATGTGGGAGTTGCTCTTAGGATGAGAGTCTCTCAAATTTTTGGCAAATTAATGCAACCATACTTGTTCGACTTAGGAGAATTCTTCAAAGCCATTGCTGACTCAAAAAATAATCTTTCAGATCTAACAATTCCTAAGTAGCACATTTGTTTTCTTCCATCTAATCCTGCGTGAATCAGTATCCAAAGCATGGTCTACCAGTCCTGACTTGCCATAGTAATGGTAGCGAATGTATTTTTTATGTTCTTCCAGGCAGATCTTCCTGTTTGCTCATAGTAGGCCAAGTCACAGTCACAGGGAACTTCATACACTCCTGGGTGTGCTAAAGAGTGAAGTTTATCCTTAGGCGAGCGGATCAGAGTTGCTAGTTTTACATGCGGTTTGAAAGTGGTGCGAAGGCCATGTTTCATCAGTACTTTGACTATCTTTTCTGATGTACCTCTGACATAGGGAATAGTTTCTTGTGTATTAGGGGAGGAAGGAGTAATGGGCTGTGTAGTATTTTATCTATTTTGTAGGGATTGTAGTAGTTGGCTAAGAACGTATGGCGCAGATATTTGAGTTCTGTGGTCAGAGCTGTATTGTTAGAACAAATGGCTCTGGCTCTGTGTGTAAGTATTTTTAAAATGCCATACTGTTGGACTGGATGATGATGTGATTGTTTATGTAGGTATCTTTCTGTGTGTGTTGGCTTTCTGTAAATGGAAAAAGATAGTGATCCATGTGAAAGGCATGGTAAACAGTTATTAGATTATTTTTCTACTGTGAAGTGGATATTGGGGTGTTTAGGTAGGTGACACATACATCCAAAGTGTCTTGTCCATGGGCCAAATGGCAAACACATCATCTACATAGCATAACCACTAGTGGCTTATATGTAGCTGTGGTATGTACTTTGTTTTCAAAGTGTTCCATGTAAAAGTTTGCTAAGGGGGAAGAGGGGAGAACCCATAGCAGTACCATTAATCTGTTTGTAGATTTTTCCTCTCCATGTAAAGTAACCTGCATACATAGTAAATTTGAATAATTCAAAAATATCAGGGGAAATTTAGGCCTGATCAAATCCAGAGTGTCTGTAAGTGGTACAGTGGTAAATAAAGAAGTGACATCAAATCTGACCATTATGTCTGAAGTTTATTATTATTATTATGTGACACCTCTAGGGAGTCCAAAGATTCATCGAGGGAGAGTGTGCCAACAGCATCGAACGAGTACCCCTTCCAACTACTAACCGAGCTCAAACTTGCTTAACTTTTTGTGTGAGCCATTAGTAGCAGAGGCTCTTCCAATCAACCAACCTTTTAGGATACAATTTTTAACTAGTGTTTTGAAATGGACTGAATTTTTTACAAAAGTAAAGGAGTTGCCAGTAAGAGGAGTAAGTGACTTGGCTAACTGTTGGGCCAGTTTATATGTGGGACTATGACTATCTATGCTGTTGATTATGGGGCATAGGAGGTTATTAGGTTTGTGGATTTTTGGTAATCCATAAATAGAGGGCACCATAAATAGGACTTTAGATCTTTTTGTAGACTGCAATTTTATCGTTTTACTTACTGTCGCGTGTACAAGTGTGTTGTGCTCTGCTGATGCTGATTTGAAATTCAGCAAAATATAAACAGTTAAATAAACATCTTTTGATTAAATTGTTTGGTGCATTGTTAATACCATTAAAAACTTAAGTCATGAATAACCATCAACACCTAAGCTTATCTGTTAGCAAATGACACTATTTTACCCCAGGTTGCCGAACAGAGATGCGACAAACAAACCCAATCTAGACATATTTGTAAAAGCATTAAAAAAAGAATTTGCATGTCTACCAATCTTCGTGCATCACTTTAATACATCACTTTTACTCGGCATCATCACAAGCTGATATAGACATCCCTGTTTCTGTGCTTTCATCGGTCTGAAAAAATTCAGCAACTAAACACTCAGAACACCAAGAAGCTAAACTCATGGCTCATTAAAATCTTGGCTCTGGCAGGATTTTAATGTGGAAAGAGGGTAAAATAATTCCATTACATAAAGAAGGCTTCAAGATAGGTAGAAACTTATAGATTGATTAGTATTAGGTGGCAAAATGTAAGATTATATGCTTCAGGATGAAAAGATTACATGCTCTGTATTATTAGTGATGGTACTGGATTGCAGGAAATAAGGCTAGGGATCTGATGGTGGACAGAGAGTTGAAGTTTAAAGGGCATATGGAAAAATTTGAAAAAATAGCTCAAAAGATTACTTGGATGTTGAAAAACACATTGTCAATTAGAGATAGGGAGGTTATTATCCCCTTTTATAAGACTATAAAAGTCTGTGTATATTAATCAATATACACAGATGTGATCAACTGGGGGTCTTGGAGATGAGGAACCATGCAAAGAATTCAGAGGCAAGTGACCAAGATAGTAGATCTGGGGAATGCTTTATATGAGGATAGATTACAAAGTTCAGTTGGCAGGTGAAAAAAAGAAAGAGCCACAATAGAAACTTATAAGTTACTAAAGGGTTCTGAAAGATTGATACAAAAGAAAATTTTCAATACATGATGAGTCAGAGTGAACTAGAGTTCCCCCCCCCCCCTCACACCTCTCCTGGAGGTATTGTGTAAGTGTATGGTGAATAAGGATGCGATGACTAGATTTTTTGCTCGAAGAGTGGTAAATGACTGGAATGGATTGCAGAGATGATTATGAGTGCTCTGACATTGAAAATGTTTAAGGAGAGGTGTGGTAGTTATTGTGTGAATAATATGAGCTTCTTGCAATTATAATAATATCTCAGGAGTGGTAGTAAGGTACTGGAAAAGTTCGAAAAACGAGCCATAGACTCAGCCCCACTCAAACCTTCTATCTGGCTAAGATATGTAGATGATGTGTTCTCCATTTGGCCCCATGGCCCAGACACGTTAGACTCCTTCCTCAGTCGTCTCAATAGCCTACATCCAAGAATCCAGTTTACTATGGAAAAGGAAAAGAACAATTGTTTACCCTTCCTAGACACCTTAGTCACGCGCCTACCCAATGATACACTTGCCTTCACTGTATACAGAAAACCCACCCACACACAGGCAGATACATTCACAAACTCTCCCACCACCACCCCTCACAACAATATGGCATCATTAAAACCCTTACCAAGAGAGCCCACAATCTTTGTTCCAGTGGAACCGCCCTCACTACTGAGCTTAACCACATACACAGAACTTTCCTCTCCAGTGGCTACAGTGAACACAGTATCAAAAAAATAATCAATTCCTCCCCCATTCCCCGTCCCCTCTAGTCAACAAGAATTTAAAAATGCCATCACCATACCCTACATCCGAGGCACTTCGAAAAAAATAGCCAAGATACTTAAAAAGTATAACCTACACACAGCATACAAGCCCTACCGCAAACTTGCTACCCTTATCCGTTCTACGAAAGATCAGCTCCCCCCTCTCTCGCTGCCTGGAGTTTACAAAGTACCCTGTTCCTGTAAGCTTGTGTACTTTTGACAGACAGGCAGATCAGCATCCATCTGCCTGGAGGAACACAAGTCGTACATCATTAAACACAACTATGGCCATTCAGGCTTGGCTGACCATGTTTTGGACACCACCCACAGAGTATCATGGAAGAAAACCACCATGCTCCACCACAGCAAATTCAAGAAAGAGAGACTTTTCTTAGAAGCAGCAGCAGCTCTCAGAAACCAACCAAATCTTAACAAATACGGTTGCATTAAGCTTCCGAAGATTTGGGAAACACTCATCACCAGAGGTCCCACCTTACATTCCAGGCCACCTACTACCGCCCTTAGAGGGCGCTCCACCTAGATAGGACTTTAGCGTCACCCACATGGTTGGGCTTAGTATTGTAAGTTTTCGTGTGCATGTTACATTAATTGTTTTTGTAATCCCCGTAGATGTCCTAGTGACTAGTACGAAATATAGGAGTATTAAATTCTAATTTAATTCATTCTGAGTGTTGTAAAAAAAATCCATTAAACCTCCAACATAATAATCATAAAATACTAGTATTGGAGGAAAAGGAAAAGACTAGTATTGCAGCCACAGATGGCAATTTAGCTTATGCTGACTTACATTATTATGATAGCATTTATGTAATTTTATTATCATTTTCTTTAATATAATTATTGAAAAGTGCATCATGATCTTATCTATAAATGATGATCTTTCCTATGCAAGAAAAATGGAGTCATTTTCAAAATAAATAGTATATTCAATATCTGAAACATTTTATCTTCTGAAACACTTCATCATTTTATTAGTTTAAAACGCGTGTGTGTGTTTCATATCTGGATGGGTATCTATGTGCACAGAAAATTAGTGAGCAATTGCAGAATAAATATTCTTAAATATGATGCCTTTCTCCCTAAATACCCTATTTCAGTTTCGTAAATATTAATATTCCATCAACAGAACCTGTAGTATCTAAGTAAGAAAGAATATTTACAACTTTTTAAGACAAAACAGAAATTAGGAACTCGTCGATCAATAAAATATTGCTTTCACTGAATAAGAATAAAAATTTATTAAAATCTAAATTAAAATCATAAAAAAACTATTATGTGAAATTTATCTTGCACTGCATTTACTTTTCATATATCAGTATCAATGCAATATCGTTTCAAGTTTTCTAGCGAATAACATTTTCAGTGAATTTTTTCCGCAATGAATAGTTCACACAATGAATTTTCTCTGCGATGAACTGTCCATGAACCCCCTTTCTGTGGGTGTTTGTATCACATCCATAGCAGTCCTGACATTCCACTTTTGAGCACAGTCATTGCTTGCCAGATAGTGAACATCTGTGGTCTGTTGTTGGGGCATTTTGAACACCACTTATTCCTTGTCTTTATGTTGTGTATTAATGATGCAAAAAAAAATGAACTACCTTTGTTACTTCAGCATCAGTTGCTATGCTTATTATATGCACCCAAAATAGTCCCTGCTAGACCATCTCACATGGCAAGTTAGTTTTTCTCTGCATGGGGAAAATTACAGTACCTGTTAGACCACAGTATGTCCTTTTGATTTGTGAATAAAATTATTCCTACAGCCTCTAGAAATCAGGGATAGTCAGTGCTGCATGAATTCTGCTAAATTCTTTACTACCTGGCATTAGTGAAATATTCTTCTGTGTCTTTTGTCTACCAGTAGTTATTTCAAACCATCATACAGAAGAAAATACTCTGATTTTCTACTGTGTATACAGATGGATCAAAATTAGTCTTTACTGAGATCTTAAGTGTGATTCTGACACATTCTAGCTATTATGTTATTCACTATTACTGCTCTTCTGCTCAGCTCGTCATTATCATACCTAGGCAACATGCACACTATCTTTCCTCTCTGCGTCTTCTTTCGTACTACCTCAAGCAAGAATCTCATATCTCTCGCTGCCCAATTTACATTACCTCTCAAGTCATTTGTTCCTACCATCACAATCATCTCATCCACCCTTTCATCCCTCTTGATTGCCATAGCCACACTTTCTATGGTTTCTCCAAGCAAACACTCCTCACGCATCCTATCTTGCGCACCATGGATCATTGAAAGAGATTTTTGATAGAATGAGAGGGAGGAGGGGTAGAACAAGAGGCAGTTGCTGGAAACTGTATAAAGAGGGTGTAAGTAGAGGAGTGAGGAGCAGGTTCTCTGCATGGAAAGTGGTTGGTGAGTGGAATGCATTGCATGAATGTATTATGAACATAGATACAATGAATCATTTTAAGGCACTGTTTGATGAGCATTGTGTGCAATAATATGTACCTCCCACAATGAGTCTCTGACTCCATGGAGGTCAGATGTTAATAATAATAATATCTTTGTTATTTTCTGTGTATAGATTTTGAAAATAATCTTTTCATTTATCAATTCCAATGTTTATTAGTTTTATACTTTCATTTAGTTCTTTTGAGTTTGTATTATTCTCCAGATTCTGCTTCGAGTACCATAACCATAAAAATCATATTCTAATTCTTTGCAGCAGTTATTCCAGTATTCCTGTTTAATTTTCTTTATCTCTCTCTGTTTACTTTATTTCATATAGTTTTATATTCTTCATAAATAAAGGTAGTTTGATTTGTTTTGTAGATATCTGTGTGAAATAAAGGTTTCCTTCCTTTCACTCAAATTTTTACTTCTTTAAACCATGGTATCCATTTTTTTGGATAGTTTTTTGTGATAATTATTTTTTCTCTTAATCTTTCTTTTTTTTTTTTGCTTCTTCATGTACAGTGGCTTTAACCATGGTACCAGCCAAGACGTATATATACATCCAGTTTATCATGGATGCGAAGTGCATATTAAAATTGCAATACCATTGATACTACATTGAAATATATGATGGATATGAAGCATATGAGGATGCCTATTTGATCCATAATGGCCGGTAAGATGGTTAAAGGTGTGTCCACTTTTTTTTTCTTTTTTCTCCATGAAGTTACATTCACAAGATTGAAAGACCTTTATGAATTGCTCATTAAGTATCTCCACCACACCTTCTGCAACAGCTGTCTTTATACCATTTTCTCCAATCAGTGTCATCCTTCCATAATCATTCTTTCTTTTGCTGGCTACATATCGAAAGAACCCCTTAGGATTCGTTTTGGCTTCATTAGCTAACTGCTGTTTATATCTCACTTTAGCTACCCTCACCAACCAAGTCATCTGCCTTGCCTTGTCTTTGTAGTCCTCATGGAATTGGTAATTTCCATTTCTCTTATGCTGCTTCCATAATGCCCTTTTTCTCTGTATCGCATGCTTAATCTCTTTATTTATCCATCTCACACCTACCTTATTTAACCTTCCCACCCTTGGAATACACTTAGAAATTGCATCTACTAGATAGTTTTTGAAAATCCCCCACGCTGCATTGATCTCTTTTCCAGCTAACTCCTCATTCCATGCTATGCCTGCAAGCTGTCTCCTATGCTCTTCATAATCCCCCCCCCCCCCCCTTGTAGTTCCACATATACCCTTTTCTTACAGAGGTCCTCACACTGCTGGCAACCACCCAGGTAATCACCTCATGGTCACTCTCACCAATTGGTGGATGATTTGACACTTCATTTATAATTACCGTATTTTCCGGTGTATAAGACGCACCCAAGAAACTGAATACAATTTTCTGAAAAAAAACCTAAAAAAAAACTTTTTCTGTAGGTAGAGGTCCAAAATGTCTTTCAGCTTCCCTATTCCCATGTTCTTCCACATATTTGACAACCTGCAATTTGTAACTTGAAATATGTGAATGTCGCCTGTTTTTTTCCATCACTAAAATCTACGGGGAAATATCAAACTGAACATAAAATATCTCAACACGTCAACTCAATACTGATAAACATCGGTAACTGATTACTCGGATAAGATATTATGAAACTTGAATAGGGACTCCCCGTTCTTAGCCAATGATGCGCTAGAAGTCACGTGAAAGTCATGCATCAGTTTGATTGCACCATTAATCGCCTACAAAGATCTTGAAACATAAAAGGGAGTGCGTATGACTTTGAAAAGAGGAAACAATCTTTACCTTCATTATATAAAATGCACCCCATTTTTAAGATAAATTTTTAAGGTAAAAAAGTGCGTGTTATACACCGGAAAATACAGTACATCCTCTGAGGGAATGTGACTACATTGTTTGATAAACAGAGAATTTACAATGCATTGCAATTGTGGGGGGAGGGGGGGGGATCATTCCTGAAAACGGTTAAGAGTGTAATCTGCAAGGGAATTCTAAGCTTTCCTCATGTCGGTGGCAGATGTGTACATTGAGTATTTCTTTCAGTTTGAAAATTTATTTTTCACTTAGTTAGACTATAATAAATTTAGTTTAATCCTTTATCCAAGTGTGAGCAAACAAAGTTTGCACCTGAAAATATCTTCAGGACTGGCGTAACGTAGTACAACACCGGGCAACTCGTAGCAAAGGTGGACCAAGCTAACATCACTCCTATCTCAGTATCTCCCATAATGCAAAACACATCTCCTTGGGGATATGCATAATGTTATGCATTAAAAGGAAGGGAAGGGCCACTACGACTAGTTTCGACCTTTATTGAGGTCTCTTCAGTGGGAGCCAGGCCCAGAAGTGGAGATACCAGGCAGAAGCAATGGTGAGGTCATCTTTATCTATAGGAGTTGCCAAAAGGTGTGCGTGCCACTTTTTTATTAAATTACTCTGGATTTAGAGAAAGATGTTGAAAGTTTATTTTTCACTTGGTTAGTCTATAATAAATTTAGTTTAATCCTTTATCCAAGTGTGAGCAAACAAAGTTTGCTCCTGAAAATATCTTCAGGACTCGGGTAAGGTAGTACAGCACCAGGCAACTCATATCAAAGGTGGACCAAGCTAATGTTAGCTTGGTCCACCTTTGCTACGAGTTGCCCAGCGTTGTACTACCTTACCCGAGTCCTGAAGATATTTTCAGGCGCAAACTTTGTTTGCTCACACTTGGATAAAGGATTAAACTAAATTTATTATATTTCTTTCAGTAAATGAATTCATGGAGAAGGACGAATGGTGCCCTGTAGATTTTTTTGTTGGGAGAAGGTGCTTACAATGAGGTCATGGATTCCATGAGGATGTATGACTAATAATAATAATAATTAGAAATGTGCAGAAAACACCATGTATAGCTCTTTCTGATAGTTTATTAAAATGAACTGTTGCTGATTTACAACATCTTATTAATTATTATTATTATTTCATGACACGTCCAAGAAGTCCAAAGACTCATGAAGGGAGGGCACCTACATTATTTTTATTTTTAAACCAATTGAAAGTAGTATTATTCTGTTAATGTTTCAGTGAGCAGTAATTGCCACTTACATAAGTTAGCAATTAAAATATACACATTTTTAAAAATCTGTTTCAGATATCAGCTATTTTCCAGACGTCGTTCTGTATTAGTAGAAAACAGTATGGGTGTAAGCATAGAAGTAGAAGAAGCTGAGCAGGATGAGGAACAAAGGGCTAATAATGGAAATATCCAGTTAGACAGGTAAAAACATGAATTATTTCCATCAAAATATTGACCTTAATAGAAATAAAAATTTCAAAATTTTTTTAAAAAGTTTTATGTTGGCCAAGTTTTGCCAGCCTATTTGCCAAGTTGTCAGACTATTCATTTGCCATCCAACTTGCTGTATTTGAATCCCCTATGAGTATACACATTTTGTGAATTTCATGTTTGGTTTCCCAAACAGGATTTCTGGATTATGTAACCCTGCTCACCCAAAGGATTAATAGTAATAACATACTATAGGCAAAGAGCATTTCATGGTTGGAATCCACATAAAAAATAATAATTTATTTCTAAAAATGGGGGTATAAAGGTATGATTTGGCTTTTATATCCATGATTTATTTATTTGTTTATTTTATATCTGTCCCACAGTGGTGTATAAATGCTATAATATTGGAGTAGCTGACAAGGGAAGCAGTGTCAGAAGTGTAAGTGACAGGAATTTTTAACAATTATCGAAATTGCCACACTAAAAAAAAAAAGCATGAAGCTAAAAATTTCACGGACAACAAAATCCTAGCTATGCTACTGCTGCTTCCTACTCCTCCATGTGAGGCACTTTTTTGTGGTGGAGGGGGAGTGGGGCTCTGAATGATGATACTGGTTCTTTTCTTTCTTATTCTTTTTCTGTGCTATGCTTCCCATATTTTTCACTCTCCTTCTCCTGAGTCTGTTTTACTATCCTATCTTCCATACCAGCATCACTGGGATCCAACACCGTGTCGCTGTATTTGCTATGCATTTTGACTCATGTTGATTCAGTGGTAGAGCTCTGAACAGCCACCCTTTGAGTATGAATAATTTTTCATTCTCTTGTATATCAGGGGCCATCAACAAGCCCAACTAGGTTCAGAAACAGAAAACATGATAGATAGCAAGAACAACTGGTAATTCGTTTACGGAATTAACAACGCATATAAAGTATATTAATTAAAGGTAACTTTAATGAATAACTTCTATATTTCGGCAACGTCACATTGCCATCTTCAGGAACATAAAGATATGGATTATATTACATAAAAATTATATCTTTATGTTCCTGAAGATGGCAATGTGACGTTGCCAAAATATAGAAGTTATTCATTAAAGTTACCTTTAATTAATATACTTTATATGCGTTGTTAATTCCGTAAACTAATTGCCAGTTATGTCTAACCAACGTATAAGTCTTGCTACTAGAAGCAAGAACAACACAACAATGCCAATGTTCTTAATATTATCCTCAACTGGTGGCTATGTACTTGAGAAAATGTAACCCTTCATCCAGAAGGGTTGGAAGGATCCACAAAATTGGTGAAGAAAATCTGTTCAGGGGATATTCTGGTAGAAACAACACATCACAAACTCAATAACAGCATCTTCGTGCAATATCTATCAAGGGGGATACCAATCACTGTTACTCCCCCCCCCCCCACAAAACTTGGAAGTATTCTATAGGAGTAATTTTGGAGTGAGACCTCCTCAATTAATATTTCGGCTTCTATATCAGAACTATTCTCTAGGAGTAGTTTTGGAGTGAAACCTCCTCAATGTCCAAGACAAACAGATCTGCTCTGAAATGAAAGACCAAAAAGTGATAGCTATGAGAAGAATACTCATATGTAGGGAAGGTCGCCTGGTTCCCACGATGAACATCATCCTTACTTTTTATACACCAACATTTATGAAAGCAGGATATCTAACTATTCAGTCAGGCTCTACATCCTGAACCCCATGCACTGTCAAAAGCATGATCATTCTCAAACTGTTATGGGAATGATCATTATATTTTCATGATCTTTCGCAGTAAAGATCATGAAAATAAGGACTATAAGAGCAAGACACCAAAATGCTCTTATTGTGCAGAAAATAATCCACCTGTCCCTAGCATGCCAAAGGTGAAAGGATGAAAAACAAGTCCAAAAAAAATAAAAGCTGAGTAGTACATTCCATAACCATGAGGAGAAGCAGCAGCAGCATTTCACAGATATGATCAAATCATTGTAAACTTTTCTGCTTATTGGCTTCAGTAAGCTATCAACAATACATTCAATAGTTATATGATTCCTGCTTTGCTTCTTTTTCTCAAGAAAAAATGATACGCATTCCATGTCAAATTTGACATATCAGAATGTATTGGTAGAATTCTCAAGCAACTTAACATTCATGTAGCATTTAATCCTGTCCAGAAAAATCTCTACCTTTCTTTCTTTATCTAAAGACAAGATTCCTCTATTAAACATTTGAGGCATTTAAATTTTTGTTCATGCAACCAATCTTGTTTTGGAAAATCTAGAAGATTTGTTCATCATGGGGAACATAAAACTTATATCAAGTTTCATGAACTCAAACATTCTGACTTTGTACAACACATCATCTCTACTAAACAGAGGTTAGTTTGAAAAAACACAAAAATTCTGCATCTTATCAGACAGCATTATTAGAAAGCTGTGAAACATTTTTTAACATTATCCTAACTTGAACAGGACTGATGATTGTCTCTTATAAGAAATAGTATATTTCTTCAATCTGCAAATCTTTCCTAGTATTTTTATTATCATCATCATCATCAAATTCCTGACATTTATCCTCAAGGATGTACAGGATATGATAGTACTACATGAAAAATTTACATCATTACTATCCACAATTTTCCTCCAAATCAGCCTGTTACCTGTCAAGGCACCAACATTGTCAGAACTTATAGTTTGATCTTCTAAGGCACACTTTACAGTATCAATCCACTTATATCTTGGTCTCCGCTGGGTCTCTTTCCTACTAAACTAGCAGAGAACACTAATCTTTTTTCTCCCATTCTGTTTTAAGTGACCATACCACCTGAGATTAGCTGTATTAACACATTCCTGGATGCTAACAACATCAAGTTCTTTCCTAATATACTCTTTTTTAATACAATATTGCCATTGATGCCATCTGTTCAAGTCTCTAATCTTTCTCAAGACTCTCATATCTGCCATCTCTAGTCTTTGGTCAAGTGTTTTACTTCTCACCCAACTATCAGATCCATAAGTTAAATTGGTTTGAACATTGTCTTGTACACAGATAATTTAGTGTTTTGACTAATTTCTCTCTTATTCCATATAAATTTATTCAGTTGACTTCCTGCTACCAGCTTTGTTGATTCTGTTGTCTATTCTCATATTTACTTTACCATCTTCACTAAAAATCGTGCCTAAGCAGCTGAAATGTTTTGCTTGTTCTATAGGTTCTCCATTCACAATGCAGTTGATATTTTCACTGCTTCTGCCTATTTTCTTTGTCTTTGTCTTGTTATTGCTGACCTTCATTCCACATCTATTACAACAGTTATTCAATTTAGTCAGGGAATCTTGCAGACCTGTAGTGGATTTATTTAGAAGTATAACATCATCTGCATAAAGCAAAGAGCTGATATTAACATCTCCAATTTGGTATCAGGTTTAATATCACTTTCCTTCATAATGTGATCCATATTGATAATGAATAACAGAGGGGATAATGTACATCCTTGTCTCACACCAGATTTAACATTAAACCATCTTCCTGTACTTCCTTCAATTCTAACTGCTGACTTACAACTCAATTAAAGACTAAGTATTGCTTGATATAATGCCCCATTGACACCATATAACTGTAGCGTATTGAATAGTTTCTCTCTTGGCACCTTGTTATATGCCTTTTCCAGATCTACAAAACTTAAATACAGATCTTTGTTATATTCCCATGATTTCTCATCTAAAGTCGTAAAGTGAAAATATGATCCTGACAGCCTCTATTTCACCTGAATCCAGCTTTTCCTTCACCAAGCTTCTCTTCCACAATCCTTCTCAACCGTTTCTCAAGTATACTTGCATATACTAGGAACACTCAGTAATGGAATGGCTCTGTAATTCTCACATTCGGTCTTATTTCACTTTTTATGTATGGATATTATGAGAGCTCTACTACAATCGTCTGAAATTCGTCCAGGTCCTCTGAACTATGCAATGTAGCCACTGTATGACTTCTACACCTCCATACTTGAGCGTTTCTTGTTGAATATCATCTACTCCTGCTGCCTTTCACATTTCAGGCTTTGATGGCTTTTTCCACTAAAAGTATGGATATGTATTCCTGATTGCATGCGTGGTCAGTGTTTTTTATCACTGTGCTGTCATCACTGCTTGTTTCATTTAGCAATTTTTTTAAGTAATTACTCCATACTTCAAAGATATCTTTTTCTCCAGTTTTCATATCACCTTTATCATATCTAATTCCTTCAACAGCACTTTTTCCTCCATTTCTGAGCTTCTTCAACAACCTCCAGAATATCTTGCCACCTTCTTGATATTTATTTTCTATGTTCTTACCAGAGTCTTCCCATGACTTTTGTTTAGCTAGTTTTACACAGTGTTTAGCTTTCTTACATTTGTCTCTGTATTCTCTAAGAGCACAAGCTGACTTATTTGCTAGGAAATTTTGATATGCTTTCTTCTTTTCCTTCACTGCCTCTTTAACTTCCTGTGTCCACCAGGGAGTTCTGATTTTTTTTATCCTTGCAGACAACCTCATCACATGACTCTCTCTGGCTGAATCAATCAGTGTTTTCTTCAGAGCTTGCCATTGAATCTCCAAGGTTTGATTCCTGTTCTCAAACTCTTTCATTTTTTTCATGAATAATGTTTGTATATTTTAGTCTACTGTTCACATCTGAGAGCTGCTCAACTTTTATTCTCTTTAAAACTTTCTTACATGTTCTTCTTTTCGATATGAAATTCAGTTTTATCCTGCTCAACACTAAATGGTGATCACTTCCAATTTCAAATCCTCTGTACCCTCTAGTGTCCTACACCAGAGTGAAAACATCACTATCAACAATAACATAGTGAATGAGACTTTTCTTATTCCTCGTATCTTTTCTCTATGTGAATTTGTGCACATTTTTATGTTGGAACATGATGTTAGTAATAACTAATCCATGTCCTGAGGTAATCCAACAAGTATTTGCCATTATTATTAGCTTTGCTCTTTTTCTCCAAATTTTCCCAAATTATTTTTGTATGTCTGACAATCATTTCCTACTCTGCTATTTAGATCCCCAACAAGTACCAACTTTTCCTTTTTCATTGTGTCAGTTGCTTTCTCTGAAGCATCAAAAAATTCCTCCACTTCTACCTTAGTAGAACCTTCTGAGGGACCATAGGCACAAATAAGTCGCACTATCCAGTTCCCTATTCTGATATTTGGCCACATCACTCTACTTGAGACTGCCTGCCATTCAAGAAGATTAGCCTCATATTTAGTGTTGATTACAATGGCTACTCCTTCTTTTCTTTGATTTGCATTGCCTGAATATAACATTTTGTATTTATTGCTCAGAAAGATCCCACCAGTTTTTGTCTTTTTTGTTTTAGTCACCCGTATTATGTCAATATGGTACTTATCCAATTCCTCAGCTAGCGCCATTTCTTTGCCATTCAGGCTTCTTATGTTGATAGTACCATTCTTCATCTCTGGTGATATTGAGTTGGGGTGTGTTTTAGGATTTGTTCCAGTAGCTGACTTTTTGCTGTTTGCCATGGTTCCCTGGCAAAAAAACGGTGACCTTGTTTAACCGGATGACACCCCAGCTGGCATGAAAGTCTCTCATGTTGTACTATCATTTAATATTGTGGTTTAAGCCAATAAGAATACAATTTGGTCAGCTAAATCCCAAATTGCCAGCCCATCCTTGTTTGTTCAGTATCCAGGTAGATACCTAACATGGGTGCACCATGAGAAGGTGAGGATTGGACATTAAGTCAGAAGCCCATTCAGTTCTCCACATTCCTTAAAAGGCTATGTGGAGGCCTCCTCCCAGTTGTACAGCTTTGACCCTTAAGCACTCCTTTTATTATTATTATTCTTTTTATTATTAACTCTAGAAATTTATTGGCCATTTGTTACCTTACTGGTGCTTTGTTGAATTTTTTTTCCCTGTTAAGCTGTCATTCCATTTCTCCTTATGTTCCTCTAATTTAAAAAGGATTTCACTTTTATCTTTGTTGGCATATATATATTTGAACTTCAAAGTGTAAGCAGATGTATTTTCTATTTGTTTTATTAATATGTTATTTTTATTTAGTGACTCCAGTGATGAAGATGATGATGAAGCTGATTCTACTGGTAAGCATATTTATCACTTCCAGTTACTTTGATTACAATTGTTTTTCTTACAATAGAAGATATTTGATATATCTAGACAATTTTTTGTGAGGCAGAAACTAGTGCATACATTCTTTCACTTGATTTTAAGATTATGTAGTTTTTGTTCTTTTAAAATAAATCAAGGAATTTAATTTTCAAAAGTTTCATATATATATACAGTTATAAACAAATTCATTGTCAAAAATAGATTCATGTATGTTTAAGCAGTAGTCAGCACATATATTTATTAAGTTAGTTAGTTGTTACAAATACATATGAATAAATATTATATATTTATTCATATACACTCAGAATTTTTTTTTTTTTAAGTGCCTCTGTGGTGCAATGTGACATTGCACTCATTTTCGAAATCATGGATTTTACAACCATGTTATAACTAACTCTTTTTATTATCTCGACGTTTCGATCTTCATACCAAGATCATCATCTGGAGCATGCACAAATATACAAGACAAGCTGAGTTACATTACATACCGTAAGCTAGAGAAACGATGATTTGATCACATGTTATTCTACTGGCATGACCTCTAGTGAAATATACCATATTCGTTGCACCTGTAGCATACCATATATAGGAGAAACAGGACGCACAATCCTATCAGACAAAAAGAACATAAAAACGACACATTAAATATAATAATTATGGTGAAGCTGATCTTTCTGATCATGCCCTGAACACCTTACATAGAATTGACTGGAAAAGCACTAGTTGTCTACATCACACCAAAACATGGTATGAACGCAAATTTAAGGAAGCCTGTGAGATCATTATCAACCACCCCAATCTAACACAATAATGAAGGTCTAAAAATCCCATATATTCGATCCACGGAACCTTCCTCTCTAACAACAACTATAAACAGGACTGTAGTAAATCCAGAATCCTAAATCAAAAATAACAATTGTAATACTAAAAATAGGACATCATTGTTACTGAAAGAAAACCATCTATAAGAAATAATGTTTATTCACGTTATCTTAAATTAAATCTAGCTTGATGTAATTTATAAATAATTTTTTTTTTTTTTCACTAGAGGTCATGCAAGTAGAATAACATGTGATCAAATCATTGTTTCTCTAGCTTACAGTTTGTAAAGTAACTCAGCTTGTCTTGTATATTTGTGGATGCTCCAGATGATGATCTTGATATGAAGATCGAAACATCGGGATAATAAAAAGACTTAGTTATAACACGGTTGTAAAATCCATAATTTCAAAAATGAATGCTGATCATAACACTAAAAGAAAGATGACATTGCACTCTTTGAAAAAGACCTGAGTTTTATTCTCGTCACAATGAGGAATCACTATATAGGCTTTTTCAGCTGAATCTGAGCTGACCTCATACAGAGGCAGAAGTTTTTTTTCTCCCAGAAAGTTGTTTATCATGCAAGCAAATCAGCCACAAGCAATTTACAGACAAAATATACTATTGGTGATGGTGGTGGTATTATGTTTTGATAGTAGTAGTGTTGTTTTGTGCAATTGAAGGATTAGGTAGGGGAGATGGTGAGCTGTGTATAGTAGAGCACCCTCAGACAATAATGCCTTCAAGGTGTCACCTAATAATAGTAAAGTTAAAACACAATCTTGTTTTACTGTTAAATTTTAGTAGTGGCATACAACTAGTTGCACTGATGTTTCAGTATTGTGGTTTACAGTGGTAAACTGCAGAACTACATTAAAAAATTATGTTTCAAGTAATTGCTACTAGGTAAGGAAAATTATGCAAATGGCTATATACTTTTCAGATTCATCTGGTATAAATACTTAGTTTTTTTTTTAGCAATTCCAATGGTAATTGGTGCCATTTTTGATGATGTTCATGCATATGTACTTATCAGAGTTAATTTGACTAGACTGATTTTGATGAAGCTTGGTGGTTGTGGTCTTTATCAAAATTTATCAGTATATTAATTTTGGTTTTAAATAAATAGTTTGTACATATTTATCCAGTTATATCAGATTTAGTTTTAATTCGAAACTAGAAATATATTTTCTAGTCTTGCACAAGGTGTACACTGTGTGCCAGTGTACACTGTGTGTCAGGAATGCTACTGAAGGATAAATAATTTTTTCAAAATTTAATTAATAATATTAAGTTACTTCATTGTATTTTTTTTTTTTTTGTTTTATGTGGGTGTATGATCGACTGAGTTATTTAGATTTAAATAAAACTTGTATATTTGTTTAAAGTAGATATTGTTGGTATGGTGTTAATGCACAGAACAATGGAGGCACACAGTAGTCCATATGTAATCTGATCAATGCCTTATATAAGGGAACTGCAATCTCTTTGCTTCTATCTGCCAAGGTCCTCCTTATGTTTGCCATAATCTGTTGTGATTATGGTACCATCAGTCGCAGATCTGTTATCTTTCCATTGTTGATGTAGGCCAGCTCTGAGGACCAAAAAGCTCAAAATGAAACCTTCTGATGAAAAATTCATGCTGATTGCCTTTTTGGGCAGAGCCATTGTTTTTGCAACATGACAACAAGGCTACCCATGAGTGCATATTCATTTCTGTGGCTGTTTCAAGGGATCAGATTTGAAGTTAATGAACATGTCAAAGAAGAGATGAGAAAAGCTTAGGAAAACACTGGAGTTGTACTTTGATAACTTTTAAAAACATGTTATGCAGTGGAGAAAAATACTGAAAAAGAGGACAATTATGTTCAGAAATAATAAATTAAAATGAAGTAGAGATTTCAAACATATATACAGTTATCTCTTGACTTACATCCATTCGAAGATACATCTGTGATCCCATAATGGAATACATAACATTTTTGACAATCCTTTCAAGCAAGACGCAAGTGAGTGTAAAGTAAAAAGGTGGTTTCTATTTAGCAACAATGCAGTGACAACAGCACCAGCGGCAACCTCCCTCAGGTTCAGCACGTGGCTTCAACAGTTTCTCTGTTGATTTTGTGTTTAAAAAATAGGTTACTTGTGTGTTTATCATTAAATACTTCGTGATATTTTGTGCAACATGGCTCCTACATGCCCAATTAAAAAACCTAGTGAAGAATCACAGAAAAAGAGGTGAGCAATTGATCTTCAAACAAAGTTGCAAGTTTAACGATAGTGACGAAACAATGACAAGGTCCTATCAGTGATTGGAAAAGCTACTTCCAACATGCATAGAGGACCTAAACCAAAAGCGCATGCCCCATAGTACTATGGCCATAACCGCTAAGGCACGAAGTCTCTTCAACATGTTGAAGTAGAAAGCAGGACCTGATTACGACTACGAATTCAACATTTCTTCCGGTTGGTTCATGAGATTCAAGATTTTGCACTGCACAATGTGAAAACGTATGGTGAATCTGCAAGTTCTGATGAGAAGGCTGCCATGGAGTTCGTGGAGAAATTGGATAAAATTATTACGGAGGAATATTATTTGCCACAGAAAATATTTAATATGGATGCGACCTCCTTGTTTTGGAAAAAAATGCCCAAGCGGACATTTCATCCACAAAAAGCTAAAATCTATGCCTGGTTTCAAAACTCTTAAAGACTGTGTTATGATTGTGTTAGGGGGTAATGTGGCTGGATATAAACTGAAACCATTTGTGATATGGCACAGTGAGAATCCATGAGCCTTCAAAAACATTAGGAAGCATACTCTTTCAGTTCATTAGCAGAGATATAAGAAGCCGTGGATGACTCAAAAATTGTTTGCAGATGCCTTAATCAACTGTAATGCGAGTGAAATGGAAAGCTATTGTGTGAAACAAAATGTAGAATTTAAAATTTTATTAATTCTAGATAATGCTCCAGGTCATCCATCTTATACCAGTGATCTTCACCAAGTTCAAGGTCATGTTTCTCCCTCCAAACACTACTTCATTAATCCAACTGATGGATCAAGGAGTTCTTGATCCATCGGTGGGATCATCCGTGTTTAAGGCTTATTATCTACGAAGAACTTTTTCACAAGCCATTTCTGCTATTGAAGGAAATGACCAGACTCTCATGCAATTCTGGAAAGCATTCAATATTTATCATGCTATTAAAAATATTGCTGTAGTTTGTGATGAAGTGATCTCTCAATGTATGATTGGCATATGGAAAAATACATTAAAAAGGTTTGTGCATGATTTTGGAAGTTTTGAAAAAAATGAAGACCTTTGTAAATTGAGTGAAGAAATAGTGGGCCTAGCAAACAATCTGAATCTTGAGATGAATGATGACTACATAGTTCAACTCACAGAAAGTGTCTCTGAAGAGTTGACCAACGAAGAATTGATTAAATTGGAGGAACAACATGTTGAAGAAGAATGAGAAAAGGAAAAGGAAAAAGAGAAACAAGGAGAGGTAGTTAAACAATTCACAGTGAAGGGTCTTGCAGAAATGTTCTCTGCAGTTAGCTATGTTCTCAAACTGGTTGACGACATGGATCCCAATGTTGAATGCTACTTATTAGTAGAAAGGAAAGTATATGATGTGTTTGCTTGCTATAAATAAATTTATGATGAAAAGAAGAGCAGGAATAAGCAAAGCATATTGGATATTTTCATCAAAAAAAAACAAAGGTTACACTAGAAGAGCTGCAGCCTGGTCCTTCATATGCGGAAGGTAGTGAAGATGTGATTGTGGAAGAAGATTTGGGTGATTATTCTCCTGTTTTATAGTGGCAATAACACAGAAGTACAGTTTAATAATAAGGTATAAAAATTAAAATGACAGTATACTTATTACTTTTAAGTCACTAACCTCTCTAACTCTGTTGATTTAATCTATTGACTTACGTCTTGCAGGATGGAACGTAACCCTGACGTAAGTCGAGGGATGACTATATATATAACCTACTATCCCTACTAGTAAAGAAGCAATGGAAGCGATCTCTGTTTTGAGGTGGTATATTGCAAGTGCATCAGGAGATGTTTTCCTGCCATTTGCATCATTTTCTGTTGGTCCCATCTTAAGGTCTATTCTCACAATACATTGTTTTCCCACCATTAACAACTCGATGTGGACGTTATTTCCCGTGCTTTGCGTTTTTTTCTTGGGTGGCAATACTGATTTTCAAATCGATTTCCACAGAAATCTGCACATTTCTGTTCCCAGATGGCGTTGCTTTCAGCTGTAGTTTCATTTCTGCCATCAAGGTGACTTGCATGCATTCAGCAGTGATGTAGTGATGAGCGATACCATGATTTTTAAATCACAATACGAATTGATATTGCAGAATTTCTGCTACGTAATTTAGCATGTGATAGTTGCTTTCAAGTTGCGGTGGTGGATGATCAATGTTAGTAACATGGCGAAAAAAGACAGAAAATGTATTTCGTAGAAGAAAAGATGGCAATTCTGCGATGTGTAGATTGGCATGCCAGAACACTTATGCATTTAGCAAAAGATCTTGGACTCTCCGTGTCCACTTTGAACATGATAGTAAAAAACAGGTCAAGCATTGAACTCAATGCAACTCATCTGGTGCTATGTCAAAAAAATGAAAATATGTCCAGACATCGACATACGATGAATTGGATAAACTTGTGGCAGAGTGGTTTGTTTCTACGAGAGTGTCGGGTATTTAAGTTTATGGTTATACTTCGAGCAAAAGTCTTTGAATTTGCTGCGAGGTTGGGAATTAATGGTTTTACTGTGTCAAATGGATGGATTGATCGTTTCAAGACTCATCCAAATATTGTGTATAATCAAGTGTGTGGAGAAAGTAATAGTGTTGCAGGGGGAAACTGTAAACCAGTGGAAACATGAACTAAAGACAGCTATTATTCTGGACTACGAACTGAAAAATATTTTCAATGTTGATGAAACTGGGCTCTTTTATAACATTCTGCCAAGTAAAACATGTTTTAAAGGAGAGAAGTGTCATGGTGGAAAACTCAGCAAGCAGAGGGTAACTGTTTTGCTCATGGTCAGTGTTGATGGATCAGAAAAATTACCTCCACTGGTAATTGGTAAATTTAAAAAGCCAAATTGTTTTAAAAACGTGAAAAATCTGCCTACTAAGTATGATGCCAACAGCACAGCATGAATGACCAGCAGCATCTTCACATCTTCACCATTCATACTCTGGATGCTAAAATGGGGGCAAATCACAGCAAAATACTACTACTGCTAGACAAATGTCCTGCACACCCTGAAGATCTGCAGCTCAGAAACATTAGATTAGTGATCTTTCCCCCTTGATTGTACAAGTGAGCTTCAGCCATTAGATCTGGCATCATCCATGCATTTAAATGGAAATATAGAAAAATGCTTGTTGAAAAAGCTTTGTTTATGCATGATAATGGTATGGACCTAAAAAAAATGACCATATCAATCCTTGATGCCATGCATTATGTGGCCAAAGCATGGTTGCATGTTACTCCTGAAACCATATCCAACTGCTTCCGGCAGGCAGGAGTTACGTTTGTGGAAGAGGAGGAAGAACTATAGGAGGAAGAAGAATATGTCAGAGTCCAACATCTGGTATGTGATGGATGAGTCTTCCTCATTTCAAGACTATGTTGATGTGATCACATCAATGGTACTAAGTGTAGAAGACATCCTTTCCAACCACCACCTTGGTGAAAAAGTGGTTGAAGAAGACTGTGATCAAGAACCTACTGTCCCTACTAGTAAAGAAGCAATGGAAGCTATCTCTGTTTTGAGGCGGTATATTGCAAGTGCATCAGGAGACGATGGGGCATTTAATGCCTTATACACTGTGGAGAGGCAGGTGGAATTTATAAGAGTGCAGAAAAAGCAAAAACAATCAACAATTAAAGATTTTTTTAAATAGATAAATGTAAGTAATTGTAAATTCATTTATTTTCAGTTATTAAATTTTGTAATCTAGTATGTAGACTCATATACTAGCAGTAAGTCATCTTTTTTGTTTTTAATGTTTTTTTTTACATTTCCTGCTGTTTACAATTTCCTGCTATATACACTTTTTTCCATCAGTCCCCTGGAAAGTGTAAAAATGGGGTTTTACTGTATGTATGTGTGTGTGTATATATATATATATATATATATATATATATATATATATATATACACACACACACACACACACACATACACAGGTAACCCTCATATAACACAGATGTTAGGTTCCATAGAAATGCCGCATTATATAAATCGCGTTATACGAGACTCCGATCACATAGAAAAAGTAGGGTTATGTTCTGAAATCATTTTTTTTTTTTTTTAAATTATATAAACAATGAAATATCCAACAAAAATATATTTTTATTTCATTCAGGTAATTCATGTTTCAGGTAATTTATATATTCTTAATGTTGTACATTAAGAATATATAAACTATGAAGCAAATACATAGTATAAACTTATAAAAATTACATATTGTACGCAAACACTTCATTGCACATAATGCATAAATGTTTTAGGCAAAATAAAATAAAGTTCATATTTTAATCGTTATCACTGTCTTCAAAACTAACATTTCGTAGATGTTCTTTATTTACAAGTGGCCGGATGTCATCATCACTTGAAATATCTTGGACATCATCAGTATAATTCTCATTGCATACTTCGGTTGCTTTAGTTATCAAGAAGTCAGTAATAAGACCTTGCTTATCATGTTAATACTTATTAGTATTATTATACTTATTATCTTAACTCCATAATATGGAGCTAAACAAATATCCAATTGTCTTGTGAATTTTCCAGAGCACTCCATTGTGGGTTCATTATCCGTAAAATACCTTCCTAACTTTCTTGCCAAGTTCAATCCTTATGCTAATTTCTTTAAACTGAATTCGTTAATGGATTCATCACAATCAGAATCTTCGGCAGAACTTTCCCCGCCAGTTGGTTCGACGTCATCTAGTAATTGTACCAGTTCCTCATTTAAATCTATTTCCCATCAATTAATTCACTAATTTTGTTTTCAACCATATCGCAAAAGTCCTCTAAGTGGCAATTACTATAAAAATAAATTTTTACATAAAAAAACATTACATATGTATATAACTCACCAGAAAATAAAGTGCTCAGATTGAGATTAACACATTTATGATTTTTAACGTGTTTTCCTGGTAGAAACAAAGACAATTTTCATCAATAAACATTTTATACAATAAACAATTGACGTACATGCATGCTAAAGGGTATTTCCTCTCATGTAAATTCGCTACTTATAACTACATGCTCACATGGGCAGACTCAAATTTAACGAAGATAAAATTTGATTTTTAAGTCTCAGATTGAAAAATATATGAAAAGATAAAGGGTTACTACAATTTGTAGACCACGTTATGTCGAAACCACATTGTATAAGTACCTCGTTGTATGATGGTTACCTGTATATATATATATCACTGACTTATTTCTTTTGGGTTGGGAGCTATTACAGTGAAGTTATAACTTTCAGAACATCCCTCATAATTTTCAGGTTTTGTTTTGATTGGTAGTGGATTTTGAATTTTCCACATTCTAAGAACCAGCATTTTAAAGATATCAATGAGCTTATCATGTTTTATAGATGAAGAGATTCAAAAACAGCATAGTGGTTCCCTGTCCAGAGAAGATTCACGGGAGGATATGGATAATCAGCAACCAACAATGTGGTTAGGAACAGAAGATGGATGGTGAGTTATTTGAAATTCTGGCTTTGTGCATATTTTGAGAGTGATGTTTACATTTTTCATATATTTCATAAAATCTAATTAGAGAAAATAAAAAGATATCTATATTATACATACTTACATATATATACAGGGTGTTCGGGATAAATTTGACAGTTTCGTAAGGAAAAAGAAAATCTTCTTTGTATCTATTAAATTTAATGAATTGACAAAAAAACATTACAGGCAGAGTTAATTACAATACTATCAACAAGATTTACTCAAAATAACCACCATTAGAATCGATCACAGCTTCAATTCTGCTTCGGAACCTCGAACAAGCTGATGCTACAGTCTCCCTGGGAAGGGCCGCAAAAACTGTTTTAATTTTATCCATTAACTGGGCTTTTGTATTACTGGAAGTGCGATTGGTATCTTTTTCAACTGCGCCCCATACAAAATAATCCATGGGGTTAAGGTCTGGGGAGTTTGGAGGCCAAACATT
This sequence comes from Typopeltis vanoorti, assembly GCF_054136105.1. Lineage (NCBI taxonomy): Eukaryota > Metazoa > Arthropoda > Arachnida > Uropygi > Thelyphonidae > Typopeltis > Typopeltis vanoorti. The sequence goes on from NC_143555.1 coordinate 71,096,447, forward strand.
TGGACTGGTGAAGTCGTAGAAATTTTCTGACAACCATTTTTGACTTTTCCCAGAGGTGTGGCAAGGGGCCGAATCCTGCTGCCATACATACGGCCTACCATTGGCTACCCTTGTTATCCAGGGCTTGACTACAGTTAGCAACTCCACGAACAAAGCCCGAATTCCAATGCCAGGGTTCTTCAACACCTGTTCCTGCAGATTTGCGAGGAATTCTGCTGTACGAACGCAATCAGATCGTCTGCTAGGGATCTTTCTTCTTGCTACATCCTCGTAGTCACCATTGCAAGTCTCTAGTTCATGCCTGATTGTTTTTACTGTATTCAGGGAGCATTGGGCAGCAGTCGTAATATCCTTATTTTGATGGCGGGCACGAATCATCATGATACAAGTTATTTTCTTCCATGATTCAGGTGGGTTCCAGCTATCCATCCTTTCTGACATCTTGTATATGAATGAAGAAGGGTCCAAACTTTTAAATGAAGAGAAGTGTGTGTTAATACATGTAACTTACGGAAAAATATAATTAATTATAAATATGTCAAATTTATCCCGAACACCCTGTACATACATTTATTATTTTTTTTAATATATATTCCTACATAGCAGCAGCAAGAGAACCTAAAGTGTATCAGTCCTGTAGGTTGGGGACATAAAAAAATGAACTTGCTCATCTCATCTCATTTTCCTTCTTTTACCTTTTAGTGTCAAGGGTTTATTAATCATCGGACCCCAAACCATTCACAGGATAAGGTGGTCAGCCCTATGCCCCGGAGTATCCTATATCCATAGTGTTTAGTTCTCAAGGCCAGTTTGCCTGCTTTGCGGGATGAAAAACCCCAGGATAAACTTGGGAAAAACCCTACTGTCCATACCCAAGACTGGCTAACTTGGCTATGGCTGAGGAAGATCCTTTAGCTCCTCACATCACCAATGGAAATCGAACCTAGAACACTCCTTCCCCAGGTATATGGTTGTGAAGCACACAGCCACTAGGCTAACTGCACAGACTTGCTGTGACATTCTTTATTAAATAGCTGCAGGTTCACCTTAAAAAAGCTTGAGGAAGAGTAAAACTGTTTGAAAAAATGGGAGTGGGGTATAGAGAGAGAGAGAGAGGAATGGAAGGAGGAGGAAAAACTAGTTTGATGTGTTTGCAGTTGGACAACAGAGTGCATTTGCTGCTAATTTGCTACTGATCTTTTTGAAACAAGCAGAAGTATTATGAATGCTAGTTTGCTAAGGAAAAGAAACAAGCAAATCATTTGTGAAATAGGTAACTAGTTAGCTAAATTATTGTCTGAGATTCTGTATATAAAAGTGGATTTGGTTAAGATGAAGCAAGAGATGAAACGATTGTAGAGAGTGAGATGAGGAGAATAGCAGATATGCATGGAAGAGAGAGAGAGGAAGGCAGGAATAAAACCTGTATGTCTGGAGTTGTGATGAAGACACTAGAGATATTAGTGAGAAGTAGGATACAGAAATGGGTTAATAACAGCAGTATTCTCTTTGGGTTTGTTAAAAGGAGATCATGTTTTACTAACTTATGTACTATAACAAGGTGACAAATACCTTGGACAAGGGAGATGCATATATAGTGGTGTACTTGGATTTTGCAAAAGCTTTTGATAGGCTGCCACACAACAAGCTGTTAAATAAATTGAAACAGATGGGATTGGATAACAGACTGCTGAGTTGGATCAGTGACTGGCTATCAAATAGGTATCAGAAAGTTCTATATGGTGGTGCAGTATCCCAAAAGAGGATGGATCCTTGTGGTACACTAGTGGTGTACCACAAGGATCAGTTTTGGACCACTGTTGTTCAATTTGTATATTAATAATATTGGGATGGCAGCTGTTTGCAGATGATGCAAAATTGAGAAGAGCCATGTGGAGTCAAGCAGATGATATGGCATTAAAGGAGAACTTGAATAGATTGCATAAATGGGTAGGTAAGTGGAATTATGAGTTCAATGTTGCTAAGCATAAGGTTTTAAAATTTGGTAAGCAGCAATGGAATGCAATGTATACACTTGGTGAGGAAACTTTAAAGGAGGTAGAGAAGATGAGAGTGGTGGTGGACAAGGACATGAAATTCAAATTTCACATTGCACAAGTTGTGAAGACATCACATCAAATACAATGATGTTTGAGTTAGGAGTTTGAGTTACATGTCAGGAGGACCCTGACATGTAAAAACAAAGAGGTTATGATGCCATTGTATAAAATCTTGAACAGGTCTCATATGGATTGTTGTGCACAGATTTGGTTGCTGGGCTTTCATGGTGATGAGAATATGGTAGAAAGGGTCCAGAGAAGATTCACAAAGGTGGTCATTGGTCTTTGGAATGTGGAATATGAGGACAGATTGAAAGAATGTAAATTGTCAAGATGGCAAATGAGGTGGATGAAATAGATGAATGAAGAGGTGAAGCATTTAATTTGGAAGAAGAATACATTATGGAGGCAGCACAAGATGAGTGGTAATGGTTACATGAGGAATACAAAGACCAAGAAAGAAAGTTAACTCATTTGATAAGTGTAATAAAGGTATGAGCATCAGTTAGTTAATGAGGCCAAAAGAAACTCTAGGTAGTTTTTTTTCGATTAGTGACCAGTAGGAGAAAGGAAAATTATGGAAGGATGCTACTGGTTGGATAAAATAGTAGAATGATATCCACTGAGGAGGATATACATTGTTTGGAAAGAAGTCAATGACACCTACTTGATAAGTATAATAAAAGTGCATTATTGTAATGATGCAGAGAACACTGACTTGTAAAAGTAAGAATGTTATGATTCCATTTATAAGGCTTTGATCAAACTACGCATAAATTACTGTGCACAGATTTGGTCACCTGGCTTTCAAAAGGAAAGGGTTCAGAGACTACTGATGGTTTCTGGAATGTTGCATATTTAGACAGATTGGAAAAGTGCAATTTGCAGAGTCTAATGGATACAAGAAGGGGAGGGGGATGATCGAAGTTGGTAAGAGGTTATTACTATTACTAGATTAATGTGGATAAGATTTTTCAAAATGGTTGGACACAAGAAGAACAAGAAGCATTCCTGGAAGTAGTATAAGGAGGGAATGAGTGAGGAAGGAAGAAGTAGGTTTTTTCCATGGGTGGTGGTTAGTTGGAATGCATTGCCTGAAAGTATAGTGGGTATGGATATAGCAAATGCATTGAAGTCATGGTATGATGAGATGCGATGCATGTGTGTATGTGTGTGATGGGAGGACCTTGCACAATGAGTTGTTTGACTCCATGGAGGTCTAATGATGATGATGATAATAATAATTATTATTATTACTATTAAAGAAAAATAAATGTTGAAAGACTTAGAGTGAAGACACAAGACAGGACTGTGTTTTTCTAACATTCATACTCAGTAGTTTCAGTGGCTAGCAGAAGATTATGAATAAATTGTTCAATTTTCCTCTAATTGGTGAAAAGACAATAAAGGTTGCATTCAAGGCAACTTTTAAGCAGCAGCTCAGCATGGCCAACTATATGGGGCCATACTACCTATTGAATTGCATGTATGTGGAGTGAGGAGAGCTCAGCAAATGAAAGAAAAAAGACATCACCGAAAAAGAACAACAGTGTCAGAATGTATTCCAGAGTTAGGAGGTTAAGTAGGGTGGGAGCAAAAGCGAAGTTAGTTGAAAGTTATGAGATAAACTTTTTTTTTTTTTTGGTACCTATTTTTAATATAAACTGAATATACTTGAAGTAGAGCCTCCATAGCTCAGTTGGTATAGACAAAACCCTTTAGTTGGAAACATCTGGGTTTGATTCCTGTCCATGACATGAGGAACCTTTATCTGGTCTCTTTCAACTAAAGGTGAGTTAATTGGTCTCATAAGGAGGTGGAGAGTTTTTTCTCCCTGTAAACTCAGGTTTTTCATCCCTCAAAACAGGCAAACCGGTCCCATGAACATGCACATATAGTCATAAAATACTTATGGCAAGGTAGCAACAGGAAGCCACCTTGCTTCATATCTCCCTAGTAATCAGTTGCAACCCTCTAAAAGAGAGGAGGCCACAAGATTAGGATACTTGAAGTAATGCATATATCAAAAAGCTCAGGTATGAGCATTTTCCTCTGTGCAAGGAAATTTGTTGCTGCCATTTCCCTTAGAGAATTTAAGGATTGATGAGAAACCGTGCTTTGACTTTCCAGAACAAGAGTAGTCAAGTTTTCTGTTATGTCAAAGTCGCTGAATGAAATATATTAACTTCTGCTTTGCAGATATTTTGTATTTAATGTCAGAAAAGATATGACCCAGTGTTTTAAGGTAATAAATGTGTGTGTGAGTAAGTAGAAGAGTCACTAATTTTTTTTTTTATATAGTTTAATTTATATGTCATATTTGTATACATGATGTTGTTTAAGCCAATATTAACTTGTGGATCTCAGAGTTAAGTTGAAATAAAGCAGTTGATCAAAGAATAGAAGACCATAGACATGATAGTTCTGAAAAAAAAAAAATTATGGGACTGAACAGTGACAGAACTGCATTAAAAATGAAGTTATTAGGAAGGAAGGAACTTAACTTTGTTACACTGAAAAATATATGAGAAGAGCTAATCTAAGGTAGTATAGTAACTTAAAAAAAACTGGAGAAGGAAAAGTTGGTGAGACTGGTGTTTCATGCCAAGATAGCTGTTAAAAATATCCAGAGGAAAACCAAGATCTAGGAAGACTGATTTAGATCTGTCTTAGAAGATAGAAATATAAGATCTTATTGACAATATTGGAGTGTTGACAAGTGATAAACTGATTTGGAGGAAAACTGTTAATAGGAGATTACTGATAATGCAAACGCAATGATGTAGTGCTGTTATGGTATTCTGTACACTTCTTGAAGGTGAGGAAATTGATGATGGTTAAAAGAATTATCATGTCTTCTTCACTTAATGGGCCATTTAGGTCTAATGCTGCCACCACCAGATTTCTCCATCTTTCCCAAATTTAGACTGCGTCTGAAGTAAGTTGTTCACCCACTTATCTTAGGTTGCTCATTACTTCATAATCTGTCTATCTTGCTTGATGTCTTTTCTTTTCAGTTCTATTTATAAGTATATGTTTGATCAACTAGTCATCTGCCCTCCAGGCTGACCAAACTATTTGTTTCTTTCCTGTTATAAATGATAGATGTTAGGTCTTTAAAACATTTATTTTTTTCATTATGTTTTCATCTATACAGTTCAATATTTTGATTATAAGATGATCAAAAATTCTTTCTCTTACTTTTTTTCAAATTTAATAAGTTTTCTACTATATCCCCTTTTGTTGACACAACCATAGGTTAAATCAGATGTAAATAACTTGAGAGTTTTTTCTTTGGATTTTCTGGATAATATTCTGGATTTTTATGAGCCATAAAATTTCAGAGTATCTATGACTGGTAAATTCCCATTTCTCTTCTCCATCTCTTGATGCATATATATATATATATATATATCTTAAATTAAAGATACCAAGAAATTACATACTTGGTTTAATCCTTTATCCAAGTATAAGCAAATAAAGTTTGCAGCTGAAGTATTTTTAGGACTGATGCAACTCCGTGATCAAGGTGGTATGACTTCACATCACTTGCCTTAGTATCCCATAATGCAAAGCACATCTCCTTGCAGACATGTAAATGAAAATAGTCAGTCCTGAAAATACTTCAGGTGCAAACTTTGTTTGCTTACACTTGAATAAAGGATTAAACCAAGTATATAATTTCTTGATATCTTTAATTTATAGTATAATCAAGTGGAAAACATTTCAGCAACTAGCTACCTCTAATCCAGAATATTATAATAATAAAGTGTGACACTTTTTGGCAATTCGTATATGAAAATATGACTTCTGCATTACTTCAACCTCGGTATCACCTCTGGGTCTGGCTCCCACTGACAAGATCTCAGTTTTTGGCAAGATAAGTACTTTTGTTTTCTTTCATTTGTTTTTCACTTTAATTTATTTTACTGGTGCTAGTGGTGGTTTCATCCCCACTAGCACTGGTTTCTTTTAATAAATATTTTTAATAAGGATTGTATTTGCATTATGGGATTACTTTTACAGTATCATGCCTACCGTTTATAGTAGCTCAAACTAACATTTACTAGTGGTGTAGAATTATTTCTGTATCACAGATTATTTTATTCTCAGTCTTATGACTGAAAGTTTTATTTTTCTTCCAATTAAATGCAGAGGTTATAGTATTTTTCCTACATGAGATAATGGTACCAATTCCTCCAAGGGTGCGAACTCTAGGAATTGAAATTCCCGGATGTGAAGAAGAGAAACAGGTAACTAAGGTTTTAAAAGAGATCCATACAGGTAATGAAAAAGTAGAGATAATGTTCACCCTTGTTGCACACCTGATTTAACATCAAACCATCTTTCTGTACCTCCTTCAATTCTAACTGCTGATTTACAGCTTAAATAGACTATGTAGTCTGCACGGTTAGCCTAGTGGCTATGCGCTTCGCAACCATATGCCTGGGGAAGGAGTGTCCTAGGTTCGATTCCCATCGGTGACGTGAGGAGCTGAAGGATCTTCCTCAGCCATAGCCAAGTTAGTCAGTCTTGGGCGTGGACAGCAGGGTTTTTTCCCCAGTTTATTCTGGGGTTTTTCATCCCGCAAAGCAGGCAAACTGGCCTTGAGAACTCAACACTACAGGCCATAGGATACACCGGGGCATAAGGCTGACCACCTTATCCTGTAAACGGAGTGAGGTCCGATGATTAATGGACCCTCGACACCGCAAGGTAAAAGAGGGTATAAGGAAGATGATGATAGTCAGCACAAACAAGATTTATTCTTTCACCCCTTATGGCGGAGGGAAATATTTAATTGTAGTTAAAGATGTGAAAACAAGGGATAAACTATTACAGGGTTTTACTTTCGAAGGCAGCACCAGGTAAAAAACAGTAAAAATCGAAAGATTTCCAATGGAACATATAGAGAATAGTAATGAAATTCTTATACAGACATTTTTGAAATGGGGTAAGATTAGTAATATATGAAAGGGTTTGTCAAGTGAAGATCCAAATTGGTTTTCTGGTGATGTTGCCTTCGCAATGGATATGAAGATGCCTGTACCAAATTTTGTCAACATTGGTACAACCCAAGTTATAGTGATAGTTTACCATCCCAGAGTACAACATCAATCCCTGCATTGCAGTTCATACAATCACTTAGTGGTAACTGCTCCAAGTCTAAATGTTTCAACTGTATGAAGATCAGACATATCGCTAATCAGTGCCTCAAACCCTGTCAGAAATGCAAATGTTCTGAACATTGCATTAACACCTGTCCTTTTAGAACTTTCGCAGAAAGAGTGGGAGCTCCTGTAGAATCAATTAGAGCACCATATATATCAAAGAGGCATAATGAAGAGTTTCCAGATCTTCCAATTCAGTCTAGTAAAGATGGCACTTTTAAGCAAACTACACTTGGTAAAATCACAAAAAGTGCATGACCAATTCAGTTAGAAATTAGCCCCAGAATTCCAGATCTGCAGGAGCAACTTTTCCAGTCAAATACTGATGGAACATCAGTTGAAATTACCAATAATGAACCTAAAATAACAACTGAACAGGTACACAACAAAATGCAAAAGCATTCAGCTGTTCTACAAGGAGAAACTGGAGAAGAAACAGAAAAGCAAGTAAGAGAACTGAAAGAACTTAATATGCAGACAAGATCATCAAAAAGGAAAGACAAATTAATAAAAAAAATTGAAGATAAACAAAAAAATTAAAAAAAGGAACTACAAGAAATAGAAGTAATAAAAAATGTAAAGCTGGAGAAGGCTGTGGATCATCAAATAAAAACTCTTCAGGTTTAGAAGAGTTTATGGATTATGAAGAACCAACTCATGCTAATAAAGAGAAAGCAAGAGATACAATTAAAGAAAATATAATAAAGTTTACTGATTCAAAGTTTTCTCAGTACATTTATCATCTACATGAAAAGAAAATAATTAGCTTCCAAATCAAAATTGATAGCCATGAAATTGAAGTAATGGAAAGCAACTGTAAAAAACTGGAAAACAGTTTCCAAGAAGCAGGTTACACAATTGCTTCTTCACAGATTGAAGACCTCATCGGTTTCATCCAAAATTCAGAAGTTAAAGACTTACCAGTGACACTTCAATAATCATAGCATCTCCTTTCTGCATTGCCTCATTAAATATACAAGGATTACACATGCAAATTAAATAAGACACTATATGGAAACTTATGCTATGCCATATCAGGTTTTTGTTTCTTCAAGAAACATACTTTTGCAGATATAAAGATATAAAAAGTTTAATAGATAGATATCCACTTCTTTCTTATTGGAAATTTGGAAGATTTAACAGGGCTGGGGTAGGAGTTCTTATTCTTGCCCCCCCCCCCTCTCCTTGAGTCATTCTGTTTGGATACTGTTTATGCAATTTTAAAGAGACAGAGACAGGTGCTTCCCCCCCACCCCTGAAAGAAAAAGAAAATGTGGGTGAAAAATGAAAACTACACTTACTCAAGATTGTTTACTAGTTAGGAAAAGCAAAACGAATCCAAGATTGTCTGCTGTAGACTTAAATAGAGACTTGGGAGCTAGTTGAATTAATGTTTCTGATATGACAGTCCTATGAAGATGTTGGAAGCAGGGAGGACTGTCCACAGACCAAACAAGAAACAACTGTTGATGAAGGCTATGCAGAAAAAGAGGCTTCAGTGGGAAAAAATGTACAAAGATTGGACTGTTGAGAAGAGGTGATATTCTCAGATGAGAGCCATTTCTTTGTCCAAGGAAAGCAAGTATCCTATGTTCTGAAATCACTGGATGAGAGGACTTCTCCCACCAACCTTCAACAAGCTCCTAAACACCCAGCTGAAAAGATGTTCTAGGGTTGTTTTGCACATGGCATTTCAGTATCACTGGTGCCTGTTTATGATATGATGAAAAGTGATCAATACATAAAAATATTGGAGAAAAGAATGGTCCCACAGATCTAGAAAGAAAAAGAACTCATTTTTCAACAGGATCTCGCTCCATGCCACACTTCAAAAAAAGTGAAAGAGTTCCTCAAAAATCACAACATCCAATTGCTTCATTGGCCAAGCAACTCTCCTGACATTAACCCAATAGCAAATTTGTGGGCCATAGTGAAAAAGAGACTTGTAAATTAAATTGTGACAAAGTATAACTGAATACAATCCATTATAAAAGTATGGTTTTGAGATGCAGAAATAAGAAAAATGTGCTGTACTGTTGGCAGAGTCCATGCCTAAGTGAATTAATGAACTTATTAAGAATAGACAAGTACATATAAATTATTAGGTACAGTTGGAGTTTAATTTTTGAACTTATTTTCTTGAGAAATGTGAGTGTTCAGATTAATTTGTTTGCTATTTTATCACCATCTATGAGAACTTGAAAGCAACATTCAGACTTTTTGAAGATATAAAGCCTATCAAAATTGAGAAAGGAGTATACTAAGGCAATACTATATTGCTAAAACTCTTTAATTCAACATTATAATGTTTTTCTAGTCATAAATAATTTTTTTTTCTACTTATTGTTTATTTATTGTTATACACAGCAATGGAGCAAAATTAATGGAAACCACCTTACATATCTTTGCTTTGCTGATGACATTATTATTTTCGCAAATATTCCATCCAAATTACAAAACATAATTCTGGAACCCAGCACAGAAAAGTAAAGATGTGGGACTGAAGATGAACTTGGAAAAGAATAAAGTAAAAGTTGATGATGTAATGCTGAAAAATTGAATAGCTACACCTAGGCAAAAAGTTTATAGATGATGGCTGAAACTGGCATGGAGTATATTTGGTAAAAATCATAATATCTTTAAGAGCACTCTACCCTTATGTCTGTAGAGAAAAGTCTTTAACTGGTGCATCTTACCATTTGTTCCCTGTGAATCAGAAATTTGGGCTCTCACTTAAAGAGATATCAAAACATTGGAGACCACTCAGAGAAACATGGAGAGACACATGATTAGAACTACAAGGAGAGATAAATGGAATTCATGGACAAGAGGACTGTTCAGAATGGAAGACATCATCATCTGTGTGAAACCCTAAAATGGCAATGGACAACCCACATTGCTAGAAAAATGAACCAATGTTGGATTACACAGATAATGAACTGAACCACAAATGACTAAAAAGACAACCAGTTACCAGCAGAGGGGTGAAATCAGGGAATAAGTTAGAGTGGCCATGGTAACAAGCAACTCAGGACAAGACCAAGTGGAGAAATCTTGGAGACTTTCATCCAGCAGTTGATTGAGAATGGTTGATGATGATATATACATATCCATCCCATACACAATAAGTAGAAGAACCTATAAGCACTTCAGTGATGTGTAGGGCGGAGGATAGAGTTTGGAAATAAGTTTATTTTAATTTTTCTTGAAGAATTGGTGGTTATAGTTGTGTTGAAAAACTTCATGAGGACAACTGTTCCAGAGGTTAGAGGTAGATGAAGCAAAAGAGGAAGATGAGAAGCAGATTTGGTGCAGTTGTACTGAAAACAAGGCCTATTAAAACAAGACTAGCAGCTGCACAACATAAAGTGGAGAAATATTGGATGTCAGTTCAGCAGAGCGGTGTCCATGGAAGTACCTGTAGTACAGAGCTGAAAAACTCTATCAGTGTGATAGTAGTTAGGTAAGTCAGTGAGGAAGAGATCATCTATTAGCTGAAACAACTCTCCTCTGGATAATGTCATAGATTTTTCCAGAGGTTTTAGATGCACTTTTCCCAAACATGTGAACAGTATTCTAGGGATGGGTGGAATTTGGGTTTATACAGTGTTATCAGCTGGGTGGATGAAAAGAATACTTTTTTTAGGGGGCTGAGGAAACTAGTAATGTGGTGTGTTTATATTAAGAGAAGGTGGAAATAAATGTCAGTCCAAGGAGAGAGTTCTGACCCTACCTAGTGATTTGTGTGTAATTGAGGGTAAGGATAGGTGAGCTGAGATCTCATTTGCCAGGGGAAAAAAAAGAAGCAAAACTGCATTTTGGTAGCATTGAAGGTGACCAGGTTGTTATCACTCCCATTCAAGGATGATATGGAGATCTGTGTTTAAGCCACTGATTGCAGACCTTCTTGAAGCTTGGGGGGGGGGGGTTGAGCACTGCATGGTTGGTTTGTCAAATGAGAAGGATTGAGATTGAGAGGTAGGTAGGTCATTGATATGTAGCAGAGAGAGAGTAGGTGATAGAACAGAGTAGTGGCTCTCCTGCTTTGGTGGAAAAGCTGCAAGAGCAGAAGCCATTCACCTGACATGCAGTGAACAACCAACGAGAAAGTGCTGGCTACCCAGTTACTGAGGGTGAAAGTATACTAAAAGATGGCAGTAATCAGTCCAAAATCAGGCGACTGAGTTTAAATAACAGTAAGAGCTGATGTAAGACTTTTGATGAGGCTTATAATTGCATGGAGATCTGATAATACTAATAATTTTAGGTATCATCTTAGTTTATTTGTTGTTATACACAGTAACACACTTTCCTTAAGCTTTTCTGTATTTTCTATGGCACATGACGATTTAATTAAAGCTGGCCGGTGGGTTGGCTGAGTGGATAGCACCTCCATTCTCTAACCAATACATTATTCAATATATATTTGAATCCTTCTGTGGACTGGATATTTTTGATTATCTTAGGTTAGTAGAGAATATCATTACCCAGTGTGAGACCATCCACTCACTTTGATCATTGGAGGACCACGAAATTTACTGTGCACCCTGTAAATGATTTATACCCTTTTATGTGTGATTCACATGAAAGAAAAAAAAAATGCATCAAGGAGCTAAATGATATCTTGTTTTTCATGGACTACTTTTGTAACATAAGTCCTTTTGAGTCCCTGTAGATGATTTCAAACACATAATTTCTTGGTCATATCAGTCCATTATGAATGTCAATGTTTCTGTGGTTTAGCAACTCTTCAGTTAATTTTTAGTATTGAGACAACATTTCTAAACATATTATTATTATTACCACAAGACCTCATGGAGTCAAAGACTCATCTGGGAGGTCCTTTTATCACACACACAGCTCATCATACCATGCCTTGAACACATTCAAACTCCTTGCAGACACCACATTCTCAAGCAAGGCATTCCAATCATTTACAACTCTGCATGAAAAAAACTTTCCTCTCACTCCCCTACTCACATCCTCTTTATACAGTTTCCAGGGATGACCTCTGGTTCTCTCACTATTTTCTGTAGAACTTCTCCAGCATTGATCCTATAACAACCCCCTACCAACTTGTAGGTCTCTATCATATCTCTCCTCTTCCTCCTGTCCACCAGACTGCAAATTACATCTTCTCAATCTTTCCTCATACTCAACATTCCAGAGGTCAGAAACTACCTTAGTCTATCGCCTTTGGACCCTTTCCAACATCTCTTCATCCTTCTGAAAACCAGATGACCAAATCTGGGCACAATAGTCCATGTGTGGCCTATTCAAAGCCTTATACAATGGAACAAGAATCTCACTACTTCTACACGTCAGTGTCCTCTGCATCATTCCCAGAAGCCTTTGTGTTCACACAATTTTGGCTGTGTGTCCTCTAAATTTCAGATCCTTATCCACTATCACCCGAGATCTCTTATTTCTTCCACCTCCAACAATATATCCTCACCAAGCATAAATTCTGCATCCCATCTTTGTTTTCCAAATTTTAAAACCTTACAGTTTGCAATATTGAACTCACATCCCCATTTCTGTGCCCAATCACTCAATTTATTCAAGTCTTCTTGTAAGGCCACAACATCTTCACTGCTCTTCATGATTCGTCCCAACTTTGCATCATCTGCAAACAACTGAATATCTCCATCCAAATCTTCACCTATGTCGTTAATATACAAGTTAAACAGTAATGGTCCCAAAACCTATCAGATAACCAGTCTTCAATCCAGTGCGCCAATCTAATATCCAATCCCATCTGCTCTAGTTTGACTATCAATTTATCATGAAGTACTCTATCAAAAGCCTTTGCAAAATCTAAGTATATTACTGTGTATCCTTCTCCTCTGTCCAAGGAAGCAGTCACTTTATGGTAATAAGCAAGTAGTTTACTAAAACATGACCTCCCTTTAGCAATCCATGCTGTCCATCAAAGATAATACCATTGTTGTCACCCCAACTCTGGATCCTAGTTCTCACAAGCTTCTCCAACAACTTAACTATGACACACAGATAGGCCTATAGTTTGATGCTTGAGTTCAATCACCTCCTTTATGAAGTGGCACAATCTTGCCTTCCTTCCATTCCTTAGGGTCTTGACTGAGTCTTGACTGAATTGGTTATTTCCACTTTTCTTATGCTGACTCTACAATGCCCTCTTTCTCTGTATCGCCTGCTTAATCTCTTTATTCATCCATCTCACACCTACCTTATTTAACCTTCCCACCCTTGGAATACACTTAGAAATTGCATCTACTAGATAGTTTTTGAAAATCCCCCAAGCTGCATTGATCTCTTTTCCAGCTAACTCCTCATTCCATGCTACACTTGCAAGCTGTCTCCTGAGCTCTTCATAATCACCCCCCCCCCCCTTGTAGTTTCACATATACCCTTTACTCACAGAGGTCCTTACACTGCTGATTTGACACCTCATTTATAATTACATCCTCTGATGAGATGATGACCAAATCCAAGACCCTCAATCCTCGCGTGCCCTCTGTTACTTACTGTCTAAGGTAGTTATCCCTCAAAACTCAAGAAACTTATTTTCTTTAGTTCCAGTTGCTATCTCATCATTCCAGTCTATATTGCCATAATTAAAATCACCCATAACGATCATCCTTTTCTTATTTGCTTGACTAATTTGATTATACATTTCATTATCACTACCATCTACATTACCTGGTCTATATCAACATCCAACCAAGTAATTGATTCCATTCACCTCTATCTCACACCATACTGCTTCAAAACCACTGGCACTATTTCCCTCTTGCATCTCTACTTTATATGGATATAACTCTTTCTCTATCATCAGTAGCACTTCCCCTCCCTTTTTACCACTCCTATCCTCACGAAACGCATCATACCCATCCATCTCTATTCCTGTCAGGATGTCATCGTCTTCCAGCCATGTCTCACTTATTCCAGCAGTCTTTGGGTGAACAGACGCAATTAGTGCAACCATTTCATCTGCCTTGTTTCTTATACTTCTAGCATTGGTATACAAACATAACAGCTCATTTCTAGATCTACAGCTAGTTCCACTGATACCACTCACTCGATGTGATCTCTCTCTCCATGGTTAGGCCTTGACTTAAAGCTTTGATCTGACCACATCTAGATTTCTGTGCTCAGATCTCTCCAATAGGATTTAAAGGGAATGAAATAACCTTGGAGAGGGTGAAGAGACTGATATCAGGACTGTACAGTGTTGATTATGTGAACAGACTGAGGGCATGTAGACCGCAGAATTTGGTGGATAGAAGACAAAGGGGGAGATATAATTGAGACATTTAAGCTGTTGAAGGGTTCATGTTAATATTGAGGAGATTTTTCATGTGGTAGAATGAGGGGAAGGAGCAAGAACATGATGACATACCTTGAAGTTTCAAAAGGGAGTGAAGAGTAAAAGTGGAAGATGTAAGTTTTTGTATGGAGAGTGGTGGGAGCATGGAATGCACTGGATGAGTTTAAAGAGTAGTATGATAAACTTTGTGTTGACCTCCCACAGTGAGTCTTGTGACTCTATGGAGGTCAGGAAAATAATAATAATGTATGTGACCTCACAACATGATATGCATTATTAATTTAACAGCATTTCTGTTAATGTCACTTTATGTAAAGTTAAATAAGTTTTCACTTTCATATATAATGTGGTTATACCAAAATACCTGGAATCATTACAAACATTTTTGTAACATTCAGTCGTATATTATTTTGAGATGAAACTATAAACCATTAATTCATAAATTATGCTAATTATTTTAAAAACTAATTCTGAATTTGCATTTTATTCAAACTAATTCTGAATATTTACTTGCATTTTTTATAGCATCCATGTGTATAATTGTACAGATAATATACGTATAAAAAAGAACAAGATTAAGGTCCAACATTCTGCAGCCATTCATTGTATCATGTAAGTGATTTTCAATCATGTATCTAATATTCTTACTACACATAATTTAGTTCCCTCCATGATATTTGTTCATGATCAACAAAATTCTAAGTGATGATACTGGCCTTTTCATACATCCTTTTTTTTTATTTTTTTAATTATTATTTTCTTTCTTATACACTTTACTTCTCCAGGAATCTTTGCTCTCCTTTTCTCAAGAGCACCATATCCTTTTTTTTGTGTTTGTCGTGCAGTGTTACCTGTGGACATCTGGAAGGAGGAATCCTATTGAGGTACATTCATGCTTCTGGTCATTGATTCGAGCAAAGGTTGGTCGATTGATAGAGCCTCTGCTACTAATGGCTCGCAAAAAATTAAGCAAGTTTGAGTGCAGTTAGTAGTTGAAAGGGGATCAATCATTCGATGCTGCTGTTGGCACACTCTCCCTCGATGAGTCTTTGGACTCCCTGGAGGTGTCACATAATAATAATGATAAATGCTTGGCTGCACCATCTGCGGCCTAGACAAGATCAGCTAGGTAGCGGGCATGAGTGCAAGGATTATTATTATTATTTCATGGGTACCTCCATGGACTCCCAAGACTCATCATGGGAGACCAAAACTATCAACATAATATCTATCATATCTCTCCTTGAAACCATTAACAGACAGTGCACTCACAACTGACTCAGCAACCTATTCCATTCGTTCACCACTCTCCACGCGAAAAATCTAGTCTTCATACCCTTGCTAACCACACCCTTTTTCAACTTCCAGGTATGACCTCTTGTTCTGCTCCATCTAGTCAAGTGTTGATATATTTCCTTTGTATTAATTCTATAAAATCCTTTAAGCAACTTAAATGTTTCTATCATTTTTTTGCCTATCAACCAACTTTTGCAACATATAAACCATCAATCTAACTTTATAGAGAGCATTCCAAAGACCACCTCACCATCTTGGTTCTCTCCACAACTTTCTCATCTTCAAACTTGCCTACTTTAGCAATATGTCCTCTAAACTTAACTCTCTGTCTACTACAACCCCCAAATCCCTGACTTAATCAATTTCCCAGAACACAGTTTCCTCAATGTGGTACACGGCTTCTTTATTCCAAATTGCATAACTTTACACTTTTCACATTAAATTGATATCCATTATGTTTTACCCATACCATCAGCCTATTTAAATCATCCTGCAAGCTCTCTACATCATCTTGATTAACTATTACCCTATTCAACTTTGCATCATCAGCAAACAACTGATTATATTCTTTTAAATTATTTCCTATATCATTTATGTTCAAATTGTTCCTATATTCCTAATTGTTTCTTATATCATTTATGTTCAAAGCACTGGTCAAAGGACAGTGCTCTGTGCTTTGACTCATTCCACTAGCCACCTATCTTCTCAGGGATTCTGCTCCTTCATATACTACTTTATGGTATCTATCCATCAGCCACCCATTTATTCATATCACCAGTTTAACTTTCATCCCCCATTTGTTGCAGCTTGCATAACAGAGTTCCATGTGGTATCCTGTCAAACGCTTTTGCAAACTCCAGCAGTATCATCATGTAGCCATTTTGTTTATCAAACTCAGCTGTCACTCTTATTATAAAAAATAGTAGATTACTAAATTATTATTATTATTATTATTATTAAACAAGACCTCTGGAGTCAAAGACTCATCTGGGAGGTCCTTTTATCACACACACACATCTCATCATACCGTGTCTTAAACACACTCAAACTCCTTGCAGACACCACACTCTCAGGCAAGGCATTCTAATCATTCACAACTCTGCACGAAAAAAACCTGCCTCTCACTCCCCTACTCACACTCTCTTTATACAGTTTCCAGGGATGACCTCTGATTCTCCCCTGATCTCCCGCTATTCTCTGTAGAACTTCTCCACCATTGATCATATAACAACCCCTTACCAACTTGTAGGTCTCTATCATATCTCCCCTCTTCCTTCTCTCCACTAGACTCTGCAAATTACAACTTCTCAATCTTTCCTCATACTCAACATTCCAGAGGTCAGAAACTACCTTAGTCAGTCACCTTTGGACCCTTTCCAACATCTCTTCATCCTTCTGAAAACCCAGTGACCAAATCTGTGCACAATAGTCCATGTGTGGCCTAATCAAAGCCTTATACAATGGAACAAGAACCTCCCTACTTCTACACATCAGTGTCCTCCACATCATTCCTAGAAGTCTTTCTGTTGTCTTCACAATTTTGGCGATGTGTCCCCTAAATTTTAGATCCTTATCCACTATCACCCCCAGATCTCTTATTTCCTCCACTTCCAACAATATATTCTCACCAAGCATAAATTCTGCATCCCATCTTTGTTTTCCAAATTTTAAAACCTTACATTTTGCAACATTGAACTCGCATCCCCATCTGCTTGCCCAATCACTTAATCTATTCAAGTCCTCATGCAAGGCCACAACATCTTCACTACTCTTTATGGTTCATCCCAACTTTGCATCATCTGCAAACAACTGAATATCTCCATCCAAACCCTCGCCAATATCATTAATATACAAGTTAAATAGTAATGGCCCTAAAACAGACCCCTGAGGCACTCCACAAGTGACTTTCCTTTTCCTAGATATCGCACCCCCATACACAACTTGTTGATACCTATCAGATAGCTAGTCTCCAATCCAATGCACTAATCTAATATCCAACCCCATCTGCTCTAGTTTGATTGTCAACTTATCATGAGGTACTCTATCAAAAGCTTTTGCGAAATCCAAGTATATTACTGTGTATCCTTCTCCTCTGTCCAAGGAAGCAGTCACTTTATTGTAATAAGTAAGTAGATTACTAAAACATGACTTCCCTTTAGCAAATCCATGCTGTCCATCAAAGATTATACCATTGTTGTCAACCCAACTCTGGATCCTAGTTCTCACAAGCTTCTCCAACAACTTAACCACAACACCTGACACAGAGATAGGCCTATAGTTTGATGCTTGAGTTTGATCACCTCCTTTATGAAGTGGCAAAATCTTGCCCTCCTTCCACTCCTTAGGAACTTGACGAAGTGCAAGACTCGTATTAAAAAAATATGTCAAGACAGGTGCCAACTCCCCAGCATGAATTTTAATAATAATAAAAAGTTAAAAATTAAAAAAATAATAAATAAATACCTTGCAAATATCATCCTGTGTAGTTAACCTAATTATTAGTGAGGCAGTGACACATATAAAAAACTATATTTTATGTTGATTTCCACTTCCTCAAAAACTGTGGTAGAACCTGAGTGTTTTAAACATTGCTTTTAAATATGCTCATGCCAAAGCACTGGAAACGGTAGCCATTCACCTGTCAGTAGGATTTCTTAATACAATATGTTCCACTGGGTTCCAATTTAACAGAGCTTGACTTGCTTATATTGCAAATGTCAGTCCATACTTCTTATGGGTGACTTTAATGGATATAATACTCTGTGAGATACTGCCAAAAGAAACTAAGCTTGGATTGAGCATGTGCTTTGCAATAATGACCTTTCCCCTTTCTCTCTCTCTCTCTCTCTCTCTCTGTCTCTTTTCTTGATAATGAACATAGTACATTCCTTCATATGCTTACCTGCTCATATTCCACAATAGATTTCACAATCTGTCCCCTCCCTACCATTCTTCCACTGCTCATGCGAGATGTTAAAGAGAATATTTATGAAAGTGATCATGGTTCTTCAGCTGAACTGTGCTCTTCTACACATACCCCCCCCCACACACACACAGAAAACTGACCATGATGAATGGAATACATTTTCTCATCTTACACATTTAATGCTAAGTTAGTCAGCTGAACACATATCATTGAAGTGGTGATGTGTATAACAGACAGTCCTTTTCCTGCAGCAGCAGCAACAACTGCAGTTCCAAACACATCATCTTCATTTCCACAATATCCAAGGCAATGGTAAAACCCTGAGTGTCAAGCAGCCAAAAAAGATCAAGACAGAGCTTAGGATATATTTCATAGCTACCCTAACACATCAAATTTCATAGCTTTTAAACATGCTCAGGCCAAAGCACATTGTTATACATCAGAAACAGTTGTAGATCCAGTTTACATCATCTGTCAATCATACAACCAGTATAATAATTTGTATAGAATAAAATACAAAAAATGAAGAGTAGGTATAGACACACACACACAACATTTGTCTACCTTGGAACATAATGGTAGTATATGAACCTAAGGCAACTGCAAACACTTTAGAGAGGAAATCTTTGTTCCAATCTCAGCATTTGCACTAGAAATGATATGCTTGCCTGAATTTTTGATATTAAAAGAACAAGAAGTAAACATTCAACTTTTTTTACTAATAGGGGTACGGTCATACAAACAGCCATCTGTTACTGAGGAACTAAAAAGAGAACTTCTCTCTCATGCAATTGCAGTAGTAGGACCTGATGACATTCATTATGAGATGATAACAGACAGTCCTTTTCCTGCAGCAACAACTGCAGTTCCAAACACATCATCTTCATTTCCACAATATCCAAGGCTTGGATATTGTGGAAATGAAAATATAAAATACTCCCCCCCCCCATTTTTCTGAATCTCCTTTTCTTACTGTGCACAAAATGCTGACTGATGAGAATTTTCACACTCATGACATAAGCCAATTATCATTGCTATTCCAATGCTAAGAAAAGATCCAACCAAAGCAAACAGTTACTGATTTATTGTTCAGACCAGCTGGATTTGCAAGATATTGGGAAAAAAGTGGTCAATTCCAGACTTCTCTGGAATTTAGAAAGCAGTGATCTTCTCTTCAACACCCAATTTAGCTTTTGTAGACACCATTCAGCAGCAAACCATTTGGTTCATTTAGAAATATACATAAGATGTTCATTCCTGAAATGAGAACAGAATATCTGGTTTCGATTTTATTTGACATGGAAAAATCTTATAACATAGCCTAGAGAAAATACATAATTAAAATACCTCTATAATATAAGGTGCATTTTCCTAGTCATACAAACAGCCATCTGTTACTATACAAACCCTTCTATGTGAGGTACCTCTTTGTAGTAAAAGGGAAATCCTGGTGATGTACTGGCCCTTTTTATTCTTAGTGTTTACCTATGCTTTTCTTCCTGTATTCTTTGCTCTACTTTTCCCGAGTCTTTATTATTATCCTATCTTCCAGACCACCATCACTGGGATCCAATACTTTGCCACTGTGTTTGCCAAGTGGTGTAACCCATGGTCATCTGGAAAGGAGAATCCTGGCAGTCTTGAGCTACTTTGGCCTCTGCTTCAGTAAGATGGACAGACCTGGATGGTCTGGCTAGATCATTGGCTAGTGGGCTTGCCTGCAAGGGGTCAAGGGTGTTGCAGTGCTGTGACAGCTGTATAGCATCTGGGGCAGCCTAGCATTTCATTCCTGAGCACACTCAGAGACTAGGCGTGGCAGGTGTGGAGCTCTGGTGCTGAATCAGATTCCTCCTGAGAATGAATACTTCTTCAGCCTTTTGTTTATCAGGATCCTCAACAAGCCCAACCATGTCACCAAACCATAGAAACACCAACTGAAAATCAGAATAAGAAGCAAAAAACATCAGAAGCTGTAATACACAACTTTTCTTGATAATACATTCAATAGGGGAAGGTCCTCTTTGAATGTCACCTTCTTCATCAAGAAGGATTTGGAAGGCCTGCAGGATCTCCAAAGGATCTTTTTTCTAAAATGAAAAAAATTGAAGGCTAACAAATGCCAAACTGCTCAACATAGGAAGCCGGATGATACAAGCAAAAAGAAATAATGAAAATGGAATAGTCATGGATTCTGTCAAAACATTGATGACATTAAGGTCCTCTTGCAGAAGTATGAATCACTCTACTTCTGCCTGCAGGAAACATACCTAAAGCTGAGAGATTATCTGACATTACAAAATATTATCATCATTCATAAGGAGAGAGGGCAGGGGGGGGGGGAATGGTCATGCTCATAAAGGGATCACCATCCTCTTGGAAACCATATCAATTTCCAGCAAGTCTCACTCAATATGAAAGTAGTTGTTTCTGTGTCTAACTATATTACTAGTATATTGTATATATATGTCACTCTTGCTGCAGATATCTTTCAAGATGAACTTGGTGATGATATATTGCAGCTGCCACCCCATACTTTTAATGGGGGATTCAAATGTGTACAACAGTCTTTGAGGTAGTGCTTGAACAAGCATCAGTGGAAAAGTTGTTGACATATACTCGACAAGAACCTCTCCCTTCTGAACACTGAAGTAAGAACAGTCAAAATAAAACCTTCCATATGCCTATCTGAACTGTCATAGGCTTAACTATTTGCTCAGCCTCCTTTTTCCAACTCTGCAATTAGGAAACTAAAAAGAATTTAATTTAGGAGTGAACAGACCTGTGATATTCATCTTTCTGCATGGGCAACCATGCGCTCCATCAGGAATATCATGAAGAAAATTGAGCAAGCTGACTGGATTGCCTTCTCATCATTAGCAGAATTGGATATTGCAATGTTCAGCTCTGTTTCCATCAGCAAATCAGTGAATCATGTGACAAAGTGTATTAAATAAGCTGCTATGACTGCAATGTCTAAATATCTACTCAGTTTCTACATTTCTGTAAACTGCAGTAGAATAACAATTGCAAATCATCCAAGCTCAGAAGAAAGTTTCTGTATCTTCTTCAGAAGATAACCCACAACAAGATATCTCATGCCAATAACAGCACATTGCTCTCCTACTTTTCATTTGAAAAACTCTACAAAGCACAAATCACTACAACCTCCAGAACTCTAACTTTGACCACCTTAAATTCTGATTTTCAAAACATTCATCAAAGGGATTTGGATAACATTATTGACTTCAACGTTAGCAAAATACAGCTGCATTATTTCCCACAAAAAAAAAAAAAAAAAAACTTGTTCTTCAATTTTACCCTCGACAATACTTAAATCTCTATTCAAGATGAGATTCACCTTCTCAGAATTACTCTAAACTCAAATTTCTCTTGGTACAAACATATCACGAATATTGCCTCCTCTGCAACCAAAAAATTAGGCTTTCTCTTTCATTCACATTACTTTTAACTCCAAATAGCTCCTAAATCTATACAGACCATAAATCTGTATAGAGTTCATCCCCAAATCTACCCGCCCATTGAATACTGGTCTTATATCTGGGGTGGTGCCCATAAGAGCTCCCCGAAAATACTGGAGTCTATATGGAAAAGAAAAGTTAGAATGATTGACAACTCCTCTCTTACTAATACAATCCACTTACTTTCACAGAGGAGTTCAGTCTCTGCAACCCACATCTTCCATAAATACCTCTTTGGCTGATATTCATCAGAATTAGCATCAGTAATTCTCCTGCCCTCTTGTAAATCAGTCTGAAACACATGCAGCAGCTTCCTCTCGCCGTTCAATTCCATCAAGCCCACAGAACAAATTTCTCATCTTCTTTGTTTATCCCTTTCACTACTGCCCTATGGAACAGTCTTCCACTATATGTGCTTCCCAAAGAATACAACCCAGAGTTTTTCAAGTTGAATGTGAATAAATTCCTTATTGCCTATCCACAGTACTAGTGTACTATAGGTTGACCCCTCTCTTGTGGATGGATTCTCCATGAAAAAACTGATTCCCCTAAAATGAGCTCGAGCAAGACATATCTGGCATCAGTGCCAAAAGGAATCCTAGATCCGATATACATCTAGAATAAGAAGAACAGCTGAAATTAAAGAAGTCTGAGAGAGAAAGAATCCCAAAAATGAAGAACATATATAACACCTAATGGTTCTCTATACTTGAATACAATGATTGCACAGTTACTGATCCAACAACAATTGCCAACACACTCGTGGAGATTTTTGCAAAAACATCAGCAACATCTTCCTATTCTTCTTCCTGCTCCCCTAGAGTTTTCCTTGCCCAAAAAAGCAAAGCAAAAAACAAATCCAGTTTTCTTTGAATGGCACTGAAGAATACAACAGGCTGTGCAGAAAACAAGAAATGGCAGCTGCTTTAAATTTTGTTGGACCAGACAATATCCATTACAAAATGATAAAACATCTATTGCCAACATCCATGGATCCGCTGTTGCACCTTTACAACAGAATTTTCTGTGAGAGCATATTTCCAGATATCTGGGAAACTGCAATTATTATTGCCTTTCCTAAGCCATATAACTACTGCCCAATTGTTCTGACTAGCTACTTGTGCAAAATTCTGGAAAAAATGGTCAACTCTCATCTTTTATGGTATCTGGAGAGAAACATTCAGTTTTCTAGAACACAATCTGACTTTCAAAAATATCATTCTCCTACTGATCATCTAGTTGCTGGGGACATCCATAACAAATGCCTTCCTAAAATGCAAACATCTAGTATTGGTTTTCTTGATAGGAAAAAAGCATATGACACTGCTTTGAGATTTGAAATGCTGAAAGTACATAATTTTTGTCTCAGATGGAATCTTCCTCTTTTTATCTAACCTAATGTTCCAAGTCCAAGTGGGAAATACCCTTTCCCAATCATATAACCAAGAGGAGGAAGTCCCACGAGGTTTTGTTTTAAGTGTCAAGGTTTTTTGCAATCAAGGTCAAGTTGATAACAGAACAGCTTCTTCCTTCAGTAACTAATGCTCTCCGTATGGATGACTTCACTATCTGCTGTTATTCCTGTAATATGAGGATAATAGAAAGACAGCTGCAGAATTCATCGACTGTAGGATCTAGGCTTGGGACCCATAGTCAAGATTTGATCTTATCAATGCCCTGTCCAAGTTCTTTGGACTCACATTTGACAGTAAACTCAGTTTCCTTAATCACATGCATCAGTTATAAGACAAGTGCCATAAAGCAATGAACATTCTATGCACCTTATTTTCTACCTGCTGTGCTGCTGACAGATGTTTTTTGTTTCGTTTGAACAGGACATTGATAAGATCAAAACCTGACTATGGGTCCCAAGTCTAGATCCTATTTACCATCAAGCCATCAAAATTGTAACTGGAGCATTTCACACATCACCTATTACTAGTCTGCATGTTGAGGCAAATGCAGATTAGGAATTGCTTCAATGTGAAATAGCTGTCTGTTATATGCAGTGAAAATAAAATTTCTGCCAAACCACCCCAAGTGGCCAATTAACTTTTATTCTGAATGGGAGAATCATTAGAACACTCAATAGATTGCCATTAAAAACTCTCCTGCAAGCACTAGAAATAGCAACATAGTTCAGATGCCACCAAACACACTTCTGCCCTGGCAATTATATATCCCAGCAAATAGATTTTCTTTCAGTGAGCCACTGAAATTTTTCACCCTTTCTGTCATCTACTAACAGCTCTTTGAAAGTCATAGAACTAGACACCATGATTTTATGCCTATCTGCACAGACTGCTCAAAATTGGAGGTCTTGTGGGATCTTCTGCTGTCTTTGCAAACAACATTATATCTGCACAAATCCCACTAGAGTGTAAAATTGTACAGCTGAATTGTAAGTGAAAGAGCTTGCACTAAAATAAATCAGATTGCATCACTATCAAAGGTACATAATATGTTCAGACTCACGAATTTCTCTTTGGCTAAGAAGTCTAGAGCTTCAGAAGCATTCAGTGTTCTCTCAAATCCCATACGTCCTCTTTCAGTTACAGAAACTACGCTTTGATGTAGTTTTGGCTATATCTTAAGTGTGACACTCTTTTTTACCACTCCTATATTCGAGGCACATGTTAATGGTAGACGGGATCTCCCAGTGATAGTATTGGTCTTTTTTGTTATTATTCTTTTTTCTATGCTTTTCTTCCTGTATTCTTCACTTTTGTATCCCAAACCATGTTACGATTAAAGGAAACTAAGCAGCAGATACTGTAGCTAGGTCAGCTTATTTCAGAAAATCCACTATCTGCCATTATCTACTAATTGCTGACAGATTATCAGACAGAAACTTCTATTCCAGTGGCAGCTATCTTAGAACAAAGAGTCTAATAATATGCTTTACCAAATTAAGCCAGTGTAGCCTGAGCAGGATTCGAACAAAGGAAGTTATTCTTGCTTGGTTCTGTATGTGTCATAGTCATAGTATGCATTTCCTGTCATCATCCCTTCCTATTCGTGATTTTGTGATGTTGGACAATTCATCACTCACATTTTAATTGACTGCCCTCATTTTCCTAATGAGCATAATCATTATTTAATCCACTGATAATCTGTCTGAGCCTGCATTTGGACAGTGAGCTCTTACTCACTGTCTATATACTCAGGCAGATTTTATCAGACTTACCATCAACCGGTTTTTCAAATTTTTATAAAGTATTAATCTTTACTATCTCATATAAATTATATACTACTTATTAGTTTAACATATTGTAACTATGGATACTTTTATTATACTTCTTTTTACATCT
The DNA here is from genome assembly GCF_054136105.1 of Typopeltis vanoorti. Taxonomy (NCBI): domain Eukaryota; kingdom Metazoa; phylum Arthropoda; class Arachnida; order Uropygi; family Thelyphonidae; genus Typopeltis; species Typopeltis vanoorti. The sequence continues at coordinate 71,121,999 of NC_143555.1, forward strand.
GTATTATACACATTTTTTATTTGAATTTAGTACCATTTTACTTATTGTTATCTGATATAATTTTAAGAAATGCTTGATTTATGGTTATTGTTATTTTGATTTTTATATATTTATATATATAATTTTTAGAGCTATTATTATGTGTTCTGATGCAGCAGGACCATAGATGTCCTTGCACCATTAAACCCAAAATTAACAGATAAACAATTCTGCTTTTATTAAAAACTTTCTTCCTAGCTGAGTCTTCTGGATAAGAAACATATGCCTTCAGTTTCACCAAGTAAAGAGTGTTCTCCAGGGCTATATCTTAAGTGTGACACTCTTTATTTCACCACTCCTACATTTGAGGCACATGTTAATGGCAGATGGGATCTCCCAGTGATGGTATTGGTCTTTTTTATTGTTATTCTTTTTTTCCATGCTTTTCTTTCTGTATTCTTCACTATACTTCTCCTGAGTCTTTTTTACTATGCTATCATCCAGAATGCCATTGCTGGGATCTAATAGCTTCCCCCCCTTGTTTGTCATGTGGTGCAACATGTGGCTATCCAGAAAGGGGGAATCTAATCTTGCACTACTTTGACCTCTGCCTCAGCAAGGATCAGTCAACTAGTGGGCTTGCCTGCAAGGGTCAAGGTATTATAGTGGACCACCTTTCCCAATGTCTGGGGACAGAGCCCAAATCTTGCTGTGGTGATGGTATAGCATCCAGATTATCTGGCATTCCACTCCCAAGTACAGTCGCTGCTCGTGTGGCTCTGTTGGGGGGAACTCTGCTGCTGAATCATACTCCTCCTGAGAATGAATAACTTTTCATCCTCTTGTTTACTGGGCCCTCAACAAACCCAAACCAGGTTCAGAAACCAAAGAACCATCAACAGAAGAAAGTAAGAAACATTTTTCTTAATCTTAAACTCAACAGTTGAATGTTCAATTAGAAAAATATCATCTTTCTTCATTCATAAGGGTTTGGAAGGATTGGCAGATTTCAAAAATCTGTAAAGAAACTGCATTCAGGCGATATCCTTATTGAAGCAGCTATATTAGTGCAATAAAAAAAAAAATACACCATGCAACATCTATCGGTGGAATAACAATTACAGTTTCACCTACAAAACTAAACTTTTCCAGAGGTGTAATATCAGAGTGAGTTATTCTTGACATTCCCGATGAAGAGATCTTTGAGCTAAAGGACCAAGTAGTGGTAGTTATAAGAAGAATCCTAATACATATGAATAGGCATCTGGTTTGCACCAGGAACATCATCCTTACATTCAGCAAACCTAAATCACCAACATCTATTCAATTTACATTCTGTTAGCAAAATTGTCGATGACATTGCCGAAGTCTATTTCATAGTAATGTAGGTAATTCTTAATTAATTTTATTTAGAAAAACTCCTCTCACAACATACAACATTTACAGCAATTGTGAGGAAAATTCGCAGTTGTATTACAATATTTGGAACTCAATTCTCAAGACTGTTTTAGAATTAACTACAAAAGTTCAAAAAGGTTCCAAGTGCCACCCGAGGATGGATTAGGAAAGAACTAGACATTGTCAGCATCCAGGAATGCATTAGCAGAGCTAATCTCAGGTGGTATGGTCACTTAAATAGAATGGGCGAGGAAAGATTAGCAAAACAAGTGTTCTCTGCCAGGTTGGCAGGAAAACGACCCAGAGGAGGACCAAGATATAGGTGGATTGATACGGTACAAAGTGCCTTAGACAATAGAAATATAAGATCTGATAATGTTGGAGTCTTGACAAGTAACAGACTGATTTGGAGGAAAATTGTAGATAGGAAGTTAGTAATGATGTAAATTTTTCATGTAGTACTATCATATCCTGTACACCCCTTGAGGGTACATGGCAGGAATTTGATGATGATGATCCTTCAGTGAAATTTTTGAGGATTCCAACAAAACATTGATCACATCGTGACTCTTAGAGATGCATAAACGAATTTGCTTCTGCCTGCATGAAACATATCTGAAGCCATGTGATGATCTGGCATGCCGTAATATTACCATCATTAGTAAGGACAAGGCAAATGGACATGCCCCATGGAGGAGTCACCATCCTTTGTGGGCAACCATACCCATTTCCAGCAATTACTACTTGCTGGAAGGGGTGTATGGTTAGAATTCTGACTCTCAATCAGAATTCTAATAACTATACTGCATCTACTTTCCTTCTGCTGCATATGTTTCTCAGGAGGATGATGATGATATTGTGATATTGCAGTTAACATCATTTTATTTTTATGGAGTATTTAAACAGGCATAACACTATGGAGGAGGGCCCACACAAACATCAGAGGAAGAGCTGTTACACAAATGCTCAACAACAATAACCTCTCTATTCAAAGTTTATTTTTCACTTGGTTAGACTATAATAAATTTAGTTTAATCCTTTATTCAAGTGTGAGCAAACAAAGTTTGCACCTGAAAGTATCTTCAGGACTGGGGTAATGTAGTACAACACCAGGCAACTCGTTGCAAAGGTGGAGCAAGCTAACATCACTCCTATCTCAGTATCTCCCATAATGTAAAACACATCTCCTTGCGGATATGTATAATGTTATGCATTAAAGGGAAGAGAAGGGCCACTACCCAGACTAGTTTCGACCTTTATTGAGGTCTCTTCAGTGGGAGCCAGGCCCAGAAGTGGAGATACCAGGCAGAAGCATTAGCAAGGTCATCTCTACCAATAGGAGTTGCCAAACAGTGTGCAACCTTTTTATTAAATTACTCTGGATTTAGAGAAAGATGTTGAAAGTTTATTTTTCACTTGGTTAGACTATAATAAATTTAGTTTAATCCTTTATCCAAGTGTGAGCAAACAAAGTTTGTGCCTGAAAGTATCTTCAGGACTGGGGTAAGGGCCTGGCTCCCACTGAAGAGACCTCAATAAAGATCAAAACTAGTCTGGGTAGTGGCCCTTCCCTTAATGCATAACATTATACATATCCACAAGGAGATGTGTTTTGCATTATGGGAGATACTGAGATAGGAGTGATGTTAGCTTGTTCCACCTTTGCAACGAGTTGCCTGGTGTTGTACTACCTTACCCCAGTCCTGAAGATACTTTCAGGCGCAAACTTTGTTTGCTCACACTTGGATAAAGGATTAAACTAAATTTATTATAATAATCTCTCTCTCTCTCTCTCTCTCTTAAACATAATGAGTAATGTCATCTTCAATGTGCCTACCCAAACACTGCTATTGATTAACTGTTGTTCACTCTCTCTTTTTTTTTCACTGTTTTAGTGTGAAACTGATGACAGTCTATTCGAGAGTGACCACCACGATATCTATCTTTATGCATTGGCAGCCACATACTGTATCACAAGTATCACAGTGGAAAAAAGTAAGCTGACTGGTCCACCTTTTTCTCATTAGTAGAATTCATTTCTTCAGTGGTCAGCTCATCTCTTATCAGTGATGCAGTGAATTGTGTAACAGAGTTTAGTATACAAGCCATAAGTGCAGTTTGTAAAATATCTAGTTGGTTTTCATGTTTCCGTAAGCCATGGTGGAAAGATGATTGCACTGCAGCCAGAGAAGTTCAGAAGAAAGCTTGGGATGTTTTCTGCAGATACTTCACAGAAACAAACCTAATTACTTTCAGACATAATCAAGGCCAAGCAAGACACACTAGAGCCAGAAGAACTCCTGTATCCAGTATATATTTTGTGAAACATGATCCACCAACAGCAAAGATGGGATAAATTTTGAAAAATGAAAGACAGATACATCACCCACCAGCTCTCTGTCCTAGAATATAATATAAAGGTTGCACAGTTGCTGACTCAACAGCAATTACTGACACACTTGGGGAGATATTTGGAAAACATCCCCCAGTGCCTTGCCCAAAATAACAAAGCAGAAAAATAACAAATCCAATTTTCTTTGAATGCACAGAAGATTGCTACAAAGCTTTTATCAAAGAAGAAATGAAAGCTGATTTGTTAAATGCCGTCAAACTTTTGGACCAGATAATATCCATTACACAATATCAAAACATCTGTCAACAATGGCCATGGATCAACAGTTGTGTTGATTTTCAACATCTTCAACATTTCAATCTTCTGTGAGAGCATATTTCCGGTTTCAGGGCAGCTCGTCCATTTCCACATTTCGTCCATTACTTTTCTCGTCCAGTAGGACACTTTGTCCAATCTTTCCTAGGATTGGACGAAATTATTTTCAAATTATCAATTTGAAAATAATTTGACGAAATGCCCTGAAATCACCTGGGTTTGAGGTTATTCATCCAATCCTATTTCAATTTGAAAATAATTGGACAAAATGCCCTGAAAGCACCCTGGTTTGAGATTAGTCCAAGGAGTTATAAGTAACTTGTGATCATTAATAATACTCAATTGATGTTCAAATTTTTTTGTAATTTATCCTTAAAATTTGGCAGTGCTGAATATGGTGGAAATTGTGATGAATGACAGGGGTAAACCAATGCTTTATCTTCAAAATTATTGTTATGATTTTCACTCTTATAACAAGAATAAGACTAGACAGTATTGGCGATGCGAAGTTGCAATGCTAGGTGCATCACAACTGCCAGTTTAGACTACATCGTGGTATACAAAGATAGCAAGGACAATCACCAACATGAATCAGGCGTGGACGGGGAGGTTAGGAAAGAAATAATGTAAAGAGAAGGGCGCAGGACAACATGCATGGTCCACCCTCACACGTTATGCATAGGGTTATAGGACAAGTTCAGCAAGATGAAGTATTACTTATGTTGCCGGAGAGGAATAGTTTATTTACGGAAGCAAGTCAATAGATGGCAGAACACTGCGAGGCCTTGTACTTCTGCAAGTTTGGTTGGCATTGAGATACCGGAAGAATATCAACAAACGTTAAATCATGACAGATTTCTTTTTTATGATTCTGGTGAACAGGTCGAGGATCGTCTTCTTGTTTTTGCCACAATGGAGAACCTAAGATTACTTGGGGTGAGTGACATTATCTTCTCTGATGGCACATTTAAAACTGCGCCCTCACAATTTGCTCAGTTGTTTACTATGCATGGAATATTTTGAGAGCATGTCATGCCTCTGGTGTACGCTCTAACTCCCGCAAAAACTGAGACTACATATCGGTCAATATACCAGCATGTTGTCAACATCGCAAAACAAGCAGGAATCATTGTGAATCCACATACTATTATGATGGATTTCGAGCTGGCGAATATGAATGCTGCACAGGAGATATTTCCTAATACAAATATAAAGTGCTGTCTATTTAGGTGTATGGTACTGTTGAATTCTAAGCCTTATTGGAATTAAGGGAAACAAGGCTACAGATATTGTAGCTAAGTCAGCTTGTTTCTCAAACTTCCACCATCTGTCTGTACCCTACGTTGATTACAGGCAGATCATCAGACACAAACTTTTATAGCAGTGGCACTCATCATGGTTTGTGGAGATTAATAATAATTTCTATCAAATCAGGCCTGAAATTAGATTGTGGCAGTTTAGTCTGTGCAGAGACTGTAAAGAGAAAGTTGTTCTTTTTGAATCCTCGTAAGTCATAGTTATCTTACACACTCGTTCCTGTTGCGGTTTCATGATGTGCCTATGTGTGAGTTGTGTTATGCCATACTATCCGTCATTCGTATTTTAATTGACTTCCCTCTCACTTCGTCAGTGAGTTCACTCAGGTATATCATTAATATTTACCATCTCATAGAAATTCTGCATTTATTAGTTTTTATTGGTTTAATTTATTATATATATATATATATATATATATATATATATATATTTAAAAACCCATTTTTTTATGTTTTATGAATTTTAATAAATTTTTTACTTCTTTTGAAATTTGTTTTATACTCATCATTGACATTTTTTTTCTACACTATTTTTTTATATGTTTATGCTGCTTTTCTTATTTATCACCATGTATATGTCTGTTTTATTACATGTGTACTGGTGCAGCATGACGATAGATGTCCTTATGCTATCAAACCAAAAAAACAATCAATCTTTTTAATTAAACTCGATCAGTGTACAACTTCTTTCTGCAGTGTCTGCTGCTCTATATGTTAATGATTTCATAATTTACTGTCATTGTTATAACATGATGGATATTGAAAGGTAGCTTCAGGAAGCAATTAATTGTATCTGTTTTTGGGCTCTTTCTAATGGACACTAAAGAGAAATATGTACACAAACACAAAAATGTACTCTTTTTACACATCCAGAGTTCATTATTGTTTATTATTATTATTAATACCAGACTTCTATGGAATCAAAAGTCTCATCACAAAGAAGGTATTCACCATCACTCAAGCTGTGCTTTAAACTCAGAAGGTATGTCATTGTCATACAGAAAGTTCATCATACTGTGCTTTAAGCTCATTCTACATTTGCCTCACCACACTGTCCGGCAATGTGTTCCATTTTACTGACCACTCTCCATGAAAAACCTCACTCCTTATACAACTTCCAGTGATGGCCTCTTATTGTACAATATTCTTTCATTCTGCGTGAAAATTTTCTGCCACATTAACCCAGTAATATACCCCTTTAACTAACTTATCTGTCTCAATCATATCCTCTCTTCTCCTTCCATTTGTGGGATTTGCAAATTGCATTCTCTCCACATTCCACCAATTACCACTTTAATTACTATTCTCTGGACTCCTCATTACCATGAAATCCCAGTGACCAAATCTGTATACAGTAATCCATATTAAATGCCTGATCAAATCCTTACATGGTGGCACTATAATCTCTTTATTGTGCATGTCAAGGTTCTCCACATCAGGTCCTTTTCCACATCACTCCCAGCTCTCTGATCTCTATCTCCTTCAACATTTCCCCACCAGTTGTATCTTCCATCCCATGCCTACCAAATTCAGAACCTGATAGTTGCACACAATCTGTTCAAATCCTCCTGTGAGGCCACGTCTGCTTGACTCCTCATCATTCTCAATTCTCCAATTTTGCATTATGTTTAACTGAAGACATGCAACTGTTTGCATGTTTCTAGTTAAATCATTAGTATAGTAATTAAACAACAGTGGGCTCCCAAAACATCCCTGCAGCACACCATGTCTTTCCACTTTTGGCATACCACCCCTCTCATATAACAATTTGCAGACATCTATCCGATAACTAGTCACCTATATAACTCACCAGTCTAGTATGCAGTTCTGCCTTTTCAAATTTAGTTACCAACTTCTTGTGTGGGAATCTATCAAAAGCTTTTGCAAATCACTCTTGGTCCTGTCTCTTTGCATAATACATAGCAGTATACACTTCTGTGTATACTGCTATGTATTATGCTATGTCATTGAACTAGACCAGTGTTTCCCAGAATTTTCCTATGATGGAACACTTCACAAATCCTGAAATTTTCATGGAACACCTTGGTTATTTCGTAATGTATTAATAATTAATTATTAATACATTGCAGTATTAATAATTAATTATAACATAATCATAAAGAGTATTAGTACACTTATGTATATGGTGTGACATGTTGACAAATATAAAATTACATTTAAATCAGTTATCAATCACTGGACTAATGAAATCTTGTAGCATGTCGTAGTTTCCTCAGGCCAACATCATTAAATTAATTTGTGCTGATTTTCATTGACATATCCCATTTTGATCACCAAAAATTCATAATATTATTATAAGTACTTACGAGTGAATGCAGACTTTTTCTCCTGCATGCTGGTAGTTTCCCCCTCCTTTTGTACATCCTGGAGATCACTTTGTAGGCTGGAGGTAGATGAATCACTACCTCCAGCTTACAAAGTGAGGTAGATAAATCACTATCTGTTGCATCACAACTATCTTCAATAAGAGATTTCTTAACACCAAAATTAAACAAAGTCCCTTGTCTCTTATTCATATTAAACTCTGTAGGCCTATTACTTTTAAAAAATCACGGCACTATGGTTTCGAAACAAGCACTTTCACCCTACAATACAACTTGTGAAGAAAGTATTCAATATTATTAGATTTGAGAACCGGATACAGACTACATTCTCAGGTTGCTATATTCACAATTCTTCCGCTCATTATCCATCTCAGAAATCTGGCATTATTAAATCACTAGTTTCCAGAGCACAAAAATTCTGCTCCTCTGAAGAATCTATAAACCAAGAATTAGAAGTAATCAAAAATACAGCCATTCTAAAACAACTCAAAATATCAGTCACTTTCCCACACATCAAACCAGACAAGAAGTCCATAGGATTCCAAAGGCATCTCCGAACGTCTTTCTAAAATTATGAAGAAATATAATTTTGCCACTGCTTACAAACCTATCAACCAAATTTACAACTTGTTACCTTCTCCTAAGGACAAACTCTCACCTTTGATGTTGCCTGGCGTTTATGAGATTCCATACTCATGCAAATTGTCTTACTTTGGACAGAACAGGTAGGTCTGTTCAGAAACGGATCTCGGAACATCAAGACCACATTTGTCTTTTTAAACCAGAAATCTGGCCTCTCTCAACATGGAATTGAAAATCCAAGCCATAGGATCCATTGGAAAAGTCTAAACTATTACGTAAAAGTCTAAACTTTTACGTAGTAGGGCTTCAGAACTTTTTACAAAGTTCTGAAGCCCTACTACTCAGACCAAATTAAAGTATGGGAAATTGTCATACAAAATTGTGTAAAATAATTATTAGTTTTTTTTTTTTATTGTTACTTCTGTAACCCGGTAGGCACGTTTAATGAGATTCTATTGTAATCATGCACCCTAACTGTATGTTATTCCTATTGTTGTTTAAACTACTGTACTGATGATGTCCTAAGATACTTAGGATGAAATATTTACAAGTAAATAATTTTCACTGTGGTTAATATGTGTTTTTCTTTTAATTATGATCTCACCACAGGTTTTGTTATTTAAAAAAAAAAAAAAAAAAACCCTCAAAATCAGACACTGAATTCTTAAAGATACAACTTAGCAATAAACAAATTGAGAATGTAAACAAGTTCACTTATTTAGTCAAGATGGTCGTTCAAAAACTAACATTAAATACCGAATTGTTAAGGTAACCGTGGCCCAACAGAAGTTAAAGCCATTGTGGGGAGATAACAGAATAGCAATCACAATCAGACTAAGACTAATTGATACCTTGGTGAATTCTATCCTCTTGTATGGTTGTGAGGCCTGGACTTTATTGAGGGAAGATGAGAGGAGACTCCTGTCTTTTGAAATGAAAACTTACAGAAGACTTTTGAGAATTCCCTATACCACTCATGAAACCAATGAAAATGTCTGAAAACTGATTGATTCAATAGATGGGAGAAAAAGGGAAAATATTCTGACAGTGATCAGAAGAAGACAGATGAAATGGTTCAGACATGTGGAGAGGACTAATGGCATTCCAAAGCAAGCACTAGAAGGAATCGTTCCGGGACCAGGGGTTAAGGGCCAACCTCAATTAAAATGGACTGATAACATCAAAAAATGGACAAATTCCTTCCTTTCTCAACTGACATCAAAAACAAGAGACCGAGATGATTGGAGGAGGCTAACAAAGAATAACACCTACCAGCCATGAATGACCCAACAGTCCATTTAGGACTACGGAAGAGAAGAAGAATTTTTACCCTGGTTTTTTGATTAATCCATGATGTATATTGGATCCAGGATAGTTTTTGACTGATGTCTCACATATCATGCTTTGGGCTCAGTACATTTAAATGCTATTAAGTTTGTTGTCGTAGGGTATCTATGAAATATACCTCATGCTCAAGATAAAGCATTTCCATTTCCAATTTTCATTTCCACTCAAATGGCACAATGTTCTGTTGCCATGTTGTTTCATTTTGTTTTTAGAAAATTATTGACCATTTCAGTTATCTCACATTAGCTACTTTTTTTAGAATTCTCTGTTATTGTTTGATTGCCATTCTGTGTAATCCTGTGCTGAAGATGCTTGTAACACTTAGGCAAAATTTCTACAATAAATAAGTTTTAACATGAGTTTTATTCTGATTTTGTAGAGCTATTATTATAATTGAAAACTTTTCTTCAAGATCAATGTGCTGATATTCAGATACAAATGCTATTAATTTCCTACAAAAAAAATTTTTTTTTGCAACATTATCGGTATCCAAGTGATTTAAAGACTTGAAATGCAAGACAGAAAAATACAAATGTGTGTGTGTGTATTATATATCCATATATGAAATAAATGTACATATTAGGGATGTACATTTTACCTTCATTCATTAATCCATTGTCTAGTCTTTTAAAATGTAAGTTACCTGGTGCCAGATAGCTTAATAAAATCAGGTTATTTAAATTTTCATTAAAAAGGTCTCTTTTTTGTTGAAGTTTATTGGGGAAATGCATTAGGTTATTGTACACATCTTAGTTATTATCACAGTATGTTCAAAATATGCAAAAAAAAGAAAAAAAGTGCCTTTTACTTTTATGAGGCCTAAGAAAAATGACCAATATTTACTGAGAAGTTTACTTTTTGTAATCTAATAGCAGTCCTTTCTCTCAGTGATTTTTTTTTTTTTTTTTGTTCTACTAATTCTGCTTGTTCCACTGTTGTTCCATCAGTTCATGAATAGAGAAACTACAGCATCACCTGCATTTTCCAAATAATTTTACAGTTCGTTATGTTATTTAGTGGGCTTGGGAGGATATTTTAAAAGAATCTGCTAAGGAACCATTGACCTGGCTGTTCTGAAAGTCTTGATACTTGGAAAATACCCAAGGATGGCAACCAACTTAGTGCCATTACATAAAGGTTGTTGGTAGAATGGAAACATCCCACTGTAGAACAATTTGTATTTTTTCTGTAGTTGTTAAGATTTTGGAAATATTAGTGACATATATACAGAATTGGGCAGATGAGGATGAATCTGCCTGGTGAGTGTGGATTTGTTAAGGGGGTGCTCTTATTTCAGTAATCTGCTTACCTTTTATTATTATTATTATTTCCTGCCCTCCATCTTTGTGTTAACCTCCCATGATGAGTCACAAGACTCATCATGGGAGGTTAACACAAAAGTTTATCATACCACTCCTTAAACTCATCCACTTTCTGCACATTCACCACCCTCTCAGACAATGCATTTCATGCTCCTACCACTCTCCACACTAAAAAACTTACTTTTACTCACAATTCCCATTCACAACTTCCAGGGATGGCCCCTTGTCTTTACCTCTTCCCCTCGTTTTATCATATGAAAATTCTTCTCATTGTTAACACGATAGCCCTTCAATAGCTTATATGTCTCTATCATACTCCTCCCCCTTTGTCTTCTATCCACCAAACTCTGTGGTCTGTCTTTCTCCTCATAATCAACATTGTACAGTCCTGATATCATTTTTGTTATCAGTCTCTGCACCCTCTACGAGGTTACTTCATCCCCCTTCAAATCCTGGTGACCAGATCTTAGCACAGAAATGCAGATGTGTCTGATCAAAGATTTATACAATGGAACCACTGGCAGTTTTATCTCTTGTGATCATTGTCCTCCTGAGCATTGCAGCAATTCTCTGAGATATCTTTTCAACCTTTGCGATATGTCCCCAAGATCCTTTGCTTCCTCCAGTATAATCCCACCAAGTGAGTATTTCAGCATCCCATCTGTGGATCCCAAATTTTAAAAATTTAGGAAGAACTACGGTAAGGTGCGCCCTTCGATTGGAAAAGGCCTAAGTTCGATTCTCATCGTGATGGGAAGAATCTTTATATGGGTTTTATTGAAGGTGAGTTAGCTGATCTCACACAGAGGTAGTAGCAGGGCCCCCCCCCCTCCAAACTCAGGTCTTTTATCCTGCATACAGACAAATTGGACTTCAGGACACACAATTTACAGACAAAAAATATTAGTAGTGGTAGTGGGCAGTAGATGATGGAGACAGAGAGATGTAGAGTAGGTGCCCTCCCTCGATGAGTCTTTGGACTCCCTGGAGGTGTTATGTAATAATGATAATAATAATACAGACAAATTGGCTGTGAGTAAAATTTACAGATAAAGATACTAGTGGTGGTGGGCAGTAGATGGCATTGGTGTAGATAATGGTAATGGCAGTTCACTGTATTTTGTGGATTAAGTGGTGGAGATGAAGAGTTGAAGTAGTGCCCTTCCTCAATGAGTCTTTGGACTCCTTGGAGACATCACATAATAATAATAATACATTTAGTTGCATTAAACTGACATTCCCATTCGTTTGCTCACCTTTCCAGCCTATTCAAATCCTCTTGAAGAGCCAAAACATCAGCACTATTACTAATAATTCTCCAAAGCTTCACATCATCTGCAAAGAACTGAAGATTTGCCTGAGTCTTATGACAATATCATTGACCTAGAGATTGCACAGCAATGGTCCCAGTACCAAACCCTGTGGAACTCTACTTGTAACCTTCTACTTCCCTGATACTGCCCCCCCCCCTCGAAAAAAAAAAAACCTCTCTGACATCTACCAAAGAGCCAGTCACCAATGTCATCCACTAGCCTGATATCAACTCGTGTTGCAATTTGAAAATCAGTTTGTCATGTGGTACCTTGTCAAACACTTTTGAAAAATCCAAAACAGTGACAGTGTGCCTTACTCTCATCACTGTTCTTGTTACTCTATTATGAAAGGTTACCAGATTACTAAAACAAGAACATCTTTTAACAAATCTATGCTAGCCTGAATAAATAATATTGTCCTCATTTACCTAATTTTGTATATGAGATCTTAACATCTGCAGAAGAAATGCACATAGGCTTATAGTTTGGTACCTTCATTCTACTTCATTCATTCTTCATACGACAGCTATCTTATCCTCCTTCTGCTCTCCAGTTGCACCACTTTCATTGAACAGTCAGGTCCATAGCAGATTGCTGAAAAAAATGTGATGAAATTCCATCTAGCCCCCCCCCCCCCCCCGACCTTATTAACATTTAGCATACTCAGTATTTGGAATACATCCTCTTCTTTCACCTCTAACACTTCACTCATTATCCTTTTAGGAATAAAGCCTGCTGTACCAGGATGAAACACTCTAATAAAGTGATCATTAAATAGCTCAACTATGTCACCTGATTTCCATCTCTATCCAGCAAGGTAATCCATCCACTATCATTTTTCCTCCTACTCACCACATAGCAAAAAAACTCCTTGGGATTCTCCTTGGATTGCAGTGCTAGTCTCCTCTCATATTCTAATTTTCTCTTCTTAAAATTCTAGTCACTTTCCTAGCCTGAGCCCTATATTCCTCATATAACTGTACTTCACCTCTTTCTCTCTCTTTACATGTCTTCCTTAATCTCTTTTTCTTCTGTAATTTCCCTTTTATTTCTCTTGTCATCAGTTTAACTCCAAATTGCTTTATTCTTCTTCACTTCACTGCCATTGCTGTCAACAACTTTTTCCTATCTCCCATGCACTACTGACTCCTCTTCCTTCAAATTCTTACATCCATTATACTACTGCAAGCTGGTTTTAGGTCTATGATAATTGCCTGCCTTATAATTCCATATAAATTCTTTCTGTTTTGATACCTCCACGTGCATTCATCCTCCAAGTCAGGATTACATGGTCACAAATGTGATATTTCAGTCACAATAAGATTCTCTGATGTTTCTCCATGCATCCACATATTCCAGACCTCTCTTCCTACAGATATTCGATATTATATTATTAGTTATCACTGCTCTTCTCCTCCACTCCACTCCACATTATCATACTAGGGCAATATTCTCACTATCTTTCTTTGGGCACATTTCTGCTGCACTATTTCTGACATCAATCTCAATTCACAGTACTTCTCAGGTCATTCATCCCAATCATTACTATCATCTCCTCCACAATTTCATCCCTCTTCACTGCCAGTGCAACACTCTGTATCATTCTACCAGGCAAGCACTCCTCTGGCAGGCACGCTACTCTGCACACACTCTGAATTATGGAATCTCCATACATGATTCTGAACAGATTCATTCATCCTTCTCTCACTGACATCCCTGACTCTAAAAGCTTCCAGCCTCTCTCTCTCTCTCTCTCTCTCTCTCCTTTCTCCCACATGCTCTGGACTTTCAGCAGTTTCCTCTTTTCCAGTGTCTCTCTCATTCTCTCTTCTAGATCTATAATAAAAGTAATGAGAGGGCAGTTGATTAGGGAAAGGCATGCATTGCCATTTTTTTTATGGCTTTTGCAAAAGAATTTTACAGGGTGCCACCTGGTAAGTTGATATTTAAGTTGCCACAGATTAGTGAATTGGATTGGAAGTCTGGTGGATATCATAGAGTTTTGTATGGAAGAACAGTATCATGGAAAATTAAGATCACAAGTTAGGTTCCACAGGACTGAGAACCGGGACCTTTTGCCGTTTAACCTTTATGCTAGTGATATGTCACTCGATTGCAAACAGATATTCAAATGACAGGAATCTTGGATGGGTTGTTAGTAATAATGCCAATTTGGTGACTCTTCAAGAGAATTGAATAACCTGGACTGGTCGGAAAATATTGGTTTAATACAACTAAATGTAAGGTCTTAAAATTTGGGATCCCCCCCCCTTCAATAGAAAGTAGCATACTTTATTGGTGCAGCTCTACTTAAGGATGTGGAGAAAGCAAGAGATTGTGATAGTTGGTCTCTACATTTGAATTTCAGGGACATATTGTAAAGGTATTGAAGGCAAACCAAAGGATTGCTGCAATACCAAGAGGGACTTTGACAAACAGAGATAAAACGTAGTAACATCACTATAAAGCCCTGATACCACATATGAATTATTTGTGCTGAAATCTGGTCGGTAGAACTTGAAGGGATGAAGTTACTTTGGAAAGGGTATGAAATGGATAACAGAAAATGATATCTACAGTGTTGGTTATAAGAGCATGCAAAGAGCAGAGTTTGATGGATAGAAGACGAAGGGGTGACATGATTGAGACATTGAAACTGATGAAAGATATTTACATGATTGAGACTAGGGAGATTTTTTATATAGTAGAACAGGGAGAAAGTACAAGGACAGGGAGCCATTCCTAGAATTGTGAAGGAAAGTGGTGAATGAAGGCATGAAAAGTGGCTTTTTTGCATGGAGGATGGTGAGAATATGGAATTGCCTGGCAGGGCAGCGATTATGCAGATGGTGAACTGGTTTAAGGATTTGTATGACAGATTTTGTGTTGTCTAAGATGGGTCTCCTGTAACAACTTTTTGTAACTTTGTGGAAGTTGTCTCATTTCTACAGGGATTAAGTGTACAATTCTGATACATTTCAGAGTGATTATTATTACCATTCAGGCTATTTACAGTTAAACAGTAACACATTTGCAGTCTATTTGAAGAATTTTCAGTACTAAGTGAATAACAGCAATATTAATAACTATAATAATGACGATTATGAGGATTAGTTGAGTGAGGTGGGCTAATCCCACCTACTTCGAAGCTAGGGTTAACTTTTCTGAAGAAAATGGGATTAGCCTTCACTATTTATGTTGTTTGGTACTCTTTATGGATGGAATGTAGGCATTGGATGCTGGTGATTTGTGAAGTGTATATGTGTTAATGCTGTATTAACTGTGTTGGTACAGCTTCCACAGTTCATGTTTTAATGTTCTGTAATTGTCTGTGTTTTAAGTTTTGTGGTAGATTGTTGAGTAGTGTGGGTATGAGATGTGATCTCACAGAAGAATGGTATGAATTATTGATGAGTCCAGGAATGTAAAGAGTTATTGTGAGCTGTGTTATGCAATATATCTCTATTGTTACCAGGGCTTTTTTTCTAAATATAAGTTTACCAAAACTCTACCTTCTCATCTCGTAATACAAGAAAACCAAAACATACCAGGCTTTTGAAGCTCTTGTTCTTTTAGTTTTGGCAAATGGATATTATATATATCAAATGGAAATAAAACATTAAAGCAAAGGTGAAAAAAAAAGGTTTAAAAAATACCTTAATTTTCACAATAGTTTCCAAATTGGACTCATCACACTGGTGTTGCCATCTTCACGAGTTTGTTCCTTACTCTTTGTGTCTGTTGCTAGATGCCTGCCTTTCAGGAACCTGGAATTGACGTATGGTTAGGGTTGAAAAACACGCAGAGGAGGCCCAACCAGCTTGATGAACATCAGTGTACTCACAGTCTCATTTGTAGAGAAGCTCTTGTCGGTGTGATAATCAGGTTCATCTGGAAAAAGCCATGCTCACATTCAGCAGTAGAAATGGGGATGCTGTTGATAGTGTTTATTAACTGCAATAGTGCAGCAGGCATTTTCTTCTCTGTCAGGAATTCACGAAAACCTCTAACAACCTGTCGTTCTGGAATTCTTAGCCTCTTACACAAACTCTCACTTCAGTCTCACCAAAAGTAACATTCCTTTCAGCACCGGCTGGCCAACATTCTGGATACAACACTTTTGTCCATTCTGGAATTTGCATCTCTTCTGCAGATAGAAGGCAATTTTCCATTCATTGTTTCAAGCAGTCATAAAATTTTTTAGGATTAAGAGAACAATTCACATTTGTTGATCGACTGGTTACCCTCTTCTCCAGTCATTCCTTTAAAGTTCAGATTTTCAAGTGCTTGTACAGCTTCACGATAAAAAAAGGCCTGCCATTGACTTTCCTGTCTTCAAATAGCTGAATCTGACTTGATACTGCTATGAGCTTTGTAGAGTCTAATATCCCTTGCTTGCAGTTCAACACTAAGCTCTGACAATTCTTGGAGAGCATCACACATCAATCCAAGATCCAAAACAAAATCAACACTTGTTATTTTCTTCAAAAGACCTTCATACATTACTCTTTCAGACTTGTCTCTGTTTTCATTTTGTTTTGCTGCTGTAAAATGAGCCACAGGTGCTTCATAATCTTTCCACACCACGTAAACACTTCTAAAACTAGAAGCCACCCAATGTGTACTTAAAACTCTTCCAATTTTGAAGATTTCCTTGTCAAGATCTTCAGCTACTTTGCCTAGTTCTCTGACATTTTTGGGTGACTGGTGATAGAGACAGTACAGTTTGTCAAGAAATTACTTGAAGTGGTTGATTTGTTCTGGGAAGACTTTTTTTACAATATCACCAACAGAGAGGGTTGGCACAATTCCAAACCAAAATGAGGATAACGTTCCTTAATCAAAGCCACTACTCCTTTTTTCATACCCAATCACAGGTACTCCATCACAGTTAATGGCAACAAGATTTTTCTTCAAATAATCATCATGAAACACCAGTTCATTAAGGATATTCATCAAGCTATGGAAAATACCTTGTTTGGATAAATTTTCTAACCCTACAATGTCAATAAAAATATAGAAAGGGGGATGGTAAATCCCTTTATGTTTTTAATAGCCGGGTACGAAACTCGGATCGAAATCCATCGTAATCCATAGAGTTTCATGCCGAAAAAAACTAGCAGGCCCAAGTATAAATGATCACTTGGATAGTACAACACCAGGGCAACTTCATGCAAAGGTGGAGCAAGATCCCTCACTAACTTTAATATTCTTTCATTTGTTCTTCATTTTCTAATGGCATTGTGGACAGTGCCATGAGAAATGCAATGCCATGAGAAACAGCAATGGGGCCTATCCCCTTCGTCGTTTAATGGCTTATTGCACCTTTACAGGACATTGTACTTGGTAATATTCAATGTCTTGGTAACCTTTGGACTTTCTTTCCTTGAGCAACTGCAGCGACTCTTAAAAAATGGCAACATCATTTGTTCTTCGCTCATTGGTAACCACAGTCCACTCTGTCTACAAATTACAGCACACAAAATTTGAATTCTCCTTAGCCAATTTCAATGAATTGTACATCCCTGTTTTCAGCATTATAAGTAGAATTACATAGCGGCACTTCCAAATTTAAAATATCAGTTAAAACCATAAACTTTAAAACTATAAAAATGGGAGCAGCGATATCAGCGTGCACGCACTCGTATGCCCACACAATGCCCTCTCCCGAAGGTTCTGAATAATAATAATAGTAATAATAATTCCGTTATGAAAAAAGTATGAAACTGTCATTTCTTACACTGTACTTATGTTTTTCACTAATTGTGATGCAGCATGTGCCTCAGTAATAAGTTTATTGTCTTGTTGTCAGTAACACATTATAAACATTAAGTTGAATGACAGCACAATAGGATTCTGAGTGCCAAAGGACTGAATGCCAAAGACAACTAGCATTCATTTTCTCAGAAGTTAAAAAAAACATTAAAATAGCATTCTCTTGTCATTTCTCCAGCAGCATGGTATTTTAAGTTTTTCTTAATTCTTAGAAAATTTTAAAATCGAAAGGTTTGTTTTTCTGTGTATTAGATATACTGTGCTAAAATCAAAGAATTGTAATCAAAATGATGTTGTTGTTTTTTTCTATATTTATAACAGAAAAAGTAGTGGTAAGGCAAGTTATGCTTGCCTGAGCGGGTAGCATACCATATCCACAACTATAGGCTATGGGTTCAAATCTCATATTGGACATGGATGGTTGTGAATATATAAGTGGATGACTGTCATTGCCGCTTGCCAAAAATCACCACACCCCATTTACTAGAGGCCTACAGTGGTTTCAAAAAAAAAGTTCCATGTTTGGTCTCTAGAGCAGGTTTTCTGGTTTATACACTGGTGTCCAAAAGCTAAGAATGAACTACATTTTTACTTCTATATGTAAAAATTTTCATGACTACAGACATTTATTTCGAGCATACTATTATTATTATCGATGGACTAAGAGCTGTCCAGCATGTGCCTCAGTAATAAGTTTACTGAGGCACTGATGAGACCTCAATACAGGTTGACTGGTTTCAACCTGTCTTGAGGTCTCATCAGTGGAAGCCAGACTCAGAAGTGATACCAAGATTGAAGTACTGCAAAAGTCATATTTCCATATAGACTAACACTCCCAAGTCTCTGGCTTGGGAGTGTTAGTGTATATGGAAATATGATCCCAAAATGCATAGCCTTACTTTATCGCATTAAACTGCATCCATTCTCCTTAGCCCAGTCTTCCAATCTATCCAAATCATCCTGAAAATTTTGACATCATGTGCATTCACTATTGCTCTACCCAACTTTGCATCATTGTCAAATAACTGAACAGTTCCTGTCAAATCCTTTCCTATATCATTAATGAACAAATTAAATAGCAGTTGTCCAAGAACAGGACCCTGTGGCACACCACTAGTCACAGACCTTCTTTTGGACTCTGCTCCTGAATAAACTACTCCCTGATATCTCTCCATCAACCACCCTCCTATCCATCTCACCAACCCTATATCCATCCCCATGTGCTGCAGTTTTCCATGTGGTATCCTGTCAAAAGCCTTTACAAAGTCCAGCAAGTAGCCAAAAGGTCTCACACCTTATTACTGAAATACTGTGGATTAGAGATATCTGTTGAAACTCTTGGTTTTACCTTTATCCAAGTGTTAGTAAATACAGTTTGTGCATGAAGTAACTTCATGACTGGGCAACTTGTATAGAGAGGCCTTGTTTGTTTTCTGAAGAGGAATTTCGAGCAGCAACGTATCTCCCTATTGGATCCCAGATGTTGAGATCTGTGGAGCATGCTGGCCACTCAATTCGATTAATATCCCTGGTCTCCAGAATTATCGCCAGAGCTTGTGTACGATTTGGTTATTATTACCTGACACCTCCAGGGAGTCGAAAGACTCATCGAGGGAGGGCACCTCTCAATCCACCAACTACAACAAACTGCAACTATCCCAATGCCATTTACTGCCCACCACTGCTAGTAATTTCACAATCACAAACATCCATGCCCACAGCGGGATTCGAACTTGCAGCCTTTTTGACTGGAGAGCGTTTACACTAACCACTTGGCCAACCAGGCCAGCATGGTTTGGCATTGTCATCCATAAAAATGAATTCATCGCCTATAGCACCATGGAACAATTGAACGTGATGTTGAAGAACTTCATTGCAATATCATTCACCAGTTATGGTCCCTTTTTTCCAGCAATTGTATCTCACTGCATCCATTAAGCATAATGTCTCCCCACAGCATGACCCCAGCATCACTGTATCTATCCCTTTCAAGAACATTCTCACGATGGTAAGCAGTACCACTTACATGTCAGATCAAGTGTCGTCCAGAATCAGAGGAAAGTTTTATGGATACAACACCACTGGAAACATGTTCAATAATAAGCTGTGGATAAAGGGAACAAAGTAGTCCTCTGGGCATATAGGTTTACATGTTACAGACATTTTGCCACAGTTTGTCAAGATATCTGCATACCTGCATTTGAAGGGAGCCTACTTGCAAGCTGATCTGTTGTGGTGCATCAATTACATTTTGCTGTTATGTCCCAAAATCTGTCTTCATGCTCTGTGGTAGAGTGAGGATAATGTTTGCTAAGAGGTTATCCTCACTCAGTGCTAGGTGAGATTCCAAACTCTCTAGCATTATCAATAATTCTGCAGCCTTCTTCAAGCATTCAAATAATTGTTCCCCACATGAAATCATCTAGATAATGTCTTTGAGACATTACAAGACATCCAAGTTTGATATTTTATTCCTACACGAAAAGGGCTTTCTTCAAACACAATTTCCTTAGTGCAGTCTTTTATCCTGTTGAGTGCTACCATGTTATCCCTTTGAGCATGATTCAAAAATTAGAATGTGTACCCACTTTCTACTCAAAATCATGAGTTATACAAATTTCCACAAGCTGATTTGTCTGAATTTGCAGTTGTAATCTTTAGAAATAGTGTTTGTCCTTAGGTTTTACACACCAGGGTATAATCCTTAGCTGACCCATAGTATTAATTTTTTGAGGTTAGGTTAGTTTTTTTTTAAGTGCATCTCCCAAACAATTCTGGGAGATGCACTTAAAAAAAAAAAAAAAATGTAGAGAAAAATGTTACCAAAAATAGCAACATACTGTAGAAAACCTTTATGGCATGTTCATAAGGTTTTATTCTAGCTGAATGTTTAGTTTTTCGATGAAGCACATTTCACTTCCCTATTTTTTGTTGCACATCAAAGCAGATCAGATGTCATCACATCTCTTTCACTGTCATCACAATTAGAAATTAATTTTTCTTCTTAATTTTAATTTCAGAAATTCATTTTGTTAGAGAATGTGGATGAAATTCATTTGAAATTATAGGTGCAACCACTATAGAAAACTATGCTGTGATATAATGAGCAGGCAATACCATTATTAATAATACAATAGAATACTCTCCTGCAATAAGCAGTACAATAAGACATAATCAAATGAAAGCTAATTATATTTAAAAATGCAATAAATTAAACTAGAATTATTCTTAAATTTGCAGTATAAAAGCTTGATTTTGTAATAACAATGTATATTTAAAATTTAAAATATTTTATTTCTTTGGCAGCTATTTAGACAATAGGGTCTTTGTATCATTAGCTAATGGAGAACTCCATATCTATAAAAAAGAACCAGGTGTGTAGTTTCTTATCTTTTACCATTAAGATAATAATGAATGTTAATTATTTGAAAATTTAAAAAAATATTTATGCAATATATCAAATACTTCACATTCTGTATCTTCCTTAATATTTCATCAAAAACTGCAAGTAACCTACATACAAAATCTGTTGCAAAGTATTTCTTTATACTCAGAGCATGTTCAGAACAACTTACCCTTATGTCATTTCATCTCTTCCCACTTTCGTATCGTCCTTTGTATGTACTCATTAGTACATACCGATGGATAGCTTAAACAAGAACTGAGGTGAATGAAATGGAGGTGAATAGCATATTACAGAACCTTAATGTGAATACATCTGTGGGATTGGATGGTATACCAGCTCGAGTGCTATGTGAAGTGGCAAAGGAATTGTCAGTGCCCTTGACCATATTGTTTAATCTAAGTCTTAGCTCTGGGTTAATCCCGAGGGGATGAAAAGAGGGGAAAATAGTTCCATTGCATAAAGGAGGCTCCAATACTGCTATTGCAAATTACTGACCGATCAGCATATTAGGAGTCATTGTGAAACTATTTGAGAAGTTGGTCGAGCTAAATACATGAATGGAGATGGAAATACGATACTGTATGGGCAGCATGGTTTTGTGAAGGGTAGATAAACTTACATTTTATAATACAGTGATGGCTGAATTGGATAAGAGTAATGGGTTTACAGTGATACTGCTGGACTTTGTAAAGGCCTTTGACAGGATACCACATGGAAAACTGCAGCACATGGGGATGGATATAGGGTTGGTGAGATGGATAGGAGGGTGGTTGATGGAGAGATATCAGGGAGTAGTTTATTCAGGAGCAGAGTCCAAAAGAAGGTCTGTGACTAGTGGTGTGCCACAGGGTCCTGTTCTTGGACAACTGCTATTTAATTTGTTCATTAATGATATAGGAAAGGATTTGACAGGAACCGTTCAGTTATTTGACAATGATGCAAAGTTGGGTAGAGCAATAGTGAATGCACATGATGTCAAAATTTGCAGGATGATTTGGATAGATTGGAAGACTGGGCTAAGGAGAATGGATGCAGTTTAATGCAACAAAGTAAGGCTATGCATTTTGGGGTGAAAAGATTATCAGCAGTATATCACATTGGTGGAACCATACTCCAGGAAATTGACAAATCCAGAGACTTGGGAGTGTTAGTGTATAGGGAGTTAAAGTTTATTGGGGGGGGGCACACAGCAAAAGTGGATAAATCAGCTCGTCAGATCACTTGGTTACCAAACAATACTTTCACAAGCAGAGACAAGCAGGTTATTGTTCCTCTTTATTGAGCCTCGATAAGATGCCAACTTGATTACTGTGCACAGATCTGGGCACCTGGGTTTCTTGGTGATGGGGAGGAGGTAGAGAGGATCCAGAGGCAAGTGACCAAGATGGTAGTAGGTCTATGGAATGAACCTTACGAGAACAGATTGAATATTTGTGGGTTACAGAAACTGGTTGATAGGCAGAAAAGGGGTGACATGATTGAGACATTCAAATTACTGAGGGATTTTTACAAGATTAATTCAGAAGAAAATTTTCAGAACAAGTGTGGTGGTGGGAGAACTAGGGGCCCTCCATGGAAACTGAGCAAGAGTGTAGTTAGCAAGGATGTTAGAACTAGGTTTTCTACTTGGAGAGTGGTGAATGAGTGGGATAAGCTGCCAGAGAGAAAATTCCCAATTAAAGTCTCTTAGATATAATGCTGTATAAATGAAATTCAATGTAGCAATCTTGTTTGAGCTCTTGTTCACCATAATAATAGTCTGCTGGAATCTTTTAGTCTTTTCATCCCAAAGTTATTCACTTTGGGATGAAAGTTTACAAATGTGTGTGTTATGCTGATGATTAAGATGATACTAGGGACTTGGAAGACAGGAAGTCGAACTTTAGAGCGCATATTGCAAAAGTGGACAAAACAGTCAAAGGATGCTGAAAAGTACACTGACAAGTAGAGAATTTAAGGAGGTTATTATTTCACTTTATAAGGTTTTGCTGTGGCCACATGTGGACAACTGCACATATTTGGTTTTGGGTTTCTCATTGATGTGACAGTGTTGAAGAAGATTCACAGATGAGTGATCAGAATAGGCTCAGGTATGTAGGCTGAAAGTAGCACACTCTATGATGCTGGTAGGCAGCATTGGCTGTTGGTGGGAGATCTAGGAACTACTCTTTCCCATAATTTGGAAAGCTTCATACAATCATATATATTAAGGTTTAATTAGGTGAAGCATAAAAGTGGCCACATTTAATTCTCTGCAAGGTGTCCTAAGAAATGGCCTACTACTACTTCTCCTCATCTATCCATCTACACATTGGACATCATCAGATGCTGTATAGTAATTCCTTTCCTTGGTGATGTTCCACACCAATCCTCGCCAAGTGGTCCTGTTGTATGTTTTTCTGGACTCTTCAAGTCTGAAGATCAGTCCCCCCCCCAGACACACCATCCATCTTACTGAAGGTCTACCTTCAGGTAGACCTTCAGTAAGATGGATGGTGTGTTCTTCTTCCTCTTTTTCCAGGAACTTTACTTTCTATTGCTGTTTTGAGAAGTCCTCCTTCCATTCTTTCATTATGTCCAAAGTATTTCAGCATTCTTCTGTCAGTATCTTTAAGGGAACCTTAAAGTTCTGCTAATCTTTTCTAGCCCATCCATTTAGCCCACATTTCAGTATATGATATCCTCCACAGCCTTTTGTAACACCATATCTCAGAAGCAATCATCCTTTTCTAATCAGACTTCTTTAGGTTTCAAGTTTCACATACATAGGTCACTCTCGGAAAAACAGCTGTGCCCAGAATTCTCAAGTTTGTTTTTGTGGAGATAGATCCATCCTTCCCAATGGTTCTGACCAGTGGTGGCTCGTACATAAGCACTGTGACACTGCAGCACCCCCGAAAGTAAAAATGAAAAAATTAAATTTTGTTTGTGTTTATAAATAATAACAATGCTTACAACATTATATAAATTCAATGTAACATGTTAAAGGTTACAGCTTATGTTTTGATATTGATTGAATATTTAATAATTGGAATTGTTCGATTAATGCTTTAGATTACGACACAAATGCACTGCGATCTAATGCAGCGTTGGAATTATCACATTTGGCCAATTGGAGCTAGACTCGCCGATATTCGTTTGCACTTCTCATTGCATGTTACAAGTGATTCCAACACTGCTCGTTTGGGCAGTGTATTATATGCTTGTGCGCATTATTTTTGTGAGATACGAAACATTTATTCTCGTGGAAAGGCTCAGACGTTGGTTATGCATTTTTTACTAATTAATTTAAGGAAATTACAACGTCAACTAGGATATACATTAAAATAAATTTTAATACACTTCAGTATTTCGGCAACGTCACGTTGCCATTTTCAAGAAACTTAAGAACAAGACATGTGCATGCAGGCACAACAAACAGTAAGTGAGGAAGAAGCAGGAAGCTATTATTTCTCCTAAAGTCCTGATGGTGCCCCCTAGCAGGCAATGTTGGTATTCTTGGGCGATTGTGCTGAAGGGCTTCTGATGTAGGTTTCCCAAATTTGAGGTAGTCTCATGCAGCCAAATTTGTTGAGGTTTGGATCGTTTCTTAGGGCTGAAGCTGATTCCATGAAAAGCCTTTCACATTTGTATTGACTACGGTGTATTATCGTGGCTTTCTTCCACCGTATTCATATGGTGAGTGGTCGGTGTAATTTAGCGCTTGTGTAAAATTGGTGATTTTTGGTGTTTTTTGTGTGTGTTTTTCCTTAGAAAATTGGTTTTATAGTATATTAGAATGATTTTCGTGTTTTTAGAGTATTTTGTGTGTCTTTATAACATATTTTATTGGGGCTGTCGCCGCTAGAGGGATTCGCAGTGTATAGTGTTCGTGAAAGCTCCAGATAAGATAAGTATTATTTTTAGTCATCGTTGATAAATTTATTTAATATTGCGTAGTTTTGTTTGCCTTGCGTCTCTTAGTGCATCTTTTTGTGTGTTTTTGATGTGTTATAATTTGATAAAATACGTTGCAAGTAAGTATGGCTCCAGTATGAAGGAAAAATGACAGCCAGAAATGATGGTTCGCCATCTTTATCAAAGAACGGTAGTATAAAAGAGATGATTCAGTGTACTAGCTGTGAAATGTACGCTTTGCGGAGTGCGGTCGGAGTGCGGTCGGAGTGTGGTTAGATGATAATAAAGGAGTGAATGTGTGTAGAAAATGTAGGGAGAATGAGAAATTGAAGAGTATTTCGGATCATGAGTGTGATATTTTTGTCAAACTTCAGAAAGAAAATAGGGATATGACAAGAAACGGCGAGGTTGTACCAGAGAATTGTGAGAGTGTGAATGTAGAAAGTGTGAATGATAGTATTAATGGTTTTACTGAGAATAAAAAAGATGAGATAGACGCAATGAGTGAGATCGCATTGTTGAATGGTGCGATACAAAGGGCAAAACAGCAGCTAGAGCGTATGAGCAAAAGTTGACTGAATGAACCAGCCAATAATAAGAAGTATGACAGGAAAAATAGACGTATGAGTGTGAACATGAACAAAATGAAGGATAGAGTGCTGTATGGAGACTCGTTAGTACGAGGTGTGATAGTAGAGGATTTGACAAAATCGTACCAACCTGGTGTGACCATAAAGGATGTAACTGAGTCTATTAGAGAGCAAAAGGAAAGGGTGAAAGAAATGATTGTTGTGGCAGGTACGAATGATTTGAAAGGAGACAAAATGGAAATGATAGAAGACCTGAATGAATTGTTTGAGGTAGCAAAAGAAAAGAGTGAGAGAGTTATAATGATTAGTCTTTTGCCACGGTATGATAGTGAAATGTTTAAAAGGAGGGCCATAATTGTGAATGACTTTATGCACGGGTGTGGTGATGAGTGTGGTGTGGAATTTGTGGACATGTGGAGTGAGTTCAATGGGCGAAAGGATCTATATAAGATGGATGGCTTGCATTTGAATGGTTACGGTATAAGAAGACTTGAGAAAGTGTTGCTGAATGTGGTGGATGTGCAAATTCAGGGAAACTAGATTTATTAAGGGGGGGGGTAGATATACAGTCCTTAGGGAGGCAGTTGAATGTAAGAATGAATATAATATGCCCGAGCAAATAAGGACAACAAATCAGAGTGGGATAGTTAATATAAGGCATCAAGGTAGAGTTGGGGCTAATGAGGGTCTTAAATCCATGTACACTAATGCTAGGAGTATTAGGAACAAGAAGGAAGAGTTTTTGGCCATGGTTGGCACTTCCAGACCACAGGTTATTGGTATTAGTGAAACATGGCTGACTGTAGATGATATAGCTAGTGGGATTGAATGTGATGGGTATAGTGTGTTCAGGAATGACAGGGAGAATAAAATAGGGGAGGGGTGAGTATTGTTGATGATAGCTGATGAGCTGCAGCCAAGGAGAATAGAAGTTGAATTGCAGGATAGAGAAAAGAGCACATTTGAGGCCATTTAGTGTAAGATTGTGGCTAGCAGAACTAAATATACAATTGGATGCTGCTATAGACCAGGTGATGGAAAAGATGGTGGTGACAGTAGTATGCACAAGCAAATAGAAGAAATGAGTGGAAGGAGGGTGATTATTATGGGAGATTTCAACTATGGTCGCATTGATTGGAGGGAGGAGAGGACACATGGGAGGAAGGAATTGGATTTTATGCGGTTATTAAGGGATAACTATCTGCGACAGCATGTAATGGAAAATACTAGGGGTCAGAGAGTGCTTGACCTAGTAATTACATCTGAGGATTTGGCTGTAACAAATATGACCACATTGCCACCAATCGGTGAGAGTGATCATAGGGTCTTGACTTGGGAGGTGGAATTTTCAATTAAGACAGGGTACATGTGGAATTATCGGGCTGGAAAGTATGACAAGCTTAGGAGTTTGATTGGTTCAGTGCCATGGCATGTACAACTGCAAGGACTAGAAGTCAATAGTGCATGGGAGGTAGTTAAGAAGTGTTTGCATGAAGCAATGGCTGACTGTATACTTTGAGTCCGAATAATAAATCAACTAGGGGTTAAATGGATGAATAACACCATTAAGCTTGAGATGCAAAAAAAGAAACAACTATGGAGGGAATTTAAGGAGAAAGGTGACCGGCAGGCACACGAACGGTATAAAGCGCAGGCCAGAAGGGTAACGAGTGTAGTAAGAAAAGCAAAAAAGGATTACGAAAGAACATTGGCCATGAGGCTAAAGAGAATCCTAAACAGTTTTTTAGATATGTAGCAAGTAAAAGGAAAAATGTACATGGCAGAATGATTTTAAAGAATGCCAATTGTAGGGAGGTAACTTTATCAGTTGATATAGTTGAGTTACTGAGTGAGCCCTTTGCAAGAATATATCATCCAGGTGGTGACATTGCAGAAACGAATGTAAGAGTAGATTATACGGGAATTGTAGTGAATGAAGTGGAGGTGAGTAGTCTATTGCATAACCTCAATGTCAATACATCTATGGGATTGGATGGTATACCAGCTCGTGTTGTACGAGAAGCAGCTAAAGAATTGTCAGTACCCTTGACCATTTTGTTTAATATGAGTCTCGGGTCTGGTTTAGTCCCGAGGGGATGGAAAGAGGGTAAAATAGTTCCACTGCACAAAGGTGGTTCCAAGATTGCTGTTGTAAATTACCGACCAATAAGCATATCAGGAATCATTGTCAAGGTCTTAGAGAAATTAGTCAAGAAAAGAATACAGGATTGGATAGATGAAAATGGGATATTGTATGGGGGACAACATGGTTTTGTGAAGGGTAGATCATGCCTCAGTAACTTGCTCACATTTTATAACACAGTGATGGCTGAACTGGATAGGGGTAATGGGTTTACAATAATATTACTGGACCTTGCCAAGGCTTTTGATAGGATACCACATAGAACCCTAATCAGTAAACTGGAGCAGATGGGGATAGATATAGGGTTGGTGAGATGAATAGGAGGGTGGTTGAAGGAGAGATACCAGAGAGTGGTTTATTCAGGAGTGGAGTCTAAAAGACAGCTTGTGACTAGTGGAGTGCCACAAGGTTCTGTTTTTGGACCACTGCTTTTCAATTTGTTCATCAATGATATAGGAAAGGATTTGAGAGGAAGTGTTCACTTGTTTGCTGATGATGCAAAGTTGAGTAGAGCAATTATGAGTGCACAGGATGTCAAAATTTTACAGGATGATTTGGATAGTTTGGAGGACTGGGCTAAGAAAAATGGATGTCAATTTAATGAGCCAAAGTGTAAGGTTATGCACTTTGGGGTGAAAAAAATAGCAGCAGTATATCGCATCGGTGGAACCGTACTCCAGGAGATTGATGAGGCCAGGTATTTGGGAGTGTTAGTGGATAGGGAATTGAAATTTTGGGGACACATTGCAAAAGTGACTAAAACAGCTCACCAAATCACTTGGCTTCTGAAAAATACTTTAACATGCAGAGTAAAACAAGTTGTTGTTCCTCTGTATCGAGCCTTGATAAGACCCCATCTGGACTACTGTGCCCAGTTATGGGCACCAGGGTTTCTTCGTGATGGGGAGGAAGTGGAGAGGATCCAGAGACGAGTGACCAAGATGATAGCAGGTCTGTGGAATGAACCTTATGAGAATAGGGTGAAGATTTGTGGGTTGCAGAAATTGGTCGATAGGCGAAGGAGGGGTGATATGATTGAGACATTCAAATTACTGAAGGGTTTCTATAAGATTGATCCAGAAGATATTTTTGAAAATATGACTGGTGGTGGGAGGACTAGGGGCCATGAATGGAAGCTGGGCAAGAGCGTGGTTGACAAGGGTGTTAGAGCTAGGTTTTTTACTTGGAGAGTAGTGAATGAGTGGAATAATCTTCCAGAGTCTGTTGTGGGTGCTACGACCGTGAATGAGTTCAAGGCAAGGTATGATAGATACTGTGTGAATATCGAATAGTTGTTTTTGACATGATGTTAGGGCCTCCCTCGATGAGTCTGTCAACTCCTTGGAGTTGCCCGGAACAATAATAATAATAATAATAATAATAATAATAATAATTCTATGGCAGGTATCCATCGCATGGTCAGCAAGACCAGAGTGGCTGTATTGGTGAAACTGGATGTAGTCCTTGTGTTCTGAAATTCTGATATTTGCTGTCCTGCCTGTTTGGCCAGGTATTTCCTAACTGTGTCAAATTCAAGCACCGTTTCTCTTTGCAAAAGGCTCTTCGTATTTATAACCATGCCAGCCAAGCTTTGCTCAGAGAACAAATTGCCACGACTCGCTGTTTCCTGAATGATACTAACTTAGCTATCCAGGCACTCGAAGATGACCTTTCAAGCACCTTACGCCATGAAATTTGGTCTATTTTATACGACATCTCGTGCACTGCAGCAGAGAAAGAATTTAAAAAAGTACGAGATCGACACATCAAAAAATTTGAAAATTTAAAAAAGAACTCGATCTCGAAACTACAACTTCCTACCGAAATGGTAATCAACCTTTCGTCATTTAGTGTGAAACCTGAAGCATTCAAAGCCCTTGCACAAGGCCACAACTTCGCCATTGCGCCCAGAAGAATACCTGCTGAAGATATTATGATATGAATTGAACGCAGGATACGACACCTTCCAGACCACGTCGCCAGCGATATTACACTGGATGTGGCTTGTGTTCTGACCAAAGCTAAACCACTAAAAGCCAACATGCCCAGTCAGGAAATTAAATCTCTACTAGAATTAAAGAAAAACAAGAAAATAATAATCACCAAAGCTGATAAAGGAAATGCCACAGTATTGTTTAACCTAAAGGATTACACAGGTAAGCTGAAAGCTCTATTGTTAGATCGGTCTACTTACCTCCCTATCGAGTACAACTCCACCAACTCACAAATTAGAAAACTCCACAGGCTCCTTAAAAAGGTCACTTTTGGCCTGTGGAAATCACTAACAAATTAAAACCATTCAACTCCATAACCCCCCCCCCCCCGTATTTGTAGACTCCCAAAAATACATAAGGAAAATGTGCCATTACGTCCCATAGTGGATGGCATTGATTCCCCCCACATACAAACTAACTAAACATTTGGCCAAAGCTCTCTCACACTATACTGGCAACACACCTTCACACATAAAAAAACTCAGCCCACTTCAAAGCCGGCATAGAAAACTTTACACTCAAACACACTGGCATAAGGGTCAGTTTTGATGTCTCCTCCTTATTCACAAATGTCCCACTCAAAGAATCCTTAGAGCTAATCCAAGTTAAATTTTCTCCCAGTGTCACAGCCCTATTTCTGTTCACAATGAACTCAGGCTATT
Source organism: Typopeltis vanoorti (assembly GCF_054136105.1). Taxonomy (NCBI): domain Eukaryota; kingdom Metazoa; phylum Arthropoda; class Arachnida; order Uropygi; family Thelyphonidae; genus Typopeltis; species Typopeltis vanoorti. The sequence goes on from NC_143555.1 coordinate 71,152,736, forward strand.
TTGTTTGGCAAGGAAAATTTTACAAACAAATAGAGGGGCAGCCATGGGTTCTCCACTCTCCCCACCCTTGGCCAACTTTTATATCGAGACTTCTGAAGAGAAAGCCTCAAATTCTTCCCCACAAAAACCAACCATTTGGCTTCGCTATGTTGATGATGTGTTTGCTATTTGGCCACATGGCTCCGATGCACTTCTCTCCTTCCTAACACACTTAAACAACCAACACCCCAGAATCAAATTCACCCTAGAAGAAGAAAAAAACAACTGCCTTCCTTTCTTAGACACACTAGTCACCTGCCAGCCTGATGGAACCTTGGTTTTCTCAGTCTATAGAAAAACCCACCCATACAGGCAGATACATTCACCAACAAACCCACCACCCCTCCTTGCAACAATATGGAGTCATTAAGACACTACACAACAGGGCTAAACTTATCTTATGCTGAAATATTGAAGTATATTAAAATTTATTTTAATGTATATCCTAGTTGACGTTGTAATTTCCTTAAATTAATTAGTAAGAAACTTTTATTATTGGGGCATGTTTGTGGTGAACTAGTTTTTGTAAATCTTATTTTATTTTGTTAAAATAACATATAATTATTTATTTATTATAGATACAAGGCTGAATTATGACGAGTGTCACTATTGAAAATATGAAAAGAATTATATTTTTTCAATTATCGTTACACAAAACAAATGCACTGCGATCTAATGCAGTGTCAGAATTATCGCACCAATTGCAGCTAGACTCGCAGATATTCGTTTACGCTTGTCATTGCATGTTACAAGTGATTCTGACACTGCTCGTTTGGCCAGTGTCACTTACAGATAAATTGTAGAGGGTGAAATATTTTTAATAAAGCAATTTCTTAATATGTAAATTTATTTATTAATAAATTGATTACTGATTGGGAAAAAAATAATTTTTTTATTTTTTTTTGTATATGCAGCACCCTCTCTTAAAATTTTCACCAGTCGCCACTGGTACTGACTGATGACAGTTGTGGCAGTGGGTATATTTTCTATATTTTTCAAGACAGATGTCATAAGATCTTCCAGATTGTCAATATGAAGTTGCCAGGAACCTTGTATTAACTGTGGAATAAAGAGAGAGAAAGGACTTTCTCTTTAGAACAGATAGGCAACCATCTTCATGTGGGATTTGAAAGTAACATGGAGATTATATTTATTTAAAGTTATAGCCTTTTTTTTTTTCTGAGATGCCCAAATACAGGAAGGAGAAATAACATTATAGTAATCTGTATGTTAAGAGCTGTTAGAAGGAGGTAGGAACAAGTATTTTGTTAATAGTGATAGTGAACTACATTCTGGGCTGCTAATTGTTGAGTTGCAGGAGGAATGAGTGAATGAGTCTAAGCCATGTGGCCGAATGGCCACATGGCTTAGACTCATTTTTTATGCAAAGAAATTCATTGTTTATGGAAAGAAAGGCTTAAGTGTTATTTATTATCCATGATAAAGCTTAATGGTATAACTTTAACAATAACACAAAGAATAAAAAAATATATATATCTATATTAAACTCACTAATATTTCACTGGTTTTCTACCCAGCATCATCAGAGCACAATAACCACATAAACACATCAGGTATCAGTTACAATTTTAAATTGTTTCTACAATTACTTGGTTTAGTGTGGTGTGCCTGTCACAGTATCATTGTTACTGTGATGATACTGAGTAGAAGACCAGCAAAGTATTAGCAACTCACTAATATTTCACAGGTTTTCTCTATAATAATATATATATATATATATAAAATGTATTTTTTCTTCTTGATGTTAGTTATACCATTAAATTTATTATTATTATTCAGGCCTCCATGGAGTCAAGAGACTCATCGTGGGAGGACCTTCCTAGTCTATCATACCACTCCTTGAACTCATTGACCATTCTTGCTCTCACCACTCTATCAGGCAATGCATTCCATGGTCCAACCACCCTCCATGCAAAGAAACCACTCCTCACCTCTCTTGCTCACAGCTTCTCTTTCGTAACTTCCAGGGATGGCCCCCTTGTCATCTCTCCTTCCTGTTGTTCCACCAAGTGAAAGAACTCCCCAGTGCCAACCCTGTAACTGCCTCTCAACAGTTTAAAAGTCTCAATCATATCACCTCTCCTTCTTCTATCCACCAAACTCTGCAGTCCACATTCCTTCAGCCGGTCCTCACAGCTAACATTGTACAGTCCTGAAACCATCTTTGTTATCTGCCTCTGTACCCTTTCCACAGTTAATTTATCCCCTTCAAATTGTGCAGGTCAGCATCCTTCTCAGTATTGCAGCAAATCCTCTGGGTTACCTTCACCACCTTTGCAGTATGCTCCCTGAATTTCAGTTTTTTTATCAATCATCACACCCAGATCTCTTGTCTCCCCTACTTCCTCCAGTACAGCTCCTCCAATTGAGTATGCAGTCTCCCATTGATGTATCTCAAACTTCAAGACTTTACATTTTGCTGCATTAAACCGACATCCCCATTCATTTGCCCAACTGTCTGGCTTATTCAAATCCTCTTGCAGGTCTGCCACATCTGCACTATTACTAATAACCCTGCCCAGCTTCACATCATCTGTAAACAACTGAATATCCCCTTGCAGTCCATTGACAATATCATTGATATAAAGGTTAAACAATACAGGTCCCAATACTGAGCCTTGTGGAACTCCACTTGTAACCTTCTGCCTCCTTGCCCCACTATACACAACTCTCTGATACCTATCATCTAAACTCATGTGCTGCAACTTAAATATCAGCTTATCATGTAGCACTCTGTCAAATGCCTTTGCAAAATCCAAAAAAAAAAAAAGCAGTATATGCCTTTCCCTCATCAACTGCTCTTGTCACTTTATTATAAAAGGCAATCATATTACTAAAGCAAGAGCACCCCTTAACAAATCCACTCTGCCTCTCACAGATAACATTACCCTCATCTGCCCAGCGCTGTATATTGTCCCTCACTAATTTCTCCAAGACCTTAACAACTACTGATGATACAAACTGGCCTATAATTAGGCACTTCCAGTCTGCTACTGCCTTTATGCAATGGCACTATCTTACCTTCCTTTCATTCCCTGGGTACCTTTCCTGTAGCCAGGTTTAAGAATGATAGTATAAATCAAGAGAATGGTTTTTTGAAAGGTTCCATGTAAAAATTGGCTAGGAGAGCAGATGAGCATACTCCTTTACTCTCTGTTTGGATGTGGTGCCCTTTCAAATGAATAATTGGCACAGCTGTTCAGATCAGCAATTTTTTTGGGGAGGAACATTTTTAAATAATGCTAAGATGTCAGAAATGGGGAAATACTAGTAATAAAAAAATGATATCAAACTTGTTATATCAGTACTGGTTAAAACTAAATTGTGAATTAAAGATTTAAAGTGGGTAGAAAAGATGAAGTAACTGCTTGGCTAATTTAAAGAAGGGGGAGAGTCAGTAGTATCCACTGTGAGTCATAGAACATTATTATGTCCCACCTCCATGGAGCCCAAGGACTCATTATTATAGGATGCTCACACCATGCAATCTGAGACCATCTGTGTTACTTAATCCACCATCTACACATTATGTAATCATCTATATACCACTACTACAGCCCACTAATAGTATTTTTATCTGTTAAATAATTGCATGTATTTGCTGATTGATCTGCCTCTGAGTACAATATAAATCTCAAGTTTCTGGGAGATAAACTCTGCTACCAGCATATGAGATTAGCTAACTCAAATTTAGTGGAAAAAAGTCCATATAGTGATCATCTGCATCGTGATGAGAATCAAATACAAGCTTTTTCCAAATAAAAATTGCACTGTTCCATCATTCCTTCAAGTGTACTATGGAGGTTCTCATTTAGGTTTAAGAATTGTGGGTAATCTGTGTGCCCATGAAGAACAGAGAGTAAAATATTTTATCATTATTTATTCATTTTTATTTAATTAATTTATTTTTTAATCTGTGCAACTTTTACAGTTGTTCCTTTGGACTCTAATATTGTAATCCTCTGAACTCAGCTGTTGCTGAGACACAAGCCAGTAAGCACATGCTTCATGTTTTGAATATAGTTACCAGTTTGCTCCCTGATGATATTGTATGAAAGATATTAGAGTTTTTGAATAAAATTCTATATTTTCTACATGTGTAACCATATTAAGTATCTAAAAAGTATGAGTGTTTTTTTTTTTTTTTTTTAAGTTAAGCTAGGGGGAGAGGATTTTGAAGTAACATTAAAAAGAATAATGTATTTTCCTGGGAGTAAGAGGGACTGTAATCTAAACATTTGTAAATAGTGAATCTCTGAGCAAGACATTCCTTTTGTGACTATATTTGCTAGCATTGAGAACATAACTCATGTGGGAATGTACTAGCTGTAGTGATTCCATTTGAAGAAATTAGACTGAAGGCAGTTCTTGAAAAGCCTTGTGCCATCTGATGAGACGAGGTCCTCAATAAGGCTCAATACTTGATTGTATCATTTATGTAGCAATTTCAGGACTCAGCACAGTTTGTTTTGGACAAATTACTCCAAGTTCTTGATGAAGAAATCTGAGTGGCTAGTGTGGTTCTTAAGTAAACTTACAATATATTCATACAAAAGGTAAGTGGGTAAGCTTATGTCATCAACTAAGAGTTTCAAAGGGATGCCAGTTTTGTGGATTTTTGTTAAGCCATACAATCTACACATACGGGCCACTGAATTGGAAACCTTATGTAGTGTATATGCAAAATACATGCTTTGTTACACATGCATCACCACATGTTCTAGGCAACTATTTAAGAATGCTGCCAGTCAGTAATCATCATAGTATTGATCACAATGGGAAAAACAAAGGACCTTTCGGAGTTTGATAAAAGGCTTATTGTAGGTGGAGCATGATTGGAGCATGATTTTTAAAACAGCAGAACTGACTGCTTCCTCAAGAGGTGAAATATTCCAGGTGTGGGCTATTTTTCAGTGGAAACATAACCCACATTGCTTGTCCAAGAGGCATAACTTTGGTCCTAAGACAGACTGTCCAGAATGAGATACCATCGTCTGAGAAGACTTGTTATGGACAAAAAGAAGTTCCTGTGTTGCAGCAATTGACTGAAGCATTTAATGAAGGCTGTTCCCAACCCATATCTCACCAGCCTGTATGCAGGGAATTAAAGAGAATCAGTATTGGCAGTCACATGCCTGTGCAGGAAAAAACTGATTTCTGAAAAGAGCCAGAAAGTTTTTCTACAGTGGTCAGGAACACTGTGACTGGAAAACCAGAAAAAAAGTTATGTGGTTCGATGAGTCATGGTACACCTTTTCTGTATCAATGGTAGGCAGAGTTTGGTGGGATCCTCATGAAGCAATGAATCCCATGTGGTTCATTGGGTTTTTATTGATCATTAACAAATAAAAACCATATAAAGAATACTGCCTAGTTTCTCCATAAGAGGTGGGGGGCTTTTTTACGGTGATTAAACATAAAGATGATAAGAGAAATACAAACTTGCATAAAAAAAAAAAAAAAAAACTTAAAACAACCTTTACAATATTAATAATCAAAGCATCAGCAGCCAGTGAAGTGTACCACACATCATCTGTTTTCTAGCATCGATTAGATGAAAAGATGAAGTAAGGTTTGTTAAGCAATGTAATTTTTTCCACACATTTTTTCAAGAATAAAATGTCTGGACAATAAAATAAAATGCCCAATATTTCTAGCTTACTATTGAATGTGTTTGCAAGGTTGGATGTAATCTCTCTCCTTCTACAAATGTTTATTCCAAGCAGATGAAGTTTTGAGCCTTATCAAGAACATTTTAATTTAATGTCTAGACTGTATGGCTCACTAAATAAACCATAAGACTGGCATCCCTTAAACACCTGTAGTTGATGGCATAAGCTCACCTATATAACTTTTATCCAAACATCTTCCATGTTTATTTAAGAACCATAGCAACTTGGATTCCTTCATCAAGAACTTAGCACTTTTTGTCAGAAAACTATGTAATATTTCCATTTCGTCATTGTACATCCTTTCAAGAGTGATATAGTCTCTCTCTCTCTTCACACAACTGTTCCAGTAGAGCATTTGTATAAAGAGATGAAAGATTATGGAGTTTGTAAACATGAAATATTATGTTTATAGAGGTGATCATAGAATGAACACCTCTATAAACAAGCTTTTGGTCTGACCATGGGAAGTCCCTAGTTATGCCACATACTAGTGGCTATGTGGCATAAGAAGCCACATGCTAATGGCTTCTTCTGGGTTAAGAAGAACAAACAAATATACAATAAGAGATGAACCATTACATAACTAAAAGCCGAATGTGTAGAAACCGTTACACAAAAATAAAAAACAGAAACATGTGGAGCATGGAAGCTGGCACTGGTCAATCATTGTTCAGCAGGTTTGCATGATAGTTGGCAGAAAGTTAAAGTCTTATGTGTTGAAAGATCAAATAAGTGACTTCAAAATGTCACATAATATCATTCCTTTCTGTTGAGAGTGCCTTGTGAGTGGATTACCATCATGCCTCTTTGATTTTGCGGGTGCTGAAGTTGTCTTCTATGTAAGGCATGGAGCTTTTCTCCCATTCAATATTATGGTGAGTGTGGGAGAGATGGAACGCCAGGCCTGAACTGTCTTCTCTGTTGTTATTGATGTCTCCAACATGCTCCTTTTGCCTGATTTCCAAACTTCTAGGTGTTTGTCCTGTGTAAGAAAAGCCATAAGAACACGGAATATTGTAAACTCCAGGATGTTTGTTAAAGGGATTGTGGTCCTTAGGCAAATATCACAGAGCTCGTGCAGTCATAATGGATTTGAAAACTAAGGGAAGGGATGCAAGATCTTTCTTCTAAGTGAACAGACAAGTAGTTTTGGTGGCAGTGAAGTCTATAAGTTTTTTTGAGATATAAGATATTTGCCATTAATGGCAAATATCTCGGCATCCCTGCATGTTTGCTTGGTGGAACTGGAGAAGGGAAGCCAATTTGCATTGTGGATGTTGAACTGCTATAGCTCAGTCGGTATAGACGAAGCCCTTTGGTCAGAAAGACTTGGGTTTGATTCCCATGAATGAAGTGAGGAACTTTTATCTGGTCTATTTCAACTAAAGGTGAGTTTGTTGGTACATATATTGCTGTTTAGTCCATGCATGTTCATGAACTAAAAAGGGAAACTTTTTTTTTTTTTTTTTGTTAAGAATTAATGTTGTCAATTTTTTTGTTGGTTTTTTTAAATTATTTTTTGTGGGAGAATTTTTATGATCCTCAGTAAAATCATGTATCATTGAGTTACAATCCATTAAATGTGAGGAGAAAGAGATAATGAGGAATAGGGGCATGCAACAAGAGGTGACTGACTTGCAAATGTATCACCCATGCAGAAGGAACCCAATCTCCTGTCTACATGTGGCCTCAGCAATTCCCCCATGCAACCATCATATATGGTCTCCCCAGTCATGGGGGAGACCATACATAAGTAAGTGACAGCAGGATCTGGCACTAGTTTATTGGGAAGCCTCTAGATTTGTTACTATCCAGTTTGGTCCCATGCAGTATCAAACAACTGGCCTGCAGAACTGCCATACTGCTGAACCAATGGAGGGGGGGGAAGCAGGTCTGGGCCCCTACAGTGTGATTGGCATGCTGCTGAGAACATCACTCACACTGCATATGGGAAGGGAAGAAACCAAACCCTTCCTCTAGTGACCAAACACAGCTGCAAGTTACTTCAGGCCCCATGTAAGCATGGCGAGGGTATTTCACTAGGTGTTGAAAGACATATACTACCTGGAGGTCTAGTTGACATTTCCTCCAACTAAGAAAGATATGCTTTTGTGGAAGCAGTATTCACTGCAGTATGATGATTCATTTTACATGCTTGAAAATTTATCAATGTTTTTAATCATAAATTTTGATAATGGGGCTGTTGTGGTGTATGTAAGTGATTATGGGTTAGTTTTGTTTATGTGTCTTTACTTCCCCAAAAATATTGGGACGGCATATAGTGGAGGGATTGATTTTTTTTTTTTTTCTGGTATATATATTTGTCTTTGTGCACTACAAGGCATTTTAATTTTATTGTATCATATTGATAGTGGCATTTACTGTTATGAATTTATCATCAATGACACTGAAAATTTTACTGCTGCAGTTAAGTTTGTCAGTGATGAATGTAATGCCATATGTATGTCATCTTTACTAATAAATAACGTTAGGGTTATTTTAAAATTTTTGTAGTTTTAATAATGTAGAGGAAAGTTTGGTTTTGAAGTTATTTTGTTATTAATGATTTTTTTTATAAACATTTTTATTGCAGTCATTTATAAGATCACCTTCTTTCCCCACTAAGGTTGGTTCTTTTTTGTCTTACTATTAAAAAATTGGTGCTATGTGAAACTAATGTTCAGAAATCCAAATCATTATGACAGAGACCTTTGTTTTTTGGGGGGAGAGGGGAGGAAGAGCTCTAGGTGTAGGAAATTATGCATCATGTAGAGCATGAGAGGAGGAGGAAAACAGACCAACTTGGAAATTGTATAAAGTTTAGGAGTAAATTTTTTACAAGGAGATTGGTGAGTGTGTGAAAAGAATTGCTAGCCTGTGCTCTGCAAATAAATTTAATGTTCAGTATATGTTGCTGGTTGAATGGCACCTATTACAAGCCTGTTAACTTCATGGAGATCATTTAATAAGTATAACTTTTATTTTTATAGGAGGTGGTTGGAATACAGCAGAACCTCAGAAAGTTCAGATAGGTAGTGCTGCTGCTCCAGTGACCAAGATGCTAGCAGTAGCTGGAAAGTTATGGTGTGGGTGTCAGAACTGCATTAATGTTCTTAATACTGGCACACTGCTTGTTGAGGTAAGTCCAATGCTTATTTTTTAGTGTGTGTGTGGGGGGGCGGATTTTGTTGATAGTATTATTTCAGGCATCTGTGGAGTCACAAGACTCATCATAGTGAGTTCATCACTATTATCTACAGTGCCTTCCATGCAAAAAGATTTGTGTCTTGTAACACTATTCTGAGCACTGATGAAACTTTCAGGAATGATCTCGTGGCTTTTTCAATCCTTTGGTGTAACATCTGATCCTAATGCTTCAGTTAGAATCTCTGTTACTAATGGCTTGCAAAAAGTTAAGCAAGTTTGAGCACGGTTAGTAGTTGGAAGGGATTCAATCATTCGATGCTGTTGGCACACTCTCCCTCGATGAGTCTTTGGACTCACTGGAGGTGTCACATAATAATAATAATAATCCACATGAGCACACATAGTTGCAACAAAACCTCCTATCATTCGTAATCAGGAATTAATAAGTTTCTTATCCATAATATATTCCATTGTTACACTGAACTGATATGGTTAAACTTCATGACTATATCACTCACTGATTCTGTGCTCATCGTATTTCAGTAAAGAAATACCGTGAGTAGACATTTTAACTAAAATTATAATAATGGAATTAACGCACAGAAAATATTATTTATTAGTAGAATTTTTGCCTGGGTATCACAGGTATCTTCAGTACATATAAAAAGCTAATTAAACAATAACTGACAATTCCAAAAGGTGCCACCTAAGTAGCTAATGTGAGATAACTAAAAAAAAAGTCATTAAATTTCCTAACTTATTTTAAAAAAGAAAATAGATAAATTATATATATACAATTAAAGGGTTAGGAAAAATTAGCTGATTTAAAAAGTACTATCTCCCACAAAGGGGATAGACGTAGACCATTGGATCTATTTAAGTTAGGAGAGAGTGAAGTAAAGTTTCACATATTTCTTTATAAAGCCATTCCATGAGGAACTGAGTTTTGTGAAGGACTCTTGTCTTATTCCAGTGAACTCTATGTCTAGTGTTGATAGCATGGTTTGCAAGTTTTGAACCAGACTGTTCAGGTTAAAGGTATTGAATATAAGACTTGTGTTCTTCTAACTGAATAAAAGCAGGTCTTCTTGTTTATCCGAAATAAGATAACCCACAAGAGCAAGGAATCTGGTAGGGATGTGGAAGCTTGTCCTTTGGAGAAGTGAGAAAGGTGGAGATTTTTCTGATGGGTCAAAAGGCAACAAAAATATTTAGTGGTTTTAAAACTTTTGCTATGCATTCACTAATGCCTTGCACATAAGGGATAGGAAATATGCATTATTTCTTCTGTATTTGAAGAGAAAAATATATCAAACCTACTCAAAGCGCTTTTGATGAAAGAATTCTTATATCCATTAGATAAAAAAGAGGAAATAATATACAGTAAAATCTCTCGTAACCTGCACCCAATTAACCAGCAATACCAAAACAACGGCACTTTTGAAGGTCTAAATTTAGGCCTATGAGATAAGAAAAATATGCAATGAACTTTGAAGGTAGCGTCCAAGATTTTCAGAAACAGTTCATATCGAAAGATGCCATATTTACTTTGTCTCTTGCCTGGAAGAATGTAAAGAACATTACGTTGCTGTTGGCATAAATTGTGGGTAATGATTGTGTTTGAAGATGACGAATCAATGGACGAAGGTATTTGTGTTTTTAAAACACGTCCTATGTCCAACATTTTGGACTTCACTAACCTTCTCTGAATGTTAGTGAAGAAGAGGTGCAGGCTTGGGTGGATGTAGACCATTTTGTTTCCGTCACTCTCTCTGACAATGAAATAATCGAACATACTGGTAAAGGAGAAAGATGAGGAGGATGAAGATGAGGACGACAGCACGCAGACCAAAAAAGTTACGTGGAAGGAAGCTGACGAAGTTTTGCAGACTTTCATAAGATTTGCCGAGCAATGTTCATCTATGTCAGCACATGATGTTATGAAATTTCATTGCATACACAGTGAATTTTTAAAGTTCCGACGACAATCTTGTAAGCAGGAAGACATTAGAAGTTTTTAAATGCTGTTTAAATTTGATTTTGTGAAATATAAAATGATGTGTATGTGTTTTAACTTTTAAAAATTCCACATGATTTTTATTGTTATTTTATTTAATTATGGCCGGGAGATCGAAAAACATGACTAACAATCTTTGCATGCTGCGATTTCTACAGATAGCATCACAAAACCTGAACAGGTACGGTCTTGAAACATATATTCAATTATCCAGCAAAATCTTGTATCCGAAATCGGCGAAGTCCCTTTGTTACTAGTTAAGAGAGATTCTACTGTATTGCAATTCTTTCTGTAATAGTTCATCTGAAGAACAAAAGGAGTGGGCCTGATGAACCAGTGTTTTAATGGTTATCGCCTTTTAGTGATGACATTCAGCATAGATATAATGGCCTGTATGAGTCTTCTTCCTATCAACTGAGAAATGTAGGTTACCATCTGGTTGGCAAAGAATTAAAAGATCTTTTTTAGATCTTTTAATTCTTAGCCTTTTTGGCTAACTGCTTATTTACTTCTACTTCTAGGGTGAACTGGATCTTTGGATGAAGTGCATTTAATTTAGAGAGGAAACTGTTGTAATTCATCAGAAGAGCCATTCCAGATAGCAAAAATGTCATCTACATATCTGAACCAATGAGTAAGCCTAGGTGAAATGTTGTCAAAAATACACTGTTCAAAGTGCTCCATAAAGAAGTGGCAATAGCAGGAGAAATAGGATTGCCCATTGCTGTTCCTTCGATTTGTTGATATAATTTGTTTTTAAAGGAAAAATAACCAGAATTTTTTTACAAAATCAAATATTTTACCAATGTCTGAAGGAAATTCTTGTTGCAGGAATTCAATGCTGTCTGATAAAGGAACATTAGTAAATAATTAAACAAATCTAAACTAATCATAATATCTGAAGTGTCCAAATGAAGATCTGAAATTTTATTTTTGAAATCCAAAGTATTTTTTATACAAGTAGCAGTTCTTCTAGTTGAAGAAGTGAGTAAATTTGATAAAAAAAAAAAACTGAAACAGCTAATGTAGTACAAGAGAAAACAAGTTAAAGGACTGAAACCAAAAATTTTGAGTTCATGGCAAGTACTCCTAATTGCAATCCCAGTAATATCGATATTAGTAACAATGAGGGTGAACTGTTTAACATCTTGCTCTTCAAAAAAATTAAGTGATGAACTTGAAATGATATCAAAAGACTGAAAATCATAATGAAAAAGTCCAACTGGCAAGACCAAAAAGTGATTTCATTTTTCCGTGCAGCTCATTACACTTGGAAACTAAGCAATAGAGAACATATTAATCAGTCATGGTTAGTTTATTCTAAAGAAAAAGATTCTGTAATTTGTTTCTGTTGTAAGTTGTTTTCCAGTAATAAAATTTCACTCACTGCTGATGGATATAACGATTGGGGGCATTTATATCTGTATCTTAATGAACATGAAAAATTTAAAAACCACTTGAAGTCTGATAAGAAATGGGTTAAGTTGTCATCTAGGCTTAAATTAGAACAGATGACTGATGCAATGCAACAAAAATTATTAAATGCAGAGCCTCTGCACTAGAGGAGCTTAATAGCATGCCTAATTGCCATTGTTCAATTTTTAGCTGAACAATGTTTGCCCTTTCGAGGAGCATCTGATAAGTTGTATGTTCATAATAACGGCAATTTTTTGAAGCTTGTTGAATTAATTGCTATGTCTGAACATTTACTGAGAGTATCTCGTGGATCAGCCCAACATTATCTTGGGAAAAACATCCAAAATGAATTGATTTCTCTCCTCTCTGGGGCCATAAAAAGGAAAATAATTTCTATAGTGCAGAATGCTAAATATTACAGCATAGTTGCAGACTGTACTCCTGATGTAAGTCATATTGAACAATTAACACTAATTGTAAGATTTGTTAATATGGATCCAGGTGATATCAATATCCATGGGCACTTTGTTGGTTTCATTCCTGTAGAAGCCACTACAGGCTCAGTGTTAACTGAGCCTGTTAAAAATTATCAGATATGAATATTCCTATTGCAACATGCATGGCCAGGGTTACAACAATGGATCAAACATGAAAGGAAAACATTCAGGAGTTCAAGAACACATTAGGGATTTGAACTCGAAAACTTTTATTATTATTATTATTCAGGCCTCATGGAGTCGAAAGACTCATCGTGGGAGATCCTTCCTAAGAACATAAAGTCTGTCAAGACTCATCGAGGGAAGATTCCCCCCCCCCCCCCCCCCAAGAAACACAAAGTCTATCATACCACTCCTTAAACTCATTGACCGTTCTTGCTCTCACCACTCCATCAGGCAATGCATTCCACGGTTCAACCACCCTCCATGCAAAGAAACCACTCCTCACCCTCTTGCTCACAGTTTCCTTTCGTAACTTCCAGGGATGGCCTCTTGTCATCACTCCTTCCCGCTGTTCAACCAAGCGAAAGAACTCCCCAGTGTCAACCCTATAACCACCTCTCAACAGTTTAAAAGTCTCAATCATATCACCTCTCCTTCTTCTACCCACCAAACTCTGCAGTCCACATTCCCTCAGCCAATTCTCGTAACTATCCTTGTACAGTCCTGAAACCATCTTTGTCATCCGTCTTTGTATCCTTTCCACAGTTAATTTATCCCCTTCAAATCCTGGAGACCAAATCTGAGAACAATAGTCCAAGTGTGGGCTGATCAGAGACATACAACGGAATGATAATCCTCTTATCTCTGCAGGTCAGTGTCCTTCTCATAATTGCAGCAATCCTCTGTGTTACCTTCACCACCTTTGCAATATGTCCCCTAAACTTCAGGTTTCTATCAACCATCAACCCGAGATCTCTTGTCTCCTCTACTTCCTCCAGCATAACTCCTCCCATAGAGTATGCTGCATCCCATCGATGTTTCCCAAACCTCAAGACCTTGCATTTTGCTGCATTAAACTGATACCCCCATTCATTTTCCCATCTATCTAGCTTATTCAAATCCTCTTGCCAGGCTACCACATCTGCACTATTACTAATAATCCTTCCTAGCTTCGCATCATCCGCAAACAACTGAATATCACCTTGTAATCCACTGGCAATGTCATTGATATAAAGGTTAAACAATATAGGTACTGAGCCCTGTGGGACCCCACTTGTAACCCTCTGCCTCCTTGAAACTTTATATCTTGCTCTTCTCATTCTCTGAACTTAGTTATCAATAATGATGCTATGCCATCTAGTGAAGGGATTTCATTCTTTGAAACAGTTCAGAAATTGTATTTTTTTCTCGGCATCAACACTGCATTGGGGGAATCCTTAAAAACCATATTACAACTCTAACTCCCAAGCAACTAATACCACCCACTGGGAATCTAGAATCAAAGCCATGCATCCTTTAAGACAGTGGTTCTCAAACTTTTTACCTCGCCCCACCTGACAAGAGAAAACACTGTCAGCCTCCCCCCCCGCAGGTTTTATTTATCAAAATAGAAGGCATACTAAGTTTGACATTTTATTCAGTTTATTTTGTGTTTTCTACATACTGTTTAATAGTTTTTGACACAAAATAATTAAAGTATCACAATATTAGGCCTACAATAAAAATTAGTTTTTAACACTTGCAATTAACAAAAATATGTATTGAAATGAAACAATATTTAACTAACAAGTATTTGATTTTTCTCTGTAAAAATAATCAAACATTTAAATGTCAAAGTCTAATGTGATGGATGGGCCTGCTTTTGAGAACAAAGTTTATCAAAACATGGTGTAATATCAGAAATGGCCACTCTAAGTTCTTTAGCAATATTTATTCTTGGACGATACTTTGACTTCATAGGTGCCAAAGCAGAAAAACTTTTCTCGCATAAATAAGTTGTTGCGAAAGGAATCAGGATCGTCAATGCTTTTTGGCTCAAAGTTGGGAATTCCTTGCCAATATGTATCCAGAACTCTGACAAAGATAATTCCTTAAATTTACTTTTCAGTGAAGTATCACTAGTGAGATCGATGAGTTGTTCTTGCTCATTTAGGAAATGCTTCATGATCAATTGTTCATAATCAAGTTAACTTTAAGAGGTAAACAAATCAGCACAATTGCACTGAAACAAGCGCCAATGAGATGTCATTAAGTTGCTGCATTCAGCTGCGCATGTATAGTGCTGCCTAGAAGAGGATGCGGCCACTGCCGAACTATCAACACTGCCCCTGGCCTACATAAGTGCGAGTGAAGAAAATAATTATTAGTTAATTTGAAATTCATGATAATTAAAACCTGTATCATCAAAAGTTTTTCTTTCTGTATTTTTATTTGTTGTTATTTTTAAAACTGATTTAGAGCAGCTTTAATTTTTATCTGTAGGAAAGTATGCCGTGCCCCCTTCAAGCTATTTGCCCCCCCCGGTCACACCCAGTGATGAGCTATAAGGGACTCGTGCGAGCCCTTTGTTAAATTTTTCTGAAATTTGTGAACCCCCTTGTTCTTCTTGGTTACTTTTTTCAAAAAAAAATTTTTTTTGAAACATTAAGCGACAAACTCATACAATAACCTAACAAATTAGACTATTCGGCAGTGTATAGATTATTTGGAATTATTGTTTCAACTCCTCTATAACGAATGTGCCCAAGTTTGAAAATAAAATAAGCTCATGCACTATCTTTACCCTTCTCCCTTCTGGTAGCCAATCGTATAGTAAAACCAGTAGCCAATCAAATGTTTTAAAAAATTATAAAAGATTTCATTCTTATCGTATTTTGATAGTTAAAAAATGTTTTTCTTATGTAAGATAAATTAACACAGTTGATTGTGTGCAAATATTTCATGTTTAGATCATGAAATATTTGTTTAAAAATGACAGCCTTCAGAGGTTGATTGTCCTCTCATACTTTATGATTAGAATTTGTACATAAGCTGTATTAATACGTTTTTGTGTGAAATACGGCATTTTTTTTTTTTTTTGCTCGACGATTTGAGCCCTTTGTTAAAATTTCCATAGCTCACCACTGGTCGCATCCCACAGTTTGAGAACCACTGCTTTAAGATATTATATTGACTAATTTTATGAGGCTTTGATAGAAATTGCTGATGATGAGTCAGTAGACAAAATGCAAAATGGCAAGACACAAAGCTGAAACTCTTGCTCTTAAGCTCAGAGATTTTAAATTTTTATGTTGTTTGGTTATATAGCACTATGTTTTAAATGAAATTAATGTTGCTAGTAAATTATTGCAAAGCATAAAAATGGAATTGTCTACTGCCATATGTACTTTAAGAAATGTTCTCCAAAGCCTTGAGAATATCAGAAATGATGAATCGTTTCAAAATTTTCTTGTAGATTCTACAACATTAGCTGAAAAAGTTGAAGCTGATCCTAATTTGAAACCAATGTTTGTAAGTACTAGAGTGTGTCAGCAGAAAAAAGATGAGCCTATTTCTGATCCCAAAACTAAATTTAAAATTGAGTTTTTCTTTCTTGTTATTGATGTAGCAACGAGTTCTATCCAAGAAAGATTTGGGCTATTGAAATACTACAGTTCACTTTTTCATTTTTATATAATATCTCTAAATTGAATTCTGAGGCAACAAATGAGCTTTTAAACAAATGTAAAAATCTGGAAAGTATTCTCATGCATCAAGAAAATAGAGACATTGATGCCATTGAGCTATTTGGTGAATTGAGAGTAGTTTCCCACTGAATATAAGAAAATACACTGCCAATTGAAATGCTATGTTATATAGTTGAAAATAACTTTGCTTCTAATGTTGCAGTAGCCTTAAGAATATTACTGGTAATGACAGTAATATTCTTAAGCGGCGAGCATGTTCTTTCAAAATTAAAGCTTATTAAAACTTATTTACATTCTACAATGGCTGAAACTCAGTTGGAAGTTCTTGCCATGATTTCAATTGAACATGAAATCAGTCAGAAATCAGAGTATGTGATTTTACGAATAAGAAAACAGTAAATTTACATTTTAACAGTTAAAATGTAAATTAACTTATGTTAAGACATGACACATGTTCTAAAATCTAAAAAGTTATATTTATCATAGTTATATATTTGTGATTTAGCAGTTCTTCATTCTCCGTGACTTGATGAGCATTACTTACATGTAAGTTAATAGTAATACATTATAAAAATATTTTTTAGGTTGTGTTGATAGTATTTATGATATTAATGAATTTTGGAGAAATAAAATTATTGATTTTTCAAATAAATTAACTTTAATAATGTTGAAAGTTTATTTTTCACTTGGTTAGAATATAATAAATTTAGTTTAATCCTTTATCCAAGTGTGAGCAAACAAAGTTTGCACCTGAAAGTATCTTCAGGACTGGGGCAAGGTGGTACAACACCAGTGCAACGAGTTGCACTGGTGTTGTACCACCTTGCCCCAGTCCTGAAGATACTTTCAGGTGCAAACTTTGTTTGCTCACACTTGGATAAAGGATTAAACTAAATTTATTATAACTTTAATAATTGGCACTGTTATAATTTAATTAAAATTTACAGCAGGTGCATTTACTCTGCTCTTGACGAGTATACTCGTCTTCGCTTGATTTTAATTACCCATGCAGATGCACATTTTCAGAACAAAATTCTACCATCAAGGGTAGAATTTTGTTAATTTTCTCTCTTTCTGTGAAAAATATAGTTTGATTATTTTTCATTAACTTATGAATTTTTATTAATTAATGCTACTATTTAGAATTTTTGATCAGACATTTTGAAGCCTAGCTTAACATCATGGCTTTTAAGACATCATTAAAAGAGTTTTTTTAGGGGGTAACAAAATTACTCTGCTTGGTCACTGCTATGGCAAGGTGGGAAGGTGGTCCTGGATGGCACAGTCAGGATTATTTGGCTTGTGGGATACTTCCAAGGACAAACTGTGTTTCAATAAATCTGCTTTCCAATGGTCTGAGAACAGGGCCCAATGCTTAGTGCAGTTTTGGCTCAGTGTCCAGTGTAATCCTAGTTTTCCTCTTCTGACTGCATTTATTGCTTGCCAGAAAGAAGGCATCTCTGAGTTTTTAATTTTTCAGAAAATGACAACGTATACTAGAATATTAATTAAAAACTTTAATTAATAAAAACTAAACCTTCCTATATTTCATCACTGCTATGGCAAGGTGTGATGATGGCAGTGCTATTGCCATCTTCAGGGATCACAAAACAATGATATGTGCATGCAGGCACTCATCATCATCTCATCCGCTTGGTAATGGGGTTGAGTCCACCAAGAAGAAAGGTTCTCCACTTATCGCGATCTTTGGCCATCTCAGTCTGACTCTATAGCTGGGCAGATGAGAATGTTCTTTCAGCAACTTTATCCAAGTACTTCTTGGTCTGCCTCTAGGTCTTCTATCCCCTATACATCTATTTAGAGCTAAATATGGTAATCTATGAGGGATCATTCTCTAGATGTGTCCAAACCATCTCAGCTGATGCTTAATGATTGTATCTATAATATCCTCTGGGAAGTTTAAATCTATTCTGACTTGATCATTGGTCTTGCATTTCATCCAGTGTTATTGGGTGTTATTGATTTTTCCAAGGCATTTCATTTGCATTTCAATGCTTGAAGTTTTTTGAATTGATTGTTGAGCTAATCTCCAGGCTTCTGAAGCATAGATAGGTGTGGGGATGATAATTGTTTTATATAATTTTAGTTTTAGACTTGCTGGGATTTTTTTATTTTTCCATATTTTATTTAGGTTATTCATGCTGGTCCAACCAAGGTTTAGTCTGTATTTTACTGTTTCCATGTTGTTGAGGTTACTAGAAATGAGACTGCCAAGATAGACATATTTATTAACTTGGTCCAATGGATGATTTTCGCGATTTATAGAAATATTTTCTTCTTCTCTATCTCTCTTCATTATTTTTTGTTTTATGAAGATTTATTTTCATACCATAGGTTTTACAGGAGTCATTTAAGATATTAATAGTTTTTTTTAACTGTGATTTAGAGTCTGCTAGGATAATGATATCAGCATATTTGATGTGTTTAATGTTGGTGCCATTGATTTTTAGACCTGGTTCATCAGCTATGGTTTTACAGACTTCTTCTAGGAAGATGATAAAGAGTTGAGGTGAAAGAGGGCAACCCTGCATTACACCTTTTTCAACTCTGAAATCCTTGGATTTAATGTTGTTCATTTTAACAAAAGCTTTAGTGTCTCCATAATAATTTGTAATAAATGTTAAAATATCAGAATCCATTTTTACACTTTTTAAAATGATTATCAATTTATTTCTATTAACTGAATCAAAGGCTTGCTTGAAATCTATAAAACAACAGGATACGGGCAGGTTGTGTTCCCAATATTTTTTTGCTATGTTATTAATAGTGAAGATGTGATTTATAGTGGATCAATGTGGCCTGAATCCTGCTTGATTTTCTTCTATGATTTTTTCTATAAGAACTTGTGTTCTCTTTTGAATAATTCGAATAAATAGTTTATAACTATGACTTAAGAGTATTATGGGTCTGTAATTTTCACATATTCTTTTGTCTCCTTTTTAATGAATTGGTATAATAACTCCTGTTTTCCAGTCAGTTGGAATTACTCCAGTATAAAGAATTTGATTAAATAATTTCATTAAGAAGTTAACGGCTTCTTTGCCACCATATTTCCATAGTTCTATAGATATTTCATCTTTGCCCGTAGCTTTCAAGAGTTTCATTTGGTTCATTGCATTTATAATTTGTACTGCAGTTATTGGTGGTGCCTTTTCATATATCATCTCTTCTGTTATACTTTCCTCCTCATGTTCTTTCTGAAATAATGTTTGATAGCAGTCTTTCCAGATTATTTTGATATTTTGTATTGATCCAGTTTCTAGATTGTTTTTATCTTTCATTGTTAGTGGTTTATCTTTATGTATCTTAGTTAATTCTTTTATAATTTTATATACAGTTTTATTGTCATTTCTTTTATTAGCTTCTTCACACAGTTTTGCTTTTTCCTCCAACCAATAATTTTTGGAAGATATGCACAATTTATCAATTTTGTTTTTAAGGTTCTTATAATGTTGTTTATTTTCTTCTGTATTTTTTATATTTAATATATACTTTGCTACTCTTTTTTTTCTTTTAAAGCATTTAAAATTTCAGGGGTTATCCATTCATGATTTGATCTTGCTGTTGTTCCAGGTATGTTTCGTGCAGCATTTATAATAATTTTTTTACTTTGATTCCATGTATTTTCTATATTATCATAGGTTAATCATCTAATCTCATTTCCTATTAGTGTTTGATAGTGGTCATGCATAAATTTCTCTTTCAGTTTTGACATGTACATTTTGTTGATAAAAGCTCGTGACTTGCGATACTTAAATTTTAGTTTTATTTTTGCCAAAAGAAGTTCATGGTCAGTGTCGAAATCTGGAGTTTTTAAAGTTCTAACATTTTGAACTGATGATTTCCAGTTATGTTTGATTAAAATGTAATCAATACAGTTCTTTGCTGTACCATCTGGTGAGGTCCATGTGTATTTATGGAAAGGTCTATAGAAAAAAAGGGTATTGCAGATAAATAGATTATTTGCTTTACAAAATTATAGTATTCTTTCTCCTCTTTCTTTTCTATTATCAACTGCAAACCTGCCCATCACATCCTCCATGCCTGAGGTGAATTGCCCAATCTTGGCATTAAAGTCTCCCATCACGATTAATATATCTTTCTTATTAGTCTTATCTACTAAATCTTGTAACTTATCATAAAAGGTGTCGATTTCTTCATCTTCATGTGACTGGTGAGGGACGTAAATTTGATTAATTGTAAAGTGCACATTTTTCTCTTTACCTTTTAGTCTAATAGCGATTATTCTTGGGCCCTGGGGTTCTGTGGCCATGACTGCATTTTGTAGACTCTTATTCACTAAGATTGCAACTCCTTCTCTATGTATATTGACCTCTCTGCCCGAATAGAATAGAATAGTTTTCCTGAGTTCAGATTTATAACTCCTTCTCCTGTCCAGTGGGTTTCAGCCAAGTGAGTTCTACGTAGGCACTAACACTAAGCAAATGAGGCTGAAGAAAGGTAACTGAAGTCAGTCTTAAAGGTGCCCCCCCCCCCCCCCCCATAATCATTGTCACCAGACACCACTGCATTCCCTTGTGCTTTAATGAAACCATTTCTAACACAGTTTTCACTTATAGCAGTCCAACTTTCTACAATTCACGTAACTATATCTTTATATGATGTTCTTTTCATCTGCCTTGTTTTGTTATATTCATGGATGCCATTCATCATCCAGTCTTCCCACTTAGCCTGCAAATTGTCTTTGAATGGTAAAGAATGGTAAATTTAACAAAAAAACTCCAAATGGTTGGAGTTTTTTTGTTAAACCACCTGGAATGACAGCCAATTTGGAATACTTACAATTGTTTTAACTTCTGCTGTCATGTGTGCCCTACACGAATCCAACAGTAACAAAGATTTTGGGTTGAAAAATGCCATTTTTCTCTTTCGCCACACATTCTCCAACCAAAATTTCATAACCTCGGAATTTATCCAACCTTTATCATTAGCAGTAACAATAATATCTTTGGAATCACAACCTTTTGGAACAGTCTTTCTTTTGAAAATCATCATCGGTGGCAGTTTGAAACTATCTGCAGTTACACAGAGAACCACAGTAAAGTTAAACCTTTCATGCCCTGTTGTCGCAGCTGAAACCTCTTTTGCTCCCTTCAGATTCACAGTCCTAGAACTAGGCATGTCAAAACTTACGGGAACCTCATCCATATTCCCAAAGTGACAAGCATCAACCCCACACAAGTTTTCCTCTCAGAAACAAATGAAATATAGCTACTTTTGCTTCCCAGTCACACGGAAAATTTTGTCCAACACTCGTAGAGGAGTGCGCACTTAAATGTTTCTCTTCATAAATCCAAGATGGGTAGGCCTTGAAATCCTTTATATTTCATTTTGCGCAATTCTTTTCGATTCCTGCAACACACGGACAGTAGATATTCTCATACCTTTAGCTCTTTCACTAACAACATAATCAAACAGTTTTTTTCCCTATGGTTGGCCATAAGCACCTTCTAAACCTCATAGCATGTTTCCTCATATGTAAACATTTCAGGACTGTTTCAGCCTTTTGCCATTCACGAACACTACTTTCTCCAACACTGAACAATCTACCAGCTTCACAATTCCCTTTTTTCTTTGCTACTTCTACCACTTCAAGCTTGAACTGCACTGTGTAGGATTTTCTCCGAGAAGTACTTCTGTCTTCCATGAGTAATTCAGATCTAATAACAAAATATAAACAAATAATGATTTACTTTATGAACTATTTTAAAACAGGATGTATGGAATAATCGACCACTGCCACTAGCAACGCACGTGCTTTTAAAGAATTCTTCCGTCCTCTGTACTTCCTAACTCTACCGCTAGTTGGCGCATGCATGTTATCTGTACATTAAAAGGAGTGATGAAAATGTTGGGGGGGGGTGCATTACACATTAGGTGTTTTATTTAATTAATTAATTTATTATTATTATTTTTTATGTTGCTCCCACCCACAAAAAGTTGGTTAGCATATGCACTCTCCAGCCAAAAGACTTTGGGTTTGAATGTTTGTAATTGTCTGTTAAAATACAAGTGGTGGTGGTGGGCAGTAAATGGCATTGGTGTAGATGATGTGGTTTGCTGTAGTTGGCAGATTGAGTGGTGGAAATGGAGAGCTGTAGAGTAGGTGCTCTCCCTTGATGAGTCTTTGGACTCCCTGGAGGTGTCATATAATAATATATATATTGGATTTTTTAAATATATTTTTACATAGCTGGAAATCCTACTCTAAGAGACCAAGCATGGAACTTTTCAAAGCCACTTCAGGCCTCTAATAAGTGAGGCAGTGGTCTCATACCGGATGATGAAATTCATATTCAACCTAAAGACAATCACAAACATTCATGCCCACAGCAAGATTCAAACCCACAGCCTGTTTTGTTGGAGAGTTAGTATGCTAACCATTTGGCCAGCCAGGCTGGGTATCAATCCCTGTACCTCTCACATGCTAAGCAAGCACTCTACTACCTGAGCTGCACCCCCCCCCCACCATAAAACACCATTCATCTATCCTGGAACTTAATGGATCTGTAGTTGCTGAACCCCAACCAATTACAGCTACTTCAGGCAGTACAGTAACGAGGGTATGAAGTACCTGTGGCAAGTGTCTAACTTGCACCTCCCTAACCCAAAAATGACAAAAATTTAAATGTAACAAGTTAAATTTTACTAAATGCAATATGTTAAATACTTACTATTAACCCCCATCAAAATAAGTTGCAGTGTGTTGCAGAATTTCTGTGTCTAAAGCGGCGCATTGCTGAAATTTAAAAATACAATACAAAATAGTGGACTTTAATATCTATTTGTTTATTTTTTACATTATTTACGTTTGCGCCTCTTTCACTGCCCTCGTTACGGCACTGACTTCAGGAGAAAACTTTGCTAGAATCTCAGCAAGAGCTTCATATCATCTTGTATTTTTCATTTTGAAAGAGTAAAAGAAAAATTTCATTGACTTTACTTTTCTACAAATTGGCTACAGCTGTAATCAGCCATTTGTCAAGGAGCAACTGAAAAGACCACTTTTACTCTTTCTTCCTCCCTCTCTCTTTCTCTCTCTCTCTCTCTGCAGTCAATCATATGTCAATCCTGTATAGTCTTAGAGCATGCATTATGAGAGGATAAAACATCCCTCACCATCTTCTATGGATCTCCTTTGCGGAAAACTTTGCAACGGAGAGAAAAAAATAGAATAATTAAACTTTTTTTTTTTTCAGTTCATCAAAGGAATGTATATACCATATATTCTTTATACATACTGTTTGAAATAATTTGCTCATTAAGCCAGCATTTTGATGATACCTAGTTTCTGTTGTCAACTCACCTAAAGCGCAGGCTTCTTTTGCTGTATTCTTTACTGCTACCTCCTAATATGAAATTACATGGCTAATTGATGTGTGTCCTCTGCATACAAAGGATGGCATGATTGCCTGTAAATTTACATCTTGTTATTTTGTGTTTAAGAATAATAAACAAATAGCTTCCTGAATTGATAAACTACAGACAAAAACACCTTAATACAATATTGTTACAAAAAACAGTTAATTGTAAATAGCTATTCTGGTAAATATTTATTTCATTTTGGATAAAAATAAAATGCAATTTTTAATATATTTTTCTTCATTTTGACTTTTTTTTTTTTTGCCAAATTTTTCCACTTTTGTCTTATCTTTAACTTTAAGCATACATTCCAAGTAAGTAGTGACAACAGTCGGAGTGTTTTATGTATGGTTACATCAGGATTGGGTGTGTGGATAGCTATCCAGCATAGTGCAGTGATTCGGCTCTTCCATGCAACTACTTATGAATGCCTCCTTGATGTAAATGTTGCTCCAGCTGTAACTAAGATGTTAGCTGGTAAGTTTTTTCTACCTCTTAAGATAATTTTTTAAGATTTGTGTGATGAAAATGTTTTATTTTAAAATTCTGTTGATGAGTACTGACATTTATTTTTATCTGACATAATTGTTTAAGGCTGTTATAGTTTGTTTGTTGCTAATTAGAGATAGTAATTCACTATAGCAATTAGTGTTTTATGTTATATTCATTAATTTTTATTTTAGTCATATGTTAGGGATAGAAAGCAATGGCAATTGGGATGGCATTAATTTCAAGATGTATCTATAATACAGAACTCAAGATCTGGAATTTTTAAATTCCCATGGATACAAGAATGGGATATAGGTGACTCAAGTTAGAATGTAGTTATATTGAGCTCTTTAAAAAATAAAAATAATAATAATTAGATTAATTCATCATAAAAATTATAGAAACAACTACCATGTTAGAGTAAAACTTCAGTTTAATATAAACCAAAATAAATCTCGATGTTTCGACCTTCACATTAAGGTCATCATCATCTGGAGTATACACATATATACAAAGCATATCACCTCTTTTTCTCTTATTCACCAAAGTCATGATATGTCTTAGTCACTTTCCTCTGAACCCACTCCAATGTCTCCAGATTCGAGCACAATTATGTATTCATTTTACAAGATTTGACAAAGACAAAAAACTTTATACAAAACTAGTTAAAAGATTAGTACTGCTAATTGAAGAGCTAGACGTAGATATACAGCAGTTTTTGGAAGCTGTGGAAGAGAGCTAAAGGCAGAAAGAGGATCCAGAACAAAGACAAATTCTCTAAAACTTGAATGAAAAATAAGGTTGTTTGAAGAATGAACACCTATATGGAGAGAGAGAGATTTAGCAAATAAGACAAAATGATGCAAATTGCAATTGTTTCTTTTTTTTTGTGCAGGCTAAGGTTGGATATAATGTACCAATCCTCTGAAGATATTGGAAGTTCCCCCCACCCACTTGGTTAGACTATAAATTATATATTTAATTTAATCCTTTATCCAAGTGCAAGCAAACAAAGTTTGCACCTGAAGTATCTTCAGGACTGGGGCAACTTGTGGCAAAGGTGGACTACATCGCTTTCCTTAGTATCCCATAATGCAAAGCACATCTCCTTGCAGACATGTATAATGCTATGCATTATGGCATAGCATTATACATGTCTGCAAGGAGATGTGCTTTGCATTATGGGATAATAAGGAAAGTGATGTGAACTCGGTCCACCTTTGCAACGAGTTGCCCATTCCTGAAGATACCTCCAAAGATAAGCCAAGACCTTTCATAAGTAATGCATTTGGTGAATCATTCTCAGAACACTTTGTTGAACAGAACAATTCCCGAATGAAGATTGCTGATCAGTTAACCTCCCCTGCTTGCTCAGCAGCTTTGAAGAATTTGTCTTGTTCTGTGGTTTACAGCTGATTATTTTACTGTAAGTGCGTGCACTCATGTTTGATAATTTATTATACTACAGTACTGTAGAACAGTTATGTTATAATTTGTACACTGTATTATTTCATTATAAGCAAAGACTAAACTCATTTAAAAATATTATTACCGCAAGATCCCATGGAGTCAGGCTCATCTAGGAAGTCCTTTTATCATACACACAGTTCATCATTCCACACCTTAAATAAACTCGAATTCTCTGCAGACACTACACTCTCAGGCAAGGCATTCCAATCATTCACAACTCTGCACATGCAAAAAACCTGCTTCTTACTCCCCTTGCTCACACTTTCCTTATACAGCTTCTAGGGATAACCTCTGGTTCTTCTCTGATCTCTTGCTGCTTTCTGTAGAACTTGGTTGGAACCTCAATTGATCCTATAACAACCCCTTACTAACTTGCAGGTCTCTATCATATCTCCGCCCCCCTCCTCCTATCCACTAGACTGTAAATTGCATCTTCTCAACCTTTCCTCATATTTGACATTCCAGAGGTCAGTCACCTCAGGACCCTTTCCAACATCTTTTTGTCCTTTTGAAAACCAGTTGACCAAATCGGTGCACAGTAGTCCATATGTGGTCTAATCAAAGTAATTTCCCTACTTCTACCAGTTAGTGCCCTCCGCATCATTCCCAGAAGTCTTTGTGTTGTCTTCACAATTTTGGCAAAGTGTCTCCTAAATTTCAGATCCTTATCCATTATCACCCCCAAGATCTCTTATTTCCTCATCAAGCATAAATTCTAATCCCATCTTTTTTTCCCAAATTTTAAAACTTTACATTTTGCAACATTGAACTTGCATCCTCATTTACTTGCCCAATCACTCAATTTATTCAAGTCTTTTTGTAAGGCTACAACATCTCTACTCTTCATAGTTTGTCCCAACTTTGCATCATCTGCAAACAACTGAATATCTCCATCCAAATCTTTGCCAATATCATTAGCATAACAATAATGGCCCTAAAACAGACCCCCCACCCCGAAGTACATTAGTGACTTTCCTTTTCCAAGATATTGCTCCCCCCATACACAACTTGCTGATATCTTTCAGATAGCCAGTCTCCTATCCAATGCACTAATCTACTATCTAACTCCATCTGCTCTAGTTTGACTATCAACTTATCATACAGTAATCTATCAAAAGCCTTTGCAAAATCTAAGTATATTACTGTGTCTCTCTCTCTTCTGTCCAAGGAAGCTATCATCTTATTGTAATAAATAAGTAGATTAGTAAAACATGATCTCCCTTTAGCAAATCCATGCTGTCCATCAAAGAAAATACCATTGTTGTCAACCCAATATATGTGGTGATATAATATCAAGTCCCACAGCCATATTAACATCAAGTTTGCTCAACTCTCCATACACCTCTTGCTCACTTACAGTCAGTGTCTCCTCCCCATCATCAACTGCTCTCAATCTCTCCATGAAGTCCATTCACAAGAATGCAAGACATTTATGAACTGCTCATTAAATATCTCCACTATATCTTCCGCAACAGTTGTCCTTACACCATTTTCTCAAATCAGTGTCATCCTTCCATAATCATTCTTTTTTTTTTTGCTGGCTACATATTGAAAGAACTCCCTAGGATTCTTTTTGGCTTCATTAGCTAACTACTGCTCATACCTCACTTTTGCTACCCTTCCAACCAAGTCACCTGCCTTGCTTGGTCTTTGTAATCCTCATGGAATTGGTTATTACCACTTCTCTTATGCTACCTCCACAATTCCCTTTTTCTCTGTATCACATGCTTTATTCATTCATTTCCACACCTACCTTATTTAGCCTTCTGACCCTTGGAATATATTTAGACATTGCTTCTATTCGATAGCTCTTGAATATCTCCCAAGCTGCATTGATCTCTTTTCCAGCTGTCTGCACGGTTAGTCTAGTGGCTATGCACTTCACAGCCACATGCCTGGGGAAGGAGTGTCCTAGTTAGCCGGTCTTGGGCATGGACAACAAGGTTGTCCATGCCCAAGACCGGGGGTTTTATTCCTGGGGTTTTTCATCCTGCAAGAAGGCAAACCAGCCCCATGAACACACATGGATACAGTCAGGAATACTTAAGACAGTCCCTCCAGCAATAGGTCTGAATTGTCAGTTATGCCAGTCATGAGCCCGGATAAAAATGGGGGGGGGGGGGAGAATTGAGGTGGTGATGTACCTCTCCGTAAAAGGGGCTCACAGCCATTGAATCACCATACGAAATTAATGAATGACTTTTCCAGTTAACTCCTCATTTCATGCCACATCTGCAAGCTGTCTCCTGATTTCTTCATAATCACCACTCTTGTAGGTTCACATATACCCTTTACTCACAAAGGTCCTCACACTGCTATCAACCACCCAGCTGATAACTTCATGGTCACTCTTATCAACTGGAGGGTGATCTGACACCTCATTTATAATTACATCTTCTGATGAGATGATCAAATCCAAGACCCTCAATCCTCATGTGCCCTCTGTTACATACTGTCTGAGGTAGTTTTCCCTCAAAAACTCAAGAAACTCATTTTCTTTACTTCTATTTGCTATCTCATCATCCTGGTCTATATTTCCATTATTAAATTTGCCATTAATGATCACCCTTTTCTTATTTGCTTGGCTAATTTCGATTATATATTTCATAGTCACTCCCATCCACATTACCAGGTCTATAACAACATCCAACCAAGTATTTCATTCTATTCACCTCTATTTCCTCTATCTATATAACAAAGCAGATTTACACATTTTATCATTCATGCATGTTAATAGATCCTTAGAGTTCATATAGTGATTTGTGACTTGCACCTTTTCAACTTATTATGGGATCATCAGAATGGAGGAAAGACTGTATTGGAATTTTGTTATTTAAAAAAAGTAATATTCAAGTAAATGTTACTCAATAATTTAATTTTTCCTTAAAAATCTTTAACATAAAATTATTGTAAAAGTAATTTCTTCCAAAATTCTAGGTTTGTGTTCCTTCATTTATTGGAAAACCAATAAATGAACAAACATGAACCAAGGTTTTTTTATGCTATATTCATTTGAAAAAATAAAATCTCAGAGATATTTCTAGTAATAAATACAATTAATATTAACTTTGATTTTTACATCATTATTCCAAAGAACATGACATAAAATCTTTCTTTCTTCCAAAGTGAAGCCTTTTATATCTCATATGAATAAGAAACAAAGTAAATAACATATTGTGTTTGTAATGAAAGGACTTCTCCTCTCCAAAGTCATGGGAAAGAATGTGTTTGCCAATTCCCTCATATTAATTGCCATCTTCTCATCTGAGTAGCTGTGGCATACTTATTTCCTAATCACTTGTCTGAAAATCACTGCCTTGGTCTTCCACACTGTCTCTTCACTTCAACCTTCCTTCAAGAATCATTTCCAAAAAATTGTTATGCTTCAAAATATGTTCTGTCCATTTTTCTCTTTTATTGTTAACAGTCCTAATGACATACTTATCCTCTTCTGCGTAGAAGTACTTTGTAATTGGTCACTGTTTCTGTCCATTTAATTTCTATACCATAACTCAAACATTTCCATTCTTCTATAATCTTGTATTGACAAAGTCCCTGAATCACTTGCTTGAAAAGCAATACTCTGAACTTATGCTTTTTCACCCCAGATTCAGATGCTCTCCTTGCATCTCAGGCTATCCCATTCCTTTTCTAATTACTTCCTCATGCTTGCACACACACAGTTGCTTCTAGCATCCACCCTGTTTATACTATAATATCAGGATTTCTTACTTTTTAATTTATGTTGAAAGAGAATAAATGTCTCATCTTTATTAAAGCTTCCTTGTCATTGAATTCTACATCTTATCTCTCTTTCACTTCTACCATCTTTTGTAATCATACTCCATAAATATTTAAATTTAAAACTTGGAAGTATTATTTCACTGTTCATTGAGATTTAGCAGTGACTGCTGCATTTCTACTATGACCAGGACTTTGGTTTTTACTGGTATTTATAGTCATATTATATTTTTTTAAAAATTCTCTCCATAACCTACAAAATATTTTTCAGTTTGTTTCCAAATCAGCAATCACTGTAATCTCATCTGCAAATTCAATCCAAGGTATGCTGTGGTCATTTATTACTACATTAGATACTATTTCCATTTTTTAAATTATTCCTGTGCTGTAAACTGCAAGGCTTGCAGCAAATAAATGGCATGTGTGAGCTGAGGTCAAGAGCAAAGTAACGTGTTGATATTCTTTTTAAAGAGCTGAAGGTCGTATTCTTTGGAGAATCTTTCATGTGGAAGGTATTCCACAAAACTAAAGTAAATGAATTAAAAGATGACTGGGACTAGCAACTTCATTGAGACAGCAGTTCAACTATAATGGGATGTTGGACAGCTGGTGCTCATGTTCATTATGTTTAGCAAAAATGGGTGTTTGTGTTTGGTGTGTGTGTGGGGCGGGATAATGCATGCTTAGTTCTGCTCAACAGTGATCCTGGAAATATCTGTAGAAGAGAAAACATGGAAACTGGCTATCTACAAGATAGTGGCAGGAGAAAGTCTGTGAGAGAGGCGTCATCTTATGAAGTGCATCAAGAATTTATAGATATGTCTTAGATGCACCACCTCAAATGTGAGAGCAGTATTTCTGGTGACTGAAGATGCTATCGAAGTGATGTGATTATACAAGGAAAGGATGTAAGTGTCAGTTTGAGAAGAGAGGAAAATCTGGTCTTGACTATTAAGGTTGAGTATTCTCAAAGCTAAATGGACAAGAACTAAGGTATTTTTTGCGAGAAAACAGAAAAAAAAAAGTATTTAGAAAGCATTGAAGGTGAATAGATTGTTGTTCCAATGAAGGATAGTGTGGAGATTGATGTAGGGCATTTATCATAGATGATCTTAGAGCTTGAGATATTTGAGCATGGCAAGTTTTGTCTTATGTGTAGGATGAGAGGAGAGTGCTATCATCAGTGAAACTGTGAACAGGGTTTGAGGTCAATGAGAGCAGATCATTTATATAAGGAAGAGAGTAAGAAAAAGAACAGATAACAGGAAAATCTGAAGAAAGAACACCTCTCACTACACAGTAAATGAGCTAAAAGTAAACTGGCAGTCAAAGGGAGGAAGGCAGACCATAGAATGTTAGTTTGCCGAGAAGCTCTTAATGCCAGACTCTACCAAGTGCCTTGGAAATGTCAAGTTCTTTAGCACAGGTTCCTCCAAACTTTCCATGGCACATGTTCAGAAGTGGGTGAGGTAGTCATTGATTAGTTGACAGTTTTCCAGGTGTTGAAGTAGTTGACTGTTAATGACATCAACCATTATTTTGAACAACACTAAGCCAAGAGCAATAAATTTATAAGTGAATAATAGAAGTTATCACCTTTATATATATATATATATATATATATATATATATATGAGCTTACTTCCATGCTGTAGGATAGACTCCATCTGTGAATAATAATATAGTATATAGATGATAAATAATAGTAATAATAATAATTATTATTATATGGGTACCTCTGTGGAGTCCGAAGACATCGCAGGAGACCCAATCTATCATATCTTACCTTTGAACCCATTGACAGACAAAGCACTCACAACTGACTCTGGCAACCCATTCCACTCATTCACAACTTTCCAAGCAGAAAATCTAGTCCTCACAGCCCTACTAACCACACCTTTATTCAACTTCCAGGGGATGACCCCCTTGTTCTGGTCCCTCTAGCCAAGTGCTGAAATATTTCTCCCTGCATCTATCCTATAAAACCCTTAAAGAAACTTAAATGTTTCTATCATATCCCCTCTTTTTCTCCTTTCCTCATAGGGAACATTCTACAGGCCATTCACCATCTTGGTCACTCGCCTCTGAATCCTCTTCACCACTTCATCATTCCCAAGAAACCCAGGGGATCAGACTTGAGCACAGTAATCCAGATGTGGGCATATCAAGGCCTT
Organism: Typopeltis vanoorti; assembly: GCF_054136105.1. Classification (NCBI taxonomy): domain Eukaryota; kingdom Metazoa; phylum Arthropoda; class Arachnida; order Uropygi; family Thelyphonidae; genus Typopeltis; species Typopeltis vanoorti. Next base: position 71,184,452 of record NC_143555.1, read on the forward strand.
GATATGCCCACTCTCGACTTGTTAATATGTTTTTCAGCAGTCAAGTAATCTTATGGACTACCTTAGCAATATGTCCTCTAAACTTTAACTCTCTGTTTACCACCATTCCTAAATCTCTAGCTTCGTCTATTTCCTGGAGTACAGTGCCATTAATGTGATACATGGGTTGTAATCTATTTATTCCAAAACACATAGCTTTACATTTCTCGACATTAAACTGACACCCATGAACTTTTGCCTATACTGATGGCTCATTTAAATTGTCCTGCAAGAGTTCCACATTGTTGGAATGCTACCATTTGGGTGAGAAAGAGGTGGAATCACAGAAATACAGTTACTCAACAGCTTTTGTGAGGGATGTGATGGCATGACTTCCATTGAAGCAGGTGGAAAATTTTCTTCATTTAGTCCTATGAAAGCTAGACAGCTCTTTTAATGATAGTAAACAGCTTATGATGAGCTGTTTTATTTTGATCACCCTGGCAAACTTTTTGGAAATCCATGGCATGGATATAGGATTGGAATTTTGAACAGAGTGAGGAATGAAACCTTCATTCCAACATAGTAATTTCTGTAACAAGATCACAAGTATCTTGATCTGAAGAATAGAAACATTAGTTTGATCATTGGAAAGGAGGAGTAAAAGTCATGGAGATCTTTCCACTTGCATTGCTTTAGTGTCTAGCTACAAGAAGTTGTGAATAGCTGAGGTAAGGATGTTCTAGAGAGACATTCTACATGCAACTTGGATGAGATTGTGATTTGAATTAAGAAGAAGAACAGTCCTTAACATTATACCTAGAAGGATACCTGTTTGCAAACAGATTGATAGTGTTGGACTTGTCGAGAGGATTGTCAGGGATTCTGGTCACAAGATGATTTGTTTTGAAACATTACTTAAAGCAAATACTTCTGTTGTCTTCCAGCTTGGACAGTAGATTTCAAGATAGGGAGCAGTTAGAATTGTGAATTAAAGTCAGCAAGGAAGATGACTTTGCTGTTAGTTAATTTGGATTATAAGAAATCAAGCTTCATGGATAAGAAGTTAGAGGTCAGAATGATTATCAGAATCAGGGAAACAATAGAGACAGCACATGAATGAGGCTTAATGAAGAAAGGAAATCATAGGCCACAGAATATGAAAAAGAGGAGATTAAAGATTCGGCATCCTCTAGCATGGAATATCAGATCATTCAAAAGCACAAGGAAGAGTTTAGATCTGTAGTTGTTGTTGTGTCAGAGATTTGGAGTTCAGCCAGATGTAGGAGATCAAGTTTCATTGTCTGTAGATGATGATATACATCACTTAGGTTGGTGTTTTTACCATGAATGTTGGTGAAGTGTATGTGGAAAAGTTTTTTTTAGTGAGGTCTGTTAATTTAACTGCAGTGAACCTATGTTTATTTAGGTTTATTCTCATGCCAGTATTACAAAGGTGAAGAAAAAAAAAGCAGAGGAAACATAAGTGAGAGGAGATAGATATTTGGCCCAAACAGAGAGCATCCACTCTCCATACCACAGTATCATCTCAACAGTGCCTCTCAATCTGGCAATACAGATGGCAGATTCATTGTGCAGAGCTAATCAGGAAGCCTCTAACATGTTATTATCCACACTAGTCTTGTACACTGTCTGGCAGCCAACCTGTGGAATTACCTACTACTGTATCCTCAAAGATGGGGAAAGGGGGTACTACTGGATCTGTACAATATGTTTGGCATGCCTTTGAGATTTCAAGTTTCTTTCTGCATTAAATTTTTTAACTGTATTATAGAGAAAGTTTGTTTTTTTATGGTCACAAATTAAATTGAACTTGCCAAGAAATGACTCATATTTAATCCTTGATCCAATGTAAGCAAACAATATTTGTACACAAAATATCTTCACAACTAGGCTACTTGCATATAGAGGCTGATGACCTAATAAAGGTCCATACCAATCTAAGTAGTGACCTTTCTCATAATGCGTAACATTATGGAATACTAAGACAATTAATGTGAAGTTATTAGTCTCCATATACAAGTAGCTTGGTCATGAAGATACCTCATACGCAAACTTTGTTTGCTTAATGCTTGGATAAAAGATTAAACAAAAACAAGTTTAATTGAATTATATAAATTGCAGAACCTCTCTATTTATATAAACAAATATAATGGATAAGGATTTATGTATATCATATGTTTATGACAAAAATAAGTTTCATCACAATTAAAAGCATTAATTATCATCGGTTAGCAAGAGTACATAAAGTTCCTTAATTCAAAGAACTTTTTTTTTTTTACAGACAAAAATACTTGCAAAAAGAATGAAAATTATTCATTCAAAATTCAAATGACATGCAGTACAGTTAATTGCTACTACTTATACATAACTTTCATATGTTGGGGAAGGATAAACCTATAATTTGCAGACAAAAATACTATTGTTGGTGGTGGACAGTAGATAGCATTGTATGTAGTTGGAGAATTAAGTAACAGAGATGGTGAGTTGCATGTAGTGGCATCAAGTAGAGTGTCCTCCTGTGTTGAGTCATTGGAGGACTATCATCCAATAACATGCCTGCCAACTACATTTATCCGTTCACTGCAATCACATCAAATGCTGTATACCACTACTTATCAAATATATCCAATTGAACAAAAAGACCAGATCTGTATTGATAAAGTAATCTTTAAAAAATGAACTAAACATGGCATGGATAGACTATAAGAAAGCATTCAATTCCTTCCACACTCTTGGATCCTAAAATCACTAGAAATATTTGGAATTAGCAAAAACATATGTTCGTTTCTGGCTGCTGCTATGAAATCATGGAAAATCACTTTCATAGTTAATAATGAATGATTTGGAGATATTAGCATTAGATGTGAATTTTCTAAGGTGATTCCTTGTCAATATTAATTTTCAACATTTCTTTGATACATTTATCTACCATTTTGAAGAGAACAAAACTTGGATATGAAATTCCTAAAAAATAATATAATTTCCCATCTGCTCTGTATGAATGACTTGAAGTTATATGGAAAATCAGCACAGCAAATAGACTCATTGTGAAATATGGTTTGCATTTTCAGTCTGACATCAAAATGGAATTTGGTTGGGATAAATATGCAATTTTATCTATTAAACAAAGAAAAATTAATGACGCTAGCAATTTTAATTTTGACTGGGAAAGATACATATAAAAGTAATTTCAGATAATGAACACTATAAATACCTAAGAATATTAGAAGCCAGTGTTGGGTGTTCATTACATAATCATTTATATGCCTCTGTAGTGCAACTGGAAGAATGACAGGACATGTACTTTTTCATTGGAAAAGATCAGAGTTTCTTGTTGCCATGATGAGAGGAATCTTTATATGGTTTTTTCAGTTGTTAGGTGAGTTAGCCGATCTCATGTGAAGGTAGCAGGGTTTTTCCTTCTGGAAACTTCTTTTTTTTTTTTCATCCCGCATACAGACAAATAAGCCATCAGAACATGTGCAATTTACAAACAAAAAATACTGATGTTAATGGACATTGATGGTAGTCGTGTGTAGTGAGAGAATTAAGTAGTACTAATTAAGGAGAAATTAGTTTAAAATATTACATCGATAATAGCACTGAGCAGATGTTTCAAGTCATTCACAAGAAGGGCTTCTAAAAGAAATAAGAAATCTTCAGGACTGAGGCGACTCATGGTACGGGTGGACCAAGCTCTCATCACTCCTTGTCTTAGTATCTCCCATAATGCAAAGCACATCTCCTTGTGGACATGTATAATGATAGCATTTTTTTTTTTAGCATTTAGCATTATACGTCTGCAAGGAGATATGCTTTGCATTATGGGAGATACTAAGACAAGGAGTGATGAGAGCTTGGTTCACCTTTACCACAAGTTGCCTCAGTCCTGAAGATACTTCAGGTGCAAACTTTGTTTGCTTACACTTGGATAAAGGATTAAACTAAATTTATTATAGTCTGACCAAGTGGGGAAAAAACTTCCAACATCTTTCTCTAAATCCACAGTAATTTAATAATAAGGTGAGACACCTTTTGGCAACTCGCATAGGTAAATATGACTTCTCCATTGCTTCCACCTTAGTATCTCCACCTCTGGGTCTGGCTCCCACTGACGAGACCTCAGCTAAGGTCGAAACCGGTTGGAAGCTTGGGTGATGAATGGCAATGCTGTAGCCCATGAAGTTTTAACTGAGGATTGGTTGTTGCTGTCACCCAGGTCCTGGGTGTGTGTGTGGGGGGGGGGTAATGAATAGCAATGCTGTAGCCCGTGAAGCTAACTGAGGCACAGCTGTTGCTGTTACCCCTCAGATGAGATATGAGCGGCTCTGCTCGGTGGTGGGGGTGAGCCTGCCACGGTGTAGAGCCAACCAGTTCTGAGAGTTCTTCTCAGTGGCAGGGTGAGCCTGTTACTGAGGGAAACAACACTGAGTTTTTGGAGTTTGACCTGTACTTGAACATTCAATAAAGGTCAAAACCAGTCTGGGTAATGGCCCTTCCCTTAATGCATAGCATTAAGGGAAGGGCCATTAATGCATAGCATTATACATGTCTGCAAGGAGATGTGCTTTGCATTATGGGAAATACTAAGACAGGGAATGATGAGAGCTTGGTCCATCTTTACCACAAGTTGCCTCAGTCCTGAAGATACTTCAGGCGGAAACTTTGTTTACTTACACTTGGATAAAAAAATTTAGTTTAATTCTTTATCCAAGTGTAAGCAAACATTGTAGTCTAACCAAGTGGGAAAAAACTTCCAACATCAGTAATAATAGTCAATGCACATTATGTGATCAGAAAGTTGAAAGTGTAGAAAATTTGCTTTCTGCTTACAGCAAGATAGCCCAAAGCCATGATCAAGTAGCTAAAATAATTTATTGGCATGTATGCAAAAAATGTCATTCTCCTACTTCTGATAATTGGTGGCAGCATAACAGTACTGGAAAATGAAACAGCAAAAATTCTCTTTGACTTTAGAATATAATCTGATCACCCTTTGGAACACAATACACCTGACATTACAATTGTTGAACATTGACAAGTTTGGATTATTGACATCACAGTACCCAGTAATAACAACATTATCAACAAAGAACTGAAAAAAAAAAAGGGACTAAATATTGCCAAATCTCAGATTTGACAATTGAAGTTGGCTTAAATACACCAAAGTCATCCCACAACCGTTATCGGCAAACTTGGTGCACTTTCAAAGAAGTTAGTCAACTATATACAAGAATTAAACATCAACAAAGTAACCAACTGTGATCTACAAAAAATGATATTATTTGGAACAGTCCATGTTTTCCGATGCTACCTGATAGACTATTCTTATATTCTTGGGGTAGAATTTGAATTTCTGTGTATTAGCAGTCAAATTGTTTAAATGATATCTTGTTTTGACTGTGCTTCAATTGTGTCAATTAATGTCATAATAATAATAATAATACAGTAGTAATACAGGCAATTTGGCCATGAGAACACATTCAGTTTGCAGACAAAAATACTATTGTTGCTGGTGGTGGTGAGTAGTAGGAGGCATTGTATGTAATTGGAAAATTAAGTAGCAGAGATGGTGAGTTGTGTGTGTATTGGAGTTAAGGAGAGTGTCCTAACATGATGAGTCCTTGTAGGTGTCACATGAAGACGATAATAATAATAGTAATAATTTCTCTAGATTGAGGTATCAAAAAGTCACATCTTTGTTTAAATACCTGTTTCTTATAATTTTTCTTGTAATATGGATTGCAATAGTCAGATATCTGCTGTTTTCCTGAATAACACTAATTCGTCAATCTTTTGTTTTTTAATTTTCAGGATGTGATGATATTATTCGTCAGCATAAAGCAGCTTGCCTGAGGGTTACATCACTTTTGGCTTGTAAAGATCTTCTTTGGGTAGGAACTAGTGCTGGTGTAGTTTTAACACTGCCTCTTCCACATTTAACATCAACTACTACAAAGCTAGACACTGTTCCTAATGTATCAGGTGAAATAAATTCTCTTGCACATAGTATTAAAAAAATCTGTAATAGTTATAAATTTTTTTTTAGTATATTTCAGTATAAAATATGCATGAAACAAAAAAAAATTAACTTGTTTTTATTTTAATGGCTAATATAGCCTACTTTTGTTTAGGAGTGCCCCTTTTTTGACATTGGCTCTTTACCCAAAATCTTAGGGCATTACTGAAGTGTTATAAAACTAATATACAAAGAATAATATAGGAGGAAAATTTGGACATACCTTTTTGGATGTTGTTTTCTGTCTCCTTATCCTGGGCGATAGGCATTCATCTTCTATTAAAGGAAGGGTTTTTTTGGGGGGAAAGTAATGTAAGGGATTATTTGAAAAAACCTGGCCTATTATGGCGTTGTCAATTTACAAATTTCCCTGCCAAAAAGATTGTGATGTCACCTACACAGGTTCTACTATCAGGTCTTTATGGGCAACACTACACTTCCGTGACTGTATCATCCCTATTCCAGAACATTTAAACAGTAAAAAAACGCTACAACAAAAAGAAAAACAGGAATACAAAGTACTGAAATAGCAGTGTCCATGCCTTGAACAAAAACATACTCTGCAAATCGACAAGGCCATAATATTAGACATACAAGATAACGAAATAATGCTTAGAATATCGGAAATGATAGCCATAAAATGTGACAAAAACTCAATAAACGTCCACCGACCCTACATAATCTCCGAGAGTTGGAAGCTCCATAACATAAAAACGACTTCGACAAATAGGAGACAACACAAGCACACCAAAGACAGAAACACCTAGCCGACATGACATAGCCTCCCCCATGAGTTACGAAGACAACGCCTGTCGAAACGGCTCACACCCCATTACTCCCATCCCTGACTTTTTCTCATAAATCCCTCCTCTTCCCCCCCAAAAAATAATTTCTATCTTCAGACCCTTCTCTCACCCCCCCCCCATTCCAAACGCTCTCTATCCACCCTTCATAATAATAATATTATACATATAAAAAACCCAGGTTTTTTCAAATAATCCCCCCACATTACTTTACTCCCCCCCCCCCCCCAAAAAAAAAAAAACCTTCCTTTAACAGCAGATGAATGCATATCGCCAGGATATGGAGACAGAAAACAACATCCAAATTTTCCTCCTATATTATTCTTCATATATTCGTTTTATAACACTTCAGTAATGCCCTAAGATTTTGGAGTAAAGAGCCAATGACACTGTAAAAAAAGGGGCACTCCTAAATGAAAGTAGGCTATATTAGCCATTGAAATAATAGCTTATTTTAGAGGAGTAACATGGGAATTTTCCCAGAAATAATATCTATATTAACTTTCCATAGAACATATGTCTATGGAAAACACAACTGTGTTTTCCATAGACATATGTTCTGTGTAATGAATTGAATATAATATAACACAGTGTTTTTACTCTCCGTTTAATACTTCACAACTGATTTTTTTCACTACATAGTCAGATTTTGAATCCTGAAGATTAAAATTTTAAATTTTAGACTAGTTAATGAAAACAGTGCTCTCTCTCGCTATTCTCCCCCTCCTCAGAGCAGGATGGAAGGTCCTATATGGCAAAGCTAGGATCAGTGGGCTAGTGGGCTTGTCTATAGAAGTTAATCATGTTGCAGTAAGTCTCATGCACTATGGTCTGGGGGACATGGCACAACATTTACCATGGTGCTAGTGGAGCATCAGGGATAACCTTGGCTTTCTAACTCTGAGCACACTTATTGCTTGTCAGTTAGTGGGCATCATGTGTAATTTGTATGGCTCTGTGGTAGGTAGGGAGCTTTGGTGCTGAATCTTATTATTACTGAGAATGAATAATTTTTTTATCCTCTTAACTTATCAGGGCCCTGAACAAGCCCCAACCACTTTCATCAACAATAACAAAAAAAAAACACATTAAATGCTGCAACAAATATACTAATCTTCTTAATCTTACACTCAACAGGTGAACGTGCAATTGGGAAAATGTTACCCTTTATCCAAAAGGGTTTTGAAGGATTGGCAGGATCTCCAAAATCTGTAAAGAAACTGCATTCCAGAGATATCCTTATTAAAGCAGCTACAGCAGCACAATCGGAAAAATTACTCCATGCAAATATATATATATATATATTGTGGGAATGCCAATTATGGTTACTCCCACAAAACTAAACTTTTTCTAGAGGTGTAATATCAGAGTAGGCCCTCTTCACATTCCTGATGAGGAGATCTGCTCTGAACTCACAGACCAAAAAGTGACAATCTTAAGAAGAATTCCTATATGTAGGGATGAGCATCTGGTTTCCACTAAAAACATCATCCTAATGTTTTCAACAAACCAAAACCACCAACATCTGTCAAAGCAGGTTATCTGAACTGTACAATAACGCTCTATACTCCAAAGCCTTTAAATATTAGAAATATGGTCATCATCAAACTGCCTGTCATGGCTTTGCCATATGTGCCCGATGAGACAATAAAGATCATGAAAATAAAGTTTGCAAGAATAAAACATTGAAATACTCTTACTGTGAGGGAAACAATCCACCAAATTCTAATACATGTCACAGGTGGAAGGGAGATGTGACAGTAATAAACAGAGCAGTGTATCACCTATAAGAAGGCAGTAAACCACAACAGCTGATAAACCCTCATACACCAAGAAGGTGACTGTCAAGAAAGTGTCACTCGTGACATTAACATGTATGTCAATCCTACCTTCTTACAACTACATTCTTGAAAGACACATCAAAAGTGGTCCCACTACACCAAAATCTTCTTATTAAAAAAAATAATGGAACGTACACCACAAAGATCAAGGACATGTGGCAAGACCCTTTATTATAGCTCATCATTACTTAGCACGGATACCTTCACTTCCCGTCAGGAAGATAAAGCAATTAATATACCAAGTACCCTAGAGAGAGTAAAATTTGATGATGTCTTAGATATTTTTCCAGAATATAAAGAAATTATGAATACTGGTTATGCACAATTCTCAAAAAACAAAACCTCTCAACAAGCCAGATGATACTGCCAAAACACATTCCTATAGTGGAACTGTCGTGAATTTCAACAAAACATCAACAACATCAAAACTCTCTTGGAGAAGTATAAACCAATAATGTTACTATCATTCATAAGGACAGAGAAATGCCCATGAGAAGTCACTATCCTTGGACAACCATACCCACTTCCAGCAAATTCAACTTGAACACTAATGTAGAAGCAATCTAAAATATAACAAGGGAAAAAAAATCAGAACTCCATGGTGGACAGGAAGTTAAAGAGGTAGTGAAGGAAAAGAAGAAAGCATATCGAATGTTCCTGTGAATAAGTCAGTTTGTGCACTTAGAGAATACAGAGACAAATGTAAGAAAGCTAAACACTATTTAAAGTAGCTAAATTAGTCATGGAAAGACTCTGGTAAGAACACAGAAAATAAATATCAGGAAGGTGGCAAAATATTCTGGAGGCTGTTGAAAAAGCTCAGAAATGGAAGACAGAGTGCTGTAAAAGGAATTAGAGATAAAGGTAACATGAAAACTGGAGAAAAAGATATCATTGATGTATGGACTAATTACTAGGGTGGTCTGAAAAGTTCTCGGCCTAATAACGAAAACACGAATTTATAATTTCAAAATTATTTATATTTTTCAACATAATCTTCCTTAAGACTAATACATTTATTCCAGCGATGCTCCAGCACCATTATCCCGTCCCTGTAGTGGTTCTCAGTAAGATATGCAAAATACCCCTCTACAGCTGCAATCACCTTTTGAATCGAAGAAAAACGCCTGACCAGCGAGTTTTGGGAAGAGATAGAAGTCAGAGGGAGCCAAATCTGGGGAACAGGGTGGATGTTCCAACAATTCATAGTGCAAATCCCTTAATTTTCCCATTGCCAAAACACCTTTGTGAGCAGGTGCACTGTCCTGATGAAAGATGATTTATTCTTTTGCAAACCAGGTCTTTTCTCACAAATTTTTTCATCTTAAATTGTTTTACCTTTCTCAAGATAATTAATAAACAAAATGCCTTTAGCATCCCAAAACACTGATGCCATGACCTTTCCTGCTAATGGAACCGACTTTGTCTTCTTTAGTGCTAAACAACCGGCTTCTGTCCACTGTTTTGACTCTGTTTGGATTCTGGTGTGTAATGGTGAATCCAAGTCTCATCCATAGTAATAAATCGATGCACAAAATCAGTTTTATTCTTGTTAAGACACTCTAAGCTGTTCAGAGATTTTCATTCGAGTGCATTTTTGATCTGCTACGAGCAAGAGCGGTATCCATCTTGCGCAAAGCTTTTTCATTTGCAAGATTTCATGCAAAATATATCCTACACGTTCTTTTGAAATATCTATAGTCTCAGCAATTTCATGCACTCTGACTTGCTGATCATCCAATACCATATTGTGCACTTGATCAATGATTTTTGGTGTTGTTACACTTTTTGGACATCCTTCACGTGGATCATCTTCAAGGCTGGTATGGCCACATTTAAACTCTGAAGCCCATTTCTTAATTGTCAAAAATGAAGGAGAAGAATGCCCATAAACTTTTATGAACTTTGAATGAATTTCTTTTGATGTCAAACCTTCTTTTACAAAGAATTTTATCCATTTCAAGGGATACATTTTGCTTCAGACAACTGTATAAAACAAACTACTTGATAGAATGATTTGCAATTTCACATGGATGCTTATGACAGATGTACCAAATTAAAAAAAAAACTTGTCGATGGTGTTGCCATCTATGGACAAGGCCGAGATCTTTTCAGACCACCCTCGTATGTGAGTAGAATGAATATTTGATGCTAAGATAGTAGGAAAACCAAGATCTAAGAGGATTGAAGTGATTGCTAGTGCTTTAGAAGACCAAATATAATATTGGATGCCTAATATTGAAAACTTCATCTTGATGGGAGATTGTAATGCAGTTGTTGGAGAGGAAGAAGAGGAGAAGATTGTTGGTAAATTCAGAGTTGGAAAATGAAATGACAGAAGAGAAAGACTCATCAAATTCTCCAAAAGCCACAGCTTAACCTTAGTAAATACATTATTTGTACGGCCTCAAAAAAAGAATTTACACATGGATTGCGCTGTTCAGAGATTTTCATGCAAGTGTGTTTTTGATCTGCTATGAGCAAGAGCGTATCCATCTTGCACAAAGCTTTTTCATTTGCAAGATTTCATGCAAAATATATCCTACACGTTCTTTTGAAATACCTATAGTCTCAGCAATTTCACTCACTTTGACTCGCCAGTCACCCAATACCATACCATGCACTTGATCAATGATTTCTGATGTTGTTATACTTTTTGGATGTCCTTCACGTGGATTATCCTCAAGGCTGGTATGGCCACGTTTAAACTCGGCAGCCCATTTCTTAATTGTCGAAAACGAAGGAGAAGAGTGCCCATAAACTTATATGAACTTCAAATGAATTTCTTTTGGCATTTAACCTTCTTTACAAAGAATTTTATAACCACATGATACTCAATTTTATCCATTTCAAGGGATATAGACAATACTTTTGCTTCAGACAGCTGTATAAAACAACCTACTTGATAGAATGACTTGTAGTTTCACATGGATGCTTATGACAGATGTACCAACTTAGAAAAAAAAATCTTGCCAATAGTGTTGCCATCTATGCTCAAGGCTGAGAACTTTTCAGACCATGCTTTTATTCCAAAAATTTGCTAAATGAAATAAGCAGTGACAGCATAGTGGTAAAAAACCCTCAACAGGCATGAACAGGAATGTATGTGCATTCCTGTTTGCATGCCTGTGAATGAATGTGGCAAACTCAGGAGGTAGCTTGCAGCGATATCATGAAATGAGGAGTTATAATGGAAGGAAATCAATGCTGATTGGTCTCTACACAGGAATTATCTGGCAGTGGCAATGACTGAGTGTATTCTGAAGGTCAGGAGATTAAATAAGGTAGGTGCAAAATGGATAACTGAAGAGGTGAAGCATGTAGTCTGGAAGAAAAAGACATTAGTTAAGGAGGAGTACAAAGAGCAGGCAAGGAAGGTGACTCACTTAATGAGGGTTGGCCAAAGTGCAGTATGAGCAGCAGTTAGCAAATGATTCTAAAAGAAATCTTCGAGTGTTTTTGATATGTGGCCAGTAGAAGGAAGAATGATAAACATGGAGGAGGATATAGTAGAGGTGTTAAATGAGCAGTTCATTAAAGTATTCCATTCTTGTGATTGTAACATAATGCAAAACTTGAGAGCAGTGGGAATGTGGGAGGAACCACTGATGGTGAGTGAGCAGGAGGCATATATGAGGAATTGAGTAAACCTGATTGCAACAAGGCCATGGGACCTGATGGTATATCCCTGTGTGTCTTGAGGGAATGTTCCAGGTAGTTCACAATACCTTTAACATACATTTTCAACATGAGTCTAAGATAAGCCCAGGTCTCAAAGGAATGGAAAGGTAGCAAGATTGTTCCACTTCAAAAAGGATGCGATAAGACTAAGGCTTCGAATTATAGGCCAGTCTGTTTGTCTGGAGTTGCAGTCAAGGTGTTGGAGAAACTAGTGAGGACAAGGATTCAGAGCTGTACAGATAGCAGCAGTTGCTAAAGGAAGATAGCATTTTAGCAGTCTGCTTACTTATTATAACAAGGTGACAAATACATTTGACAAGGGGAGATGCATATACAGTAGTATATTAAGATTTTGGAAAGACTTTCAATAGATTACCACATGACAATCTAGTAGTTAAATTGGAACAGATGGGGGTTGGATACTAGATTAGTGTGTTGAATTGGAGATTGGCTGTCTGATAGGTATCAACAGGTTGTGTATGGAGGAGTGATATCCCAGAAGAGGAAAGTCACTAGTGGCGTACCCTAGGGGGCCTAGTTTGGGGCCATTGTTGTTCAATCTGTATGTAAATGACATTCAAAAGGGGACTTAAATGGTGATATACAGTTGTTTACTGATGATGCAAAGTTGGGAAGAGTTATAGAAGTAGGAGTAAATTGTGCAGGTTTGCAAGAGGACCTAAATAAACTATCTGAATGGGTGTGTGGGAATGTCGAACTGTCGAACAAAAGGGGACTTAAATGGTGATATACAGTTGTTTACTGATGATGCAAAGTTGGGAAGAGTTATAGAAGTAGGAGTAGATGTGCAGGTTTGCAAGAGGACCTAAATAAACTGTCTGAATGGGTGAGTGTGGGAATGTCAGTTTAATGTTACAAAGTGTAAGGTTTTAAAATTGAGAGTATAGGAGAGTATTTTAAAAATGCAGAGTATAGGATTGGTATACTCTGCATCTCCAAAATTGGGATATTTTGGAGGAGATGAAGGATTTGGGGATTGCGGTGGATAGAGACTTGAAATTTCGTGGACTGCGGTGGATAGAGACTTGAAATTTCGTGGACATTTTGCTAAAATTGTGAGGATGACACAGTTTATTATGGGAATGATGTGGCTGATATGTAGAAATAAGAATGTTTTGATTCCTTTGTACACTCATGATAAGTTGAATTAGAGATACCTGCCGTGTTGGCGAAATGGTGCTGTGGTCACCCCGGCAAATGGAATGGTGCCACGTGGCATGTGACGGGGATGTCATCACACGCCACGCGGCACTATTCCATGTCTGAGTAATAGTCGAGCACAGAATGAGGAAGACTTGAGATCTCAGCGAATTCAATTGTGGCGTGGCCACGATCGAATTTGCTTGGAGCCAGACGTATGGGGCACTCCGTTTCCAAAGTCGTGCAGACACTGGGCTTTTCATGGGACACTGTGTCAAGAGTGTACCATGAGTACATGGAATCGGGTAAAACCACAGCCACCAGGGAAAGCTGTCGCGGTGTACAACGTGTCGATGACAGGGGGGGGGAAAACGGCATCGGCTAGCTTGGATGGTAACAGCAGATAGACGTGCCAGCCACAGTGCCGCAGATCACTTGCCAATTCAGTGCTGGACAACAACGACGTGTGAGCAGCCACACCATCCAGAACCATCTCCTCGCTATGTGGTACAGAAGCCCCCCCCCCGTCTAGGTACCTCTGCTCACTGCACGTCACAAGGCACAACGATTAGCATGGTCGTAGGAACACCGCCATTGGACCCTCAATGCATGGAAAAAGGTCGCCTGGACTGATGATTCGAGGTACACGTTGATAGCAGGGTATGAGTGTGTCGCCAAGCACATGAAGCGATGGATCCCTCGTGCCAGCATGTACCCTGCTGGCATGAGGTGGTATCCTTGTATGGGGACTGTTTATGTGGGATGAAATGGGTCCCCCTGGTACATCTATCTCACTTCGTCCCTCACTGACGAACGACACAGGGACCTGCTGTCAGATCATATGCACCCTTTTCTGCGCCTACAGTACCCTGCAGGAGACCTGTACCTACAGCAAGACAATGCACCGGCCCACCGCTCCCGAATTATGGCGAGTGGGTGGATGAACACTCCTTGGACACGAGGATGCTTGGCTGGCCCCTGAGGTCCCCTGACCTCAATCGTGTGAGCAGCCATTGAACACATCTGGGATGCTGCATATGGATTACTGTGCACAGATTTGGTTTCCAGGCTTTCAAAAGGATGATGAGGTTGGTTTCTGGTCTCTGGAGTATGAGGATAGATTGAGCGAATGCAAATTACAGAGCCTAGTGGATAGAAGGAAGAGGGGAGATGTGATCGAGATGTACAAGTTGGTAATCACCAGATTAACTTGGATGAGAGTTTTCATAGAATATCTGGAGACAGGGGAGAATGATAAGCCATCCTTGGAAGCTGTATAAGGTGGGTGTGAGCAAAGGGGCGAGGAGTAGATTTTTTGCATGAAGAGTGATGGGTGATTGGAATGCATCTAAGCCGAGGTATGATGATTGTTCATGTGAGCGTGGGATCTCCTGCAATAAGTCTCTCGACTACATGGAGGTCTCTTGATGATGATAATAATAATAATAATTCACTTGTTGCAGATGTGTGAAACTTTGGAGGGTTATTATTGATAGTGCTGTATATGTAACTCTTTAAGAGGATTCCAAAGGATGCTTTCAAATGAGATAAGATGGGCAAATGAATGAATATCAGTTTAACACAGTTCTATATGGTCTTGGTTCAACCATATCAAGACTGGTGTGCCTAAATTTAGCATACTAAATTTCATGTAAACTAAACATGTTTAGAGGCTGATAATTCTAATACTTTTAGATCTCTAGAATGTTCACTATGAAGAGAGAATGATTTGCAGGTTTCAAAGTGTGTTTGATAGGCTGAGAGGAGATAATATGTAGAAATATATATACATTTTAAATAAATGTTATGGAAACAATGCGAAAGAAATATTTCAGTACAAAGCAGGAGAGAACAGAATAAGGGATAATTACTTGAAATCATGTTTGATTTGTTTCAAACTAAAACTAATGTAACCAAGGCTAAATCAGCAGTACATAATGTCATAACTGGCACACTAGCCAGGAAGGAACACACACATGAAGTAATGAAAAATTAATCTGAACAGTCACATTTTAAAGAAAAATTTTAATTTCTCAAGAAAATAGGTACAAAAATTAAACTACAACATTACCTAATAATTTATATGTGCTCTTCTGTTCCTAATAAGTTCATTAATTTGCTTAGGCATGGAATCTACCAACAGTAGAACACATTTTTCTTATTTCTGCATCTCGAAACCATACTTCTATAATGGATTGTATTCAGTTATCCTTTGTATCACAATTTAATTTTTCAAGTCTCTTTTTCACTATGGCCCACAAATTTTCTATTGGGTTAATTGTCAGGAGAGTCACCTAGTCACTGAAGCAATTGGATGTTATGATTTTTTTAGGAATTCTTTCACAAGTGTGGCATGGAGTGAGATCCTGGTGGAAGATGATTTCTTTTCTTTCTGGATCTGTGAGACCACTCTTTTCTGATAATTCAATACTACTATATTGATCACTTTTCATCATATCATCAACAAGCTCAAGTGATCCTGGACCATCATGTGTAAAACTACTGTAGAACATCTTTCACTGGGTGATTTGTGAACATAGGATACTCGCTCTCCTCAGACAAAGAACTGGCTCTCATCTGAGAATATCACCTCTTTCTGCTTCTCAACAGCCCAATCTTTGTACACTTTTGCCCACTGAAGCCTCTTTTTTCTGCATAGCCCTCGTCAGTAGTTGTTTCTTTTTTGGTCTGTTGCTTCCAACAATCTTCAAAGGACTGGAATGTCAGAAACATTAATCCCACTAGCTACCCTCTATTTAAGTCAACAGCAGACAATCTTGGATTCACTTTGCTTTTCTTAACTAGTGAACGATCTTGAGTAAGTGCAGTTTTCCTTTTTTTACCCACATTTTCCTTTTCTGTCAGGGGGAAAAAGATACCTGTCTCCTCTTTAAAATCACAAAAATAGTACCCAAACTAACACCACACCAATTAGCAGTTTCTCTTTGAGTCATGGATGTGTTCTGAGAAAGTACATTTTTTTGAATGCTTTCTTGAAGATGTATCCATATCCATTTTATAGTTGCATAAAATGAAAAAAACACTGCAAATATCAAACTTACTTACACTATTAAAATAATATATATATATATACAGGGTGTTCGGGATAAATTTGACAGTTTCGTAAGGAAAAAGAAAATCTTCTTTGTATCTATTAAATTTAATGAATTGACAAAAAAACATTACAGGCAGAGTTAATTACAATACTATCAACAAGATTTACTCAAAATAACCACCATTAGCATCGATCACAGCTTCAATTCTGCTTCGGAACCTCGAACAAGCTGATGCTACAGTCTCCCTGGGAAGGGCCGCAAAAACTGTTTTAATTTTATCCATTAACTGGGCTTTTGTATTACTGGAAGTGCGATTGGTGTCTTTTTCAACTGCGCCCCATACAAAATAATCCATGGGGTTAAGGTCTGGGGAGTTTGGAGGCCAAACATTTGGACTGGTGAAGTCGTAGAAATTTTCAGACAACCATTTTTGACTTTTCCCAGAGGTGTGGCAAGGGGCCGAATCCTGCTGCCATACATACGGCCTACCATTGGCTACCCTTGTTATCCAGGGCTTGACTACAGTTAGCAACTCCACGAACAAAGCCCGAATTCCAATGCCAGGGTTCTTCAACACCTGTTCCTGCAGATTTGCGAGGAATTCTGCTGTACGAACGCAATCAGATCGTCTGCTAGGGATCTTTCTTCTTGCTACATCCTCGTAGTCACCATTGCAAGTCTCTAGTTCATGCCTGATTGTTTTTACTGTATTCAGGGAGCATTGGGCAGCAGTCGTAATATCCTTATTTTGATGGCGGGCACGAATCATCATGATACAAGTTATTCTCTTCCATGATTCAGGTGGGTTCCAGCTATCCATCCTTTCTGACATCTTGTATATGAATGAAGAAGGGTCCAAACTTTTAAATGAAGAGAAGTGTGTGTTAATACATGTAACTTACGGAAAAATATAATTAATTATAAATATGTCAAATTTATCCCGAACACCCTGTATATATATATATATATAAAAGGTGAGTTAGCTGGACTCATACAGAGGTAGTGGGTTTTTTCACCAAAAACTCAGGTTTTTCATCCCCAAGAACAGGCAAACCGGCCCATGAACACACATCTACAAGCATAGGACTAATCACCTTATCCTCAATACAGTCACGGTTAAATGTAGAAAAATCTTTGACACCACAAGGTTATAAAATTCTTTGTAAAAGAAGATTTTAATTCCAAAAGAAATTCATTCGAAGTTCATAAAAGTTTACTCTTCTCCTTTGTTTTCGACAGTTAAGAAATGACCTGCCGAGTTTAAATGTGACCGTACCAGCCTTGAAGATGATCCACATGAAGGATGACCAAAAAGTGAAATAACACCAGAAATCATCGATCAAGTGCATGATATGGTATTGGATGACCAGCGAGTCAAAGTACGTGAAATTGCTGAGATTATAGGCATTTCAAAAGAATGTGTAGGATACATTTTAGATGAAGAATTGCAAATAATAATGCTTTGCGCAAGATGGGTGCTGTCCTTGCTCACAGCAGGACGGCACCCATCAAAAACGCACTTGCATGAAAATCTCTGAACAGTGCTTGGAGCGTTTTAACAAGAATAAAACTGATTTTGTGCATTGATTTTATTACTATCGATGAGACTTAGATTCACCATTACACACCCAAATCCGAACAATAGTCAAAACAGTGGACGGAAGCCAGTTGTTCAGCCAAAGAAGACAAACTCGGTTCCATCAGCAGGAAAGGTCACGGCATCGGTGTTTTGGGATGCTAAAGGCATTTGGTTTATTAATTGTCTTGAAAAGGGGAAAACAATAACCAAGGAATATTATTCCGAACTTTTTCCCAAACTAGACGAAAAAAAATGTGAGAAAAGACCCGGTTTGCAGAAGAAAATAATCATCTTTCACCAGGACAATGCACCTGCTCACAAAGGTGTTTTGGCAATTGGAAAATTAAGGGATCTGCACTATGAATTGTTGGAACATCCACCCTATTCCCCAGATTTGGGACTCTCTGACTTCTCTTTCTTCCCAAAACTAAAACTCTTCCTTGCTGGTCAGCGTTTTTCTATGAATCAAGAGGCAATTGCAGCTGTAGAGGAGGTATTTTGCAGATTTTACTGAGAACCACTACAGGGATGGAATAATGGCACTGGAATAAATGTATTAGTCTTAAGGGAGATTATTTATGTTGAAAAATAAAAATAATGTTGACATTATAAATTCGTTTTTTTTTTCATTGTTAGGCTGAGAACTTTTCAGACCACTCTCGTATACTATTATTACAGGTATCTCCACGGAGTCAGTAGACTCATCGAGGGAGACCCACACTATCAAAACAATATCCATCATATCTGTTCATGTGTAGAGGCTTAAGTGCTGTGAGGACATCATGTTGGAGGCTTAATGGATTTTTTACAACACTCAAAAAGAATTAAAATAGAATTTAATACTTCCTATATTTCGTTCTAGTCACTAGGACATCTATGGGGGATTACAAAAACAATTAATGTAACATGCATACAAAATCTTACAATACTAAGCCCAACCACGTGAGTGACACTAAAGTCCTATCTAGGTGGAGTGCCTTCTAAGGGCGGTAGTAGGTGGCCTGGAATGTAAGGTGGGACCTCTGGTGATGAGTGTTTCCCAAATCTTCGGAAGCTTAATGCACCCGTATTTATTAAGATTTGGTTGGTTTCTGAAAGCTGCTGCTGCTGCTTCTAAGAAAAGTCTCTCTTTCTTGAATTTGCTGTGGTGGAGCATGGTGGTTTTCTTCCATGATACTCTGTGGGTGGTGTCCAAAACATGGTCAGCCAGGCCTGAATGGCCATAGTTATGTTTACATATGTAAGACTTGTGTTCCTCCAGGCGGATGGATGCCGATCTGCCTGTCTGTCCAAAGTATGCCAGCTTACAGGAACAGGGTATTTTGTAAACTGCAGGCAGAGAGAGAGAGGAGGGAGCTGATCTTTTGTAGAACGGATAAGGGTAGCAAGTTTGCGGTAGGGCTTATATGCTGTGTGTAGGTTGTACTTTTTTAGTATCTTGGCTATTTTATCAGATGTGCCACAGATGTAGGGTATGGTGATGGCATTTTTAAAATCTTGTTGACAAGAAAGACGGGGAATGGGGGAGGAACTGATTATTTTTTTTTGATACTGTGTTCGCTGTAGCCATTGGAGAGGAAAGTGTTGTGTATGTGGTTAAGCTCAGTAGTAAGGGCGGCTCCACTGGAACAAAGATTGTGGGCTCTCTTAGTAAGAGTTTTGATGATGCCATATTGTTGTGAGGGGTAGTGGTGGTGGGAGAGTTTGTGAATGTATCTGCCTGTGTGTGTGGGTTTTCTGTATACAGTGAAGGCAAGTGTATCATTAGGCAGGCGTGTGACTAAGGTGTCTAGGAAGGGTAAACAATTGTTCTTTTCCTTTTCCATAGTAAACTGGATTCTTGGATGTAGGCTATTAAGATGACTGAGAAAGGAGTCTAATGTGTCTGGGCCATGAGGCCAAATAGAGAACACATCATCTACATATCTTAGCTAGATAGAAGGTTTGAATGGGGCTGAGTCTATGGCTCGTTTTTCGAAATCTTCCATATAGAAATTGGCAAGGGGGGGTGAGAGGGAGGAACTCATGGCAGTTCCCTCTATCTGCTTGTAGATTTTGTTCTTCCAAGAGAAATACCCAGAGTTAATGGCAAAGGAAAAGAGATCAAAGATGTCAGAGGGAAAAACGTTTTCTAAGCCAGTTAAGGGAATATTGGTAAACAAAGATGAGATATCAAAGCTTACTAATATGTCTGCATTATTCAAGTTTAAATTTTCTGTGAGGGCTTTAAAATGGGTCGAGTTTTTTATATAGGAAGTGGACCTTCCGGTTAGGGGGGTCAGAGAGTTGGCCAGCTGTTTAGACAGTCTGTAGCAAGGTGCATTGGTGGCATCTACTATAGGTCTGAGTGGGGAATTGGGTTTGTGGATTTTTGGTAAACCGTATATTGGGGGGGGGGGGGGGGGCAAAAAGGTTTAAGTTTTTTCGTGACATCAGGGAGCTAGGAGGTTACTTTTTAAAGTAAGATTTTTAATTTCTTAACCTGTGTTTTTGTGGAGTCGTGTTCTAGCGGGATGTAGGTAGCGCGATCGCAGAGGATAATGTTCATTTTACGATTGTATTCACTGGTATTAAGAACAACTGTGGCATTACCCTTATCCACAGCAAATTCAAGAAAGAGAGACTTTTCTTAGAAGCAGCAGCAACTCTCAGAAACCAACCAAATCTTAATAAATACGGTTGCATTAAGCTTCCAAAGATTTGGGAAACACTCATCACCAGAGGTCCCACCTTACATTCCAGGCTGCCTACTACCGCCCTTAGAGGGTGTTCCACCTAGATAGGACTTTAATGTCACCCACGTGGTTGGGCTTAGTATTGTAAGATTTGTGTGTGCTTGTTACATTAATTGTTTTTGTAATCCCCGTAGATGTTCTAGTGACTAGGACAAAATATAGGAAGTATTAAATTCTATTTTAATTCTTTTTGAGTGTTGTAAAAAATCCATTAAGCCTCCAACATGACATCATATCTGTTCTTGAATTCATTTACAGACGAAGAACTCACAACTGAGTCAGGCAATGCATTCCCCCTCATTCACCACACTCCAGGCTAAAACCCTCATTCTCACGACCTTTTCCTTAATTTCCAGGGATGACCTCTTGTTTTTCCATCACTATCAACAAAGCTGAAACATTACCCCTGCATGACCGATTGCTTCCATTTGGATTGATTTGGAGCTAGGTGTTTTAAGTAAGTGTTGTTCACCAAAAGAAAAGGAGCATAATCAAAAAAAAAAAAAAGTAGGGCTTTTAGCAAGGATGCAGGTCAGCATGTGCATTTGTATATGTGTTTAAGACACTCCATTGAGGCAAGTGAATGTGAGAATGGGAAAGATCAAAGAATGCAAAGAACCAAGAAACTACATAAAAATTTGTAGTTTCCCAAGTCTCAAATCTCAATGAGGATAGTCATTAAAAGATATGTGAGTACCTGCAATCCCAAGGAAAAATTACAGTTCATATGTATACTAATGTCATCATCATCAAATTCCTGACATGTACCCTCAAGGGGTGTACAAGATATGATAGTACCACATGAAAAATTCACATCATTACTAACTTCCTATCTACAATTTTCCTCCAAAGCAGTCTGTTACTTGTCAAGACTCCACCATTATCAGATCTTATATTTCTATCGTCTAAGGCACTTTGTCCCATATCAATCCATCTATATCTTGGTCTTCTTCTGGGTCGTTTTCCTGCCAACCTGGCAGAGAACACTTGCTTTGCTAAGCTTTCCTCACCCATTCTGTTTAAGTGACCATACCACCTGAGATTAGCTCTGCTAACGCATTCTTGGATTCTGACAATGTCAAGTTCTTTCCTAATATCCTCGTTTTTAATATGATATTGCCATTGATGCCTCTAATCTTTCTCAGGACTCTCATATCTACAGTCTCTAGTCTTTGGTCAAGTGTTTTACTTCTGACCCAGCTCTCAGATCCATAAGTTAAAACTGGTTTGAACACTGTCTTGTATACAGCTAATTTAGTGTTCCGACTAATTTCTCTCTTATTCCATATGAAATTATTCAATTGACTTCCTACCATACCAGATTTGTTGATTCTGTTGTCTATTTCCATATTTAATTTACCATCTTCACTAAAAATCATGCCTAAATAGCTGAAATGTTTTACTTGTTCCACAGGTTCTCCGTTCAAAACGCAGTTGACATTTTCAACGATTCTACCTATTTTCATTGTCTTTGTTGTAATAGATATGGTATGAAGGTCAGCAATAAAAAGACAGTTATTCAATTTAGAGAATCTTGCACACTTGTAGCGGATTTATTTAGAAGTATAACATCATCCACATAAAGCAAAGAGCTGACATTGACATCTCCAATTCTGATATCATGTTTAATACTACTTTCCTTCATAATGTGATCCATACAGATCAGGGTTTCTCAAACTGTGTTCCGCGAGAAGTTCTGGAATTCGTCATTTTAGTTTTCTAAGCATTTTTCATGAATAAATATTTTATAGTAAAAAATATTCTAAGGAGAATAATATTTGTGAATATGTCGAAAAGCTCAGACCCAGAACAGAATAGCATCTGTGTATATTGTTAATTTTCACACATCGAAACCTTTCAACATTTGGGAAAAGAAATGCCACTGTTTATGACAGGTCATAAAAATTGCCTGCAAGTCCATTACAGCAATTGGTGTCATATCCTCTGTTCTGAAAACTGAAGGAAATGACAACTGTGTAGCAAATGTCAGTGACCTAGCAGCATATTTTTAAACATAGAAATATTCATGAATTATCGTTAATTTTCACACATTGAAATCTTTCAACAATCGGGAAAGAGAATACCGCCGTTTATGACCGATCATAAAAATTGCCTGCAAGCCGATTACAACAATGGGCGCCGTGTTCTCATAACTGAACGAAATACGATCTGCATTGCAAATGTCAGTGACCAATCAGTAAGGAAGTATAAAGAAAATTTTTCCACTGATATTGAAGATCAAGATAGTCTGTATCCGGTTTTCAAATCTAGTAATACTGAATACTTGCTTCGCAAGTTCGTATTGCAGTGTGTAAGTGCTTGATCTGAAACCGGAGTGCCGTGATTTTTTTAAAGGTAATAGGAATACAGAGTTAAAATCTAATATGAATAAGAGACAATGGACTTTGTTTAATTTTGGTATTAAGAAATCTCTTATTGAAGGTGTTTGTGACGGAACAGATAGTGAGTCATCCACCTCAAGCCTACAAAGATCTCTAGGATGTACAATAAGAGGGGAAAACTTTCAGCACACAGGAGAAAAAGTCTGCATTCACTTGTAAGTACTTATAATATTATAAATATATTTGGTGATCAGAATGAGATATGTCAATGAAAATCAGCATAAATTAATTTAATGATGTTTGTCTGAAGAAACTACGACATACTACAAGATTTCATTAGTCCAGTGATTGATAACTAATTTAATTGTAATTTATATTTGTCAACATGCCACACTGTATACATAAGTGTACTAATACTCTATGATTAGGCCATAATTAATTATTAATACTTATGTTAATGTATGAACTTTAAAACATTTTGGAAAGGTATTTATGAGTAAATTTGTTGGGACCGGGCCCTCGGAAAAAAAAATCAGCTAACGCCTTTTTATTCCCGTATATAGGGAGTAGGCGAGGCAGCTTTTAAAAAAGGAATTCTTCTTACTCTTTTAACTAATTTTATAATTAATATCTGATTTATTTTGAACTGTTTAATTTTTGTTACTGAACATTTTATCTAATCATTCTTATTACAATTGCTTTTACATTATTTGATACGGTTTAGTACTTTTCTTACAAGTATTGTTATAATTCATATTTATTTTTGTGTGTTGCAGTCTTTTTTTACTATTTTGCATTATTCATTTACTTTTATATTATTCGACATTTCTTATTTATAATCTTATTGTTTTTCATACTAAAGTTACCTTTGCAACACAATTCTATTTGTTTTTATTATAGCTCTGACAAATATTGGAATTTGAATATTATTGAAAAAATACCCATGGATTCTTGTTTAAAGATAGGAACTTTAACACAAGGAGGAGCAATTATTTCTGCTGACACATCTATCTACTCGTATGATTGGAGAAGATATGGAATTGCAAACTGTGGTTTCTTCAAAAGCTAATATTAAAGAACAAGAGTCATGGAAGTACGATGAAAGTTATTTAAATTATGGATTTACGTGTATTGGCAATGCACATGCTCCTGATGCAATGTGTTTTATGTAATAAAATACTAGTAAACAGTTCTTTGGCTCTAGCTAAACTTCGTAGGCACTTCGAAATGAAGCACACTGATTACAAAGGAAAAGATATACAATTTTTTAAGAGACGACGTGACTCACTAGAAAAATGTAAACTTCAAATGGCTACAATTGCTACAACTGAAAATGCAACAGAGGCATCTTTTCGTGTGAGTTACTGCATTGCACTTCATGATGAAGCTCATACGATTGGTGAGACGCTCATTAAGCCTTGTGTGAAAGACACTGTATCATGCATGTTAAAGCAGGTTGCTAAAAAAAATAGATGCAGTACAATTATCAAATGATAATTGTACTGCATCTATTTTGACAAATGACAAATGATACTGTTTCACGCCGCATCAAAGATCTTTCTGCTGACATAGAAAAAGAGCTAATTCATCGACTTAGACTTTGCAGTGAATATTCATTGCAAATGGATGAATCTACAGATGTCGCAGGATTCGCTGTGTTACTAGTGTTTGTTCGTTACATATTTGATAAAAGTACTGAAGAAGATTTACTCATGTGCAAATATCTACAAGAAAAAACCTGGAGAAGATATATTCAACCGTATTAATAATTATATTACAAAACAGGAAATCAGTTGGGAGAAGTGTATTGATATTTGTACAAATGGTGCTCAAGCAATGGTAGGAAAGATGAAAGGAGTTGTAACACATATCCTGCAAAGTAGCTACAAGAGCCACCAAAAGTCATTGTGTTTTGCATAGACAAGCACTAGTAACAAAAAGAATTCCTACATATTTAAAAACTATTTTGGATGAAGCCGTAAAAATGATCAACTGTAAAATCTCCACCACTTCAATCCAGATTATTTAATTTGTGCGATGAAATGGGTAGTGCACATAATGCACTTTTATTACGTTCTGAAGTGAGATGGCTATCAGTCTTGGGCGCGGGCAGTAGGGTTTTTTTCCGCCAGTTTATCTGGCGTTTTTCATCCCGCAAGCAGGCAAACCGGCCCCATGAACATACGCTATTACAGTCAAAATATATCCCCCCCCAGCGGCAGGCTAGGCGACAAGTCGGTTGGGAGTGGTACTAACAAGAAGTTGCATCTAAGTAACATGCGGACCCTGCATAGGAAGCGGGAATAGCGTGTAGTGAAAGAAGAAGAAGAAGTGAGATGGCTATCCAGAGGAAAAGCATTATTGAGGCATTTTGAACTTTGTAGTGAATTAATGGTTTCTTGATGTCACATAGTTTAGGACAAAATTTTATTGAATTATTAAGAAATTCTTCATGGTTGATGAGTCTTGCATATCTGGCAGATATTTTTACAAAGTGCAATGAAATTAATTTATCATTACAAGGAGAGAATATTACAATTTTTAATACAAGAGATAAAATTGCATCTTTTGATAGGAAGTTGCAATTCTGGATTTCTACAGTTGAACAGAATAATTTTGATTGTTTTCTCACCTTGCATGAATTTTTAACTGAAATAAATTCTAAGGTAAATGAAAAAGTATCTAATGTAATTTTAGAACACTTGCATGGCTTGCAATCAACCCTTTTGCAATATTTTCCAAAATCCAGTGAGGACAATTCCTGGGTTCAGAATCCATTTACAGTGACAGCTAAGCCAGCAGGCTTCAGTGCAAGTGATTATGAAAATGTAATTGACTTAATTAGTGACTCTGATTTAAAACAAAAATACAAGGAACTGCCAATAAATGATTTCTGGACAAATTTAACAGAGAGTACCCCAGCGCGTTAAAACTATCTATTCTTGTTTTACTTCATTTTTGAAACTTTTACAACGACATATTTATGCGAGACAGGATTTTCATATTATGCTGCAATCAAATCAAAGTCCAGGAACAGACTCGACGCTACACCAAATATGAAAATTCAACTTTCTAATATTGTGCCTGATATCAAAAGAATTTGTAATTCAAAGACCCAAAAACATCGGAGTCATTAAGAACTTAATTTGCAATATACGTGTTTTACTATTTTATTGTGTTTTGTTTTTACTAATTATCATTTGACAATAAATGATTGTTTTTTCTTAATGCTTAGATTTACTCATTTATTTTATTTATATTTACTTACCCTACAAAACCAGCACACTGGAGAAAAAGTCTGCATTCACTCGTAAGTGCTTATAATAATATTATAAATTTTTGGTGATCAGAATGGGATATGTCAATGAAAATCAGCACAAATTAATTTAATGATGGATTAATATGTTTAATTAAGTATTAATTAATAATTATTTAAATAAACAATTAACAATAAAATAAGCTAAATTACCAATTAATTATTAATTAATATATTACAAAATAATCAAGGTGTTCCGTGAGCATTTCAGGATTTGTGAAGTGTTCCGTCGTAGAAAAAGTTTGAGAAACCCTGATATAGATAACGAATAACAGAGGGGATAATGTACATCCTTGTCTCACCCCAGATTTAACATTAAACCATCTTCCTGTACCTCCTTCAATTCTAACTGCTGACTTGCAACTTAAATAAAGACTATGTATTGCTTGATATAATGATCCACTGACACCATATAACTGTAGCATATTGAATAGCTTCTCTCTTGGCACCTTGTCATATGCCTTTTCCAGATCGACAACACTTAAATACAGATCTTTGTTATATTTCCATGCTTTCTCAGCTATTTGTCATAAAGTGAAGGTCTGATCCTGACAGTCTCTATTTGGCCTGAATCCAGCTTGTTCTTCACCAAGCTTTTTTTTTTCCACAATTCTTCTCAACCGTTTCTCAAGTATACTGGCATAAATCTTGCCTAGAACACTCAGTAGGAAAATAACTCTGTAATTCTCACATTCAGTTTTATTTCCCTTTTCATATATATGGGTACTATTAGAGCTCTACTCCAATCATCAGGAATTCGTCCCGCTGTCCAGGCCTTCTGAACTATGCAGTGCAGCCACTGTAAGACTCTTATACCACCATACTTCAGCATTTCTGGTTGAATATCATCTACTCCTGCTGCCTTTCCACATTTCAAACCTTCGATGGCTTTTTCTACTTCAAGTATGGATATGTATTCCTGACTGTAAGGCCTGTTGAGTGTTTTTTACTACTGTGCCATCACTGTTTGTTTCATTTAGCAATTTTTCGAAATAATTACTCCATACTTCAAGGATATCTTTTTCTCCTGTTTTCATGTCACCTTTATCATCTCTAACTCGTTTTACAGCACTCTTTCCTCCATTTCTAAGCTTCTTCAACAACCTCCAGAATATCTTACCACCTTCTTGATATTTATTTTCTATGTTCTTGCCAAAGTCCTCCCATGACTTTTGTTTAGCTAGTTTTACAGAGTGTTTAGCTTTCTTACATTTGTCTCTGTATTCTTTAGGAGCATAAGCTGACTTATTTGCCAATAACTTTTGATATGCTTTCTTCTTTTCCTTCACTGCCTCTTTAACTTCCTGTGTCCACCATGGAATTCTGATTTTTCTATCCTTGCAGACAACCTGGCTGAATCAATCAGGGTTTTCTTCAAGGTTTGCCACTGAATCTCCAAGCTATGGTTCTTGTTCTCAAACTCTTTCATTTTTTCTTCAATAATTTTTGTGTATTTTAGTCTGCAGTTGATATCTGAGAGCTGCTCAACTTTTATTCGCTTTAAGACTTTCTTACATGTCATTCTTTTCAGTATGAAATTAAATTTTATTCTGCTCAAGACTAAACAGTGATCACTTCCAATTTCAAATCCTCTGTACACTCTGGTGTCCTGCAGGGAGAAAACATCACTATCAACAATAACATAGTCAATGAGACTTTTTCCTTGCCTCTTCTCTCCATGTGAATTTGTGCATATTTTTATGTTGGAACATGGTGTTAGTAATAACCAGTCCATGTCCTGAGCAGAAATGCAACAGGTATTTGCCATTATTATTAGCTTTGCTCTTTTCTCCAAATTTTCCCAAAATATTTTTGAATGTCTGACGATCATTTCCTACCCTGCTATTTATATCCCCAACAAGGACCAACTTTTCCTTTTTCATTGTTCAGTAGCTTTCTCTAGAGCAGGCATGGGCAACCTTTCCTAGTTCGGGGGCCAAATTATCATTCCGTCTCCGAGTCAAGGGCCGGACCAAATTATTAAATAAAATAAATTAATATTAAATTAATTAAAACAAGTTGCTACTTCATATTTCATTTATTTATAATACAATGCTTTGGTATAAAGCTCTACATAAATTTTATAATATAATGAACGACATAATTTAATGTGAAGATTGGCCTTGGACTTCAACTATGAGACTATCAATATTGACGTTAATATTACTTAAGGATAATAGCATAAAATTTTATAAAATTTATAAAAATCCGTCAAAGCAATGTTGTTAATTTGTGATTTTAGCACTAAATCCCCGTGAAGCTCAATAAGTTCCATCTGTAAGTTTTCTGGCACATTATTTACATCAGCATCCATCAGACGAGCAAATATAGAGAATGTGGAGTCTTTGTTTTTGAAGTAGGCAAACCTTGTATCAAATTGCTCTATTAGTGCCTTCAGTTCATCTCCATAATAATTATAAGGGATATTTTTATGATTTGCTAGAGTAGGAAAATTATAACAATTTTTAGCTCTTTTCTGACTTTCCAACAATCTTAGTTTATTACAAAAAGCTTTGACATCTCCATGCAGTTCATGAACCAATTGTCCTTGTTTTTGCAATTTAAGATTCGTTTAGGTATCTGGTGACATCTACAAGGAATGCTAAATCACACACCCACTCATCATCATTTACTTGGTTAATTGTGTTTCCTTTTATGTCCATAAAATCTGCAATGACTTGTCTCAGATCATAAAATTGTTTTAACATTTTAACTTTACTCAACCACCTTACTTCACAATAATAAGACATGTTTTCATAATCTGAAAATAGGTCTGCCAAATACTCCTTAAATTGGTGGTGATTAAGTGCACGTGACTTAATAAAGTTAATACTGGCTACTACAACTTCCATAACATTTGTGAATTTAATTGATTTTGCACACAGATTTTGTTGGTGGATAATACAGTGAAACTTTGTTACATTTTCCAGATGGATCTGTAGTTCTATTGCTCATTTTCATGAACTATTCCAATAAATCCCTTCTGTAAAGACTTTTAATGGGATTATATTGATCAAGTGCATATAATAAACATCTATGTTATACCAACTAAGACCATTGGCATCTTCAGGGTACATAACTGATGTAAGGCACTAAAAAGTAAAAAACTGTTACAAACTATAATAAACCAATTCCAATTATATTAAACAAAGAACAGCGCACATACAATACATGGATAGAGCATGCATGATATGACTTGTTGTTATTTAGGAACGTTCTATAGTTGGCACTATAATTCAGTTCTGGCGAGTTGAAGGATCTGATAAGGGTCTTCCGGATCACGGGCAAGATTAGTCCTTGGTTCCTGTTAAGGTTTTGTATACAGTGGGCAACTGTTGTGGCCTCCTTAAAAATTCGGGAGCGGAAGTTCTGCATGTAAGGAATTGTGCTTCTATCGCACTCTATGGTATGGTTCATTCTTGAGAAATGAAAAGCTAACCCCGATTTTTCTTCTCTGTTATTATTGACGTCACCTATGTGTTCTTTTTGCCTAATTTCAAGGATCCTTGAAGTTTGGCGATGTAATTCAAGCCCACGAGCAGGGTATGTTATAAACTCCTGCATATTTGGAGAAAGGATGGTTATCTTTTGGAGATCTTAAGAATTGTCTAATCATTTCTGTGGGTTTAAAGGCCATTCTTATTTTATGTGGTCTAAGGAGTCTAGCAATCTTATTGGAAACTGTCCCTAAGTATGGAATGACGATGGTAGAAATATAATGTATATCGTCTTGTTGTCTTTGTCGGGGTTCAGAGAAAAGTATCTTGTGGACGAGTCTTCGACGAATTCCATTCATGGTAAGGTTGGTGGATATCAGGGATAGTTCTTCCTGGGGCTCTTGTTGATCTGTTGTAAGGAGAGAGGCACGGTTCTTCAACATGTGTACAATACTAAGTTTCTGAGAAATGTGGTGGCAGGAAGTGAAATGTAAATAATGTCCTGTATTTCCGAATGGTTGATACCACCATTCGGAAGCTTCTTAATTAAAGTGTCCAGAAATGATAATTGGTTATCTTTTTCAAGTTCTAGAGTGAATTTGATTGTGTGGTGTAGAAAGTTGATTTTGTTAAGAAAGTCGAACAGGTCCTTTTTTTGTGTGGTTCCAAACGATAAAGATATCATCAGCGTATCTTCACCATACTGTGGGTTTAGGGTCTGTTTGAGTTAAGATTTTACTTTCAAAATCCTCCATAAAGAGATCAGCACAAGATGGAGAGGGGGGGGGGGCTACCCATTGCAAGGCCAGTCAATTGCTGATATATGGTTTTATTCCATAAGAAAAAGTTCGATGTTAAACAATGACAGAACAGAGAAGTAATGTCTTGTGGGAGCAAACTTCCTAAAATGTTGATGACTTCCTCCACAGGTATATTAGTGAATAGAGATGTAACATCCAGGCTGGCTCGAAGACTCGTCCACAAGATACTTTTCTCTGAACCCTGACGAAGACAACAAGATGATATACATTATATTTCTACCATCGTCATTCCATACTTAGTGACAGTTTCCAATAAGATTGCTAGACTCCTTAGACCACATAAAATAAGAGTGGTGGCCTTTAAACCCACAGAAACGATTAGATGATTCTTAAGATCTCCAAAAGATAGCCATATATGCTGGAGTTTATAACATACCCTGCTCGTGCAGCTTGAAGTACATCGGCCAAACTTCAAGGAGCCTTGAAATTAGGCAAAAAGAACACATAGGTGACGTCAGTAATAACAGAGAAGAAAAATTGGGATTAGCTTTTCATTTCTCAAGAACGAACCATACCATAGAGTGGGATAGAAGCACAATTCCTTACATGGAGGACTTCCACTCCTGAATTTTTAAGGAGGCCACAACAGTTGCCCACTGTATACAAAACCTTAACAGGAACCAAGGACTAATCTTACCCGTGATCTGGAAGACCCTTATCAGATCCTTCAACTCGCCAGAACTGAATTATAGTGCGAACTATAGAACGTTCCTAAATAACAACAAGTCATATCATGCACGCTCTATGCATGTATTGTATGCGCTCTGTTCTTTGTTTAATATAATTGGAATTGGTTGATTATAGTTTGTAACAGTTTTTTACTTTTTAGTGCCTTACATCAGTTATGTACCCTGAAGATGCCAACAGCCTTAGTTGGTGAAAACTAGTTGGTAAAGCATAGTTGTTTATTATATGTACTTGATCAATATAATCCTATTAAAAGTCTTTCCAGAGCTTTTTGGTCAAGAAAATTAAACGTTTTTTTACAAATCCCTTCTGTGCACCATTGCAGGGGCTCCATCAGTACAAATGCCAGATAGTGAACTCCATTTAAGCCCAAATCTCTCAAAGACTGTGTTGACTGTTTCAAATATATCTTCACCTGTCGTTGTTCCTTTTAACAGCCGAAGCGCCAATAATTCTTCTGACATTTTGAAATCCGCATCAACTCCTCAAATAAATATTGCTAGTTATGCTGTATAGGAGGCATCAGTGCTGTCATCCAAAGCAATTGAAAATGTTTCCAATCTAGCAATCTTCTCTTTTCAACTTTTTTTTGATATCATCAGCCATAATTTTTAACCATCGGACAACAAGTACGTCTTGACAAACGAATATTCTCGAAGTCTTTTTTTCTTTTCAGGACATATTATACTTGCAACATCCAGCAGATATTCTTTGATAAATTCTCCTTCACCAAATGACTTGGAATGCTTAGCGATTTTTTTGCTTACCACAATGCTGTGGTGCTGCGTTCTTTGCTGCTGGGTATCCAAGTTCTTCTTCAACTTCTGTATTTCATCTTTTTGTAGTTGTCCATCAATTTTTGGGTGGTCCGCATGTCCAGAAGTAAAATGTCTTTTAGTTGTATTCTTTGTTGACGGATACGGATTCGTTGCACAGCAATCCTCTGTCCAGTTGTCTTGAAATTGACGATTCTCTGCATCTGCTTTTCTTTTTTTTGCAATAGCCCCTGACGTCTCAAATTTATAAGCGATATTCAGAACTGTCAAACAAAACTGTCTTCTACACCACAGGCACTGAACAAAGCACAACACCAATGCAAGTACTGAACTGACACGTAACACGTTCACACACACACCGCTAATCAAAGTGAGAAAGAGACCCTTGGTTGGAGAAAAACATAGTGTGTTTTGTGCAAGTTATATGACATCAGCTTAATGTGAGTTAGTGGAACACACCATGTTTTCTCCCAACATGAATCAAACAAACTTCGCTGAAATAGATTAGAGCCGGATCAAAAGAAGTAGAGGGCCAGATCCAGGCCAGGGGGTTGCCCATATGTGCTCTAGAGCCTCAAAAAATTCCTCTACTTCTACCTTAGTAGAGCCTTCTGTGGGACCATAGGCACAAATAAGTCTCATTGTCCAGTTCCCAATTCTGATATTTGCCCACATCACTCTACTTGAGATTGCCTGCCATTCAAGAAGATTAGCCTCGTATTTAGTGTTGAATACTATGGCTACTCCTTCTTTTCCTTGATTTTCATTGCGTGAATATAGCATTTTGTATTCATTGCTCAGAAAGATCTCACCAGTTTTTGTCTTTTTTGTTTCAGTCACCCCTATTATGTCGATCTGGTACTTATCTAATTCCTCAGCTAGCTCCATTTCTTTGCCATTCAGGCTTCTTATGTTGATAGTACCGATCTTTAACTCTGGTGATGTTGAGTTGGGATGTGTGTTCAGATTTATTCCAGTAGCTGACCTTTCGCTGTCCGCCCTGGTTCCCTGGCGAAAACAACGGGGCCCTTGTTTAACTGGGCGATGCCCCAGCCGGTGAAATTTTGTCATGTTGTACCATCATTTTTTATTTTGGCTTAACCAATAAGAATACAATATGGTTGGCTAAATCCCAAATTGCCAGCCCATCCTCGTTCGTTCAGTATCCAGGTAGATACCCAACAGGGTGCACCACGAGAAGGTGACGATTGGACATTAGGTCAGAAGCCTTGGTCGGTTCTCCGCATTCCTTTAAAGGCTATGTGGAGGTCTCCTCTCAGTTATACAGCTTTGCCCCTTATGCACCCCGTATACTAATGTTATGGCATTAATTATTTTGCCTTAGTCCCAACTAGTTTCGTATCTATCTCAGTGTTTTTATTTATATCTGAGAAACATTAAGCTGTGTCATTATTATCCTACAAAAGCTGATTTTAAAAATGATAACTGAATAGCTACAGTTATTTATAATACATATGCAATATATAAGCTATTTATAATTCACATTTTTTTTTATTACAGGTATTCCTCATGGTCACACAGGCCATGTGCGGTTCTTAACATGTGTAGAGATGACTCCTGGTGCCTCTATGGATGCTTCTGGTGTGACAAAATATATTCACCGGTCATTGCGCTGCAAGGAAAGCTTAGCTGGTCGCAGAGCATCGACTACTGCTGCATCTGGTTGTAAACTTCTGGTAATTAGTGGAGGAGATGGATATGAAGACTTTCGTAACACTGGACTTAGTGAAGCTGCAGGAAGAGATGACAGTACTAATCACCTTCTTCTTTGGCAAGTGTGATATTCCACTTTACTGCGATAAAATCAAGTCAACGACCAGTCAGCTCTGTGATAAGGGTGCTCTTTCCAGCTGACTTCATGATCTCTGTGGAAGTCCTGAAAGCCACAATTTGTACAGTTTTATTTATTTCTTCCATGGCAATGCCTGAACATCCAGGTTGTATATATCCGGTGCCTGTGTACAGAACTTCAATATGTATCTGGACAATTTCTCTGCGTGAAGCCTGATGTACATATTCAGAGACCTTACTAAATGCAATCTTCAACTAAGAACAGCAATTCTTTCTATTTTATTTATTGTATTAATTTTAAGGACAACATATCTGGTTAACTTTATGACCCAAATGACAAAAATCAACATGAAGCAGATATCCATAGGGTAAGTTTTTTTAAGTGATGGTATGGTAACTTATTTTTTCCAGTTAACCATATCTTACCACAAGCATATGCTAATAGTAGAAATGTGGGGAGCAGTATGCCACTTTCATATTCAGTTCAATTATATCCAACTCGAGACTAAAGAAAGAAAGAAGTTCAGACTACATGAAGTGTTAAAATTATCAAGATTGACACTTGTATTGCAAATTTGAGTTTTATAAAAAATAATCTCCCTAGTCAAACTAAAGAGCTTAATTGTATGTTTAATAATCAATTTCATTATAGTATAGATTTATTTTCACACCCCATAAATCCTAACCATTTCTAAAAGTTAAATAATACATAGATTTGATTAAAATAATGAAATTTATATATTGTTTGATTGAATTTATAATCTCCTCAAAGTAATTTCTATTTTTTAGTTAATACATTGAGAGAATCCCTTGGAAAATAGTTAAGAATTATTTAATTTGTATTCTGGAAATAAGTCCTACACCACTAGTATAAAATTTATAATTTTAACTTTGAACAGCAGTTAAAATGCAATACGTATATACAAATCGGTGCAAACTGATGACAATTTGGTACTTAAAACATTTTTTGAAATGCATTGTAGTAGCGTTTCTTCTTCTTCCTTCTTGGCAGTAAATAAAGTAAACTCTTAGAATCATGGAACCAGCATGGATAGTAAGAAGCTGGTTATTGGAACAAAGGCATCATTAATGCAGAGGATTAGTGAACTCTCAATCAGGGAAAGTTGTAGAAGTTTTTTTTTCGCTGGTAATTAAGTAAATTACAGTAGACAAGAAATTATCTTAAACAAGTAGAAAGGCTTATAATGTGTTGGCAGTTCATGTCAATTTATTTGATGGTATTAATTCATAACACAGAATAATAAGAAAATAATATTTATTTAACTTATTTGCTGATATTTTGCTGGTATTATATCCAGTATCTGCCTGGTTGTCCAAGTGGTTAGCATATCCACTCTACAGCCAAAAGGCTGTAAGTTCGAATCCCGCCGTGGGCATGGATGTCTGTGGAAATTCTAGTGGTGGGCGGTAGATGCCGTTGGTGTAGTTGCGGTTCATTGTAATTGGTGGAGACTGAGAGTTGTAGAGTAGGTGCCCTCCCTTGATGAGTCATTGGACTCCGTGGAGGTTTAATGTAATAATAATCTTCAGAGCACAAAAACAGTTTGTCATAATACATGCACAGCAACAATTTGGTTAACAGTCGGACCAGTTTAAAAAATTGTAACAGACACAAAAGAAACTAAAGTCCTAATAGGTGTCATTTATTATTGAATAAAGAGAGAGAGGAAAAAAATAAAACAACAACAACATATTTATTTGATCTTAAAATGACCATCTCCTAGTTTTATGGTAAATTGATACAGCGATACTTGTTATGGTTTAGATGTTTTAAAGCTGCTGCTAATTCCAAAAACCATCTATGTGACTTATAATGACTTCTGTGTAGCACTTTTGTTTTCTTCCATTTGATCTTGTGTGAAGGGATATCCGAGGCATGGATTACTAGTCTTGACTTGCCATAACAATAGTGCTAAATGCATTTTTTATGCTCTCAAGGTGGATATCAACAACACTTCCTGTCTGTCGACCGATGCCAGGTACAGGTCATAGCATCGGTGTTTTGGGATGCTAAAGGCATTTTGTTTATTAATTATCTTGAAAAGGGTAAAACAATAACCAGGGAATATTACTCTGATCTTTTAATCAGACTAGACGAACCAGGCACTTCATACACTCCTGGATGTGATAAAGATGAGAGTTGCTAATTGATATGGTTTAAATTTGGTGCAGAGCTGATATTCATTATGCACTGTAGATATTGTTTTCGATGTGCCCTGAATGAATGGGATGGTAGCAATTTTGCTGCAGTCTTGCATATTAGGCAGTGGGGCTTTCTGGTGATCATTTAGTATTTTGTCTATTCTTTGGGGATTATATGTGATGCAAGTGAGTGAGATCAAGTAAGAGCATTGTCACTGGAACGAATAGCTCTGGCTCTGTGAGTTACTGTTTTTAGGATATGTACTGTTGAGCTGGATGTGATAAAGAATGTGTGATTGTTGTGCAAATATCTCCATGTACATGTAGGCTTTTCTATAAAGAGAAAAAGACAATGAACCATCAGAAAGGCACGCGACCAGTGTATCTAGAAAGTGCAGACAGTCAGTTTCCTGTTTCTTTGTGAAATGGATTTTAGGATGTTGGCTATTTAAATGCACTAGAAAGGTATCTAATGTGTCTGTACCATGTGGCTAAATAGCAAAGGTATCATCAACATAGTACAGCCAAGCCACTGGTTTGAGAGTGGTTGTATTCAGTGCTTGGTTTTGTAAGTGTTCTACGTAGAAATTGGCTAGGGGGGGGGGGTAGAAAGGGAGGAGCCTGTAGCTCTTTCATCTATCTTTTATATATCTTCCCTTTCCATGCAAAGGGCAACTAAGGACAAACTCTGCACTCCTGGACTTAATAAAGGGGAGAGTTTGTCATGGCAAACTGTGACTAGCAGACCATGCCTTATATATCCCTTCACATAGGATCAAATAAATAGAAAAACACAAAAGTCAGAGAGAGAGATTGTTTTTTGGAATCAGCAGCAGCTTTAAAACATTCTCCAAACCTCAACAAGTATGGCTGTATCAGTTTACAAAAAATTCAGGAGATAGTTGTCTCCCGGTCTAAAGATCAAATTAATACTTTTTTTTTCTTTTTTTTTTTTTTTTCTCTCCTCTCTATTTCTTATCCAACAATAGATGGCACCATTTAGGACTTTATTTTCTTGTGTTGTCTGTTACAATTTTTTAAGCTGGTCCTACTGTTAACCAAATTGTTGCTGTTCATGTATTATGACAAAGTGATTTTATGCTCTGAGGATGCTGGATATAATACCAGCAAATCTGTTAAATAAATATTCATTTTCTTGTTATTCTGTGTTGTGAATTAATACTGTCAGATAAACTGACAAGAAATGATCTTGTTTTAATCTTATGCCTAGGCATAAGCATGATTTGCATGTGAAGTATCTTCACAATGAGGCTAGGCTATTGACTTCACATCAATTATCTTTGTACTGTAGCAGCATACACATCCAAAAGGAAGTATGCTTGGCATTATTAATACTGAGGCCACTGATGTGAAGTCAGTAGCATCTATATACCAGTAAGTTGTGAAAATACTTCATGTGTGAATGTCTGCTTATGCTTTAGTGTAGGATATATACAAGAATATAATTTCCTTGATTTCCAAGTTAAAAAAAAAAAAAAACTTTTCAAAACTAATAATCTGTGTGAGAATCAAATCTCCTGTGTACAGGAGATTTGAAACAGGAATTACAAAGTGTAATTATTCAGAGCAGACTGAAAATAATTATCATACTTAGTTACTTAAATAAAAAGAGCCAATAGGCTTCATTTCGGCGATATAAACATTATTAAAATTAAGGGGATATTAAATCCCACATTGTTTTAAAACGAATAAGAAACTCAAAGATTGGAATCAGAGAGTTTCATGCCGAATATAGTAAACTATAAAGTGTCGGCGATTACTAGCGTGAGCTAATGCAAGTAGTCGCAGTACATAGTACAATCTCGGGCAACTCGTAGCAAAGGTGGTAAAGTTCTGATCGCTGTTCTTGGTATTTTCCATAATGTAAAAACAGATTTCTTAGGAAATGTATGCTGTTATTACATTATGGTGGGAGGTCACTACCCAGACTGGTTTCAGCCTTTATTGAGGCTTCATCAGTGAGTAGCTAGACCAAATTAATACCAAAGAGTATAGCGAAAAAAACTTATATACTCTGCTATACGAGTTGTCAAAAAGGTGCACCCATTAAGTTACTTAAATATAAAGAGCCAGTAGGCTTCATTTCGGTGATATAAACATTATTTAAATTAAAGGGATATTAAATCCCACATTGTTTTAAAACCGAATAAGAAACTCAAAGATTGGAATCAGAGAGTTTCATGCTGAATATAGTATAGTAAACTATAAAGTATCGGCGATTACTAGCGTGAGCTAATGCAAGTAGTCCTAATACGTAGTACAATCTCGGGCAACAGCTGAAACAAACGTCAATGGGAAAAGTTTAGTAAGAATACAGAATATATATAAATATCATGAGTTTGCTGAAAAATGACTGGCTGTCAGATAAGTGATAATGTCAGATGAAAGAGTACATGGGGGGTGCAGTAACAACCCAAAGGAAGGAAGTCACTAGCAGTGTACTGCAAGTGTAGGTTCTGCGGTCATTATTGTTTAACTTGTATATTAATGATAGTGGAATGGATTTAACTGGAGATGCAAAACTGAAGAGAGAGAGAGGTGAGAAATCAGGTAGATGTTTTGGCCTTATTAGAGGACTTGAATAGATTGTGTGAGTGGGCATATGTTGCAAAGTGTAAGGTTCTAAAATTTGGAAAGCAACAATGGGATGTAAACTATTGTTTACATCCTATTGTTGAACCACCCTGTGTGCGTGTGTGTGTGTGTGTGTGTGTACGTGCGTACACAGGGTGGTTCAAAATTCCACATACAAACTTTGAGGGGAGGTAGAGAACATCAAAATCAACCATATTCACATAGGAAAGCATGACCGGAAATGCCACCAGAAAGTGATAGGTGGCACTGTTCGCCAGCGCTCCAGGTGAGCAGTTGGGGCTTCCTCATTCAAGCTTTCAATGTCGTTTTATGAACGCTGAGATGGCAGACATGCACCTTGTTTACGGGTTAGCTGATGGTAATGGACGAGCCACTGTACGAATGTATCGCAAAAGGTACCCAAACAGACGTGTACCACATCACCAAATGTTTGCGCATTTGCATCAGAATTTATGTGACTATGGATCATTCAGCAGGGTTTTTTCCGCCAGTTTATCTGGCGTTTTTCATCCCGCAAGCTGGCAAACCAGCCCTGTGAACACACAGGGATACAGCCAGGAATACTTCTTGGCATAGGGGTGACCATTCTATCCTCATATTTCGGTTACGAAATCCAAGCATGCTTGGAGGGTTGTGGGCCTTAAAGGCCTGTTAAAGCCATTGAGATAGATGGATTCAGAGATTGCAGGCATGATAGTGGGCAACCACAATCGACGCAAAATCCTGCCATGGAAGAGGAGGTGTTGCGTGCAATGGACTATAATCCAGAGACAAGCACACATGCTGTTGCCTATGTTATAGGAGTATCTCGATCCAGTGTATTGCACATTTTGCACTCTGAGTTCTTACATCCATTTCATCTGCAACAGGTCCAGTTACTGATGGCCAAAGATTATCCTCGACTTGTGGAATTCGCACAGTGGTTTCTGCAGTAAAGTGCCGTAAACCTGGATTTTCCAACATGTTTTGTTCACGGATAAAGCTTCATTTACCCGTGAAGGGGTCTTCAATCACCACAATGCACATGTGTAGGCCCATGAGAACCCACATGGTGTGCGATCACA
Source organism: Typopeltis vanoorti (assembly GCF_054136105.1). Taxonomy (NCBI): domain Eukaryota; kingdom Metazoa; phylum Arthropoda; class Arachnida; order Uropygi; family Thelyphonidae; genus Typopeltis; species Typopeltis vanoorti. The sequence continues at coordinate 71,224,364 of NC_143555.1, forward strand.
TGCTGCACAACAGTGCTTTGCAATTAATGTATGGGCAAGGTATCGTCGCTGATTGTTTAGTCAGCCAATACCTGTTACAACCCCAACTAAACTCCCAGAGATATCAGACCTTTCTGGAAGAGGTTCTGCTGGATTTACTGAACAATGTTCCAATGACTGTGCGTCGGCAGATGTGGTCCCAACATGTCTGGGCTCCAGTCCATTTTGGCATTTCTATGAGTCATTATTTGGACAGTTCCTTGGGGGCTCAATGGATTGGGCGTGGTGGACCCGTCGCATGGCCCCAACTCTCACCTGATTTATCGAGCATTGATTTCTTTCTGTGGGGGGAACCCTTAAAGCCATGGTGTACAAAACGTCTGTTGCCTCTGATATGGACCTTGTGGCAAGAATCACCATCGCCACTGCTAATATCCGGGAAACTCCAGGTATTTTCGAAAATGTATGTCAATCAATGCGTCGTCAGTGTCAGGCATACATCACTGCTAATGGTCATAACTTGAAGCACCTGATGTGAAACCATATTATGTATCCAACTACTATTGAACTGTTCAGTTACGTCTAATAGAGTTTTTTTTACACTACTTACTGCCTTGTGTTATTTCTGTATCTTTGTGTCCCTGTTAGTATCTTTCGGTAGCATTTCCGATCATGCTTTCTTATGTGAATATGGTTGATTTTGATGTTCTCTACCTCCCCTCAAAGTTTGTACATGGAATTTTGAACCACCCTGTATATATATATGGTGGGGAAATTTTGAAGGAAACCTGGGAGTGGTAGTGGAAGCATCTGAAGTTTAGAAATCACAATGCACTAGTTGATGTCATCACATTCAGATTATGGTAATGATGCATAGGACCTTAACGTGCAGAAATAGAAGTTATGGTTTCATTGTAGAAAAGGCTTTGATCAGGCCTCAGATGGATTATTGCACCAGATTTGGTCCTCTGGCTTTCATCATGATGAGGATATATTAGAATGGGTGCAGAGAAGACTGACTAAGGTGGTAACATTACATAACAAAAGTCTTTGGAATGTGGGATATGAAGACAGATTGAGGGAATGCAATTTGCAAAGTCTCATGAACAGGAGGCGAGGGGATATGACTGAGATGTTAAAGTCGGTATGGGGTTGCTGCCCTGTTAATATGGAAGAAATTTTTATAATAAAAAGGGGCAATCAGTGGAACCTGTATAAGGAGCATGTGAGCAAGGGCATAAGGATCAGGTTCTTTAAATGGAAAATGTTTAGTGAATGGAATACATTGCCTAATAGTTATTTTTGATTTTTATGGCACAAAGACATCAAAGGTGATACTTCAACAGGTTACAGCAGTACATATGATAAATGGTTATTAGGTGATGAGGATATATCACATACATCCATGCCCCTTGCCAGCAGCCTCTTGGCTGGAGAGCAGAGACATTAGCCACTTGGCCAACCAGTCCGACTTGATAGTATGGTGTTAATAATAAAGATATGTAGTAACATTGGGATACCAGAAAATATTCAAAAAGAATGTAATCATGAGTACATTCAATACTTGCGATACAAAAACCTATTCAGAAATTTGATGTGTAAAAATGCAGCTGAAGTAGGTGATATTCCAGAGGAATTGATCAATAATAGTATGGATAGCATGTATCCTCGTCTTGCACCTGCTTCTCTATCTAACCATCTTCCTATATATCTTTCATTTCCTAACTGCTGAGTGACATCTTATGTATTGGCTATATGCAGGTGTATAATGTCCCATTCATATCATATAATATTCAAACTTTGAACATGGCACCTTACATATGCCTTTTTGATATCAAAAACTTATAGATTCTTGTTATATTTTTATGATTTCTTGACTATTTGTTTTAAAGTAAAAGTTTGTTCCTGACAAAACCTATTTAGCCTAAATCCAGCTATTCCTCTTGTGGAGTGACTAAAACCCTCAGCTTTTCTCTTCTCCCCCCTCAAGTATGCTTGCACAAATCACTATAAAACTTTTATTCTTCCATTTCATTTGATCAAATGAAACGAAACAGCTGATCAAGAAGAGACCAAAAAATATAGGGGTGAGTGAGCAGATGACATCAGTGACAGAAACATGTTAAAAATGAAGACATTAGAAAGGGTCTTGTCATTGTTAACACCAAAAACTGTGCTAGCACAGCTAATCTTCAGTGATGTGGTGCGGTACAGTCACATAAATAGAACAGAAAAATTAGCAAAACAGATGTTTAATGCCAGGATGGCAGGAAAAGTGATCAAGATATAAGTGGATTGACGCAGTTAATAATGCCTTAGAATACAAAAATGTAAGGGTTAACAATATTAGAGAGTTAGAATAAATTAATTTGGAAGAAAACTGTTGATAAGAAGCTAGTAATATAAACTTCATTTACTATCATGGTATCCTCTAACACCTTCAGGGTATCAGATGTCTTAGAGATATCAAACTGTTACTTGAGTTGTTTAATATTTTCCCATGTTGATACCGAGAGTCAGTCCACCAATGATCACAGCATAAAGTCTGCTGATGTCTGTTCTCGGAGGATGGTGAGGGGACCCTTGCATATATTGCTCTCTGTAGGTATCCTACAGATCATACACATCAGTACTAACAATGACAGAAACCTTTCAACTAGAAAGTAATCACTGTATATATATTCTACTGCTATCTGTTTTATAGTAAGCAATGTATGCAAGACCCCACCTGTGAAATTACATGACCGTATTGTTTCTGAATTATGCAACTAAGGCTATAATGAGTCAAATGCCTGTATTCTTGCTCATCTGCCGAAAATGTTTTACAGGATGGAAAAATCAGAGTTTCTGAGAGATTGTCATGAGGAGAATTTATGGTATGATCATCTGGAAATCCTGGGTATTAACATAGCCGAGTATGAAGAAAATCATGTAACTTTTGCTGTCTTTAAGGGATAATCTGATGAGACTTCATATAAAGAGTTCTTATTCCACCAAACTACTATATCAATTTTACCTCCACAGTCCAATATAAATAACATACAAATTTCCATTATCTGTATTCATTGAATAACTGCAAAGAGAGATAATGAGAGCGAAACATTGATATGTATCATTCAATGCTGTTAGTTTTTTTCTGCTTGTTCATTTGAAACAATCAAGCTTACAGAAATATATTTTTTATTTTTGCTAGCTTGATGTGAAAATGTTTAAGCATTATATACACTGTGCTACAATATTTATACAACCCTCAATACACTGTTAGTATGCCTCTGACTAGACCTTCCACCTGAATGTTAATAAATGGATACAGGTATTTTGACTTAATACCCTACCAATATGACAATCAGTTCCCATGGTGAAGATGAACATAATAGACACTCCTACAACCAATGTTCTAATCCTTCTCAAAAAATGAGCTACAGGGTTCAAATTAGCCTCTGTGATTTCCTTGGTGAATTAAAGCAACATGATTTTAGAAATCATGTTTCTTTTGTAGTATGGAATGATGTATTACCGTTTTGATACTAGGTCATCTTTAGAGAACCATTACATTTAGGACAACACAGAATGTTAATTTTTTGCTGTTCATTTTTTTGGACACTAACAACAAGAGATCTCAATCCAGTGTAATGAAAATTACCCCATATCATAACACTACCACAACACATAACAGATGAAATAGTATCCTCTAGTGAATAATGTTCTGGCTGCTGCCATACCTTAATGCACAGTTCTGATTTAAAGGAGCATATGGTAATTTACCATCTACCCACACTATCCACTCACTGAGCCTAAGTACTGTTTGGAATCATAACTGGCTTCGATGCAACAGCCCTTCCATGGAAACAATGACTAGAATTAGGAGCATAATGAATGGCACATACCTCTAATTGCAGATGCACTGAACTCTTGGTAGAGAAAATCTGTCAGTGTACAGAGGAATACACTACCCTTTTTCAGCACTCTCCTAGTTCTGTGTGTTTGCCTATTTCTTAGATCTCTTTTTACTATCTAATTAAATTGTACTTGAAAAGAAATTATATTCATTTTTATTCTTTACCTAAGCAGAGGCAAACACAAGCTGCTACATAGGTTACTGGTATATATGTGTTGTTGACGGTACATCAAGTTGCCTCAGTATCCCATAAATGCACAGCATATCTCCTTTCAGACACACATGTTGCCATGTATTTTGAGAAGGGTCACATCCAGATCAGTTCTGACCTTTATTGAAGTGAAAGTAAAAGGTGTCCATCATAGGCCCTAGAATAGCTATAGGCTTCAAGAGAGCTGGTAATATTAGATAGATAGTTAAAAAGATAGTATAGAGAAAAGGCTTCAACTTCTTTATATCACCATGTAGCCAAAGGTTATCTCTCTCTTTTCCATATAACAGGTCCTGCTGTTATATGGATAGAATATTGGTACCAGAATAATGTTAGGCATTGGCATAGAATGCTGGAGTATTCATAAGAACAAAGGGTCCTTAAATCATTGCAATTGTGTCTTCCAAATAGTAGGAAATGAAATGCTAGGTTGTATATATTGCTAATCACCTTGTAACATGGTTACAAGGTGATCAGCATTCATTATTAAAAATTACAGAAACAACTATTGTGCTATAGTAAACTTCAATTTGACATAAACCAAAATAATCACAATGTTTTGACCTTCATATTAAGGTCATCATCTGGAGTATGCACATATATACAAAGAAACAAGCTACATTACAATCTACATGGTATGCTAAAGATACATTAATTTGGTCAACTGTTAAAACTACTGGCCTGACCTCTGGTGAAAAAAAAAAACTTACTACATCAAAGCTAGAGTCCTGTTATTATTATTATTTATTTGTCGACAAATCATTAAGGGATATATTAAGCTAGAGAGCAACATGTTCTCACATGATTACTCATATAAGTACACATATAAATTAGTATGGATGGTGGCTAATAAGAGCTGAAATAATTGCTTAGAGTCCTAAAGAGGGTTTGCTGGAAAACTTGAAGACTTAAATGGGCTGAATGTGTGCCATCCAAATTCTTGGGAAGTGATAGTTATGTTAGCATAAGCTTTGGTGATGGATAATAGCCTTTTGTCTACTCCAATCTATTAAAGGATGTGGAACAGAAAGGGTTCTTAGACATTTTCAGATCCACCAAGATGGATCCATCATTGGATGTGTTTTTCATATTCACCAGATAAAGTAGGCTGCAGATCAGGGACAAATTAAACACTACTAATCCTTGGAACTCCATATACATATGTTTTTGATTATATAACTAAGCCTGTTATTAATAATGCAAGAAAGGATTTTGCAGTTCATATTTGATATGGAACTAAGCCTCCTTTCGTTTATTGAAGTATGATCACTATTTAGTTTTGGGATAAGAATGATATTGAATGGCTACAAATTCACTTGGTATGTGATCTGTAGAGAGAAAAGACTTAGGGTGTAATCTGGTTTCAGGTAAGTAACATCAATTCTGCATTTTCATTTTTGTAATTTCATAATCTTCTTTCTTATGTGTTCTTATTATCATTGGCATTTGTACTTTTTGATGTTGTTTTGTGTTCTTTTACGTTTGATTCCTTTCCACCCTTTGTATTTTGTCAGCACAGTATGATTTCTTGCAATTACTTTTGTTCTGTTTTGTGGGAATGGAGTAAGGGATGATCAATCTTTTTCTCTAAATTCACTATAGCAAACATTATGTTTGCCATAGTGGATGTTTTTCCAATTCCTGGGAGTTTGCTATATCAAGCATCTGATGAATATTCTTGTTTTTTATACTTTGCCCAAATGTAGGCAAACGAGATTACACCTGAAGCATCTTCATAACAGGCCATTATATCATGGCTATTTCTTTCACTTTAACTGCCTTGGTATACCATACTGTGCAGAGTATAGCATATACTTTGCCATGCAAAATCAGAGTGAGTCATTACCATACTAGTTTCAGTCATTATTGAAGTCTCATCAGTGGGAGCTAGATCTAAGGAGATGCTGAGGACTAAATCTTGGGTTAGTAATGAAGATTTATTATGTATAAGCTTTTGTTTACCAAGTTTACAGTATTTTAATAATATTAGTTTGCATTTGTTTAACATGTGAGACCTTCAACAAAGGTCAAAACTGATCTTGGTAGTGATTCTTATTGTAACTGTTGGCAATATGCACATCAGAAGGGAGGTGTGCTGTGCATTATGGGATAATGAGGTACTTGATATGAAGTCAAGAGCTTCTGTGTACAAGTAGCCTAGTCATGAAGTATAAAAACTGATATATAATTTCTTATCCAGTGTAGTTTACTTTTTAACCAAACCAAAAGAAAAAAAAAAGTTACAACTTTTCACCATATCATTTCATCTTTAATTTAGTCATCTACAGCTGATCACTGATGTTTTGACTGTGTTGTACATGTGTAAACTGAATGATGACTAATAGGGTAGTTTAGGATAACAACACTTCAGTAGAAGTTAATTTTTGTAGTAAAAGTAAAAGTAACCAATTGGTTTACCAATTAATGTTGGTAGTCAATGAGTCTGTATGTACAGAAGGAATGATGTAGGATTTATGGATCTGTGTTTGATGGAAAGGATTTGTACAATGCTGATGGACTGCATCTAAATGATTTTGGTGTCAGATGTCTAGAGAGAGAGACCTTTGTTCACAGAACATGCAAAAGCACAAATTCAGGAAAACTTAAGCAATTAGGGTGGAAGCAAGTGAATGTGAGAATGACCAAGTACGGAATCTAATCTCTCAAGCAAAAATATTGAATAAGGTAGTCAGTTCAGGAAGTAAATTGTACGATAAATTGTATATTCCACGATATGTCTTAAGCTTAACTTTTATTATTATTATGTTATTATTATTATTATTATACAAGCACCTTATATATTAATAATAAAAGACAGTTGCTACATGCTAGAAATTACCATAAAATATAAATAATAATCAAACTATTTTTGATATTTATAAGATGAGAATTTTGCACACTTTTGGGAAAGAGAGAGATAATTATTTCAATTTAGGTTAGTGCAAATTAACACGTTCGCTGCCAACTACGAGTATACTCGTAGTGGGTAAACCTGCTTCACAAGCCAGCTACGAGTATACTCGTATGACGCTTACCGCCGTGAACGAGATTATTGTAGTGACCTTGAAGAAGTGAAAATGCTTGGCTTGTGGGGCTAGCATCAAATCTGTGTATTCTCATAGAACGTATATGCTCTGTACAAGCCAACTACGAGTATACTCGTAGGACGTTTACCTCCGGTAACGAGATTATCGTACTGACCTTGAAGAAGAAAAACTGCTCGGCGTAGGGGAACAGACCATGCCAAAGTAGTGTGGCAACGAACGTGTTAAAAGGGTTTCACAACTTTCTTTGAAAAGTCATTCACATTTAAAACTGCTTCTATGAAGATGAGCTTCATCCCATAGGATACCATGTTTAGTATCAATACTATGCTGTGCCAGACCAGATTTTTGAGGTTTCAGGTATTCAATACAGTATTGAAGTTCATTAATTTTTATATTTATTTTTTATCCAGAATGCCAACTGTGTGTCCAAAGTATGTCAAATTGCATTCACAAGGAATCTGGTAAACAACAGCTAAAGATAGAGCCAACAGTTTGCCTTTTGTAGATGGTAATATATGAGAAATTTTGTTGATAGGAAAATATATGAGATTAAGGTTCTAAGAATAAGTGCAGAGATACCAGAAATATAAGGGACTGGAAATTTCTGGTCTATCAAAGAATCATTAGTTGTTGGAACATAGGAATCAGTTATCTGCTGGATTTGATGAGGGTTTAACCATATTTAACTTATATATTAATGATATTGACAAATATTTGGATGGAGATATTCAGTTGTTTGCAGATGATGCAAAGTTGGGACGAACCATAAAGAGTAGTGAAGATGTTGTGGCCTTACAAGAAGACTTGAGTAAATTGAGTGATTGGGCAAGCAAATGGGGATGTGAGTTCAATGTTGCAAAATGTAAGGTTTTAAAATTTGGAAAACAAAGATGGGATTCAGAATTTATGCTTGGTGAGAATATATTATTGGAGGTAGAGGAAATAAGAGATCTGGGGGTGATAGTGGATAAGGATCTAAAATTTAGGGGACACATCGCCAAAATTGTGAAGACAACACAAAGACTTCTGGGAATGATGCGGAGGACACTGACGTGTAGAAGTAGGGAGATTCTTGTTCCATTGTATAAGGCTTTGAATAGGCCACACATGGACTGTTGTGCCCAGATTTGGTCACCGGGTTTTCAGAAGGATGAAGAGATGTTGGAAAGGGTCCAAAGGTGACTGACTAAGGTAGTTTCTGACCTCTGGAATGTTGAGTATGAGGAAAGATTGAGAAGATGTAATTTGCAGAGTCTGGTGGAGAGTAGGAAGAGGGGAGATATGATAGAGACCTACAAGTTGGTAAGGGGTTGTTATAAGATCAATGGTGGAGAAGTTCTACAGAGAATAGTGGGAGATCAGGAGAGAACCAGAGGTCATCCCTGGAAACTGTATAAAGAGGGTGTGAGTAGGGGAGTGAGAGGCAGGTTTTTTCCATGCAGAGTTGTGAATGATTGGAATGGCTTGCCTGAGAGTGTGGTGTCTACAAGGAGTTTGAGTGTGTTTAAGACATGGTATGATGAGATGTGTGTGTGATAAAAGGACCTCCCAGATGAGTCTTTGACTCCATGAGGTCTTGGAAAATAATAATAATAATAATAAATTTTGATAGAAGTTCTTGCTGTAAGCCTGAGGGAGTGGAGCAAACATCATGCATTTTATTAATTAATGACTTGATAACACCAGTTTTTTGAGGTGTGATGAGCAGACTTTTTATTAATGTATCTGCCAGTAAAGGTAGGTTTACAATAAACACAGGTTGAAAAAGTACCAAAGGCTGTGCATGTAAGAAGGATGTCCAAGGATGGTAAGCTACTAGCATTTTCTTTTTCCATAGTGAATTGAATGCATGTGTGAAGTCTATTGATCTGGTAAGTTCATTTTCAGAATGAGGCCAAATAGCAAAAACATAATCAATGTAACAAAACTAACGAGTGGAGAGTTAGGGGATGAATGGACAAAAACAAAGTATCTTTCAGATGGTTCAAAAAATAGTTGTCAAGGGTGGAGACAGAGGGATATCCATGGCTGTGCCTTCAATCTGTTTATAGCTCTTGCTTTTCCAGCTAAAATATCCTGATTGCATAAAAAATTCAAAATCTTCACATCAGGAGGGATATCACATTTAAGGCAGAGCCATGGGTTGCCCTCTATTGCCATCCTTGGCAAACTATTTTTTGAACCATCTGGATACCCTATTTACATCCATTGATCCCTCTACCCTCTATGGTTTTTTTACACTGACAAATTTTTCCTGTTTTGCCTCATTCTGAAAACATACCACCTTCCTAGACCAGATCAACAGCCTTCACCCATGCATTCAATTCACTATGGAAAAAGAAAATGCTAGTAGTTTACCATCCCTGGACATCCTTCTTATTTGCACAACTTCTGGTACTTGTTCAACCAGTTTTTATCAGAAACTTACTAGGGTGGTCTGAAAAGTTCTCGGCCTATTATGAAAAGACAAATTTATAATTTCAAAATTATTTTTATTTTTCAACATAATCTTCCTTAAGACTAATACGTTTATTTCAGTGATTCTCAGTAAGATCTTCCCCTTTACAGCTGCAATCGCCTCTTGATTCAAAGAAAAATGCTAACCAGCAAGGAAGAGCTTTAAGTCAGAAGGAGCCAAATCTGGGGAACAGGGTGGATGTTCCAACAGTTCATAGTGCAGATCCCTTAATTTACCCATTGCCAAAGCACCTCTGTGAGCAGGTGCACTGTCCTGATGAAAGATGATTTTTTCTTCTGCAAACCAGGTCTTTTCCCACAAATTTTTTCATCTTAAATTGTTTTACCCTTCTCAAGATAATTAATAAATAAAATGCCTTTAGCATCCCAAAACACTGATGCCATGACCTTTCCTGTTAATGGAACTGACTTTGTCTTCTTTAGTGCTGAACAACCGGCTTCTGTCCACTGTTTGGATTCCGGTATGTAATGGTGAATCCAAGTCTCATCCATAGTAATAAATCGTTGCACAAAATCAGTTTTATTCTTGTTAAAATACTCTTAAGCACTGTTCAGAGATTTTCATTCGAGTGCATTTTTGATCTGCTATGAGCAAGAACAGTATCCATCTTGCGCAAAGCTTTTTCATTTGCAAGATTTCATGCAAAATATATCCTACACGTTCTTTTGAAATATCTATAGTCTCAGCAATTTCATGCACTTTGACTTGCTGATCATCCAATACCATATCGTGCACTTGATCAATGATTTTTGGTGTTGTTACACTTTTTGGACGTCCTTCACGTGGATCATCTTCAAGGCTGGTAAGGCCACGTTTAAACTCTGAAGCCCATTTCTTAATTGTCAAAAATGAAGGAGAAGAATGCCCATAAACTTTTATGAACTTTGAATGAATTTCTTTTAGCGTCAAACCTTCTTTTACAAAGAATTTTATCCATTTCAAGGGATACATTTTGCTTCAGACAGCTGTATAAAACAAACTACTTGATAGAATGACTTGCAATTTCACATGGATGCTTATGACAGATGTACCAACTTAGAAAAAACTTGCCGATGGTGTTGCCATCTATGGTCAAGGCCAAGATCTTTTCAGACCACCCTCGTATGTGAGTAGAATGAATATTTGATGCTAAGATAGTAGTTAAGTCAAGTACGTTAAACAAAGAATTACTACTACTATTCATTATTAATGTCTCAAAAAATGCGGGGATCAAAGTATTTGAAAAAATTAATACTAATCTAGATACTATCACCAATTTTGTTTAACATATATTCTGAAGCAATGTTAAAAGAAGCACTGGAGAATTCGGAAGAAAGAATAAAGATTGGAGGTAGACAGATATTTGCAATAAGATATACAGATGACAAAGCATTATTATCAAATACTGAAACAGAACTACAACATCTGTTGAACAGATTACTGGAATCCTGTATCAATTATGGAATGAAAATTAACATCAGAAAAACAAAAGTAATGAAAAATAGCAGAGGCAAATACGTATATCAAAATAAATGGGGAAAAATTGAATCAAGTAAAGACATTTAAATATCTAGGAAGTGTTATTAGCAGTGATGGAAGATATAAAAGTGACATAAAAACAAGAACAGTGATGGGAAGAGTTGCCCTTAATAGAAAATGGAATTTATTCAATAGTAAAATGGATAGAAATCTAAAGAAAAGACTAATAAAATGTTATGTGTGGAGTGTTGCCCTCTATGCAGCTGAAACTTGGACATTGAAGAAAGAAGAAATTAAGATTTTGGAAAGCTTTGAGATGTGGATTTGGAGAAGGATGGAAAAATCAAATGGACAGATAATATAACTAATGAAGAGGTCTTAAAAAGAGTAGAAGAAGAAAGAAGTCTGTTAAGGAGGATAAAAAGAAGAAAGGGAAACTGGATCAGACATATTCTGAGAGGGAATGCAATCATCAGGGATGCCATCGAAGGAAAAATAGACAGAAAAAGACCCAGAGGAAGAGTAAGGAAAACAGTGCTAGATGACATGCTGAATGGAGACAGGTACACAACCTTGAAAGAGAAAGCTCAGAACAGAAGAGAGTGGAAGAAAAGTTTTTGCTACTAAGAGAAGAACCTGCTCAATTGTAGAATACTCAAGAAGAAGAATACTAATCTACATAAAATAAAAATACTTTACTTTGTTAAATCGATCCAAGAAAAAATACGAACAAATTACCATCCGAAAAATGGGTTGTCAACTTATCTAGTCGTCCACTATCAGATGAATTAAATGTTCTATTAAGAGGTCATCAGTTTGCCATTTCATCTTTAGATTTTTCTGCACAACATTGAAAGAAACAGTGGCCATCTGTCCAATAGTGAAGCCAACAGACTGCATTTCGAAAATGCAAAAAGAATATATGATGCCAAACCTTCGGACTTGAATATCCCACCATCAGAACTGAAAACTCTTACCTCCTTAAAACATAATAGAAACATAATTATCATCAGAGCTGACAAGGAAAATACCACTGTTGTCCTAGATACCAATACTTATGATTGAAAAATGAATTGACTACTCTGAGATCATAATACATATGCCCAACTTGATTATGATCCAAGAAACTGAACAAGCTACTAGATGAAACAATAAAAAAACTCAGGACATACCATGCTAGGCCTCCTAGAATATACGGTCTACCTAAACTTCACAAGAATAACGTTCCACTCAGACCTGTCGTGGATTCTATTGGCAACACAACTTACAAATTATCAAGATTTTTATCTAACCTTCTTTGTCCTCTCATATGCCACTCAGCATCATCAATTAAAAATTCCACAGTTTCATGCAAAAATTAAAGACATTCACCTGTTGGAAATTGACTTGCTAATTAGTTTCAACATTGTCTCCCTCTTCACTAACACGCCCCATAAGGAAACGCTAGACTTGCTAACTCAGAAATTCCCATCTGACATTGTCGAATTATTCAAATTTGTTATTACATCTGGATACTTCACCTGGAAAGAGAAAATTTACAAGCAAGAGGAAGGAACAGCAATGGGGTCTCTCTCTCTTATCACCAAACCTAGCCACCCTCTTTCTAGAACACCTGGAAGAAAAAAATTTCATGTTTAATCTTATCTTAAACCAAAAATCAGGCTACAACACATGAATGACGTCTTTGCCATCTAGGGTCATTCTGAACAGTTTTTTTTTTTTTTTTTTATGTTGGGCCCATATACAAGGTTGGCTGGTCAACCTATAGAACGTTAGTACTGTATATGGGTGGTGGGTTGGGAAAGGAGAAACTTGTTTACATTTGATTTAAAAGCCTGAATGTTGTATTCCTTGGGAAATATGTCAGGAGGAAGACTGTTCCACAGTACCGCAGTTGCATGGATGAAGGAGGAGGAAAAGAAACTTGTTCTATGGGTTTCAAGGTGTACTGTGAAAGGATGTTGGGCAGCAGTTGTACGTGTTCGAATGGGCTTAGTACAGAGTGGGGTAATTATTGATGCTGTTTCAGATGAACATTTCGCATGGAAATATTTATAGAATATACAAATTGCAGAGATCAAGCATCTATGTGAAAGTGAAACTACACTTGTTCCTAGATAAAATCAACCTTCTTCATCTGCACATCAAACTCATGCTAGAAAAAGAATCTCCAGAGGGTACCTCCTTCCTGGATGTACAAGTCCAAAGAAAAGAAGATGGTTTCATCTCCACTTCTATCGTAAGCTGATTTTTTCAGGATGCTACATTCACAATTCTTCGGCTCACCATCCATCTCAAAAATTTGGCATCATTAAATCATTAGTAAATAGAGCACACAGATTCTGCTCTTCCGAAGTTTCTTTAAACCAAGAATTGGAAATAATCAAAAATACAGCCATACAAAATAGATACAATCCAAAAACAATGCAAAAAATCATCCATCACTTCCCCACACATCAACTTAGACGAGAACAAACCTGTAGGATTCCCATACCATATGTCAAAAGCATCTCTGAATGTCTTTAAAAAATTATGAATATAAATTGGCTGCTACCTACAAACCAATCAACGAAATCCAAATCCACAATTTGGTTTCTTTAAAACAAATCCAATTGTGGATTTGGTTTAAAGAAACTCTACCTAAAGACAAACTCTCACCTCTTATGTTACCTGGTGTGTATGAGGTCCCATGCTCCTGTAAATTGTCCTACTATGGACAGACAGGTAGATCAATCAACAAACACATTTTGGAACATCAAGACCATATCCATCTCATCAAACTGCAGAAATCTAGCCTCACACAACACATAATTGAAAACCCAAACCATAGGATCCACTGGAAGAAAACCAAACTTCTACATAGATCTTCATATAAACATGAACGTTTATATAAAGAAAGTGCTGAAGCCCTACGTCACATACCTAATTTGACCATAATGATGTTCTTACTATCCCTAATTCAGATTTATCCCTAAAACTGAATATAGTGAACACTATATTCAGTCCTGAAGATATTTTCAGGTGCAAACTTTGTTTGCTCACACTGGGATAAAGGATTAAACTAAATTTATTATAGTCTAACCTAGTGAAAAATAAACTTTCAACATCTTTCTCTAAATCCAGAGTAATTTAATAAAAAAAAAAGGTGTAAACCTTTTGGCAACTTTATAGGTAAAGATGACTTGCTGCTGCTTCTGCCTGGTATCTCCAACTCTGGGCCTGGCTCCCACTGAAGAGACCTCAATAAAGGTCGAAACTAGTCTGGGTAGTGGCCAATCCCTTAATGCATAACAGTATACATATCCACAAGGAGATGTGTTTTGCATTATGGGAGATACTGGGATAGGAGTGTTGGTAGCTTACTCCACCTTTGCTACGAGTTGCCCTGGTGTTGCACTACTTACCCAGGTAAGATAGTACAACACTATATTCAGTCCTGAAGATATTTTCAGGTGCAAACTTTGTTTGCTCACACTGGGATAAAGGATTAAACTAAATTTATTAAGAGTCAAAAATGATTGGATGGCACATAACAACAACACTATGAGAGGTCTACTCCAATCATCTGGAATTCGACCTTCTAGATTATGCAATGCAGCCACTGTAAAACTTTTATACCTCCATATTTGAGCATTTTGGTTGAATTTCATCTACTCCAGCATGCTTTCCACATTTCAGGTTTTTGATGAACTTTTTCTACATCAATTATGGATTCGTACTTGCTTTCCATCACTGTAATGATACAACTCGTTTCATTTACCAGTCTTTCAAAGTAATTAGTCCAGGCATCTAGAATATTTTTATCTTGAGTTTTTCATGTCTTTTATCATCTCTGATTCCTTTTACAGTACTTTTTCCTCCATGTCTAAGCTTTTTCAATAGCCTATAGAATATCTTGCCACCTTCCTAATATTTATTTTCTATGTTCTTACCAGTCTTCCCATGACTTTTATTTAGCTAATTTTACACAGTGTTTCACTTTCTTATATTTTTCTCTGGATTCTCTAGGAGCACAATCTGACTTACTTGCCAAGAACTTTCGATATGCTTTCTTCTTTTTCTTGACCGCCTCTAACTTCCCGGTCCACTATGGAGTTTTAATTTTTCTATCCTTACAGAAAACTTCACCACATAACTTCTCTGGCTGAATCAATCAATGTTTTTTTTTTTTTTTTTTTTTTTTTTTTTTTTCCAGGGACTGCCGCTGAATCCCCAAGGTTTGGTTCCTGTTATCAAACTCTTTCATTTTTTCTTCAATCATGTTTGTGTATTTTAGTCTACAGTTCACATCTGAGAGTTGCTCAACTTTTACTTTAAACTTTCTTGCATGTTCTTCTTTTCAATATGAAATTCAATTTTATCCTGTTCAAAACTACATAGTGATCACTTCCTATTTTAAATCCTCTTAATATTCTTGTATCCTGAACCAGTGGGAAAACATCACTATCAAGTATAACAAAGTCGATGAGACTTTCTTATTTCCTGCATCCTCTCTCCACGTGAATTCGTGCACATTTTTATGTTGAAATATGGTGTTAGTAAAGATTAATGCATGTTCTGAACAGCCAGCAGGCATTTATGATTATTATTGGCTGCACTTTTCTCCAAATTTTCCCAAAACATGTCTGCTAATCATTTCCTGCTCTGCTGTTTAGATCACCAACAAGGACCAACTTTTTCTTTTTTCATTGTGCCAGCTTTCTTCTCTAATTACTCAAAAAATTCCTCCATTTCTTCTTTAGTAGAATCTTCTGTGGGATCCTAAGCACAAATAAAGTCTCATTGTCCAGTTCTCCATTCTAATATTTGCCCACATCACTCTACTTGATAATGCCTGTCATTCAAGATTATCCTCATATTTAGTGTTGAATACTATAGCTACTTCATCTTTTCCCTGATTGTTATTGCCTGAATATAACATTTTGTATTTGTTACTTAGAAAGATCTCACCTGTTTTTGCCTTCTTTGTTTCAATCATGCCTATTATATTGATCTGGTAATTATCCAATTCTTCTGCTAGTTCCAATTTTGAACTCTGCTGAATGAAATATAATAAAAATAAAAGACAATCAAATGACTGTAAAGACTTTAGAGAAGAAACAGACAAATTAAACTCCTAAAAGCTACATTGAAATGAAATTAACAAAAAGTAGGCTAAAAGGAGAAGTAAATAAAGTTGCAGAAAAACATTTTGGAAAAGAAGAAAAAATAAGCTATGAATCTCTGGAGAAATATTAGAGCTAATGACACACACAAAAAAAAAAGTATGAGTAGGATAGAAAATATAGAAACATGGTGAACAGAGAAACCAAGCAAGCAAAAGAATGGATTGGACAAATATGCAAGGTTATCGATATAACATGAATAGAGGTAACACCAAAAGATATGCAAAAACAATTCAGATAAAGGCAATGAGAATATGAAAAGTGCCAACTGAAAACTTAGATAAAGCACTCCTAAAGAAAAAAGTGCAGGTAGAGGAAGATGAGAAAGGATCACTTCTCTTAAAGAACTGAAACAGTCTAAAGCATCAGCAAACAGTTTGTGCATGAAGTGTCTTTATGACTAGGCTATTTGTATACAGAAGCTAATGACTTTATATTAATTGCCTAGTATTCCAATTCCATAATGCAAAGCACGTAATCTTTTCAGGTGTGTATAATGCTATGCATTATGGGAAAGGCCATTATCCAAACCAGTTTTGACCTTTATTGTGGTCTCATGAATAGGAGCTAGATCCATAAGAGATAAAGGTTGAAGTTATATATTTCTCATATATAAGTAGTGAAAAGCTGTAACACCTTATTAAAATACTCTGGGAAATTTATGACTTCTGCATTACTTTAATCTGCATATCTCCCAACAATGAGACCTTGATAAAGATTGAAACTGGTCTGGGTACTGGCCCTTCCCATAATGCATAGCATTATACACTGCATTATACATTAATAATAATATACACACCTGAAAGGATGAGTGCTTTGCATTATGGGATACTGGGCAATTAATGTGAAGTCATTAGCGTTTGTATACAGATAGCCTAGTCATGAAGATACTTCATGCACAAACCGTTTGCTGGTGCTTTAGACTGTTTCCATTCTTTAACCTGGCATTAGTAAGGTGGGGGTGTCACAGTTATTTCTTTCTATATGTTTGGGGTCTGTGACACCCCCACCTTACTAATGCCGGGTTAAGAGAAGCGATCCTTTTTCACATTCCTCTACCTACAAGTCTCATCTTTCACTTATTTGTAGTCTATTTCACTGCTTAGCTAACAACTGCACCACAACACTGAATCCTTTCTTGATCAAGTATGAAGAAGGCAAAGCAGTGAGCAGTGATTTTATTTCTTGCCAAAGCTGAGGATACTTGCACTGCATGTTTGGCCAGAATCTTTTATACCCACACTGTTTAAATTGTACTTGACCTTCAAAATCATTTTTTAAGTCAATAAATTCTTCACACAAATTTGGATGAACAGAACTGTTATCAGAAAGAAATGGATTTATGACACAATTGGGTATTTTAAGCTCATCAAAGTCTTTGAATTTGATCATCAATTCTTCTTTCTGTGTCAGAAGATGGGAACAATAACAACCCAAATCTGTATCTAATATTAAATCATCATCATCATCATCATCTGTTGTTTGTAGACTTGGGAACTACAGAAAATCTCATCTTGCAAAATGTTAATTTGCTGATAAAAGCATTTATAATTCTTTGCTTTAATAAGATTCATGTTGCTTCCCTGCAGTTTGAAATTAACCTAATTTAATTTGGAGAAAATATCGGAAAGCTATGCGATGCCAACCTTTTTCTTTTTTTTAGAACAATATACATGTTCTCATCACTTGAATTAAGAAATTCCAAAACAGTATTGTAGAGATCACTAAAGCATCACAGACAGTTTCTATTTGAGAGCCATCTAACTTCAGTGTGAAGCAAAAGACGCTCAAATTCTTCTTCATTTTCATGGCCAAGTTCCTGAAAAATACAGATATTCAATGACTGAGCTTTTATTTTATTCATTGCTTTAATAACATTATCCCAAGTCTTATGTAGTCTACCACTAAAATGTTTTGCAGCTAAGTGCTGTCTATGAAGAATGAAGTAAATTGTAAAGATATTTGGAACTGCTTCCTTTAAATGTGCTATAAATCCATTGTGACGACCAATCATAACTGGTACAACATCAGTTGCACACGTAATAATATTTGTGCAAGGAATGTTTTTAACCTTAAAAATTGTAGAACCTTTTGTGTCAATTTTCAGTTGTTCAGCAAAATGAAACTCTTCAATAATTTCTTCATTAGTATTTATATAACGAAATTAGACCATTAACAAAGCTTTGTTGTCATTTAAAGTTGTCTCGTTGAGTTGCAAAGAAAATTCTATGGTTTTTAAATCATCACAAAGTTTTTTTTTTTCTCAATGTCCTTTGTCATTTCGTCAATTCTTGTTGATACTGAACTATTGTTTGAAAGGAATTGATGACATCATATTATTTTTACCTGGGCCAATCATCATATCAAAACTCCATTTATAGCCAGTAAAATGAGAGTTTCACCAATAGTATGTGGCTTTCCACATTTGGCAATTAATTTTGAAAGTTTGTAAGACACAACAAATCTCTTCTCTTGTTGGTTGCTTTGTTTTGCAACCAACCCTTTATAAGTTCAGAATGATTTTTAAATTCTCTTTAATTTGCGAAAGCACTCCACATCCTTTTTTACTTTATTTGGATGCTTTGTTCTTAACTGCTCAATCATTCTTTTGTTTGAGAAAGTTTTTTCACATATTAAGCAAATGGTAACTGCTCATTATTTATAGACAGAACAACTCCGTATTTTAATATTCACTTGAATATTGATGACACTTCCTTTTTTTCACTTATTTAATGGGCTACAGTGCTATACATTATCAATGAAGTGCACCACACGATACAATGGGCTAGATTTAATCTGCAAACCAGAATTGTCAGACAGGCATTAGGGAACGTAGTCTAATTACTTAACTTTCAATGTAAAAAATAAGTAGCAAATACATTTGAACAGTATCGCCAGACATCCAATATTCTGAACGGTGTTGCCAAATACATACAATATAAATAGTGATGCTAGATTAAATACGGAATTTTTTGCTTTTATTATATTAGTAGTATTATAATACTTACCGTGCCCCCAGGGGGGACACTACCACCCAGGTTGAAAACCACTGGCTTATATAATCTAGGAGTCTGTTCTAAATATCAAACAAGGTAATTTTTCATGCTGCTTGAGGCCTCTTAATAAGTAGAGAGAGATGGCATCACACTGGGTGATGAAATAATCTACCAACTAAAGACATTCATGCCACAATGAAATTAAAACTCCAGGTTGTTTGCTGAAGAGCATAGAAGCTGTCCATTTGGAAAATCAAGCCAGAAAATTGTTGCGAAGTGATATAGATTGCTTTGATATTACTCTCCTCAAACTCTGAAATAGCGACTGGTGAATTTAACACACTATTCATTCCAAGCCTTTATGCCAACACAATGGTACTAGCTTTCTCACTTCCATTGGAAGCAGTTATTATGCATATATATATATATATATATATATATATATACACACATGCTTGAGAAGAGCTTGGTACAAGCTCATCTCTAGCAGTATATAAACTTCCCATTGTGGAACACTGTCACGATGAATGCTGATAAAAATGTCTACAGTAGTAGTAGCAGCTCTTTCATACACATACCATATTCCAGTTAAGGAAGCTGCTTAGGTTATCATTCTACCAGCAGCTCTTTAGCATGCACCATAATTCTCATTTCTTACCAGTCTATAGAGTCAGTCAAGATTTCAGTCATCTGTTGGATCCCTACCTCAGATTCCATGTGAATGCAGAAACAATACTGCTGAGCTACATGCCATACATACACCTCATTATAAGTAATCTTTTATAAAAGATCAGTGATTTATACATTCTCAATTCCTTACAGGCCATATGTAATCTTCTGTACACTCAGCAGTTGAATTAGAGATACCTGCCTAGTAGCGGGTAGCACCCCCCCTTTCACCTTGATGACGGTGGTGATGCGGCGTGGCATGGACTCCACAAGGCACCGGAAGTGTTGGGGAGCCAAACAGATCCATGACTGCTGCACAGCCTCCCACAATGCACGGAGATTGGTTGGAGCAGGGTCCAGGGTGTGTATATCTCTCTCTCTCGACAGCATCCCAGATGTGTTCAATAGGATTGAGGTCGGGGGGGGGGGGGGGCAGCCAAGCATCCTCATGTCCGTGGAGTGTTCATCTACCCACTTGGCCACAATTCGGGAGCGGTGGGCTGGTGCATTGACTTGCTGTAGGCACAGAAACAGGTGCACATGATCTGAAAGCAGGTCCCTGTATCGTTCACCGGTGAGGAACAATGGTAGATGTACTAGGGGACCCATTTCATCCCACGCAAATAGTCCCCATACGAGGATACCACCACTGGCTTGAACTGTACCCTGCTGGCATGAGGAATCCATCGCTTCATGTGCTTGGTGACGCACTCATACCCTGCCATCGGCGTGTACCAACATGTACAGCATCCCGGATGTGTTCAATAGGATTGAGGTCAGGGAACCTTGGGGGGGCCAGCCAAGCATTCTCATGTCTGTGGAGTGTTCATCCACCCACTCGACCACAATTCGGGAGTAGTGGGCTGGTCCATTGTCTTGCTGCAGGCACAGAAACGAGTGCACATGATCTGACAGCAGGTCCCTGTATTGTTGGCCGGTGAGGGACAATGGTAGATGTACTATGGGACCCATTTCATCCCACGCAAACAGTCCCCATATGAGGATACCACCACTGGCTTGAACTGTACCCTGCTGGCACGAGGAATCCATCGCTTCATGTGTTTGGCGACGCACTCATACCCTGCCATCAGTGTACCAATGTGTACCTCGACTCATCAGTCCAGGCGAGCTTTTTCCATACGTTGAGGTCCAATGGCAGTGTTCCTGCGTCTATGCTAATCGGTGTGCCTTGTGACGTGCAGTGAGCAGAGGTACCCTAGTCGGGCGGTGGCTTCTGTAACCCATAGTGAGGAGATGGTTCTGGATGGTGTGGCTGCTTACACGTCGTTGTTGTCCAGCATTGAATTGGTGAGTGATCTGTGGCAGTTTTCCCTGGTGGCTGTGGTTTTACCCGATTCCGTGTATTCATGGTACACTCTTGACACAGTGGCCTGTGAAAAGCCCAGTTCCTGCACGACTTCGGAGATGGAGTGTCCCATACATCTGGCTCCAACTATTTGGCTGTGATTGAATTCACTGAGATCTCGAGTCTTCCCCATTCTGTGCTCAACTATTACTCAGACGGTCAGTATAAGGTCTGACAACAGCACCATTTCGCCAATATGGCAGGTATCTCTAATTCAACTGCTCATGAGTGTATAATTACTTTATGAAATAAAGGCCCTTATTCTAGATGTTTACTTGTGCTAGATTCAAACCGTGTTGGAATGAACAGAAATGAGAGAGTGCAGCAGCTGCAAATCAGCTTGGACCCTATCCACTTACTGTTTGTCAGTCCCTTTTACAGATGACAATAAATGCAAAATTAACCCATCAGTCATAATCAGCTTCACAAGATGATAAAGGACTGATCTGTGTGTGAGCACTGTAACATTCCTTATACCTTATGTCATTATGGCAGAGCAAGTGCTACTGCTTTAATCAAAAGTGGCACATATCTTATACTACTCTCTATCTGAGCCCATATACATTCAAGCAGATTTTACAGGACTCGTACAAAGTGATTGATGCTTTTACTTTGTAGAGAAAATCAATCTGTTATATTTACATCTGTACTGTTTGGTTAAATTTTTTTTTTTTTTTACTTTGCCTGTCCAATAACATTTTATTTATTATTTAGTATTTATTCTTACCCTGTGTATTGATGTAAGTTTGTCTTAATGCAAATATGACCTTAGTTGTCCTTGTGCTAATAAAATTCAACCCAACCAACCATTCCTTCAAACTATATTGTCGGCATATAAAATAAACAATAGTCATCTCAGAACAGAATTCTATAGCATAGCATCTCGTCACTATCTTACTATGCATTTTACATAACGTCTAATATCTTTCAGCCAACCATCCCCATAATCAAGATGTTAGTTTACTATCCTTTCTTATCTCTTCAATTCCAGTTTGTGAAAAATTTGCCTAAGACAAAACTGCTTATGACTTCCAAGCAAAAGGCAGATAGTGTGATCATATAAGCAAAGACTGTTGTGGGTATCAAGAGGACTGGAAAAAAGGTACTTTTTAGCAATGAAAGTATGTTATGTGTATTGGGCATCTTAAGCAAGAAGCATTTGATAAAGAATGCACGTAATGTTCGGTGAAACTTGCAACCTCTGTCATGGTATAGGCTTGCATGACAGCAGAGGATCCAGGTAGGCTGTGTATTGTGTACGAAAGAGTCAATTCTAAAGTGTATCAAGAAATTCTTGAGCACTTCATGCTACCGGCATTGGAAGATTTAAGTGATGGTGATTTCCTTTTTTGGCAAGATTCAAATTCTTGTCATACTTCCAAGACCACTACTAAATGGCTCAAAGAAAGACAAATCAATGTAATTCCTTGGCCAGCAAACTCATCAGATTTAAATCCCATTGAGAATTTGTGGGAAATTATGAAGAAACGTCTTCAAGGAGTTGTCTCAAGAGACAAAAATAAACTTGTGTCTAGTCTGCAGACTATATGGACCGCTAGTAAATAATACGCCCAACTGTTTATGAATGGTCATAAAAGCTTAGGGGGATGCAACAAAGTACTGATTTTCATGTCATTTCCCTTTGATTGTAATTTTTGTGCATTTATTTTTGCATTATTCTAATATTTTGAACCACATTAAAAATTATCCTAATTTTGTGGATGTTTTCAAAACAACAGTTTTCTTATAATTTATAAAGCATTTTTATGTGTTTACATGGTTATATAATCTACAAAGTACGTATATTTAGATTATGCTAATTCACATTTGGTAATAATTATTTTCTATGCAATAAATTAGAATTGCAAATTATTTAACACATTTTCTTTGATTAGTCTAATTTTTTGATTCAGAGGTGGAGGAAGAGGTTAAAAAAAGCTTAAATTGTAAGGTTTAGTGAAGAGGAGACATGAGAGTTACATAAAGTTGGTGAGAATGGAAAGGAGGAGAGCGAGAGTTGGTATAGATTTAAAATGAGCAATCGTAAGCCTGAAGAGACTTAAGATTAACATCATTCCTTGTAACTCTTCCCAGCTTTGCGATAGCAAACAAATAAATATTCCTTATATACCAACAGGAAATATGAATAATAAATAAGTTGAGTAGTCATCTCCATTTGAGGTACCTGTCTGTGGTGCAGAGGATCTCCCACTGATACTACTCGCCCTTTTTGTTCTTGTTCTTTCTGTATTCTTTTCTTCCCATATTCTTTGCTTTACTTTTCCTGAATCTTTTCTTTTTTACTATCCTGTCCTCCAGACAACCATCACTGGGATCTAATGCCTTGCTGTGCAGTGGGACCTGTGGTCATTTGATAATGGGGGGGGGGTTGGTTGGCAAGACAGGTAGGTGGTCCTGAATGGCTTCACAAGGATCAATCAGCTAATGAACTTGCCCGCAAGGATCAAGGGCATTGCAGTGATTCATCTACCCCCAAGATTGGGGGGGGGAGGATTCAAGACTTGCTTTGGTGCATATATAGCATCTGAGGTAGTCCTAGGGAGTTCCATCACTCTCTATCGCAGTTACTGCTTGCCAGAGAGAGCGGGCATCCATGTGTAACACCATGGTGGATAATGAGCTCTAGTGCTGAATCATACTCCTGAGAATGAGTAATAATTTTCCATGTCCTTGTTTATCAGGACATCTCAGCAAGTCCAACCAGGTTCAGAAACAATTGCATCAACAAACAGAAAACCAAAGTAAGAAACAAAACACATCAGAATCTGCAACAAATACATGACTGTTCTTAATCATACACTCAACAGGTGAACACCCAATTGGAACAATGTTACACTTCTTCATCTTGAGGAGTTGGCAGGATCTCTAAAATCTGTCGAGAAACTGCATTCAGAAGATATCCTTATTGAAGCCACTACAGTAACACAATCAGAAAAACTATTCCATGCAACATCTATCGAGAAAATACCAATTACAGTCACCCCCCCCCCCCTTACACATGCACACACAAAATCTTTAAATGTTTCTAGAGGCATAATATCAATGTAGGACCTCCAGGATGTCCTAAATGAAGAGATATGCTCTGAACTAAAGGACTAAGGAGTGACAAACATAAGAAGAATCCTGATAAATTGGGATGGGCATCTGATTCCAACTAGAAACATTATCTTACCTTCAACAAACCAAAATCACCAACATCTGTCAAAGTAATGCATCTTAACTTTCCAGTATAGTTCTATATCCCAAACTCCTTATGGTGCTTTAAATGTCAGAAATGTGTTCATGTGCAAATTGCCTGTTGTAGCTCTGCCATCTGTGCTCAATGTAGCAAATAAAGAACATGAGGTTAAAGACTGTAAGAGCAAAACACCAAAATGTTCTAATTGTGAAGGAGACCACCCAGCATACTCCATGCAAAAAAAAGAAAATGAAATTTAAAAATTAAAAACAGAACAATGTATCATATCAGATGACAAAGAGGCTGTATACCACAACAGTAGCAACATCTGCTTAACCCTCTTATGCTGAGATGGCAACTAAACTGTAAAGAAAGTATCAGTCAGGATGATGACACATATGTCAATCCCACCCTTCTCACAACTAGAACATTCTTGAAAGATATGATTGACTCACTATCTCATTTTGGTGAATGAAAGATAAAATCATTATGGACTCACTCTTGTTAAAAAGATATTGGAACGTGTATCACAGAGGATTAAAACCATGCTTCTGACTCTTTTATTAGATGGCCCATAAACAGATAGCATGGATACCTCCATTCCTCCTCAGGAAGATAAAACAATTAATATATTGAATGCCCTAGAAGGAGTGCAATTTGACATCTTGGATATCTTCCCAGAGCAAATGATGGATATTGGCCATTCACAATTCTCAAAAAAAGAAAAAAATCCAAGACTAATTGAAAACAAAACCTCTCAACATAGGAAGCCAGATGATATTCCCCAAAAGAAATAATGGAAACATTCCTATAATGGAAGTGTTGTGAATTCTGACAAGACATAGACATCAAGGATCTCTTGCAGAAGTATAGACCAATGTTTGTAGGAGGCATACCTGAAGCCAAGTGATGATCTAGCTCTCCATGATGTTAACATCATTCATAAGGATGGGGAGGAATGGACCTGGCCATGGAGGAATTGCAATCCTTGTGGGCAACCATACCCCCTTCCAACTAATCCAAATTAACGTCAATGTAGAAACAGTTGTTATCTGATGCAGTCAGAAATATAATAACAATATTCTGCATCTACTTTCCTCCTGCCACAGATATTTCTTAAGATGTCCTTCATGTCTTATATTGCAGTGACCATTTGCCTTACTTTTAATGGAGGATTTAAATGGACACAATACTCTGTGGGGGCAGTGCCCAAACAGGCATCAGAGGAAGAGTTGTTGAGTGTATGCTCGACAACAATTTCTTCCTCTTAAACACAGGATGTAACACTTTCTGCATATGCCAACCTGAATATTCACTGCCATTATCTGCTCATCCTCCCTTTTTCCACTGTTTAAGCAGGAATGAGATGATAACCTATTTGGGAGTTATCATTTTCCTCTTGATATCCACTTTTCTGCATGGGCAGCTATGTACTGTTCCGCCTTTTCCTCATTAGCTGAATTGTATTTTGTGGAATCTGCTCATCTCCTATCAGCAATGCTGTGAAACATGCAACAGAGTGTATTATAGGAGCAGCAGTTATTAAAACATTAGTCAAAAATGGTGGAATAATGATTGTAAAGCAGTCAAAGAAGCCTAAAAGAGAGGTTGCAGTATTTTCTGCAGATACTCCACAACAAATCTAATTGCTTTCAAATGTGGTCGAGCCCAGGCTAAATACATCCGTAGTTAGAGCCAGAAGGAATCCTGGATCCAATATACTTCTTCTATATCAAAATCCACCAACAGCATAGAAGTATGGTAAAAAATCTGGAAAATGAAAGGCAGATACACCACCCACAAGCTCTCTATTCTAGAACACAACAGTACAGTTGCCAACACACTTGGGTAGACTTTTGCAAAAACATTGGCAATTATACTCATATCCCCTCCCCTATCCCAAATTTCTGGCCAAAAAAAATCAAAGCAGAAAAAACAGCAAATCCAGTTTTCTTTGAACAGCACTGAAAAATACAGCAGACTGTTTACAAAGAACTGAAAGTTGCTTTGCTTAAATGCCATCCGACTGCTGTTGAGCCAGAGTGTAAAACATCTGTGACCATTGTCTGTGGATTAACTGTTGCACCTTTTAACAGATTTTCTGTGAAAGCATATTTCTGGATATCTGGCAGGCAGGAGATGATTATTTGTCTTTCCTAAGCCAGAGAAGGATCCAAGGTGGCCAAATAACTCAATTACTCTGACCAGCTGCTTGTACAAGATTCTGGAAAATTTGGTTACCTCTCATCTTTTATGGTTTCTGGAGAGAAACAACCTTTTTTCCACAACACAATCTGACTTCCAAAAATATTATTCTGTTACTGATCGTCTAGTCTCACTGGAGGCATCCATTACAGATGCCTTCCTAAGATGTAAGCATCTAGTATTGATTTTCTTTTATATGGAAAAAGCATATGACACCGCTTAGAGATTTGGAATGCTGAAAGAGTTACATAATTTTGGTCTTAGAGAGAACTCCCTCTTTTTATCTAATCAAACCTTCCAAGTCCAAATGGGAAATTCACATTTCTGATCCTATAACCAAGAGGAGGGAGTCCCAGAAAGTTCTGTTTTAAGTCTCACGTTTTTTTGCAGTTAAGGTCAACTCGATAACAGAACAAGTTCCTGTTCAGTACAGTACGATTTCAAGCTACTTTGAAAATGAATGAAGGCAACAATAATTTTAAATTTTAAACATATGAAAGTCAGTTCTGAAAGTTTAATTTTAAGACTTCATTACTTCATGCATATAGAACTAAAAACATTACAATATTATAAAATTCTGTATTGCCTTAATCAATTGGAAGCATTTTACATAATTTTTTCATTGTTCTGTTAGAACACAGAAAAAATTTGTGATCTTTTGTTTTCTAACACAAAGCATCACTGAAGCTTAAGCAATAGTGATTTGGCTTTCTCTTGTTTTAAATCTAAACAAAATTTGTGTGTGCACACGACAAGTTATACATCCATTCATGCAATACAGAATCATAAAGAACACCTCTATAGCAGTTGTTAAACTTATAAAAGTTCATCAACATCTTTAGATTATTTAACATATAATTTTTAGGATTTCCATATAGCACAATATCAGGAGTGAGTATTTAACTAAAGGAATTATCTAATCTCCTTAACTCCAACAATACTAAAGGTTTGTGAGTGGGGTCCATATTAAAAAAGGCTTTTTGCTCTCTAACTATCCAGGTAAATGTATGAGTATTTCTGCTAAAAAAAGATTATTCATTATTTTTAAGTTGTTGTAAGATACAAGTCTATTAATTATTTTCCATTAAGACTGTTTTCTATGCAATTTCCCATCACAGAGTAGAGTACAGTTGGTTCATTGACTGTTCTTGCATTCAAGATTCCTACTGTTAATATCATCAAATCCTTTGGATTTTACTGCACGTTCTGTAACAACTTATAGTATAAAATTCTCCACTTCTACTAGAGGATACTCTTATAATGGCTAAATTTCCAATATTTTTGTTCAAGATCTGAGAACCTCTGTTGGTTTTGCTACTGTATTTCCTGACTTTATCCTATTCAAGCAGATCCCACTTGAATGCATCAACTATACAGCAGAGATGCATGCAATTTAGCTCACACTTGTGTGTATAATAGAAAACTGATACCAAAACATATAATTTATACAGATTCATTGAGTTCTTTACAGGCCATCTCATCACCTGTATATAATTCATTCCAGTACTTTGCAAGGTTTTACAACTGTTATAATTGAAGGTCTTTGAGCTGTGATGCATTCCCAGCCACATTGAAATTAAAGAAAATGAGACTACAGATGCAACTGCTAGATTATTCCATACATTTTCCAGATACTGTTTGTCAGTCTTGTATACAGACTATAGACAGCTTATAAAATCAAAGCTAATAACCCAATGGCAGACATTAAGGCAGGAAGCGCTGACAAATAAAGTGCATGAGATTAAGCCTGAAATTCAGCATTGACAGTAAGTCAATGGAGAAACAGAAGACATGAATTTGTTCTTGAAAAGGTCACATTTTTATTTACTGAGGGCTGTAAATACGAATTTACAGACCTTGGTAAACAATGCAAACACACATCTCACGAGGGAAGTGCAGACTGCCAACATTTCACTCAAGAAAGGAATGAATTCTTTACTACTGGCCGAGCAATATACACTCAGGAAGATCTTATCAGACTCAAATAAACTGCATGAGCTTTTTAAAAATAATTAATTTATACCAACACATCTGATTATAAATTAAATTTATATGTGAAGTGCTGGCAGTCTGCACTTCACTTGATAAATGTGAGATGCATGTTTGCATTGTTTACTGAGGGCCGTAAATTCTTATTTACAGCCCTCAGTAAATAAGAATATGACCTTTTCAAGAACAAATTCATCTCTTCTGTTTCTTTTCTGCTTTACATAACATGTTATTTACTAATTAATCTCTTTATCACCGATAGTTTTTCGGCATTGAAACTCATAGATCGTAGTTCTCGATCTTGAGTTTCACTTACTGGCTATATAACAACATAGGATTTTTATCCCTTTAATATTTATTAAGTTGCCAGAAAACTAGCCGGTTGGCTTTTCATTTTAATTTATCTCTTTATTACTACTTATTACCTTGAGTACTGCTGTAACCTTTGGTTTAGCACAGTATGACCTGTGCTGCTGTCCATGTGCCATTAAACTCCTAATCAACCAACCTATTTTTGTACTGGTCTCCAATAACCATCCTTTCCAGTAATCTTGTACATTTTCTTTCCAATCTTTAATTATCCATATCATTAAACCTCCTGTAGCATTCTATTCTCTTTTGAGTGCATAGTATATCTGTATAGAATATACAGATTTCTGTTTTGTTTCTGCTTTACTTCTTGGTTATACCATGAACCTTCCAGATGGCAATTCTGATTTTTCACTTTATCTGTTTTCAGTATCTGGGTCTTTATCTAAAAGGGCTATTCAGTGAAATATCTGAATTCCACCAAGTGTGGTAGTGTGGAACTGGCACATTTGTTTTTGCAAGCTGAAAATACATAGAGGAGGAGGATATACGTTGTATCAATACTTTCTTATATGTTAAGGTTATAGTACCAGTTCTTGGTTATTATCAGAACCCTTTCATTCTTCCAGGATGCACCATGTGAAGGGTTATTGGTATATTTGTTGTACATTTAACTGATTCAAATCTGACTGAAATACCCAAAGGCAGAAAATTAGCCTCTTTTACAAATGGCAGTCATGTCTTTTAGGTGAGCAGTTTATTCAAAACTGCTCACCTGCATTTCCACCAATTTTCACCCAGATATGGCACTGCTGCAATTGTGACTAAAGATAAAGCATCACTTCCCCCACATAAATGACCAAGGCAAATTTCTTCTTCTTCTTCCCATATGAAAAACAGCACACATCTCTTGTAGGCTTTTGTTTGAGAGACACCACATCAATCTTAATCAAAATAGTAAAAAATTTTTATTTTGTCCTGATAGTATTTCCTATTTCCCCAATTGTACAAAAAAGTTGTGTTCCAGAACCAGATTGCCTCCCCTGCACTCTTTTTTATACTCAGCTGGCATAGAAACAAGCCTATATTATGGTTTGCTTCTAAGGCAGTGGTAAAAGTACTTGAAAAATTTGTAAAAAAGAGAATTCAAGAATGGTAGATAAAAAATATGATACTGTATGAGGGTCAACATGGCTTTGTGAAGGGTCAGTCATGTCTTAGTAATTTACTAACTTTTTATAATAGAGTAACAGCTGAATTGGATAAAGGAAATAGCTACAGGATGATTTTGCTGGATTTAGCAAAAGGCATTTGACAGAGCCACATGAAACTCTGGTATGCAAATTAGAACAAATGAAGGGTATGGCACTCACTGGTTAAATGGATAAGATGGTGGATGCTGGACAAATATCAAAAAGTGGTATATGGAGGAACAGAATTGAGTGTGAAAACAGGTGATTAGTGGCGTGCCAAAAGGTACAGGGCTGAGACTATTGCTGTTTAATTTGTACATAAATGATATAGGAAATAACCCGCAAGAAAAATTCAGTTGTTTGCTGATGATGTGAAATTAGGTACAGTAATAGTTAATCAAGACAATGTGAAGAGCTTGCAGGATGATTTAAATAGGCTGTCAGTATGGGTAAAAGTTAATGGGTGTCAGTTTTAATGTTGTGAAATGTAAAGTTCTGCATTTTGGGATAAATAGATTATAAGCCGTGTATCACAATGATGGCACTCTACTCCAGGAAATAGATGAAGCTAGACATATAAGGAAGTTGTCATTCCTCTTCATAAGGCCTTGATATGCTGGCATCTGGATTACTATACTCAAGTCTGGTCCTCTGGGTTTCTTGGGGATGAGGAAGCAGTGGATAGGATTCAGAGCTGAGTGGCCTTGGAATGTTCTCTATGAAACTGAATGTGTGTGGGTTGCAGAAGTTGGTTGATAAGAGAAAAAGAGGGAATATGATAGAAGCATTTAAGTTGCTTAAAGGGTTTTATAGGATAGATGCAAGAGAAATGTTTCAGCACTCGGCTAGAGGGACCAGAACAAGGGGGTCATCCCTGGTAATTGAATAAAGGTGTGGTCAGTAGTGGTGAATGAATGAAATGGGTTGCCAGAGTAAGTTGTGAGTGCTTTTTCTGTTAATGGGTTCGAGGAAAGGTATCATACATTGTGTAGATAGATTGGGTACCCCAGATGAGTCTTTGGATTCCATGGAAGTGCCCGTATAATAATAATAATATATTCAGCCCAATCCAGAAAAGGGACATAATCTGTGCTTCCAAAATACTGACTTATTTCCCACACTTCAGTCCTCTCTGAAATAATTGAGAAAGTTATCAACAGCCAACTTCTTCAGTATTGAGCTGGAGGCCCACCAGTTAATCAGTAACTAATTATCATAGATCCATGAACAGACCTCAATCTTCTCTAAAATAATGAAGAAAGTCAGCTGTTCTGCTAGCTGGAGGTCCACCAGTTAATAAATAACCACCATTATGAATTCCATCACTCTAGATCCATGGCAGAGCATCTAGACTATATCACTCATCTTTGGACACATGACATGGACATGTTTGAAGAGACCAATAGCATTACTCCAAATATTTTAAGATTGGATCTGGCATTGAAGACTACTCAGCAAGCTGCTACTCTTTGGTCTAGCTTTATCTCTTTGATTCCGCACCAATGCAGGAGTGTCCCAAGGCTCTGCTATATTACCTATCCTCTTTCTCCTATACATAAATGGTCTTCTGTCACTGACCAATTACCCTACTCAGTTTTACTGATATTAGTGTACTATATTTCTCCTATCTGACGAAACTTGCAGTTCCCAGACACTCCAAATGTCAAGAAAACACACGTTCATGCATTCTTCAATGGGATTAAGAATAATCTAGTCGCTTTCAATGCTTACCAAACACAGTACTACCTTCTCTCCTTCACAAAAGGGATCTCAATTCACCTTCCCTTACTTATCCTTGATAATAATACAAAAAATCATTGTACAGGATCAAATCTCTCTTCTTGGACTGATATTTACATCTTTCCTTTATTTGCATAAACACATCAGTAACTTCCTCAACCTCCATTTTCACTCAAGATGCTATTTTTCACCTGTCCAGGCATTAGAAAGTTAGTAAAATGATTTTTACTAACTGCAAAAATTTAAAACCTGCACAATCTTGAAATACTGTTCTCATGACTGCAGATATGTACCTAGGATCTGCTGAGTCAAATGAACTGGCATTCATCATTCTTATACTTTCTGGA
The DNA here is from genome assembly GCF_054136105.1 of Typopeltis vanoorti. Taxonomy (NCBI): domain Eukaryota; kingdom Metazoa; phylum Arthropoda; class Arachnida; order Uropygi; family Thelyphonidae; genus Typopeltis; species Typopeltis vanoorti. Next base: position 71,256,614 of record NC_143555.1, read on the forward strand.
AAATAAGACTGTTAAACCACATGATTTTTTCTTTTCTGTGACTGTCTCTAACTTTCTGAGCCCCCACCATGGAGTTTTGAATTTTCTATTCTTGCAGACAACTGCACAACACGGTTCTCTGGCTAAATCAGTCAATGTTTTCTACAGTCTGACCTAAGATTTCAGAGTTTAATTTTTGCTTTCAAAGTCTTATTATTATTATTTTTAAAAAATAATATTTGTGCATTTGATTCTGCAGTTAACCTCTCAATCTTTTTAAAACTTTTTTTTCAATATGATATTTATTTTTTATCCTGCTTCAGGCTAAATAGTATCACTTCCTATTTCAAATCTCCTGTATCCTTCACTAACATGAAGATATTGCTATGACTAATAACGTAGTCATTGAGACTCCTCTTATTTCCGGTGCATATTCATCTTTATGTTGGAACATGGTGGTAGTGATAATGACTTACTATTATTGCTAGCTTTGCTCTTTTCTCAAAATTTTTCCGAACATATTTCTCAATGTCTGGCATTCGTTTGCTGCCCTGCTATTTGAATGCCAGCAAGGACCAACTTTTTTCTTTGTCAGCTGCTTTCTCTTATTTATCCTCTTCATGCCCTGTGGCACATAAGGCTAAGATTCTTTCTTTCTACAACTTTCTGTCCAGCTCATCCATCCAGCTTCATTTTTCTCCTTCTCCACCATCCTTTGCCATGTAAGCTTTGGTCTTTCTCTTTTATGCCTTCCTTCAGGGGGTCCAAGTCAGAGCCACCCTTGGAATGTCACTGTGGTTCATCCTGAGTACATGTCCCATCCACACAGTTGATTTTCTCTTGAATACTTTTTGTGTTAGTTCTTTATTTGATATTTGGTTTGGCCAGTAAATTTTTAGAATTTTTCTCAGACATTTGGTTTGGAAACTGTTTAACTTTTGTTCTTGCATTTTACTTATTTTCCAAGTTTCTGCTCCATAGAGTAGGACAAATCTAACATTATTACTTTAAAACAAAACTGAAAATCTTTTTATCTTGTATGCTGCAGATTTCCATATTGGCTGTAAACTTGTGAAGCTTTCTCTAATGACTCAAAAAATTCCACCACTTCTTTCTTAGTAGAACTTCTGTGGGACCATAGGCAAAAATAAGCCTCATTATCCAATTTTCCATTTTGACATTTGTCCACATCACTCTATTTGAAAGTGCTTTCCATTGAGGATGTTTATCTTCACGTTTAGTTTCTCCTTCTTTGCCATAATCATTATTCCATAAATATATCATCTAGTAGAATTCCCACCTGTTTTTGCCTTCCTTGTTTTGGTAATGAAAATTATGTCAACATGGTATTTATTTAATTCTTTTGCCAGTCTCACTTCTTTCTGTTGAAAATTTTTATGCTAATAGTGACTCTTGTTTGTTCCAGTACCTGAGTTTTCACTGTTTGCATTAGTTTGCTGATGAAAACAATGAGGGACCTTGTTTAACCAAGGAATTTCCCAGCTGGCATAACATTTCATCTTGTTGTGCTTACTATCTTTTGGTTTCAGCCAATATAGAATATTTGGTCAGCTAAATTCTAAATCGATAACTCATCCTCATTCCCTCAGTACCCAAATGGATACCTACTAATGGGATGCACCATGAGAAGATGAGGGATTATGTCAGAAGCCCTTGTCAGTTCTCCATGTTTCTTAAAAAAAAAACTACAGAGGTTTTCTCCAAGTTATCTAGCTTTGACCTTAAGTGGCCTCAAATTACTCTTATTCTTAATAAAATCTTTATTACTATCAGAGGTTTTTTGCTATGTTACTAAATAGGTAATTCAATATAATTAATGGTTAAATATGAAATATGACATTTCTTTTTTTTTTTTTTTTTACAGACTTGGGCAATCTGCTGTTCATTTGAGTATAGCATTAGATAGCAGAAGAGCAATGAACATTACGTAAATTAATGGGATTAAAAAGCTTTCCATTTCAAATTGTCTTAAAACTCTTAAACATATAATTATATCTGAATATAACATGTGCCACTTGAATGAAAATGACAATGTGCCTACAAGAACTGTTTGCATTCAAGATTAAGATATGGCCTTGTTGAACATGGTTGTGTGTAATGTTCCTTAACTGCCATGTTTGTAATTTCTTTGGTTACTTTCATGCACTTTTTACTGTTGTTGATCCAGTAGTGTCCAATGTAAAATTTAAGTTTACAAAAGTGTAATTCATAATCATCTGTTTTATATATATATATATATACTGTTGTTACCATTTTGACATATTACACTTGTTTCACTTCCAGTTACATGGGTACTAAATGAAACAATGACAGTGCCAATAAATATGCAGTTTCATATTTCCATATCAAACTTTAATAAATGTGCCAGTATTTTATTTTTATTATTTTCAATAGTTAGTACATTATTGTGAAGATGTGCATATTCTTAATTGGTGCCAAACACTTCCATCAGTGTAACCAGTCAAAATAATGAAAGTTAAATATCACATGAAGTCTAAATAATGACCACTTTATCTAGCTAGGGTCATTTTATTGTACTTATTCCTTGGTAAATGTAGTTGTAAACAAATTATATATAGTAAATTAATGCCGATATCAGATGTTCAGCCCCTGGAAGGATAATCCTATCTTGGTGCCTTTCCGTGCTGCAGCTCAGAGCTGTTTGTAGTAGCAGGCCTGCTGTTTCTCTTTGTAAATAGATCTGGCAGTAACGTGCTGCCAGCTGTACATGTGTCTACTGTTGGCAACCTGCTAGCCATTACAGTAATACAATGATGCCAAAATTGAGTGACTTACACAGTATTTTTGTTTAAATAAACCAGAGTGTATTGCTCCCATGTGTTTGTGTAAATAATATCAACATAGTGGTGAGGATGCTGAAAATAAAAGAAACTCCAATCTATATACAAAAGAAATACTTTTCCAGCTTATAAAGATGTCCTTTACAATTTTACTACTGCTATAAGTAAATAAAAGTTTTTATTTGAGTAGATATTTCTTATTATTTCTGATGATGGTAGTTGAATTTGTTATTTTCTCACACATAAACTGTCAATTTAGTGCAATGGCCTATTGAGCCTATTTTGAAAATCACCACTTGTCCTAATCAGTTCAAAATAACTATCATCTTGCAAAGATAAACTGATTAATGACTGGGATAGCAAAGAATATCATCGTTGCTTAGTCCAACATTCAGTTAAAATCTATTTTGAAATGAATATTTCAGCGATGCCAGATTTTAATTGTCAAACTATAACACTGATTATCTAGATGCTAAAAGGGTGCAAAAAACTATATTTAATCTTTATTGCTACATCTTTAGAGCAAAGATTTTCAGATTATCTCACTATTAACTCATATATGATACTAATGTTATGTATTTCATACACACACATATATATATATATCCGATGAAAGCTTTCTTGGCCATGAGATATGTGTAAGAATTTTATGACTAATTAAGCCTAAAATAACATAAAAAATAAACCTTTCGTTTCTGATTAGTTTCAACCTACTCTGGAGAACTTTATCTGGTTCAAAACATACAAAAACATTTGATATGAGTGCAGAAGGAACAGACTTTTATATTTGAAAGCAAATAGAAAATGGATAATCACCAGTACTTGCTTGAGTTCTTGGAAGAAAGTGGAGAGGATGATGATGACCAGTTCAGTGGAATATTTTCCATAAAAGAGGCATAAAGGCAGAAACCAAATGTCTATCTCATAGAACAATTGGAGTGAATATGTGAGAGAAGGGATTATCAGTTAAGTGGATTTCCTCCTCTGGTTAGCATCATGCACTCTCAGGTTTTTGGTGTACCACCCAAAATGTGTAAGAATTATTCCAAAGTTCGGTGAATTTTGGATTTATGTAGTGTTAGTATTTCTTTTATAAAAAAATGAGAAATAATGTCTTGAGCAGAAAAATACACTTTTTTTTTTTATCGCACAAGAACAAAGGTCATAGCAGTACATATGGTAATCGGTTAGTAGGACAATCACAAACATCCATGCCCTTGGCAGGATTTGAACCCGCAGTCTCTTGGCTGGAGAGCAGATATGCTAACCAGGCTGGCTTTTTCTGGGTGAAGAGACTACAGATGTGATATATTTGTGCAAGGGAAGGTCAATCCAATCACGTCTGGAGATCTGTCTACTATCAGAATAAAAAGAAAGATCTTTCCTGCAAGAAATAAGAAAGGAGTGCATTCTCTTAACACTGGAATGTCAAAACTATAACCTTGATTATCTAGATATAGCCAATTTTTTTGCAACTGTTACATCTTCAGAGCAAAGATTTTCAGATTATCCTTGCCCCTGGTGAATGGCTAGACCCAAGTTTCAGGCATTGGTTATGAAAGATCTTGAAATTTCTAGTGGAGTGTGCTATTATTAGCAAAGGTGTATATAGGATATAGAATCAATGGGAGGTCAGTTATGTGTTTATGTATATCAAGAGGAAGAGAGTGAGTACAGGGTTCTAAATGTAGTCAAATTGCACATTTCAGCAATAACTGAATCTATTTCTGTTGTGAATGGGAGCCCATTCATAAAGTATTTATGAATGGGCTCCCATAAAGATAATTAATGTGCAATTTGACTACATTTAGAACCCTGTACTCACTCTCTTAACTTCCGAATTATTAATTCCCGAAGTTAATAATTCGGGAACCAATTTCTTTCCCACATGTAAACAAATCCACACTTTGCTGCATTATTAAAGCAGTTCTTCCTATTATTTGGAAGTCAAATTTAAGGGCCTGGGTTACACTTGCCATGTTTGAAGATTAGTTCTTGAATTTTATTCCTGCTGTGGAACGTTATTGTTTGGAAAAGAAAATTCCCTTTAAAATTTTGCTTGTGCTGAACAATGCTCCTGGACATCCAACATCTTTAAATAACCTTCACCCTAATGTAAAGGTTGTATTTTTACCACCCAACACTACATCGTTACTACAATCAATGGACCAGGGAGTCATTTCTGCATTTAAGGCTTATTACTTGCATTTGTTTTTATGTTCTGTTTGTTTGAATTAAAAGAAAGAGCACAATAGTTTCTGTAACTTATTATTACAATACAGGGGTATTATTACTATTATTATTACCATATATGCGCTGTTCATCAGGGATCCGAGTTACATACAAATCCGACTTAACATGTTCACTGCCAACTACGAGTATACTCGTAGTTCGTATATGAGCTTCACAAGCCAACTCGTATGTCAAACACCAGTTAACCCTTAATATATTTACCTTAATTTGGACCCTTAGATTCTGGAGAGAAGCCAGAACCTCAGAAGCCAACTATGAAAATACTTGTATGTCGATTACCAACCTCCTATGCCAAGTGCGAGATAATCCATAGTATAACACGTAATTTGTAAATCAATTTAAAACTAATAAAATCAGTAAAAAATAAAAACCAATCAATAAAATAAAAAAAACAATTTATTCAAATTAAGAATGGCACATTTTAAAACAATTTTCCACACACGCAATGGTGGTTTTCCTGACAAACAGGACAATAATAATTTCGCATGTTCGTTTGTTTCGTGTACACACACGGCATGGCTTTGTCAGGCGATTCTTTTTTTCTCTTGGTGGTAAAATTTCCAAATAATGAAAATTCCGATTCCTCCTGATATTCTCTGATGCTGTAAGCTCATCCATTCCAACAAAAACTGAGATAAATTGATCTCTAAATTTTAACGCAGTTATTGCATTTCCAGTAATCATGTTATAAAATTTATGCACATTTTGAATTTATACCTCAAAAATGCATATTGCCAATTTCTTTGGCCATCTAATTGTTTTTCGTAAGGTGGAATAGTAAGAAAGCATTTGATCATAAAGATCGGTGCCTGACATCTCCAAATTATAATCCCTAACGATGTTTGGTTTTAATTGAAATTTACCATTCCGATTTTGCATTTCAACCATTTCAAATCTGTGCATATTTGAAATGGAAAGAACTTTCCTCTTATCCTTCCATTTGCTGACTACAACAGGACCTCTTCTTTGCCAGACAAATTCCCCTTTCTTTAGTTTCCTCTGAATAACATCTGGTGGATTATTTATCAGCGTTCCACACACGTACGATTTTCTGTCAGTAAGCGATTCCATCACAGCTACAAAATTATAAAAATTGTCCATATGCAATACATAACCCTTGTCTAAATATTCTTCCATCAAGTGGAATACAATATCATATGCGTGACCCATTTTCGCTAAAGAGGATTCTGATTTTCCAGTATAGATTTTTATTTTTATCACCAAGCCATTCGATTTGCATAGTTCATAGAATTTCACGGCATATTTATGTTTTTTATGTATTGTCGAAACGCCAGTCTATCGCGGCGCAACACCATTGACTCATCAATACGAGATTACTCGTAGTTGGCGTATGAAACAAAATTCTGCCTGATAATCCGGCTACGAGATTACTCATAGTGACCTTGAAGACGCAAAAAAGGGCTTGGCGTGCGGGAACAATTATGCCCGAGGAGTGTGGCAGCTAACGTGTTAAAGATGTTCTCAGGAAAGTATCTCGTTCATAACCCGAGGACTGCCTATACCAGAAACACTTAATTTAACATTTGTATTGTAAAATTTTTGGCTAAGTTTCTTAGCCACTGTCAATACAGTTATAAGAAAACTCAAAAAGGAACAAAGACTTCATAATTAATTCAGGATAGTTTAGATGCCAGAACAAACTTCATACATTTAGAACTGAAAACATTACAATATTATAACATTCTGTATTGCCTTAATCAATTGGAAACATTTTACATAATTTTTTCATTGTTCTGTTAGAACACAGAAAAAATTTGTGATCTTTGTATTCTCTAACACAAAGCATCACTAAAGCTTAAGCAATAGTCAATTACTTTATGGAATATTTTGAACAACATATTCTGGATGTTTTTTCACCTAAACCATCAGTTTTATACAGATACATTGATGATGTGTTTGCTGTATGGAACTCCTCTTTGATCTTCACGAATTTCTTAGAAAAATTAATTCATTTAACCCAAGAATTAAGACAATTGTCTTCCTTTTCTGGATGTTCTCATTCTATGTTAACCAAATAGCAGTTTACAGTTCTCAATATACAGAAAACCAACTCATACTGGTAAATACATGGTGGTTTGAAGTGATTTTTTTAAGTCACTTCAGACCTCCAGTTAAGCACTATACAGTGAAAATGGAATGGATTTAAGCCATTATTGTAATAAAGTAACATGACATCAAAGTCTAATCTTTAAAGGTACCTGTGGCATAAATATAAACAATAGCCACAGTAATTAACTTTAATGAAATGAAAGTACAGATATTTCTACTGAAAATAACAATACAACATCGGTGCATAGAAACAAATATATGAAAGGAATACAAGGTACATACAGCAGTCAATGGTTTACCAATTAAAAACTGTTGCTGTGTGCTAGAAATGAATATTAATAAATAATATTATCAAAAACTATTTTTGATGGTTACATAAAATGAGAATCTCCCAAACTTTTCGGAGAGAGAGAGAGACAATCATTCAGGAGGGAAATCATCATATAATAAATTAACAGTGCCAAATAATGGAATGTTGGTAAAGAGGGAAACAATGTCAAAGCTGACTAACAAAATCTGACTCTTGTATTTGAATATCCTTGATTTCTCAAGAAAATGTGTGGAATTCTTGATGTACAATCTGGATTGTCCAGTATGGGTAGTTAATAAACATGACAGAAATTTAGCAATACTAATGTGGAAGAGTCAATACAATTCACAATGGGTCTTACTGGATAACCTTCTTTATGAATTTTTGGGAGGCCATATAAACGAGTTCTTCCAAAATGAGAGCACAACTTGTTTAAGGTATTTTGATCCCAACTAATAACTTCATCAAGCAGCTTATTTAATTGTATTTTTGTAGGGTTATAACTAATTTCTTGATAGGTAGAGGTATCCTGTAAAAGGCAGTCATCTTCCTCTCACAGCAGTCCTATCCATTAACACTACGAAAGCAGATAAAGGAAAAGCTTTCAAAAGAGATATATTGTTCTTTTGTCTTAATGAAAACACCGCACAGGTTTCAGCACTAGATAAATTGCATGGAGGTATTTGGCTTTTAAAGAGTAAAGCAGCAACTTCAAAGTGTAGTTTATTAGCATCTTTGCTTGAAAGTTCCAACAGATTGTGTTTGATGTTGTGCAAAAAAAATCAAGATACTGGAGAAAGTGTAGTAAGTAAGAGATCAGAAGTAAGAGAATGAAGTGAAAGACCAAGAGAGTGGTATTGAAGAGACAGAAGTGCTTGGCAGTAGAAACAGTAGTAGTGCAAGAGAGAGAGAGAGAATGGGAATGCAAGAGGAACAGGGAGACATGGCATAGGAAGAGTGGATGTTGAAAGTAGAAGTGAATGTGTGTATGGAGATGGAGTATATTGTGATGTGGATGGGGAATTTGAGAATGATCAAGGTGATTGGGCAATGGGAGGGGGGCTGACTGGGAAATCACAACCTACAAGTGTCTTGGATAGGACTAGTTATAGATCTAAAAATGAACTGCTGTGTTTGTTTACAAATGCCACAAGTATCAGAAATAGGGAGATAAAATGGTTTCAATAATTAAGTTCATTTGCCCCAAAATCATTAGAATAAGTGAAACATGGTTGAATAAAGTTGATATCCTCTTCATTCAATCATGTGAATGTATCTGAAGGCCATGTTTCACTTATTTCATTGATTTTGGGGTGAATGGGAGTGCTGCTGATGATAGCAATTATGACCATATAAGGTAGACATCAAAGAGGGAAATAGTAGCAATGGTTATGAGGAAGTGTGGTGTAAAGTGTAGGTTGACAGAAGACATATTGAGTTAGATGTTGCTATAAGCCAGGGAATGTGGAGATTCGTGATGAAGAAATATATAAACAACTTGAAGCAGTGAACAAATGCCACACGGGTAATTATTATGGATAATTTTAATTATGGTGGTATAAATTGGAATGAAGAGACAGCATTTGGGAATAAGGAAAGTGAATTCGAGTTAACTATCTCAGGCAGCATGTAAAGCAGGGCATGCAAGGATCGAGAGTTTTAGATCTGATCATGTCATTAGAGGATGTAATTGTCAGTGGGGTTTCACGCTTTCTCCAGTTGGTGAAAGTGATCATGTGGGTTATGGCTAGCCATATCCGGATGTGAGGAAAGGATATATGTGAACTTATAAGGCTGGTGATTATGGCAAGCTTAGGAGATAGCTTGGTGGGAATTGGCAAAGAAATATATAACAGCATCAAAACGTGAATGTATTCTGAAGGCCAAAAAGCTGAATAAGGTAGGTATAAAATGGATACATAAGGGGTTTGAGCATGAAATCTGGAAGAATAAGGTATTTTGGAGGCAGTACAAGATGAATAATGATAATAATCGGTTACATAAAAAGTATAAAGAACAAGCTACGAGAGCAACTCAGTTAGTAAAAAAAAACAAGAGTGCAGTATTGAGCAGAAATTTTCTTTGCCTGATGACAAATCAGGCAAAGAAAAACCTTAAAAAGATTTTTATATATGTGTTTTATATATAACAAAGGCCCATCACCAACCTGTCCAACAAAGTTAAAACGAGAAATAATATCATCTCAAGGCTTGCTGGAACAACCTGGGGTTGTGGTGCTGATGTTTTAAAGTCGTCTGCACTAGCCCTTGCATTCTCTGCAGCAGAATACTGTGCCCCTGTCTGGGAAAAAAGTGTGCACACTAACGTTACAGACACCCAGCTAAACTTTACCATGCGTACAATTAGTGGGACACTGAGAAGCACCCCTCTCCCCTGGCTGCCTATCCTATCTAACATTGCTCCACCAAATATACAGAGACGACAAGCCTCAATTAAAGTGTTTAATAAAGTAATGAGCAACCCGCTCATTCCCCTGCACCAGAACTCATAAATCCAGCTAATATTTGCCTAAAATCATGAAACCCTTTCTGGTCCAACAATCTTCCAACAAATGGTTTCCTGGTTGAAGATCCCTGTGCTCTGCAGCCTGGTTTTGCCCTTCCTAGGAAGATTTGGTCATCTATCAACAGGATCAGAACTAACCAGGGCAGATGTGGCTACCTACTACATAAGTGGAGACTATCAGACCACCCTTATTGTGACTGTTCCCCTGTGGCCCAGATGATCATTCATATTGTGAATGAGTGTCCAAGATGCCAATTTCATGGCGGTGGCCTCCAGGACATCCATACGGTGATGGATGAGGCCCTGGATTGGCTTTCTGGTCTGGACATTGACCTGTAGCTGCTTTTGCCATAAGAATAATTAAATAAAATAAGTAGACTAATTAGTATATCTGGAGTTGTGGTGAAGGCACTAGAGAGATTGGTGAGAAGTAGGATATAGAAATGGGTTGATAACAGCAGTATTCTCTGTGGTTGTCAGCATGGGTTTGTTAAAGGGAGATCTTGTTTTACTAACTAACTTATGTACTATAACAAGGTGACAAATACTTTGGACAGGGGATATGCATATGCAGTGGTGTACTTGGAACAATGCCACATGACAAGTTGTTAAATAAATTGAAAGAGATGGGATTGGATAACAAACTTCTGAGTTGGATCAGAATGATGGGTTTAACTGGTGATATGCAGCTGTTTGCAGATGATGCAAAATTGGGGGGGGGGGGAGCAATGCAGAGTAAAGCAAAAGTTATGGCCTTACAGGAGGACTTGAAGGTTGTAAGAATGAGCAGGTAAGTGGAACTATCAGCTCAGTGTTGCAAAGTGTAAGGTTTTGAAATTTGGATGCAAAATATATGCTTAGTGGGGAAACTTTAAAGGAGATGAGAGATCTGGGAGTGGTGGTGGACAAGGACCTGAAATTCAGGGACCACATTGCACAAGTTGTGAAGACATCACATCATATAATGGAAACGATGCAGAGAACCCTAACATGCAGAAATAAAGAGGTTATGATTTCACTGTATAACGCATTGATCAGGTCTCATATGGATTATTTTGCACAGATTTGTTTGCCAGGTTTTTCACAGTGACAAGGATTTGTTAGAAAGGGTCCAGAACAGATTCACAAAGATTAGTGGTCTTTGGAATGTGGCATACAAGGACAGATTGAGAGAATGTAAATTGCAAAGACTGGGAGGGGGGGGATGTGATTGAGACATATAGCTAGTCATTGGTTGTTATCATACCATGTCAGGTTGACATGGAAGAGATTTTTCATAGAATGAGAGATGTGGTAGAACAAGAGGCCATCTGTGGAAACTGTATAAAGAGGGTATGAGCAGAAGAATGAGGAGAAGTTTAGTGGTGATTTGTTTTAATCATTTTAAGAAGTACCCTTAACAAAATGGACAAAAGGAAGATTCCTTCAGATTAAAGCACTGAGCACAAAAAAAGAAGAAGATTATTACTACATTAGAGCAGAAACTTAATGTGATTGAATGACATGAACACAAGCCTAGAAACTCTAAAATAAGATGAGATGCTCAAATGCCTGAATATACAGTGTGGAATATTTTAAAACATGCAAGGGAAATAAGAGAAAAAGGTAAAGTTGCACCAATTTTTTTGTGGTTTGCAAACATCTACAAGAAATAGAGCATCTTTTAACTCTATGGATTAAAGATTGTAATCAAAAACATATTCCCCTTAGCTGAGCAGCCATTCAAACAAAAGCTTTCAATTTGTTTAAGAGTGAAAGAAAAAAAAAAGTAGAAGAGACTTAATGCAAGTGTTATCTGGTTTGATCAGTTTAAAATTCACAGTTCTGCTGCATAATATTAAAATTACTGAAGAGTTAGCCCATGCAAATGAGGATGTAGCAGCTAAAATTCTTGATATTATAAAATAAAAAATCGAAGATTGCGGATACACTGATCAAAAAATTAGCATGAATGAAACTGATTTATTCTTGAAAAGGAAGCCTTGAACAACCTACATTTCTAAGAAAGAAAAAGCCCAACCTGGATTTAAAGCATCTAAAGATCACTAACACTTTTATTGGGAGGCAATGCTCAAGGCTATTCTAAATTGAAACCGATGCTTGGTTTATCAGTCTTCAAATCCTCGTGCTCTGAAAGGTTGACCACTTCCAGTTATTTGACAGTCAAAAAAGCATAGATAACTCAAGCAGTAATCAATGACCAGTTTTCAAGCTTATTTTGCCCAATTGTTGTGAAACATTCCAGGGAAAGCAACATTGCATTTAAAATACCATTGATTTTAGATAATGCTTCAGATACTCCAATTACACTTGGTTCATTGTGTGAAAATGTAAAAATAATTTCTTTGCCAGCAAACGTACCATCTTTGTTGTAGCTGATGTTCAAGTGATCATTGACATTTAAGGCTTACTACATACGAAAAGCATGTGAACACGCAATTGCTAAAACTATGAGACAATGCAGTTTCCTTAACAGAGTTCTGGAAAAATTATAACATTTAGTTTAATCCTTTATCCAAGTGTAAACAAACAAAGTTTGTGCTTGAAGTATCTTCAGGACTGAGGCAACTCGTGGTAAAGGTTGACCAAGCTCTCATCGCTCCTTGTCTTAGTATCTCCCATAATGCAAAGCACATCTCATTGTGGACATGTATAATGCTATGCATTAAGGGAAGGGGCACTACCCACACAGGTTTCGACATTTATTGACAGCCTCTATTTGGCCTGAATCCAGCTTGTTCTTCACCAAGCTTTTCTTCCACAATTCTTCTCAACCGTTTCTCAAGTATACTTGCATAGATCCAGGAATACTCAATAGGGAAATACCTCTATAATTCTCACATTCAGTTTTATTTCCCTTTTTATATATGGGTACTATGAGAGCTCTACTCCAATCATCGGGAATTCATCCCACTGTCAAGGCTTTCTGAACTATGCAGTGCAGCCACTGTAAGACTCTTATACCACCATACTTCAGCATTTCTGGTTGAATATCATCTACTCCTGCTGCCTTTCCACATTTCAAGCCTTTGATGGCTTTTTCTACTTCAAGTATGGATATGTATTCCTGACTGCATGCCTGGTCAGTGTTTTTTACCACTGCGCTGTCATCACTGCTTGTTCCATTTAGCAGTTTTTCAAAGTAATTACTCCATACTTCAAGGATATCTTTTTCTCCGGTTTTCGTGTCACCTTTATCATCTCTAATTCCTTTTACAGCACTCTTTCCTCCATTCCTAAGCTTCTTCAACAACCTCCAGAATATTTTGTCACCTTCTTGATATTTATTTTCTATATTCTTGCCAAAGTCCTCCCATGACTTTTGTTTAGCTAGTTTTACACACTGTTTAGCGTTCTTATATTTGTCTCTGTATTCTGTAAGAGTAAAAGCTGACTTATTTGCCAGGAACTTTTGATATGCTTTCCTCTTTTCCTTCACTGCCTCTTTAACTTCCTGTGTCCACCAGGGAGTTCTGATTTTTTTTATGCTTGCAGACAACCTCACCACATGCCTCTCTAGCAGAATCAATCAATGTTTCCTTCCGAGTTTCCCACTGAATCTCCAAGGTTTGATTCCTGTTCTCAAACTCTTTCATTTTTTCTTCAATAATCTTTGTGTATTTTAGTCTACAATTCACATCTGAGAGCTGCTCAACTTTTATTCGCTTTAAAACTTTCTTACATGTTATTCTTTTCAATATGAAATTCAATTTTATCCTGCTCAAGACTAAATAGTGATCACTTCCAATTTCAAATCCTCTGTACACTCTAGTGTCCTGCATCAGGGAGAAAACATCACTATCAGCAATAACATAGTCAATGAGACTTTTCTTATTCCTTGCCTCTTCTCTCCATGTGAATTTGTGCACATTTTTATGTTGGAACATGGTGTTAGTAATAACCAGTCCATGTCGTGAGCAGAAATCCAACAGATATTTGCCATTATTATTAGCTTTGCTCTTTTCTCCAAATTTTCCCAAAATATTTTTGTATGTCTCACAATCATTTCCTACTCTGCTATTTAGATCCCTAACAAGGACCAACTTTTCCTTTTTCATTGCCTTTCTCTAAATCCAGAGTAATTTAGTAATAAGGTGAAACACCTTTTGGCAACTCATATAGGTAAATATGACTTCTCCATTGCTTCCACCTTGATATCACCACCTCTGGGTTTGGCTCCCCTTAATGCATAGCATTATATACATGACGCAAGGGGATGTGCTTTGCATTATGGGAGATACTAAGACAAGGAGTGATGAGAGCTTGGTCCACCTTTACCACAAATTGCTTCAGTCCTAAAGATACTTCAGGTGCAAACTTTGTTTGCTTACATTTGGATAAAGGATTAATCTAAATTTATTACATATGTGGAGTATCTGACCAGAAATACTCAAGTATGGAGGTATAAAAGTCTTACAGTGGCTGCACTGCATAGTTCAGAGGGACGAATTCCAGATGCTTGGAGTAAAGCTCTCATAGTACCCATATATAAAAAAGAAAATAAAACAATGTGAGAATTACAGAAGTATTTCTCTATTGAGTGTTCCTGGTAAGATATATGCAAGTATACTTGAGAAACGGTTGAGAAGGATTGTGGAAGACAAGCTGGATTCAAGCCAAGTAGAGACTGTCAGGATCAGATTTTCACTTTATGACAGACAGTTGAGAAATCATGGGAATATAACAAAGATCTGTATTTAAGTTTAGTAGATCTGGAAAAGGAATATGACAAGGTGCCAAGAGGGAAGCTATTCAAAATGCTAGTTACATGATGTCAATGGGGCATTATATCAAGCAATACTTAGTCTTTATTTGAGCTGTAAGTCAGCAGCTAGAATTGAAGGAAGTACAGGAAGATGGTTTAATGTTAAATCTGGTGTCAGATAAGGATGTACATTATCGCCTCTGTTATTCATTATCTATATGGATCACATTATGAAGGAAAGTGGAATTAAGCCTGTCATGTGTCACCTTGGTTCATACACAAAATTGGAGATGTTAATCTTAGCTCTTTGCTTTATGCAGATGATGTTATATTTCTAAATAAATCTTCTACAAGTCTGCAAGATCCCCTGACTAAATTGAATAACTGTTGTAGTAGATATGGTATGAAGGTCAGCATTAAAAAGACAAAGACAATGAAAATAGGCAGAAACATTGAAATATCAACTGCATTGTGAATGGAGAACCTATAGAACAAGTAAAACATTTCAGCTACTTAGGCACGATTTTTAGTGAAGATGGTAAATTAAATATGGAAATAGACAACGAAATCAACAAAGCTGGTATGGCAGTCAACTGAAGAAATTTATAAGGAATAAGAGAGAAATTAGTCAAAACACTAAATTAGCTGTATACAAGACAGTGTTCAAACCAGTTTTAACTTAAGGATCTGAGAGCTGGGTCAGAAGTGAAACACTTGACCCAAGACTAGAGACCGTAGATATGAGATTACTGAGAAAGATTAGGCGCAGGAACAGATGGCATCAATGGCAATATCATATTAAAAACAAGGATATTAGGAAAGAACTTGCCACTGTCAGCATCCAGGATGTGTTAGCAGAACTAATCTCAGGTGGTATAGTCACTTAAACAGAATGGGAGAGGAAAGATTAGCAAAACAAGTATTCTCTGCCAGGTTGGCAGGAAAAAGACCCAGATATAGGTGGATTGATAGTGCCTTAGAAGATAGAAATATAAGATTTGATAATGTTGGAGTCTTGACAGGAAACAGAATAATTTGGAGGAAAATTGTAGATAGGAAGTTAGTAATGATGTAAATTTTTCATGTAGTACTATCATATCCTATACACCCCTTGAGGGTATATATCAGAAATTTGATGATAACCTCATTTATTCTCAAAGTACCTCTTGTAACAACATCACATTAGAGCATCTCAGAATTCTGAAATCCCAATTATCCTCCTCAACAGACAACTGAATTCCGACTGAAAGGCTCATACATTGGCTATTCATAATTATTTTTCAGAAAATAAAAACTTATACTAACTATGAGGGCTGTTCAATAAGTAATAAGACTAATTTTACTGTCGTGAAACCACTCATCACAATATTAAATTCTGTGGAATAAAGAAATGTTGCTGTCTGTATTAACAAAAGAAGTTGATAGATGGCGTATACGGGCTGATGTGCCAGAGTGTCACGTGACTAAACACAAGCTTGTTTCGGCGCGCCTACGAGCCGCGACCAGTCGTCAAAATGGAAGCGTCCTTGGAACAGCGTTATGCGATTAAATTTTGTGTGCGTTTGCAAAAATCGGCATCGGACACTTTTAACATGATACGCGAAGCTTTCCACAATGAAGCAATGAGGGCAAGTGTTTTTCGCTGGCATAAAACTTTTATGGAAGGAAGGCAAAATGTGGAAGATCTTGAACGTG
The DNA here is from genome assembly GCF_054136105.1 of Typopeltis vanoorti. Taxonomy (NCBI): domain Eukaryota; kingdom Metazoa; phylum Arthropoda; class Arachnida; order Uropygi; family Thelyphonidae; genus Typopeltis; species Typopeltis vanoorti. Next base: position 71,272,974 of record NC_143555.1, read on the forward strand.
AGAGAAGACCTTCAATGTCCATCACAGAGACAATGATCAACACAGCAGCGATTATCATCAAGGAGGATCGCAGAATTACAGTACGCCAGCTGCATGTTGTCCTGAATATTTCTGTGGGAAGTGTTCACTCAATCATGGCTGAACATTTGGGACTGAAGCGTGTTTGCGCTCGATGGATTCCCAAACTCTTGACACCGGAGCAAATGCAGCATCGAGTGGATGTGTGCACAGAATGGAAAGAGACTGGAACAAGAAATCGACAACTTCTTAAAATGCATCATTACAGCAGATGAAGCTTGGTTGTATCACTATGACCCTACAATGAAACAACAAAGCAATGAATGGAAGCATCTGTCTTCGCCTACCCCCAAGAAAGCAAAAACTGTAAAATCAGCTGGTAAAGTTATGACCATAATGTTTTTTGACTATGAAGGCATTGTTTACCAACATGCTGTAGAACCCGGGAATACTGTAAACGGTTCATACTATGCGGATGTTTTACGGACAAATTTACAGCACGTCAAAAGGAAGTGTCCATTGCTGAAGAATGGCTTCTTATTGCACCATGATAATGCAAGGCCACATATTGCTGGTTGTGTAGTGGACATTTTGCAGAAGAACAACATAGATATCCTACTACACCCTCCATACAGTCCTGATCTCGCACCGTGCGATTTCTGGCTGTTTCCTCAGCTCAAGAAACCACTAAGAGGCTGCCATTTCGAAAGCAACAAAGCATGTGTAAAAGCTGCAGAGGCGGTTTTGAAAGAACTCTCAAAAAAAGGACTTTCACATGTGTTTAAGAAGTGGATGCAACGTTGGGACAGATGCATCGCGTCTCACAGTAGTTACTTCGAGAAAGACCATGTAAAGGTAATCTGTTTTCTGTATAAATATAGTCTTATAACTTATTGAACAGCCTACGTATTAATTATAATAACTTTAATTAACACTTCCTATATTTCGGCAACATTACATTACCATCATCAGGGATCACAAAGCAATGACGTGCATGCAGGCACTAACATTGAGTAAATGTGACTGAAGTTGGGCCTAAAGAGTCCTAAATAGCACACTCTAGTGGGCTAAACTTGGTGGTCTTGGCCATTGGGCTGAAGATCTCAGGATGAGTGCTTCCCAAATTCGGTGCAGTTTCATGCACCCAAATTTGCTGAGCCAGATTCCAAAAATAGCCTCTCGTATGTATTTACTGCAGTGAAAAAGAGTGGCCTTCTTCCAGCATATCCTGTGGTGAGTGTCCAAAGCGTCTGTAATGGTGGAAATTGAAGTAGTCCACGTGTTCAAAAATTCTGATACTGGCTGTTCTGCCTGTTTGACTGTAGTAGGACAGTTTGCAATTGTAAGGGACCTGGTAGGTCTAGGTAATATGGCTGGTCTTTGGTGAAGCAGATAAGGGATGCTTTTTTTTGTTGTTGTTGTTGTTTGTAAGTGGTTGTAAGGCAGCATTTCTTTAGGATTTTTGTTAATTTTTCAAATGTGTCCTGAATACATGGAATTGTGTAGACAACTGAATATCTTCTCTCAAACTATATCATCAGTATAAAGATTAGACAACACTAGACTCCGAATGAAACTCCTCTGGTAGTACAACTCAATGGCTTCTATTGACTAAATATCCTTGTAACCAGGCTAGTAACTGATTATCCATTGCCCATCTTATTTAATTTTAACAGCAGTTTGTCAAATGGAACTTATCCAACTGAACAAAAATTACTGTATAGGATCTCCTTCTGTCCTGTTATAAAATGTAAAAAGAAACACGACCTCATTAACAAACTAATGCAAATCTACAGAAAGAAGTCTATTCTTATCAATAGACATTTGTATTCTTTTTCAAACTAACCTATCTAACACTTTTGCCACCACATAATGTTCTACAGCTTGACACCATTAATTTTGAGTTTCCCTTATGAAAATTGTTTTACATGAAAATTTGTGTCATAAAAAAAAAATCACCTAAAGTGACTTATTAAACAATAAAATACTTTCAAAAATTTCAGCAAAGTACAGATTTTTGAGTTACATGACTTGGCAGCAATAATTTTTCCAAATTAACGTATTTTGAATTACAAAAAAGTAACTGCTAAGTCAACTGAAAATTCTACACAATGATGAAATTTTTTTTGTAAACTGTAGTGATACGTTTAGGCTTTAACATGTTAAATTTGCATCAGTAACTTTTTTTTGTTAGTAAAGTGTTTTTTAATAACTTATCCTGCCTACTACCTGACCTGGTGCTGCCAAAAGAAATTAATCCTTTGTGTAACCATCTTTATTAATCAAAGAAGTCACTGACATCAGAAGCCCCTAACTTTCTTCTCCATATTCAATTATTGGAGAAAGCATCAAAATTGATCAATTCCTAAATAAAGAAAAATTAGGTCAGTAAAAGATATACATGCAGATAACTGGGTTGTGAAATTTCTTACATTGAAATATCAACTTCAATTTGCAAACCTCCATGTCAAGAAACTTTTTTTTGGTTTCACAGTTATCAGTTTCTTCCTACTAAAATACCTTTAATGTTTTTTTTTTTTTACTTTACTATTATCAAGAGAGTAAGAAATTCCTATATCAAAATAGTAAAGATATCTGGTAAACTTTTGTGACTGCTAGCTATAATTAACTACAGACCTTATTTTACATCAGTTTATTAATAAGTACAACAATACAATAACAGTACTTCCAGTACTGTCACTGGCTTCATCAGGGTTGAAATGATACATACAAAATACTTTAATGGTACAAATACACAAAGCGAAAGATGTATGGCAAGAAACAAAAATGTCACATCTCTTACAACAACAACAACTGTGTGAGAAGATTCCAGCAGAAATGGCACTTATCTTAGTACAGTAACATAAAAATCATGGAATGATATTGAACAACTGCATAGACTGCACCCATTTCAGTTTATCTTAAACGACATAGAAGACAATGATCTTGCCAATAATTAGCCACACAAAAGGCAGAAGCATATATGCATGAATTGTTAATTATAATGTTTTTTTTCTAAGCATAAAAAACTTATTGTTTAATACTGACCATATTAACATTCTTTGCCTACCAGTTTTGCTGGCAAACTGTCTAGCTTTTTCAAGGCTAGACATTCATTACAAAAGTACCATAATCCTAGCCAAAGCTAAACAACCTATTCTCAACATGTTTCCTTATGATAGAAAGGCAATCCTTACCTTAAAGGAAAAATAAAGATAAATTCAACAGTCATCCTTAACTCTAAAGACTATTATGATAAGTTAAACGTATTACTATCAGACAACTCTACCTATAAGATCCTAGACAAAGATCCCACCATAAAAAATCATGATGAAACAAACTAACTAATCCATTATTGCAACATTTGGCCAGAATAGGTGAAGAGAAGAATAAAATCCCACATCCCATTACTCCCAGACTATATGGGACACCTAAAATACATAGAAAGGATACACCTCTCTGTCCAATCGTTGATGGGAGATCATCCCCAACTTACCTTTTGGCTAAGCATTTTGTAAACTTATTAAATAACAAAATAAGATCAACCAGAATCCTATATCAAGAATAGTCAGCATTTTGTAAATAAACTCCAAGCCATTAAGATTGAACCAACAGACATACTAGCCAGTCTGGATACTGTGTCCCTCTTCACCAATGTAACAGTAGAAGAGGTAATAAACATCATTCAAGACCTCTTTCCTCTAGACATCACAGATGTTTAAACACTGCCTTCAGTCTAATTTCTTCAAGGTTAATAACACCATATACCATCAATTAGAAGGCCTAGCAATGGGAAGTCCACTATCACCATCTTGTGCAGACCTTTTCATGGAAAAACTTGAAAAAGAAATTCTCTCAACAATCTCCCCTAGACCATCTACAGGGTGTTCGGGATAAATTTGACAGTTTCGTAAGGAAAAAGAAAATCTTCTTTGTATCTATTAAATTTAATGAATTGACAAAAAAACATTACAGGCAGAGTTAATTACAATACTATCAACAAGATTTACTCAAAATAACCACCATTAGCATCGATCACAGCTTCAATTCTGCTTCGGAACCTCGAACAAGCTGATGCTACAGTCTCCCTGGGAAGGGCCGCAAAAACTGTTTTAATTTTATCCATTAACTGGGCTTTTGTATTACTGGAAGTGCGATTGGTGTCTTTTTCAACTGCGCCCCATACAAAATAATCCATGGGGTTAAGGTCTGGGGAGTTTGGAGGCCAAACATTTGGACTGGTGAAGTCGTAGAAATTTTCAGACAACCATTTTTGACTTTTCCCAGAGGTGTGGCAAGGGGCCGAATCCTGCTGCCATACATACGGCCTACCATTGGCTACCCTTGTTATCCAGGGCTTGACTACAGTTAGCAACTCCACGAACAAAGCCCGAATTCCAATGCCAGGGTTCTTCAACACCTGTTCCTGCAGATTTGCGAGGAATTCTGCTGTACGAACGCAATCAGATCGTCTGCTAGGGATCTTTCTTCTTGCTACATCCTCGTAGTCACCATTGCAAGTCTCTAGTTCATGCCTGATTGTTTTTACTGTATTCAGGGAGCATTGGGCAGCAGTCGTAATATCCTTATTTTGATGGCGGGCACGAATCATCATGATACAAGTTATTCTCTTCCATGATTCAGGTGGGTTCCAGCTATCCATCCTTTCTGACATCTTGTATATGAATGAAGAAGGGTCCAAACTTTTAAATGAAGAGAAGTGTGTGTTAATACATGTAACTTACGGAAAAATATAATTAATTATAAATATGTCAAATTTATCCCGAACACCCTGTATATGGTAGAGATATGTTGACGATATTTTCATTATATGGCAAGATAGCTTAGAAAACCTAAAATCGTTTGTGAATAAAATCAACTCCATACATAACAAGATAAAATTCACTCTGGAAGTTGAAAACAACAACCATCTGCATTTTCTAGATATCTTAATAAAAAGACAATCAAATAGTGTCAATTTATCTATTTACAGAAAGCCGACAGACACTGGAAGATACCTTCATTATACTTCTAACCATCACAAGACACACAAACTAAGCATTATCCATATGTTGCAAAATAGAGCACGTAAGTTTATATCAGAAGAGGAGGATACAAGACTGAAATCTCACTAATAGCTAAAACATTATCACAAAATAGATACCCTCCGAATATCATCAAAAAATATCTGTACGGTGACAATCCCAGACAAGAAGAACCAAACTCACGGCACATTTCTACTGTAGTGATTCCCTTCATCAAGTCAATTTCTTATCAAATAGCCAGAATACTAAAAGCCCACAACATCAGAATGATCTTCAAACCAACCATCAGCATCAAACATTTTTTAGGATCACCAAAAGACAAGGTGCCATTCTACAAATATCCAGGAGTATATTGCATTTCTTGCTCCTGTGGTCTCGCCTACATCAGACAAACTTCACGGAGTTTGGAGATCAGACAGAGAGAGCACATTGGTGATGTAAACCACAACAGAAGTATTTCTTCCGGCTTAGCACATCATTTCTGTACGTCTAACACACGATAGAGTGGCAAAATAGCTCCATGCCATATTTAGACGACGGTTATAGACATTGTTTATTCAAGGAAGCCGCAGTAGTGTTAAAAACTGGCAGAAACCTCAACAGAAACCAGGGTACTATTCTTAACAGTTCATGGAAAAACCTCATCCTCTCTCTAAATCCATCTGAACTACAGCTAGCTAGTCATCACATTATGCATTTACAACAAACATACATACGTGATAATGATTAAGAACAATAAGTCCACTGAGTCTCTGTCACACGAACGTGCAACCTTAGCCTACTAGAGTGTTTACAATGTTTTTGTTCCTTTCAATTTGCATTTACTAGTGTTTTTTATACTTTTCCATCAACGCCTTGAAAAAGCTAGACAGTTTGCTAGCGAAACTGGTAGGCAAAGAATGTTAAAATATTTGTATATGGTCAGTATTAAACAATAAGTTTTTTATGCTTAAATTTCAAACGACCAAATATGTTTAATTTGAACAGTATAATGTTTTCTAATGAACTTTACAACAACTCTTTCACTGATTTCCTGTATGTACATGCTTAATTGTCAATATCTTGACAGCATTTAACTATTTGGATTCTGATAAAGCCAGTAACAGTGAAACACACACTATGTAACAGTAACAGTGAAACACACACACACACACTGGTCTACTTCCTAATAAACTGGAACTTCAAACCAAACTTATAAAAATACTTTTGTTCTGAGAATGCAGGTGATTTTTTATGTGTCTAACATCCATGAAAGATTATAACTCTATATAAACATTACTGTGGGCAAGCTAAGGCATATTTTATTATAATTTGTATTATTTAATCAAGTTTTTACCTAATCTGGAACTCCCTGTTCTAGATACCATAAATGAATTCCTTATAAAAGAGCTTATTAGAACTCTGAAGCAACTTGAAAAAGTTGCTTCAGAGTTCTAATAAGCATGGTGGTTGTCTCTCACAAGATGATGAACTTTATCTCCACTCTAAAGGCAATCAAACATCCATGACCGAGGCATGATTTCAACCCATGACCTTTCTAGTTGTAGAATACATTAACTACTTTGTAGGTACATTAACTACTCAGCACACCATATGGCATTGGATAGCGTGAAATGTATAAAATGCAATTTTCTGTTACATTACTGCATCAAAATATTTTCATTATTCACCACTGTGTTTGCATTACAAATAAGTTTTTAGTTATTATTTTTGCATTTAGTGTGAATGAAAAAAATATATATACAATGACTTATTGGTAAAACAATAACAGTAAATGATATAATATCTGGCCCCTTTTAACTATTCATTATGCAGCTTGTTCACAAAAGTGATCTCTATAATTAGGAGTTATTAGCTAATAACTTATCATCACAAGTGACTAATCAGCAGAGATGAAATGGTGGTTGTGAATCATGCTAGACAGTAAGAATGGCTGATAGATCAAACATTAATCCATCATGTACACACCTAATGTTCTACAGATGTCTTTTATAAGGAATTCTAGCTCATCATATCAAAACAGCTTTCAAATAGTTATCATGGTCAGAAAATATAATAGCATTATTATATTTTCTCATCCTCACATCCATACCATACAATATGGTATGTACATGAACTGGTGTTTAGTCCATTTCTAGGGGGAAAGACAGATCAACCATTATACACCACTATTCTCACTTCGGTTCTCTCAAAATTAACAGAGAAGGTCATCAACAATCCAAAGTGGACCTTCCAGTTAAGCAGTTAACACTGGAATGGATTCTGTACTCTCGAAATGCAGCTAATCTCTAGATGTGTCATCACTTGAGATTTTCAGAGTATTTCATCAGGTCTAGAATGGAGAATGGGTGGTCTGCCATCCATCCATTCTGCAATAGATGCCAGTTTCCTGTTTATGTGTAATGGTGGAAGAATTCCTCTCTTCATATTTCCTTACTGGTGCCAATGTACCTTCTTATACTGACTTCAGGTCTGTCATTAAAATGGACAAGACACTCTATTCCTCCTCCTTTTTTGTTTGCCAGTCTTCTTGGTGCATGGGTATTCTGGGCTTTCCATGGTCGATGCCTTAAAATTATCTCCTCACTATTTTCCAACAGGTTGAAATTGCTTTTTAACCCTGCGGAGGAGGTCGCAGCTGATCTGACATACAAACAAATTGTTTAATATAAATAATCTTACACATATCCAGTGTATAGCTTGGAGGTCATGAGTAGCCTGTGCATGCATATATTACAAGTGATATTCCACACTGTTTATGCAATCAATTTTGGTTTAACACGTGTTATGTAAAGGTGTGTGATATTTTATAGTAAATTGTATCTGAGAGATACCGTGACCTCCGATGTCAGTATAGTATTGGTTTAAGTGTTGTTTTTTTCTTTGTTCAATAATTTATAGATTGTAACTGAAAATAAATAAACCATCATGTATTATATTTGCAGTATGTTTTTTTTTTAAAGTTTTATCGCATTTTAGCACATACTAGTAAAATGTATCTCTCAGATATACGCAACATACACTGCAATTTTTTCGACCACGACTTCTGCGGGGTTAATAATGTCCAGTTTTAGCCATATTTCTTACAAAAATGCTACTCAACTCCCCAAGTAATATCACACTTTTATTAAAGGCAAGCGATACCCAGATCTCCAAATAAAATAAGATTATTTCTCGTCTCTGGTTGTCTTACATCTCAATCAAAAAACAAAAGTAATCATTCAATAAAAGTAATTTCCTGTTAGAAAGAATGTACACGAAACCCTTCTCTACAGTCCATATTTAAATAGAAATAACTGTCTTAAACTTTCCCAATTTAATTTTGGGAAATAGTTTTGTTAAATATCCAACACTGCTGTTAGTTTAAAAAACATATGTATAATTATCTTTTCTTTTGTCTCATCTTGAATTCTAATGGTAATTCAGACCAAGCTTTATACCTGTAACATAATGCAAATCACTTTATTGGCTGAGGATGACTACAAGAATTGGATAAATAATCTTAACAGGAGTTTTCATAAGTGCAATTGTTTAGTATAAATTCAAGAATTACTATATATGTATTTACCAAAAAGAAGGCAGCAAAAGCCTTTTATGATCTCAAGTGCAAAAAAACTAAGGACCAATAATGGAAAATAAATTTAAAACAGATTTTGGGTACCAAGGAAGTTGTATCTTCTTACAAAATAACAATATTTTTATACTAATGCAGAAGCTTTTTATAATGTCATGTAAATAAAGCAAAAACAAATCAAGTGTAAAAAAGTATAAATTTTTTAATGACCAATGATATACAAATAATATATGGTACATCTAAAAAAATAAGTGGCATGAATTTTTTTTTTACATGAAGAACAATGCTATTATAAAAAATGTTTTATTTTTGCAAATAGCTAATATATAATTATAAAAAATATACAGATATATTATTAATACAATATAAAAATATAAAGGCAGTCATAAGGATAGGCCAAAACCCAGACGAAATGCAAGTTCAATAGCATTTTGTGGTGCTGAATCATAAAAACACACATACACTTCTTTGGGATCTGGTGAAGAAAACAACCTCCTGAAAAGCAAAAGTTCAATTTAATTTTGTTATATAATATAGTATTTTATTAAAATCATACACAAGTAACAATCAAGCAAATACACAGCTAAGATACCTTTTCCCAGCTCAATACCAGTGCTTCAAATATTTTGCTATGTGCAAATAATGTCTAAATAAAGTTTAGTTTTCAGCTCCCTGTTTAGCAAATCATTGTGACTGCTTTGACTATTTGCAATCATTCAAGATTAATTTTAGTTAATTTAACTAAACTCCCCTTGATTCAACATAACTATTTGTAGTGTGAAGAATTTCTAGTTCTTCTGATCGGAGGCAATGTGGTCACTTTGGTGACCACATTGCCTCCGATCTATGAAAGTGACCACGTGGACTTGACTTGAGAGATCGTAAAACATGAGGAATATTACAAAGGCAGGTGAATTATTACACGCTTAGGAAGAAGCTTAAATCTGTGCCATAGCATAAAATACTGCAGGTAAGGCTGTTAGTGGTGCATGGGATGTATTTAAGGGTTATCTAGAAGGAGCATATAGATAATATAGATTACAGTAAAACCATAGCTATCCCATACATCAAAGGGTTATCAGAAAAAATTAATAGAATTCTACCAGTATAATCTTAATGCCACTTTTAAACCACCTATAAAACTAAAAAATATAGGTGGTTTAAAAGTGCAACCTGAACTCCTCTAAGGATCCTCTCCCCCCATTGGCTCAGGCTGAAGTTTATTGTATCTATTGCACTTGTAACTTACTTATATGGGAAACTGGACATATAATCCCTAACCATAAAAAAGAACACAAACGACACATTAAATTTAATAATTTTGTTGAAGCAGGCCTCTCAGATTACGCTCTTAACATCCTATACCAAACTGATTGGAAAAGTACTTGTTCCTTACATCATACAAAAACCTGGTATGAACGGAAATTTGAAGAAGCCTGTGAAATTTTGATTAACTGACCTAATCTTAATAATAAAGGTGGCTTAAAAATCCCAAGAATTTGGATGGCACACTTTTAGCCCACTTAGTTCAAGTTTTCCAGCAAACCCTAACTGTAAGCAATTTTTCAGCTTTTATTGGCTACCTGGCTTGTTCTAATTTATATGTATTATATATACTAATATATATATATATATATATTAGTTATATAATTAAAATTTTCTTTGTGTAAACATGTTGTTCTCTAGCTTAATTTAATGTGGTAACTAATAGATAATAACAGGACTCTAGCTTTGATGTTGTAAGTTTTTTTTTTCACCAGAGGTCAGGGCAATAGTTTTAATGGTTGACTAAATCAATCTAACTTCAGCATACCATGTAGACTGTAATGCAGCTTGTTTCTTTGTATATATGTGTATACTCCAAATGATGACCTTAATGTGAAGGTCAAAACATCGAGTGATTATTTTGGTTTATTTAAACTGAAATTTAACACAGTAGTTGTTTCCATAATTTCTGAAAATGTACAAGAATGGGTAGATAAAAATATGATACTGTGAGGGTCAACATAATTTTGTGAAGGGTCGGTCATGTTTTAATAATTTACTAACTTTTTACAATAGGGTAACAGCTGAGTTGGATAAAGGAAATGGCTACACGATGATTTTACTGGATTTTTCAGAGGCATTTAACAGAACACCATATGTAACTCTGTTATGCAAGTTAGAACAAATGGGGATGGATATGACACTGGTTAAGTGGATAAGAGGATGGAGGAAGGTGGCTGCTGGACAGATATCAAAAAAGTGGAATATGATGCAGCAGAAGTGAAGCAAAAACAAGTGACTAGTGGTGTGCTGCAAGGTTCAGTACTTCTGGGACAATTGCTGTTTATTTTGTACATAAATATAGGAAATAACATGAAAGGAAATATTCAGTTGTTAGGTGATGATGTGAAATTAGGTAAAGTAATAGTTAATCAAGGTGATGTGGAGAGCTTGCAGGACAATTTAAATAGGCTGTCAATATTGGAAAAAGTTAATGGGTGTCAGTTTTAATATTGTGAAATGTAAAGTTATGCATTTTGGGATAAATAGATTACAAGCTGTGTATCAAATTGATGGCATTGTACTCCAGGAAATAGATGAAGCTAGAGATTTAGGGGGTAGTGGTAGACAGAGAGTAAATGTTTAGAGGACATATTGCTAAGGTAGCCCATAAGATTATTTGGCTATTGAAGAACACATTAACAAGTAGAGACAAGGAAGTTGTCATTTCTCTTTACCACATCTGGATTACCGTGCTCAAATCTGATCTCCTAGGTTTCATGGGGATGAAGAAGCGGTGGAAAGGATTCAGAGGTAAGTGACCAAGATGGTAAGTGGTCTGTGGAATGTTCCCTATGAGGACAGATTGAAGGTATGTCTACTGCAGCAGTTGGTTGATAGGAGAAAAAGAGGGACACGATAGAATCATTTAAGTTGCTTAAAGAGTTTTATAGGATAGATGCAGGGGGAAAATGTTTCCCCACTTGGCTAGAAGGACCAGAACAAGGTACCATCCCTGGAAGTTGAATAAACATGTGGTTTAGTAGGGATGTGAGGGCTATATTTTTTGCTTTGGAGAGTTGTGAAAGAGAATGAGTTGCCAGAATCAGTTGTGAGTGCTTTGTCTGTTAGTGGGTTCAAGGAGAGGTATGATAGATTGTGTGGATAGACTGGGTCTCCCACAATGAGTCTTCAGACTCCATGGAGGTGTCCGTATAATAATAATAAAGTTCTAAATGTTAAAGTTCTATACAATAGTTATTTTTCTTATGGAATTTAATGGAATAAATACAGCACATAAAAATAATTAAACATGTTGAATTATTCCTATATTTCATCTCACTCACTGATATATATCATCAGGGAAATGATATAAAAATTGCAAAAATGCATGCAAATTTGCACAAACACTAAGTGGAAAAAAATAGACAAAGCCTAAATTTTTAATATAGAAAGAAGAGTGACATGTAAGTGGGTTAAGGATTTAGCTAACTGTCTGGCTATTTTAAAAGTGGGAGAGTCAGTAGCACGTGCTTTGGAACAGAGAGGGTTATTAGGTTTATGAATTTTCGGCAATCTAATAAATACCATTCCTCTTGTTTCAAATCTTTAATCCAAAACTTAGTTTTAGACAATAACAATATCATGATCAGCTTTGATGTCGCTTCCCTTTTATGTGTATATTCCTCTTTCTGAAACTTTACATTTGCTAAAAAAAAATCCCCTCCCCATCCCAATATCATTCATCTTTTTTAATTTTACCATTCATTCCAGCTATTGTACGCCTACAATTCATTGAACCCGGTCTGGCAGATTGTCAAGAATACTCAATTCATGCTGAAGGGTAGAAAGAAATAATGGATGTACGAATTGGTCACTAACATGCAAAATCACGTGCATTATACATAAAATTTTCTAACTGTTATATAAGCAAATTAGTTACCACTTTAAAAACTACAAAGTTCATAAAAGAAAAGTTAATTTTCCGACATGTATTAATAAATAACTCATCTCACAAGACAGATTGATTACCCTATTATCGGAATGGATTCTCCTTCTGACATGTGCACAAGTGTTGAAAGGTCTCGCATCTGTGGGCATACAGTACTTCATTTGAATTATACTAATTATAAACAAATTAAGGGTCAGCATTGGGCTCCCCTCCCTTCTAGTTAGTTATGATATGGAGCATTTTGAAAAACATACTCGATACTGCTATTCTCAAACCTATCTGGTTAAGCTACATCGATGATATGTTCTTACATGCTCAGACACATTATACTCCTTCCTCCTAGAGCACCCTAGAATCCAGTTAACTATAGAAAAAAGAAAATAATATTTTCTAGATACTCTAATTACACATCATACTAATGGCACTCTTTCTTTCTCTGTTTACAGAAAACCCACTCACACAAGTAGATACATACACAAACTTTCCCATCATCTTCCGCACCTCTCAACAGTATGTGTTATCAAAAACCCTTGTTAATAGAGCCTCCAATCTCTGTTCTACCAAGCCTGATCTTACTGCTGAACTCTCCTTTATTCTCCAGACTTTCCTGTCCAATAGCTACAATGCCAGAAAGATCAACAAATTAATTGTTCCTCCCATTTTCTCACATCTCTCTAAACATGTTGAATATAATAATGTTATTATTGCTCTTTATATCCAGGGCACCTCAGAAAAAAATAGTCCGAACTCTAAAAAAGTAAAACCTATGCATAGCATTCAAAACTTATCTGAAGCTGGTTACTCTCATTTGCTCTCCCAAGGATCCTCTACCTCCTCTATCAGTTCCAGGTGTTTACAAAGTTCCTTGTTCCTGCAGCTTATCTTATTATGGTCACACTTGGAGATTTGTAACATCTGCCTAGAACATAAAAAATACATCGTCTCCATAAGTATGGTCAGTATGGGTTTGCTAACCATGCTTTTGATATGTTGCTCAGAATGAAATGGAAAAAAATACTATGCTTGTCTGTCATCTGTTCATTGGACATCCACAGATGCAGTAGGGTCACTCTGATGCTCAGTGATGTGCTGCACCAGTCCTTACAATGTAGTCCTGTTGTATGCTTTTCTGGAGGCTTTAACGCTCTAAAGATCAGTCACCCCCCCCCCCCACCATCCATCTCACTGACAGTCTGCCCCTTCCTCTTCTTCCAGGAACTTTATCTTCTATTACTTCATAGAAGTCCTCCGTCCATCTTTTCAACATGTCCAAAATATTTTAATTTTCTTCTGTCAATATCCATAAGGAGTCTTAAAGTTCTACTGATCTTTTCTAACACCCATTCATTTGTACCCCTTTCAGTATATGATATCCTCAATAGCTTTCTGTAACACCACATCTCAAAAGCAGCTATCCTTTTCTTATCTGACTTCTTTAGGTTTCAAGTCTCACATCCATAAGTCACTGTTGAAAAACAACTGCATCCAAAATCCTCAACTTTGTTCCCATGGAGATAGATCCATCCTTCTAATTTTAGACAAGTTTCTGTCTGTTGTTTTAGCCATTCCTAATCTTCTTCTGATGTCTTCCGAACAGAAATTCTTCACATTAATAATGGATCCTAGGTACTCAAACTTGCTGACTTCCTCAATTCTTTCTCCATTAAGGCACACTTGTTTCTCAGGAGCTTCCCTGTTCATATTTCCTTTGAGAACCATAATCTTTGTCTTGCTAGGATTGAGTTGAAGTCCTCTGGTATTACTGATCTTGTAAACTTTATCAAGAATTTGTCCTAATCCTTCCTTGTCATTACAGAGGAGTATGGTTTCATCAGTATACCTCAGGTTACTGATCAATCTGCCACCTATCCTAATTCCTGTCTTGAGATCATCCAATGCTTCACGCATGATGTCTCAGCATATATACTAAACAAGTGAGGAGAAAGTAAATCCTTGCCTGACTCCCTTTTCAACCTAAAGCCAATCAGTTAATCCAACACCTGTTATTACTGTGGCTTCTTACTTCCTGTACAAGTTGGCTATCAACCTGATAGTGTGTTGAGGAAAACCCATCCTTTTCATTACTTTCCACAGTTTCACATGCTGAACACAGTCAAAAGCTTTAGAATAGTCTAAGAAACACATTACCAGATGGAGTCTAAATTATATTTTTCTATGGTCTGTCTAAGCAAAGGATCTGATCTATGGTATCCTTATCTTTCCTAAAACCTGCTTATTTCTTGAGCATCTCTGCCACAACTTGGGCCTCAATCCTATTCGGCATGATCTTCAGAAAAATCTTGCTTGCATGAGATAGTAAACTAATACTTCTTGCAATCCTCATGTCTGCCTTCTTATATAGTGGTAGGCAAACCAACTTCTTCCAGTTTCTAGGCCACGATCCTGTCTTCCATATCCTTGTAATCAATCTATGAAACACTCTTATCCCTCCATCCCCTGTGGCCTTAACTCTGCTGGGATTCCATCTGGGATCTTATTGCTGTTAAGCTGCTTAACTGCTCTTTCAACTTCATGCCTAAGTGGAGGTTCCAAATTGGAATTTTTCTGGTGAGAGGGCTCTTCCAAATTTTCTTTATCCACTCTGTTGTACAGTTTCTCACAGTATTCTTTCCATCCATTTTTGATTTCCAATTCTTCTGTTAGTAATGCTCCATTTCTGTCTTTGATGACATTCAGTTTGGCTTAAACTTGTGCTTTAGGTCATGAACTAAATAAAACATCCTTTTATAACTGTACCTCCTCATCTGGAATTCTATATCTTCACATTTATTAATATAAAACTTTTCCTAATCCTGCTTGATGGCTCTTCTGACTTCTCCATGTAATCTCTTATATTCTTCAGTTCCCTGTGTATCTTTGTTTTCCAACAGCCTTCTTTTGATTAGTTCCCATATCGAACCTGATATCCATGGATCTCTTTTTCTTTTTACTGGGCTGCGATACTTCTTGGCTGTATCCTGTATTATCACCTTGACTCCTTCCCAAAGCATTTCTGGTGAGTTCTCCTCAATGGTCTCCAAAAAATCACCCAACCGAGTTGATGTTTTTTCTTCTGTGAATCAACTAGGAATCACTCTAACATCCAGTCTCATGGGATATACCTGACTTGGAAGTTTTCAGTGTCATAGTCTTACTTTGGCTCTTACAATCTGCTACCACATCTTACAATCCACCACAATCTGCTCCAGGACAAGTATGCACATCAGAGATGCTTGTCTTCCACCACTGGAGAGCCAAGATGTAATCAATTTGGTGTGCTGACCTATCAATGTTAGATATCCAAGTATAGATCCATTGTGGGTGTTTCTAGAAGCAGGTATTGGTAATAACTAATCTTTTAGCATGGGCAAATTCCAACAGTCTTTCACCACGGGTGTTCACCCACACCAAATATGCCACACTCAAGGCCTAACTTTCATACTCTTTCTCACTTTTGCGTTTAAGTCCCCTAAGATGTAAAGTACAAGCAGCCCTCGGTTTATGCCTCAGTTCCGTTCCTGAAAAAACGGACATAAACCAAATCCAATTTTAATGGGAGGTACAAAGTTATATTCCGTGCAGTCAAAAATATGCACATGAAGTAAGTGTAACATTATTATATTTAAAACTTTGATAATACATACATATATATTTGTTAAAATAAAATTATTAATAATGAAAACAAAACAAAATTATATACAAAAAATATGAAACTTTAAAAAGATATTACATATTTCTATGTTGAAGTTCCTGGTTTCGGATCACCTGAATTTTTTTTAAAAAAGTATCCAGTGTTAATTGCCTAGATTTCCTTTTTCTTTCTTTAAGGAGTTCAGTGTAAGGTCAAATAGATGTGATTACACTCCTTTTTGTGTTCACGCTCATTTCCCAATCGTGGTCCATTTCGCAGAGTTCATCAGTCAATGTCTCTATGCTTGCAAGGATATGCTGTAAATCGGCTGTTTTTATATCTCTCAGAGGACCTTCTTCGTTTTCTTTCTCCTCCTTTGGATGTTAACAATTGGTCGGCTAATTCTTTTAAGTCTTCATTGGAAAGCGGTTTATCATGGCTCTCTAAGACTTCTGTCACATCTTCAGCTGTAATATGTCCAATCACACCTCTCGTACAAGCTTGGTAACGTCTTCAATACATTCTCCTCTTGCTGTAATTCCTCAAAGTCATGCATAAATGCTGGAAGAAGTTTTTGCCATGCTCTTTTTAAACACTTTGTTGACACTTTTTTCCAAGCTTCCTTGATGTTGTTAATGCCCTTCAAAATATATCGAATGACCGCCAATAGTTTTTAATAGTTTTTCCTGAAGTGTCCAAGACTCTTACCATGTTATACAGAGGTAATAGGCTTTGAAGATTGATATAATCCCCCTGATCCCTCGGTTGCAAAAGCAATATTGTGTTTGGGGGCATGTAAACAACCTTGACATCCAATGGTGTTCTTACTTCAGCAAGGTTTTGAGGATGTCCAGGGGCATTATCCAAGAGAAGCAATGCCTTGGCTGGCAAATAATTTTCTTTATAGAAGCGAAGCACGGTAGGACAAAAATAATTTGTGTACCAATCTATAAAAACGTCTTGTGTAACTCAAGCTTTCTTGTTCCATTTCCAATAGACTGGCAGCATGGCTTTTAGACCCTTGAAGGCGCGTGGTGTCTGTGAATGGTACACCAACATTGGTTTAAACTTCAAAGTTCTGGAGACATTTGCACCCAACAAAAGCATAAGTCTATCTTTTGCAGCTTTAAAACCTGGAGCAGAACGTTCTTCACAGGAAATGAAGGTGCATGATGGCAATTTTTTCCAGTTAGTCCAGTCTCATCAACATTAAAAATGAGATCAGAAGGATAACTTCCTTGTTCTACACAGTCTTGAAATTCTTTAGGAAAAGCAGTCGCTGCTGCAACATCTGCACTTGCCGCCTCACTACATAATTTGACACTATGGCACTTACTTCGGGACTTAAATCTCACGAACCAACCTTTGCTTCCTAAAAATGTTTTCTTCGTCTCCACCTGTCTTTTTAAGATCCTCAAAAATTGTTTTTGCTTTCTCAGTTATAACAGCCTGCATCAGAGGAATGTTTTTCTGATTCAAGTCATCCACCCATAACTTACATGTTTTGCATTTAGTACTGCTGTAGATTGTTGCGCAGACTGTTTTATTCTATCTGCATTTTTCATAATTGTAGTAACAGTCAATGGAGGCAAGTTCATACTTCTACAGATTTTAGCACGTATCTGCCCATCTTCCATTCTTTGAATCACCTCCATCTTCTTTTCAAGTGTGACTGATTTCCGCGACTTCTTAACACCAAGTTCTGCTAACTTTTCTGCACTTCTTTTTATCAGACATGGTATGTAATTATGTACTTTATCAATTTAAATACGTATGTATGTATGTAAAAAAAAATTAAATAGAACAATTAGGTAGATTCAATAGTAAAACTAGGTTTGATACATATATGTTGTAGCATCTTGGTAAACACTCAAACACTAGAGTGCATGCTAAAATCGTTTCTCGGTCAGACCACACTACAGTAAAAAAGCATGTGCAGGCATCCAGCGTTACTGTGAATTGGCGCAAATTGAACTGTTGTAAACTGAGGGCTGCCTGTATTTGGTATATAAGTACTTGGTAGACAGTCCAAAACAGTCTATAAGTTTTCATAGAATTCCTCACTCTTCATTTGGCCTATTTGGGTGGGGTGCATAAATTACCATGATTGATACATTTGTAAGATGAGCCTTAAGTCTAATCGAAAGTATCCTATCATTAACGGGGTTATAACCAAGAAGGATTCTTGCCTAAACAGTCTTCTGTATCAGAGCTACCCCATGATGCTTTGAGTCATCTCCTGAGTAAACAACTAGCTTACCATCCTGTCTTTTGAAGTGACTTAGTCTCTGTAATTCCTAGGATGTCAATTTTATTCCTGTCCATCTCTTTAGACACAATCTCAAGAGTACCTATATATAGGTCGCGAACATTCCTATACATTCTCTGTTCCTCATTCACAATATCACTGACTTTTGTTGGGGATGGTAATGTACTTCTCGAACAGGATCCTCTGCTTAACCCTGAATCAGCTCTGATTCATGAGATGTATTATAAAACACAACCATATTAGCTTTTTGAAGTGAAGTCACTGCAAGAAAAAAAAACAGTGGTAAGTTGCAGAGGCCCTTTCCACATATCTGGGAAGTTTTGTCCCCCAATTCATCCCATGTTGGCCAGATGGGTTGGAACTCCCGTCTACTAGAATCATCAATCTAACAGATAAGCTTAGGTGTGGATGGTTATTCATGACTTATTTTTAATGGTATTAACAACACCACATAATTTTATCAAAGAGATGTTTTATTAACTGCTTATATTTCGCTGAATTTCAACTCAGCATCATCAGCGCACAACACACTTGGACACAGTGATGAGCTATGGAAATTTTAACAAAGGGCTCGCATTGTCGAGCAAAAAAAAGCCTAACTTACCCTTATAATACTTATATTGCGACTTTGTAGAGCTTCTGACAGATATGATAATTCCTACAGGATATCAATCATTAATGCTAGATCTTTTAAAAATTCCAAATTGAGAAGTCGGTTTAAAAAGTCCTTATATTTATCGTTCAATGCAAAATGCATGCATAAAGCTGTGTAATTTCGCCACAAAGCAAGAGCTGTTCGTAAACTTCAAGCTGCCCATCGTGGTCCAAACATACGGCCGATCTTTAAAATTTCGATACCAAGATCTTTTGCAATCGTATTTAATTCTCGTTGATTTTTTGGTGATTGATGATAAAAAGCATATAATTTATCCATAAATATTTCAAAATGATTTATTTCTTTAATGTTTTTTATCGAATCGTCTAATGCTAAGTGTAAACGATGAGCACAATGCCAAATCATAACGTTGGGAAATTTTTGTAACAGTTTGATTGCAACACCTGATTTGTTTCCTAACATTACACTAGCTCCATCAGAACAAAATGCAATGAAATGATTTTTATATAGTTATCAGAAAATCCATATGAATTTAAAGCAGCAAGGCCATGTTTCATGAATACTTTGGCTATCTTTTCTGATGTACCTCTGACATAGAGAATACAAATGGTCATGTTGCATTCTTATGTATTAAGGGAGGACAGAGTAATGGGCTTATGTAGTATTTTATCTATTTTGTAGGGATTTAGGGATATTTTGTTCTTAGCTAATGGCTATAATCCCTACATACTAGATAAAATATTACATAAGCCCATTACTCTGCCCTCCCCTAATACACAAGAACACAGCATGACCATTTCTATTCCCTATGTCAGAGGTACATCAGAAAAGATAGCCAAAGTATTGATGAAACATGGCCTTCACACCACTTTCAAACCTCATGCCAAACTAGTAACTCTGATCCACTCGCCTAAGGATAAACGTCACCCTTTAGCACGCCCAGGAGTGTATGAAGTTCCCTGTGACTTGGCCTATTATGGGCAAACAGGAAGATAAGTCAACATCAGCTGTGGAAGAACATGAAAAATACATTCACTACTATTACTATGGCAAGTCAGGACTGGCAGACCACGCTTTGGACACTCCTTCACACAGGATTAGATGTAGGAAAAGAATGTGTTATTTAGGAGTCGTTACAGATCTGAAAGATTATTTTTTGAGTCAGCAATGGCTTTTATAGAATTCTCCCAACCTTAACAAATATGGTTGCCAAAAATTTGGGAGACTGTTATCCTAAGTTACTGTTATACTTTGACATTGTCAGAATCCAGGAATGCATTAGCAGAGCTAATCTCAGGTGGGTGGTACAGTCACTTAAATAGAATGGGAGAAGAAACATTAGCAAAACAAGTGTTCTCTGCCAAGTTGGCAGGAAAATGACTCAGAGGAAGACCAAGATATAGGTGGATGATATGGTACAAAGTGCCTTAGACGATAGAAATATAAGATCTGATAATGTTGGAGTCTTGACAAGTAACAGACTGATTTGAAGGAAAATTGTAGATAGGAAGTTAGTAATGATGTAATTTTTTCATGTAGTACTGTCATATCCTGTACACCCCTTGAGGGTACATAGCAGGAATTTGATGATGATGATGATGTTATCCTAAGAGAAACTCCCACATAGCTGTTTTTCATTTTTTTGTTAGAGGACACCAAAAAATAAGACTTTAGAAGATCTTTTGTCCATTGCAATTACATAGTTTCACTCACTCACTGTCGCATGTACGTGTACAAGTCTGTTGCGCTCTGATGATGCTGAGTTGAAATTCAGCAAAATATAAGCAGTTAATAAAACATCTCTTTGATAAAATTGTGTGGTGTTGTTAATACCGTTTAAAAAAAAGTCATGAGTTCTGCCTACTAGGTTAGGCAAACTTCCACTGCATAAGATGAAGTGAAATAGCAAAATAGGAAAGATTCACCCTAGCCCTCGAATATTCTAATAGCATTGGGGGGAGCAAGAAGAAGAAAAGAAGAACGAAAGAAAAAAAAGGGGAGGGACCAGTCTACAGATAACATACCAGATGTATATTACATGTACATTGAAGGCACAGTCCAGCATCAGGTACCTTGAATTTGTCATGCCCATACTCACTAAAGTGAGCCCTTGAGGATCTACTATCTGTTTCACCACAAAAAAATACATCATCATCATCATCATCATCAAATTCCTGCCATGTACCCTCAAGGGGTGTACAGGATATGACAGTACTAAATGAAAAAATTACATCATTACTAACTTCCTATCTACAATTTTCCTCCAAATCAGTCTGTTACTTGTTAAGACTCCAACATTATCAAATCTTATATTTCTATCGTCTAAGGCACTTTGTACCGTATCAATCCACCTATATCTTGGTCTTCCTCTGGGTCGTTTTCCTGCCAACCTGGCAAAGAACACTTGTATTGCTAATCTTTCCTCGCCCATTCAATTTAAGTGACCATACCACCTGAGATTAGCTCTGCTAACGCATTCCTGGATGCTGACAATGTCAAGTTCTTTCCTAATATCTTCGTTTTTAATATGATATTGCCATTAATGCCATCTGTTCACACCTCTAATCTTTCTCAGGACTCTCATATCTGTGGTCTCTAGTCTTTGGTCAAGTGTTTTACTTCTTACCGAGCTCTCAGATCCATAAGTTAAAACTGGTTTGAACACTGTCTTGTATACAGCTAATTTAGTGTTCCGACTAATTTCTTTATTATTCCATATGAATTTATTCAATTGACTTCCCACCATACCAGCTTTGCTGATTCTGTTGTCTATTTCTATATTTAATTTACCATCTTCAGTAAAAATCGCGCCTAAGTAGCTGAAATGTTTTACTTGTTCCACAGGTTCTCCATTCACAACACAGTTGACATTTTCAATGATTCTGCCTATTTTCATTGTCTTTGTCTTTTTATTGCTGACCGTCATACCATATCTATTACAACAGCTATTCAATTTAGTCAGAGAATCTTGCAGACTTGTAGTGGATTTATTTAGAAGTATAACATCATCTGCATAAAGCAAAGAGTTGACATTAACATCTCCAATTTTGATATCAGGTTTAAAACCACATTCCTTCATAATGTGATCCATATAGATAATGAATAACAGAGGGAATAATGTACATCCTTGTCTCACACCAGATTTAACATTAAACCATCTTCCTGTACTTCCTTCAATTCTAACTGCTGACTTGCAACTCAAATAAAGACTAAGTAATGCTTGATATAATGCCCCATTGACACCATATAACTGCAGCGTATTGAATAGCTTCTCTCTTGGCACCTTGTCATATGCCTTTTCCAAATCGACAAAACTTAAATACAGATCTTTGTTGTATTCCCATGCTTTCTCGACTATTTGTCGTAAAGTGAAGATCTGATCCTGACAGCCTCTATTTGGCCTGAATCCAGCTTGTTCTTCACCAAGCTTTTCTTCCACAATTCTTCTCAACAGTTTCTCAAGTATACTTGCATAGATCTTGCCAGGAACACTCAGTAGGGAAATACCTCTGTAATTCTCACATTCAGTTTTATTTCCCTTTTTATATATGGGTACTATGAGAGCTCTACTCCAATCATCGGGAATTCGTCCCTCTATCCAGGCTTTCTGAACTATGCAGTGCAGCCACTGTAAGACTTTTATAGCATCATACTTCAGCATTTCAAGTTGAATATCATCTACCCCCCCCCCCCCCCCCCCCCCCGGCAGGCTATATTGGGTTGAAGTTATCAAGGTGCAAGCTTCCCAAATTTGGGGCAGTATCATGCACCAAAATTCGTTGAGGTTTGGAAAGCTTTTTAGAGCTGAAGCTGATTCCATGAATTAAATTTGAAGCGGTGTATTAATGTGACTTTCTTCCAATGTATTCTGTGGCAAGTATTCAGAGCATGGTCTGCAAGCCCAGAGTGGCTGTACTGGTGAAACCGGATGTAGTCTTTGTGCTCCGAAATCCTGATATTTGCTGTCCTGCCTGTTTGGCCAAAGTAGGCCAGTTTACAGCTGCAAGGGACCTGGTATACCCCAGGAAGGTCTAGGGGAAGTGGTTGGTCTTTGGTGGAGCAGATAAGGATGTCAATTTTTTATATGGTTTGTAACAAGAAGTCAGGTCACATTTTTTTAAGATTTTTGGTTAACTTTTTAGAAGTGCCCCAGATATAGGGAATGGTGATGGAGTTAGTGTAATCTTTGTTATGAAGATGGCAAAAGGTGAATGTTTATGACAAAAGTTCTGAGAGAGTCAAGGTGAACAAAAAGAAGAATAAGAATATACGATAATGAACAGAAGAAGATGCAATAAAGAGTTATTGAAAGATGGAAAAAGAATGGGAAGAGAGAGTTTAGCTGAACAGCTGATAAAGTTTATGTCCATTGCCAAGGTATGATAGGAATGAACCGAGAAGATGGACTATGACTGCAAAGGAATCAATGCCTAGGTCGTGTAGGAGGAATGATATGTAGTTTTGAGATGTATAGAGTGAATCTGATGGATGAAAGGACTTGTATATGACTTGGAGATAAATGTCTGGAAAAAGTTTTGTTCTGTAAGAGACTAAATGTGCAAAATCGGAAAATTAGGGATATTAGAAGAATGCAGGGAAATATATGTGTATACTAGGTGAGTGCGAAAGATCGACTGAGAAACTGAATGCAGTTTCTCAGGTCTCCAATCTGCATGGGAGAGTAAGGCAATCAAGCAACACACTGAGAAAGAATGCCAGAGATGTTACTAATCTGAGGCTTAATGCTACAGCTTCATCATGTATCATATATATATATATATATATATATATATATATATATGTCTTAACTTTAGCAAACCTATACAATGAGATCACTACATAATCAAGAATTGTGCTCCAAACTTCTTCATGGATGTTATCAAGAGACAAATGTGATGAAATTCCAACCTTTTGTTCACCTTCAACTATCGCAATATCAATCCCTAGGATCAATTTACTAAGCAATATTTAATAAAAAGCACATGCATGAGTTCAATACTGCTATCATACTAAGAGAATCTTTCAATAATTCTAATCAATTTTAATTATGCTGACAAGTAATAACATTATTTGTGTGTGTGCGAGAGAGAGATAGAGACAGAGAAGTAATTGATTATGTGAATAAGCAAGCATAATTAAAATACTTGACACAGTATTTCTTTATAGCAGAAAAATCCATATAAAATGGCATGTTCAATCATAGCAAAGTTTTCATTAGTGTGTCTGTATATATATATATATATATATATATTTATTATATGTGTATATATTTAGTATATATACACACATATATATTTATATATTACACACACACACACACACACACACATATATATATATATATATATATATATATATACACACACACACACTAATGAAAACTTTGCTAGTGATTATTTGCTATATATATATATATATATATATATATATACACACACAACTACACACACACACACACACACACACACAACAATTATACCAATGCTATGATAGAAAAGCAAGAAAAATGTGGGAATCTTTGGAAATAGCATTAGACCCTAAACAATTAAATATTTACAAAATATTAACATGTTTGAATGCATCCCAGTTTCATTAATCAAGAGCGTTCATGTGAATGTGTTTGGAACAATTTTAAGTTTTTAAAAAATTTTTAAAAATTTTAAATATTGCACAGGATTTCTTTTTTTATTTTTTAAAAAAAGAAATCCTGTGCAATTGGGATGAAATGTTGTGTTACTAAGTAAATAAATGTTATCAACTTATTCCAGTGTTCTGCCTTATAAACTTTAATTAAATATATATAACTTACCCAACAACCCAGTAAGTAATGGTTGCAGATTTCTTTGGATTATTACCAGGTGGTGGAGTATAACAAAAAAGTACCCCATGCTCTTTTACTGATGTGAATGAACGATCGAGGCCAAATTTAAGGTTATGCTTATGTTTTGCCATCTCCTATAAAAGTAATATTTTAACTTTAAAAACTATATGAAAATTATTTTAGATTAATCAGGTAAATGATTTTAGACAAAACAAAACAACACATTGAATAGACTGAAATAAACAATAGGTTGAATGATACAATTCATGCAAAATTATAGCTACTCTTATTCATAGCACCTCTACCATTACTGGTGGGAAACTAATTGTAATCCAACAAAGTATACAATAATTTGGAGAAAAAAAATATATATCATCCTTATAACAGATCATGATTTCAAATTTGCATAACATCACAATAACTGCCACTGAATCTATTAATTCTCCACAATAAATTTCTTTTAAGCAAAAACCAATTCAATATTAATAAAAACCTGGTTTCCTTGGATGAAATCCTTCATCATCATCAAATTCCTGATGTCTCCAAATTAATCTGTTATCTGTCAAGATTCAAATATTATCAGATCTTAGATTTGTCTTTTAAGGCTCTTTTTACTGTATAAATCCATCTACATTTTGCTAATCTTTCCTCTTCCATTCTGTTTAAGTGACCATACCACCTGAGATTAGCTCTACTAACACATTACTGAATGTTAACAATGGCAAGTTATTTCCTAATATCCTCATTTTTAATGTGCTACTACTACTGCCATTGATGTGATCTGTTACACTCCACTAATCTTTCTGAACTCTCATATCAGAGGTCTCCAGTCTTGGATCAAATGTTTTATTTCTATCCAGCTCTCAAATCCATAAATTAAAATTGGTCTGAACACTGTCTTGGATACAGCTAATTTAGTGTTTTGACTAATTTCTTTCTTATTCCATATAAATTTATTCAGCTGACTTCCTATGATTCCAGCTTTATTAATTCTGTGTTTCTACACAGTGTGCCCATTAAGTAATGAGAAAATAATTGCTATATCGAAACAAAGAGCTATGTTTGGAATTGTCAACTATACAGATTAAAAATAATCTCCCTCCAACTCCACACAACATTTACATCTGTTGTACAGGTGCCCGAAATCATGGTGAGAGTCATGAACAGGAAACTCCTTCAATTTCTGGGTCAAACCACATTGGATGCCTTCAGTGTCACTTAAGACATCCAATGTGTTTCAAGGCATAATTCATCTTTGGGAAGAGGAAAAAGTTTGTGGAAACCAAACCTGGTGAATGGGGGGAATTGTTCAATCAACACAGATTGACTTTGAAACCAGAAACTACTTCACAGGCAGCACAGAGTGCATGGGCATGTTCTCATGCAACAGAAACCAATTGTTGTTGTGGGGCAGTTCTTTCCTGACACTGCGCATGCAGGCATACAGATGTTGCATTACTCCTAAATAATACTGACCGTTCACTGTGGTGCCTTCAGAAACAAATTCATGGTGGATAATTCCTGCAGCATCTAAAAAACAATGATCGTTGTCTTGGTGCACGATTTTCTGTAACCTGACTTTCTTCCACCTTATTGGAAGCAAGTGGCACAAAGATCATACTAACATCATCAGGTTGTTAACAAAAGTCACCTGTTTATTTTTAGGTATAAACTAATTCTTTTTTTTTTTTTGCTTTTGTAAGTTTGTAAAAAAGTATGTGACTACAGTGGCATGTTAACAACCATTAATTAGACCAATGGCAGTCAACATGTTAAATAAACTATTTTCAAAGTTTCTTTATTTATTCTTTTTTTTCCCCCCTTTTTAAATGTGAGAATAAAAGTAGGAAAAACTAAGATTTCTTAAAAGAAAAAATAATATAAACTTTTTAATCAGCGTTCACGATCAGTATAGAGCAATTTTGAATACAGTGTATGGTTTTAAAATTTATTTTACTTTAAAAAAAAATCTCTATAATGTCATCATCATCATCATCATCATCATCAAATTCCTGAAATGTACCTTCAAGGGATGTACAGGATATGGTAATACTACATGAAAAATTTACATTACAAATTTCCTATCTACAATTTTCCTCCAAATCAGTCTGTTCCTTGTCAAGACTCCAACATTATCAGAACTTATATTTCTATCATCTAAGGCACTTTGTACAGTATCAATCCACCTATATCTTGGTCTTCTTTTGGATCTTCTTCCTGTAAACCTGGCAGAGAACACTTGTTTCGCTAATCTTTCCTCGTCCATTCTATTTAAGTGACCATACCACCTGAGATTAGCTCTGCTAACGCATTCCTGGATGCTGACAATGTCAAGTTCTTTCCTAATATCCTCGTTTTTAATATGATGTTGCCATTGATGCCAACTGTTCACGGCGCTAATCTTTCTCAGGATTCCCATATCTGTGGTCTCTAGTCTTTGGTCAAGTGTTTTACTTCTGACCCAGCTCTCAGATCCGTAAGTTAAAACTGGTTTGAACACTGTCTTGTTTACAGCTAATTTAGTTTTCCGACTAATTTCTCTCTTATTCCATATAAATTTATTCAATTGACTTCCTACCAATCAGCTTTGTTGATTCTGTTGTCTATTTCCATATTTAATTTATCATCTTCACTAAAAATCATGCCGAAGTATCCGAAATGTTTTACTTGTTCCACAGGTTTTCCGTTAACAAAGCAGTTGACATTTTCAACGATTCTACCTATTTTCATTGTCTTTGTATTTTCATTGCTGACCTTCATACCATTACTATTACAACAGTTATTCAATTTAGTCAGGGAATCTTGCAGACTTCTAGCGGATTTATTTAGAAGTGTAACATCATCTGCATAAAGCAAAGAGCTGACATTAACATCTCCAATTTTGATATCATGTTTAATACCACTTTCCATCATAATGTGCTCCATATAGATAATGAATAATAGAGGGATAACGTACATCCTTGTCTCACACCAGATTTAACATTAAACCATCTTCCTGTACTTCCTTCAATTCTAACTGCTGACTTACAACTCAAATAAAGACTAAGTATTGCTTGATATAATGCCCCATTGACACCATATAACCATAGCGTATTGAATAGCTTCTCTCTTGGCACCTTGTCATATGCCTTTTCCAGATCAACAAAACGTAAATATAGATCTCTGTTATATTTCCATGCTTTCTCGACTATTTGTCATAAAGTGAAGATCTGATCCTGACATCCTCTATTTGACCTGAATCCAGGTTGTTCTTCACCAAGCTTTTCTTCCACTATTCTTCTCAACCGTTTCTCAAGTATACTTGCATAAATCTTGCCAGGAACACTCAGTATGGAAATACCTCTGTAATTCTCACATTCAGTTTTATTTCCCTTTTTATATATGGGTACTATTAGAGCTCTACTCCAATCATTGGGAATTCGTCTCTCTGTCCAGGCTTTCTTAACTATGCAGTGCAGCCACTGTAAGACTTTTATACCACCATACTTCAGCATTTCTGGTCGAATATCATCTACACCTGCTGCCTTTCCACACTTCAAGCCTTTGATGGCATATTTCCTACTCTACTTCGAGTTTGGAAAGGTATTTTCTGTTGGGTTTTTTTTTACCACTGTGCTATCACTTGTTTCATTTAGCAATTTTTCAAAGTAATTACTCCATACTTCAAGGATATCCTTTTCCCCATTTTCATGTCACCTTTATCATCTCTAACTACTTTTACAGCACTCTTTCCTCCATTTCTAAGCTTCTACAACAATCTCCTGAATATCTTACCACCTTCTTGATATTTATTTTCTATGTTCTTGCCAAAGTCCTTCCATGATTTTTGTTTAGCTAGTTTTACACTGTGTTTAGCTTTCTTACATTTGTCTGTGTATTCTCTAAGAGCACAAGCTGACTTATTTGCCAGGAACTTTTGATATGCTTTCTTCTTTTCCTTTACTGCCTCTTTAACTTCTTGCGTCCACCATGGAGGTCTGATTTTTCTATCCTTGCAGACAACCTCACACATGCCTCTCTGGCTGAATCAATCAGTGTTTTCTTCAAAGATTGCCACTGAATCTCCAAGGTTTGGTTGCAGTTCTCAAACTCTTTCATTTTTTCTTCAGTCTATTCTAGTCTATAGTTCACATCTGAGAGCTGCTCAACTTTTATTCACTTTAAAACTTTCTTACATGTCATTATTTTCAATATGAAATTAAATTTTATCCTGCTCATGACTAAATAGTGATCACTTCCAATCAAATCCTCTGTACATTCTGGTGTGCTGCACTAGGGAGAAAACATCACTATCAACAATAACATAGTCAATGAGACTTTTTCCTTGCCTCTTCTCTCCATGTGAATTTGTGCACATTTTTATGTTGGAACATGGTGTTAATAATAACCAGTCCATGTCCTGAGCAGAAATCCAACAGGTATTTGCCATTATTATTAGCTTTGCTCTTTTCTCCAAATTTTCCCAAAATATTTTTGTATGTCTGACAATCATTTCCTACTGTGCTATTTAGATCCCCAACAAGGACCAACTTTTCATTTTTTTATTGTGTCAGATGCTTTCTCTAAAGCATCAAAAAATTCCTCCACTTCTACCTTAGTAGAACCTTCTGTGGGACCATAGGCGCAAAGTCTCATTGTCCAATTCCCCATTCTGATATTTGCCCACATCACTCTACTTGAGACTGCCTGCCATTCAAGAAGATTAACCTCGTATTTCGTGTTGAATGCTTCTTCTTTTCCTTGATTGTCATTGCCTGAATATAACATTTTGTATTTATTGCTCAAAATGATCTCACCAGTTTTTGTCTTTTTTGTTTCAGTCACCCGTATTATGTCGATCTGGCACTTATCTAATTCCTCAGCTAGCTCCCTTTCTTTGCCATTCAGACTTCTTATGTTGATAGTACTGATCTTTAACTCTAGTGATCTTGAGTTGGGTGTGCTTTCAGATTTGTTCCAGTAGTTGACTCTTTGCTGTTTTCCCTGGTTCCCTGGCGAAAACAATGGGGGCTTTTTTTTTAACGGGCAACACCCCAGCTGGCATGAAATTTTGTCATGTTGTACCATCATTTTGTATATTGGTTTAAGCCAATAAGAATACAATTTGGTCAACTAAATCCCAAATTGCCAGCCCATCCTCATTCGTTCAGTATTCAGATAGATACCCAACAGGATGCATCATGAGAAGGTGAGGACATTAGGTCAGAAGCCCTGGTCGGTTCTCAACATACGTCTGATTTTTCATAAATATTTCCTATTTCTGACAATAACTTTAAAAGAATATATTGGTAGGTAGTGCTGAAAGAAATTTTCTGAGAAATTGTAATGTAGAACAAGTTTACTGATTGGCCTTGGAAAACACTTCTATTTGAATGGTCGCACAAGATAAAATGAAGCATGTAAAAGGAATTTTTCTGCTTTTGCCAGATGAATATATACCAAATCTTTCTTCTGACCATACATCTGCATGTTCAAATTAGTGTTGCTCTGAAAGCTATACCATCTTCCTGTCAGTAGGATTTCTTATTATAATATGTTCCATTTATTTACCACTGGATACTGAGTTAATGCAGGTCCACCTCGATAACTTTATATTGCAACTGTCCCCACCCATAGTTATTATAAGCAACTTTAATGGACAGAATACCTTCTTTCATATATCAATCTATTCATGTTCTGCAACAGATTTTACAGCATTCACCCTGGCCATTCTTACACTATCTATGTGGGATGAAGAGAAGGTACACACACGAAAGTGGTTGCTTTCTTATGTTTTCCAGTATATCTTCACAGGAACTATAGCCTGCTTCATAGATGTCCATGTGGAAAATAAAACAGGACTGGAATACATTTTCACATCTCACAGAATTTAATTCTGACACTAAATACTTGTCAACAACATGGTGAAGTAAGCAGCAGATTCAATTTTAACTTTATCTTAAATTATGATGAAATTATGAGCACCATGCAGCCAAAAAAGATCAAGACAGAGATTGGGTTACGTTTTGGAAATAACCAACCACATCAAATCTTGTAAGTTTTAAATGAGCTCTGGCCAAGCATGTTGCATTAGTTATCAGAGCCAAAAGCAATCTTTGATCAAATTTTCATCGTTATCAATCACAACAACCAGTAGCACAAAAGTGGTATACAGAATACAATTCAGAAAATGAAGAGTAAATATAGAACACACTATATGTCTACCCTCCAGCATAATGGATGTGCAGTTGCTGAACCCAAGCAATTACATACACCTAAACCTCTTTTTATGCAAATTGGGATATCAAAAATAATTTTTTTTACGCAATTTTTATTCACTTTTATGTGACCAACCTAAAGCCTAAGTTAGGAAAAAATCCGTAATTCAAGAAAATTCTGAGAATTTTATAGAATTGCATTCTCGTTTCAATTAAGAAAATTCTAAATTCTTACGAATTTCATTTATTGGGAATTTCCAGAATTACATAACTGACTGCACATAAAAAAGCAGTTCTCAGCAGTTTGAATTTGGTGTTTGAGTAGACAACACAGTTACCGCATTTTTTGCATTTGCATTTTTTAAGTGAAATCAAAATAAAAATCGCGTTAAAAAATTAATAATTTTGCCAAGAAATAATAAATGGTAAGCTATACGTAATTTTCAACCTTTCATTTCATTAACTGAAGATTTCAATCCAGACCTCACATGATGTTGCCAATAACCAAAAAAAAAAAGGAAATCCGTTTCCTTAGATATAAAAATTCAAATTTTAGATCGTCTTCAAACTGGGGAAGGTGCGTCGGCTGTGGGTAAGCATTTTGGAGTCCCTGAATCAACTGTCAGATCTATAAAGAAAAATGAAGAGGCTATTAAAAAGTTGTATGTTTTAGTACAAAATCGGGTGCGAAATTATCATCATACACAAGAGTTGTTCTAGAAAATACCGATAAAGCTTTAGTGATGTGGATAGAAGATAATGTACAAAAAAAGAATGCCAGTTGACGGAAATTCCATCAAGCAATCAGCATTGAGATTTTATGACCAGATTAAAAAACTGCAGCCAGATACTCAATTTCAATCGAGGAAAAAATATGAATTTCATGCAAGTAATGGTTGGTGGGTAAGTTTATTAAAAGACATGCTCTTCATAATATAAAAATTAAAGGTGAAATGGCTTCTGCTGATGAAACAACTGTTAAAGCATTTCCACAAAAACTTGCTAAAATAATTGAAGATGGAGGTTAAACTCGTGAACAAGTTTGGAATATATTGATGAAACCAACCTTTTCTGGAAAAAAATGCCAAACACAACTTACGTATCAAAAATGCAAAAAACCGTTGGTGGGTTCAAAGCAGCAAAGGATTGCATAACACTCCTATTTTGTTCGAACACTTTAGGAGATTGGATGTTAAAACCACTGCTCATAAATCAATCATTAAGACTACGGCCAATGAAAGGCGTAGATTTTCAAAAATTGCCAGTTCATTGGATTGCCAACAAAAATGCTTGGGTGACCATTGATATTTTCACTGAGTGGTTCCACAAACATTCTGTGCCAGAACTTAGACGCTATTTGAATGACAAGGGTCTCGAAACTAAAGTGCTTTTGATTCTTGATAATGCACCTGGTCACATCCTGCCATAGAACACCCAAATGTGCAATTTTTTTTCTGCCGTCCAATACCAGATCATTGCTACAACCTCTAGATCAGGGTATAATTGTGACTTTTAAATCATATTATGTCAGACGAACATTTCAGTATGTTTTGAATAAGCTAAATGATGAAACACAGTCAGTTATGGATGTGTGGAAAAAATTTTCAATTATGGATTGTATTGATCAGGTTCAATTATCGTTATCTGAATTGAGACCAAAAACTAAGAATGCATGCTGGAAAGCTATTTGGCCCGCATGTGTTAAAGAGAATGCTCCTGTTCCCTTCAATCATACTGCAGAATTGCTAATATAATAAGTTTGGCATGTGAAATTGGTGGAGAAGGATTCGATGATCTTACGTCGGCAGATATCAAAGACGAAATAGTGGAGATTGTTTCTGAGACTCCTGAAAGCAAAGAAGTTAATGATAATAATCAAGATAATCTTACTTTTACTGTTGATATAATTAAAGGAGGTCTTAAACTGGCCAGTAATTTAGGCAATTATTTTGCCCAACATGATTCAAATGAAGAACATGCTGGGAAGTTTTCACGTGAGCTTAAGTTGTTAATGTCTTCATACAGAGAATTATATCGCAACTTATCTAAAGCATCAAAACAGTGATTAATAACTGAGTTCATGCCTAAAACTACTGAAACAACCAGTGGTACTTTGTTCAAGACATGACAAGAAGAATTCCACAAGTTGAGGTGGAAGTCGATGACGATAATACCATATCTAGTAGTTCTAGTGATATTACAGTCTCACGAAAACAAAAGCTTTTGCATTTATTGTCGGAAACTGATAGTGAATAACATAATTTTTTATAGAATCCTTAGCAAATAACTGAAATGAATATGTTTTTTTTTAAAGTTATTAAAATTCATTATACGTATGTGTGTTCTCCATGAAATAATGCAAATAAAATCTTATGATCCTAACGAATTTAATGTTTGTTTTTTTTCATTATTTTGCTTATATTTCAGGTTTGAAACCAATCTTCACTTTTTCAATGGAGTCAGTAGTTCTTTTTACGTGAATACAATTTGACGTCATTTTTAGGAACGTATCTATCGCGTAAAAAGAGGTTTAGGTGCATACACTTTAGAAGAAAGCTCTGCTGGAATCTTGGCAACATCTTTATATTCTTCTGAATTTTTGATATTGGAATAATGAGAAGAGAAACAGTAGTTTAACTTTTCTACAAATGGGCTAGTCATATAATCAGTTATTTGTTAAGGATGAAGTAAAATAGCACTTCTACTCTCCCCTGCCAGTGTCAAAGGGCCAGATAAATCCAAGAGATCGTAAAACATCTTCCATCATATTCTTTGGATCTCCTCCTCTTGTTATACAACAGAATACTTATCGAAGAGCATTTTCCAGATTCATTGCACAAGGCAGTGCCATGAATCTGGAAACTGTGGCAATACCCAAAATGCAAGCATAGAACACCTTCCTCAGTCTTGCTTTGTTTTGAGTATGGAAATGTTGTATTTTTAGTGTTTTAGTTGTGTATATTTTTGTGTTTGTATGAGCTGTGGTAAGTATAATTGCAAATAGGAAAAGCAACAAAAGCAGAAAAAAATCACCCCAGGAGTAAATGTACCAAAATGAATCTGGAGATGAAAATTATCAAGAAATATGAAAAAAGACAAAGCTTAATGGCCATTGGATGTGTTCTTAGTTATCAACAGTAAATATAACTGTGAAGGATGCTGCCTGTATGAAGGAATATGTGAAAGGATCTGTCTCTTTAAGTCTACAATAATAATATAAAAGCACTGTGGTTCTATTTATATGGAAAAATTGTTAACTACATGGATGGAAGCCAAATCCAAAACTGCAACCAACTAAGCTTAATGATAATTTACATGAAGGCAAGAGGATCTTTGTGAAGCTATAAAACCAAATATTATCCAGACAGTTCTCAATCCTTTGTGCAAGTAACGCTTTCTAGATTTAAGAACTGTGCTAATTTTCAGAATGTTAAAGTGACTGTAAAAGCAGCTAGTGGCAATACCAAAAAAAAGCTGAGAAATATCCTGAGTGGTTGAAATAAAAAAATTGATGAGGATCTTTCCTTGCTGCAACAAGTATTTAATGTAGATAAGACTGGATTGTTTTGCGGAAAAAAGAAAAAAAAAATGGCAATCAAAAGAGAGCTATATTCCTAAATAAATACCCTACAAGGAATATATGTTATTTTTGTAAATAAATAAATGTCATCCAAGTCTTCAGGATTCTTTAACTAAATTAACTGCTGAAACAAATTTGGCAAGAAAATCATCGACAAAAGCAAAATATTTAAAATAGGCAGGAACAATGAAAAACTAACTGCATTCTCAATGAGAACCTACAGAACAAGTAAAATATTTCAGCATCTTAAGCACCAGTTTTAGTGCAGATGGCAAATATAGAAACAGATAATAACAGAATAAACAAATATGGTATAGTAGATAGCCAACTGAATAAATCTATAAGGAATAAGAGAGAAATTATCCAAAATGCTAAACAACCAGTGTTCATGCAAATTTTAACTTATGGATCTGAGGGTTTGGTTAGAAATAAAACACTTGATCAAAGACTAGATTCCACAGAAATGAGAGATTTCAGAAAGATTAAGAAAAGTGAACTGATGGCATGAATGACAGAATCATAAGAAAAATAAAGATATTAGAAATTAATCTGACATTGTTAGCATTCAAGAATTTTGCATGTAGCTAATCTAAGGTGGCACAGTCACTTAAACAGAAAAGGAGAGGAAAGGAAGTTTCCTCTCCTATTCTGTTTAAATATTCTTGACAAGAAGTAAGTAATATTGTAAACTTAATCATGTAGTACAATCATAACATCTTCTTCACCACTTGAATGTATATATATTTCTGAATCAAAAAATTAGAATAATCAAAGAAAATGTGTTTGAATGATTTGCAATTCTAATTTATTGCATAGAAAATAATTATTACCAAATTTGAATTAGCATAATCTAAATCTATGTACTTTTTAGATTATATAACCATGTAAACACATAAAAATGTAATATAAATTATAAGAAAATGGTTATTTGAAAATATTCACAAAATTAGAATAAGTTTTAACGTGGTTCAAAATATTAGAATATTCAAATTTTTCTGAATGGTTTTGAGCATAGAAATAGCATATATTTCAGTAGCTGTAGGACTGACTTGTATGTGAGGAATCATTTGCATGTGGATTTGAGTTAATCATTTGCTAAACATGGGTCGAACGAGTGACATATCGGAAGCTAAAAAGTTTTGTATGGTGTCACTGCAATAGCGGTAGAAATCAAGAGATGAGAGGAGATTGAAGAATATCGTAAAGAAAAGCTGCTTCCAAAGTATAAAGTATTTTCACAGTAGATAGAATGCATCTAAGGAGATGTGAATGTGTCTAAATCTAAGACAATGAGACGACTTCACAAATTGGGTTTTAAATCACATGTGCCTAAGACAAAGCTGCTTATGACTTCCAAGCAAATGGTAGTCCGAATGCAATGGTGTAAGCAGACTGTTGTGGGGGTCAAGAGGACTGAAAAAGGTACTTTTTTAGCAATGAAAATATGTTTTGTGTGTCCCATGGTCATCAAGGGATATGTGTTTGGCATCTTAAGCAAGAAGCATTTGATAAAGAATGAAATGAAACGTTTGGTGAAATTTGAAACCTCTGACATGAAATGGGCTTGTATGATCACAGAGGATCCAGGTAGGTTGTATATTGTGTACGAAAGAGTCGATTCCAAAGTGTATCAAGAAATTCTTCAGCACTTTATGTTACTGCCATTGGAAGATTTATGTGATGGTGATTTCCTTTTTCAGCAAGATACAGCTTCTTGTCATACTTCCAAGACCAATACTAGATTCTAGTGGTAAGACTTATACGTTTGTTAGACATAACTGGTAATTAATTTACGGAATTAACAACGCATATAAAGTAAATTAATTAAAGATAACTTTAATGAATCACTTCTATATTTCGACAATGTCACATTGTCATCTTCAGGAACATAAAGATATGGTATGTGCACTAAAGGAACTAACAAAGCAAATGAGGAAGAAATTAAGACACTAATTTTGTTCCTAAAGTCCTAATGGTGCCCTCTTGCGGGCTAATTTGGTAGTCTTGGCCGTTGGGCTGAAGTTCTCATAATGAACGTCTCCCAAATTTGGGGCAGTTTCATGCACCCAAATTTGTTGAGGTTAGGAACGTTTTTTAGAGCTGCTGAAGATTCTTTGAATAATCTTTCGTATTTAAACTTGCTGCGATGGATTATTTTTGTCTTCTTCCAACGAATTTTATGGTGGGTATCTAAGGCATGGTCTGCCAGCCCAGAGCGGCTGTACTGGTGAAAACGGATGTAGTCTTGGTGTTCTGAAATCCTGATATTTGTTGTTCTGCCTGTTTGGCCAAAGTAGGACAATTTGCAGCTGCAAGGGACCTGGTATACACCAGGTAGGTCTAGGGGAAGTGGTTGGTCTCTGGTAGAGCGGATAAGGGATGCCAACTTTTTATATGGTCTGTAACAGGAAGTAAGGTCATATTTCTTGAGGATATTAGTTATTTTTTCAGAGGTGCCCTGGATGTAGGGGATAGTGATAGACTTGGTGTAGTCTTTATTGTTGAGGGGGGGGGGAGGGGGGTTGTGGTTTTCAGGTTTTAGTATTTTTTGGATTTTTTTGGGGTTATAGCCATTGGCTAAGAAAGTGTTGAGGATGTGGTTTAGTTCCATAGTCAGGGCCTTGTCATCTGAGCAGATTAATTTTGCCCTGTTATATAGTGTTTTTATCACCCCATATTGTTGTGAGGGGGGGGGGGATTGCTGGTGAATGTATCTGCCAGTGTGGGTGGGTTTTCTGTAAACAGAGAAAACCAAAGATCCATCAAGCTGGCAGGTGATTAAAGTGTCTAGGAAGGGGAGGGTGTTGTTTTCCTCTTTTTCTAAGGTGAACTGGACTCTGGGATGTTGGTTGTTTAAGTGTGTTAGGAAGGAGTGGAGTGAGTCTGAACCCATGGCTGTCCCCCTCTATCTGTTGGGGGACAGCCATGGGTTCACCACTTTCCCCACCCTTGGCCAATTTCTTTATGGAGACATTTGAAGAAAAAGCCTTAAACTCTGCCCCACAAAAACCCACTATTTGGCTTCGTTATGTGGATAATGTGTTTGCTATTTGGCCACATGGCTCAGACTCACTCCACTCCTTCCTAGCACACTTAAACAACCAACATCCCAGAGTCCAGTTCACCTTAGAAAAAGAGGAAAACAACACCCTTCCCTTTCTAGACACTTTAATCACCCGCCAGCTTGATGGATCTTTGGTTTTCTCTGTTTACAGAAAACCCACCCACACTGGCAGATACATTCACCAGTAATCCCACCCCCCCCTCACAACAATATGGGGTGATAAAAACACTATATAACAGGGCAAAATTAATCTGCTCAGATGACAAGGCCCTGACTATGGAACTAAACCACATCCTCAACACTTTCTTAGCCAATGGCTATAACCCCAAAAAAATCCAAAAAATACTAAAACCTGAAAACCACAACCCCCCTCCCCCCCCCCCTCAACAATAAAGACTACACCAAGTCTATCACTATCCCCTACATCCAGGGCACCTCTGAAAAAATAACTAATATCCTCAAGAAATATGACCTTACTTCCTGTTACAGACCATATAAAAAGTTGGCATCCCTTATCCGCTCTACCAGAGACCAACCACTTCCCCTAGACCTACCTGGTGTATACCAGGTCCCTTGCAGCTGCAAATTGTCCTACTTTGGCCAAACAGGCAGAACAACAAATATCAGGATTTCAGAACACCAAGACTACATCCGTTTTCACCAGTACAGCCGCTCTGGGCTGGCAGACCATGCCTTAGATACCCACCATAAAATTCGTTGGAAGAAGACAAAAATAATCCATCGCAGCAAGTTTAAATACGAAAGATTATTCAAAGAATCTTCAGCAGCTCTAAAAAACGTTCCTAACCTCAACAAATTTGGGTGCATGAAACTGCCCCAAATTTGGGAGACGTTCATTATGAGAACTTCAGCCCAACGGCCAAGACTACCAAATTAGCCCGCAAGAGGGCACCATTAGGACTTTAGGAACAAAATTAGTGTCTTAATTTCTTCCTCATTTGCTTTGTTAGTTCCTTTAGTGCACATACCATATCTTTATGTTCCTGAAGATGACAATGTGACAATACTAGATGTCACTCAAAGAAAGGCTAGCAAACTCACCAGATTAAACTCCATTGAGAATTTATGGGGAATTATGAAGAAACATCATCAAGAAGTTGTCCCAAGAGACAAAAATGAACTTGTTTCTAGTCTGCAAGCAATATGGATAAAAAAAAAGTGTGGACCACTAGTAAATAATATGTCCAATTGTTTATGAATGGTCATAAAAGCTAAGGGGGGAATAACAAAGTGCTAATTATCATGTTGCTTCCCTTTGACTGTAATTTTTGTGCATCTATTTTTGCATTATTCTAATATTTTGAACCATGTTAAAAATTATTCCAATTTTGTGAATGTTTTCAAATAACAGCTTTCTTATAATCATCTTATAATTTATATTACATTCTTATGTATTTACATGATTATATAATTTACAAAGTACAGTAAACCCTAAATTACTACACAGAACTGTGGATAGACAAATATTTTAAAAAAGACAACTGGCAAACAATTAACAAAAATGAAAATGAAATAACTAAAGAAGAATTAGAAATCAGCCTGAAAGAAACAAAAAGCGAAAAATCACCTGGAGAAGATAAGCTAGGTTCAGAACTATATAAATACGAAGGAACAAGATTCAATGAAAGCCTCTTATTATTTTTAAATAAAATTTACTCAACTGGTATCCCCCCAATAGAATGGAAAAAAGCATTTGTGATTCCTATCTTTAAAAAAGGTAATAGAGATGACCCTAAAAACTATAGAGGTATCAGTATACCAAATTCCTGTTACAAAATATATAGCAGAATCTTAAATAGCAAACTAATGAAATATTCCAAAAACTTTATTTTAGAAAAGGATGATCATGTATAGACCCGGCCTTTTGCCTAAAATTAATAATAGAGAAAAGAAGAGAATACAATTTAGAAACACATATTGCATTTATTGACTTTGAAAAAACATTTTACAAAGTTAAAAGAAACATATAGCGCCTCCGTAGCGCAATTGGAAGAACGACGGTACACTGCGCCCTTTGATTGGAATAGGCCTAAGTTCGATTCTCGTCGCGACGGGAGGAATCTTTATCTGGTCGATTTCATTCGATGGTGAGTTAGCCGATCTCATACGGAGGTAGCAGGGTTTTTTCTCCCGGAAACTCGGGTTTTTCATCCCGCATACATACAAATCGGCCCTTCAGAACACACGCAATTTACAGACAAAAATTACTAGTTGTGGAGGTGTTGGAGGTGGGCGGTAGATGGCGTTGATTCGTAGTAGAGGTAAGGTGTAGAGATAGTTGAAGATGTCCTCCCGCGATGAGTCTTCGGACTCCTTGGAGGTATCAGGAATAATAATAACATTTTATTTAACATATTAAAAGAAAGACAAATACCTAATAATATCCTAAAAGCTATCACAAGTATATATGAAAATAATCAAATACAAATAAGATTAAATCACGAGCTATCATATATGAGAGAGATAAACCAAGGGGTCAGACAGGGATGTCCCCTCTCAGCAACTCTTTTTAATATCTACTTAAATGAAATAATAATAAAATGGAATAAAAATTTACATCAAGGAATTAAACTTTTTCCTACAGTAAACTTAAACACTCGCCTCTTTGCCAACAACCAAATAATATTTACGAATTCTGAAGATAACTTACAGAAAGCTATTTTAGATCTAAATGAGATATCCAAAGATTATGGTATGATAATATCAACAGAAAAATCAAAAACTATGGCCTTTAAAGGACAAGATCCAACAAGAACTAAAATAGTAATAGATAAAAAGACTTTAGAACAGGTGAATTCATTTAACTACCCAGGATGTATGATCACATATGAAAATGAAAAAGATATAAACGTAAAAATTGCAAAATATTTAAAAATAACAGGTGTAATTAACTCTATATTTAAATCAAACCTAGTTCAAAAACAAAACAGGCTAAAAGTATACAATACATCAGCCCTACCAGTCTTAATGTATGGAAGCAAAATCTGGACAATAAAACAAAAAGACAAACAAAGATTAACAACAGCAGAAATGAAGTTCATGAGAAAAACTACAAAATATACCCTATTTGATCACAAAAGAAATGAAGAAATTATGAAAGAATTAAACCAAGAACTAGTAATAGAAAAAATTAAAAAATATAAACATAAATGGATGGAACACGTTCAAAGAATGAAAACAGAAAGATTACCAAAACAAGCCTTAAAGTGCAAGCCATTAGGAAAAAGAAAACCAGGATGTCCTCTTAAACGATTCAACGATGACGTCTCAGGCCGGAACAGGCCATGCTAGTCCTAAATCCTTGATACGCATGATGATGACAATGATAACAGTAAACCCTCGATTTAACGGACCTTGATTTAACAGATTTCGGATTTATCGGACAAAATTTCCGATAAATCTGGTCCGTATGTCACGTGAAAATTAACAAGTGTCACGTGACAATTTAATTTTAAAATACTTTTAACCAAGATTTGCTTATAATTAAATTTAACCTGTTAATTTTGTTTTTTTTTTTGTTCTTAATTTCCTGTTATTTTTAATAAATTTTGGCGAATAGGTCATCATATGCTGGAAAAACACTATAGTAATTTAGCCAACGTAAATGAATCACTTGCTCATAAAATATGTTCGGCGAATGATTAGGAAGTGATCATACCAAATGCACTGTAATCGGTTCTTTTGTCGCATGCTGTGACTTTCTGCAGCAGTTTTATTACACACATTTTTGTAATTTTAGGAATTATGAAAAAAAAAAAAAAAAAAAGAATTCAAAAGTTCAAAAAAAAACTTGATAATTTTTTTTCAAAGCAGGATTATCTAAACCAAGCGCCTCAACATTGAACATTAATTTATCCGGAAGTGTGTGTAAAACAATTTTTTTTTGTTATTACAGTGCTAATATTGATAAAATTGCAGTATAATGTTGCAGATATGTTTATTTTAAAAAATTCGCGATTTAACAGACACCCCTTAGCCCGTATTAATCTGTTAAATCGAGGGTTTACTGTACTAAATTTAGATGATGTAATTCACATCTGGTAATAATTATTTTCTGTGCAATAAATTAGAATCGCAAATCATTGAACTCATTTCTTTGATTATTCTAATTTTTTGATTCAGAGGTGTATATATAATTATGAATTTGATGATGATGAAGAAAATTTACCGTTTCTTGACATTCTACTTAGTCAAATGTACGTTTTGCAGAGTGTGGTTAGAAGATAATAAAGGATTGAATGTGTGTAGAAAATGAAGGGAGAATGAGGAATTGAAATGTATTTCGGATCGTGAGTGTGATATTTTTGTCAAACTTCAGAACGAAGAAAATAGGGATATGACAAGAAACGGCAAGGTTGTACATGAGAATTGTGAGAGTGTGAATAAAGAAAGTGTGAATGATAGTATTAATGATTTTTCAGAGAATAAAAAAGATGAGATAGATGCATTGAGTGAGATCGCGTTGTTGAATGGTGCGACAGAAAGGGCAAAACAGCAGCTAGAGTGCATGAACAAAAGTCGACTGAATGAACCAATCAATAATAAAAGGTATGACAGGAAAAATAAACATATGAATGTGAACATGAACAAAATGAAGGATAAAGTGCTGTATGGAGGCTCGTTAGTACAAGGTGTGTTACTAGAGGATTTGACAAAATCGTACCAACCTGGTGCGACCATAAAGGATGTAACTGAGTCTATTAGAGAGCAAAAGGAAAGGGGGTGAAAGAAATGATTGTTGTGGCAGGTACGAATGATTTGAAAGGAGATAAAATGGAAATGATAGAAGACCTGAATGAATTGTTTGAGGAAGCAAAAGAAAAGAGTGAGAGAGTTAGAATGATTAGTCTTTTGCCAAGGTATGACAGTGAAATGTTTAAAAGGAGGGCCATAATTGCGAATGACTTTATGCGTGGGTTATGTATGACGAGTGGTGTGGAATTTGTGGACGTGTGGAGTCAGTTTGATGGGTGAAAGGATCTATATAAGATGGATGGCTTGCATTTGAATGGTTACAGTGTGAGAAGACTTGAGAAAGTGTTGCTGAATGTAGTGGATGTGCCAATTCAGGGAAACTAGATTTGTTAAGGGGGAGGGGGAGTAGATATATAGTCCTTAGGGGGGCAGTTGAATGTAAGAATGAATATAATATGCCAGAGCAAATAAGGACAACAAATCAGAGTGGGATAGTTAATATAAGGCATCAAGGTAGGGTTGGGGCTAATGAGGGTCTTAAATTCATGTACACTAATACTAGGAGTATTAGGAACAAGAAGGAAGAGTTTTTGGCCATGATTGGCACTTCCAGACCACAGGTTATTGGTATTTAGTGAGACATGGCTGACAGTAGATGATATAGCCAGTGGGATTGAATGTGATTGGTATAGTGTGTTCAGGAATGACAGAGAGAATAAAATGGGGGGAGGAGTATTGTTGATGATAGGTGATGAGCTACAGCCAAGGAGAATAGAAGTTGAATTGCAGGATAGAGAAAAGAGCACATTTGAGGCCATTTGGTGTGATTTTGTGGCTAGCAGAACTAAATATACAATTGGGTGCTGCTATAGACCAGGTGATGGAAAAGATGGTGGTGACAGTATGCACAAGCAAACAGAAGAAATGAGTGGAAGGAGGGTGATTATTATGGGAGATTTCAACTATGGTCGCATTGATTGGAGTGAGGAGAGGACACATGGGAGGAAGGAATTGGATTTTATGCGGTTATTAAGGGATAACTATCTGCGACAGCATGTAATGGAAAATACTAGGGGTCAGCGAGTGCTTGACCTAGTAATTACATCTGAGGATTTGGCTGTAACAAATATGACCATATTGCCACCAATTGGTGAGTCTGATCATAGGGTCTTGACTTGGGAGGTGGCTAAAGGTGTAGAATTTTCAATAAAGACAGGGTACATGTGGAATTATCGGGCTGGAAAGTATGACAAGCTTAGGAGTTTGATTGGTTCAGTGCCATGGCATGTA
Organism: Typopeltis vanoorti; assembly: GCF_054136105.1. Classification (NCBI taxonomy): domain Eukaryota; kingdom Metazoa; phylum Arthropoda; class Arachnida; order Uropygi; family Thelyphonidae; genus Typopeltis; species Typopeltis vanoorti. The sequence goes on from NC_143555.1 coordinate 71,316,732, forward strand.
CAACTGCAAGGACTAGAAGTTGATAGTGCATGGGAGGTAGTTAAGAATGGTTGCATGAAGCAATGGCTGACTGTATACCTAGAGTCCGAACAATAAATCAAGTAGGGGTTAAATGGATGAATAACACCATTAAGCTTGAGCTGCAAAAAAAGAAACAACTATGGAGGGAATTTAAGGAGAAAGGTGACCGGCAGGCATATGAACGGTATAAAGCGCAGGCCAGAAGGGTGATGAGTGTGGTAAGAAAAGCAAAAAAGGATTACGAAAGAACATTGGCCATGCAGGCTAAAGAGAATCCTAAACAGTTTTTTAGATATGTAGCAAGTAAAATGAAAAATGTACATGGCAGAATGATTTTAAGGAATGCCAATGGTAGGGAGGTAACTGAATCAGTTGAGATAGTTGAGTTACTGAGTGAGCACTTTGCAAGAATATATCATCCAGGTGGTGACATTGCAGAAACGAATAAACCAGTAGATTATACGGGAATTGTGGTGAATGAAGTGGAGGTGAGTAGTCTATTGCATAACCTCAATGTCAATACATCTGTGGGATTGGATGGTATACCAGCTCATGTTGTACGAGAAGCAGCTAAAGAACTGTCAGTACCCTTGACCATTTTGTTAATTTAAGTCACGGGTCTGGGTTAGTCCCGAGCGGGTGGAAAGAGGGGAAATAGTTCCACTGCATAAAGGTGGTTCCAAGACTGCTGTTGTAAATTACCGACCAATTAGCATATCAGGAATCATTGTCAAGGTCTTAGAGAAATTAGTCAAGAAAAGAATACAGGATTGGATAGATGAAAATGGGATATTGTATGGGGGACAACATGGTTTTGTGAAGGATAGATCATGCCTCAGTAACTTGCTCATGTTTTATAACACAGTGACAGCTGAACTGGATAAGGGTAATGGGTTTACAGTGATTCTAGTGGACCTTGCCAAGGCCTTTGATAGGATACCACATGGAACCCTAATCAGTAAACTGGAGCAGATGGGGATAGATATAGGGTTGGTGAGATGAATAGGAGGGTGGTTGAAGGAGAGATACCAGAGAGTGGTTTATTCAGGAGTGGAGTCTAAAAGACGTCTTGTGACTAGTGGAGTGCCGCAGGGCTCTGTTCTTGGACCACTGCTTTTCAATTTGTTCATCAATGATATTGGAAAGGATCTGAGAGGAAGTGTTCACTTGTTCGCTGATGATGCAAAGTTGGGTAGAGCAATTGTGAGTGCACAGGATTTCAAAATTTTACAGGATGATTTGGATAGTTTGGAGGACTGGGCTAGGAAAAATGGATGTCAATTTAATGTGGCAAAGTGTAAGGCTAAGCACTTTGGGGTGAAAAGAATAGCAGCAGTATATCGCATTGGTGGAACCGTACTCCAGGAGATTGATGAGGCCAGGGATTTGGGAGTGTTGGTGGATAGGGAGTTGAAGTTTAGGGGGCACATTGCAAAAGTGACTAAAACAGCTCACCAAATCACTTGGCTTCTGAAAAATACTTTAACATGCAGAGACAAACAAGTTGTTGTTCCTCTGTATCGAGCCTTGATAAGACCCCATCTGGACTTCTGTGCCCAGTTATGGGCACCAGGGTTTCTTCGTGATGGGGAGGAAGTGGAGAGGGTCCAGAGACGAGGGACCAAGATGATAGCAGGTCTGTGGAATGAACCTTATGAGAATAAGTTGAGGATTTGTGGGTTGCAGAAATTGGACGATAGGCAAAGGAGGGATGATATGATTGAGACATTCAAATTACTGAAGGGTTTTTATAAGATTGATCCAGAAGATATTTTTGAAAATATGACTGGTGGTGGGAGGACTAGGGGCCATGCATGGAAGCTGGGCAAGAGCATGGTTGACAAGGGTGTTAAAGCTAGGTTTTTTACTTTGAGAGTGGTGAATGAGTGGAATAAGCTTCCAGAGACTGTTGTGGGTGCTATGATCGTGAATGAGTTCAAGGCAAGGTATGATAGATACTGTGTGAATGTTGAATAGTTGTTCTTGACATGATGTTAGGGCCTCCCTCGATGAGTCTGTTGACTCCTTGGAGTTTCCCGGAACAATAATAATAATAAAATTTGATGTTACCTTTGTCAACTCCATATATTAAAATCTATTGGCATGTGCATGTAATTAGAGTAGTGCAAAATTAAGTTGCTGCATGCTGAAGGATACGTTTTTGCAAACACTTGATCATTTCTGAAACTTGAAATTTCAGAAAGGAAAACACAATATATCTACTTTGTTACAAAATGGCAATGGATATTTATTATCCTTTCTTTCAATAATTTTCAGTGGCAGGCTAAACCATTTTGGCTGCTTTTCTTCCATGTACATGTTAAATTCGTAAAACCTATATATTTACCTTACACCTTAATGAAGTCTGAAAAACTTTATGTATGTCCAAGCAAGACTGGTAGAAATTCTTCATTATCTCTTCACTGGCTGGTCCATGTAGCCATTTGTTATCGTGCACAGCAGGTGCTAGGAAGACACCATCTGCAAGGTCCATGTGAAGGTAATGGAATAATGTATTTTCACAGCCTGTCACTAGTCTGGAATATTTTTTTAAAGAAAACAAAATATGTTGTGAAAGTATTAACTAAATTTGGTTCTTATATAAAATTGCACCCCAAATCAGTTTTGCAAAAATATTTAGGGCATTGCTATAGATGTTATAAAATATTATGCATAATATTTAATAACATTCATAATTACACAAGTTCTGAAAACTATCATATTTTTATATGGTATGAACTCAATTGTAAAACATTATTATAAACGTAGAATGGCTTACCTGGCTGCTTTCCCCACTGGGGACGTTTAACATATAACAAAGTGATTAAATTTTATTCAAAAAGAGCCTGACTACAATTTTCCAAAGCTTATATGTGGTTTAAAGAAAAAAAAGAGATGAAAATAACAAAATTCTGCAATATTCATATGTTGATCAGATGCAGCTGGAAGAGAGTATCTGATATTTTTGATTGATAAACATCACTGGTAATTAGCTTAAGGAATTAACAATGCATATAATGGATATTAATTAAAGCAAACTTTAATGAATACCTTCAATATTTTGGCAACATCATGTTGCCATCTTCAGGAACATACAAATATGGTATGTGCACGTAGGCACTAACAAAAGCAAATTAGGAAGAAGGCAAGAAACTCATATTGTTCCTAAAGTTCTAATGGTGCCCCCCCTAGTGGGCTAATTGGGTTGTCTTGGTCGTTGGGCTGAAGTTCTCATAATGTAGGCTTCCCAAATTTGTTGAGGTTTGGAATGTTTTTTAGAGCTGCTGATGATTCCATGAATAATCTTTCATACTTGAACTTGCTGCGGTGTATTATTTTAGTTTTCTTCCAACGAATTCTATGGCAGGTATCTAAGGCATGGTATGCCAGCCCAGAGTGGCTGTACTGGTGAAACCGGATGTAGTCTTTGTGTTCTGAAATCCTGATATTTGCTGTCCTGCCTGTTTGGCCAAAGTGGGACAATTTACAGCTGCAAGGGAGCTGGTATACACCAGGTAGATCTGGGGGGGGGGGGGGGGTTGGTCTTTGGTAGAGCGGATAAGGGATGCCAACTTTTTATATGATCTATAACACGAAGTCAGGTCATATTTTTTGAGGATATTGGTTATTTTCTCAGAGGTGTCCCGGACGTAGGGGATGGTGATAGATTTAGTGTAATCTTTATTGTGAAGGGGGGGAGAGGAGGGTTGTGGTTTACTGGTTTTAGTATTTTTTTTTTTTTTGGAGGTTGTAGCCATTGGCTAAGAAAGTGTTGAGGATGTGGTTTAGTTCAGTGGTTAGGGCATCGTGTTCTGAGCAGATTAATTTTGCCCTGTTGAATAGTGTTTTTATAACTCCATATTGTTGAGGGGGGGGGATTGCTGGTGAATGTATCTGCCTGTATGGGTGGGTTTTCTATAAACAGAGAAAAACAAAGATCCATCAGGCTGGCAAGTGATTAGAGTGTCTAGGAAGGAGAGGGTGTTGTTTTCCTCTTTTTCTAAGGTGAACTGGACTCTGGTATGTTGGTTGTTTAAGTGTGTTAGGAAGGAGTGGAGTGTATCTGAGCCATGTGGCCAAATAGCAAACAAATCATCCACGTACCGAAGCCAAATAGTGGGTTTTTGTGGGGCAGAGTTTAAGGTTTTCTCTTCAAAGGTCTACATAAAGAAATTGGCCAAGGGTGGGAAAAGTGGTGAACCCATGGATGTCTCCTCTATCGTTTCTACAAATAGATAGAGGAGAAACTTTCCCCACCCTTGGCCAACTTCTTTATGGAGACCTTTGTGCTGTAAATTTTTTTTTTATAGGAACACATTTGTATGTTCCTGAAGATGGCAACGTGACGTTGCCGAAATATTGAAGGCATTCATTAAAGTTTGCTCTAATTAATATCCTTTATATGTGTTGTTAATTCCTTAAGCTAATTACCAGTTATGTATGACTAAATATAAGCCTTGCTACAAGAATGATAAACATCAATAATTCTATTAACCTTTAGTTATACTGCTTGCTCTTAGCTAAAAAAATTGAACTTTTTCCCCTGTTTCTAAATGTGTATCAATTAACATTTTCTAGCTTGCATTAACCATAATAATAAATTTGTAGAAAGCGATGCTATCCTTAGGGGATCTTATAGCATCGCTTTCTACAAATATGCAGGTGTCTACAGCATACCATGTACGTGTGGACTGACTTACAACGGCCAAACTTCACGAAACCTAGAAATCCGAAAGAAGGAACATGTCGGAGATGTCAATAATAATAGAACAGACACCTCAGGGTTAGCACATCATTTCTCAACTTCAAACCATTCAATAGATTGGGACAACAGCTCCATGCCATATATTGAAGAGGATTACAGATGTAGAACCTTTAAAGAAGCTGCAGTAGTCCTATGGACAGGAAATAACCTTAACAGAAACCAGGGAATAATATTAAAAGACATTTGGATAAACCTATTAAATTCATTAAGTTTAGCAGAATTAATTACATGAAAAATTATAAAACGTGACTTAATAACAATGACTAAGTCTTAACAATGACAATCGTTACTGCATTCTTTGGTTTTTGCATTTAATATTAGTATAACCTTTCTCGTCTTGATAAAGCCAGACAGACACAGCTGGCGAAACTAGTCGATGATTATGTATAAATGTTTATCAAAACCATGGTCCAATAAATCCAATATTATATATCAATTTAATATTCTGGATATTTGGAATAATTCAAAAGATTATTAAATGAAATAAGTAGCATCAGAACAGTGAAAATATTCAAGAGGAATGGAACAAGGAATACATATCAATATTTGATACAAAAAAATCCATTAGAAATCCAAAATGAGAAAAGGCATGTGGTAAATGATATCTGACCAGAAATGCTTAAATCTGGTAAGTTTTTTAAAGTGTTGACACCGGATAATTCAGCAAGTCTTCATCAGGAGACTGATTTTTTAATGGTTGAAGTAGAGCTAGCATAGTAACCATCTTTAAAAATGGAAATAAAACTGAATGTATAATATTCCCACTGAACTTTCCAGGTAAGAATTATGAAAGCATAAAATTGTCAAAGAAAACTTGGGAAATAAGTTAGATTCATGCCAAATAACACTGTCAAGTTCAGATTTTCACTTTAAGAGAAACAGCTGAGAAATTGTGGGAATCAAGAATGTGTATTTGTGGTTAGCAGATCTGGAAAAGGCATATGACAAAGTGCTGAGAGAAAAGCTTTTCAAAAATGGTACAAATTATATCAAGTTAATGCACAGCAATCTCAACATTTCAGGTGTAAAACAAGGGTGCTCACTATCTCTACACTGGTTCATCATTTACACTAATAACATTAAGAAGGTTTTTTTTACTGAATAGGAATATAATAATAAAAATTAGCAATAAAATGACAAAATTATGAAAACAGGTAGAAATAAAGACAACACCATCTCAAAAATTTGGCGTCATTAAATCATTAGTAACCAGAACAGACAGATTCTGCTCCTTTGAAGAATCTTTAAACCAAGAATTGGAAATAATCAAAAATACAGCCATACAAAATGGATACAATCCAAAAACAACTCAAAAAAATCCCCCCCCCCCCACCCCCCCCCCCCCCCACCCCCCCCCCCCCCCACCCCCCCCCCCCCCCACCCCCCCCCCCCCCCACCCCCCCCCCCCCCCACCCCCCCCCCCCCCCACCCCCCCCCCCCCCCACCCCCCCCCCCCCCCACCCCCCCCCCCCCCCACCCCCCCCCCCCCCCACCCCCCCCCCCCCCCACCCCCCCCCCCCCCCACCCCCCCCCCCCCCCACCCCCCCCCCCCCCCACCCCCCCCCCCCCCCACCCCCCCCCCCCCCCACCCCCCCCCCCCCCCACCCCCCCCCCCCCCCACCCCCCCCCCCCCCCACCCCCCCCCCCCCCCACCCCCCCCCCCCCCCACCCCCCCCCCCCCCCACCCCCCCCCCCCCCCACCCCCCCCCCCCCCCACCCCCCCCCCCCCCCACCCCCCCCCCCCCCCACCCCCCCCCCCCCCCACCCCCCCCCCCCCCCACCCCCCCCCCCCCCCACCCCCCCCCCCCCCCACCCCCCCATCACCATTCCTCAAGGAGGATGTTAACTGATCTACCAATCTGCCCAAAGTAGGCCAAATTGCAGGCACAAGGACGTATATACACTCTGGGATGTTCAACAGGATGTTCAGTTAATATAGACAAAATAAAAAAGAAAAATGACATCTGTGATCATCTGTGTGGTAAGTTAGGATTGGCAGACCATGCTCTGGATACTCCTTCATATAGATCAGATGGTGGAAAACATCTTTATTACAAAGAAGTCATAAGTCTGAGAGACTATTTTTAAAATCAGCATCAGGTATGAACCATGATTCTGGAGCTAACCTCAAGAAGTGTGGTTGCATTAATTTACCAAAGATATTGGAAACTATCATTTTAAGGTCTGATAGCCTGACTTCTCTAAATTGAGACGGTGCCATATAAGGACATTAGATCTGTCATTTATAATTTAAATTCTTTTTCTCAATTATGTAGTTTAGTGCCTATCACAGTTACAGTTGTGCTCTGATGATGATGCTGGTTAGAAAACCAGCAAAATATTAGTGAGTTTAGTAATTTTTTTTCCTCTCTCTTGGTTGTTTATACTGTAAAACATTATTATGAATCATCAATGATACCTAAGCCTTTCTATACATAGCTAAACATATGTCATGGAAGCTTTGTAAGAATATAGAAGATAGATATCAGGAAAGTTGTAAAATGTTTTGGAAGCTATATGTGAAACAGAGGAAAGGGTACTGTAAAAGCAATCAAGATGATCACGATGTCTTGAAAACTGAAGATATAGATGTCTGGAATAATTTCAAATATAGAAGTATAAAAGGTTTACAGTGATTGCACTTCATAATTCAGAAGGCTTGGTCATAAGATCAAATTCCAGATGATTGGAACAAGCTCTGATAGTACCCATGTATATGGAGGGAAATAAAGTAATAAGAGAATTACAAATATTCCAACTGAGTTTTCCAGGTGATATTCATGCAATCACATTTAAGAAGAGGATATGAAATATTGCTGAGAAAAATTATAAAAGAGAAACTTGCGAAGAACAAGCTGGGTTCAAGCCAAATGAATGTTGTCAGAATCAGATTGTCACTTTAAGACAGATAATTGAGAAATTGTGTGAATCAAAGATCTGTATTTAAGCTTTGTAAATCTAGAAGAGACATGTGACAATGTTTGTGGAGAAATGCTACTATTATATGATGAAAATGGCACATTATACTGGACTTCAATCCTGTCTTGATGTTTAGATGTAATTCCATTAATCGGTACCATGTTTTGACTCAGTACAAAGTTTGGTATAAATACTTAGTCTGTATTTAAATCATAAGTCAATAGTTTTGATATTGAGGATATGTTGGATGATGGTTTGAAAAATTAGGTGTAAGCCAACAAAAGTAATGCTTTGTAAAGGTTCTTAACCTAGTAAAAATGAACAAACTGTTACCTGACATTAACATATACCAATCAGTTAACTATAACCATACAGAATGCATTAAAAAAGAAAAAACAGAATTGCTTAATTCAGTAACCACGTAGCTGACAGAAACAATTAAAAAGTTGATACCTCACTATGCACACTTCTCCTCACATTATGACATGCATGAAAATAGGCTACCACTTCAGCCTATCATATAACCAAGAAACTAGGCACTTAAGGAGTTGGTAGGTCATTTTCCCTTCCTACATAAAAAACACACAACACTTCATAAACAAAATTAAAAATATTACAGTCAGTTTTGACATTATTGCCCTTTTCATGAATGTCCCAAACACTGACACAGTTATTTTTTTACAAAACAAATTTCCTCCCAACATCATAGCTTTTTTTTTGTCCATGTTCTTCATTCAGGTTATTTTGTGTGGCAAAATCATTTCTACCTGCAAAAAAGAAGATACAGCCATGGCTCCTCAGTTTTCCCTCCCATAGCAAACCTTTATATGGAACATTTTGAACAGAGATCTCTAGATTCAGTGACCTGAAACCCAAAGTTTGGCTAAGATATGTTGATGACATATTCACCATTTCGTCCCTCAGCCACCTAAATATTCAACACAGATACATTCGATTCGTTATTAAAATTGAAAACATCAACATACTTCATTTTCTGGATACACTTGTTACATGTGCTCCCTCAGGCTGTCTGTAATATTTTTAATTTTGTTTATGAAGGATTGTGCTTTTTTATGTAGGAGGACCTACCATTTATCGTAAACCAACATAGAGACTCATACCACCACCCTACACAAAAACTAGATGTTATTAATCCTCTAAAAAACAAACCCTTAACAACTTGCTCTGATGGGTAGTCTCTGAAGAATAAATTTGAAATAATAAGAAAAATGTCTATAACAAGAAAACAATCCATAGAACCCTTCACAAAAACACATTCAAAAATAAAAAAAGATTACAATAAGGTCATAGCCATCCCTGTATTATTATTATTATTATTATTATTATTACGGGTATCTCCATGGAGTCAGTAGACTCATCGCGGGAGACCCAAACTAGCAAAACAATATCTGTCATATCTCTTCTTGAATTCATTTACAGACGAAGAGCTCACAACTAAGTCAGGCAATGAATTCCACTCATTCACCACCCTCCAGGCAAAAAATCTTGTTCTGACACCTTTGTTAACCACACTCTTCTTTAATTTCCAGAGATGACCTCTTGTTCTTCCATCACTATCACACAGCTGAAACATTTCCCCTGCATCAATCCTATAAAAACCTTTTAGTAATTTGAATGTTTCTATCATATCCCCTCTTCTTCGCCTATCAACCAATCTCTGCAATCCACAAGCTCTCAATCTATCAATGTAGGGAGCATTTTTTATATCACTCACCAACTTGGTCACTCTTCTCTGAACCCTCTCCACAGCCTCCTCATCTCCAAGGAATCCAGGTGACCAGACCTGAGCACAGTAATCCAAATGTGGAAGTATCAATGCTTTATAAAGGGGAATAATAACCTCTTTATCTCTGGATGTTAGTGTGTTCCTCAACAACCAAGTAATCCTATGTGCAATCTTGGACACCTTAGCAATGTGTCCTCTGAACTTCATCTCCCTATCTACCAATACCCCTAAGTCCCTAGCCTCATCAATCTCTTGGAGTACCTTTCCATCGATGTAGTACACAGCTGGTAATCTTTTAATCCCAAAATGCATGACTTTACACTTTTCCACATTGAACTGACATCCATTTTCTTTTGCCCATTTTACCAGCTTATTTAAATCCTCCTGCAAACTTTCAACATCAGCTTGATTTTTTATTGCACTACACAACTTTGCATCATCAGCAAACAACTGAATATCTCCCTTTAAGCCGTTTCCTATATCATTTATATACAAATTAAACAACATTGGCCCAAGCACAGAGCCCTGAGGTACACCACTGGTCACCTGCCTCATTCTGGACTTGGCTCCTCCATACACCACCTTATGGTATCTCTCCCTGAGCCATTCTCCTATCCATATCACCAATTTAATATCCATTCCCATCTGCTCCAATTTGCATAACAGTGTTCTATGGGGTATCCTGTCAAAAGCCTTAGCAAAATCCAGAAGTACCACTGTGTAGCCAGTTCCTTTGTCCAACTCGGATGTTATTCTATTATGAATAGTTAATAGATTGCTAAGGCAGGATCTACCTTTAACAAAACCATGTTGGCCTCTATAGAGTATCATATCCTGATCCACCCATTCTTGAATTTTGTCTTTAACCAACTTTTCCAATACTTTTACCACTACTCCTGAGATGGTGATTGGTCTGTAATTCAATACCGCAGTTTTAGAGCCACCCTTATGCAAAGGAACCACTTTGCCTAACTTCCACTCCCTAGGGACCATACCAGAGTTCAAACTTAAATTAAATATCCAGGTAAGAGGGGTTGACAATTCATTTGCACATTCACGCAACACCCGAGCTGATATTCCATCTAAGCCTACCGCAGTGTTTGCATTTAAGTTTTGCAATATATTTAATACCTCTGATTCTTTAGCTTCAATTCTCACATTAGGTATTGCTATAGGTATAGAGATATCCTCACTTGGGTGATAGACTTTTGAGAAGTGATCACTCAGTAACTCGACTATTACATCTGATTTTGTCACCTCAATACCATCAGCACCCACTAAGGTTATCCTTCCGAAGTCATTCTTCCTCTTACTTGCCACATAGCGGAAGAACTCTTTGGGATTACCCTTGATCTCTTTGGCTAAGGTCTTCTCATAATCTGATTTAGCTTTTCTTACTATGTTGGTAACCTTCCTAGCTTGAGCCTTGTACTGCTCATGGGTGTCCTGATCGCCCTTCTCCTTGTAAATTCTCCATAACATTTTCTTTTTTTGCAGTTCAAGCTTGATACTACTGCTCATCCATCTAATGCCTGCCTTGTTTGACCTCCTGACCATAGGGACACAATCTGATATTGCTTTCCTCAGATACCCGCTGATTTTATCCCAAGCACTGCTGACATCTTTCCCTTGCAATATGTTTTGCCATGGGATGGCTGCACACTCACTCCGAAGCTTGTTATAATTGCCTAACCTGTAGTTCCGTACATACCCCTTCTTAATAGAAAAATCCACAGATTTTGCAACCTCCCAAGTCAATACCACATGATCGCTTTCACCAACTGGTGGTAACGAGGACACCTTACTTATGCATATAACCTCTGAACCAATAACCAGGTCCAACACTCTCACACCACGTGTCCCTTCAGTTACGTGCTGTTTCAAGTAATTATCTCGTAGAAGATGTATGAACTCCATTTCCTTTTTGCTACGTGATATTTCCTCCTTCCAATTGATATCACCATAATTAAAATCCCCCATAATAATCACTAAGCCTTCACTCATTGCACTAAGTTGCTGATGCATGAATTCAATATCTTCCCCCGTACTCCCTGGCCTATAGCAGCATCCAACTGTATATTTGGTTGCGTTGGTCACTATTTCGCACCAGACTGCCTCAAATGAACTCTCATTCACATGTCTATCATCATGATATACTACTTTCTTTGGCTGCAACACATCAGCTATCATCAACAGTACTCCTCCTCCTGTTCTATCTTCTCTATCCTCCCTGAAAATACTGTACCCATCACATTCAATTCCAGTGACCACATCTTCTGCTGACAGCCAAGTTTCACTAATGCCTACAACTTTTGGTGAGATTTCACTGACTAATGCCAAAAATTCTTCTCTCTTATTTCGAATGCTTCTAGCATTGGTATACAAAAATTGCAGATTCCCTCTAGATCTTGTACCGGCTTTAGAACTGATATATAAGTCACTAACTACCGTAGTCCTATGCCGATTTTTATCCCCTCTCTTCTGCAATTTATTTTGCCTATAAGGATCAATAAATACACAATCAGTGCTAAAGTTTCTCTCTCTTACACTCAACCTTTTCAATATTAGTTTCCCTGCCCAATAACTTCAACCTGTTCAGAAAACAATAACTCCTTCAATCGCTTATGTCCTTCCATGTTAAGATGCAGTCCATCTCTAGCATACAACTGCCTTTTTCCTTCAAACACACTCCAAACATCAACAAACTCCAGACCTCTTTTTCTGCACATTCTTGCAATCATATCATTCATTATCATTGCTCGTCTACTTAACTCGTAATTGTCAAAACGAGGCAGCACGCACACTATTCTCCCATTGACACTTTTCCTCTTCACAATATCTAATAATGTTCTTAAATCTTTTCCTACCCGATTTATACTACCTCTCAGGTCATTCGTACCCACCATAACTATCATCTTGTCTGTTTCATGCCCTCTCTTTATCGCTAAAGCCACTCTTTCTATTGTCCCATCAGCCCAGCACTCCTCATGCATAGCACTCTCCATACCCTTAATCATAGAATCACCATATATTTTACCACTCTTAACTTCATTCAAGTCCACACTCATGGACTCATTCTCTACACTATTCAGCATGACTCTCCCAGCTTCATTACTCAACTCTCTATTACTTACCCCCCCACTCTCACTACATCTCATTTCTTCTAGGCCACTTGTGGTTTTATTATGTTGACTCCCAATCACTTCCATACTATTTATTACTGAATCATTCACCAAAGACTCACCCATATGTAATCCTGTTCTAGTTACTTCAGCTAAAGTAATCTCTATAGTCCTAATTTCTCTGTTTAACACATTAAACTCAGCTTTAACTTCCAGAATCTCCTTACCGATCACTTCCACTTCCTCATGAAGAAGATGAAGGTCATTTTTCATTTTCATAAACTCCCGCCGAAGTTCTTCCGCTACGGTCCCGATGTCAGCTTCCATTCCTAAATGCTCCAGCCTATCCCGACACTTCTCACATACGTCGACATTTTCTTTCTTCTTATTTTGCCAGACCGACCACAGATCCTTCACATTTTTCGGTGCATACATGTAGCAGTTTCCGCAACGCATCCATTGCGAAAAATCTAACGCTGAGCCAGCCTTTCGTGTAGTAGTAGAAGTCCTGCGCGCCGCTGACGTACGTTTCTTGTTGGATGCCATCTTTACACGTTGTTATAGTGAAACAAACGGCAGTGAAAACACAATATATACAACACAGTTCTAAACAATAATACCACTGAAGGACACTTGTTTCTAACCGATGCACAATTGCAGCATAATTTGTAACAAAAAGCCACACTATATTTAACTTTAAAAACACGTTTTCTAGACTAGCTAAACTCGACCGCCACATTTACCAAGGACACTAGCGCCACCTATATATGAGGATTATCCATAAGAATATACAATACATTACAAAAATACATCATTAAGGCCACATGTAGACCACCAATGAAAATAAAAGTATACTAAGCTCTTATAAAGATGCCATTCATTCCCTTGCTCACCCAGGTATATACAAAATCCATTGCACCTGTAACCTATCCTACATAGCTGAAACAGGCTTTTCCAAAATGAAAAGAAAAACATAAATGATATATCAAGTACATCAGAGAAAAAGCAGTCTTTCCGACCATGCTTGAAACATGCCATTGGATTTGACTAGAAAGGCATGCAGTTCCTACATTGGACCAAAACCTGGTATCAGCTTAAATTCAAGGAAGCATGTGAAATGCTTATCGACCAACTAAATCTCAACAAAAAATTATGGACTGATGCTACCAAGGATCTGGAATCTCTCCATGACCCACATAACATCTGGAAAAAGGAGAATTATTTGCATAGTGAATACCAAAAGAAAATAAATTTAATTAGATACCTACATGGTAACTAATTTAAATAAAATACAATGAAACATAATTATGTTTCATTGTATTTTATTTAAGAGTGCTTAAGGGTCAAATCTGTATAACTGACTATTATTGGTTAACCACAATATAAAATGATGTATTTTATTTAATTGATTTTCACCAGAAGGCAAACTATGGTCAAGCAGTTATTCTCAGTCCACTGTAGTATGTACCATAGCTTGTGATCCATTGTGTATATATATATATATATATATATATATATATATATATATATACAGGGTGTTCGGGATAAATTTGACATATTTATAATTAATTATATTTTTCCGTAAGTTACATGTATTAACACACACTTCTCTTCATTTAAAAGTTTGGACCCTTCTTCATTCATATACAAGATGTCAGAAAGGATGGATAGCTGGAACCCACCTGAATCATGGAAGAGAATAACTTGTATCATGATGATTCGTGCCCGCCATCAAAATAAGGATATTACGACTGCTGCCCAATGCTCCCTGAATACAGTAAAAACAATCAGGCATGAACTAGAGACTTGCAATGGTGACTACGAGGATGTAGCAAGAAGAAAGATCCCTAGCAGACGATCTGATTGCGTTCGTACAGCAGAATTCCTCGCAAATCTGCAGGAACAGGTGTTGAAGAACCCTGGCATTGGAATTCGGGCTTTGTTCGTGGAGTTGCTAACTGTAGTCAAGCCCTGGATAACAAGGGTAGCCAATGGTAGGCCGTATGTATGGCAGCAGGATTCGGCCCCTTGCCACACCTCTGGGAAAAGTCAAAAATGGTTGTCTGAAAATTTCTACGACTTCACCAGTCCAAATGTTTGGCCTCCAAACTCCCCAGACCTTAACCCCATGGATTATTTTGTATGGGGCGCAGTTGAAAAAGACACCAATCGCACTTCCAGTAATACAAAAGCCCAGTTAATGGATAAAATTAAAACAGTTTTTGCGGCCCTTCCCAGGGAGACTGTAGCATCAGCTTGTTCGAGGTTCCGAAGCAGAATTGAAGCTGTGATCGATGCTAATGGTGGTTATTTTGAGTAAATCTTGTTGATAGTATTGTAATTAACTCTGCCTGTAATGTTTTTTTGTCAATTCATTAAATTTAATAGATACAAAGAAGATTTTCTTTTTCCTTACGAAACTGTCAAATTTATCCCGAACACCCTGTATGTATGTATTTCTGAAGATAACCATGATATAAAGGTCTAAACGTCAAGTTTTATTTTAATTTTAATTAAAGTAAGTTCTTAAACACAATAGTGTCTCTCCATAATTATTCATAATTATTGCTGATCACTGTGTAACCCTGAAAGAAAGGATTAAACATTGTGGGAAGTATATCATATTCTGACTACAAGAAATGAAATTTGCAGAAATGATCAGGAAAGAGATTGAAACACTTAGACCAATCAGCCAGTAATAAAGCCCCATTGGGTAACATAGAATAGAATAAAATAATGCAGTAAGAATAACATGAGCAGTTGGCTTGTCAGACATGATGAGTAGCCATACTGACTATTTGCTTGGTATAGCAATGGTAGAGATAGTTCTGTTTTCACCTCCTGCACATAACCATTGTTATAATAAATTCTCAGAGACACTGTACAATATAAATATAGGGAAAAAAACATAATATTTGCACATTTTTAACTGATTCTTGTAAGAGAAGCTTTTCAAATCTCCTATGTACCATAAATTAAAGATACCAAGAAATGATATACTTGATTTAATCCTTTATCCAAGTGCAAGCAAGCAAAATTTGTGCCTGAAGTATTTTCAGGACTGGGGCAACTTGTATATAGAAGCTAATGACTTCACATCACTTGCCTTAGTATCCCATAATGCAAAGCACATATCCATATGGACATGTATAATGTTATGCATTATGGGAAGGGTGTCACTACACAGACTGGTTTCGACCTTTATTGAAGTGTAAGCAAGTGGGAGCTAGACCCAGAGGTGACATCTCTGGGTGTGGCTCCCACTTGCTTACATTTGGATAAAGGATTATACCAAGTACAGCAATTCCTCGATTAATGTGCCCCCGATTAGCACGTCGTTTTTTTTCTATACCCAAATTCGATTAGTGCGCCTATATACATCTTAAAAATAAATGTTACAAATTTAAAAAAAATTTCTCTCTGTACATTTTTATGGCTAATTATTTTAAAAAAACCACTCGCCAGGATGAAATTATTTAATTACCGATTTAAAACATTTCACGAAGTGAATTTTAATGGCGTACTACACTATTTCCATGTACACTGTGTTCCAAATTTACTGTCAAAATGTAACTCATCTGCTCATTACAGAGCCTTTTGAAGATCATATCTCGTCCCTCCTTTGCAACTGTTTTCCTTAATTTTTTAATTTAAAGTATTTTCCCACCCTTTCATCATGAGTAAAAGAATTAGTGAGCAAAAAAGTGGAAGTGTGAAAATGATTAGAAAAATAATCTCATTGGAAGAAAAACTTGGAATAATAAAGAAAAATGAACAAGGAGAGTCCAGAGCAAAGATAGGACAAGAACACAAAAATGGGTGAATCAACTATAAGAGCAATTTTGAGCAAAGCTGCTGAATACAAAGAGAAAGGTAAGATTGCTTCAAGTTCATCATGCATGCAGACCACTCGAAATCAAAGTACAGTAATCCCCCGAGTTACGTAAGTAATGCCTTCCGTGAACCTTTACGTAACTTGAATTTGACATAAGTCGAATTTGTAAATTGCTTAAGTGTAACTTTGTAAGAAACTGCAATATTTATTATTATTATATGTATATATATATATATATATATATATATATATATATATATATACAGATATATATACACAGATATGTACAGTATATTATTTACACAGTATTATTTTATAAATGAAACATCATGCAGCAGTATTTACTCGGATATAAACTATAAAAGTATGAAAAATATATAAAAGAATATAAAAACAAACTGAAATAACACTTTTCAAATAAAAAAATGTCTTGTGACAACTAATTTAGCTCTGTAGTGGGAGAGTTGGTGCTGGATGGTTGTGAAGAGAAATGCTGTTCTCTGGCAACTTCTACTCCTCTCGATGTTGAAGGCTGAGTGTAGTCGGGGTCGTCTGAGTTGTCATCTTGACGTTGTTGTGAGCAACATCTCACAAATATGTTTAGAGTAGATTGTGTGGTCACACGCTTTTTTTTTTTTTTTTTTATCGTAAATGGCCTTGTAGCTAGACATATCGGAATGGATATGGCGGCTAACATTCTCGAACTGCTTGGTGTTCGATCCATCGATTCTAATTTTGCTAGCGCCATGTCTATCAGGTTAAAAGCCTCGGCTAGTCCCTTTGTTGTAAATTTCTAAACGTCTGGAGTTGGCGGTTCAATCGACATAGTATTTTCTTCCGAATTTCGGAATGCCTCCAACTGAATAAGGTCATCATTAGTAAGCTCTTCATTGTGACTCAAAAGAAGCTCGTTAACGTCAACGTTATCCACTTCCAGCTCTAATTGCTTTGCCAGTTGCGCACGTCTCCGTCGCTTGCTGTAATTCTCGTGTCAACTCAACAACCATATCAGTCATTGTCTGCTCTCCTTCCTTTAAACGATTTTGCATTATTTCTGGGCAGAGTTTCTTCCACACTGCGTTCATTGTCATCCGCTTGACTTCATCCCATGCCACCCTGATGTTTTTGATAGCATCAAGGATATTATAATTCTTCCAGAAATCACATAGAGTAATGCCCTCAACACTATCAATGGCCTTGATTGCTTGGGAAAACATACGCCGCAGATAGTAGGCTTTTGAAAGTCGCAAAATCACCTTGATCCATAGGTTGCAACAATGCGGTGGTTCTAGAAGGCAGGTAAACAACTTTTACATCAGAATGAAAGTCATCCAACTCTTCCGGGTGGCTGAGGGCATTTTTCAGGAGGAGAAGCACTTTAAACGGCATTCCTTTCTTGGCACAATATTCCTTCACCTGGGGAATGAAGTGGTTATTGAATCAGTCTGCGAACAGCACATGTGTAACCCAAGCCTTGGTATTGGATTTCCAGATTATGGGCAGCCTACTGGGGTCAATGTTCTTAAAGGCCCGCAGTCTCTGGGAATAGTACACTGTAAGCGGTTTAAGTTTCAAGTCCTTTGAAGTGTTGCCTCCCATCATAACAGTGATCCGATCTTTTGCGACCTTGAATCCAGGCATAGATTTTTCCTTTTTTGCAATAAATGGCCATGTTGGCATCCTCTTCCAAAACAGAGTTGTTTTGATAACATTAAATATTTGCTCAGGCAAATATTCCCCCTCCTCAATTATTTCTGCCAGAAGTTCGGGAAATTTACTTGCCGCGTCTGTATCTGCACTTGATGCCTCACCCATGACTGATGCTGTGTAGATTTCTATGCTTCTTGAATCGTTCGAACCATCCAGCACTAGCTTTAAATGCACTCTCCATGTCTGTGATACAGGCCTTCTCTTGTAAATCTTTATGTAAAGACCTGGCCTTCTCCTGGATAATCAGAAAGCTCAACGGTATCTGCTTCTGTGTCAGATCCTCGATCCAGTGAGACAACAATTTCTCCATCTCGGAAATTGCACCCAGCCTCTTCTTGGTAATGATTGTGCCCTTCAACGTTACCACACCTTTCATACTTTCAACAATGTGAACTTTATCCTTCACTATCATATTCACTGTCGAAATAGGCCGATTTATATCCCGAGCTATTGTTGATATAGTTTTCCCGTCTTCATACATATGAGTTATTTTGAACTTTTCTTCTAAAGTAATTGCAGACCTTTGTTTTTTAGATTTATTATCAGTGCATTAGGTTTTGCGTTTCGAATCCATTTTAAGGGTAAATAACGAACACTAACAGTGATAAACAAGTGACTAAAATTACCGTGCAAGGCATGGACTACTGACAGGTCGGGGGAAAGGAAGAATTGTTTACGGAGTCCTTATTTCTAATTGGTAGGTTTCAGTTTGAATGTTATGGCTTTTGTGCACTTGGCCTCTGCTGCTCTCGGCATTTACCTGTAACCTGTCACTGCCTGTTACTATTCATTACATTTGCTGTGAATGCCGAGTCTAGTTAACATTATGTCATTGCATACTGCAATGGATGTCAAAGACGCAAAAGCCACAAACATGTTCATATGCACTAGTAGTTGTAATTTTCGAGATTTATTACGTAACTGCAAATTTATGTAAGTTGGGGTTACTGTATTATAATGATTGAATTAGAGAAACTTCTTTCTACACGGATCGAAGATTGTAACCAAAAACAAATCCCGCTAAAGAACTGAGTTTATTAAATCAAAAGCATTAAGTCTTTTTGCAACCTTGAAAGAAAGAGCTATCAATGATGGAAAAGAAGAAGAAGAATTCCACACTAGTGCTAGGTGGTTTCAGCGTTTCAAAAAAGAAAAATAGCCTACATAATGTTTGAATCACAGGTGAAGCTGCAAGTGCAGATAACGAGGTGACCACAAATTATTCAGAGATTTTGAAGAAAATTTTGGAAGAAGGGATGGGGGGGGGAATATTGTAACTAACAAATATTTAATGTTAATGAAACCAGCCTTTCTTGGAAGCGAATGCCTTCCAGACTTTTTTGGCCAAATCAGAGAAATCAATCTCAGCCTGGTTATAAAGTCTCAAAGTCGAATGCCATTTCTGCTGGCAATATGCAAGCCATTTGGAATCACATTCTTCCACATTGTGCAAAATGAATGCAAAATGAATCTAAGTTAATTAAATCTCATTCTGAGAAATTGGGTGATTCCGTCCTGTAAAATTTAGATGCACAGCGGGAAGATCCTGAAGAATATGAAGAAAATTTAATCGCTGACAAGCCCAAAGAGATTTCACAGAAATGATTTGAAAATATTCGTACAATCGAAGTTTTTAAGCAGCAATGCTTAGAGGCCGGCCCTGATGAAGAGAGAAGCAGTTAAATTTGCAGAAGAGTAGAAGAGGGAATAGGGCCATACCGTCAGTTGTATGCAAGAAACAGAATGCCCGCCAAACTACCTTAGCTCAATTCTTTGTTAAGAAGTAGAATAATAAATTGATATTCTGATGTCGTGACGTGTTCTCTTGACGTTCGAATCTGCCATCTTGCTAAAAGTCACTTTCATAAAATAAAGGAAACTAATTGCAAATTAATCACAGATCTAAGGGTAGAGAAATTTCTATTATACTGCGCCACTCTATCCTTAGATAAGTCTATATGAATTAGTAGTATCAATTTAAAATTAGTTAGCAGTCTTTTCATTCATTCAGGCCGATGGTATTTATTTTCTTTCTGGGATTCCCGCTAGATTCGAATTTTTGTGAACGGTGCAGTAAAAAGAAATTCAGGCAAACACAATATTTAAATTAACAAACAAAACATTTAATATATGGTTATATAACAAATACATGAATTCCACTTCTTAATATGACAACTCAGTCAAGTTAGTACATTAGGTCAAGTCATTCACAATAAATCAATCTTCCAAACTTTCACATACAAATTCACAGTTTCAGAATCACAAAGTTTCTTTACTCAATTCATTACAATAGAAATTCTTATTTAATCAGTTTCCATGTATCTCTCAGCTACACTCTATGATTAACTCATAACAGGCACTAACCACAGCAGATATTATTTCAATGTAACTATATTTTCAACTCTCAGCATTGATGATATACTACAGTTAATGTTAGAAACAGCGCAACGGAACTAATACTTAAATCTTCATACACCGAAATGAACTAATATGACTGTCCTTACCAGAAATAATCTTCAGTACTTCCAATATTTTGTGAGCACACCTTCAAATTATATTCATTACACTTGCGAAACACATTTATAAGAATTCTCCAAGGTTATAACTAAAACATTACTAATCGCGCTTTATAACTCCAGACAACAACTATAGGGTACATTAATTATTCTTGTTTATCACTCATCCACTAGTTAAACTCCGTACAATTCCTCTTATGGTAGCATAGAAATAAGTCGTAATTCTAGACTGACTGGATTTATTCAGAATTCTTCTTTGAATGTCCAGTTCTCTAAATTATCCGACTACGGCATTATTTTCCTTTTATTACCACGGCTGATTTTGCTTTCAGCCAACTATAAGATTCACTTATAAAAAAAATATCTGCTCAACTCCTACCCTTAAGAACCTTTTTTTTTTTACTTCTACTTCTCTAGTTTACCTCCTTGTTACCTTTTAGTTCCAAAGTTCCGTTCCGACTCCCCTACTACCTATATATTTTCTCTTCTTATTCTGTCCACGCTCCCATCACTCGCGCTCATTTATTTCACGCATCTCTATGACAACCGATAATTGACAATCTCGCGAATGTTACATTAGGCTATATAACTACATTCAGTTATTACATAATGTTAAACTTTCACAAAAAGAATAAATAGAATGATCGCATTTCAATAAATGCGCAGTTAAACTACAAATATAAGTTCTTACAATATTGACACAACAATAAATAAAATAGCTTAATAATATTTAATATAGAATCTATTTACCATTAACACATTTCTTTGATTAAGCAATTAAATATTTGACATAATTAAGGTAGTTATATGATATCAATTATAATTTATGTTATTTACATTAAATAATATTTATAAATATAGTTCTTGTTGGATCATGTCGGATTCTGAATCAAATAACATTTATTCTATTTTCTACATAATTAGAATCCAACACTGAATATGTTTTATTGTCTATCAGCTTCATGGTTTTCCTTTAACTAGGTCCTGAGATATATACCCTAATTCTTTTATAAAAAATAAGGGTCAAAAAAGAAATTTGAGGAATGAATTGTACTTTTTTCCATAAGTTATTATATTCGATTAGTGTGTTTTGATTAATGCACATGTTTTAAAGAACAAATTAGCCACATTAATCAAGGGATTGCTGTATATAATTTCTTGGTATCTTTAATTTATAGCATAACCAAATGGAAAAACTTCCAACTCCCATGCACCAAGTGAACCACTAAAACAGGATGCACACCAGCCTAGTGACCAATCCTCCAGATTGAAATGATCACATTTTCCAACCCTTCTTCTTTTGGCACGTGCATGCACACACACACACACAAACAAACAGAAGATATTACTGCTTCAAATAGATACTGCTTTGCTTATAGACTTTTAAACATTTTTTGTTTTAAAGATAAAACTTCATACAGTTTGTTTGAGTGGTTAAGATCTGCCTAAGTGTATATGGCTCAGCCAGAGTATAGTGAAAAAATTCATTTCTTTCTTGAGTAAATGTGACAAATGGTGAGACACGTATTGTATCTGGGAAGGATAAAGTTTTGAGGTCGGGAGAGTTCTGTTGATTTTGTGAAGGGGGAGGGAGTTAATGACTAAAAAAAAAAAGTTTCCCAGATCTGATTCAGTTTATGGAAAGACTAGTGGGGTCAGCACAAAATGTTTCCAACTCCGTTTGCTAAGGTTTTGATGACAGCGTATTGTTGGGATGGGAGGTGATGTGACAAATATAGATGTATCTTTCAGTGTGGATAGGTTTTTGGTAGACTGAAGAAGATAAGGCTCTGTTCGGCAGTCAGTTGACCAGTTAATAGATCCTTGGGTGTTAGCTATTGAGTGGGGAAGGTTGTGTTTTAAGTGTTCCATGAAATGATTGGCGGGGTGCTTAAGGGTCAAAGCTGTATAACTGAGAGGAGACCTCCACATAGCCTTTAAAGGAATGCGGAGAACCGACCAGGGCTTCTGACCTAATGTCCAATCCTCACCTTCTCGTGGTGCACCCTGTTGGGTATCTACTTTGATACTGAACGAACGAGGATGGGCTGGCAATTTGGGATTTAGCCGACCAAATTGTATTCTTATTGGTTAAACCAAAATAAAAAATGATGGTACAACATGACAAAATTTCATGCCGGCTGGGGCGTCGCCCGGTTAAACAAGGCCCCCGTTGTTTTCGCCAGGGAACCAGGGCGAACAGCGAAAAGTCAGCTACTGGAACAAATCTGAAAACAAACCCCAACTCAACATCACCAGAGTTAAAGATCGGTACTATCAATGTAAGAAGCCTGAATGGGAAAGAAATGGAGCTAGCTGAGGAATTAGATAAGTACCAGATCGACATAATAGGGGTGACTGAAACAAAAAAGACCAAAACCGGTGAGATCTTTCTGAGCAATAAATACAAAATGTTATATTCAGGCAATAACAATCAAGGAAAAGAAGGAGTAGCCATAGTATTCAACACAAAATACGAGGCTAATCTTCTTGAATGGCAGTCAGTCTCAAGTAGAGTAATCTGGGCAAATATGAGAATGGGGAACTGGACAATGAGACTTATTTGTGCCTATGGTCCCACAGAAGGTTCTACTAAGGTAGAAGTGGAGGAATTTTTTGAGGCTTTAGAAAAAGCAACTGACACAATGAAAAATGAAAAGTTGGTCCTTGTTGGGGATCTAAATAGTAGAGTAGGAAATGATTGTGAGACATACAAAAATATTTTGGGAAAATTTGGAGAAAAGAGCAAAGCTAATAATAATGGCAAATATCTGTTGGATTTCTGCTCAGGACATGGACTGGTTATTACTAACACCATGTTCCAACATAAAAATGTGCACAAATTCACATGGAGAGAAGAGGCTAGGAATAAGAAAAGTCTCATTGACTATGTTATTGTTGATAGTGATGTTTTCTCCCTGGTGCAGGACACCAGAGTGTACAGAGGATTTGAAATTGGAAGTGATCACTATTTAGTCTTGAGCAGGATAAAATTGAATTTCATATTGAAAAGAATAACATGTAAGAAAGTTTTAAAGCGAATAAAAGTTGAGCAGCTCTCAGATGTAAACTGTAGACTAAAATACAGAAATATTATTGAAAAGAAAATGAAAGAGTTTGAGAACAGGAATCAAACCTTGGAGATTCAGTGGCAAACTCTGAAGGAAACATTGATTGATTCTGCCAGAAAGGCATGTGGTGAGGTTGTGTGCAAAGATAAAAAAATCAGAACTCCCTGGTGGACACAGGAAGTTAAAGAGGCAGTGAAGGAAAAGAAGAAAGCATATCAAAAGTTCCTGGCAAATAAGTCAGCTTTTACTCTTACAGAATACAGAGACAAATGTAAGAAAGCTAAACAGTGTGTAAAACTAGCTAAACAAAAGTCATGGGAGGACTTTGGCAAGAATATAGAAAATAAATATCAAGAAGGTGGCAAAATATTCTGGAGGTTGTTGAAGAAGCTTAGGAATGGAGGAAAGAGTGCTGTAAAAGGAATTAGAGATGATAAAGGTGAAATGAAAACCGGAGAAAAAGATATCCTTGAAGTATGGAGTAATTACTTTGAAAAACTGCTAAATGAAACAAGCAGTGATGACAGCACAGTGATAAAAAAACACTGACCAGGCATGCAGTCAGGAATACATATCCATACTTGAAGTAGAAAAAGCCATCAAAGGCTTGAAACGTGGAAAGGCAGCAGGAGTAGATGATATTCGACCAGAAATGCTGAAGTATGGTGGTATAAGAGTCTTACAGTGGCTGCACTGCATAGTTCAGAAAGCCTGGACAGAGGGACGAATTCCCGATGATTGGAGTAGAGCTCTCATAGTACCCATATATAAAAAGGGAAATAAAACTGAATGTGAGAATTACAGAGGTATTTCCCTACTGAGTGTTCCTGGCAAGATCTATGCAAGTATACTTGAGAAACGGTTGAGAAGAATTGTGGAAGAAAAGCTTGGTGAAGAACAAGCTGGATTCAGGCCAAATAGAGGCTGTCAGGATCAGATCTTCACTTTACGACAAATAGTCGAGAAAGCATGGGAATATAAAAAGATCTGTATTTAAGTTTTGTCGATTTGGAAAAGGCATATGACAAGTCCCCCACCCCCCCCCCCCCCCACCCCCCCCCCCCCCCACCCCCCCCCCCCCCCACCCCCCCCCCCCCCCACCCCCCCCCCCCCCCACCCCCCCCCCCCCCCACCCCCCCCCCCCCCCACCCCCCCCCCCCCCCACCCCCCCCCCCCCCCACCCCCCCCCCCCCCCACCCCCCCCCCCCCCCACCCCCCCCCCCCCCCACCCCCCCCCCCCCCCACCCCCCCCCCCCCCCACCCCCCCCCCCCCCCACCCCCCCCCCCCCCCACCCCCCCCCCCCCCCACCCCCCCCCCCCCCCACCCCCCCCCCCCCCCACCCCCCCCCCCCCCCACCCCCCCCCCCCCCCACCCCCCCCCCCCCCCACCCCCCCCCCCCCCCACCCCCCCCCCCCCCCACCCCCCCCCCCCCCCACCCCCCCCCCCCCCCACCCCCCCCCCCCCCCACCCCCCCCCCCCCCCACCCCCCCCCCCCCCCACCCCCCCCCCCCCCCACCCCCCCCCCCCCATATTTGATTCAGAATCCGACATGATCCAACAAGAACTATATTTATAAATATTATTTAATGTTAAATAACATAAATTATAATTGATATCATATAAACTAGCCTTAATTTATGTCAAATATTTAATTGCCTTAAATTCAAAGAAATGTGTTAATGGTAAATAGATTCTATAATTAAATATTATTAAGCTATTTTATATTTATTGTTGTGTCAATATTGTAAGAACTTATATTATTGTAGTTTAACTGCGCATTTATTGAATATGCGATCATTCTATTTATTCTTTTTGTGAAAAGTTTAACATTATGTAATAACTGAATGTAGTTATATAGCCTAATGTAACATTCTGCTGAGATTGTCAATTATCGGTTGTCATAGAGATGCGTGAAATAGAATGAGCGCGAAGTGATGGGAGCGTGGACAGAATAAGAAGAGAAAATAATATAGGTAGTAGGGGAGTCGGAACGGAACTTTGGAACTAAAAGGTAACAAGGAGGGTAAACTAGAGAAGTAGAAGTAAAAAAAAAAAAGGTTCTTATAGGGTAGGAGTTGAGCAGATATTTTTTTTATATAAGTGAATCTTATAGTTGGCTGAAAGCAAAATCAGCCGTGGTAATAAAAGGAAAATAATGCCGTAGTCGGGATAATTTAGAGAACTGGACATTCAAAGAAGAATTCTGAATAAATCCAGTCAGTCTAGAATTACGACTTATTTCTATGCTACCATAAGAGGAATTGTACGGAGTTTAACTAGTGGATGAGTGATAAACAAGAATAATTAATGTACCCTATAGTTGTTGTCTGGAGTTATAAAGCGCGATTAGTAATGTTTATAGTTATAACCTTGGAGAATTCTTATAAATGTGTTTCGCAAGTGTAATGAATATAATTATGAAGGTGTGTCTCACAAAATAATTGGAAGTACTGAAGATTATTTCTGGTAAGGACAGTCATATTAGTTCATTTCGGTGTATGAAGATTTAAGTATTAGTTCCGTTGCGCTGTTTCTAACATTAACTGTAGTATATCATTCGATGCTGAGAGTTGAAAATATAGTTACATTGAAATAATATCTGCTGTGGTTAGTGCCTGTTATGAGTTAATCATATGAGTGTAGCTGAGAGATACATGGAAACTGATTAAATAAGAATTTCTATTGTAATGAATTGAGTAAAGAAACTTTGTGATTCTGAAACTGTGAATTTGTATGTGAAAGTTTGGAAGATTGATTTATTGTGAATGACTTGACCTAATGTACTAACTTGACTGAGTTGTCATATTAAGAAGTGGAATTCATGTATTTGTTATATAACCATATATTAAATGTTTTGTTTGTTAATTTAAATATTGTGTTTGCCTGAATTTCTTTTTACTGCACCGTTCACAAAAATTCGAATCTAGCGGGAATCCCAGAAAGAAAATAAATACCATCGGCCTGAATGAATGAAAAGACTGCTAACTAATTTTAAATTGATACTACTAATTCATATAGACTTATCTAAGGATAGAGTGGCGCAGTATAATAGAAATTTCTCTACCCTTAGATCTGTGATTAATTTGCAATTAGTTTCCTTTATTTTATGAAAGTGACTTTTAGCAAGATGGCAGATTCGAACGTCAAGAGAACACGTCACGACATCAGAATATCAATTTATTATTCTACTTCTTAACAAAGAATTGAGCTAAGGTAGTTTGGCGGGCATTCTGTTTCTTGCATACAACTGACGGTATGGCCCTATTCCCTCTTCTACTCTTCTGCAAATTTAACTGCTTCTCTCTTCATCAGGGCCGGCCTCTAAGCATTGCTGCTTAAAAACTTCGATTGTACGAATATTTTCAAATCATTTCTGTGAAATCTCTTTGGGCTTGTCAGCGATTAAATTTTCTTCATATTCTTCAGGATCTTCCCGCTGTGCATCTAAATTTTACAGGACGGAATCACCCAATTTCTCAGAATGAGATTTAATTAACTTAGATTCATTTTGCATTCATTTTGCACAATGTGGAAGAATGTGATTCCAAATGGCTTGCATATTGCCAGCAGAAATGGCATTCGACTTTGAGACTTTATAACCAGGCTGAGATTGATTTCTCTGATTTGGCCAAAAAAGTCTGGAAGGCATTCGCTTCCAAGAAAGGCTGGTTTCATTAACATTAAATATTTGTTAGTTACAATATTCCCCCCCCCATCCCTTCTTCCAAAATTTTCTTCAAAATCTCTGAATAATTTGTGGTCACCTCGTTATCTGCACTTGCAGCTTCACCTGTGATTCAAACATTATGTAGGCTATTTTTCTTTTTTGAAACGCTGAAACCACCTAGCACTAGTGTGGAATTCTTCTTCTTCTTTTCCATCATTGATAGCTCTTTCTTTCAAGGTTGCAAAAAGACTTAATGCTTTTGATTTAATAAACTCAGTTCTTTAGCGGGATTTGTTTTTGGTTACAATCTTCGATCCGTGTAGAAAGAAGTTTCTCTAATTCAATCATTATAATACAGTAACCCCAACTTACATAAATTTGCAGTTACGTAATAAATCTCGAAAATTACAACTACTAGTGCATATGAACATGTTTGTGGCTTTTGCGTCTTTGACATCCATTGCAGTATGCAATGACATAATGTTAACTAGACTCGGCATTCACAGCAAATGTAATGAATAGTAACAGGCAGTGACAGGTTACAGGTAAATGCCGAGAGCAGCAGAGGCCAAGTGCACAAAAGCCATAACATTCAAACTGAAACCTACCAATTAGAAATAAGGACTCCGTAAACAATTCTTCCTTTCCCCCGACCTGTCAGTAGTCCATGCCTTGCACGGTAATTTTAGTCACTTGTTTATCACTGTTAGTGTTCGTTATTTACCCTTAAAATGGATTCGAAACGCAAAACCTAATGCACTGATAATAAATCTAAAAAACAAAGGTCTGCAATTACTTTAGAAGAAAAGTTCAAAATAACTCATATGTATGAAGACGGGAAAACTATATCAACAATAGCTCGGGATATAAATCGGCCTATTTCGACAGTGAATATGATAGTGAAGGATAAAGTTCACATTGTTGAAAGTATGAAAGGTGTGGTAACGTTGAAGGGCACAATCATTACCAAGAAGAGGCTGGGTGCAATTTCCGAGATGGAGAAATTGTTGTCTCACTGGATCGAGGATCTGACACAGAAGCAGATACCGTTGAGCTTTCTGATTATCCAGGAGAAGGCCAGGTCTTTACATAAAGATTTACAAGAGAAGGCCTGTATCACAGACATGGAGAGTGCATTTAAAGCTAGTGCTGGATGGTTCGAACGATTCAAGAAGCATAGAAATCTACACAGCATCAGTCATGGGTGAGGCATCAAGTGCAGATACAGACGCGGCAAGTAAATTTCCCGAACTTCTGGCAGAAATAATTGAGGAGGGGGAATATTTGCCTGAGCAAATATTTAATGTTATCAAAACAACTCTGTTTTGGAAGAGGATGCCAACATGGCCATTTATTGCAAAAAAGGAAAAATCTATGCCTGGATTCAAGGTCGCAAAAGATCGGATCACTGTTATGATGGGAGGCAACACTTCAAAGGACTTGAAACTTAAACCGCTTACAGTGTACTATTCCCAGAGACTGCGGGCCTTTAAGAACATTGACCCCAGTAGGCTGCCCATAATCTGGAAATCCAATACCAAGGCTTGGGTTACACATGTGCTGTTCGCAGACTGATTCAATAACCACTTCATTCCCCAGGTGAAGGAATATTGTGCCAAGAAAGGAATGCCGTTTAAAGTGCTTCTCCTCCTGAAAAATGCCCTCAGCCACCCGGAAGAGTTGGATGACTTTCATTCTGATGTAAAAGTTGTTTACCTGCCTTCTAGAACCACCGCATTGTTGCAACCTATGGATCAAGGTGATTTTGCGACTTTCAAAAGCCTACTATCTGCGGCGTATGTTTTCCCAAGCAATCAAGGCCATTGATAGTGTTGAGGGCATTACTCTATGTGATTTCTGGAAGAATTATAATATCCTTGATGCTATCAAAAACATCAGGGTGGCATGGGATGAAGTCAAGCGGATGACAATGAACGCAGTGTGGAAGAAACTCTGCCCAGAAATAATGCAAAATCGTTTAAAGGAAGGAGAGCAGACAATGACTGATATGGTTGTTGAGTTGACACGAGAATTACAGCAAGCGACGGAGACGTGCGCAACTGGCAAAGCAATTAGAGCTGGAAGTGGATAACGTTGACGTTAACGAGCTTCTTTTGAGTCACAATGAAGAGCTTACTAATGATGACCTTATTCAGTTGGAGGCATTCCGAAATTCGGAAGAAAATACTATGTCGATTGAACCGCCAACTCCAGACGTTTAGAAATTTACAACAAAGGGACTAGCCGAGGCTTTTAACCTGATAGACATGGCGCTAGCAAAATTAGAATCGATGGATCGAACACCAAGCAGTTCGAGAATGTTAGCCGCCATATCCATTCCGATATGTCTAGCTACAAGGCCATTTACGATAAAAAAAAAAAAAAAAAAGCGTGTGACCACACAATCTACTCTAAACATATTTGTGAGATGTTGCTCACAACAACGTCAAGATGACAACTCAGACGACCCCGACTACACTCAGCCTTCAACATCGAGAGGAGTAGAAGTTGCCAGAGAACAGCATTTCTCTTCACAACCATCCAGCACCAACTCTCCCACTACAGAGCTAAATTAGTTGTCACAAGACATTTTTTTATTTGAAAAGTGTTATTTCAGTTTGTTTTTATATTCTTTTATATATTTTTCATACTTTTATAGTTTATATCCGAGTAAATACTGCTGCATGATGTTTCATTTATAAAATAATACTGTGTAAATAATATACTGTACATATCTGTGTATATATATCTGTATATATATATATATATATATATATATATATATATATATATACATATAATAATAATAAATATTGCAGTTTCTTACAAAGTTACACTTAAGCAATTTACAAATTCGACTTATGTCAAATTCAAGTTACGTAAAGGTTCACGGAAGGCATTACTTACGTAACTCGGGGGATTACTGTACTTTGATTTCGAGTGGTCTGCATGCATGATGAACTTGAAGCAATCTTACCTTTCTCTTTGTATTCAGCAGCTTTGCTCAAAATTGCTCTTATAGTTGATTCACCCATTTTTGTGTTCTTGTCCTATCTTTGCTCTGGACTCTCCTTGTTCATTTTTCTTTATTATTCCAAGTTTTTCTTCCAATGAGATTATTTTTCTAATCATTTTCACACTTCCACTTTTTTGCTCACTAATTCTTTTACTCATGATGAAAGGGTGGGAAAATACTTTAAATTAAAAAATTAAGGAAAACAGTTGCAAAGGAGGGACGAGATATGATCTTCAAAAGGCTCTGTAATGAGCAGATGAGTTACATTTTGACAGTAAATTTGGAACACAGTGTACATGGAAATAGTGTAGTACGCCATTAAAATTCACTTCGTGAAATGTTTTAAATCGGTAATTAAATAATTTCATCCTGGCGAGTGGTTTTTTTAAAATAATTAGCCATAAAAATGTACAGAGAGAAATTTTTTTTAAATTTGTAACATTTATTTTTAAGATGTATATAGGCGCACTAATCGAATTTGGGTATAGAAAAAAAAACGACGTGCTAATCGGGGGCACATTAATCGAGGAATTGCTGTACTTGGTATAATCCTTTATTGAAGTGTAAGCAAGTGGGAGCCACACCCAGAGATGTCACCTCTGGGTCTAGCTCCCACTTGCTTACACTTCAATAAAGGTCGAAACCAGTCTGTGTAGTGACACCCTTCCCATAATGCATAACATTATACATGTCCATATGGATATGTGCTTTGCATTATGGGATACTAAGGCAAGTGATGTGAAGTCATTAGCTTCTATATACAAGTTGCCCCAGTCCTGAAAATACTTCAGGCACAAATTTTGCTTGCTTGCACTTGGATAAAGGATTAAATCAAGTATATCATTTCTTGGTATCTTTAATTTATGGTACATAGGAGATTTGAAAAGCTTCTCTTACAAGAATCAGTTAAAAATGTGCAAATATTATGTTTTTTTCCCTATATTTATATTGTACAGTGTCTCTGAGAATTTATTATAACAATGGTTATGTGCAGGAGGTGAAAACAGAACTATCTCTACCATTGCTATACCAAGCAAATAGTCAGTATGGCTACTCATCATGTCTGACAAGCCAACTGCTCATGTTATTCTTACTGCATTATTTTATTCTATTCTATGTTACCCAATGGGGCTTTATTACTGGCTGATTGGTCTAAGTGTTTCAATCTCTTTCCTGATCATTTCTGCAAATTTCATTTCTTGTAGTCAGAATATGATATACTTCCCACAATGTTTAATCCTTTCTTTCAGGGTTACACAGTGATCAGCAATAATTATGAATAATTATGGAGAGACACTATTGTGTTTAAGAACTTACTTTAATTAAAATTAAAATAAAACTTGACGTTTAGACCTTTATATCATGGTTATCTTCAGAAATACATACATACAGGGTGTTCGGGATAAATTTGACAGTTTCGTAAGGAAAAAGAAAATCTTCTTTGTATCTATTAAATTTAATGAATTGACAAAAAAACATTACAGGCAGAGTTAATTACAATACTATCAACAAGATTTACTCAAAATAACCACCATTAGCATCGATCACAGCTTCAATTCTGCTTCGGAACCTCGAACAAGCTGATGCTACAGTCTCCCTGGGAAGGGCCGCAAAAACTGTTTTAATTTTATCCATTAACTGGGCTTTTGTATTACTGGAAGTGCGATTGGTGTCTTTTTCAACTGCGCCCCATACAAAATAATCCATGGGGTTAAGGTCTGGGGAGTTTGGAGGCCAAACATTTGGACTGGTGAAGTCGTAGAAATTTTCAGACAACCATTTTTGACTTTTCCCAGAGGTGTGGCAAGGGGCCGAATCCTGCTGCCATACATACGGCCTACCATTGGCTACCCTTGTTATCCAGGGCTTGACTACAGTTAGCAACTCCACGAACAAAGCCCGAATTCCAATGCCAGGGTTCTTCAACACCTGTTCCTGCAGATTTGCGAGGAATTCTGCTGTACGAACGCAATCAGATCGTCTGCTAGGGATCTTTCTTCTTGCTACATCCTCGTAGTCACCATTGCAAGTCTCTAGTTCATGCCTGATTGTTTTTACTGTATTCAGGGAGCATTGGGCAGCAGTCGTAATATCCTTATTTTGATGGCGGGCACGAATCATCATGATACAAGTTATTCTCTTCCATGATTCAGGTGGGTTCCAGCTATCCATCCTTTCTGACATCTTGTATATGAATGAAGAAGGGTCCAAACTTTTAAATGAAGAGAAGTGTGTGTTAATACATGTAACTTACGGAAAAATATAATTAATTATAAATATGTCAAATTTATCCCGAACACCCTGTATATATATATATATATATATATATATATATATACACAATGGATCACAAGCTATGGTACATACTACAGTGGACTGAGAATAACTGCTTGACCATAGTTTGCCTTCTGGTGAAAATCAATTAAATAAAATACATCATTTTATATTGTGGTTAACCAATAATAGTCAGTTATACAGATTTGACCCTTAAGCACTCTTAAATAAAATACAATGAAACATAATTATGTTTCATTGTATTTTATTTAAATTAGTTACCATGTAGGTATCTAATTAAATTTATTTTCTTTTGGTATTCACTATGCAAATAATTCTCCTTTTTCCAGATGTTATGTGGGTCATGGAGAGATTCCAGATCCTTGGTAGCATCAGTCCATAATTTTTTGTTGAGATTTAGTTGGTCGATAAGCATTTCACATGCTTCCTTGAATTTAAGCTGATACCAGGTTTTGGTCCAATGTAGGAACTGCATGCCTTTCTAGTCAAATCCAATGGCATGTTTCAAGCATGGTCGGAAAGACTGCTTTTTCTCTGATGTACTTGATATATCATTTATGTTTTTCTTTTCATTTTGGAAAAGCCTGTTTCAGCTATGTAGGATAGGTTACAGGTGCAATGGATTTTGTATATACCTGGGTGAGCAAGGGAATGAATGGCATCTTTATAAGAGCTTAGTATACTTTTATTTTCATTGGTGGTCTACATGTGGCCTTAATGATGTATTTTTGTAATGTATTGTATATTCTTATGGATAATCCTCATATATAGGTGGCGCTAGTGTCCTTGGTAAATGTGGCGGTCGAGTTTAGCTAGTCTAGAAAACGTGTTTTTAAAGTTAAATATAGTGTGGCTTTTTGTTACAAATTATGCTGCAATTGTGCATCGGTTAGAAACAAGTGTCCTTCAGTGGTATTATTGTTTAGAACTGTGTTGTATATATTGTGTTTTCACTGCCGTTTGTTTCACTATAACAACGTGTAAAGATGGCATCCAACAAGAAACGTACGTCAGCGGCGCGCAGGACTTCTACTACTACACGAAAGGCTGGCTCAGCGTTAGATTTTTCGCAATGGATGCGTTGCGGAAACTGCTACATGTATGCACCGAAAAATGTGAAGGATCTGTGGTCGGTCTGGCAAAATAAGAAGAAAGAAAATGTCGACGTATGTGAGAAGTGTCGGGATAGGCTGGAGCATTTAGGAATGGAAGCTGACATCGGGACCGTAGCGGAAGAACTTCGGCGGGAGTTTATGAAAATGAAAAATGACCTTCATCTTCTTCATGAGGAAGTGGAAGTGATCGGTAAGGAGATTCTGGAAGTTAAAGCTGAGTTTAATGTGTTAAACAGAGAAATTAGGACTATAGAGATTACTTTAGCTGAAGTAACTAGAACAGGATTACATATGGGTGAGTCTTTGGTGAATGATTCAGTAATAAATAGTATGGAAGTGATTGGGAGTCAACATAATAAAACCACAAGTGGCCTAGAAGAAATGAGATGTAGTGAGAGTGGGGGGGTAAGTAATAGAGAGTTGAGTAATGAAGCTGGGAGAGTCATGCTGAATAGTGTAGAGAATGAGTCCATGAGTGTGGACTTGAATGAAGTTAAGAGTGGTAAAATATATGGTGATTCTATGATTAAGGGTATGGAGAGTGCTATGCATGAGGAGTGCTGGGCTGATGGGACAATAGAAAGAGTGGCTTTAGCGATAAAGAGAGGGCATGAAACAGACAAGATGATAGTTATGGTGGGTACGAATGACCTGAGAGGTAGTATAAATCGGGTAGGAAAAGATTTAAGAACATTATTAGATATTGTGAAGAGGAAAAGTGTCAATGGGAGAATAGTGTGCGTGCTGCCTCGTTTTGACAATTACGAGTTAAGTAGACGAGCAATGATAATGAATGATATGATTGCAAGAATGTGCAGAAAAAGAGGTCTGGAGTTTGTTGATGTTTGGAGTGTGTTTGAAGGAAAAAGGCAGTTGTATGCTAGAGATGGACTGCATCTTAACATGGAAGGACATAAGCGATTGAAGGAGTTATTGTTTTCTGAACAGGTTGAAGTTATTGGGCAGGGAAACTAATATTGAAAAGGTTGAGTGTAAGAGAGAGAAACTTTAGCACTGATTGTGTATTTATTGATCCTTATAGGCAAAATAAATTGCAGAAGAGAGGGGATAAAAATCGGCATAGGACTACGGTAGTTAGTGACTTATATATCAGTTCTAAAGCCGGTACAAGATCTAGAGGGAATCTGCAATTTTTGTATACCAATGCTAGAAGCATTCGAAATAAGAGAGAAGAATTTTTGGCATTAGTCAGTGAAATCTCACCAAAAGTTGTAGGCATTAGTGAAACTTGGCTGTCAGCAGAAGATGTGGTCACTGGAATTGAATGTGATGGGTACAGTATTTTCAGGGAGGATAGAGAAGATAGAACAGGAGGAGGAGTACTGTTGATGATAGCTGATGTGTTGCAGCCAAAGAAAGTAGTATATCATGATGATAGACATGTGAATGAGAGTTCATTTGAGGCAGTCTGGTGCGAAATAGTGACCAACGCAACCAAATATACAGTTGGATGCTGCTATAGGCCAGGGAGTACGGGGGAAGATATTGAATTCATGCATCAGCAACTTAGTGCAATGAGTGAAGGCTTAGTGATTATTATGGGGGATTTTAATTATGGTGATATCAATTGGAAGGAGGAAATATCACGTAGCAAAAAGGAAATGGAGTTCATACATCTTCTACGAGATAATTACTTGAAACAGCACGTAACTGAAGGGACACGTGGTGTGAGAGTGTTGGACCTGGTTATTGGTTCAGAGGTTATATGCATAAGTAAGGTGTCCTCGTTACCACCAGTTGGTGAAAGCGATCATGTGGTATTGACTTGGGAGGTTGCAAAATCTGTGGATTTTTCTATTAAGAAGGGGTATGTACGGAACTACAGGTTAGGCAATTATAACAAGCTTCGGAGTGAGTGTGCAGCCATCCCATGGCAAAACATATTGCAAGGGAAAGATGTCAGCAGTGCTTGGGATAAAATCAGCGGGTATCTGAGGAAAGCAATATCAGATTGTGTCCCTATGGTCAGGAGGTCAAACAAGGCAGGCATTAGATGGATGAGCAGTAGTATCAAGCTTGAACTGCAAAAAAAGAAAATGTTATGGAGAATTTACAAGGAGAAGGGCGATCAGGACACCCATGAGCAGTACAAGGCTCAAGCTAGGAAGGTTACCAACATAGTAAGAAAAGCTAAATCAGATTATGAGAAGACCTTAGCCAAAGAGATCAAGGGTAATCCCAAAGAGTTCTTCCGCTATGTGGCAAGTAAGAGGAAGAATGACTTCGGAAGGATAACCTTAGTGGGTGCTGATGGTATTGAGGTGACAAAATCAGATGTAATAGTCGAGTTACTGAGTGATCACTTCTCAAAAGTCTATCACCCAAGTGAGGATATCTCTATACCTATAGCAATACCTAATGTGAGAATTGAAGCTAAAGAATCAGAGGTATTAAATATATTGCAAAACTTAAATGCAAACACTGCGGTAGGCTTAGATGGAATATCAGCTCGGGTGTTGCGTGAATGTGCAAATGAATTGTCAACCCCTCTTACCTGGATATTTAATTTAAGTTTGAACTCTGGTATGGTCCCTAGGGAGTGGAAGTTAGGCAAAGTGGTTCCTTTGCATAAGGGTGGCTCTAAAACTGCGGTATTGAATTACAGACCAATCACCATCTCAGGAGTAGTGGTAAAAGTATTGGAAAAGTTGGTTAAAGACAAAATTCAAGAATGGGTGGATCAGGATATGATACTCTATAGAGGCCAACATGGTTTTGTTAAAGGTAGATCCTGCCTTAGCAATCTATTAACTATTCATAATAGAATAACATCCGAGTTGGACAAAGGAACTGGCTACACAGTGGTACTTCTGGATTTTGCTAAGGCTTTTGACAGGATACCCCATAGAACACTGTTATGCAAATTGGAGCAGATGGGAATGGATATTAAATTGGTGATATGGATAGGAGAATGGCTCAGGGAGAGATACCATAAGGTGGTGTATGGAGGAGCCAAGTCCAGAATGAGGCAGGTGACCAGTGGTGTACCTCAGGGCTCTGTGCTTGGGCCAATGTTGTTTAATTTGTATATAAATGATATAGGAAACGGCTTAAAGGGAGATATTCAGTTGTTTGCTGATGATGCAAAGTTGTGTAGTGCAATAAAAAATCAAGCTGATGTTGAAAGTTTGCAGGAGGATTTAAATAAGCTGGTAAAATGGGCAAAAGAAAATGGATGTCAGTTCAATGTGGAAAAGTGTAAAGTCATGCATTTTGGGATTAAAAGATTACCAGCTGTGTACTACATCGATGGAAAGGTACTCCAAGAGATTGATGAGGCTAGGGACTTAGGGGTATTGGTAGATAGGGAGATGAAGTTCAGAGGACACATTGCTAAGGTGTCCAAGATTGCACATAGGATTACTTGGTTGTTGAGGAACACACTAACATCCAGAGATAAAGAGGTTATTATTCCCCTTTATAAAGCATTGATACTTCCACATTTGGATTACTGTGCTCAGGTCTGGTCACCTGGATTCCTTGGAGATGAGGAGGCTGTGGAGAGGGTTCAGAGAAGAGTGACCAAGTTGGTGAGTGATATAAAAAATGCTCCCTACATTGATAGATTGAGAGCTTGTGGATTGCAGAGATTGGTTGATAGGCGAAGAAGAGGGGATATGATAGAAACATTCAAATTACTAAAAGGTTTTTATAGGATTGATGCAGGGGAAATGTTTCAGCTGTGTGATAGTGATGGAAGAACAAGAGGTCATCTCTGGAAATTAAAGAAGAGTGTGGTTAACAAAGGTGTCAGAACAAGATTTTTTGCCTGGAGGGTGGTGAATGAGTGGAATTCATTGCCTGACTTAGTTGTGAGCTCTTCGTCTGTAAATGAATTCAAGAAGAGATATGACAGATATTGTTTTGCTAGTTTGGGTCTCCCGCGATGAGTCTACTGACTCCATGGAGATACCCGTAATAATAATAATAATAATAATAATAATACAGGGATGGCTATGACCTTATTGTAATCTTTTTTTATTTTTGAATGTGTTTTTGTGAAGGGTTCTATGGATTGTTTTCTTGTTATAGACATTTTTCTTATTATTTCAAATTTATTCTTCAGAGACTACCCATCAGAGCAAGTTGTTAAGGGTTTGTTTTTTAGAGGATTAATAACATCTAGTTTTTGTGTAGGGTGGTGGTATGAGTCTCTATGTTGGTTTACGATAAATGGTAGGTCCTCCTACATAAAAAAGCACAATCCTTCATAAACAAAATTAAAAATATTACAGACAGCCTGAGGGAGCACATGTAACAAGTGTATCCAGAAAATGAAGTATGTTGATGTTTTCAATTTTAATAACGAATCGAATGTATCTGTGTTGAATATTTAGGTGGCTGAGGGACGAAATGGTGAATATGTCATCAACATATCTTAGCCAAACTTTGGGTTTCAGGTCACTGAATCTAGAGATCTCTGTTCAAAATGTTCCATATAAAGGTTTGCTATGGGAGGGAAAACTGAGGAGCCATGGCTGTATCTTCTTTTTTGCAGGTAGAAATGATTTTGCCACACAAAATAACCTGAATGAAGAACATGGACAAAAAAAAAGCTATGATGTTGGGAGGAAATTTGTTTTGTAAAAAAATAACTGTGTCAGTGTTTGGGACATTCATGAAAAGGGCAATAATGTCAAAACTGACTGTAATATTTTTAATTTTGTTTATGAAGTGTTGTGTGTTTTTTATGTAGGAAGGGAAAATGACCTACCAACTCCTTAAGTGCCTAGTTTCTTGGTTATATGATAGGCTGAAGTGGTAGCCTATTTTCATGCATGTCATAATGTGAGGAGAAGTGTGCATAGTGAGGTATCAACTTTTTAATTGTTTCTGTCAGCTACGTGGTTACTGAATTAAGCAATTCTGTTTTTTCTTTTTTAATGCATTCTGTATGGTTATAGTTAACTGATTGGTATATGTTAATGTCAGGTAACAGTTTGTTCATTTTTACTAGGTTAAGAACCTTTACAAAGCATTACTTTTGTTGGCTTACACCTAATTTTTCAAACCATCATCCAACATATCCTCAATATCAAAACTATTGACTTATGATTTAAATACAGACTAAGTATTTATACCAAACTTTGTACTGAGTCAAAACATGGTACCGATTAATGGAATTACATCTAAACATCAAGACAGGATTGAAGTCCAGTATAATGTGCCATTTTCATCATATAATAGTAGCATTTCTCCACAAACATTGTCACATGTCTCTTCTAGATTTACAAAGCTTAAATACAGATCTTTGATTCACACAATTTCTCAATTATCTGTCTTAAAGTGACAATCTGATTCTGACAACATTCATTTGGCTTGAACCCAGCTTGTTCTTCGCAAGTTTCTCTTTTATAATTTTTCTCAGCAATATTTCATATCCTCTTCTTAAATGTGATTGCATGAATATCACCTGGAAAACTCAGTTGGAATATTTGTAATTCTCTTATTACTTTATTTCCCTCCATATACATGGGTACTATCAGAGCTTGTTCCAATCATCTGGAATTTGATCTTATGACCAAGCCTTCTGAATTATGAAGTGCAATCACTGTAAACCTTTTATACTTCTATATTTGAAATTATTCCAGACATCTATATCTTCAGTTTTCAAGACATCGTGATCATCTTGATTGCTTTTACAGTACCCTTTCCTCTGTTTCACATATAGCTTCCAAAACATTTTACAACTTTCCTGATATCTATCTTCTATATTCTTACAAAGCTTCCATGACATATGTTTAGCTATGTATAGAAAGGCTTAGGTATCATTGATGATTCATAATAATGTTTTACAGTATAAACAACCAAGAGAGAGGAAAAAAAATTACTAAACTCACTAATAT
Source organism: Typopeltis vanoorti (assembly GCF_054136105.1). Lineage (NCBI taxonomy): Eukaryota > Metazoa > Arthropoda > Arachnida > Uropygi > Thelyphonidae > Typopeltis > Typopeltis vanoorti. Next base: position 71,356,399 of record NC_143555.1, read on the forward strand.
TTTGCTGGTTTTCTAACCAGCATCATCATCAGAGCACAACTGTAACTGTGATAGGCACTAAACTACATAATTGAGAAAAAGAATTTAAATTATAAATGACAGATCTAATGTCCTTATATGGCACCGTCTCAATTTAGAGAAGTCAGGCTATCAGACCTTAAAATGATAGTTTCCAATATCTTTGGTAAATTAATGCAACCACACTTCTTGAGGTTAGCTCCAGAATCATGGTTCATACCTGATGCTGATTTTAAAAATAGTCTCTCAGACTTATGACTTCTTTGTAATAAAGATGTTTTCCACCATCTGATCTATATGAAGGAGTATCCAGAGCATGGTCTGCCAATCCTAACTTACCACACAGATGATCACAGATGTCATTTTTCTTTTTTATTTTGTCTATATTAACTGAACATCCTGTTGAACATCCCAGAGTGTATATACGTCCTTGTGCCTGCAATTTGGCCTACTTTGGGCAGATTGGTAGATCAGTTAACATCCTCCTTGAGGAATGGTGAGAAATCTTGGTCTTCCTCTGAGTCTTTTTCCTGAAATCTTGGCATCAAACATTAGTTTTTGCTAAATTTCACCTCCCATTCTGTTCAAGTAATTATATCATCTTAGATTCACTCTGCTTACAAGTTTCTGAAGGCTAATAATGTCAAGTTCATTCCTAATATCTTATTTTTAATATAATTCTGCAATTGATGCCATCTCTTCACATCTCTCATTTTTCTCAGGACTCTAATATCAGTGGTCTCTAATCTTTGATCAAGTGATTTATTTCTAACCCAATTCTCAGATTATTAACTTAAAACTGGTTTGAACACTGTCTTGTAATTTGTTAATTTAGTGTTTTGGCTAATTTTTTTCTTATTCTATATAAATGTATTCAAATGACTCCTCACCATATCAGTTTGGCTTATTATGTTGTCTATTTCCATATTTAATTTGCCATCTTCACTAAAAACTGTGCCTAAATACTTGAAATATCTTACTTGTTCTATAGGTTCTCCATTGAGAATGCAACTTAAATTTTCCAAGCCTACGTTATGTTTCCAAGATATGTTACAGCTGTTATTTCAGAAGTTAGCTAGAGAATTCTGGAGACTTGCAATGGGTGGAAGAGGGGGGGGGTGCAGATGAAGGCTGAGATAGAAGTTTGTTGGTGGTTTTTTTTTTTTTTAAAAAAAAAAAAAAAAAAAGAGCTGTAGGTTGTAGTTGTTTGGGAATTCTTTATGGAATGAGCATTATGAGAAAGGCTGTTCAAGAGGACAGAGGTTGGATAGAATAAAAGAGGAAAAATAAAATCAGTTTTAGTGTTTGCAGTTATACAGTAAAGGGATGCTGGGCAGCAACTGCTCTTGTATTAATGGGTGTAACAGAAAGTGGAGGAATGATGGTTGCCAATTGACTGGAGCAGTGCCCATGAAAATACCTGTAGAATAAACACTGCATTTATGAGACAGAGTTTGAAGTGAGTCTGTAAGAGAGGGACCATCTATTAGCCTAATTGCTCAGCATTTAGGACAGCATTAAGGATTTTGAAGGATGTTTTAGGTGTACCACCACAAACATGTAAGCAGTATTCTAAGCATGGGTGGATTTGGGACTTGTATACAGTTTCAGAGTTGGATGGGTGTAAAATAGCATCTTGAACGAAAGAGAATATTATTATTTGTCACCTACAGGGAGTCCAAAAACTCATCAAGGGAGGGCATCTACTCTACAACTCTGCTTCCACCACTCACAATGCACCAACTGACTGCAACTACACCAATACCATCTACCGTCGACCACCACTAATATTTCCACAGACAATCATAAACATCCATGGCGGGATTCAAACCTGCAGCCTCTTGACTGGAGAGTGGACATGCTAACCACTCGGCCAGCCAGGTTTTTGGATGCTGAGGAGGCTATTGATATGATGTGGTTAAGCTAGAAGAGACTGGAGGAAAACGTTAGTCCAAGCAGAGAGATCCGATTTTGTCTAGTGATTTGAGTATTACTGAGGGTAAGGGTAGGTGAGTTGAGATCGCCTTGGTGAGAGAAAAGGGAAAACACTGAACATGACAAGGTTGTCCTCACCCCTTAAAGGATAGTATGTAAATTAATGTTTACGGCATTAGTTGTAGATGACCTTGTAGCCTCGGTCATCTGAGTAGAATGAGTGGAGAGTACTATTGTCTACAAAGCTGTGGATAGGATTAGTGGTGATTGTGCATAGGTCATTTATGAACAGGAGAAAGAGAGTAGGTGATAGGGCAAAGCCTTAAAGCACTCCAGCATTGATGATGAAGAGAGAGAGAGAGAGAGAGGATGCCATCTACCATAATTTGCAGAGAATGACCAGAAAGAAAGCTGGCTACTCAATTACAGTGGGTGGTGGGAAGACTAAAGGATAGCAATTTGTTTAGCAGGTTTTTATGCTGCACATGGTCAAGAGCTTTGGAAATGTCAAGGGAAACAGCACAAATCACTCTAATCCTTTCCATGATATGTGTCCAGTGGTGGGTGATGTAAGCTGAGGTCAGCTGTGCATCTTGAATGGTGAAATATGTACTAGTGGTTGCTGATTAATTTGTGATCCTCTAAGAAGTGGAGGAGCTGATTACTGATGACCTTTTACATTATTATGGAGAGAACAGAGGTGATGGCAATTGATCAATAGTTTGATGGTAGATTTCTATTGGCCTTTTTTGGAATAGAATGGATATGACATTGTTTCCCTGCATTGGGATAAGTACCAGATATGTACAATAGACTGTACAGACGATGCAGCACGGGTGTTATCCCTGGAGCACAATGTTTGAGAACAATTGGAGAGATGCCATTAGAACCAGAATACTTTTTAGTATCCAAGTGACTCAGTAGTTTTCTGATGTCTTTTTGCTGAAAAACTACAAGAAGTACATGGTGCTTGGATTCCAGTATGGCAGGAGCTGATTTCCCTTGGTCATCTATGCAGTAGTTCAAGGAAGAGTGATGCCATGAATTCAGCTTTATTTTTGGGTGAAGTAACAGTGGTGTCATCAGGATGAGAGAGGGGGGTGGAAGTGCAGGGAGCAGAACTTGCATCCATTGGCCTTCGCAAGGGACTAGAAGGCACAGCTTCCATTGGACAGGAAGCAAGTTTTTTTTGCTGTTGGCCTTTATGAAATCAGATTTGGATCTACTGATGACTGATTAGCATATATTGTGTGCTTTGGTATATATGAAGCCAGAGCTCTTGAAGTGAGCCACATGCAGTAAGCTAAATTTTTTCTTCAACTGCTTTGATATACTTTCAGTTGAACCTGGGCTTGAAAAATATGAGGATTATAGGCCAAATGGGAGTGGGATATAGGCATTCATGTCTGAGAATAATTTCTGTGACTCGTTTGCAGTAGGTATTAGGGTCAGATGAGCAGAAACAAGAGTCAGACCAAAGGAAGGAGGAGTCGAAATTCCACAGACTGGGAGTGGTTGGAGGGTGGGGCATTTCCCCTCTCGCATTCTGTGAGAGGGGAAACTAGTACAAGATTGCAGTCAGTTGCTAAGAGAAGAGGAGATATCTGCACATAGCAAAGGGAACTCTAATATCAGGTTTAATGCCACTTTCATTCGTAATCTGATCCATATAGATGATGAATAGGAGTAGAGATAGTGTGCACCCTTGTCTTACACCTGATTTGACATCAAACTATTTTCCTGTACTTCCTTCAATTCTAACTGCCAACTTACAACTTAGACATAGACTATGTATTGCTCTGTATAATGAATGGTGTTGTTTACCCCATATAATTTTAATGTTCTGATAAGCTTTTCTCTGGGCATCTTGTTGTATGCCTTATCCAGATCTATGAAACTCAAGTACAGATTTTTGTTATACAGGTAACCCTTGTATAATGCGGTTTCGATATAACGCAGTCTACAAATTGTAGCATCCCTTTTCAATGCGCTTTCAATATAACGCGGTAACCCTTTTTTTTTTCCCCCATATTTTTCACTGCAGGACTTAAAAATCAAATTTTATATTCGTTAAATTTGTGTCTGCCCGTATCGTGCAAGTAGTTATAAGTATCGAATTTAGTTTTATTGCATCACTGAATAAGGTACTGTACAGAGGCTTTTGCAGTCTGTGTCATTCTCAATAAATAGTGCAATTAGAGACAGATGGAATAAAAATGGCGCTAAGTAATAAATCGCATGTCCCCTCTTACAGAAACTATGCTGTATAGACTTAAGCAAAACCATATGTTGCACTGAAACACGGTATCCAACTAAAAACTATTGTCCAATTTTTCAATTATGAAATAAGTGTTTGTTTTATTGCATTTGAAATTCTTGATGTCATTATGACAGATCACAAAGGCTAACTTAAAATAAAAGACTACCAAGAATTGAAACATGCCATATAATGAATGTGTGGGTTCGACTGCCACCTCAAATGCAAACAAGAAGCCATAAAATTCAACCAAGGGTAGAAACATTTGTGTGATTTGAGCCAGTCAGTACTGAGAAGTTCCATTGGAACGATAAATGACACTCTGTTGTGAATATGTTAAAACTTATAGTGAATGTTGTTATGACAGTTTCAGATGTTATGGAATTCGATTGAAGAGAATTATCATTTCAACTCAACACTTGTCGGTTGTTTTTGTGTTTGGGTTGCACGATCTTTTATTAATACCGCACCAATCATATGCATGTCTTTATAGCAGCTGTCTTGTGTAAAACAAAATTCAGCTTATACATATTGTAACAATTAAAAAAAAAAACTTGAATAATTTATAAGCATATAAAAGGATATCACCTGTAAATTGTTGACATGCCAACAATATTCTCAGACGTGGGTTTACTCTATAAAGTGTTTATTGCTGAAAATTGTCTTCGTTTTCTGCCAGTATAGTGCATTTAAAATCATAAGTGTGTTAATCTCAAACTGAGCAGTTTATTTTCTGGTGAGTTACATACATGTGAGAATTATACAAATGATATCCAAAAGATTTCAAGTGGTGACGACCTCCGGCCACTTAAAGAACATCTACGAAATGTTATTTCTGAAGACAGTGATGATGATTAAAATATGTGCTTTATTTTATTGTGTCTAAAACATTTATGCATTATGTGCAATGAAATTTATGTACAATTTGTAATTTTTATAATTTTATACTACGTATTTGTCTCATAGTTTATGTTTTCTTAACTTACATGAATTACCTGAATTAAATACAAATATTGTTTTTGTTGGATATGTCATTGTTGTTTATATAATTTAGAAAAAAAAAAACGATTTCAGAACCTAACCCTACCTTTTCTATGTGATCTAAGTCTCGTATAACGTGATTTATATAATGCGGCATTTCTATGGAACCTAACATCTGCGTTATACGGTTACCTGTATTCCCAAGATTCCTAAACTATTTGTTCTTCAAGTTTTTCCACTATTTTTCTTAGTCTCCTCTCAAGGATGCCTTCATAAATCTTACATGGAATACTTAGTACTGAAATTTTTCTGTATTCTCAGATTGTTTTATTCCCCTTTTTATACATAAGAACTGTGAGAGCACTACTCATATAATCAAGAATTTGACCTTCAGAATTTTGCAGTATAGCCACAGCAAAACTTTTATACCTCCACATATGAGCATTTCTGGTTGAATATATCGTCTACTCCAGTTGCTTTTCCACATTTCAGGCTTCTGATAGCGTCTTGTACTTCAAGTATTGATATTAATTCCTATTTGCATTGCTCTTGAATATTTTTTATTCAAGAGCAATGCAATAACATCTAGAATATCATTATCTTCACAGTTCATGTCATCTTTATCATTTATAATTCCTTTTACAGAGTTCTCTTGTCTCCATTTCTAAGCTTTTTCAATAGCCTCCAACATTTTGCCACCTTCCTGATTATTTATTGAAGTCTTCTCGTGACTTTTGCTTAGTTACTCTTACACATAGCTTAGCAATCATATATTTTTTCTGTATTATTTAAGGGCATCTCCCAACTTATTTGCAAGGAATTTCCAGTATACTACTTCTTTTCCAAGATTGCATCTTTGTCCTACTACTTTGTCTTAACTACCTGTGTCCAATATGGTGTTCTTATTTTTCTATCCTTGCAGACAACTTCACTAGATGCCTCCCTAGCTGAATCAATCACTTTTCTTCAGAGTTTTCCAGCTAGATTCCAAGGTCTGGTTCTTGTTTTTGAACTCTTTGACTTTTTTTCTTGAATAATGTTTGCATAGCTGAGTTTACAGTTTAACCTGTAAAAGCTGCTCAACTTCAACTTTTTATTTTATTTTAAAAATTTTCTTACATATTGTTCTTTTCAATGCGATATTCATTTTTATCCTACTTAACCCAGCATCAGTAAGGTGGCAGTGTCACAGTTATTTCTTTTTATATCTTTGGTCTGTGGCACCCCACCTTACTAATGCCGGGTTTAAAATTAAGTGATGAATGCTTCCAATTTCAAATTCTTTGTATGTTCATTATTCTGAATCAGCATGAAGATATCACTATCAATAATATCACAGTCAATGAGGGTTTTATTATTTCTCATATGCTCTCCACGTGAACTTGTGCATATCTTTATGCTGGTAGTAATGACTATTTTGTATTCTGAGCAGAAATCCAGCAGATACTTAACATTATTATTAGATTTGCTTTTTTCACCAAAATTTTCCAAAACGTTTCTGTATGTTTGATGGAATCATGATATAAATCATCATATAATAACTATATTATTTATTTACTTATTTGTTTCTCATTTTTTTTTCTTTTCTGATTTCTTAAAGTGGATATTGTTATATGCTTGTCCTTAAGTAGTATAAAAAAATAACACTCGTTCTTCCCATTTTCATTCTATTTTAACATGCATATATAACCCAAATACCTTATACAAAACTCCTTCACTACTAGTGCGGGAATCTGCATCTGAACTAGTTGAAGTCTGGCCACTGTGGTCTCTATCACCTTGCCATCCTGAAGATGATGTCAAATCATCACTATTACCATGGGACTGGGAAGTGTCAGCATCTGATTCTCCATCTGCCTGTCCTGTTTTATAATAATAATAAAAAAAATTAAAATAATACAAATATAATTGAAAGAAATCTACCAAGCAAAAATCTTAAATGAACATCATTAAAAAATTTTAATTTAGTATAATTAATATAATTTCTTCTTGAGTAAATCAATCCAGAGACTGGGTAGCAGTAGCAGTATAATATAACATCCTGTACTGTGCCTTTCTTTTTTTATTTCATCATAGTACTTAGCTCCAATTATTACTGTTAAGTTTTTTATATAAGAAATTCTTGGTCTGCTTATTAGATCCTTTCCTTCCACAGTCCCCTCCATTAGTGACTGCTCTTCTTAAACCATGTTCAAAACTTTTTCATTAATTTTTCTTTCTATCCAACTAATTCTCATCATTCTTCACCAGACCCAAAGTTCAAATGCCTCCAAGTTTCTGGTGCCTTATTAACTTTCTATCTCTCCAATTCACTTTATTTTTTTAAGATTTAAAAGATTGGGTTACAATATCATTCAAGGCTTTCTCCAGGTCAGGAAAAGCAATCAAGTATTTTTATCATCATCAAATTCCTGATATGTACTCTTAGGGGCTTACAGGATACTATCAGAGCACTACATGAAAAAGCTACATCACTACAAACTTCCTATCAACAAGTTTCCTCCAAATGAATCTGTTATCATTTTAAGACTTCAAAATTATCATATCTTATATTTCTCTATTCTCTTTTTACTGTATCAATCCACCTAGATCTGGTCTTCCTTTGGGTCTTTTTCCTGCCACCCTAGCAAAGAACACTTGTTTTGCTAACCTTTCTTCTCTCATTCTACTTGAGATTAGCTTTGCTAACACATTCCTAAATGCTAACAGCAAGATCTTTCTTAATATCCTCATTTTTAATATGATACTGCGATTCATGCCATCTGTTCACTCCCCTAATTTTTCACAGAACTTTCATATCTTTGGTGTCCAGGCTTTGATCAAGTGTTTTATTTCTAACCCAGCTCTCATATCCATAAGTTAAAATTGGTTTTAATGATGTCTTGTACACAGCTAGTTTAGTGTTCTGACTAATTTCTCTATTATTCCACATAAACTTATTCAGTTGACCATACTAGCTTTGCTAATTCTGCTGTCTCTTTCCACATTTAATTTTTGCCTTAAATAGCTAAAAGGTTTTACCTGTTCTATAGGTTCTCCATTCAAGATGAGGTAGATGTTTTCTGTGTTTCTGCTTATTCTCACTGTCTCTGTGTGTGTCTTTTGATTGCTAATTTTCAAACCAAATACTATGTAATAGTTATTTAGTTTGGTCAGGGAATCCTGCAGGTTTGTACTGCATTTATTCAGAAGTATAACATCATCTGCATAAAATAAAGAGCTGAGATTAACATCTCCAATTTTATTGGGTTTAACACCACTTACCTTTATAATCTGATCCATATAGATGATGAATAACAGTGGAGATAACTTACATCCTTGTGTCACACTTGACTTAACATCAAACCATGTTCCTGTATCTCCTTCAATTCTAGCTGCTGACTTACAACTCAAATACAGAATAAGCACTGCTTGATATAATGTCCCATTTACACCATATAACTAGCATTTTGAACAGCTTTTCTTTTGGCACTTTGTCTTATACCACTCTCAGATCTAAAAAACTTAAATACAGATCCTGGTAATATTCCTATGATTTCTCCACTATTTGTCCTAAAAGGAAAAACCTGATTCTAACAGCCTCTGTTTAGCTTGAACACAGCTTGTTCTCCTCCACAATTTTCTTTAGTTGTTTCTCAAGAATACTTGCATAAATCTTACTAGGAACACTCAGTACAGAAATTCCTCTGTAATTCTCATATTCAGTTTTATTTCCCTTGTTTACAGAAAGGATTTATGAAAGCTCTATTCCAATCATCCAGTATTCAAACCAAAGACCAAGCCTACTGAACTGTTTATCGCTAATGTTTTGGAAATGTTTCATTAGCAAATGCAAGAAATGTGAGTTGTGTCAGAAGTGGAAGAATGAAGTGACTGATACCAAGCATTCTGAATTATTTTTCGTTGTTTCAGAAATATTTTTAGCAAATGCTAATGAAACATTTCAAGAAATGTGGTCATACTGCAATGATATAAGCTGGGATTGTAAAAGTGTTGTGGAGAAAGCAGCAGAAGCAGTGAATGATAGTGCACAAAATATGAATGAGAGTTTGAAGGAAGTGGTTAAAAGTAATGATGTGGATGATGATGATGAGATGCCAGTACAGAAAGAGACAGTACATTTAGAGGACAAAATGCAAGCCTGAGCAACTGGAGAAAAGCTTGTGGCAATTTTTTCTCCAGTCCTACAGCAAGAATGGGAAAAGGATAAAAGTGTGAGAAACTGGGAGAAAAGAGAGAGTATTGTATGGAGATTTGATGATAAGAGGTATACTTAATAAAAAAGTGATGAAAGAATGTTTCCAGGTGTGAAGATAAAGGATGTTAGTGAAGTTATAAGTTTGTAGAAGAAATAAGTGAGCAAATTACTTGTTTTGGCAGGTGCAAATGATTTGCAAGTTGAGAAATATGCAATGAAAGAGGATATGAAAGAGTTGTTAGAAGTGAAAATAAAGAGTAAGAATGTAAAGATTGGGAGTCTTCTGCCTTGGTATGATAGGACAGAACTGAAAAGAAGGGTCATGATTGCCAAAGAGTTAATAAGAAGATTGTGTGTAGTGAATTTGATAGATGTAAGGATTTGTATACGATGATGATGCACTGCACTCAAATGGTTTTGGAGTTAGATGCTTGGAGAAAGTGTTGTTCAGTGAGAGTATGGAAGTGCAAAATCAGGAAAACTAGAGATATTAGAAGGGAAGCAATCAAACACATGCCTAGCCACTTCTGGGATAAATTAGTGTGAGTGCACGAGTGCAGAAATAGCTACCCTGGGATAGATAAGTATGAGTGGATTGTGAACAGCTGGGTTTTGAATCTGAATGGACAAGAAATGACATTATATAAGGTTAACTATGAGCCCAAGGGGATGTTGAAATGCATGTACATGAATTCCTGAAGTATCAGAAATAAAAGACGGACTTTTTGGCACTGGTCAGCTCGACTTGGCCCAATAATCATTGCCATCAGTAAGACCTAGTTGTCAGAGAATGATGTAGTTACAGGGACATAATTTAATCGATATTGTATTTTCAGAGAAGACAAGGAAATAGGGCAGAGGAGGTATTATTAATGATAGCTGAAGAATTTTAACTAACATAAATAGAACTTAAGGAAGATTTTAGATCTGATGGAAATGGTTCACTTGAGGCTGCCTGGTGTGAGATAGAAGACAACAGGACAAAATATATTGTTGGTTGCTGCTATAGACCTAGGGATCCAGGGAAATGGTTCACTTGAGGCTGTATGGTGTGAGATAGAAGACAATAGGACAAAATATATTGTTGGTTGCTGCTATAGACCTAGGGATCCAGAAGAAGATGTAGATGACATGCATTAGCAGATTAGCACAATGAGTACAGGCCGAGCAATTGTCGGAAGGAGGAAAGGGTACATGGCAAAATTGAAATGGAATTTATACAGTTACTAAGGGATAATTACCTGAAAAGAGCACATGATGGAAGAGACCAGGTGTTTGAGAGTGTTGGATCTGATAAAAAAAAAAGCATCCATGTGAAATTGCAAGTCATTCTATCAAGTAGTTTGTATTATACAGCTGTCTGAAGCAAAAGTGTTGTCTGTATCCCTTGAAATGGATAAAATTGAGTTGGAAGTTTATTTTTCACTTGGTTAGACTATAATAAATTTAGTTTAATCCTTTATCCAAGTGTAAGCAAACAAAGTTTGCACCTAAAGTAACTTCAGGACTGAGGCAACTTGTAGTAAAGGTGGACCAAACACTCATCACTCCTTATCTCAGTATCTCCCATAATGCAAAGCACATCTCCTTGAGGACATCTATAATGAAATGCATTAAGGGAAGGGACACTAACCGGACTGTCCCACTGACGAGATCTCAATAAAGGTCGAAACCGGTCTGGGTAGTGGCCCTTCCCTTAATGCATAGCATTATACATGTCTGCAAGGAGATGTGCTTTGTTTGTATTATGGGAGATACTAAGACAAGGAGTGATGCGAGCTTGGTCCACCTTTACTACGAGTTGCCTCAGTCCTGAAGACACTTCAGGCGCAAACTTTGTTTGCTTATACGTGGATAAAGGATTAAACTAAATTTATTATAGTCTAACCAAGTGAAAATAAACTTCCAACATCTTTCTCTAAATCCAGAGTAATTTAATAATAAGGTGGTACACTTTTCGGCAACTCGTATAGGTAAATATAACCTCTCCATTGCTTCTGCCTTAGTATCACCACTTCTGGGTCTGGCTCCCACTGACGACACCTCAATAAAGGTCGCAACTGGTCTGGATAGTGGCCCTTCCCTTAATGCATAGCATTAAACATGTCTGCAAGGAGATGTGCTTTGTATTAAGGGAGATACTGAGACAAGGAGTGATGCGAGCTTGGTCCACCTTTACTACAAGTTGCCTCAGTCCTGCAGATACTTCAGGTGCAAACTTTGCTTACACTTGGATAAAGGATTAAACTAAATTTATTATAGTCTAACCAAGTGGAAAATAAACTTCCAACATCTTCCTCTAAATCCAAAGTAATTTAATAATAAGGTGGTACACCTTTTGGCAACTCGTATAGGTAAATATGACCTCTCCATTGCTTCTGCCTAAGTATCACCACTTCTGGGTCTGGCTCCCACTAACGAGACCTCAATAAAGGTCGAAACTGGTCTGGATAGTGGCCCTTCCCTTAATGCATAGCATTATACATGTCTGCAAGGAGATGTGCTTTGCATTATGGAGATACTGAGACAAGGAGTGATGAGAGCTTTGGTCCACCTTTACTACAAGTTGCCTCAGTCCTGAAGATACTTCAGGTGCAAACTTTGTTTGCTTTATACTTGGATAAAGGATTAAACTAAATTTATGATAAAATTGAGTATCGTGTGGTTATAAAATTCTTTATAAAAGAAAGTTTAACAGCAAAAGAAATTCATAAAAGTTTATGGGCACTCTTCTATTTCGTTTTCGACAATTAAGAAATGGGCTGCTGAGTTTAAACGTGGCCGTACCAGCCTTGAAGATGATCCACGTGAAAGATGTCCAAAAGTGTAACAACATCAGAAATCATTGATCAAGTGCACACCCAATATGGTATTGGATGACCGGCAAGTCAAAGTGCATGAAATTGCTGAGACTATAGGCATTTCAAAAGAACGTGTAGGATATATTTTGCATAAAGAATTGCTAATGAGAAAGCTTTGCACAAGATGGGCGCCTGCTTGCTCACATCAGATCAAAAACACACTTGCATGAAAATCTCTGAACAGTGCTTGGAGCATTTTAACATGAATAAAACCGATTTTGTGAGTCACTTTATTACTATGGATGAGACTTGGATTCACCATTACACACCAGAATCTAAACAGCAGTCAAAACAGTAGACAGAAGCCGGTTGTTCAGTGCCAAAAATGACAAAGTCGGTTCCATCAGAAGGAAAGGTCATGGCATCGGTGTTTTGGGATGCTAAAGGCATTTTGTTTATTAATTATCTTGAAAAGGGTAAAACAATAACCGGGGAATATTATTCCGTTCTTTTAACCAGACTAGACGAAAAAATTCGCGAGAAAAGACCCGGTTTGCAGAAGAAAAAAATCATCTTTCATCAGGACAATGCACCTGATCACAAAGGTGTTTTGGTAATGGGAAAATTAAGGGATCTGCACTATAAATTGTTGGAACATTCACCCTATTCCCTAGATTTGGATCCCTCTGACTTCTATCTCTTCCCAAAACTAAAACTCTTCCTCGCTGGTCAGCGTTTTTCTTCGAATCAAGAGGTGATTGCAGCTGTAGAGTGGTATTTTGCTGATCTTACTGAGAACCACTACAAGGACGAGATAATGGCGCTGGAGCATCGCTGGAATAAATGCATTAGTCTTGAGGGAGATTATGTTGAAAAATAAAAATAATTTTGAACTTATGTGTTTTTTCATTGTTAGGCCGAGAACTTTTCAGACCACCCTCGTATCTATAACTGCAATAGCAGCTCTACCTCTGATCAGGTAAAGTGACCATGCAGTCTTTTCCTGGGAGATTACTCAACATGTGGAAATTTCAGTCAAGAAAGGGTTTATGCAAAAATATAAAGGTGTCGATTATGACAAACTTAGAGGCAACTTGAAGCAGTGGTATGGTGTATGAAGTAAGAAACTACATGGAATGAATGTCATTAGCGCACGGGAAGAGGTCAAGGATAGTTTGAGCAAGGCAGTATCAGAGTACATATCTAGGGGTCAGGAGGATAAACCAAGCAGGGATCAATCGGATGAGTAACAATATAAATCATAAGCTGGAGAAGAAAAAAAAAAAGCACTATGGAAAGAATATAAACAAAAAGGTGATCAGCATGGTCATGAGCAATAACAAATACAAGCAAGAAGGATAACTAGTACAGTAAAGAAGGAAAAATCAAACTTTGAGAGAAAATTAGCTAAGTAGGCCATAGTAAATCCAAGAGGGTTTTGCTATGTAACATGTAAGAGAAATAATAATTATTATGGAAAGATTACTTATACTCAGTAATGTTGGTAGTAAAGTGAGAGAAGCAGAATTAATAGTTCAGTTACTTATTGATTATTTTGCAAGGATATATCATCCAGGTGGTGCCTTTGCAGTTACTGATGTAAGAATTTAAGCAAATGAACTGGAGGCACTCAGTATATTGAAAAATATCAATGCGAATACAGCAATGGGTATGTCAGCTCACATGCTACAAGAATGTGCAAGCGAACTAGTAGTACATCTGATGAAGTGCATCTGACTTTAATCCAAGTCTCATATCAGACAAGGTTCCAAGGGAGTGGAAAGAGGGTAAGATAATTACATAATTGTGACTCCAAAAAGGAAGTAGCAAATTACACACCAATTAGTATCTCAGGAATGGTAGAATGCTTCCTATGCAGATAGACTGGAGGTATGTGGGTTGCAGTGCTTAGTTGATGGGCAGAGGAAAGAGAAGACATGATAGAAATGATGAGTCTTTTGACTCCATGGAGTACCTGTATAAATAATAATAGCTATGCAGTGTAGCTGCTGTCAAACTGTTATGCCTCCATATCTGAGCATTACTAGTCAAATATCTACTTCAGCTGCCTTTCTACATTTAAGGTTTTTGATAGTTTTTTCTACTTCAAGTACTGATAAGTATTCCTGATCGTATTCCTATTGAAGTGTTTTCTATCACAGTGCTGTCATTGCTTGTTTCATTTAGCAGTTACTCCAGACATCTAGAATGTTTTTACATCACCTTTATCATCTCTGATTCCTTTTACAGTACTCTTTTTCTAAGCGTCTTGAATGCCCTTCAGAATATTTTGCCATCTTCCTGATATTTATTTTCTATGTTCTTATCAAAGGCTTCCTATAAATTGTTTAGCTCGTTTTTATGTGGTGCTTCACTTTCTTACATTTTTCTCTGTATTTTCTGAGAATACCAGCTGACTTATTTGCCAGGAACTTTTGATCCACTTTCTTCTTTTCCTTGACACTTCTTTAACTTTCTGAGTCCACCATGGAGTTCCAATTTTTCTATCCTTGCAGGCAACTTTACCACTGCCTCTCTGGCCAACTCAATGTTTTCTTCATGGTTTACTGCTGAGTCTCCAAGGTTTGGTTCTTGTTTTCAATCTGTGTATTTTTTTTTTAAATGATGTTTGTATATTTGAGTCTGCCATTCAACTCTGGATGCTGCTCAACTTTGATTTGCTGTAAAACTTTCTTACACACCCTTCTTTTCAATATGAAATTCAGTTTTATCATGCTCAATACTAAAGGGTGATCACTTAAATTTCAAATCCTCTATATACTCTTTTGTCTCCTGAACCAATGGGAAACACCACTATCAACAATAGCATATTCAGTCAGACTTTTCTTATTTCTTGCATCTTTCCTCCATGTGAAGTTGTGCAAATTTTTATGTTGGAACATGGTAATAGTAATGACTAGTCCATGCCCTGAACAGAAATCCAGCAGGCACTTACCATTATTATTAGCTTTGCTCTTTTCTTCAAATTTTCCTAAAATATTTCTATATAGCTGCTAATCATTTCCTACTCTGCTGTTTAGATCTCCAACAAGGACAAACTTTTCCTTTTTCATTGTCAGCGTTGTTCATTGTTAAGAGTTGTTCATAATAACTACTATGAACAACTCTTATTTATTATTTTCTGGACAAATCTCAAATCTGCCTGACTTGACAAAGAAGAGAGCAATTAATTTTATTAATGGATCTCTCATGAATTCTACTCCATTATCTTTCACACAGATGTTCCCAATTCCTGCTGTTTCCATTTTCCAAAAATATTTCCTTAATCACTGTTCATCTCCATTAATTAATTTGGAAACATTCCTCTCAATCAGTTAACACATTGGCAGCAGCTATTCAACACTCCTTCAAAGTTCAACTCCAAACTCAGAGAACAAAATTTTCTTCCTCTACATTCATTCCTCTACTTCTAATGATCTCCTGGAATAGTCATTCCTGTTATACATTTCCAGAAGAGTACAATGTATGGCTCTTAAAGCTCAATAATAATAATAACAAGTTTCTACTTTCTCCTTAACTTTTTTTGCTATCCACATAATAACAGACAACAGCTGAACAACGTATTTTTTCCTACTCTAATGTTCTTATCATTATTATAGTAAATTTTAATGGATAAAAAGGGAGAAAATTAAAGTTTATTAAAAAGTCAACAGCTTATATTTCACTAACATCATAACACAAGCAACTGAAGCAGTTCACGCACACCAAATTACCTAACAGTAAAGCTGCCTTGAACATGAATATTCACGATTTTAACTAGTATCTTTTTTTCCTCCTCCATTAGCCAAGCTGGAAGAGAAGCATAGGCACTTGCTAAAAGTAAAGATTTAAAACAAATCAATCAGTTCCCGACCAGGATCCTTGAAAATCCTCTCCATTCGTCTGGCTTTTCTTAGCCAGCTTTCCTTCCAGGTACATGCTTGAGGTGACTGCTTATCATGATAATTCAGATTGCAATCTAATCCAAGATTCATCTAAAGAACATCCTTCCCTCAACCATTCACAAACCGTGTGTAGTTTAGCACTACAACAATGACAAGTGGGAAGGTCTCTGTGACTTTTACTTCTTTATTCAGTGGTCAGACTACTGTTTCCAATCTCCAAATCCAAATATTTCTTGCAATCTTGTTACAGAGATTATTCATGATGTCCCACCCTATAGTTGGAAAACCAAAAGTCATGGTTTTCCAACTATAATCTTTAGATGATGTGTCAGGCCAGTCCAAGAAAAAGAAACAGCTTATTATAAATGGCTTCAGACAAAAACATGCTTCATGCACAGCCTACAATGAAGCTATAATAATTGCAAACATAAAAAGAACTAAGTCTAAACTTGCTGCCTGTCCAATGGCAGTTATACCTTCTAGTCCCTTTTTTAGGACCAGAAGCTGTTGGCCATACCTTTGTTCTGTATGTGCTTTTACCTCTTCATCACTCAAATGGTAGCACTTCAACATCATCTAAAGATAGGGCTAATTTACTGGCATCATTCTTCTCATCCAACTCCTACACTGATAAAGGAAAATCGCATCCTTCTTTACCTCAAACACAGCATCGCACATACCTTTTGTAGTCTTATGTCAGAAGAATCTTAAAAACCCTGGATATCTAAAAGGCCTTGGGTCCTGATAGAATCCCACTATGTGTGCTTAAGATATATGTTCCTGAACTAACGCTTGTTCTTTATCATCTATACCCTATATCAGGGGGGGGGGGTGTTCAACCCGTCGATCGCAGAGCAATTTTTGGTCGATCTTTTGTTTATTCCTCCTTACTTACAAATTTAATTAAAACTGAAAACATAATATTTTATTTATCATTATTTTGTATTATTTTTAATTCACTTTAAGTGTATTGCTATTGTTTATTTATTTTTCGTTAAAACTGTCAAATCAGTAATTTTCTTATAAGTCTGGGTAAATGAATTAATTTGAATCAGTGGAAGTCAAACAGCGAGCCGAGTGAATACAATTATAAGCAAAGTGTAAAAACTCGATTGTAGTTTAAATATTCCAAAGCACATCACATTGATTTTTTACTTAGGTTAAGTCCCATGTGAATATCGTAAAAAAATAAACTTTGTTTGTCTCGGTATAGTTTGTATTAGATGTTTTTGTAAATAGCTCTTTTGAAGCTAACCGTATATACTGCTTTAATAAGAATATGTCAGAGTGTTAAAAACAAAGGCAATGTTTTTGTCGCCAAAGCTGTACATGGCTGCATTAGAAAGATTGTTATTGAAACTTGTATGTATGAGAAAGGTTTGCAGGCTCTAAGTGTAAACATCTCCGAAGTCAGTCAGAAAGAGTTCAAACAACTTTCCGATGGCCTGCAACTTACAATCAAAAGAAAGCGGAGGAGAACAAATGGCATGCCGAACTTGAAACTTAAGATGAAAGACTTATACCGATTCTTTGGGGGGTTGCTAAACTTCATGCGAGGTCTCAGAGGAGGCCTAATAAAAATGGACTGAAGCAAGCAGAAGGGATCCCGGTTCCAGAATTGCTGTCAGAGAGGAGGACGCCCACTCCAGAGTGACTGTCAGAGAGACTGATCGGAACCACGTTGCTTGAGAGAGGAGTTTCCTGCTTCCAGAAAGGAGCTTCTCGGTTCAAGACGTCACTAGAGAGAGAGAGACCACTTCTAGGCCACAGACAAGGTTTCAAATTGCCAGAGAAAAGTTTCCAGGCCAGGTTAATGTCAGACATTCACCGGTGTGTTGCGTTTTCATTAAAATGTGATGAATCAAACGACTTCACTGATATTGCTCAGTTAATGGTATTTATTTGCATGGTATTTCAAGATTATTCAAGTAAAGAAGAACTTTTGAAAATTATACCATTATTGGGAAGGACTAGGGGAGAAGACATTTTTTCGTCATTTGATAAATTTGTGAAACAACACAAATTTCCGCTTTTTAAACTTGTGTCTATTACTACTGATGGTGCTCCTGCAATGATAGGTAATAAATCAGGCTTCATTTCATTATGCAAAACGGATGACAAATATCTAGATTTTTTAATGTACCACTGTATTATTCACCAACAAGTACTGTGTAGTAAAAGATTAAATACAAAAGATGTTTTGGATATTACATTTAAAATTGTAAATTCTGTTCGAGGAAAAAGCCCTGCAACGGCAGTTATTTAAATTACAGGCAGATGATGATAGGGAACTTCTGCTGTACAATAATGTTCGCTGGCTCAGCAGAAGTCAATTTTTAGAAAGATTTCTTGTATTAATTAACAATATAAAAAATTTTCTTGATGAAAAAAAGGAGATATTTATCCACAATTGAGTGATAAAAGATGGTTGTTACACATAATTTTTAGTAGATTTCTGTATGAAATTAAGCAATTTAAATTTAGAGTTACAAGGTAGAGATAAAAATTTAATTGATATGTTAAGTTCAATAAAAACTTTCCAACAATACTTACTTTTATTAAAGAAAAATATAAATGACCGCGAATTTAGATATCTCCCATATTTATTAAAATTTTTTGAACAAAATCAAGAAATCTTCGCTATGATTTAAAAGAATTTATTCGTGAAATAGAATTAGTTGAGGAAGAAATAAATTCAAGATTTAAAGATTTTAATAAAACTGAAATGATTGTATCTTTTATCAATAATCCATTTCAAGAAAACTTGAACATCACAGAAATTTCAAATAAAATTAGTGGGCTGTTTGATATAAACCAAGCTGAAGTAGAACTTGGGATAATAAACATTCAGAATAATTTACATTTAAAATCAATAAACAATGAAATCATTTGGAAGTATGCACATGAAAAATTCCCAATATTAACTGATATTGCACGAAAAATTCTGTCGTGTTTCGGATCGACATACTTGTCAGAATCTGCTTTTTCAAATATGACCGTCATAAAAAATCAATTACGAAACCAAATTACAAATGATCATTTGGATGATTGTCTGCGATTGGTCACTTTTTCATATCAACTTGACTATGAAAATATTGCGAGGTCCAAACAATGCCAAATTTCACATTGACTTTTTTTTTTTTTTAATCAACCAGCATTTCCTGTAACTTGTGAGTTTGTAATCAATCTGTTGTTTTTTCTAACTTTGGTTTTCGAAAATAGAGAAATAAATATTTTATTCCACTATATATATTTTTTTTTTTTTGTTGTATTAAAATAATTAAAAGCGATAAATAAATTTTTAAATACACAAATAAAGTTTTTAGTTGTGTATTTTTTTTTAGTTGTTTATTTTTGCGTAATCAGATATCAGGTTGGGGGAACGTGATCTATATAAGAGAGTAGATCGCCAAATAAATTTTTATTTGGCGATCTACTCTATAGAAAAGTAGCTCGCGTAGTAAAAAAGATTGAACACCACTGCTTACCCTATATTATACTCAGCTGGAATCCATCCTACAGCATAGAAGCAAATGCCCTCATACAGCTGGTTCCATAAAAGGTAATAAATGTCTACCAACCAATTATTGACCTATTGCTCTCACTTCATTGTTGTCCAAAGCAACAGAGAAGGTCATGAACAGTCAACTTCTGTCCAACCTCACCCAACCTCTAAATGCATGCATCAAAAAGTTTGCAGATGCTTGGACTTTAATGTTCACCTAACATTTCAAAAGCATTTCATTGTAGCAGTAAGGGCTTCTCAGCAAACTGTCATTTTATGGTCTACCTTCCTCCCTTTGTAAATGGATCGCCAATTTAGCCTAAGGTCGATAACTAACTACATGTGGTATTCCTCATAATTCTGTTAATTCACCCAGCCTCTTTTTTTTTACATATGTAAATAACCTGATGTCAATGACCTCAAACCCTATTCACAGTTTTGCTGATGTTAGCACTTTCTATTCATCCTATTCATATAACAAATATTGCCTTGCTCAAACAGCTCAAGCTTTAAGATCTTAAACATACTTCCACACCATCTATCATTGAGATGACAATGACTTAGTCACCTTCAATGCTTCTGAAGCACAGTTTGGCCTGTTTTCTTGTAAAGACCTTAGTTCTTACTTCCTTTTGGTGCTCAACATGACAGACAGATCACACTCCTTAGACTAACTCTTACTCCTAGTCTTTCTTGGCATAATTAAATCACTTCTACAGCATCTTCAGCTTCCAGAAAAGTTGGCATTCTTCTTCGCTCAAGACATTTAATTCTCTTCTGTCCACTGTAGCAAGTCCTCTGGAATGGTGCTCCACATTTTTCGTGTGCACCCAAGACCTCTCTAAATATTCCTGGGCCTGATCAGACGGACCAGCCACCACCTCACCCTGCTATCTATGCTGGTGACTTTAACTCTCATCATGCCATGTGGGGCTATTCCTCTAACAACTGGGAATGTGATAATCTAGTCAACTGGATGGATACATATAACTTGTATTTGATTTATGATGCCAAGCAGGAGGGCACTCTCCCCTCAGCCAGATGGAACAGAACCTACACCCCCAGATCTGTGCATAGTCACTAAAGACCCTGAAGACCACCCTCTGCCAACAACCAGAACCATCCTAAACAGATTCCCTAATAGTCAGCATTGTCCTACATTAATAGAGACAGGCACACCACAGTCATCAGTGGAATACCAATCGTTAGATGAAACCTTCGCAGGTCCAACTGGAATGCATTTCAGAAACAAATCGAGCAAACCATCAGAGTAATTCCACCCACTCCTAATTGCTATCCTCAATTAGTTAAACTAATCAAAACTGCAGCCAAAGCATCTATTCCTAGAAGCTACAGAAAACAATATATCCCATGCTGGAGTAGAGAAACTGAAGAACTTTTAGCCACACACGAGGAAACTGAAGACCCAACTGTTGCTAAGCAACCCTGGATAAAAACAGAAAGGAAAGATAGATCTCAACCATCCATGAACTCTATTTTGCCACATCTAGTTGGAAAAGCTGGTAACTTCTGAGAAAATTAGGTGGGGCAGAACCAACAACAAACAAAACAACAGAGATAACTCCTGATCAAATGACTAATCATTTACTGAAAACCTCCAAGATACATCCCAGCTCTATCAGAAAAATTGCTGTGCAATCTTCCATCAGATAAATCCTGAAGAGAGGACCCGAGCTTCCCGAACTTGTACACCCAGTATCTCGGGAAGAGGTACAGGTAGCCTTAAAACTTACCAAGAATGGTAAAACTGCAGGTGTAGATGGTATCCTCCCTGAGTTTCTAAAACATCTTGGTCAACAAGGCTAAACATGGCTGGCCGCCCTTTTCTCAGAAATTATCATGTCTGATAAACTACCAAATCTGTGGCGGGAAGCCAAAATAATTGCCGTGCCCAAACCAGGGAAAGATCCAAATGATGTGAAAAATCTACGACCTATCTTCTTGCTTTGCTCCACCTTTAAGCTCTTTGAAAGAATTCTCCATAAAAGAATTTCACCACTCATCGAAAGAGCACTCCCGATCGAACAAGCTGGCTTCAGGCCAGGAAGAAGTTGCTATGACCAGGTCGTGGCCCTGACAACACAGATCGAAGCAGGCTTCCAGAAGAAACTGAAATCTGGAGCCACTTTCATTGACCTAACATGAGCTTATGATACATATATATAGGGCCTCCTCCTATAGCTAGGTAATATAATAAGATGTAAAAAAACTTTCCAGCTTTTTGAATCCATTCTCTCCAACACAGAAAGATCCGGGTCCATATTGGCAGAAAAAAAAGCAGGCCCAGATTTCTCCACAATGGTCTCCCACAGGGTTCTGTTATCCCCTTTACTTTTTAACATCTACGTGTACGATCTAGCACATACCAGCTCAAGCAAGCATATGTACACTGATGACCTAACAATCCTACAGCAATCTACCTCCTTTACCAACCTGGAATCAACCTTGAACACAGACCTGAACATCCTGGAAGAGTACTTCAAGAAGTGGTACTTGAAGCCAAATCCAACAAAAACTGTGTCTACAGTTTTTCACCTGAATAATGCTGAGGCGAATCAACACTTCAACATTTCTTTCTGTGGAAAAATGATACAACATGAGCCTCACCCGAAATACCTTGGAGTGAGCCTGGACAGAAGCCTAACCTATAAAAGGCACATCACCAACCTACACAATAAAATTAAAACAAGAAATATTATTTCAAGACTTGCTGGAACACCCTGGGGTTGTGGTGCAGAAGTCCTAAGGTCGTCTGCACTATCCCTCGCATTCTCTGCAGCAGAATATTGTGCCCCTGTCTGGGGAAAGAAGTGCACACACAAACATTATAGACACCCAGCTAAACTTTATCATGCGCATAATTAGTGGGACAGTGAGAAGCACCCCCTCTCTCCTGGCTGCCTGTCCTATCTAATATTGCTCCACCAAACATACGGAGAAGACATGTCTCAATTAAAGAATTTAATAAAGCAATGAGCAACCCTCTCCTGCCCCTACACCAGACTCTCATAAATCCACCACGTCTTCACCTAAAATCTAGAAAGCCTCTCTGGTCCATGGATGAACTCTCTTCAGCTACCCTGCCATCAACATCTGACATGTGGAGATATTTCTGGTCAAACAATCTCCCAACAAATGGCTTCCTGGTAGAAGATCCCTGTGCTCTGCAGCCTGGTTTTGCACTTCCTAGGAAGATTTGGTCATCAATCAACAGGATCAGAACTAATCAGGACAGATGTGGCTACCTACTAAATAAATAGAGGCTGTTAGATCACCCTTAATGTGATCGTTCCCCCGTGACTCAGACAATTACTCATATTGTGTACGACTGCCCAAGGCTCCAATTTCAGGGTGGTGGCTACAGGACTTTACAACAAGGTGACAGATAAGGCCTTGGATTGGCTTTCCAGACTGGACATTGACCTGTAGTTGTAATTGTGCCTATTATGTAATGAACTTTTACATGTTAAGTTTTTCATCATTTGTTTCTGGACATTGTGATTATACATTTCATGCCAGTTTCACAAAGCCATATGAGTAAATAAATAAATGGATTGATGACTCCTCTCTCACAGACTCTTTTCAGCCTCTGTCTCATAGATTTTCTGTATTGTGTTTCTTCTATAGATATTTCTCTAGATGTTGCTTCTGAATTGGCATTCATTATGCTCACTGTCCCATTTCTGCTATACTTACAGGATTACAAGCAGCAGCTGTTCAATATGCTTTTACAGTTGCAGACTTACTAATCACAGTTGTCTTTTATTATATGTACTTTGGCTACATGGAACAGCTTTCTCATTAAGTATTCCAGAAGGACTACAATCTCCAACTCTTTAAAGCAATATCAACAGATTACTTTGTTCTTGACTCAGCACATGCATGGTATTTAGAGACCCAGCCTCTTGTGTGTGGGAGTGATATAAAATGATGTTTTTAAATTAAAAATTAACACACAAAATAAAATCAATTATATAATCATGTATAAAAAAGTGGCATGTCTTCTTCTAAAATAAATAAAAAATAAATAAAAAATTGCAGCAGAAATATATTAAGGACAACAATTTTAAATGTTTATTTTATTATTTCCAAACGTGAGAGATTAATATGGAATCCGTCTTGTTAAGATTTGATGCAGAAAGAGATCACGATTCTTTGAATAATCTCACATATTGAAAAGTGCGATGAAGACGTATCATATCCTGTCATGACTGAATGATCGGATTTATGGCTGAAGTATCCTTAGGTTATGAGACCAATGTATTACATAAGTTAAACTGAGTATACTTAATAGCCGGTATGCCTGTTTTGAAGGATGAAAAAACCTTGTCAGTTGTATATTAGACAGGGGAGAAAAAAAAAAAGAAAACGTGAGCTTTTGAACCGGAAGGTGATCATTTTTTTTTTAAATTTTTTTTTTTAAGGACAAGCTTTTTCAGAAATATTTGTAACATATATGGAAGAGATGCTTGGTTCTGAAATTCATATCAGAGAATCATTTAGAAATAAGTGTTTCATATTTTACTTAATAGTAGATATTTTATATCCTAATCAGAATATGATCCTATATGATCGATTCATATAGGATCATATTCACGTGTTAATGTATTTTCATAAGAGTAAACATGAAGGGCTTAATAATATCAAACTTCAGGAATAAGAGAAGTCTATACAAATATACACTGGCATCCAAATGCTAAGGATGAACTACATTTTTACCTATATATGAAAAAACCCCCCCTCCTCTTTCAGAGTAAGGTCGTTTGTTTCCGGAGGGAAATTTTGAGCAGTAATGATTCCCTATTTGCTCCAAATGTGTTATGGGGAGCATGCTGGCCAGCCAATTTGATTAAAATCCTCAATCTCCAGAAGTATCTGTACTGCTTATGTATGATGTGGTGTGGTGTGTTTTTATGGATATTCATCCATAGAAATGAATTCTTCACCTATAGCACCATGGAACAATTAAACATGACATTACAGAACTTCGTTGCAATATCGTTCACCAGTCATAGTCCCGTTTTCCAGCATTGGTATCTTAGTGCATGCATTAAGCATAATACCTCCCCCACACCATGAACCCAGCATCACTGTATCTATCCCTTTCAAAAACATTCTCGCAATGATAAGCAGTGCCACTTTCACATCACATCAAGTGTCATCTAGAATCAGAGGAAAGACTAAAATGACTCTTATCTGCATTAGGCAATTGATCTTGTTCAATTTTTATGGATACAACACTACTGAAAACATGTTCTATGATGAGCTGTGGATAAAGAGACACAGACTACAAGTCTTTGAGCATATAGGCCTATTTGCAGGAGACATCTTTCAACAATTTGTTGAGATATCTGTGTACTTGTGCTTGAATGGAGATGACTTATACGCTGATCTGCTGTTGTGCATCGATTACGTTTTGTTGTTATAACTAAAAATCTAATCTGTCTTTATGCAACCTCTTAGCAAATGTACGGAACACATTCCACTGGTTTGAAATGTTACCCAGAGCCTGGATAAAATGCTATGTGAGATTCCAAACTCTCTGACAATATCAGTAATTCGACAGCCTGCTTCAAGATTCCCAATAATTCATCCCTGCATGAAATCATCTAGATGATGTCTTTGAGAATTACAAGACATCCAAGTTTATAACTTTATTCCTTCACATAAAGAGCTCCCTTCTTCAAACAGAATTCACTTGGTTCAGCCTTTTGCCTTTTATCCTGCTGAGTGCTACCACATGGCTCCTTTGCATGAGATTTGAAATTTTGAATGTGTCCCTGCTTTCTACTCAAAACTGTCAGTTATATAAATTGCCACAAACTGATTCATCTGAACTTTTGGTTGTAATCTTCAGAAATAGTGTTCGTCTTTAGGTTTTGGACACCAGTGTATATCTGTCAGGTTTTTTTAAGTCTGCTGATGAGTCTAAAAAAACTATATACTAGGGTCACTTGCATTGGCTAACGCTAGTGTCGCCGATACTTTATAGTTTTCTATATTGGCATGAAACTCTCTGATTCCAATCTTTGAGTTTCTTATTCAGTTTTAAAACAATGTGGGATTTAATATCCCCTTAATTTAAATAATGTTTATATCGTCGAAATGAAGCTTATTAGCTCTTTATATTTAAGTAACTTAATGGTCGCACCTGTTTGGAAACTCGTACAGCTGAGCATATAAATTCTTTTCGCTATACACTTTGGTATCAATTTGGTCTAGCTACTCACTGATGAAGCCTCAAAAAAGGCTGAAACCGGTCTAGGTAGTGACCTCCCACCATAATGTAATAACAGCATATATTTCCTAGGAAATGTGTTTTTGCATTATGGAAAATACCTAAGAATAGCGATCAGAACTTTACCACCTCTGCTACGAGTTGTCCGGTATTGTACTACGTACCAGGGTCACTTGCATTGGCTAAATGCTAGTGTCGCCGATACTTTATAGTTTTCTATATCGGCATGAAACTCTCTGATTCTAATCTCTGAGTTTCTTATTCGGTTTTAAAACAATGTGGGATTTAATATCCCCTTAATTTAAATAAAAGATATGGAAGTGTTTTTTTTTTTTTTTTTTTTGGAATAGATTGTTGTTTTTCTTATGCTTCTTGCTGTTTTTTTATGTGAGTTTTTTTTTTTTTTTTCTCCTAGAGTGATGCTGTATTTATTTGTGATGGAGAACAATGTATTAAAGAATAGGGAAATGTATTCCAGAAATAAAAGACTCAATGATATGGAGATAAGAAGATGGGAGTGGGAGATCACCACCCAGTCTGTTGAAGGACACTGTTGAGACCACTGTGTATGTGGTCTCAATAGTGTCCTTCCACTACTACACTCAGATTCTCTGATTCTAGAACAATCTAGCAGAGTAATTAGCAAGATTACCTGTAAGTAGAACAATCTCCTTTGAAGCATGTTTGGTCACATGTAGCTACTGAAAAAAAACCTGTTCTGGATACTCTAGCAACAGCCACTTCAGGACTCCAGCAAGGCAAGAGATTTCACTTGGTAATGACAGCCATCAGCCACCTAGTAGCAGAATAAGCTTTGCAATTTCTACTCTTTTTATCCATGGTCTAATTAGTACTGTTTCTACTTTCCTGATTCAAATGCCTACTCTAACTGAATAACTGAAATTCCTGCTGGAATGGAGGCCTCCACCTTCCAGTCCAGTCAAAATTCCTACCCACTATTCAAGCCTTAGTTTTCCAAAAAATGTGTCAATGCGGTTCAAACAAAGAAACTCAGCACATTTTAAAAGGCTTAAAACAAAACCTACAGCTTCACACTCACCTAAAATTACAGTCAAATAAATAAATTAATTAAAGAAATTAAAGAAATCCAAATTCAACAGTGAAAGGTGCAAAAACTTGCATCCATCTGAAATGGCAATCATGTACTGTGGCTACTGGGTGAAATATCTTTAGGTTACAATTCATTTCTGTTCTACTATAAACAGTAATTCCCAAAGATAATGCTCTGCCTCATTGCAAAATTCTTCTCCTCCATTACCTGCATAGACAACCAAGACAAATACTTTGTCGTATGCCTTCTCTGGTCTTTCAAGAGAAAGACCTCAGAAAATTCCTAAACTGCTTAGATACCAGCAAGTCATTTGGTCCTGATAGTAGCATCTGCCAAATTTCACTGAAAATTTATATACCAGAACAAACAACCATCCTATATATGACTATACA
Source organism: Typopeltis vanoorti (assembly GCF_054136105.1). NCBI lineage: Eukaryota > Metazoa > Arthropoda > Arachnida > Uropygi > Thelyphonidae > Typopeltis > Typopeltis vanoorti. Next base: position 71,383,722 of record NC_143555.1, read on the forward strand.
ATCTTTCAGACTCAGTTGTCATATATACACCCTATAGCAAGGAGTTAAGCCTATATCCAGCCTAATTAACAATATGAAGATAGTCACAAACTACTGTCCCACTTTATTCACTTCATTTGTGAGTGAACACAAATCCAAGCCTAGATTTATGTGCTGCTGAGTACACTGGGAAGAGTACTACAATTATTATTTTGCACGATATTTTAAACACCACTTTATGGGATTTTTAAGATATTATGCATGAATACCAAAGACAGAATGATATTAGCTCCAATTCAGACATGGAAATGGAAGAAAGTAGACAGGACTCAGGTTATTACAATCATCTTCTCACACAGATGTTCAGCCATGAACAAGGCAGTTAAAGACAAGAGCACTTGCAACAGGTGAACAAACATATCTGGGATAGAATTTTTCGACAGAGAAATTAAAGCATGCACAAGTTATTTTCACTTTTTCCGTTCCCAACTATGCTCTTCCTGATCACATGTAGCAAATCCTTCTTTTATTATTATTATTATGTAACACATCCAGGGAGTCCAAGGACTCATCGAGGGAGGGTACCTACTCTAGAATTCTCTGTCTCCAACACACAGTCCACCAACTACACCAATGCCATCTACCACCACCACCATCACAATCACAAACATCCATGCCCACAGCGGGATTCAAACTCGTGATATATGCGTATCTGCATATATCGTATCTGCGATATATGCGACAATAGCGTATCTGCACTCCAGCCAAAAGGCTGGAGTGCAGATACGCTATTTTTTTAGTACATCTGTGCTATGCATGAAGCTACCAGTCTGTGTTCAGTTATTTATCTACAATGTCATTAAATTAAGAAAAAGAAGTTGTGAAAGGCCAATCTTGAGAGAGAGGATGGCAGGGTAGGAATCATAGTGATATTCAGAAATACTCAGCTCTTTGTGTGCCCTACACATTACATGATGAATGGGAACCCAAGCCATAACTATATAAATAACAACCCTATGGATTTAATACTTAGGTAATATTCTTTATTTAAAACAAAATTTTCATTCTAGTGTCAAGGGCAGACATCTTCATTATGACTTTCAAATTAAACAAGTAGAAGAGAAAACCAGAAGACTCAACAGGAAAAATGCAGGAACTAAATAAATTAAATTAAAAACAATACTGCCTACAAACCACAACTATACTTACAGAATGTGTGGAGATATACTATTTCACATAACAGGGATAATTTCAGTATGTCATTTCTGTTCAGATTTGGATGGTGAAGCAAGGTTTTACAAATGGATATAGATGCTGCGTGGGTATTGATAAAAGCTATTTAACAGCAGCAATGTGTGAGTGTATTCCAAAGGTGAAAAGGTTGAACAAGATAAGGAGTAAAATAGATGAATGAAGAGAATAAACATGAAATATGGAAGACGAGGGCGTGGATGCAACACAAAGTGCAGAAAGAGTACAAAGAGCAAGCCAGGAAGGTAAGTTGATTGGCAAAGGCAGCAAAAGTGGAGTATGGAAAGAAATTAGCCAATCAAGCTAAGAAAAATCCTAGTGAGATCTTTCATTATGTGCATGCAGAAGGAAATATGACTGCGGGAGGATGATGTTAGCTGATGACATGGTAGATTGATAACCAATGCAGAGGATATAGTTGAATTAATAAATGATCAGTTTATTTCATCCTCGTGAAGGCAACATCAGGAAAAGCTGGAGTGTAGAATGTATGGCGGAAGAAGGCCTGATGGTGAATAAGCAAGATATGTAGTGATACACTGTCAAATTCTATTGCCTTATTAACATCAAATTTACTTAATTCCTCATATACTTCCTGCACATTTGCCATGAGTTCCCTCCTCCATAAGGTAAGTAGACTGCTGAAACATGACCTCTTCCTAACAAAGCCATGCTGACCATAATAAAGAATACTGCTATTATCAACCCATTACTGAATCCTAGTTCTCACCAACTTCTCTAATACCATAACACAACTTCAGACACCAGACACACAGACTGGGCTATAATTTGTAGCCTTAGTCTTATCCACCATTCTTTGTAAAGTGGAATAATTTTTCCCACCTTCAACTGTTTGGGGACATGCCCTGTGGCACCACTGTTTATAAGTATTGCAACAGGGAAAGTCCCGAAGGAATGGAAGGTGGCAAAAAATTATTCACTTCACAAAGGGGAAGGGGGGGGGAAATAAGACTAAGGCTACAAATTATAGGCCAATCTGTGTGTCTGGGATTGTTGTTAAGATATTAGACAAGTTGGTGAGAACTAGGATTCAGTAATGGCTGATAATCGCAGTATTCTTTATTATGGTCAGCATGGATTTGTTAGGGGGAGGCATGTTGCAGCAATCTGCTTACCTATAACAACAAGGTGACAAATTCACTCAATAAAGGAGATGCATATAGGGTGATGTACTTGGAGTTTTCAAAAGCCTTTGATAGACCACCACATTACAAGCTAATAGCTAAAATGAAACAGATGAGATTAGATAACAGACTAGTAAGTTGGATAGCTGCTGGACAGGTAACAGCAGGTTGCATATGGAGGAGTAGTATTTCAAAAGGGGAAGATCACTAGTGGAGTACCACAGGGATCTGTTTTGGGAACATTATTGTTTAACTCGTATGATTAATGGCATTGCGACCAGCTTAACTGTAAAGGTGCAGCTGTTTGTCGATGATGCAAAGTTGGGAAGGGCTACGAGAAGTAGAGCAGATTTTGTGACCTTGCAGGAGGATCTCAATAGACTATGCAAGTGGGAAAATGATTGGAGCTTTTAGTTTAATTTTGCAAAGTCTTGAAATTTGGTAGGCAAGGTTGGGATGCAGAGTATACAATTACTGGAGAAAATTTAAAGGAAGTGGAGGAGATGAGAGATCTGAGAGTGATGATCAACAGACTTGAAGTTTAAGGATCACATTGTTAAAACTGTAAGAACATCACAATGGATTATAGCAATAATGAGGATGACACTGACATGCAGAAGCAAAGAGGTCATTGTACCCTTGTATAATGCTTTGATCAGGCCACATATGGGCTACTGTGCACAGATATGGTCACCTGGTTTTCAGGGGGATGAGGATGTAAGGGAGAAGGTCCGGAGAAGGTTTTTAACTCAGTGTCAGGTCTATGGAATATCAGATATGAGGAGAGATTGAGGGAACGCAACTTCCAGAGCCCTGTGTAAATAGAAGAAGAGGGGATATGATTGAGACATATAAGTTGGTGAGGGATTGTTATCAGATTAATATTGAGAAGATATTTCATAGAGTAGAGGTGGCAAGGGTAGAACTAGAAGCTGTATAAGGAGGGTGTGAGAAGAAGGAGGTTCTTTGCATGGGGAGTGATTGGTGAGTGGAATGCATTGCTTGAAAGTGTGGTGAATGATTTAAGGCATGGTTCGATGATCTTCTTGCATGAGAGAGAGAGAGAGAGAGTATAGACCTCTGGCAATGAGTTCTTTGACTACATGAAGATCCAATTATTATTATTACGTGACACCTCCAGGGAGTCCAAAGACTCATCGAGGGAGAGCACCTACTCTACATCTCTCTCTGTCTCCACCAACTACAACTAACCGCAACTACACCAAAGCCACCTACCATCCACCACCACTAGTAATAATAATAATAACAATAGCTCTCTTTGTACAAGTAAGCATTCCATAAGATAATTACTTTTGTGAAGGACCTTCATTTTCCTCCAAAGAATTCGATGTTTTGTGAAGATGGCATGTTCTGAAGTTGTGACTGTTCCAACTCATGGAATTTAATGTAATCAAGGTGTTCATCATGATGAATAGCTGCTGATTTACCAATTTGGCCAAACTAAAATAATCCACACTGGCACAAAATCATGTTTCTCTAGGAAGGAGAAACATTAATTTTATTATTACTAAGGCAGATAAATGGAAAGCATGACTGTTAACAAGAAAGCATTAGCAATAATAAAATAAGATTTACCAATAAATTGATGGTACAGCCATGGTAGTCTTCTTTCTATATCACTCGCTAACTACTTCATGGAGTGATTCAAACCACATCTACCAACAAAATCTCTTCTGAACTATCTTTATTTTAAAGACATATGATGATATCATTGCGGTTTGGCATGGTTTCCTATTTTGTCATGATGAGCAACAGAATTAACCATCACATCCAGTTCACTCTTGAGGTAGAAGAAAATAACTGAATTGTCTTTCTAGAACTCCTCTTTCTTCTTTTTCTTCGTTAACCTTGACAGCCTTCACTTATCCATTTTTAGAAACAAAACCCAAACCATGCATGCTTTTTTACATCATCATCCTTATCAAAGATCTGGCACAATTAAGACTGGTATATCAAGCTCACTCTCTGTGTTCTACTGAAGCATTGTCATCTCAGGAAATAAATTACATCAGGTCCACCTTCCTTGCTAATGGCTTTAACAAGTGTTATGTGAACAAACTTGATAATAACTAGAGGATTTCCTTGTCATCTTCCTCACAATGGTAACATAGTGGTGGTCCACTGTGTTACCACTGCTTATGTTAAAGGTGTCTCTGAAAGAATAGCCAAAATGCTTAGATCAGTTGGTCCACAGCTGTCCTTTCATCCTATTAACAAGATTTCTGCTTTTTTTTAGGCCCTGCAAAAGATAAACTACTGCCTTTAGCTCACCTTGGTGCTCAAATTTTGTGCCAGTGTAAGTTACATTTGGACAAATTGGTAGATTGGCAGCTAAAATACCTTTATTACATTAAATCCCATGGGCCAGAATAGATGGGGCTTGCAGAACATGCCTTCACCACCAAACATTGAATCCTCTGGAGGAAGATTAAGTTCTTTCACAGCAGTAATCATCTTATGGAAATGCATATTCACAAGAGATTCGTAAGAAAAGGATGATGTCCATTATGAAAATTATAAGCAGCAGGCTAGAATAGTCAAAACTGTTGTACAGAAAGCAAAGTCTGAGTATGAAAAGAAACTGGCTCTGCGTGCTAAAGACAACCCACAAGAATTCTATTGATATGCTGCAAGTAAAAGAAAGAATAAATATAAAAGAATAACTCTTCTAAATGCAGATGGCGTGAGGGTTACAGATGCAGCAAAGGTTGCTCAAGTAATAAGTGCCCATTTTGTGTGTCCTATGAATCTTGTGTATGCAACATTGAGTTCACTGCTACCTCTTCACTGGATGAAGAAACTTCGGCATATGAGGATGAAGTATTAGAGCTGTTGCACAAACTGAATAAGAATTCCTTTGACTAGGCATTACAATTTGAGTCTCAGAACAGGGAAGATTCCACAGGAATGGAAAGAATGTATGGTAATTCCATTGAACAAATGTGGTGCAGAGACTGATGTATCCAACTATCGACCAATTAATATCTCAGGAGAGGTGGTGAAGATTTTGGAAAAATTGGTTAGTACTCGCATTCAGAAATGGTTGACAGTGAATCTCTGTCTTATACTTTGCATATAATACTATATAATACTTTGCAATGAGCAACATGGGTTTACTAAGAGAAGATCATGTTTTAGCAACTTGCTCACATTCTATAATAATGTTACCATTGAAGTAGACAAGGGGGGGGGGGGAAATGGATATACCATGATACTTTTGGATTTTTCTAAGGCTTTTGACCCCCGTAGCTCCGTCGGTATAGACGAAGCCCTTTGGTCAGAAAGACCAGGGTTTGATTCCTGTCTATGATGTGAGGAACCTTTATCTGGTCTCTTTCGACTAAAGGTGAGTTAGCCGGTCTCATATAAAGGTAGAGGGTTTTTTTCACCCAGAAACTTGGGTTTTTTGTCCCTCAGAACATGCAAACTGGCCCATGAACACACACGGATTACAGTCATGAATACTTATGACGATATGTGGAAGAGATAGGGTCCTCACCATGTCGTTATGCCTGTAGTTAACCATGAGTCACATTGTGGTAGTCAACCTCCTACATAGGAGACAACACACGAATGAGAATGGGAAGGCTTTTGACAGAATACAGCATGGTAGACTGTTGCATAAATTGGAGAATATGGGATTGGGTTATAGAATATTAGCATGAATAAGAGGATGGCTGACTGACAGATATCAAAAAGTGGTCTATGGGGGGTCTGCAATATTTAACGTAACAAGCGGTGTACCACAAGGATTGGTACCAACATACAGCTATTTGCTGATAATGCAAAGATAGGTAGGGTAATCAGGAATGCTGCTGATATGCAGTACTTGCAGAATGATTTGAATAGGCTGCAATTGTGGGCATGGGAAAATGGATGTCAGTTCAATGTCAGTAAATGTAAAGTCATTCACTTTGGCATGATTAGATATCTAATGTCATATTATACTGGTGGGATTATGCTAAAAGAAACTGATGAGGCTAGTGATCTTGGAGTGTTAGCAGATAGGAAGTTGAAGTTCAGGGACCATGTAGCAAAGACTGCAAATACAACTCAAAAGATAATTGCAATGCTGAAATTAACGTTCACATGTAAAGATAAGGATGTCATTTTGACTCTTTATAAGGGCTTGATAAGAACTCACTTAGTGGGATTTCCCTGTAAGTAATCCAAAACATATCATTCTGTTCAAGTGCCCATATCACCTTAGATTAGCTCTACTCACACATTTATGCTAACAATGTCAAATTCCATCCTAATATCTTCATTTTTAACATGATTCTGCTATTAATGTCATCTGTTACTCTCATTTTTCTCAGAACATTCCTGTTGTCTCTAATTTTTCATCAACTGCTTCATTTCTAACCCAGTTCTCAAATCCATAATAATATTATTAATTCTGTTTCTGCCTTAAGTTTCTATATTTGTTATAACCAAGAAATACAGCTTCCAGCTATTATAAAAATTACATTGGGAAAATAGAGGTAGATAGAATGAAAACGGGGGAGGGAGGGAAGCAAGTTCAGTTGGTTAGTAATTGGACCGCTCCTGTTATGAGCTTAGTAGAAAGTGAAGAACAGAATCTGTTTCTTTCTTAAAACAGATTATCCACAAAACCACTATTTCAAAGTTCCTCAATCTTGTAGACAGGCTTAATTGTTGGATGTTATTCATCTCTTTTTTAACCATATTACAACACAAAAAAGCAATAAATCAAGAAAAGATATTTATTAACTTGCTTACATTTTGCTGGATTTCATAGGTGGAAAAGAGGGGACATGATAGAAACTTATAAGATATTAAAGTGGTTCTATAAAATTGATGCAAAGGAAATTTTTCAGTATATGACAAATTGTTAGATAACTAGGGTTCAACCTGCATCTTCAGAGAACAACTACTTGTTACAGTCAACAATGGCAATGAATATGTGAAATAATTCAAACTGTAAAGGAGAAAAGACCCACTAATGTATATGTTTTTAGTTGTTGTGAAAACGACTATTATTATTATACAGTATCTCCATGGAGTTCAGAGACTCATTGTGGGAGACCCACACTAATGTTTATACACACAAAACATATCATATGTCTCCTTAAACTCATTCATTGTCAGGGCACTCAAATCTAAATCTGGCAATCCATTCTACTTGTTCACCACTCACCATGCAAAACGTCTAGTCTGCATACCTTTACTAATCACTCTTACACAACTTCCATGGATGAACCCTAGTTATCTAACAATTTGTCATATACTGAAAAATTTCCTTTGCATCAATTTTATAGAACCACTTTAATATCTTATAAGTTTCTATCATGTCCCCTCTTTTCCACCTATGAACCAAACTTTGCAACCCACACCTTCAACTTATTCTTATAAGCAGCATTTGACAGAGCTATCACCAGCCTGGTCACTCATCTCTGAATCCTCTCCACCACCTGATTCCCAGGACATTCAGATGACTAATATGCGCACAATAATTAAGATGCAGCCAAATCATAGCCTTATAAAGAAAGAGAGATAATAACTTCCCCATCCTTACTTGTTAGCTTATTTCTCAACATAAGTAATCCATTGAGCTATTTTACCAACTTTTGCAATATGCCATTTGAACTTCAACTCTCTGTTCACCATTATCCCCAAGTCCCTAGCCTCATCAATTTCCTGCAATCCAATACCGTCAATGTGATACACAGTATGTGACTTTTCAACCTGAAGTGCATAACCTTACATTTTACAAAATTAAATTGACAATCATTATCCTTTGCCCAAAAAGACAATTTATTCAAATCATCCTACATCACTTTTTATCAACTATTGTCCTTCCCAGTTTTGCATCATCAGCAAACAACTGAATATCCTCTTAAATTTTTTCCTAAATCATTCACATACAAACTAATGAGTAGTAGTTCCACTCTGAGGTACTCCACTAGTCACCCCCCTTCTTTCTCATAGATTCTACTCCACCATATATTTATTTCTGTACACCCACCATCCATGCTGCAAGCATCATATACTCACTGCTGGATTTTACTTTTAACCAACTTTTCCAGTATTTTAACAACCACTCCTGATTTATTAACTGGCCTATAGTTTGCTACTTCTGTCTTAGAGCCACCTTTATGTAACAGAACTATCTTAACCTCTTGGAACCTTGCCAGAGCTACGACTTAGTTGAACTGATTTATGCAAGAAACAAGACAGGTGTTCAGTAGCAATGAAGGTGACTATTTTATCCTTACTTGAAAGGAAAAACAGCATGGAGATCAGTGTTTAAGTAGTTGTTGGAGAAGCCATGCCTTGAGGCTTGGGCAGTTTTATCACTATAACATTTGTCAATTGAGAGGAGGAGGAATAGAACATAATAATCATCAGCAAGATGATAAATACACTTCAGTATACTTCATTGTTAACTGCTGACTTTACAACTTAAGCTAAAGTTAACAGTTAAAAATGGATACAAAGGAAAATGACTACTTGATATATGAACCATACTACACATACCTGCTCTGAATTAGAGACTTTTATTTAAAAACATACAAACTAAAGACCACCTTTAGTCTGAATTACAGCATATATACAGCCTGGCATAGATTCTACAAGGTCTTAGGACTACAGTTATGTGCTTTTTAGACAATAAATGCGAGTTATTTTTCCACTGATTAAACACCAAGGATATCTCACCTCTTGAGAAACCAGTCAGTTCTGCCATTTTCAAAATCATGGCTCCAGCCAGACAGGCACCCCACAATAAGCCCTTTATTGAAAGATTCATTGTTTTTCCCATTGTGATCACCACTATTAATGATTATTGACCAGAAGCATTCTTAAATAGTTGCCTAGAACACGTGGTGATGCACGTGACCAAGTATTTCGCCTATACCTGCATAAAGATTTCTAATTCAGTGGCTGGTATGTGTATGAATGAAACTATAATTAAAACCAATATAACATTTATATTAATTACCACTCTAAGCATGTGATAGCATACTCTTAAATAAATTGTCTTAAAAAGTCTTCAAGAAGCCTAACTTACTAGATACCACTAGTCACTAGTTAACATACCCAGTCTGCAACCAACAGGCTGCGAGTCCCAATTCCACAACAGGCATGGATGATTGTGAATGTCTTTTGGCAGAAGATAATTTCACTTCCTAGTGCGAGACTGACCAATGTGCCTGTCTGAATATACCGTAAACTGTACACCACCATCAGCGAATTTCTGCATCACTATTGTTTTCTCCAACAAAAACCTATCACACCACGAACCTCGCACTGGCAGGACTTTTTTTTTTTTTTAATCATAGCATTCATAAATTATTTGTAGAAGACACCAGATGATATGCCCCACTTATTAGAGCCCTGAAGTGGCTTTAAAAAGTTTGGTGTTTTTTGGTCAGTACAGTAGAGTTTCTGGATTATATTAAAAGTAAATTTTAAAAAAAAAATCCCTAGTCCACTTAGACTACTATTTTTCTATGAGTTTATAACCTTTCCTGTGTGGGAGTCACATACAAAAACAAAATTAATAAACAATTGCTACAATAGGTATTGGTACCCACTTTTCACTTTTTGTTGGCTGTATATAGACTTATAGACTTGCTTCTGTGCTACAGGATGGATACAACTGAGTAAAAGATATAGTTTATAGATGATAAAGAACAGATATTAGTTCAGGGGCACATCTCTTGAACAGAACTGGTGGGATTCCATCTGGTGGTCCATATGAGTCCATACTCATACGGACGACATATAGTTTTTATATAGTGAAAGTTTACTATAGTGAAATCCATTCAGAACAACACTGTACTCATGTAGCTCTCTGGTCAGGATATTTTAGAAATTTGTCAGTGAACTGTAGTAAAGTAATAAGATTTCATTATGTTACACTATAGTACATTCCCTGATGACATTACATCATATCATTATCATCATAATGTACTAGTAAATTTTAGTTTTATTTATTATGCTGAATTTGCATAGCATATATGATAAACTACAAAAGAAAATTTTTCGTCACCCATTGGAGCAAGAAGTTGTTGATGTTCCCCGTCACCAGTGAACCGTTTCTTAAGAATAGATGTCACTTCATGCATCTTTCTACTACCTAACAGAAGAAATAAAATATTATAGTTAATTATTTAAAGATAATTTGAAAACCTAAAATAGAGAAATAAGTGAATCTCAAAAATCCAATGTGCATTGTGTTTTTGACTGTATAATAATAAGAATATAAACAATTTCATTATTCTTTAAAACAGATTACTGGCTTGCTGAAAACATAAGAACATGTACACTGAGCAAGTAGCTTACACTCCCATCATTCCTGGAATTGCCACTTCATCAGAGACAATATTCAGCTATATTTAGAAGTCGATTACTAAGACAGTAGGGGTGCAAGGTTCAATATGGTAATAATAATAATAATAGGCCAATAGTGTGATCTAATAGAATCTGAGTAATCATTATCAAAAGATGTAGTGGAAGTATTAAGGAAATTACTTCCATGCTGGGATTTTTTGTTTATAATAGGGCATATAGTGAAAAAAAGGTCCAATTAAAAAACATCCAGCCAGCCAGCTGTAGTTCTGGGCACAAACAGTCAAATGGCAGTACGATATAACAATGTTTTCTGAAAAGGAACACATCAGATGATAGTTTATCCTCTGGAAGTTGTTACTTTCAGCAGGATAATCCACCACATTACAAGATACAGATCAATTGGGATGGTTCCAAGGGGACCAAGTTGACTGAGCAGACTGCTGAAGTTTAGTAAAGTCAACCAAGAATATGCAGTATGAGACAGAGAATTCTTTTCAAGCGTGGGGGGGGGAGCTCACAATACAATCTGTATCTGTGTTGAATGTAGAATAACTAAGAAGATGGGGGGAAGATAAAATTGCAGTTATGCTAGTATGCTTTTCAATAAAAATGATCATGACTTCACTGTCAATGCAAAGAATAAAACTAACTACAGAAAGATTATAATAAAGCAGTCTGGTAGTAAAGCTTATATGTTGGGATTTTTTAAGGAAACTACAATGTAGATTAAATCTTAATTCCAATAAATTTAATTCATATTTCCAATATTTTGGAAAAGTCAAATTGCCATCATCAGAGAACACAGCATAAACTGATATGTGCACGCAGGTATTATGCTTATTTTTTTTAGGAGATATGACCTAACAAGCTCTTAAAGATCATAAAAAACTGGCAACCTTCACATCTACTCTGCAAAAGACCAGCAACAGTCTCTTGACCCGATAAGTGGTACCTTGCAGTTGTAAACTGTCCTACAATTTAAAAATGGGGAAACCTTTTACAGGAGGGGGGGACCTACTATCCCCAATCTCCATATGAGACTTCTAGTTCACTACAGTTAGAAATTCCTTTTATATAGAACATATATGTTCCCCACATTCTAGATGTAATTTGAATCCAGGTGATTCCAACTAAAGGGTACACATCCTAACTATTCATGCTAAAACTTTTGGCAAAAAAACAGCAGACTATAATTTTAAAATATGTAAACAATCACTTCTTGGTATGAATAATAATGACATTAACAGCTATATTTGTCCATTACTGTTAAGATGATCTCTCGGGGAACCTTTTACCCCTAGAGGGTGCGTCCCAAGGTGGCAGATAGGGTAAAGCCTCCCAGATATCGGTAGTTGGAGGGAGATGAAGTACCTCCCATGGATAAACAGGTCTGGTAGTGGACAACAGCATTTACAAGTACTGGCATGAAGCTAAAGATGCAGAACATATATATATATATATATATATATATATATAGGGTTCATCTCCAGACATTTACTTGGCAAGGCTGGATCAGTTTTAATGGTAGTAACACTGTGGTAGAGAAAGAGGGAAACCACTCTACTATTTTCCCATGACAACCTTGACAGCAATGATGGACATCATTAAAAGAAGGGCAGTTGCCAGCCTGGCAAACCAAGGCAGTACCTCTGGGCACAGAGGAAAAAGGAAGGTGCATATACAAATTAGACCTCTGCTCAAGTACACATGATGTTGACAAAACTGATTTCTCTCTCATCAATCTCTAATATCAGCCAAAACCCAACGGTGACCAAAAAATGCTCATTAAGAAAAATAACTGGGATAGGTACATAGAATGTACAAGACATTGTACAGAGCGGAAAACTAGACGCTGTACAAAAGAAATGAAAGAAAGAAAGGAAGGAACGTTGATTTACTGGGTATAGCAGAAATCAATTGGAGAGGCAAAGGTCACTTTAACTCACAGATGGGTAACCATATCTGCTTCATAGGCCTTGATTCAGTCAGTAGAAATGGGTTGCAATAATTACTAGCAAGACATTACACAGATCTATAACTGGATACAATCCCATTAGTGACAAAATGATCTCAATAAGAATTGACTGTAAACCATTTGCAATCACACTTTTTTCAAATTTATGGACCAACTGCTAATACTGATGAAGAAACCATCGATAACTTCTATAGAGAACTGAATGCAAGCATTGAAACAATACCCAAAAAAGACATATTAATCATAATCGGCGATTTCAATGCAAAAGTTGGAAAGAGGATGGACAATCATAACAGGAAAGTACTTGGAGCATTTGGCTTAGGCAACCAACATAGCAGGGGAGAAAGGCTGATTAATTTCTGTCTAGAAAGAGAGATGAATATAACAAACACATGCTTCAAACACCATAATCTAGACCATATACCTGGAGATCGCCTGGTGATAGAATCAGAAACCAAACTGACTTTATCCTAATCAATCAGCTAAGGAAATCCATGATGAAAAATGTAAAAATGTAAAAAAGCTACAGTCTGCAGCTCCGATCATGAACTTCTCATAGCAGACATAAAAATACATCTAAAAGGGAATAAACCTATCCTTCAAGAATAGAGGCCTCAAGAGTTAGTAGTAATTATAATATTGCAGTGGAAAACAGATTTTCAGAATTAAGAAGCTGTACAGAGGAAAGAACTACAGCCTTCATAGCTCAGTCAATATAGACACAGAAAACCTTTGGTTGGAAAGACCTGGGGTCAATTCCCATCCAAGACGTGAGGAACCTTTATCTGGTCTCTTTCGACTAGTTAGCCAAATCTGTGTTAAAAAGAAAAAAAGTTATTAACTGCTCTGGTATATCACTAACAGTGGAATGAAAATCCACTACCATCTCTGAATAATACACAGGCTAGTTCACCTTCAGCTGAAAAGCTGTTATAACAGTTTTCTGTATCCTATACAAAATTAAAACTTAAGTCTTTCCAAATGAAAGGCATTATGGTCAATATTAACAGAGCCACAGAGGCTCCATGTATATCATGCTTGACAAGAAACTTCATGACTTGTCTACTGGTATATAGAGGCTACTGAATTCACATAAATTGCCTTAGTATTCCATAATGCAAAAAAAACATTAGGGGAAGGATCACTACCCAGACCAGTTTCAACCTTCATTGAGATTTACCTGTCCTAACAAGTGGAAGCTAGACCCAAGAAAAAGCCAAGGTTAAATTAATGAAGAAGTCAAATATTTTGGGTCTGGCTTCCACTGATGAGAACTCAATAAAGGTCTCATCAGTGAAACTTTAATGCCTTCAAGCCACTATATAAAATAATCAAGAAATGACTGAACAGTGGCGTCTTCCTTCTTTCCATAAAGCATGATAACAGGTTAAAATCATCACGTTAAAAGCATTTTTACTGATGTTATCCTGAAATTTTTATAATGAAAAAAAAGTTACATTACAGAAGTATCAAGTTTTCAAGTGTGCAGTGCACAACCAGCAAGAGGAACTTATGGTAAAGATGCTTTAATGCCTGCTGAGACACAAAATCAACTTGGAAAACTAAATATGCTGCAGGATATATAATGAACCTAAAACAAAATTTTTTAAATAATAATTATCAGATAAGTAGAAATAAATGTTCTTTTTCTTTATAATTTTCATCTCAAAATCAATTTTAGTGTGCTTACGCATAGGTTCACTTTTTCCAGTAACAAATGTTCTTACTTTGGCACATGCGCGTGCACACACACACACATATATATATACACACACTAAAAATTACAAAAGTGTTATGAATTACAAACACAAATACATGGCACAAAGAATCCAAAAAACAATTCACTTTGATCTTTATCTAGATTTTTCTCTTGCCATCCTAACGCCTCCTTTGCTAAACTTTCCGCTCCCATTCTTTTAAAGTCACCATACCATCATTAGATAAACTTTGAATATCAGTCGAATACAATCTACTGTAGCTACTTTTTGCAGATTTGTGAATTTCTGAGGGTTTTTTTTTACTTTACCTAGCAATATACACTCCTAACTGCATTGCTCTTTCATTTCTCATATTTTCTACTACTATTTTGTAACTGCTTTTATATAATTTAAGAATCTTTTGATATAATTACTCCATACATTCAGATTACTTTTTATGTTAACTTTATTGCCATAATATACATTTTATGACTTTTTTTTATAAAGAGTGACAAACAGGAGTTGATATTCTTATGAGCTACACTGTTTGTTATACTAACAAAACTGGTGTGGTCTGGATGACAGAATAATGAGCCACATATTTTATCACTTCATGATGATTAGCAACAAATAAGTCTCATATCATTAGGAGATACAACATTGCTTGTAAATGGCAAAGTTAATCAGTTGCCGAGAGAATACTGGTATTACTGGATATATATTTTTATGTATAAGTATATATATCCAGTAGCACCAGTATTCATCACCAGTACTGATACATGGTACTTTTAAACATGAACACCTATATGCATTTATGACTAGTTTTTTTAACCGCAGTCATATTTCTAACTACAATAATTCAATATTTTAGCACAGTGCAAGCAGGCGCTGTGCAATGAGGCTGAAACATGGCAACCAACCAAAAGCAAGCCTAAACTCTTCCCTACATAGACCCACTGTTTGGCTATGCTTTGTTGATGTATTCTCTATTTGGCCTCTCCATTATTAACACCTAAACAACCAGCATTCTGTGATCCAGTTCATCTTAGAAAAGGAAAATAACAACAGTCTCACCTTCTTGATGAAACCTGGCATTCTTCATTTACAGAAAACCCACCCACTGGCAGATACATTCACAAACAGTGCCCCCCCCCCTCTCTTGCCCCAGCAGTATGGGATTATTTAAAACCCTATATAACAGGGATAAATTAATTAGCTCAGATAACACTGCCTTTTTTACTGAACTCTTGACTACATTTGCAAAATCTTCTTGGCCAATGTCTACAATCCCCACTATATTCAAAAAATAATAAAACTCCAAAACCACTGCCCTTCCTCTTTACAGAAAGCAGATACTACACCAAAGCTATCACCATTCTATATATTATTATTATTATTCGTGACACCTCCAAGGAGTCCAAAGACTCGTCGCAGGAGGACAACTATTGTACAACTCTCCGTCTCCACCACTACACCGAACCTCTACCACCAATCATCAACATCAGTGCCATCATTATCTGCAGTACATGTGAAAAGCTAGGTAAAATCCTAAAAAAATACAACCATTTACAGACCATAAAAAAAAAGAAGAAAACTATCATCCCTTATCTGCTCCACCAGCTACAATCCAGTCCCTAGACCTGCCTTGCATTCACCAGGTCCCTTGGAGTTGTAAACTATTCTGCTATGGCCAAACAGGCAGGATAGCCAACATCAGAATTGCTGAACATAAAGACTATCTGTTTCCACATCCAATCAGGACTTACTGACCATGTTTTGGACTCCTGACACAGAACACACTGGAAGAAGCCCACTCTGTTTTATAAATATGAGAGACTATTCCTTGATTCTGCTTCTGCCTTTAGAAACTACCCAAACCTCAACAAATTTGGCTACATGAAACTGCCCCAAATTTGGAAAGCTCTCATATTCAGCCTAACAGCCAAGGACAACTCGTTTAACCCACCAGGGGACACTATTTAGAAATTTAGGGTTACTTTTGGTTGCCATGCTTCAGCCTCATTACTCAGTGTAATGCCTATGTGCACATAACATATTGTACTGTGTCATGTTGATGGCAAGTTAACAGTTGTTAATGGCAAGTTGGCTTTGCTGAAATACTGAAAATAATTAAATGTATTGCAGTTAATATTAGTCTACATTGTAATTACTTTAAAAAACAAACTACAGTTATGAATAGTTAACATATAATATAATAGCCAACAGCATCAATAGTAGCAGAGCTTGGTTTCTAGTGCATTTGGCAAATATGGATAAAATATATGAAGGGTACAGGGGAAAAACAACTTCAGTCCAATTTTTGTGAATTCAACCTAATGCTGCCATCTGTTGAGGATTAAAGGAAGGTTTCATCTCATAAATACGACTTTCTGCATAAACAACCACAGTCCAGACAAATGAACAGAGAATATTTCTTAAACTTGGGGAGAACACCCTCAGTCCGAGCGGTTGTATGGAAAAACAACTTCGGTCCAATCACATCAACTATTATCACTATTGCATCAGCCATTATTTTGTTATCAGTGATTTGTTGAATCACTACTAGTTTTGATTATAGTTTTACGGTCTTGGTTTTACGAGTATTTTAATTGTTTTTTAATAATAAAAAGTAGTGTGAAAATGATAAGTGATTATTCTAATAGTTCTAATGAAAGTCAAGCTGATACTAAAGAAAAACTCACAAAGAAACAAAAAAAGACAGGTAAGACTAGAGATGTAATGAAAATTCTTCGCGCAACAACACATGAAGTTGGTCCTGACTGGTTATGTAAAAGGTATCGCTGTTTCGAAACTATTCCTGATGCCAAACGAAAAAGAATTATTCGTGATTTTAACTTATTAGGGAACTATAATGACCAAAACTCTTATTTAAGTGGACTAATTACAATCCTTCCCGTAATGAGAAAGCGTCCAAGAAAAGGAGTTGATGCGAGGGTGAATACGGCTTCCTTTGCTTTGTGTGTCAGATTACTGCAAGGTGGCGATGAGGGGAATAGCGAAGATGTCAGAATTTGCTGTAAAGCATTTATTTCTTTGCATGGTATATCTGAAGAACGAGTGAAAAGGATTAAAAACTGTTTGATAAATACTGGTCAGTCATCTAAAGATGGGCATGGTAAACACCTAAACAGACCCCACAAAATTTCAGAAGAGACTACGAACAAAGTTAAAAGTTTTATTAAAAGCAGTGACGACAACATTGATGACCATCCAATAGATGATTGAAATAAATGATTATTTTAAAACTACAATATTTTAACTACTTAAATTTTTATTACTTTTTACCATATTTCATTTTTTGTGTATTACTGCTTACTTAATAAAGAAGCACTTACCAACCTTTGTTAGTATAATAATTCCCTTAGTATCTATTATCTTTAAAACAGGGGATGCGATCTGATCATTATTTATAAATTAAATAATTAATTAAAAATTAAGATATTACCAATCCAATTAATAAAAAAAATGTGCATAACAACCATTTTTTTATATAGGATTTACCGGGGAAAAACCACTTCAGTCTGGCCATTTCAACAAAAAGGCCATTATTTGCCATTTGTTTTTTTAATTTTTAAGTATTATTTAAATTAATTATGCTTAATATACATGAATGTACCATATCTATTATTTTTTTATTTTGTTATGCTATGTTTACTTGCATTTGGACAACAAGGAAAATTTAATTACGTTTTTTTCAGAAGTCAATATCGTGGACTGAAGTTGTTTTTCCCCTACATCCTTCATATCACTGGCAACCCTCTGACACTGGTGCCAACCACGGTTCTATTATAACACTCGAAGTTTCTCATGATATTATGTGTGATATAACACTAGCTAGTGAAATAATTTATTAAAGGAAGGATAAACATTGACTTGTTTGCCAACAACTTTCATTTGCTGTTACTCGGCAACAGGTATATACACACAATTACTCTGTGCATTACATATTAATAGCATTATTACTGTCAAACTAGCACTTCATTTGTAAAAGGAAATCAGCAAAGAACATTATTTTAAATAAGCATGGTGAACTGCAATAAAATGAATAACTATTTTGAAAGAAATTTGGTTTTCCAACATGAAGTGACATGGTGATTTTATAAAAGTGGAATGCTCAACAAAAAAACATGTTTGATACTGAAAGTTATTTGGTTCTTTCATTAAAATTGAAACAAACTATTTGATTTTTAAGACCATGGATTTAATAAACATTTATACAAATCGTCTAGTTTCACAAGTTGTAATTGTCTAGCTTTATCAAGATGAGCAAGGTTATGCTAGTATTAAATGCAAAAACAAAAGAATGAAGTAATGGTTAAAAACAGACAAATTGTAGCGCACGCATGACATCACACGCGTAAGGCGTGAAGACTTAGTTATTGTTATTAAGTTGCGTTATTTAATTTTTCGCGTAATTTAGTTCCGTTAAACTTAATGAATTTAACAGATTTTTCCACGTCTTTTAATATTATTCCCTGGTTTCTATTGAGATTATTTCCTGTTCGTAGGACTACTGCAGCTTCTTTAATGGTTCTACATCTAAAATCCTCTTCGATATATGGCATGGAACTGTTGTCCCAATCTATTGAATGGTTTGAAGTGTGCTAACCCTGAGGTATCTGTTCTATTATGATTGACATCTCCAACATGTTCCTTCTTTCAAATTTCTAGGCTTCTTGAGGTTTGGCCTATGTAGGTAAGTCCACATATACATGGTATGCTATAAACACCTGCGAATTTGTAGAAAGTGATGCTATCCTTCGTGGATCTTAATAACTGTCTTGTAGTTGTGGTAGGTTTAAAAGCAACTCTGATGTTAAAAGGTCTCATGATTTTTGCTATTTTGGTGGAGACTGATCCAGTATAGGGTATGACGATGGATGATACGTACTGGGACTTCCGAGGTTGTTGCTGTAGGTTGTTTTCATAAAGAATTTTGTTGATTCTATTTTGAGGATAACCATTTTGCAGTAGAGTTTTTGATATAAGGGAAAGTTCAGCATGTACGTCTTTTTCCTCTGTGATGATATTTTTGGCTCTGTTTTTTAGCATATGTATAATGCTCAGTTTCTGTGCATAGTGATGATCGGATTGCCCATGGCTAAACCTTCTAGTTGTTGGTATACTAAGTTGTTAACTTTAAAGTAGTTGGACTTGAGACAGTGACAGAATAGTTGCATAATATCATTAGGAAAGAGATTTTTTATAATCTTAATGACTTCTTCAACTGGTACGTTTGTGAACAAAGAGGAAAACATCCAGACTTGCCAATAAGTCTGTGTTGGATATATTAATGTTTTTAAGTTTTTCAACGAAGTGTTGAGAATTCCTTCTGTATGAAACTGATTTCCTTATCGTCTCTTTTAATAGGTTAGCAAGGTGTTTGGCTAGTAGGTATGTGGAAGAGTATCTGCCATCTACAATCAGGCACAGTGGAACTCATCTTTATGTACTTTAGGAACACCATAAAGGCAAGGAGTTATTGGATGTAAATATTTTAGTTTTCTTTGCAAGTCCTGAGGCCATCCATTCATATTGCGAATCAAAAGATTGGTCTCATTGTGGTTTTTCATGGTCAGATCTTTCTCTAATATTTGATATGTAGACTGGTCCGCTAATAAAGTGTCGATCTTTGTAATATAGTCTTTGGTATTAAAAATGAATGCGGAGTTCCCTTTGTCTGCCTTAGTTACTATAATATCTTTGTTTTGTTTTAGGTTCAAAATTGCCTTCCTTTCCTAGGGTGTAATATTGTTTCGGTGGTTATAGAGAGGATGATTGTACTTTTGAATCTTATTTCATTTGCTATTGTCTCTGAGAGTGGATAAAGATCTTTCTCAATATTACACATGAAGTCTATATTAGGGATATGGTTAGGAGCAATAGAAAAGTTAAAATCTTTTTTTTTTAAATTTCTGTTTCATACTTTGCAAGGTTCTAGTCTGAAAAGTTAAAAATAACTTTATCATCCATGAGACTTGGTCTAGAGTTGTATTTTTTTCTATAAGGTTCATCAAATGTTTTTATTTGAGATACTTTGCTGGACTGAAAGGCTTTGTTATAGCTGTTGTGTATCATGCGGTCAATAATATTCCAAGTTGAGTTGTCTATGCTATTAGAAATATCATTAAACATGTTCCGGCAATTAAGGTCAATTCTGTTTATTGTGTATCTGACATATTGGATCTCTCTCTGAGTAATGCTAAAGAAGTTTTATAATAAATGCATTTAGCTTTTTTTTTTTTTGATTTTATATGTCCTTTTACAATTAGGAACTTGGGGATGATAGAATACTCTCGACATCTTTTAAGGAAAGTGAGGTGGTTGAGCAATTTCGCTTTTTTACATTTATCTTTTTCTAAAAAATGTACCTTGTGTTTTGTTTGTCCATCTAGACTGTTCATACTGAAAGTTTTTATTTGGTCCTTTTAATTAAAATTGAAACAAACTATTTGATTTTTAAGAACATGGATTTAATAAACATTTATACAAATCGTCTACTAGTTTCGCCAGCTGTAACTGTCTAGCTTTGTCAAGACGAGCAAGGTTATGCTAGTATTAAATGCAAAAACTAAAGAATGAAGTAAATGTTAAAAACAGACAAATTGGAGTGCACGCGTGACATCGTTATGTAATTTTTCACGTAATTTAGTTCAGTAAAACTTAATGAATTTAACAGATTTTTCCACATTTCTTTTAAAGCTGCATAGTCCTGTTCGTAGGACTACTGCAGCTTCTTCAAAGGTTCTACATCTAAAATCCTCTTCAATGTATGGCATGGAACTGTTTTCTACAAATACGCAGGTGTTTATGTGTAGACTTACCTACATAGGCCAAACCTCAAGAAGCTTAGAAATTCGATAGAAGGAACAAGTCAGAGATGTCAATCATAAAATAACAGATACTTCAGGGTTAGCACACCATTTCTCAACTTCAGACCATTCAATAGATTGGGACAACAGTTCCATGCCATATATCAAAGAGGATTTTAGATGTAGAACCTTTAAAGAAGCTGCAGTAGTCCTATTTTAAAAAACATGTTTGTTTATATGGAGTACTTGGGGAGAGAGAGAAAACTGCAACTAACTGCTTGATGTGATGGCAAAAAAGAAAATACTACAAAAATAAAGTGAATGAGAAGTCAAGTAGCTCTAATCCATTGAACATAATTTATCATTTTGGTTATCCTGAAAATTATCAACAAACTTTTATTATTTTCTCTAAGGGTCACTTCTGGAAGTTGACTAAGAGTATGCAAACTAGATTTTTTTTTGCTTGTAGAGTGTTAGATGAGTGAAAGGGATTACCAGAATTAGTTCTGAGTGCCCTTACAGTGAATGAATTAAGGAGAGAGAGATAATAGGTATCGTGTATGTGTATTAAGGTTAGTGTGGATCTCCCACAATGAGACTTCTGATTCCTGACTTATGAACTGGTAAAGCATGATGGTATGGTCATGCTGCAGCAATTCATGTGTAATAAATAAGCAGCATGTATAGGTCTAAAATTTGTATATAAACAACAATTCTTAGAAGTATACAAGTTATAAGTAAAACAGCATAAACAAATAAGAATCGGCATAAAAAAAGCATATGTAAAAAGTATAAAAGTATTAAAATTCATAACTCCCAGGTTTTTAAAAGCATATGTACAATAAATTAAACTAACATGTATATATTTACTAAAATAAGGAGCTAAGAGGCTTCAGTTCAGCAATGCAAAATTTATAAAAATCAAGTGGATATTAGATCCAGCATTATTTCAAAGCTGAATGTAGAAACTATTTTGAGCTTACGGGAATACACCTGCTGGCATTTACGAGTCGCCCTAGCACGACCACTTTAGAAAACACGCATGCCGCCCAGGTGTCCGTATATTCGCTTTCTAATTTGGTCCATTTTTTTTTTAATGGTTTCACCGACCTGACATGTTTCGAACTGATTGGTTTTCCTCAGAGACCAGGCAGAAACCTAAAGAGAGCAAAACTCTCTTTCAATACTAAGGAACGTGAAACATTGGAGAGGTGTATTTATCGTAAGCTCTCTGGTCAACTTATTTGTACAAAACTTTCATAGTTTCTACATTTGGCTTTGAAATAATGCTAGATCTAATATCCACTTGATTTTTATAAATTTTGCATGGCCGAACTGAAGTCTTTTAGCTCCTTATTTTAGTAAATACTTTTAGGCACCAATTGAGAAACATTTCAAGTTGCATAGTATCGAAAGAGAGTTTTTGCTCTCTTTCAATTTTTGCCTGGTCTCTGAGGAGAACCAACCAGTTCGAAACAGCTGTCAGGCCAGTGAAACCTCAAAAAGGGCCAAATTAAAAAGTGAATATACTGACGCCTGGGCAAAGTGCATGTTTTTTAAAGTGCTCCGTGCTAGGGTGACTCGTAAATGACAGCAGTCATGGTCAACTTATTTGTACAAAACTTTCATAGCTTCTACATTCGGCTTTGAAATAATGCTGAATCTAATATCCACTTGATTTTTATAATATGCATATAATTTATATCAGGTGGCAAACAATTATGCTCTATAAAAATTTAAAAAACAGGGTAAAACTCAGTGAGTCTGATAAAATATGCCTAAGCAAATGCAGGTCAGATGGATTATGAAAGTGATGAAGATGATGACTGTACTCTGTTTCAAAAACTGGAATATCAAGAGTTGGCATAATAAGTACAAAAACAGAAAAGAACTCACATTAAAGAATTTTTGCCTAAATCATAGGCATCTCCCAATCAAACAATAATAGGCAATTCTAAAAAGCACCACCTTAGTAGCTAACATAAGATAACTAAAATGGGTAATAATTGCTGAATTCAACACACACTTGTGCGTGCACACGAACAAAGTTAGGAAAGATTAGTAGATTTAAAAAGTACTATCTCCCATAAAAGGGAAAGATGTAGACCACTGGATATGTTTAAGTTAGAATAATGGAGTATTGTGTTGTTTAAAACATTTCTTTATAAAGTAGCTCTATGAAGGAACAACTTTTATGAAGGACACTTGGTATGTTCCACTGAACTCAATGTTTAGTGCAGATAGCATGTCCAGACTGTTCAGGCTCATGATATTTAATATGAGACTTGTGTTCTTCTAGATCAGTGGTTCTCAACTTTTTTCCACTTGTGTACCCCTTTTAAACCCATTTCTATAAATTGTACCCCTTGTTTTTAAAATAGCTGTTTTTAAATACTGACATTTATTGTTCCATAACTAATGTTTTGCATTTTGTTTACTTTACTTGTTTTTCCTGCCATTACTGATTATTTTTCATGTACCCCTAAATGGCCCAGCATGTACCCTCAGGGGTATGCATACCACCGGTTGGGAACCGATGTTCTAGATGAATAAAAACAGATCTTCTAGTTTGCCCAAAATAAGATAAACTGAAAGGGAAAGGAATCTGACAGGCACCTGGAAAACCTATAGGCCAAAGATCATTCTTAGGACAAGAGAAAAAGGTGAAGGCTTTTCATATGGGGTGAAAGAGCCACAAAAATAATCAGTGGTATTAAAACTTTATCAAAGAAAGTTATTTCTTTTGCATTAAAAGAGGCAGAGATTCCATAACTGTTAAATGCTTTTTTGATGAAAGAATGCTTAAAACCATTAACAGATGGATTTAATATGTTGTAATTGTTTTTGCAAAAGTTCATCAGAAGAACATACAAGGATGGGGGGGGGGGGAGGCTGAAAAGTTCTGATAAACACCTAGAACAAAAATGATATTAAAGTAACCAATATAGCCAAGAAAGAACATATCTTAAAACCCTTCAATTCCATGTTTCATCAAATTGTAACAATTCGTTCTTTTCTTTTAGGATATATAAGAAGACGTTAGAGGTTTTAAAGAAATTTGAAGATACAAAGGGCATCATCATCAAGTTTTTCCTGCTGCAAGAAAAATCCACAACTGAGATTCACGAAACTTTGTGTGACACTTTAGGGGATTGTGCCCCAGCATATCCAACAGTTGGGAAGGGCCACTACCCAGACTGATTTTGATCTTTTATTGAGGTGAAAAAGTAAAGGAGTGTTCATCATAGGTCTAGAATAGTTGTTGCAGGTGCAACAGAGTCTGATATTATTAGGAGAAAGAAAAGGCAGATAGATAATAATGACTGATTATCCAGGTGGTTAGATTTATCTAAGTTAACTGCCATGAGTTGGCCTTCTCTGCCTAGGATTGCTCTCCAGTCAACACTGCAACTGACCAAAAGACCACTGATAGACAGAGAAATAGGTCTCCAGCTGCTGATTAAGGTATGATCTTTATTAGGTTTTGGAATGAGGATGGTATGGATTGCTACAAATTCACTTGGTATGTGTCCTGACAAGAAAAAAGAATTAAACAGTATAACTAGAATGGGAAGAATAAAATCCCAGGCCTCGTGGTAAAGTTCTATCTGTAGACCATCATGTCCTGATGATTTTCTTGTCTGGCATTCTTTATAGGTTATGGTAACTTCAGATGCAGTAATGAGTCTGTCAAGCCTATCTTGGATATGAACAGGAAAGCCATTAATGTTCTAAGAGTTATAATTTCCCACAGTACAAATTGTCTACAAACAGATTTTTACAGTGTTTTTGAAGGGAGTCAAGGATGTCTTGAGTGGTGGATGTGTCTTCACCATCAATGCAGATTTTAATGATAGTCCTTTCTTTGCAGAATTTAGGAACTGTCTATTGAAGAATGCAGCTGAAGGGCTATCTGCTAAGTGATGCTGTATTCTTATTTTAAAATTTCTTTCTTCTACTTGTTTCTGCCTTTCCACTTCTATCTAAATATTTCTAATGACGTTGCCACATTCTACACCATTGCATTGGTTTGCTCTATGAACTAGCTTCTCTCTTTATGCAGGTCTTTCAACTTTTTTCTTTTGAGGAAAGCCTGTTTCCTTTCCCATTCAATCATATTCTATTTTACTGCTTGTTTAAATTTTAACTCCATATCCCAATTCCAGGTAACATTATTCCAGTTTGAACAGAGGGTCTTGAAATTGTTTGAAAAGATCAATGGAAAGTTTGGTGGAAGTCTCCATGGTCAAGAACTGGTCACTACTTGTCCATGCAGCAGAAGTTAAGTAGAACTGGATTATGATCTGACATGCCGATGTCAAGCTGTTTTATCTGAATTATCCTATTTATAAAGGAAGAAGAGATATAAATTTGATCAAGGGTACTGATACCTTGATTCATATATGTAAACTGGAAATTAGGATTGCGAATCCTTCATATGTCTACTATTTGAGCATTGTCAAGACATATTTTTAAATGTGAATATGAATATCAAATCAGTGTTTTTGATATGACATGATATGCATGTCATATCAAAAACACTAATGGAGCTGATATTCACCCGTGATCATGGGAATTTCAGTCATCTGGATGGCCCAGTTGAGTCAAATTTCACTTATCTTCACCTTTATGCAGTTTTCCCCATCATCCTCTCTGTACTTCAAACAGGATGTGAATGAGGAACGTGGTGTACTTCAGAACCCTGGTTGGGTTCTGAAGTACACCACGTTCCTCATTCACATGTACAAAAAGATTAAAGCAAAGTCAACAACAATCACAAATGACAGTGAAACAGAAGAATAGGCCCTGAGTGAGTCCTGTATGACTCTTACCTACTTTTCTATGTTGCCGGAAAAGAAAAGAGAAGACTCAGGCAGAGGTTCTAACAATCCCGCAGATGAAGATAAGCCATCTTTTGAAAATATTACTTTGGCTATAGGTACCCTGAATACCAACACTCTGGCAAAGGATTCCCAAACCTACTTAAAGAATTAGGCAACACAAAAATGGACATTCTGGCCATAAACGAAAATAAAAGAACAAAAGAATTAACAACATGATGAATGACAACTCGCTAATTTTCCTTGGTCCAACAACCAACGATGCAAAACAATGCAGAGTCAGCATCATTATAAGGAAAAGACTAACAAAGAAAATTTGTGTATCATTCTCTCCAGAAGAGTTGGCACTCTGATGGTAGACCTTGGAAGGAAGGCCACCCTTAAAATTATCACATGTTATGCTTCTACATCAGCCTCAAGTGATAACAAAATAAATGAATTCTACAAGAATCTTGAGGAGCCGCTATAGCAAAAGTCTACATACACTTTTGTGTATGTAGACTTTTGCTACAAGAATCTTGAGAAACCGCTATAGCAAAAGTCTACATACACTTTTGTCTGTAGCTACTTTACCGCTAAAATTGGGAAGGAAAGAAATCGAGAAACCTTAATCAGTCCTTTTAGACTAGGTAACAGAAATGACAGAGGAGAGAAACTTCTAGAATTTGCAGAAGCAGAAAAACTTTTCATTAAGAATACCTTCTAAAAAAGAGCAGGGAAAAGGTGGGAATCCCCCAAATGGAATCTAAGAAATGAAACAGACTACATTCCAACAGACTGCAAAAGATAGCTCAAGATGTAGGAACAATTGGCAGAAAGTATTCTGACTTCCATTCAGATCACTAACCACTGAGAATCAGCCTACAAATTGAACAAAAGAAGGGGAAAAAATACAGCAATTTCAAACTATGCAAAGCAATCCAAATATTTAGATCCTGATTTGTTTAAGCAATCTGTTGATCAAATAATATGGAATATTACTAAATATGATACTGACAAGGATTACGATAAGCTCCTGAAAAATCTAAGTGCATGGAAAATTCTCAAGTTAATCAAGAACATCCCCAAAGAGAAAGACTCTCCATATAAATCTTGAATCTATTAAAAAAAATGAGACGAGAACTGATAGATAAACCAAACTCACAACTTGAATATCCTTTACCTGAACCAAAACTTGATAATATATATATGATATAGCAGAAGTGCTCCCAGACAAAATAGAATATGCACTCAAAAAACATAAAACCCAATACAGCTCCTGGCATTGATCGGATGAAACTTGAGGATACTCAACAAGGAGAACCACAACTTTATAAAGCTCTGACCAAAAGATTTACTTGGTACCTAAAAAGAAGAAAAAATACCATCAAAAGGGAAGACATCATAAACAATTTTCTTCAAAAAAGTAACATAGAAGACATCAAGAATTACTATTTTATATGTCTGCTATCACATATATAAATTAATGACAAAAATTATACCAAACAGAATCAAAACCACCCTTCAAGAAAAGAATAGTAAAGAACATGCAGGATTTAAAAAAGGATATTCTATCATATATCACATACAAGCAGTAAGAATACCAGATCCTGCTTTGCTTTCTATCTGTCGCTTTTAAAAAAGCTTTCACCACCACAGAACACAACACATTTTCACAGGCACTACTAGAACAAGCCATCTATTTTAAGAAATTAACACTGGTAGCTCTGTGCAAACAATCTTATTTGACAACCCTATAACTATCACCATAAACTGAGGTGAGCGACAAGGAGATGCCATATCACCAAACCCTTTTATGTGCACTCTAGAAAGCACTGTATGGAAAATTTACTTAAAAGGTGGCATAAACATCGATGGAGAACTGCTCCAAATACTGATATTTGCAAACAATAAAGTACTCATAGGTCAAGACCCTCTGCAACTTGAAACAATGCTTCATCAAATACATGATGCCTGTAATACAACAGGATTAAAAATTCACCCTGGTAAAACCAAATGGATGAGGAACAAATACTGCCAAACCCACATCATCCAACTAAATAATTTCACCATAGAAAGTGTAGAATCCGACACACATACCTCAGTGTCAAACAATAAACATGGACTAATATTTCTGAAGAAAATCTAAAAGAAAAAGAGCTGCATGGACCTTCTTTAACTGTATCAAATCCCATTAAAGGAGGTCCATGCAGCTCTTTCGGTACTGATAGTATGGAAGACCCAAACTATTAATATCTCTCTAATTGAACCCATTAACAGACAAAGCATTCACAACTGACTCTGGCAACCCATTCTACTCATTCACAATTCTTCAAGCAAAAATCTAGTCCTCACACCCTCACTACCACTACACTTTTATTCAACTTCCAAGGAGGACCCCCCCCCACCCCTGTATCAATCCTATAAAACTCCCTTTAAGCAACTTAAATGTCTATCATATGTAGCAGTAAGTTCGAAGCTAACTGGTGTGAGGTGGAGGCTAACAGTGAAATATATGATGGGATGTTGCTACAGACTTGCCAGAGTTGCAGGAGACAAAGAAATGCATTACCAATTTAGCCTTGTGTACTAAATGAGTGATCATTGTGGGTCACGTTAATTATCCAAAAACATTGATTGGTAAGAGAAATCTCATGATAAGAATAAAGAGGAAATTTATTGAATTGTTGTGAAACAACTTTCTCAAGCAGCATGTGAAAGAAGGAACTCGAAGTCAAAGAGTGTTAGATTTGTTCATAGCATCAGAAGGAGTCTGTTAAGAATATGACTTTTACAACCAGTTGGTGAGAGTGATCATGACATGCTTTCTTGGGAAGTATCTAATTATATTGATGTTCACATTAGAACAGGTTACACGCAAAGGGTTACAAAGTAGGAAATTATGATCAACTGAGGAGATCACTATCTTTGGTCCCATGGTATCAGTTAATGAATGGGGAAAATGACAGCAATGCATAGGAATCTTTGAAAAAGTGCGTACATGAAACAGTATCTCTGGTGTTTGAAGAATAAATAGGTTGGGAGTGAAATGGATGTGCAACCTTATTAAGAACGAGATTCATAAGAAGATGGATCTCTTTCTTAATGTGGAAAGAATATTATAAGAAAACTTGTGGAAAGAATATTATAAGAATAAGAGTGAGAGGCATTATGAAATATACAAAACGCAGGCCAAAAAAGTAATGACATTGTGCTGAAAGATAAATTGGAGCATGAAAAGAAATATTGACTATGCAAGCTAAAGGCAATCCAAAAGAATTTTATCATTATGCCATAGCAAAAGAAAGAATGAATATGGAAGAATAACTTCACTGGTACTCTAGTGTCAGAAGCTAATGAGATTGTTCAATTAATGAGTGCTCACTTTGCTAAGATATATCAACCAGATTCTTTAGAGAAACTTGTGACATTAAGATTTGATTAAGATTAAGGAGTTGAACAATTAGTTCTGGCTTGTCGGATTAAACATTTTATGATTCCTGTTTTTTGATAAAGATGACAAGCAGATTGTTTGAGAATATAACGTCCAGTGAAAGTGAGGCTTTCTGTAAACTGTTGTTGTTAGAATACCTGAAGGTGAATGGATGAGGAGGACGTCTAAAAAGGATAACTTGTCTTTTTCAATCTCCATGGTAAACTTAATATGAGGATGTAAGGAATTGATTCTGGCTAAAAAGGAAGGTAAGGAATCTCTGTTATGAGGCCACACTGAAAAGATGTCGTCTATACATCTCATCCAAAAGGATTAGTTAAACTAATTGTTCAACTCCTCATGAATTACAGAAAGAACTTTCAACTATCAAACACTGCATGAAATTAAATGGCTTCTCCGAAAAGAGTACACAACATCTGTTCGATTCTTACAAGCCAATCCAAAACAACAAAGATTCAATACGTCTAGTTCTGTCTTATATTTCTGGGATTTCAGAACCAATTTCAAGAATTCTGAAGAAATATGATTTAACAGCCACTTATATACCTATTTCCCCTCTTCTAAAGATAAGCACTCAACTATGTCTCTGCCTGGTGTGTATATCAAGTTCCTTGTAAAGTGCAATCTGTCCTACTTTGGACAAACAGGATGCTCTATAGAAAAAAGAATTCAAGAACATACATTCAGCACAACAAATCCGATAAGTCTGGATTGGCTCAGCACGGAATAGAGACAAGTTATACAACATCCTCTGGGCCAAGACTCGCCTCCTACACAGATATTGCTATAAATTTGAGCGTTTATTTAAAGAAAGTGCCGAGGCCTTACTTCAACGCCCTAACTTGAATCGAAATGACTGTATATCTTTATCAAAAATATGGGAAAGAAAAATATGGGAAAATTAATCAGGATAATACATTAATATATATATATAATTTTTTTTTAAAATTAAGACTTAATTCTTACATTAGTCTAATGTTATTTATAAATTAAGATTATTATATGAATTTATGAATTAATATCTTTCATTTAATCATTACTCTGATAAAAAATGTTTTCCTTTCTTTAATGCTTAGCGATATAACATCACGCAGCTCGTTCTACTTATGAATGATCAATTGTTGGTATTCCACCTTGTTAAAAACTGTTCCTATGTAGCCACTGAAGATAGTCTATTATTTTCAGACTGAAATATTTGGCAAATTAAAATATAATATTCTTGTGTAAACGTGTCTATATGTTATAATATATCAACCAGGTGTATGTTACATGGTATCTAGTGCTACTGCTACATTGGATGAAGGGTTAGAGGTGCATGAAAATGAGGTTGAAGAGCTGTTGCATAACCTGGATAAGAATTTGTCAATAGGGACAGATGAAATATCAGCACATACGCAAAAGAAATGTTCAAATGAATTGACTAGGCCTTTCACATGTTTGTATAACTTGAGTCTCAGCTCAGGAATAATACAAAAGAATGGAAGGAATTCTTTAGGTCCATTGTATAAGGGTGGTGCAAAAACTGATGTGTCTAACTACTGACCTATCAGTATCTCTGGTGTGGTAGTGAAGATTTTAGAGACGTTGGTAAGAACTACATGCAGAAATGGGCAAACAAAGAAGACTATACTCTGCAATTAGCAGCATGTGTTTACTAAAGGAAGTCATGTTTTAGCAGTTTGCTTATATTTTATAACATGGCCAAGTTAGATGAAATGAATGGATACACTATGATAATGTTGGATTTTTCTAAGACATATGAAAGGCTGTTACATAAACTGGAGAATATGGGACTGGAATATAAACTCTTGACTTGGATCAGTGGATATTTGACAGACAGATATCAAAAAGTGGCATATGGTGGATGTGAATCTGCCTGGGGTACATACTGCCAGAATTTGCCAGTGGTGTACCTCAGGGTTCAGTCCTTGGGCCATTGTTATTCAATCCATACATTACTAACATTAGGTCTAACAGATGTGCAATTGTTAGATTGCAATTGATGCAAAGATAGGCAAGGCAAGTAAGGGATGCTACTGATATCCAGCACTTACAAAATGATTTTAATAGGCTGGAAATTTGGGCAAACAAAAATGGCTATCAGTTTAATGTCAGGAAGTGGAAAGTTATGTACTTCTGCATAATGAGATTTCCAGCAGCATATTATAGTAGTGGGGTTATGCTACAAGAAATTGATGAAGTTAGGGATCTTGGCATAATGGTGGATATGAATATGAAGCTCAAAGATCACATAGCAAAAGTTGTAAATACAACTCGGAGGATAATTGCGATGTTGATGCAAACATTGACATATAAGGATAAGAAAGTCATTTTGTCTCTTTATAAGGCCTTGATAAGACTGCACCAGGATTATTGTGCATAGATTTGGTCTCCTGGGTTCCAATGGGATAAAGAAGCTGTTGAAATCACCAAAGAAAGTTATTAAGATTATATCTGGATTATGGGATTCAGATTATGACGGTAGATTGCAAGTATGTGGATTACAGACTCTGGTTAACAGTATAAAGAGGAATGATATGAGAGAGGCCTATAAACTTCTGAATGGGTGTTATAGGATATCGTCTGATTAAATTTTTCATTATGGTGGTAAGAGGTGTAATGTATGGGGACTCAATGATCCGTGGTGTTCAAGATAGGATGCGTGAGGAGTGTTTGCCAGGAATGATGGAAAGTGTGGCTCTGGCAATTAAGAGAGGTGAAAGGGTGGATGAGATGATTGTGATGGTGGGAACAAATGACTTGAGTGGTGGTGCAAATAGGGCAGTGAGAGATATGAAATTCTTGCATGAGGTAGTACGAAAGAAGACACAGAGAGGAAAGATAGTGTGTGTATTTTTAATAAACCTTTTGGCCTTAATAAACTTAATAAATTATCTTTATAGTGTGTGTATGTTGCCTAGGTATCATAATGTTGAGCTGAGCAGTGATATTGAATGGCATAGTAGCGAAAATGTGTCAGAAGAGAGGATTCGAATATGTGGATGCTTGGAGGGCATTTGAGAGCAGAGAGGAATTGTATGCAAGAGACCACCTGCATTTGAATGAGGAAGGACATAGGTATCTGGAGAGACTGCTGTTCTGAACGAGTCAGTGTGTCCCAGTGTGGATGGTAGCAGGGGTGGCCTCTTGTGGGAATGGGTACTTGGGAGAAGGGGGATGACATCAGGTAACGCTGAGCCCAGTGGAGTCTAGAGGGGGGATAATGCTGGGTATAGAAACAATGGCATTTTTATGCTTTATACCAATGCCAGGAGTATTCGGAATAAGGGAGAGGAATTGGTGGCACTGATAGCATCAGCCTGGCTAAAGATTATTGGGATCACAGAGACGTGGTTGACAGAAGAGGATATAATAACAGGAATAGAAGTTGCTGGGTACAGCATTTTTCGGCAGGATAGGAAAGGAAAGCGTGGTGGTGGAGTACTGCTTATGAAAACTGACGACCTATGTCCTCTAAGAGTGGAGGCTTTGGAAGGCTGTGACACTAACGATTTTGAAAGCATATGGTGTGAGGTGGAAGTGGGAAAGACAGGATATTTAGTGGGCTGTTGCTACAAACCAAGGAGCACAGAGGGTGGGGACCATGAGATGTTGAAACAGTTGGGCGTGGGAAGTGCAAGAAGAATGATTGTTATGGGAGATTTTAACTACAGCAGTATAGATTCGGGAAAGGAAGATGCATGTAGCAACAAGGGAATGGAATTTCTAGAATTCTTGAGGGACAAATGTCTTAGGCAACATGTAACAGAGGGAACAAGAGGTTCAAGAGTTTTGGATTTGGTTATAGCATCAGAAGAGCTGATAATAACCGAGATGACATCTCTCCCACCAGTTGGAGAGAGTGACCATATGGTTTTGACTTGGAAAATGAATAGACATGCAGGTGTATCAAAGAGACGGGAACGTATGTGGAATTATAAAGCAGGTGATTATAATAGTCTTAGACGTCAACTTGGGGAAGTTTCGTGGAGGGAGGAATTGGAAGGCCGGGATATCATTAGTACTTGGGAAATTGTGAAGGAATATTTGTTAGCAGCAATGGTAAGCTGTATTCCACAAGTGAAGAAGAGGACACAATTTCAAGTAAGGTGGATGACAAACAATATTAAACAGGAGCTACATGCGAAAAAGACGCCACTATAGAAGAGATATAAGGAGATAGGTGAAGAGAAGATGCATGAAGAATATAAGACACAGGCCAGAAGAGTGACTAGTATGGGAAGAAAGGCAAAACAAAGGAAAATCCTAGGGAATTTTTAGCTATGTGGCCAGTAGGAGGAGAAATGACTGTGGAAGAATGACATTGTGGGATAAAAATAGGAATAGAGTGACTGATGCAGAGGACATAGTGGAATTGTTCAATGAACACTTTATTGGAGTATTTCATCCTGTAGGAGTAAATTTTAATACTAGAGGTATCAGGGGTGCGCCGGCCATATGTGCAATGCACACAGGCGCCAGGAAAGTAAAGGTGCCAAAGATTTTTTTATTGGGGGGAGGGGGAGGGGCACCAACTAAAGTTTTGCACACAAGCACCGGACACTACTAGCACACCCCTGAGAGGGATAGAGCAGGTTCGAGGTTTAGAGGTGCAGGAGGAGAGTGTGTTCCACATACTGAGTATTCTGGATGTTAGTAAAGCTGTAAGACTGGATGGTATTTCACCACGAGTTTTGAGAGAATGTGCTATGGAACTGACACTGCCCTTGACCTGGCTTTTCAATGAAAGTCTGGCTGCAAGAAAGGTGCCCATGGAACGGAAAAAAGGTAAGATAGTGCCATTGCATAAGGGGCAGTAGCAGACTGTAAGTGTCTAATTATAGGCCAGTTTGTGTTCATCGGTAGTTAGAAAGATCTTGGAGAAAGCAGTGAGGGACCATATACAGCATTGGGCAGATGAGGGTAATATTATCTGTGAGAGTCAACATGGATTTGTGAAGGGGTGCTCTTGTTTTAGCAATATGCTAGCCTTTTATGATAAAGTTACAAGAGCATTAGATGAGGGAAAGGCATATACTGCCATTATCCTAGACTTAGCAAAGGCATTTGACAAGGTGCCACTGTTAAGTTGTGAATAAAGATATTTTTTGTTTTAATACTTCATTGACATTTAACATAATCCACCATGTCATAAGCAAGAGTTGTAAATATTATTTGTTGTTAGCCTCTTTGCTTGTAATATATTATTCATATAAATGCTTTTAGAGTTTTGTTTGTTATTAATTAATTATTTAATCTTAGAATATGTAATAATAATGAAAAGACTATATAAACATGTCATTCATTTTTATTTATTTCATTCTGTAAAATTTATTATAAGAAACTGTATGTATGTAAATTTAAATGTATATTATATGAATTGTGATATATTTTTTATTTCTGTATGTAAGAGTGATTTTATGTAATTCTTCTGAATGTATTTGATTGGCTGCGGAGAAATGGAGTTTGTTTTTAGTCAGCACTTGTTTAGAACGTGAACGGCTGTGATATGGAGTGAAGCCAGTAGATGTAAGCTGAACTGGCTAGAACCAGATTTTGGAAGGAAGAATGAAGGTATTTAATTGGAAAACTAAAGTAAAGAGAGAGGAGAAGCGTTCAGGACAGCAAGGAGTGAAGTAACGGGTGGCAGTAAGGGGATTTGGAAATGCCGTAAATCAATTAAGAAAGGACCGTGAAATTAAAAGGTAATTTGGAATATTTATACGGAATTCTAAAATTATGATGAATTCCAATTGTTTTGAGGAAGAATAGTGCTAAACTGAATTTAATGCACAGAAGAAAATAAGGAATAAGTAGATTACCTAAAACGAGTGCGTCATGACTTGTGAAGCTCTATGTTTAATATTTCAGTTATTATAGTGAAGATTTCTTTTGAATAGTATTACTTCAAAGTAATAGTTAACTACAGTTTTAAGTGTGCCTATGGTGAATCCAGTGTGTAAAAGTTGTAACCCGGTAAGAGCAGTTTTTTTATATTTCAGCGTGAAGAAATAAGAGTTAGCTCCGCCTGATATATCTTAACATTAACTGTGGCGTTCTACTAAAAACAGAAGAAGTAAGGAGCTTTAAAGTGTTTCCCCCTTGAAATGATAACTGCCTCATAATTAAATTAAGTGTTTGTTGACTAAGAGAGAATTAGAGAATTCTAGCTTAAGAATAATTACTGTAAAATTCTGGAACATTGAACTGTGTGAACCATTTTCAATTATTCCGAAGAATATAGAATTGACAGCTGAATGTTTAATGCCTGATGTAATATGTTTGTTATGAGTATTTGAACTAAGTTGATGTATATAAGAATTGAATTATCTCATTGAATAGACACAAGTTGTGATAATAGTATTTAAGCGCTGAAGAATAAGATCTGTAAATTTAACTTTAATCTTTAAACCAAACCGAGTGGCTACTAGTGTCTCAGAGATATTTTGAATATTGTTCAATTAGATTATCTTGCTTAGAAAATTATGCTTAAATGTACATGTTCTATAACCCTGTATTAAATGTTTATTTTATTGAATTCATTTGTTGTTTGCCTGATTTTTCTTCATTGCACTGCTCATAAAACTTATTTGAACCTTGTGGAAGCCTTAAATGATAATATTAACCTTGCCCTGTATAAAGTGAGATTGCAAAAGTTAGTTGATGATTGATTCCTCTGTATTATATAGACTAATCTGAATATAGAGTGCCGCAGGATAATATAAATTTCCTTATATTCTTGTTGAGAGGCTTATACACTGGTTAAACACAATAACTAATATTTAAGGAATTGACAGCGTATACTAGAAATATAGATTAAATAAACTTTAATTTATACTTTCCGATATTTCGGCGAACGTCAAGTTGCCATCTTCTTGGGAACTTACTACTAAGACACGTGCACACAAGTACTAATAACAGCAAATGAGACTAAAGCTAGGAAGCTAGCGTTTTCCTAAAGTCCTGATGGTGCCCCCCTGGCGGGCTATATTGGTAGTTCTTGGCCTTTGGGCTGAAGTTCTTCTGATAAACGTTTCCCAAATTTGGGGAAGTCTCATGCATCCAAATTTGTTGAGGTTTGGCATGTTCCTAAGGGCCGAGGCTGATTCCATGAATAGTCTTTCATACTTGAACTTGCTGCGGTGTATTACTGTGGCTTTCTTCCATCTTATTCTGTGGCGAGTATCCAGAGCGTGGTCTGCAAGCCCAGAGTGGCTGTACTGGTGAAATCGGATGTAATCCTTGTGTTCTGATATTTGCTGTCCTGCCTGTTTGGCCAAAGTAGGACAGTTTACAGCTGCAAGGGACCTGGTATACCCCGGGTAGGTCTAGGGGAAGTGGTTGGTCTTTGGTGGAGCGGATAAGGGATGCCAGTTTTCTATGTGGTCTGTAGTCAAGTGGTAAAGTCATGTTTTTTTAAGATTTTATTGATTTTTTCTGACGTGCCTCAGATGTAGGGAATGGTGATGGATTTAGAGTAATCTTTATTGTGAAGGGGAGGGGGTAGCCGTTGGCTGAGAAAGTGTCACGGATGTGATTTAGTTCAGTGGTTAGGGCTTGATTATTAGAACAGATTATTTTTGCCCTGTTGAATAATGTTTTAATAACTCCATATTGTTGTGAGGGGGGGGGGATTGTTGGTGAATGTATCTGCCTGTATGGGTGGGTTTTCTATAAACTGAGAAAACCAAGGTTCCATCAGGTTGGCGGGTGACTAGTGTGTCTAGGAAGGGGAGGTTATTGTTTTCCTCTTTTTCCAGGGTGAATTTGATTCTAGGGTGTTGGTTGTTTAAGTGTGTTAGGAAGGAGAGGAGTGAATCTGGGCCATGTGGCCAAATAGCAAAGGCATCATCAACGTAGCGAAGCCATATGGTAGGTTTTTGTGGGGCTGAGTTTAAGGCTTTCTCTTCAAACGTCTCCATGAAGAAGTTGGCCAAGGGTGGGGAAAGTGGTGAACCCGTGGCTGTCCCCTCTATCTGTTTGTAGAATTTTTCCTGCTAAACGAAATTATAACTGTAGACCCCCCCCCCCGCATATATGGGCTCCCAAAAATACACAAAGAAAATGTGCCATTACGTCATATAGTGGATGGCATTGATTCCCCCACTTACAAACTAGCCAAGCATTTAGCCAAAGCGCTCTCACACTATACTGGCAATACACCATCACACATAAAAAACTCAGCCCACTTCAAAGCCAGTATAGAAAACCTTACACTCCAATATAATGACATAATGGTCAGTTTTGATGTCTCCTCCCTATTCACGAATGTCCCCCTCAAAGAAACCTTAGAGCTAATCCAAGCTAAATTTCCTCCCGATATCTCAGCCCTATTTCAGTTTACAATGAACTCAGGCTATTTCGTTTGGCAGGAAAAATTCTACAAACAGATAGAGGGGACAGCCATGGGTTCACCACTTTCCCCACCCTTGGCCAACTTCTTCATGGAGACGTTTGAAGAGAAAGCCTTAAACTCAGCCCCACAAAAACCTACCATATGGCTTCGCTACATTGATGATGTGTTCGCTATTTGGCCACATGGCCCGGATTCACTCCTCTCCTTCCTAACACACTTAAACAACTAACACCCTAGAATCAAATTCACCCTGGAAAAAGAGGAAAACAATAACCTCCCCTTCCTAGACACACTAGTCACCCACCAACCTGATGGAACCTTGGTTTTCTCAGTTTATAGAAAACCCACCCATACAGGCAGATACATTCACCAACAATCCTACCACGCCCCCCTCACAACAATATGGAGTTATTAAAACATTATTCAACAGGGCAAAAATAATCTGTTCTAATGATCAAGCCCTAACCACTGAACTAAATCACATCCATGACACTTTCTCAGCCAACGGCTACCCCCTCCAAAAAATCTAAAAAATACTTAACCCAGTTATCCACAACCCACCACCCCCTCCCCTTCACAATAAAGATTACTCTAAATCCATCACCATTCCCTACATCCGAGGCACCTCGGAAAAAATCAATAAAATCTTAAAAAAACATGACTTGACCACTTGTTACAGACCACATAGAAAACTGGCATCCCTTATCCGCTCCACCAAAGACCAACCACTTCCCCTAGACCTACCTGGGGTATACCAGGTCCCTTGCAGTTGTAAACTGTCCTACTTTGGCCAAACAGGCAGGACAGCAATATCAGAATATCAGAACACAAGGATTACATCCAATTTCACCAGTACAGCCACTCTGGGCTTGCAGACCACGCTCTGGATACTCGCCACAGAATAAGATGGAAGAAAGCCACAGTAATACACCGCAGCAAGTTCAAGTATGAAAGACTATTCATGGAATCAGCCTCGGCCCTTAGGAACATGCCAAACCTCAACAAATTTGGATGCATGAGACTGCCCCAAATTTGGGAAACGTTTATCAGAGAACTTCAGCCCAAAGGCCAAGAACTACCAATATAGCCCGCCAGGGAAGCACCATCAGGACTTTAGGAAAACGCTAGCTTCCTAGCTTTAGTCTCATTTGCTGTTATTAGTACTTGTGTGCACGTGTCTTAGTAGTAAGTTCCCAAGAAGATGGCAATGTGACGTTCAACGAAATATTGGAAAGTATAAATTAAAGTTTATTTAATCTATATTTCTAGTATACGCTGTCAATTCCTTAAATATTAGTTATCAAATTTCCTTATATTCAGATCAGTATCAATCAGAATCTAACAAAATAAAAACGGAATTTAAAGAAATAAGAATAACATTCCAACAAAATGGCGGATTCAAAGCCAGGATGTACGACACAAATATGGTACAGTTGGCAGGATTTAAGCTTTGTATCTGATATATTAATATGGTTGTTTCATCTAGTTTGAGAATGGAAGATAATGAAATTTTTTATACAGTAAACCCACAACAGGTCCTTCCTCAATTTTCAGGAGAGGAATCAGATGATGTGTTGTCCTCTTTTTCTTTTGTTGAAAAGCTTAGGGAAATAGCAAACTGGACTGACTTTCAATTATTAATATTGTTGAGAAGTAAATTAACTGTTAAGGCAAAAACATTTTTGTATTCATCTCCAGTACTTAGAGAAACATTAGAGTACAAGAAATTTAAGGAAGAACTAATCTCTAAATTTTCCTATACCAAGTGCTACCTTCGAACCCTTATAGAGCTCCACGAATGCAAGCAAAGTGACACAGAAGATGTGACTAGTTATTTTAATAGATTGGTGAACATTGCTAAATCTATGAGAATATCCCCTGCAGAAAAACCTCACCTAGATTGGATTACTTTTCAACAAATTCGACTGGGATTGCATGAAAAATGAAGAGAGGTCATTTACAAAAAAAAGGCCGATGTTAGTGTGGCCAAGGAAAGAGAGAAAATATTGGAAGAAATGGAACAAATATGCTCCATGAAACAATCGCTTATGCTGGACTGTAATGATCAGCTTACGCCTTTACCAATTCTTGAATATTTTTCAAACTGTAAAAAAAAAAAAGGAAATAAGAATGAGGAAGTTAATATAGATGTCTCTACCATCTCAAATGACAAACCAGATTCACTAGACTACAATTCTCATAGAATGCCAAACGTGACAATGGCAAAAGAGAATGGTAAATTACCCTTAACTCTTGTGCAGGGTCTAATTGGGAAGATTCCATGCGATATTCTTCTAGATACTGGAGTCCATATATCAGTTATTCCTAACTCCATGGTGAATAAACTTGTTAATGACTTTTCTAATAACATCACCCTAATTCAGAAACCAGAAATAATCACTGGAATCGCTAAAATTGAACTGATTGCCACAAGAAAATAAATGCTAAATTTTCCATACCTTGTTTTCCGATGTTCTCACATGAACTCATTATCCTTCCAGAAATTGCTGACACGAATAACCAGATCATACTAGGACGTGATTTCCTGGAGAAAAATAAATTCATGTGTGACTTTGCCTCCGAAACCAATTCCTTGTGTGGCATGAGTTATCAACCAATGCACGATGAAGAGAATAAAAGGAGGGAATGTAACAGGATGGAGATTGAAACCTTGAACTTTGAAGATGGATTGAGTGATAAAAAAAAGGAAATTGCTGCACGAAGCTATCAATTTGGCAGAATCAAAGACCAATAGAGTAGAAATAAGGAAATTCATTCTATCAATTTTCCAAAAATATCCCCAAACATTCACTGAAGATATTAGCTCGTTATCCTGTACAGACAAGATAGAACGTTCCATTGAAATCACTGCAGAATTGCATGTGTACACTAAGCAGTACAAAACCCCCCTTAAATATCTAGATAGACTTCAAATCCTTCTAAATGATTATGAAAGAGCTGGGATCATAGAAAAGTCTAATTCCAGATGGAATAGCCCCTTTTTGTTGGTGGAAAAGCCTGATGGAAATCTGAGATTTATATTAGATCTGCGTGAAATTAATAAAGTCACAAAGCCCATTGATTTTCCTCTATGTAACATAGAACTTCTGACTAGTCTAGAAGGAGCAAAGTACTTTTCGAAATTGGACCTGAACTCTGGCTATTTTCAGATACCTCTTAGAAAAGAGGACAGACAGTTTTTTGCCTTCACCACTCGATGGCAAAAATACCAACTCTGTTGGCTTCCTCAAGGGGCTAAAAACTTAGCCATAAGTTTTCAGTGTCTGATGAACACTATACTCTCAGACATGTTGGGAAAGGGAGTCATATGTTTCCAAGATGACCTATTAATTTACACCCCAGACCTAACATCACATAAAGAAATCTTAGATAATGTATTAAACAGACTGAACTTGTCCCATCTATAGTTGAAGTGCTCAAAATTACTCTTCATGAAAAAGGTTGAATACCTAGGACATGTTGTCAGTGAAGCTGGAATAATCCCCACTCAAGAAAACATCTCAGCCATTCTAACGGCAAAAATTCCCACCGCTGTGAGACAAGTACGAAGGTACTTAGGAATGGTAAACTTCTATAGAAAATTCATTCCCAATTGTTCCCAAATAATGGAACCCATAAACAAATTAACTAAAAAGGGGGGAAGGTTCTTTTGGGGAAAGGAACAGGAATCCACCCATAAATCCCTCAATCATTAACCAGATCTCCTGTCCTCGTTCATTCCACACTTGGAAAACCTTTCTATCTTGAAGCAGATGCCTCAAATGACACCATTGCAGCTGTAATAGAACAAAAGAAGGAAGAAGAAATTAGACGCATTGCATTCTTGAGTAGAAAACTATCTGCATCAGAAAAAAATTACTCAGTTATTGAAAAAGAAACACTAGCTATTGTGCATGTCTTAAGGAAATTTGGATATATGTTACTGGGACAAGAAATTTTTTTTAAGATCTGACCATAAACCCCTAACTTTCTTATCCACAATGAAGGATAAAAACCAAAGGATTATTCGATGGGCCTTAGAATTACAAGAATTCCAAATACAGATATGCTATATTCCTGGAAAACTTAATGTAGTTGCTGACTACCTATCCAGGGCCTCAGATGATAAAGTAGATGAAAGTACCAGTGCAAAGAAAAAGATAATGAACTTGATAGCCAAAGCAAATGAGGGAGAAGAAAACATAGGAAAAACCCCCCACACCTTCAGAATTGGAGCAAATTCTCCATTATAGATGCACAAAAACTAGACCCAACATGGGGGGGGGGATATATCAACGAATCAAGAAAGGGGAGAGAATCTTGGAGGACACTCTTTTCTGCATTCTTTATTCTTGGATGATGATGGCCTCCTGATAGCAAAACAAGATATCACCGGAATTTGGAAGGACAAAATAGTAGTTCCTGCTGTCATGATTCCTTAGGTATTGTATACCTTTCCTACCTTTCCTGATGCTGATCTAGCAGGAAACCAAGGTTTCTTTTGGACAAGGGGGAGAATAAGAGACAGATATGTGTGGAAGGGAATGAGATGAGACGAGATGTTGAGAGTTATGTGTCTTCATGCCATCTATGTCAAAGAAAATCAAATTACGGAGCAAATGCTCCTCTTCAACCTTTCCCTATCCCTAGTTGCCCTTTTCAAGCTATAGCCATGGCATCATAGGTCCGCTCCCTATTAGTTCTAAAGGGAACATGTATATACTTGCTATGATAGATATGTTCTCTAGGTTTCCAGAAGGCACAGCTATGAAGAATCAAACTGCACAAACAGTGGCTAACAAATTATTTAAGATGACCATTTCAAGATATGGAACCCCCCAAAACACTCCTCACTGATCAAGGCTCAAACTTTACAGCTGAAGTCATGCTTCAGTTGTGTAAATTATTGAAGATAAAAAAGCTTTTCACTACTCCCTATCACCCCCAGGGAAACGGAATGTGTGAGAGGATGAATCGTACCCTATCCAAACTTGCTGATAATCATTTGTCTAATTGGGATAATTTCCTTCCACACACCCTTTTTGCCTGTAGGACAGCCCTGTATGCTGCTATAAAAGAAGCCTCCGCTGTGGTTTTATATGGTTTTGAACCACTGTTTCCCAGTGATTTCAAGGACTCACATGCAAACTCTGGATTTCCAGACATTGATGAGTACCTTAACAATATGATCATTGAAAACAAAGCTGCACATGACCTAGTAGCGGAAGACAGTCAAAACATCTCACAAAGGGCTAGAGCCTATGCAAATAAATTGAGAAATTACAAGGAATTAAAACCTGGAAACTTAGCACTTTTACGACAACAGCCTAGTAACAAGAAAACAGGGAAGTTCAGAAAATGTGCAAACGGAACCTTATGAAATTGTTGAAAAGACATCTCCTGTCAACTTTTGGATAAGAGAATCAACGGGATTAAAAAGAACTCTAATCGTCCACTCGGACTGATTAAAATTGTTCAAGAAGAGACCTGACTAATTAGTCTGCCTAGGGGATTCACTAGAGGCAATATGGGGAAAAAGAAAGAATTACCATGGAAAACGTAATTACAGAAAGAATACAAATAATACAAAACAACCAAAACACAATAATATCAACGGAGAACATGAATTTATTTCTGAAGAGACAGTCCCATACTACAGGCATAGAAGACATGCTGACTTTGATAATCAAGGTAATAAGAATTCTAATGAAAAAGTGAACGAGAATAAATGCACAAGTCATATTAAGGAACCAAGTTTTATTCAAACTAGGTACTACTTAAGAACTCGAAAAGGAGATGAGAAGTCTGATTCCTCCACCAATGGATCTTATGTGAAAAATTTTTCTTTAAAGAAAAATTTTTCAGAGAAAGAGTAGGCCTTTGTTAAGTTGTGAATGAAGATATTTTATATGTTTTAATACTTCATTCACATTTAGCATAATTCCCCATGTTATAAGCAAGACTTGTAAATATTATTTGTTGTTAGTCTTTTGCTTGTAATATATTATTCATATAAATGCTTTGAGTTTTGTTTGTTATTAATTAATTATTTAATCTTAGAATATGTAATAATAATGAAAAGACTATATATAAACATGTCATTCATTTTATTTAGTTTATTCTTTAAAATGTATTATAAGAAACTGTATGTATGTAAATTTAAATGTATATTATATGAATTGTGATATATCTTTTATTTCTGTATGTAAGAGTGATTTTATGTAATTATTCTGATTAGATTTGATTGACTATTGTCAAGGAAACGGAGTTAATTTTAGACAGCGCATGCGTGGAGCATGAGCTACGGTATTCGAAGGGAGAAGAAGTTGATATGAGCTGGACTAGTTAGAACTAGATTTTGGCAGGAAGAATGAAGGTATTTAATTGGAAAACAAGAGTAAAGAGGGGAGAAGCATTCAGGACAGCAAGGAGTGAAGCAACGGTTGGCAAGAAGGGGATTTGGAAATGCCGTAAATCGATCAAGAAGGAACCGGGAAATTAATAGGCAATTAGTAATATTTATATGGAATTCTAAAATTTACGATGAATTCCAATTGTTTTGAGGAAGAATAGTGCTAAGCTGAATTTAATGCATAGAAGAAAACAAGGAATAAGTAGATTACCTAAAACGAGTGCATTAAGACTTGTGAAGCTCTATGTTTAATATTTCAGTTATTATAGTGAAGATTT
This sequence comes from Typopeltis vanoorti, assembly GCF_054136105.1. Lineage (NCBI taxonomy): Eukaryota > Metazoa > Arthropoda > Arachnida > Uropygi > Thelyphonidae > Typopeltis > Typopeltis vanoorti. Next base: position 71,428,262 of record NC_143555.1, read on the forward strand.
CTTTTGAATAGTATTACTTCAAAGTAATAGTTAACTACAGTTTTAAGTGTGCCTATAGTGAATCCAAAGTGTAAAAGGTGTAACCCGGTAAGAGCAATTTTTTTATATTTCAGCGTGAAGAAATAAGAGTTAGCTCCGCCTGATATATCTTAACATTAACTGTGGTGTTTTACTAAAAATAGCCGAAGCATGGAGCTTAAAAGTGTTTCCCCCTTGAAGTGATAACTGCCTCATTATTGAGTTAAGTGTTTGTTGACTAGGAGAGAATTAGAGAATTCTACTTTAAGAATATTTACTGTAAGATTCTGTAACATTGACTGTGTGAATCATTTTTAATAATTTGGAAGAATGTAGAACTGACAGCTTGATGTCTGATGTCTAATGTTTTATGTTTGTTATGAGTATTTAAACTAAGTTGATTTGCATTATCTTGTTTTCAAAGTTATACTTAATGTACATGTTATATAACCCTGCATTAAATGTTTTGTTTTATTGATTTCAATTTGGTGTTTGCCTGATTCTCTTTCATTGCACAGCTCATAAAGTTTATCGAACCTTGCGGAAGCCTTAAATGGTAATATTAACTTCGGCCTGTAGAAAAGTGAGATTGCAAAAGTTAGTTGATGATTGATTCCACTATATTATATAGACTAATCTGAATATAGGGTGGTGCAGGATAATAGAAATTTCCTTATATTCGGATCAGTATCAATCAGCATCTAACAAAATAAAAATGGAATTTAAAAAAGTAAGGACAAGTTTGATTAACCATCATAAATGAATTAGTTAGCAAGATGGATGACACACCACTGATATTCAAGTTGCAGCACATGGGTCTGGATGTCAGATTGGTCAACTGGATTCAGGATTGGCTGTCCGATAGGTATCAGAGAGTTATGTATGGTGGAGCAATATCAGAGGCAGAAGGTTACAAGTGGGGGTTCACAGGGCTCAGTACTGGGACCTATATTGTTTAACCTTTATATCAATGACATTGTCAGTGGATTGCAAGGGAATATTCAGTTGTTTAGGAATGATGCGAAGCTGGGAAGGATTATTAGTAATAGTGCAGATATGGTAGCCCTGCAAGAGGATTTGAATAAGCTAGATAGATGGGCAAATGAATGGGGGTGTCAGTTTAATGCAGCAAAATGTAAGGTCTTGAGGTTTGGGACACATCGATGGGACGCTGCATACTCTATGGGAGGTGTTAAGCTGGAGGAAGTAGGAGAGACAAGAGATCTTGGTTTGATGATTGATAGAAACCTGAAATTTAGGGGACATATTGCAAAGGTAGTGAAGGTAATGCAGAGGACTGCTGCAATAATGAGAAGGATGCTGCCCTGCAGAGATAAAATGGTTATCATTCCATTGTATAAGACTCTGATCAGACCACACTTAGACTATTATTCTCAAATATGGTCTCCAGGATTTGAAGGGGATACATTAACTGTGGAATGGGTACAAAGGCAAATAACAAAGATGGTGTTGGGACTATACAATATTAGTTATGACAATCAGCTGAGGGAGTGTGGACTGCAGAGTTTGGTGAATAGAAGAAGGAGGGGTGATATGATTGAGACTTTTAAACTGTTGAGAGATAGTTATAGGGTTGACACTGGGAAGTTCTTTCGCTTGGTTGAACAGCAGGAAGGAGTCATGACAAGGGGCCATCCCTGGAAGTTACGAAAGGAAACTGTGAGCAAGAGGGTGAGGAGTGGTTTCTTTGCATGGAGGGTGGTTGAACCATGGAAGGAATGCATTGCCTGAAAGAGTGGTGAGAGCGAGAACGGTTAATGCATTTAAGGAATGGTATGATAGACTTTGTGTTTCCTAGGAGGGACCTCCCTCGATGAGTCTTCATCGACTTGTGTTTCTTAGAAAGGACCTCTGACGATGAGTCTTTTGACTCCATGGAGGCCTGAATAATAATAATAATAATTATTATTATTATTATTATTATATGTACATGGGGAAAGAACACAGCGATATCCATAGAAGTTAATTTGGTTGCAGTCAAGAAAGAGGTAAAAGCTAGGTTTTTCTCTCAGAGTATAGTGAGTAGTGGAATAGTTTGCCATTAGGGGTAGTGAGTGCATCTAGTGTGAATGAATTTAAGAGAAGGTATGACAGCTGGTTTGTGTGATTTATAGCCTCTCTCGATGAGTCCTTGACCGCCTGGAGGTCTCAGATAATAATATCGCCTCTTTTTTTCTTATCAACCAACTTCTGGAATCCACACACCTTCAATCTATCTGCATGGGGAACATTCTATCGGCAAATTACCATCTTGGTAACTCGCCTCTGAATCTTCTCCACTGCTTCCTCATTCCCAAGAAACTCAGGAGACCAGACTAGTAATCTCCAGATGTGGGAGCATCAAGGCCTTATAAAGTGGAATAACAATTTCCTTATCTCTACTTGTGGGTTCTTCAATAGTCTAGTAATCTTATGAACTACATTAGCAACCTTAAGAATATGTCCTCCAAATTATAACTCTCTGTCTACCACCAGTTCTAAATCTTTAGCTTCATCTATTTCCTGGAGTACAGTTCCATCAATGTGGTACACAGCTTGTAATCTATTTATCCCAAAATGCATAACTTTACATTTCTCCACATTAAACTGACACCCATTATCTTTTGCCTATACTAACAGCCAATTTAAATAGATCTGCAACCTCTCCACATTACCTTGATCAACTATTACTCTCACTAATTTGACATCAGGAAACAACTGAATATTTCCTTTCAGGCTATTTCCTATATCATTTATGTACAAAATAAACAGTAGTGGTCCCAACACTGAACCTTGCAGCCACCACTAATCACATGTTTCGCACTGATTCTACCTCTCCATATACCACTTTTTGATATCTGTCCAGCAAGCCACCCTCTTATCCACTTAACCAGTGTCATATTCATCAACATTTGTTCTAATTTGTGTAACAGAGTTCCATGTGGTATTTTGCCAGATGCCTTTGCAAAATCCAGCAGAATCATCATGTAACCATTTTCTTTATCCAACTCAGCTGTTACTCTATTATAAAAAGTTAGTAAATTACTAAGGCATTCCTGAATTATGTTTTTGATCAATTTTTCCAGTACTTTTACCACCATGCCTGAAATGCTGATTGATCTAAAATTTGCTACTGCAATCTTAGAACTTCTCTTATGGAAGGGAAATATTTTGTCCTCTTTCCACTCTCTTGGAACTCTACCAGAACTGAAACTTAAATTAAAGAGCCTTAAATTAAAGGCATTGCCAGTTTCTTTGCACATTCTTGCAAAACCTGAGCTGATATCCCATTTAACCCCAAAGCTGTATTTACATTGAGATTCTGGAATATCCTAAGAACTTCCAATTCATTCACCTCTATTCCCATGTTACAGCAGTAACCTCACTTGGAAGATATACTCTTGCAAAGTGGTCACTCAGTAACTCAACTATTTTATCTGCTTCATTAAAGTTAATCTTCCATTGTCATTCTTCCTCTTAATTGAGACATAACAAAAGAACTCTTTGGGATTTCCTTTAGCCAGATTCTTTTCATAATCTCATTATGCCTTCCTTATCATGCTGGTCACCCTTCTCCTTATATACCTCCACAGCATTTTCTTCTTCTACATCACATGCTTAATCACTCACCCATCTAACTCCTACCTGATTAACTCTTCTTGCCTTAGGTACAAAATTTAATACTGCATCCTCTAGATCAGAGCTTCTTAAACTGTGGGTCACGATCCCAAATGGGGTCATGTAACCGAATGTGGGGATTGCAAAAAATTTGGCAACAGTAAAAGGGTTCTGAACACGCAACGACCAAAAATTAATTTAAATTCGAGGCTATTGTTTGTAATTCTTTATGTAAATGGTAAAATTATATGTATACCAAAGAATTGTTTTAAAATAAATTTCTTTATGATTTATTATCAGGAAATGTTTGATTTGTATACCTATTTTATATAGCTATATACCCGGGGTCACGTAAAAATTTCTCAGGTGAAAAGGGGTCGCTAGTGGAAAAAGTTTAAGTGCTGCTCTAGATGACCCTTAATTATCTCCCATGCATTACTAACTTCCTTCCCTTGCAGTGTTTTATGCCATGACACAGATTTAAGCTCCCTCCTAAGCATGTCATAATCACCTGCCTTGTAGTTCTACATATACTCCTTCTTGACAGAATATTTCTTATGTTTTACAATTTTCCAAGTCAAGAACATATGGTCACTTTCGATAATCAGAGGCAATGTGGCCACATTGGTTATGGATAGCACTTCTGATCCTATGACAAGATCCAATATTCCTACAACCTTCGTCCCCTCTATTACATGCTGCCTCAAGTATTTATCTCTCAGCAAGTGTATAAATTCCATCTCCTTCCTGCCATGTGACCTTTCTTCCTTCCTGTTGATATCTCCATAGTTGAAGTCCCCCATAATAATCACTTGACCTGCACTCATTACACTAATTTGTCAATGCATGTCTTCCAATCATCCATGGAACCCTCCTTGGCCTATTGCAACAACTGACTGCATATATTCTATCTTACTGGCCTTGATCTTATATCAGATGGCTTCAAATTAAAAGCCAACCTCCAACCTATGTCCTATTCTTTTTGGCTGCAATTCATCTGCTACCATCAGCAGTACCCCCTCCCTCCCATCTTCCCTGAAAATACTAAACCTTTCACATTCTATCCCTGTAACTACATCATCTGCTGTTAGCCAAGTCTCACTAATGTCCATAACTTTTGGCAAGGTTGCACTAACTAATACCAAAAATTCCTCTCTTGATCACCCTTACTTTCTGAATTGACTAACCTATTCAATATTTTTGCTTGAGAGACTAGATTCCACACTTGGTCATTCTCACACTCACTTGTCTCAAGAGCAACTTCACACAGACTCAACTGTTTTCACCCTATACAAATCCTTCTTTCTGTCAAACACAGACCATAGATGAAGTAAAAGCACAACCTACTTATGGATTCGTTTGCTACCAATGCTGTCTTCCTCTATTAGCCTGTAGCACAACAGGAGACTTACAATCTTCACCTTCTCGCTCTTCAGTTATGCTTCTTCTAACAACTCCTTAGCATCCTCCTCAGAGAATACTTCTTGCCTCTCAGACCAGAGAAACACAATTTTGTTACACTTTCATTAAGTCTCCAAACATAACTTTGGACCACCTGTTTCTTTCCTTTCTCAGTCCTGCTAATCTCTTTCTGCTTCTGCCACTTTTCAATTTCATGCTTTGTCCTGTGAAGGATAACATTCAAGCACGCTATTTCTCTATTTATGTCCAATTCATTCTCAGGGTCTGGAGTAATTATTGTGAAAAAGTATAACATGAAGTATTAATCAACAATAAACTGATAGAAAATGTCCGAGAGGAATCAATCAGGAATACATATAAATACTGAAGCACAGAAAAAATTATTAGAAACCTGAAACATGTAAAGAAGTGGAATTACAAAATGAAATGTAAAAATATGATGGCATAAAAGTTTTGCAGAACTACATTACATCTAGTAATAAGGCTTAGTAATAAGGTCAAATCCTAGACAAGTGGAGTTTGGTTTGCATCGTACTAATTTTATAATATAAAATTAGTACGATGCACACTGACTGATAGTTATAATGGGAAGATACTGTTAAATTATTTCAATTGCAACATCTGTTTATATGCTGTCATGACTGAACTGTATATAATAACCTTATTATTTATATTTTTTTTATTTCAACCCCCCCCCCCCCACACACACACACACACACACACACACACACACACACACACACACACACACACACGAGGTTTCAAAACCTATGACATAACCATACTGTGTGAGCGTGTAGGCAAGTGATTAGAGAGAAGAAGTTAATTTAATGTTTCTTGAAGAGCTGGAGGTTGTGTGCATTGGAAAAAATGATATGAGAATGACTGTTTCAAAGGATCAAAGTATGAGCAATGGAGTAAAAGGATCAGAAGTTGGTTTTGTGATTTTCAAGGTGAACAGTATATGGATGTTGAGAATCAGCAGCCCATGTTTGTATTTGAATAGAGGAAAGTGGAGGAACAGAGGTAGTAGCCAACAGCATCCATGGAAATACCAACAAGAAAAAACAAAATGCAGAAAGAGAGTCAGCAGAGAAGCGCTGAATGGAATCAGTGAGAGAAGGGTCATCTCTTAAAATTAACAAGTGGCTCCTGGATGCAATCTAGCACTCAGAGATAGGTTTTGGTGCCATAATATTGTAAGGATGAGCAGATTTGGGATTTATAAAATGCTAGGAAAGTGAAGTATTATTTAGACTAAAAAGCATACCAAGCTTTTGAAAGCTGAAAATGTTATGGACAGTGTTTATGCCAGAATAGGCTAGATGTGAAAGTCAGCCCAAGAAGACAAAACTAATCACAGTTAGTGAGGAAAGTGTTATTAAAAGTGAAGGGGAGTAAAGCATGGTCTTTCTTCCAGGAAATAAGGTAGCAATATGTTCTGGTGGCATTAAGATGCACTAATATCTTCACACAACCTAAAAATGGAAAGAAGATCAGTGTTTAAGGCATTAACCATAGAAGATATTTAGATACCTTCAGCTTCTTCAGGCATGTCAATGCTGCAGGGTTTTGTAAATGACGAACAGGAATAAAGTGCACCATCATCAACAAAATTACAAACAGCATCTAATGCTAGCGAGAAAAGATCATTGATGTATAGAAGACTAAGTGAAAGCACAGAGCCTTTGGGCCAACACTGATGAGAAAATCACACATGATAAAACCATCCATCATGACATGCAATGGGTTTTTCCCGTTTATCTGGAGTTTTTCATCCCACAAGCTGGCAAACCAGCCCCGTGAACACACACGGATACAGTCAGGAATACTTAAGACAATCCCTCCAGCCATAGGTCTGAATTGTCAGCTATGCCGGTCCCGAGCCGATAAAAATGGGGGGGGGGGAATTGAGGTGGTGCCATACCACCCCATAAAAGAGGCTCATGGCTGTTGAATCACCATATGAAATGAATGAATAAATGACATGCAATGAACCACATGAGAAGAAGAAGCTGGCAGCTTGTAAAAAAAGGCCATGAATCCTGGTCTTTTTTTACAAGCTGCCAGCTTCTTCCTATTCAAATCAAATGCTTTGGAAGCATCAAGACTTACCACATAATATTCTCCAAATCTTTCCAAGACATGTGTCCAAGGTTCATAAGGTTTGTGAGAAAGTCTGCTGCAGAATGGCAGAATCCATACTACTGATCACTAATTGACCTATGGCCTTCTAGGTAGTGAAGAAGCTGGTTGTTGATAACCCTTTCCATCACTTTTTGCGAGTACTGGGGATAAGGCAATTGGACAATAGTTTGATGGCTGACTGCTATCTCCCTTTTTAAGAACAGGCTGAGCAACAAAAGCCTGTTTCCACACTGTTGAGTAGATACCAGATGTGTGGGACAACTTGTAAAGGAGATACAGGATAGGTGCTGATTCTGGCATCTAAATTTTTAGCACAATGGGATGGATATTAACTGGACCAGAAGATATTAATATCAAGGCTCCTGAGTATTTTTCTGATGTCCTGATGACGAAAGATCTGAAGAGGTATACTGAGTGTAATAAATTATTTTGTTCCTTTTGTAATAATTATGATGTTATTGATAATTATGATTATTATTTCAAACTGTCGAACTGCTACCTTTGTTATATTCTATGGTATAATTTTCTTTCTTATGTCTACTTTACCTCTACTCGTTTAAATCTTTCTGTTAAATTCTATTTACCTTTTTCTATCTAAAGCCGATTAATTTAGTCCCCGCATGTAATCCTTTATACTACCTACAAGTGTTAACGCTGTTAATGAAAAGACCTCTAGAATAGGCAATTCACAGATCCAGTGTTAACTATTTCCCACACAACATAATTCAGGGAAAATTTATTTGTTTTTTCGACTGCGCCACCCTGAATTAATGTTATGGCACAGGAAGAATAGTTATAAAATTTATAGAATAGATCACTTTCTAAAATAATACCTTAAATAGTAAGTTGTGGCAATTTCTCTAATTTAAGCACACAAGTTCGGTATAATTTTTACTTATGATATAATTTTAACATGTTTATTTTTACTTTAAGCACAATACAATATTAAACAAATTCGCTCTAACTCCTGCTTCAAACTAAAAATCATAACCTTACAATATAGACCTGCAATTCACAATGCTAAGAAATACTTGTTTTACCAACTCTAGACAATTTCTGGCTGTTACAATCAACTGGCTAACATTATTCTCAATAAATATATTAGCTAACTCTCAGCCTCAATTAGTTCCTATAGCGACTTAAACAACTATTTTTAACAAAGCTACATTCAGTGGACATACAATTCTTGATCATAATCTCAGCATCAACATATTAAAATCTACTCACAAATACAGTCCTACCAGTCTGGATGATTTTTAGAAGTTCTGCTGACTGCTTTCCTTGGTCCTGTATCCTAGCCTTTGCTGAACGGCTTTTGGCAGTCATCCTGGGATAGCCCTCGTCCGGGATCTGTAGCATAGTTCAGTTGGTTTTTGGATCTACTGTCAACGACGCATATCTGGTCACATGTGGCACATTCCACTACTGGAAATACATCTCCGCAGAATGACCTTCTTCTCCTGGGCTTTCTACTTCCACAAGACGAACAAACTCCTCGAACTCCTAGAACAGCCTCCAACCTAAACTTCGGAACAGTCAGCCTCTCTAGGTTCTCAAGGCCTCTTTTATATGATTCAGAAGCTCCTTGTTTTTAGTGTTGGAGATCCCCAAATCTTCCGTAAATAACTTCTGCTACTGTTGTTTTGATCTTCACAGTTGGCAGCAACAATCTCTACATCTGAACGACTCTCAATATTTTTGTTTACTTTTAAGTCGCCAACATAATCGGGTCTAATCCTCTTAACTTAAAGAATTACTTCTAACATTCTGTTACACCAAACCAACATTATGCACAATTTTAACCTTTACAATATTTTTTTATAATTTGTGAGCAATTTATGCTGATTATAAGCTTTTCAAGTTTATAATCAGCACTTCTTTAAAATATAGTAATTTACAATTTTTCTCTTTCCTCATGGTTTGTGACCTCAGTTAAATTGATGCCAAAAAATTGTTATATTCACCGCAATGAATTTTACACTGTAGATGGTTGATGGAATAGAGGAGATGCCTTGGTCATCTAAACAAGGAGCTGGAGAAGAAGACTGATGCAAAGAAGGAGCAGGGTTTCCTCTTTAGGAGATGTTATCATTGTTCCATTCTGAATGAAAAAGAGAGAGATGAATAAGCAATATGGAAGAAATTTTGCCTTGAAAGCCTTGGTGTGAGACTAGATGGTTCAACTGCTATTTTAGTAAGAGGAAACTTCCTTACAAAGTATGATTTTTTTTTTTTTTTTTTTTTTTTCAAGCTTTAGTATAAGTTGACTAGGAAATTTGGGTTTTTAACTGAATGCATACTGCATTTCTATTTGGACTGCTTTAGCATATTTGATGGAATACCAAGGCTTGAATAAAGGTTAGAGATTATGAATAGAACTGGGAATAAAGGTATTCATCCCTGCAAGAATAATTTTAGTTATTACATCATAGCAAATGCTTGGATCAGGAGAGTGGAAATAATAATCTGACCATAGAAAAGTGCCATAGAAATCCCAGAGGTTAACCCATTGTCACCATAACAATCTGTAGAAACATGGACATCATTGTAGTCAGAGTTGCAATGGGATAAGCAATGTCAAAGGTGTATTTGAAAGGAGAGAGAGCTAAGAAAAGGTCCAGAGTGTTAAGAGAATGATATGAATTATCTGGAATTTTGGTAGGTAGCTTAACAATTTCCATTAGATCATTATTGACAGCAAGCAATTCAGCTTCTCTTCCAGCTTGGTCTGTAAAGTCAGAGAAGGGGAGCCAGTAGGAATTGTGGATGTTGAAATCTACAAAGAATATTATTTCACTATTAGGATATTAGACTGTATGCAATAAACTTTTGGAGACAAATAATCAAAAATTCAAATGGTTAGGCATATACGTTCGTTATCGTACATGATGTTTGCAGAAATTGACAACATAAAGTAAATAATAACTAAAAATTTACTTATTATTTCTGATATTTTCTCAAAGTCAAATTGGCATCTTCAGGAATTAACACACTTGTATCAACATGTGCATGCAAGCACACTTTAGTAAATGAGAAGGAACAAGAGAAATACAGGGAGGCCTATGTCCTAAAACTATGCTGCCCCACCTGGTGGCAATGGCTGAGTGTTCTTGGCCATTCAGCTGAATATCTGTAAATGAGAATTTCCCATATGAGAGGTAGTTTGATGCAACCACATTTGCTCAAAGTGGAATAATTTTTGAGGATAAAGCAGATTCAAGGAAAAGCTTCTCAAATTTAAATTTGCTTTGGTGGAGTAAGCTGGCTTTTCCATTAGATATGTACTGACTAAAAGTTTCATCATCCAAATTTAGCATGGAATTACAACCTCCCCTCCAATGAGGCCTACAATATAGGGCTAGATGTAGCCAATGTTCTATCACAGGCAAAACCTTACAAAAATAACATATCCAACAGAGAATATAAAGCTCTACTAAATCTAAAAAAAAAAATAAATAAATAATAATAATAATAAATAATTAAATAAATAAAATAAAGGCAATGCAACTGGAATTCTAAACCACCTATATCACACTAAAAAATTACCACTCTTCTTTAAGACCATTCTACCTATCTTCAACTAAACTATGTCCCCACAACACAGAGATCACAAACATCTAGACTCCTAAAATACGTCACAGCCTGGCTGGCAGAGATAACCAATAAACAAAAATCCTACAAATCCAGAATTCTTTGCTTTTCTTTCATTGGTTCTCCTATTCTCTCCCCTTCTATCATTTCCATAACATTCTCTCATTCCTACTTTGAGTCACTTTGCACTGCACTATAAAATCCCTAGTCTACAGGGCAAAATTAATTTTCTCTGATAACACTGTATTCAACACAGAATTCTACCACATACAAAACATTTTTTTTTTTTTTTTTTTTTTTTTTTTTTAAGCAAACAGCTACACCTCCCACAAGATAAAAAGAATACTAACATTCTGTACCCATTCACCATCCTTTCCCCACTTCCAAACAGAGATTACAGCATATCCATTACCATTCCTTATGTATTTGGCATCTCTGAAAAAAATACCAAAATCTTAAAAAAGGGGCAATCTTATGACTACTTACAAACCTCACAGAAAGCTGGAATGAATTCCTTATCTGTTCTCCTAAAGACCAATTGCAACCTCTGGATTTACTTGGTGAGGGTCTACCAGGTACCCTGCAGCTGTTCATACTATGGCCAAACAGGCAGGACAGCAAACATCAAAATACCAAGACTAAATCTATTTTTACTACTCTGGTACTTGTCAGAGGATCTGATGAAAAAAAAAAAAAAAAAAAAAAACAAGCCACCTTATTCCACCAAAGCAAATTTAAATCCGAGAGGCTTTCCTTGAATCTGTTTCTCCCCTCACAAACTATCCTAGACTGACAAATATGGTTGTATGAAATTGCCTCTCATATGGGAAGCCCTCATCTGCAGATAATGAGCCCAATGGCAAAAAAGAAGAAGAAGAACTAGTGGTGTAGTTTTAGGACCATAGTCTCTGTATTTCTCTTGTTCTTTCTCATTTACTGAAGTGTACTTGTGTTCATGTATTGGTGCAAGTGAAGATGCTAATTTAACTTTTATTATTGGAAATATTTTAAATATTGGAAATAATAAGTACATTTTAAGTTATTATTTTGTCTATGTTGCCAATTTCCTCAAACAACATTCTCGAAAATAATCAAAAAGATCAATATAATCATCAGAATTAGAATGACATTTAAATACAGCAAGGAAAAATAATGAAAGGAAAGCTTGAGTCAAAGAAGATTCTTCTTCTTTTCAGCCATTTTCTGTCCACTGCTGGACAAAGGCCTCCTCCAGTTCTTTCCACCTTTCTCTGTTCTTGGCAATGATTGACCAATTTTCCCCAACAAAATTTGACAATTCATCACTCCACCTTCTTTTAGGACGTCCTTGGCCTCGTTTCTCTTCTTTTGGAATCCAGTTTGTTAGTATGGTGGTCCATCGCTCTTCTTCTCTTCTGGATAGATGTCCAGCCCATTTCCATTTTAGTCGCTTGTGGTGAAGAATGATGTCAGTGATGTGAGTCTGGCTAATGCGAGTCTAGGTAATTCCAAATCTGAAAATCTTTTGCATGGGTTATCAGACCTGATAAAAGCGCACATTCCACTCTTCTTATGGACAGCATCATGCATAATGTACTTGGAAAGTTTAAGTGAATTGTAGTTGTAGAGGATGCAACCTGAGATTTCAGTGATGAATAATAGATCAAGTTGGGATATCTGTAAGTGGTGGTGCACACAGCTGATGTTGATATTAAATCACCAGATCTTGGTAAAGCCTATATGGAAGATTTTATTTATTTATTTATTTATTTATTTTTTATTTTTTTAAATAAGAGTTTTATGATTTTGTTGGATTTTTTTTTTTTTTTTTTCTGTTGTATTTTTGATACTTTTATGGGAGATTTTTGTTAACCATAGTGTCACCACTAACACTATGTGAACTGCTCCATTTCTTTGAATCTTGCTTGTGATAGTTTAAAATTTGTCACTGCTGTGTTATAATTGATAATTATTCCTTCTATCACAAATATTTATGAAAAGGAAATCCCTCAGAAAATTAAAATTTTAAAAACAGGAATATTTTCCCTTTTTAAATTATGCAGTTTTTTATGTCAGAAATTTGATGATGAGGTTTTTATTCTAGAGGCCTATGTATCTGGTGTTTCACTATGATAATTACTTGAAACTTATGACTTTTAGAAGGACATATTACACCAAAATATGTCTTTTAACCTTTTATTATCAGCGTGTGAAAGAACAGGGAATGTATACAGTATAAAAATCCATTTGATAAATTATGCACACATCTACCATGTTATAGTAATAACTTCAGTTTAATATAAACCAAGATAAACACCTGAAGTTTTGACCTTATCAAGGTCATATTATGTGGAATACACACATATATACAAAGAAACAAGCTATATTACAATAACACACAGTATGCTAAAATCACACTAATTTGCATAACTATTAACACTACTGCCTGACTTCTGTTGGGGGGGGGGAAACTTTATTACATCAAAGCTGGAGTTCTCATATCTGTCTAATACTGCCTCTATAATGCCTTCTTTCTCCAGATTGCATGTTTAATCTCTTTGTCCATTTCACATCTACCTTATTTAACTTTATAGCTCTGGAATACATTTAGACATTGTTTCTAAAAGTCTTGAATAACATCCAAGCAGCACTGATCTCACTTTCCACCCAACTCCTTATTCCATGATATAGCTGCAAGTTTCAAGTTGTATGCCTGTGTTATTCAGTAGGAAACATTACAAAAAATGCAGTAACATGAAGCCTAGATATTTGAATGTATTAACCTGTTCTATAATATCATTGTAGATGAAAATTTTGCTTCTAATTGGGTCTCAGCCTTTAAATGCCATGACTTTGGTTTTAGAAGTGGAGACGTATGTTTTTGCTATTTCATTTAACAAAAAGGCTGCTCATTGTAGTGAATCTTGGTTATCTTCGATTAGAACCTGATCGTCATTAAATAAAATTGTAGCAATGTTGGTGTAATCATTTATGTGAATGCCAAAACTAATTGTTTCCCTCAACTCTCTTATAATATTATTAATATAGATATCAAAGAGGAGTGGTGATAGACTACATCCTTGTGGAACACCTGCATTTATGTTTTGTGATTCAGATTTTTGTGTGACTATCTTTATTTTAATTTGGTTATTGTTATGTATATTATATACTAAAAATTACTTTAGGAATGGTAAGGAATGTTGTCATCTCTTAAACTTTCCAATAGTTATATATATTACAACTGACTTTATCACCAAGCTTTTTTTTTTATAATTGATGAATAATATATGGGTCTCTAAGTTGAATTCTCTTTTTTTTTTTTTTTACAGGAGCTTGAGAGTGAAAAAAGGCATTAGTGCAGTATCTGCCTTTACAGAAACCGTTTTGTTCTTCTCCAAAAATATTTTCATAATATAAGTTTAAGGGAGATGGTGAATCCCGTATTATTCTATAGTCGGGTACGAAACTCAGATCAAAATCCATCGAAATCCTACAGTTTCATGCCGAAAAAACTATCGGCGAGCCCAAGTGTAAGTAATCACTTGAGTAGTACAACACCAGGGCAACTCGGAGCAAAGGTGGTGCGAGTCCTGGTGTTGTACTACCCAAGTGATTACTTAAACTTGGGCTTGCCGATAGTTTTTTCGGCATGAAACTCTAGGATTTCGATCCGAGTTTCGTACCAGACTGTAGAATAATACGGGATTCACCATCTCCCTTAAACTTAACTTATGTCGCCGGTAAAATAGCCTTTTGGCTTGTTATAGTAGTGATAACAATATTTTCATAATATTCGGTTAATTTAGTCTTTAAGACACTGAATATATTTTACATCTGGTGTTTAAAAGGTTAATTTGTATATGTTAATTTGTAGTTTGTATCTAAAGTTGTTTCCAGAGCTTTGAAAAGTTCCAGATTGATGCAATATTCTCCTAGGCTTCATAGATCTTGCATTGTTTTGTTGAATCCAAATCTTCAAGGGTAAAGGAATCTGTTGAATTATGTGCAGATGATAGTTCATCCACAAATAATTCAACAGTGATTATGGACAATTGATGACAACCCACTCTCTGCAGAGTGGGTTGTCATCAATTGTCCATAATTCTTTATAGTATTTAAACCAGTCCTCCAAAAGTATATTTCCAATTTTTTAGGAAATGACAAAGTAAACTAAATTATTAATTATAAAATCTTTAATTAATAACAACTATATTTTGGCAATGTTATATTGCTATCTTCAGGTATCACAAAACAATGATATGTGCATGCAGGCACTCACATTAAGCAAACGAGACTGAAGAAAGGCAACTGAAGTCAGTCCTAAAAGGTGCCCCCCCCCACTCCCCTAGCAGGCTAAATTGGGTTGTCTTGCCCGTTGGGCTGACGATCTTAGAAAGTAAGCGTCCCAAATTTGAGGCAGTCTCATGCACCCAAATTCGTTGAGGTTTAGGAAGTTTTTCAGAACAGAGGCTGATTCCAGGAATAACCTTTCATACTTATACTTGCTGCAGTGTAATAAAGTGGCTGTCTTCCAGCGTATTCCATGATGGGTGTCCAATGCATGGTCAGCAAGTCCTCAGTGGCTGTATTGGTGTAACCAGATGTAGTCCTTATGTTCAGATATCCTGATACTGGCTGTCCTGCCTGCTTGGCCATAATAGGACAGTTTGCAACTGCAAGGGACCTAGTATACTCCAGGGTCTAGGGAAAATGGCTGGTCTTTGGTAGAGTGCAGATAAGAGATGCCAATTTATATCGTTTGTAACTAGTTATGAGAGGCATTTTCTTAGGATTTTTGTTAATTTTTTTGGATGTACTCCAGATATATGAAATGGTGACAGATTTAAAGTAATATCTGCTATAAGGGGGGGGGGGGATAACTGGTTTTAATATTTAATGTGGGTTGTAGCCATTGGCTAAGAAGGTGTTAAGGATGTGGTTAAATTCAGTAGTTAGGGCATTGTTGTCTGAACTGATTATTTTTGCCCTGTTATATAGGGTTTTTATAATTACATATTGTTGGGATGGGATGGGGGGCTGCTGGCAAATGTATCTATCTGTATGTGTTGGTTTTCTGTAAACCAACCAAGTAAGCTAGGAATCCATCAGGCTGGCATGTAATCAGAGTGTCTAGGAAAGTGGACGTTGTTGTTTTCCTTTTCCAAGGTAACCGGATCATGGGGTGTTGGCTGTTAAGAAATCGTGGAATGTATCCAGGCCATGAGGCCAAATGGTGAACACATCATCCACATTGATAGCCAAACAGTGGGTTTACGTGGGGGCAGAGTTTAAGGCTTTTTAAAAAGTTGTTATAAAGAAGTTGGTGGAGAGAGTGGAGAACCCATGGCTGTCCCCTCTATCTGTAGAATTTTCCTTACCAAACAAAATAACTCTAGTTTATAGTGAACTGAAATAGGGCTGAGATATTGGGAGGAAATTTGACTTGGATGAGATTTAGGGTATCTTTGAGTGGGACATTGGTAAATAAGGAGGAGAAATCAAAACTGATCATTATGTCAGTGTGTTGGAGTGAGAGGTTTTCTGTACTGGAAAAGGCTGTCCTCTATTCCTTCAAGGAACAGAGGACAGCCTTTGAAAAGATGAGAAGAGATCGTAACAGGCAACTAGGTCTGTTACTGAAAAAGAAGAAGACAGTAATATGTAATATCGAAAGCATAAATATCAATTTTCTTCAAATATTTTACATTCAATGCAATTTAATTGCACTTTTTTTTTTTTTTTGATATAAGAAAAGATATTTCTCAAATATCTTTTCTTATATCAAAAAAGTATATTTCTTTTCAAAAATATAAGGAAAAAAATGATAGAAAGAAGTGAAAGGATACAAATATTTTTTAATGGCTCCATGCAGTAAATCAATAACAATAATCTTGGCTCTTGTGACTAACTGATAGGTCAGTCATCAACCAAAATCAGCTGATCAAAGCAAAGTTAATACAGAAATCACTGTATATGAATAACATATTGATAACAACTTAAATAGATTACCTGAGCCTGTCCAAGAAGTTCCTGTTGAAATCAAATTTGAATGACTGTAGTACCTTCGATTCAGATTTTCTCTTTTCTGGGAACCAGATGTTTGCAGCAAAGGACTTTTACTTAGAGTCTGTATTGATGCTAGCTTTTTAGAAATTTTCTTATTTAAAAAATAATCAGGGGATACCAATGGAGGTAGCAAATCGGATTCTAAACTGTAGTCAAAAATGAGCATGAAATACTTATTTTGATACTGAACTGCATATGCCATTCTAATAGTATATATATATATATATATATACAGGGTGTTCGGGATAAATTTGACAGTTTGGTAAGGAAAAAGAAAATCTTCTTTGTATCTATTAAATTTAATGAATTGACAAAAAAACATTACAGGCAGAGTTAATTACAATACTATCAACAAGATTTACTCAAAATAACCACCATTAGCATCGATCACAGCTTCAATTCTGCTTCGGAACCTCGAACAAGCTGATGCTACAGTCTCCCTGGGAAGGGCCGCAAAAACTGTTTTAATTTTATCCATTAACTGGGCTTTTGTATTACTGGAAGTGCGATTGGTGTCTTTTTCAACTGCGCCCCATACAAAATAATCCATGGGGTTAAGGTCTGGGGAGTTTGGAGGCCAAACATTTGGACTGGTGAAGTCGTAGAAATTTTCAGACAACCATTTTTGACTTTTCCCAGAGGTGTGGCAAGGGGCCGAATCCTGCTGCCATACATACGGCCTACCATTGGCTACCCTTGTTATCCAGGGCTTGACTACAGTTAGCAACTCCACGAACAAAGCCCGAATTCCAATGCCAGGGTTCTTCAACACCTGTTCCTGCAGATTTGCGAGGAATTCTGCTGTACGAACGCAATCAGATCGTCTGCTAGGGATCTTTCTTCTTGCTACATCCTCGTAGTCACCATTGCAAGTCTCTAGTTCATGCCTGATTGTTTTTACTGTATTCAGGGAGCATTGGGCAGCAGTCGTAATATCCTTATTTTGATGGCGGGCACGAATTATCATGATACAAGTTATTCTCTTCCATGATTCAGGTGGGTTCCAGCTATCCATCCTTTCTGACATCTTGTATATGAATGAAGAAGGGTCCAAACTTTTAAATGAAGAGAAGTGTGTGTTAATACATGTAACTTACGGAAAAATATAATTAATTATAAATATGTCAAATTTATCCCGAACACCCTGTATATATATATATATATATATATATATATATATATATATATATAACAGAAATTAAACAAAGTTATGAAATTTAAAATTTTAAATTATATTTCATCAAGAATTCTTGATGAAATTCTTACTGCACATTTTGTCTTACAAAAGAAAAACATGCAATTATAGATAGAGAAAATTATGTCTTTTCAATAGCTGTCAGAATGATACTTCATGACTATCATGAATATCAATTTTTTTTTTTTTTTTTGGAAGGAGCAAATATACAAGAAACAGCACATTAAATTTGATAACTATGGTAAATCCAGCCTTTCTGATCATGCCCTGGATACTGCATAGAACTGACTGGAAAGGCACCTGTTGTTTACGTCACCAAAACACGGTATGAATGTAAATTTAAGGAGGGCTGTGAAATTCTTATCAACTACCCTAATCTTAACAATAAGGAATATGGAAGGCACATATTCTCACATAACCTTTTCATTTAACAGTTAATTATAAATGCACTGTAAGTAATCCAAGATCTTAACTCTAATATGACAACTCTCATGTTAATTAGGACACCACTTTGGCTGTAATAAAACTCTCTATATGAATTTGTTCTCTGATAATGTTATAAATAGAATATAAGCTTTGACGTAATTTTATTATTATTTTTTTCACTAGAGCTCAGATAAATAGAATATGAGTTCATCAAATTATTGTCTCTTTGGAAAACTGTTTGAAATGCAATGTAGATTATCTCTGTGTATATATATATATATATATGTGCATACTCCAGATGATGACCTTAATATGAAGATCGAAATGTCGGGACATTAAATTAATTATTTCTAACATTGTTGTAGTCTCTATAATTTATCAGAACTAAATACATCTAGTTAGTTAATTATTATCTTTAGACATGTTTTCTCCATTAAACATCAACGTAAGTGATAGTAAATGTCTAAGCATCTATATCAGATTAGTCATCTAACAAAGAATATAATTTCTTGTCAAGTATAATTTTCTGTGACATAGCAAAATAATCTGACACAACTATCTCTCGTTCAGAGTATTTTGGTATGTCGATCCACCACATTCCAACTTACATGTTGAAAAATGATTTCAACCACAGATTTACATCTAGAATCTCTATTGGTCTATCTCTCAGTGATGCAATATTTTTTCTGTTCATAGGGCATTTATCCAAACAGTAGAGTTGGGTTTTGATAACCAGTCACTAGCTTTGGCCTACCTCTGGTACCATGATTAACCTAGACTGCTGCCATGAGGAAATGAAGATTCCTAGAGACTCAGATCTCAGAGTCATCCAGGTTTAGACATATGAAGGATTGATCTTTTGAGATCAATTACATTTTTGGAACCCTTTTGGAAGATGTGATGGGAACTTTGTCCAGGTCACTCAAATTTTTACAAAATCAGCATATTTAACAATGATACAAAAAGTGAGAGTCAAAAACCAAAGTGACTTGGCCCATAACATATAAACATCATACACAAGTATTGTAATATGCATATGGCAATTTGATTGAATATTACATTCATACTGAAGAAATATTTCAGATATGATGCCCATATCACTATTGGCTATGGTGGCAGAAACCACATGGAAAAGAATTAAGTAGAAATATAAAAATATTACAAGGGAAATGATCGTCATTTAGGTTAAGTTAGGATTTTTTTTTTTTTTTTTTTTTTTTGAAAATCAAGTTGCCCAAAGGGTATGTAGCTTTATTCATAATGTCTGGTCAAATTCTTAATGAAAAAAGTATAGTGTTTTTTTTTTTTTTTTTAAATCAAATGGCCCAAAGAGGATGTAGCTTTATTCATAATGGCTGGTCAATTTAATAAATGAATCAATATTTATCAGGCTGCATAGCCATTTTAGTGATCATTTATAATGACCTATTAGTCACTTGGCTCATAACATATATATATTATACGAAAGGTCACCACCTATAATTATTATTATTATTATTATTATTATTGCGCAGAAATTTCCATGGAGTCCAAAGACTCATCATGCAAGACTGAAACCATCAACACAATATCTATTGTGCCTTTCACTGGAACCATTAACAGACAAAGCACTCACAACTGACTCAAGCAAGCTATTCCATTCAGTCACCACTCTCCAACTGAAAAACGTAGTTCTCACACCTTTGCTAACCACACTTATCTAACTTTCAATCTTATCCAACTTCTTATCCAAGAGGGATGACCTCTTGTTCTGCCCTCTCTAGGGTATTTCCCCTGCATCAATCCTAAAAAAATCCTTTAAATAACTTAAATATTTCTATCACATTGCACCTTTTTTTGCCTATCAATCAACTTTTGCAATTCACAAGCCCTCGATTTATTCTCATTGGAAACATGTCACAGACAACTCACCATCTCAGTCACTCACCTCTGGATCCTCTCCACCACTTCCTCATTGCCAAGAAACCCAGGTAACCATCAGACATGAGCACAGTAATCCAAATGTTGTCATATTAAAGCTTTATAAAGAGGAATGATAACTCCCTTATCAGTTTGCTTATGTTCTTCAAAAATCAAATAATCCTGTGAGTTAGCTGGCAACTTTAGCAATATGCCCTCTAAACTTCAACTCTCTATCTTCTACTACTACTACCCCCAAATCCATGGCTTCATGCTATATAGTTCCCTCAATATGGTACACAACTTGTAATCTTTGTATCCCAAAATGCATAACTTTACACTTTTCCACATTAAATTGATATCCATTATGTTTTGCCCATATTTAGCCTACTCAAATCATCTTGCAATCTCTCTCTATATATATCACCTTGATTAACTATTACCCTACCCAACTTTGCACATCAGCAAACAACCAAATATCTCCCTTCAAACTATTTCTTATATCATTTATGTACAAATACAAACAGCAATGGTCCAAGCACAGAGCCTTGCAGCATTGTGTTAGTTGCCTGCTTTCTCTTGGATTCTGCTCATCAATGTACAATTTGGTATCTGTCCATACATCTACTCTTTTATCCATATCACTAGTTTCATATCCCATCCTTATTTGTTGCAGTTTGAGTAACAGAGTGTCATGGTATCCTTTCAAATGCATTTGCAAAATACAGCAGCATCATCATGTAGCCATTTCCTTTCAACTCAGCTGTTACTCTATTATAAAAAGTTAGTAAATAACAAGGCATGACCAATACTTCACAAAGCCATGCTCTCCCTCATAGAGCATCATATTCTTATCCAGCCATTCCTGAATTCTCTTTTTTTACCAATTTTTCCAGTACTTTTACCACCACTCCTGAGATATTGGTTGGTCTATACTTTTACTGCCACACTTAGATCCTCCTTTATGCAAAATGATTATTTTGTCATCTTTCCACTCTCTTGGGACTTTGCCAGAGCTGAGACTTAAATTAAACAGCCTAGCCAAAGCTATCACCAGTTCCCCTGCACATTCTCTTAAAACACAAGCCAATATCCAATCTAAACTCAGTCATATCTGCATTCAGATTCTGCAATATCCTAATTACCTCCAATTCATTTACCTCTGTTTCTCATATCAGTCCTTGTCACCTCTACCATCTTCACTTGGATGATATACCCTTGCAAAATAGTCACTCAGTAGCTTTGCCTGACAATTTTGTCTGCCTCTGTTACCTCTTACCTCTCTACCATCTGCACTCATTACATTTATCCTTCTATAATCATTCTTCCTACTACTTGCCGAATAATGAAAAAACTCTGGCATTTACTTCCACCTGCTCAGCTAACTTCTCATAATCTAATTTTGCCTTCCATACCATACTGGTCACCTTTCTTGCCTGTTCCTTATATTGTTCATGAGTTAGTATGTCACCTTTCTCCTTATACAGCCTCCACAACATCTTTTCTGCAGCTCTTGCTTATATTACTCATTCAACTAACTCCTATCTGATTTACCCTCCTTGACATCTTTCTCCTTATATACCCTCCACAACATCTTTTCTGCAGCTCTTGCTTAATAATATTACTCATCCATCTAACTCGTATCTGATTTACCCTCCTGACCTTGGGTATACAGGGTGATGTTTGTTTCCTCCAGATACCTCTTGACTATCCCACATGCACTGTGAACATCTTTCCCTTGCAGATCTTTCTGCCATGGCACTGCTTCAAGCTGTCTTTTAAGTGTATCATAATCACCTGCCTTGTAGTTTCACATACAGCCCCCCCACCTCTTAACTGGAATTTCCACATGTTTTGTTACCTCCCAAGACAAGATCACATGATCACTTTTGCCAATTGGATGCACTCTCTGTACTGTCTATCTTTACTGAAAATATTAAATCCATTACATTCTATCCCTGTAACTGCATCACCTGCTGTTATCCAAGTCTCACTATTGCCCATGACTTTTGGCAAGGTTGCACTATCCAATGCCCAAAACTTCTTCCTCTTATTCCTGATTTTTCTAGCATTAGTATATAGAAACTGTAGCACACCCTTGATCCATGTGTGCCTTTTGTTATATACTGCATAAGGTAGCTGTCCCTCAAGAAATTCATTCTCTTTGCTCCCAGATGCTGTTCTTTTAATTCCAGTCTATTGTTACCATAATTAAAATCATCCATAATGATCACCCTTTTCTTACTAGCTAGACTGATCTGCCTATTAATTTCCTTCTCCCTGCCCTCCACATTACCAGGTCTACAGCAACATCCAACTACATAATTCATTCTGTTCACTCCACCTCACCCAATACTGCTTCGAAACCATTCCCACTCTTTGCTCCTTTCATCTCCACCTAAGTTGGAGATAACTCTTATTACCATCAACAGCACTACTCCCCCCCCACTTCTATCTTGCCTATATCCTCATGAAAAATATCATATCCATCCATCTCTATTCCTGTCAGAATATCGTCCTTATCTAACCATGTCTCACTTATGCAGAAATTTTATTTCCTTTATTTTGAATACTTCTGGCATTTGTAAACATACACACTAGCCTTTCTTTTAGTGTTGCACAGTGATCGACATTCATTTTAGAAATTATGGACTTTACAACCGTGTTATAAAAAACTCTTTTAATTTACCAACGTTTCGATCTTCATATTAAGATAATCATGGAACATATACAAATATACAGGACAAGCTGAGTTACATTAGCCTTTCTTTTAGTGTTGCACAGTGATCGACATTCATTTTAGAAATTATGGACTTTACAACCGTGTTATAAAAAACTCTTTTAATTTCCCAACGTTTCGATCTTCATATTAAGATAATCATGGAACATATACAAATATACAGGACAAGCTGAGTTACATTACATACTGTAAGCTAGAGAAACAATGATTAGATCACTGGTTATTCTATTGGCATGATCTCTAGTGAAAAAAAAAACTATAAACAGGACTACAGATAATCCAGGATCCTAAATCAAAAATAACAACTGTCATGCTAAAAATAGGACATCATTGTTACTGAAAGAAAACTATCTATAAGAAAGAATGTTTATTCATGTTATCATAAATAGAATTTAGCTTGATGTAGTTTCTAATTAATTTTTTTTTCCACTAGAGGTCATGCCAGTAGAATAACCTGTGATCTAATCATTGTTTCTCTATCTCTAGCTTACTGTATGTAATGTAACTCAGCTTGTCCTGTATATTTGTATGTGCTCCAGATGATGATCTTAATATGAAGATCGAAACGTTGGGAAATTAAAAGAGTTTTTTATAACACGGTTGTAAAGTCCATAATTTCTAAAATGAATACACACTAGCCTATTTCTGGTTTTATAACAAGTCACCCAAACTCCCACTGCTCAGATGTAGCTCCTCCATCCCCCCCTCAGCTCCATCATCACTGATCTTACATCTCTCCTCATCTCCTCAGACCTGTCTGTTTCCCCTCACATCCCTGGTCACCCGAAGCCTGTGTCGTACACACATACACCTCCCACTCCTGTATCCACCCATCCACTCTTCTCACACAGTGTCTCCTGCTTTCCTGTTTGTCTTGTGTTCCTTCCCTTCTCATTCTCTTCACTCATGCCATTTGCCTCTGCATTCACAAGCTCTCATACTCACCTGCTGTTCCATGTCACCTCTCACTTCCTCAGGTCTTCCATTCACTTCAGTTATCACCCCCCCCCCCCCACTCTCTCTATCTCTCTCTTTCTCTCTTGTACAGCAACAGTTTCTCCAAACTGACTCACACCAAATCCATTCAAATGCAGCCCATTTCTTTTATACAGCTCCATCCATCTCTCATATTCATCCCACACATCCACAAAATGAATATCTTTCTCTTCATAGATCTCAGCTAACATCCCATTCATAACTTTCACTCACCATCTCATCTCACCACAATCATAACTGGGCAACATGCTGACTACCTTTCCTTCCACACTCTTATCTTTTACTCTCCTCAGCAATCTCCTGATATCCATCCTTACATTCTCCTTGTTGCCATATAGATCATTTGTGCCCCCTACCACTACCAACTCTCTCTTGCTTGCTTCTTCATATCTAGTGCTTCAATGACTCTGCTCAATCTACCCTGTGGAAAGCATATCTTATGCATCTTACATCTCTCCTCAGACCTGTTTGTTTCCCCCCCACATCCCTGGTCACCCCAAGCCTGTGTCGTACACACATACCTCCACTCCTGTACCCATCAATCCACTCTTCTCACACAGTGTCTCCTGCTTCCCTGTTTGTCTTGTGTTCCTTCTCTCTCATTCTCTTCACTCGTGCCATTTACCTCTGCATTCACAAGCTCTCCTACTAACCTGCTGTTCCTTCTGATTATGCACCTTCTCATTTACCACACTTATAATAATTGAATCCCCATCCATGGTCACTCTGGAATTACTGGACACCTCTTTCAGACCGCCATCTTTTATTCCAGCCTTTGTCTCCCTTCCATATATACCTGTTAATTTCCTCATTTCACTCCACAATTTCATCATCTCACCTCATCTTTGCCAACTTTGATTTCATATCCTGAGTTTTTTCGCTGCTCTTTGCTATCTCTACCAGATCGACTGCACTTTCATGATCATTACCAATCACACTCAATATCTTCCAGTCTATCGGTTTAACTTTTGCATATGCTATCTTACCACTACTTTCAGTCACCTCATTGATACACTCTTTCACAATTCTTTCACCAATGTTTAAACCCAGAACTCCATTCACTCCATTATTTTGGGTTTTATAGCTTGCACCACTAACTTCCGCTACTACGTTTTCTCACTTCCGACAAGTTTCACATTTCTGGCTCATATAATATGAATGACACTCACTTTCTCTCCACTACCACTCTCACAACACAATCCATTTTTTCTTGGTAACAAATATATAGCATACACAATGTTGTTGTTATGTGCTATCTATTTGTTTTTGACTGGGTGATCTTGTGTACAAAGGCTCTCCATCTCGCTCAGCCTCTTGTCCTTTCTTTCAGCAACTGTAAGTTCAGGTTTGTAAGTTCTTTTATGTTGTCCATCCAACTCTTTTGTGGTCTTTCTCTTCTTCTCATTCCTTCAATCTTCCCCAACATACTGCTTTTTCCAATGATTCATCAGCCCACATAGCATGTCCAAAATACATCAACTTCTGTTTAGCGATCATTGCTTCCAAACAGCATTCTGTCTTTTTACTCTCAAAAATCTTCTTATTGGTCATTCTTGCTATCCATGGGATTCTTAATAGTCTCCTCCACAAATTTCATCTTCACATTTACCATCATTTCTGATTCTGGACCCCCAGTAAATCATGACTTTCAATGATTTATATTTTATCTCCCTCTATTATAAATTTATTTGTAATTGCCAGAAGCCATCACTTTTGTTTTATTTTGTTATGTTCCCTCTTAAAAAATAGAATCAACTGCTCCAGATCTTCTTTAGTTCCAGCTATAAGAGTTGAATCACCTGCATATCTTATATTATTTATATTTCTGACACGTATCTTAATTCCAGCTGGGTCTTTGTCTAAGTTAGCCATTCTCATAATATATTCACTATAAATATTAAAAAAGGATAGGGCAACAGCATACAATCTTGCCAAACTCCTTTTCCCACCAAACTGTCTGTTTCACCAAAGACTTTTTATTGCAGCTTCTTAGTTATACAGCTCTCTTATCAAGAGAAACAGATGCTCAGGTATTCCCATTGATCTCATTATAATCCACAGTATGTTGTGATCCACATCACAATCAAAAGCTTTCTTATAATCAATAAAACACATGAGTACTTCCTTCTGAAATTCTCTTGATCTTTCCATAATCAATCTCATGTCATTTATGGTTTCAGCCTTTGTTGGATCAATATAAGCGTAACTTTACTTGTATGTGAAATTAAAGCAAGGGTTCTACAATTCTCACAATCTCTGGCATTTGATTTTTTTTTGGAGGAATTGGGATGAATATTGATGTTTTTCAATCTAGACCAGTATATTTTCTTCCAAACCTGTTATAATCCACAGTATGTTGTGATCCACATCACAATCAAAACTTTCTTATAATCAATAAAACACGAGTACTTCCTTCTGAAATTCTCTTGATCTTTCCATAATCAATCTCATGTTTGATATTTGGTCTCTAATTTCTCTACATCTCCTAAAGTCCGAATGTTGTTGTGACATTTCTCTATTCACTTATGGCTCCAGCCTTTGTTGAATCACTATAAGCGTAACTTTGCTTGCATGTGAAATTAAAGCAAGGGTTCTATAATTCTCACAATCTCTGGCATTTGATTTGGGGGGGGGGGAATTGGGATGAATATTGATGTTTTTCAATCTCTAGACCAGTATATTTTCTTCCAAACCTGTTGACAAATTTCAGTCAATATATCAATATATTCACTACTTCATCCCCAGCTGCTCTCAGTAATTCCACTGACACTCCATCAGCTTTTCCTTTCAGCAGCTCTTCAATTGCTGATATTGCTTAACTTTTCATTATCATGGGTTCCTCAATAAATTCTCTCCTTTCAAATTCTCCTTCAATATTATTATCTTTCTTGTACAAATCTTCTACAAACTGTGACCATACTTTTTTCACCGCTTCTTCATCTTCCATCAGACTTTTCCCGAAATACTTTTAACAACTCCTAATCTAGGGATAAACTTCCCTATAACATCATTTATTTGTCTAAACAGATCTCTTGTTCTAGACATAATATTGCTTTCTTCAATTTCCTTGCACCTTTTGCTTAGATGTTTTTCCTTATCTTTCCTAGAGTGTCTCTGGAAATCTGCACTCAGCTGTCTAACCCTTTGTTTTTCTGAAGATTCATTTTCTTCTTTCCTCTGCTAATTGAATAGCTTCTGAGCACCATTTATAATCTTTCTTTCTTGTTGCTTTACTCAGAGTATTCTTTGCTGCTTCTATGACTGTACATTTTGTTTTTTCCCACAGTTCTAATTCTCTTCCTGTATTCTCCAAAATTTTTAATTTCTTTCCGAATTCTACTTTAAATGCTTCATTTAATGATTTAAATCAAATCTGATAGTGTCCTTTGGTTTCTTCTTAGCCCCTAATTTCAATTTAACTTCAGCAATCAATAATTCATGATCTGTCTCACGTCTGTACCAGGTAGCATTTTTGCTGATTGGATAGCACTTCTCCACCTTCTACTGACAACAATACTATCTATCTATCTATCTATCTATCTGATTTCTATATTCTCCATTTAGTGAAGTCCATGTGTACAATCTTCTTTTATGTTGTTGAGAGAGCAAGTGTTTGCAATAAAACAACTGTTCTCAACACAAAACTCTAACATTCTTTCTCCTGCTTCATTCCTCAGTCCTAAACCAAATTTTCCAGTGATGCCTCGTTCTTCTATTTCTCCCACTTTTGCATTCCAATCACCTAATATTAAGAGAAAATCTATTTTTCAATACCATATACTACTTGTTGCATGCTGCTGTAAAATTCTTCAACCTCATCTTCACTTGAATCTGTAGTGGGTGAATAACATTACATTCTACAAAATCCCCCATGTCAAACCCCCTACACCGTAAACAATGTATCAGTGACCATTGTTTTTGTTCTCATCCAAGACAAGAATAACACAATTTATCTATCATACAGAGTACAAGAATATCAAAAACCATAAACACACTCAATCACAGTCACATACAAGGATACTACAATTGGTAATTATCAAAAAAAAAACAATGAATTAGCTGTGAGCTCACAATCATGCAGTCCATCTAGAATGGACCACCTGGTGTCGATTTTCAGATACAATTTATTAATTATGGATAAAAATTAGAAGCTGCTGAATTGGCAGTAAGATTAATAATGGCAACAAAAATGTGATGATAAAGTGATCTCTGGTGAGGTGCAGTATAGCCCTGTCTCTGTAGCTCATATGATAATAATGCACTTCGGTTGAAAAGACAAGTTTAGGAATCATATAACATTTATATGAGCTTTTTAATGGGGCCATCATCATCAATAATAAATTTAGTTTAATCCTTTATCCAAGTGTAAGCAAACAAAGTTTGCACCTGAAGTATCTTCAGGACTGAAGCAACTCGTGGTAAAGTTGGACCAAGTTCTCATCACTACTTGTCTTAGTATCTCCCATAATGCAAAGCACATCTCCTTGGAGACGTATAATGTATACATTAAGGGAAGGGCCACTACCGAGGCTGGTTTCTTTATTGAGGTATCGTCAGTAGGAGCCAGACCCAGAGGTGGTGATACTAAGGTGGAAAAAATGGAGAAGTCATATTTACCTATATGGGTTACCAAAAAGTGTCTCACCTTATTATTAAATTACTCTGGATTTAGAGAAACATGTTGGAAGTTTTTTTCCATTTGGTTAGACTATAATAAATTTAGTTTAATCCTTTATCTAAGTGTAAGCTGCAATTCTGTTTAAGTGATCATACCACATGAGATTAGCTCTGCTAACACATTCCTGGATGCTGACAATGTCAAGTTCTTTCCTAATATCCTCATTTTTAATATGATATTCCCATTAATGCCATCTGTTCATGCCCCTAATCTTTCTCAGGACTCTCAAATCTGCAGTCTCTAGTCTTTGTTCAATGTTTTACTTCTCACCCAGCTCTCAGATCCATAAGTTAAAACTGGTTTGAACACAGCTAATTTACTGTTCCGACTAATTTCTCTCTTATTCAATATAAATTTATTCAGTTGACTTCCTACCATAACAGCTTTGTTCATTCTGTTGTCTATTTACATATTTAATTTACCATCTTCACTAAAAAGAGTGCCTAAAAAGCTGAAATGTTTTACTTGTTCTATAGATCATCCATTCACAATGAAGATGATATTTTCAAACTCTGCCTATTTTCATTGACTGTCTTTTTTATTGCTGACATTCATACCATATCTATTACAACAGTTATTCAATTTAGTCAGGAAATCTTCAATTTTGATATCAGGTTTAATACCACTTTTCTTCATAATGTGATCCATATAAATAATGAATAAGAAAGGGGATAATGTACATCCTTGTCTGACACCAGATTTAACATTAAACCATCTTCCTGTACCTCCATCAATTCTAACTGCTGATTTAAAACTCAAATGAACACTAAGTATTATTTGATATAATGTCCCATTGACACAATACAATTGTAGTGTTTTAAATAGCTTCTCTCTTCTCTCAATTTTCTATGTTCTTACCAAAGTCTTTCCATGACTTATTTAGCTAGTGTTACACAGTGTTTTGCTTTCTTACATTTGTTTCTGTATACTCTAAGAGCACAAGCTGACTTATTTGCGAGGAACTTTTGATATGCTTTCTTCTTTTCCTTCACCGCCTCTTTAACTTCCTGTGTCCACCATAAAGTTCTGATTTTTCTATCCTTGCAGACAATTTCACCACATGCCTCTTGGCTGAATCAATCAATGTTTTCTTCAGGGCTTGCCACTGCAAGGTTTGTTTCCTGTTCTCAAACTCTTTTCTTCAATGATGTTTGTGTATTTTAGTCCACGGTTCACATCTGAGAGCTGCTGAACATTTATTCATTTTAAAACTTTCTTCCATGTTCTTCTTTTCAATATGAAATTCAATTTTCTTCTGCTCAAGACTAAATGGTGATCACTTCCAATTTCAAATCCTCAGTACACTCTGGTGTCCTGCACCAGGGAGAAAGCATCACTATCGACAATAACATAGTCAATGAGACTTTTCTTATTCCTTACCTCTTCTCTCCATGTGAATTTGTAACACCATGTTCCAACATTTTTATTTTGGAACATGGTGTTCATAATAACCAGTCCATATCCTGAGCAGAAATCCAACAGGTATTTGCCATTATTATTAGTTTTGCTCTTTTCTCCAAATTTTCTCAAAATATTTTTGTATATCTGAATATCATTTCCTACTCTGCTATTTAGATCCCCAACAAGGACCAACTTTTCATTTTCAGTTGCTTTCTCTAAAGCCTCAAAACATTCCTCCACTTCTAACCTTAGTAGAACCTTCTGTGGGACCATAGGCACAAATAAGTCTCACTGTCCAGTTCCCCATTCTCATATTTGCTCAAATCACTCTACTTGAGACTGCCTGCCATTCAAGAAGATTCGCCTCATATTTAGTGTTAAATACTATGGCTAATCCTTCTTTTCCTTGATTATCATTGCCTGAATATAATTCTGTATTTACTGCTCAGAATGATCTCAATAGTTTTTATCTTTTTTGTTTCAGTCACCATATTATGTTGATCTGGTACTTATCCAATTCCTAAACTAGCTCCATTTCTTTGCCATTCAGACTTTTTATGTTGATAGTACTGATCTTAAACTCTGGTGATGTTGAGTTGGGGTGTGTTTTAAGATTTGTTCCAGTAGCTGACATTTTGCTGTTCACCCTGGTTCCCTAGCGAAAACAAAGGGGGAGGGGCTTGTTTAACTGTGTGACATCCCAGCCATCATGAAATTCTGTCATGCTGTACCATCATTTTATAGTTTGGTTTAAGCCAATAAGAATACAATTTGGTCAGCTAAATCACAAATTGCCAGCCCATCCTCATTCATTCAGTATCCAAGTAGATACCTAGCAGGGTGCACCACGAGAAAGTGAGGATTAATGAAGTCAAGGTAATCATAAGGTAATTATGAGTTTTTTTCCTCTCCTGAAAACTTTGGTTTAGTATCCAACCAAATTGGTCAAAAGAAGGCAAGAGTTAATTGCTGTATTCTCCTGGCAAAATACACTGGTCTTTAATACCATTGTACTTTGTTACAATCAATTTTTACCAGTGTACCAGTTAGTTTCGGTCAGAACACAGCTATTTAAGCATAGTTTTATTGAAAATGGCAAATTAAATTTAGAAATAGACAACATAATAAGCAAAGCAAGTTTGATAGGGAGTAAGAGAATAAGAATAAGAAAGAAAATAGCTAAAACACCAAATCAGCAGTATACAAGGCAGTGTTAAAACCAGTTTTAAGTTATGGTTTGGGAGATGAGTTAGAAATAAAGTACTTAATGAAAGACCAGAAACTATAATGAGAGTTATAAGAAAAATTAGAGGAGTGAACAGATGGCATCAATAGCAGAATTGTATATTAAAAAATGAAGATATTAGAAAGGAACTCTACATTGTTAGCATTCAAGAATGTGTGAGCACAGCTATCTAGGCAGTATGACCACTTAAACAGATTGGGTGAGGAAAGGTCAACAAAATAGGTGTTTGATGCCAAGATGGCAAGAAAAAAACTCAGAGGTAGATCAAGGTCTACGTGGATTGATACAATCAGAAATGCCTTAGAAGCATGAATGTTAGATACAGAAATATTGGAGTGCTCACAAGTAACAGACTAATTTGGAAGAAGATTGTCGATAGGAGATTAATAATAAAGTAAGCTTAATCATGTAATGCTGTTGTAGTAGCCTAAACACCTCTTGAGGGTACATATCAGGAAATTGATGATGACCTATGTGAAGATGCCTCATTCGATTAAAAGAAAGAGTATTTTGAAGAACTAAGAGAAATGTTTGAGCCATTTCTCTTAACTTTAATCACTCCACTCAATTTAACTTTAATAAGTTGGCAGAGTGATAATCACTGGGTAGTAAAATGTCATGAGGAAAGATCATGTTAATGACAATGGATGCAGGCTGATTCAAGTTTGTGAAAATGAGAAGTGTAGTGCTAAATGGCTATTACCAACACAAAGATATACACTTTACATGAACCCAAAGAACTAAAGGTCCAAAATCAATAAATGATCTAGTGATAGTTAGACGAGAGAGCATAGCAATGGTGAAAGATGTGAGAGTGTTTCGTGGAGCTGGATGTGGGACAGATCACTATATGGTAATAAGTAAGGCCATGTCTCCTGTTTCATTTATGAAGCCAAACACTTCACATAGCAATGATAGAGCTACTGAGATACCTACATACAAAACTACTTAATATTCACATGTGCGTGCGCACACACCGAAAACTAAATGTGAATAATAATATCTAAAAGACCATATCTCTCTATAGATAAAGTTTTCATTTACTGTATTCCCATTTCTCTTAACTAATATGGTTTCAAGACGTCAGGCTTTGCTTTTATTAGCTCACTACCATGATGTGCTTTACTACTTCTAAACACTGAGAAGTATCACTGGAAAAGAAGTGAAACTCACAGAATAACTAGAGGATTATCGTGATGACATAATAGGTGTTATTGAAACCATCAGCAAATTCCTGATATGTAAACCTCCAGAGGTGCACAGGAATACCGAAAGGCCTCATTTTTACGAAAGGTAAAGGTTCCTTTCCACTGTCCATAAAATGAATCGTTCATAAATTAAGGCAAAAACCAACTTCTATAAGTTAAAAATTTTACAATTTTTATAAAAAAATTTTGTTATTTTATACAGGGTGTCCCAAAATTGACGCAAGAAGTAATTTTGATAGAAAACACAGGTTTTTAATTAAAAATTGTAATTTCTTTTGATTCATAGAGTATACAGTATAGGGTTATGCATGGAATAGCATATTGGGTAAATGGCCTCTACAGCTTTGCTGGCACATACTCTTTTGTCGAAATTTTCCGTGACCGTTTTGCATAAATGTGGCTGAATTTCGTTGATACAGCGCTCAATTTCCTCCTTCAAGGCATGGGTGGTCGTGGGCTTGTTGGCATAAACCTTAGACTTCAAAAAACCCCAAAGAAAAAAGTCCAATGGCGTTAAGTCACGTGATCTGGACGGCCAATTCTGATCACCAAAATGGGTAATTACATGACCAGGAAATGACTCATGCAGTAATTGAATTGTTTCTCAGGCTGTATGGCACGTGGCACCGTCTTGTTGAAACCACATGTCGTCCACATCCATATCTTGCAATTTAGGCACAAAAAACTGGATTATCATGTCGCGATAGCGAGCACCATTAACTGTTATTGCCTTACCAGCTGCATTTTCGAAGAAGAATGGACCGATGATGCCTCCAGCCCAAAATCCGCACCAAACAGTGACACATTGTGGATGCATTTGTTTCTCAACAATCACTCGTGGATTTTCTGAATCCCAAATGCGACAATTTTGTCGAATAACGAAGCCATCAAAATGAAAATGAGCCTCATCGCTGAAGATGATTTTATTCGAAAAATAAGCATCCACTTGTTGTTGTTCCATAATCCATTCAACGAACTCTCTTCGCTGTGTGTGGTCAGTAGGCTTCAGTTCTTGAGTCAATTGAACTTTGTAAGCATAAAGATGCAAATCTTTCGTGAGAATATGCTGTAGAGAGCTTCTCGAAATGCCCAATTCAAGACCACGGTGCCGAATTGATGTTCCTGGACTCTCAGCACACTCTCACGAACTGCTTCCATGTTTTCTGTTGAATGACTTGTTGAAGGACGGCCAGAGTGTATAAGATCACTAATTGATCCAGTTTCCTTGAATTTTTTAATTAATCTTTTCACAGTTGATGAAGTTAAATCACTATTCCGACCATATTTTGTACGAAAATTGCGAACTGTAGCTGCCAAACCTTCATTATTTTAAAAATATTGCTCAACAATGAAAATGCGTTGTTCTTTTATTTAGCGCT
The DNA here is from genome assembly GCF_054136105.1 of Typopeltis vanoorti. NCBI lineage: Eukaryota > Metazoa > Arthropoda > Arachnida > Uropygi > Thelyphonidae > Typopeltis > Typopeltis vanoorti. Next base: position 71,462,272 of record NC_143555.1, read on the forward strand.
CCATTTTTAATAACCCTGAACTGTCAGCTGTCACACTGTCTTTTTTTTCTCGTTGGCAACACTTTACCGCACAAATGGCACTAAATTTAAATCTTGCATGAATTTTGGGACACACTTTATAAATAATGTTTATAAATAACATAAGACAATAAGTTACAAATTAAAATAAAAGTATTGTATAATGGCAAAAGGAAGAGTCCTTAAAGAGATGGGCCTGGATGACAGCCATCTGGATTGACAGGCTCCTTGGCCTTGATTAAGAACCGCAACAAGGAAGCCTGTCTGGTTTTTTTCCCTCCTCTCCAACATGTTATAATACAGTTTCAAAAACATTTATTACAGCCCTTGGATGGAAGAGCTGCATTCCCAATAAGGATCATCATCACAAAGAGATTCATGGGCAGTTTGTACCTCTGTTAAAGCTTCTTTAAGCATCTCTGTGGTGACTACCCTGAGTGGTACAATTTCCGGCACTTCTCTTCCTCACTGTCCTTTTTAGCAAGTTGTACTGCCAGCTCTTCCAAATATTCTTTTGAAAGTGGCTTTCCATGACTTTCTAGTAACTAACTCACTGACATCATCACTCCATGTCAGAATTCTCAATACCAACACTAGACTCCAGAACATATAAGCAGTCACTTCTGAAACGGGCTTGAACCCAGAAAAATTTGTAGAAAAATTGTAATAAAGAGTCATCTACTTTCATATGCAATAAGTGATTAGAGAGAAAGTCATCATCCATTTGTAAAGTGGAAGATGTAAAGCTGAAAACATTAATCCACCTGCTTGCTTGGTTGTCCATGGATGTTTGTAAATGCCTTTAAATGGTATATGAATATCATTATCCAGTATGATATCTGTGCACCAAACACTGAATTAGTTTGAAAAAGTGCCATGCTTGGTCTCTAAAGTAAGATTATTGGATTCACCAAAAGTAATTTACAGTTGGCTATGTTGAGTTTGCTGTGTTGTTAAGTTGTTAATTAAGCCTATTATTAACAGACATACACAAATAAAAGATACATACACACACAAATAAATATATATATATATATATATATATATATATATATAGCTTGCAAAGATTTCAACAGACACCCCCCCCCCATAGACAAATTGCATTGTGTCATGTAATGAGTCACATTTTTGCAGCCAGTATAAATTGGAGGAATATGATGCCCCTAAATCAGTGCAACTGTGTCCAGGTGAAATGGGCTGCAAGAAGGTAACTGATGGAATTTGAAAGAGGCATTGCAACCATGTTGCAGACCTATCTGTTGAACAATCAATAATACTATACTAAGATGGAAAAACAGGGCATCAATTGCAAGTGCTACCCACAGTGGACAACCCACTACACTCACCAAATGTGACCGTAGGGTGCTGCGAAGGATAATATGATGAATCTGTACAAAAAAAAAACATTCAGAACTGAGGCTCATAATCACCATGGGATTCCATGGTATGATTGCAAAATGCAAGCCAAACATTACCTGAACCAACATGCAGTGTAACCTTCAGTGGTGCAAACCATGTACTTTACAGAATAATACAGTAAGATGTGGAAGCTTGGAAAGCCGTGTTATGGAGATGAATCACGCTATATCCTTCACCCGAGCAGATGGACGGGTATGGGTGTGGTGGATACATGGTGAACATCTCTTACCAGAGTGTGTAACTCTGATTATGAAATTCAGAGATGGTAGTGTGATAGTATGGTCCTGTTTATCATAAGGCTGCTGCTGTAACTGTGTAGTTTGTGGACATGAACATCACCACACTTGACTGGCCTTCATAGAGCCCTAATCTCAATCCTAATGAATATCTATGGGATGAACTGGAATGTTGGGTGGGGTCAAGGGACATCTGCCCCACAACAGCCAGAAAACCTAATTACATACCTACAGGAAGAATGATCCAAAATTCTCATTGCTTGGTGTATACTTAAGGAAAGTATGCCCCTAGGATTGCTGCAGTCATCACAGCAAAAGGAGATCTTACATCTTATTAAGGTGGGTGCTGTGGCTGTTCGTTTCTTACCCTATGGTGCCTGTTGACTTCTTTCCAAGCTTATGCATCTTTTTTTCAGTACAGATCCATCTCATTCACATTCTTCTTCTTCTTATTGTGCTATCTTCTATCGAAGGTCAGCGACCATCTTGGCGAACAAACTGTGCTCTTGTGCTAATCTGAGCAGTTGTGCACTGCTCTTTCCTGTCCACGTCTTAATGTTGTCAAACCATAACATTCTTTTTCTTCCTCTAGTTCCTTTGCCATCAATTCTTCCTACCAAAATAGTTTGTAGAAGTTGGTATTTGCTGTTTCTCAGATGTGGCCAAGATATGTTTTTCGTTTCTTGATTATTTGTACAAGATGTTTAGCTTTGCCAATGGATTTTAAGACATCTTCATTGGTAATTTTTTCTGTCCATGATATCTTTAGCATTCTTCTGTATAGCCACATCTCAAAGGCTTCAATTTTCTTGATGGTTGTCACCTTCAATGACCATGTTTCAACTCCATAGAGCAGAATAGACCACACGTAGCATTTCAGCATTCGGCATCTGACTTCCATGTTTAGGTCTTTATTGCAGAATAGTGTTCTCATTTTCATGAAGGACTGCCGTGCAACTTCAATCCTTGTCTTTATATCTATTTCTGGATCCCACCGTTCATTAAGCCAGCAACCAAGATATTTATATCTTGACACTTGATCAATATTTTTCCCATTGAGTGTCAGTTTCATCGATGAGGCTGGATGTTTGCTGATGATCATGTATTTTGTCTTGTTGATGTTTATATTTATTCCCATTCTTTGGCTTTCTATGTATACTCTGTCAACGAGTTTTTGGAGATCCATAATGTTATCTGCAATTAGCACGGTGTCATCTGCATATCGTAGGTTGTTAACAATCTTTCCATTTATTGTGATTCCGTCTGGACATTCTTCCAATGCTTTTTTAAAGATTACCTCTGCATATATGTTGAACAGGAGTGGTGAGAGCACACATCCTTGTCTCACTCCTCTTTTGATGTTAATATCACTGGTGGTAATGTTGTCTAATTGAACGGTAGCTGACTGATTCCAATACAGATTTGTTATTAGTCTTATGTCTTGTTCGTCTAGCCTTATTTATTGAAGGATTTCTATTAAGTTAGTGTGTCTGACTTTGTCGAATGCTTTTTCAAAATCTATGAAACACATAAAGACAGATTTCTGTTTTTCTATGCATTTTTGTATCAATATTTGGGTACAGAAAAGGGCCTCTCTAGTACCAAAACCATTCCGAAAGCCGAATTGTGTTTCACTTAGAGTTTCTTCACTTTTTCTATAAATGCGATTCTGAATTACTTTCAAAAATATTTTTAATGTTTGGCTCATTAGACTAATAAGCCTGAAGTCACCACAGGAATTCGCTTTGGGTTTCTTTGGGATAGTGATAAATGTAGATTTGAGCCAATCTAATGGAAATTCATCACTTTCATATATTTTATTAAATAGTTTTTCAAGAAGTTTGATGTTATCTGGTTCTATTAATTTTAAAAATTCTGTTTGCACACCATCTGGTCCACTGGCTTTTCCTGTTTTCTTGTTCGTATAGCATTCTCTATTTCGCATTTCATGATTGCTGGTCCTTGAATGTTATCTTTTATATTTATAGGCTTCTGTCTAGTATCATTGAAAAGTTCTGTTACATATTTTATCCAAATCTGTGCTTTATTCTCTTCTTCTAGAACTATTTTTCCATTTTCATCTCTTAGAGACACTATTTGCTTTTTCCTCAGTTTTCCGGAAATTTCGTTGATTTTCTTATACAGATTAAAATTATCATGTTTCTTCTGAAGAAGTTCAATTTCAGTACATAAATTTTTCATCCAATTTTCCTTGGCTTCTTTTATTTTTTTCTTGATGATGTTATGTGTTTCTGTATACCTGGCTAGGTCTTTGTTTTTATACATTCTTCTTGTATCAATAAGAATCTCATCTGTCATCCATTCCTGTTGTTTTATATTATTCACATAACCTACTTCTTCAATACTTGTTGTTATGATGGCATTCTTTAAGCTATTCCAAAGAGATTCCACACTTTTATTTTCTTCTATGTTAATCTGTTGTAATCGCAGGTTAAGCTGTGTCTTGGCACTTTTATTTATGTTTGGTTCTTTCAGTTTTTCTACATCAATTTTCTTTTTCTTCTTTTGTGATTTTTTAGCTGATTTTAATCTAAGACATACTTCTGCAACTATGGGATTGTGGTCTGATGAGATATCTGCTCCAGGATAAGTCTTTGCACTCTTTATACTACTGTGGAATCTTTTATTTATCAGTATATAATCAATTTGATTTCTGACAATATTATGTTGGTTATCTTGAGGTGATTTCCAAGTGTACAGTCTTCTGGGTGGAAGTTTAAAACAGGTATTTGCTATTGTTAGATCTTCTTCCTGACAGAATTGGACTAGGCAATCTCCTCTGTCATTTCTGGTGCCTAAGCCATGTTCGCCAACAATTTCTCCATCACCCCCTCTTCCCACTTTTGCATTGAAGTCACCCATCACTATGTTTATATCATGTTTCTTTGTCAGGTTTTTAATCTCTTTTAGGTGTTCATAAAACTCTTCAACATCTTCTTCACTTTTGTCAGCTGTGGGTACATGAGCTTGGGTGATATTTATGTTAACGGGGTTTCCCTTAAGTTGTAACAGCATTATCCTTTCAGAAAATGGAATCCAATTTATTACTGATTTATTGATTTCTTCATCCACTATTACAGCTACACCATGTCGATGTTTGTTCTCATCATTCCCAGAGTAATACATTGTCATATTATCTTGTTGACACTTTCCAGATCCTGGCCATCTTGTCTCGCAAATTCCCAAAATCCGGATGCCAAGCCTCTTCATTTCTCTTGTGGCATTTCTTAATTTGCCAGCTTCATACAGAGTTCTGACATTCCAAGTTGCAATTTTAAAAGTGGACACCACTTTTGAGCCCAGACACCATTTTGAGCCCTTTTTTTTAATTCAGATCCATCTCATTCACATTAAAAACAATAAATATGAATATATGACAGAAAATGAATATGTGATAGACATTCCAGGTATTCATTTACTATTCACATATTCATTCATTATAAACACTTTTTGTATTCATAAAAATGTTTTGGGAAAATAGTGAGAAAATAAAAAAGCAAATAATAATAATAGTATGTACCTACTGGATTTCTTTCAGAACAATGAATAGTCATTACATACTCCACATTCCAACAAAAAAGATGTGTAAAAAAAAAAAAAAAAAAGATGAAATTCAATGGAGAGAATGCATAAAAAATAAGAAAAGTATTACAATGTTACTGCTGAATGTGATATCTTTATTGTGGTTCAAGACACAAGGGAATATGAATCACCATTTAGCAAGACAATAAAAGGAATATAATATTAAAATGAATAATATGTACAATAATTAAAAATACTCAACATGGAGTAGCTTTCAGTGGTGAACTATACACACTCACATATGTGAGTGTATATGTGAGTATGAGTGGTGAACTATACACTCACATATACGATTATTATTTGAGGGAGAAAAAAGTATCAAGTAAAAACAAGTATGATCTTTCTGAGCAATAAATACAAAATATTATATTCAGGCAATGATAATCAAGGAAAAGAAGGAGTAGCCATAATATTCAACACAAAATATGAGGCTAATCTTCTTGAATGGCAGTCAGTCTCAAGTAGAGTAATGTGGGCAAATATAAGAATGGGGAACTGGACAATGAGACTTATTTGTGCCTATGGTCCCACAGAAGGTTCTGCTAAGGTAGAAATGGAGGAATTTTTTGAGGCTTTAGAAAAAGCAACTGACACAATGAAAAAGGAAAAGTTGGTCCTTGTTGGGGATCTAAATAGCAGAGTAGGAAATAATTGTCAGACATACAAAAATATTTTGGGAAACTTTGGAGAAAAGAGAAAATCTAATAATAATGGCAAATACCTGTTGGATTTCTGCTCAGGACATGGATTGGTTATTACTAACACAATGTTCCAAAATTAAAATGTGCACAAATTCACATGGAAAGAAGAGGCAAGGAATAAGAAAAGTCTCATTGACTATGTTATTGTTGATAGTGATGTTTTCTCCCTAGTGCCATACACCAGAGTGCACAGAGAATTTGAAATTGGAAGTGATCACTATTTAGTCTTGAGCAGGATAAAATTGAATTTCATATTGAAAAGAATAACATGTAAGAAAGTTTTAAAGCAAATAAAAGTTGAACAGCTCTCAGATGTGACCTGTAGACTAAAATACAGAAAGATTATTGAAAAGAAAATGAAAGAGTTTGAGAACAGGAATCAAACCCTGGAGATTCAGTGGCAAACTCTGAAGAAAACATTGATTGATTCTGCCAGAGAGGCATGTGGTGAGGTTGTGTGCAAGGATAAAAAAATCAGAACTCCCTGGTGGACACAGGAAGTTAAAGAGGCAGTGAAGGAAAAGAAGAAAGCATATCAAAAGTTCCTGGCAAATAAGTCAGCTTTTACTCTTATAGAATACAGAGACAAATGTAAGAAAGCTAAACAGTGTCTAAAACTAGCTAAACAAAAGTCATGGGAGGACTTTGGCAAGAATATAAGAAAATAAATATCAAGAAGGTGGCAAAATATTCTGGAGGTTGTTGAAGAAACTTAGGAATGGAGGAAAGAGTGTTGTAAAAGTAGTTATAGATGATAAAGGTGACATGAAAATGGGGAAAAGGATATCCTTGAAGTATGGAGTAATTACTTTGAAAAACTGCTAAATGAAACAAGCAGTGATGACAGCACAGTGATAAAAAACACTGACCAGGCATGCAGTCAGGAATACATATCCATACTTGAAGTAGAAAAAGCCATCAAAGGCTTGAAATGTGGAAAGGCAGCAGGAGTAGATGATATTCGATGAAGTATGATGGTATAAAAGTCTTACAGTGGCTGCACTGCATAGTTCAGAAAGCCTGGACAGAGGGACGAATTCCCGATGATTGGAGTAGAGCTCTCATAGTACCCATATATAAAAAGGGAAATAAAACTGAATGTGAGAATTACAGAGGTATTTCCCTACTGAGTGTTCCTGGCAAATCTATGCAAGTATACTTGAGAAACGGTTGAGAAGAATTGTGGAAGAAAAGCTTGGTGAAGAACAAGCTGGATTCAGGCCAAACAGAGGCTGGCAGGATCAGATCTTCACTTTACAACAAATAGTCGAGAAGGCATGGGAATATAACAAAGATCTGTATTTAAGCTTTGTCGATTTGGAAAAGGCATATGATAAGGTGCCAAGAGAGAAGCTATTCAATATGCTGCAGTTATATGGTGTCAATGGAGCATTATATCAAGCAATACTTAGTCTTTATTTGAGTTGTAAGTCAGCAGTTAGAATTGAAGGAAGTACAGGAAGATGGTTTAATGTTAAATCTGGTGTGAGACAAGGATGTACATTATCCCCTTTGTTATTCATTATCTATATGGATCACATTATGAAGGAAAGTGGTATTAAACCTGATATCAAAATTGGAGATGTTAATGTCAGCTCTTTGCTTTATGCGGATGATGTTATACTTCTAAATAAATCCACTACAAGTCTGCAAGATTCTCTGAATAAATTGAATAGCTGTTGTAATAGATATGGTATAAAGGTCAGCAATAAAAAGACAAAGACAATGAAAATAGGCAGAATCATTGAAAATGTCAACTGTGTTGTGAATGGAGAACCTGTGGAACAAGTAAAACATTTCAGCTACTTAGGCACGATTTTTACTGAAGATAGTAAATTAAATATAGAAATGGACAACAGAATCAGCAAAGCTGGTATGGTGGGAAGTCAACTGAATAAATTCATATGGAATAAGAGAGAAATTAGTCGGAACACTAAATTAGCTGTATACAAGACAGTGTTCAAACCAGTTTTAACTTATGGATTTGAGAGCTGGGTCAGAAGTAAAACACTTGACCAAAGAATAGAGACCGCAGATATGAAAGTCCTGAGAAAGATTAGAGGCGTGAACAGATGGCATCAATGGCAATATCACATTAAAAATGAGGATATTAGGAAAGAACTAGACATTGTCAGCATCCATAAATGCATTAGCAGAGCTAATCTCAGGTGGTATGGTCACTTAAATAGAATGGGAGAGGAAAGTTTAGCAAAACAAGTGTTCTCTGCCAAGTTGGCAGGAAAACGACCCAGAGGAAGACCAAGATATAGGTGGATTGATATGGTACAAAGTGCCTTAGATGATAGAAATATAAGATCTGATAATGTTGGAGTCTTGACAAGTAACAGACTGATTTGGAGGAAAATTGTAGATAGGAAGTTAGTAATGATGTAATTTTTTCATGTAGTACTGTCATATCCTGTACACCCCTTTACGGTACATGGCAGGAATTTGATGATGATGTAAAAACAAGTATCAAAACATGGCACGCAATGGTGAAATTTGAAGAAATCACTGATGGTTTTAGTCAGAGAGGTATGTGATGAAATTATCTGAAAAAAAAAAAGACATCATATGGAAATTTCCTGGGAAGTAAGTCGACAAGTACTCTACAGAATAGGGAAGAAAAAATGTAAGAAAGATAAGTTTGTGTAAAAGAAGCTAAAAAAATAAGGCATGTGAAGACACTGGGATACAAATGACAAAATGTTCTCGAGGCTACAGAAAACAACTATGAAATAAAGAAAAGAAAACTCTAAGAAGACTCAAGATGAGATAAAAGCTGAAGAAAGATATTCTGGATATCTGGAGTTATTATTGTGAAACTGTAAAATGAAACAAATAGTAAAAGTACAGTGACAGAAAATATTAAAGAGGAATTTATCTAAAACTTCAGGAAGAATAAGATGGGTTAAGGCAAACAGAAGTTATTAGGATCAGATTTTTGTTTAAGACAAACAGTCAAGAAATAAAAATATAATAATGATCTGCATTTAAAAAACTACATCTGGAAAAGCCAGATAAGAGAAAAGATCTTCAAAATTTCAATTATAATGTGTGAGTACTGAAAATTAACTGTAAGAAATGAAGGAAGTGCTGGGTAAGATGGTTTTATGTAAAATCAATGTAAATATAAATGATCTTTATAGATCACATCATAAAGGAAAGTGGTAATAAAAACCTGATAATGAAATCCAAAAATATTCAACCTCAGCTCTTTACTTTATGCAGGTTATCACTGAAGTGCCATTGAATTAGCGATAGGAGATGCTATGCAAATTCTGTACCACAACTCCCACATTTGTGCACATGCATAGCCAAAACTGTGGTTTTACTTAGCTGTCAGCATTGGCTTCCCCAAGCATTCATCGTGAGAAGCATAATAGGAAAGGTGCAGGAGTTAGATGCATTTGACAGAGGGCAGATGGTAGGTGCCCAACGGATGGGTCACTCGATCTCTGAAATTGTCAACGAACTTGAATTTTATTGTATTACAGTTTCAAGAGTGTTCCAGGAATATGAAAATTCCAGTAAAAAAAAAAATAAGAACCCAGATAAACTTCTAAGGGCCTTGAAATCAGCCTTGAATGATCATGGGCTTCGGCATTTGATCAATACTTGATCGTATGGACTGGTAGGATTCAGACGCTATCTCAAATCACCTCCCATCTGAAAGAGGGTTCCAGCCGGAAAGTCAATGCAAGGACTGCAACATTCCCTTCACTGTCTCAGCTTCAGGAGCTGCTGACCTACAAGAGTCCCACTTCTAGCAGCACAACACAAGGCTGAACACCTAGCCTAGGCTAAAGGACATCAAAACTGGACAATTGAAAATTAACAACATGTAGACTGGAGTGACGAATCATGATTTAAACTTCATAGCATTAATGGGAGACTGAGGATACGAAACCAACCACATGAAGCCATGGATCCTGCGAGTCAGGTCGGAATGTACAAGCTGGTTGTGACTCAGTGATGCGTGGGGCGTCTTCAGTCGGATGTCTTTGGGACCTTTGGTATGTGTACCAACGACTCTTAATGCATGTCAGCCTTGAATGATCATGGGCTTCAGCATTTGATCAATACTTGATCGTATGATCAAGTATTGATCAAATGGACTGGTAGGATCGTATGGACTGATGCATTTAAGTGAAACTCATGGTCAACCATTTACACCCATTTACGTTCATCATGTCCATCTCTGCAGATGGCTACCAGCAAGACAATTGGTTCCAAGAGCATTCTGTTGACTTTTGAAATAATAAAGTGGCCACCTAGAAGCCCTGATTTAAATCCCATCACAAATCTTACCATTGAGCAGAGTGTTTGGGCTCATGTCCCATCACCATCAAACTTGAACGAATTGTGGAGAGTTCTGGAGGATGCATAGATTGCTATACCCATGAAACATTTTCACAAGCTTGTGGAGTCCTTGCCTCGTCATGTGGTGGCGATTATCAGGGTTAAATGGGGTCCAACACCTTACTAGATAGCTATTCCTAATTCAATGGCACTTCAGTACATTATATTCTTAAATAAACTCTGAACAAATTTTATCTGCAGGATTCTTTATCTAAACTAAAAACTGCTAATGAATAATTAGCAGCAAAACTATAAAACTATGAAAATAGACAGCCAAGAGAAAACATCCACTGCATTAGAAAATGCTAAAAAAAAACAGCAAAATTTTCCAGCTATTTAGGTACAATTTTTGGTGAAGATGGCAAATTAAATTTCAAACTAGATAATATAATAAACAAAGCTGGTATGATAGACAGCCAGATGAATAAACTTGTGTGAAATCTGCCAAAACACTGATATAATTGGTTTGTCTTATAAGGCAGTGCTCAAATCAATGAATGAAACCAACTGAATGAACAATGAACCAATGAATAATGAAGTTTATGGTCACTTAAACAGAACGGGAAAGGAAAAGCTAGCAAAATGAATGTTTCATACCAGGAGAAAGAGACTGAGAGGTAAACCAAAATCTAGGTGGACTGATGCATTTAAGTCTTCTGAAATAGCACTTCAGAAGACTTAAATGTAACTTGACAAACAACAGATTACTCTGGACAAAAATTGTTTATAGGAAGCTAGAAATAATGCAAACACAATGATGTAGTACTACCATAGTCTCCTATACATCTCATTATAGTACAAGACAAGAATTTGATGATTATGTTATTGGTGCTATAGACTGATTAATGTAAATTAATTATAATGAAACTAATGATGAATGGCACAAATTTTCCCACTGAGAGTCTACCTTTGGGTACTACTAATAGCTTATTCTTTGAAAGCCACTATTTTATAATGATATGCAGATTATATATATCATTCAAAACTTATTGCAATGTAGCTACAGAGTGACATCAACGTACAGCAGCCTTCCCAAAGTAAGCATAAAGAGAATATTTAACAGAAATATTTAAAGAAATAAAAAAATTAATTTAAAAAATCCATCTTTGAGATAAAATCAACATAAAAAAAATAGTATCTAAAGTAAACCAGAAGAAGATCCTATAAAATGACAGGGATGAATAAAATGCTGCACTGTCAAATACAAATTTCTGACAGATACTTACCATTTGTCAACATATACAGTTATTCCAAGTGACTCTAACTGTAGTAATGTATTCCTAGTTTGATCAACATAAAAAGGATCTGGTGAATGATGTTCTTCAGATCTGAAATTGAAAGTCAAAAACTTAAAATATGAATATTATTATTTAAATTAAGGGGATATTAAATCCCACATTATTTCAAAGCCGAATAAGAAACTCAAAAATCAAAATCAAAGAGTTTCATGCCGAATATAGTAAACTATAAAAGTTTCGGCAGATTGCAGCATAAGCTAAAGCACGTAGTTCAACACTAGGGCAATTCGTTGCAAAGATGGGTAAAGTTCTGATCACTATTCTTAGTATTACCCATAATGTAAAACACATTTCCTAGGAGATGTTTGATGTTATACATTATGTTGGAAGGTCACTTCCCAGACCGGTTTCAACCTTTATTGAGGTCTCATCAGTAAGTAGGTAGACCACATAATACTGAGGTTATAGCGAAGAGAACTTCATACTTTACTATACGAGTTGTCAAAAAGGTGCACCCATAAATTACTTAAATAAAGAGCCAATAGGCTTCACATTGGCAATGTAACATTATTTAAATTAAGGGGATATTAAATCCCACATTATTTCAAAGCCGAATAAGAAACTCAAAGATAAGAATCAGAGTTTTACCAAAGTGTATTACCTGGTCTATCTACTCACTGATGAGACCTAATCAACCTTCCACCATAATGTATAACATCAAACATCTCCTAGGAGATGTGTTTTACATTATGGGTAATACTAAGAATAGTGATCAGAACTTTGCCCACCTTTGCAATGAGTTGCCCTAGTGTTGAACTATGTGCTTTAGCTTATGCTATGGCTAGCCGAAACTTTTATAGTTTGCTATATTCAGCATGAAACGCTTTGATTCTTATCTCTGAGTTTCTTATTCGGGTTTGAAATAATGTGGGATTTAATATCCCCTTAATTTAAATAATGTTACATCACCGATGTGAAGCCTATTGGCTCTTTATTTAAGGAATATTATTATTATTATACAGGGTATCTCCAAGGAGTCAAAAGACTCTTCACGGGAGACCAATATTAACTATTATTTGCACAATACCTATCATACTTCTCCTTAGGCTCATTCACTGGCAGGGTACTCAGAACTACCTCTAGAAATTCATTTTACTCATTCACCACTCTCCAAGCAAAATATCTTTACTAATCCACATTCTTACACAACTTTCTCTCTCCTTACTTGTCATGTATTGAAAATTTCTTTTGCCTCAATCTTAAAGATTGAGATGATAGTGACTTATAAGTTTCTATCATGTCCACTTTATTCTGCCCATCAATTAAACTCTACAAACCACATACCTTCAATCTATCCTCACAGGGAGCATTCTACCACTCTCGAGGTACTAACTGGCCAGTAATTTGCTGTTATGTCTTGGAGCAACATTTATGTAATGGAACTATCTTACCCTCTTTCCACTCCATTGGAACCTTGCACACAGCTAAGACTTAGATTAAACAACTTTATCAGAGGCACTCTCAGTTCTCTTGCAGTTCATCTACCTCAATTCTCACATAAGCCTCTGTCACATCAGTAACTATAATTCTCAAATTCTCCATCTGGATAATACACTCTTGCAAGGTCATTGCTTAGTAATTCAACAACTGCTTCTGCTTTTGTCACTTTTCTAGCATCAAGTAAAGTTATTCTTTCATAATCATTCTTTCTCTTACTTGCTATATAGAAAAAAACTCTTTTGGATTTACTTTGGCCTGCTTACCTAATTTTCTCTCATAATCTGATTGAGAGAATCATCTTGCCTACACTTTGTATTGCTCATGAGCATGCTGATGATTTGAGATCATCTTGCCTACACTTTGTATTAATCATGAGCATGCTGATGACTTTTTCATTTATATTCCTTCCAGAATACTTTCTTTCTTTCTCTCTCTCTCTCTCTCTCTCTCTCTCTCTTTTTTGCAGTTCCTGCTTTCTATCACCATCTCATCCATTTAATCCCTACTCGGTTAAAACTCCTGACCCTGGTTATGTAGTCTGATACTGACTCACTGACACAATCTCTGCCCACTTTCCATGCACTTGACGTTCATTCCCCATAGCTTTTTATGCCATGACACTGCACCAAGTTGCCACCTAAGTTTGTCACAATTTCCAGTTTTACAATTCCACATAAACCTTTTCTTAATTGAGAATTATTACATATGTTGAGAAACCTCCCAGGACAAGAATGAATGGTCACTTCCCTGATTGGAGGTAGAGTTGTTACTGCAGTTATAGATAGATCTCTTGATGCTATTACCAGATTCAACCACTCTCAAGCCCCTGGTCTCTTCCATCATGTGCTATTTCAGGTAATCTTAGGAACTGAATAAACTTGATTTCTATCTTGCCATGTGCCCTTTCCTCTTTCCAATCTATATCCTCACAGTTAAAGTCCTCTATGATAATGCTCAGTCTGCATCCATTGTTCTAATCTGTCAATGCATCTGCATCTTCCTCTGAACCCCAGATCTATCGCAGCAGCCAACAATATATTTTGTCCTTTCCTTTAGTGTTACATGTGCTATTTCAGGTAATTATCTTAGGAACCATATAAACTTCACTTCTATCTTGTCATGTTCCCTTTCCTCTTTTCAATCTTTATCCTCACAGTTAAAGTCCTCTATGATAATGCTCAGTCCTGCACCGATTGTGCTAATCTGTTAATGCATGCATCTGCATCTTTCTCTGAACCTGGGGTTCAGAGGAAGTCTATCGCAGCAGCCAACAATATATTTTGTCCTTTCCTTTAGTGTTACACGGTGATCAGCATTCATTTTACACAAATTATGGACTCTACAACTGTGTTATAAATAATTATTTTAATTTCCTGACATTTTGACCTTCATATTAAAGTCATCATCTGGAGTATACACACACACACACATATATATATATATATACATACAGAGACAAACTAAATTACATTTCATATAGTATGCTGAAGAGACATCCAAGAGGTGCAGATCGGGGCAATGACTAGTCCCACAGCAGAAGAGGTCCATTTAGCAATAAAATCGGGCAAGGCTGCTGGCGATGATGAAATTCAGCCCGAAATGCTAAAAGCCTTAAATCGAGACGGTGTTCTCTGGCTGACTCAAGTGTGTCAGGCTGCTTGGATATCTGGGCGAGCACCAAAGTAATGGCAGACAGGCATAATAATACCAGTCTTTAAGAAGGGAGATCAGAAGGATTGCAGTAACTATCGTGGCATCTCTCTCTCTGCTCAGCCTGCCTGGGAAAGTATGCTAAGTGCTTGGAAAGATGGTGCAGGAGCATAGTTGAGTCAAAGTTCCAGGAAGAACAATGTGGCTTTCGTCCTGGTAGAAGCACAACTGACCAAATCTTCGCTTTAAGGCAAGTCTTTGAGAAATCTTGGTAATATTCCAAGAATGTCTAACATGTTTTGTGGACTTGGAGAAGGCATATGACCAGGTTCCTCGGGATAAGCTTTGGCAAGTAGTACAGGAATATGGAGTGGATGGTCAACTATTAGCTGCCATCAAGTCCCTGTATGAATGCCCAGAGTTTTGTGTCAGGGTAAACAGCACAAAGTCTAAACCTTTCGCAGTCGCCACTGGCCTCCGACAAGGGTGTGTTCTGTCACCCCGCCTTTTCATAATATTTATGGACTGGATTGATAGGCACACAGCCGAGGCAGTGAGTGTGTCAGAATTGGAAAATGTAGCACTGGACGTCTGCTTTTTGCAGATGACCTAGTTCTGCTTAGCTCTTCCACAGATTACCTCCAGCGGACCCTGGATAGGTTTGTAGCTGTTTGTGCAGACGCCGGAATGAAGATCAGTGTGGCCAAAACTGAAACATTTGTGGTCTCAAGACAACCATCCCAGTGCACTCTAAATGTAAGTGGAGTCCCAATGAGACAGGTGGAGAAGTTTAAATACCTTGGGTCCATGTTCACGAATGATGGAAAATGGGACGTAGAGCTAGATACTCGAATTGGCTTAGCAAGCTCAATATTACAGGAGCTTGGTCGTTTGGTAGTATTGAAGCAGGAGTTAAGCCAGAAGGCAAAGCTGGCTGTCTTCAATACAGTCTATGTCCCCATCCTCACCTATGGTCATGAGAGTTGGGTAATGACCGAAAGAATGCGGACACGAATTCAAGCGGCTGAAATGAGGTTCCTTCGAGGGGTTGCGGGGCTGACAAAACTTGAGAGAGTCAGAAGCTCTGCAATTCGGGAAACCCTCAATACTCAACTGCTGCTTCTCCGTGTTGAGAGATCACAGTTACGCTGGTATGGGCACCTGGTCAGAATGCCACAAGAGAGGCTCCCTCAGCAGGCCCTCTTTGCCAAGCCAGTGGGTGGGAGGCCACATCAAAGGCCAAGGACTAGCTGGATAGATTATATCCAAAATCTTGGGTGGACATGTTTGGGAATCCCACCAGAACACCTGAACTTGGTAGCAGAGGATCGTGACCATTGGAAGTTCCTCTGGCAGCTTTTGCTCCCACAACCCAATTAGGAAGAGTGGGCCTTGAAGATGTATGTATGTATGTATGTATGCTGAAGAGACAATGATTTGATCAATGGTTATTCTACTGGCCTGACCTCTAGTGAAAATAAAATAAATATAGTTTTGATGTAGTTAATTTATTTTATTTTATTTCATTTATTGTAATTTTATTTTATTTTCACTAGAGGTCAGGCCAATAGAATAACTGTTGATCAAATCATTGGCTCTTCAGCATAATATGCGAAATGTCATTTAGCTTGTCTCTGTACGTATATATATGTATACTCCAGATAAGCGTTTCCCAAACTTTTCCTACGATGGAACACTTCACAAATCCTGAAATTCTCATGGCACACCTTGGTTATTTTGTAATGTATTAATTAATAATTAATTAAGCATCAATTAAACATAAACATCATTAAATTAATTTGTGCTGATTTTCACTGACATATCCCATTCTGATCACCAAAAATTTACAATATTATTATAAGTACTTGCGAGTGAATGCAGACTTTTTCTCCTGTGTGCTGGTAGTTTTCCCCTCCTTTTGTACATCCTGGAGATCACTTCGTAGGCTGGTGATGAATGACTCACTATCTGTTGCATCACAAACACCTTCAATAAGAGATTTCTTAATACCAAAATTAAACAAAGTCCCTTCTCCCTTATTCATATTAAAATTTAAATCAGCAGGCCTATTACTTTTAAAAAATCACAGCACTGCGGTTTCGAAACTTTCGCACTACAATAAGAACTTGCGAAGAAAGTATTCGGTATTACTGGATTTGAGAACCAGATACAGACTACCTTGATCTTCAATTTTAGTGGAAAAATTTTCTTCATACTTCCTTGCTGATTGGTCACTAACATTTGCAACACAATGTTATTTCTTTCAGTTCTGAGAACAGAGGATACGCCACCTATTGTTGTAATTGGCTTGCAGGCAATTTTTATGATCGGTCATAAATAGCGGTATTCTCTTTCCCAACTGTTGAAAGATTTCGATGTGTGAAAATTAACAATAATTCGTGAATATTTCCATGTTTAAAAATATGCCGCTTGGTCATTGACATTTGCTACACAGATGTCATTTCCTTCAGTTTTGAGAATGAGGATATGCTACCCATTGTTATAATCCACTTGCAGGCAATTTTTGCAGAACACAATTTCGGAAACCCTGCTCCAGTCGTAAATAGCAGTATTCCCTTTCCCAATGTTGAAATGTTTCTATGTGTGAAAATTAACGATAATTCATGAATACTTCCACGTTTAAAAATACATGGCTTAGTCACTAACATTTGCTACACAGATGTTATTAGGCATTCTGGGTCTGAGCTTTTCAACATATTCACGAATATTGTTCTCCTCAGAATATTTCCACTATAAAATACTTATTCATGAAAAATGCTTAGAAAACTAAAATGACAAATTCCAGGAGAACTTCTCGCGGAACACTTATTCATCTTCTGCAGAACACAATTTAGGAAACCCTGCTCCAGATGATGACCTTCATATGAAGGTCTGGAAATTAAACTGTATAATTATTTATACCACGGTTGTAGAGTCCATAATTTTGTGTAAAATGAAAAATATATTTTGTCCTATTGGCCTCTATAAACCAGATAATCTCAACCCTCAGATATAGCTATCATCAGTGATATCTCTCATCCTGCCCTGTTCCCTCTATCTTCTCTGAAAATACAATATCCATTACATTTTCTCTCTGTAACTACATCATTTAGTTAGGTCTTGCTGATACCAATAACTTTATATATTAATATTAATAGACATTATATAGAAATGTGCAGTAGACATAATGATACTTTAAAAAAAATGATTTAATACATGTAAAGGAAATTATAACTTATTTACAATTCCTATATATTTCACTCACTGTAACGATGAGCATCATTCAGGGAGAGAGAGAAAACAAAAAAAACTGATTACAACATTCAAAATATTAACACAAGAACAGCATGGGTCATATTTTCACATGCCTCAATCACAGTTGAGTAAGCAGGAGACAACAAAGTTCCAAGAATCAGGCCAGGTATAATTGTATAATTAAAAATAATAATAATAATAATAATAATAATAAATAAATAAATAAAATAAAAATAAAAAAAATAAAAATCGACAAGTTAAAAAAAATTATGAACAATTTATAGTGATTACTTCCCAAAACTTGGAGATAGGCATGCAGTCTGTTTGATTAAGGTGATAATGTAGTGTTTTGCACATTTCAAGGAACAGATGATCCAAATCATCTTTCACACAAGACAGGTATTATCAAAAATCTTGACTACAGAGTATGTACAATTTGGTCTTCGGATTCCCTTCTTTTAGAAGAATCCAATAAAATATGAATCATTTGGTTGTCTAACAGATATAAAGAAACCGCAATCCAGAAAACTATCGATAATTATCATCCTTCAACCAAATTACAATCAGATTTCAAGAGGATTTCCATACCTACTTTAAAAGGGCTTCTGAACAAATAGCAAGGATTCGAGAATTCTTTGAATTGGAAAATAATACCTGGCTTGGAACTTTAACAGTGTTGTCTCCTGCTCACTCAGCTGCGACAGAAACACATTCATATTTGAATGTTATAACCAATCCTTTGGCTATCTTCCTGAATAACACTCATGCTACCATGGGAAAAATATATAGAAGTTGTAAATAAATTCGAATTTTCTTTACATATGTTAAACTGTTTTTTAAAAAATCATAATGAATTTTAATATAATGAATTCTTACTGAACAAGAATGTATGGGAAAAAAGAAATACTTCATGAGGGAAAAAAAAAAAATAGAATGCATACAAACAAAGAAATTAAAACATTTAAGTATAGCAACGATATATCAATACACTAACCATACAAATAAAATAGAACTGAAATCTGACAGAACATGAGAGTACAAAGGAAAAGTACAAGATGGCTCAAATGATGTCCAGATAAACAAAGCCCATTATTGGATGAATGAGGCTAGATCAACAAGTCAAATACCAAAAGAAGGGCAGTAGTATCAGAACGAGCATGGAATCTATACTCTATGGATCCCAGGAAAGGTATACTTGCTTTGCAAGAGAGGGAGAGAAACCAATTCTTCCACAGATGTCATCTATGATCAATTAGTTCTTTCTTGGAAAACTTTTTGATGTCTTTATTCCCTACCCAATTTTTGCAAGCATAAGCTAAAATTATCTTGAAAACTATCTTGTATGCTGTTAGCCAATGGATAATTTTACTTTTATTCCACATAGATTTATTCTAATTATCCATGATACCCACTTTGATTATTCTATTATCATTTCCATATTTAATTTACAATATTCACGAAAATTGTACCTATAAATAGGCCAAAGCGTTATACTTGTTCTATGCGTTCTCTAGTGAGAATGCAGTTGATGTTTTCCATATTTTTTATCTATTTCCAAAGCTTTTATCTGTTTAATGCCAATTTTCATAGCAAATATGTTATAGCAGCTTATTTAGATCAGCAAAAAGGTCCTGAAAAACTAGCTGTATATGATACAGTATTCAAAGCAATTTTAACTTGTGGATCTGAGAACTGTGTTAGAAGTAAAACATTTGATCAAAGACTAGAAACCAGAGATATTTCTGAAAAATTAAGGGAGTAAATAGATGGCATTGATCGCAGAATTATATTAATAATGGCGATATTAGGAAACAACCTAACATTGTTAGCATTCAAGAATGCATGAGCAGAACTAGCCTCATGTAGTGTGGCTCTTAAACAGAATGGGAAAGATTAACAAAGCAGGTGTTTCATGCAAGGATGAAGGGGGGGGGGGAGACCAAGAGCCAGGTGAAATGATTAGTTAGAAGAGTCTCAAAAGACTAAAATATAGAACTGGAGTCCTGATAGATAACAGAATAAATTGGAGAGAAACCATCAACAGGAAGTAAAAATGTAAAATTTTCATTTGGACTATTATAATAACCCATACACCCCTTGATATATATATATCAAGACTGGCCTGGTTGGCCAAGTGGTTAGTGTATCCGCTCTCCAGCCGAAAAGCTGAGGGTTCGAATGCTGCCGTGGGCATGGATGTTTGTGATTGTCTGTTAATGTGATAATGGTGATGGTGGATGATAGATGGCATTGGTATAGTTGTGGTTAGTTGTAGTTTGTGGATTGAGTGAGTGGTGGAGGCAGAGAGCTGTAGAGCAAGTATCTTCTGTTACTTTCTTTTACAAATTTTAGGTTCTTACATTTTTTTCTCACTGAGTAAATCAGTTTTCCTTCAGATTTTAGTAATGGATCTCCAAGGCTGGATTCTTGTTTTCAATCTCTGATTTTTTTTCTTTGATAATATTTGTATATTGCATTATACATTTTAGTACAGTTTACTTCTGAAAGCTACTTTGATTATTTTTAGAACTGTTTCTTTTCAATACGATATTCATAATTATTAGTGAGCTCAGAAACTAAATTTTCTTTATTGGTTTATATGGCTATTTTGCCTTTTCTTTAGGAATAATCCTTGTATAATCCCCCCCCCCCCACCCCTCCTTTCAGTCATACTTCCACAATGTTATATAAATGTTTATTGTTATATGCCTGATGCTGCTCACAAAGAAGGCAACTTTGAACATCCTACAAATGTATGTCCAAAATTATTCCTTTCTTATATTTTTTATTTATCTATCTCTAAAATATCAATAATGACTTAAATAAATTGAATAAAAAACTAATGATATTATACAAGCGGTACTCTCTTAAAGAAAAAGATGGTTCTTGATAGGACATAAACAGCTAAGTAAAAAATTAATACCTAACATACAGAAATGCTCTCAGAAAATTTGGAGAAAAAGCAAAGCTAATAATAATGATAATTACTTTTTAATAATTTAGAGGAGTAGCATGAAAGATTTTACATAAAAATAATATTTCTGAAATTTCTTTCATCATCATCATCATCAAATTCCTGATATATACCCTCAAGGGGTGTACAGGATATGATAGTACTACATGAAAAATTTACACCATTACTAACTTCCTATCTACAATAGGAATTCTCCAAATCAGTCTGTTAAATGTCAAGACTCCAATATTATCAGGTCTTACTTCTCATAGACAGGCTTATACGTTGGTTATGCATTACTAAACATAAATACGAATATAAATTAAATTACACTTTAATAAATATTTCCGATATTTCGGCAACGTCACGTTGCCATCTTCAAAAGGAACTTATAAACAAGGCACGTGCACGTAGGCACTACAACACAGTAACTGAGAATGAAGTGATGAAGCTATTGTTCTCCTAAAGTGCTGATGCCACCCCCCGCTCCCCCTAGCGGGCAAAGTAGGTATTCTTGGCCGTTGGGCTGAAGGTCTGCTGATGTAAGCCTCTCAAATTTGGGGCAGTCTCATACAACCAAATCTGCTGAGGTTTGGAGTGCTTCTTAGGGCAGAGGCTGATTCCATAAATAGTCTTTCAAATTTGTATTTGCTACGGTGTATTACTGAAGCTTTCTTCCACCGTATTCTGTGGCGTTTATCCAGAGCATGGTCTGCAAGACCAGAATGGCTGTACTTGTGAAAATGGATGTAGTCCTTGTGTTCCGAAATTCTGATATTCACTGTCCTGCCTGTTTGGCCAAAGTCATGTCTTATATTTCTGTCTTCTAAGGCACTTTTTACTGTATCAATCCACCTATATCTTGGTCTTCCTTTGGGTCATTTTCCTGCCAACCTGGCAGAGATCACTTGTTTTGCTAATCTTTCTTCTCCCATTTTGTTTAGATGACCATACCACCTGAGATTAGCTCTGCTAATACATTACTGGATGCTGACAATATCAAGTTCTTTCCTAATATCCTCATATTTTGATATGATATTGCCATTGATACCATCTGTTCATGCCCCTAATCTTTCTCAGGACTCTCATATCTGTGGTCTCTAGTCGTTGGTCAAGTGTTTTACTTCTAACCCAGCTCTCAGATACATAAGTTAAAACTGGTTTGAAAACACTGTCTTGTATACAGCTAATTTAGTGTTCCGACTAATTTCTCTCTTATTCCATATAAATTTATTCAGTTGACTTCCTACCATACCAGCTTTGTTCATTCTGTTGTCTATTACCATATTTAACTTACCATCTTCACTAAAAATCGTGCCTAAGTAGCTGAAATGTATTACTTGTTCCACAGGTTTTCCATTCACAACGCAGTTGACATTTTCAAAGATTTTGCCTATTTTCATTGTCTTTGTCTTCTTATTGCTGACCTTCATACCATATCTATTACAACAGTTATTCAATTTAATCAGGGAATCTTGCAAACTTGTAGCGGATTTATTTAGAAGTATAATATCATCTGCATAGAGCAAAGAGCTGACATTAACATCTCCAATTCTGATATCATGTTTAATACCACTTTCCTTATAATGTGATCCAAATAGATAACGAATAACAGAGGAGATAATGTACATCCTTGTCTCACACCAGATTTAACATTAAACCATCTTCCTGTACTTCCTTTAATTCTAACTGCTGACTTACAACTCAAATAAAGACTAAGTATTGCTTGATATAATGTCCCATTAACACCATATAACTGTAGCATTTGGAATAGCTTCTCTCTTGGCACCTTATCATATGCCTTTTCCAGATCTATAAAACTTAAATACAGATGTTTGTTATATATATATATATATATATATATATATATTTTTTTTTTTTTTATGTTGGACCCACATACAGAAGGTTGGCTGGTCAACCTGTAGTACGTTAGTACCGTATATGGGTGGTGGGTTGCGAAAGGAGAAACTTGTTTACATTAGATTTGAATGCCTGTATTTTGTATTTCTTGGGAAATATGTCTGATGAAAGACTGTTCCACAATACTGCAGCAGCAGTGATGAATGAGAAGGAAAAGAAATTTGTTCTGTGGGTTTTGAGGTGTACTGTGAAAGGATGTTGGGCGGCAGCTGTATGTGTTCCAATGGGCATAGTACAGGGTGGGGGAATTATTGATGCTGTTTCAGATGAACATTTCCCATGAAAATATTTATAGACTATACAGATTGCAAAGACAAGGCGTCTATGTGAAAGTGGGGGGAGTGAGTTGGTGAGGGATGGGTCATTTATTAGTCTAATTGCTCTCCTCTGGATTGAGTCGAGCATTCTGAGGAAGCTTTTTGGAGCCCCACTCCAGATGTAAGAACAGTATTCGAGAGCTGGGCAGATTTGTAACTTGTATAGTCTTAACAGCTGTTAAGAGGTGAAGTAGTGTCTTGAGCGAAAGAGGAAGCCTAGTTTTTTTGGAAGCTGAGGATGCAATGGTTATGATGTATTTATGCCAGGATAGGCTTGATGTCAGGGTAATTCCGAGAAGAGAAATTTCATCTTGTCTGAGAGTTTGAGTGTTATCAAAAACAATGCTGGGGAAAATGGTTCTTTTTTGTGAGAAATAAGACAGAACTGGGTTTTACTAGCATTGAAGTTGATGAGGTTATCTGAGCCCCATTGGTGGATGGCTTGGAGGTCAGAATTAAGGGCAGTGGTAGTTGATGTTCTGTGGGTTGAGGTGAGTTGTGTACAGTAGGGTTTGTCGAATGAAAGGGGGGAATGTAATGTGCTGTCATCTGCAAAAACTGTGTATTGGGTTTGAGGTCAACCTCTTCCTTCTACATTGATATATAGAAGGAAGAGGGTCGGTGAGAGAACTGAGCCTTGTGGGACCCCAGCATTTGTTGGATGGTGAGAGTATAGGGAAGCCATCTACCATCACACATAGTGCACGTCCAGACAGGAAGCTGGTAATTCATCTGCAGAAGTCCTGAGGCAGTCCAAATGATGAGAGTTTGCTTAGTAAGCCTTTGTGCCAGACTCGGTCAAAGACTTTGGAGATATCAAGTGCAACTACTTGGGATTCACTGAATTTCTCCATTGCGTTTGTCCAGTGATGGGTGATGTATGAGAGTAGATCTCCTGTTGAACAGTTTTGACGGAATCCGTACTGGTGGTCGCTTAATAGCTGGGTACCTTCAAGGTAGATTAGGAGTTGAGAGTTGATGATTTTCTCCATTACTTTAGATAGGACTGAAGTGAGTGAGATAGGGCGGTAGTTAGATGGTAGTGATTTGTCACCCTTTTTAGGAATGGGTTGAATATAGGCCAGTTTCCAGGTTTTGGGATATATACCAGTGGAGTAAGAGAGTGTGTACAGGTAACATAGGATAGGAGTCAGTTCCGATGCACAGACCTTCAGGATAATTGGGGGAATGGCGTCAGGGCTAGGAGACTTTTTTGTGTCTAACTTAGACAACAGGTTTGCGATGTCTTTTTGGCAAAAGGATACAGGGGACATTGTATGTTGGGTAGTTGGAATGACTGGAAGGCTTTTGCCATTGTCTGTTATGTGTGCATTGGAGGCAAAGTGTGATGCCAGGAGATTAGTTTTTTCTATGGGTAATGTTTGAGCCATCTGGGTATGATAGAGGTGGGAACAGTGTAGGGCAAAAGTTACGTTCAATTGCCTTGGCAAGAGACCAAAAGTCACGGCTGCCATTTGGACAGGCTGCAAGCTTTCTGCTTTTGGCCTGTTCAAATTCTGTTTTGGAAGTATTGATAATTTTCTTGCATTTGTTTCGGGCTTCAGTATAGGCATTGAATGAGGATGGGGTTCTTGGTTTGAGCCAGTTGTGGTATGCCTGAATTTTTGTTTGTACAGCCTTGGCACATTTTTTGGAAAACCACGGTTTTGTTAGGGGACGGCAGGTCTGAATAGTGTGGGATATATGTTTTCATGCCAGTGAGAATCACTTTGGTGATGCGTTCAGTGCATATGTTTGGACTGGAAGGCCAGAAACAATAGTCTAACCATGGGAATGAATGAAGCATAGTAGTCTCGGAGACTATCCCATTTGGCACTATTATAATGCCAAACTACTCTTGCGTAAGGGTGACTGCGTAGGCGTTATTGCATGGGGGAGGAGATGAGCACTAAGTTGTGGTCAGAATTGCCCAGGGGGCTCACTACATTCACTGCATATTTGAAGGGGTCATTAGTAAGGAAGAGATCTAGGGTATTTGGGGAGTGGTTTGGGTTATCTGGTATTCTGGTCGGTTTTTGAGCAATTTATGTGTGGTTATTAGTGACTGCAAATGTTTCAGCATCTCTGCCTGCAGGATCTGTATAACTGGAAGAGGAAATCCAATTGATGTTATGAACGTTAAAGTCAAAAAGGAGGATGATTTCATTGTTGGGAGAGTGGAATTGCAGAAAATCAACTTTTAAGGAGAGGAAATGGAAGACTTCAGAGTGATCGGTGGTACTAGGAGAGCAATAGAGACAGCAGATGAATCTAACTGAGTGGGGGAGGGTTATCTTCAGACAAAGAAGGTCGAAGTTGGGCGATTCTAAGTTGGATGCTTTCTGGCAGGGTATGTCAGAGCAGATATATGCACAGATGCCACCCTTGGGTCGAAAGGAGTTAAATAGTGTATACTTAGGAAGGTTGAGATGAATAGTGCTGGGAGATGGAGAGATTTGAGTTTCTGTTAAAAAGAGTAGGTGGGGGTTTGGTGGACTGCAGGTGGTAGTGTATGCTATTAAGGTTGGAGTTGAGGCCATTGATGTTGGTGAAATGGATATGCAAGGTTCTGTTAGGCATGGATTTGACCCCAAGGGTCTTATACATTTCCTATGCAGTGTCTGCATACTGGTGTATTCCCATGATTTCTCAACTACCTCTCATAAAGTAAAAATCTGATCCTGACAGTCTCTATTTGGCCTGAATTCAACTTGTTCTTCACCAAGCTTCTCTTCCACAATCCTTCGCAACTGTTTCTCAAGTATAGTTGCATATATCTTACCAGGAACACTCAATAATGAAATGCCTCTGTAATTCTCACATTCAGTTTTATTTCCCTTTTTTTTTAGAGCTCTACTCCAATCATCAGAAATTCGTCCCTGTGTCTAGGCCTTCTGAATAATGCAGTGCAGCCGCTGTACGACTATTATACCTCCTATCAACTATCTGTCGTAAAGTGAAAATCTGATCCTGACAGTCTCTATTTGGCCTGAATCCAGCTTCTTCACCAGAGGTTCTTCACCAAGCTTCTCGCCCACAATCTTTCTTGAGCATTTCTGGTCGAATATCATCTACTCTGCTGCCTTTCCACATTTCAAGCTTTTGATGGGCTTTCCCACTTCAAGTATGGATATGTATTTCCTGACTGCATGCCTGTCGAGTGTTTTTTACCAATGTGCTGTCATCACTGTTTGTTTCATTTAGCAGTTTTTCAAAGTAATTACTCCATACTTCAAGGATATCTTTTGATCCTGTTTTCATGTCACCTTTATCATCTCTAATTCCTTTTACAGCATTCTTTCCTCCATTTCTGAGCTTCTTCAACAACCTCCAGAATATCTTGCCACCATCTTGAAATTTATTTTCTATGTTCTTGCCAAAGTCCTCCCGTGACTTTTGTTTGGCCAGTTTTACACATTGTTTTGCTTTCTTAGATTTGTCTCTGTATTCTCTAAAAACACAAACTGACTTATTTGCCAGGAACTTTTGATATGCTTTCTTCTTTTCCTTCACTGCCTCTATAACTTCCTGTGTCCACCATGGAGTTCTGATTTTTCTTTCCTTGCACACAACCTCACCACATGACTCTCTGGATGAATCAATCAGTGTTCTTCAGGGCTTGCCACTGAATCTCCAAGGTTCCTGCTCTCAAACTCTTTCATTTTTTCTTGAATAATATTTGTGTATTTTAGTCTACAGTTGACATCTGAGAGCTGCCCAACTTTTATTCTCTTTAAAACTTTTGTACATGTTCTTCTTTTCAATATGAAATTCAATTTTATCCTGTTCAATACTAAATGGTGATCACTTCCAATTTCAAATCCTCTGTACATTCTAGTGTCCTCCACCAGGGAGAAAACATCACTATCAACAATAACATAGTCAATGAGACTTTACTTATTCCTTGCCTCTTCTCTCCATGTGAATTTGTGCACATCTTTATGTTGGAACAAGTTCCAACATTACTAAACACAATAACATAACATAACACCATGTTCCAACATTTTTATGTTGGAACATGGTGTTAGTAATAACCACTGCATGTACTGAGCAGAAATCCAACAGGTATTTGCCATTATTATTATTAGCTTTGCTCTTTTCTCCAAATTTTCCAAAAATATTTTTGTATGTCTGACAATCATTTCCTACTCTGCTATTTAGATCCCCAACAAGGACCAACTATTCCTTTTTCAGATGCTTTCTCTAAAAACTCAAAAAAATTCTTCCACTTCTACCTTAGTAGAACCTTCTGTGGGACCAAAGGCACAAATAAGTCTCATTGTCCTGTTCCCCATTCTGATATTTGCTCACATCACTCTACTTGAGACTGCCTGCTAATCAAGATGATTAGCCTCGTATTTAGTGTTGAATACTATGGCTACTCCTTCTTTTCCCTGATTGTCATTGCCTGAATATAACATTTTGTCTTTATTTCTCAGAAAGATCTCACCAGTTTTTGTCTTTGTTTCAGTCACCCCTATTATATCAATCTGCTACTTATCCAATTCTTCAGCTAGCTCCATTTCTTTGCCATTGAAGCTTCTTATATTGATAGTACCGATCTTGAACTCTGGTGATGTTGAGTTGGGGTAAGTTTTAGGATTTGCTCCAGTAGCTGACTTTTTGCTGTTTGCCCTGGTTCCTTGGCAAAAACAACAGTGGTCTTGTTTAACCGGGTGACACCCCAGCCTGCATGAAATTCTCTCATGTTGTACCATCATTTGAAAATTTGGTTTAAGCCAGTAAGAATACAATTTGGTTGGCTAAATCCCAAATTGCCAGCCCATCCTCGTTTGTTCATTATCCAGGTAGATACCTAACAGGGTTAGGTATTTACCTGGAACAGAGTTAATGTCCAATCCTCACCACAAGAAGGTGAGGATTGGACATTAGGTCAGAAGCCCTGGTCGGTTCTCCACATTCCTTTGAAGACTATGTTGAGGTCTCCTCTAAGTTATATAGCTTTGACCCTTAAGCACCCCTACATTTTCTATCCCTATTTCAAATTCTCTGTATACAGTTCAATTCTTGAACCAATAAAGATATCACTAATAATAACACAAAATTAATATCAATTAATATCATAATAACACATTCAATAATACATTTCTAATTTTTTGTGTCTCTTGAATTTATGCCCATCTTTATCTCTTCAATGATGGTGTCAGTAATGATGAATCGAAGTCCTGAAAAGAACAAAAAGTAACAGGTACTTATCATTATTATTAGCTTTACTTTTTCTTCAAATTTTCTGAAAGCATTTCTGTAGTTTACGTATTCATTTTTTATTTAGCTGTTTATGTCCTACCAAGAACCAGCTTTTCCTTTTTTCTTTACATAAACTGCCTTTTCTAATACTGAAAAAATATCTTCTTCCCTGCCAGAACTTTTTTTTGTGCAACTAAAGTCACAAAGAAATCTCCATTTTGAAATCTGCTAACCAAGCTCTACTTATAACTGTCTAGTTTTTAAGAGTAGCTTGTTTAGTGTTGAATACTACAGCTACTCCTTCTTCGTTCCACCTGTTCTGGTTCTCTTTGTATTCTCTGTAATTATTCCTTTGCTGTAGAAAAGGAATTACAGAGAGCTGAAGTAGTTCCTTTACTAGGTTGTACCAGTAGCTGACTTTTCATGTTTATGTTAGTTTCCTGATAAAAACTGTGGTGGAGGGATTCATCTAATTGTGCTATGTCATGGCCAGAATGACATTTGTTCATGTTTTTTTGGGGAATTCAAACAGAGAATGCAATGCAGTCAGCTATGTTCCAAATTGCCAATCCCCAACCTTCTTCATTAAGTCTCTAGGTGATGGGAGGGTCAGAACTGAACACTGGATAAGAATCCGAGGCTGTTCTTGACATTCCTTATAGACAAGTAGAACACTCCTCATACCAATCATGCTTCGATCCTTAAGCAACCAAAAATTAAGTCTACATAAATTAAGTTTTACATAATTACTAGGGTCCTATCAACAATTTTTTTCTAATTTAATCTGTTGTCAGGTCTTCAATATCTTCTTTTATATTTCAGTCTTCTATAATGTTAACTACATTAATCCATCTAGATCTCAGTTTTCTTGTCTTTTTCAGCAATCCTCATATCAAACACCTATATTACCACCCTTTCTTCTTCTATTCTACATAAATGAATATAATACCTCAGATAAGTTTTACTCATAGATTCTTGAATGTCAATGATGTTAAGCTAATTTCTAATACATTTATCTAACATAATTCTGCCTTTGATGTCATCTGTTCACTAATAATTTTCCTCAAAATGCTCATATCTGCAGTTAGTCTTTAAAGAGAGTTGCTAACATTTTGACTCTTCCATGATATCTATCTTTTATATTGCTAAAGGGTTCAAATAAGTTATGTTTTGCTACTTTTACTTAGTTGACTTTCTTGCATTTCTCATTTATATACCGACTTCCTTGTAGGAAGGTTGAAGTTATTTGCTAGAACAGAAAAATCACAACTTCTCACAACGAAGTTGTGATTTTTTTATTCATGTAAATAACTTCACCACAGAGAAACCTGGCAAATTGATCAATGTTTTTTTCAGATTTTGCAAATTAGTCTCGTAACATTCAGTCCTTTCAAATTCATTCATTTTTTATTCTAATAATATTTGTATATTTGGGTGTACAATTCAATTTTAAAAATTGTGAAAAGAACATAGATGATAAATATCATGGTAAATTAAAGATGCCAAGAAATTATATTCTTGTTTAAACCTTTGTATATAGAGGCTAATGCTTTCACATTAATTGCCTTTATTTCATAATGCAAAGCCAATCGTTTTGGATGTGCATAATACTATGCATTATGGGAAGGGCACTACTCAGACTGGTTTCAACCTTTCTTGAGGTTTCATCAGTGGGAGCCAGACTCAGAAGAGATACCAAGTTTGAAGTAATGCAAAAGTCATATGTTTCCCATATACAAGTAGAAAAATGCATAATACCGTGTTATTAGAATACTCTGGATTAGATTTGGTTTATTTAGATTTACAGCTGAAGTAATTCAAGGGTTATGAGACCAGTGTATTATATATGTTAACTGCATGTAATGAGCGGTTTGCCTGTTCTGAGGGACGAAAAACCCAAGTTTCCAGGAGAAAAACCCTCTACCTCCATATAAGACCGGCTAACTCACCTTCAGTTGAAAAGACCTGACAAAGGTTCTTCATGTCATAGATGAGATTCGAACCCAGGTCTTTCCAACGAAAGGACATCATTGAAACTGACTAGTTAAAGAGGCTCCTATTGGATTAGAGCTAGTTGCTGAATGTTTTTATGTGACGTCATTAGTCTCTATATACAAGTAACCTAGTCTTGAAGATATTTAAACTTCGTTTGCTTACACTTAGATAAAGAATTAAAAAATATAATTTCTTGGCATCATTAAATTAATTTACAACCAAGTGGAAAAAACATTCAACATCATGAATGTAATTAAAATATTCTGGGATTACAGAAAAGCTTAAAAATCAAGGAAAGATTAGTACAGCAAATGGATTTAGAAATCGTGAAGGTGGAATTAAATAAATATATATATATATAAAAAAAATTAGGATATTCTGTATATCTAGAGTAATTACTTTGAAAAATTATTAAATGAGTTAACAACAGATAGAGAAGTGGTAAATAAAATATGTAGAAAGAATTAAATCAAGCACACATTCAATGCTTTCTTAGAAAGAGTAAAGTGGAAAGGCAAGGAGTGGGGATTGATTACAACTGACTTCAAATGTTGAATATTGTTGTATAAAAGTTCTATGGTTGCTATACAGAGCATAATTCAGAAAGCTTGTCAGATATTCAGTCATCTCAGATGACTGAAGTACAACTTTAATGCACCAATTTATAAAAAGGGAAATAAAAGAGAACTTGAAAATTATAGAAAAATTTCCTTATTTACCATAAAAATTAAAGCAAGCATACTTAAAGACTAATAAAAAAAATAAAAAAAATTGAGGGGATAATTAGAGAACATATTTGATTTAAGAGAAATAAGGATCCAAAAGCAATCTTTGCTTTATGACAAACAGTTGAAAATCTACGGAAATATAAGGATCCCTATATCAGCTTTCCTGTTCTCATAAAAAAGAAAAGTATATGAAAAAGTTCCATGTAAAGAGATGTTTCAGCATGAGGGATGAATGACTTCTTCAGGGTGAATAAGCAAAAAGATTCCAAGAGAAACACAAATTATCATAAAAAAAATAAAGAACTGACAGATGCCATTGTAGTAGCAGCAACTGAAGCATGAGTAGCCAGTGAAGTGCAGTATAACGTGTCATCTGTTTTATAACACTGGATATATTAGCACCAATCAAGGAAAAGAAGGAGTAGCAATAGTATTCAATACTAAATATGAGGGTAATCTTCTTGAATGGCAGGCAGTCTCAAGTACAGTGACGTGGCCTAATATCAGAATAGAGAACTGGACAATGAGACTTATTTGTGCCTATGGTCCATCAGAAAGTTCTACTAAGGTAGAAGTGAAGGAATTTTTTGAGGCTTTAAAGAAAGCCACTGACACAATCAAAAAGGAAAAGTTGTTCCTTGTTCGGGATCTAAATAGCAGAAAAGGAAATGATCGTCAACATACAAAAATATTTTGGGAAAATTTGAAGAAAAGAGCAAAGCTAATAACAATGCAAATACCTGTTGGATTTCAGCTTAGGACATAGCCTGGTTATTATTAACACCATGTTCCAACATAAAAATGTGCACAAATTCACATGGAGAGAAGAGGCAAGGAAAAAGAAAAGTCTCATTGACTATATTATTGTTGATAGTGATGTTTCTCCCTGGTGCAGGACACCAGAGTATACAGAGGATTTGAAATTGGAAGTGATCACTATTTAGTCTTGAGCAGGATAAAATTGAATTTTGTATTGAAAAGAATAACATGTAAGAAAGTTTTAAAGTGAATAAAAGTTGAGCAGCTCTCAGATGTCAACTGTAGACTAAAATACACAAAGATTACTGAATAAAAAATGAAAGAGTTTGAGAAAAGAAATGAAACCTTGGTTTCATTCCTGTCTCATTGGCAAGCCTTGAAGAAAACCCTGACTGATTCAGCCAGAGAGACATGTGATGAGGTTGTCTGCAAGGAAAGAAAAATCAGAACTCCATGGTGGACACAGAAATATGTTAAAGAGGCAGTGAAGGAAAAGAAGAAGAAAGCATATCAAAAGTTCCTGGCAAATAAGTCAGTTTGTGCTCTTAGAGAATACAGAGACAAATGTACGAAAGCTAAACACTGTATAAAACTGGCTAAACAAAAGTCGTGGGAAGACTTTCATAAGAACATAGACAATAAATATCAAGAAGGTGGCAAGATATTCTGGAGGTTATTGAAGAAGCTCAGAAATGGAGAAAAGAGTGTTGTAAAAGGAATTAGATATGATAAAAGTGACATGAAAACAAGAGAAAAAGATATACTTGATGTATGGAGTAATTACTTCAAAAAATTGCTAAATTAAATAAAGAGTGATAACACAGTGGTAAAAAACACTCAACAGGCATACATTAAGGAATACATATCTATACTTGAAATAGAAAAAGCCATCAGAGGCTTGAAATGTAGAAAGGCACCAGTAGTAGATATTCATTTTGAAATGCTGAAATATGGAGGTATAAAAGTCTTACAGTGGCTGCACTGCATAGCTCAGAAGGCCTGGACAGAGGGACCAATTCCCGATGATTGGGGTATAGCTCATAGTTCCCATATATAAAAAGGGAAATAAAACTGAATGTGAGAATTACAGATCATTCTTGATAACATTTATGCAAGTATACATGAGAAACGGTTGAGAAGAATTGTGGAAGAAAAGATTGGTGAAGATCAAGCTGGATTCAGGCCAAATAGAGGCTGTCAGGGAATAAGAGAAAAATTAGTTGGAATACTAAAAAAAACACAAAAGTTCGGTGTTCAAACCAATTTTAACTTATGGATCTGAGAGCTGGGTCAGAAGTAAAACACTTGACCAAAGACTAGAGACTTCAGATATGAGAGTCCTGAGGAAGATTAGGGGCACGAAGAGATGGCATGAATCGTAATATCATATTAAAAACGAGGATATTAGAAAAGAACATGATATTGTCAACATCCAGGAATGCATGAGCAGAGCTAATCTCAGGTGGTATGGTCACTTAAACAAAATGGGCAAGGAAAGATTAGCAAAACAAGTGTTCTCTGCCAAGTTGGCAGGAAAACGACCCAGAGGAAGACCAAGATATTGGTGGATTGATACAGGTACAAAGTGCCTTATACAATAGAAATATAAGATCTGATAATGTTGGAGTCTTGACAAGTAACAGACTAATTTGGAGGAAAATTGTAGATAGGAAGTTAGTAATGATGTGAATTTTTCGTGTAGAGGCTTAAGTGCTGTGACAATATCATGTCGGAGGCTTAATGGATTTTTTACTACACTCAAAAAGAATAAAATAGGATTTAATACTTCCTATATTTCGTCCTAGTCTCTAGGACATCTACGGGGATTACAAAAACAATTAATGTAACATGCACACACAAATCTTACAATACTAAGCCCCACCACGTGGGTAACACTAAAGTCCTATCTAGGTGGAGCGCCCTCTAAGGGCGGTAGTAGGTGACCTGGAATATAAGGTGGGACCTCTGGTGATGAGTGTTTCCCAAATCTTTGGAAGCTTAATGCAATAGTATTCATTAAGATTTGGTTGGTTTCTGAGAGTTGCTGCTGCTTCTAAGAAAAGTCTCTCTTTCTTGAATTTGCTGTGGTGGAGCATGGTGGTTTTCTTCCATGATACTCTGTGGGTGGTGTCCAAAACATGGTCAGCCAGACCTGAATGGCCATAGTTATTTTTACATATGTAAGACTTGTGTTCCTCCAGGTGGATGGATGCTGATCTGCCTGTCTGTCCAAAGTACGCCAGCTTACAGGAACAGGATACTTTGTAAACTCCAGGCAGCAAGAGAGGAGGGAGTTGATCTTTCGTAGAACGGATAAGGATAGCAAGTTTGCGGTAGGGCTTGTATGCTGTGTGTAGGTTGTACTTTTTTAGTATCTTGGGTATTTTTTCAGATGTGCCACGGATGTAGGGTATGGTGATGGCATTTTTAAAATCTTGTTGACGAGAAGGACGGGGAATGGGGGGAGGAACTGATTATTTTTTTTGATACTGTGTTCGCTGTAGCCATTGGAGACGAAAGTGTTGTGTATGTGGTTAAGCTCAGTAGTAAGGGCAGTTCCACTGGAACAAAGATTGTGGGCTCTCTTAGTAAGAGTTTTGATGATGCCATATTGTTGTGAGGGGTGGTGGGAGAGTTTGTGAATGTATCTGCCTGTGTGTGTGTGGGTTTTCTGTATACAGTGAAGGCAAGTGTATCATTAGGCAGGCGTGTGACTAAGGTGTCTAGGAAGGGTAAACAGCTGTTCTTTTCCTTTTCCATAGTAAACTGGATTCTTGGATGTAGGCTATTAAGATGACTGAGAAAGGAGTCTAATGTGTCTGGGCCATGAGGCCAAATAGAGAACACATCATCTACATATCTTAGCCAGATAGAAGGTTTGAGTGGGGCTGAGTCTTTGGCTCATTTTTCAAAATCTTCCATATAGAAATTGGTAGGGGGGGTGAGAGGGGGGGAACCCATGGCGGTTCCCTCTATCTGCTTGTAGATTTTGTTCTTCCAAGAGAAATACCCAGAGTTAATGGCAAAGGTAAAGAGATCTAAGATGTCAGAGGGAAAAACGTTTTCTAAGAGAGATAAGGTGTCAGTTAAGGGAATATTGGTAAACAAAGAGGAGATATCAAAGCTTACCAATATGTCTGCATTATTCAAGGTTAAATTTTCTGTGAGGGCTTTAAAATGGGTCGAGTTTTTTATATAGGAAGTGGACCTTCCAGTTACATTCAGAGCTCCCCACCGTTCTTAACCCAGAACTTTGGTCGATTCTCTCTGGCATTTCGGAAACCTCCGCACAGAAAGAATTTCAAAAAATAAACACGTCAAGAAATATAGCAACCTGGTTAAAAATAAACCACAACCACAAATTCAACTGCTCCAGACAGTAGTAAACCTCTCTTCCAAAAGGACTGCGATCGCACTACCTACATCCTGCTAGAACACACGTTAAGAAATTAAAAATCTTACTTAAAAAAGTAATCTCCTGGCTCCCTGGTGTCACAATAAAAAATTAAACTTTTCCGCTCCCGTCCCCCCCCCCGAATATGCAGTTTACCAAAAATCCACAAACCTAATTCTCCACTCAGACCTATAGTAGATGCCACCAATGCACCTTGCTACAGACTGTCTAAAGAGCTGGCCAACTATCTGACCCCCCCCCCAACCGGCAGGTCCACTTCCTATACAAAAAACTCGACCCATTTTAAAGCCCTCGCAGAAAATTTAACCTTGAATAATGCAGACATATTGATAAGCTTTGATATCTCCTCTTTGTTTACCAATATTCCCTTAACTTACACCTTATCTCTCTTAGAAAACGTTTTCCCCTCTGACATCTTAGATCTCTTTTCCTTTGCCATTAACTCTGGGTATTTCTCTTGGAAGAACAAAATCTACAAGCAGATAGAGGGAACCGCCATGGTTTCCCCCCCTCTCACCCCCTTGCCAATTTCTATATGGAAGATTTCGAAAAACGAGCCATAGACTCAGTCCCACTCAAACCTTCTATCTGGCTAAGATATGTAGATGATGTGTTCTCTATTTGGCCTCATGGCCCAGACACATTAGACTCCTTTCTCAGTCATCTTAATAGCCTACATCCAAGAATCCAGTTTACTATGGAAAAGGAAAAGAACAGCTGTTTACCCTTCCTAGATACCTTAGTCACACGCCTGCCTAATGATACACTTGCCTTCACTGTATATACAGAAAACCCACACACACAGGCAGATACATTCAAAACTCTCCCACCACCATCCCTCACAACAATATGGCATCATCAAAACTCTTACTAAGAGAGCCCACAATCTTTGTTCCAGTGGAACTGCCCTTACTACTGAGCTTAACCACATACACAACACTTTCCTCTCCAATGGCTACAGCGAACACAATATCAAAAAAAAAAAATCAGTTCCTCCCCCATTCCCCGTCCTTCTCGTCAACAAGATCTTAAAAATGCCATCACCATACCCTACATCCGTGGCACATCTGAAAAAATACCCAAGATACTAAAAAAGTACAACCTACACACAGCATATAAGCCCTACCGCAAACTTGCTACCCTTATCCGTTCTACGAAAGATCAACTCCCTCCTCTCTCGCTGCCTGGAGTTTACAAAGTACCCTGTTCCTGTAAGCTGGCGTACTTTGAACAGACAGGCAGATCAGCATCCATCCGCCTGGTGGAACACAAGTCTTACATATGTAAACATAACTATGGCCATTCAGGCTTGGCTGACCATGTTTTGGACACCACCCACAGAGTATCATGGAAGAAAACCACCATGCTCCACCATAGCAAATTCAAGAAAGAGAGACTTTTCTTAGAAGCAGCAGCAGCTCTCAGAAACCAACCAAATCTTAATAAATACGGTTGCATTAAGCTTCCAAAGATTTGGGAAACACTCATCACCAGAGGTCCCACCTTACATTCCAGGCCACCTACTACCGCCCTTAGAGGGTGCTCCACCTAGATAGGACTTTAGTGTTACCCACGTGGTGGGGCTTAGTATTGTAAGATTTGTGTGTGCATGTTACATTAATGGTTTTTGTAATCCCCGTAGATGTCCTAGTGACTAGGATGAAATATAGGAAGTATTAAATTCTATTTTAATTCTTTTTGAGTGTACTAAAAAATCCATTAAGCCTCCAACATGATGTGAATTTTTCATGTTGTACTATCATATCATGTACACCTCTTGAGGGTACATGACAGGAATTTGATAACGATGATGATAATGGATATATTAGCCAAAAAGTTGAGATCAAATAAATATCTAAAGAAATCTAATCAAAAATTTCTAGCCATCATATAAAACACAGTTTTACCTCCAAACAAATCTAGAAAAACAGATATGATGCATGCCACACTCCACATACTTCGACTGTTAATAATAAATAACTGTTTCTGTCAGTTTTTTAGAGAATTTGTATTTCTCTAGTTATCTTTATATTTACTGACCCAACATCATGCATTCACATGGATTCTCTCACCAAAAAATTCAACTTTACAGCTACTGAAAAGCTTCTTCTTTTTTTTTTTTTGCTCTACTTTTTAAAGTAAATTGAACTATAGGTCTTCCATAGGCATACATAAACTGGTAATTTTGTGGAAGTGCT
This sequence comes from Typopeltis vanoorti, assembly GCF_054136105.1. Classification (NCBI taxonomy): domain Eukaryota; kingdom Metazoa; phylum Arthropoda; class Arachnida; order Uropygi; family Thelyphonidae; genus Typopeltis; species Typopeltis vanoorti. The sequence goes on from NC_143555.1 coordinate 71,499,747, forward strand.
AAAATAATTCAAAATCTTGCTTAAATAATTTTAAGACTATAATAGTTTCTTATGCTTAAAAAATATTTTATCTATTCTTACTACATTTTGTTCATGAATGGAGAATATGCTTGATATTTTGGATCTGAATGCAGTACATAATGAAATAAAAATAAAATGTAGTAAATTTTTTTTAAATCATAAACCTCTTAATTATTATGATTATGGTTTCTTAATTATTAAGATAATAGCATCTTACCGTGATGTACATCCACCAACTTCCAGCAATACTCCCAATAAACTAAACCTCTGAAAATAAAGTGGAGCATTAAAAGAAATGAAGTTGGTGAAATTTTTACAATAATTATCATAGACTTCACATTATATGTAAATTAAAGATTTTTCTCAGGTAAACATTTTAACTGTTATTTAAGTTTTAGAATTCTCTTCTTATTTCTAAAAGTAACAGAACAAACTGTCATTGTCAATATCATTATTCAGATTAATAAAAGAATATTTAATTAATATATAATTAACTGCTCTACTCAACTATTAATGAAATTTAATATTGCTTGCATTAGGCAAAACCGAAATTAATTTAGTATATAAAAAAATAAAAAAATTAACTCACTGATGACTTGAATATAAACTGAGTAAAGAGAATCTGTACCTATATAATTATCTGTTAAATAACAAAAAAATGCTATTCAAGGTATACATTTTTGGTCGTTTTTATAGATAGAAATACACTTTTATTAATACAGACCAGTATTTTACAAATAAACATTTATTAAAATCTACCAGTTTCGCCAGCAAACTGTCTAGCTTTTTCAAGGTATTACGGAGATATGAAAGTAAATGCAAATTAAAAGGAACATAAAAAACGTTGTAAACCAAACTAGTATCTATGGTTACACGTTTTGCGTGACAAAGATGGCTTATTGTTCTTATTCATTATCACGCATGATTGTTTGTTGTAGACTTGTAATGTGATTACTGGCTAGCTGTAGTTCAGATTGACTGAGAGAGAGGATCAAGTTTTTCCACGAACTGTTGAGAATTATACCCTGATTTCTGTTGAGGTTTCCGCCGGTTATTAGTACTATTGTGGCTTCCTTAAAAACACGATGCCTGTAGTCGTCATCGAGATATGGCATGGAGCTGTTTTGCCAATCTATCGTGTGGTTAGATGTGCAGAAATGATGTGCTAAGCCGGAAGAAATGCTTCTGTTGTGGTTTACATCACCAACATGTTCTTTTTGTCTAATTTCTAAACTTCGTGAAGTTTGTCCAATGTAGGCAAGACCACAGGAGCAGGGAATGTAATATACTCCTGGATATTTGTAGAACGGAACTTTATCTTTTGGAGATCCTAAAACTTGTCTGATGTTGGTGGTTGGTTTGAAGACCACTCTGATGTTGTTGGCTCTTAGTATTCTTGCTATTTGATAAGAAATTGACTTGATGAAAGGTATCACTACAGTAGAAACATGCTGACGGTGGGATTCTTCTTGTCTGGGGTTGTCATTGTATAGATATTTTTTTATGATGTTTTGAGGGTATCCATTTTGTGATAATGTGTTGGCTATTAGTGAGAGTTCATTCTGTGTATCCTCCTCTTCTGATATAAACTTTTTGGCTCTATGTTTCAACATGTGGATAATACTCAGTTTGTGTGACTTGTGATGGTTTGAAGTATAGTGAAGATATCTTCCAGTATCTGTGGGCTTTCTGTAAATGGATAATTTGACACTGTTAGGTTGTTTTTTTATCAAAATATCTAAAAAATGCAGTTGGTTGTTGTTTTCTACTTCCAGAGTGAATTTTATCTTGCTATGTATTGAGTTGATTTTATCCACAAACGATTTAAGGTTGTCTAAGCTGTCTTGCCATATGATGAATATATCATCCACATATCTCCACCATGTAGATGGTTTCGGAGAGATTGCAGAGAGAATTTCTTTTTCAAAACTTGATCCTCTCTCTCAGTCAATCTGAACTACAGCTAGCCAGTAATCACATTACAAGTCTACAACAAACACGCATGCGTGATAATGAATAAGAACAATAAGCCATCTTTGTCACGCGAAACGTGTAACCATAGATACTAGTTTGGTTTACAACGTTTTTTATGTTCCTTTTAATTTGCATTTACTTTCATATCTCCGTAATACCTTGAAAAAGCCAGACAGTTTGCTGGCGAAACTGATAGGTTTTAATAAATGTTTATTTGTAAAATACTGGTCTGTATTAATAAAAGTGTATTTCTATCTAAAAAATGCTATTTATTACTTCTAATAGTATAGCGATATATGTATGCTGGCTGGCTTATCACCCAATAATATTTGACAATGTAAGATTCCCTGTGATATCACTTGTAACATTAAACTAAACAATATCTCATTTTGGTTCTTTATACTATTATTGTTACGGCTATTTTGCCTACTTTCATTAGGAGTGTCCCCTTTTTAATGTCACTGCTGGCTTTTTACTCAAGAATTCTTAGGGCATTACAGATGTATTATAGAGACAAATATATGCAGAATAATTAGAGGAAGAAAAATCACACATACCTTTTTTGAATGTTGCTGGCTGTCTTCTTTCTGCAATGTGCATCCTTCTGCTATTAGGCTGTTAAAAGGAAGGGCTTTTTTTGGAAAAAGTGTGTGTGGATGGGGGGGTGGGATTTGAGAGAATTAATTAAAAAAAAAAGCAGGTTTTTTTTTATATAATATATATATATTATTATTATTAAGGGTGGGCAAAGTGCTTTTTTTTGGGGGGGGGGGGGGGGGAATGAAAAACAGGTTCTAAAGATTGAAAATTTTTTTTAAGGAAGGAAAAGGGTTTATGGGAGAAGGGGTCAGGGGAGACGGTTAACAAGGTGCGAGTCATTTCAACCATTTGTCGTCATCGGAACTCATGGGAGAAGCGGATGCTATGCCATGTTGACTTCGTGTTTCTGCCTTTGAAGTGCTTGTGTTATCACCTATTGGTCGGAGTTGTGACCTAATTTTTATGTTATGGAGTTTCCAACACTTGAATGTAGGGTCGGTGGATGTTGATCAAGTTTTCATCACATTTTATGGTTATCGTTTCCGATATTCTAAGCACTGCTTGTTGTCTTGTCTGTCTATTATTATGGCTTTGTCGATTTGCAGAGTATGTTTCTGTTCAAGGGCATGAACTGCTATTTCTGTTTTCTCTGTACTTTGTATTCCATTTTTCCTTTTTGGTGTTGCGTTTTCTAGTGATTAAGTGTTCTGGAATAGAGATGTTACTGTCACAGAAGTGTTCTTTTAGTTCTTGCCCATAAAGACCTGATAGTAGAACCTGTGTAGGTGACATGAGTCTTATTGGCAAGGAAATTTGTAGATACATTGTGGTGTTCTAATATTTCTTTGTGTGTGTGTGTGTGTGTGTGTGTGTGAGATTTAGTGGGCTTTAGAAGTGTTGTCAATTTTTGGTTTGTGGTGAATACCAGCTTAGAGTCAGTATGTTTGAAAATGTATTTGTAGGCATGCTTTGTATGTGTTTTGGATATATCGCAGTTGGATAACTTTTTGTGTTGGGAAATTTGTTTTGGTTGTTGGGTTGTTTTGCTGTGCTGTTTGCATAATTTATTAGTTGTGTAGGATAGTTTAAATTTTTAAAAAGCTGTGTTAGTTTCTTTATTTATGTGTTGAGATAATTACAGTTAGTTGAAAACTTGTAAGCGTTTACAAACTGTCATAAGATGACCGATTTTTTAACTGAATATGGATGGTATGAGTTGAAATACAGGTAGTTCCTGATATGTGTGGGTTTGTGGTAATATTTCGTGGCTATTTTGTTGTTTGTTCTGATTAATGCCAGATTTAGGAAATTGATGGATTTGTTCGTTCGGTTTCTACGGTGAATTTTAGTCTGTTGCTGTAACTGCTAAGAGATGCTTGTAAGGTGGTGATGTGTGTTTGTTCTCCAATGCATAGAATTTTGTCCACGTATCAGCCATAAAACGTGATGTGGGGGGGGGGAAGGTTTTGCTATTTATGTTATTGTTTATTTTCTGGAATATTATTTCTTTAATAATATTAAGAAATAATATTCCAAAAAATAAACATCATAAATATCAAAATAATAGTAACACCCAACATTACTCCCAACTTACACAAAGCCCTGTCATCATTAAAAAAGAACCCGAATATAATGATCACAAAAGCAGACAAAGGGGATACAGTAGTCATCATAAACCAAACCAATTACCTCAACAAAATAACAGCTATCTTAAACAACCAACACACCTACCAAAAAACCCAAAATGACCCCACACCCGACCTCATAAAACAAATCGACAACACTCTACACACTCTAAAAAATCAAAACAAGATAGACAAAACCATGATGAAAAATACAACACCCCCCCGCACCACACACACCCCTTGTATGTTCGGACAAATCAAAACCCACAAAGAAAGATACCCGATATGGCCAATAGTCTCTTACAAAAACACCACAGCACCTTTATCGAAATTCGTAGTCAAACTACTCAAACCATTACTTACAACGTAAAACTCTATGATAAAAAATAAATAACATAACCCTAGCCCATGAAGACATGCTCTTCATTGGATGCCACTTCATTATACACTAACGTGGACATTCCCAGAACATTAGATATTGTCTACTCACAGAAGACCACACCCTACATTCTTGTACAAAATTAAGACCTAGTGATATCATAAACTTAATCAAACTAGTAATCTCAGCAAACTTTTTTAAGTTTGACAACAGCATGTATCTTCAAATTTTCAGACTCCCTATGGTCCAAAACACCAGCAGACAATTAGCGGAATTTTCCTAGCACACATTGAATCACACCTACTCCCCCCCCAGCATCACCTTTTATGGCTGATATGTGGACAATATTCTATGTATTGGAGAACCAACACACATCACCACCTTACATGCGTCCCTTAACAATTACAACAGCAACAGACTAAAATTCACCATAGAAACCGAACAGAACAAATCCATCAATTACCTAAACCTGACATTAATCAGAACAAACAACAAAATAGCCACAAAATATACCACAAATCCACACATATGGGAAAGTACCTCCATTTCAACTCATACCATCCATATTCAGTTACAAAATCGGTCATCCTATCACAATTTATAAATACTTACAAGTTTTCAACTAACTGTATTATTTATTTAATTTAACTAATCTAACATTATTTAACTTTAATTATCTCAACACAGAAATAAAGAAACTAACACAGATTTTTAAATATCAAAACTATCCTACACAACTAATAAATTACTCAAACAGGACAGCAAAAACCCATCAAAACAACCCAACAACCAAAACAAACTTCCCAACACAAAAAGTTATAAAACTGCCATACATCCAAAACACATATGAAGCTTACATATACATTTTTAAACATACCAACTCTAAGCTGGTATTCACCACAAACCAAAAATTGGCAACACTTCTGAAGCCGACTAAATCTCACATACATAAAAAAAATATTAGAACACCGCAATGTAGTCTACAAATTTCCTTGCCAAACAGACTGTGATGTCACCTACACAGGTTCTACCATCAGGTCTTTCTGGGCAAGACTACAACAACACTTCCGTGACTGTAACATCCCTATTCCAGAACACTTAAACACTAGAAAACACAACAATAAAAAAAAAAAAAAAAATAGAATACAAAGTACAGGGGAAACAGAAATAGAAGTTCATGCCCTTGAACAGAAACACACTCCACAAATCGACAAGGCCATGATAATAGACAGACAAGACAAAGAAACAATGCTTAGAATATCGAAAACGACAGCAATAAAATGTGACGAAAACTCAACATCCACCGACCCTACATAATCTCCGAGTGTTGGAATCTCCTTAACATAAAAATTAGGCCACAACTCCGACCAATAGGCGATTACACAAGCACTTCCAAGCCGACATGACATAGCATCCACTTCTCCCGTAAGTTCTGACGATGACGACGGTCAGTCGAAACAGCTTGCACTCCTGTTAACTGCCTCCCCTAACCCCTTCTCCCGTAAACCCTTCCCTTTCCTCAAAAAAAAATTTCTATTTTCAGAAATTTTTTTCATCTCTTCCCCCCTCCAAAAAAGTGCTCCGCCCACTCTTAATAATATTATATATATATTATATAAAAAACCCAGGTTTTATTCAAATTAATTCTCCCACATTGCCTCAACCCCCACCCTTTTTTCCAAAAAAGCAGAAGTATGCACATTGCAGAAAGAAGACAGCCGACAACATCCAAAAAAGATATGTGCGATTTTTCTTCCTCTATTATTCTGCATATATTTGTCTCTATAATACATCTGTAATGCCCTAAGAATTCTTGAGTAAAAAGCCAATGACATTAAAAAAGGTGCACTCCTACACGAAAGTAGGCAAAATAGCTGTAAAAATAATAGTTTTTAAGAGGAGTAACATGGAAATTTTCCCAGAAATAATACCTACAGGTTCTTTATAGGTTTTTGTTACTAGAAATATTCTGCTTTACTACAATACTAAACTAGAACTTTTTATTACATACTAGAAGCTTTATACTTTTCCGTTATATACCAGAGGCCTTATACTTTTTTGTTACATGCTAGGAAAAAATTAATAGGTTTTGAGAATGTAGACGGTATTCTCAACATCTACTAATTTTTCTCAGTAGTTGCTATTTGCCATATTACAACAAAATGCTGCATGGTGATATGCCTTCTTGTTACTTATATATAAGAAATATGACTTCAACTATTGAGACATTAAGACAGCCTTTAGTATCTCATGGGTAGAACTCCCACTGAGACCATTCTGGGAAGACTCTCAAGATAATTTATGACATCGCATAGGTATGCCATATAAAACGAGTGTGCTGTATATTATAAAACTTATGATGCAACTTGATGAGAAGTCAACTGCTCTCTTATACAAGTAGTTTAGTATGAGGGTGGTCTGAAAAGTTCTTGACCTAACACATTTATAATTTCAAAATTATTTTTATTTTTCAACACTTAAGACTAATGCATTTATTCCAGTGATGCTCCAGCGCCATTATCACGTCCCTGCAGTGGTTCTCAGTAAGATCTGCAAAATGTCCCTCTATAGCTACAATCATCCTCTTGATTCAACAAAAAATGCTGACCAGCAAGGAAGAATTTTAGTTTTGGAAAGAGATAGAAGTCAGAGGGAGCCAAATCTGGGGAATAGGGTGAATGTTTCAACAATTCATAGTGCAGATACCTTAATTTTCCCACTGCCAAAACACCTTTGTGGGCAGGTGCACTGTCCTGATGAAAGATGATTTTTTTCTTCGGCAAACCGGGTCTTTTCTCACGAATTTTTTCATCTGGTCTGGTTAAAAGATCGGAATAATATTCCCCAGTTATTGTTTTACCCTTTTCAAGATAATTAATAAACAAAATGCCTTTAGCATCCAAAAACACCGATGCCATGACCTTTCCTGCTGATGGAACCGACTTGTGTCCACTGTTTTGACTGCTGTTTGGATTCTGGTGTAATAGTGAATCCAAGTCTCATCCATGATAATAAATCAACGCACAAAATTGGTTTTATTTTTGTTTTCTCCAAGCACTGTTCAGAGATTTTCATGCTAGTGCATTTTTGATCTGTTGTGAGAAAATGCAGCACTCATCTTGTGCAAAGCTTTTTCATTTGCAATTCTTCATGCAAAATATATCCTACATGTTCTTTTGAAATGTCTATAGTCTCAGCAATTTCATGCACTTTGACTTGTCAGTCATGCAATACCATATTGTGCACTTGATCAATGATTTCTGGTGTGTTACGTTTTTTGGGCATCCTTCATATGGATCTTCTTTAAGGCTGGTACAGCCACGTTTAAACTCGCAGCCCGTTTCTTAACTGTCAAAAACAAAGGAGAAGAGTGTCCACAGACTTTTATGAACTTTGAATGAATTTATTTTGTTAAACCTTCTTTTACAAAGAATTTTATAACTGCACGATACTCAATTTTATCCATTCAAGGGATACAGACAACACGTTTGCTTCAGACAGCTGTACAAAACAAACTACTTGATATAATGACTTGCAATTTCACCTGGATGCTTATGACAGATGTATCAACTTAGGAAAAAAAAATCGTGCTGATAGTGTTGCCATCTATGGTTGGGGCTGAGAACTTTTCAGACAACAGTTTGTAGTAAAGATACTTCATGTGCTAACTTTGGTTTGCTTATATTAAAGTACAATGTGAATAAAAGCAAGAATATAATTTTCTGTCAAGCATAAAAAAGTTATCCAATGCAATGAAAAACCTACTACAACATCCAGATTACCATTCTCAGATTTGATCCTCTGTTTGTTGGGGATGAGAAAGTCAAGAGTTTGTTTGTTTGTGGGTTGCAAAAGTTAGTTGAGAGACAAATATGATTAGATAGGGTATGACAGAAACATTGCTAAAAGGATTTTCTAGGATTGATGCAGCAGAAATATTTCATCACACAGCTAGAATAAGCAAATCAAGGGAATCAACCCTGGAAATTGAGTAAGCGTAGTAAGCAAGGATGTGAGGACCAGATTTTTTGCTTGAAGAGTGGCTAATGAGTGGAGAGTAGAATGGATTACCAGTCTGATGTGAGTGTTTTGTCAGTCAATGACTTCAAGGAGTGGTACAATGGATAATGTGTGGATAGTGTGGGTCTCTTATGATGAGGCTCTGGATTCTACGGAGGTGCCCCCTGCAACCATAATAATAATAATATGAAGTCCTGAATATTGTAATAACATGACGATATACACTATTTTAGTACTTATAAGTTATATTACTTATACATAAGTAATATGACTTCTGCCATTGATCTTGGACTCACAGTCTAGTTTCCACATGAGACCTTAACCAACTGGAAAGAATGGTTTTTAACCTGCTTTGAAGTGCTTCTACATAAGTAGCTTAGTTATGCAGGTTCACCCACATATTTTTGTTTGCTTCATTTATAAGAGTAAACTATAAATGAAAAGAGGAATATAATTACTTATCATGTTCATCATGCTACTTGCAACATAACGAAAACAGATGGAAGATAATAAAAATATACAATCAAAACATAGCAATATCTTGACTACAGCAGCCCTTATGAAATCAATACTGTAAGGCAGAGAATTTCACAACTTAAAAATATTAAATAAATTGTTTGCTGCACTAATCCTGATTTTTAGCCACTGCAAATGTCACGTGCAATTGAAATGTGGTACATTTCAAAATAAATGCCAAGTGCCACCATAGGGATCTGTGATGTCATATTTATTATCTGTTCTATTATCCATTAAAATCTGACACTATGAAATTCATTTAAATATCATTTTACCATTAAACAACGAGACCAACTTTAAATTGACTATTTGCTATAGCCCTGCTCTCGACATGGTGCAGCGATAACCAAGTAAATGAACACAAAGCAAGCCAACATGTAATATCTCAAAAATCTGTGAAAAGAGGTTTTTTAATACACAGAGAGAAAAAATTCCAAGTTTATCACAGTTATCAGATTAATATGTACATAACACTTTATATACATATCTGATTTGCTTTCTGATTTTAAGATTGGTGAATCACAGAAATAACAATGGCCTCTAATAAATAAACAAATACTAAAATTATAAAAAAAACACAAAAGGACTATAATTAACGTATTATTTATCATCATCATCATCAAATTCTTGACATGTACCCTCAAGGGGTGTACAGGATACGATAGTACTACATGAAAAAATTTACATCATTACTAACTCCCTATCTACAATTTTCCTCCAAATCAGTCTGTTACTTATCAAGACTCCAGCATTATCAGATCTTATATTTCTATCGTCTAAGGCACTTTGTATCTGTATCAATCCACCTATATCTTGGTCTTTCTCTGGGTGGTTTTCCTGCCAACCTGGCAGAGAACACTCATTATGCTAATCTTTCCTTGCCCATTCTGTTTAAGTGACCATACTACCTGAGATTAGCACTGCTAATGCAATCCTGGATGCTGACAATGTCAAATTCTTTCCTAATATCTTCGTTTTTAATATGATATTACCATTGATGGCATCTGTTCATGTCTCTAATCTTTCTCAGGACTCTCATATCTGCGGTATCTAGTTTTTGGTCAAGTGTTTTACTTCTGCACCCAGCTCTCAGATCCGTAAGTTAAAACTGGTTTGAACACTATCTTGTATACAGCAAATTTAGTGTTCTGACTAACTTCTCCTTTATTCCATATGAATTTATTCAATTGACTTCCTGCCATACCAGCTTTGTTGATTCTGTTGTCTATTTCCTTATTTAATTTACCATATGCACTAAAAATTGTGCCTAAGTAGTTGAAATGTTTTACTTGTTCCACAGGTTCCCCGTTCACAACACAGTTGACATTTTCAACAATTCTACCTATTTTCATTGTCTTTGTTTTATTAATGCTAACCTTCATACCATATCGATCAGAACAGTTATTCAATTTAGTCAAGGAATCTTGCAAACTTGTAGCAGATTTATTTAGAAGTATAACATAATAAAATTAGTTTAATCCTTTATCCACGTGTGAGCAAACAAAGTTTGCGCCTGAAAGTATCTTCAGGACTGGGGTAAGGTGGTACAACACCTTAAGTTGGTAGCTTGCTCCACCTTTGCAACGAGTTGTCCTGGTGTTGTACCACCTTACCCCAGTCCTGAAGATACTTTCAGGCACAAACTTTGTTTGCTCACACTTGGATATAGGATTAAACTAATTTTATTATACTCTAACCAAGTGAAAAATAAACTTTCAATAGAAGTATAACATTGTCGGCATAAAGCAAACACCTGACATTAACATCTACAATTCTGATAACATGTTTAATACCACTTTCCTTATAATGTGATCCATATAGATAACGAATAACAGAGGGGATAATGTACATCCTTGTCTCACACCAGATTTAACATTAAACCATCTTCCTGTACTTCCTTCAATTTTAACTGCTGACTTACAACTCAAATAAAGACTAAGTATTGCTTGATATATTGCCCCATTGACACAATATAACTGTAGCGTATTGAATAGCTTCTCTCTTGGCACCTTGTCATATGCCTTTTCCAGATTGAGAAAACTTAAATACAGATCTTTGTTATATTCCCATGCTTTCTCAACTATTTGTCGTAAAGTGAAGATCTGATCCTGACAGCCTGAATCCAGCTTGTTCTTCACCAAGCTTTCCTTCCACAATTCTTCTCAACCATTTATCAAGTATACTTGCATAGATCTTGCCAGGAACACTCAGTAGGGAAATACCTCTGTAATTCTCACATTCAGTTTTATTTCCCTTTTTATATATGGGTACTATTAGAGCTCTACTCCAATCATCGGGAATTCGTCCCTCTGTCCAGGCTTTCTGAACTATGCAGTGCAGCCACTGTGAGACTTTTATACCATCATACTTCAGCATTTCTGGTCGAATATCATCTACTCCTGCTGCCTTTCCACGTTTCAAGCCTTTGATGGCTTTTTCTACTTCAAGTATGGATATGTATTCCTGATTGCATGTCTGCTGAGTGTTTTTTACTACTGTGCTATCACTGATTGTTTCATTCAGCAATTTTTCGAAGTAATTACTCTATACATCAAGGATATCTTTTTTCACCAGTTTTCATGTCACCTTCATCATCTCTAATTCTTTTTACAGCACTCTTTCCTCCATTTCTGAGCTTTTTCAACAGCCTCCAGAATATTTTCCACCTTCTTGATATTAATTTTATATATTCTTACCAAAGTCTTCCCATGACTTTTGCTTAGCTAGTTTTACACAGTGTTTAGCTTTCTTCCATTTGTCTCTGTATTCTGTAAGAGCACAGGCTGATTTTTTTGCCTGGAACATTCAATATGTTTTCTTCTTTTCCTTCACTGCCTCTTTAACTTCCTGTGTCATCATGGAGTTCTGATTTTTCTATCCTTGCAGACTACTTCACCACATGCCTCTCTGGCTGATCAATCAATGTTTTCTTCAAGGCTTGCCACAGAATCTCCAAGGTTTGGTTACCGTTCTCAAACTCTTTCATTTTTTCTTAAATAAGCTTTGTGTATTTTAGTCTACAGTTCACATCTGAGAGTTGTTCAACTTTTATTAGCTTTAAAACTTTCTTATGTGTTATTCTTTTCAATATGAAATTCAATTTTATCCTGCTCAAAACTAAATAGTGATCACTTCCAATTTCAAATCCTCAGTACACTCTGGTGTCCTGCACCAGGGAGAAAACATCACTATCAACAATAACATAGTCAATGAGACTTTTCTTATTCCTTGCTTCTTCTCTCCATGTGAATTTGTGCACATTTTTATGTTGGAACATGGTGTTAGTAATAACCAGTCCATGTCCTGAGCAGAAATCCAACAGATATTTGTCATTATTATTAGCTTTGCTCTTTTCTCCAAATTTTTCCAAAATATTTTTGTAAGTCTGACAATCATTTATTACTCTGCTATTTAGATCCCCAACAAGGACCAACTTTTCCTTTTTTATTGTGTCAGTTGCTTTTTCTAAAGCACCAAAAAATTCCTCCACTTCTACCTTAGTAGAACCTTCTGTGCGACCATAGGCACAAATAAGTCTCATTGTCCAATTCTCCATTGTGATATCAGCCCACATCACTCTATTTGAGACTGACTGTCATTCAAGAAGATTAACCTCCTATTTTGTGAATACTATGGCTACTCCTTTTCCTTGATTGTCATTTCCTGAATATAAGATTTTGTATTCATTGCTCAGAAAGATCTCACTAGTTTTTGTCTTTTTTGTTTCAGTCACCCCTATTATGTCGATCTGGTACTTATCTAATTCCTAAGCTAGCTCCATTTCTTTGCCATTCAGGCTACTAATGTTGATAGTACCGATCTTTAACTCTGGTGATGTTGAGTTAGGGTGTGCTTTCAGATATGTTCTAGTAGCTGACTTTTTGCTGTTCGCCCTGGTTCCCTGGCGAAAACAACCGGGGCCTTGTTTAACCAGGCAACGCCCCAGCCGGCATGAAATTTTGTCATGTTGTACCATCATTTTGTATATTGTTTTAAGCCAATAAGAATACAATTTGGTCGGTTAAATCCCAAATTGCCAGCCCATCCTCGTTCATTCAGTATCCAGGTAGATACTCAACAGGGTGCACCACAAGAAGGTGAGGATTGGACATTAGGTCAAAAGCCCTGGTCGGTTCTCCGCATTCCTTTAAAGGCTATGTGGAGGTCTCCTCTCGGTTATACAGCTTTGACCTTTAAGCAATAATATGTATTATTTATTAAGTTATTAATTTCACTGGATTTCAAACCAGCATCAGAGCAAAAACATAAATTTGTTACAAAAACACAGGACATTCAAACAGTTGCACTTATACAAAGCATAGCAGTCAGTTTATTAAATCATGTGCAATGGGGTACCCAAAGTTTGGTCAGTCAGTCTCGACTTTCCTGATAATAAATGTAGTTTTTATACTCTTCACGGTGGCATTAAGAGATCTAGTCTAAAGCAAAAAAAACTGTGGTCACATAAATAAATAAAGCTTGCTGAAACAGTTGGATGTCATTTAAAAGTGACATGGACTTATATTTATGAAGAACTTTAGCTATATTTTCAGATGTACTGCATATATAAGGGACAGAAACAGTTTTGTTGTGTATCAGAGTAGGAGAGCATACAGTATTTTTGTCTATTTAATGAGGGTTGTAGCCATTGGCTAAAAATGTGCAGCAAAGTAAAAGTTCTATGCAAGAGCTAAGGCATGATCGGGGACACAATTTTGCCATTACTCCCAAACAAATTCCAAAAGCTGAAATAATGGCATCTGTCAAATGGGTAATATACGACCTGCCTCAAGCAATAACCAAAAACATATGTTTAGATGTGGCCAATATCCTAATCAAGTCTAGTAGTAAGACTTATGCGTTGGTTAGACATAACTGGTAATTAATTTATGGAATTGACAACGCATATAAAGTAAATAAATTAAAGATAACTTTAATGAATCACTTCTATATTTCGGCAATGTCACATTGCCATCTTCGGGAACATAAAGATATGGTATGTGCACTAAGGAACTAACAAAGCAAATGAGGAAGAAAATAGGAACTAATTTTGTTCCTAAAGTCCTAATGGTGCCCTCTTGCGGGCTAATTTGGTAGTCTTGGCCGTTGGGCTGAAGTTCTCAAAATGAAAGTCTCCCAAATTTGGGGCAGTTTCATGCACCCAAATTTGTTGAGGTTAGGAAAGTTTTTTAGAGCTGCTGAAGATTCTTTGAATAGTCTTTCGTATTTAAACTTGCTGCGATGGATTATTTTTGTCTTCTTCCAACGAATTTTATGGTGGGTATCTAAGGCATGGTCTGCCAGTCCAGAGCGGCTGTACTGGTGAAACCGGATGTAGTCTTGGTGTAGTCAGAACACCAAGACTACATCATTTTTACGTTCCCGCAATTTACGTTTTCCTGCGATTTACATCATTTTCCATTGGTCCAGTCTTAAGACCTAGTCTTACAATATATTGTTTCCCGCCATTAACAACTTGATGTGGACGTTATTTCCCGTGATTTGTGTTTTTTTCTCGGGTGACAATACTGATTTTCAAATCAATTTCTGCAGAAATGTGTGCATTTCTGTTCACAGATGACGCTTTTGGCTGTAGTTTCGTTTCCGCTATCACGGCGACTTGCACGCTTGCAGCAGTAATGTAGTGATGAGCGATACCATGATTTTTCAATCACAGTACAAATTGATATTGCAGAATTTCTGCTACGTAATTTAGCGTGTGAAAGTTGCAGTGGTGGATTATCCATGTTAGTAACATGGAGAAAAAAGACAGAAAATGTATTTCTGTAGAAGAAAAGATGGCAATTCTGCGACGTGTAGATTGGCATGCCAGAACACAGGAGCATTAAGCAAAAGATCTTGGACTCTCCGTGTCCTCTTTGAACACAACAGTAAAAAACAGGTCAAGCATTGAACCCAATGCAAAGCAATCTGGCGCTATGTCAAAAAAAAAAAAAAACAACGAAAAGCAAAAACAATCAACAATTAAAGATTTTTTAAATAGATAAATGTAATTGTAAATTCATTTATTTTCAGTTATTAAATTTTGTAATCTAGTATGTAGACTCACATACTAGAAGTAAGTCATCTTTTAGCTTTTTTTTTAAATGTTTTTTACATTTTTTTCCACCAGTCCCCTGAAAAGTGTAAAAAAGGGGTTTTACTGTATGTATATATATATATATATATATATCTAATATATATATATATATATATATATATATATTAGATAGAGGGCACCTAATTAGGACTTTAGTCTTTGTGTTGTTGCTACAATTTTATTAAACTAGTCCCTTTGTTATACCATGTTGTTGTAGTAGTCTCACGTACCGTGACAAACTGTGTTTTTGTGCTCTGAAGATGATGGTTATAACACCAGCGAAATATCAGCAATAAGTCAACAAATAATTATTTACTTATAATTCTGTGTTACTAATAATTTTGTTATTTCTGATTAATACCATCAAAATTAAACAACATTATTCCTCTGTAGTTTTCCCAGTTACACTTATCTTTTTATATATTGGGATGATAATTGCCTTATTCCAACTTTCTGGGATTTTTCCTTGCTGCCAGATACTGTTAAATAATTGTTAAAGTCATTTTATGAATAGGATGCCTGCATATTGCATAACTTCTATATTTATTCCATCTTCTCAGGATTTTCCTGATTTTCTTTGCTATATTGCTTGTTGGATCGCTTGTAAGGTTATTTCTTCACTGTATAGTTAGTAGTAAGCATTATGTCAGTTTATTGAAACTGACATAATGAAACTTGATTATTTCAAGTTTCACTTTTTCTTTTACCTCTTTATTCATATTCCTTAGAATTTTGTATGTATTTGGTCTCTTCACTGTAAGATCTCTTTCCAGTTTTGTTATTAAGTGATCCCACATTTCTCGACTTTTTTCGACATGCTTTTTTTTTGCGATTGCTCTTTTGTATTTATAATTAATTTCAGCTTCTAGTGTTTTTATGTTTATCCACTGTTTATCATGCTTATTTCTTATCTTTATTATTGCTTCAATGTTTACATCCCAGTTTTTTATTCTCTTTCTCCTCGTCCATTTACTTTTTGTTCTGAGGCATTCTGTTGCTGCATTTATTAATATATGTTTTAAATTATTCCATTCTATCTCAATATCATCATTTTCTTTCATTTCCTCTAGTTTTCTATTTATTCTTTTCAAATAAAGGTAGTTAGTTAATTTGGTTTTGGCCTGATTTGGTTCATTTTAAACCATTTTGGGAGTATTCTTAATTTTCCTTGTAAGAGATAATGATCAGATTCTATTTCTGCACTTCTAAATAGCTGGCTATGTAGCATTATATTAACTGTTTTCCTATTAGACATTATACATTTTAGGTTACTTGATTCCCAAGTGAATTTATGGCAATCTTTATGCTTGAAAAAAGCATTAGTAATTTTTAAGTTATTATATAAAGAAAAATCCCTAAGTCTGTATCCATTTTTATTGCATGTTGCTTCACCATTTTTGCTCCTATATTTATACCTAGTGGAATGCTCCCTACTCTGGCCTCAAAATCTCCCATTATTAATAGATATATATTTGATTATTTTATCATTTATTTTTTTGTAAATATGGATAAAAGGCATTGCTATTTTCCTCTCTTCCTTCATCTGGGACATAGACACCAACAATAGTCACAGACATCAATGATATTAAAGCAACTAATATAACCACAAGAAAGAATATATCTTAAAACTCTTTAATCGCTATGTTTCATCAAATTGTACTTAATAATTTGTTCTTTTTCTTTTAGGATATATGAGAAGAAATAAAATTAATTAATATTTGTTTTAGGTGTTTATCAGAACTTTTCAGCCCGCCGCCCCCCATGTATTACATAGTTTTTTTTTATTATTATTTAATTTAAATAGCCAACATCCAAAAATTCACTTCACTACAGAAAAAGAGATGAACAACTTGCTTCCCTTCATAGATGTATTAGTTACATGTTATCCAAACAATTCATTATCTTTTTTATCTTACAGGAAACCTACTAAACACACACACACACACACGCACACGGTGCTTAAGGGTCAAAGCTGTTTAACTGAGAGGAGACCTCCACATAGAATTTAAAGATGTGGATGCAGAGAACCGATCAGGGCTTCTGACCTAATGTCCAATCCTCAACTTCTTGTGGTGCACCCTGTTAGGTATCTATCTGGATAATGAACAAATGAGGATGGGCTGGCAATTTGGGATTTAGCCAACCATATTGTATTCTTTTTGGCTTAAACCACAATATAGAATGATGGTACAACATGACAGAATTTCATGCCAGCTGAAGCATTGCCTGGTTAAACAAGGCCATCCATTGTTTTCGCCAGTGAATCAGGATGAACAGTGAAAAGTCAGCTACCGGAACAAATCCTAAAACTTATGCCAACTCAACATCACCAGAGTTCAAGATCGGTACTATCAATATAAGACGCCTGAATGGCAAGGAAATGGAGCAAGCTGAGGATTTGGATAAGTAGCAGAATGATATAATAGGGGTGACTGAAACAAAAAAGACAAAAGCTGGTGAGATCTTTCTGAGAAATAAATACAAAATGTTATATTCAGGAAATAGCAAACAGGGAAAAGAAGGAGTAGCCATAAGTATTCAACACTAAATAATGCTAATCATCTTGAATGGCAGGCACTCTCAAGTAGAGTGATGTGAGCAAATATCAGAATGGGGAACTGGACAATGAGACTTATTTGTGCTTATGGTCCCACAGAAGGTTCTACTAAGATAGTAGTGGAGGTATTTTTTTGAGGCTTTAGAGAAAGCAACTGACACAATGAAAAATGAAAAGTTGGTCCTTGTAGGGGATCTAAATAGCAGAGTAGGAAATAATTGTCAGACATACAAAATTATTTTGGGAAAATTAGAAGAAAAGAGCAAAGCTAATAATAATGGCAAATACTGGTTAGATTTCTGCTCAGGACATTCACTGGTTATTACTAACACAATGTTCCAACATAAAAATGTGCACAAAGTCACATGGAGAGAAGAGGCAAGGAATAAGAAAAGTCTCAATGACTATGTTATTGTTGATAGTGATGTTTCTCCCTGGTGCAGGACACCAGAGTGTACAGAGGATTTGAAACTGGAATTGGTCACTATTTAGTCTTGAGCAGGATAAAATTGAATTTCATATTGAAAAGAATAACACATAAGAAAGTTTTAAAGTGAATGAAAGTTGAGCTGCTCTCAGATGTGAACTGTAGACTAAAATACACAAAGATTACTAAAGAAAAAATGAAAGAGTTTGAGAACAGGAACCAAACCTTAGAGATTCAGTGGCAAGTCTTGAGGAAAACCCTGACTGATTCAGCCAGAGAGGCATGTGGTGAGGTTGTCTGCTCCATGGTGGACACAGGAAGTTAAAGAGGCAGTGAAGGAAAAGAAGAAAGCATATCGAACGTTTGTTGCAAATAAGTCAACTTGTGCTCTTAGAGAATACAGACACAAATGTAAGAAAGCTAAACACTGTGTAAAACTAGGAAAACAAAAGTCATTGGAAGACTTTGGTTAGATATAGAAAATAAATATCAAGAAGATGGCAAGATATTCTGGAGGTTGTTGAAGAAGCTCAGAAATGGAGGAAAGAGGTAAAAGAAATTAGATATGATAAAAGTGACATGAAAACAGGAGAAAAAGATATCCTTGATGTATGAAGTAATTACTTCAAAAAACTGCTAAATGAAACAATCAGTTACAGGACAGTGGTAAAAAGCACTGACTAGGCATGCAATCAGGAATGCATATCCATACTTGAAGTACAAAAAAAGCCATCAAAAGTCAGAAATGTGAAAAAGCAGCTAGAGTAGATGATATTCGACCAGACATACTCTAATATGGAGGTATAAAAGTTTTGCAATGGATGCACTGCAGTTTTTCAAAAGGCTTGGACAGAGAGTTGAATTCCAAATGATTGGAGTAGAGTCCTCATAGTACCATATATAAAAAAGAAAATAAAAGTGAATGTGAGAATTACAAAGATAAGATTTATTCCTGGTAAGATTTATGCAAGTATACTTGAGAAACAGTTGAGGAGGATTGTGGAAGGGAAGTTTTGGTGAAGAATAAGCTGGATTCAGGCCAAACAGAGGCTGTCAGGATCAGATGTTCACTTTATGACAAATAGTTGAGAAATCATGAGAATATAACAAAGATCTGTATTTAAGTTTTACAGATCTGGAAAAGGCATATGATAAGATGCCAAGAGAGAAGCTATTCAAAATGCCACAGTTGTATGGTGTCGATGGGACATTATATCAAGCAATACTTAGTCTTTATTTGAGTTGTAAATCGGCAGTTAAAATTGAAGGAATGTACAGGAAGATGGTTTAAGTTAAATCTGGTGTCAGACATGGATGTATATTATCCCCTCTCTTATTCATTGTCTTAATGGATCACATTATGAAGGAAAGTGGTATTAAACCTGATATCAAAATTGGAGATGTTAATCTCAGCTCTTTGCTTTATGCAGATGATGTTATGCTTCGAAATAAATCTGCTACAAGTCTGCATGATTCCTGACTAAACTGAATAACTTGTAATAGATATGAAGGTCTGCATTAGAAAAATAAGACAAAAACAATGAAAATAGGCAGAAACATTGAAAATATCAACTGTATAATGAATGTAGAACCTATAGAACAGGTAAAACATTTCAGCCACCTAGGCATGATTTTTAGTGAAGATGGTACATTAAATATGAAAATAGACAACAGAATCAACAAAGCTGATACTATAGGAAGTCAACTGAATAAATTAATATGGAATAAGAGAGAAATTAGCCAAAACACTAAATTAGCTATATACAAGAGAGTGTTCAAACCAATTTTAACTTATGGATCTGAGAGCTGGGTTAGAAGTAAAACACTTGACCAAAGACTAGACTGCAGATAAGAGAGTCCTGAGAAAGATTAGTGGTGTGAACAGATGGCATCAATGGCAATATCATATTAAAAACAAGGATATTAGTAAAGAACTTGATATTGTTAGCATACAGGAATGTGTTAGCAGAGCTAATCTCAGGTGGTATGATCACTTAAACAGAATGGGAGAGGAAAGATTAGTAAAACATGTGTTCTCTGCCAGGTTGGCAGGAAAAAGACCCAGAGGAAAAGCAAGATATAAGTGGATTGATACATTCTAACAGATAAGCTTAGGCGTTGCTGGTAATTCATGACTTATTTTTTACGGTATTAACAACACCACAAACACTTTTATCAACAAGGATGTTTTATTAACGCTAATATTTTGCTGATTTTCAACTCAGTATCATCAGAGCACAACACACATGTAAACGCAACAGTGAGTGAGTGAAACAATAGAATTGCAGAAAGACAAAAGATCTAAAGTCCTATTTTTGGCGCCCTCTAACGAAAAAAAAAAAAGGCAGCAGTTATCCCGGAGTTTTTCTTAGGATAACCGTCTCCCAAATGTTTGGCAAATTAATGCAACCATATTTGTTAAGGTTGGGAGAATTCTTCAAAGCCATTGCTGACTCAAAAAATAGTCTTTCGGATCTATAACGACCCCTAAATAGCACATTCGTTTTCCTCCATCTAATCCTGTGTGAAGGAGTGTCCAAAGCATGGTCTGCCAGTCCCGACTTGCCATAGTAATAGTAGCGAATGTATCTTTCATGTTCTTCCAGGCGGATGTTCACTGATCTTCCTGTTTGCCCATAATAGGCCAAGTCACAGTCACATGGAACTTCATACACTCCTGGGTGTGCTAAAGGGTGAAGTTTATCCTTTGGTGAGCGGATCAGAGTTGCCAGCTTGACATGAGGCTTGAAGGTGGTGCGAAAGCCATGTTTCAACAATACTTTGGCTATCTTTTCCGATGTACCTCTGATATAGGGAATAGAAATGGTCATGTTGTATTCTTGTATAACAAAAAAATGCAAGATCTCATATGTGACAGTTCTACGTATCAAATTATACATCATGACCCTACAATGTCGCAAAAGAAAAAAGTCCGAAAAATTACTAAAAAAAGTGACATCATGGCCCAAAGAAATCATCAGGTAAATAAAACCAATTCATGTTAAAACACCCCGTATTTATGGATTACCAAAAATCCACAAAACCAATGTTCCCCTACGCCCCATAGTTGATAGCATAGATAGTCCCACATAAACTGGCCCGGCATTTAGCTAAGTCGCTTGCCCCTCTTACTGGCAACTCCTCTACTTTTGTAAAAAATTCTATCCATTTCAAAACACTGGTTAAAAATCTAATCCTAAAAAATTCAGACATAATGGTTAGTTTCGATGTCACCTCCCTATTTACCAATGTACCACTTATAGACACTCTTGAATTAATCAAGTCTAAATTTCCCCCAGATATTTTTGAATTATTTCAATTTACCATGAATGCAGGTTACTTTACATGGGGGGGGGGGGAATTCTACAAACAGATTAATGATACTGCTATGGGTTCCCCCTCTCCCTCCCGTTAGCAAATTTTTACATGGAACACTTTGAAAACAAAGTACTTACCACAGCTACATACAAGCCACTAATGTGGTTGCGCTATGTAGATGATGTGTTTGCCATCTGGCCCCATGGACAAGACACTTTGGATGCTTGTGTCACCTACCTAAACAGCCAACACCCCAAAATTCACTTCACAGTAGAAAAAGAATCAAATAACTGTTTACCATTTCTTGACACATTAGTCACCCGCCTTTCAGATGGATCACTATCTTTTTCTATTTACAGGAAGCCTACACACAGGAAGATACCTACATAAACAATCACATCATCATCCAGTCCAACAGTACGGCATTTTAAAAACACTTACACACAGAGCCAGAGCCATTTGTTCTAACGATACAGCTTTGACCACTGAACTCCAGTACCTACGCCATACGTTCTTAGCCAACGGCTACAATCCCTACAAAATAGAAAAAATACTACATAGGCCCATTACTCTGCCCTCCCCAATACACAAGAATACAACATGACCATTTCTATTCCCTATATCAGAGGTACATCGGAAAAGATAGCCAAAGTATTGTTGAAACATGGCCTTCGCACCACCTTCAAGCCTCATGTCAAGCTGGCAACTCTGATCCGCTCACCAAAGGATAAACTTCACCCTTTAGCACACCCAGGAGTGTATGAAGTTCCATGTGACTGTGACTTGGCCTATTATGGGCAAACAGGAAGATCAGTGAACATCCGCATGGAAGAACATGAAAGATACATTCGCTACTATTACTATGGCAAGTCGGGACTGGCAGACCATGCTTTGGACACTCCTTCACACAGGATTAGATGGAGGAAAACGAATGTGCTATTTAGGAGTCGTTATAGATCCGAAAGACTATTTTTTTGAGTCAGCAATGGCTTTGAAGAATTCTCCCAACCTTAACAAATATGGTTGCATTAATTTGCCAAAAATTTGGGAGACGGTTATCCTAAGAAAAACTCCGGGATAACTGCTGCCTTTTTTTTTTTCTTTTTTTTTCGTTAGAGGGCGCCAAAAATAGGACTTTAGATCTTTTGTCTTTCTGCAATTCTATTGTTTCACTCACTCACTGTCGCGTTTACATGTGTGTTGTGCTCTGATGATGCTGAGTTGAAAATCAGCGAAATATTAGCGTTAATAAAACATCCTTGTTGATAAAAGTGTTTGTGGTGTTGTTAATACCGTGAAAAATAAGTCATGGATTGATACAGTTAAAAGTGCCTTAGAAGATAGAAATATAAGATCTGATAATGTTGGAGTCCTGACAGGTAACAGATTGATCTGGAGGAAAATTGTAGATGGGAAGTTAGTAATGTTGTAAGTTTCATGTTGTACTATCATATCCTGTACACCCCTTGAGGGTACATTTCAGGAATTTGATGATGATGACCTACTACGCACAATGAAAGTACTTAATCACACTATCATTCATCCTAATGGTACAGCAGTGTCAAAACACTTACAAAGAGAGCCAGAGCTGTTTGTTCTAATGA
This sequence comes from Typopeltis vanoorti, assembly GCF_054136105.1. Taxonomy (NCBI): domain Eukaryota; kingdom Metazoa; phylum Arthropoda; class Arachnida; order Uropygi; family Thelyphonidae; genus Typopeltis; species Typopeltis vanoorti. The sequence goes on from NC_143555.1 coordinate 71,522,828, forward strand.
CAGGAATTAATTATCTTCATACCTTTTTAACCAATAACTACAATCCCATAAAACAGATAAATTCTACATGATCTGTCATCTCTCCCTATCTGACAAACACAATCAGAACAAAATGGTTCCCATCCCTTATATCTTGAGTTCATCTGGCTGGAAAGATCCCCATGCCACTTTTGAATTACATAATTAACTACAAAGCAACCTTTAACCATTCTTCTAAGGACAAGTTTTGTCCATTTACACATCTGAAACATATGAAGTTTCATGTACTTATTCAACTTTGGACATTATGTACATCATCTGCACCGAAGAACATACAAAAATACATTTGTTATTATCTTTGTAGTATGTCGGGACTAGCAGACAATGCTTTTGATACCCCATCACACAAGATTAAATGGAAGAAGTTAACTGTGTTGCAGAGGTTGCCACAAGTCTAAGAGACTATTTTAAAAATCAGTACTGGCTATGTAAGATAGTCATTTTAAAAAACCTAATCTAACTTCTTTTATGGACCTATAGGGTGACACAATAACACATTGGTTCCCTTTTTCAGGTATTAATTCACTTTTGAAACTTTGTGTGTGTGTGTGTGGGCGTGAGCTATCTTTTAAGGTTAGACAGCGGTCAGCATTCATAGTGAAGAAATTATGGAGGCACAAACACACATGTTGGAGTAATTACTATACTCATAATTAAGAAAATAACATTTCGACCTCTATATTGAGATCATCATCAGGAAAATAAACATATGCACCAAACACAAGCTACATGACACTACACAAAAGTAAGATAAATCTAAATGCATTGTTAATTGTTTACCCTAGTCTGACCTCTTGTGAAAAAATAAATAAATAATAAAAAATAAAATATATTCTTATACATATCAGTATAATAATATACAGATAATAGAAGAAAAAACCTCTCAAAATAAAGTTTTTAGCAGAACTACATTAAACACATCTCTACAGTCCTCTTATATTAAGCTTTTCTTGTGTTGGGATTCTGCCATCATGTTCTGGATGCTATATAGGTTTCAGATGGGTACTCCAGATTCTTGGAATTACTAATCCATCATTCTTATTTAGATTTGGATGATGTTTCATTATATCACAAGTTTCCTTGAACTTTCTTTCAAACAGGGTTTTGGTGCAGTGTAAGGACTTTATGTTTTTCCAAATGATTTTGTGACATGTTTGAAGTGCATGGTCTGACAGGCCTGTTTTACCATATAGGATGAACTTAATGTAGCATTTATGTTTGTCTTTTCTTACTGGAATGGTGTGCCCTGTTTCCCCTGTGTAGGGTAGATTGCAAGTGCACTGAATTTTGTAAACCAGTGGGCAAGGTAGGGAAAGGGATCTTTGGATGAGCTAAGTATACTTCTTAATTTTGCAAGAGGTTTGAAGGTTGCGTTAATGTTGTATTTATGTAGTGTTGTATCTATTTTTTTTCTGATATTCCCCTAACATATCGTATGTCTATGGCATCATCATCATCATATTCCTGACATGTACCCTCAAAGGGGTGTACAGGATATGATAGTACTACATGAAAAATTTACATCATTACTAACTTTCTATCTACAACTTTCCTCCAAATCCGTCTGTTACTTGTCAAGACTCCAACATTATCAGATCTTATATTTCTATCGTCTATAAGGTACTTTGTACTGTATCACTCCACTTATATATTGGTCTTCCTCTGAGTCGTTTTCCTGCCAACCGGGCAGAGAACACTTGTTTTGCTAATCTTTCCTCGCCCATTCTGTTTAAGTGACCATACTGAGATTAGCTCTGCTAACCCATTCCTGGATGCTGACAATATCAAGTACTTTCCAAATATCCTCGTTTTTAATATGATATTGCCATTGATGCCATCTTTTCACACCTCTAACCTTTCTCAGGACTGTCATATCTGTGGTCTCTAGTCTTTGGTCAAGTGTTTTACTTCTCACCCAGCTCTCAGATCCATAAGTTAAAACTAGTTTGAACACTGTCTTGTATACATCTAATTTAGTGTTCCGACTAATTTCTCTCTTATTCCATATGAAATTATTCAATTGACTTCCTACCGTACCAGCTTTGTTGATCTGTTTTCTATTTCCATATTGAATTTACCATCTTCACTAAAAATCGTGCCTAAGTAGCTGAAATGTTTTATTTCAGCTACTTAGGCATGATTTCTCTGCTCACAACGCAGTTGACATTTTTCCACAAGTTCTCCGCTCACAACGCAGTTGACATTTTCAACGATTCTGCCTATTTTCATTGCTGAACTTCATACCATATCTATTACAACAGTTATTCAATTTAATCAGGGAATCTTGCAAACTTGTAGCGGATTTATTTAGAAGTACAATATCATCTGCATAGAGCAAAGAGCTGACATTAACTTCTCCAATTCTGATATAATGTTTAATACCACTTTGCTTATAATGTGATCCATATAGATAACGAATAACAGAGGGGATAATGTACATCCTTGTCTCACACCAGATTTAACATTAAACCATCTTCCTGTACTTCCTTCAATTCTAACTGCTGACTTACAACTCAAATAAAGACTAAGTATAACTTGATATATTGCCCCATTGACACAATATAACTGTAGCGTATTGAATAGCTTCTCTCTTGGCACCTTGTCATATGCCTTTTCCAGATTGAGAAAACTTAAATACAGATCTTTGTTATATTCCCATGCTTTCTCAACTATTTGTCTTAAAGTGAAGATCTGATCCTGACAGCCTGAATCCAGCTTGTTCTTCACTAAGCTTTTCTTCCACAATTCTTCTCAACCATTTCTCAAGTATACTTGCATAAATCTTGCCAGGAACAATCAGTAGCGAAATACCTCTGTAATTCTCACATTCAGTTTTATTTCACTTTTTATATAGGGGTACTATGAGAGCTCTACTCCAATCTTCGGGAATTCGTCCCTCTGTGCAGGCCTTTTGAACTATGCAGTGCAGCCTCTGTAAGACTTTTATACCACCATACTTCAGCATTTCTGGTCAAATACATCATCTATTCCTGCTGCTTTTCCACATTTGAAGCCTTTGATGGCTTTTTCTACTTCAAATATGGATATGTATTCCTGATGATATGCCTGTTGAGTGTTTTCTACCACTATGCTATCACTGCTTGTTTCATTTAGCAATTTTTCGAAGTAATTACTCCATACTTCAAGGATATCTTTTTCTCCCATTTTCATGTCGCCTTTATCATCTCTAACTCCTTTTACAGCACTCTTTACTTCATTTCTAAGCTTCTTCAACAACCTCCAGAATATTTTGCCACCTTCTTGATATTTATTTTCTATGTTCTTGCCAAAGTCCTCCCATGACTTTTGTTTATCTAGTTTTACAGAGTGATTAGCTTTCTTACATTTGTCTCTGTATTCTCTAAGAGCACAAGCTGACTTATTTGCAACAAACTTTTGATATGCTTTCTTCTTTTCCTTCACCGCCTCTTTAACTTCCTGTGTCCATCATGGAGTTCTGATTTTTCTATCCTTGCAGACAACTTCACCACATGCCTCTCTGGCTGAATCAATCAGGGTTTTCTTCAAAGCTTGCCACCGAATCTCAAAGGTTTGGTTCCTGTTCTCAAACTCTTTCATTTTTTACTTCTAATTTCAAATCCTCCGTACACTCTAGTGTCCTCCACCAGGGAGAAAACATCACTATCAACAATAACATAGTCAATGAGACTTTTCTTATTCCTTGCCTCTTCTCTCCATGTGAATTTGTGCACATTTTAATTTTGGAACATGGTGTTAGTAATAACCAATCCATGTCCTGAGCAGAAATCCAAGACGTATTTGCCATTATTATTAGATTTGCTCTTTTCTCCAAAGTTCCCAAAATATTTTTGTATGTCTGACAATTATTTCCTTCTCTGCTATTTAGATCCCCTACAAGGACCAACTTTTCCTTTTTCATTGTGTCAGTTGCTTTTTCTAAAGCATCAAAAATTTCCTCCACTTCTACCTTAGTAGAACCTTCTGTGGGACCATAGGCACAAATAAGTCTCATTGTCCAGTTCTCCATTCTGGTATTTGCCCAAATCACTCTATTTGACACTGCCTGCCATTCAAGAAAATGAGCCTCGTATTTTGTGTTGAATACCATGAATACTCTTTCTTTTCCTTGATTGTTGTTGCCTGAATATAACATTTCGTATTTATTGCTGAGAAAAATCTCACCAGTTTTTGTCTTTTTTGTTTCAGTCACCCCTATTATGTCGATCTGGTACTTATTTAATTCCTCAGCTAGCTCCATTTCTTTGCCATTGAGGCTTCTTATGTTGATAGTACCAATCTTTTCTACTGATTGCTAGATGGCTATGGCATTCTTGTAATATTTTTTGCTTTTAATGATATTATTGTGGAGGATCTTATGAACTGTTTTCTTGTTGTAGTCATTTTTTATAAACATTTGGCTAATAATTTCATATTATTTGTTCAGTGCCTGCATTGGAACAAATTAGGGCTCTATGTTTGAGGTTGTTGAGGATCCCTAGTTTTTGTGTTGAATAGTATTATGAATTTTTATGTATGTATTGGCCTGTGTGTGTGTGTAGGTTTGCAGTAGAGAAAATCTACACATGAGGGAAGTCGCATGTCTTTGTGAAATAAAGGAGTGTTCTTTATTTTTAAGAAGTACATGTTTGTCATTGAAGATGATGGCTTGAAATCCACAAGATATGAGCAGCTTACTAAATATTACATTTATTTTGTTCCTCTGGTGATGTTTATAACTTAAAACATTGCAAAAATCACTTATGTCTACAGATATCATACAATATTTGTTTAACGTTGTTTTGAAATTTCTTTCTAAACTAAACAACTGTTTAAAATGATCATCCACAAATTAGATATACATACATACATCCTTATGGAATTAAATAGTAATGGAACCTGACAACTGATAATCAAACTATGAGTCCAATGTACAATGTAAGTGTAAGCAGATAGAAGTCTGTATATAAATGAAATAACATATACCATGAGCATCTGTTTACTCCTCTACAATTCTCCACCATAATCATAATATTTAAATGAAATATTTTTTTAGGAAAAGGAAATCTTAGCCATATTTACTGATATATAATTTTTCTAACTGAGGAATTCTGTGTCTCCCCACTCTACACACCTCAACCAGAGAGAAGAGAAGCCTTACAGTTTTTAGGAACTTCAGATATAAGGGATTATTAAGAAATGAAACAATAAAATTTTTCAGTTATTTTCATATGCATTTATTTTAAATAAGATGTTTAAATCATGGTGATGTTTCACTTCTGAAACTTTGTGTGTGTGTGTGATTTTTTTTTTATTTAAATATCTGATCCACACATGAAAGATCATTCAAGACCAACAGCATATCAGTGTCATGTGTGGACAAGTGGGTAAGAAGAAAGAAGGAATCTGTGAAGAATTTTTTTTAAAAACAGTTGAGATATAGGAGATAGGTCTTTGAAGAAGACAGAGAGAGAGAGAGGTTGTTCACTCTCTGAAGACAGAGAGTGAACAACCTCAGAGATAGATGGAAGGAAAAAAAAACAGAGATAGATGGAAGGAAAGAGGAGGCAGAGAAACTGATTCAGCAAGCCTGGAGCTGGACTGTAAATAGGTGTTGACCAGCAGCTGCTCTTGTTCCTACTGCTTTGGAGAAAAGTGGGGGAATGATAGTGGCCATTTTAACAGTGCACTGTCTATGAAATCTGTAAATAGGCATAAAATGGAACTGAACGTCTATGTGAGAGAGAGATTGTAGTGTATCTGTGAGAGATGGATCATCAAGTAACCATATTACCTTCTTTTGGACAGCATCAAGCAATCTTAGAGAGGATTTTGGTAAACTACCCTAAATGTGTAAGCATTCCATGGTTGGATGGATTTGGGATTTGTACAGAGTTTGTTTATGTGTGTGTGTGAGAGAGAGAGAGGAAGAGAAGTAATAATGAAATATAATTTCCTAACATTAAAAACCTACCACAGCTACTATCATTAGAAACCAACGTCCTTGAGTTTCTATAAAGTTCAATTCTGTTTTATCCTGGTCACCTCTATGATATCTAGAAGGATATACTTCTTTCCATACAATCACTTGAGAAACAGGTTCCTGCCGTAAGAGGTTCAGGAGATGATGATGTTGTAAATAAGTACACATGTCCAGCAAATCTTCTTTCAACAAATGACTGGCTAAAAGATAACCCTGTGTGCAGAAGCAACAAAGAAATAATAGCAATTTAATTATGATCAATAGCAGGTAGTTCAATTATCATAAATGCAGTTTTCATGGTATCAGTTTTCATAGATTATCTTCACATCCTAACTATAAATAATTGTACGGTATATTTTCTGCATACATGTCTGTGTGTACACATACATAGACATATTATCATTGCTACAGAGTACATATAGCTATACACAGAAGCATGTGTGCACACACATACACATGTGCAGACAATAATGCATACGTGTATTTGTGTACTGCAAAATTACAGAAAAATATAGAAAATTTAAACATGAAGTGTCTCTGGTTTCTGTTATCCACTGTAACAATTCCATCATAATATAACCACAATATAACTACTAAGTGTAAAGTGATTTTTTTCAGTGAACTAGTTTTCTAGTGCTATGGTGTACTTCATCAGGAATGACGTTAATTTTCAATTTGAAAACATAAAATAGCAGAATTATTGTTAATACATAAAATGACATTACTAAAATTATTCCTTAAACTAGTAATGTAATGCCCACATATGCTTCATTGTTGAGCTATACTGTGTACTATCTGTCAAAACCTAGTGTTGTGAATTTTAGGTCTTTCACGTTGGCTGACCACAGTTAGTTAGGAAGAAGCCTTGATTTTTATTGTACTCTTTGAAATCATGTCATTTTGGAAGCTTCTTTAAACATGTGAAATGAAATGAAAATGGTCCAAAGAAACACTTAATAGTTTCAACAACTTCCTGAAAAGTTTAAAATTGTTTCACAGCAAAAACTGAAGAAAATAGATTAATACTTTCTTTCCTGGATATGCTGTGAAACAATTTTAAACTTTTCAGGAAGTTGTTTTCTTGCAAATATACAAGAAAACAGGAACCATAAAGATGATGGCAGTGTTCTATACATAAAAAACATTACGGATAAAATAGCTAATATACGTTAAAACAGTATGACTCTGATGTCACCTTCACACCTACAAAAAACTCCCTATGATGCTTAAACCACCCAACAGTAAAACATTCAAATGTATGTGTTACCTCTGATAAATGGGATGTTTATACATTAGTGTTGTGATTTTGCTGTAATCTATCCATACACGTATAAACAACACGCTCTAGTGAATTCACAATAACAGAGTCCATTTTCTATCTTACACGTTCAGAGAAAAAACAAATAGAAATGATACACGTAACTATCTTCCTCCCACAGTCTGCAAATGATTAGCATGCATGCACTTGTTATGCTGTACACTCTTAATTCCTCTTTATCCTTCTATACTGTTTTCTTCCTAAATGATATATGATGCAAAAATTTTAATTCCAAATCTGCAAATGGGTATATCAGAAGTAACATGAAAAGTGTGTTTATAATTATTTTCCCAAACCTCTTCAATTGTCAATATACAGACTTCATCAAAATGAATCAACCTATTAAGGACAGAATGCAACTGGTTCTTAAATGCATTCAACTAGCACATATTCCTCTCCAACTACAGTAGCAAAAACAGCCACTACATCTTTCAAGCAGATGTGGCATAGCTGTTTAACAGTTAAACATATCCCTCTCATGCATGAATTTCTGAAATAGTGATTAAAAAAATAATTTAAGTATTTTTAGGATGTAAGAAAACACTGCAAATTTTATTTCAATTTTTTTCATACATTCAATCCAATTTTCAATCCTGTCCACTGTAATGGACTACATGCATTTAGGAGTGCACTGCATGCATCAGAGGATAAAAAACATGTCTCATAGAGCTGTGAAGTAAACCAATAGTAGCTGTCCACCACAGTGGACATGTGCATGAGAGGGATATATATGTATATAATTTATATATACATTCCCTTAGTGTTCTTGTTTATTCAAACACCTTAAAAAAAAAAAAATAGGTAGGCTCACACCACAAGTATTATTTAAATATTTCTAATTCTTTTCCAATATATTTATCCTTTAAAACAATCCTAGTTCCCCCTAACTTTTAATATCTCATTTATACATTCATAAAATAAGACAAGAGAAATGTAATACAAAAGAAACATTGTTTAATAAATATAAAAATATAAAATTGCTAATAAAAAAATCACACAAGTTATACTTTACTCTCACAGTAATTAGCAGTATACAAGACAGTGTTCAAACCAATGTTAACTTATGGATCTGAGAGCTGGGTTAGAAGTAAAACATTGACCAAAAACTAGAGACCGGAGATATGAGAGTCCTGAGAAAGATCAGGTATGTGAAAAGTTGGCATCAATGGCAATATCATATTAAAAACAAGGATATCAGGAAAGAACTTGACATTGTTAGCATCCAGGAATGTTTTCAGGTGTTATGGTCACTTAAACAGAATGGGAGAAGAAAGATTAGCAAAACAAGTGTTCTCTGCCAAGTTGGCAAGAAAAAGACCCAGAGGAAGACCAAGATATAGGTGGACTGATATGGTAAAAAGTGCCTTAGAAGATAGAAATATAAGATCTGATAATATTGAAGTCTTGACAGGTAACAGATTGATTTGGAAAAAAATTGTAGATAGGAAGTTAGTAATGATGCAAGTTTCATGTACTATCATATTCTGTACACCACCTTGAAAGTACATGTCAGGAGTTTGATGATGATAGATTATGTATTGCACTGAATAATTTAAATTCAGTCTATTTAAATATAAATAGATTACATATTGCCCTAAAAAATATTGATTATGAAAAAGCATTTGATTACATCAAAACTAATACAATAATCCACTCCAGAATCAGGGAGTTCCTGGAGAATATATGGACCTCTTCCAGGAAATATAGCACACTGCAACAGCGACAATCCAACTTCACACAAGTAACAATAAAATATCAATTGAAAAAGGTGTCTGACTAGGAGACTCTATCACCCAAAATCTTTACAGCAGTCCTTCAAGAAATATTTAATAATATAAACTGGACAACCTTGGTATAAAAATTAACAACAGAAACTTAACACACCTAAGATATGCAGATGATATCATAATTTTTGCAAACACTCCAGAAACACTCCTTTTCTGGAATGTTTTGCCATATCATGTCTTTCACTATATCATGAAAGCAGAAAAGTCAGTCTAAAAATAAACAGAGTCATGTTTAATCATTTTGTAACACCAAAAAACATAATAATAGAAAACAATTTCTTCGAAAAAGTATCTTCATATACATACTTAGGTCATCTCATTGATCTAACCTGTGAACTCCAAAAGGAAATAAATAGAAAAGTTCAACTTGCCTGGAGTGCATTCAGAAAATTGAAAAGCATTTTTCAAAATGATGTCCCACTCTGTTTAAAAAGGAAGATATTTACCTAGTGTATACTTTTGTATAGATTTTTCTATCCTTGCAGACAACTTCACCACATGCCTCTCTGGCTGAATCAATCAGGGTTTTCTTCAAAGCTTGTCACTGAATCTCCAAGGTTTGATTCCTGTTCTCAAACTCTTTAATTTTTTCTTCAATAATCTTTGTGTATTTTAGCCTATAGTTCACATCTGAGAGCTGCTCAACTTTTATTTGCTTTAAAACTTTCTTATGTGTTATTCTTTTCAATATGAAATTCAATTTTATCCTACTCAAGACTAAATAGTGATCACTTCCAATTTCAAATCCTCTGTACACTCTGGTGTCCTGCACCAGGGAGAAAACATCACTATCATCAATAACATAGTCAATGAGACTTTTCTTATTCCTTGCCTCTTCTCTCCATGTGAATTTCTGCATATTTTTATGTTGGAACATGGTGTTAGTAATAACCAGTCCATGTCCTGAGCAGAAATCCAACAGGTATTTGCCATTATTATTGGCTTTGCTCTTTTCTCCAAATTTTCCCAATATATTTTTGTATGTCTGAATATCATTTCCTACTCTGCTATTTAGATCCCCAACAAGGACCAACTTTTCCTTTTTCATTGTGTCAGTTGCTTTTTCTAAAGCCTCAAAAAATTCCTCCACTTCTACCTTAGTAGAACCTTCTGTGGGACCATGGGCACAAATAAGTCTCATTGTCCAATTCCCCATTCTGATATTTGCCCACATCACTCTACTTGAGACTGCCTGCAATTCAAGAAGATTAGCCTCGTATTATGTGTTGAATACTATGGCTACTCCTTCTTTTACTTGATTGTCATTGCCTGAATATAACATTTTGCATTTATTGTTCAGAAAGATCTCACCAGTTTTTTTTTTTTTTGTCTTTTTTGTTTCAGTCACCCCTATTATGTCGATCTAGTACTTATTTAATTCCTCAGCTAGCTCCATTTCTTTGCCATTTAGGCTTCTTATGTTGATGGTGCCAATCTTTAACTCTGGTGATGTTGAGTTAGGATGTGCTTTCAGATTTGTTCCAGTAGCTGACTTTTCACTGTTCGCCCTGGTTCCCTGGCAAAAACAACAGGGCCCTTGTTTAATCGGACGACGCCCTGGCCGGCATGAAATTTTGTCATGTTGAACCATCATTTTCTATATTGGTTTAAGCCAATAAGATATACAATTTGGTCATCTAAATCTCAAATTGCCAGCCCATTCCTCGTTCGTTCAGTATCCAGGTAGATACTCAACAGGGTGCACCATGAGAAGGTGAGGATTAGACATTAGGTCAGAAGCCCTGGTGTGTTCTCCACATTCCTTTAAAGGCTATGTGGAGGTCTCCTCTCAGTTATACAGCTTTGACACTTAAGCACTCCTTAACAAAAAGTAACAAAAATTATAATTATGTAATTTTTTAATTGTAACGAAAAGTATCAAATAATAATCTATTTCATATTTTTCTGTATATTTTACATAATAATAATAAAATAAAACAAAATATAATTATTTAAGCCACATTTGGACTACTGTGTGCAGATCGGGTACCTAGATTCTATGGGGATGAGGGAATGGTGAAAGGATCCATTGGCAAGTGAATAAGTTTGTAAGGTCTGTAGAATGCTCTTTATGATGATAGAATGATGATCTGTGGGCTTTGATTGGAGGCAAAAAATGGAAGGATAGAAACATGTTATTCAAAGCATTTTTATAGAATTGACAATGAAGACTTGTTTTCAATATACTGCAAGAAGGGGAAGAACAAAAGATCACTCATGGAAATTGTACAAGAGTTTGGTTAGCAAAGAAGTCAGGATTTTTTGTTTCGAGGATGGTGAACATGTGGAATAGGTTTCCAGAGGTGAATGAGAGTGTTCTGTCATTGAACTAGTGTGTGAACAATGATTAACATGGATCTCCTACAATGAGTCTTCCATTCCACGGAGATGTTCAAGAAAATAATAATATTTAAGCGGGGGGAAAAAAGTGCTAATATTTGAAGGGAAAATATATACTTGATATTTTACTACAATTCAGAATTTTTCTATTCATCTAGCTTACTGTTACAGAAGAAATGCTACTAATTTCTATGGTATGGTATGTGGGGAGGACATACACATGAGGCCATGATTTGCAGAGGAGCTGAGTAAAATTCTCCATGTATGTATGGCTTAGTAAAGAATCCATTACTGTATATTCTATATAACATATCTCTCCCAATTTCAACTCACTTTAAACAACAACACTAAAAAGGCAAGCAAAGAAAAATATTTTTATATTCAGGTGACATTTAGAAGATAAAGATATTCTGGATTCAGAGGTCATTACTTTCAAAGGTTGTTAAATGACAAGCAGTAACAGAAAATATTAAAGAAGAGTAAAAAATATTCAAGAATATATATATATGATACAAGAAAGTACTAAAAGTAGAAAAAAAAAAAAACTACTGGAAAACCTGAAATGTGGAAGGTAGCTGGAGCAGATGATATTTGTCCACAAATATTTAAATATAGAGGTATAAGATTTTAAAGCAGCTACACTGCATGATTTAAAAAGCTTGATCAGAAGATTGAATTCCAGATAATGAGAACATAGCTATTCTAAGGGAAGTAAAATGAACTGTAACAATATTACAGAGGGATTTTCCTACTAAGTGATAAATTTTTTTTTTCCACAACTTTTCTTAGGTACATTGTGAAGTAAGCTCCTAAGAAAAGTTGTGAAAAAAAAAAAAGTTGAGTTCAATCCAAACAGGGCTGTCGAGTGTATCTTACTTGACAAGAAATTATATTCTTGTTTTAATCCTTTACCCAAGCATAAAGTTTACATGTGAAGTATCTTCACAGTTGGTCTACTATAGAGGCTGTTGACTTACATCAACTACCTCAGTATCGCATAATGCAAAGCACACTTCCTTTCAGACATGTTGCTATGCATAGGAGTTGTCAGGATTACATATTTAAGACACAGTTGAGAAATCATGGGAATGGTTTGTAGATCTAGAAAGACATATGATAAGGAGGCAAAGGAATGCTGTTCAAAACTCTATAAATTATATCATGTAAATAGGACAGTACACAAAGCATTATATATCTATATGTCTGGGGATGTGGTTATGTTGGAGAGGTTGGTGAGGACTAGGATTCTGAATTTGGTTGATAATCACATTCTCTGTGATGATAGTAAGAAACCTATTTTTGTAGAGGTAAGTCATCTTTTACTCCCAAACACATCCAGTACAAGTCTCGAGGATTTTCAAACTAAACTGAATAACAGCTGAAACAAATATGATACGAAAATAAATCACCAATAAAAAGCCCAAAATCTTCAAATGAAGAATCTATAGAACAAGCAAAATATTTCATTCATTCAGGTACAGTGTTTAGTGAACATGGTAAACTATAGAAACATAAAACGGAATAAGCAAAGATAGTATGGTGGGAAGCCAGTTGAATCATTTATATGGAATAAGAGTGAAAATAGACAAAAACAGTAAACTAGCTGTATACAGGACAGTGTTCAAACCAGTTTTAAGTTATGAATCTGATAGTTGGATTGGAAATAAAGCATTTGACCAAAGATTACAGACCATAGACAGGAGAGTTCTGAGAAAAATTAGTGGCTTGAACAGACTGCATCAATGGCAGAATCATATTAAAAATAGATATTAAAAAAGAAACTTGACATTGCTAACCTTCAGGAATGTGTCAGTATAGCTAATCTAAGGTGATATAATTACTTGAACAGAATGGGAGATGAAAAGTTAGCAAAAACTAGTGTTTGATGCCAAGATGGCAGGTAAAAACCCAGAGAAAAAGCAAGATCTAGGCAGATTAATTGACTCAGAAGTACCTTAGAAAGTCAAAATGATAGGTATAACACTATTGGAGTGCTGACAAGTAATAGATTAATTTGGAGGAAAATTGTTGATATAAGATTAATAACAATGTAAACTTAATTATGTTGTACTGTCATAGTAGTCTGAGAATGTATCATCAAGGGAAACTGAATGAGGAATTCATGTTTTTTTGAATTAGCTTATGTGCTACAATAAGGTGACAAATTAATCAAACTGGGAAATGAATATATACAAGCTGGTAACTAAGAAGACACAGAGTTGGTAGATCATTTGAATAGGCAAGTGACAATCCAAAAGACAAAAAGTCACTAAGGTTTGTGTCTGGGACCATTATTGTTTGGCTTTATGATAATGGTATTGGGAAAGGTGTAACTGGAGATATGCTTGCAGGTGATGCAAAGTTAGGAAGAACAATGTTTTGGCCTTGCAGGAGGATCTGTGAATGAGGGAACAAGTGCTACCAGTTCAATGTTGCAAAGTATAAGGTGAAATCTGATAAGCAAGGATGGAATGCAGAGTATAAAATTATTTGGTAAATTCTAAAGGAGGTGAAGATAAGAGATCTAGGAGTAGTCACAGTGCTAAAACTATGAGGATGTCACAATCAATTATGGTAATGATGAGGAGGACTTTAACAGGAAGAAGCAAAGGTTATCGTTTCCCTGTATTAGGCCATAATCAGGTCACATATGAACTACTTTGTCTAGATTTGGTCATGTGGTTTTCAAGAGGATGAAGAAAAATTGAGGGAATGCAATTCACAGAGCCTTGTGACTAAAAGAGGAGAGAGGATATGACCGAGACATATAAAGTGAAGAGTTGATACCAGATTAATGTGGAGGAAATTTTTCATAGAGAGAGAGAGAGGCAAGATAGAACAAGAGGCCATTGGCTATTCCTAAAAGTTGTATATGGTAGGTATCAGGAGCAGGTTCTTTTCATGGAGAGTGGTTGGTAAGTGGAATTCAATACCTGAATAGTAAGTGTGAAAACTGTGAAATGGTTTTATTATCTTTTTGTGTGACTGCTGACCTTCCATGATGAGTAATTTTGACTCCTTGGAGGACTCATGTTAATAATACACACATACATACATCTTCAAGACCCACCTTTCCTAAATTGGGTTGTGGGGGCAACAGCTGCAAGAGGAACTTCCAATGGTCACGATCCTCTGCCACCAAGCTCAGGTGTTCTGGTGGGATTCCCAAACGTGTTCACCCAAGGTTCTGGATATAATCTATCCAGCAAGTCCTTGGCCTTCCACGTGGCCTCCCACCCTCTGGCTTGGCATAGAGGGCCTGCTGGGTGAGCCTCTCTTGTGGCATTCTGACCAGGTGCCCGTACCAACGTAACTGTGATCTCTCAACACAGAGAAGCAGCAGTTAAGTATTGGAGTTTCCCGAATTGCAGAGCTTCTGACTCTGTCGAGTCTTGTCAGCCACGCAATCCCTCGAAGGAACCTCATTTCAGCCGCTTGGATTCGTGTCTGCATTCTTTCAGCCATTACCCAACTCTCATGACCATAGGTGCGGATGGGGACATAGACTGTATTGAAGATAAGATAATAGCTTTGCCTTCTGGCTTAACTCCTGCTTCAATACTACCAAACGACCAAGCTCCCGCAATATTGAGCTTGCTAAGCCAATTCGAGTATCTAGCTCTACGTCCCATTTTCCATCATTCGTGAATATGGACCCAAGGTATTTAAACTTCTCCACCTGCCTCATTGGGACTCCACTTACATGTAAAGTGCACTGGCATGGTTGTCTTGAGACCACAAATGTTTCAGTTTTGGCCACGCTGATCTTCATTCTGGCGTCTGCACAAACAGCTACAAACCTATCCAGGGTCTGCTGGAGGTCATCTGTGGAAGAGATAAGCAGAACTAAGTCATCTGCAAAAAGCAGACATCCAATACTACATCTTCCAATTCTGACACACTCACTGCCTCGGCTGTGCTTATCAATCCAGTCCATAAATATGAAAAGGAGGGGTGACAGAACACACCCTTGGCGGAGGCCAACGGAGACTGTGAAAGGTTCAGACTTTGTGCTGTTTACCCTGACACAAAATTCTGGGCATTCATACAGGGACTTGATGGCAGCTAATAGTTGACCATCCACTCCATACTCCTGTACTACTTGCCAAAGCTTATCCCGAGGAACCTGGTCATATGCCTTCTCCAAGTCCACAAAACATGTTAGACATTCTTGGAATATTACCAAGATTTCTCAAAGACTTGCCTTAAAGTGAAGATTTGGTCAGTTGTGCTTCTACCAGGATGAAAGTCACATTGTTCTTCCTGGAACTTTGACTCAACTATGCTCCTGCACCATCTTTCCAAGCACCTAGCTACACTTTCCCAGGCAGGCTGAGCAGAGAGATGCCACAATAGTTACTGCAATCCTGCTGGTCTCCCTTCTTGAAGACTGGTATTATTATGCCTGTCTGCCATTGCTTTGGTGCTCACCCAGATATCCAAGCAGCCTGACACACTCGAGTCAGCCAGAAAACACTATCTCGATTTAAGGCTTTTAGTATTTCGGGCCGAATTTCATCATCACCAGCAGCCTTGCCCGATTTTAGTGATTTTTATTACTAAATGGACCTCTTCTGCTGTGAGACTAGTCATTGCCCTGATCTGCACCTCTTGGATGTCCACAACTGCTGAGCCACCCGGATTAAAAATGCTCTCAAAGTATTCCCTCCATCTGTGGAGGATATCCTTCTCGGTTGTTAAAAGTGCACCATCAGAGGCTTTAATTGCCCTTGCTGTGCACGATTTACTCCCTCGAAGGGGGCAGATGGTCTGCCAGAATACTTTGTTTGCATTTGCATAGGATGAGTCTTAATCTTTCTCCAAAGGATTCCCAAGCCTTCTGCTTTGCTGTCTTTACTGCCTCAGCAGCAGCTTTTCGTACCTCAGCATACCACAAACGCATCTCAGGTGACCTGACCCTAAGCCATGTTAGGTAGGACTCCTTTTTTGCCCAGACAGTTTTTTGGACTTCTTGGTCCCACCAAGGTGTCCTTTTCTCACTGCCCACTGTCACACCGAGCCGCTTTCTGCCGCAGCATGAGAGTACAGAGGCTGTGACAGCTGTTCTGAACAGCTTCCACTCCACCTCAACATCTGCAGTATGCTTGGGAATCTCTCTGAACCTGGAGGAAATGTCATCTGCAAAATTCTTCCTCACAGCCTCATTTTCCAATACCTCCCATTTCACGCAGTATAGCTGATTAGGCCTACCAGCGTTGATGGTAGCATCTGGTTTTCTGAAGCCGTAGATTGCACACAACAAGGTGGTGGTCAGTTGACAGTTCTGCCCCCTCTTCTCATACGAACGTCCAACACTGAGGAAAATAGGTCTGTTGAGACTATAAAGAAGTCAATCAGAGACCTTTGTTCTAGTGTATCCCTGTACCAGGTATACTTATGGACTTCTTGGTGCTGGAAGAAGGTATTCATTATGGACGAGCTGTTAGTACAGCAGAAGTCCAATAATTTCAACCCATTCACGTTAAGGTCAGGGGCACCGTTCCTCCAAACCACACCCCTCCATGTCTGGTCATCTGTTCCAACATGTGCATTGAAATCACCCATTAGCAGGACTGATTCCATGTCTGCCACCCTGTCAGAAGCAGCATCCACTTCCTCTAGGAAGGCAGAGTATTCTGACTCCAGATTAGGTGGAAAGGCTTGCACCACAGCCAAATCATGGTTTTTCATCCGAAGCCTTAACACATATACATGTTCCTCCAATGGGATCCACTCAGCAACACAGTCTGACGGCTAGGGGCTTGTGAGTATCCCCACACCTGCCTGAGCAGACATTGTCGGGCTCACACCAGAGTAGAGCTTCCACCCCTTATCCAGGTCGACAGTTCCAGAGCCTCTCCTCTTGGTCGAAGAAGGCCAGACTAAGTCTAGCTGGTAGCGCTTGGCTTCCTCGACCAATTCCAACTCCTTCCCTGTTAGAGAGAAGATGTTCCAGTTGCCTAAAGCCATAGTCTGGTGCCGTTGTCATTTCTGTCCTTTTGTAGAACCATTTCTTTGCGCTGCCCCTAAACACCTCCCCAAACAGGTAGCAGGCCCATTGATGGAGTTTCCTCTAGCAGAGTGTTGAGGAGTGGTGCCTAAGGGAGACTGTAAGATATTTTTCGAATGGGTCCCTCTGCCTAAAACCCGAACGTGTCCCTTGGTAAACCCATGCGATGGACAATGTGGTATGAACATTTTTTGATGGCCTGATCATGTTACAGTGTTTGATAATGTCCTGTTAGCACAAGATGAAATGACACAGCAAAATAGGAAAGCTTCCCCTCGAATACTCTAATAGCATTCGGGGGAAGGAGCAAGAAGAGAAGAAAGGAAGAAGCAAGGGAGGAAGAGGAGGGACCAGTCTACAGATAATATAACATATGTATATAACATGAAGGAAGGCATGGTCCAGCATCGGGTACCGCAGGTTTGCCATGCCCATACTCACTAAAGTGAGCCCCTGAGGCAATGTTAATAATAATAATAATAATAATATAATAAAAAGCTAGACTGGTTAATTTAGTGGTTAACATATCTGCTCTCTAACAGGCTGCTGGTTTGAATTCTGCCACAGGCATGGATTGCAGTTATTTTCAGTGCAGATGAATTTCATTGCCTGGTGTGAGATCACCACCCTGTTTACTAAAGGCATGTTTGGCCTTTAGAGCAGGATTTCTTGAATATGTAAAAAATAAATAAAAAACACAAAAATACATTAAAAAAAATAAAATCCATAGCTCACCCACAGTACTTAATGCACTATATGTTTATTAAAAAAAAAGTCACATAAAAAGCTATATTAAGGTTAAATCAGCTTTCTCTCTCTCAGAATGGATGAAGGTACTAGAGTACGGTCTCATGTAGGATCAGGAGTAAACATTATCTCCACTTTTATTCCTCTATATATAGATCACATTATGAAGAAAAGTAGCATCAAACTTGATATCAAAATTGGAAATATTTGATTAGGCTGTTTACTTTATTCAGATGATATTATACTACAAAATACATTCAGTACATATATACCTGAGATTTTTTTTAACTAACTGAATAACTGCTATAACAAGTTAGGTAAAAAAATCAGCAGTAAAAAGATGAAAACTAGCAGAAACCCTGAGAGAAACGATAACTGCATTTTCAAGATATAATCTACGTAAAAATACTTAAATACTAAATTATGTAAAAATACTACGTAAAAACTACACAAATAAATAAAGTTTTTGACTGTGTTGCATGTGAAACTGTGGGAAATAATGAATATAATGGGTTTTCCTCAACACATTATCAGGTTGATAGCTAATTTGTACAGTGAGCAAGATGTTTGATACATATTGGATACAGTAATAAAGGTACACAAGAACAGAGGACTTCAGCTCAATCCTAGAAAGACAAAGATAATGGTTCTCAAAGGAAATGCAGACATGGAAGCTCCTGATAAACAAGTGGAGAAAGAATTGAAGAAGTCAGCAAGTTCAAGTACCTGAGATCCATTATTAATGTTTAGAATTACTGTTCAGAAGACGATTAGGAAAGGCTAAAACAAAGTCAGAAACTTGTCCAAAATCTAGAAGGATGGATTCTGATAGGAAAAAGATTGCTGCTTTTGAGATGTGGTGTTATAGAAGGCTATTAAGGATATCATGTACTAAAAGGTGGACAAACAAACAGATAGGTGCTAGTAAGGATAGGCAGAACCTTAAGGCTCCTTAAGAATACTGAGAGAAGAAAGTTGAAATGCTATGGACACATTGAAAAGATGAAAGGAACACTTCTCAATACAGTAATAGAATGTAAAGTTCATGGAAAAAGAAGAAGGGGTAGACTGTCAATTTATTTATTTATGCATATGGCTTTGTGAAACTGACAAGTGAAATGTACAATCACAATCTCCAGAAACAAATGATAAAAATCTTAACATGTAAAAGTTCACTACATAAAAGGCACAAACTGCATTCCAAGTCTTCCTTTTTTAAAAAAAGCAAAAGTAATGTGTTATAATCAAGGCAGGGAAAATTATCATCCTACTGCACCAAATATGACAAGACTGCATGTTCTCTCAACGCATCACAACACAAATGTAGCTGTATCCAAGGTTTTATTAGAGAGCAGTTGTGACTTTTGTGAAATCTTGATCCATTAGAGAAAACCCATTTCATTTGCATCATCATCTTCTAGCACGAGGAAGAGTTCTGCTGAGAGTTTGATGAGGACTATGAGAGCAGCTATGAGAATAACATCTTCGTGGTGAACAGGACCTTGAATCTTCTATTTCCTCCATAACCACCGCCACCACCATACCAACTACAGGTCAATGTCCAGACTGGAAAGCTAATCCAAGGCCTCATCCGTCACCTAGTGGATGTCGTGTAGGCCACCACCATGAAATTGGCGCCTTGGGCAATCGTTCACAATATGAATAATCGTCTGAGCCACAGGAGTACAATCACAATAAGGGTGGTCGCACAGCCCCCATTTATGTAGTAGGTAGCCACATCTGCCCTGGTTAGTTCTGATCCTGTTGAATGATGACCAAATCTTCCTAGGAAGAGCAAAACCAGCTGCAGAGCACAAGGATCTTCTACCAGGAAGCCATTTGTTGGGAGATTGTTTAACCAGAAATTTCTCCACATGTCAGATGTTGATGGCAGGGTAGCTGAAGAGAGTTCGTCCATGGCCCAGAGAGGCTTTCTAGATTTTAGGCGAAGACCAGGTGAATTTATAAGAGTCTGGTGCAAGGGCAGGAGTGGATTGCTCATTGC
Organism: Typopeltis vanoorti; assembly: GCF_054136105.1. Classification (NCBI taxonomy): domain Eukaryota; kingdom Metazoa; phylum Arthropoda; class Arachnida; order Uropygi; family Thelyphonidae; genus Typopeltis; species Typopeltis vanoorti. Next base: position 71,543,036 of record NC_143555.1, read on the forward strand.
TTTATTAAATTCTTTAAATGAGGCTTGTCTTCTCCGTATGTTTGGTGGAACAATGTTAGATAGGACAGGCAACCAGAAGAGAGCAGGGTGCTTCTCACTGTCCCACTAATTGTGCGCATGGTAGAGTTTAGTTGAGTGTCTATAATGTTAGTGTGAGCACTTCTTTCCCAGACAGGGGCACAATATTCTGCTGCAGAGAATGCGAGAGATAGTGCAGACGACCTTAGGACTTCTGCACCACAACCCCAGGTTGTTCCAGTGAGCCTTGAAATGATATTGTTTCTTGTTTTAATTTTGTTGGACAGGTTGGTGATGTGTCTTTTATAGGTTAGGCTTCTGTCCAGGATCACTCCAAGATATTTCGGGTGGGGGCTCGTGCTCTACCATTTTTCCACAGAAAGAAAGGTTGAAGTGTCGATTCGCCTCTGCATTGTTCAGGTGAAATACTGTGGACACAGTTGGCTTCAAGTACCACTGTTTGAAGTACTCTTCCAAGATGTTCAGGTCTGTGTTCAAGGTTGATTCCAGGTTGACAAAGGAGGTAGATTGATGTAGGATCACTAGGTCATCAGCGTACATATACTTGCTTGAACTGGTGTGTGGTAAGTCATACACGTAGATGTTAAACAGTAAAGGGGATAACACAGAGCCCTGAGGGAGACCGTTGTGAAGGAATCTGTGTCTGCTCTTTTTTCCGCCAATATGGACCCGGATCTTTCTGTTGGAGAGAATGAATTCAAAAAGCTGGAAAGTTTTTTTGCACCTTATAATATTTCCTAGCTTTAGGAGGAGGTCCCTGATCCAGACTGTGTCATAAGCTGATGTTAAGTCAATGAAAGTGGCTCCAGATTTAAATTTCTTCTGGAAGCCTGCTTCAATCTGTGTTGTCAGGGCCAGGACCTGGTCACAGCAGCTTCTTCCTGGTCTGAATGAGATGGATGAATGGATGGTGTGTGTGTGGAGTGACTGATCGTTGAAGCCTCCAAAAAAGTATACAACAGGACCACTTGGCAAGGACTGGTGTGGCACATCGCCAAGCATCTGAGTGACCATACAACTTCTGATAATGTCCAATGAATGGATGGGGAAATCAGCCAAAACACTAAATTAGTATAAAAGTGGACCAAACAGAATCTGAGATTAACTCAGAAAATGTGTGAGAGAAGCTAATCTAAGGTGGTAACAGAAATGGAGAGAAAAGATTAGCAAAACAAGTATATGATACTAGAATGACAGGGAGGGAAATCACTTGAGGACCACCTGGATCTATGTGGATTGATGAAGTTAGTAGCGCTTTAGAAAACCATGTTAGATGTGACCATATTGAAGACTTGACAAATAACAGATTAATTTGGAAGAGAATTGTTGATAGGAAGCTAGAAATAATAATCCTAACCTAAACTGAATTATATAGAGTATTATATGGGGTATCATATGGAGCAACATGGCCTTAATCGTGTATGTTATATATTACACAGCTTTCCTGAACACCCCATGAGACAGATGTCAGTAATTGATTATGATGTAGTTTCTGACAAGGAAGTCAGCAGGAAAGAATATAACATATAAATAACATAGAAAAGTAGCAAGAATATAGAAGCTAAATATCACAGAGGTGGCAGATTATTTTGGGGTCTAATGAAAATGCTTAAGAAATGAAAGAGTAATCATTATAGATAGAATCAGTGAAAATAAAGATGATATTAAAAACTGAAAGAAATCAAGAGCAATACAATCAGCAGTACGTAGGCATTGAGGTAGAAAAAGCCACCAGAAAGCTGAATCTGGAGTAGATGATATTCAACCAGAAATCCTCAAATAGGATGATTCAGAAGACCACACCAGATCAATTTCGAATTCACTTTTGAGTGTTCTAAGCAAGATTTATGCAAGTATAAATGAGAAAAGGCTAAGAAAAAATTAAGGAGAGATAGATGTATACAAGAAGATGATCTGATATAAAATAAAGTGTAAAGCAAGTGTACATATGATCTCTACACCCCTGATCATCATCTATGGAGATCAAATTATGAAAAAAGTGACATTACACCTATACTTATCATCTGCTATACCCAGATGATGGGTATAGCAGATGATGCTATACCCATAAATAAATCTAGCATATACTTTCACGACTCTTTAATTAAACCAAATAACTGCTGTAACAAATTTGGTATAAAAACAACCAGCAATAAGAAAATATAATATATACATATGTATGCGTACGTGTGTGTGTGTGGTGTGTGTGTAAAAATAGGCACAGAACTTACACAACAACACCATTTTAGTTATTTAGACAACATTTTCAGCAAAAGAAAGCAAATTAAATAAGGATACAGATAATAGGATGAGCAAAACTACTATGGTAGAGTCACCCGAATAAATTTAAATGGAATACAAGAGAAATTAGCCAAAGCACTAAACTAGAAGTATACAAGGCAGACTGGGACACCATAGCCAGAACTGTTGAAATCACCAGATTATCAAAGATTATGACCTGATGAGTATAAAAAGTGGTTAGAAACAAAATATCCACTCCATTAAGAGTAACTATATAAAAATGTGTCAGACAGAGTGTATACTTTTAAACAGCATAGTTCAATCACACACATGGAAATAGAAATGAAAAACAGAAACAAAGCTCTAGGAATACTGGGAAGAAAGGAAAAGATATTTCACTAAGATGTGTCTTGATTTATACTCTTTTTCACAGACGACAAAGCTAGTGGTAATGAACAACTTCACAAGAAACTGGCTTATTGTATCTCATGTCCACTGCAAACTAAAAGAGGCAAAACAATAGTGTCAAAAATATTTGCATGGCACGATTAGTGCCCAGTGATATTTCTGACAAAATAACAAAATGTTACCATGCATTTAAGCTAAATTTATTTCTACTATGATGACTCCACTCTACACTGAAGACTGATTTGTGATTTAATACTTCGATTGTAGCTCAGTGGATGTGGCGTTTGCACACCACCGCGCTTAGCCGCACGAAGGAAGACTTGGTTTCGAGTCTAGTCGGCAACTAGAGGAAATTTTTCTAAGCCTTTTTTAGACCGTTCCCGAGTTAGTCGATCTCAGGCATGGGCAAGCGGGTTTTTCCTCCCGGAAACTCGGGTTTTTCGTCCTGTGAACTCAAGAAAATCGACTGTAGAACCCACATTATTTCAGACATTAAATATATTGTGTTAGGGTTAGGGACCACGAGATGGCGGCACATTTGAGCCATCTCTCTTCACTGTGTACCGCTTAATTAGTGATAGCCTTGGGCTATCTATCTCTGATTGGTACCAGTGGAGATTGAACTGCCCACTCAGTCTCCAAAAAGTTAGATAGGGCTAAATGGCCTCGCCTACTCCCGTATACGGAAATAAAAAGGCGTTAGCTGATTTTTTTTTACTTCGATTCTATAGTGAAAACTATGGCTATTTTCAAAATAAAATGCTTATCCATTGTTTGGATAGGCATAAGTTTGGAGGAATACAGTTATCATAAAGGACAATAAATTCCTAAATTTCAACTTAATTAAGGACAACCTATTATATGTATCAGACTGTATAGAACATTGCAACAGCAAAAAAAGTTCAAATCAGAAAAAACCTATGGACATTATAATAACTGTAGGAGTTACTTCAATTTACACCAAACAGTAAGAGCATCCATATTTTAAGAAAAGCAATTCATTTTTTGGGGGAAAAATAATTATTAACAGAAATTTATTGCTTACCTTATAAAACACACATGAACCAAGTATTGAATATAGCCTTCTAATACCATAATATGCCTCTGACTGAAAAAAAAAAAAAAAAAACATCTAATGAGCACCAAATTAAGACTATTACATCAAAACTGAATAATAAAAAAAAAGTACCGTATTTTTCACCTTATAAGATGTGCTTTTTTGTACCTAAAATTTATATGAAAATTAGGATGCATCCTATAACCTGAATGCATTCTTATACACCAATGTGTTTTTGATGTATGTGGCAGTTATGGTGTATCATCGCTTATCGGTAATGCGTGATCAGTTTGAATAGTTGTGCAATTGTTAGCAGTCATACATTTAAGTAATAATCAATACATTATTATATTTACTTTTTTTTATAACTCATGGATTCCCAAAGCACACACATAGAGCAGCACTTTGGGCCTCTACCTACAGAAAAAAATGGTACAAACTTGGAGGAATCAAGAGCAGCAATTAATAGAAGTAAATTCTAAAAAACACAATCTCTGCAGAAAACAGGTAAAATGACCAGAAATTGAAAATGAATTAAAAACTTGGATAATGGATCAAAGAAGCTTAGGCTGCAGCATATCTACAAAAATGATTATTCGACAAGCAAAATTATTGGCAACAGAAAGAAATATCATTGCTTTTACAGGGTCACTATCGTGGTGTTTTAAACTTATGAGGGGAAATGATTTTGATTTATGCATGCCTGCAAAAACAAAATTATTATGGAAAATATACAGATAATACATTATTTAAATTAAGGAGATATTAAATCCCGTATTATTTCAAAGCCGAATAAGACACTCAAAGATCGGAATCAAAGAGTTTCATGCTGAATATAGTAAACTATAAAAGTTTCGGTGGATTGTAGCACAAGCTAAAGCATATAGTTCAACACTAGGGCAACTCGTTGCAAAGGTAGGTAAAGTTCTGATCACTATTCTTAGTATTACCCATAATGTAAAACACATCTCCTAGGAGATGTATGATGTTATACATTATGGTGGAAGGTCACTACGCAGACCGGTTTCAACCTTTATCTCATCAGTGAGTAGGTAGACCAGGTAATACTGACATTATAGCCAAAACAACTTATGTACTTTGCCACACGAGTTGTCAAAAAGGTGCATCCATAAATTATATTTATGGGTGCACCTTTTATTTAAGTTGTATATACCTATACAACTTAAATAAAAGAGCATAGGCTTCACTTCGGCGATGCAACATTATTTAAATTAAGGGGGATATTAAATCCCACATTATTTCAAAGCCGAATAAGAAACTCAAAGATCAAAATCAAAGAGTTTCATGCTGAATATAGTAAACTATAAAAGTTTCGGCAGATTGCAGCGTAAGCTAAAGCACGTAGTTCAACACTAGGGCAATTCGTTGCAAAGATGGGTAAAGTTCTGATCACTATTCTTAGTATTACCCATAATGTAAAACATATTTCCTAGGAGATGTTTGATGTTATACATTATGGTGGAAGGTCACTTCCCAGACCAGTTTCAACCTTTATTGAGGTCTCATCAGTAAGTAGGTAGACCACATAATACTGAGGTTATAGCGAAGAGAACTTCATACTTTACTATACGAGTTGTCAAAAAGGTGCACCCGTAAATTACTTAAATAAAGAGCCAACAGGCTTCACATTGGCAATGTAACATTATTTAAATTAAGGGGATATTAAATCCCACATTATTTCAAAGCCGAATAAGAAACTCAAAGATTCGAAGACTTAAAACTCTTTTTGCAAGACCTCCTAGATTTTATGGCCTTCCAAAAATCCATAAGATTGACTTTCCTCTTCGTCCAATAGTAGATTGTATTAATTCTCCTACTTACCATATAGCCAAATATCTAGCTAAATTATTGAAATCTTACACTGGCAACTCTAATTCTTTTTTAAAAAACTCCTCAGATTTCTTAGAAAAATTAAAAAATGTCTCATTACAACCTACAGATCTTATGGTTAGCTTTGATATAGAATCTTTATATACCAATGTACCTCTCAAGGAAACTTTAAAATTACTTACTGACATCTTTCCTCAAGACATTATAAAACTATTCGATTTTGTAATACATTCTGGATATTTCGTATGTCAAAATAAGTTTTACAGCCAAGTAGAAGGAACGGCCATGGGAAGTCCTCTTTCTCTTGCTTTAGCCAACTTTTATTTAGAACATTTAGGAAAAGTCCTCTTCTCATCTATTTTCCCTCAACCATCCTTTTGGGTAAGATATATAGATGACATCTTTACTATTTGGCCTCACAGCAAAAACTCTTTACCTTCTTTTTTAAACAGTATTAATTCCTTGCATCATCGTATAAAGTTTACTATGGAAATAGAAGAAAACAACCAGTTATCTTTTTTAGACGTTCTCCTCATCCGGTCACCTTCAAATATTCTTACAACTACAGTATACAGGAAACCAACATTCACAGGTCGTTATATTCTTAAAGAATCAGCCCATCATCCTTGTCAAAAAACAGGAATTATAAAATGCCTCATCAGAAGAGCCAAAACTAATTGTTCTACTTTTGATTATCTACAGAAAGAACTTTCTACCATCCAACAACACATGAAACTCAATGGCTTTTCTAAAAAAAGTACTCAACATCTTCTCAATTCTTATAATCCTCCAAAAAAGAGTTTCAATACGTCTCCGGTATTTCAGAACCTATCGCAAGAATTTTAAAGAAATATGATTTAACAACTACGTATTCACCTATCAACAAATTTTCTTCTCATTTTCCTTCTCCTAAAGACAAACACTCAACTTTATCTCTTCCTGGAGTTTATCAAATTCCTTGCAACTGTGATCTTTCCTATTTTGGACAGACTGGACATTCTCTTGAAAAAAGAATCCAAGAACATCAATCCTCCATTCTTCACAACAAACCTGAAAAGTCTGGATTGGCTCGACACGGGATTGAAACTGACCACAGCATCTTTTGGTTCAGGACTTGCCTCTTACATAGACCCTGTTATAGGTTCGAATGTTTGTTCAGGGAAAGCGTGGAGGCCTTACTCCATCGTCCCAACCTGAATCATAATGACTGTATATCTATATCAAAAATCTGGGAAAGTCTAATCAAGATTACTCATTAATTTTTTTTTTTTTCAATCATGTCTCTATTTCAAAATGTTCCATTTTATACTTAATACTTAGTGATATAACATCACGCAGCGTGTTCTATTTTTAACGATATATTGTTAGTATTCTAGCTTGTATTTTTTAAAACTGTTCTTGTAATACCACTGAAGATGGTCTGCTATTTCCAGACCAAAATATTTGGTTAATTAAATATCTTTCTTGTGTTTACGTGCATTTATCATTCAGTCTTATGTCACAAGTATCCTTAAAAGAACATTAATATTTATTTCTCTGTCACTTCAATCTAGTTCACTCACTCAAAGCATATTTTAATACTACACTGAATAATTTGAGTGAAATAGTATCTCCTTGATGTACTCCTTTATTTATTTGGAGTGGGCTACTGTGTTCATTTATAATGATAATATCGGTTGCTTTTTCATATATTTTGTTTATTAGCTGTCTCTATAATTTTGGTTTACTCTATGTTTCTTCATTGCCATTAGGAATGCTTGGTTTTGCAAGTGAATTGAAGGCTTTTTTTTTTTCAATAATCTATAAAACCTAAGTACAATGATAAGTTGTATTCCCTGCATTTTTCTCTTAGCTGATTCAATGTCTGCGTATGGTCGACTGTGCTAAACCCTTTCTGAATCTAGGTTGTTCATTACACTGAGCTTTATCCAATAATCTTGAGATTCTGTTTGTTATTATTTTTATAAATACAGTAGGACCTCCGTATCCGCAGTCAACCCCATTCCGAGGATATTAACATACGAAAAGTCAACTTACGAAACCTTCATAGTTTCTACATTCGACTTTGAAATAATGTTGGATCTAATATCCACTTTGTTTATGTAATTTTACATCGCCGAAATGAAGCCGTATGGCTCTTTCTTTTAGTAATAGACAGTTCGGCTGATCGCAGAGATTGTCCAACACCAGGGCAACTCGTTGCAAAGGTGGAGAAAGCTACACACACACACACACGAGGTTGCTAAGATTCCATTCACATTCAGATAACTTTATTACAGTATGTTGTTAAAATTGTTCTGAAATATTATTAGTTATTGTTGTTAATCTCTTACTGTGCATAATTTATAAATTAAACTTTGTCATAGGTATTTATGTATAGGAAAAAGCATAGTATATATAGAGTTCACTACTATCTGCGGAAGACGATGGAACCAAACCCCGCAGATACAGGGGCCTACCTGTAATTTATATACTTCTGACAGTAAGTTCATGGTCTGTAATTTTCTATCATTTTCTTATTACCCTTTTTGAACAAGAGTATCACGATAGCATTGTTCAGCTGTTTGATATATCTTTCTGTTTTAGGCATTTATTAAATAAATTTTTTAGTTCGTCTGTTAATATTTGCTGCTTTCATCCTTTCTATCATAATAGAATCTTCTAGAGTTTATTATTTTTCATATCTTTCATTACTTGTTCAAGTTCAAATTTTGTATTTCAGGAATAATTTCTTCGTGTTCTTCTGGCTTCCATATAATAGTGTTTTCAACAGTGCTTGTGGTATTATACAATTCTGAAAAATATTGTCTAGCCCTTTCTAGTATGCTTTTTTATCTTTGATATCTTGCCATTTTCATATTATAATATTTCTTTTTTTTCCCTAGTGCTTTCATATTTTTATTGTTATCTATTGTTTCTTGTATCATTTTATCTTCTCTTTTCTTTTAATCTTCTTTAATATTTTTTTGATTGTTTTATTTATTTCTGTAAGTTCTTATTGTATTAATTTTTAGTTTTAAGAGATTTTTCAATACATGGAAAGTAGGGAGAAACAAGGAGTAACACTTGGAAGTTTTTCTAAGAGTGAGGCCAGTAAGGGTGTGCAAACTTGGTTCTTTACGTGGAGAATGGTGAATGGTAAAATATATAACCAGCTAACACCTTTTATTCTCTTATATCGAGTAGGCGAGGCATCTTAACCCTATCTAGCTTTTGGAGACTGGCCAGTTCAATCTCCACTGGTAGCCAATCACACGACAGCTGGCCCATGACTACCACTAATTATAAGGGCAACTGATGAAGAGACTGGCGAACAAGTGCTGCCATCTCTTGGTACCTAATCCTAACAGGATGTTTACTGTCTGAAATAATGTAGGGTCTATGGTCGATTTTCTTGAGTTTATGGAACGAAAAACCTAAATTTCTGGGAGAAAAAAACTTACTTGCCCATGCCAGAAATCAACTAGCTCAGGAAGTAGTGGAAACAAGGCTTAGAAAAAGTTTCTTCAGTTGGACTAGACTTCAACTTAAGTCTATCTTCAGGCAACCTAGCACAGAGGATGAAAGCGCTGCCTCCACTGAGATACACAGGCCTCGCACTTCTTTCTTAACTACATTAATTCTCAACATCCATTGATATCTCTCATTCTGCCCCTACACAAAATTAAAAATTCATCCACAGTATCCTATATGACCCTCTTTCAGAAGACTATAAGTGTCTATCATATCACCTCTCTTTCTCCTGTCTGCTAGTGTTTACAATCTAAACAGTCTCAATTTGCCCTCATAATCTAAATTCCATGGTCCCATATTATCTTTATCATTTTCTTTCAGTCTCTCCACTGAATCTGCAACATCCTGCAAACCAGACCTGATCTACGCACAAGTCTAGGTGAGTTCATATCATAACACTGCAGTAAGGCAAAATGACTTCTTCATCTTTACATGTCAATGTTTGTTTCAGAATTGCAATAATCCTTTGAGATGCATTTGCAGTCTTAGCTATATGGTCCCTGATCCTTATCTTCCTACCTGTTAAAACTTCAAATTCTGTAGCCTAATTGCACCATTTTTTTGATATGTATGTTTTTAATAGATTAAATGACTATAAGCTGAGAGGCAAACATAGAAACAATATTTTAAATAAATAAACTGCACAACTAGTTTCATCTTCTTAGAAGACTTCTTTGGGTACCTAACAAGAGGGGACTACCAATAAACAATGTGAAAGAAAAAAAACTATGCATTAAAGTGTTAACGTATTAACATTTCAAGCTGTTCTGTATATCTTTTCATCGTTGGGTGTGCACATGCATTCAAAGGTCTTGTGAACGCCAAAGTTGGAGAGCAGTACAATGACAGTCTGAGAGATTATTACAATAATCTCACGAGACCTTGAATGTAAACAAACGTAAAGATGCAGTATGAAATCATAATTGCACAAAATTAATTATTTTTAAAAAATTTAATGATTCATTCATTAGTGTATAGGCTAGGCTACCGTGAAGCAATCATATCGGTTACACTAGACTACCATAAAGCAATCATATCGCTGCTGCTTCATTATCAAAGCATGAATCGTTATACCTGTAAATAATTATGAATTTCTTTTTCAAATTATCTTTTCATTTTTGATGTCTAGTATTAGTAATACATATAACATCTACAATGTTTTGTCATATAAGACAATATTGTAGGTACTCAGAGACAGACAGACAATTCATCTTATAAACAGACAACATAAACTTACGTTATTATTATTATTATTATTATTTCGGGCGACTCCAGGAGTCCTTAGACTCATCAAGGGAGGCCCTAAACATCATGTCCACACAACTATGCGATTACATTCTCACAGTATCTATCATACCTTGTCTTGAACTCGTTCACCGTCATAGCACCCACAACAGACTCTGGCAGCTTATTCCACTCATTTACTTTACTTTAAAAGTAAAGAACCCAGCTCTAACACCCCTGCTAACCACACTCTTGCCCAGCTTCCATAGGTGTCCCCTAGTTCTCCCACCACCAGTCCTGATCTCAAAAATATCCTCTGAATTAATCCTATAGAATCCCTTTAGCAATTTGAATGTCTCAATCATATCTCCCCTCCTCCGCCTATCAACTAGTTTCTGCAACCCATAAATCTTCAACCTGTTCTCATATGGTTCATTCCATAGACCTGTTATCATCTTAGTCACTTGCCTCTGGATCCTCTCCGCCTCCTCCCCATCAAGAAGGAACCGAGGTGACCAAATCTGGGCACAGTAGTCGAGATGAGGTCTTATCAAGGCTCGGTACAGAGGTACAATAACTTGCTTGTCTCTGCTCGTCAAGGTATTTTTCAACAACCAAGTGAGTTGATGAGCTGATTTAGCTACTTTTGCAATATGCCCCCCTAAACTTCATCTCCCTATCCACCAACACTCCCAAGTCCCTGGCCCCATCAATCTCTTGGAGTACAGTTCCACCAATGTGGTATACTGCTGCTAATCTTTTCACCGCAAAATGCATAACCTTACATCCTTTCTTTTAGGCTTGCAAGGTGATCCGAATGCATTTTTGGAAATTATGGAGACAACTACCGTGTTTGAATAAAAACTTTAGTTTACTATTACTAAAATTTTACAATTCGATGTTTCGACCTTTATGTCAAGGTCATCTTCTGGAGCGTACAAATATACACAGGAAACAAGCTATACTACAATCATACTGGTTCGTTAAAGACACTGACTAACCACTACCACAATTGTTGGCCTGACCTCTGGTGAAAAAAAAAAAAAAAAAATTATACATCAATGCTAAAGTCCTATTATTTGTGTTGTCTACTATATACATATATTAACATTATATTAACATCATTCCAGCCAGTTGGAGTGGGATGGTTTCTAATAATAGCAGATTGGCTAGAGTCCTGACTTGTGTTGAATCTTTCAAATTAGGTTGGCTGAATGTGTGCCATCCAGATCCTTGGAATTTTCATACCTTCTTTATTGTTGATATTTGGGTGGTTTATCAGGATTTCGCAGGATTCTTTAAATTTTCTTTCGTACCATGTTTTTGTGCGGTGTAAGGAGCAGGTGCTTTTCCAGTTGATTTGGTGTAAGGTGTTGAGTGCGTGGTCTGAGAGGCCTGCTTCGCCATAATGGTTATATTTAATGTGTCTAATGTGTTCTTTTTTGCGTATAGGGATTGTGCGTCCTGTTTCACCAATGTACGGTAAGTTACAGGTGCAGCGGATGCAATAGACTCCAAGATGTGCTAATGGGAGGAGAGGGTCCTTAGAGGAGCTGAATATGGTTTTAAGTTTAGTGGGTGGTTTAAAGGTGGCATTAAGGTTATAATGTTGTAGGATTCTGTTGACTTTTTCTGATAACCCTTTAATGTATGGGATGGCTTTGGTTTTACTGTAGTCTAGATTCGTTTTTGTTGTGGTTTTATAGAGTATTTTATTGACAGTATTTTTGTTATAGCCATTGTTTAAGAATGTGTCACTAATGATTTTTAGTTCTTGTTTCAGGGCCTGCTGGTTAGAGCAAATAGTTGTGGCTCTGTTTTTAAGGGTGTTTATGACTCCATATTTTTGTGCTGGGTGGTGATATGAATTCGCATGTATGTATTGGCCTGTGTGTGTCGGTTTTCGGTAGACCGTGAAGGATAGATTGCCTGAAGGAAGACGTGTAACTAGTGTGTCTAGGAGCAGGAGCGAATTTTGGTTTTCGATGGTAAATTGTATGCGTTCGTGTTGTTTGTTTAGGTGGCTGAGGAATGTGTTTAGCGTTTGTCGACTGTGCGGCCAGATCGCGAACACGTCGTCAACGTATCTGAGCCAGATTGTCGGTCGAAGGACCACAGTGGCACTGCCTTTACGAAAGCTGATAAAGGCAGTGCCACTGTGGTCCTTGACAGGTCAACATACATACTGCAAATGAACCAACTAGTAGCTGATAACAACACATATAAAATGGTAAATTATAACCCAACAAAGAGGATAAAGGACAAAACAGAAAGACTATTAAAGTCCGTCACTTCTTGGCCACCAGACACAGTTAAAAAACTCAAACCCCACTACACGCCCCCCCCCCCGCCCCCCAGAATATATGGGGTTCCGAAAATACACAAACAAAATGTGCCCCTTCGACCAATAGTGGAAGGAATAGACAGTCCCAATTACCACCTAGCCAAGAAATTAGCGGCAACACTCAAGGAGTTGGTAGGTCATTCCCCCTCCTACGTAAAAAACACACAACACTTTATAAACAAAATCAAAAACATAACACTCAACAAAGACGACGTATTAGTCAGTTTTGACGTTTCTGCCCTTTTCACTAATGTCCCCATCAATGACACAATTCTCCTACTACAGAACAAATTTCCACCCGACATTACGGCCCTCTTTGCCCACGTACTAAAGTCCGGTTACTTCGTGTGGCAAAACAAATTCCACCTACAAAAGGAAGGTACGGACATGGGCTCACCATTATCCCCCCCAATCGCGAACTTCTACATGGAAATTTTTTGAGCAAAGGGCTCTTGATTCCGCCACGCTTCGACCGACAATCTGGCTCAGATACGTTGACGACATGTTCGCGATCTGGCCGCACGGTCGACAAACGCTAAACACATTCCTCAGCCACCTAAACAAACAACACGAACGCATACAATTTACCATCGAAAACCAAAATTCGCTCCCGCTCCTAGACACACTAGTTACACGTCTTCCTTCAGGCAATCTATCCTTCACGGTCTACCGAAAACCGACACACACAGGCCAATACATACATGCGAATTCATATCACCACCCAGCACAAAAATATGGAGTCATAAACACCCTTAAAAACAGAGCCACAACTATTTGCTCTAACCAGCAGGCCCTGAAACAAGAACTAAAAATCATTAGTGACACATTCTTAAACAATGGCTATAACAAAAATACTGTCAATAAAATACTCTATAAAACCACAACAAAAACGAATCTAGACTACAGTAAAACCATAGCCATCCCATACATTAAAGGGTTATCAGAAAAAGTCAACAGAATCCTACAACATTATAACCTTAATGCCACCTTTAAACCACCCACTAAACTTAAAACCATATTCAGCTCCTCTAAGGACCCTCTCCTTTCATTAGCACATCCTGGAGTCTATTGCATCCGCTGCACCTGTAACTTACCGTACATTGGTGAAACAGGACACACAATCCCTATACGCAAAAAAGAACACATTAGACACATTAAATATAACCATTATGGCGAAGCAGGCCTCTCAGACCACGCACTCAACACCTTACACCAAATCAACTGGAAAAGCACCTGCTCCTTACACCGCACAAAAACATGGTACGAAAGAAAATTTAAAGAATCCTGCGAAATCCTGATAAACCACCCAAATATCAACAATAAAGAAGGTATGAAAATTCCAAGGATCTGGATGGCACACATTCAGCCAACCTAATTTGAAAGATTCAACACAAGTCAGGACTCTAGCCAATCTGCTATTATTAGAAACCATCCCACTCCAACTGGCTGGAATGATGTTAATATAATGTTAATATATGTATATAGTAGACAACACAAATAATAGGACTTTAGCATTGATGTATAATTTTTTTTTTTTTTTTTTTTTTTTTTTTTCACCAGAGGTCAGGCCAACAATTGTGGTAGTGGTTAGTCAGTGTCTTTAACAAACCAGTATGATTGTAGTATAGCTTGTTTCCTGTGTATATTTGTACGCTCCAGAAGATGACCTTGACATAAAGGTCGAAACGTCGAATTGTAAAATTTTAGTAATAGTAAACTAAAGTTTTTATTCAAACACGGTAGTTGTCTCCATAATTTCCAAAAATGCATAACCTTACATTTTGTCACATTAAATTGACATCCATTCTCCTTAGCCCAGAACTCCAATCTATCTAAGTCATCCTGCAAGACTTTGACATCTTCTGCATTCACTATTGCCCTACCCAACTTTGCATCATCAGCGAACAAATGAATTGTTCCACTTAGATCCTTCCCTATATCGTTAATGAACAGATTAAACAGCAGCAAATAACATTAAATTCATAATGTTATCGATAAATACAGTACAGCACTGTAAATGTATTTTCTCTTCCTTATAATTTTCTTTTCTCTGGCTTACTTTATTGTAAGAATACAATATATAATACATATAATGTACAAAATATGTGTTAATCGACTGTTTATGTTATCAGTAAGGCTAATGGTCAATAGTAGGCTATTAGTAGTCAAGTTTTTGGGGAGTCAAAAGTTATATGCAGATTTTCAACTGTGCAGGAGAGCCAGCACCTAACCTCTCCCCCACACACGGTTCAAGGGTATATATTGTATAACTGTATATTCTATATAACTCTTCCACTTTTCTCTAGAATTTATTTTCTTAGTTCATAATCATTATACCTAACATTACAATTTATACATAGATGCTCTTCTAAAAGAACATAGTATATATGTATTAGAATAGTATCATATATAAGGAGTATCAATGAAACAACTTTCTTGATCTTTTTAAACAGATATTAACAAAGACTAAATGTAAATGCTAATAAATAATACCATATCTCCAAAATCTGCAGATTCTAGCTCACTAAGTGTGCTGTCCACTTGAACCTAAAAATATAACCAAATTTCATAAATTCATAACACAAACAGAAGACTGAAAATATTTTTGATGTTTTATTGAATACAACAATGCCATAAAATTCTTACAATGGATTACAGTTGGTTAACTCTCACTATAAATGAATTTATAGTGAGAGTTAACCATTGAAATTGAAGCTCCATTGAAAATGAAGTGTCCTATAGTGTATTAGGAGAAGGTGTCCTAATACACTATAGGATAAGGCTTCATTCTAAAATTTTCAGCAGTTGGCTTCTTAGTAGTTCATAGTATAAGATCACTACAACAGAGTTTGCTATAGCACATTGACGACAGGTGATTTATCAAAATAAAATCAAACTATAATTACACAAATAGTTCTCTGTTTGAGTGATTTATTATTATTATTATCAGTCTTCTACCAGGAAACTTAAGTCTATCTCAATTGGTAAGAGCATGGACTTCATAACCCAAATAACTACTATGAAATGTGTCAGGCTGGTGTTATGTCTTTAGGAAAACTAGAGCATTCAAAAGAAAACTAGCCCACAGCACAGTCTGAGACCGCAACATTGTCTAGAGAGAGAAAATATCAGATGAATTATTATCATCAACATTAGAAATCTCCAGAGTCAGGACTCATCAAGGAAAGCCACATATCACCCATACCAGCTGTTTGTAACCCATGACAACCTTCCCAATGTCATTAAAGTAAAGAGTGAATTTGATGTTTTAAGGATACTTCTGACATAAAGACTGAATAATATATGCACGTAAACACAAGAAAGATATTTAATTAACCAAATATTTCGGTCTGGAAAAGAGTGAATAACAATGGCTCGAGGACGGATCACCATGGTATATCACTGATTGCCTTAAATCTTTCTGACTCACGCTAACATACACCACTTTCTGCTATCTGTCCAATGGCCATCCTCTTATCTACGTTAATAGTTTATAATTAGCCACATATCACCCATACCAGCTGTTTGTAACCCATGACAACCTTCCCAATGTCATTAAAGTAAAGAGCGAATAACAATGAATCGAGGACGGATCACCATGGTATATCACTGATTGCCTTATATCTTTCTGACTCATGCTAACATACACCACTTTCTGCTATCTGTCCAATGGCCACCCTCTTATCTACGCTAATAGTTTATAATCCAGTTCCATATCCTTCAACTTATGCAACAACTTTCCATGCTGTCTTAGCAAAATCCAAAAGAAGCATGTTGTATCCATTCCACTGGTCCAACTCAACCACAGAATTATTATAAAATGTGAGCAAGTTGCTCAAACAGAACCTTCCCTTAGTAAACCTATGCTGTTCTTTACAAAGTAGAGATTCTCTGTCAACCCATTTTTGTATACACGCCCTCACTTTTTTCATAATCTTCATCACCACTGCAGAGATACCAATAAGATGATTGTTCAACACATCAGACTTTGCACAATCCTCATACAATGGGATTATCATGCATTGTTTTCATTCCTGTTGAATCTAACCTGTTCTGAGACAAATTATACAGCCTAGTCAAAGGCTCAGCCAGTTCAGCTGAATACTTTTAGCATTCATGGTGATATCTTATCACCCCCCCCCTCCCCATAGCCAAATTTTTATTCAATTTGGGAAACAGCTGTAGTACCTCCTCCTCATACATGAGTTTCTTCATCCAGTGAAGAGGCAGCATTCAGTTCAATGTTGTATACAGCAGGTTGAATGGACACTCATTAGAAGAACAATCTCTTCGGCACCTGCAAACCATCAACATTCGGTAGACTTAATTTTTCACAATCATTATTTCTTTTACTTGCAGCATAATGATACAATTCTTTTAGGTTGTCTTTAGCTTAGAGAGCTAGTTTCATTTCATGTTCACACTTTTTGTACAATACTTGTAATTTTCATAACTTCATAGAGTTTCACAGCATTATCCTTATGCACATTGTATTCCTTCCACATCTTTTGTTAAAGAATCTCCTGCTCAATAAGATTATACATCTTTTTCCCTCCCGCCTATTTATTTTTTTGTACTCTAAGGACACATTCCAGTATTGTATCATTTAAATATTTTTTAAATGCTTTCCATTCGCTGCTGATATCCTTCCCATCTAGCAACTGATACCATGGCGGCAAACCTGGTATACACCTCAGATAGTCATAATTTTCAGTTCAATGAGTATGTAGAATAATAGAAGGTAATGATGGCAAACTGTGTAATTTTTATCCACTCCACATTTTTATATAGTCTTCATGGTTATGGCTCTTCCTGAAAGAAAAAAAAAATCTGCAAAGATTTTTTTATTCACTGTATCACTGGAAAAGGTATTTCATTTTGAATACGTATCTAATGTAAAGTACATATCTAAAATGAAAAGTTTGTTCCTGACTGTGTTTCAGTTGAATACATGATAAATGATCATTTATGTTTATCAATTATTATGCAAACTAACTGTGTACCAATGACAGATACATCTTAATGGGCAGAAACTTTTTACATATGAGAAATAGTTAAACAATCATTTTTATTTCGGTTGGTCAATTCAGGAGAGCTTTATATGCTTCTTTTGTGAAGAGATGCTCATATTCAAGTGAAAAGCAACGAAATAAGGACATATTATTCTATTTCACTTGTGTGGAAAATAATGCTGGTAATCTAAATTTTCCATGTCTGTGGCAGAGGATATAAGATGTTCAACCGCTTTTTTTTTTTTTTAATGATGATCTGATAGTCATCCATTAGTCCACAACAGTTAAGGTTGAATGAGCATTATTTTAATGTTAATTTTTTTTTCCTTTTTTTAAAATTAATTTATATATATATATATATATATATATATATATCAGTGATGGCCACAATGTGGCTTGCGAGCCGCATGCAACTCGCAAGCTCTTCAAGCGTCATGCAGCTCTTCACGATCTACTAGAAAAAATAAACAAAAAGAGAAGAGACAACAAAAAAAAAAAAATAAAGAGGAGAGGAGAGGGAGAGAAAAACAGGGTTAATAAAAATTACTGCAATAAAAAAGTTTAATTTAAAACATTAAATGAAGTTCACTTTGAACAATTAGAATAATTTTAAAGTCTAAACACAATAATTTTAGTTACTTGTTTACTAGTATAGGCCTTTCTTGTATCCATTTTCTTAGTAAGCTCCTTAAAATTAGGTGTGTAATCAATCAAAGCAGTTCTTACAAGCTTGCTACAACCTCACCATGCACACACTCACTTACTCCAGTACAATTGCATTGGTCAAAGGTTGTAGCTCTTCAAAAGTCTTAATGGAATTATTTTGGTCCAAAAGGACACATAGTTGACCACCCCTGATATATATGATTAAATAAATGTAATGACTAGAAGCCAAAAAATACCAAAATAGAAAAAAATGATTCATTTTTTGAGTGCACAACTACTTTCATTTTCTTAGAAAACTTCATTGGGTGCAAAACATGAAAAGAGAAATACAAAAATATGCATTACAAGAGTCAGCTATAAGTTAACTTGCAAATGTATTGCTGACATTTGAAGCAAATTCTTGATGCTATATTATTGTTGGGCACATTCACGCAGGGATGATCTCATGTATGCCAAAGTTGGATAGCTGAAAAGTGACAAGCAGATAGGTTATAGCTAAGGTTAGAATTAAGATGGACCAGATTGAGGACAATTTCTGTTGATTCCATAATTCTTCTCTCCAGTTCAAGCATCTAAAAATGTTTTCTGATTTGTTCCAGATCACTGAATAAACGATAGAATCTTCCTCGTTACAGTGAGCAGAATTAAGAATGTGATTATATAGCAAGACATAATCATGAAGATTGTAGATCAAGGTTTCCTAAACTTTTTTTTTGTGGCCCGGTTATTTCAATACTTCATCTTTGTGACCCACTAAAATTTTTATGGCCAATGCACCCATACACAGTCTGGTGCTACAGCTTTGATCTTCAGAAAAAGTTCAGTACATAATCAGTAAATACAAAAAAAAAAGCTCTCTCTTGATGCTTAACTCACCTGAACAAGCAGAGTGTGTACATGGCAGGTGAGTAAAACAAACGCAAGACCGCCAAATGATTTGGCTGGTGGAGCGGTTGCCACTGTGCAGCCTCGCCATTAGTGGCGAGGCTGCACAGTGGCAAAAGCTACTTTACTGCGAACAAAGAGACTGTGAAATGCCGATGTGTACGGAGCACATTTTTCATCTCTATTAATTAAATTATTCATTCATTAGTCCCAATTAAATGCTATTTACTTGTTTTTAGAGTTTCGTGAAAAAAAAGAAAACCCCAAAACGAAACACCTAGGTTTTCGAGAGTTTTTTTAGGCGACCCGGCATTTAGCTTCTGTGACCTGGTGCCAGGTCATGACCCACTATTTGGGAAACGCTAGTGTAGATGATTGTGTTATGAATCACAACACACACACACACACACACACACACACACACACACACACACACACACACACACACACACACACACACACAGAGAAAAGGACCTATCATTGCAAAATATGTTCCATTCCCTTTGGTTTTATGTAACAATTTCGGCTTAACACTACTTGATATATAGATGCTTAGTATAACAGTGAGCAAAATATAAGCAATAGTATAGAGTTAATTTTGAGGTCACATGTAGAGATAACTGGAAGGGGATTTCCACAGAGCATGTAAGAAATGCTGAGAATTGACCAAGGTTCAATGTTGACACCCTCTCATGCTACACTCTATTATTACTAAGTGTTCACAAGGAAATGAACAAATGAGGATGGGCTCACAATTCGATACACAGCTGACCAAACTGTATTCTGTATTGGCTTAAACCACAAGCAAACATGATGGTGCAGAATAATGAAATTTCATGTCAATTGGAGCATTGTCCAGAATAAGTGCATCCCCATCCTGCTATTTCTGTCAGGAAACCATGGTGAACAGTGAAATGTCAACTACTGGAACAAACTTACTGTCAGCAGAAAATTGAAGTTAAACACTTTCGTTGATGTGAGTGGCATCACAGAAAAACAGAATTAAAACCTAGATTCTGGCGATAATGATCGGGGGGGGAGAGGAAGAACTAGCTATAGTAGTCAACTTCAAACATGAATGGTAAACAATCTCAAGTAATGTCAGCAAATTTCAAAATAGAAAATTGGGTAATAAGATGGAGAAAAAAGTAGAGATGTGTTTGGAATTATTAAGGAGAGCAACTAACATAAAGAAAAGGAAAACTTTGTTCTTGCTGGAGATTTAAACAGTAGAGCAGGAAATGGATATTAGACATGGAGACCTCTCCTGGGAAATTTTAGTGAAAAAAGAAAAGCCAAAAATAAAGTCTGTTGCATCTCTGTTCAATATATCGACTAGTCATTACAAACATCAGGTTCCAACATCTGATGTGCATAAATTCACATGGAAGAACACACAAAAAATAAGATAAATCTTAACAAGATAAATCTCACCTGTGGATGATATCTTCACACTTGTTCAGAACACAAGAGTACAAAGAGATACGCAATAAGTAGTAATCGCCATTTAGTTACAAATAGGATAAATTGAATATCATATTACAAAGAAAATTGTTTGTAAGTTTCAAAAAGAATCAAAGTCAAGCTTTCAAAGGTGAACTGTAAGCTCAAATATGTAAATACTACTGGCGAAAAAATGAGTCTGAAAACAAGAAGAATCTTGGAGACTCAATTACTAAATCTAATGAAAACATTGACAGATTCAGCAAGAGATGAATGTGCTGAACATATTTTGAGGAACAGAAAAACATCATGTTGGACTCAAGAAGTAAAGAGGCAGTGATGGAAAAGAAGAAAGCATAATGAAAGTTCCTGAAAAATAAGTTGGCAGGCCCAGGAAGAATACAAAGCAAAATATAAGGCAGCTAAGTTATGTTTGAGAATTGCAGTAAATATTTGACATGAAAATCAACAATGAAAATACAAAAGCTATGAAAGTAGGCAGAAACATGTTACAGAAAATATCAAACAAAGTCATGGGAAGACTTTGGTAAGAATAACAGAAGACAAATATCATGAAGGTGGAAAAACATTCTGGAGGCTATTGAACAAGTTAAAAAATGAAGGAAGGAATAGCGTTGAAGAAATCAGAAATGATAAAAGTGACATGAAGGTGCCTGGAGTAATTACTTTGAAACACTTAAAAAACAAAACAAGCAATGATGGAATAGTGATCAGGAGTACATATCAACTATAAGGTAGAACCTGCCACTAGAAACTTGAAATCAATCTATGGAGCAGAAACCTGGAGCATAACAGATCAAGAAACAAATCCTCAGAAAAATCTATGGACCTGTAAGAGATAACACAACAGGTGAACAGAGAAGAAGACATAATCAAGAACTATCTGAACTCTATAGATCCCTGGTTCTAGCTGAATATATATGAAATCAGATTGAGATGGCTTGGACATGTGGAAAGAATGTGTGAGGAGAGAGAAAGATGAAGCCTGATTGTGAATGGAGAAGAAGACATAATCAAAAACTATGTAAACTCTATAAATCGCCAAAAACGACTTAACTGGGATGGGAATCCAATCCAGGACTGGAATGAAAGAAGTTAGTACATTCAGCATAGAACCTTAGAGGTTCGACAAGCTGAAGAAGAAGAACTTATGCTTTATATAAAATAATGACAAGCACTAAAGATATGTTAAACAACAAAACATTTATCAATAACACAGCTGATGTTTATAGTATAAATTAAGATAAAAATGATATGTTCAAGCATGTATTACATAAGATGGGGAAGGGGGAAACAGGATAATCTGCAAAACACAGAGGCCTAGTCCTTGTGAGTATTCTATTTGAGCATATTTGAAGAGAACTAAGCCTACTAAAGTTGAGTGTTTTAAATTCAGCACCTTCCAGGTTTTGTATATTTGAGATGGTGCAGGCTTCAATACTGAGGCAGACTCACAAAGATGTCTTTCAGATTAATGGATGAAATCTCTCAAATTCAAATCAATTAGTGTACACCCCTCAGTGTACCAAAAAATGTAAAATATGCCAATGAAAGAGTACCATATAATACCTACAGCAATTTCCAGATGTGTTTCCAAACATATAAAATGGAGGTGGTGGTGTTGTCGTCAGTAACTGCCAATGTGGTTGACCAAGTGACCAAATGACATGTTGACCAAATGACATGTACTGGTTTCAAATCCTAAAGCAGCAGCAGGGATATTCTGCAAAATCTCAGCAATAAATAATTTTTTTCACAAACAAAGGTGAAGAGTGCCCATAAACTTTTATGAACTTTGAATGAATTTCTTTTGGCATTAAACCTTCTTTTAGAATGAATTTTATAACCGCACGATACTTAATTTTATCCATTTCAAGAGATACAGACAACACTTTTGCTTCAGACAGCTGTATAAAACAAACTACTTGATAGAATGACTTGCAATTTCACATGGATGCTTATGACAGATGTACCAACTTAGAAAAAAAAAAAATCTTGCTGATAGTGTTGCCATCTATGGTGGAGGCCGAGAACTTTTCAGACCACCCTCATAGAAATTCTGCACAATTTCTTCTATCCTTTTTCTGTTGGTATGTTTTTTTCTCCGTTTTGTAGAGCAGACAGAAATGACTGTTTAAAATTTAAGTCATTCTCCATTTTTTTCAGGCTGGTTTTTGCCTGTGCTGCTTCTCTTAGTTTTTGTATCCTGAAAGCTTTGTAGTCTTCTGGAATTCTTTTCCTTAGTAACTTACAGATAATTTTGCATTCTAGAAAATTTCCTTGGAATTTCTGTAGTTCTTTTCTCTTTATCAGTAGTTCTATGGTTTCAGGTGTGAGTCACTCTCTTTTCTTTTGTTTCAGAGGAATTTCTGATTTTTTTTTTTTCACTCATTGAATTTAATAATAAATTCAATATAAGTCATCATCTATGTAGCAGTCCTTAATAGTCCATTCGGTCTCTTCTATGTAGTAGTGTGGTAGTCTTGTTGTAGTCTATTTGTTTGGGCTGTCTTCGATGGTTTGATGTTGCCCTGATTTATTATGAATACTTGAAAAAAGTATTCATAATAAAGAGTTGTTCAGCTAATCTCACTCCTCTTCTATTTTTCTCTCTCTCTCCCAGACCTTTTGGACCTGTAAACTTTTCGTTTTGTTTTCCATGTCCCATTTTGGCATTAAAGTCTCTACTAATCAACGTGTATTTGACTTGTAACTTAATGCCTGTTTGAGATTCATGTAGAAATTTTTAATTTCTTGATTACTGGCTACGGATGCTAGAGTGTAACATGATATTAATTTTATTGTTATATCATTCTCTAATTCAATGAGTAACATCCCTATTCTTTCAGATATGATGTTACAAGAAAGGATCAACTTGGTGAACTTAGATTTAACAAAGTCCACTCTGCCTTGTTTACCACAGTTTGAGGATGCTCCCAGGAATATCTGTGAGCCATGAAGCAAAAAGATTAAAAGAGTTAACAATAAGATGGTAACTCTTAATCTTTTTGTTTCATTCACTAGGAGAATATCTAAATTGATATTGGTTAGCTTTGTGATTAATAAATCTATTCTGTAGTCTCTTGCCAAAGGTCGAGTATTGAGGACACTGACTGCCAGTTTCAAAGATCTAATAGGTGCCCTGCCTTCTTCTGAGATATTCTGGCCCAACGCAATGCCTTACCACCACCATAGAAAGGTGAGTGTGGACCACGCAGGACTCAGGGCCATTTCCGTTGCTGTAATAATGGCATCTTTGCTGTAGTCAGATACACACTTCTCCTGACTAAGGTTCTGAATGGTTCACCAAAGCTCCGTTAGCATTATTAGGTCCGGGACCAATGGTGGCTAGGATTCACAACAACCCCAGGTTGCACTGCGAAGAGATAGAGTTGGACTTTGCACTCCAGTATGTACTATATGTAGTGAAAACAAAAAAAAAAGGAACAAGAAATGGGTTTTCTCAGAGAAATGATTCTACACAATGGCTACAATCTAAGAACTATCAATATTTTACTACAAACCATCAAATGTCTCAAGATACATGCAAGAAAACCTGAATTATAAAGGTATAGTTACTTTACCATACATAAAAATGTGACTGATAAAACAGCTAATGATTAGAGACAGTATGACTTCATAGTTCCCATGATAAAATCCTGATTATTTGGTCACTCAAACAAAACAACCTTATTCACCACTTAAGAGGCCAGGTTTTTATAAAATTCTCTGCACATGTAGTATCTGTTACATCCGACAAATGGGATTCAGGAGAAATTTGCATGAAAGAACAAATTAACGATATAAATGAGGCCTGGCTTTTTTATATTATATATGTATATAACATTTTATTCAATATTATTTATTGAATTTAACAGCTATATCTGAAAATTTACAGAAACCTCTAAAATGGCATGATATCTAATACCGTGTAATTACAGTCCAGGTTTGATCTTAAACTAACTATGGTTGGCCCAAATAAATGATCTAAGAGATTCAGAACTGGGTTATGACAGATATTACATAGAACACATGATCAATGAATTGTGTATGACCTCTCAACACAATATGCACTATCAGTTTAACATTAATTCCATCAATGTCTGGAAGAACATAAAAAATACATCCGCTACTATTATTATGGCAAGTCAGGACTGGCAGACCATTCTTTAGACATTCCTTCACATAGGATTAGATGGAAGAAAATGAATGTGCTATTTAGAAGTCATTACAGATCTGAAAGATTATTTTTCAAGTCAGCCATGGCTCTGAAGAATTCCCCTAACCTGAACAAGTATGGTTGCATTAATTGGTTCAAAAATTTGGGAGACTTATAATTGCATTGTTTCACTTACTGTCGCATATACATATATCGCATATATCGTATATATCGCATATACGTTCTGATGATGCCTATTTGAAATTCAGCAAAATATAAGCAGTTAATAAAACATCTTTTGATAAATGTTGGAAGTTTTTCTACTTGGTTATACTATAAATTAAAGATACCAAGAAATTATATACTTAGTTTCATCCTTTATCCAAGCCAACAAGTTTGCACCTGAACTATATTCAGGACTGGGACAACTCATATATAGAAGCTTATAACTTCACATCACTTGCTTTAGTATCCCAGAATGCAAAGCACATATCCTTACAGGTATGTATAATGCTATGCATTATGGGAAGGGTCACTACCGAGTTCAGGTACAAACTTGTTTGCCTACACTTGGATAAAGGATTAAACCAAGTATATAATTTCTTGGTATCTTTAATTTATATCTTTTTGATAAAATTGTTTAGTGTTGTTAATACCGTTAAAAATAAGTCATGAATAACAGTCAACACCTAAGCTTATTTATTAAATTAATGTCTAACCAGTGCTCAACTAGAAGACATATGGACGTTTTGAATTCTAATTTCTAGGCCTACATGTACATGAATCAAAGTATTGGTACCAGTCTTGATTAAATTTATCTTTTTTCTTCCCTTATAAATAGGATAATTCAGATAAAACATCTTGACATCAACATGTCAGATCATAATCCAGTTCTACTTAAATTCTGCTACATGGAACAAGTAGAGATCAGTTCTGGACCATGGAGATTTTTACCAAACTTTCCGTTGATCTTTTCAACCAAATTCAACATCCCTCTGTTCAAACTGGAATAATGTTACCTGCAACTGGGAATATGTGGTTAAAATTTAAACAAGCAGTAAAACAGAATATGATTGAGTGGAAAAAGAAACAGGCTTTCCTCAAAAGAAAAAGTTGAAAGATCTGCATAAAGAGAGAAGCTGGTTCATAGAGCAAACCAATGCAATGGTGTAGAATGCAGTAACATCATTAGAAATGTTAACATAGAAGTGGAAAGGCAGAAACAAGTAGAAGAAAGAAATTTCTTCTACTTGTTTCACTAAATTCTGTGAAGAAAGGACTATAATGTGGGAAATTATAACTCTTGGAACATTAATGGCTTTCCTGTTGATACTCAAGATGAGCTTGAACAGACCTATTACAGAATTTGAAGTTAACACAGCCTATAAAGTGGACAAGAAAATCTTCACGAACTGATGGTCTAAGGATACAACTTTATTGCAAAGCCTGGGATTTTATTCTTCCTATTCTAGTTATACTGTTTAATTCTTTTCTCTCATCAGGATATAAATCAAGTGAATTTGTAGCAAGTCATATCATACCATCTTCATTCCAAAACCTAGAGATTACACCTTAATCAGCAGCTGGAGACCTATTTCTCTATCTAATACTAACTACAAGATATTTTTCTGCATTATCAATAACAAGCTCAAAGTGAAAATGAGATATATAATTATAAGCACACATATATATGGAGTTTCAGGCTGAGCAGTTGAATTTAATCTGTTTCTGCTACATGATCTACTCTGCTTAGTTAATATGAAAAAGCAGTCAATGGCAGTTCTATCAGTAGACCTTACTCAAGCATTTAATAATGTCTGGCATCCATTTCTGTTCCACATTCTCCAGCAAATTGGTGTGGGTAAAAGGAGTCAAGCAAGGTTGCCCTCTTAGTCCATTACTCTTTGCATTGATTCTTGAACATTGCTTACAGTAAGCTGACAATACACATGCTGTGTGAGGAATAACAGTTCCTTCAACTAGGAAGGAAAATCATATGCTGATGATGATTGATGTAGTGAGCACTTTGAAGGATAATGATTCTATATATATCTTTTTTGGTATTTTGGAAAAATTCAGCAAGATCAGTAGATTAACTACTAATGCAGACAAGACAAAATTAAAAGTTTTTGGAAAGTGGAATCTTGGAGGCATTCCTTTTGGACTAAACTAACCCCTAAGAGAGAGAGAACCCCCTCATTATATTTGGAATTTCCTTCTCCACTTACCCAATATTACTAGTTCAAGAACTTATATATAAGAACACTGAAACCTTAGAAGACCCGAAAATAGGCTTCTAAAGCCATAATACTCAAAACCAAAAATCTTTACTGCTCAGCTGTACATAATAAATATCACAGACATCACAGAAGCCGAAGAAAAGCAATTATATAGTAAGCCTGTTCAATTTCTTGGTACAGATGATACCAAGAAATTAAAAAGGAATTTCTTTAACTGTCAAAGAAGCGTGGAGGATTTGGACTTTGTCTTAAAATTCTGCTATTTAAGCAATACAGCTTCAAAAATCCATAAAATATTGCAGACCAATGACACATGTGTAGACCTTCTCCTGCACTACCTGGGTTTTCATCTTCCCCCGTTTGGAGTAAATGATTATAAAGGCCCTATACCCAAAAGCTGAGATTGTTCCTGATTACTACAATATTCTGGCATTGGCATTCTTTCCATTAAAAAAAAGTAAAATTTGGAATAAAAGAAATCTTTAATCTCTTTTGCTGCAAACTTTCACAGTTGAGTACTGACAACAACAACGCTTTGTTTCATAACTAGTTCCAAGGATACCCTAACAGGAGAGATCTTGTAACAGATGTCACCAACTGGAAACAGTAGAACATGCATTCTACAGATGCCTTCTTGTCGTGCATATTTGGAACAGATTATATAATGTGTGTTGGGCATTCCATTACTCAACGCTTACTCAAGGCTAACCACATGGGCATCACTCATCTTTCTACTTTAGTTTCAATTGATATTTTGGTTGTTCATCTATATGAGATTGGTGAAAAAGGAAAACCTTCAGCTATATGATGATATAAAAGAGCTGAGGCCTTTTCTCTATCTATCTGTTTTTTCTCTCTCCTAATACTATCAGGCTCTTTTGTACCCCTATACTAACTGGGTAGTGACTCTTGCCATAATGCATAGAATTATCGGATACTAAGGCAATTGATGTGAAATCATTAGCCCATGTGTACAAGTAGCCCAGTCATGAAGTGACTTCACATGTAATCTTTGTTTGCTTACACTTGGATAAAGGATGAAACCCAGAATATAATTTCTTGGCATCTTTAATTCATAGTATAACCAAGTGAAAAAAAACTTTCAACATTAATGCTATGCGATTGTCACAGGTATACTTTGCAGGTATATATAAATTGTTTTCTATAATTAATTAGTTGTGTTTTATTATTATTATTTTTTTTTTTTTATTGTTAATGTGGCTCCCAATCCATGAAAGGTTATATACAAACCTATAGTAAATTTGTACCATGGTTGGCTAAGGATTTATTTTTATGCATTTTATATATTTTTCACATTTTTTAAATTATATTTTTACATGGTGCAGAAATCATTCTCTAGAGCAGGGGTGGGCAACCTTTTTTAAGTGTGTGTGTACCAAAATCATCCAAATCTTTGATACAAAACTTTCTCATGTGCCAACCGAAATTTTGGGAAACATATTATTTGGTGTCTTTTAAGTATTGGGAGAATCTTTTCAAATAATCAAAAATCACACTAGTGTGGTAAAATCAAAGAATATTGTAAGTCGTGTAAGATTGAATGAATGTAAAAGTTAGTGATGGAATTTTTACTTGAAAGTCCTTCTACCCTGTGTTGATAGTGTGGATATTTTTTATTTGCCTTTAAGTGTAATTCTAGCATTATTAGCTGCCATATACAGCTACACAATTTAAAGATGCAAATTTTAACATCAGCAAAAGAGTAAATAATAATTCTGAATTTTTTGTAAATTATAAAAAAATTATAAAGATCAATCAGACATAAGTTTTTCCAATATATTACAGTGCACAATCTCATAATCATTTTACTTGATTAAAACACAATAAAAAAAAAAAGAAGAAGAAGAAGAATATTCTTTTATTAATTCTTAATCCCTTATGAGTAATACATAAAATTACAAATAAAATAAAATAACATATTAAACAGAAGTTAACATTTACCTTTTTTTTTATCAGAAAACATCAAATCAAAAATAAAGAAAAATAGTGGATGCTTTATTTATTTAGCATCGATGAGACTTCTGCTGCTGCATCACTGATGACAGATGGTTTATATCAAGTTTATATTTTGTAACCTTTAGATATATGCACATGCTACTAGTTGTATCTGTAAGGCTACTCCTATTACAAGACTTAACAAAGTTCATCATTGAGAACAATAATTTACAAGATATATGTAGATGCAAAAATGGATAGTAATGCTGTTGCAAGGGTTTTTAAACAAACAAAACTTTCAGGAATATTAATCCAAGTCCTTATTACCTTGTTTTCTGCATTTCTCTCTGTTATTCCCATCTCTAATCGCCCCTTTTCAATATTTTCCAAGTCAACTCTGAGGTCAACAAATTTCTGCCTCCAAATTGAGCTACTTTGAAAATCATCCATATTTATCAAGGAAAATATCTGCAAGTTTAATTCATCCAGTTTTATAGTGTCTGGAAACAGGGCTCTGATAAGACTCTCGATGTTATGTTTGATGACATAGAAGTCATTTAAATGTTCGCAAAAGACTGCAAGAAACATCAGTTTAAAAAAGTCAAAAAGTAGATAGGAAGTTAGTAATGATGTAAATTTTTCATGTAGTACTATCATATCCTGTACACCCCTTGAGAGTACATGTCAGGAATTTGATGATGATGATATTTATCTCATCCAGGCATTCAACAAATCGTTTCAGAACAAGACCTCAACTAAGCCAATGAACATTGTTGTACACCAAATCCACCTCATTCAATGGATTCTGAAATTGTCTTTTATTCAGAGCACATGCAGAAATGTAATTAACAACCTTGGTTACTGTTTGCATCACTTCTTGAAGTTCCTTTAGGCCAGCTTTTGCACATAACGTCTCCTTATGTATGATGTAATGAAAACCTATCAGTGGATGACCAACATGTTTTGCAAACAGATTTACAAATCTTGCTTCCTTACCAAACATGCTGGGTGCATCACCATTGTGATACCACTTTTGAAATATTAATTTGCCATAAAGATAATTCATTCATAACTGCTTTACATATTTCAACCACAGTGGTACACTCAGGTAGTGTTACAAGGTTAATCATCTCTTTGCATCCTTCGTCAACCCTGCAAAATTTGCTAGCCTAGCTGATGGTGTAATGTCTGTGCTCTCATCAACACATATAGAAAAGAACTTATATGAAGCCAAATCTTTTGTTAATTGTTCTGCTGTATTCTTTTCCAACTTAAGTATCATATCCTTAACTGCATTTCTATTCACAGTCAAATCTTTAATGAAGAAGTCCCACAAACAACTGATTCAGAACTTAAAATGCATAATGCTTTATCTTTCTTAATCATACTAAATTTTTCAGTCCAGTATTCTTTAAATTCTCTAATCTCCTATTCATTTGAATGTCTATGTTTCTTTGCTGGTAGTTGCGAGATCCTGTATAATCTGTAAAGGGCAGGAAGCAAATAAAAATATATGATAATGGTATATTTATAAATATAGCATAAATATGAATAGAAAAAAGGAAGTCAAGAAAGGAATAAAGCAAAAGGTAAAAGGAAAAAAAGTAAATTACAACTTAATGACCAAAGTTGTACAGCCACAATGTACATAAAAAAATAATAATTACTTTCTTCATACAGCTTCCAACTTTAATGAAAATCAGTTCATAGGGTGTAAAAATGTGGACAGAGACGTATGGTCACTTACAAAAATTATAACTTGGACTCAGAAAATCTCATCATAATCACTCTCTTCATACACCTACCAAGTTTAAGCAAACCAAAATTAGTATAATTATAAGCCTACCTACATACATGCAAATGAATGAGAAGGGTACGCATGCCATCTAATCATGTGCAGTTAACACTTCACAATACTGATAATACATTTCACATAGCTTTAACAATAACTTCATGTTTATGGCAATGTAAAGAAAATTTGCATTTATATCTAATAAATGAAACATATTCATTGACAATAAATACTTCCAAATCCATATTTTAATAACTTAAGATTTAAAATCCAAATCTACATATATACACACTTTAGAAAATGATCAATTCTTTACAAAACACGAAACTATATATATAAAATAATGGTAAAGGAGTCACCTCACGTCTGGCTCCCTAGCAAATAGTGCAATACCTGAAGTGGACAAAACTTGTACGTCAGTATATCATGGAGATAGATGATGGCTTGGAAACAGGATGTTTGTTTCATTTTCTTATTATTGATTATTATTAAAACAGTTGATAGTATTTGTTTCTTTATTGCATTTTTATTTGGTATCACTCTACTTAATAAAATTGTATTCTATTAAGTTAAAAATATACCACTCAGCAAAGATGTTGGATATGTATTTATTTATTTTTTAAGGTGAGCCCTGGGTTGCATGCCAGAAAAAAAGTCATTGGTGTGCCATGCTAAACTTTTGTCCAGTAGTGGGGAACCTTTGCCATGATTGCCAAAGGTTCCCCAACCCTGCTCTAGAGCTTAAAAATGGAACTTTTTCATGCTACTTCAAGCTTCCAACAAGCAAGGTCTGATAATCATGGTGGTCTCACACCAGACAATAAAATTTATTTCCCACCTAAAGACAAACATCCATGTCCACATTGGGATTATAACTCACAGCCTGCTGGTTGGAGAGTGGATGCACTAACCACTTGACTAACCAGGCTGGCAACTGTGCTTTGGTGCCATCTAGAAAATATGAGAAATACTATTAAGTTTAATTAATGTATTTTTCCTCTCTTGATGTTTATACCAAGAAGGACTATTACAAATAATCAAAGACATCTAAGCCATTCCATACAAATGTCCAGTTGTTTGCGAACAATGCCATTTGTTCAATTTCCTATTTTTTTCTCATATCTAGAAGTCTTTCATGAAGTATTTTATTTCTAACTCAGTTCTCAGAACCATAAGGTTAAAATTGGTCTGAACACAATCTTGTGCATAGCTAGTTTTTCACTAATTTCTTTCTTATTCTATATAAATTTATTCAGTTGACTTCCTATCATACCAGCTTTGCTAATTCTTTTGTCTATTTTCATAATTAATTTGCCATCTTCACTAAAATTTGTACCTAAATAGCTGAAATGTTTTACTTACTCTACTTCTTCCATTTTCCCTCTTTTAATTTGCAGTGTCGAGGGTTTCTATTCATTTAACCACAACCATATACAAGGATAAGGTGATTAGCCCTATGCCTCCATGTGTATCCTATGTCTGTAGAAGCATTGAGTTCTCAAGGTCAGTTTCTCCCCTTGCAGGAAAGAAAAACCCTGCAGTCCATGCCCAAGACTGGCTAACTTGGCAATGTCTGAGAAAGATCATAAGCTTCTCATATCATCAACGGGAATCGAACCCAGGACACTCCTTTCCCAGGAGTGTCCAGGGTTCGATTCCTTTCCCAGTTGCGAAAAGCATAGCCACTCAGCTAACTACGTGGACTTACTTGTTCTATAGTTCTAAATTCAGAATTCAGTTTATGCTTGCAATGTTTTTGTCTATATTCATTGTGTTTTTATCTGATTTTCATTCCAAATTTATTCAACAGTTATATGTGCAGCAGATGATTTCAAAGATTCTGCCTGGTTTCTTTGTGTTTTTATCTGATTTTCATTCCAAATTTATTAGAGCAGTTATTCAGTTTAGTCAGTGAATCTGCAGAAGTATAACACTGTCTGCATAAAGTAAAGCACTGATCACATTATGATTTTCTTCATAATATGATCCATATTGTTGGTGAATGACAATAGAGATAATGTACACTCCTCTTATACACACCTGATTTATCATGAAAATCATCTTCCTGTACCTCCTTCAATTCTAACTGCTCAAATATAGACAATATATTCTTGTTATAATGTCCTACTTACACCATATAATGCTACAGCTTTTCTCTTGGCATCTTGTCATATGCCTTTGCCAGATCTATAAAACTTAAATAGAGATCCTTGATCTCACCAGGAATAATCAGAAAGAAAATTTCTCTGTAATTCTCAGTTTCACTTTTTAATTCCTTTTTCATAGATGGATACTATGAGAGCTCTACCCCAATCATCTGGAGTTCAACTCTTTGACCAGGCTTTCTGAATTCTGCAGTGTAGCTACTGAAAACTTTTATATTTCCTTATTTGTTAGAATGTATTCCTAGTTGCATTCCTGTTTTCTACCACTGCATTGTTAGCAACTTTTCAAAGTCTCAATACTTCTAATATATTCATACAGTAAAACCCCGTTCTTAAGGCCTATTCTTACGATATACTGTTTTCCCACCATTAACAACTTGATGTGGACGTTATTTCCTGTGCTTTGCGGTTGTTTCTAGGATGGCAACACTGATTTTCGAATCGATTTTTGGGAAATCTGTGCATTTCTGTTCCCAGATGGCGTTACTTTTTGCTGTAGTTTCGTTTGCACCATCATGGTGACTTGCACGCTTGCAGCAGTGATGTAGTGATGAGCGATACCGTGATTTTTCAATCACAATACAAATTGATAATGTGAAGTTTTCATATCACTAATTTTAAACTGTCAGTAGCTCGTGGCACCCGTAACGTGTTGTGATGTGATTTCACATTCATTGCTGTATTGAAATTGTGAACAAGGATCATACACAAACTGTGAAATCACATTTGCACTTCTACCAAGTAACAGTTGTTACTCATGAACATTAGATATCAGTGAATAAACCACAGTTCATGAAATATCGCTTCACTAGCTTGCAATTTTGGTGTTCGTAGTCACAATTTAGAAGAAGCATGTGGTATATTGCAGAATTTCTGCTATATAATTTAGCATGTGATAGTTGCTTTCAAGTTGTGGTGGTAGATGACCCATGTTAGTAACATGGAGAAAAAAGACAGAAAATGTATTTCGGTAGAAGAAAAGATGGCAATTCTGCAACGTGTAGATTGGTATGCCGGAAAACATGCGCAAATAGCAAAAGATCTTGGACTCTCCATGTCCACTTTGAACACGATAGTAAAACAGGTCAAGTATTGAACTCAATGCAAAGCAATCTGCCGCTATGTCAAAAAAACAAAAATATATCCAGACACTGACATACAATGAACTGGATAAACTTGTGGTGGAGTGGTTTGTTTCTACGAGAGCGTCGGTTATTCCAGTTGATGGTACTATACTCCGAGCGAAAGCCCTTGAATTTGCTGCGAAGTTGGGGATTAATGGTTTTACTGCGTCAAATAGATGGATTGATCGTTTCAAGACTCGTCACAATATTGTGTATAACCAAGTGTGTGAAGAAAGTAATAGTGTTGCAGGGGAAACTGTAAACCGCTGGAAACATGAACTAAAGACTATTATTCAGGACTACGAACTGAAAAATATTTTCAACATTGATGAAATTGTGCTCTTTTATAACATTCTGCAGAGTAAAACATTGTGTTTTAAAGAAGAGAAGTATCATGGTGGAAAACTCAGCAAGCAGAGGGTAAATGCTTTGCTCATGGTCAATGCTGATGAATCAGAAAAATTACCTCCACTGGTAATTGCTAAATTTAAAAAGCTAAGGTGTTTTAAGAACATGAAAAATCTACCTACCAAGTATGATGCCAACAGCACAGCATGGATGACCAGCAGCATCTTCACATCCACTATGCATGCTCTGGAGCTAAAATGGGGGCAAATCATCACAAAATACTACTACTGCTAGACAAATGTCTTGCACACCCTGAAGATCTGCAGCTCAGAAACATTATATTAGTGTTCTTTCCCCCTAATTGTACAAGTGAGCCCATTAGATCTGGGCATCATCTATCCATTTAAATGGAAATATAGAAAAACGATTGTTGAAAAAGCTGGGATGATAATGGTATGGACCTAAAACAAATTACCATATCAGTCCTTGATGCCATGCATTATGTGGCCAAAGCATGGTTGCATGTTACTCCTGAAACCACATCCAACTGTTTCCGGAAGGCAGGAGTTACGTTTGTGAAAGAGGAGGAAGAAGAAGATATGTCAGAGCCCAACAACTGGTATGTGATGGATGAGTCTTTCTCATTTCAAGACTATGTTGATGTTGATGCTGGTGTGATCACATCAATGGTACCAAGTGTAGAAGACATCCTTTCCAACCACCTTGGTGAAGAAGAGGAAGAAGACTGTGATCAAGAACCTACCATCCCTACTAGTAAAGAAGCAATATAAGATATCTCTGTTTTGAGGTGGTATATTGCAAGTGCATCAGGAGATGATGGGGCATTTAATGCCTTATGTTGATGCTGGTGTGATCACATCAATGGTACCAAGTGTAGAATACATCCTTTCCAACCACCTTGGTGAAGAAGAAGACTGTGATCAAGAACCTACCATCCCTAATAGTAAAGAAGCAATGGATATCTCTGTTTTGAGGTGGTATATTGCAAGTGCATCAGGAGATGGAGCATTTAATGTCTTATACACTGTGGAGAGGCAGGTGGAACTTATAAGAGTGCAGAAAAAGCAAAAACAATCAACAATTATAGATTTTTTTTTTAAATAGATAAATGTAAGTAATTGTAAATTCATTTATTTTCAGCTATTAAATTTTGTAATCTAGTATGTAGAGTCACATACTAGCAGTAAGTCATCTTTAGCCATTTTTTAATGTTTTTTACATTTCTTGCTATTTACACTTTTTTCCATTAGTCCACAGGAAAGTGTAAAAACTAAAAGAATATAACGATGTAATCTATGTGAAGAATATCTTTATTCTTCACTTTTCATGCCACCTTTATGATCTTTCATTCCTTTTACAGTCTTCCTTCCTCAATTTCTAAGTTTTGTTTCAACAGCCTTCAGAAAATTTTGCCACCTTATTGATATTTATTTTCTATGTTTTTAGCAATGTCTTCCCATGACTTTTGTTTATCTACTTTCACAGTGCATCGCTTTCTTACATTTTTTGCTGTATTCTTTTAATATATGGATCTGTGAGTTAGTTTAGAAACAACATAGTTAGGAGATGACAGGATCATATTGAAAATGAAGATATTAGCAAGGAACTTGAAATTGTTCATCATCATCAAATTCCTGTCATGTACCATCAAGCGGGGTGTACAGGATATGATAGTACTATATGAAAAAAATTACATCATTACTAACTTCCTATCTAGAATTTTCCTCCAAATCAGTCTGTTACTTGTAGAGACTCCAACATTATCAGATCTTATATTTCTATCGGCTAAGGCACTTTGTACCATATCAATCCACCTATATCTTGGTCTTCTTCTGGGTCGTTTTGCTGCCAACCTGGCAAAGAACACTTGTTTTGCTAATCTTTCTACACCCATTCTGTTTAAGTGACCATACCACCTGAGATTAGCTCTGCTAACGCATTCCTGGATGCTGACAATGTCAAGTTCTTTCCTAATATCCTCGTTTTTAATATGATATTGCCATTGATGCCATCTGTTCACGCCTATAATCTTTCTCAGCACTCTGATATCTGCAGTCTCTAGCCTTTGGTCAAGTGTTTTACTTCTGACCCAGTTCTCAGATACACAAGTTAAAATTGGTTTGAACACTGTCTTGTATACAGCTAATTTAGTGTTCCGACTAATTTCTCTCTTATTCCATGTGAATTTATTCAATTGACTTCCCACCATACCAGCTTTGCTGATTCTGTTGTCTATTTCCATATTTAATTTACCATCTTCACTAAAAATCGTGCTTAAGTAGCTAAAATGTTTTACTTGTTCCACAGGTTCTCCATTCATAACACAGTTGACATTTTCAATGATTCTGCCTATTTTCATTGTCTTTGTTTTTTTATTGCTGACCTTCATACCATATCTATTACAACAGCTATTCAATTTAGTCAGGGAATCTTGCAGACTTGTAGTGGATTTATTTAGAAGTATAATATCATCCACATAAAGCAAAGAGCTGACATTAACATCTCCAATTTTGATATCATGTTTAATACCACTTTCCTTCATAATGTGATCCACATAGATAATGCATAACAGAGGGGATAATGTACATCCTTGTCTTACACCAGATTCAACATTAAACCATCTTCCTATACTTCCTTCAATTCTAACTGCTGACTTACAACTCAAATAAAGACTAAGTATTGCTTGATATAATGCCCCATTGACACCATATAACTGTAGCATATTGAATAGCTTCTCTCTTGGCACCTTGTCATATGACTTTTCCAAATCGACAAACTTAAATACAGATCTCTGTTATATTCAGCTTTCTCGACTATTTGTCGTAAAGTGAAGATCTGATCCTGACTGCCTCTATTTGGCCTGAATCCAGCTCTTTCTTCACCAAGCTTTTCTTCCACAATTCTTTTCAACCGTTTCTCAAGTATACTTGCATAGATCTTGCCAGGAACACTCAGTAGGAAAATACCTCAGTAATTCTTGAAATTGTTAGAATTTAAAAATATGTGGGCATTTCTAATCTAAGGAAGTATGGTCATTAAACAAAATGAGAGAGAAAAGTTAGCAATTGGCATCATTGTAAATGATTGGCATTAATCACCTAGCAAAATAGGTGATTGATGCCAAGATGGCAGGAAAAAGATAAAGAAGGGGACACCAAGATCTAAGATAACTGGCACAGTCAGAAATGCCCTTGAAGACAGAAATATAAGATCTAAAAATATTGGAATTCTGATTCATGATAATCTGGAAGAAACTACTGGCATGAAATTAGTAATAACATGATTAATCAAACAGTACTGTCACAATATCCTATACACCTCTTGAAGGTACATATCAGGAAAAGTGTCCCTGCAGTCAGCCTAGTGGCTTTGTGCTTTGCAACCATATGCCTGGGGAAGGAGTGTTCTAAGTTCGATTCCCGTTGACGATGTGAGGAGCTTTAGGATCTTCCTCAGCCATAGCCAAGTTAGCCGGACTTGGGCGTGGACAGCAGGGTTTTTCCCGCAGTTTATCTGGGGTTTCTCATCCCGCAAGCAGGCAAACCGGTCGTGGACAAACGGATTACAGTCAGGAATATTGACCCAGCCATAGGCCTGATTCTTCAGCTATGCCGGTTAAGAAACCTGGATAAAATTTGGGGGGGACTTAGATGGTGCCGTATATTCCCGTAAAGGGAACTTACGCTGTACCATCACACGGAAATTAATTAATTAATTAGGAAAAGTGATATTAATGATGAGATGACACATCTGTGATGGCAGATACTAGAGAAGATCTGTATGGTTTTTTTCTGTCAGTTATAGGGAAAACAAGGATGTTGGGCCTAATTTAAACATCAGTAAAACAAAACTGATGACTTCTGGCATTATTTTGGTTTGAGTGATATAATTTGAATGAATTTATGATTTAGGGAGATAAAAATAGAGGTGGTTAAAAGTCATTATTTACTGTTAGATCCTGAATGGAGAGCTTTACAAGTAAATTCTTTATTCAGGTTTTAACATGATAAATACTACTAATTAAGGAGATATCTGCACATCAGCTAATAATGTATATTACGAAATTCTGAGAAAAATTATAAGTAGTAATCCGGAATAATCACTTATAATCTGTACAAGTCGAGCGTTGTGATGGAGGCTATACCTACGCGGAAAATGATGTCAGAACGGCTACCTGGAATAATGTAACCTAACAGATTAGGGAGAGTGCAGAATCACCCAAGGGACATGAACGATGGAATTCGTGGGTAAAAACCACATCGAATAGAGGGCGCCCGAAAAGGGTGAATAAAAGATGAAGCATGACATTTTACGGGGCTTTTTCTTCTTCGGTTCCTGGATTCGAGTTTTAGGAGGATTGTTGGAGGATTCGTCAGAGAGCGGTGAGTCGACTACGGTGATGATGTACAGCGGGTTCTTTTCTTGAGAATGCTTGAAGATTTCCAAGCAGAGCTGATCGTGATATGATGGCCTATGCGGAATCGAGCCTTAGCAGAATGTCCCATTGGAGAAAGTTTCCTGCGGAGCGATAGACAGCATGCCATAGTCGGAAACGATTAAAAGAAAAGCACAATGCATCGCCAGGCGCTAAGACGGCTGATGAAAATACAGTAAGGTAATCCAGATCTACATGAGATGGTGGCATGAAATCTGAAAGGATCCGGTAATGTAAACATTTTCATTCTATGTTAAAAATCGCTTAGAAGAATAGGAAATTTGTGTATACTGTAAACTAAAGGACACTAGTATAGAACTTTTAAGTGAGAATTTGATTGAATTAATTAAAACCCTGTGGAACAAACAAGAATTGTTGATAGGCAGTATTTTGATTGCGAATGGCTAGGCTTCCTTAATGAAATTTAGAATTAAGATAGTTATTGATAGAGTATTAATGAAAGTGTTTAATGCGTGTTCTGTGAATAACTTGTGAAAGGAATTATATCCTAGTAGTATTATGCTTACACTTAATCTTATCCTTTCGTAATTGAAG
This sequence comes from Typopeltis vanoorti, assembly GCF_054136105.1. Classification (NCBI taxonomy): domain Eukaryota; kingdom Metazoa; phylum Arthropoda; class Arachnida; order Uropygi; family Thelyphonidae; genus Typopeltis; species Typopeltis vanoorti. The sequence goes on from NC_143555.1 coordinate 71,582,535, forward strand.
GATTTAGCACACTCAGATTCATTGTGATTTAGTATGAACCTTAACTTAGAGTGAATTTTGATCCATTGAGTATTTGAATTTTCGTAACTGTAAATGTCATGTTTTTCCAATAAACATGTTTCATACCTTATACCTTAGTTTATGCCTGATTATGAATTCAAACCACCACTTATGAAATAGAACCTTCTGGCGGGAAGGAATTTAGATATAATTGCTTAAGTGAGTCACGACTGCTAACTGAATCTGCACAGTGCTAGCGTGAGATTAATTATTGTGTGTATCCCTTTTGAATTTAGAATTATTTCCTTGAACAAAAGTCTCCTATGTTATAGGATGTTGGCTGGCGCAACATAATAAAAATTTTGCCAATATCCAAAGAGGAGATAAATCTGAATTAATATTTTAAGGGCACGACAGTAGATTAGAAGGAGGGCTATTTAGAGGTAGTAAAGGGTAAAATATAGACGTAAACAGAAACGTAACAATGGCGCAGCTGACAGAATGTGATCAGGGCCCTAGAATTAAGTTGACACATCCTTAATCACTATAAGTTGGTTTTTGATGTCGTATCAGGCAATCAGGCATTTATTAGAATAATCAGAATTTAAGAAAATTATATTGTGTTGAATTGTAAGATGAATGCAGATATGTCCCTACCTACAAGCTCAGAGTTTTTTAGAATGATTAATCCCCAACAGGTATTCCCTCAGTTTTTGGGTGATGAATCTGATGACGTGATTGCATTTTTCGAGTACATTGAGGAAGTGAGAAGGACTGGTCAGTGGAGTGAATTCCAGCTGCTCATTCTGCTATGCAGCAAGCTAGTTGGAAAGGCTAAAACCTATTTTTTCTCCTCACCAGTTCTGGAGGAAACCCGGAGTTATGTTAAATTTAAAGAAGTCCTTATTTCACAGTTCTCAAGGGTAAAGAACGTTGGACCAAATCTGTGGAAGCGCCAAAGAAGGGTACAGAAGGACAAAGAAAGTGTGTCTGATTACCATAACAGGCTGTTGGATCTTGCCAACACACTAAGTGTTTCGAACAAAGACAGGCACCATCTAAAGTGGGCCGTCTTCCAGCAATTTAGGGCAGGATTGAAACAAGAACTTAAGGATGCAGCATACGGAAAGGATATATCAAACTTAGAGGAATGTTATAATGCAGTAAAACAGAGGGAGCAACTGCTCGGAGACATTTGTCCCGCAGGCAGTCTTGGGTCTGTCAATGTGATCAAAGAAGAAAGAGAGCATTAAAGAGCAGGACACTGAAAGGAAACATCCAGAAAGGACGAAGAGGAAGTGAAGAAACTAGACCTGAGACAGTTTACCAAATTGCTGATAACTGTCAAAATTTTAGCGAGGTTCGCTCATTGATAAAGCAAGAAGTGGAGAAACTGCAGCAGCCCATCATGGTACGTCTAGATTCTGTGCTCAGTCAATTGACAACAGCCTCTATGACAACCCACAAAAACACCTCATTACAAGAGCAGAAAATCGATGACGTAGTTCACAGGGAGTCAGAAAGAATGCAGAGACCAATATTTGACAAGATGGACTCTATGATGCAAAAATTGATGGAGTTGACTGCCAAATACAATAGCAACTCTCCTTTGTCCTCAGACAGAGATAATGCTAGGGGCTATAACCGACAGGGCCCTAGATGCTATCGCTGCAACATGTTAGGACATTTAGCCCATAACTGTGTCAACAGACAAGGCTATTCAAAGGGAAATTCCCATTCAGAAGACAAGTCACATGTTTGTAGCAAGCAAGAGAAAGGAAAAGAGAAAATTCAGAAACACGACACTGAATTAACGTTTGAAGGTAGGATTTGCGAAAAAAACTTCACGGGATTGATTGACACGGGTTCACAGACTTCTATAATCTCCGAGAACTATTTCAGAGAGATAGAGCCATATGTAAAGGGTAGGATTAAACATTTAAGAAGGCCGATTAAACTTTTGGGAATATCCTCCACTTACCCAGGCTACGAAGTCGGTGAGACTAAGAATGCACTTGCCCGAATTTAATATGCACGTGTGCCACGATTTTATAATTTTGCCTAGAAACTCACTTTCTCATTTAAGATTAATCTTGGGGAGTGACTTCTTATTGAAATACAATTTCTCCTGTGATTACTCAAAAGGGGAAGTCTGCTTTCAAGGGAAGAATAGAGATACAGAGGTTGGAAAAGGATCATTAGTTCAAGGTAAAGAAAGTGTCCATGAGTGTCGGAAAATCCACAGAAAGAAAGGGCATAAACCAAATGGGGAAGATGTAGAGCTTACTAACCAAATCAGCTCCGAAATGAATGAGCTTTCCACGTCAGAAACCTCATCGAGTCCTATCTTAATTAAAGAAAAGGGAGAAGGCATACAATCAGAAAGAGGGAGTACAATCAGAGATGAGGGGGAAGCAAACAAAGATACTCTAAAGATAAATTATGCTGGTGTTAAGCGGAATGTATTTTCATCCTACAAGAAGTCGATTCCCAGCACAAAACTCGAAAAGGACTAGGTGAGCATAAGCTGGTGGTTGAAGGAAGTGTAAATTTACCAGATTGGGGGGGTGAAAAGTTTTTTTTTTGTTGTGTATCTAGACATGAACTCGAAGTTGAATTTTAAGGCACAGGCAAAATGGAAGGATCATCCCCAGAGAATTGAGGGAAAAGCAATTCTCTGGGGATTGTTTTTTTTTTATAAGGGATGCTTAAAGAAAAAATTTATCTTGGAAAAATTTTTTTCTTGTAATGGGAGACTTTTGCTAGATCCTGAATGGAGAGCTTTACAAGTAAATTCTTTATTCAGGTTTTAACATGATAAATACTACTAATTAAGGAGATATCTGCACATCAGCTAATAATTATGAAGTATTATTTTATGTTATGTAATAATGTGTAGTCCATGTGTGCCATATAGTGAGAGTTATTTCTGTATAACTAAAATGAGAAGCAGAGAATTTTGTGTCAAAATAGTAAGAATTGTGTAAGGGAATTGTTAAGTTATTTGTAATTCCCATTAAGCTGTCTAGTACATTACGAAATTCTGAGAAAAATTATAAGTAGTAATCCGGAATAATTGCTTATAATCTGTACAAGTCGAGCGTTGTGATGGAGGCTATACCTACGTGGAAAATGACGTCAGAACGGCTACCTGGAATAATGTAACCTAACAGATTAGGGAGAGTGTAGGATCACCCAAGATCACCCTTAATATTTTAAGGGCACGACAGTAGATTAGAAGGAGGGCTATTTAGAGGTAGTCAAAGGTAAAATATAGACGTAAACAGAAACATAACATTACTGAGTTCAGAATAAGAAATGATGGTTAATGTCTTGAAGTTGAAATTATCAGAAAGACAGCTATGAGCAAAAAGATGTTAAACTTAAAAAAAAAATTATGAAAGATAGGGATGTTAGTAAGGCCACAAAGTTCAAACTGCTAAAGCATAGTATTTTCAGTGGGTGATGATGAATGTTAAAGTTGGATCACGAAGAAGCATTCCACTTGCTTCTTCTCAGGGTATGAGAAGAAGCAAGAAGAATGAATCAATTCATTTGAATTATGGTTGTGGAACTATTAAGAATCCCAGTGACTGCAAGAATGAATAATAAATTTTAGACAATATAAAAGCAGAATGTTTCCTGAAGCAATGATTACTAAAAATAGAAGTTAATGCACTTTAGATTATGCAAGCAGATGAATCACTGGAAAAGGCAACTATGTTGGGGATGATTCAGAGTATGAGAAGAAGAGGAAGACAGTGAAAGAGGTGGAAGGACAATATAAAGGAGCTCATCAACATGAATTTACAACAATTTACAAGAGACTGTGTGAGCTGAACAGCAAATGTTTGCAAGATAACTAAAAGTCATGACTATAACAACAATAAATAAACCAACAGAACATTAATGTGAGAAAAAAGAAACTAAAGGGGGTAAACTAAACAGTATATATAACTTAGCATATCTGAAATCTGATTAATGGACAGTTCATCCTGTCTGCATAGTGTATTATGGCTGTGAACTGTGTGTGCATGCGTACTCTTCTGCCTGGTCTGACTGTCTTTATGGGAAGAAAAACCCTGCCCGTGCAGTACGTGACTGGCTAACTCAGCTTCAGTTGAAAAGTACTAATAAAGATACTTTGCAGAACCAGATATTCACTTTACGACAAATAGTTGAAAAGTCATGGGAATATGAAGATCTGTATTTCAGTTTTCTAGATCTGGAAAAAGCATATGACAAGGTGCCAAGAGAGAAGTTATTCAAAACGCTACAGTTATATGGTGTCAGTGGATCATTATATCAAGTAATACTTAGTCTTTATTTGAGTTGTAAGTCAGCAGTTAGAATTGAAGGAAGTACAGGGAGATTGTTTAATGTTAAATCTGGTGTCAGACAAGAATATACATTATCACCTCTGTTATTCATTATTTATATGGATTACATTATGAAGGAAAGTGGTATTAAACCTGATATCAAATTTGGAGATGTTAATGTCAGCTCCTTGCTTTATGCAGATGTGTTATACTTCTAAATAAATCTGCTACAAATAGGTCTGCAAGATTCCCTGACTAAATTGAATAACTGTTGTGATAGATATGGTATGAAGGTCAGCAATAACAAGACAAATATAATGAAAATAGGCAGAAGCAATGAAAATATCAGCTGCATTGTGAATGGAGAACCTATAGAACAAGTAAAACATTTCCGCTAATGTTTTACTTAGCTGGAATGCTAAGTAAAACATTATTAGTGAAGATGGTAAATAAAATATAGAAATAGACAATGGAATCAACGCTGGTATGGTAGGAAGTCAACTGAATAAATTTATATGGAATAAGAGAGAAATTTGTCAAAACACTAAATTAGCTGTATACAAGACAGCGTTCAAACCAATTTTAACTTATGGATCTGAGAGCTGGGTCAGAAGTAAAACACTTGACCAAAGGCTAGAGACTGCAGATATGAGAGTCCTGAGAAAGATTAGGGGCGTGAACAGATGGCATCAATGGCAATATCATATTAAAATCGAAGATATTAGGAAAGAACTTGACATTGTCAGCATCCAGGAATGCGTTAGCAGAGCTAATCTCAGGTGGAATGGTCACTTAAACAGAATGGGTGAGGAAAGATTAGCCAAACAAGTGTTCTCTGCGGTGAGCAGGAAAAAGACCCAGAGGAAGACCAAGATATAAGTGGATTGATACGATAAAAAGTGCCTTAGAAGATAGATATATAAATATAAGATCTGACAATGTTGTAGCTTTGACAGGTAACAGATTGATTTGGCAGAAAATTGTAGGAAGTTAGTAATGATGTAAATTTTTCATGTAGTACTATCATATCCTGTACACCCCTTGAGGTTAAATGTCAGGAATTTGCTGATGATGATGTATCCTATACAAGAATAGTGAGCTACAGAGGCTCTTGAGAGCTTTCTTTGAGATTACTTATTTTGCTGTCAATAAAAATTTAAAAATACAAGAAATGTTAACCATTTTATATGGATGTGGAAAAGTTCTCCTGTGTGGAAACCTTTTTTTTTTTTTTATCAGATAAAATAGACAAACCACTCAGAAAATGCTTGCAGTTTACAGAAAAATATACATTGACACCAATAGCAATATGCTGGTTTAATAAGATGGTACTGTACTTGCATATATTAGCCTTATGGCTGTTATATCATCATACACTAATTATAATAATTAAAGATGTCAACTAAATAGTATATTTTGCCAGGCTGGAAATATATACTATTTAGTTGACATCTCTAATTTAGTTATGGAGTACAAATTTTTAATGACAAATAGTCATTTCATGTCTTTTGGAGCTTCATGAATAACCATGGAAAACTGATTGTTGATTTCTAAAAAACATCAAATGATATATAACACCACTAAATGTTGAAAGCTTAACTAAGAATATACATCAACCACAAGGCATTGTAAATTTAAATATATACTAATATGAAAGAATTATGCTTGGTATGACCAACTTCTTCTGCAGAGCAGGAACAGGACATAAAAAGTAAATAACCTATACCTGAAATGCTCAGACGACGATTTATTACTCTATGCCTATTACTCATGAAATCAGATAAAAATCAGATTTTTTATTCAGACATTTCATTAAAATAGACTCGTGGCAAATGAGATAAGCTGAATATATGCTATCAGTTTCCAAAACTCCAATTTCTAAATGAAGTTTTGTGTATATGAGTATTTACCATTCCTGGTCCATGTAAAAATGTTGCGCTTATTGAAGAGAGCACATACATAAAATACATATTCTGCAAGAGAATTGTTCAGTTTGAGAATTTAAATAGGAAGATATCATTTTCGATATTACCTAAATTAAGTGTAATATACAGTGTATGAACACGGTAAAATCTTGCAGAATGTGGCCAAATGAGGAGCATCTATACAATAAAAATATTAATTGTGGATAATCCACACCCACATACACAGAAAGCAATGTATGCTAGTATCATCTGATGTAGTTCACATGCAATAAAAAGTCATTCTATATTTTAGCCCATTTATTAGGGATAAGCAAAATGATTAACACTTACTTTTATTTCAGATGGTAATGGAAACCAGTGTACAGTAGGAAGAATTTCCTGAATATGAAGACTCCAATCTCTTTTTTCCAGATCAGGAGACAAATGGTGATGGAAGAACATAAGAAAAAAATGATCTAGATATTCCCTGTTATCTTGATCTCTAAATGCACTGGGGAAAAAAAAAGTTCAAAAGAGGATATAAGAATCTCAATAACTTAAGTTAAGTAACATTTCACCAACAGTAAAGGAGTTTCGTTAAACTATATTTTGTAATTCAATTTAAAATCTAATGCCAATAGTAAAGAATTATTACAGTATAGCTTAATTTTAAAAAATACTAACATAATCAGATTTAAATGTAATAATATTACAGAATCATCTAATATCAATATAAGGAAAGGTCTGTGTTTATGGAGAGGGAAGAAAATGCCAGCAATACTTTCATCAGGAAATTTATGTATAATCAAGTTGATATATAGACACACATTTTTATGTAAGTTATGTTACATTTATGCAAGTCAAGCTCTTAAGCTACTTAGGCTTCAAATATGTAAAATAGTGAACTATTAAGATGTCAACCTGAATATATAATCTATATAAATAATAAATACATGTATATAAATCTTCTTCTTCTTTGGCACTACAGACCCATGTAGGGCCTTGGCCTCCCATTTCTGGGTTTCATAACTAACTATGAGGTGGGGTTGTTACCCGATGCTCAACCATGTGTAATTGTCTATGAGGCATTGTGTTCTTAAGACGAGTTTGCCTGCTTTGCAGGAGGAAAAACCCCAGATAAACTGGGGAGAAAAACCCTGCAGTCCACGCCAAAGAAAGCTAACTTGGCTATGTCTGAGAAAGATCCTTAGCTCCTCATGTCAGTGACGAGAATCGAACGCAGGACACGCCTTTCCCAGGCATATGGTTGCAGAGCGCATAACCACTCAGCTAACCGTGCAGATACATGTATATAAATACAAACAAATAAATACATGTATATCATAGTTGTGCATGCAATCCCAGATCAAGTCAATTTATAAGCTTTTGTTTACCTTGTGTAAACAAAAGCATGAAAGGTGCGGTAGCATTGAAGGGCACAATTATTACCAAGAAGAGGCTGGGCCCGATATCAGAGATGGAGAGATTGTTGTCTCACTGGATCGATGATCTGACACAGAAGTGAATACCATTAAGTTTACTGATTATCCAGGAGAAAGCTATGTCCTTATATAAGGATTTAAAAGAGTAGACCGGCATCATGGATACACAGAGAGTACATTTAAAGCTAGTGCTGGATCGTTTGGACAAGTCAAGAAGCGTACAAATCTGCACAAATCAAAATCACTGGTAAAGGCAGCAAGTGCAGATACAGACACAGCAAATCGATTTCCCCAAACTTCTGGCAGAAATAATTGAGGAGAGAGAATATTTGCCTGAGCAAATATTTTAATGTCGATGAAACGCCTCTGTTTTGGAAGAAGATGCCAACATAGATATTTATTGCAAAAGAGGAAAAATCTATGCCTGGATTCAAGGTGGCAAAAAATCGGATCACTGTTATGATCGGCAGCAACAATTCAGGGGGCTTAAACCGCTTAAAGTGTACCATTTCCAGAGACCGCATACCTTTAAGAACATTGATGTGCGTATGTTGCCCATAATCTGGAAATCCAACACCAAGGCTTGGGTTACACGTGCGCTGTTTGGAGACTGGTTCAATATCCACTTCATTCACCAGGTGAAGGAATATTTTGCTGAGAAAGGAATCCCATTTAAAGTGCTTCTCCTTCTGAACAATGTCCCCAGTCACCCAGAAGGGTTGGATAACTTCATCCTGACATAAAAGTTGTTTACCTCACTATTGCAACCTATGGATCAAGACATTATTGTGACATTTAAAGCCTACTATTTTCGGTGTGTTTTCCCAAGCAATCAAGGCCACTGATAGTGGTAAGGGCATTACTCTACGTGATTTCTGGAAGAACTATAATATCCTTAATGCTATCAAAAACATCGGCGTAGCTTGGGATGAAATCTCTGCCCAGAAAAACTCTGCTCATTCATGGAAGGAGAACAAATAATGACTGATACGGGTGCTGAGTTGACACAAGAATTACAGCAGGCGACGGAGACATATGTGCAACTGGCACAGCAATTAAAGCTGGAAGTGGATAATGGTGACATTAACGAGCTTCTTCTGAGTCAAGATGAAGATCTAACAAATGATGACCTTATTCAGTTGGAGGCATTCTAAAATTCCGAAGAAAATACTAAGCCGATTGAACTGCCAGACAAAGAAATTTACAATGAAGGGACTAGCCAAGGTTTTTAACTTGATAGAAATGCTGTTAGCAAAATTAGAATCGATGGATCCAAACACTAAGTGGTTCAAAAATGTTAGCCACCATATCTATTCCAATATGTCTGTCTATGAGGCATGTGACCACACAATCTACTCTAGACATGTTTGTGAGATGCCGTTCACAACAAAGTCAAGATGACAACTCAGATGATCCCGACTACCCTCAGCCTTCAACATGAAAGAGGTAAAACTTCCCACAGAACAGCCAACTTAGCCCATCACAAGACATTTTTTTATTTGAAAAGTGAATATTTCAGTTTGTTTTTATATTCTTTTATATGATGTATTTTTCATACTTTCATATTTACAGTATGTATATTATTCAAATATAATTGATAAATTTTTTATAATTGAATTTTTTTAATCAACCCAAAAATGAAAAATATTAAGAATAGAAAATATCTGATTAATGGAAAAAAAATTAATGTAAGATGGTATGAGTAGCCACTGAACATTTTATTGTATGTATGTAATTTACAAATTCAACTTACATAAAATTCGAGTTGCATAAAGGTTTACGGAACGCATTACTTACGTAACTCGGAGTGTAACTGTACTTGTTTCTTTCAGGCTGATTCCTAATTCTTCCTTAGTTATTTCCTTTTTGTTAAATGTTTGCCAGTTATCTTTTTTAAAATATTTATCTGTCCACAATTCTGTACAGAAATTCTTATAATTTCAATTCAGTGTTTAATTTGTACTTACTCTGTACTTAATTATGTTCTAAATTACAAACAAATTTGTTCCATGATTCTTTATGTCTTTTTATGACTTCCCTTTTAGCTATGGCTCTTGGTCTTTTATATTCTATCTCATCTTCTAAACTTTTACTGACTAAGTATTCATGATATGCTTCATTTTGAATTTTGATTATTTCTTTGATTGTAATCATTCCATCTCTTCAGTTTTTTCCTTTTATTGAATTTTTTGGTCCTTCCTAAGCTTTCATTTGCTGCTGTATTTAGTACTGTTTTTATATTAAGTTATTCTATTTCTATTTCTTAATTTAGTTTTATTTTATCTAAATACTGCTAATATAACCATTGTTATATTTGTGTCATTTAATAATCTAGTTTTATAAAAAAAATGTTTTCAATTTTCATTTAGTTCTTTTATTTGTAGCTATTCAGGTGGTAATCTTCATTTTATTTTAACGACAAAGTTGTCACTACTTATTTTACATGCTCTGTGAACTGTAACATCTAAAGAGAACTTTGATGTCTTTTCATTTAAAATAAAGTCATCTAATACTGATTTCCATCCTTCTGCTGCCCAAGTATATTTATGTATGTTGTCTTTATGTTAGAGAAAGAATTCATTATTTTAAGGCTATTATAAACTACAAAGTTGATCAATTTTTTACCATACAATAAAAATAATTATGTAATATTAGCAGGAGACTTAAATGCAAGAATTGGAAACATGAAAATTAATAATAATATAGGAATATCCGACCAAATTGTATTCTTATTGGCTTAAACCAAAATTTCAAATGATGGTACAACATGACAGAATTTCATGCTGGCTGGGGCATCGCCTGGTTAAACAAGGCCCCTGTTGTTTTCACCAGGGAACCAGGGCAAACAAGAAAAGTCAACTACTGGAACAGCACCAAAAACTTACCCCAACCCAACATCACCAGAGTTCAAGATCGATACTATCAACATAAGAAGTCTGAATGGCAAAGAAATCGAGCTAGCTGAGGAATTGGATAAGTACCCAGATCGATATAATAGGGGTGACTGAAACAAAAAAAGACAAAACCTGGTGAGATCTTTCTGAGCAATAAATACAAAATGTTATATTCAGGCAATGAAAATCAAGGAAAAGAAGGAGTAGCCATAGTATTCAACACTAAATACGAGGCTAATCTACTTGAATGGAAGGCAGTCTCGAGTAAAGTGATGTGGACAAATATAAGAATGGGGAACTGGACAATGAGACTTATTTGTGCCTATGTTCCCACAGAAGGTACTACTAAGATAGAATTGAAGGAATTTGTTGAGACTCTAGAGAAAGCAACTGACACAATGAAAAAGGAAAAGTTGGTCCTTGTCGGGGATCTAAATAGCAGAGTAGGAAGTGATTGTGAGACATACAAAAATATTTTGGGAAAATTTGGAGGAAAGAGCAAAGCTAATAATAATGGCAAATAGATGTTGGATTTCTGCTCAGGACATGGATTGGTTATTACTAACACAATCTTCCAACATAAAAATATGCACAAATTCACATAGAGACAGCAGATATGAGAGTCCTGAGAAAGATTAGGGGCATGAACAGATGGTATCAATGGCAATATCATATTAAAAACAGGGATATTAGGAAAAAACTGGACATTGTCAGCATACAGGAATGCATTAGCAGAGCTCATCTCAGGTGGTATGGTCACTAAAGCAGAATGGAAGAGGAAAGATTAGCAGCACAAGTGTTCTCTGCCAGGTTGGCAGGAAAAAGATCCAGAGGAAGATCAAGATATAGGTGGATGCAAGGAATAAGAACATGCAAGGAATAAGAAAAGTCTCATTGAGAGGTTTCTTACTGAGTGTTCCTGGTAAGATATATGCAAGTATACTTGAGAAACGGTTGAGAAGGATTGTGGAAGAGAAGCTTGGTGAAGAACAAGCTGGATTCAGGTCAAATACAGGCTGTCAGGATCAGAACAGATAGTTGAGAAATCATGGGAATATAACAAAGATCTGTGTTTAAGTTTTGTAGATCAGGAAAAGGCATATGACAAGATGCCAAGAGAGAAGCTATTCAATACGCTGCAGTTATATGGTGTCAATGGGTCATTATATCAAGCAATACTTTGTCTTTATTTGAGTTCTAAGTCAGCAGTTAGAATTGAAGGAAGTACAGGAAGATGGTTTAATGTTAAAGCTGGTGTCAGACAAGGATGTACATTATCCCCTCTCTTATTCATTATCTATATGGATCACATTATGAAGGAAAGTGGTATTAAACCTGATATCAAAATTGCAGGTGTTAATCTCAGCTCTTTGCTTTATGCGGATGATGCTATACTTCTAAATAAATCCACTACAAGTCTGCAAGATTCCCTGACTAAATTGAATAATGTTGTAATAGATATGGTATGAAGGTCAGCATTAAAAAAAAGACAAAGACAATGAAAATAGGCAGAATCGTTGAAAATATCAACTGCACTGTAATGGAGAACTTATAGAACAAGTAAAACATTTCATCTACTTAGGCATGATTTTTAGTGAAGATGGTAAGTTAAATATGGAAATAGACAACAGAATCAACAAAGCTGGTACTATAGGAAGTGAACTTAATAAATTTATATAGAATAAGAGAGAAATTAGCCAAAACACTAAATTAGCTGCATACAAGACAGTGTTTAAACCAATTTTAACTTACGAATCTGAGAGCTGAGTTAGAAGTAAAACACTTGACCAAAGACAAGAGACCGCAGATATGAGAGTCCTGAGAAAGATTAGGGGCATGAACAGATGACATCAATGGCAATATCATATTAAAAAAGGGGATATTAGGAAAGAACTTGATATTGTCAGCATCCAGGAATGCATTAGCAGAGTTCATCTCAGGTGGTATGGTCACTAATGCAGAATGGAAGAGGAAAGATTAGCAACACAAGTGTTCTTTGCCAGGTTGGCTGCAAAAAGATCCAGAGGAAGATATAGGTGGATTGATATAGTAAAAAGTGCCTTAGAAGACGGAAATATAAGACCTGATAAAACTGCATCACTATCACTTGACTCAAAGCTCACATATGCAGGGAGATCTGCTTCCTCTTGTTCTGGATCACTGTCTGCCCAATCATCAAATTCAGATCCTTCATTATCGAAGTAGGACTGAACTTCGATAATGAAGTTCAGTCCTACTTCATTATCGAAGTTCAGGGGGGGGTTGAGAGATATGGGAGAATTATTGGTGAGGCAAGAGGTACGTGAACTTTTTGAAAAACTCTGGTTTCTTATATTTTTTAAATTATTAAGGGTGGGAAGAGAATACTTTGGGATGGGGTGAACATAGAAATTTTTGGGGAAAGGGAAGGATATTATGGGATAAGATCAGGGGTGGGAGAATGGGGTGCGAGACATTTCGACAGTGCATAGTCTTCAGAGCTCGTGGAGGCTATGTCATGCTGGCTTGGTGTTTCTGTCTTTGGTGTATCTGCATTGTATTTTATTGGTCGGAGTCATGACCTAATTTTTTAATGTTATGGGGATTCCAACTCTTGGAAATTATATAGGGTTGGTGGACGTTTATTGAGTTTTTGTCACATTTCATGGCTATCATTTCCAATATTCTAAGCATTGTTTCATTTTCCTATATGTCTATTATTATGGCCTTGTTGATTTGTTGGGCATGTTTCTGTCCACACCCTTGAACAAAGTAGGTGAATGAAAGAATTTAAACTGAAACAGACAAAAGACCTAAATTCTAATTTGGTGCCATCTAGTGTTGTATAGAAGTTTTTACAGTTGTTGGGTAGATGTTGATCTGAAGATGACTCTCTTCCAAATTTTTGGCATATTAATGCAGCCATACTTGTTGATGTTAGGAGATTGCTTCATAGTCATTGCCAACTATGGTTTTCTTCCATTTAATCCAGTGTAAAAGAGTGCCAAAGCATAATCTGCCAGTCCTCACTTGCCATAATGATGACAGTGAATGTATTTCTTATTTTTCCTCAGATGTATATTAACAGATCATCCTGTCTGTCCACAGTAGGCCAGATTACAATCAAAGACCACTTCACATGTTCCAGGATGTGAGAGAAGATGTAGTATGTCCTTAGGTGGATGGATCAGGGCTGCTAATTTGAAGTGTGGTTTGAGGTCTTTTGTCCTTTACTATTCAAAATGCTTCATTTACTCATTCTGCTTTGTACTGCAACTAGCAATTATGTTGTGAGAATGCTGGTTGGAAACCCAAGGAAATATATTCCTGTTTTTCTATATGATTTATTGTTTTTTTGTGTTGAAATATAATGAAAAAAAAGTAGAATTGGCAAAGACAATATTTTTCAGAATTGTATAACACTACTACATGGAAGCCAGAAGAACATGAAAAAGAAGAAAAAAATATTCCAGAAATACAAATTTTGGAAATTGAACAAGTAATGAAAGATCATCATCATCAAATTCCTGCCATGTACCCTTAAGGGGGTGTACAGGATATGATAGTACTACATGAAAAAAATTACATCATTACTAACTTCCTATTTACAATTTTCCTCCAAATCAGTCTATTACTTGTCAAGACTCCAACATTATCAGATCTTATATTTCTATCATCTAAGGCACTTTGTACCGTATCAATCCAACTATATCTTGGTCTACCTCTGGGTCGTTTTGTGCCAACCTGGCAGAGAACACTTGTTTTGCTAATCTTTCCTTGCCCATTCTGTTTAAGTAACCATACCACCTGATATTAGCTCTGCTAACGCATTCCTGGATGCTAACAATGTCAAGTTCTTTCCTAATATCCTCGTTTTTAATATGATATTGCCATTGATGCCATCTGTTCACGCCTATAATCTTTCTCAGCACTCTGATATCTGCAGTCTCTAGCCTTTGGTCAAGTGTTTTACTTCTGACCCAGTTCTCAGATACACAAGTTAAAATTGGTTTAAACACTGTCTTGTACACAGCTAATATAGTGTTCCGACTAATTTCTCTCTTATTCCATATAAATTTATTCAATTGACTTCCCACCATACCAGCTTAGCTGCTTCTGTTGTCTGTTTCTATATTTAATTTACCATCTTCACTAAAAATAGTGCCCAAGTAGCTGAAATGTTTTACTTGTTCAACAGGTTCCCTGTTCACAACACAGTTGACGTTTTCAACAATTCTACCTATTTTCATTGTCTTTGTCTTTTCAATGCTGACCTTCATACCATATCTATTACAACAGCTATTCAATTTAGTCAGAGAATCTTGCAGACTTGTAGCGGATTTATTTAGAAGTATAACATCATCCGCATAAAGCAAAGAGCTGACATTAACATCTCCAATTTTGATATCATGTTTAATACCACTTTCCTTCATAATGTGATCCATATAGATAACGAATAACAGAGGGGATAATGTACATCCTTGTCTCACACCAGATTTAACATTAAACCATCTTCCTGTACTTCCTTCAATTCTAACTGCTGACTTACAATTCAAATAAAGACAAAGTATTGCTTGATATAATGACCCATTGACACCATATAACTGCAGCGTATTGAATAGCTTCTCTCTTGGCACCTTGTCATATGCCTTTTCCAAATCGACAAAACTTAAATACAGATCTTTGTTATATTCCCATGCTTTCTCGACTATTTGTCGTAAAGTGAAGATCTGATCCTGACAGCCTCTATTTGGCCTGAATCCAGCTTGTTCTTCACCAAGCTTTCCTTCCACAATTCTTCTCAACCGTTTCTCAAGTATACTTGCATAGATCTTGCCAGGAACACTCAGTAGGGAAATACCTCTGTAATTCTCACATTCAGTTTTATTTCCCTTTTTATATATGGGTACTATTAGAGCTCTACTCCATTCATCAGGAATTCGTCCCTCCGTCCAGGCTTTCTGAACTATGCAGTGTAGCCACTGTAAGACTCTTATACCACCATACTTCAGCATTTCTGGCCGAATATCATCTACTCCTGCTGTCTTTCCACATTGCAAGCCTTTGACGGCTTTTTCTACTTCAAGTATGGATATGTATTCCTGACTGCATGCATGGTCAGTGTTTTTTTTTTAATCACTGTGCTGTCATCACTGCTTGTTTCATTTAGCAGTTTTTCAAAGTAATTACTCCATAACTCAAGGATATCTTTTTCTCCTGTTTTCATGTCACCTTTATCATCTCTAACTCCTTTTACAGCACTCTTTCCTCCATTCCTAAGCTTTTTCAACAACCTCAAGAATATTTTGCCACCTTCTTGATATATATTTTCTATATTCTTGCCAAAGTCCTCCAATGACTTTTGTTTAGCTAGTTTTACACAGTGTTTAGCATTCTTGCATTTGTCTCTGTATTCTCTAAGAGCACAAGCTGACTTATTTGACAGGAACTTTTGATATGCTTTCTTCTTTTCCTTCACTGTCTCTTTAACTTCCTGTGTCCGCCAGGGAGTTCTGATTTTTTTTATCCTTACGGACAACCTCACCACATGCCTCTCTGGCAGAATCAATCAATGTTTACTTCAGAGTTTGCCACTGAATCTCCAAGGTTTGATTCCTGTTCTCAAACTCTTTCATTTTTTCTTCAATAATCTTTGTGTATTTTAGTCTACAGTTCACATCTGAGAGCTGCTCAACTTTTATTCGCTTTAAAACTTTCTTACATGTTATTCTTTTCAATATGAAATTCAATTTTATCCTGCTCAAGACTAAATAGTGATCACTTCCAATTTCAAATCCTCTGTACACTCTGGTGTCCTGCACCAGGGAGAAAACATCACTATCAACAATAACATAGTCAATGAGACTTTTCTTATTTCTAGCCTCTTCTCTCCATGTGAATTTGTGCACATTTTTATTGTTGGAACATGGTGTTAGTAATAACCAATCCATGTCCTGAGCAGAAATCCAACAGATATTTGCCATTATTATTAGCTTTGCTCTTTTCTCCAAATTTTCCCAAAATATTTTTGTATGTCTCACAATCATTATTATTATTATTATTATTATTACGGGTATCTCCATGGAGTCAGTAGACTCATCGCGGGAGACCCAAACTAGCAAAACAATATCTGTCATATCTCTTCTTGAATTCATTTACAGATGAAGAGCTCACAACAAAGTCAGGCAATGAATTCCACTCATTCACCACCCTCCAGGCAAAAAACCTTGTTCTGACACCTTTGTTAACCACACTCTTCTTTAATTTCCAGAGATGACCTCTTGTTCTTCCATCACTATCACACAGCTGAAACATTTCCCCTGCATCAATCCTATAAAAACCTTTTAGTAATTTGAATGTTTCTATCATATCCCCTCTTCTTCGCCTATCAGCCAATCTCTGCAATCCACAAGCTCTCAATCTATCAATGTAGGGAGCATTTTTTATATCACTCACCAACTTGGTCACTCTTCTCTGAACCCTCTCCACAGCCTCCTCATCTCCAAGGAATCCAGGTGACCAGACCTGAGCACAGTAATCCAAATGTGGAAGTATCAATGCTTTATAAAGGGGAATAATAACCTCTTTATCTCTGGATGTCAGTGTGTTCCTCAACAACCAAGTAATCCTATGTGCAATCTTGGACACCTTAGCAATGTGTCCTCTGAACTTCATCTCCTTATCTACCAATACCCCTAAGTCCCTAGCCTCATCAATCTCTTGGAGTACCTTTCCATCTATGTAGTACACAGCTGGTAATCTTTTAATCCCAAAATGCAAGACTTTACACTTTTACACATTGAACTGACATCCATTTTCTTTTGCCCATTTTACCAGCTTATTTAAATCCTCCTGCAAACTTTCAACATCAGCTTGATTTTTTATTGCACTACACAACTTTGCATCATCAGCAAACAACTGAATATCTCCCTTTAAGCCGTTTCCTATATCATTTATATACAAATTAAACAACATTGGCCCAAGCACAGAGCCCTGAGGCACACCACTGGTCACCTGCCTCATTCTGGACTCGGCTCCTCCATACACCACCTTATGGTATCTCTCCCTGAGCCATTCTCCTATCCATATCACCAATTTAATATCCATTCCCATCTGCTCCAATTTGCGTAACAGTGTTCTATGGGGTATCCTGTCAAAAGCCTTAGCAAAATCCAGAAGTACCACTGTGTAGCCAGTTCCTTTGTCCAACTCTGATGTTATTCTATTATGGATAGTTAATAGATTGCTAAGGCAGGATCTACCTTTAACAAAACCATGTTGGCCTCTATAGAGTATCATATCCTGATCCACCCATTCTTGAATTTTGTCTTTAACCAACTTTTCCAATACTTTTACCACTACTCCTGAGATGGTGATTGGTCTGTAATTCAATACTGCAGTTTTAGAGCCACCCTTATGCAAAGGAACCACTTTGCCTAACTTCCACTCCCTAGGGACCATACCAGAGTTCAAACTTAAATTAAATATCCAGGTAAGAGGGGTTGACAATTCATTTGCACATTCACGCAACACCCGAGCTGATATTCCATCTAAGCCTACCGCAGTGTTTGCATTTAAGTTTCGCAATATATTTAATACCGCTGATTCTTTAGCTTCAATTCTCACATTAGGTATTGCTATAGGTATAGAGATATCCTCACTTGGGTGATAGACTTTTGAGAAGTGATCACTCAGTAACTCGACTATTACATCTGATTTTGTCACCTCAATACCATCAGCACCCACTAAGGTTATCCTTCCGAAGTCATTCTTCCTCTTACTTGCCACATAGCGGAAAAACTCTTTGGGATTACCCTTGATCTCTTTGGCTAAGGTCTTCTCATAATCTGATTTAGCTTTTCTTACTATGCTGGTAACCTTCCTAGCTTGAGCCTTGTACTGCTCATGGGTGTCCTGATCGCCCTTCTCCTTGTAAATTCTCCATAACATTTTCTTTTTTTGTAGTTCAAGCTTGATACTACTGCTCATCCATCTAATGCCTGCCTTGTTTAACCTCCTGACCATGGGGACACAATCTGATATTGCTTTCCTCAGATACCCACTGATTTTATCCCAAGCACTGCTAACATCTTTCCCTTGCAATATGTTCTGCCATGGGATGGCTGCAAGCTCACTCCGAAGCTTGTTATAATTGCCTAACCTGTAGTTTCGTACATACCCCTTCTTAATAGAAAAATTCACAGATTTTGCAACCTCCCAAGTCAATACCACATGATCGCTTTCACCAACTGGAGGTAACGAGGTCACCTTACTTATGCACATAACCTCTGAACCAATAACCAGGTCCAACACTCTCACACCACGTGTCCCTTCAGTTACGTGCTGTTTCAAGTAATTATCTCGTAGAAGATGTATGAACTCCATTTCCTTTTTGCTACGTGATATTTCCTCCTTCCAATTGATATCACCATAATTAAAATCCCCCATAATAATCACTAAGCCTTCACTCATTGCACTAAGTTGCTGATGCATGAATTCAATATCTCCCCCTGTACTCCCTGGCCTATAGCAGCATCCAACTGTATATTTGGTTGCGTTGGTCACTATTTCGCACCAGACTGCCTCAAATGAACTCTCATTCACATGTCTATCATCATGATATACTACTTTCTTTGGCTGCAACACATCAGCTATCATCAACAGTACTCCTCCTCCTGTTCTATCTTCTCTATCCTCCCTGAAAATACTGTACCCATCACATTCAATTCCAGTGACCACATCTTCTGCTGACAGCCAAGTTTCACTAATGCCTACAACTTTTGGTGAGATTTCACTGACTAATGCCAAAAATTCTTCTCTCTTATTTCTAATGCTTCTAGCATTGGTATACAAAAATTGCAGATTCCCTCTAGATCTTGTACCGGCTTTAGAACTGATATATAAGTCACTAACTACCGTAGTCCTATGCCGATTTTTCCCCCTCTCTTCTGCAATTTATTCTGCCTATAAGGATCAATAAATACACAATCAGTGCTAAAGTTTCTCTCTCTTACACTCAACCTTTTCAATATTGGTTTCCCTGCCCAATAACTTCAACCTGTTCAGAAAACAATAACTTCTTCAATCTCTTATGTCCTTCCATGTTAAGATGCAGTCCATCTCTAGCATACAACTGCCTTTTTCCTTCAAACACACTCCAAACATCAACAAACTCCAGACCTCTTTTTCTGCACATTCTTGCAATCATATCATTCATTATCATTGCTCGTCTACTTAACTCGTAATTGTCAAAACGAGGCAGCACACACACTATTCTCCCATTGACACTTTTCCTCTTCACAATATCTAATAATGTTCTTAAATCTTTTCCTACCCGATTTATACTACCTCTCAGGTCATTCGTACCCACCATAACTATCATCTTGTCTGTTTCATGCCCTCTCTTTATTGCTAAAGCCACTCTTTCTATTGTACCATCAGCCAAGCACTCCTCATGCATACCACTCTCCATACCCTTAATCATAGAATCACCATATATTTTACCACTATTAACTTCATTCAAGTTCACACTCATGGACTCATTCTCTACACTATTCAGCATGACTCTCCCAGCTTCATTACTCAACTCTCTATTACTTACCCCCCCACTCTCACTACATCTCATTTCTTCTTGGCCACTTGTGGTTTTATTATGTTGACTCCCAATCACTCCCATACTATTTATTACTGAATCATTCACCAAAGACTCACCCATATGTAATCCTGTTCTAGTTACTTCAGCTAAAGTAATCTCTATAGTCCTAATTTCTCTGTTTAACACATTAAACTCAGCTTTAACTTCCAGTATCTCCTTACCGATCACTTCCACTTCCTCATGAAGAAGATGAAGGTCATTTTTCATTTTCATAAACTCCCGCCGAAGTTCTTCCGCTACGGTCCCGATGTCAGCTTCCATTCCTAAACGCTCCAGCCTATCCCGACACTTCTCACATACGTCGACATTTTCTTTCTTTTCATTTTGCCAGACTGACCACAGATCCTTCACATTTTTCGGTGCATACATGTAGCAGTTTCCGCAACGCATCCATTGCGAAAAATCTAACGCTGAGCCAGCCTTTCGTGTAATAGTAGAAGTCCTGCGCGCCGCTGACGTACGTTTCTTGTTGGACGCCATCTTTACACGTTGATATAGTGAAACAAACGGCAGTGAAAACACAATATATACAACACAGTTCTAAACAATAATACCACTGAAGGACACTTGTTTCTAACCGATGCACAATTTTAGCACAATTTGTGACAAAAAGCCACACTATATTTAACTTTAAAAACACGTTTTCTAGACTAGCTTAACTCGACTGCCACATTTACCAAGGACCAAAAAAAAGATCTAACTATGACATATGGATCAGGGACATGTCCAATAACCAAACAAATACTGGACAGAACAAGGAAAACTGAGTGCAGAATGGAGAGAACCATGCTAAACATTAAGCATCAAACCAAATTAGGAATGAAGATAAAATCAAGATGGAGATGGGCAGGACATATTGCACAGATGAACAGTGATAGATGGACAAAGAAAATATCCCAGTGGCATCCATATGATAAAAGATGAACGTCTGGATGACCAGAGAGAAAATGGAAGGATGAACTAGTGGAGATGGCCGGAGAACACTGACATCAGAAAGTCTTCAACAGAGAAAGATGGAGACAAATAAAGAAGCCTATAAATGGTTATACAAAGGGCAAGTAGAAGCCCATGATGGTTATGTATGCACTGCTGTTTCAGAGACAATCATGGGTTGCTCAGAAACTTTTAAATAACTGATTGATAGGTTTGTTTTCTTTTTTTATTATAAATATGTTTAGAATCTATTGTAAGAATCAGAGTTATGAGTGACATGTCTAGTGTGTAAGTGATGACTGAGATAAAAGTTTTTTTACTTTTTTTTTTTTTTTGAAGGGTTGCAGGCTGTATCTGTTTGGAAATACTTCTTGCAGTAGGCTGTTACAGAGGAGAGAGAGAGAGGTAGCTGGATAAAAGAGGAAGAGGAAAAGTAGGTTCAGTGCAACAGAAAGTGGAGGAATAATGGTTGCCAGTTCAGCTGAACAATGACCATTGAAGTACCAGTAGAATAGAACCTGGAATCAAAGCAATGAATCTCTATGTGAGACAGAGTTAGAAGTGAATCTGTAAGAAAAGGATCAACTGTGAGCCAAATTTCTATCCTCTGGACAGGAGAAGTTTTAGGTGCTCCACCCCAAACATGTGAGCAGTATTCTAAGCACAGGTAGATCTGGGATCTGTATATAGTTAAGAGTTGGCTGGATGTAAAATAGTATCTTGAATGAAAGAGAGAATGACTAGTCCAAGCAGAGAGTTCTGATCTTGTCTGGTGATTTGTGTATTACTGAGGATAAGGGAATATGAGCTGAGATTTCTTTTGAGAGAGAAGTGACAAACTGAATTTGGTGTCAATGAACATGACCAGATTATTCTCACCTAGTTGAAGGACAGTATTAAGATCAATGTTTAAGGTACTAGTTGTAGATGATGTTGATCTTGAGATATGAGCACACTGCATGGTTAGTCAAATGAGTAGGATGAATGGAGAGTACTGTCATCTGCAAAACTGTGGATAGGATTAGTGGTGATTGAGAGTAATTCATTTACGTAAATGAGAAAGAGGGAAGGTGATAGGACACAGTTCTGTAGTACTCTTGCATTGGTGGTGAAGCTTGAAGAAGAAACCATCAGCCATGATATGCAATGATTGACCAGAGAGGAAGCTGGGAACACAATTACAGAGGATGGTAGGTAGACCAAATTCTGTGTACTAAGTTGGAAATCTATTATCGTAAAATATAACATTTTAACTATGCATTTAAGCAATGAGTAAGTTAGAGGCTTAATGGAGTAAAACACACTAGGAAAGAATTAAAACTAATATTTAATTCTTCCAATTTGAATGCATTATAAAAAATTATATAAAAATATTTTTGAAACAATCTTACCTGCCAAGATTTTGGAATTGGTATTTCAGCAATCTAGCAACATTATCAGTGATATTACGAACTTCCAATGAAGAAGCACTTAAATAAAAATAAATATATATATATATAATTGTGAAAAATGTTAAGATTAAAAACGTATTGTTAAATTTATAGTACTTTATATTACCTCAAACTTCTGACTACTGATGATGTTAAGCTTAATACTAGATCTGATACCATGCTCGAGTTAGTACTGTAGTAGAAAGAATGATTGCTACTATCTTTATATTTCAGAATTTGAAACAATTTATAGCCACTTATAATATATGGTTATTCATGTTTTAATATGATCTCTTTTTAAACTTCATACTGCAAAGTCAGGAGATAGCTGCTTTATAGATTAAATGTTATTTAATTTAATAATTAATAGAAGTTACTAATTCCTCAATGTTTTGCCTATATATCAAAGTTGTTATCAAAGAATATACACGTATTCAGATAAGTCGCTGTTAATACACAGTAATGATAAAGTAACAGTATTCAAATTTTTATTAACTATTACAAGGTCTGATAAGTAGCATAAAAAATAAAATAAAAAAAACAGTACACAATAAGATGTTAAAATTTTAGCAAGTTATGAGGAAAAGAAAATTTTTGACTCATCACTTAATTATTTGGCTTTCAAAAATAGCGGTTTATCTCTTTAGTTTCTACATTGAATGCTGCATACCAATTAATATTAAAGCGATGTGCTGTTCTTTTGTTAATTTTTTTTTTTTACAAAATGCCATCCTTATAAAATTTAAGAAATTTTATAAAGACAGAGTATTCAACATTTAAAAATGTCATATCACAACCACCACAGAAAAACTGTATGATTTATTATTACAACGGACCTTCCAACAGAAAACAACCTTCTGGACAGTAACAAAAGAAACTCTATAAATAAACTTAAAAAAAAAAAAAAGCTAAACCTATATTTATATTTTTATAGTAAATGAAACCTATACCATAACAATAGCCTATAGCCTGAAATCAAATAAATCAATGCCTGATAAACTCAATGTATAGGATGGCTTGTATACATTAACATTCATACTCTAACTTCTTTTTTCCGTTCATTTCTTTCACATCCTTTTCCTAATTTTTAATATTCTTATTTTTCATTTTATTTACAATATAGATATTCACACACACACACACACAACAAATGAAATGAAGGGAAAAAGTCAGATAACTGGAAGGAGACTTCCACATAACTTTTAAGGAATGTAGAGAACTGACTGGGCTTCTGACCTTATGTTCAATCATCTTCCTGTAGCGCATTCCATTAGTACATACCCAATGGATACTGAACAAACAAGTTTTGGTTAGCAATTTGAGAGTTAGATGACCAAACTCTATTCTGAACTGGTTTAAACCAGAAATAAAAATGGTGGTACAACATGTTGATATTTCATGCCAGATGGGGTGTCATTGGTTTAATAAGGCCTTAGCTACTTTTTATCAGGAAACAAGCACGCACAGTGGTGAATCATCTAATGGGACAAATACCTCAGAAAAAGTGAAGAGACAGGCACCAGCAACATAAAAAATATCAACAGAAAGGAAATTGAACTACAGAGAGAAATACCGTATGGGCATAATTGGTGCTAATGAGACAAAAAAAAAAAAAAAAGACTAAAACAGGTGAAATATATTCAGACAACAGTGACCAAGGAAAGGAAGAGTAATGACAGCAATATAAAACAATATGAAGATAAACTTCTTGACTGGCAGACAATTTCAAGTGCAATTATGTCAGCAAATTTCACACTGGGGAATTGGACGATGAAACATATTTCTGCTTATGGTCTCATAGAAGGTTCTACTAAGGAAGGAATGGAGGAATCTATCAAATCATTAGAAAAAACAGCTCACATAAAGAAAACAGAAAGTTAGTCCTTGTTGGACTAAACAGTAAGGGAGGTAATGAATCCCAGAATATATAAACATTTTGGAAAAACCTGCAGGAAAATGCAGAACTAATAATGGAAAAGTACCTGCTGGATTTATGTTCTGGACATAGATTAGTCATCACTAATACCCTGTGTCAATATAAAAATTGTGTGCACAGATTCACATGGAGAGAAGACAGGAAAAAAATAAGTCTTATTGACTAAGTCATTGTTGATAGCAATATCTTTAAGGTGATTCAGGATACAAGAGTATACAAGGAATCTGAAACTGGAAGTGATCATCACTTAGTTTTAAGCAGAATAAGAATAAATATATCAAAAAGAAAAATATGTAATAATATGTCAGCAGCTTTTAGGGGTGAACAATTGTAAACTGAACTTTATAAAATGAAAGTTTGAAAACAAGAATCTTGGAGTTTCAGTTGCAAATTCTGAAGAAAACGGATTGATTCAGCTAAGGAGGTATGTGGTGAAGTTCTTTGTAAGGACAGACTTAAAAAGACAGTTGTTAAAAAGAAGTTTATCCAAAGTTCCTAGCAATGAAGTTAGCAAATGACCAAAGAAAGAGTACAGAGAAAAATGTAAGAAAGCAAAGAAGTGTGTAAAATTTGTGGGAAGACTTTGGTAAAAATATGGAAGCCAAATATCATGAAGGTGTCAAAATATTTTGGAAGCCATTGAAAAAGCTTCAAAATGGAGGAAAGAGTACTGCAAAAGAAATCAGAGATGATAAAGGTAATGACATTCTTGATGTCTGGAGTAATTAATTTGAAAGACTGCTAAATACAGTGCTTTTTTTTTTTGTTTTGTAAAAAAATAGATACCAGTACTCATTCCATGCTAAGCAGGAAAATCAAAAGGATATGATAAGAAAAAAAGTAAAATAATAATAATAATAATTGCTGATATTGTTACTTCAGAGTGTGATGATCTTCTTTGGAATAAGAACAAATTAAGTATACAATACATGGTTTCTTATATTCATTATATTATACATATTTATTATACATTTATTATATTATATTTCTAGTAGCAAGGCTTATACGTTGGTCATACATAACTGGTAATTAGCTTACGGAATTAACAACGCATATAAAGTATATTAATTAAAGGCAACTTTAATGATAACTTCTATATTTCGGCAACGTCACGTTGCCATCTTCAGGAACATAAAGATATGGTATATGCACACAGGCACTAACAAAAGCAAATGAGGAAGAAAGCAAGAAACTAATATTGTTCCTAAAGTCCTAATGGTGCCCTCTTAATCCTAATCGGGCTAATTTGGTTGTCTTGGCCATTGGGCTGAAGTTCTCATAATGTAAGTCTCCCAAATTTGGGGTAGTTTCATGCACCCAAATTTGTTGAGATTTGGAATGTTTTTTAAAGCTGCTAATGATTCCTTGAATAATCTTTCGTACTTAAACTGGCTGCGATGTATTATTTTGGTTTTCTTCCAACGAATTCTATGGTGGGTATCTAAGGCATGGTCTTCTAGCCCAGAGCGGCTGTACTGGTGAAACCGGATGTAGTCTTTGTGTTCTGAAATCCTGATATTTGCTGTCCTGCCTGTTTGGCCAAAGTAGGACAATTTGCAGCTGCAAGGGACCTGGTATTCACCAGGTAGGTCTAGGGGAAGTGGTTGGTCTTTGGTAGAGCAGATAAGGGATGCCAACCTTTTATATGATCTGTAACAAGAAGTAAGGTCATATTTTTTGAGGATATTGGTTATTTTCTCAGAGGTACTCTGGATGTAGGGGAGGTGAGAGATTTGGTGTAATCTTTATTGTGGAGGGGAGTTGTGGTTTACTGGTTTTAGTATTTTTTGGATTTTTTGGGGGTTATAGCCATTGGCTAAGAAAGTGTTGAGGATGTAGTTTAGTTCAGCGGTTAGGGCCTTGTCATCTGAGCAGATTAATTTTGCCCTGTTATATAGTGTTTTTATAACCCCATACTGTTGTGAGGGGGGGATTGCTGGTGAATGCACCCCCTACTGTCTACTGTCTAGCCCCATCCATTCGAATTTCATTACCAGCTTGTCATGTGGCAATTTATCAAACACCTTTGAAAAATCTAAACATACCATTGTATATACATCCCTCATATCCAATGCATTTGTTACCTTGTTATAATAAGTAATCAGACTGGTAAAACATGATCTTTCTTTAACAAACCCATGTTGACCATCAAAGGGTAAATTCCTACTGTCAACCCAATTCTGATTCTTGGTCCTAACTAACCTCTCTAGCAGAGAGAGAGATATACAAGTCCTACAGCCTTAATTAATAAGGCTGTAGGACTTGTATATTTTCACCACATATTTCGAGGGACTGTTCCGGGGAGTTAACAACAGCTTTTACATATCTCTTTGATGTAAATTTTGCAATAGGCCAATTTCCAAAGGAGTGGAAAGAGGGCAAATTTGTTTTGATTCATAAGGGAGATGATAAGACTAAGGCTTATCATCTCTTTAGGCCAGTCTGTGTGTCTGATTCTTGGTCCTAACTAACCTCTCTAGCACTTTAACCACAACTTCAGACACACAGACTGGCCTAAAGAGATGATAAGCCTTAGTCTTATCATCTCCCTTATGAATCAAAACAAATTTGCCCTCTTTCCACTCCTTTGGAAATTGGCCTATTGCAAAATTTACATCAAAGAGATATGTAAAAGCTGTTGTTAACTCCCCGGAACAGTCCCTCGAAATATGTGGTGAAAATATACAAGTCCTACAGCCTTATTAACCTCAAGCTTTTTCGATTCCTCATATACCTCCTGCTCACTTACTAACAGTTCCTCCTCACTTCCAACTGCATTCACGTTCTGCATGATGTCACATTCACAAGAATAAAATATCTTTATGAATTGCTCATTAAATACTTCAACTATATCCTCTGCAGCAGTCATCACTGCACCAATCAATGTAATCCTTCCATAATAATTCTTTCTTCTACTGGCCACATATCAAAAAAAAACTCCACAGGATGATGCTTCTAGTTATAGTTGGTAATGCACCATCTACAGCAGAACTCACACTGATATTGTAACAAGGATCTCCAAGGATAATGAAATGACTCATGTATCTTCTCATGAGTGAAATTTTAACTTTGTAGTTGAAGTTGCTAATCATGTACTTCATAAGTGCCTGACGCAACACCAGCAGACATTCTGGATGTATCCCAAGACATTATCATCGTGGAACCACTACTACTTTGATGTGATGGACTGGCAAAAGGTAAAACTGCAGTTCCTTCTAATAAGAGTGAGACACCAGGTTCAATATCTTGTATCATACTTTGTGCAACCTGGCAAGAAGCAGATAATTCAGACAATATACAGAATAATGAACTAATATATAACTATCTCCACATGACTCTGATTCTATGTGATGTGGTTGAGTTTCAACTAACTCAACAATATTAAGAACAGACATCTTATATGTAACTGGAATTAACATAGGATCTTGGTACATACTGTCAAAAGATGTTGTCATGGCCTGAGGTCCCTTCATTTCTATTAGTCTATTTCTATTACTTTGTTGCAATACTTTTACCAATGCTTCCTTCCATACTTACTTCTGTCTGCACTACACAGATGGAAGTAAGTTCTGAGCCGAACTAGGGTATATAACCTGAATTAGGAAACAGAAACCTGACTCAGTGGATAGTTAGTTCCTGATGGCTCTTTCTGAATGATTTTACTGGACTGATAATATCCTCTGATGTGTCTAGTTAATTTATCCTTGATGATGCTTTAGTATTTATGCCTTTACTGTTAGAACTTCTAAGAAATCAACTCAACAACTTACTCTTTGTTACTCTAGTCATGTTCACACACCTCTTCTGAAGATTAATATTAGAAGTGTCCCAATGTGCAACCTCTGTAAAAA
Source organism: Typopeltis vanoorti (assembly GCF_054136105.1). Classification (NCBI taxonomy): domain Eukaryota; kingdom Metazoa; phylum Arthropoda; class Arachnida; order Uropygi; family Thelyphonidae; genus Typopeltis; species Typopeltis vanoorti. The sequence continues at coordinate 71,610,878 of NC_143555.1, forward strand.
TCTGTACATTCAAACTTTGTAGCATAGAAAGCTTGTCATGCAAAATGTTCACTTCACCTTTGTACATAAAATCTGTTATCAGTTTCAAATCTGTGTATTTTATATCTTTCAGAATAACAATGGATGTTTACAGGAGTTTTCAAGAAATATGCTATAAAAAGAAAGAACTGCACATAGACAGCACTATTTTGTATGCCTTTAGTCTCTTCATGCACTAAAATCACATCTACAAAAAAGTTTCACTAGAAAGTAATTCATCAAAAGCAGTTAAAAAACTGATATGGCGACTGTTCCTTTTTAAATACATTTTCAAAGCTTTCATCTTTAAAATTTAGGGACAATCTTTTATTTCCAAAGTTAACAAATACCAAACTGGTACAAATACAACTAGCTTCTTTGTAGATTGTCATGTCTTTACTGGCAATACAATGCTAATTTACACATGCTGTCAGGCATGTGTAAATTAGCACTGTATTGCCAGTAAAGGTGTAACTAACAGATGTATGAAACTCCAATCAATGAAAGTTTCACATCAGATTACTGACTTGACTCACCATATTAATGACTTCATTTATCCTAAGGATGTAAACTTTTGTTTCATGAAGACAAATAACTCCCTTAACAAAATAAAAATGTCTAAATAAGCCACATCTTTAAAGGGAAAAAAAGAAAAGAAATAATTAAAACTAATTGTATAGTTACAATGCCCAACTTATCTCAGACATGTCCAGCAAATACTTTTTCACAGTAAAATAAAACTGCCTTCAAGGAAAAATTATTCTTCAGAAAATTTCCTTGAAGAAAACCAAATCTGAAATATTTTATATATTTTCATCACATGTTTAAAAGACATTCTAAAGATTTTCAAGAAATGGTTACCAGAATCTTAGCAATTCGATTGTAAAATCCCATTATAAAAATAATATGTAACACATCACTGTTAGTATTAAATGGTGCCAGTATACTGTACCATCATAAAAAAAAACACTAGCTAAATGAAACAATAGGTGACAGAACAGTGGTAGAAAATATTCAAGTGGAATGCAATCAGGAAAATATCAGTACTTGAGGTAGAAAAGGTTATTGAAAACTTGAAATGTAGAAAAAAGCAACTAGAGTAGATCACATTTGACCAGAAATGCTCAAATATGGAGGTATAAGTTTTACAGAGGCTATACTGTGTAATTCAGAAAACTTCGTCAGAAGGTCAAATTAAGAATGATTGGAATAGAGCTCTCATAGTCCACATCTATAAAGAAGAAAATAAAACTCAATGTGAGAATTACACAGGAATTTCCCTACTAAGTGTTCTAGGTAAAATTTATGCAAGCATAGTTGAGAAGAGGCTAAGAAAACTTGTAAAAGAGAAACTTGGAGCAGAACAAGATGGGTTCAGACCAAATAGGGGATGTTGGGATCAGATTTTCACTTTATGACAAATAGTTAATGAAAAAAACATCAGACATTGTTCACTTAAGTTTTATAGACAAGGTAAGCAGAGAAAAACTGTTCAAAACAATAAAATTACATGGGATAAATGAAACATTATATAAAATAATATATAGTCTATTTGATGTAAAATCAGATGTATGATAATGGTGCACACTATACCCAGTCTTATCATTATCTAGATGAATCGCATTATGAAGGAAAGTGGCATTAAGCCTGATATCAAAATTGGATATGTTAATCTCAGCTCTTTACTTTATGCACATGGCGATATCTTCTTCCTCTTCAATCTGGATAAGTCCACTGCTGGAAAAAGCACTCCCCACCTCACCTGCAATGTTCTTCTCCATTCCATTCTATTTTCATTTTTTTAATCCATCAATCTAGAAATTCTAACAATTTTTTTTTGCCCTCTGTCTAATGCCATCCACAAGTCTTTATTCTGTCAATAATTTAGGCCATTTTGTATTGTTACATCTTGCAATATGTCCAGCCCATTGCCATTTGGAATGCATAATGTAACTGCATTGATTTCTGTACACCTGTTCTCGATCTTATCAAATGGGAGGTGGGAGGGACATATTCCTTTCCATTCTTCTCTGAGTAACTTTCAATTTGTGAATCATATTTTAAGTTAAGTTCTAAGTCCTCCATCAAAATAATGGGAATACACCTTTAAGATACCTTTCATCCTCTCAAAAAACCTAGCTGTATCCTGCTTTTTATTTCTTTTACTTGTCCTTTAATTTCTATGATTATGATGATGATTCTAAATAAATCCAGTACAAGTCTGTATAATTCCCTGACTAAATCAAATAACTGCTGTTATAAATTTGGTATGAAAATCTGCAACAAAGAAAACAATGAAACTAGGTAAAAATAATGAAACATCAGCTGCATCCTGAATGAAGAACCTATAGAACAAGTAAAACATTTCACTATTTAGATACAATATTTTTAGTGAAGTTAAATTAGCAAAGCTGACATGGGGAGAAGCCAAATGAATAAATTTATATGTAATAAGAGAGAGAAATTAGTCAAAACCCTATACTAGCTATATACAAGATGGTGGTGTTCAAATTTTAACTAATGGATGTGAGAGTTGAGTTAGCAATAAGGAAATTGATAAAAAATTAAATAGATGAGATGCAAGTTCTGAGAAAAAATGAAAGAGAACAAATGGCATCAGTGGTAGAATCATATGAAAAATAAAGAAATTATGAAATAACTTGATATTGGTAGCATTCAAAAATCAAAAGAACTCAGATGGCATAGTCACCTGAACAGTATAGGAGAGGAAACAACAGGTGTTTGATGTCGAGATAGCAAGAAAGACCAAATTGTTAGATACGGCAATATTGGAGTGCTGATAAGTATTAAGATAAGATTTGTATGGAGATAAGATAAGACTTGTATGGAGGAAAATGATGGGGAATGAGTAATAATCTAAACTTAATCATGCAGTAATGTCATAGTTTCTTGTACATCTCTTGAGGATACATTCGGGAAATAGATGATGACATTCATATATATACATATAACAATACAGGCATCTTCAACAGTGCTCGATGAGATCATTATAAATTTTAATCAACTTATTCTCAAGCCATAATAACAATCTAATTCTTTCTTCAAGCCACTTAATATTCATTGCTTCTGTAACGCATTTGTGAATTCCATGCCATATATTTTTAATCCTAATTTTTATTCTAATCTTTTTAACTATCCAATTTACAACCTGTATGATTCTTTCTGCCAAAGGGTGATAGTTATACTTTTGTGTGATTCAGTATTCCTTTCCAGAAGATGGGTAATCTTGAAATTCCACTTTTTGGCATTCTGTATCTTAAGATTTCCTTGCCTCGTTATGTATCATTCATCTGCTGTCGCTACTATTCCTTCAATTCCAAAAATCATTCTGGCCACTCTGACTTCTTATCCTTGAAGCTTGTTTTCTTGCATTCCTCATGACTCTAACAGTAAATTCATCTTCCATAGTAACTTCAATGTCCACAACTCTAACTCCCTCCCTTTTCCAATTCCATTGACTAAGCTAAACAGAAGCAGAGGAGTTTGCTCTAAGCAATGACCTAAAGTAAACAGTTCACCAGAATTTCTGATAATCCTCTCCACTCACCCAACATGCTGGATCTTTTCTTAACCAGTTCTCCTTCCAGATCTACCACATAGGTGATTATTGCTCTTGGAAATTCAGATCACAATTACATCCAAGTTTCATCTTTAGTGGAACACCTTCTCTAGCCATTCACAACATCGTGTGCTTTGGCATTACAACCATTGTAAGCAGGTATATCTCTGTGCCCTTTATTCCTTTCCTTGGTCAGACTACTCTTTACATTTTCTGGATAATGTAACAAGATTAGTCTGTAATTTTGTTAGAGAAATTAACCATGTTGGAATGAAGTGAAGCCCTTCATTTCACACTCTATATCAGAGTCATGGTTTTTCCAAAACAGTGCACAAGGAAGTTCAAGAAAAGAAAACAGTTTATCTTTTCTTTTCTTGAAATGAAAAACTGTTTTCTTTTCTTGAACTTCCTTGTCCAAGAAAAGAAAATAGTTTATCGTAAGTGGCTTGAAACAAAAACTCCAGCTTCATTCAGAACGTATATACAAAACCATCATTAACAGGGCTGTCTATAATACATTTGTGCTTCTGCCTCTTTTTTCATCCAAATGGTAGTACTGCTACATCACCTAAACATAAAACTGGCCTCCTAGAATCATTCTTCTCATCCAATGCCTGCATAGATGACCAAGGTACATCATTACTTGGAAGATTGCACCATATGCCTACTGTCAGAAAGATAGTAAAATCTTCAACAACCTGGATGCCAAAATGGCCTCTAGTCCTGATGTATTTAATTGTGCCTCAAGAGATGTACTCCTGAACTAATACCTGTTCTTTAACATCTTGAAAATCCACTGTATTATACTTCACAGGCATCTGCCCTACAGCACAGAAGCAAGCTCATATACAGAAAATTCCAATAAAATAAAATAAAGTTGATAAGTGTCTTATCGTCAAACTGTGTTTTTCTCTCATATCAGTGCTGTCTGAAGGTGAAGGTCATCAACAATCAACTTCTTTGGACAACTGTCAACTAATCAGTGGCCACCAATATGGATTTCAGCAATGAAAATCCACAGCAGATCTCATGGCCTACTCATTCACCACACACAGCATGGAAATGTTTGGAGGAACCTTTGCTGTTGCACATACTTTCTCAGCAAATTTCCATCTTACTGTCTGCATTCCACCCTTTATAACTGAGAGTAGCCAATTCTCTATCAGGTTGTTTGCCAAGTGTAATAGTAGACATATGCCATAGAAAGGTTTGGAGAAACTTGTATTGTTGCATATGACATTTTCCAAGGTGTTCAAAAGTCTGATATAGAGAGCCACTGAGCGAACTGCCATCATCAGTTTTTTTCTCATATGGCAGATGGGGTTCTCTCTTCACTGTGCTAATGCAGGCATTACTCAGAGCTGTGTTTTATCTCCCATCTTCTTCCTCACATATATAAACCTTTCTCACTGACCTCAAACCCTACCCATAGTTTTGTCAGTGAAGGCACACCCCATTCCTCCTAATTATATGACAATCGTTACATTACTTAAACATCCTTACTGAAGGACTGTATGGTGATCACTATTTAGGGTGCTTCTACAAACAGTGGCTAAATAGTGATCTCTATACAATTCCTTCAATACTGTGATGACAAACCAGTGCTCTTCAATACTTCTAAAATACAATTTTGTCTCTTTTTTCTAGCAAAAAAAAAAAGTTTTCTTTTTGGTAGAAAAAGGTCTTACTCCTAGCTTTCCTGACATAATCATATCACTTCTATCAGATTCCCAGCTCCCAAAAACTTGGCATCCTTTTTTCACTTGGCATGTTACTTACTCTGTACAAATCAATTTTGCTCAATCTTGGATCACATTTTGGGTAGCATACCTGAACTACCATCACGGTAGTTCAAGGTACATAATAACATCGAAATTCTTGATGCTATTCAAGAGAGTAGTTCGGTTGAGTGACAAGCTCACTCACAGACTCTTCAGCAACTGTCTCATAGACAATTTCTGCATGGAATCTCTGCTACAGATATTTCCATGGGCATTGTTCAGCAGATCTATCATTCAATAGTCTCCCCCCACTTCTGTTAATCCTAAAGCAACATAAGTAACAGCTGCCCAACATACTTTTACAGCTGAACTTCTGACTCACCAAACCTGCTATTCCTAGTCATATTTCATCTACCTCAGGTCTGTGGAACAGTCTTGTGAAAGACTGTTCCACAGAAGTATACTCCCAGAACTAAAACCTTGAACTCTTCAAGAGGAATAACAATAGATTACTTTGATCTTGACTCTGACTCACACAGAAATCATTTCCTGTGAAGCCTTGTAGCTTCTCATGTACAGGAGTGATATTAAAAAAGGAAAAAAAAAAATTAATTCTAAGAAGTTTGGTTCTTCAAACTTATATTAACACCATCTTCGCATATTGCATGCACCTGAATTTTTATCACTTTATTTAAATTCCTGTTTAAATAAAGTGATAACACTCTTCTAATCTTTTATGGCATCCTATTATATGGTGATCTGAAAAACTGTGTTGTAGCCCCAGTGGAAAATTATCAGAAGAGTGAAATTTCACTCTTGCTATTTAGAATCAATTATGAATATATTAAACAACGGAAGGCCTAACCATGAACACTGACCTACTCTTCTCAAAACTCACCTAGAAAGCACCCATCTAACACTATTCCAGATTATCTATTTGTCAAACACATTTCCTAGCCAAATCACCAGCCAGGTGATTATCAGAATTACTTCCAAGCCTCCTTCATTCCATGTCCCAATGAATGTACAAGGATTTTGCTGGTTTTTACAACCTGAGAAGTCTTGCTTCTTCCCCTGCCATTCACCAGTATGAATATATTAAATATTCATACTTGTGCATAATATATTAAATATTCATCCATACTTTATATATTTAATATTAAATATATTAAAGTATGAATTTATAGTATAATCACTTGGTTATACTTTAAATTAATTATGCCAAATTACATTCTTGGTTTCTTTCCTCATTTATCCAAGCGTAAGCAAACAAAGTTTGTACTTGAAGTTACTTCACGACTGGACTACTTGTATATAGAGACTAATGACATCACGTCAATTGCCTCAGTATCCTATAATACAATGCACATATCCTTACAGAGATGTATAATGCTATGCATTATAGAAGGGCCACTACCTAGACTGGTTTTGCCTTTTATTGAGGTCTCATCAGTGGGAGCCAGACCCAGAAGTGATACCAAGTCATATTTCCATATATAAATAACCAAAAGGCATCACATCTTATTACTAAAATACTCTGAATTAGAGAAAGATGCTGAAAGTTTGTTCACTTGGTTAAACTATAAATTAAAGATGCTAAGAAATTTTCTTGGTTTCACTGTTTATCTAAGTGCAAGCAAAGTTTATGCATGAAATCACTTCACAACTGGGCTACTTTTATATAGAAGCTAATGACTTCACATCAGTTGCCTTAGTATCCCATAATGCAATGCACCTATCCTTATGGGCATGTGCATTGACTGTCATGAAGTGACTTTACGCACTGGCTTCATCCTTTATCCAAATGCAAGCAAACAAAGTTTGCTTACACTTGGATAAAGGATGAAACCAAGAATATAATTTCATGGCATCCTTAATTTATTTTAAAAACTCACTGTGAAAGGCTGAACACCCACAGCCACAATATCTATCATACTTTGCCTTAAAAATATTCAGTTTTGGAGCACTTGCCACCCTTCAGCAATGCATTCCACTCATTCACCACTTGCCTTGCAAACAAAAATATCCTTTTTGCTTCATTACTCATATGACCTTTGTAGTTTCCAGGGATGACCTCTCATTCTCCTATCACCTTTTACATTGTATAATAACTCTCCTATATCTATTTATCTGATAGATTTCTAACCAACTTATATGTCTGAATGATATCTCCTCTCCGTCTTTTATCTACCAATCTCTGTAAACCATATTCCCTCAATCTAAAATCAGTAAATAACTAAGACTGTTTCCAACATTATTTCTTAGCCAAATAAGAAACTCAAAGATAGAAAATCTAAGAGTTTCATGCCAAATATAGAAAACTATAAAAGTTCAGTGAGTCCAAGCATAAGCCAACACCTGGTACATGTTGGGGCGACGTAGTAAAGTAGAGTAGCTCCGATCACTGTCCTTAGTATTTTCCCATAATGTACAACACAACTCCTAGGAGATGTATGCTGCTATACATTATGAGAGAAGGTTACCACCCAGACCGGTTTCGACCTTTTTTGAGGTCTCATCAGTGAGTAGGTAGACCCAGATGTAAATACTGAGGTTGCAGTAGTGCAGAGTTTATTTCTTACTGTACAAGTCGCCAAAAGGTGCACTAATAAGAGTTTCATGCCGAATATAGAAAATTATAAAAGTTCCGTAAGTCCAAGCATAAGCCAACACCTGGTACATGTTGGGGCAACTCGTAGTAAAGGTGGAGTAAGATCCGATAACTGTCCTTAGTAATTTCCCATAATGTACAACACAACTCCTAGGAGATGTATGCTGTTATACATTATGAGAGAAGTAGTCATGTTCTCCTAGGAGTTGTGTTGTACATTATGGGAAAATACTAAGGACAGTGATCGAAGCTTACTCCACCTTTACTATGAGTTGCCCCAACATGTACCAGGTGTTGGCTTATGCTTGGACTTACCGAACTTTTATAGTTTTCTATATTCGGCATGAAACTCTTAAATTTTCTATCTTTATTCGGCTAAGAAATAATGTTGGATTCAATATCCACTTAATTTGAATAAACTTACTTCGCCAAAGTGAAGCCTATTGGCTCTTTATCTCAGTTATTTATTAGTGCACCTTTTGGTGACTCGTACAGTAAAGAAATAAGTTCTGCACTACTGCAACCTCAGTATTTACATTTGGGTCTACCTACTCACTGATGAGACCTCAAAAAAAGGTCGAAACCTTCTCTCATAACATATAACAGCATACATCTCCTAGGAGTTGTGTTGTACATTATGGGAAAATACTAAGGACAGTGATTGGAACTTACTCCACCTTTGCTACGAGTTGTCCCAATATGTACCAGGTGTTGGCTTATGCTTGGACTCGCCGAACGTTTATAGTTTTCTATATTTGGCATAAAACTCTTAGATTTTCTATCTTCGAGTTTCTTATTTGGCTAAGAAATAATGTTGGATTCAATATCCACTTAATTTGAATAAACTTACTTTGCCGAAGTGAAGCCTATTGGCTCTTTATCTCAGTAAGACTGTTTCAATCCAGAGAAAGTCTTAGTTATTTACCTCTGCACTCTCTCTCTCTCTCTTATCATCAATATAATCAAGTGACCATATCTATGCACAGAAATCCAAATGTGACCTAATTAGTGCCTTATACAATGGAACTATCACCTTCTTATCCAAATATCTATAGAGTTCTCTACATTATACCAGCAATTTTCAGGGTAACCTCAACTTTTGCAATGAGTCCCCTAAACTTCAATTCTCTATCCACGAAGATCCTTGGATCCCTTACCTACTCTACCTCTTGAAACAAAGTGCCTGCAATATGATAAATCTCATTCCATCTTCTCTGGACAAAGTATATAACTTCTTTATATTTAGCAACATTGAAATGACATTCCCATTCCGATTCTTCAGCCCAAAGCACCAACCAATTCAAATCCTCATGCAACAACATCACGTCAGAACTTCCTGACGCTGCTCTTCCTAATTTAGCTTCATCAGCAAAAAACTGTATATTTCCTCTCAAACCTTGAACTATGTCATTAATATACACATTAGACAACAGTAGTCCAGAAGAGAACCCTATGGTACCCCACTTGTCATCTTGCTTTTTCAGGACACTACAACTCATACACAACTTGTTAGCTCCTATCAGTCCTACGATACCAAGATAAGAGCTGCCTATCCATCTCCATCCTATTCAATTTCAACAGAAATTTATCATGTGGTACCTCTACCAAATGCTTTAGCAAAATCCAGATAAATTGCAGTATAAGAATCTCCTGTGTCCAATACACTAGTCATCTGATTATAAAATGTTGCTAAAGCAAGCCTTCTTAAGAAACTCATGCTGCACTCTTAAACGATTTCTATTCTCAACAATTCAGGTTTGTATTGTCTCTAACCAGCCTCTATAACACCTTCACCACTACACTTGATATACGCAATGGCCTATATTTGGACACTACTCTCTTGGACTCTCCCTGATGTCCTTCCTTCCACTTTTTTTGTTTTAGGCATGTCCCTGTTGCTAGACTGCTGTTGAACAACCAAATCAAGGACACTGCCAGTTCTCGTACATTTCCCTAATATATGCAGTGATACCAAATACAGTCCCACAGTCTGATTAACATCAAGGTTACTTATTATTCTTAACACTTCCCATTCTTGAACAGTTAATATTTTTATCCTCCTTCCTATTGTTATGCAACACTCCTAATCCCTTCATGAAATACACTAATAAAATACTCACCGACTATTTCCACTACATCTTTAGCAGGTGTAACCTGTGTAAAATCTCCAGAAACTGAAATCAGTCTTCCATATTCACCCTTCCTTTAGTAACTGCAGAATTCTCTAGGGTTTTGTTTAACTGCTTTGCCCAGTCTCCTTTCATATCCTAATTTCTCCTTCCTTATTACACTTTTCAGCTTCCTACCTGTGCCTTATACTCTTCATGCTGCTAGAGATGGGGGGGGGGGGGATACCCTGAAAAAATTCCATGTTTAAACTCCACAGCATGATTTCTGGGCCATGTAAAAAATAAATTTAAAAACTATGAAAAATATATAAAATGGATAAAAATAAATGAAAAAAATCCTTAGCCAATCATGGTACAAATGTAGTATAGATTTTTGCATAACCGTTTATGGATTGGGAGCCACATTGAAAAAAATAAAATAAAATAAATCACAGAACTAATTAATTGTAGAAAACAATTCATACATACCTGCTAAGTATATCTGCGACAAGCACATAGCACTGAACAAAATAATTATGGAAAATAATTCAAATTGTAACCGGTTCCTCCTTCAGAAAATAATTCAAATTGGAACAGGTTCCTCCTTTCTTCTATTCTTCTTGCCCATACAGGGCACTAATGTGCTATGGGTCTTGTGGCCTCTCGTGTATGGATCAGATATATATAAAGAAAATATATGTATATATAGCATTACACTGATGGATGTAGGATTCTTTACGATGGTCACTATGGCTCTGTAAAAGGTAGGTCTTGTTTTAGGAATCTACTCGATTCATGATGAATGTCTTGAATAAGGGATATTCATATACAATGGTATTCTTGGACTTTGCAAAGCATTTGATAGATTATCACATGAAAGGTTGGTGTAGAAACAGAAAACAGATAATAGACAGGTTAGAGGTAGCAGAGATTGGCTCTCTCTCTCTCTGAATGGTACCAGCAAGTTATGTATGATGGGATAGTGTCTCAAAAAAAGGAAAGTAATCTGTGATGTGCCTCAAAGTTCTGTTCTTGAGGCCTTGCTATTTACATTATTTGTTAATGAAATTTCTGTAGAACTGACTAGGGATCCTCAGCTGTCTTCTGATGATGCAAAGTTGGGAAGAATTATAAGGAGAATTTCTAATGTTAATTCCATTTGGGAAGATTGGAATAGACTTTTAGCTTGGACAAATAAGTGAGTTTGTCATTTTAATATTAATAATCATAGAGCATAGCAATTTGAAGTGCAGAGATATAAGGCTATGTAATGTATTGATGGAACTATGCTTCAGGTAGTGGTTGAGATTTGGGATCTGAGGATATAACTGACATTAGACTGAAGCTTAAAGGGCACACTGCAAGTATGGCAAGGCTGAATATCACATTGGTATGATAAGGAACACAATATCATAGCAATCTGATATTCAGCCTTTGCTATTCCAAGTAGAGATAAGAAGCTGGTTATAAAGCATTGGTCAGACTACTGTGCTCAGATTTGGTCACTTAGTTTTCTTTGTGATATGGAAACATTGTTGTGTCCAGAGAAAAGGAAATAAGGCAATATCAGGTATCTGAACTGTTGGTTATAGGGTTAAAAGGAATTTAAATGGGTTCAATTCCCATTGCTGATGCGAGGAGCTTATGATCTTTCTCAGACATAGCTAAGTTAGCAGGCCTTGGGCATGGACTGCAGGGATTTTCTCCCCAGTTTATCTGGGATTATTCATCCTGCAAGCAGGCAAACTGGCCTTGAGAACTCAACGCTTCTACAGACATAGGATACACCGGGAGGCATAGGGCTAACCATCATATCCTTGTGTACAGTTGCAGTTATATGAATAGAAAACCCCTCGACACTGCAAGGTAAAAGATGGAAGAAGAAGAAGAATGAATTTTAAATTGCAAAGTTTGGTAAAATAAGCAGAAAAAAAAAAGGAAATATAATAGAAATGTTTAAGGTTAGTGAGGGGATTTTATCAGATTACCATAGTGAAGATCATAAAATGGAAGTTGAAGAGGAAAAAAGACAGAGGTCATTGGAAATTGGGTAAAGGTCTGGTGAAGAGGGCTGTGAGGAATAGATTTTTTACATGGAGAATTGTGAGCGAGTGAAATGCATTACCAGAATGAATTTTGAATGCTAGGTGTGATAAACAGTTTAAGATTCAATATGATAAATAAGTTGTTAGTAAGCAGACCTCACACAATGAATCTGATGACTCTATGGAGGTTGATGTGATAACAATAACTACTATGTAAGAATTTCTGCAATGCAGGATGCCCAATGTGAGAGTTTACGCATTCAACTGAAGTGCTACTTTGGGGGGGGGGGGGTCGTTTTTAAGGGCCCACTGAAAGTTTGTCGGGGGGGGGGGAGGATTAAAAATTATAGTTAATTTTAATGAATGTGCTCTTCTGAAGGTATGTGTTCCTGAAAAATAATCCACCTATCTCAGGAGGCTTCAAATTTACTAAAGAAAATTGTTCACTACAATAAAATATTTCATGACATCTCTATGTGTTCACTTATACTGAACATTTCCTGTACATTTGATAGTATGATTCTATTTTTGAAACTGAAAAGAAATAAAAACTTCATATTTCAGTGCTAAAATAATGAGTAAAGAAAATGTCACTTGTTAAAGTGACATTTTCTTTATTCATTATTTTAGCACTGATATTATAAAATTTTGTTAGGATTTTAAATGTCATCAACAAATATTCACATGATTAAAAACATATTTTTTATGTAAATAATGCAAATGAAAAACTATGTGAAATATACCACATATCAGGCAATGCTAAAACCATGACTTCACGTCCTTCTCTCACATATCCCACATGAACCAAATTCTCCTGGATGACTAAACTTGATCTGTAAAATAATAATTATAATAAAATGAAGTATGTGATAAAAAAAAGAAAAAGTTTATTTAATTATTGAAATAAATTATTTGGGTGCATTTAGTGTATTTTAAAAATCAAAGGCACTGCAATAATCTGAGCAGCATGTAGCATGCATGCTATATCATAATAACTTCATTCCATTAAAGGTCTTTAATGGTTCAAGATTGAATTGAGCTATTACAGAAATTCTGATTATTTATATATATCAATATATTGAATATAACACAAAGTATTTCTTATTTAGAATACATAAAAAAGTATTCATAACGATTATAAAAATAATGTACCATATTTGCCAGCATATAAGACGCACTTTTTTTTCTTTGAAAATAGGTCTGAAAAATGGGGTGAGTCTTATACGCCGATACTCAGTTTTTTATTACTTTCATTGGAAATTTTCTCTGTTCCGAGTTACACGATTTCTTATTTGCTTCCTTGCGGTGTGTGAGAGCATTCCAGTTATGTAGAGTTCAGTGAATGCGCATGCACTGTCACAGGTGATCACAGCTGTGTTCCTGTTTGTTTAAATTTTCTAATTGTTGTCACGGTTGTTGTGAATGGTGATAAATTTCTGCCATTAAATTTTCTTTAAATTTCTTGGCAAATTATGGATGAAAAATGTCGGCATTGCTACAATATTGCATACAAGTGTGCAATATTGTAGTGGCCTGAAATGCAGAGAGGCGTTTCAGGCCACCCCCCCAACTGAGAAAATGGTAAGAACTTGGCAAAATCAGGAAGAGGATCTAAAAAACCTTTTTTTCCTAAAAAAAGTGTACAAAAAAGGGGGTGCGTCTTATAGGCCGGTGTGTTAATTACAGTATTTTCTGGCATTTTATACAGCGGCAAATACGGTAATTATTGTTAAAATCCTACACAGCATCTAACACTTCCATTTTAAGTGTATTAAGCACTATGCCAATTATTCAAAGCAAACACTGATTTCTAAAACTTGAGTAATCATTATTTTATTATTATTATTATTTTTTTTTTTTTTTTTTGTGAAAACAGGTCATTCCCATTTTCATAAAAATTATCCATGTCCTCAACGTCTTGTATATCAATATCCAATTAAAAATTAAATGTTTTTGTGTAACATTCCTAAAAAAAACAGCTGTTGCAGAAATAGAGTATTATTATATTCTGATAACTTCTTAAGTCACGTATGGATTTATTTATGTTATCAAATGTTTGGCTTTTTTATTTTCTTTAAGTCTAAGAGCCACCAGTCAAGATGAAAATAGTAATTGATTGTTTTTTAAAGAAATGAAATCATATTTTGCTACATCAATAAATGTCCGACTGTATTAACATTCTTTCTTTGAAAATCCTCTTTCACTTATATTAATATAGTTCTTGCCCAGTCAACGTACTCTTTTCATTTACATCTGGCTTGAGAGAAAATTCAAAGCCTGTGAAATGCTACAACACTATCCAAACCTGAACAAAAATGATAGATTAATCATTCCAAGAATGTGGAGAGCCCATCTGCAACCTTTATAGCAACTAGAACAAGCACAGAAGAAAATCTTGATAAGAGAGGACTTTAGAAATGTTTAATGTAGTTCTGTCTTTAATTTATTTATTTTTTAAAAATATTTAATGTGTTTATTTTTCATTTATTTTAATTTTAATTTATTTTTATATTTAATTTTTTTAATCTATTTATAATTTTTTTAATTCAATATTATTAATTTAGTTTTTCTACAAGAGGTCAGGCTAAGCAAAAGATTAATAAGCAGTTACATTGATTTTACCTTTATCAAGTGCAGTGGCATGTAGCTTATATCTTATACATATGTATTTTCCTGATGATGACATCAATACAGAGGTCTAAACGTCGAATTATTTTAACACATGTGTTGTTTCTCCATAAATTCTTAACTATGGATGCTGACCACCGTGTAACCTTAAAAGGAAGTCTTTTCATCTACAATTCAGTTAACTGAAAGGCAAGACTCATGAGCATTTGAAGTCAAAGAAATTTTTATTAACAAAAGTAAAATGAAACAAAATTAAGACTATTTACTTGCCACTTTTGAAAATTTATAGCATTATTTGATTAATGATTTTCTGACACATTTACAATTTACATTTTATGTATGTGAATTCTACACTGGTGTCCAAAACCTATGGACAAATGCTATTTTTGAAGATTACAACAGCAAATTCAGACAAATCACCCAGTGACAATTTGTATAACTGCCGATTTCGAGTAGAAAACAATTACACATTCAAATTTTCGAATTGCATGCAAAGGGACGTACTAAGCCCTTTCAAAAGGCCATACTGAGAGAACTGTATTTGAAGAAAGTCCTTTTCGTGAAGGAATAAAGTTGCAAACTTGGATGTCTATGTCTTGTAATGTCTCAAAGACATAATCTAGATCAACACTTCCCAAACTATAGGCCGCAGCCCCCTTGGGGGCCATGAAATAATGAAAACAAATTTAAAATGTTTTAAGACTAAGTAAATGTTTTAAGACCATGTCAAATGTGTATGTAAGATGCTAAAAATGTAATATTTGCATTTGATTTTTGCAATATTCGCTGTGTATGTTTTGTAATGAATATAAAAAACATAAATATTATAATAATATATGTCTATATTACGATTTTTTTTTTTTTTTTTTTTTTTTTTTTGATGGGGTCTGTGAAATATTTTAATTTTTCCAAAGGGGCCTTTACATCCATAAATTTGGGAAGCATTGATCTAGATGATTTCATGCGGGGAAGAATTATTGAAAAGCTTGAAGAAGGCTGCAGAATTATTGATACTGCCAAAGAGTTTGAAATCTCACATAGCATTGTATCCAGGCTCTGAGCAGAATTTCAAACCAATGGAAGTATTCCAGACATCTGCTAAGAGGTCACTCTACCACGGAGCATGAAGAGAGATTTTTGGTTATAACAGCAAAACATAATCGATGCACTATGGCAGGTCAGCTTGCAAGTCGACTCCATTCAAGCACTGGTATGCAGATATCCCAACAAACTGTGGCAAGACATCTGCAACAAGTAGGCCTATATGCTCGAAGGCATGTAGTCTGCATCCTTTCATCCATAGCTCATAAAAATTGGACAAGACACATGTGGGCTAATGAGAATCATTTTAGTCTTTCCTCCAATTCTAGCTTTTGGACACCAGTATATAATCCAGTAATTGAATACAAGAATGAGCTAATCTTTTCAAATAACTTCATTCTAAATAAAACTGTAGAATGGAAAAACATCATCACTAGATTGATGACTATAAATTCAGTCCACAATGAATTTCTAGGTTTTGAGTCATGGACCAAGATTATCTAACAAATCCTATTATATAAAAATTATACTGAAGAAAATATTGCATTTTTGCATGCACATCAGACCTCTGTTCTTGTTAAATGGAAAGAAAATTTTCATTTTCGTAATGAAAGCATTCCTTTTGAGAATATGAAACTATTGTGGAATTTATTTTGACATTGGCAATGTCCAGTATAAAGAATTTTCTCTTTCGTGAATTTATTATAGAGCAAGGAGAAAAATAGATTGCATATTGACAATGTAAAATCAATGATAATTATAAAAACTTATGTCAAACGAATAAAGTGCAATGATTTTCACAAGTTTGTGTATAAATATATATATACAGGGTGTTCGGGATAAATTTGACAGTTTCGTAAGGAAAAAGAAAATCTTCTTTGTATCTATTAAATTTAATGAATTGACAAAAAAACATTACAGGCAGAGTTAATTACAATACTATCAACAAGATTTACTCAAAATAACCACCATTAGCATCGATCACAGCTTCAATTCTGCTTCGGAACCTCGAACAAGCTGATGCTACAGTCTCCCTGGGAAGGGCCGCAAAAACTGTTTTAATTTTATCCATTAACTGGGCTTTTGTATTACTGGAAGTGCGATTAGTGTCTTTTTCAACTGCGCCCCATACAAAATAATCCATGGGGTTAAGGTCTGGGGAGTTTGGAGGCCAAACATTTGGACTGGTGAAGTCGTAGAAATTTTCAGACAACCATTTTTGACTTTTCCCAGAGGTGTGGCAAGGGGCCGAATCCTGCTGCCATACATACGGCCTACCATTGGCTACCCTTGTTATCCAGGGCTTGACTACAGTTAGCAACTCCACGAACAAAGCCCGAATTCCAATGCCAGGGTTCTTCAACACCTGTTCCTGCAGATTTGCGAGGAATTCTGCTGTACGAACGCAATCAGATCGTCCGCTAGGGATCTTTCTTCTTGCTACATCCTCGTAGTCACCATTGCAAGTCTCTAGTTCATGCCTGATTGTTTTTACTGTATTCAGGGAGCATTGGGCAGCAGTCGTAATATCCTTATTTTGATGGCGGGCACGAATCATCATGATACAAGTTATTCTCTTCCATGATTCAGGTGGGTTCCAGCTATCCATCCTTTCTGACATCTTGTATATGAATGAAGAAGGGTCCAAACTTTTAAATGAAGAGAAGTGTGTGTTAATACATGTAACTTACGGAAAAATATAATTAATTATAAATATGTCAAATTTATCCCGAACACCCTGTATATATTATTATTATTATTATTATTGGACACCACCAGGGAGTTCGAAGACTCATCAAGGGAGGGCACTTGCTCTACAGCTCTGTCTCCACCACGCAATCCACCAACTAACCGCAATTACACCAAAGCTATCTACCGCCGACCACCACAACCACTAGTTTTTCCACAGACAATCACAAACATCCATGCCCACAGTGGGATTCGAACCCCACAGCCACTGGTTGTGGGGTTCGAATTCCGCTCGCGTTCAAATATATAATTATATAATTTCGAATATAGAATTTTTCAAAGATATATTCTTTGAAAAGTGTATAAGAGCACAGAAACTGCTGGCTCAGGTGAGAGATACATAAATTTTGAGGTAATTGTTGTGTGTTTTTACTGGAAATTTCACTTTATTATTATTTTAAAAAATATCAATTTAATTTTTTTTTGGTTTTTATTTACTATTTACCATTTAACCCTTAATTACTTATTATTACATAATTAGCTGCTACAAACATAAAACTACATTAAAATAGCATAACGGAATAAAAAGGCCTGTTTTAAATATCTAATTTTGTTCCAATTTGAATTAACTAATTTTATAATCAATATAATGATTTCAATCATTGAAAATAATTTTTTTAACTGTTTTGAAGAAATTTCAAACCCTACCCTCGACAGATATCCCATTTTTTGTTTTAAAATTATGGACACCTTTGTCTGTCTGGAAGCAAATCATGGTTTGTACTATATTACCCATATGTTTTTAAATTTGGTTCAGCATTTAAAAGTTTTACAGTGCACATTTACTATCATATAAACACAAAGAGAGGAGGGGTCAGAGGGAACCTATTGTACATACTACTGCAGATTGTCTAGTCACAGCAATAAACCTTTTACTGGTACTGAGTATTATCATAGGTGTTTATTCAAGTCAAATAATTAGGTAGTGATGACTACAAGTGAAATCTATAAGCTTTCTTTCTGATTACAGCCTGGATACAAGAGGAGGGAAAACAGAACAAGAGAGAGAGATTGATAAATGGATATTTCTGAAATAAATTCTTTATCAAAATGGTTTTTGTTTTTAAGATTTTCAATTATAAGGGATTTGTACTTTGATATACACTGAATTTCTTGAGTGATGCTTTTTTTTTATTTAAAAAAAAAAGCTATCAAAATACTAGAATAATTGTTGTTTGGTACATGAGAATAAAGAAGATATATCAAGGGAGAGTTTCTCTTAAGAGATAATGAAAAAGGGAGGTTTTACTGAAACTGAATAAACCAAAAAAGAAAAAGAAAAAAAAAACATGGAACATACTCAAACTCTCTTTTCTCCTGATATATCTATTTTATTCTCCTTCACCATGTCATCTGATTTTACTTGGCATGAAAAAAACTTACAAAATGACTGATGGCACAGATATAGTTTCCTCCTCCCTAATGGAGGAGGAAATTTTCATGGAACTGAGAAAATTGTAGCAGACTCCACTCTACTCAAATACGCAATATGGCTATGCTATAACGATGTTTTCTCCATTTGGCTCCATGACTTGGACATGTTAGAAGTGTTTCTGATTTTAACAACCAACAACCTAGAATCTGTTTTACCACTGAAAAAGAGAACATTTGTCTGCCCTTACATAGTTACCCAGCTATCTTGCGGATCCTTTTCCATCTACAGTAACCCCCCCCACACACACACATACATACATATACAACATGTACATCCATCATCCTTCCCATGGTTCTAATTCTATTTGCTTAAGTTTCATAACATCATGACAAGAGAATCAGAACCATTTGTTTGAACCATACAAGCAACTCCAGTGAAATCAATCACATCCACATGACATTTTTTGGCCAACAGCTTCCCTAGTCAAAAAAAAAAAAAAAAAAAAAAAAAATCTACATTCTTCTTCTAAACCAAACCTTTACCAAAAGTCATACTATAAAAAATCTATTGCCACCCCTTTCTAGAAGCATCAGAAAAAATCTCATGCTTTTAAACAATATATATATATATATATATATATAAAGTATATATATCACACTAACCCTTGAATGGGTTAATGTGACAAATGACTTCAAGTATGGCACCACATAATTATATCTTCAGTTGTCAAACCAGCAAACTGCTCTCCTGCTGTGGTTAGATAATTGAGGAATTATAATATTCAGACATTCTTCAAGGCTTACCAAAAAGTAGTTATCTTTATCTGTTCCATCTATCACCTGGACCATCCTGGTGATAGGAGCTTGAAATACTGGTACCCACAGTATTTCAAGCTCCTGCAAACTGATTTACTTTGGTCAAATTGGAAGAAATGCCAATATCTGTATTGGCTTTTCTTCCAAATAAATACAATAGAAATTTCAAATATATAAATACAAATCTCATTTGATAAAAATTGGAAGGAGAACTGATTAAGAAAAGATCAAGGATGGTGAGATCGAGAATTTGCATTAGATCAATGCTCAAATCTAATATTTCTGCATTTCTTCTAGCTTGGTCAGTAGAACTGCAAATGAGTAGACAAGTGAAGATATGAATACCAAAGTCACTAGAAAGGTGATTTTAGTGTTTGAGTAGTTGGATTACAGACAGTCAAGTTTCAGAGATAATTTTGTTTCTTCATGTTTAGAAGAATTATTTTGTAATGCATGCATTTCTCTGTTCTTTCATATTCAAATATCTATTACTGTTTTTCAAGCCACACACCGATGAGGTTTTATAATATATGTAACACAAAATATTTGCAATTAATAAATAATAAACATATATATTTGTATAAATAGAGATAACAAAGTCACAGCTGTTAGAATGATTTTCAGAATTACATTAGCAGGAAGGATGAGGGTTGCATGCAGAATTTTATCTATTTTATAAAGGTTGTAGTCATAACTGGAGAAATGAAAAAGATGAAAATAGATTATTCTTTATTTAGCATTCTCTGACACCAGACTGCACAAAGAATATAACTGTCACTCTTATGGGTGAAAAGAAACATGCAGAGTAGTTCGTACTTTACAGTGTTAAGATGTACAGCAGATGTTCAGGGTGATATGCAAGATGACGTCAGAAACAGGAGATAAAGTATGGTTGTCTACAGATGTGAATGTTCATGGATGTAGAAAAGATTTTTTGTAAGATTTTTTTTTTTATCTTATTTTTAAGGGAGATTTTTTTATTCAACTTCAGTGATAGTATGATCATTTGCTATTCTTTCGTCATTTCATCCAAATTGGGACATGCAGGGAGAACAAACAGACTTTGATGCTGCCCATACAAAGAGCATCCAACTTTTCCTCCATTTTCATGGAGGAAAAGCTGGAAAAGTTATTCCTGAATTTGTCAAAGCTTTTGAGGAAACAAACCACATCGCAAGAAGGCATGACTGACAAGTGATGGGGATAGACTATGTACTGCCCATTAGTGACCCAATGCATTGTGAAATTCAGTGTTAACATGGAGTATGATAGCCTGCACCATAAAACTGCCACAATGAAGACCACATAACTGCACAGAACAATCAGTATGGGAAAATGATTCCATGCACTATAAACAGCTGATCTACCATACTACAAAATACGAATGGAAAGGCTTAAATATTGCTGATTATTCATAACAATGCTTCATGATATAAACAACATCAAGTGAGGTAAAAAAATACATTTAATTGAACTTACTAATATTTTGGTGGTTTCTAAACAGCATCTTCAGAGCACAAATTGTAATTGTGATAAACACACAGCACTGAACTGAAATGTGGAAAATAATTCAAACTGTAACCAAAATAGAAGTAATGTCTTTATATGGTACACTCTATGGGAGATAACCATAAAGTTAACTTGGAGAAGTCAGGCTATCAGGTCTCAAAATGACTGTCTTTCAGAGTTTTGGCATTCTGAGACCTGATTGCCTGACTTCTCCAAATTAGAACTTAATGGTTATCCATCAGTTATGCAGCACCCTCCAAACCATACCTGTTGAGGTTGGGAGGGTACTTCATAACTAATACTGATTCTAAAATAGACTCTAAGACCTATAACAACATATGTAACATCAATGTCATCTTCCATCTAAACCAATGTGAAGGAATACCCAGAGCATGGTCTACTAATCCAATCCTGACTTACCATACAGACGATCACAGATGTAATTTTTGTGTTATTCAAGGCAGATGTTAACTGATCTACTAGTCCGACTAAAGCAAGCTAAACTGCAGGCACAAGGAACTTTATACACTCCTGGATGTGCAAGAGAATGAAGATGATCTTTAAAAGAATGGATGAAGGTAACTAGCTCAATGAGAGCTTTGAAAGCGGCATGGAGATCATGTTTGCAGAGAACTTTTGCTATTTTTTTCTCATGTACCTTTAATATACAGGATGGAAATAGTTATGCTGTGATCTTGTATGTTGGTGGCAGGAGGGATGCATGCAGCATTTTATCTATTTTATAAGGGTTGTAGTCATTGGCTATTCTTAGAATCAGCATCAGCTATGACGCAATCTCCTAATGCAATCTCTCAACAAGCATATGATACAAATAACATTTCAAACTGCCTAAGATTCAGACAGAGGTTCATTTCATCAAAAGCTAAGCATGTTTACATGAGGCAAGCTCAGTACTAATTCAAGAACAGATTGATAGTACTTGTGTTCAGTTAGCTAAAATCAACGCCTCTATCATTGCATTACAGGAAAAGCTTTCAAAAATCCTTAATCCAGAATTGTGATTTACTTCATACAACATCTCCAAAAATGCTGCTACTAAAGAATGTAAGCAGGTTAAGAAGGTGCAATCTAAAAAAAATTGCAGCTCTTCAAAAATGAAGCAAAAGTGTTTTCCATGCTATTTACAAGTTGTTATAGGTTAGGAAGATTATTTTTAGAGTCAACCCATGGCTATGAAGAATTGTCCTGAACTGAACAAGTATGGCTGCATTAATTTGCCAAAAAACTTGGGAGACTATTATCATAAGATCAAATCCCACATAGCAGTAATACTTCTTTTATTACAACAATTAGAGGGTGCCAAATTAGGACTTTAGATCTTTTGTCCATTTACAATTTGAATTATTTCACATCACATGTAAACAATGAATTGTTTCACTGTCACATGTAAACTATAACATGCCGCTTTGTGCTCTGAAGATGCTGGTCTGAAATCCAGCAAAATATAAGCCAATAATAAATATTTTTTTATATGAATGCAGCTACAACAAGAACACAATTTTACTATCATATCTCCTCTTTTTTATCTATCTGGTTTTTGAAGCCCAGAGACCATCAATCTATTTTCATAGGGAGCATTCTATAGTCCTGCCACAATCTTTGTTGCTCCCCCACCCCACCAGATCCTCTCCACAAATTTTTCATCATCATGGAATCCAGGTGTTCAGATCTTTGTACAGCAGTCCAGATGTTACTTTATTAAAACCTTATATAAGGAAAAATAACTGCTCTATCTCTGCTTGTAAGTGTGTTCAGCAACCACATACAAGGGTGGTCTGAAAAGTTCTCGGCCTAACAATGAAAAAACGAATATATAATTTCAAATTTATTTTTAGTTTTCAACATAATCTCCCTTAAGACTAATACATTTATTCCAGCAATGCTCTAGTAGCATTATCCCGTCCCTGTAGCGGTTCTCAATAAGCTCTGCAATATACCCCTCTACAGCTGCAATCACCTCTTGATTCAAAGAAACACGCTGACCAGCAAGGAAGAGTTTCAGTTTTGAGAAGAGATAGAAGTCACAGGGTGGATTTTTCAACAATTCATAGCAGATCCCTTAATTCTCCCATTACAAAAACACTTTGTGGGCAGATGCATTGTTCTCATGAAAGATGATTTTTTTTCTTCTGCAAACTGGGTCTTTTCTCACAAATTTTTTCATCTAGTCTGGATAAAAGATCGGAATAATATTTCCCGGTTACTGTTTTATCCTTTTCAAGATAATTAATAAACAAATGCCTTTAGCATCCCAAAACACCAATACCATGACCTTTCCTACTTTGTCTTCTTTGGCACTGAACAACCAGCTTTTGTCCAATGTTTTGACTGTTTGGATTCTTGTGTGTAATGGTGAATCCAAGTCTCATCCACAGTAATAAATTGATGCACAAAATCACTTTTATTCTTGTTAAAATGCTCAAAGTACTGTTCAGAGATTTTCATGAGAGTGCGTTATTGATCTGCTGTGAACAAGCGTGGCACCCGTCTTGCGCAAAGCTTTTTCATTTGCAATTCTTTATGCAAAATATATCCTACATGTTCTTTTGAAATGCCTATAGTCTCAGCAATTTCACACACTTTGAATCGTCAGTCATCCAATACCATATCGTGCACTTGATCAATGATTTCTGGTGTTGTTACACTTTTTGGACATCCTTCACGTGGATCATCTTCAAGGTTAGCCTTGTGGCTATGAGCTTCACAACCATATGCATGGGGAAGGAGTGTCCTAGGTTTGATTCCCATCGCCGACATGAGGAGCTTAAGAATCTTTCTCAGCCACAGCCAAGTTAGCCGGCCTTGGGAGTGGATAACAGGTTTTTTTTTGGCCAAGTGGTAAGCATATCCACTCTCCAGCCAGAAGGCTGCGGCATGGATGTTTGTGATTGTCTGTGGAAAAACTAGTGGTGGTGGTCGGCGATAGATGCTGTCAATTGGTGGAGACAGAGCTATACAGCAGGTGCCCCTGCCTCAATGAGTCTTTTGGCCTCCCTGGAGGTGTCTAATAATAATAATAATAATAATAAGGCTGGTAAGACCACGTTTAAACTTCACAGCCCATTTCTTAATTGTCGAAAATAAAGGAGAAGAGTGCCCATAAACATGAACTTCGAATGAATTTCTTTTGCCTTTAAACCTTCATTTACAAAGAATTTTATAACCACACGATACTCAATTTTATTCATTTCAAGAGATACAGACAACACTTTTGCTTCAGATAGCTGTATAAAACAAACTACTTGATAGAATGACTTGTGATTTCACATGGATGCTTATGACAGATGTACCAACTTAAAAAAAAAACATTTTGCCGATAGTGTTCCCATCTATGGTTGAGGCCGAGAACTTTTCAGACCACCTTCATAATCTGATGTGCCGTTTGAGCTGCCTTAACTTTGCTACTTAATGATCTAAAATATGCCCTCTAAATGTAACCCCCTGTATAAAATCATCCCTAAGTCCTTCGTGCCATCAGTTTCCTGCAATTCATTTCCATCAATATAGTACACAACTTTTGATCACTTCCCAAAGTGTAAAACCGTACTCTTGGCCACATTACACCCTCTGTCCAAAAAGAAACCGAACTTTTCGAAAATAGAAGAAACTAGTGGAGCCACCTGTTGTATCTTTTTGTTGTCGAAAGCGGCAACCTTCATTAGTGTTGTGTCAACTGTTTATGACATTTGTTTCATCAGAAGCTGAGTTATAGTGCCAAGTGTGACATTGTGTTTTGACGAAAGGTCGGAAAACGAGTTTCAAACAGACAGCTGCGATTGACTTTTGTGTCAAATTTGGTAACAGTTTTACCGAAATGCATCCAAAAGCATACGGTGATGAATGCTTATCCCGTACTAAGTTTACAAGTGGTTTAAGCAATCATGAGATTGCTTGAGGACGATGAAAAGCCAGGACATCCAAAAACTGGACTGAGAAAGGTTAACATCCAAAAAGTGCGTGATTTCATCAAAGAAAACCCAAAATCGCCCGCCCGTGAGATTGATTGAAGAAGAATTGGGGATTCCAAAATCAACTGTGCACAACATTTTGACTAAGAGTTTGGGCATTCGTAAATTGAATTTGCGATTTGTTCCCCACAAGTTGATCGACGACCAAAAAATGTATCGAATTTGAACACTGCACGGACTCGTACTCAAAGGTAAAGACAATGCTGAGTTGTTTCTAAAATTCCAATGGCATTATCCACAAAGAATTCGTTCTTCCAGGCTAAACGTCAATGGTGAGTTTTATCTCGAAGTTTTGAAGTGATTGATAGCGAGAATTCGTCACGTATGGCATAAATATCGTGACGACCAACCGTCAAAACACACTGTCACTCTTGGGATTATAACTCGGCTTCTAATGAAACAAATGTCATAAACAGTTGGCACAACACTAATGAAGGTTACTGCTTTCGACAACAACAAAAAAAAGATACAACAGGTGGCGCCACTAGTTTTTTCTATTTTCGAAAAGTTCAGTTTCTTTTTGAACATCGGGTATAAACAGGCAGCCATATGCTGCTAGTTTGTTTGTGTGTGCTAGCATAATCAGCAAACAACTGAATATTTCCTGTCAAATCATTTCCTATATCATTGATGTAGAAATTAAACAAAAGACCAAGAAGGCAAGTGACCAGTGGTACACCACTGGTCACCTGCCTTCTCCTAAACTCAACTCCTCCATAATTCACTCTTTGATATCTATCCATCAGCTACCCTCTAATCCAAATGGCCAGATTCATATCTATCCCCATTTGCTGCAATTTGTGCAACACAGTTATATATGGAATCCTGTCAAATGTCTTTGTGAAATCTAAAATATCACTGAGTAACCATTTCCATTATCCAACACCATTAGTATAAAATTTTATTTCCTTTTGTGTCTATTTCTATTGTCTTGTCCTTTTTCTATGTCTCCATTGTAAAATTTAATTTCTCCTTTATTTATCTTATGTATTATTCTCTATAAATCTTAATTACACTTATATTGCACTTCTATCTGTGCCCTTAGTAAAATCCTTCTCTACAAGTTAAGAGAATATAGCCTTTATTCTCTTAACTTCTATATTTCTCTTGGCCAATCTTTACATATAAGAATGATGCTAGTGGTTTGGGGGACAAAGGGAATATTAATGGTCGATGCCAACTCCCTTGTCTCTACACTGGTTCTAATTCCATTTTCGGATTCAGGGAAAATTTATTTTTCACTGCACCCCCCCAAATCCTAGATTAACAAAGAATGTAGAATCAAGGAACCAGAAACAGTTTAGCTTACAATCTTATATTACTTACTACAGGTTACGTTCGCAGTTGTAGCCTCACCATAAATTAATCTCCCGCTGTGGTCCGTATTTGATGAGAAAAACAGTGCAACAGAGAAAAAAATCAGGCAAGTCATCAGTTAAACAAAAAGAACAAAACATTTAATTCAATCGATGCATATTACACATTATGAATACACTCTGATTAAGTAATCTGCAATTGCTAATGAATGAGCACTAATTTCTCAGATTCTCTATATCTATCTTAGAATGTATGACAAAGAACTTCATTTATGATTTACAACTTATACTTGAAAGATCACCCTTATTCATCAATATTAAAGACATTTGTTAACTGAATTACTAATGTAGCTCCACGTGCTCTCATACAAATTTCTCTCACAAAATTCTTATAACTTATTCAATCATTAAAAGACACAATTATTAGGCTCCATGTGCTCTCGTACAATTTCTTTCACAAAATACTCATAATATACTCTATCATTAAAAGAAACAATCTCTAGAGTCCTTCCTAAAATTTACAGATATCCTTTTTGTACACATTTACATTTACATAAAAAAAAAAAAAAAACTAGACTGTACGTTACCAATTGCTGGGGAAATTATTTGGCCACCTCACATATCTCATCAGGACAAAAGACTTTCGACTCTACATTCCTTCTGCTTTTTCTGAAGCATTCTTCAAGGGTTCGATCTGCACATACTTCTGCCTCCGAAAATAAGTAGACATTATTCTTTGGTGAACTGGCTCAACATTGTAACGAAATCTCCGTAAACATTGGTGAATATCTTCTGCTGGGCTGGTCGCCGATTGGTAAATTTTCGAGAAATCCATGGCAAAGTTCCTCGGTCATTATCTCGAATCCGCGGGGAACGAGGGGATGCCACAAGGAGGCTCCACAGCAAGACCACACAAGACCCGGAGTGTAAGAGAGCACAAGCCTAAGAATAA
Organism: Typopeltis vanoorti; assembly: GCF_054136105.1. Lineage (NCBI taxonomy): Eukaryota > Metazoa > Arthropoda > Arachnida > Uropygi > Thelyphonidae > Typopeltis > Typopeltis vanoorti. The sequence goes on from NC_143555.1 coordinate 71,638,335, forward strand.
GAGCCTTTTTACTGGCGCTGCACGACTTTTTAAATTGCGTGCCACACGTGACCACTACGTCATCAATTTCTCCTCCCATTTTTTCAGCGTCACTTCACGTCACCCAGTACTGAGCGCCACACACGGAATCCTTAGTGTGATTCTTGGAATGCATGAGTGGGGGGGAGGCTACTTGCTTTCAAAAAGGGTGCACCTGTACTCTTTGTTGCACGTGTTTCGATTCCAGCCACCTTTTATTTAATCAGATTATCTCTTTCTCCCAGCAATTTATAAGTGCTTACACTTAAGCAGTAAGATTTAAGCAATTTAGCAATTCATAATACTTTACATTATAACAAAATAAATGAAAGATTCTCAGTTTAGTAATATTTTAGTAATTTACAAGAGTTTAGTATATTCTGATATATCAATAACTGATTCAAAATGTAACCCCATGTTAAGTCTGAAGGAAATGTAAATTAATCCAATTTTAGTTTCATTCAGAACTTAACAAAGGCTCTCTCTCATCAAAAAAAAATTTTGTAAGAAAAAAAAATTTTTTTTTTTTATAAAAAAAAAATTTTTTTTTGTTATTGGTAATTCCCGTGTATTCTCTGGGGGGGGGGGTCCCCTTCTTCCTTTGTCTGAGGTCATACCTTGTTTGAACAAATTTTTCTGCATCTAATCTTTCTCGATCTGTTATAGAAACTTCTAGATTCATTAATTAATTCAATAAAGTTTACTTCAATGGTTCTTGGACAAATCTGCCCTAAATTTTCTTCTGTATTAACTTGGTCTTTTGCTATTTCAATGCTCGAAGTTTGATACGTTTCAGGTAGACAGTTTACTTTTGAGATTGAAGCATTTTGAGATTCAATCTGATTATTTTCCACAACTTCACATCTTTCATCTGTCTGCATGAGATTACTTTTACTCTGCATTCTTTCTTCATATTTCTCATTCCTATCCCTATTTTTAACTTCATGTTTCTCTCTACTAAACTGTTTCCTTCCCATGAGAAATATTTCATTTCGAGAGAAATTACAAGAAAACTTGCACTTCTCTAGAAAGTTAGTTCCTAAAATTACCTGAACCTGTGGGTGGGAAGTCTTAGGGAGGACTAGCAATTCTTGCCAAATAGACATATTAAATTCAGGTAGGTATAATTTTACTCTAACTTTCTTGTTCGCATAAACATAGGACATCGATATCCCTGATATTCTGATTGGTTTCCTCAGATTAGAAATTCCTTGCCAGATACGAGATTTTATTTCTTGAAAATAATTTCCTGAAATGACAGAGGCCTGGGAACCAGTATCTAACAACACGTTACAATGTGATCCTTGTATCTTTCTCTTAATTTTCATTTTTGATTCTCTTTCATTTGTATAGCCTTTATTTCTTTTCTTATTATCACAGTGCACATGCCCAAAATTTGATTCTTTGTTATTTTTCCATGATGGGCTTCTACTAGAAAAACAGTACTGTGCAATATGCCCAACCCTATCACATTTGAAACATTTAGGGTGTTTCCTAAGATCTCTTTGGGTATAATGATCCTGAGATTAAGATTTATAGACAATGGATCTTTGTTCAGTCACTGATTCTAATTTTATCATCATGTCATCAATTTGGCTTAACATAGGCTGGTTCTGTCATTCAACTTCTAGTCTTATTGTTTCATTTATCTTTTCTGCATGCAAGACATGAGGTTCTGTGGATTTAACTGAAATGGTTGCCAACTGTTGTAATACAGCATCGAGTCGATCCATCACAGGCTGTTGTAATAGTTCCATCTCACACTTTATCATGGAATTCACTTCTTCCCTACTAATCTGATTCTTCTCTGTCATAAGGCTTTCATTACAATCAGACCATAGATTAAAATTAATGGACTTCAGTCCGTCATTTTTCCCTTGATTTCTAGATGTTCCTTTTTATGATCCTCTGACTTATCATTATTTTCCGAATTACTATTTTCCTTAATTACATTAATATGGCCTAATTTGGATGCGAGACAAATGTCGCCAAGCATTTGTTCTTTTTCTCTCACAGCATTGTAGCATCCTCTAGGTTAGTCAGCCTATTCTTATATGCAGTTTCTCTTAATTCAGGTTTTAATCCTTGCTTAAACTGGAGGAAAAACTGCCCAGTCTAGGTGAGATCTATCTTCACTGGAAATACTGAGACTGTTGGCTAGGGTTAGCAGATGATTATAATAGTCTGTTACGCTTTCCCTATCCTTTTGAGAGCTTCCTTGTAGTTTCCAAAGATTGGGTGCAATGCTCCTTAGTTTCGAGAATTGCGAGATTAATGTTTCTTTAAACTTAGAATAGTCTAGAGTTTCTTTCAGAATCAAGGAGGAATATAAGAAGTTCTTCACTTTTCCCACTAACTTACTCCTAAGTAAAATTAGCAACTGAAAATCAGACCAATTTGTCAATTTTCTTAGTTTCTCAATATAGGAGAAAAAAGCTAAAACATCGTCAGTTTCCTCTCCAGAGAATTGCGGGAATACCTGTTGTGGATTCACCGTTCTGAAAAATTCGGTATCGTCCATACTAGTAGTTGATGTTAGGGCCATATTGATAAACCATTTACAATTTTCACAAATCTAAACTTCAAAATTTCTTAATATTAGGCTTGCCTGATTCACTCTATAACTTGCTCACTTTGATTTATTTATTTCTATATATATTCAGGTCTATAAATCAAATCCTGTCGACTGCGCCATTGTAAAATTTTATTTCCTTTTGTGTCTATTTCTATTGTCTTGTCCTTTTTTTATGTCGCCATTGTAAAATCTAATTTCTCCTTTATTTATCTTATGTATTATTCTCTATAATTCTTAATTACACTTATTTATTTATTTATTTTTCACTGTGCCACCCGAATCCTAGATTAACAAAGAATGTAGAATCAAGGAACCAGAAACAGTTTAGCTTACAATCTTATATTACTATAGGTTACATTTGCAGTCGTAGCCTCACCATAAATTAATCTCCCGCTGTTGTCCGTATTTGATGAGCAAGTGCAACAGAGAAAAAAATCAGGCAAGTCATCAGTTAAAAAAAGAACAAAACATTTAATTCAATCAATACATATTACACATTATGAATACACTCTGATTAAGTAATCTGCAATTGCTAATGAATGAGCACTAATTTCTCAGATTCTCTATATCTATCTTAGTATGTATGACAAAGAACTTCATTTATGATTTACGACTTATACTTGAAAGATCACACTTATTCATCAATATTAAAGACATTTGTTAACTGAATTACTAATGTAGCTCCACGTGCTCTCATACAATTTCTCTCACAAAATTCTTATAACTTATTCAATCATTAAAAGACACAATTCCTAGGTCCACGTGCTCTCGTACAATTTCTTTCACAAAATACTCATAATATACTCTATCATTAAAAGAAACAATCTCTAGAGTCCTTCCTAAAATTTACAGATATCCTTTTTGTACACATTTACATAAAAAAAAAACCATACTGTACATTACCAATTGCTGGGGAAATTATTTGGCCACCTCACAAATCTCATCAGGACAAATGACTTTTGACTCCATGTTCCTTCTGCTTTTTCTGAAGCATTCTTCAAGGGTTCGATCTGCACATACTTGTGCCTCCCAAAATAAGTAGACATCATTCTTTGGTGAACTGGCTCAACATCGTAACGAAATCTCCGTAAGCATCGGTGAATATCTTCTGCTGGGCTGGTCGCCGATTGGTAAATTTTCAGGAAATCCATGACAAAGTTCCTCAGTCATTATCTCGAATCTGCGGGGAAGGAGGGGATGCCACAAGGAGGCTCCACAGCAAGACCACACAAGACCCGGAGTGTAAGAGAGCACAAGCCTAAGAATAAGAGCCTTTTTTTCTGGCGCTGCACGACTTTTTAAATTGCACGCTACACATTAACACTATGTCATCCTTTTCTCCTCCCATTTTTTCAGCGTCACTTCACGTCACCCAGTACTGAGCGCCACACACGGAATATCCTTAGTGTGATTCTCGTAATGCATGAGTGGGGGGGGGGGGGGAGAGAGACTACTTGCTTACAAAAAGGGTGCACCTGTACTCTTTGTTGCACGTGTTTCGTTTCCTGCCACCTTTTATTTAATCGGATTATCTCTTTCTCCCAGCAATTTATAAGTACTTACACTTAAGCAGTAAGATTTAAGCAATTTAGCAATTCATAATACTTTACATTATAACAAAATAAATGAAAGATTCTCAGTTTAGTAATATTTTAGTAATTCACAAGAGTTTAGTATATTCTGATATATCAATAACTGATTCAAAATGTAACCCCATGTTAAGTCTGAAGGAAACGTAAATTAATCCAATTTTAGTTTCATTCAGAACTTAACAACAGTTACTGTATTATAAAAAGTATATTACTAAGGCAAGATCTACCCTTCAAAAACCATGTTGTCCCTTATAGAGTATCATATTTCTATCCACCCAATCCTGAATTCTGTCTCTCACTAATTTCTTTAATACCTTAAACAGCACTCTGGAAATGCTGATTAGCCTATAATTTACTACTTCTGTCTTAGACCCTTCTTTATACAGTGGGACTATTTTGTCCTCTTTCTTATCCATTTGCACCTTCCCAGTACTGAGACTTAAATTAAGCTGCCTGGTCAGAGGAGTTGATATTTCCCTTGCACATTCTCATAATACATAGGCTGATATGCCATCTAATCTCATGGCTAAGTTTGCATTGAAGTTCTGCAATATTTTAAGCACATTCATTTCTTCTACTTCTCTTCTCCCATCAGTCAATGTACATCTGGCATTGCAACATCACTGCCAAGAGGGTAACACCCCTGCAAAATGCTCACTCAGTTATTCAATTATTTGATTTGTTTCTGTTACCTCCACACCATCACACTTTTTTTTTTTTAAGTCATTCCTCCTTTTACTTGCCACACAGTGAAAGAACTCTTTAGGTTTTCTTTTGGCCTCATCAACTTAGCTTTTTCTCATAATTAGCTTTGGCTTTACCACAGGTCACCCTTCTTACCAGTGCCTTGTACAGCTCACAGGCATGCTGATCACCTTCTTCCTTTCATTCCTTCCACAGCATTTTCTTTGTCTGCAACTCATGCTTAATGATGCTATTCAGCCATCTAACCTGCAACCAAATTTATCCTTCTGGCTATAGGTATACATTCTAATACTGCTTTCTTCAAATACCCCTTGATCACCTTCCATGCACCACCAACATCCCTTCCCTCTAAATTCTTATGCTGCACTGCTGAAAGCTGACTCCTCAGCTTGTCATAATCACCTGCTTTGAAATTCTCCATCTAACAGTCTGTAGGTTCAAATTTTGCTGGCATGGATGTTTATGACTGTCTTTAGAAGAGAGATGAATTTCACTACCCACTCTAACAGCACCACCTCTCTTACTGGAGTGGCTTGAAAAAGTTATATGCCTGATCTTTATAGCAGGTTTCTGAACTGTCTGAAAATATAATAAAAAAACAGAAATGAAATAATATAATTAAAATCTTTAGCTTATCCAAGCTACCAATATACTACAGGCTTGCAATCTTTCCTGTGTAGTAGTTACATTAAAAAAAAAAAGTTGTTCTTCATGTTTCATGAATGGTACACTGTCGAACAAATGATATCTCAACTCTGGTGTATATTTGTTGGCCTACATTGTTGTATCAAGCAATGTAAGCCATATGTGATAATCAAATTATCATTCAAAAATGGAGATAGACTCCAAATCATATTTCAGCATGGTAAACCTATATTAGTGAAAGTATGGTTGCTAAGATACTCTTCATATTCCCACACACACACACACACACACACACAGCCTAAGACTTTTGGAAAAAATACTATATACTATACGATACTACCTTATACTTTATTTTTTTAACGAAAGAACAATTACTTAAATTCACAATTGCTGTATTTGTAAGTCACAAATACGGTAATTGTATTTTATTTTATATTAATTTATTTTAATGTAAAATAGTAGTGTGATTATTAAGAATGAGAATTTCAATGCTGCTGAACTGAAGTACAGTAGGTTATGAATTATTTTAATGTTTCATCAACTTAAATGCTTTTGTTATTGTCATTATTTTGATGTTTGGGATGGTTTTTCCAAACATTTGAGATGAATTTATATTTACTCAATGTTTTGGAGAAAGCTCATTCTTGTATTCAAAATTTAAAAATAAGAATAATAATAAAAATAAAATAGTAGTTCATATTATTAACTCATAACTGCAAAATAAAAGAAAACCAGAATGCATAAAATTTATGATATACTAGTACATACCCTGTGGGAGGAGATGATGCCACATCTGCAATCATGTGACTTAATGTAATGAACATACCCTTTAAGGAATATAATGTGCTATGTTCAGGATGTCTGTAGAGTACATCATCCTATAAAATATTAAGAGGATGATATTTCATTGCTTTATTTTTAAAACGTATATTGATATAATGCCAAATTACTGGACCAGAAATTTTTAAATAAATAACCGAAAGAGCTTTATCTCTATTATTTAAATTTTATTTCCTAATCTAAAAAAAAAAAAAACATCTTGATGCACTGAGACTGCTGTCATAGTTGAAGAAACTTTTCTTTATTAACTTTGGTAATAAAGAAATTTACATATATCAAATTAACTATTTGTTTCCAAAAATTAAAAAAATAAAAATTAAAATTAAAGTGAAGAAGATCATAGAATATTTGTTGAATATGGCATCATCATCATCATCATGAACAATTTCCTGATATGTACCATCAAGGTAGATATCAGGAAATAAGTCTACATCTCCTTTCAACAACTTTACTCCAAATTAATCTATTACTTGTCAACACTCCAATAATCTGTCATATCTAGCATTTTGTTCTTCTAAGGCAATTCTAATTGAATTAATCCACTTGGACCTTGGTCTTCCTCTGGATCTTTTTCCTGCCATCTTGACATCAAATCAGCCTGGTTGGCTGAGTGATTAGCATATCCGCTCTCCAGCCAAGAGGCTGCGAGTTCGAATCCCACCGTGGGCATGGATGTTTGTGTTTATCTGTGGAAATACTAGTGGTGGAGGTGGTGGTGATGGGCGGTAGATGGCGTTGGTGTAGATGATGAGGTTCGCTGAGTGATAGCTCAGCGAACTTCATCATCTATATATGGGTACTATGAGAGCTCTCATAGTACCCATATATAAAAGGGGAAATAAAACTGAATGTGAGAATTAAAGAGGTATTTCTCTACTGAGTGTTCCTGGTAAGATATATGCAAGTATACTTGAGAAACGGTTAAGGATTGTGGAAGAGAAGCTTGGTGAAGAACAAGATAGAGGCTGTCCGGATCAGACCTTCACTTTACGACAAATAGTTGAGAAAGCATGGGAATACAGCAAAGATCTGTATTTAAGTTTTGTAGATCTGGAAAAGGGATATGACAAATTGCCAAGAGAAAAGCTATTTAAAATACTACAGTTATATGGTGTCAATGAAGCATTATATCAAGCAATACTTAGTCTTTATTTGAGTTGTAAGTCAGCTGTTAGAATTGAAAGAAGTACAGGAAGGTGGTTTATTGTTAAATCTGGTGTCAGACAAGGATGTACATTTCCCCTCTCTCATTCATTATTTATATGGATCACATTATGAAGGAAAGTGGTATTAAACCTGATATCAAAATTGGAGATGTTAATCTCAGCTCTTTGCTTTGGATGATGTTATACTTCTAAATAAATCTGCTACAAGTATACAAGATTCCCTGACTAAATTGAATAATGTTGTAAAAGATATGGTATGAAGATCAGCATTAAAAAAGAAGACAAAGACAATGAAAATAGGCAGAAACATTGAAAATATCAACTGCATTGTGAATGGAGAACCTATTGAACAAGTAAAACATTTCATCTACTTAGGCACAATTTTTAGTGAAGATGATAAACTAAATATTGAAATAGACAACAGAATCAACAAAGCTAGTATTATAGGAAGTGAACTGAATAAATTTATATGGAATAAGAGAGAAATTAGTCAAAACACTAAATAAGCTGTATACAAGACAGTGTTCAAACCAATTTTAACTTATGGATCTGAGAACTTGGTTAGAAGTAAAACACTTGACCAAAGACTAGAGACTGCAGATATGACAGTCCTGAGAAAGATTAGGGGCATGAACAGTGGCATCAATGGCAATATCATGTTAAAAACAAGGATATTAGGAAAGAACTTGATATTATTAGCATCCAGGAATGCATTAGCAGAGCTAATCTCAGGTGCTATGGTCATTTAATCAGAATGGGAGAGGAAGGATTAGCAAAAGAAGTGTTCTCTGCCAGGTTGGCAGGAGAAAGACCAAGATATAGATGGATTGATACAGTAAAAAGTGCCTTAGGAGACAGAAATATAAAACTGATAATATTGGAGTCTTGACAGGTAACAGACTGATTTGGAGGAAAACTGTAGATAGGAAGTTAGTAATGATGTAAATTTTTCATGTAGTACTATCATATCCTGTATACTCCTTGAGGATACATATCAGGAATTTGATGATGATGAGTATTAACTATTGCTCTAAACAATTTTGCATCATCATCAGCAAACAACTGAATAGTTCCTCTCAGATCCCTTCTTATATCATTAATGTACAAATTAAACAGTAATGGTCCAAGAACAGTGCCCCATGGCACACCACTAGGTGGTCACAGGCCTTCTTCTGGACTCTACTCCTGAATAAACTACTCTCTAATATCCCTCCATCAACCACCCTCTTATCCACTTCTCCAGCTCTATATGCTGTAATTTATTGATTAGAATTCCATGTGGTATTCTGTCAAAGTCCAACAGTATCAGTGTAAACCTATTGCCTTTATCTAGTTCAGATGTCACTGTATTATAAAACATGAGCAAGTTACTGAGGCACAACCTATCATCACAAAACCATGTTGCTTCCCATACAGTATCCCATTTCCATCTATCCATGCCTGCATTTTGCTCTTGACCAACCAATAACTTGACAACAACAACAACTCCTGAACATGCTGATCGGTTGGTAATTTGCTACAACAGTCTTGCAGTCCCTTTTCTGCAATGGAACTATTTTCCTCTCTTTCCACTTTCTTGTGACTAACCCAGAGAGAATTATATTAAACAATGGGAAGGCACGAACAATTCCCTACCACCTTCACATAAAACTCAAGCATGTTTGACTGTCTCAAGAAAAATACCTGCAGTTTCTCTTTTTATAACCAAGATTAACATCTCAGCTTTTCTAGCTAAGTGCAACTCAAATTTAGCTTTATAACCAAGATTAACATCTCAGCTTTTCTAGCTAAGTGCCACTCAAATTTTGCTTTATAACCATTAATTAACAATTTACTTAATAATTATACTTGATTTTATTTATGATAACTATCATATAATTAATCAGACCTATATTTTCCCAAAGGATCTGAGACAAAATATTTCTATGAGAACTTGCTTTCTCATTCAACTAACTCCAATCTTGTTTTTAAATTTACTTCTCAGAATAAGCTTGAATATGACGTTGTGCAAAATCCTTAAATGCTTTAAATTTATTATTAGCATTTTGTTCAGTAAATTTCACTGTGAAGAAAGTTGATTTTGATTTTCCTCAAAATTAACTTTCTTCAAATTCCAATCTTGCTGCTGCCTTAAATATTAAATTTTGAAATTATCCATTCCCTACAATTTCAGTTCCCATGAGGGTTAATCATTGCCACACAGTGACAAAGTAATTGATACAGTCTATTCCTTTCATGTTATCATTAAATCTAAAACCCAATGTCCCATGGTAGGTCCACATACATGTTCCTTAGAAAGTAATGCTAAAAATATGCTAAAAATTACTATTTGTTCTATTTATAGTTGATTTATTCTTTCTCCTAATCATGTGATTTAATCTGAAAAAAAAAAAAAAAAATCATTAGAGTTTTACCTCTTCATTTTCTTCTCTACCCACATTCAAATACATAACAATATATGGAATATTTTGATAAGAAGCTTTGATTTCTTCCAATGTGCATTTATCTCCTGTGAGTTGCTTAACTAGAGCACTGTAACATACTTCCTGAAATACAAAATATTCAAATATTAATTTAATAACACACAAACACACACTAAAACAACATTAAGATACACATTATTTAGACTCTGTAAAAATTATCCTTCAACTTTTAAAACTAATTTCTAGAATTTGAAGGATCATTTTGGGGAAGGCAAATTTTTTTTCTATTTTATTTTTTAACAATTTGACCGACATTTCTAAATCATCTGATTTACTTGCACACTGTATTTCAGAGCACCCGAAGCTTAGTTCTTGTATCTGTTCTCATCCTAGAATGTATCTTACTTACCTATATGATTAAGCTATCCTTTTATTTATTACTCTTTTCTTCTGTATATCCTTATATTCTTCCTTCCTTCTTTATAAGTGGGTGGCTGACAGGCAGAAAATATTCAAGGGGAAATGCAAACAAGTATATATCATTATTTGAAGTAGAAAAAGTTATCAAAAGCTTGAAATGTGGAAAAGCAGCTGAAGTATATGATATGACCAGACATGCTCAAATATTGAGGGATAAAAGTTTTGCAGTGGCTGCACTGCATAATTCAGAGGGCTTGGTCATAAAGTTGAATTCCAAATGGTTGGAATAGAGGTCTCATAGTTCCCATCTATAAAATGGGAGTAAAGCTGAATGTGCTAATTGCAAAGGAATTTTTACTAAGAGTTTGGCCAACAACAACAATGCACATATGAAGATAACGAACAAATGGAATACGAAGATGAGGTTCCAAGGAGATAACAATCAAAGAACTGAATGGAATATTTCACAGTTTAGAATCCCTTAAGCAGCAAGTAATGGATATGGATCCAGAATCAAAGAATGCTTGTTTACCAAGGTCTAGAGAGTCATTTTGCTTGTTATCATAGAATTTATGCTGATAGGAAAAATACTAAAAATGTTCAAACTTTAATAACTTTTTTAGATAAAGAATTGCAGTAACTAATGTACGAACAAGCATTTATTAAACATTTACTTTGCATTCATTTTTTATCTTTCCTAAAAGAGTACCACATAAAACAAATTATTAATACAGTGTTATATCCTTCTTCCTTCCTATCCTCTTTCTTTTATTGAGATCCCTCTTTTATTTGTTTAATACATGGCTATTATTATCTTAGCTCTTTCACATAAGCAAGTAAATCGCTGGTCTCCTATTAAATTAATTTATTTCTTAGGATCTTTTGCAGTCTAATTGGCCTCTTTATTTTCTAAACATCATCATCACATAACAATCTGATGGAGTTCACCCTATAAGTATTAACACATTTATTTTTTTTCTGTGCCAGCTAATACCTATGATAGAAAGGATTCCTGCTCTGGGTGACCCCTTCAGAGTGATATATGATAACTAGAATCAGGATTAATCTTATCCCTCCGCTTGCTTATTTCTTTCTTACAGTCGTGGCTCGCTTAATATATTTATTCTCTTGGGTTTATCCTGCTTAGTTTGTTGATATTTTTTATGAGCGGTGGTTTTGAATTCACATAACTCAAGCAGATCAGGCAAGTACATAAATGAAACAGTTTAATCAGCCTTAAAGAGATGTACAATCAATCATACAATTCGAACAGGTTAGTGTGGATGCGCTCAATTTAGATCAAGGGCTCTTAATAATTTATACTAATTACACATATTAAATTGCAATAATCATTAATACAATCAAATTTTGTATAATTTCATAGGTAATCATCATGCCATTCTGATGCACGTGGCCTTAAGTTAACACAATAACATAATTTATGCATTGAGCTTAGCGTGATCAGATATCTACTCGGCCTTGTAGGCAAACAAATCTTGATACTATTTCGGGCCTACGTCTAGTTGTAGGCTCTTCTTACAGTCCCTTAAAACTTAGTCCATTACAAATGTTCTCTCAGGAAATTCACTCTCTTCTATAGCACGAAATAGGATCTTAAAAGTCTACATTACCATCTCTGTCCTTGAATTCTTAAAATTTGTTTGTTCCTGCCTTGTCTGGTCATCAAGGCCTTCAATATGGTCCCTTTAGAGGATATCTTCCGTCGATCTGAGCGAGTAGAATCTAATCGGGAAAACTGGGAGGTAGCACGGTAACGTTGCCTTGTACGGCCGGCATCAATTTGGTTCTTCCGTTGCATGACAACGCACAGCTATCCTAGAGCACGGACATAGCTTGGCCCAATATGAACGTTACGACAGACGAACCAAATGCCTTCCACGACTGCTCAGGAAACTTCCCCGACGACGAGCTCGACCACTGTCCGAGAGATCAGGAACCAGGAATCCAGGGAAAAAGATCTCGAGTCGTGCTTGCAAGGCCTTTTTGTTTAATTTTCTCCTCTCGGCAATTCTCGATCTTCGCGATGTGCGCCAACGTGGTCACGTGAGCTAACGTCAATCTCCTTAGCTCCCTCTATTTTAATCGCACGTGTGCCCGCTTTCCTTTCCTGGAAAATGCTCAGCTTTCCTTTTCCAGTACTTCTCTCTCTCCCTTCTTTTTCATAATGCAGGATGGCAAAAGTGACCCTTGAACCCTGACTCATTGGCCTTGCTAATTTAGTACTAGAGACTGGTCTTTTTTAAGTGGATTTGTCAGCTTACATGGATCTATAACTGGTTCGCACTTAATACAGATTATATATAAAAGCTTACTATACAAATTTATGTGATTCCTAATTTATAATTGTTTTGCACTTGTAAACAGCTTACACTTATCTAATCGCCAACGTTCCATATTCTCTGCCTAAGATGTATTAAAGTTGTGACCTGAATAATTTACATTAAACATTTCTTAGCCCTTTCAGGACACAACAACAGTAATCGATCATGGATGAATTGTAATTTTTACCATGGATTATTATATTTGATTAACACAATTTTGATATATGCAGTAACATCAAGGGATTAATTCATCACGTTCATCAAGGGATACCTGTACTGTGGCAGTTTTACAGAGCGGATCCATTTCTGTTTTGGTATAATAATACATTATATCATACTGCAGGTGCAATTATGAAATGGGTTAGGAAAATTATGTAAAATAACTGGACTAGCTTATATAGAGTTCTGATCACAACCTTAAAAAATACCTCTGAAATAAACTGGAACACTGTGCTATAAATAATTCTGGATATGGTGCTTACCAGACCAGTGTGTTCAACAATTTTTTATTCATCATGCTGAATAAAAAATATTCCCAAAATTCCAGATTCTTATCATCACAAACTGACAGGGATCATGCCTAGAATATGAAATGAGAGGATCAAAGAAGGGTCCACATGTTATTGAAGTGTATACAGTTTGAGTTACTCAAAAATATACAGTGAGTGTCCTGTACTATTCACTACAACTATACTTATCATATATACAGAATAAATAAAGTTTCACAAAAGTCTAAACTTCATTTAAATTAGAGGTTTGGAGGATTCTAAATAAAATGTCTTATATAAATCATACCAAAGTAAAAATCCTATGCATAATAACAAAGCTTAGTGGAGGAATTACTCATTTATATAAAATATCTGCAAGTGAAAATTAATTTTTATCTATTAATCAAAATTTATTTCAGAAAGAATACTGACCAGAAAACATACCTAAATATTTTGGAAGTTTTTTCACTTGGTTAGACTATAAATTATATATTTAGTTTAATCATTTATCCAAGTGTAAGCAAACAAAGTTTGCACCTGAAGTATGTTCAGGACTGGGGCAACTCATGGTAAAGGTGGTATAAGTTCTCATCACTTGCATTAATATCTCCCATAACGGAAAGCACATCTCCTTGGGGACATGTATAATGCTATGCACTACAAGAAGGGCCACTACCCAGACCAGTTTCGATCTTTATTGAGGTGTGTTTAAGTAAAGAAATTCCCTAAAACTTAGGCAATCCCCCAGACCACTCCCTATAAGTGACTGAAGGACCATCCAACTCAGTGACAGGCTCACCCCCGTCACCAAGAACTTCTCAGCATTGGCTCTACCCAGCGACGGGCTCACCCCCTCCACCACCACCAGACAGAGCCATAATCTCAGCGGTGGCTCCACTCAGAGACAGGCAAAAACCTACCTACCTAAAGAAGAGACTCTTATGCCTCAAGGAAAGGTACCACTTCTGCACAAAAGCACATCAGTGGGAGACAGATCCAGTGGTGGTGAAACCAAGGTGGAAAGTAATGGAGAAGTCATATTTACCTATACGAGTTACCAAACAGTGTCACACCTTATTATTAAATTACTCTGGATTAGAGAAAGATGTTGGAAGTTTTTTCACTTGGTTAGACTATAAATTACAGGTATCCCTCGATTAACACGGTTAATTAATCCCTCGATGTCACCACGTATATCAAAATCATGTTAATCAAATCTAATAATCAATGGTAAAAAGTACAATTCGTCCATGATCGATTACTGTACTAATAGTTCGTTTTATACGGTACTCTTTTAGGAAAGATAAAAAATGAATGCAAAGTAAATGCTTAATAAATACTTGTACCTACATTAGTTACTGCAATTCTTTTCAATCAAAAGAAGTTATCAAGAGTCGTTTGAATAGTTTTAGTTTTTTTCTTATCGGCATAAATTCTATGATAACAAGCAAAATGACTCCAGACCTCGACAAACAAGCATTCTTCAATTAACATCTGGATTCATATCCATTACTTGCTGCTTAAGCGATTCTAAACTGCGAAATATTCTATTCAATTCTTTGACTGTTATTTCCTTTGGAACCTCATCTTCACATTCCATTTGTTCATTGTATTCATATGTGCATTGTTCAATTTCAAGAAGATCATTGTCACTGAAATCTTTTGAATTTTAATCTAATAATTCTTTAACATTCTGCATCAACACCATCAAAACCGAGGTCTTCACTAATTGCAACGATTTCTATGACCATGTTGTTCATAGGGTTTTGAAAACAACCTAAGTCATTAGTGCATTCTGGCAGATGGTTTTTCCAAACAGCTTTCATGCAACTAGAAGACACTTGCTCCCATGAGTCACAAATGTTCTCAATTGAGTGTTTAATGTTAAATTTTTCCAAAATTCGTGGAGTGTAATTGCATTTTCTCCCGTTGTTGTTTCTACTTCCTTTGAGAATGTCTTTTTAAGAAAATAGGCTTTGAAAGTTGCAATGATGCCCATGTCCATGGGTTGTAGCAATGATGTCGTATTTGGTGGGAAAAATAAAACTTTCACATTCTCACACAGATCATTAAGAGAATTTGGATGACCATGAGGTTAGCAGCCTCGTGGCATGAGCATGATTTTGCATGGTAAATTTAAAGGCACGTTAATCAAAACTCTTGCCACGATAATCAAATCCACGTTAAGCAAGGGATACCTGTATATATTTAGTTTAATCCTTTATCCAAGTGTAAACAGACAAAGTTTGCACCTGAAGTATCTTCAGGATTGGGACAACTCGTGGTAAAGGTGGTATAAGTTCTCATCACTTGAATGTATAAATTCTTATGCATAGTATTATACATGTCCACAAGAAGATTTGCTTTGCATTATGGGAGATACTAAGGCAAGTGTTAGGAACTTATACCACCTTTACCACAAGTTGCCCCAGTCCTGAAGATACTTCCGGTTCAAACCTTGTTTGCTTATACTTGGATAAAGGATTGAACTAAATACATAATTTATACCAAAATATTCTTGAATGTAATAATGACTGTCACATTTGCAAAACTTTCAAATTAGTTATTTCAAATATTTTTATCCTACTTTTTGTTATTTAGTATTGAACTTAATAATAGGACCAAAAATAGTCATTCATTATTATTATTTATATGAACACTGCACAGAGTCAAAAGACTCATTGCAGGAGACCCACTCTATCCATTAACAAAATACCTATCATACTCTGCTTAAACCTATGCACACGGTTGAGGTGTTCACAACCCCCTCTGGCAATTCGATCCGGGGGGGGGGGCTGGTTGCCCAAGTGGTTAGCATATTCACTCTCCAGCCAAGAAGTTGGGGGGGTTCGAATCCCACCAAGGGCATGGATGTTTGTGATTGTCCTACTAACCAGTTACCATATGTACTGCTGTGACCTGGGTCCTGGTGCAGTATGACCTATGATGTCTTTGCACCATAAAAATCAGTCAATCTGGCAATTCATTCCACTTATTCACCATTCTCCAAGTAAAGAGCCTAGTCCATACACTAGTCCATACTAACCACACTCTTAGATAACTTCCAAGTGACCCCTTGTTTCCCCCCCTAGCCTACTCCCCATGTATTGAAAAATTTCTTCTATGTCAATCTTATAGAATCCCTTTAGTAACTCAAGTTTCTACAATCTATTCTCACATGGAACATTCACAGACCAGTCACCAGCTTGGTCACTCATCTCTGAATTCTCTCTGCCACCTCCCGATCCCAAGAAATGAAGGTAATCAAATCTGTACACTGCAGTCAACATGTGGCCAAATCAGACTTATAAAGAGGAATAATAACCTGCCTATCTTTACTTGTCATTGTGCTCTTCAGCATCCAAGTATTGCAAGAGTTGAACTATTCTGTCAACTCTTGCAATATGTCCTCTGAATTTCAAATCTCTATCCACCTGAGTCCTAGCCTCATCAATTTCCTGGAAACCATCAAACATGTAGTACCATCAATATGATATGAGGTGTGTAATGTTTTCATCCCGAAATGCATTATATTTTACAACAATGAATTGACAACCACTGTCCTTTGCCCACACTGCCAATTTATTTAAATCATCCTGTAAGATATCTACGTCACCTTTATCAACTATTGCTCTCCCTAGTTTTGCATCATTGGCAAACAACTGAACATCCCCCTTGAAATCTTCTGCAATATCATTAATGTGCAAATTAAATCCTAGTACAGAGCCCTGGGGCACTCTACTAGTCACCCTCATTTGCCTTGATTCCACTCCACCATGCACCACTCTCTGATATCTATCAGCCAACCCCTCACCCCGTCCATGCCACCAACCTCATATCCATTCCCATTTGCTCTAACTTCTGTAACAGTTTTCCATGCAGTTTTCTGTCAAATGCCTTTCAAATTCCAAGGGTATTGTGATGTAGCCATTTCCTTGATTCAATTCTGCTCACCTTATTATAAAATGTGAATAAATTACTCAGGTAGGACCTACCTTTCACAAAGCCATGTTATCCCCTGTTGAGCATCATATTCTTATCCACACATGCCTGAAGTTTACTTTTAACCAACTTTTCCAACACTTTAACCACCACTCCAGAGATACTAATTGGTCTGTAATTTGCTAATTCTGTTCCTGGAGCCACCTTTATGTAATCCAACTATCTTACCCTATTTCTACTCCCTTGAAACCTTGCCAGAGCTGAGACAGATTACACAACTTTCCTACCATCAGCACTGAGTCAAGTTATCTTCCCATAATCATTATTTCTCGTACTACATAACGAAAAAACTCTTCTGGATTTACTTTGGCGTGCTTAGCTAATTTTCTCTCAAAATCTGATGTAGCCTTCATCACCATACTAGTTAACCCTCTTGCTTGTGCTTTATACTGCTCATGGGAATGCTAATCTTCTTGTTTATATTCCTTCTGCAATATTTCCTTTTTTTTTTTTTTTTTTTGCAGCTCCTGTTTTAATATGCGCTCTGATAATGCCTTGCTCAAATAATCCTTGACCACTTCAAATGTGCAAATGACATTCATTCCATGTAGTTTCTTATGCCATAGCACTGCTCCAAGTTGCCTTTTAAATTTGTCATAATCGCTAACTTTGTAGTTCTGCATAAAAAAAGCTTGGGTGACGTCAGGGTGCTTCCAGACTGGGAACCACCCTGACCTTCACAATCTGTGAAGTTTGGAAGGTAAGCCAAGGGATATCCAATGATATAAAAGGAGGCGATTGGGGAGCAAAAGGCTCTCTTTTTTTGGGGGGGATCCTGTAGAAAGCTTTTCGAGGAGGAGAAGAGTCGGAGTCCCGCAAGCAAGTCATTCGGGAGATCTTGGGGAATTGTTCGCTGGCAGGAGAGGTCGTATTTCAAGATATCCTTCCGAAATATTCTCTGATGGATGTACCGATCCACGTGCATGCTGATTTGTCTTAGCTGAAGCAGTTCCTAATATCGCTGAAGAAATACATTACTTTTACAAGACGACAACAGTCGGATAGTGCCGAATCACAGCCTTCTCCCAAGAATGAAAAAGGAACTAGCGGAATTCAACCTTACATTTTTAGGACTAAGGACTTTACAAGATATTGTGAGCTAGTAAGAAAATTGCTCTATGTTAATGTCCAAGGTTGTGTGTGTAAATGATCGATGTTAGTTCTGTTTAATCAATGGCATAATGCAGTGAAGAGGTCAGAAAGCTGAATATTTGTTTGAATGCACATAATAGAAGATTGTAAACTTGAATATTGCTTGTGTTACCTAATGCTTAGAACGTGTTATATATAATTTTACCTTATTTTAATAGGATTGAGAGTAGGGATATGTATGCTAAAATCCATCCATGTGTCTAATAAGTTGAGTGTATAAAAATTTCTTTGTCTAGTGTTTTAAGTGAGTTGTCTTACTGAATATGTGGAGAATCAGGCACATGATATGTCTCATTACTTTTGTATATTAACTGTCTTAGTTAAAATAAACATGTTTGGTTGTGTGAATAGATTGCCTGATCTTTGTAAGCCAATGCACTGTCTCACAAAAACTAATCAGACCTGTGTGACCAAAGTGAAGTAACCGCCACGACTAAGTAATTCGGAGTTGCTTGAGATAAAGTGATTTAAGGATTATTAAAAGTGCTTAGCTAAATTATTCACTTGTACGTAAAGGAAAGATAGAAAATTCGTTTACGCAATCCTTAATAGCACAGTTGTTAACAAAAATAAATTTTTAATGATTAATACACTTCAATTATAGCAAGGAAAAGAAGGAGTAGCCATAGTATTCAACACAAAATACAAGGCTCATCTTCTTGAATGGCAGGCAGGGTCAAGTAGAGTGATTTGGGAAAATAACAGAATGGGAAACTGGACAATGAGACTTATTTGTGCCTATGGTTCTACTAAGGTAGAAGTGGAGGAATTTTTTGAGAAAGCTACTCACACAATGAAAAAGGAAATTTTGGTCCTTGTTGGGGATCTAAATAGCAGAGCAGGAAGTGATTGTCAGGCATACAAAAATGTTTTGGGAAAATCTAGAGAAAAGAGCAAAGCTAATAATAATGGCAAATACCTTTTGGATTTCTGCTCACGACATGGACTGGTTATTACTAACACCATGTTCCAACATAAAAATGTGCACAAATTCACATGGAGAGAAGAGGCAAGGAATAAGAAAAGTCTCATTGACTATGCCATTGTTGAGAGTAATGTTTTCTCCCTGGTGCAGGACACCAAAGTGTACAGAGGATTTGAAATTGGAAGTGATCACTATTTAGTCTTGAGCAGAATAAAATTGAATTTCATATTGAAAAGAATGACATGTAAGAAAGTTTTAAAGCGAATAAAAGTTGAGCAGCTCTCAAATGTGAACTGTAGACCAAAATACACAAAGATTATTGAAGAAAAAATGAAAGAGTTTGAGAACAGGAACCAACCTTGGAGATTCAGTGGCAAGCCTTGAAGAAAGCCCTGATTGATTCAGCTAGAGAGGCATATGGTGAAGTGGTCTGCAAGGATGGAAAAATTAGAACTCCATGGTGGACACAGGAAGATAACGAGGCAGTGAAGGAAAAGAAGAAAGCATATCAAAAGTTCCTGGCAAATAAGTCACCTTGTGCTCTTAGAGAATACAGAGACAAATGTAAGAAAGCTAAACAGTGTGTAAAACTAGCTAAACAAAAGTCACGGGAGGACTTTGGCAAGAACATAGAAAATAAATATCAAGAAGGTGGCAAAATATTCTGGAGGTTATTGAAGAAACTTAGGAATACAGGAAAGAGTGCTGTAAAAGAAGTTAGAGATGATAAAGGTTACATGAAAACAGGAGAAAAAGATATCCTTGAAGTATGGAGTAATTAAATTGAAAATTTGCTAAATGAAACAAGCAGTGATGACAGCACAGTGATAAAAAACACTGACCAGGCATGCAGGCAGGAATACATATCCATCCTTGAAGTAGAAAAACCCATCAAAGGCTTTAAATGTGGAATGGCAACAGGAGTAGATGATATTCGACCAGAAATGCTGAAGTATGGTGGTATAAAAGTCTTGCAGTGGCTGCACTGCATAGTTCAGAAGGCCTGGACAGAGGGACGAATTCCAAATGATTGGAGTAGAGCTCATAGTACCTATATATAAAAAGGGAAATAAAACTGAATGTGAGAATTACAGAGATATATCCCTATTGAGTGTTCCTGGCAAGATCTATGCAAGCATACTTGAGAAACGGTTGAGAGGAATTGTGGAAAAAAAGCTTGGTAAAGAACAAGCTGGATTCAGGATAAATAGAGGCTGTCAGGATCAGATCTTCACTTTAAGACAAATAGTTGAGAAAGCATGTGAATATAGCAAAGATCTGTATTTAAGTTTTGTTGATTTGGAAAAGGCATATGACAAGGCGCCAAGAGAGAAGCTATTCAACACGCTACAGTTATATGGTGTCAATGGTACATTATATCCAGCAATACTTAGTCTTTATTTGAGTTGTAAGTCAGCAGTTAGAATTGAAGGAAGTACAGGAAGATGGTTAAATCTGGTGTGAGATAAGGATGTACATTATCCCCTCTGTTATTCATTATCTATATGGATCACATTATGAAGGAAAGTGGTATTAAACATGATATCAAAATTGGAGATGTTAATGTCAGCTCTTTGCTTAATGCGGACGATGTTATACTTCTAAATAAATCCGCTACAAGTCTGCAAGATTCTCTGACTAAATTGAATAACTGTTGTAATAGATATGGTATGAAGGTCAGAAATAAAAAGACAAAGACAATGAAAATAGGCAGAATCATTGAAAATGTCAACTGTGTTTTGAATGGAGAACCTGTGGAACAAGTAAAACATTTCAGCTACTTATACACCATACACCATACTTATTCCTAGATTTTTAGTTAAGAGGGTAAATTAAATATGGAAATTCACAACAGAATCAACAAAGCTGGTATGGTAGGAAGTCAATTGAATAAATTCATATGAAATAAGAGAAAAATTAGTCGGAACACTAAATTAGCTGTATACAAGACAGTGTTCAAACCAGTTTTAACTTATGGATCTGAGAGCTGGGTCAGAAGTAAAACACTTGACCAAAGATATGAGAGTCCTGAGAAAGATTAGAGGCATGAACAGATGGCATCAATGGCAATATCATATTAAAAACGAGGATATTAGGAAAGAACTTGACATTGCAAGCATCCAGGAATGCATTAGCAGAACTAATCTCAGGTGGTATGGTCACTTAAACAGAATGGGCGAGGAAAGATTAGCAAAACAAGTGTTCTCTGCCAGGTTGGGGAAAACGACCCAGAGGAAGACCATGATATAGGTGGATTGATACGGTCCAATGTACCTTAGTTGATAGAAATATAAGATCTGATAATGATAATATTGGAGTCTTGACAAGTAACAGACTGATTTGGAGGAAAATTGTAAATAGGAAGTTAGTAATGATGTAATTTTTTGATGTAGTACTATCATATCCTGTACATCCCTTGAGGGTACATGTCAGGAATTTTATGATGATGATGATGGTGAGATATTTGGCTATGCAGTAAGTAGGTGAATCAATACAGTCTACAATAGGATGCAGAGAAATGTCCGTCGTGAATTTTTGGTAGACCATTAAACCTAGGTGGTCTTGCAAAAGGAATTTTTAACCATTCTATGGTGTCTGCATCTAAACTTATAACTTCATATAGAAAAGAATTTAATTTCTTCAGTTGCCTTTTTGTTAAACAAAAAGTTGTTTTTGTTAAACAAAAACTCAATAAATGTCCATAGGCCCTACATAATCTCCAAGTGTTGGAGGCTCCATCATCATCATAATCATCAAATTCCTACCATGTACCCTCAGGGGGTGTACAGGATATGATAGTACTACATGAAAAAATTATATCATTACTAACTTCCTATCTACAATTTTCCTCCAAATCAGTCTGTTACTTGTCAAGACTCCAACATTATCAGATCTTATATTTCTATCGTCTAAGGCACTTTGTACCGTTCAATCCACCTATATCTTGGTCTTCCTCTGGGTTGTTTTGCTGCCAACCTGGCAGAGAACACTTGTTTTGCTAATCTTTCCTTGCCCATTCTGTTTAAGTAACCATACCACCTGATATTAGCTCTGCTAACGCATTCCTGGATGCTGACATGTGTCAAGTTCTCTCTTAATATCCTAGTTTTTTATATGATATTGCCATTGATGCCATCTACTCACGCCTCTAATCTTTCTCAGGACTCTCATATCTGCGGTCTCTACTCTTTGGTCAAGTGTTTTACTTCTGACCCAGCTCTCAGATCCATAAGTTAAAACTGGTTTGAACACTGTCTTGTATACAGCTAATTTAGTGTTCCGACTAATTTCTCTCTTATTCCATATGAATTTATTCAATTGACTTCCCACCATACCAGCTTTGCTGATTCTGTTCTCTATTTCTATATTTAATTTACCATCTTCAGTAAAAATCGTGCCTAAGTAGCTGAAATGTTTTACTTGTTCCACAGGTTCTCCATTCACAACACAGTTGACATTTTCAATGATTCTGCCTATTTTCAGTGTCTTTGTCTTTTTATTGCTGACCTTCATACCATATCTATTGCAACAGCTATAATTTAGTCAGAGAATCTTGCAGACTGGTAGCAGATTTATTTAGAAGTATAACATCATCTGCATAAAGCAAAGAGCTGACATTAACATCTCCAATTTTGATATCATGTTTAATACCACTTTCCTTCATATTGTGATCTGGACTATGCAGTGCAGCCACTGTAAGACTCTTATACCACCATACTTCAGCATTTCTAGTCGAATATCATCTACTCCAGCTGCCTTTCCACATTTCAAGCCTTTGATAGATTTTTCTACTTCAAGTAGGGATATGTATTCCTGCCTGCATGCCTGGTCAGTGTTTTTTTATCACTGTGCTGTCATCACTGCTTGTTTCATTTAGCAAATTTTCAATTTAATTACTCCATACTTCAAGGATATCTTTTTCTCCTATTTTCATGTCACCTTTATCATCTCTAATTCCTTTTACAGCACACTTTCCTCCGTTTTTAAGCTTCTTCAACAACCTCCAGAATATCTTACCACCTTCTTGATATTTATTTTCTATATTCTTGCCAAAGTCCTCCCATGATTTTGTTTAGCTAGTTTTACACAGTGTTTAGCATTCTTGCATTTGTCTCTATATACTCTAAGAGCACAAGGTGACTTATTTGACAGGAACTTTTGATATGCTTTCTTCTTTTCCTTCACTGTCTCTTTAACTTCCTGTGTCCGCCAGGGAGTTCTGATTTTTTTTATCCTTACGGACAACCTCACCATATGCCTCTCTGACAGAATCCAATGTTTTCTTCAGAGTTTGCCACTGAATCTCCAAGGTTTGGTTGCTGTTCTCAAACTCTTTCATTTTTTCTTCAATAATCTTTGTGTATTTTAGTCTGCAGTTCACATCTGAAAGTTGCCCAAGTTTTATTCGCTTTAAAACTTTCTTACATGTTATTCTTTTCAATATGAAATTCAATTTTTTCCTGCTCAAGACTAAATAGTGATCGCTTCCAATTTCAAATCCTCTGTACACTCTGGTGTCCTGCACCAGGGAGAAAACATCACTATCAACAATAACGTAGTCAATGAAAGTTTTCTTATTCCTAGCCTCTTCTCTTCATGTGAATTTGTGTACATTTTATGTTGGAACATGGTGTTAGTAATAACCAGTCCATGTCGTGAGCAGAAATCCAAAAGTTATTTGCCATTATTATTAGCTTTGCTCTTTTCTCCAAATTTTCCCAAAATATTTTTGTATATCTCACAATCATTTCCTACTCTGCTATTTAGATCCCCAACAAGGACCAACTTTTCCTTTTCCATTGTGTCAGTTGCTTTTTCTAAAGCCTCAAAAAATTCCTCCACTTCTACCTTAGTAAAACCTTCTCTGTGGGACCATAGGCACAAATAAGTCTCATTGTCCAGTTCCCCATTCTCATATTTGCCCACATCACTCTACTTGAGACTGACTGCCATTCAAGAAGATTAGCCTCGTATTTTATGTTGAATACTATGGCTATTCCTTCTTTTCCTTGATTGTCATTGCCTGAATATAACATTTTGTATTTATTGCTCAGAAAGATCTCACCCGTTTTGGTCTTTTTTGTTTCAGTCACCCCTATTATGTCGATCTGGTACTTATCTAATTCCTCAGCTAGCTCTATTTCTTTGCCATTCAGGCTTCTTACATTGATAGTTCCGATCTTTAACTCTGGTAATGTTGAGTTGGGGGTTTTTTTCAGATTTGTTCCAGTAGATGTCTTTTCACTGTTCGAGCTGGTTCCTTGGCGAAAACAACGGGGGCCCTTGTTTAACCGGACAACGCCCCAGCCGGCATGAAATTTTGTCATGTTGTACCATCATTTTTTATTTTGGTTTAACCAATAAGAATACAATTTGGTCGGCTAAATCCCAAATTGCCAGCCCATCCTCGTTTGTTCAGTATCCAAGTAGATACCCAACAGGGTGCACCTTGAGAAGGTGAGGGTTGGACATTAGGTCAGAATCCCTGGTCGGTTCTCCGCATTCCTTTAAAGGCTATGTGGAGGTCTCCTCTCAGTTATATAACTTTGACCCTTAAGCACCCCTGGAGGCTTCATAACATAAAAATTAGGTCGACTCTTACCAATAGGAAATAACACAGATACACCAAACTGACAGGACATGGCCTCTACTTTTCCCACGGGCTCCAAAGATGATGCACAGTCGAAACAGCTCGCACCCCGTTACTCCCACCCCTGATCTTATCCCGTCATATCCTTCCCCCTTCTCCAAAATATAACTTCTATTTTTGACCCACCTCCCAATGTATTCTCTGCCCACCCTTAATAATATAATATATATAAAAAAACCTGGGTTTTTCAAAAAGTTCAACATACCCCTTGCAAAATTCTCCCACATTGACTCTACCCCCGAATTTTCCAACCGTCTTCCTTCCTTCAATAGTGATGAATACGAGGTGTGGCTATTAAATAACGAGACTGGTTGCAAAAACGTGGTTTATTATTACAATTGTACAACTTAATTGTTATCCCATTCAACATACTCCCTCCTCTATCTATACACCATTGCATACAAATTTTCCATTGTTGGAAGAGTGCTGCAATTCATCAGGTGTTATCTGCTTCAGTACCACTGCTGTTTTCTCCTTTACCTCATCCACTGACTGAAAATGGGTGCCCTTCAATGTGGATTTCAACTTTGGGAAAAGGTAAAAGTCGCATGGAGCTAAGTCCAGCAAACAACACTTGGATTCTCCTAATGGAGAATCCAAGCGTTGTTCTTCAACAGATTGGATCTCTTCTTCCTCACTTGTTCTCTCAGTTTGGCAGGAACCTCAAGGTAATGATGTTGGTTAACTATCTGACCCTCTGGTACCCATTCAACCATTACCACTCCATTTATATTAAAAAAAAATGATCAACATTGCCGTCAGTTTTGAGTTGTTTTTTTCATTCTCTGTAACGTGGGAGTTTTCCAGTGCATCAATTGTCTCTTTGTTTCTGGATCATACTGGAAAATCCACGTCCCATCACATGTGATGATCTTCTCCTGAAAGTCGGCACCACTGTCAGCCGTTCCATGATGCCAGTGCAAATTTGTTTCCGGACATCTTTCTGCTCCTGACACAGTTCTTTTGGGAACCACTTTGGCACAGACTTTGTTCATGTTCAATTGCTCATGTAAAATTTGTCGTACAATCTCTTTATCAATGTGCACCATGTCTACTATCATCCGATTGCTTAATCGGCAATCATTGCAGCAACTTCATTAATTTTTTGCAAAGTTTTGTTCGGCTGACAGGAAGACTCAGTCAATCGTCATCTGCAACATTTTCTCGACCTTCAGCAAAGTGTCTGTGCCATTCAACTATTCATACACGTGACATTACGTTATCACTGTACACCTCCTGCAACAGTTTCAAATACTCAGTCAGCAATTTCTTCAATTTCACAAGGAATTTGAGATTAATGCGCTGCTTGAGTTTAACGTTAGACATTATTCTGGCAAAGCCACTTCACATGTGTTTCTTTTATAACTGCCTACAGACTAACTACGAGCAACAGTGAACAATGCTTATCTCATCTGCTTCTAGAACATTCAAGATCATTTACGGCGCAAGCGCATCCCACTGCTACAAGTACACAATTCACAGCGCACCTTGTCTCGTTATTTAATAGCCACACCTCGTAAAATATATTGCCACATGCCGCTGAATAAGAACAACAGCCAGAAACATCCTACAAAGGTAATTCCAAATTTTCCCTCTTATATTCTTCATATATCTAACCATGTAAAACTTCAGTAAAACTCTAAAATTGAGTAAAAGGTCAATGACATTACAAAGAAAAGGGGCACTTCTAAATAAAAATAGGCTAAATAGCCACATAATTAATAATAAATATTTGTTTTTTTAAATTGATTCTCATAGAAAAAGTATCACTACATTTGTATGCAATTTGAAACTTAGCAAAGCAAATCCAGTTTAGCAGACTGATAAACTCAAAAAGTCCTGCAAGAAGCCTCATACTGCACAATCATATTCTAAAGGAAATTCACTATATAGCAAACTATCCACTAAAAGAAAAAAATTCTTGTGATCCCTATGAGTGTGCTATAGTGAGAGCCAATTGTAAATGAAAAATTCAGAAGTGCAAATGACTACTGCAAAAATTTTTAATTCTATAATTATACCTAGTTTAATTCTATAATTAGTACCTAGCTATTTATCTCATAAAATTACAGCACCATTACAAAAGAATAAATAAATTTTTATAAATAGTATAATATAATTTCTGTCATTTTTATAAATAGATTAAGAGACATACCTTTGCCTGTTCTCTGCATTTATTTCTCATACTAGAATAACCAGCAAACCTCTGAACAACAAGTTTTATCTATTTAAAAAAAAGTGTATGCAAATATAAATAAATAAATAAAAATTTTTTTTATAAATTAAAATAATTACTACTCAAAGGATTAGAAGGTAATGTGTAATCTTTGTTAACCACTCCAGCAGACAAGTTCTTTTCAGCTTATAGACTAAAAGTCAAGAGAAGAAAAAAAAAAAACTTGACTGACTTGTTAATTTTTTTTGACCAATATTTTATATCAGAAAAATTAAAAAATAAAATAAAAGAATATAAACTTTCAAAAAAGATTTTCCCTATAAACATAAATACAGTAACTTTTGTAACATCTGGCTGCCTATCATCCATCTCACCAAAAATCATAGTTTCCACTTCCTTATATCCAAAAATGCAACTTGAAAATACATAAAAAAATAATGTAAAATAATAGTAATTATTTAACTAGTCAGAACTGCTGAAAAAACAAAACAATGGATCACAAAATTTTAAAACATTCAATGAAGAGATTAAGTAGTTTAATTTATTCTTGAACTTTAGATATTAGCTGATAGCATTCAAATGGGTGGAAAGGGGAAAGAAAGAAAAAACAGCGAGATTGGAATAATAATGAGGGGGGAGGGGCAGGATAATGGAAAAAAAGTGAAAGTTTAGGGAGGCGGTAAAAGAAGACCATTTTCCTTTCTTTTCTTTTTACTTGTTTTTCTTTTCTTTACAAACAATGGATGAACTAATGTGAGGAAAGTTTTTTTATCATATGTTCATGTTCCTTGCTGCTTATGCTGGAGCAGAGAGACAGAACTCAAAAAAGCATAACATAGCATATTACTGTTATGCTATGTTTAAGATAGGATTGAAGCTGATTTAGTCAGTATATATGGAAATCTGATATTATTGGATTGTAATTCTTTTTTTTTTAATGTCTAGAGATTCCAAAGGAGATCCATGACAAGAGTAGAATGATGTAGAACGATTTTCCTATGATTACAGCTGATGATCTTGGGAATATGCTTATTCTAATAATGTGATTAAAGTAAAAAGCTCAATGCTATCTTCATCTTTCACATCTTTACTTCACAAAAGCAAGAAACGGGATCGCACTTCTTGCGATTAGAGCTTCACTCACCTTAATGGAAACCAACCCACATTATAGCAATATAATTTTATGCTAAGAAGGATATGATGGCATCAACACAGGCTTCATATAGAGGACATACATTTACCTGTCGGTTAAACATATCTCCATCTCCAAAACCAAAATATAGCAGTGCACTTTCTGCTAACATCAAAACAAAACACACCTTCCAAGACTGAAGTACATATACCCTATCATCAAAATGTCCTAATATACTCAATGCTTCTACGTGGAACATTAGTCAAATGAAGTTCAGTTCTGTCTTCAAGATGGCATAGCAATACTCTGCAATTTAATTCCAAATACTCTTCGTTATCCCAACACAAGATGCAATAAAACAATATGGTGGGAAAAAAAAGACAACCATCCATGATCACTGTCCTCACCTCTTTTTCACCACTGTCTTTTATCTTTCTCTACCCACCCTCCCTCCCTCTCTCTCTCTCTCTGTCCTTTCGTTATTATTCCAACTAGATACTGATCTATTCAGTAACCTTTCTTTATTCTTCCCTATGTTCATCAGGATTCAAATGTCATCAGCCAATATCTACAGTCCCCAAAAACTAACATGGCAGCTTATCTTGTTATAATAAACTTTTGTGATCCAGGTTAAGGGCTGGCCACTTGGAGAAGGCAGTGTTGCTAAAAATTAACATAGTCAGAGCACTCTGACTCATAATGAGCAGTCACTAACTGCAAAATATTCTAATATTTTCAGTCAGAAATGATCAGTGTTACAAAGAATGAATTGATACTGTCAAATTTAAGAGATAAAGGTCAGTGATTATGTTATAATGAATATAAAATAGTTAGTTGAAAAAAATAGAACTGGCACATTTACTACAAAGATGACTGCTGCAGTATATGCACAAATTTTACAGAGTTTATAAATAAAGTTTTTTTTTTTCCTCAAAAGATACAACAATAGAGATGTTTCCATTGAAATGAATTGCTGCTGTAACATTGGTGTACGCTGATTTGATGGTTCTGACGTATGGCTCATCCACTTGTTGGTTTCGTAATGCTTTAAGTATTGCAGAAGTTTATATTAAATCAAAGGCTTTCTCATAATCAATAAAACCAAAACAAATTATATAAAATGGATGGTTTACATTTGAATAGATTTGGTGTACGTAGACTTGAAAAGGTGTTGTCGAATGTAGTGGAAGTGAATGTACAGAACCAGGGAAAACTAGTTATTAAGGGGGGGGGGATTAGATATGCAGATTTTAGGGAGACAGTTCAGTGTGTGAATGTGTGTAATATGCCCACGCGAGTAGGAAAGACCCCAAATCAGAATGGGATAGTTAGTATATGGCATCAAAATAGGGATGGAACAAGTCGGCTTCTGCAATTCATGTATACAAATGCCAGAAGTATTAGGAACAAGAGAGAAGAATTTTTGCCCTTGGTTGGCACTTCCAGACCACAGGTTATTGGCATTAGTGAAACATGCTGACAGAAGATGACACAGCTAGTGGGATTGAATGCGAGGGGTATGGTGTGTTCAGGAGAGACAGGGAGAATAAAATTGGGGAGAAAGTGTTATTGATGATAGCGGATGAGCTACAGCCAAGGAGAATAGAACTGCAGGATAGAGAAAAGAGCACATTTGAGGATATTTGGTGTGAGATTGAAACTAGCAGAACAAAATATACAGTTGGGTATTGCTATAGACCAAGTGATGGAATAGGTGGTGGCGATAGTATGTTTAAGCAAATAGAAGAAATGAGTGGAAGGAGGGTAATTATTATGGGAGATTTCAACTATGGTAACATTGATTGGAAGGAGGAGAGGACACATGGGAGGAAGGAATTGGATTTTATGCGGTTATTAAGGAATAACTATCTGCGACAGCATGTAACGGAAAATACTAGGGCTCAGAGAGCGCGAAAATACTAGGAGTCAGAGAGATACTTCAACTGCATATGAATTACAGACTCATAATTGCATCTGAGAATTTGGCTGTAACAAATATGACCACGTTGCTACCAATTGGTGAGCGTGATCATGGGGGTCTTGACTTGGGAGGTGGCTAAAAGTGTGGAATCTACAATTAAGACATGGTACACGTGGAATTATTGGGCTGGTAAGCATGACAAGCTTAGGAGATTGATTGGTACAGTGCCATGGCATGTACAACTGCAAGGGCTAGAAGTTGACAGTGCATGGGAGGTGGTTAAAAAGTGTTTGCATGAAGCAATGGTTGACTGTATACCTAGAGTCCGAATAATAAATCAAGTAGGAGTTAAATGGATGAATAACACCATTAAGCTTGAGCTGCAAAAAACGAAACAACTATGGAGGGAATTTAAGGAGAAAGGTGACTGGCAGGCACATGAACAGTATAAAGCCCAGGCCAGAAGGGTAAGAAAAGTCTGGTAAGAAAAGCAAAAAAGGATTACGAAAGAACTTTGGCCATGCAGGCTAAAGAGAATCCTAAACAGTTTTTTCGATATGTTGCAAGTAAAAGAAAAAATGTATATGGCAGAATGATTTTAAAAAATGCCAATGGTAGGGAGGTAACTGAATCAGCTGATATAGTTGAATTACTGAGTGAGCACTTTGCAAGAGTATATCATCCAGGTGGTGACATTGCAGAAATCAATGAACCAACAGATTATACAGGAATTGTGATGAATGAGGTGGAGGTGAGTAGTCTATTGCAAAACCTCAATGTCAATACATCTGTGGGATTGGATGGTATACCAGTTTGTGTCATACGTGAAGCGGCTAAAGAATTGTCAGTACACTTGACCATTTTGTTTAATCTGAGTCTCGGGTCTGGGTTAGTCTTGAGGGGGTGGAAAAAGGGGAAAATAGTTCCACTGCATAAAGGTGGTTCCAAGACTACTGTTGTAAATTACCGACCGAGTAGCATATCAGGAATCGTTGTCAAGGTCTCTTTGGAGAAACTAGTCAAGAGAAGAATACAGGATTGGATAGATGAAAATGGGATACTGTATGGGGGACAACATGGTTTTGTGAAGGATAGATCATGCCTCAGTAACTTGCTCATGTTTTATAACACAGTGACAGCTGAACTGGATAAGGGTAATGGGTTTACAGTGATTCTAGTGGACCTTGCCAAGGCCTTTGACAGGATACCACATGGAACTCTAATCAGTAAACTGGAGCAGATGGGGATGGATATAGGGTTGGTGAGATGGATAGGAGGGTGGTTGATGGAGAGATACCAGAGAGTGGTTTATTCAGGAGTGGAGTCCAAAAGATGGCTTGTGACTAGTGGTGTGCCGCAAGGTTCTGTTCTTGGACCACTACTTTTCAATTTGTTCATTAACGATATAGGAAAGGATCTGAGAGGAAATGTTCACTTGTTTGTTGATGATGCAAAGTTAGAGCAATTGTGAGTGCACAGGATGTTAAAATTTTGCAGGATGATTTGGATAGTTTGGAGGACTGGGCTAGGGAAAATGGATGTCAATTTAATGTGGCAAAGTGTAAGGTTATGCATTTTGGAGTGAAAAGATTAGCAGTAGTATATCACATTGGTGGAACCGTACTCCAGGAGATTGATGAGGCCAGGGATTTAGGAGTGTTGGTGGATAGGGAGTTGAAGTTTAGGGGGCACATTGCAAAAGTGGCTAAATCACTCATCAAATCACTTGGTTACAGAAAAATACTTTAACAAGCAGAGACAAACAAGTTATTGTTCCTCTATATTGAGCTCTGATAAGACCCCATCTGGACTACTGTGCCCAGATATGGGTGCCAGGGTTTCTTCTTGATGGGGAGGAGGTGGAGAGGATCCAGAGACGAGTGATCAAGATGGTGGCAGGTCTGTGGAATGAACCTTATGAGAACAGATTGAAGATTTGTGGGTTGCAAAAATTGGTTGATAGGCAGAAAAGGGGTGATATGATTGAGACATTCAAATTACTGAAGGGTTTCTATAAGATTAATCCAGATGATATTTTTGAGAATAGGACCTTTGGTGAGAGGACTAGGGGCCATACATGGAAGCTGGGCAAGAATGTGGTTAACAAGTGTATTAGAGCTAGGTTTTTAACTTGGAGAGTGGTAAATGAGCGGAATAAGCTGCTAGAGTCTGTTGTGGGTGCTATGACCATGAATGAGTTCAAGGCAAGATATGATAGATACTGTGTGAATGTCAAATAGTTGTTCTTGACATGATGTTAGGGCCTTCCTCGATGAGTCTGTCGACTCCTTGGAGTTGCCGGAAATAATAATAATAATAATAATAATAATAATAATAATGATAATTGATATTCATTATACCATTTGATAATCTGTTGTACAACTTGAATATGGTCCATTGCACTAAAGCCATTTCGAAAGCTTGCCTATTCTTTTGGTTGTGAAGTTCTAGAGTCATACAAATATATATGTATACATATATACAGAAACTCAAAGTGATTTTTATAATCTCTTGTGGAGAATATAAAACTATATTCAGAAAGACCAATAACATATGTAAAGAATGATTATTTAAAAGAAAATTAAATGAAGGCTGGGCTACAAAGTCAAAGAAGGAAGGCTTACTTTACAAGGGGTGATAATCGATGCCAAAACTTCATTAACATTATCAATTGTCACTTCTGTCTCATCAATGGATTTTATCCAGTCACCTATATAATAAAAGTAACATTCCAATGAAATAAATCGCAGTGTGATAATGATTAACTGAATCATATTTTCAAATCTAGGAAATCACTCAATGCAATACTTAAATTTTTACTTTAAGAGTGAATACTACTTAGAATAAATATGAATGCATCATTCTTCTTAAGTTGCTATTAAATATTCAAAAGGAGAAAAAAGTGAGAAAGGGAGAAAATGAGCTAATCAAACTTAAATGTGTGTGCACCATGTAATACACAGATACAAAAAAGAATCAAAGGTAGTATATGAAATTCAATGAAGCTGTAATTTAAAATTATTCAACAGAGCCAACAAGAGAGTTAATGAATAATAAGACAATTAAAAGCAACAGTATAGTAGTGCTTTAAAAAAAAAGAAAAGAAAAACATATAAAAAATAAATTAAAGAAATTTTTTATGTTACTCTCATCCATGGAAAATTGTAAACCTATAGTAGATTTGTAAAATGGACGAGTGCAAAAGATTTTATTTTCTTATTTTTATTTGATTTATTAATATTAATTTTATTTATTATTTTTTTTTTTTTTATATAGTCCAGAAACTCACTCTAGAGACCAAACTTGGAGCTTTTCAAGCCAATTCAGAACTCCAATATTCACAGTTATGGTTGCACACTGAATGATGAATTCATCTCCCACCTAAGGCCAATTACAAACATCAAGTTAATGGTTAGATTTTGAACATGTGGTCTGTTGACTGGAGAATGGGTATGTTTAGAAATAAATTAATTTCTATAAAGATATAGATTATCAACTCTATATAAAATGTATCTGAGAAAAAATATATATATATTGTGCTTCACAGAGCCTATAAGAAAATCTAAAATTTATGGCTAATAAATTTTACAAATATTAAAAGGACATATCCAGCAATAAAAACACACTAAAACCAGCAAGAAACTAAATGCAATCCAATTTGGATCAATTATGATGTCAGATATGCAGCTAAACCAACAGGCAACACAACTGTGCTGCTATGTCCAAACTTCTTGACTTGATCAAATGGACAACTCAAGAAAAACTGATATAAGAAATATATCAGTTTTTTACAAAAAAAAGTAGCATCACTTCACATCCAGAAACTTACAAGACCATCACCTGAAAAGAAATTTTGTCATGTTAAAATATGACAAAAGTAACTGAAATGCTGCTACAATTCTTTGCCTCATTAATTCTGTTACTTCAATTAAATCTGAAAGCTTCCCAACTGACTTACCCTTCAAAGTTCATGAAATAATTATTAATTTTAACATTCACTGACTCACTATATGCAGACCCCATAATTAACTCACAGAAATAATGCATATCCAAACTGTTTAAACTGCACACAGTCTTAGAATGTACTGAAAATAGAATTATACCCTACCTATGAGCTCACTCAACAAAATGAGCATTCTGCTTCCTTTTCATCTCATCTTCATACATGATACATAGCAAAATAGGTAAGTCTAGTAATAGGAAAGCAGAAGGTTGGCTACAATATTGATGCAACTACTTTACTGGCATTGTTTTTAATAATTAGTGGCAGTGACATCATTGCTAACTGTTATAGTATTGCATGAATTTCAGAGAAGAATTTACACTCTTAATAATCATCATCAACAATTTCCTGATATGTAGGTCATTGATATATATAGAAGGAAGAGGGTTGGTGAGAGAACAGAACCTTTTAAAACCCCAGCATTAGTTGAATGGTGAGAGGATAAGGAACCATCCACATCACAAAGTGTGCATCCAGACAGAAAGCTGGCAATCCAACTGCAGAAGTCCTGAGACAGACCAAATGATGGAAGTTTGCTTAGTAAGCCTTGGTGCCAGACCCAGTCAAAAGTTTGGGAGAAAAAATTCAACCATATGACATTCACCAAACTTCTCCATGGCATTTGTCTGGAGATGGGTGATATATATGAATAGATCTTCTGTTGATCAGCAGTGACAGAATCCAAACTGGTGGCTGTTTATTAGGTGGGTGCCTTCAAGGTAGTGTAGGAGTTGGGAAATGATGGTTCTCTCCATTACTTTAGATAGGGCAGTAGTCTGTGACTGTTGCCCTTTTTTGGGAATGGGTTGGAATATAGGCCAATTTTCAAGCATAGATACCAGTGGAGCAAAAGAGTATATACAGGCAACATAGGACAGGAGTCAGTTCTGGTACACGAACCTTCACGACAATTGAAGGAATGCAATCAGGGTCAGGGGACATTTTTGCATCTAATTTGGACAATATTTTTCTGACCTCATTCTGGCAAAAGAATATAGGGCATCTGGAAGGTTGAGGGAGATTTACCATAGTCAGTTATGTGTGAATTAGTGGCAATGCGTGTGAAGTCAGGAGACTGCCTTTTTTCTGCAGGTGATGATACAACAGAGCTAATGGGGTATGATAGGAGTAGGATAGTGTTGGGCAAAAGTTACGAATGATTGCTTTGGAAAGAAAACAAAAGGCTTGGCTGCCGTTTGGACAGGCTGCAAGTTTCCTGCTTTTTGCTTTTTCTTGATTTCTTTCAAACTCTGATTTGGAAGCACTGATAGTTTTCTTGCAGCTATTTCGGGCTTGAGTGTAAGCACTAAATGAGGATGGAGTTCTTGATGTTTGCCAGTTGTAGTATGCTTGATTTTTTATTTGAAAAGCCTTCACACATCTTTTGGAGAACCAAGGTATAGTTAGGGGATGGCAGTTCAGAATAGTGTGGGGAATGAATGTTTCCATGGCAGTAAGGATTACTTCAGTGACATGTTGGTGCATATATTTGGGTGGGAAGGCCAGAAACAATATAAATATGATGGAAAAGATGCATATAAGTCACAAAGGTTGTCTCACTTGCCAGCACTGTTATAATGCCAAATTACTCTTGTACGGGAGTGGCTGTGTAAGCATTGTTGGGGGAGATAAGCAATAGACTGTGGTCGGAATTACCTAGGAGGACCCACCACATTCACTGTGTATTTGAAAAGGTCATTGGTGAGGAAGAGATCTAGGATGTTTAGGGAGTGGTTCTGGTTATCTGGTATTCTGGTTGGCATGTGAACAATTTGTGTACTCATCTAGTAAGATTCTGTGACTGCTTTGTTTAACTCTTCAAAAATAATTACTCCAGACATATAGGATATCCTCATCATCACTTTTCATGTCACCTTTATCCTCTTTGACTTCTTTTACAATACTTTTTCCTCCATTTCTAAGCTTCTTCAATAACCTGCAAAGCATTTTGCCACTTTCTTGATATTTATTTTCCATATTCTTACCAAAATCATCCCATGACCTTTGTTTATCTACTTTTGCACACAGCTTAGGCCTTTTGCATTTTTCTCTGTATTCTTTTAAAGCATTTCCCGACTTATTTATTAGAAACTTTTGGTAAGCTTTCTTTTCCAGGACTGCTTTTTTTAACTTCATGTGTACACCATGGTGTTCTTATTTTTCTATCCTTGCAGACAACTTCACCACATACCTCCCTAACTGAATCACAATCAATGTCTTCTTCACAGTTTGCAACTGAGACTCCAAGGGTTTGGTTCTTGTTTTCAATTTGTTTCATTTTTTTTTCCCAATAATGTTTGTATAGTTGAGTCTACAATTTACTTGTAACAGCTGCTCAACTTTAATTCTTTTTAAAACTTTCTTACATACTGCTCTTTTGAATGTGATATCCATTTTTATCCTCATTAAGTAACTAAGTGCTGGCCTGGTTGGCCGAGTGGTTAGCATATCTGCTCCCAGCCAAGAGGCTGCAGGTTCGAATCCCATGTAGGCATGGATGATTGTGATTGTCCACTCTCCCACTATGGACTGGGTCACCATGGGAGTAGTAGACCCAATACCTACTGCAATGGGAGAGGCCTTCACCCTGCAGTGGGTAGAAATACAGGCTGTTCGTTTTTTTTTTAGTACTAAGTAATGGCCACTTCCAATTTCATGTTTTCTGTATACTCTTGTATCCTGAATGATCATGAAGATTTCACTATCAACAATGATGTAGTTAATGAGGCTTTTCTTATTTCTTGTGTTTTCTCTTCATGTGAACTTGTGTATATCTTTATGTTGAAACCTGGTGTTAGTAATAACTAGTCTGTGTCCTAAGCAGAAGTCCAGTAAATACTTAGCATTATTATTAGCTTCACCCTTTTCTATAAATTTTCCCAACATGTTTCTATATGCCTGGTGGGATTTATTTCCTACTCTGCTGTTCAGATCTCCAACAAGACCACTTTTACCATTTTCTTTGTCAGCTGCCTGTTCTAATGACTGAACAAATGCCTCCACTTCTTCCTTATAAGAACCATCTGCAGAACCAAATAAGCTTCATTGTCCCATCCCCATTTCAAAGTTTGCCCACATAACTCTACTTGAAACTGTCTTCCAATCAAGAAATTTATCGTCATGTTTGGTGATGAATGCTATTGCTAATCCTTCCTTTCCTTGCTCATTATTGACTGAAAATAACATCCTCTACTTAGTAAGATCTCCCCTGTTTTTGTCTTCTTTGTCTCAGTAATGCCAATTATTTCCACATGGTACTTTTCAAATTCTTCTGCAAGTTCGATTTCTT
Source organism: Typopeltis vanoorti (assembly GCF_054136105.1). Taxonomy (NCBI): domain Eukaryota; kingdom Metazoa; phylum Arthropoda; class Arachnida; order Uropygi; family Thelyphonidae; genus Typopeltis; species Typopeltis vanoorti. The sequence continues at coordinate 71,675,799 of NC_143555.1, forward strand.
TCCATTAATACTTCAGTTCTGATGTTGGGTTTATTCTTCTTCTAGATATTGAGTTGGAACATGTTTCAGTAGCTGACTTTTCACTGTTCGCACTGATTCCCCTGACAAAAACAGCAGGGCCTTGTTTAACGAGGCAATGCCCTGGCTGGCATAAAATCTCATCATTTGTACCGTCATATGCATTTGTGGTTTAAGCCAATAAAAAGTAAAATTTGGTTGGCTAAGTCCCAAACTGCTAGTCCATCGTCATTTGTTCAGTACCCAGTAGATACTTACTAAGACTATTAACATTTCAAACAATGATGTTAGCCAAGGAGCAGTTTCTAAATTGCAATCAACTTCCTCCTTTGTACTGGGCTCATTTTTTGAGCCCAATACAAAGATGGGAGTCATTTTTTTTTTTATGAAATATTACTTATTTCTTTTTGATAAAGTAAAACAGTCAACAAATAAATGTGCAAAATTGGTTAAACAATGCAAGGTACAGTACCAGCAGTATCTTCCTTTCTTCTTGTTCATTTATGGCCTTGCAGTCCATTTTAATCCAGTGGCAGGCGTAGTTGGCTGACTAGATAGTATATCTACTCTACATCCAAGCTATGGAATCAAACTGCATTGTTAGCAGAGATGTTCATGAATTACATCATCCAATGTGAGGCCACCACCAACCACTTTATTAGAAGACTGAAATGGCTTGAAAAAGAGCAATGTTTTCAGATTACCTAACTCACAGCTAACATGCAGTACTAAGCATAACGTATTTCAGTAATTGCCATTTATCTGAACATCAAAACAACCACTGCATATCAAATTACTTCAAGTACAGCAGTATACAACTGTACTTCGATTATCAGAACAGTAAACTGCCTTTCCAATGTGATCAGATAAATGACAGATTACTGTATAGATTTCCAAACCTGAATAGGTGGGATTCATAAAGAAAAAAAAAAAAAGAAGTGCAAAAATCATAAGGATACTTTTAAAAACATAAGAAACAACTGCATTCCAAATTTGGCTAAAAAGAGTACAATGATGCAACACACACGTGCACACCCACACTCAATGGACAAAACTTTAGAGATACCTATCTAAATGCGTGTTGGTCCTCCTCTAGTGAAAATAACAGCCTGTAATCTCTGATGCATTGACTCCACCAGATGCCAGAAGTAATTCCAGCCATGCATGTTGCAGAATTGTCCACAACTGCGACTTAGATATCAGTCCTGGATACATGGATCTGATGTCTCATTCTAAGGCATCCCAGAGAGAGATTCAATCAGATTTAAATCTGGGCCAGTGCATTGTCCTGCTGAAACAGACCATCAGCTGCAGGGTGCATGAAGGCCATGAAAGTGTGTGCGTGATCAGCCAGCACATTCTGGTAGCTCACAATATTTAAGGACCTCTCCAGACACACTAAGATATCTCACATGTCACATGAGTAGGCTCCCAGACCATCACAGAACCACTGCCTTCTTCAACAGAGCCAATGTGGCACAATGGGGCCATGGCCTCTTGGTGTTGAAGCCATACCTACACCCTCCCATCAGCTTGGTACAACTGATAATGGGATTCATCAGGCCACACAGCTCGAGTCCATCTGCACAGCTCCAGTTTTGATGGTCCCGACACTATACAAGGCACAATGTCTGATGATAAGCTGTCAAAAGTGGTACACACGATTAGGGAGTCAGTTCCCATAGCCCATGCTGTACCATTCACTCGTTGATGCTGCTTAGACCTCTGACATTGAAACTGGAGGTGATTTGTGCCGTAGTGTGGTTCATCTGTATGAGCCTGAAAGTCTACATCGACCATGATCATCAATGGCAAGTGGTTGGCCACCACTTGCTAACTGGTATGTCTGTTGATGGCATACTCATGGTAGACTCTTGATAAGGTTGCTCTTGACAACCCCAGGGTTCTTATCACTTGAGTGATAGAATGACCCATCTGTCTTGTGTCGATAATATGTCCACAACCAAAGTTGCTAAGATTGTTGCATTTACCTATGTTCGTCGATTGCAATACAGTGTTGGGAAGCCCTGATGTCTGCCTATTTACGGTCTACATTTGGTTTGGGTACATTTCACTCTGCAGGGAATACCAATGTCAACTTCCCATCAGTCCTATCTCTAATGTTTTGCCCATTGAGTGTGCATACACACACACACACACACACACACACACACACACACAAGGTTTCATAAATTCACTCACCCACTTGCTACAGGCGAGTTATCAGAGACAAGTGGTGAATGAACTTTCAGCCTGGTTTTAATCTTCTTCATCATCATCAAATTCATGATATGTATCCCTAAAGGGGTGTACAGGATATGATAGCACTACATAAAAAACTTAAATCATTACTAACTTCCTATCTACAATTTTTCTCCAAATTAATCTGTTACCTCTCAAGACTCACCATTATCAGATCTTATACTTCTATCTTCTAAGGCACTTTTATGTGCCTTAGAAGGTATCAATCCACCTATATCTTGGTCTTCCTCTGAATCTTTTTCCTGCCAACCTGGAAAAAAGATTAGCAAAGTCACAAGTACAACCAGAGTGGCTGTACTTGTGACTACATCCAGTTTCACAAGTACAGCCACTCTGGTCTTGCAGACCATGCTCTGGATACACGTCACAGAATACAGTGGAAGAAAGCTACAGTAATACACCATAGCAAATACAAATACTATTCACGGAATCAGCCTCAGTCCTAAGGAACTCTCCAAACCTCAACAAATTTGGTTGCATGAAACTGCCCCAAATTTAGAAGGCTTACATTAGCAGACCTTCAGCATAACAGCCAAGAACACCTACTTAGCCTGCTAGGGTGCACCATCAGGACTTTTAGGAAAACAATAGCTATATCACTTCATTCTCAGTTACTGTGTTGTAGTGCCTGCATGCACATGCCTTTTTTGTAAGTTCCTTTTGAAGATGGCAACGTGATGTTGCTGAAATATCGGAAATAGAGGGTGTCCCAAAATTCAGGCAAGGAGTAATTTTGATAGAAAACACAGGTTTTTAATTAAAAATTGTAATTTCTTATTGATTCATAAAGTATACAGTATAGGGTTCTGCATGGAATAGCATATCGGGTAAATGGCTTCCATGGCTTTGCTGGCACATACGCACTCTTTCGTCGAAATTTTCCATGACTGTTTTGCATAAATGTGGCTGAATTTCGTTGATACAGTGCTCAATTTCCTCCATCAAGGTGTGGGTGGTCGTGTGCTTGTTGGCATAAACGTTAGACATCAAAAAACCCCAAAGAAAAAAGTTCAATGGCGTTAAGTCACATGATCTGGGCGGCCAATTCTGATCACCAAAACGGGAAATTAAACAACCAGGAAATGACTCATGCAGTAATTGAATTGTTTCTCGGGCTGTATGGCATATGGCACCGTCTTGTTGAAACCGCGTGTCGTCCACATCCATATCTTGCAATTTAGGCACAAAAAATTGGATTATCATGTCGCGATAGCGAGCACCATTAACTGTTTTTTACCAGCCGAATTTTCGGAGAAGAATGGACCGATGATGCGTCCAACCCAAAATCCGCACCAAACAGTGGCACGTTGTGGATGCATTTGTTTCTCAACAATCACTCGTGGATTTTCTGAATCCCAAATGCGACAATTTTGTCGATTAACGAAGCCATCAAGATGTAAATGAGCCTCATCGCTGAAGATGATTTTGTTCGAAAAATAAGCATCCACTTGTTGTTCCATAATCCATTCAACGAACTCTCTTCGCTGTGTGTGGTCATTATTAATAACCCTGAACTGTCAGCTGTCACGCTGTCTTTTTTTTCTCGGTGGCAACACTTTACCGCACAAATGGCGCTAAATTTAAATCTTGCATGAATTTTGGGACACCCTGTATTTATTAAAGTGTAATTTAATTTATATTCTTATTTACTTTGTCAGTTCCTTAAGTGATTTAGTTATGCATGACCAACGTATAAGCTTGTCTACGAGAATAACCACAAACTTCCTATCTACAATTTTCCTCCAAATCAATGTTACCTGTCAAGACTACAACATTATAAGATTTTATATTTCTGTCTTCTCAAGTATACTTTCTTACTATACTATCTGTTTCTCAAGTATACTTGCATAAATCTTACCAGGAACACCCAGTAAGGAAAAACCTCTGTAATTCTAACATTCAGTTTTATTTCCCTTTTTATATATGGATACTATGAAAGCTCTACTCCATCTGAAATTCATCCCTCTCTCCTTCTGAACTATGCAGTGCAGCCACTGCAAAACTATTATACCTCCATACTTGAGCATTTCTGATCGAATATCATCTACTCCCACTGCCTTTCTACATATCAGGCTTTTGATGGCTTTTTCTACTTCAAGTATGAATATGTATTCCTGATTGCATGTCTGATGAGTGTTTTTACTACTGTGCTATCACTGATTGTTTCATTTAGCAATTTTTCAAAGTAATTACTCTATACATCAAGGATATCTTTTTTTCACCAGTTTTCATGTCACCTTCATCATCTCTAATTCTTTTTACAGCACTCTTTCCTCCATTTCTGAGCTTTTTCAACAGCCTCCAGAATATTTTCCACCTTCTTGATATTAATTTTATATATTCTTACCAAAGTCTTCCCATGACTTTTGCTTAGCTAGTTTTACACAGTGTTTAGCTTTCTTCCATTTGTCTCTGTATTCTCTAAGAACACAGGTTGATTTTTTTGCCTGGAACATTCAATATGTTTTCTTATTATCCTTCACTTCCTCTTTAACTTACTGTGTCCACCATGGGGGTCTGATTTTTCTATCCATGCAGCCAACCTCACCAGATGCCTCTCCTGGCTGAATCAATTAATCAATGTTTTCTTCAGGATATGCCAATGAATCTCCAAGGTTTGGTTTCTGTTCTCAGACTCTTTCATTTTTTCTTCAATAATGTTTGTATATTTTAGTCTACAGTTCATATCTGAGAGCTGCTCAACTTTTATTCGCTTTAAAACTTTCTTACATGTTCTTCTTGCTTATTAAATTACTTAAGGAATTTATAACTTACAAATGATATAAATTAAAATTAAACTTTAATCTATATTCCAATATTTCAGCAATGCCATTCCGTTGCCATTCCGTGAATAGCCTTTCAAATTTGAAAGGCTATTCACGGAATCAGCCCAGTCCTAAGAAACATGCCAAATTTATTAAACAATTTTTATTTCCAATCAGGAGATAACATCTTATGTAATTATGAAGGACTTAACTTATTAAATTAATTCAGACAGTACCAAAACAACATGTTAGTTATTGCTGATGTTATTAAACAAGAATTAGTTAAGGAAATCTAAGACTAATAGACTGAGGCTTCTTCTTCTTCTATATGTACAGATGTCCCAAAAGAAGAGGAACTTGTCTATTACAGAGATAGACTGATAAAAATCAGAAACTGAATGAGGCATTTATTATTATAATTCTCCAAAACTGAAAATAAAATGGCTGCAAGGAACATTCATTCATTTCACTCATTAGAGAATGAACTAACTGAACAAGTTATTTCTGTCATGGAAAAATTTGTAATTGGTTAGTAAGCATTGGCAAAGATGGAGTAAAAAAAAGTTCCTTTTGTTGTCAAAATTGAAATAGTAGTAAAAAAAAAATTATACCTTTTTACCAGAATTCACCAAAAAACAGAAAAAACTGGGAAAAGGAAAAGCAGGTGGAGAAATAAACTACAAAATCTTAGCAAAACTATTTACCTTAAACATGGAAGAAGGCTATCCTAATTCTGATACATAAAAAAGGTGTAGTAGAAGACCTGATGAACTACGGCCCATCAATCTACTATAGGTGGTTTGCAAAGTGTTTACAAAAGTATTAGCTCAGAGGTTTTGTATGACTCTAGACCAAGCACAACTAAAAGAACAGGCAGGCTTTCCAAGTGGCTTTAGTACTTCATCTTCGACCTTTTGGTTCTGTCCACTGCAGGACAAAGGCTTCCCCCACGAATTTCCAGACACTCAGTTTTCTGCTTCTCCCATTTCTCCCATCCATCTGTCCTACAATTTGTTCCAGTTCATCCCTCCACCTTCTTTTCGGTCTTCCTCTTTGTCTTGCTCCATCCATTGGTCTCCACTCTGTTTGTTTTCTAGTCCATCTCCCATTACTGCATCTGGCAATATGGCCAGCTCATCTCCACTTAGCCTGTTTAATGTATTTTATAATATCCATGACACCTGTTTCAGATCTTATCCAGGTATTTGTCTTCCTATCTCTTAATGCTATTTTTAGCATACTTCTCTCCATGCAATGTTGTGTTGTTCTCAGTTTTTTGTTTAGGGCTTCTGTTAAAGTCCATGTTTCTCCCCTGTATGTTAGGACAGGAAATATGCACTGGTCGAAAGCTTTCCTTTTTAGACTTCATAGGGATGTCACTTTTGAATATGTCCCTCATTTTCCCATAAGCCATCCATCCAAGGTGAATTCTTCGTTCAATCTCTTTTCTTTGGCCTCAAAGGATAACAATTGGCCCAAATATACATATGAAGTAACTTGTTCTATTTCATAGTTTTCAACTTTGACAGTTCTATGGTTGATGTATTTATTCATCATTATTTTTGTTTTTTCTCTATTTATTTTTAATCCAATTACTCTGGAGGCTTCATTTAGCTGATTTAGTCTTTCTTCCAGATCTTCAAGATTATCTGCTATTAGGACAATATCATCTGCAAATTTCAGATGATACAGCCTTTCTCCATTTATGTTTATTCCTTTTGTTTCCCAATCAAGGCTTCTAAAGATTTCCTCTAGTGCAGCTGTAAATAATTTGGGAAATACAGTGAAAAGTTCCCAATACAAAAAGGTATCCACCATGCTGGATACCTTTTTGTATTGGAAACTTTTCACTGTTTTTATATAATTTAATTACAGAAGTTGCATTATTGTAAACATGTTTTAGAGTTTCAATACAGTGATACCCTGAAGTTACGCAGTAGGTGGGGCCAATGAAAAGCACGCAAGTCGAATTCGCATAACTCGGGGTATAATTTGGCATGTAATTTATATATAAAAACATACAAATGGGACCAAAGGTTTACAAAAACACCTATATTTTTTAAGAAATATAATCATAATTGTAGTTTTTCGTACATAAAAAAAAAGAAAGTTATTTCAATGTCGATGGTTTCATAAAATCTAATAGATTCGTCTGACGGCATAATGTCTTTTTCTTGTCATGCAAAATTTCTTCATAGCAAGCCAGTGATTTTTTTATTCCTTGCCTTGTGGCTACAATTCGTTCCTCGTTAGAATCTATGTCCTCCAAAATCTGTAAACCTTTCTTAATTAAGCTGAGACCTTCTGTTATTTTTGCAAATGTCATGTGCTTTTCTGATAAAACTGGATCTGAGGTTTCGGTCTCTTCAGTAGCAAAGAGTGTCTCCGATATCGGAGACACCCCAAGAATCTCCGATAATCCTTAGAGCATCTAAAAACATTAAACCGTTTCCAAAACTCTTTAACAGACAGTTGCTCATTTTGCCTCATAGCTTCATTCAGACTTGCAAACGAATGCCATGTGTAGTACGCTTTGAATGTTTTTCTTTTCTTGCTAGCTGTAGAAGAATCAGACTTGCTTCTTTTGGGCGACATTATTATTTTTTATGTGATAAAATTTTTATCAAGAACATAACATTAAACAATCGCAAGGTTTGTAGACTATAAAAATCATGTATGAATGGAGACCGTGCAAAACACGTCAGTGCTTGTTCACAGCATGTGCGACACTGGCGAATGCAGCCAGCGCCGGAAAGATACAACTAGTGTGAGGTGTGACGGAAATAGGTACATATAAGAAACCACGTAACTCCAGATTCGTGTAAGTCGGGGTATGACTGTATATGGTTACTCAGTTCCCTGAGTTTCATGTGCTTTTAGTGTTGCAGATGCTTTAACTGAATCAAATGCTTTTTCATAGTCTATATAAGCCAGACATAAGGGTTTATTGTATTCAATTGATTTTTCAATGAGCTGTCTTAATGTGTGAATATTGGTCCAAAGTATTGTAATTCTTTCTAAATCCAGCTTGTTCATAGGACCCTCTAGTTTAGATTTTATTCTATTATTTATAATTTTTGTGAAGAGTTTATATATGGTGGGGAGTAGGCTTATAGGTCTGTAGTTTTTAATTTCTTCCTTATTGCCCTTTTTAAAAATTAATATTAGAAGTGAATTGTTCCAATTTAGTACAGTGGACCATATTTGAAGTTGTACAACAGATTATCAAACGGTGTAATGAATATCAGTTATCATTATGTCTTGGTTTTACTGATTATGAGAAAACCTTTGATTTAATAAAAACTTGTGCAATACTTAAAGCATTACAAAACCAACAAGTGGAGGCCATACGTCAGAACCATCAAATCAGCATACACCAATGCCACAGCAGCAATTCATTTCAATGGAAACATCTCTATTGTGGAAATACAGAGAGGTATAAGAAAGGGTAGCACAATATCTCCAAAATTATTCACAGCATGTCTAGAAGAAATATTCAAACTTCTTGATTGGGAAGGGAAAGGTCTGAAGATAAATGGAAGATATTTAAGCCATTTATGGTCTTTACTTCAACTGCACATGAATTACAGACTCATATCCATGAACTCCAAATTGCTAGCAAAACAGCTGACCTAAGAAAACCAAAGTTATGTTCAATAGCCATATCCAACCAGAAATAATAAAAATCAATAATGATGAAATTAAACAAGTAGATCATTACATATACTTAGAACAACAAATATCAATGGAACAAGATATCATGGACAAAATTAAAAGACACACGATTCTTGAGTAGAAAACATTTGGAAAATTACATTCAATATTCATAATGGTAGTTAGCTTTTAAGAAAATAGAGAAAAGTTTTTAACCAATGTATTCTTCCTATATTGACATATGGCTGTGAAACATGGCCACTAAAGGCAAAGGAAATTCAAAAATTAAAAACAACACAATTTTGTATGGAAAGAAGTATGCTTGGTGGTATCACAAGACTAGATCACAAAAGGAATATGTGGATAAGAAATCAAACCAAAGTCTCTGAAATCATAGGAAGATTGAAACGTGTGACGTGGCAATGGGCTGGCATATTGCTTGAAGAAGACAAGATCAATGATGGACAAAAGAAGTACTGGATTGAATTCTGCAAGAAGAAAAACAACCACGATGCCTACCTAAATCAAAGTGGATTGATGATATCAGATTTGCAGGAGCAACATGGAAAAGGAGAGCCACAGACAGACAGTTTTGGAGTAATCTGGGAAAGGCCGTCATCCAGCAGTGGACTGAAAACGGCTGATGATGATGGTCGTGATGGCTTATTTTTAACTAGTCATTCTTTAGAAAATTGAAATCCAGACAAGGTTATTTATTTCTACTCTTAGTGTTTTTTAGTCTCACTTTTAATTCTGAAACAACTGGAACGAGGTATATTTTTGTATGCACAATGCTATTTCAAAATCTTTTTCAAATCATTATATAATCAATCTGGTTTTGCTATCTGGGCTTTCCCAGGTATATAGTCTTCTTTTTGATTGTTGAAAGAAGATATCTGCTATTATCAGATCATTTTGCTGAAAAAAACTCAATTAACCTTACACCTCTGTCACTCATATCACAAAGTCCAAAGTTATCAATTGCTAGAAACACTCCTCTTCCTATAGATCGATCTTTTGTATTTCCATAACAATTAGGATATTATGTTTATTTATTTTATAATCTTTTGTACATCCTCATAAAACTCTTCAACCTTTTCATAATAACTATCAATAAGAGCTTATACCTGGTGGATGCCAATGTCAAAAGGGTTTCCTGCAGTATGATTAGTATGATTCTGTTGGTTACAGGCCAATATTCAAGAATACATTTAAAGATTCCTTTTTTTCATCATGACACTAACACCTCTTATGTGTTCTTCACTTCCAGAATAGATAAATGTAAAGTCATCCCTTTCAATTTTTTCACTTCCTGTCCATCTCACCTTCCAAACTCCCATTATGTCTATCTTCATATTTGGCATCTCTTCCATTAAATTGTCAAATTTACCAATTTGGTATAATGTTCTAACATTCCAAGTAGATATTCATAAGAACCTATTTGTAGTTTTCAGATGAACTTGATTCAACAATGGCCTTTCTGATGGCTTTGGGATATCATCTTCATAACCCATATTGTTGGAGTTCATTCTCCAGTTCCCATTTTAAGCATCTTCTTCCCTGTAGTTGCATATAGCAGATCTGTCATGGGGGGGGGGGGATTCTTATATGACTCAAGTCTTCAACCTGAGATCCATAATGTCTAACAGAAAGATAAGATGGTGAGATGATAATCTCTCCCATCTCACAATATTACAGTCATTATAATCATTCTGATCATGCCTCTAAGTTTCTGGAAATGAGCGTTTATAACACCATTTGTCTTCAGCTTCAAGCCAATAATGATAAGGGCTGCTTCCCTCTATCAAGATTTCACCACTGCCCAAGTTAGTCAGTTCCTACAGGGCCTTCATGGATACCATGGTGGCTAGGGATCAAAAAGTCCCCACCATACCTCACTCTTACAGGCATTCCCATACTCCTCTGTTGTCCCCTCCCATAACAAGAAAATTGAGTTGGACTTTAGGAGGGAATAAACTGCTATAAAATCAAAATAAATTGAAATTTTGGGCTACTTTAAAGACAATTATTACTTACCAATTTTAATTGAACCATTCCGAATGGCTTCGCCATCTGGTGTAAACCCATGAACCATAATTCGATTATCATTAGAATAAACATCTGTCATTCCTAATGGCTGGTTAAATCTCCCAGGAATAATCCCAAAGAGTACTTCACAAAGGGTAGCTCTTCGTCCATAGTTGTGACGCCTAGGATCAACATCTAAAATTACCTCTTTTACTTCACCATTAGATGAACCCTGAAAGGTAACTTTAGGTAAAAAATCACTTTTACAGGTATACCCATTTTCACAACTTCTGTCAGATATTTCTGATTTTGACTTCTTTTTTTGTTTTTTTACCCACTGCTTTAATTTAGTTGTTTTTGAGCATGGTTTTTCAATAGTTTCATAACTGGTACTATCTAAGTGACTTTCAAATAGCCTTTTATTTCTGTCTACATCTGAAGAAGGTTCTACATAAAACAAATCACCTTGCGGTCTAACTTTATCACTCCACTCTGGCTCATAGTCCCTATTTAAAAGAACAATCATATTATTACTTTTATAAATATAAAAATAATCCACAGAATTAAAGAAATACATAAAAACATATACTGAAGCTAAACACAAAATATTCATAACTATATCAAATAATGAGCACAAACTCTAGATTATTATGAGTAACAGATTTTATGATTCTTGTAAAAAAAAACTAAATACATAACTTAAATATATTTATGCTGTTTGGAAAACTAATCTTTCCATTCTGACATACACTTAATGTCCACCTGGAAAGATTTATTTTTCATGTGTTTATTTATTAACCAGAGGAAGCCACAGAGAGTTTGTAATGTTTATATAAAATAAACATTACAAATGAATTTTACAATGCAAAATGTGATAAAAGATATTTCAAGAAACCTTAAATATCAGAGGAGTTCAAATTGAAAGCTGCAACATCATACAGTTATCTTTCAATTATATACATTCAAATGAATGTATATATTTTTTTGCCAGCCTGGTTGGCTGAGTGGTTAGCATATCCGCTCTCCAGCCAAAAGGCTGCAGGTTCGAATCTGCCGTGGGCATGGAAGTTTGTGATTGTCTGTGAAAATACTAGTGGTGTTGGTGATGGCATTGGTGTAGATGATGGTAGTTGCAGTTCATTGTAATTGGTGAAATGAGTGATGGAGACAGACGGATGCAGAGTAGGATGCCCTTCTTCGATGAGTCTTTGGACTCCTTGGAGGTGTCACGTAATAATAATAAAAAAATGAATGAACCTTTAATTAGCCAACCTTCTAATGGGTTAATATCAACTGCCTTTTCATATAGCACTATGTAATTGCACTTTCAGTTATCTAATCCTTCAACCAACAAATTACTTCCCCGACTGCAGTTGGGGAAGTTCCCCGACTGAGGAATTACTGTATCTTACTGAAGCTATTCTCATGGATACTTTCTTTTTCTCTATGTGTCCCAGTCAGAAGTATACTTCTTATTATGGGAATAACCAGTGCACTTCTGACCTGAGAAAATTTTTTCTTAAAAAATAGTTTGAAAAATACTAATTTACATTTTATGTACCTTCCATGATGAGTTTCTGACTCCATAGAGGTCAGATGTTAATAATAATAATAAACTTAATAAATAAAAAAAAAAAATTGAAAAAAATTATATTAACATCTTAATGCATTTTATTAAAGCTATTCTCCTGGATATTTTTTTTTTCATAAACATTCCCATCAGAAGTATACTTCTTATTCTGGAAATAAGAAATGCACTTCAGACTGGGAAAAAAGTTTGAAAAATACTAATTTACATTTTATTTTTAATATCAAAAATAAATGACTAAAACTTGAAAAAAAATTATATTAACATTCCCCAAAAGAGATCAATCATGTAAAAAAATTCTGCATAGGTGAAACCCAGTTATATGTGTGGCAGATGAAAAATTTTAGGCTGGGTCTGAATCCCATCTGACCATAACATTGGCTAACTCACTTTCAGTTAAAAAAAAAAAAAAAAAAAAAAAACACAGGTGAATATTTAAATTCCTGTCTAGACATATACAACCATTTGAAGATATAATCGAATGGCAAATATGGCATCATGCTCTCAACTATGCAATACTGGCCAAGATTTTAGCTTAAAATTAATACGCTGAAGGAATTTCAATCCTATTTGTGTTTCAAATGAAAAAAAAGTAAAATAACAATAACATATTTATACTTTAAATTAACAATTTAGGTTTATAAATTTGTTAACAAAACTAATATAATAAATGGAAAACTCTGGAAAAATTGTATAATGTCCATTTTAGATGAAACATTTTAATAATAATTCTGACATGCATTTAATTTAATGTTCTTATAATATAATCCTGCCCAAGTAGAATTAAAATTAAAATAATAATAATAATGAAAATATTGCATTCTCACTTGTCATTCTCATTTACATTGTATAAAAGAAAAGAAATTAAAAGAAATACCACAGAATTACATAATGAAAGTGACCTAAAACACATTTCGCATAATAAAAGTATAATTAATTCAGCACATGAGGCATGCAAAAAAAAGAAGTGAAAAATTTGTTATTTGAATATATGGACATAAACATCATTTATGAACATGAATGATGCCAATATCCATTCCTGTGAATGATAACAAGGTAGTCCAATCCCACCAAACCTAAAGCAATAAAATTATCAAAAGGCAAGAAATAAGATAATAAAATCTCATTAAAGACATCAACAAAATCATAGAATCTTGAAAAAAAAAAAAAGAAGTATAAATATAGAAAAACTATGTCTCCAATAAATATATCAGCAAGACATAACTAACATCACTGATTATGATTCAAGCAAGAAAAATTATCAAACCTAAAAAAAATTAAATTATAAGTACAAACAATATGCCAAAGGCAATACAAAAAATAACAGCAACCACCACTCAGTTTATTGGATGCATGAAGCCACTTGAAAAAGTTATATGTTTAGTAACTACAGCTGAGTTTCTAGGTTATGTAAAAAATAAATAAATAAATAATATAAAAAAAATACTAAAATACTATAGGTTTACATGCTAAATTACTACTACACATAATAAGCATATCATATAACTGATTTCACCAGAAGTAGTTATGAATAATGATCCAAGAAAGAAATAAAATTATCAAAACTATTAAACTTAAAAAATTTAAATAATACCAAGTGTAAACAACACATTAAAGAAAATACAAAAAATTACAATAATAATAAGTAACTGCTATCCAGCTCTGATACCTAGAAAAAATTCTATGTTTAGTCTCTAGAGGTGGGTTTCTGGATTATGTAAAAACTATAATAAATAAAAAATAAAAAATATTATAAGTTTACAACCTTTCATGGATGAGAGTCACATAAAAATTTTTTTAAAAAATAACACCAATAACAAAATAAATAAATATCAAAAACTAAACAAATTAAAAATCAAATGAAAATATATACTAACATATGTGAATATCATGTCTACTTGAAAAAAAATAAAAAACATTAAAACATAATGCAATTTCTAAACAAACAAACAAAACACTTTTACCAAAATCTATTATCAAATTTCTGACATAAAGAAAAACCCAGAGGATTACCACAATAACTGGCACAAAGAAACATCTTTACACCATCCTATAGTATCTTTGGTATCTAACCTGACCTTTTGAAGTCAGTAAAATCAACATGCTTCCACTTCTCAAGAATGCCACTGGTGTATCACTCTTAGCCCAAGAACCATCACTACATCATCTTACAATGCCTGCTCCTTTAAAAGTTACTTGACCTTTTATTTAATGTCTGTAAAATCCTACCACTTATTAAATGTTTTTTAATTGCAAAAAAGGACACCTAACTGAGCCATTTACTCAGAAAAATAAAGACCTTCGCATAAAATACTATATTATTATTATTATGTGACACCTTCAATGAGAGTAGTGTACCCTCCCATGAGGGTACACTACTCCATTACAACTCACCATCTCCCTTACTTCTATATCTTTTCTATACATTACAATATTATGTTTTGCCAGTTCTTGTAACCCCAAATCATTTGGGGTTTATCATCAGTAATAGTCATTGGCTATCTGAGAAGTAGCTTTTATATATAAAGCTTTTCACCTGGTACAATTAGTGGAAGTGTATCCCATTGTATAACAAAAACATTCATAAATAAGGATCTGTATGCACCGAAGAAGCACGGTCTTATCCCTGAAACACTAGCGCAGCTTATTCCCCCCCCCCCTGTTCGAGGGTTAGAACAATACCGGCATGTATTATAATTCTTCTTAGACAGTTATTGAAAATTGTGTTTCCTAATTATCCAAAGATTTGAAGAAAATTGCAAAACAAAGGATATCTAGTCATCTCCAAGTCGTTCCTTTATTAGTGAGGTGAGGATTTCTACTAAATAATAATCATACTAAATTAATTTTTCCTACAACTGAGTAAGAAATACAGTTTCAACCATTGTATATTATACATATAAATCGTGATTCTAATGACAAAAGTAAAGGATGTCTTAATACATACTCATCAGACAGAGAAGCAGATGAAAAATCATCACTATAGGAATCTACTTCGCTATCACTGCAATCTCTTAAAAATCCTCGATTAACATGGCTTGTTTTTTCTTTTCCAACTGCAGAGGCATGAGCCATTCTTTAGATTTAACCATCAATTTCAGTTATTATTTTCTCTGAATTCATTTTTCAATCTGTCATTCGAGAGGAAAAGCAGCGTGTCAATATTCCTCGTTGACAAGAACACGTATGTAAACAACATGTAACAGCGCCTCCTACAACAAAACACTAAGTTCGATATTCAAAAAAAAAAAAAATCGTGATTCATAGTATCAAACCATTGAACGAAAGGATAATAAATATCTATCTATCTATCTATCAAATGGCATACCAACAATATCAGGCAGCCTCAGGAGCCAAACTAAACACAGATAAAACCATAGGACTGTGGTGTGGCAAATGGAAAAACCGAACCGATTCCCCAATGTCTGGTACCTGGTCCACAGAGGGAAACAAAAACCTGGGGATTTACCTAGGAAACACACCCTCTTATGTGGATAAGAACTGGGAAACACTAAACAAGCGTTTAAAGCAAGTTCTAGGAAAGTGGGCAGCAATACGAGCCTCTGCCTCCACAAGAGGGAGAACAATAATCGTTAACCAAATAGCCACCAGTGTCCTTTGGCATACACTAAAGATTCTTACTCCACCAGTGCAATTCATCAAACAAATAAAGTCAACCATATATCGATTCATATGGAATAAAACAAACTGGCTTTCCTAGTCCCAGCTATGTACTTCTCTCAAAGATGGAGGACAAAAGTTGGTCTCCATCGACAACAGGATAACAACGTTCCGCGCTCGATTTCTCATAAATGCCCTACAACAGGAAATATCACACAAATGCACCACTGAGTATATTTTCACTTCTGCCACTAGAGGTCTCTCTCTCTCCACCACCTTAAGAATGACAACAGCTCAAGTGCCTGTAAATTTAACAAACTTCTACAAAGATGCCCTTCGACGATGGAAGAAGCTAAACCTCCAGCACACAGTGAAAACAGCATCCCTACCTGAAATCCTCATGGAACCCATCTTCACAACACGATGGTAAGAAGCCCGATCACGCAGAAAGAATTTTTCTTTCCTCCATGGAGCTGGCGAAACGTGAGGATCTTGGGTGACATTCTTTCTCCAAGCCTCACCTGGCGCTTTCCAAATTCGCTCGAAAACCTAGAATATGGGAATGAGTCTGAGCAGATAGACAACGTAAAGGCCGCGTTTCAAGCCGCTATGCCTGATAGCATAACAGAAGTGGGGCTTAGCCCTCCAAACTCAGAAGTTTTGGCGCCTATCTTTCTGATAAAAACCAATAACTCATGGGAGAAACTTACACCCAGCAACACCAACAAGATTTACAGCACACTAACACAACAGTCGAACCAAAGCACTTTATTGGAAAATCCTGCATCATCGGATCAAACACTATTTCAATGGGATCTACCATATCGCACAAGAGCCATCAAACCTGACGCAGATATTCAGTGGAGAATGTGGCACAATATATTACCCACTCCTACTATATTACGAAAATTTAACTCAAACGTCTCAGATAACTGCCTCTTCTGCTACCAATTAGGAACGGTCCGGCATATCTACTTGGAATGCCCAGTCAACACTAAATTAATCAGTTTGACTCGGGAAACGGCAGCTCTTACCTGTGGTAATCTTCATACAGAAAAGGAATATTTCAATCTCGTCCATGTGGAGCCAAATAACCATTCATTCTGCAATTACCTTTTCATCACCGCAAAAGCGGTAATATACAACTTCTACCTCAGACATAGAAGACCAGACAGCACAGCAACTTCACAGAGAGAGGCAACTGACCAACTCACTGCAGCCTTCCAACAAAAGGTGTGATGTCGGATCCTACACGAACATCATCACCATAGGCAAAACAACACCTTAGATCTTTTCCACCAAGAATGGAATCCACGGAATCAACTCCTGGCTGAGCAGGGCGACTGCATTATAATCCACTTTCCAGCATAGAAGTGACACCTTTACCCCCCCCCCAAAAAAAAAGAAAGGGGGAAGAAAGAAGGATTGTTGTGCTTAACAGTGCGAAAGTTAATCAGCTGGCACTCTCATGTTAATAGATAATATTGTGCAATAGTAACTTCTGTGTTCTTCCACATTTATGTTCTTATGTTAAAATAAGATCTTATGTTATCATGTTAAAATAACTCTTAATGGCTTTAATTTATTTAAAAAAAAAATGTAATTAGCCTTATAAGTGACTTCGATGTAACATACTTCAACAAGAGTATGAGCATGTAACCTCTCTGTCTGACTGCAGAGAACCAAAAACCGGTTAATCCTGTATATAAGATTGTTATGTTTACAATAAAAAAAAAAAATATATATATATATATCTATGTGTATATATATATATATATGTATGTATATACAGTATATATATATATATATATATTTTTTTTATTTTTTTATTGTAAACATAACAATCTTATATACAGGATATATATGTGTGTGTGTAACTGCCCACGACAGAATGATTTTAAGGAATGCCGATGGCAAGGAGGTCACTGAATCAGTCGATATAGTGGAATTACTGAGTGAACACTTTGCAAGAGAATATCATCCAGGTGGTGACATTGAAAGAATGAAGGAACCATTAGTTTATACGGGAATTGTGGTGAATGAAGTGGAGGTGAATAATCTATTACAGAACCTTAATGTGAATACATCTGTGGGATTGGATGGTATACCGGCACGGGTCTTACGTGAAGCGGCTAAAGAATTATCAGTGCCCTTGACCATGTTGTTTAATCTGAGTCTCGGGTGTGGTTTAATCCCGAAGGTGTGGAAAGAGGGGAAAATAGTTCCACTGCATAAAGGAAGATCCAAGACTACTGTTGCAAATTACCGACCGATTAGCATATTAGGAGTCTTTGTCAAGGTCTTGGGGAATGTAGTCAAGGGAAAAATACAGGAATGGATTGATGAAAATGAGATACTGTATGGGGGACAGTATGGCTTTGTGAAGGGTAGATCATGCCTCAGTAACTTGCTCAAGTTTTATGACACAGTGACGGCTGAACTGGATAAGGGTAATGGGTTTACAGTGATACTGCTGGACTTGGCTAAGGCCTTTGACAGGATACCATATGGAATTCTAATCCGTAAACTGCAACATATAGGAATGGATAAAGTGTTGATGAGATGGATAGGAGGGTGGTTGATAGAGATATTAGAGAGTAGTTTATTCAGGAGTAGAGTCCAAAAGACGGCCTGTGACTAATAGTGTGCTGCAGGGTTCTGTTTCGGACCATTGCTGTTCATTTTTTCATTTGTTTTTTTAATGATATAGGGAAGGATCTAAGAGGAACGGTTCATTTGTTCGCTGATGATGCAAAGTTGGGTAGGGCAATAGTGAATGCAGAAGATGGCAAAATCTTGCAGGATGATTTGGATAGATTGGAGGTCTGGGCTAAGGAGAATGGATGTCAATTTAATGTGACAAAATGTAAGGTTATGCATTTTGGGGTGAAAATATTAGCAGCAGTATACCACATTGGTGAAACTGCACACCAGGAAATTCATGAGGCCAGGGACTTGGGAGTGTTGGTGGATTGGGAGATGAAGTTTAGGGGCACATTGCAAAAGTGGCTAAATCAGCTCGTCAAATCACTTGGTTTCTGAAGAATACTTTGAAGAGCAGAGATAAGCAAGTTATTGTTCCTCTGTACCGAGCCTTGATAAGACCTCATCCCGACTACTGTGCCCAGATTTGGTCACCTAGGTTTCTTCTTGATGGGGAGGAGGTCGAGAGGATCCAGAGGCGAGTGACCAAGATGATAGTAGGTCTATGGAATGAACCTTATGAGAACAGGTTGAAGATTTGTGGGTTGCAGAAATTGGTTGATAGGTGGAAAAGAGGAGATATGATTGAGACATTGAAATTGCTGAAGGGCTTATATAGAAGTAATTCAGAGGATGAGATCAGGACTGGTTGGTGGAGGACTAGGGGACATCTTTGGAAGTTGGGCAAGTGTGTGGTCAGTAAGGATGTTGGAGCTGGGTTCTTTACTTTTAGAATAGTAAAGCTCCCAGAAAATGAGTTTTCCTTACAAATGAGTGGAATAAGCTGCCACAGTCTGTTGTGGGTGCAATGACAGTGAATGAGTTCAAGGCAAGGTATGATAGATACTGTGAGAATGTCGAATAGTTGTGTGGACATGATGTTTAGGGCCTCCCTCGATGAGTCTAAGGACTCCTTGGAGTCGCCCGTGGTAATAATAATAATAATAATAATAATAATAATAATAATAATATATCTATTGATAATAATAATATAGGAAAATGATGATAGCCTCTGATCAAGAGTCTATGAACATTCAAACCTTCGAGGCTGCCTATTATAAGATATGTTTTGCTTACGGTTCTGTTTATGTCTTAACAAGAGTTCATTAAGGACTTTATTGGTTATGTAGTGTTTCAAACTGCAACCCTTCCGTCGAAAAGGGTCCAAGTTCAATTGAACTTATATAAAAACCTATATAAAAATTCCTCTCGTCATGGGAGGAATTTTTATATAGGTTTCATATTTTTATATTTTATATATTATTATTATTATTATTATTATTATTATTACTCATGTCACCTCCAAGGAGTCAGAAGACTCATCGCGGTAGGACATCCACAACTGTCTCAACCACCACACCGATGACTGCCTTCCCTTTCTAGACCTGAAACTTACCAGATGTGCTGAGAGTATTAAAATCTCAATTTTTAGAAAACCTACTCATACTGATAGATACCTTCATGCTTCCTCCCATCACTACTCCCCACAAAAATTTGGTATTATTTCCACCTTAGCTCACCGAGCCAAGTCTTTACTTACAGAAGAAGAAGCAGAAATTGAAAATGAACTCCTTTTTCTTAAAAAAAAAACTTTTATTAATAAGTTGTCAATTTTATTTATTAGGAGAGAAACTAATGGTTTCTCTCCTAATAAAATTTACAAATTTCTTTCCCCCAGTCACTCAACTACTTCTGAAGATCCATCTTCCTCCAGAGGCTTCATCTCTTTGCCTTACATCAGCTCTCTTTCACCAAAACTGGCAAAAATTCTCAAGAGGTTTAACTTCAAAACTTGCTTTACTACGCTCCCAAAACTTCGTTCAATACTTAGTAAACCTAAAGAAAAACATCTTCTAACTCAGTTTCCAGAAGTGTACAAGATACAAGATTTTATGTGATTGTGGAAAGCCATGCTATGGCCAAACTGCTAAATCCATCCTTCTACGTTTGAAAGAACACCATAGAAATATCTCCTACAACAAGACTAGAGCCAGCGCTCTCTCTAGCCACGTTCTCTTTCACTTAACTCAGACGAAGGCCGCCAACATATTGTGAACTGGACTCAAACTTCTAACATCCATGCGTGCTATCATGAGCTTGAGAGAAAGATTGTCGAATCTAGAGAAATTTCTCTAGATTCTTCCCATATCAACAACAGCCCAAGTTTCAAACTCTCTGACACACATGTTGTCTGTGTTCAGTATTGGCGCATTCGTGACAGCGCGTTGTCTACGTTTATTTGGAACTCAAGCTCGCATTTTGTTTTTAAACACGCTACTGTCTTTTGTACTTGTTCTGTTAATGCAATTTTAAGTCTCTGTGATTTCTTATATATTTTTTTGATTGTGATACCTGAAGATATTGATCAATTCAACGAAACTAGTAAACTAGTAGTATCTTTTCAAATATACCATGTCATCTCTTTATCTCTCGGTATCAGTCATTAAAACTTTTTTATAATATTTCCCACTGAATAAAATGAATTATAATAATATATATACAGTAAAACTCCATTTTTACGTTCCCGCAATTTACGTTTTCCTGCCATTTACGTCATTCTCCGTTAGTCCCGTCTTATAAGGCCTATTCTTACGATATATTGTTTTCCCGTCACTAACAACTGGATGTGCACGTTATTTCCGTGATTTGCATTTTTTTCCATGATTTGCATTTTTTTTTCTCGGGTGGCAATACTGATTTTCGAATCGCTTTCTGCGGAAATCTGAGCATTTCTGTTCTCAGATGGCGTTGCTTTCGGCTGTAGTTTCGTTTTCGCCATCACGGTCTCTCGCACGCTTGCAACAGTAATGTAGTGATGAGTGATACCGTGATTTTTCAATCACAGTACGAATTAATATTGCAGAATTTCTGCTACGTAATTTAGCGTGTGAAAGTTGCTTTCCAGTTGCAGTGGGGGATTGTCCATGTTAGTAACATGGAGAAAAAAGACAGAAAATATATTTTGGTAGAAGAAAAGATGCGTCGTGAAGATTGGCATGTCGTAACACGTGTGCATTTAGCAAAAGATCTTGGACTCCCCGTGATTTTATAAGAGATCTGATTTTCACCATTCTTCCAAAAATCAGATCTCTTATAAGCCATCCTAAACCTAAGCATCATAATCTAAAATATCTTGGCTTATATAAACTATGGTGTGACTGTAATATTCCTTATTATGGTCAAACTAATAAATCTGTTGGACTTTGCATTGAGGAGCATAAAAGAGACATCTCCTATAAAAGATGAAATGTTGGTGCCTTATCCAGCCATGTTCTCTTCTCTAACAATCCTCATGATAATTTTCAAGGTCACGCAATTTCCTGGCATAGATCTGAAAACATTTTTCGTTGAAAGAATGAATTTGAAAGAAAGATAGTAGAATCCATGGAGATCGTCCTTAATCCTGAACATTTGAACAGTAATTTGAGCTATAACATCCCTGAGAGCCATACTGCTGTTGTTCAATACTGGCGTTCTCGAGAGTCTACCACCAAGCATACAATAAACAATGGCATGTAAACAGAACATCTGGAATTTTAATACAACGTTTTTTATTGTTAATTATCTAATGCAATTAACCTGTGTTTCTCAGTTTTCTTAATATCTTCAGTCTTTTATTATTGTGTCTTCTACATACAAAGATACCTGATGAAGGCCATAATAAGCCGAACCTAGTAAAAAAAATAAATAAATCAGCTAACGCCTTTTTATTCCCGTATACAGGGAGTAGGCGAGGCCATTTAGCCCTATCTAACTTTTGGAGACTGAGTGGGCAGTTCAATCTCTACTGGTACCGAATCAGAGACAGATGGCCCAAGGCTATTACTAATTAAGCGGCACGCAGTGAAGAGAGACGGCTCAAATGTGCCGCCATCTCGTGGTCCCTAACCCTAATACAATATATTTAATGTCTGAAATAATGTGGGTTCTACGGTCGATTTTCTTGAGTTTAGGGGACGAAAAACCCGAGTTTCCGGGAGGAAAAACCTGCTTGCCAGTGCCAGAGATCGACTAACTCGGGAACCGGTCGAAAAAAGGCTTAGAAAAATTGCCTCTAGTCGCCGACTAGACTCGAAACAAAGTCTTCCTTCGTGTGGCCAAGTGCGGTGGTATGCAAACGCCACATCCACTGAGCTACACAGGCTCCGCCGAAACTAGTTGTATCATTAAAGTTTTCTAACTTATTCTCGGTTTGTTAGTCATTAAATGTTTTTTACATATATATATATATTTTTATATAAGTTATATTTATATAAAAACATATAAAAATTCCTCTCGTGACGAAAGGAATTTTTATATAGGTTTTTATATAATTTGTACATAAATTTTTATATAAATAAGTGGCGTTTGCACTCTACAGCGCTTGTCCGCACGATGAAAGGCGTTCAAATCTAGTCGCTGGCTAGAGGAACTTTTTCTAAGCCATTTCTCGATCGGTTTCAGAGTTAGTCGAGCTTTGGCACGGGCAAGCGGGATTTTCGTCCCGTAAACTCAAGAAAATCGGCCGTCGAACCCACACTATTTTCAGACATTAAATATATAGTGCTAGGGGTTAGGGACCACCTGATGGCAACACTTACTGGCAGCCTTCTTCACTGCATGAAGATTAATTAGTGATAGCCTTGGGCCATCTATCTCTGATTGGCTACCAGTGGACATTTAACTGCCTACTCATTCTCCAATAGTTACATAGGGCTTAAAAACGATCTCGCTTACTCCCCTATATGGGAACAAAAAGGCGTTAGCTGATTTTTTTATATATAAATATTTCATATAAATAATAAAATATAAATTTTATATAAATAAAGTTTTTATATAATTTGTATAGAGGTTGTATATAAGTTTTTACATAGAAAAACATAAATTCCTCTCGTGACAAGATGAATTTTTATGTTTTTGTTTTGTCTTTTTAATTGAAGGAAAGTTAGCAAGTTGTTTTCTCCAGGAAACTCAGATTTTTAATCCCGTGCACAGGAAAATCAGCCTTGAGAACACGCGCAATTCACAGAAAAAAATGTTAGTGGTGATGGTAGTAGCGGTTCTGTGTACTTGGTGGTTTTAATGGAGATGGAGAGTTGTAGAGTAGAGTGCCTTCTCTCAATGAGTTCTTGGAGGTGTCACATAATAATAGTCATAATCATTGAAGAAATTATTGATATTATTATTACGTGACACCGTCAAGGACTCATCGAGAGAGGGCATTCTACTCTAAAACTCTCTATTTTTACTAATTAAATCCCAAGCAGAGGAACTTTTTCCAAACCTTTCTTCAACTGGTTCCTGGATTAGTCAATCTCTGGCACGGGCATGCAAGTTTTTCTCCCGGAACCTCAGGTTTTTTGTCCCGTAAACTCAAAAAAATCGACCGTGGAACCGCACTAATACAGACAAATAACATGTCCTGTTAGGGTCAGAGACCACAATATGGCGACACTTATCAGTCATCTCTTCATCGGATGCCACTTATAATTTGGGAAATTCTTGGGCTTGCTATCTGATTGGCTACTGGCAGAAACTGAACTGCTGACTCAGTCTCCAAAAATTAAATAAGGCTAAAGTGGCCTCAATTACTCTCTATAAGGTAATAAAAAGTACTAGCTGATTTTTATGGCAACAGAACATCCATTTTAGACACTACAACAAAAACCTCAAATTCTAACTGCAGGATTCTTTTAACTATCATAACACATATATAATACGCAGAATTTATAGTTCCACATATGATTGCATTACATAAAAAAAATATACTCAGTTTTTTATTTTAAAAAATACAATTCTTATATTTTTCCGTGTGAAAGACTCCCAAGGGAATACAATCGGGAGAAGAGCTAAGCTTTTTCCCCAATTGTATGATTTCTTTGAAAAACAGAGGCGAGCCAACTCCAATTAACAAGTCACTGATAGTTAGCCCAATACTATTAATGATTTATGACTGGCATCCAGGAAAGAGAGTATGGTAGACAACCGCAGAATCTCATGATTCCTAACCATGGCACTATATTATTGCCTGAAGCAGTGATCTCTGGTTATCTCAATTAGTTGCTTTCTAACTGTAAACAAATAAAGTTAAAATTACACTCATAAAATTCTCTCTCTTGATAGAATTTCTATGTTTCTTTGGAGAAGAAAACAACTACATATAGTCTTATATGTCTTAACAGAGCATCAAAGAGGAGCTGGACTCCACAGACCTTCATTGAGAACAATATATGTACATTAGCAAAGCACACAGAAGATGGAACCATTTTCATTCCATGCTCTGAAATAACATAGAAGATGGAACATAAATCTAGCAAAGAGTCATGTTATCCAGTCTTTAAGTCTGGTAGCTGTGATTGGTTATGGTGGATGCTTTGAGAACACTTTAACATGAATACACTGTCCCCAATTGATAAAGCTTACAAGAAATAGTGCAGTTATGTGGAATTGTTTCTTGTAATATCGATTAGTATCCTGACGCCTTCTAACAATGAAATATATCACTAAACATTGAGCAAACGTGTTTTGAAAATTAAATTCATTAGGTCCATTTAATCCATGATTAAATGGACCTAATTAACTAGATTAAGTCTGATTAAAACAAAATTAATATGAATTACATGAGTCATTTTAGTACTCATAAGTATGCGCTAAACAAGTACGATAGAAGCACTTTGAAGAGAAATCAGAAATTACAGTGTCCAACACAGAGACTTGATCTGAATCCAGTAGAATATATATGGTGAATAAACAGGTACACAGAATTAAAGTATAGCTAGCCAGAATATCACTTATTATTTCGTGAAAGTTATGATTGCATTAAAGGATGAATGAGGGTTCAATTAAACCTGCTTTCGATCGGAACTTTCTTTTGATAATTCTTTGAAACAGTCATTAAATTAAAGATATGACTCATGGTTAAAATATATTAATAAATACGTTTTTTTATATTTACAAGTACATTACTAAGTTTGGCAGAAGTATGAATGTATATAAAAATAAAGTATTTTATATATAAAATATAAAAATATAGAATACCTCAAACGCACTCCTGCGTATCATAAGAGACGATAAAAGTGGAGCCATGGAATCCCTTTGGGGGTTGGGAGAAGGGCTAATCACCTCTCCCTGTAAAAATTAACTGAATACGGAAACTGCAAACCTGGATTAACAAATGCTCCTGGCGACAGACGAGACCCCAAGAAGACGATTATCTAGCCTGGTCTGATGTGGATAACATATATATGACACACCGAGAGGAAAGCCTTTAGGAACCATTGTTGTTGTTGAAAGAGTCACTTATGAAGTCACAAAAATTTTAATGATTAGGTCGTAGAATATCAGAACTCTGTAGCAGGCAAGAAAAACTAGGCAGGTAAAAAATGAAATGGACTTTTATAAAAGTTAGACTTTTAAGCATCAGCAAACTCAGATAGACCGTTTCGGTAGACTTATAACCAGTGGCGGCTAGTGGCTTGAAATCGTGGGGGGTGCTGCAACTTTCGAAATATACATACACACTGTAAGTGTATACGTGTATAAAATATCAAAATTACGATAAAAATTTAAAAAAAAAATTAAACATGAAAAAATATTGTTTATTATTGTTTATAAAATTATACAGTTTGGCATAATTCAAAATTACTATAACAAACGACATGTCTTTAAATTGTAATGTCCAAATATTTAAAGAGACGGAGTAAACACCATAAACACTACGAATACTCTACTACTGGCACAAGCTGCATATAAACAACAGTGGAACTGCGCGACGGACAGTGCCGCATTACGCTAATAGCTCGCATCTCACTATGACGTGCATATGCTTGCACGCGTAGCAATATGACACTGTGGAAAACACAGTGCTACTAGCATCCTTCGCCCTCCTAAGTGCTACTAGATGGATTTTTATTATTTTTTTTTTACAAAATAAGAGAATTGTATAGGATTGTTGATGATAACAATTAAATATTACAAGCAAACATAAATAAATTAATAAATATATTTATATATCGAGAAAAATTGGTGGTGCTGCTGTTCTGCAATGCCTATTCACGAGCCGCCCCTGCTTATAACTAAAGACAAGACAATATTGTACTCCGGATCAGAAAAACCAAAAACCTGATGGAATGTCAGCCAGTAAACAAGAGAATTATAAAAGCCAAGTTCTATTCTAAATTTATCAAACTTTCTGTTGTGGAAGTTTATGCATCTACTAATGATGCAGATGAGAAATAAAAGAATGCTTTTATGAATAGAATTTATTACTCCAAAAAAGTAATAAATTCTATTCCAAAACACGATATGATAATACTCATGATGTTGTATCCTTTTGTGAAATGAACAAAGGAGGAAGTAAATAAATTTTTCATAGGAGGAAGTAAATTTAAGCATAAAGAAATACATAAATTGACTTGGATTGCGCCGGACGGCAGTGCAAGAAACCAAATTGACCATGTTACTATCAATAGTAAATTCATAAGATCCATACTTGATGTGAGAGTCAAACGTGGTGCAGATGTTGGTTTTGATTACTTCCTGTTAGTGATGAATTTGAAATTAAAACTTTAAAGTGCATTAAGAAAGAAAAGAAGTTCAAGAACTGCATTTGATATTGAAAAATTAAAAGTAAAGAAACAAGTGAAAACGTTGATTTGGAGATAAAGGACAGATTCAATATATTAGAAAGAGAGAGAGAGAGAGAGAGAGAGAGAGAGAGGAACATCAAGATGTAACAATAGAAAACAACAAAGTAGAAGAATATTGGAAAAACTTCATTGTAGGAATACCTACAATGAAGTTGCTGAAGATGTAATAAGTAAACGAAGAAAAAAGAAAAATATGGGTAACTGCAGAAACTTGGAAGGTCATTGAAGAGAGAAAAAATTATTAATGAACAATACAAATTAAGAACGATTATATAAGGTGTATCAGAAGAATTATATAGCAATCGTTATAATGAACTAAATAAAAGTATAAAGAGAGCTACAAGAGCCGACAAGAGAAAATATATTGATGATTTAGCAAAAGAAGCGCAACATGCTGCAGAAAATGGACAACTTTATCAGATTATAAAAACGAATCAATGGTAACAAAAAAGCAATCCCTTCCTCCATTAGAGGCAAAGAAGGAAAGTTATTGACGATTAACTCCTGGAGAGAATATTTTGATAAAACTTTGAATGTTAAGTGTCTCAACAGGCGCAAAATATTACAACTAGTATACCACTCTGACCATTTCGGAAGATGAGATGTCGTCGAGCAAAATCAAAGACGCCCTGAAGGCACTAAAATCTAACCAAGCATGAGGAAATGCTAATATCAATGCCGAAATGTTAAAAGCTGATCTTAACACAACTACAGTACGACTAAATTACAAAGATTATACAACGAAATATGGAAGACAGAAAAAATTCCTCAACAATGGAAAGAAGCAGTAATTATAAAAATTCCGAAAAAAAAGGAGATTTGACCAAGTGCGAAAATTGGAGAGGAATACATTTGCTTTCAATTCCCGCAAAAGTTTTACAAAAATGTTAATAAATTAAAACAGGAAAAAGATAATTTATTAAGAGAAGAACGGGCAAGTTTCCGAACTGATTGCAGAACTATCCAACAAATATTTACTCTTAAAACATAACTGAACAGTGTATATAATTTCAAACCCCACTTTACCTAAACTTCGTCGGTTTGAGTAAAGCGTTAGACTCAGTAGATAGAGAGAAACTTTGTAAAATATTAGAAGAATACGGAATACCTATAAATTTCTCAACATTATCAAGAATATGTATAATGGCAGCAATTCTTCCATGGAAGTAGATGGAAAACTTACAGACTTCTTTATCATTGAAAATGGAGTTAGGCAGGGCTGTGTTCTATCTGGTCTATTATTTATAATTTTAATTGATTGGATTATGAAAAACTGAATTAATCATCAAAAGAGAGGAATACGTTGGGACTTTACATTCCACACTGAAAGACCTTGATTTGCTGATGACATAGTGCTCCTATCCTCCAAGTTAAATGATTAAAAATCTATGACTTTGCTCTCTGCGCAGAAACTGTGGGTCTAGCAGTATACATGACAGAGTTCAAACCAATTTTAAGCTATGGATCTGCGAGTTGGGTTAGAAATAAAGTTCTTTATCAAAGACTAGAGACCACAGATATGAGAGTTCTAGGAAAAATTAAGTGGTAACCAATAATGGTATTAAAAATGATTATGTTAGAAAGGAAGTTGATATTGTTAGCATTCAAAAATGTGTCAGCAGAGCTAATTTATTGATATGTCCACTTAAATAGAATGGGTGAAGAAAGATTAGCACAATAAACGTTTGACGAATGAGAAGTACCTTAGAAGCAGGGAATGTTAGCTATGACAATATTGGAGTGCTGGCAAGTAATAGATTGATTTGGAGAAAGATTGTTGATAGGAGATTAATAGTAATGTAATCTTAATCATGTAACGCTGTCATTGTTACCTGAACACCCCTTACGGGTGCATATCAGGAAATTAGTCATCATGATGATGATATCTGTCCGACATATTTTAACTTTCTTTGTTTACTTTCCAGCCGTGTGTGATTTTTACTCAATTTCTCATGCTGATTTCAAGTAAGTTTTTAATTTTATCCTATCACGTATAGTTTTTGAGAAACAAGTCTATACATTTTATGATATAAACATTATTAACAATATTATGTATGCAGAAATAAAGTCAAATAGACTGTCTGTCCCAACGCTCTTCCGTTTATGCAATGGAACTTGTGTTTCCTCTTTCGGGACCTCAAAAGTAATCAGCTAACATAGCACCATTTTACTTCCCCTTATATATGCCTCTCATCCTCATGATATGGTGATGAAACTTCTTGCCGTGTTCATCACTTACGTACCTGAGATTTTCTGGGAAAAAGTCTAGATGTGAGTCCAGAAAGTGTATTTTCAGAGACATCTTGCATCCCATGTAATGATATGCTTTGAGCATAGAAACAATGAATTATTTTTAATTTGAAGATTTCTAGTTGCCAAACAACGTTTTCTGAACTAACTTATAATGTAGTCATGCATTAGCTTCCATTTGGTTTAGAACTTGTTCAAATTTGGGATCGTTCATTAAGAAGCTAATTTCTGGCACAATGAAAATGCCTTCCATTACTTTTGCATCACTTATTTTCGTTAAATTTTGTTTCAAATACCAAATCCCTGCTTCTTTCTAATTCATTGCTGCTCACTGCTCGACAAAAATTAACAAAACAGTGTAACTCCGAGGTTTGCGATGAAGCACACAAAATTTCATGCAGCAACTAGGAGACAGTGAGGAACGTGAACAGGTTTAAGGGAATTACACAGGGGCGTATGAGAATTATCCCCAAAAAGATCATATTACAGAGTCAACACAGTATGTTCGAAGATATGGTCACAACATCAAAACGACGTATGAGCCCCTGTAATGAGCATGTCTGAAAGCGGTGGACTATGCTCGATATAATGGTGTCTGTAAGACTCTGTGGTAAGAAATTTTTTCACTACAGCAGGCACTTTAACTCACCAATTGACTGGAGTGGTGGCTTTTGGCATACAACGTAACTTCCTAGGGCACACTTATTCGATCGGATTTATGTCTGGTGATCATGCTGACCACGACAGACGTTGGATATCTTCAGTTTCAAGATATTCCTCCGCCACCACTTTAGCTCTAGAAGCAGTGGCATTGTCATGCATGGAAGAAACTCCGGGTCAACCGCATTATTACAAAGTGCTTAATAAGTTGTTTCATTTGTGAAGATGTCTGTGAAGAGAAAAATCAAGTGCATGAACTGGATTACGTACATCGTCATAAATGAACTTATTAAGCAACCGCTTCTCTAGGAATTCAATAACTATCTCGCGCATATCACAATGTAATCCAGTGTTTTGTGGACAAACAGAATGTAGGTTTAACGAGCGATTAGCCTTTTTCTTCTCTTGACTAATTGCTGCATTGAAATCTCAGCACATGTCAACATAGCTTTCCTTTAACCAGGCTACGTTATTATAATGGTTATTACTACCTCACTTATCTTGATACCCAGTCGTAACAGAAACGTGTGAAGGTTTTTAGATATGGCCTTTACACATGATTAAAGATAAATACAGCATTCTCCGACTTATATAAATGCGGAATTAGGCAAATTATCCTCAACGGACTATGAATAAAATTCGAGTTACCAAAATGCTACCGCGCGTATATTACTCACAAGCCACTTAACGGCCGTCCCCTCTCTTTTAACACAGACGTGTTGTGTATTATCAAAGTGTATTCATACACTTTGATAATTTTCAATTTACAACTTTTTTGTGTTAGGTGCAATTGCATATTCACCGTAGGATATTGCTCCCTATTCAAACATTTCGCACTTAGTCATTCTTTTATTATTTTTCTCATTAAATTACAAATTAGCTAAACTTCCATAAAAGAACATTAAGACATTTAACATAGCAAGGCAGGGCATTCGGATTATATTTCTACATCACTGTATAGCTCAGTTGGATGCAATAGCGTGATGTCCTTGGTCGAACGATCAAGGTTTGAAACGTGTCTAGTTCGCGAAGAACCTTTAGCAATAAGCTGTGGAAGACGGAGTCTTGCATCGCAAGATGAAATGCATCCACTTGCCCAAAGGCTTTCACAAATATCCATATCCATGACGGGTGGGATTCGAATCCTCATCATGTTCGTTGAAGGGCGGAGACGCTGTCCATTACTCTAAGCAGGCTAGTCGTGTTGCAGGTTTTTAATAAACGGAATATCTTATTAATGACATCGGCAGTATTTACCGGTATCGCTTCGTGTGCCTTTTTTTTAACATAATTCAATAATACATTAAAAAGAACTGGCGATGTTTAAAAGCAAGAAGTTTAACTTTTTAAAGGGGGTGCTTCTAACAGTAGCATGAATGCTGTATAGAGTATACAGAAAAAAGGAAGAATAAAGGATTGAAACTCAATAGAAAAAGAGAGAGAGACAGAGAGTTTATCCTACTCAGCGAGTTAAGAATACCTTTTCAGAATCAGGAACTGTTCCTGTTTATACTGAACAAAAAATGCTTAATTTGAAACTATAATTGCTTGTTAATCTGTTTCTTGTATTTGTCAGCGATTGTCATGTTTGCATTCGCTCCTGCAGATGTTAAAGTTTAAGCTGGCACTACGAACTGAAGTGACAACAGTAAGTAAAGTACCGTATGTGCATATCGCACTGAGTGTCTGAAAATTGCTGCTAGTCTTGCGAACAAAAGAGTTTACTATATGTTTCTGTAGATTAGAATTAAAAATATACTGCATTTGCATCAAGTTGATTTAAAAATTGGGATTTGTTTATTTATCTTTCTTAACAGGAACACCCTAATTACATTTGTCAAGTCGAAACGTTTTCGAGCTATTTGCAAAGTAATTATTTATTAGAAATTCAAAATATTGATGCTGTTCTTAAGAACAGCATCAATATTTTGATGCTGTTCTTAATGGCAACAGATGGCTGCAATAAAAGCCAATGACGAACAAGTACCCCCGTGTGTCGCCAGCGTACCGCCGTCGATTGTTGACAAACCCACAAAGTGCCGCAGCTACAAAATCGATATCAGTGATTAAAAAAATTTTAAAAAAAGGGGGTATAATGTGCGAGATCTGCTGCCACTGGTTATACGCTGTGCCTCCCGTCTGTAAAACAGCTCCTGAACTTAGGCAAACGAATAGAAAGCCTCGAACAACACATCAGTGTTATGAACGAAACTCTTTTCTCCAAAATACGCGCACTAGAAACCGAGCTCGAATCAACTGACGACCAGCGGCGCAATGCAAGTTCACCCCTCCCAGCGAATGAACTCCATGAAATAATCGTATCAACGGTGCACGACTCGATGGAGGCCAAAACAAAAAATTCAACCCCGTCATTTTGAACTTTCCAAAAGAAAACATAAAAGCACTAAAAGAAGACATTATCAAACTAGCTGAAGAATGCGACATCGACCCTAAAAATATCGTCAGGTGCCATCGTTTTGGACCCATAAACAAAAGCAAGAATGGAAAGAACTTTCCACGCCTCGTAAAATTGACTTGCGACACGCTGACAAGCACATCAAAACTAATAGCAGTGATCAACAACAAGTTCAAAGGCATTTGTCCCCAGTCGCGCATACGTATGCTCGACCAGACTTATCATTTGCACAAAGGGAACAAGGATGCCATCTTCGAAGACAACTTGCAGAAAAACGTCAAAATGGTGACTAGAGTTGGACCATCGACTACAGACAAGTTAAATTGGTACAAAAACTAAGTGACGGCACTAGCAGCCACCATGGTGACCAGTATGCAGGCACTGCATAGGAAACGTGCAGGACCCTGCGGTCAAATATATGACTCACAAAACCCTACAAATCTACTTTACCAACACCCGTAGCCTAAACTCCAAACTTAATAGTGTCCACTACCACCTGCAGTATATCAAACCCCACCTACTCTTTCTGGCAGAAACTCAGATCTCACCTCCCTCCAGCACTATTCACCTGAACCTTCCAAACTATACACTCTTTAACTCCTTTCGACCCAAGGATGGAGTCTGTGCATACATCCGCTCTGACATACCTTGCCAGAGAGCACCCAACCTAGAATCGCCCAACTTTTATCTCCTCTATCATGAAATCCCTACCCAACTCAGTCAAATTCATATGCTGTCTCTGTCGCTCCCCAAATGCAACTAACCACTCTGAGCTCTTTAATTTCCTCTCCCTAAAATTGGCTTTCTCTAGTCCCACTTTCCCAACAGTAAAATCATCCTCTTAGGAGATTTTAATGTCCACAATACCAACTGGTTTTCCTCCTCCAGCTATACAGATCTTGCAGGCAGAGATGCTGAAACATTAGCCATCACTAATGACCTTACACAACTAGTTCAGATGCCAACCAGAATACCTGATAACCCAATCCACTCTCCAAACACCCTAGACCTCTTCATAACTTCCTAACCAATGACTCTTCCAAATAAATATAGTAAAAGTAGAGGGCCTGCTAGGCAATTCTGACCACAACCAAGGGCTCATCTCCTCCCCCATGCAACAACGCTTACACAGCCACTCCCATGCAAGAATAGTTTGGCATTATAACAGTGCCAACTGGGACAGCCTCTGCAACTTTTATGCCTCATTCCCATGGTTGGACTATTGCTTCCGACCTTCCAAACCCAAACTCATGCACTGAATTCATAACCAAAGTAATCCTCACTGTCATGGAATCATACATTCCCCACAGTACTGTACTCTGACCTGCCATTCCCTAACTAAACCCTGGTTTTCCAAAAGATGTGCCAAAGCAGTACAAATAAAAAACCAAACATAATGGCTCAGATCAAGATCCCCATCTTCCTTTAGAGTTTATACCCATGCCCATATTAATAGACTTATTGGTAAGAGAAGGGTCATTAATAGCCTTATTAATGACCCTTCTCTTACAAACTCCCTCCCCCACTTTCACACAGACGATTGGTCTCTGCACTACGTGTCTTATACAAATATTTCCATGGAAAATGTTCATCTGAAATAGCATCAATAATCCCCCCCCCCCACACTTAGTTCTAAGCTCATTAGAACACGTGCAGCTGCTGCTCAACATCTCTACACAGTGCACCTTGAAACCCAGGGAACAAGTTTCTTCTCCCCCTCCTCCTTCGTCCCTGCAACCGCTATTCTACGGAACAGTCTTCTTCTTGATTGATGCGTTCTCTAGGGAATATAATCTACAGTCATTCAAATCTAATGTGACCAACCCATACATGGTACTAATGTACTATAGGTTGATCTACCAACCTTTCGTGTATGGGCTCAACATAAAAAAAAAAATAATAATAATAAAATGTAGAAAAATGGCGCAAGATTATGTGGTGTTATTCTTTAGTGATATGAATATTTTCGCGTGAGGAGCCTGTATAGCTCAGTGGATGTGGCGTTTGCACACACGAAGGAAGACTTTGTTTCGAATCTAGTCGTCGACTAGAGGAAATTTTTCTAAGCGTTTTTTCGACCAGTTCCCAAGTTAGTCGATCTCTGGCACGGGCAAGCAGGTTTTTCACCCGGAAACTCGGGTTTTTCGTCCTGTAAACTCAAGAAAATCGACCGTAGAACCCACACTATTTCAGACATTAAATATATTGTGTTAGGGACCGCGAGATGGCAGCACTCGTTGAGCCGTTTCTCTTCATTGCATGCCACTTAATTAGTGATAGCCTTGGGCCAGCTATCTCTGATTGGATGCAAGTGGAGATTGAACTGCCCACTCAGTCTCCAAAAGTTAGATAGAGCTAAACGGCCTCGCCTACTCCCTATGCGGGAATAAAAAGGCGTTAGCTAATTTTTTTTTTATTTTATATTTTCGCGCGCGTATGTGTGTGTGTGTGGGGGGGGGGTGACACACTCAATTTAGATTTCGCATGCATTAAAGCAGAACTTGTGCGTTTTCATTTAACGGCTAACGAAAAGAAATTATAATACCCAAACTTCGCTTGTCAGAATTAGAAAAAAAAAAACATTAAAATTCTAATATTATTTTAAAAAAGAATAACCTGTGATGGCAAATTTAAAGTACATCTATTTAACAACGAATTTTCGAACCCAAGCTAAGAAAAATTGTATCTTGTATTAAAGAAAGGAGGGAAGGCTTATTATATTAGTTCACTGTACTGACTCATAATGTTACCATACTGTGAAAACCAATACTGATCCTTTTTTTTCACTGAACAGTTTATTCCATACATAGGATCGATACTCCCATCTGGCACTTCCTTTAAACTCAGCAGCATCAACCCAGAAATGCACAAGAGTGCTTTTGAAATAGATAACGGCGGATCAATATACGACTGAAAATTCAGTTAGCTATTGTGTATTGTGTAACGAGAAGAATCTTCTTTGCTTTATGCATGGTCAAATTGGCATCCACTATTGTTGCATAATGTGGTATCTAATTATGTCAACTCTTTGCGTGCTGACTTCTGTTATTTAAAAAAATATATAACTTTTAATGAAAAAGTGTTGAATTCCCAACAAACACCACATTCTCGACCTTTCATGGATATTGTTTCATTATCAACAGAGCGATTCATGCAATCACTGTTTGTCAAGGAAACTGATATTCGAAACTTTCACTTGCCTAAACAGAGATATCTGAGTCCAAAATAAAGCGGTCTAAATAAAACACCTATCACTGTAATATTTCTTACATTGCAATGTGTAGTGTATTTTATTTATTTCTTTTTTTACTTTTGTTATTACAAGACTACAACTAGAAAGAATGAATTGTGATTTTGTTTTTTCATTAAAGCTGCTTTATGTAGCCGAAGACCTTTTTAAGTATATTTTTGGGGCCAATCACATATACACGACATACGAAGATACATACATATATATGTATGTATCTTCGTATGTCGTGTCCTTCATTAAATAAGTTAATTTGTAATATCATTAAAAAATATCTGCTATTTTGGGGTTCTAAGCATACATAGACAACAGTACGAGGGAAATGAACAACTCAGTAAATTGTGTAGATCATATATTCGCAAAAAATAGACTTGCCTTAGATATATCCTCGACAATCTATGTTAGCAACATCTCAAACCATCATTCTGTATTACTGAGCCTCTCATTGCTACACGATGATACTTCTAACTGCACTGATCGTCATGAAGAAACAGAAATTGGATTCAACTGCAAGAAGTTTGACAAATACATAAAAAATTACTATGTATCCTATCCTATGATGAACGGTCAGATGTAGATCAATTAGATAATGAATTTAGCAAACATAAATAATCCTCAAAATTTTATTGAATTAAAAATATGATAAAGATGAAAGAGAAAACTTTATCATAAACACAGAAAGAATTCATACAATCTAGTCTATGAAAAAGACTAGAGAAATTTTGCGAATTTTAAAGTAAAAGATGAAATGTACAAAAGAAAAATTTCTCCTAACGGAATTCCTTCATTGTATGAATGACAGGAATAAAGAATGAAAAAAACCAGTTAGTTCTACACAATCGCAGATAAAAAGCCTATACGTTCCCAAATAACAATGACATCACAAGTGCTCAGTGAAATGAATTACCGAATTCGATCTTACAGACAGGATAAGCTACATGGGTGATCTGCCCTGGGTAGCACAGTATTTTTTTTAAAGGGGGAGGGGTGAAAAACAGTATATAATCAAATGAAGGTAATAAAAGTATACAAATTATCACTAATTATTTGAATATTTACAGGGTCGTATCAATAATAATACCACTCTTTAAAGGTGGAGGCAATAATGAAATAAACAGTTATACACCTATATCTATCCTATAGCGTCTATAGGATAGACGTTTTCTAATCATTGAGATTTTAATTAAAAACCACTTAGACAACTACCTAAACACTGTCTTTGTATTCACTCAGGTGCTTCTAAACCTGATCTAAACAAGGAATTTTTTTTTTCATGGAATTAATACACAACATGGGATAAACAATGGAATGTGTAGCGCAACCATTTGTTTAGACATCTCCAAAGTATCTGACTGTGTCTATCACGATGTGCTCTTACAGATAATATAAAGGTATGCTATCAGAGATATTACGAAAAATTGCTTTAAATCATATTTAGCTAACAAAAAACAGTAGATTAACTTCGGCAAACGTAATAATGAAATACAAAACATAAAATATAGAGTATCGCAAGGATCAGTATTAGAACCTATTCTATCTTTAATCTATATTAATGATCTGTGTGGCTGCAACTTATTTGGCAAAATACATCCTTTGCTGATGACACCTTTCTGACTTACAGCGAAGTTAATATTGATGCATTAGAAGACGACATAAATCAAAATATGAAAAAAATTCAAGAAACTGTTTATAATAAAGGCCCCAAAATAAATTTAGATTCTTCTCAACGATTTAGTTAAATGGCATCTATCACTAAAATGTAAGCAATATGAGGGCAAGCAAGGATGTCATTGCGAATTTAAAAAAAAAAAAAGAGTTGATAAGATACTTAGGCTTAAATATCAACAGCAACTTGAAGTGGAATTCCGACGTTACATTTCTAGTAAATAAAATAAGATACATCATCAACAGAATTTATTGTGTTAAAAAATCGATCAGTATAGCATTCTTAAGATGTCTATATTACTCATTGGTAAATTCTTCACTCCACGCATCACTTGTTGAGGAGGAGATTATTACAGTAATCTACAGTCCCCAATAAGAATCCAAAACAAAAACAATAATAGCAATGCTCACTTCTCCAGCGTAATGCTTCACCGAAGAATTATTTGTTTGGATTTACTCAGCTAAGACCAAGCGACTCAAGCTAATAAGGTCTGTTAATTGCGTCTGTTCAAGTGGCCAGCTTACCTAATTTGCGGAAAGAAAAAACCGAGTTTCCGGGAGGAAAAAAGTCCTACCACTTGCTTATGACACCGGATAACTTACCTTCGGGTGAAAAGTCCTGATAAAGGTTCTTATTCCCCGTCCTTCCAACCAAGGGCATTGTCACAAATGAATGAGCTATAGAGGCTCCACTAGCTAGCAAAGAACTGTATACTATCCTTGAGATCTTACCATTACCGAAACTTTATCTATACTGCCGTTTACCATACATCAGGAACAACCTTAAAAATTACTATTCTTATTCATATTATTAAGAGAGACCTCCAGGGAGTCTGATACTCATCGAGAGAGGTCACATATTACACGCACCAGCTATCATACTTATTCTGGAATTCATTCACACTGCTTGCACATAACATCCAATGGCAATCCATTCCAATCACGCACCACCCTATGAGAGAAAAATCTAGCCCTCATCCCCTTCTTAACGGAATTCATTCTCAGCTTCCAAGAATGCCCTCTTGTCCTTTCCCCACCCTCTTTAAAATGAAAAATTCCATCACCTGAAATCCCTATATGAACCTTTTAGAAGTTTGTACATCTCAATCATATCACCCATCTTTCTTCTGCTTGCTAATGTTTGAAGTCTACAAATTCTCAATCTGTCTTCATAATCAGTATTCCACAATCGTGATATAATTTTTAATCTTTCCTCTTTCCTCTCCACTGTATCAGAATCACAACGGAAGCAGAGACTAGACTTGCGCACAATACCCCAAGTGAGGTCTTATCAAGTCTGTGTAAAGAGGTAAAATGCCATTTATCTTTACATGTCAAGGTTAGCTTCAGCATTGAAATTATCTTTTGAGTTGTATTTGCAATCTTTGCTCATGGCCCCTGAACTTCAACTTGCTCTATACTAACACTCCAAGATCCCTAGCCTCATCAGCTTATTCTAGCATAATCCCACCAATATTATGCGACATTAGATATCTAATCACGCCAAAGCGCATGACTTTACATTTACTGATATCCATTTTCCCCATGCCCACAATTCCAGTCTATTCAAATCATTCTGCAAGTACTGCACATCTACAGCATGTTGCTTGCCAAATCCTTCCTAATATTATTAATGTACAGATTGAATAATAGTGTAGTGAAAGTCGTTCACCACAGTTTTTCTTAAATTTTGCATACTCACATCCCCGTATATCACTTTTTGATATCTGTCAGTTAGCCATCCTTTTATTTACGCTAATATCTTTATAATCTAAACCCATATTCTCCAATTTATTCAACAGTGTTCCATGCTGTATTTTATTAAATGCTTTAGAAAAATCCAAAAGTATCATGATGCATCCATCCCCTTGTCTTAACTCAGTGGTAGCATTATTACAGAATGTGAGCAAGTTGCTTAAACATGACTCAGCTTTAGTAAACCCACGATGTTCATTGCAAAGTAGAGATTCTCTGTCAACCCATTTCTGAATCTCAGCCCTAACCAATTTTTCCAAAATCTTCACCGCCACTCCTAAGATATTGATTGGATAATAGTTGAATACATCTGTCTTTGCACCACCTTTGTGCAATGGAAATTCCATACATTCCTTCCATTCCTGCGGAATCTTCCCTGTACTGAGACTCATATTAAACAGCCTGGTCAAAGGAATAACCAGTTCAGCTGAACACTATTTTAGCATACATGCTGATATTCCATCAGTCCCTATTGCTGAATTCTTATTCGGTTTGTGCAACAGCTCTAATATCTCCTCTTCAATAAACCTGAGTTTCTTCAGAAGAGGTAGCAGCGAACTCAATGTTCCATACACCAGGTTGATAGCTTTTAGGAAAATGGGCACTCATTAGTTGAACAACCTCTTCTGCATCTGTCACTCTCATACCATCTACATTCAGAAGAGTTATTCTTTCATATTCATTCTTTCTTTTACTTGTAGTATATCAACTGAATTCTTGTGGGTTGTCTTTATATTGGAGAGCCAGTTTCATTTCCTACTCAGCTTTCTGTACTGTTGTACGGAAAGCTGTCTGAGTATATTTCTGATTCGTAAGAAACATCCATTTCTTACAAATCTCTTGCTTAACAAGATTACACATCCATTTCACTCTTACCTGATTTATTCTTCGAACTCTCATTACAAATTCTGATATTGCATCATTTAAATATTTTTTAAATGTTTCCCATATAGCACCGATCCCATTCCACTGAACTTAGTTGATGACAATTTCCTACTTTGTAGTTCAGCATGCAATCTTTTCTGAATGGAACATTCATAAATTTAGTTACTTCCCAAATGAGTCCTGCATGATCACTGTCACCAATCAGAGGCAGAATTGTTACGTCTTTAACTGAAACGCCTTCTGACACTATAATGAAATCTAACACTCTTTGACCACTAGTTCCTTCTGTCACATGCTGCTTGAGGAAGTTGTCCCACAACAGCTCAATAAATGCATTTTCATTCTTCTCATGAGATTCTACTTCTACCCAAACAATATTTGGATAATTAAAGTCTCCCATTATGATTACTCTTTTCGCGCTCATATTTTCTATTTGGTGATGTATTTCTTGATCACTAGCAACTGATCCACCAGGTTTGTAACAACACCCCACTATGTAATTAGTCTTGCTAGATTCCACCCACCTCACACCAGATGACTTCAAACTCACTGCCACATAAAATACTGTTACTAGTGCTACAATCATAGTTCTTAACACTTACTGGATTCAAGTCATCCAATATCATTAGTAACACTCCTCATCTATCCTATCCTTCCTAAAAATACTGTTCTCTTTACAATCAGTACCAGTTAGTATGTCTGATTCTGATAGCCGGGTCTCACTAATGTCTACAATCTGAGGTCGCAATGTATTGACCAAGGCAACAAGCTCTATCCCTTTGTTTCTGATACTCCTAGCATTCGTGTACAGACATAATAATCTACCCGTTTGTTCTTTTGTATACTCTTGTCTGCAGTCTGCATGACACAGTTGGCCAACTTGCAGATCTTTATTCTTCTCTAGTACCTTATACATGTAGATATCTTTGCACATTTTTGATGGGTGGTCCGAACTGGACGAACATAAAGTCGAAATCGTTCTCTACTCATAATCGTTTCCATGATAATGCGCATTCCTGTCATTAACACAGTTATATAACATTGTCTTAGCTTCCCTGACTCTCTATGTTAGATCTCATACCATTTATTAGTTTTTCAAGACTTCTGATACCAAGTGCATTCACGTGTAGGCCGTCCCTCTTATACAAATCCAATCTTCTCTCATCCGTTCCTTCTATACAGCCTACGCATCAAATCGTTTGCTCTCATAGTTCTTCTTCTTAATTGATTTTTATCATATCGAGGTAATATACTCATTATTTTCACTTTCTCTCTTCTCACTCTCGCCTCTTCCAACAACCCTTTCATGTCTTCTCTCATACTGAACTTATCTCTGGTTAAGTCATTAGTACCTACTACAATTACGATCTCGTTTACTTTTCTTTTCTGTTTTTGAATTGCATGTGCTATACTCGTATTTTTAATTTTAGCTCCTGAAAAACTTGACGTTATAACCCGCTCATCGGCAGTATGTTTTACGAGTATGATAGAGTCGCCATACCAAATGACATCATTCTTTTTACAAACAAGGTCATTTACTTGATTTCCGTTACTTCCTGACTTACCTGGCCTAATTTCCATGCTTTGTTGTTTCTTATTTTTCTGCTTAATTTTCTTTTCCTCCCTATGTTCATTCAAACGCCTCACGACTTTCTGTAATTCCCGCGTCGTCTTTCTGATAAGTTGCTTTAATTTCGCTATTCTGGAGGTTAATTCATTTTCAATATCTTCAATAACCTCAAAAGCGGGACAAGCCTTGTTGTTCTCACTTCGCAGCTCTTCTTATAGTTATGTTTCTTGTGCGTTTTTGGCACCATTTTGAACTATATTTATTATAACACTATCTTAACAAAAATATGTTATAAAACACTAAATACACGAAAATCTACACTAATATACTATAAAGCACTAATTTTCTAAGAGAAATACACAATCAAACATAAAAAAACACCACATTTAAATGACGTCTAAATTCATCGACCAATCACAATGTAGCCTCGAACCCGAATCAAATTTTTCCAAACTTTAGTACTCATTCACCCCTTTTACAAATTTAATAATACCAGCGAACAACCTCCCCTCTCTCAGGCAAAAGTAATTTGCGAAAAGTTATAATAATATTTCACGAATGATCATAAAGGTAGTTTTTTTTAACATTTGTGTTCTTCTTCCTAACATGGATTTTAGACCACGTGGCCTGTTCCGGTCTCATACCATCTCTTTCTTGGTCTTCCGATTCTTCTTTTTCCACTTATTTTGTATCTGTATAATACTTTTGGTAGTCTCTTGTCCATTAGATTTCAATGTTCTAGCCATTTTTGTTTATACTATCTTATGTAGTAATTAATTAGTTTTATTTTCAGGGCTTGTAAGATTTCTTCATTTGTTTTGTGGGCCACTTGGTATATCCAGCTCTTTTTCTGAGGTTTCTGCTGTTTGAATTCGTTTTTCATCTTTCATTTTTATGGTCCATGTTTCGCTTCCGTATAGTAGAGTTGGTTTCATAAGACATTATAATAGTTTGATTCTAGTGGGTTTTTGTACTAAGGATGGCTTAAATATTTATTTATTAATATTATGCCATTTACTTTGACAAAGCTTGATATTTTAGTGTCTGTGTCTTTTTCTTCTTCGTATGATAGATCACATCCCAAGTATCTGAAAGTGTTTACTTGTTCTAGTATTTTATTATCTATCGCTATTTTACTTCTTGTTGGGTTTTCTCCTTTGCATGTCATGATTTTTGTTTTTTCTTTAGATATATTGTCATATTATATTGTTTTGAGATATCATTTAATGATTTTAATGATCTTTGTAAGTCATCTTCTGATGTAGCTAATACTATTTGATCATCTGCAAATAGTAGTGTATCTGTCTTCATTTGCGGGGTCATTTGTATACCAAATGGGTGAAAAGCAGAGGTGAGAGGGGTACATCCTTGTCGTACTCCTCTTGATATATCTTTCCATTCTGAGATGTATTCTAATTTAACTGCTATTTTATTTCCTGTATGTATTTCTTGAATGGATTGTAAAAGTTGGTTTGGTATGTTTAAATCGGTTAATATTTTAAACAATTTTTGTCTACTGATTTTGTCAAAGGCTTTTTCATAATCAATAAAGGCCACGTGTGTTTCATTTTGAAATTCTCCTCTCTTTTCTATTAATAATTTTAAAGTAAAAATTGGATCTATGCAGTTTAGTTTCTCTTTTAATATTCCTGCATATATTTTATATCCTGTATTCTGCAGACTAATTCCCCTATAGTTAATGCAATCGTCTTTATTTCCTTTTTTATAGATTGAGATAACCAGTGCTTTTTTCCAAGAGTTAGGAGTTTTTCTGGACATCTAAACCACATTAAAAAATTTCAGAAGTCTTTCATTAAATTTTTCACCTGCATTTTTGTATAGTTCTATATCAATATTGTCTTCTCCTGGTGTTTTCCTATTTTTCATCTTCTTTATTATATTTTTCAGTTCTAACATTGTGATATTTTCTATTAGGTCATTCTTTGTCTTATAAAATTTTATTTCATTGTTCTCATCTATCCAGAGATTTTGGAAATGGCCACCCATTTTTATAAATCTATTGTTTGTATTTTTATCTTTTCTTTTATTTCTTTATTCATGTATTTTATTACTTTATAGGTTTTGGGTTGTGGCTTAAATAAATCCTTTTCTAGTTCTGTTACGAAATTGTTCCATCTTTCTCTATGTTTTTTCCTTACTTCTCGTTTTGAAATTGCATTATTTCTTTTATACTCTATTTCTGCTTCTATTGTTTTGGAATTTAGCCATTTCTGGTAACTGTCCTTTTTTGTTTTTATTATATTTTCTATTTCTTTGTTCCAGTCTAGTAGCCCTCTTTTTCTAATCCATTTGCGCTTTATTCCTAAGGTTTCTCTTAGTGCTTTTGTGAGAATTTGTTTCAAATTTTCCCATTCATCTTCTATGTCACTTGATTCATGTGTGGTTTCTGTTTTTAAGTTTGTGCATTTTTGGTATTGTTGTCTAACTTGAGGATCCTGTAATGAAGAAATTTTGTAGCTTGGCTGGTAAGAATTTACAATTTTAGGTGTTTTTAGCCACTTTGGTTTAAATCGAATTTTTGCTGATACCATATAATGATCAGAGTTTAATTCAAAGCCTCGATATGCTCTTACGTCTAAAATTAACTCCGCTAATTTAAAATTTGTGATAACGTAGTCAATTACTGATTTGTATCCTCTGGCTGACCAAGTATATTTATGTATTTCCTTGTGTTTAAACATTGAATTCATTATTCTCATATTATAAATGACAAAATCGCGCAATCTACGACCATTTTGATTACATGCATCTTCGCCAAATTTACCTATGTTTGTTTCGTATTTTTTGTTTCCTATTCTAGCATTTAAATCTCCTACTAGTAGTAAATAGTCAGTTTTGTTTGTTT
This sequence comes from Typopeltis vanoorti, assembly GCF_054136105.1. Taxonomy (NCBI): domain Eukaryota; kingdom Metazoa; phylum Arthropoda; class Arachnida; order Uropygi; family Thelyphonidae; genus Typopeltis; species Typopeltis vanoorti. Next base: position 71,720,379 of record NC_143555.1, read on the forward strand.
TATCTATGGCATTCTGTAAGTCTTTATAAAATATATTATTGCTGTCTTCTTCTTTTCCCTCTTCTCGTGCATATGCACCAATTATTGTTATGTGGACTTTAAATGTCTTGAGTCTAATTTCTATTACTCTTTAATTCAAATAGTTGTAATATACAGTATTGTTCTTTAGGGATTTATGTACCACAATCATTATACCTGCTTTTGCTCTTTCTTCTATTTTTATCCCACTGTAGATTTGTATATAGTTGTTTGTTTCTTTTGTACCTTTTTGTTTTTTCTTTGTTTCTGTTACTATACATATCTTTATGTTAACTTGGTTTAGTTGTTTACCAAGTTCCTCTTCTTTCTATGCGATGCTTCTCACATTTCATGTTGCGATCTTCATTATGTGTTCCTTTTTCCAATTTCGTTTCCTGAACATTTGTATTATAAGTTACAAATATGGGAAACATTTTTTAATTATTAACTACATTTTCATTATATGAATCCTATATACATAAAGTAGAAACAAAAATTATGGAATTTAATTTACAATAATAATAATAATAAAAACGTTTAATGAGACGAATGAAATTTAGCGGAGAGTTCCGACTGCGTGGTTCGAACTATTCGAATTCAAATTTTAATTCAAACTACGCAGTTGGAACGCGATCGTTCAGTTCATTTAGATGCAGTGCTAACTAATAATAATAATAATAATAATAATAATAATAATAATAATAATAATAATAAAATTTAAAAAAATTACGTCGTTGCCTCATACTCCCCTAAAGACCTTTCTCGTACCTCTGTGGGTACGCGTACCACATTTTGGGAAACAATGCCTATGGATTATCGTACTAAATCGTACTTGCCGGGTGCGAAATTTAAGGATGTAAGTGAGAGCATTAGAGTGCAAAAGCAGAGGGTGAAAGAAATAACAATTGTGGCTGGTACGAATGAATTGAAAGGTGATAAATTTTTTATGAGAGAGGACTTGAAAGTATTGTTAAAGGTAGCGAAAGAAAAGAGTGACAGAGTTAGAATGGTGAGTCTGTTACCGCGGTATGACAGAGAGGAGTTTAGAAGGAGGGCCATAATCGCAAATGATATTATGCGCAGGTTATGCGGACGGTGTGGTGTGGAATTTGTGGACGTGTGGAATGAGTTTGATGGGCGAAAGCACTTATACAAGATGGATGGACTGCATTTGAATGGACTTGGTGTGCGGAGACTGGAAAAAGTGTTGCTGAATGAAGTGAAAATGGATGTGCAGAACCAGGGAAACTAGAACTACCAAGGAGGGGGGGAAGTTGATATCCAGACATCAGTGAGACAGTTGAGTGTAAAAATGTATATAATGTACCTGAGCCAGCAATAAGGACAAAAAATGGGAATGGGATATTTAGAATAACGCATCAAGATAGGGGTGGGACAAAGGGAACACTGCAATTCATGTATACTAATGCCAGGAGTATTAGGAACAAGAAGGAAGAATTTTTGGCCTTGATTGGCTCTTCCTGGCCACAGGTTATTGGCATTAGTGAAACATGGCTGACGGAAGATGATATAGTTAGTGGGATAGAATGTGTAGGTTATAGTATGTTTAGGAGGGACAGAGAGAATAAAATTGGGGGAGGGGTGTTATTGATGATAGCTGATGAACTGCAGCCAAGGAGAATTGAAGTATTGCAGGATAGTGAAAGGAGCTCATTTGAGGCTATTTGGTGTGAGATTGATACTGGCAGAATAAAATATACAGTTGGGTGCTGCTATAGACCAGGTGATGGAATAGATGGTGGAGATGGTATGCATAAACAGATTGATGAAATGAGTGGAAGGAGGGTAATTATTATGGGGGATTTCAACTATGGTAACATTGATTGGAAGGAGGAGAGGACACATGTGAGGAAGGAAATGGATTTTATTCAATTATTAAGGGATAACTATCTGAAACAGCATGTAATTGAAAATACAGGGGTGTGAGAGTGCTTGACCTGGTAATAGTATCTGAGAATCTGACTGTAATGAATATGACCATGTTGCCACCTATTGGTGAGAGTGATCATAAGGTCTTGACCTGGGAGGTGGCTAAAGGTGTGAAATTTGTGATTAAAACAGGGCATATGTGGAATTACCGTGCTGGCAAATATGACAAGCTTAGGAGATTGCTTGGATCAGTGCCATGGCATGTACAACTGCAAGGGCTGGACGTCGATAGAGCATGGGAAGTGATCAAAGAGCATTTACAAGAGGTTATGGCTGATTGTATACCTAAGGTCCGAATAGTGAAACAAGGAGGGGTTAAATGGATGAATAACACCATTAAGCTTGAGCTGCAAAAAAAAGAAACAACTATGGAGGGAATTTAAAGAAAGGGGTGACCTGCAGGCACACGAGCGGTATAAAGTACAGGCTAGAAGGGTAACGAGTGTGGTAAAAACAGCAAAAGCCGATTATGAAAGAAAACTAGCTATGCAAGCAAAAGGGAATCCCAAACAGTTCTTTCAATATGCTGCAAGCAAGAGAAAAACCGTACATGGCAAAATGATTTTAAGGAATGACGATGGTAAAGAGTTCACTGAACCAGTCGATATAGTGGAGTTACTGAGCGCGCACTTTGCAAAAGTATATCATCCAGGTGGTGACGTTGAAAAAATGAAGGAACCATTAGTTTATATGGGAATTGTGATGAATGAAGCGGAGGTGAATAGTCTATTACAGAACCTTAATGTGAATACATCTGTGGGATTGGATGGTATACCGGCACGGGTCTTGCATGAAGCGGCTAATGAATTATCAGTGCCCTTGACCATGTTGTTTAATCTGAGTCTCAGGTCTGGCTTAGTCCCGAAGGCGTGGAAAGAGGGGAAAATAGTTCCACTGCATAAAGGAGGATCCAAGACTATGGTTGCAAATTACCGACCGATCAGCATATCAGGAGTCATTGTCAAGGTCTCGGAAAAAGTAGTCAAGGGAAAAATACAGGAATGGATTGATGAAAATGAGATACTGTACAGAGGACAGCATGGCTTTGTGAAGGGTAGATCATGCCTCAGTAACTTGCTCAAGTTTTATAACAGGGTGACGGCTGAACTGGATAAGGGAAATGGGTTTACAGTGATACTGCTGGACCTGGCAAAGGCGTTTGACAGGATACCACATGGAATTCTAATCCGTAAACTACAACATATGGGAATGGATATAGGGTTGGTGAGATGGATAGCTGGGTGGTTGATGGAGAGATATCAAAGAGTAGTTTATTCAGGAGTAGAGTCCAAAAAACAGCCTGTGACTAGTGGTGTGCCACAGGGTTCTGTTCTTGGACCACTGCTGTTTAATCTGTTCATTAACGATATAGGGAATGGTCTAAGTGGGACAGTTCATTTGTTCGCTGATGATGCAAAGTTGGGTAGGGCGATAGTGAATGCAGAAGATGTCAAAGTCTTGCAAGATGACTTAGATAGATTGGAGTTCTGGACTAAGGAGAATGGATGTCAATTTAATGTGACAAAATGTAAGGTTATGCATTTCGGAGTGAAAAGATTAGCAGCCGTATACCACATTGGTGGAACTGTACTCCAAGAGATTGATGAGGCCAGGGACTTGGGAGTGTTGGTGGATAGGGAGATGAAGTTTAGGGGGCACATTGCGAAAGTAGCTAAATCAGCTCATCAACTCACTTGGTTGTTGAAAAATACCTTGACGAGCAGAGAAAAACAAGTTATTGTACCTCTGTACCGAGCCCTGATAAGACCTCATCTCGACTACTGTGCCCAGATTTGGTCACCTCGGTTCCTTCTTGATGGGGAGGAGGTTGAGAGGATCCAGAGGCGAGTGACTAAGATGATAGCAGGTCTATGGAATGCACCATATGAGAACAGGTTGAAGATTTGTGGGTTGCAGAAATTAGTTGATAGGCGAAAAAGAGGAGATATGATTGAGACATTCAAATTGCTAAAAGGATTCTATAGGATTAATTCAGATGATATTTTTGAGATCAGGACTGGTGGTGGGAGAACTAGGGGACACCCATGGAAGCTGGGCAAGAGCGTGGTTAGCAGGGGTGTTAGAGCTGGGTTCTTTACTTTTAGAGTGGTAAATGAGTGGAATAAGCTGCCAGAGTCTGTTGTGGGTGCTATGACAGTGAGCGAGTTCAAGGCAAGGTATGATAGATACTGTGATAATGTTGAACAGCTGTGTGAACATGATGTTTAGGGCCTCCCTCGATGAGTCTAAAGACTCCTGGAGTAGCCCGTGGTAATAATAATAATAATAATAATAATAATTATAATTTGCACTTTGGGAGAAACTTGTTGGTAGTGCTGAAAGCCAACGGAGAGATATTGTAAACGAAGGGTGTTGTTTTCCAATATTATTTGTATTATCTCTTGGTTTATTTTTCTTATATATGTAATATCTTTTTTATCTTTATACTTTATTCTGTGCGCGCTTTCTCTCTCTCTCTCTCTCTCTGAATCTTTCTTGCTTATATTATTTCGTACTATGTTTACTACCCTTCGCACTACGAGTCTTATGCTTAAGATACTAGAAAATGTATTTAATTTAGACTGTGCCATTAATATCATTTAATTAGCATAAAACTCAATAATACAGCCGGCAGATTTCTCACACAAATTCTTTCAATAAAACTTTACACAAACAGTCGTGGTCTATTCTTTTACTTAACTTTACTTTAAGCTTCGGCTATCTCACTTAGTTTCTCACTCACAAGTTCGTTTTATTTAGGAACAGTGCAGTTGTAAAAATAAACAATCAGGCAGCACTCCTTTAACAAAAAAATTAAAACACATTTTATTTACATTACTATGAAATACACATGAATTAAACAATAATGAGATTGCTTTTTCTATCCATCTATAAAAATCCTTTAGCATAAATTAGAACCTTTTTACTTCAACATTAATTGATCTCTTTAACTCAAAAACTTATTTCCTCTCTGCTTACAATTTCAACTTATTAAACTCCTAGTTTACTTGCAAAGAGGTTAGAGTTATCTTTTACAAACTTTATATCAACTGCCAACATGCCAATTGATTCTCTTAAAGACACTTCTTATCACTATTAAACAAATATCTTAAAGGTTCTTCTAATACACACTATAAGAGGAATTATATAAAAGTATGTAACTTACAAAGGCTCTGTATTGCACATTCAGTCAAAAGTCTTTCACTAAAAGTTCTATGGCAATTCTTTCATCTCAGATCTCGAGCTTCCTTCAGGAAACTTGGGTTCATCGGTATCACTTCGGGATGTTAGCGGGCTTTTGGACTGCAATCTGCGGTACTCGAATAGTACATACAAGAGGTTTCAGCATACGGGCAAATTCTCCTCTGCATCCTACTTCGGGAACTTCTGCTTCTAATTGCCACAACTTCTTCTGCTACTATCGCCGATCACTGCAACTGCTGCCGACTGGCTCTTCTCGGTAACAGCGCTTCACCTTTGCTCTTTAGGCACTTGAATCTCAGCACTCCTCTTTGTAACTGGGGCCTTGCCTCTTCTCGTTCTTTGCCGCCACAGCTCTGGTTCGGACTCCGCTCATAGTCTCAGCTCGCTTCCGCTCTGGTTCCAACTGCCTCTAGTTTCGACTTCTGATGACTCTCTCTTGATGTCTGGAAGCGGGAGCTCCGTCCGCGGCTTCTGAAAACCCTCTCTCTAGCGACGTTTCGAATCTTGGACAGAGCCAAGCTCCGTATACTTGACTCTGTCCCTTTTTATTATGACTTCTCTGAGACCTCGCACGAAGTTTGAATCCCCCAAAGAACTCGGCATGACTCTTTCATCTTCTTTCAAGTTCGGCCCGCTTTATGTTCTCCTCCGCTTTCTTTTGATTGTAAATTGCCAGCCATCGGAAAGTTGTTTTAACTTTCCTGACTGACTTCGGAGGTGTTTACGTGCAGAGCTTGTAAGCCTTTCACATACACACAAAATTTCATGAACAACGTTTCTTATGCCGCCATGTAGATCTATTACATACAGCTCCGGCAGCAAAACATTGCCTTGTTTTTTAACACTCTGAAATATTATTGTTAAAGAAGTATATACAGTTAACTTCCAAAGGGTTATTTACAAAAATATCTAGCACAAAGTATACAGAGACAAACAAGTTATTTTTACAACATTCTCATGGGACTTGACCTCTGTAAAAAAACGATGCAATGTGCTTTTGAATATTTAAGCTACAATCGAGTTTTTTCAATATTCCACAAGTCTTTTCCGCATGTAATCACTAACAGCTATAATAAGTTATCTGAACAATATAAACGTATCATCGATTACATATTAAAACAATAACAACAAAAAGATGAAATTAAATGACACTGAAGTATATTCCAAACACGAAAAAATGAATCCCAGCAGATGAATCCATGACCATGTATGTAGTTTAAAAATTATATCTAATACAGAATTTGATACTTTATGTAATCTAATAATCGTAGATGTAGACAAATAAAGATCTATTACACTGTCTACCTACCCACAATGTGTATGTATGTACTCGTATTTTTTCCAGTATCGCCCTTCGTTACACATGTATTTTATGTTTATTCTTCTAAATCTTGCCTCGTAAATTGTAAAAATAGTAACATCCTATATCATAAATTTTGTCTATCTATCTATCTATCTATCTATCTTAGAAGCAGTAGTACAATATGTTCCCCCCAAAAATATAACTCACATTTCAAGAGTTGCCGGAACCGTACAAATGTACTTTAACAACGCATCTTGGTCTGAGACATTAATTGAAAAGGGAATAGACATCGGAGCATGCCACGTGAATGTCTCACCAATCGCAATTGCTCCCACAAAAGTAACAGTGTCAAATGTCCCACCGGAAATAAGCCATCAAATGCTTCGCGGATTACTATCAAAATACGGCACAGTGACAGGTAAAATCCGAACGCTACGCGCCTCTACAACTAGGCCTCAATTCGCTCACATCAAGAGCTTTAGAAGACAGGCTCTAATGCACTTTGGCGACAATACAATCGGCTGCATACCCAAAATAATCAACACAGAAATAGATGGAGTACCCTACACCTTTTATATTACTGTTGCTGCTCAGTGCTTTTACTGCCACGAAGAAGGCCATGTAAGGAAGTTATGCCCGTATATATCCAGAAATGAGAAACCGGTTAACAATACTACCAACCCTAGCGGATCAGAGAATCAGAAGCAGCAAGCAGCCGACCCCAAAAAACAGAGCATCCCTAACAAACAACAAAGATCTCAAGGAAACAGCTCTCAGTCGAGTACCGGGGAGACAAAATCAAGTGGTAGCACTAACGAAACCCACCTTTCGGAAGAACCTCCACCAACATCGAGTAAAAGCAATCCTAGAGAAGAGAAAACAGAACACAGAAAACTAACTAACTCTGAAAAAGATAAAAATAACGAAGAGGAGCAAGAAACAAAAACGGAAAAACAGCCAAAGACAAACCAGCGCAGCTGCAGCAGGGAACCTTTGCCTCCAAGCATTCTGGAACCCTCCCAACAGCCTGGAGAGGGGGATGAAGAGATCGAGCTTCTTGAGTCCTCAGATGATGAAGAGGAAACTGGACATGCAGGTCTTCCTCACACTGAAGGCCCACTTACAAATGAACAGCTTCAGAGTTTTCTTAAAAAGGTTCGAGGCTCTTCACAAAAACTGCTGACAGCCTATGACTACACCACTGACATCAGTGGCCATATCACACAGCTGGAAGAATTAAGAACTATTCTGGCAGGAAAAAGAGGGAAAAAAACCACCAATCTCAGGAAAAGGATATACTACCTGATAAACGGGCTTGAATCCTAGCGGCAGCGTAACTATCCGTAAAGGAACTGAAGATTACCGCACCAAATAAAACTAAACCATAAAATAATGAGCACCTCAGTAAACCTTCTCTCACTAAACGCTAGAGGATGTGTCACACCACTGCGAAACAGGCTGGTCCTGCAGCATATCCTTGCCCATGGGCCAGAAATAGTTATGCTGCAGGAAACTAACTTCCATTGCAACAGCAAAGCTTCATATCAACACTGGAAGAACTGACCTTATACCATGCACCACTGTCCTGCCATACAACTTCATGGATCTGGAGTCAGCATTGGAATTCCCCAAAACAGCGCTCTAAAAGTAGAAATAATCGATACCTTTTCCTGGGTGTGCAATATATGCACTCATTACAACTCAGACAGGGAAGAAAATATATATCATTTACATATACATCCCGCAAAATGAACAGCTTGCAGTGCAGGTACTAGAGTTTGTGCGAAACCACCTCAGCAAGGTGAATGACCACATCATATTTGCAGGGGATTTCAACTGCACTCTGGATCCTGCAATGGACAGACAGCAATGCCAAGAACATCGACACGCACTAGCTCAGCTTCTCCAGGATGTAATAAATGACCTCGAGCTGACTGACACCTTCAGACACTTGCACCCACATGAGAGTGTTCTCCTGGAGAGCCAAAGGTGGTCCTACCAGTGTCCTATACCAGGCACAGCTCGACAGATACTACACTTCGATGCACACAATATCCTACATCAGGAGAGTCAATTACCATCCATCTCATGCATCAGACCATGATTCCATCCTTCTTAGCATTTGCATTCCTGGACACACCAGACACAAAGGAGGAGCATACTGGATTTTTAACAACAGCCTACTAAAGGATACAGAATATCTCAGAACCTCCAAAATCTATATCGAAACTCTCATCAGAGATATACCTACTTCACAATCAATTTCTGAGTGGTGGTCACTTTTTAAATCCAAAGTTAGGGTATTCACCCAAAAATATAGTCACAGAAGAAATTTGAATAAGCATTCAGTCCTTAAAAATTTGCAACAACAACAGCAATTGCATCATCCAGAATCTGAGGAATACCAATCCCTAGAAGTCACCATACGCTCACACCTAGAGCACTCTGCAAGAGGAGCACTAATAAGAGCACGACGCAAACATATCAACTTCGCAGATGCCCCAACAAAGTATTTCTTCTCACTAGAAAAATACCAACAAGAGTGCACCACCATATCTGCTATTAAAACAGATAATGGAAACATCATAGAAAATCATGACGAAATCCTCTTACATACCTTGCAGTACTACAAAAATTTGTACTAAGCCAACCCAACATCTATGGAGGCCATGAATATAATTCTCTCCGATGTGAAAAGACTCTCACCAATAACAAGGAGTAACGCAGAACTCCCCATCACGTTACACGATCTGAAAACTGCCTGCACCTCCTTACCTAAAGATAAATCTCCTGGCATAGACGGGCTCACCACTGAATTTTACTAGTCCTTCTGGGAACAGCTTGGACCTATCCTCTACAGAGTTTTTGTCGACTCGAATACCAATGGCTTCCCACTCAATATGACAACATCAGTTATTAAACTCATTCCAAAGAAAGGAGACGCGACGAAACTAGGAAACTGGAGACCCATCTCTATCACAAACACTGACTGCAAAATTATATGCAAAGCCATTGCCAACAAACTTAAACCCGCTCTGAGCGAAATTATAAATAGGCATCAGAGCTATTCCATCCCTGGAAGATCAATCCACGAAAACTTACACCTCATAAGGGATCTCATAAGCATAGCAAACAACAACAATGAAACAATGGGTCTTGCAACACTAGACCAACACTAAAGATTCTTACGCCACCAGAGCAATTCATCAAACAAATAAAGTCAACCATATATCGATTCATATGGAACAAAACAAAACTGGCTTTCATACTTCAAGCTATGTACTTCTCTCAAAGATGGAGGACAAAATTTGAACTCCATTGACAATAGGATAACAACGTTCCGCGCTCGATTTCTCCTGAATACCATACAATCAAAGGAAATATCACACAAATGCACCACTGAATATATTTTCACTTCTGCCACTAGAGGTCTCTCTCTCTCTCCACAACCTTAAGAATGACAACAGCTCAAGTGCCAGTAAATTTAACAAACTTCTACAAAGATGACCTTCGACGATGGAAGAAGCTAAACCTCCAGCACACAGTGAAGACAGCATCCCCACCTGAAATCCTCATGGAACCCATCTTTCGCAACACGATGGTAAAAAGCCCGATCACTCAGAAAGAGTTTTTCTTTCCTCCATGGAGCTGGCGAAGCGTGAGGATCTTGGGTGACATTCTTTCTCCAAGCCTCACCTGGCGCTTTCCAAATTCTCTCGAAAACCTGGAATATGGGAATCGGTCTGAGCAGATAGACAACGTAAAGGACGCTTTTCAAGCCGCTATGCCTGATAGCATAACAGAAGAGGGGCTTAGCCCTCCCAACTCAGAAGATCTGGCGCCTATCTTTCTGATAAAAACCAATAACTCATGGGAGAAACTTACACCCAGCAACACCAACAAGATCTACAGCACTCTAACACAACAGTCGAACCAAAGCACTTTATTGGAAAATCCTGCATCATCGGATCAAACACTATTTCAATGGGATCTACCATATCGCACAAGAGCCATCAAACCTGACGCAGATATTCAGTGGAGAATGTGGCACAATATATTACCCACTCCTACTATATTACGAAAATTTAACTCAAACGTCTCAGATAACTGCCTGTTCTGCTACCAGTTAGGAACAGTCCGGCATATCTACTTGGAATGCCCAGTCAACACCCAATTAATCAGTTTGTCTCGGGAAACGGCAGCTCTCACCTGTGGTAGTCTTCATACAGAAGAGGAATATTTCAATCTCGTCCATGCGGAGTCAAAGAACCATTCATTCTGCAACTACCTTTTCATCACCGCGAAAGCGGTAATATACAACTTCTACCTCAGACATACAAGACCAGACAGCACAGCAACTTCACAGAGAGAGGCAACTGACCAACTCACTGCAGCCTTCCAACAAAAGGTGAGAAGTCGGATCCTACACGAGTATCACCACCACAGGCAATACAACAACTTAGATCTTTTCCACCAAGACTGGAATCCACGGAATCAACTTCTGGCTGAGCAGGGCGACTGCATTATAATTCACTTTCCAGCATGGAAGTGACACCCCCCCCCAAAGAAAGGGGAAAAAAGAAGGATTGTTGTGCTTAACAGTGCGAAAATTAATCAGCTGGCACTCTCATGTAAATAGACAATATTGTGCAATAGAAACTCCTATGTTCTTCCACTTTTATGATCTTATACAGTATCATGTTAGAATAACTCTTAATGGCTTTAATCTAAAAAAAAAAAAAAAATGTAATTTGTCTTTTAAGTGACTTCGATGTAACATACCTCAACAAGAATATGAGCATGTAACCTCTCAGCCTGACTGCAGAGAACCAAAAACCGGTTAATCCTGCAAATAAGATTGTAATGTTCACAATAAAAAAAAAAATATCTATCTATCTATCTATCTATCTATATATATACTGTATATATATAATAAATATATACTATATATATATATATATATATATATATATATATATATATATATATATATATATATATATATATATATATATATATATATATATATATATATATATATATATATATATATATATATATTATAAATAATAAAAGTATATATATTATACTATATATATACAGTAAAACCCCGTTTTATGTTCTCGTAATTTACATTTTCCTGCCATTTACATCATTTTCCGTTGGTCCCGTCTTAAGGCCTATTCTTACGATATATTGTTTTCGCGCCATTAACAACTTGATGTGGACGTTATTTCCCGTGATTTGTTTTTTTTCTCGGGTGACAATACTGATTTTCGAATCGATTTCTGCGGAAATCTGCGCATTTCTGTTCCCAGATGGCGTTGCTTTCGGCTGTAGTTTCGTTTCCGTCATCACGGTGACTCGCACGCTTGCAGCAGTGATGTAGTGATGAGCGATACCGTGATTTTTCTATCACAGTACGAATTGATATTGCAGAATTTCTGCTACGTAATTTAGCGTGTGATAGTGCTTTCAAGTTGTGGCAGTGGATGATCCATGTCACTAACATGGAGAAAAAAGACAGAAAATGTATTTCGGTAGAAGAAAAGATGGCAATTCTGCGACGTGTAGATTGACATGCCGGAACACTTGTGCATTTAACAAAAGACTTTGGAGTCTCTGTGTCCACTTTGAACACGATAGTAAAAAACAGGTTAAGCATTCATCTCAATGCAAAGAAATCTTGCGCTATGTCAAAAAAAAAAAAAAACGAAAAGCAAAAACAATCAAAAATTGAAGATTTTTTTAAATAGACAAATGTAAGTAATTGTAAATTTATTTATTGTAGACTCACATACTAGCAGTAAGTCATCTTTTAGCCTTTTTTAAATGTTTTTTTTTTTTTACATTTCCTGCTATTTACACCTTTTTCCATCAGTCCCCTGAAAAGTGTAAACAAGAGGTTTTACTAGTATATACTATATATATATATAGTATATTCGATATATCGAATAGTAAATTCAATTTGTAGTGATATCTGATATCAGTTAGGCAACGGGCCCGAACTAAGTGTGATTTTTCTGTGTATATGTTATTAAACTTGAATTAACAATAGTAACACATTCCTGTCCTTTAATTTTATTATTATTTGTTTAAATTTTTATCGTTCATAGCTGAATTTTTCCTTATCGACAGATTAAGAACCATATTTGAATTTTTATATTTTTTGAGGACAGTAATGTTTTTCCATTCGGAACCGGCCCTCGAATATACTTTGGGAAAAGCTGCTTTAACGTTATGCAGTAACATCAGCGAAGAATTACGTTGCATTCTTTGCACAGAGCAGAGTAAAAGGGGGGGGGGCGGTCCGTCCCGGGAGACACTCTGAACATTTTTGAACTTTTGCAGTTAATTCTAAAATACAGTCTCGAGAACTATTGTAATACTACAGCGAATTTTTCTCACAATTGCTGTAAGTGTTGCTAGTTGTGAGAGGAGTTTTTCTAAATAAAATTGATTAAGAATTACCTACATTATTATGAAATAGACTTCGCCAATGTCATCGACGATTTTGCTAACAAAAAAGCAAGAAAAATAGCATCTTAGAATGTTGAAATTAAAGTTTTACTTAAAAAATAAACATAGTGTCTTAATTTATTTCCCTATACGTCGTTTTGACTTTTTTAAGTATTTTTGATGTGTATTGAGAGGGGCGGCAAACTCATGGACCGCCCCGAGCGGCTAAAGCTCTAGCTACACCACTGGCACAGAGGCTATTAAAGTAATTACGAAAGTTGACTAAACAGCCTGTACCATATTTATGTACCATAAATAATCCCAGATTCCTTGTTTAGCCAAGCTTCTTGTTGACTTATCTGGAATTCGGTCAAGTTCGGTAACCGCTGTCGACCTCCTCTTAGAGTTCTGTAAATGCATCCGTTTTTATCACGCAACATAAAATCAGCATTGTTGCAGAACACCAATGCACCGCCATCTGTCGTTCATGATTGCAAAAGAAATAATATCTTGAATGAATTCCATTTATGCTTGGACGGAAAATAGAGTAATATGTAAATTATTTACATAAAAATAAATATATCATATGTTTATTTAGTGTCCAGAAACTTCTAGAATTCTAATTCGGTATACTGAAGAACATTTATCCATCAGAAGCAAAGGCTTTGTTGATTATCAAGAATTACGGCATTAATTCGTAGTCAAATACCGAAGCCAAATACATTGAATATTCCTATTACAAGAAACGTTAGGGTCCGCATTCGACCTGTTCTCAGGTTCCAGGCGGAATATTATTGACCCACCACCCTTATTCAACAGATGATGTCAAATAGGATATACTCTGCAAAATTTGATACATAAAATCCAACTAATGAAAGAATTAGAGCACTAACGAAAAAAAGAAAAAAAAACCTGGAAGGTTCTGTTTTAATAATCTCTATTATTAAAAAGCTGATATGTTAAAAATATGGCGATACGTGTCCTGTGTGTGTGCGTGCGCGCGCTCCAAATATGGCACTTTTTCAGTGCACAGGAAAGGGATATCAATACTGGATTTCACAAACATCCATGAACAACCAGGCAGGCAGGTGGATTAGTGTTTTCAGCTTTTCATCTTGCACTCTATAAATGGATGTCGACTTCCTCTCTAGTCGCTTGCTGCATATGAAAGTGGATGGATTTTTATTACCAATTTTTCTACAAATGCCGGAGTATCTCAATAAGTCTTCTTTTGCTTACTCGCTTCTTTCTAAATATTTAATGATCTCCTTGCATAGCTGTGCTGATGGCGGAACTTTGCATCGCTAATTTTACTGATCTTATGAAGTACTCAGAAAACATTTCACTGTACGGGATCCAGTGCCGTAATAACTAGGCAAGTGCAACGGGTGCACAGACACAGAGCCCACGACGAAAAGGGCCTGAAATGGGGAATAAAAAATAATCACTATTATATTTTCACATTTTAAATTTTGCCACCATGAGGGCCGATGCCATAACGCCATAATTTTTTGGTTAAAGTTAAAAATTAACCGATCTATTTCTATCGTATTTTTAAATATTTTTTTTTTCGAAAAAAAAAAAAAAAAACCAGAGCCAAATATAAAATCTTGCACAGGGTCCATGAAAAGCTAGTTACGGCACTGATCCGATCCTCTACAGCCTAATCATGATTCGTATGTTGCAACTTTACCTTTTCTAACCGCATATTTGACTATACCCAAAGCTCAAGACAGAATAACTTCCGTCTTGTGCTTCTTTCTGCATTATCTAATAACGTGCTGCAGTTCTGCATCTTTTAATATTCAGAAGTCTGCGATTTCTTAGCTCACAATGGTGCTTGTCACAATATGCGTATTTTCGACAAACCTGCAGAACTATCCCACCCACAAAAAGTTGTAAACCTAAAGTACATATTAGTAACGCGGATGAGCTGAGGGTTATATAATCCGGAAACCCAAGTTCTAATGGAACTTTTCAAGCCACTTCAGACCTCCAATAAGCAAGGTGATGGTCTCACACCGAGCGATGAAATTCATCTCGGATCGAAAGACATTTACTGACATCTATGTCCAATGGAGATTTCCAACCCACGGCTGGTTGGTTAAATAGCGAATACGTTATCAACTCGGCGAGCCAGGGCCTAGTCTTAATCTTAATCTTAGCTTAATACCTATGGTAAATATTTTCTTAGAGTGCTGACTTACGTAAGACAGGACCGCCACTGCCTATATAGATAACTTTATCGCATAAAATCATTTAGATTTCTTCAGAAGATAATACATAAATATTCGCATGCCTCCCGCATAAAATCACGTTAGATCAATGATTCCTCACTTACTGATTTGCTCCAGTGTATATTGATACACACTCAGTTTTACTTTGTTCCTTTTTTATAGTTTCTTTCGTGGTAGTAGGTCATTCTATAAGTGTGAATCTATAATTCTGCCAGTCTCTGCTCTCTTCGAAAGCTATCAGGATTTTTGATATGACATCACTGATGATTTCACTCAATGCATATGTGATCTTAAATTAAAGGAGAGGAGCAGAGTAGTGAATTACATTTAAAAAACATCATATTAAAAATGTTCAGAAATGAATTCAAAAAAAAAAAATCAGAAAATGTTCGTGCGATCTTGGGAGATGAATGCATAATAACTTCGTCGAAAATATATCTTGAACACAGTACAGTAACCAACCTCTTACATTTCAACTCCAATTAAAAACATCTCCTCTTCATTTATTCACTGCTATCTTTGTCTTATGGAGTAATCTTAATTGTTGATTAAACTTAAGTTTAATCAGCATTAAAACTAATTATAATAAGCAATATCTATCTGGTTACTGGCTGTCTTTATATTAGACCTCACTGCTGTCAACATAACAATATCAATACAAACCAACTGTTACAACAATAAACTTTATATATCTACTCTATATTATAAAATGATAAGTTGAAATTGGAAACGGATGTGACGTCGGCCTTGAAACAGATGTATGCTGTAACGTTTTTTGTAACGTTTTTATGTAACGTTTTTGTCAAGTTATTTGAAACGTTTTGAAACTCAGGGGCTACCCTGAGTGTCGAGTCTTCAAATTTCGAGTCATCGGAATTCAAGGAGAACCGGCCTACCAGTCCGGAACACGGGGTCCCCTTGGCGTAAGGGGCGGAGCCCCCTAGTATATATATAATCCATACACGAAAGGTCACAAGACCCATAACAATCACACGTGAAAGAAGGCGAAATGTAAATATAATATCTCAACAATGCAACAGCAGGTCGCTATCACAATAATTGCACTACCAGCTGAATATTTGAAACATTTATAACTGGCATTCATTTTTATTACGTGTTATTTCACCCTCTTTACTGACTAGATCAATATATCAAAGTGGCGATACGAATATTATAGCCTTCGATTATGACATCCTTGATATAATCAACAACAAGTTACTTTCAACAGGCTACTATAATTGCTATATAGTTCACTTGTCGATGTTAACAATAAAAATATCGATAAAATAATCAGTTTAATTGGTATTTTTTCTTGACTATTGTGTATATAAACTATTACACTTTTTTTATAATGTTAGTCAAGTGGCTTTTTAATTAAAAAGCCACTTGACTAACATTATAAAAAAAGTGTAATAGTTTATAAGCAGTTTAATTATTTTTCTCATTTAAACCGAATTCGGTAATAAGTTTATTAGATTAAATGAACAGTAGAGCAAAAACTGGCCTAGATGAGATGCATCTATGAATGGCTTTATGAGACAAAGCACAAAAAGACAGGAATGTCATTGGAATATTTCATAGGCTGGTTCGGTATTATTTTCCAGGTCAAGGTTGTCATTGCAGACAGGCTATATTTCATGTTCTTTTCTCTTCTTTAGTTTTTTTTTTTTTTATGATTATTATTTCCTTTCAGTTCATTTTTTGTTTGCGCTACTCATTAACCGAAGGAGTCAGGTGAAAAACAGACTGTTAGTGAAGTCCTAGCGGAGATTAAAAAAAAAATGAAAAGATTCATGATAATAGCGGCTAGGAAATAAAAATGATGTATGAAATATTTTGGAAAGAATGCTTTGAGAACTACAGATATTCCATATTCAAGTGCACGACTTTCCCTAGCTATAATTGGAGAAGTTGGCAGTCGAAATAAAGTTTTCTTTGGAATTACCAGTCGTGTTGGTGATTAGTTTGGCATTATTAGTTCGCAGATAAGTGAAATAAATCTACAACAGTTATCCAAGGCTAATATGTTCATTTCAGATCGAACATACACTATATTGACAAAAGTATTTAGACACCTTACGTGTCATGAAAATTTCGGAACTTACCACATGCAAATATTCAGGGAGTGTCTGCCTAAGTCTGGTAATAAACGATGGTGCATGTTTTGCACTATATTCGATGTCAAGATGTCATGTTCAGCTGAACAGACGTTAGTTGGGTGTTATATCAGTGGATTTACTGTCGGTGACATTGCTACCCGTCTCAGTACACCGAAATCCACTGTTGCTAACGTCATGTGTAGATGGAAAGTTAATGGTGCTACCACAGCAAGAAAACGTCCTGCAAAGCCACCGACACTAACTGACCGAGATCGACTAACTCTATCTTGAAATATTCGAGCATCCCACATCATCAGCGGCGGACCTGGCAGCCAACCTGAAAAATAATGCAGGAACATCTGTCAGCACTAGACCTGTCCGCAGAGAGTTGCTTGCCTTAGGCTACCACGGCAGAGCTGCTGCGAATAAGCCACATCTCACCTTCCTCAACGCCAAACGATCTTCGTTCTAGTGTCTTTCACACCTATCCTGGACCGTAGATGATTGCAAAAAGTTTCTGTGGAGCAACGAAGCAATCACACTTCCAAGTGTTTCTGATGGTTCTGTTTGGATCTGGAAATTACCCTGGGAACGGTTCTGGCAGAACTACAGCATTCCAACTGTCAAGTTTGGTGGTGTTTCAGTTGGATGGAGCTTAGACTTTTGGTCGATGTGCCCCAAACCATGATGTCTAATGGCTAGCTGGACACATCCTGAATAATTTCATGCTTTAATACTGCGGAAGTACTTAGGAAGTGATCCTTGCATGTTTCAGCAAGACAGTGCTCCATTTCATACTGCACTGCGTGTTCCAGACTGGTTTCCACAAAACAACGTTGAAGTGTTGGACTGGCTAGCTCAAAATACAGCGACACCTCAACTCCATCGAACATCTTTGGGACGAATTAGAAGGCGGAATTCGCTCCTGATCACAGCCGCTGCCATCAGCAATGGGGATAGCTTTGCGCAAGGAATGGAAGAATATTCCTGTTGCGATTTGTCAGAAATTGGTTGAAAGCATGTCCCGAAGGGTAGTTGCAGTCATTCAGGGGAAAGGTGGTATCAGTCGGCTAGAAATATAATTAAAAAATATTTTTTGACCACAACTATGTGTTCAAATGCACCTGAGCTATGGCGGCTCTTTCAATCCAATGTTAACTAGCTTTTTCTTCCTTTTTTATTCAACTTTCTGCACATTTCCGGTATTGATGTTACGTGGAACAAAACGTGTAAATTACACTCCACTTTTTGTGCACAGAACTGCAGTGATCTAGATATTTTCATACATTTATTATTATTATTAATTAATATTAATATTAATATTTATTATATTAATATTAATATTTATCGAACATAAATTAATAGCAAAAGAAACTGCCTATCAATTTGAGCATGCTGAAACCCTTTGCCTCGAAATCACTAATACCACAAATAGACAGCATCCCATTAATACTAAATGCTATTTACAAGCCACCAAACTTAAATATGATAAAATTCTTGCACGAACTCAATTGCTGGCTTTCACGCCAAGAAATATGCTCAACCGAATACCTGATGATAATCGGTGACAGAAACATATAAATATTGCAAACAAAAACCAGAACAGCACAGTACAATACCTAGACACGCTATCCATGTATAATCTAATACCAACAATAATATCATGTACTAGAGAAGAAATATTCGGAAATACTATCACTGCCTCCTGTCTAGATCATATAAACGTCCGAGCACCACCAGACAGTTGCACTGCATCAGTCATAAAATGCAAAGTAGCAGATCATTACTTCACCGCTCTAAACCTGCACACCAAGACAATATCCATGCAATGTCCCACAGAAGAAAAGCGACAGAAAACAATAATAGACGAAGAAGTAGCCAACCACGAAATAAGAAAAACCAACTGGGAACACATGGCATCAGATTCAGCAGATATTTTATATAACAACATTAGACTCACACTGGAGGAAATATATAAGAAAGCGGCAAAGAAAGTCAGAATTCGCTCAAAAACAACCCAAAATTCTTGGGTATCACAAAACTTAATCCTAGAAATACACAGAAAAGACGCTCTATGGATAGAATTAAAGCGATATCCAAATAACACAGCTTTAAAAACTGAATATAAGATAACAAGGAATCGTCTTACAACACAAATAAGAAATGCAAAAAGAAACTACTACAGAGACAAATTAACCTCTGCAAAAAACAACATGAAACAAACCTGGCACTTGATCAACGAGATGCTAGATTGTGTTCCCAACACCATCGCCTCCGAAATCATAAAACACAGCTTCATGAAAGACGCAAAAACCAATCCAACAATTAGCAAATGACTTTAAATAATACTTTGCAGACTCCATCCATAAACTGCACAGAAATATTTCCCCAATCACAAAACGTGATCCTCCACTTGACCACAATCAAAACAGACATTATGGTTCCCAACCATAAAAGAAGCAGAACTTCTCTCTGTAATACATCAATTCAAACCAAACAAAGGCCCAGAAATTGATGGTAAAAGACCTAAGGATATCAAGCAACATGCAACTAGCTCAGGCTCTATCCTACTAAAATTAATAAAAAAATATTTAAAACAGGACAGATACCAAGCATGCTAAAGACCGCCATTATCACATCCATATACAAATATGGAAAAAAAAATTTAATCAACAATTACAGACCCATAGCAGCATTACCAATTATCAATCAAATTATGGAGCAGTTCGTACTGAAGAAACTCACAGCATATACAGAGACCTAACATATTATCCCCAAAACACAATATGGTGTTCAGAAAAATAAGGGAACAACATCTCTCTTGGAAGACTTTACAGACGTAATTAATACCGCCTTAGACAAAAACAAAATTGCCGTGATAGTCTTTATTGATTTAACTAAAGCATTTAATACACTCACACACAAACCTTGTTAGAAAAGCTGAGGCATGTTGGAATAGACGGGCCTCTTCACAGGTGGTTTACAAACTACCTTCAAAATAGAAAGCATATCACACGTATCGGATCAAACCTAAGTGGAGCTACCAGTAACCTGTGGAGTGTCACAGGGAGCTGTACTCTCCCCAACTCCATTCAACATTTACACGCACGATATTAATCAGCTACCTCTCTAAGGTAAGATATTCCAATACGCAGACGATACAGCGATAATATCCATCCATAGTAACACAGACATAGCCCAAACAAATATGCGACATGACATAAATCGGATCACAGACTGGCTCACGAAAAACTCCATACACCTAAACTCAGATAAGACAAAATTAATGATATTCAGAAATCCACTGACTCGACCAGTTGATAACAAATATATCATCATCCAACAACCACTCTCCAAAATAAAAAAAACACACAGAACAGCGAAACCACTACAGTCACTCAGATTGAAACAATACGATGCCTTGGAATTTACTTCGATGCAGATATGAAGTGGAATAGCCACATAAACCATCTACACCACAAACTCTGAACAATAACTGGCAAACTCTACAGGTTAAAAGACGTAGTTCCCACACGCCTAAAAACACTAATATACAAAGCACTATGCCAAAATATACTAAGATACGCTATAACAACGTATGCTTTCAGTGCACCCTACAAACTAAATAGATTAATGTTGTTACAGTACAAAATGTTAAAACTGATCTTTTGGGAACAAAGAAACAATAACGACATTTCAACTACAGGACAGTCAGAAATTCATATTGCATAACAAGACCTACATATCAGAAATACATATCGCATCAATACATTCCAAGTGTGTGTGTGTGTGTGTGTGTGTGTGTGTGTGTGTGTGTGTGTGTGTGTGTGTGTGTGTGTGTGTGTGTGTGTGTGTGTGTGTGTGTGTGTGTGTGTGTGTGTGTGTGTGTGTGTGTGTGTGTGTGTGTGTGTGTGTGTGTGTGTGTGTGTGCGTGCGTGCGTGCGTGCGTGCGCGCGAATTTCTCAATCAGATTTCGTAGCTTAAATAATCTGGTGGTGGCATCCTCAGATAAGCTTACATAAGCTTTGAGGATGAAAGCTGAGAAATTACTTCTCATCCAAGATAAAAAAAAAGCATGTATCATATGTAACCAAATGCATGTAATGTACGTATCACATGTAAACCAATATATGTAATGTATGTATTATATGTAAACAAATGTATGTAATAACTGCAACAAATGTATGTAATAAAAATAAAAAATAATAAAAAAATTATCAATCGTCTACAAATAATAATAATAAGAAGAAGAGGAAGAACAACGAACACATCATTTTGGTACCTGCTGTGTATAGGCAACACATTCAGGAGGAATCTATTGATATGTTTCTTAAACAGCTTGAAGTCGTAATTCTGTGGGATACGGACAAAGGTTAGAAAACAGAGCTAGATAAAATGAAAGAAGAGGATGATAAATCATTAAGCCGAATTGCGTAAGGATGTTGCAAACAGATACTGCTGTGTTTACATGTTCAGAGAAAGTCGAAGAAATGGAAGTGGCTAGTTTGTTGAAACACAGCGGCCATGAAAATATACGTATACAGGGGCAGCTCGTGCATAGGCACTGCGGAACTGCCACCCCCAATTTTTCTCGATATATAAATATATTTATTAATTTATTTATATTTGCTTGTAATATTTAATTTTATCATCAACAATCCTATACAATTATTCTGTATAAAAAATAATAAAAATTCATCTTGTAGCACTTAGGAGGGCGAAGGATGCTAGCAGCACTGTGTTTACCACACTCATATTGCTACGCACGCAAGCATATGCACGTCATAGTGAGATGCGAGCTATTAGCGTAATGCGGCATTGTCCGTCACGCAGTTTCACTGTTATTTGTATGCAGTTTGCGCCAGTATAGAGTGTTCGTAGTGCTTATCGTGTTTACTCCGTCTCTTTAAATATTTCGATATTACAGTTAAAGACATAACATTTGTTATAATTTTTATTTTACAACATTATTGGGATTTTATTTTTAAGTAATTTTGAATTATACTAAACTGTATAATTTTATCAATAATAAACAATATTTTTTCATGTTTACTTTTTAACATAATTTTGATAATTTACAGAAAGAGAGAGAGAGAGAGAGAGAGAAAATCATCTATTTAGGAATCATCGTTTAAGCAGACTGCGCTCTTCTGGATAACATCGACCATTTCAGGGAGGTCAGGCGTTTTATACCTTTTGTGCAACGTAATTTGTTACCCGTACCTAATATTTTATAAAGAAAGCGATAGAGACATCCGACAAATATCACGTAATTTACGACCGAGCCTGCCCTGAATTTTCCAGTAATCTCAAATCATTCTTCAAGAATCACTTGAAGTTTTATCCTTACAGATGACATTCTTATACTTCTTGATTCTTCGGAGGAGTATGGTGAAATTACAGATGTAATCTCAATTGAACAATCTCTAGAAGTATCTATAGAGAGTACACCGCCATGCGGGTTGATGTGGAGAGAGTCAGTAACAAAGGGACCGCTAATTAGTCTGAGTGCTCTTGGGAAGAATACGAAATTGTCTGAATGGAGAAAAGCAGGATACCCAGCCGTAATATTGAGATTACTTGGAAGTTTAATTTCTCAAGAGTTTCTCATACAGTTTTTTTTTTTTTTTCATTATAAATGACAAAGGGAAAAATTCTGGTAGTTTAAAAAAATGTATAGATCCCAATACAGAAATCAATTCGGAATCTTGAAAAACCGATTTTCGAAAAACGAGTTTTAAAAGTTTCCAGTGCATTGCATTGCAAACCGGTGATTATTACCGTGTGGCAAAATTATCGTTGCTGTTTCCATTAAAAGAAATGAGCCGGAGGAGAGGTAAACTATCGGCCTATAAACATCTGCTACCCATTATAATTGTCTATATCTCTTGAGAACTGGAGATTTTTTAAATTAACACCGAATATCACGTTTTTAATTTTAATATTTTATTTGTCGATTTTTCAGCGACTTTCCAACGTCACTTTGCACTAGTTTGAGATATTATATGCTACTGGCGCAGAAGCTTCGTGCTCCTCGTCTGCCTAAGTGAGTCAGCAAGGACATCAAAAAGGAATTTAAACGCAAAATCCTTACAGTTAGCAAAACACTAAACGTAAACTGAGACCAAAGAATTTTCATTGTTTACATGTCCGATTATAAATTAGAAAATTACCGAAAAAAAAAAGAGAGAAAGAAGCAAAAAAAAAAAAGAAAAAAGAAAAAAAAAAAAGAAAAAAGAAAAAAAAGAAAAGAAATCAGGATTCAAGGGAATATTTCAAACCGTTATTGAGAAAGTGAAGAAACTACTATGAATTATATTCCTTGCATGTAATGTAGTTTAACACTGTAATTTAATCCATAAAACTACTGCTTGAAATAAATTTTAGTTTTGTTAACGATCGTTAGTGACTATTATGCTAAATTAAACACATTTGTGGTGACATGTTACATCGTATTCGACAGTCCGTTTCGGATTTCCAGAGTTAATTCTATCAATGAAATGTCTTCATTTGCAGTTCCACTTCGGGTGAAGTTCGAAGAATCGTTTCCCAGTGGGATTAGCTAAAAACTTTGCTTTCGGAAGAAACGTCCATAAAGCATGGCGGTAACGTGATTCCCTCGTTACTCTCCAACAAACAGCATCAGACGAAGTTAACAATTAAAGACGCGAGAAAGACGAGGCCAGATGTCAATTGTTTCTCACCTTCATTAAGACTTCTGTCTAACAGGCATGTGACCCAGTTTTTCTTGACGTAAATGCAAAGATTTAACGACTGGTACAACCATCACCGTTATTCACCAAGTGTGTAGAAATGTCTCGAGGCGACACGTATTCTTCTTGAGGCTGCAATCGAAGCCTTCTACGGTTTCTTCACAAGGCATTAATTCTTACCTGTAGGTATTTCTTTCCCTCATTTAGTGGGATCTAAATGAGTTTATTAGAGGCGACGAACAGAGTCACGAAGGTGGTACGAATAGCTCTTATATGAGAAGTACAGACGTAATTGCTTTTCCCTTTTAGCCATTTTCTTTAAACTTTTTTTTTATGTGGTTCCTACACACGAAAGTTTTTTTGTTTTTTTTGTAAACCTATGCATTCCTTTGGTATTGTGGATTAAGGATATTTTGGATATTTTGAATTGTGTGTGAATTAAGGATATTTTCTATTTTTTATTATTATTTTTTATTTTTATGTTTTGTATTTTTATTCCGTACTATGTATTTCTTACATAGTACGGAAACTCCACTCTATAGAGACTAAACAATGGAACTTGATCAGGACACTCCGGTTCTATCCTAGAGACAACCACAGATACACATTCCCACAGCGGAATTCGAACCCGTAGCCTATTGGTTGGAGAACGGATACGTAACCACTCGGCCAAATTAGTCAGCAGAAGAGATCGCATTATGCTGAAGTTCGGAATCCAATGAAAGCAAATTTAAATTTTTATGTTTTCCATTTATAATTCATACATTCCAGGAAATGGTGGAAGTTCATATATCGCTACTACAATTTGTATTGCAAAGCTGTATAGTCAAGAAAATATTTTGAAATGCAAATTTACATATTAAAAAACTATGTGTGTGTGTGTGTGTGTGTGTGTGTAGAAAGTATTTTACCTTGGGTATAATAAATGTTAAAAATACCAAGCTATTTTAAACCTGGTTTTACTCCATTTCCCAAGTAAGCAAACAGACAAACAAGTCAAGTTTGTGCCTGCAAGTGTTGCAAGTCTAGCTGACCCTGCACGTAGTGCAAGTCTTAGGCAATTCGTGGTAAAGGTGGAATGAGCTCTGATCACTGATCTCAATATTTATTAACAGAGCTTATAAATATTTTACCAAAACAAGTTACCATAAAGCCATATTTACCATAACAAGTTAACTTGTTATGGTAACTTATTACCATAATGTGTTTTAACCTTATGGTAACAAGTTACCATACGGTAAAGTTATGGTAACACACAAGTTACCATAACTTGTTATGGTAACTTGTTTTGGTAAAATACTTATAAGCTCTGTATTACTAAAATCTTGTTATTTCTAGCCTGGCTCCCACTGATGAGACCTCAATAAAGGTCGAAACCGGTCTGGGTAGTGGCCCCTTGCCTTTAATACAAAGCATCATACATCTCCTCCAGGAGATGTGCTTTGCATTAAGGGTAAATATTAAGATTAGTGATCAGAGCTTATTCTACCTTTTACCATGAGTTGCCTTGGTCTTGCACTACGTGCAGGGTCAGCTAGACTTGCAACACTTGCAGACGCAAGTGTTGCAAGTCTAGCTGAACCTATATATATTAGGATTACCAAGTAATTTTATAAACTTAAATTTTATAAATTTTATAAAATTTTATATATATATATATATATATATATATATATATAGACGGAAATCAGCAGGCAAGCATAAATTGCATTCTCAAAAGCATCATGATTAAAATGATTGAAGATGATTCCTGTTGTTCAGATGAGTTAGGCGAATAAGAACTGTAAGAATAAGTTGATGTGAATGATGTGTGGTTTGCGGTGTAGTATTACTCCGCTATCCAGCCGCTTGACTAATCAGTCTAGGCCAGTTTAATTAGAAGACAACATTCAAGCTAAGCGATAAAGTAAGCAAGCATTATTGTGTGTGCTGATCCCCCCCCCCAAATCCAATGTTTATGTAGAACAGGGGTGGGGAACCATTTTTCTGCGAAAGGCAATTTGGATATTTATAACATCATTCGCGGGCCATACAAAATTATCAACTTAAAAATTAGCCTGCTATATTTGGTCAAACATTTAATTAACTCACCTCTAATGTGATGGCTGAAAATGCTTCTCTTTGGTGAGGGTGTGATGTTAGCTGGTATTGAGGATGTTGCAACTCGCAACTGCTTTTCCAGGTTTACATCAGTCAGTCTGGAGCATAGTAATTTGCGATGATAAGTTTTGAAAAGAACTGATCGCAGCAGTAAATTGTTCCGAACACAGATGCATATATCAATGCATGTCTCCTCAAAGTGGGAAATTCGTCATTGTTTATGTAACGTTTATAGAACTCAAGCAGTGGGAGGTTGTTGTTGTTGTTGTACCTAGCTTTCAGTTCATAATCACTTTGCAGCTGAATGATTTCGTGTTGTACGTTATCAGGCACATCAGTTAGTTCCACATGGAACGGTGTAGCAAAGATGTTCAATTTAATTTTTTTACTTTTCACGTGCTTGAATCTTTCATTAAATGCCTCAATTAGTTTCGTACATTCACCAGCATATTCAAGTGTCGTAGAAGGCTTTTGTCCTTTCAAAGTGGGGAAATGCACCGTGTTATTCCTTTCGAGTTGCACTTTCCACAGCCTTAATTTAGATTCAAATGATTTCACGTTTGAAAGCAGGGAGCTGAGAAGCTGGTTGGAGCCCCTGCAGCTCTGAGAGGTAGTTGGTAATGTCCACCATGAACGCTAGATCACACAGCCACTTGCTATCACTGAGTTCCCTGAAAGGTTTTCCTTTCATATCCATGAACTGCTTGACTTCATCCTGCAGTTCATAAAACCTCATGAGCATGTTCCTGCTACTCAGACACCGCACTTCACAGTGATAAACAAAATCACCGTACTCAGACTCAAGATCATTCAGTAACTCCTTAAACTGGCGGCTGTTAAATCCTCTGCTTTTGACAAAATTTATGCATGACACTGCTGTTGACATCACATTGTTGAACCGCAACGACTATGCACAGAGACTTTCTTGGTGTATGATGCAGTGGCATATAATTAAATCACTTGGATCAAGACTGAGACGATTCAGTTCTTTCTTGACAAATGTAATCAACCCTTTTTGGGAGACAACCATGGCTGGAGCTGCATCTGTAGTAAGGCCACTTAACTTTTCAAATGTTAGCTCAAGTTTTTTCATTGATAAAACAAGTCTCTCAAACAATAATCATTTGTCCATTTCTCTTGGAAAGTCCTCACCCCTTGCAGTGCCATGCATGGCTTCCAGTGACAGAAGTTCCTCTCGCGTGTCAAATTCTGCAATTGTCCCACGAACGAAAACTGCCAATTGGGAAGTATTTGTTATGTCCGTTGTCTCGTCACAAGCCAGAGAGAAAAATTGGAAATCTCCTGCAGAATCCTTCAATGTTTTTTCAGTATCTTGTGCTAAGTCAGTAATCCGATCTAAGATGGTTCTCCTAGACAAACGAACACTCTGAAACAATTTTACTTTGTCTGGTGCTAACAACTCCACAGCAGCCACCATGCACTCTTTCACAGACTCTCCCTCTACATGAGGCCTCAGCTTCTTTGCAATTAGCTCGCTCACTACATAACTCGTCTGAATAACGTTGTCTCTGTCAACGAGGCCTATATTCCAATCTCCGCTGAAGAGCATTGATTTTATCCAGACGCATTTGGCCTCCCAATTCATTGAGTTTAGCATGTTTTGAGATGTAATGACGATCCAGATTGGCTTTTTTCATTACTGTTAACGCATCGCCACAAACTAGGCACCAGGTTTGCCTTTGACTTCAACAAAAAAATAATCATTTGTCCATTTCTCTTGGAAAGATCGACACTCTGCATCAACTTTTCTTTTCTTTGTGGTCGCCATCTGTAGTAGGTCACAGTTTTAAGTTTTAATAACTATCCAGGAGGAGGTCACCACTTAAATTTTAATAGCTATCCAGTGTGTGTGTGTGTGTGTGTGTGTGTGTGTGTGTGTGTGTGTGTGTGTGTGTGTGTGTGTGTGTCGCCAGCTACACGATTATTTTGCTTTGATCGCTGTTCTAATCCTGCATCTCGGATTTGGAACATATCCAACGTTCGTATACCATCGACTCTCGAGGACTTCTCGTCATATGTGTCTGTCCCGTTATGTACTCGTATGTGTCCTGTCTATCCCGTAATGGACGTTCCTTGCCTGTCCCTCAAAATTTACGTCATTATTATGATTCGCTTAATATAAATTTATGTTGCTATGAAAAAAGCTCCTAGATTTATTGAATTTCGAGTGTGTAGCAAGTTTCGAGTTCCGCCTGCGGTTGCCTTGGCAGGGCCAGACCAAATATTTGATGGAATCCAGTGCAGTGCATTGCTGTACAAAATGTACGCAGATGTTCCCCACCCCTGATGTAGAAGAAAGCATTGAATTTACCAAAGCTTATAGTATATTACTGTATGTTATCCAGTCCAGAGATATCACAATCTTTTTTTTTCCTCTGAAGAGACAGTAACTGCTGCTGAATACATATAAATACATGCGTGAGGCATTCATTGCGCCTGTCGTTTAACAAGTACTGTATATCGAAATTATATCAAGACGAAGAATGCTACTTTCCAATAAGAGGGATCCTTTCATTATTACCAAAGTGATGGTAACGATGAGAGGATCCATCTTTTCTAGATGATGAACATTTCCAAACCGGTTGATAGGACAAAAAAGAAGTTGAGTACATCTCCCACATTTTTTCCTGCTTTAGCTCTAACAACCTGTACAACTCCTGAAGCCACGTACTGCGGAAAACCAACTCTACACTTAAAAAATTAATTAAGGAATTAAACGGAACATTCATGTGCATCTATCCCAGCTGACATCTTGTTCATTTTTCATTCGAATGTTTTCCACACCCAATAACTGCAATCTACCACTGACTTTTAGTTAACTGGAATCAAACTGTCCAAGCTGATCATCTGCGATAGTTCGCCATACGCCACAAACTACTACTTATGTACATACCAAATAAATACCTTTCTAAGATTTGTAATGGATTTTTTCTTTAGAGTTTCAAGCATCTTTTACAGGCTTTCGTTACGTAGGTCACAATTTCAACGTCTACAAAACAGCTTACATCATATTTTAATTCCCTGGATAGAGCTTTGCCTATGAATAAACAATGGCAGCGTTTTTCTCACTACAGTTGTTAAAAAAGACGATCTCTGAAAAAAATAATTACCATTAAAACTAACACTAAAACAAGTATTAGTATTGCCAAGAGAGAATTTAATTTCATGATTGTCATCATCATCATCATACGTATCAAGGATTTAGGCCTAGGCCTGTTCCGCCATTAGAAGTCATCGTTGAATCGTTTAAGAGGACGTCCTGGTTTTCTTTTTCCTAATGGCTTGTACTTCAAGGCTTGTTTTGGTAATCTTTCTGTTTTCATTCTTTGAACGTGTTCCATCCATTTATGTTTATATTTTTTAATTTTTTCAATTACTGGTTCTTGGTTTAATTCTTTCATAATATCTTCGTTTCTTTTGTGATCAAATAGGGTATACTTTGCAGTTTTTCTCATAAACTTCATTTCTGCTGTTGTTAATCTTTGTGTGTATTTTTGTTTTATTGTCCAGATTTCGCTTCCATACATTAAGACCGGTAGGGCTAATGTATTGTATACTTTTAGCCTGGTTTGTTTTTGAACTAGGTTTGGTTTAAATATAGAGTTAATTACTCCTGTTATTTTTAAATATTTTGCAATTTTTATGTTTATATCTTTTTCATTTTCATAAGTGATCATAAATCCTAGGTAGTTAAATGAATTCACCTGTTCTAAGATCTTGTTATCTAATACTATTTTAGTTCTTGCTGGATCTTGTCCTTTAAAGGCCATAGTTTTTGATTTTTCATACCATAATCTTTGGATATCTCATTTAGATTTAAAATAGCTTTCTGTAAGTTATCTTCAGAATTTGTAATTATTATTTGGTCGTCTGCAAAGAGGAGAGTGTTTAAGTTAACTGTAGGTGAAAGTTTAATTCCTTGATGTAAATTTTTACTCCATTTTATTATTATTTCATTTAAGTAGATATTAAAAAGAGTTGCTGAGAGGGGACATCCCTGTCGGACCCCTTGGTTTATCTCTCTTGTATATGACAGCTCATGATTTAATCTTATTTGTATTTGATTATTTTCATATATACTTGTGACAGCTTTTAGGATATTATTTGGTATTTGTCTTTCTTTTAATATGTTAAATAATATGTTTCTTTTAACTTTCTCAAATGCTTTTTCAAAGTCAATAAATGCAATATATGTTTCTAAATTATATTCTCTTCTTTTCTCTATTATTAATTTTAGGCAGAAGGCTGGGTCTATACATGATCTTCCTTTTCTAAATCCATTTTGTACCTCTAGAATAAAGTTTTCGGAATATTTCATTAGTTTGTTATTTAAGATTCTGCTGTATATTTTATAACATGAATTTAGTATACTGATACCTCTATAGTTTTTAGGGTCATCTCTATTACCTTTCTTAAAGATAGGAATCACAATTGCTTTTTTCCATTCTATTGGGGGGATACCAGTTGAGTAAATTTTATTTAAAAATAATAAGAGTCTTCCTTTGAATCTTGTTCCTGCGTATTTATATAGTTCTGAACCTAGCTTATCTTCTCCAGGTGATTTTCCGTTTCTTGTTTCTTTCAGGCTGATTTCTAATTCTTCTTCAGTTATTTCCTTTTCATTTTCGTTAATTGTTTGCCAGTTGTCTTTTTTAAAATATTTGTCTATCCACAGTTCTGCGTAGTAATTTAGAAATTCTTCTAATTTCAATTCGGTGTTTAATTTTATGTTTTCTTTGGTATCTGCATTTAGGTGTTTCAAAATCTTATATACATTGGGTCTTATTTTATATAAATCGTGTTCTAAATTAGAAACAAATTTATTCCATGATTCTCTATGTCTTTTTCTGACTTCTCTTTTAGCTATGGCTCTTATTCTTTTATATTCTATTTCATCTTCTAATCTTTTACTGCTTAACCATTTGTGATAGGCTTCTTCTTTTTTTTTTTTGATTATTTCTTTGATTGTATCATCCCAGATCTTCAGTTTTTTTCTTTTATTGAATTTTTTGGTCTTTCCTAAGCTTTCATTTGCTGCTGCATTTAGTATCGTTTTTATATTAAGCCATTCTATTTCTATTTCTTCATTTTGTTTTATTTTATCTAGATACCGGTTAATTCTTTGTTCATATAGTCATTGTACATTTGTGTCATTCAATAGTCTAGTTTTATAAACAAATGTTTCAATTTTTCTTTCTGTTCTTGTTACTTGTAGCCATTTAGGTGGTAATCTTAATTTTATTTTAACAAGTGGTCACTGCTTATTTCATATCCTCTGTGAACTCTAACATCTAGTGAAAATTTTGATGTCTTTTCATTTAATATGAAGTAATCTAATATTGATTTCCATCCTCTTGCTGCCCAAGTATATTTATGTATGTCTTTATGTTTATAGAAGGAATTCATTATTTTTAGGTTATTATAAACTACAAAGTCAATCAATTTTTTACCATTTCTGTTTAGAGTGTGTTCTCCATGTATTCCTATATTATTATTAATTTTCGTGTTTCCAATTCTTGCATTTAAGTCTCCTGCTAAAATTATGTAATCATTTTTATTTATTTTATTATATATGTTTTGTAGCTGATTATAAAAATCAATATTATCCTGTTCTCTTCCTTCTTCTGGGGCATATAAACCAATTATTTTAAATAGCCTTTATCTATTTTTATTCTAGCTTCTATTATTCTTTCATTCCATAATTTATAATGTTTTAACTGTTTTGAAAGGGAGTTATGAATCCAAATCATGACTACTGCTTGTGCTCTTTGGTCTCTGTCGACTCCATGATTGTATTACAAATAAATCTAAAGGAAGGAAGCGTGAGAGCGCTGTCGAGATCAGTTTTTTTTTTTAAATAATCTCTTTCTCTTTTTGCATTGGCACGTGGAGGGGGTGGGGGTGATATTGCTCTGGAAGTAAATCTTGGCCTGGTTGGTCGAGTGGTTAACCTAACCGCTCTCCAACCAGCAGGCAGAGGGATCGAATCCCACCTTAAACATTGATGTTTATAGTTGTCTTTAGGCGGGAGATGAATTTCATCTCCGAGTATGAGTCTTTCCCCCACCCCCAGTTTAATGGAGGCCTGAAGTGGCTGGAAAAAATTTATGTTTGGTTTACAGAGCAGGATTTTTAAACTGTGTAAAAAACCCAAAACGGATTTAAAATGCTTTAGCCTGCCCACGGTATTGATATACTATAGGTTTACAACCTTTCGTGGGTGGGAGGCACATGAAAAACATACTAAGCTAAGGCATATTGATACCTGATTATTACTTTATGTGTATTTTTGAATTATTCGCATATTTGACCATGTTTAATCAATTCATGTGAATATGGAAATATAAGTATTTATTACGCTATTGACTATAAATATTAAATTAATATTTAATTTCATTTGGTAAAAAGAAAATCCGCTAGACTACTCTTTTCAACGTTCGGCAAGACGTAATATTTCAACCCAATGAATTTCGAAATTTTAGTTTACAGCTCTGTTTGTTGCACTTAAAATTATGCGTTCCACAAATCTGTCAGGAGTTCATATAAGAGTTTTTATCTCTCTTTATTACACGCTTTCGTATTTTATTAAGCATATATGAATTTTTTTACTTCCTTTAGTAACAACCAAAGATCAGAGGAATAATTACGTCAGATGCGAGAGAGCTTAAATCTCCGTGAAATTTTGCTGTTCCTTTCATCTCGATGTCTTCACATCATTTCGTCTTGTGCATGCAGTTTAGCATAAAAAAATATTCAGACGCTGAGAATTCACGTAATTGATATTCCTAGCCTGAGGCATCCTTCCCTATCTTGCTTCCATGCGAAAGAGATTTTCCCTGGAAACTAGTTCGTACTATTTATTGAAAAAGCAATGCAGGTTTTACGACGAAGGCGTCTGAGAGAGAGAGAGAGAGAGAGAGAGAGGAAAAAAGCTATAATGACATTCCTTCAAATTAAAATATCCACCGGCCTCCCATTCTCTCCAAAGCCCAACAGGGAGAAATTCTGCGAGCACTCGGAGAATGCGAGATTCATTTGAGAATAAGGAAAACTTCGATGCATTGGCAGCCGAGACGCTTCGGATAAATGATGGCGCTATCCTATATGTAAAAACTGCATGTTTTGATGTCCGCCATCGATCTTTGGTGTACAGTTACTGCAATACTAAAGGAATACCTTCCAGTCGTTCCCTTGCATGCGTGCAGTGAGGTGTTTTTCAGGTTGCATTTATTGCTTGCACATAAGAGGCAATATTGAAAATTCAACAGACTCAAAGAAAATAGAAATTGAATTTGTAACTTGTAGAACGATATCTTTCGAGATACTAAAAAGGAAGCGTGAGCGTTAGGGAGCTACAAAATGAGACTCAAATATTTAGTAATAATCGCTTGTTACATTTCAGGATATCGTTTTGCTCGCCTGTCTTTCAAATAATGACTCGTGCGTAATTCTTTGTGTGAATTATGTATCGTATTCAATACCGCCTATTGAATACGATGTTGAATCTCTGTTTTTTGGTGGATTAAGTGATGGAGACGGAGAGCTGTAGAGTAGGTGCCCTCCCTCGATAAGTCTTTGGACTCCTTGGAAGTGTAACGTAATAATAATAATAATAATAATAATAATAATAATGCGCATATTCTATACTCGGAGCTCTGTGAAAAAACCGCTCGAGGCATTTTTGCTCCTGGAATCCTGACTTTCAATGAGAAATAAACTTTCCACTTCGTATGAGACCAGATAACTCGCTAGTCTTAATAGTGATGCCTTCAGAAGCCTTTATAGAACTCTACGTCCTAGACGAGATTCAAATCCGAGTCATTTCTACGAATGGCAAACATCGCGTAGTCCTCTCGACTGCTTTACAGAAGTGCAGATGATGTAATAGTATTGCAAGTCTAGAATAGTAGCGGCATTAATTATTATAATTACGACAAAAAAAGAAGATTTTGAGCATAATATCGGCCATAAATCTTGCTCTGACTATTAGTTTTGTAGGACTATATTAGCGATTGTTTTAATTTTATTTCTATGTTTATTTATTTATTTATCTTTAATCACCAGCATCCGAAGCTACCAAAATAGAAATAAATTAATCTGAAAAATTGTGAGGCAGAACTGTCAAATAAAATACAATGCAAACAAGGGCGGAAACAATAATTAGAAAACTGTCTAGTAAAGTGACAAAAGCGAAAATACTGTCTTTAGTTTTTGTGCTGTTTCACAAATACCTAATAAATACGTAACACCTGTTTCGCTCAGTCCATATCTATGTTCATGAATTACTTTTCATAAATGAACAAGCATCAGATATTAAATACAGTAAACTTTACATTATCGGTATTAGCTCGACAGGGAAAATATACTATGTACATACTTTTTTCTCCCTGACTGCAGAGATGATACTACGATGTCATTATGCTTAATTCTACAAAGGTAGAGAGCGAGAGGGAAGGGTTATTGTTGAGTTTTATATGTCGTATGCTGCAATGTTGAAAGCTGCCACCATTTCGGTATTGTTAAACGTTATCTACGAGAAAATGGCATGAATAATTTAGCTTGGCGAACAGCAGTTCGGTCATGTAATTTATTGGATGGTAATTGAAAAAGTTTTATCTTTGGAGTACTGCAAGAAAAGTATAATATTTTCCATTACAAAGGGAAAAATTTAATAGCTTTCTAAAGCCGAATGTTGACTTAGAAAGTTTTTAACAAAAGACGAAAATAGAAAATAAAGAATAAAAATAAACGGAGAAGCACAGTAAATACAGCATGCATCGGTGGTCATAAGTGTGAAATGGCTCGATAAATTTGTGTGATATGAAAACACATTTTACTCGCTTTTGCTCTCTTTTCTTTCTTTTTTTTTTGTGACATAGCCTTCTGAGGTTTAGTCTGAGGTCATTAAAAACAAAATAAAAACGATGTTTATTTAGGCATCAAACAGACCAGTAAAATAAGAAATGCACTCGAGTTGCTTGTAAAAATAAACTCAATATTTCCGCGTAGTGGACGAAGAGAGGTTCGAATTATTCAGAAATCTGCTTTTAAAATACATTTTGGACGAATCTGATATTGAATGTGATATTTTAGGCTTTTGCAGGTATAACGCGTGGAACTTTCTAAAATTAACTCAAGAGTGTGGGAGTTGCGAACTGCATCAGTACAAGTGACGTCTTCGGAGATCTAATAGATTTTCCTTATCCTACTTTTTTAGCCTTGTATTCATAAAACGTTTTTATTATCTGTGTGCAGAGCGAAAAGGACGTGCTGCATAACAAACCTGGTGGCGATTTTCCTCGTCTATCGTATCTATTTTTATTTTATTTTTTTTTCGTTGTTTACTCTTCGTGACTAGTGTGCGCACTCTATCAAAAGAACAGAATTCTGGATATGTTTCTATATTACACGAGAAATATGTTTGTACGTGAGAATATTTTCAGGATATCATTTGATAGATAAAGCAGCTGATAAACATATTTCCATAAAGTGATTTGCTGAAAGAAAGACCTGCTGCATTGGCAGCTATCAGTGCATTCGGAAGTTTATAAATTATGCGAAAGAAAGCTGTTATTTCGAAAAATAATGTTTTAGAAAGATTTCTTATCGCACGATGTTTATTTTATCGGATTTCTTACGAAAATATTTCGGCATACCTGCTATATCTAGTGTTTACCTCCTTCCCGGCATTCAGGAATGGAAACTTGCTACCATTCAACGCAAGAAGAATATTCACATGGCATCGTATGAAACAATCCTCTGAGAATATTAAGAAACATCGCTTTGCAGATGAAGTTTCCTAGTTTGGAAAACGATTAATCCATTAATCTGTGATTATTCAGAAACGATATAACAAAGATATATATATTTTTTAAATCAGCCAATATTTTTTCTTTAACTCTAATATTTAGTACTTTCCTTATGGATCATATCATCATTTCTGAAAACTATCTTTTAAGGTCTTGAGAATTTTTTGTTTGGTTACCACAGAGTCTTCGTTGAGCAAGCGTTCGTCTTTTTCTACACAGACTGAGAAGTTGTTTTGCAGTGTGGTGGTTACGACATTACACGACTCCTTGTCTATTGTTATATAAAAATGCTGATGAAAGGGATAATAAATAAAGATTCATTCTATCTATAGTTATGCCGTCCCACTTTTAACAAGAGAAATTTTCAAGGATTTTTTTTTCAAGCAGATCTTTGTTAGCTACTATTAGATTATGAAGTTGTTGTTTTTTATCTTCTGCGAATTCGTGTTTTTACTTCGACAAAATAAGCAATCCGGTCCATAGACATGTGCATTCAACACATAAGTTATATTCGTATGGCCAACCACTTTATCCATCTAAAATTCGGTTTTCAAACCCAGTTAAACTAGATGTACTGCTAAGGGATTACGCTCTTTAAATGCTTATTTCAGGAATATTTGCTTGCAGGCGTCGCATAAAAAAAATTCCTATGTGAGTTTTACAGCACAGTCTTACAGTATTTATTCTGCAGCACTCAGCTGTAGACTATTGCAACAGAAGTGGATCTTGGAATATGTCTCGTGTTTTAATTTAAAACCTACAGAACTGAGCTTTGAAAGAAACTAGGTGATTCATTGGCGAAATTAACTTCTTCAGCATTTTGTGCAGGTTGCAAGTGGGAAAAATATATTCCGATATGAACTACTGTGAGAGAAATGAAAACGAAGTGCACAGCATCTCCTTGCAAAGTCAGGAGCAATCTTCTTAGCACGCCCAGTTTGAGTGAAAAACATTTGTATTCGTTCCATGTGTCGGCCTCAAGCCCTATGTTCTACCGCCAATGAAACTTTGTCAGTAACTATGAATCCATTTGGTTCGGGAAGAAAATAAATTGCTTTTAACTGTGGCACGAATGGCATTAGTTTTAAAAGGCGGGCTCAGCACAAACGCTCATTGCGTTGGCATGCAAATCTTTCCTTTTTTGGTAGGCGTTAAACTGTCGCCATGGATACGTAAATGTGAGACAATATTCTGGTTATAAACACCACGAGCACTGGGGGTTCCAAGAATTTATTTTAAAATAGTGGAAGGGAAAAAAAAGCTGATGAATTGCACCTTTTATTTGTCTTACAGCGTATCTGTCATTTCAGATAATTCTAAGGCTTTCCTTGTGTTATCTATGTGATGCAAAGTGCAGGCCTCTGCTTGAAGCTCGCAAAAATATTATCCGCTTATTCTCACTAAACAGAGAAACTGAAATAGAAAATGTCGAAAATGTATTAAGAACGTAATGATATGAAATCCCGGTGTATTTTGTTTTGAATATTAAAGCGATCAAAACAGCCAAATCTTTCACTCGCTCCAAATTGCACTTCACGTAAAAGATAAAACACCTAGTTAAAACATTAAAAAAAATACTACAATGAATTTAGGAACTAAGTGCCAGTTCAAGGCTAGATAATGTCAGAATTTTGCAGATTTTTGAGCAAAAAATATTATTGCCAAGTCGCATAATTCGAAAACAGGTGAACAAAAATATAGGTTTCCGAAATCTTTGCTCATTTTTATCACATAATTTAATATAACTAATTTTTTGATAGTTTTTAATTTTGAGTTGTTTTTTCTTCCTGGCGAGAGATCAGTTTTTCTTTGATACTTGACTTTTCATATAAGGTTCGATATATTCTTTATTTATTCTATGCTTTATGGGCATGATTTCTTCATAAAATTGCCACCTACCTTAATAACACATAATGCTATTGTTCTCCTTCCCCATCGCCTTCGAGTCTGCTGTTCGAGATGAATTGATTTGATGCTCAACTGTATTCAAAAAATGTAGGTCAAATCATTTATCGGTGTGAGTCAGTATTTTTAAAAGTATTTGTTCTATTCAAATCCTATTCCAAATTTTATGCCTTTCCAAGCCACAGAAAAATCTACTACTAATATAGACCATATTCTGAAAACTTATTTCATGTCGCTCCTAATTTAAAACAATATTGAAAAATAGTAAGACTTATTTGGTGATGGGTCCGCGCGGTTAGCCTATGCGCTTCGCAGCCATATGTCTGGGGAAGGAATGTTCTAGGTTTGATTCCTGTCGATGACGTGAGGAGCTTATGGATCTTTCTCAGCCATAGCCAAGTTAGCCAGTCTTGGGCGTGGACAGCAGGGTTCTTCCCCCCCCCCCCAGTTTATTTGAGGTTTTTCATCCCGCAAGCAGGCAAACCGGTCCCGGGTCCCGTGAACACACATACGGATTCAGTCATATCTCCCTTAGGGGATGCAGTAGAGGAGTGGCGAACCGGCTGCATTAATACGCTAGTAACCCCCTCAGGAGGGGACTCAACCCGTCCTAGACGGATGAGAAGCATAGGATAGGATATTTGGTGATGGAGCTCCTCCTACTTGCCTACCAAAGGCTAATTTATATTTGACTAATATAAAAATTTTAATTTATATTAAAAGAGTAATTAAAAGGACATACTTATAAAAATACGCAACCATATATGTCCTTTTATTATTTAATATAAATAAAAAATTATATTAGTCAAATCTAAATTCTTCAGATACCCGCACTATGGGATTCCCCTATAATCGTTATGCTTTTTTTTTGGAGCTGAACAATACCAAAAAAAAACAAAAAAAAACCAGCAATATAAATTGTAAAAAAATATTTCAGTTCACTTCACTAATTTAATACTCTCAATATTTTATTTATTTTAGTAGTCTAGTTTAGTCAACAATCTTAGTCTATAAACTGCCATATTTCAAATAAGTTTGGAGACATGACGATCGAAAATAATGCTAATTATCAAAAAAGCACCTTTCATTGTATTTATGAGAAGTAGAATCTTGCTTCTGTAAACAAAATATCGTAGTTATATTTCAGCATTTTTACTGGACGAGAACCATCGCTCGCAGAGCAACTTTATTATATTCCATATGTCTACATATAGACGTAGGCGAGTACGTGCGAAAATTCAAATCCCTTCCTGTTAGCTTTAATATTACACATGAATGCTGTATCATACCGTACGTTGGTTTGATCATTTATTTTGTGATCTAGCGATGAAATGCTGTTTCATGTTCCGGTTTGCATCAACTCCAAACAGTATTCAACTACATAACTCATTTAAATGAGTCTATTCGGATCTCCAAACTCCTCTCTGTATGACGTCATAGTTATATTAACAATCTGTCATATTCTGGAACGAACTGGTAGTTCTAATTACGAACCGATGAGTTACAAGCATCAATTGCGAGGTTGAATCTGTAGGAATTTCGGGATGGTTCGTATCCTCCATCCGTCATTGTAGTCCTTATTCTGTTTGGTAGTCATTTCCTGAAAATGCTGTGAAATAACATTACTCCAATCACATCAACGCATTGATTTTCGCGAATACGTATCTTTCAATCTACTGCGCATCTGTCGGAAACTATTTGGTGTTATGATATCCAATTAAAATCTCTTCATCCCTGTGAATAAAGTTTCTATTTATGCTCTAAGGCCTCTGCTCTAATTGTATATAATAAGTTGACTAAGAATGAAGTAATTTTGATGTTTCCTCACAGTTATCCAACAAACGAGAATAATTCATACTGAATAAGCATTTGAAATACACAGAAACGTTGTCAGACAGCATATTCATCCATTATTTATGCTCTAAAACTGGAATTTCTGCAAATTAAACCTTTGTAGATAATAAGTCTGTAGATGCTTTTAATTACCTGCTCACTATGGCATCATTAAAAGGGTAAAGGGGTTCCATTGAATAAAATAATTCAGATGAAACCACGTATATTAATGATTTCCCTTATCACGTAATCGATCATTAAAAAATCTTCATTTAATAAATAGCTTCATATAATTTAAATGAAGGGGGATATCAAATCCCACATTATTTCAAAGCCGAATAAGAAACTCAGAGATCGGAATCAAAGCGTTTCATGCCGAATAAACTATAAAAATTCCGGCGGATTGTAGCGTAAGCTAAAGTACATTGTCCAACACTAGGGCAACTCGTTGCAAAGGTGGGTAAAGTTCTGATCACTATTCTTAGTATTACCCATAATGTAAAAGACATTACTTGACTGACGTCATAGTTATATTAACAATGTGAAGAAATTAACAATGTATATCAACGAAGTGAAGCCTATTGGCTCTTTTATTTAAGAAAGTTATGGGTGCACCTTTTTTGACAACTCGTATAGCAAAGTATATAAGTTCTTTTCGCTGTAACCTTGGTATTACCTGGTCTATCTACTCACTGATGAGACCTCAATAAGGGTCGAAACCGGTCTGGGTAGTGACCTTCCACCATAATGTATAACATCATACATCTCCTGGAGATGTGTTTTACATTATGGGTAATACTAAGAATAGTGATCAGAACTTTACCCACCTTTGCAACGAGTTGCCCTAGTTTTGGACTATGTGCTTTAGCTTACGCTACAATCATCCGGAATTTTTATAGTTTACTATATTCGGCATGAAACTGTTTGATTCCGATCTTTAAGTTTCTTATTCGGCTTTGAAATAATGTGGGATTTAATATCCCCGTCATTTAAATAATGTTACATCGCCGAAGTGAAGCTTATTGGCTCTTTTATTTAAGTAGCTTCATATAATTTTAAAAAATGTTTCTCTAATTAGCGCCTCCAGGAGCTAATATCAATTATCTAGATGTCTTGAGAATGCTTATCATCAAACATTGACATGGCGAATATCCAAGAAATGACAGAATAAACTATCTTACGGCTATACCTTGATACATCTGATATCAAAGAAACAATGCCGTGTAACAGAGTGTTGGCGGCAACAAAAAAATTCTAAAGCCAGTGTTAAAAGGCTGAATAACAATATTGGACTACCAGTGCATAAACATTATCGAAAATGGAACAAAACCTTTATATAAAGGTGACAATACAGCCTTCTAGATCTTTTTTCTAGCAAAGAGTACGATGGTGGTCTGAAAAGTTTTCGGCCTCGACCACAGATGACAATACTTTCGACACGATTTTTTTTTTCTAAATTCGTACATCTGTCATAAGTATCCATGTGAAATTGCAAGTCATTCTATGAAGTAGTTTGTTTTATACAGCTGTCTGAAGGAAAAATGTTGTCTGTATCCTTTGAAATGGATAAAATTCAGTATCGTGCGGTTATAAAATTCTTTGTAAAAGAAGGTTTAATGCCAAAATAAATTCATTCGAAGTATGGGCACTCTTCGCCTTCGTTTTCGACAATTAAGAAATGGGCTGCTGAGTTTAAACGTGGTCGTACCAGCCTTGAAGATGAGCCACGTGAAGGATGTCCAAAAAGTGTAACAACACCAGAAATCATTGATCAATTGCACGATAAGATATTGGATGACCGACGGGTCAAAGTACGTGAAATTGCTGAGACTATAGGCATTTCAAAAGAACGTGTAGGAACGCACTCGCATGAAAATCTGTGTTTGTAGCGTTTTAACAAGAATAAAACTGATTTTGTGCATCGATTTATTACTATGGATGAGACTTGGATTCACCATTACACACCAGAATCCAAACAGCAGTCAAAAGAGTGGACAGAAGCCGGTTGTTCAGCGCCAAATAAGACAAAGTCGGTTCCATCAGCAGGAAAGGTCATGGCATCGGTGTTTTGGGATGCTAAAGGCATTTTGTTTATTAATTATCTTGAAAAGGGTAAAACAATAACGGGCGAATATTATTCCGATCTTTTAACCAGACTAGACGAAAAAATTCGTCAGAAAAGACCCGCTTTGCAGAAGAAAAAAAATCACCTTTCATCAGGACAATGCACCTGCTCACAAAGATTTTGGCAATGGGAAAATTAAGGGATCAGCACTATGAATTGTTGGAACATCCACCCTAGTCTCCAGATTTGGCTCCCTCTGACTTCTATCTCTTCCCAAAACTAAAACTCTTTCTCGCTTGGTCAGCGTTTTTCTTCTAATCAAGAGGTGATTGCAGCTGTAGAGGAGTATTTTGCAGATCTTACTGAGAACCACTACAGGGACGGGATAATGGCGCTGGAGCATCGCTGGAATAAATATATTAGTCTTAAGGGAGATTATGTTGAAAAATAAAAATAATTCGGAAATTATAAATTCGTTTTTTCATTGTTAGGCCGAGGACTTTTCAAACCACCCTCATATGTTCTAGTTATCAACATCAAATGTCCTTGAAAAAATGGCATTGATTTTCAAATGACATTTCATAAAACATCCTCATCCCCCCCCCCAAAAAAAACTGAATCACTGCTGAATAATCAATTTATCCTTGTTATGAGAGAAAAGCGAACTAAGTTGTCTTCTTTTATTCCTGCAGTATGTGTACGGGACATTATGTATCTCTCAGGAAAGAATATATATATATGAAAAGATCCTATATCATCCATAATCTTCTTATCATTCATCGTCTAAAACTGAGTTAGGGCTATTTCAACAAAGAGCTCTTAAATGATAACAATGACAATGATTTTTTCTTGTATGAAGGAACGTTTCAACGTCAGAAAAATATCAGAGTTCTGTTACACTTAGTGTAACAGAAGTACCAGCAACGAGATTTTCTGATAAAAAGTCATATCCATGTCAGTAAAGCCAAGAAACATTTGAATCATTTCCGAAAGGAATTTTTAATACTAGTTAACCTAACCCAGCTTTTGACTCGTTGTTGAACACATCAGTATAACTTTTTTTTTTTGTATTGACTCCCGCCGACGACACGACAGTTTTTTTTTGTTTTTTTTTAAACCTATAGTACTTTCGTACCGTGAATGGTGCTAAGAATTGTTTATTTTTTTTTTATTAAGTTTTATATCTATGTATATATATATATTTATTTCATTTTATTTATTTTATTTCATTTTATTTTTTTGCGGTTTTATTTATTTTTTACATAGTCTGAAAAGTCTGGTCCAGAAACCAAACATGAAACTTTTTCAAGCCACTTCAGGCCTCCAATAAACGTGCCGGTGGTCTCACATTGGAGGATAAAATTCATCTCCCACCTAAAGACATTCCCAAAGATCCATGTCGAGATTTCAGCCGGTAGCTGTTGGTTGGAGAGCAGCTATGCTAACCACTTGGCCAACTTGACTGGCAAAAATGCAAAATTACTCTTCCTAGGACAGTCACTTTTAGATGTATGTTCATTACAGCATAAGATTGCTCCTGGTCAAAACCTGAAAAAACGTTGAAATGGCAAGAGGTCCTTTAACACTGGACGTCACATACGTGGTAGATCTTTCGATATCCATGTAATCCGAAAAGAAATTCATGTGTTAACTCCTAAACTTAGATAGTTTTAAAATCTTAAAAACCTCAGTTTAAAGCTTTCGACTCGAACACTAACGTAATGTTGCATCAGAAAAGGTTGTTTATGGTTTTGAAATAAGTCCATGTTATAGTTAAAGTTTTCTCTCTGAGAAAACCTTACAATATATAAGAAAATGTAAAAGGCTGCATTCATTTTATAGCTTAAAAAATCGCATAACATAACTAATAAGACAAGTTTCTAAGCGTTATAATTTATATTTTCGGTTATGAGATTGATTTTCAAATTAATTATTCCAAAAATATCCTTAAGCATATGTTTATAAATAAAAATATAACAAAATAATTCTTCTAACTCGTTTTCCTTCCCAAATGCAATAAGTAGTCCTTTCAGCATTTTTTGTAAATAACCACATTTAAGTTTACTTCACTTCTGTACTAAATGAAACTAAATATTTCTTTTTTTATATAAATTTATTTTTCAGAATAATAATAATTAAAGTTAACATCAGGCTGAGCAGGCATCTGTCTGCTGGATCTTATTGA
This sequence comes from Typopeltis vanoorti, assembly GCF_054136105.1. NCBI lineage: Eukaryota > Metazoa > Arthropoda > Arachnida > Uropygi > Thelyphonidae > Typopeltis > Typopeltis vanoorti. The sequence goes on from NC_143555.1 coordinate 71,764,280, forward strand.
AGTAAAATACATTAAAAAAAAAAAAAAACTTACGTATGTTTATTCAAAGCGAACTTTTCGGCCTAGTATCCAGGCTATGTTATGTGTTAGACTACATAAGTTAAAATGAACAAAGTGGAATAGATTGTAATAACAATAGGGCACATGACATCAAAGATATGATACTGCAGACAGTGAGCTGAGGTGTACAATCCGATTACGGTTCAAATGGATGTTTATACTATATATATATATATATATATATATATATATATATATATATATACATATATATATAAAAACTGTCGCCATCTCAAGATCCTAAATTGTGTGAAATAGTGTGAGTTCTGCAGTCCATTTTTCTAAGTTTCTGGAATTAAAAACCAGAGTTTCTGGGAGAACAAAACCAAACTTGTGCCAAACTTTGACAAACTCGAGAACTGCTTTTAAAGGAAAGGTTTCAAATATTGCTGCTATTTTTCACATAACAAACAGAACCTCTACAGATATCTTTGGAAGTAGAAAAAGAATATCTGAAGTACTGAAATTCTTTCAAGTTGATTACCACATTTACGCTGTGATCGCGACTTTCAGCAAGAGGCATATCTGAGACCTTCTTTTTTCTTGATTAGATTTACCAATGCTTTGTTTCTACGGAAGTTCTTTTCTATCAGCAGTAATTTCATTGCCGATTTTGTTTCTCTAAATCTAAAGAGGAAGTGTCGAAGGTAATGTATATAAACACTAATCGACTCTTTCGAGGATTACTCCAGTGTCCTTTTATTTCGTAACCTTAATTCTTATTAAGGTAACATGCTTCGTCTTGTGCCTATTTAAATATATTTTGTCTGTTAGCTGCATGTGTTCTTCTGGCAGTCTTGCATGTTATTCGAGATGAAATTTTTTTTATCTCCATTATGAGACCGACTAATTTGCCTTTAGTTGAAAAGCTCTGATAAAGTCATCGAGTTCTAGACGGGATTCGAAGGTCTCTCCAACCAAAGGGCATCGCTGATACCGACTAGGCTATGGCAGATCTGTTATTTTATAAGGTTTTATAAGGTTTTATACAATGAATCTGTTATTTTATAAGGTTAGAGATCATCAGGCATCTGTGCCTAGATCTCTGAGGCTCAAGTATTATGTCTGTTAATTGCATTTGTTTTCCTGTTTTCAGAGATGAAAAACCCGTAACGGGAAAAAAATCCTACCACCTCTTTGTGAGACTAGCTAATTCACCTTCTGATATAATGGCTATTTTTTAAAAGGAATTCTTAAACTTAGATGTTTCCTTTTTGATACTTTTTTTGAATGCCTATGCCTTTTAATCTTCATATCAGTGGCCTTTGAAAAAAAAAATTATTTTATAATAAAAACTGAAAGAGCAACAAACGTGATGAGAAAATGGCTGACAATTGTTATAATTCCATTTCAACAGCTCATATCAACTGTAGTGACATCTGAAATATGGAAACTTCTATAAAACGAAAAGAATGTTCTGACAAAAAAAAAAAAAAATCAAGTTGCCCTTTTTTTAAGGTTATCTGGTTCAAGGATACCGCTTTTGCAAAATCATTTGAAAATCGGGTTAAAGAAGATATTCAGCTTAATAGGATTAATGCTTACAGTTCTGATGGTTCTCACACACAGTAAGACGCTTTTTATACAGATTAAATATCTTTTTCATTAAAAGGAATACCTTGATTTTTTCACTACTAGCTAACAACTGTAAGGTAATGTAGCAAAACAAATTTCTTTAATCTTCTCCAGTCCAGCAATTTCACTAATTTGTATAGTCCATCATAAATTAAGAGTGTGACGCTACATCTGTTTTCATCATCATGAAATGCATTGTAAACGACCTGGTAAAACTCTGCAACGTGGAAAATAAGATTCTGCGTCTTTTGTTTAATCTACGTATACTAAAAGAAGAACTGGAGTTTGATGCTGATCAGAAACAAGATCTAGTATGCCATTCATTGCTACGATCAGCTAATTGCACTCTGAATGATATTCGTTTTGAATAACTAATCAATGTCAGTTTTTGCAATAAAAAACCATAGAATATTTGCCGGTCTAGTTGAAAGCGTGGAGAGCACTTCCGCTCCCATTACGGACGTCAATGTCTATGAATGGTTTTAGAAGGCAGATGCATTTCATGAGATGCGTAATACTACCACCCTCTTTATTGGAAGTCTGAAGCAGCTTGAAAATTGTTACATGTTTGATCTTTAGGCCAGTATATTAGGATTATCTAACCGTTAGCCTATGCATATTGTTAATGTAATGGGTTTAAAATTTTGCTTGAGCTGGATTCGCGTTAAGAAGTACAAAACAAACAAGCTTTACCAATTTCATTTTATGGATGATATACAGATGGGAATAAAAATGGAGGGACACAGAATCTTCCAGAATTATAGAAGGAGAAAATGGACGGGGGGGGGTAAGGGTTCATATTAGGATTTAATATGAATCCTAAACCAGTTTACCTTAACATTTCACCTACATACCTAAGCCTGCAGTAACACCTTATTAAATATCTTGTCCTATATGTTTCAATCTCATACCAGATAGTCTTAAGTCCATCATGATTATTACCCTCCAGTTTTCTACTTTGGGAGGACATACATACATAATTCCTGTTATCATTAGCTGCACTATCCCTCCTTTTCTGTACTTTTGAAAATAACAGTATATCCTTTAATTTCTGTTTTTGTTAGTATATTATCTTCAGTCAATCATGTTTCACACATTAAAAACATATATGTACTGCCACACGAAGTCAGCATACTAACCTGGTGACTATTGTACTTTTTCCAAATCTATTATCTTATCTGGTTTTCATACTGTGGTACAAAATTACTTTAAACAGATAAAAAGAGCAAAAAGGACCTCCGTAGCTCAGTTGGTATAAACGACCCCTTTGGTTAGAAAGACCCGGGTTCGAATCCCGTATGATTTGAGGAACCTTCATCATGTCTTTTCAATCAGATGATAAGCTAGCCGGTGTCATACGGAGGGAGAGGTTTTATCCTTCCCCAAAACTAGGATTTTTCGTCCTTTAAAAACAAGAAAAACTGTTCCCGTGAACAGTTTTCCTGTTTTTTAAAGGACACACAGATATAAAAATACTCGCTCTTCGGGGATGAAGCAGAAGAATGGCAAGTCGGCTGCATTAATTGCCTATAATCCCACCCTAATCAGCGGTATCAATCCGTCTTACACGGACGAAAATTGTATGGATGGTCTATTTTCTGAATAACCTGTCAAAGTCAGCGTCAATAGGACTTTTATTATTTATTTATTTATTGTTATTTTTTTATTAACGAGCCTTTTTTAAAACAAGCGACTGAAACATATCTTTGTGTTATACTGACAGAGATCTGAAATTCAAAAATTATTACGCTAACGGCATTATAAAATTAAATCATGAAAATCTTTAAGATTGTCAAATGACTGGATCCAGATTTAAATCCAGAATTTTAATTCAGGTCTTAGTCACATCTTCAAAACTAGAGTTCTCAAGTTTTGGAAAGGGGTATATATCATCACAATTTATTAGTTATTAGATGTCAATTATAACTTTGTATTTTTTTCGTTTTCCTCGTTTAATGAAAGACGCTCCGTGTTAAGTAATTCTGCCATTGATTCTGCAGGTTAAGAATGCACAGTTGTGTTTGACACAAAGCATTACAAATCTTTTTTCAGAGAGCAAAGTTGAAAGAAAATCTATAAAGCTATATCAGGAATGATATGAAGGTTAATTTTCTCTCGCACTAAAACAGAAATTATTGTCATTTCAAAATAAAGATTTTATTTACAGTCACGTAGAGAAAAAGCAAAATTATAGATCTTAACCGGTAGATGGCACTATTAGTCATTTGCTGTGAAGTGCTCCTTGTAGTCGATAATTGCAACCTAGCGAAATGAACATTTAAGCATTTAAGAGAAATGAAAAACTCCTTCAAAAAAAAAAAAACTATTATTGTTAAGAGTATGCAAAAAAAAAGGTAATTTACACTGCACAGAAGGAGCTATTTACATTCTACTTATTTCGTTAGCAGAGCTTCATAGCAAGTTTAGATAGATTGCATAAGCAACAGAGAGAGAGAGAGAGAGAGAGAGAGAGTAAAAAAAGCAACTTAGCATAAGAACAAAGTGTTTTTTTTATATATATAAATCCCTGCAGCATTTCTTTTTTGATGACTAGGTAGTCCATTACCGATGTTCTTAGTTTACAGGCTGGAGACGACAGCTTAAATGCATACGATCATTGAGAATGCAACAAGCCGTAAACATTAACTGATTGATTTTTCTGTTAATGGCACTTGATGACGATTAGCTCCTGTTTGTTTGGAAACACTCAGAGAAAGAGATTGGAATACCTATCTAAAAAATATCCTAATGAACGAAAAAATCTCAAAACCCTAATAAAATCTCAGAAACGTAGCAAGAATGGAAAAATTAATCTCTAAAAACAGAACTGTATAATTCATTAAGACACATATACAGCCTGATAAGTCGAAAAATACTATTGAAACATTAAATAGCTTGTACTATTTATTTACTGGCTATGTAATAGCGATTTGTTTTATTTAATTTATTAGTAATTTAACGGTAGTTTGTTAAATATGCTACTATTAAATCAAATAAATCACTATTACTGTCCGACCAGAGATGCTAGAACCATGGCTGGCAGATTGCCAAGAAGAGTCAATTCATGGTGAAGGAAAGAATGGAATAAGGCGATGTACGAATTCGTCACCAACACGCGAAATCACGTACTTTATACGTAAAATTTTCCAACTGTTGTACAAGCAAAATAGTTACCACTTTAAAAACTAGAATTTTCATAAAAGAAAAGCTAATTGTCCGACGAGTAATAATAAACACTCATCCCACGAAACGCATTAGTTACCCTATTATCGGAATGGATTCGAGTTCTTCTGCCATGCGCAAAAGTGTTGAGGGGGTCTCGCATCTGTAGTCGGACAGTAAATACTTGGTAAGAAATGTAAATAATTTTGTGGATAGATCGAAAATTTTAAATGCGCCGTTTACCAAGGATTTATTTACTCTTTAATTTGTTTTTCCTAACGAAACTGTGTTCCATTTCGCAAGTTCAGCATCTTAATCTATAGTAGGTATATATTAGTTTTGCTTATATTATTATGCTGTGAAAATATTGGATAATTATGTAATATCTACAAATTAACAATGTAAAATACTATTTTACACTGTTACTTTGCAGAAAGAGATTTTGCTTTTAGAATGAGTCATAGCAGATCACTCACTACTTTGTTAGAATATCGTGTTTAGCCGATGCGTGCAATACAATAATACCCTGCATTACGATAATACAGGGTATGCTTGACGAAGATCCGCTCATACGACGCTTTTCAAGTATGACCAACGTTATTATGCGCGGCTTTTTCGTTCATAGGATGGTTTTAGCGACATGATGCTTCCATGAATCAAACCGATGCTCAGATTTTGTAAACTGCTTATTTATGATGTCAATGCTCGCTGCATCTCTCTCTCTCTCTGTGTTTTTGATGTTTCGCTGTGAATTATAAATAATAATTGTAAATAATAGTTATATAATTGTTTATATAACTATTATTTTGTTAAATTATTAACAACAACGGAGATAAAATTCAAAGGAAGGGTGATGTTCCTTTCGGTGAAAAGAAAAAGACACGTAAACCTATTACATTACATACTAAGATTAAAATGATTAAATTTTGTGACGATGGCCTATCGAACACTGCGATGGGCCGCAGGCTAAACTTACCTCTCACTACTGTTGTTAAAAACAAAGGTAAAGTGAAAAGTGTTATACTAATTAATACTGCAGTTATTGGTAAACGTGACAATCTTATTGCCGAAACGGGGAAACTTTTAATGGTGTAGATTGATGACCAGACTGATTGGTGTGTTCTCTTAAGTCAAGCTATTCAGAATAATTTTTTTGTCGGCGAAAATTATTCTAAATGTTTTACGTAAGTAACGCAAATTAATGCTTTATTTACGTCATTCACGCACGTATATGACTTCTTAAGAGTATTATCCATTCCATTCAAGTACAAATGTGTGTGGGGGGGAGAGCAGTAATTCACTACACGACGGTGGTCTGGAACCTTACGTGTCGTATGAGCGGGGTATGCCTGCAACTGGAAAATTTTCACCAAAAGTAATGAGATCGTTAAAATTAAAACAGGAAAGTTGTCTATCAAGTAATTAATATAAATATCAGCTTCAGTTTGACATCTGTCCTTGTTTTTTAATAATTAAACGATTCAAGAAATGTATTTTAATAGTACAAACAAACAAACAAAACACGACGATTCTTTTTTTTTTTTTTTGTGGGTTGGACGTTAGTACGATCCTACACTGAAAGTATACCCATTACTTGGAAAACAAAGGTTGCATGTGTTAATAAGTATGCCATTAGGTATGAGAAAAAGTCTGGTTTTCAGTGAAATGCATATATTATTTGTCCTTCTGGCAATTTATCAGTCCTGTGGGTGTGGAGAAAATCCTTCTCACTCAGTATGACACTGATAATTTACCTTTAGTTGAACGCTTTCTTAAGGTTCTTCGCATGCTAGACATGTTCCCATTCGAGTCTTTCCAACCAAAGTGCACTGTCGTCTTCCAGATGCACTGTGGAGGCGTCACAAGTGGTGAAAGCTGTGTTTATCTACAAACTGGTAATACCATCTGCAGTGACGCCTCTGTAATTTTAATGATATATATCCTTACCCTCGTGATTTAAACCAGAAATGGCTAATGGTGAAATGCAAAACTTTATTCACATGCACCATTCCTTTAATATACTAGGTTAATACTTTTCACTGTCAAGTAACTTCAATTATTAGAAAGTTAATAATGCTCTGATAGGACGATTAATCCTGTTTGCATAATTTGTTATGTATGCTTTTTGTCTGGGGGGGGGGGGAAACCCGTCCACCTGTGTGTGACACCGACTAACACGCCTTCATCCGAAAGCCTTATAAAGGATCATCGCATTTTAGAGAGGTTCGAACCCCAGTCTTTCAACAGAAGGGCATCGTCTGAATGAGTTTGTTGATTTTGAAAGGAGTTCTATAGAATGAGTAATTTTTATATCATATTTAAGCAACAATTGTCAAAAACAAATGTATCATACTGAGAGTTGAGTAAAAGTGCTGGCACGTAAGAACGCCTTTTAATTAAACTTGTTTTTAACATAATATGTAAATCATAGTATTATAAATGCTTATAACCTCACTATTGGAAAGAACAGTAGTTATTCATAAAAATGTTAACTATAAAAAACGAGGGAATGCATACTGGGAAACAATACCTTAGCTGCTTTTAAAAGAGTGGAATACGTAAAGGAGACTTGCAACTATAGTATTTTGATAGGGAACTTGAAAGCTTCAAATTTAAAACAAAACCAGGAAATTCTAAACTCGAAGAATATGTAAAAAAGGAGCGACGTGAAAGTATCCACATCATAAAAATCCGAATCCGAATAAGTAGAATATATTGTATATGAAGACGAAAGAAATAAGTCATTTCTTCACAGGGTTATTGTATGGTCTTTCTTGAGCATTGTGTTCTAATATTTCATAAAACGAAAATACACTCGTGATTTGTTCCATTCTCCGTGCACTCCCGATAAGGAATAAGGGAACAGGTCACAACTGCTCATATATGAAAAACATGTGCGCTTATAAATGTGAATTTTTAATATTTAGCATAATTTGAGAAAATTAATGTTAATTCGAATATCTCGTTCAGTCTCGCAAATGTAAACGAATGCTTGACTACATATATAATTTCTATTTTAATTCAGCAACTCGACTTTTTTAATCTCTTCCTAAGATTCGATTGTGGGTGCCTGTGTTAAAGCAGTCACTTTTAACAGTACGTTGATTCTGATCTTTTATTTATTTATTTATCTTTAATTTCAAGTGAGTTAAAGAATCCCTACATGCTCAGTTTTCACTTGGCTCTTCAAACAATATTAGATTCGCAGTTTTGTTAAGACATGCACGAGACTCGGGAATGGATATTACACAGTTCATGTAACATCCTTTCCTCATACGGATTACCTCATCTGATGTTATCTATCTTTTGTGACATAACACAAGTTTCGAATACAGTATGTGCGTTTCCTTATTCCCACGAGTCCGGCAACTTCAGGAATACAATTACAGTTGTTGCCCAAGTCAAACAAGGTTCCCAAAGTTATAATTGCTTTCACGTTCACTTAATTAACTTCACAGAACGATGTCCACACGAATTTTCATAATCAAGTAATTCGAACGGTAATTCCTCGACAATTTTGCTTATATTACTGTTCTCCGAAATCTGCAAGACATACTTTCAAAGAACTTTATACCGACATGTCTGGAATCCTTGATGACAGTAAACAAGACTTGTTCACGACTTCAAACTACAGTTGCAGTTCTATCTCTTTACGCAGAATCCTAGCAATTTCCTTTGACAACAGGGATCACATATGTCTTAGTACTTCTCAAACTGTATTTAAAACATGCCTTACATCACTAATCTGATATATATATATACTGTATATATATTAATTTCTTATTTAAATACCTTTGAAATCTTTGAAATTCGAGTTTTGCCATAGAGAAATGGAGTATAAGCGATGAAGTTTATCATGAAGTAGTAGATTCTTGAGATAGAAAATTGCTAATGATTAGTGAAAAATGGTGAAATAAATACTGAAGACTTTCTCTTTACACTAACAATATAAACAGGATATATAAATCCATTTTGAGGAAGATTTCATTAGACAAACAAACAAAAAAAGAAGCAAAAAAATTTTAGTGAACTGTGTTTAAAATATAATTAACTGGTGAATATGAGTGCAATATAAATATTCTGGAAAGCACTACAAAAAAAAAAAAAAGAAAAGAAAGAAAAGAAAAAAGAAAGAAACTGCTACTTAAACAGAAAACAAAACCATCGTATTACATTAATATACATTGAACTGACAATTTAAAAATATTTTCCCTCTCTAGCCTTTCATCTATCATTATCATAATTTTAAGTGCATTCGCAAGCGAACAGCAACTGTTAGCTAGGTTCAAGTTTATCTGTGTGTTAGCAAGAAACAACTCGAAAAAGAATTAGCGAAGAATATTCATTTTTTATTAAAATTGAACAATAATAATTACCACTTTGCACGAAGACCAAAATATATTTTTACTGCGCCTTACAGTCGGTGGCTAGTGGGGGCTAACTGCGCGACTCAAATTTGAATTGCTCAGTTAATCTCATCCTGTAAACGTAATCTCTCACTAATCTTCTTGCTTTTGAGTTCTGTTTGTTGAACATACTTTAAACCCACGAACGCGCCTGCCATGTTGTACTTACTTTTCTTAATCTGTTAACTTCTCACGCCCCACTTTGCATGCAGCCGAGAGTAACACTCGAGTATTATTTTTATTTTGCTGTATTTTATATATTTTCTGTGACAATCCCATTCACGAAATGTTCCAAACCTATAGCGCACAGCGGTGAACAGGGTTGTTAATCATGTTTCGTTATATTTCACGGTATGGATATAAAAACTGAAATTCATACTTTTGAAATAAAATGACAGAAAATTAGTCAGTGTTATTTAGGATACGATTATGTCAGTTTTATTTTAAAAGCTATATACGCAACTTAGCTTTGCCAGCAAAGGTTGGGCGATTGGTAGAGCCTCTGCTACTAATGGCTAAGCAAAAAGTTAAGCAAGTTTCAGCGCGGTTAGTAGGAGGAATGGAATCAATCGTTAGATGCTGTTGGCACACTCTTCCTCGATGAGTCTTTGGACTCCCTGGAGGTGTCACATAATAATAATAATAATAATAATAATAATAATTCGTCTTGCCAGATTCAAATTTGACTGGTCTTCTAATTAATTATGGATAGATCGTATTCTCTGTTTGTACCGAAAGCTGTGATCGACTAAAGTACAGGCGTACCTCCGTCATACGCTATGCTAAATTTCAGGCTACCATCGTATAAAAAAGCATCGCCTCCCTTCCCTTGTAGATGGGTGTAATGGTTTAATGATATTTTTAGGTAGTCATATATGTGCGTAACTATTGTATTATACAATAGTTAGTATCGCCGGTTTATAAACAATACATCATTTGAGAACTGTTAACACTAATAATGAAAAATTGTCTTTTTTTAAGTGAATCCATCCACGAAAAGTAGTAAAATTAACACACATTATGAACGTGGGATGGCTAAGGTGGTGGTTAAATACTCTGAAAACCTGTTTTCTAGAGACCAAACCAGGAACTTTTTTAGGTCTCCAATAAGCAGGGTGTGTGTGTGTGTGTCGTACACTGAGTGATGAAATCTCTCGGCCAACTAGGAAGCCAAACAAATATAAATTTGTATGTGACAAATTTACGTTATTCAAATAAATATAACTATAGAATAAAACGTATGTCACAGTAAATAACTTCTTTATTATGTAAATATTTCGTCTTATGTATCATAGAATATCATCAGTACAACAACCGAACAATATTTTTTTTTTTTTTTTTTTTTTGAGGAATAACCTATCCTCGAAAGCAAGGAATGTTGTGTGTGAATGTTATGCATGGTGTCGGACATAATTCTGAAACATACACTTATATTGCATGCTGGAAGAAATAGAATAAAGGATGATGCGTAGTAACACAGAGGCTTGGTTTCTCCTCTTGGGGAGAGGGAAATCATATCTCAATTCCTGCCTACATTGGTTCGCTCCTATAGTTTCCTCTAGTCTGAAAATATAATACAAGTGGGCCTAGGGGTATAGGCAGACGTTTTATTTAATGTTGACGTACTGGACTTAACAGACGTTCAGCGTATTCTATATGATGGCCAAAAATCAACAGTTCATATCTTGGGTTGTGTGTTACCTGTGGACACCAAATGTGCAAAAGACCTGTTCATTCATTATTATTTCAGCATATTGCCGAGCATGGACTTGTTAACGTTTAATTATCTGTAATATTACGTACAGACATTTCCTGGCACCCGACTATCGCGTCCATCAGAAATTCTGTTAACACTTCTTGTATATTCATCTTTCGGTACGTAATTTCGAAATGACTTTGAGAGATCCGCTAATTCCTTTGTACAAGGTGGCCCATAAGTCATAAAGGGATTTTAAAAATGTGAAAAACGTTTTTGATTATTTTTTCCTTTGATTTTTTTTTCAGGCATTCTAAAGAACATTTGGGAAATTAATTTCCCAAAAACAATTGGAAGAACAATGGTATGTTGCGCCATTCGATTGGAAAAGGCTTGAGTTCGATTCAGATCGTGACGGGAGTTTTATGTTATATGTTTTTTTCCCTCTCTCTCTCTCTCTCTCTCTCTCTCCAAGTGAAGATGAGTTAGCCGATCTCACACGGAGATAGCACGGTGTTTTTTCTCCCAGAAACTCAGGTGTTTCATCCCGCATGCAGCCAAATCGGCCTTCAGAACACACGCGATTTACAGACAAAAATAATGGTGGTGGTGGTGGGTAGTAGATGATGATGGTAGTAACGGTTGGTGTAGTTGGTGAATTAAGTGGTGGAGGCGGAGATTTGTAGAGTAGAAATCCTTCCTAGATGAGTCTTTGGACTCCTTTGAGGTGTCATGAATAATAAAATAATAATAATAATAATAAAAATGGAAAAGTCACAACCCAACGAAGAACCAAAATCGTGCAATTTTGCGATTATCTACATTAATTTCGCGACAATCTGTAATTAATTGGCCAGCACGTTCTCTGACGGCTCCCGACTTCTTCCTATGGGTTTACGTGAAGAAAAAGTGTATATGAACAAGTCCCAGTGGTTATCAGTTCTTCGTCGGTGAATTAGTTTAAGGAGAGGTATTATAGGCACTGTGTTAACAGCTGAAGGAGAACAATCGTGCAGAAATTAAGGTTGGTTAAAACAAGATTTCAAGATTGAATGGAAAATAATCTAATACATTTTAGAGGTCAGCATGGCTTTGTTAATAGGAAGTCATGCTTTAGCAATTTACTTTGTTTCTATAATAAAGTAACGCTATAGTTAGATAAAGGTCATACATATACTGCTGGATTTCGCAAAGGCGTTTGACAGAATACCGCACTTGAATCTGTTAATAATTACTAACCCAAATTCCCATTTGTGTTAGTAATAGTAAGCTAACACAAATGGGAATGGATACAAGATTGGAGAGGTGAATAAGAGGGTGATTGTCAGACAGGCATCAGAGAGTAGTGTATGGTGGAGCGGAGTCAAAGGTAAACAAGTGACCAGTGGTGTTCCACAAGCTCTGTTTTTGGTCCAGTATTGCTTAATCTGTATATTAATGATATTAGAGACAATTTACAGAGTTATTTCAGTTGTTTGCTGATGATGCTAAGTTGGGAAGAGCTATACTACATAAAGACGATGTAGCGTTCCTGCAGAATAACTTGAATCAGCTGTTATTGTGGTCAAAGGAGAAAGGTTTTTCTTTTAATGTGGCAAAATGTAAAGTTATTCACTTTGGATTGAAAAAGTTTCAGTCTGTGTATTCTGTTGATGGGGTTTCTTTACTGGAATTTGATATGGCCAAGGATCTGGGAGTTAGGGTTGAAAGGGAACTGAAGTTCAGAGGTCATATTGCAAAACAGTTCAAAAGATCACCGATGCTGAAAAATACGTTAACTAGCAGAGGGACAGAAAAGTTATTATTTCTCTTTATAAAATTGATACGTCCACATCTGCACTATTGTGCTCAGATTTGTTCACCTGGGTTTCTTGGAGATATGAAGATGGTTAAGAAGCGAGTAGATGGTTTGAGGGCCATTGAGGAATGTTCCATATGAGGATAGATAGAAGTTTCGTGGGTTACAAAAATTGGCAGACAGAAAGAAGAGAGATGACATGATAGAAACATTCAAGCTGCTAAAAAGATTTTATAGAATGGAAGTAGGGGAACTTTTTCAGTATATGGTAGGTGGTGCAGAACAAGAGGTCAACACTGGAAGTTGAGCAAAGTTTCAGTTAACAATAATGTGAGACCTAGATTTTTTTCTACAAGGAAGTGAATGAATGGAACGGGTTGCCTGAAGTGGTTATCAGTTCTTCGTCGGTGAATCAGTTTAATTAGAGGTATGATAGGCACTGTGTTAATAATGATTGGTCTTTTATCCAATGGTGAATTTGGTTACATCATGAGAGGTATGATAGGTATATGTGAATTTGGAATTTCATTTTTTTTATGGCGCAAAGATATCAAAGGTCATACTTCTCCAGAACACAGGTTACAGCAGTACATATAGTAAATGGTTAGTAAATCGATCACAAATATTCATGCCCTTGGCAGGATTCGAACCCGCAGCCTGTTGGCTGGAAGCGGATACGCTAACCATTTGGCTAACCAGCCAGGCCGATACATTGTGAACGATGTTTCTGAGCCTCCCGCGATGAGCCTTTGGATCCCATGGAGGTACTTGTTAACAACAACAATAATAAATTAGGGTGTTGCATCCAGAAACATTAACATCTGTCATGGAACATGCAGTAGAAAGGGCCCGTCGTTGTGAAGTCCGAAATGGAAGGCGTTTTCGTGATGTAGTTTTTCATAACTAATAAAAAAAACTTCAGGTTTTCTATTTCATTATACAAAAATAAGAATAAAAATAATTAATAAATAAAAGTTATTAAATGCTAAAACTCCTTTGACTTATGGGCCACCCTGTGGGTCATAAAATTTACATATTGCTTACATGCATACCATTCATTGCAATCTGAGAGGTATTATATATATATATATATATATATATATATATATATATATATATATATTAAATCTTCTAGAAATCATTCGTTCTATTTTAAACAGGACGATAAGAATAATGAAACAACCGTGCAAGTCCAATACTATTTTTAATATAGATAATGCAATATTTCACAATTGCCTCAACAGAAAATCTGTTTTTGCCTATTTTTGTTACTGGTAAATCATATAATATTCTATTCATATAAAAAAAAAGAAAAATATATATTTAATAAGTTCCAAAGCTGCATTGTTACTTACACACATCGTTCAAAACACAATAATTCTAAAAATAAAACGATCTTCAAATAGTCCAAAAAATATCACTGGATTACTGAAAATAGTTTATAATTTGTGTGATTTTGACAACAAAAAAATCTAATTCTATGCACGCAAATATAATTTTACACGATGTGTTAATAGCATCAGCTGAGAATTAAATAAACAGTTCCTGGACATATTTGCTGTTCATTACTTCATCTCTGACTAGTGATGATTAGAGTTGTTTGCTAAATGTATCGATCACTCTACTCTCGAAGTGACTGCCACAGCATACTAAGTGCGCGAGTAGAGGAGGCTCTTCTTTGATACTCTGACGTCTGTTGTGTGTGCCGTGTGCAAATATTTGACAGTTCAGACTGCCGATTTCACACATTCTCTGAGGCTACGCACCGCGTAAATGATGTTGCTGCTAAACTCCTCCCTTCCTCTTTGAGGTGTTTCTCTTTTCTCTTTGTGTGCGGTTTTCTTTCGTAAAGTCAGTGATGATAGATGGCCATTACTGAAAGGAAGGTAGTTCTGGAGAAAGTCATTTTTACTGGATCCACACGTTATCAGACAGTAGCCGATATTACACAATATAAAAGAGAAACGATAACTCACTGCCAAGACACAAACATTGATCTGAACACTTTAATGTTCTCTATTATATTCTTAGTAACCGACTTGTTAAGTTATTGCACTTATGACGTTAGCCAATGACGTCAAATACTGTTTTTTTCACCTAGTTAAATTTTTGAATTAGTAAATTGAAAATGGAGAGATCACTACTCGAAATTAAGAGAGCGGCAAATATTACCTCTCACGAAAGAGAGAGAGAGAGAGAGTCGATTATGGCAATTAGAATATAATCACTGGCGTCGAGAAAAAATTATACAATATGTACTGTATTTGGCCGGCGCATAGAAACTGACATGGAATCTAAATACTATTATTTGCTGAAAGGTGACATTTTTTGGAAACTCAACAAAAGCATGCTGCAAAAAAAAAAAAAAATGCTGCTTAAAGAAGAATACACATTTGGGATTGGGAAAAAATGAACAATAATAGTACTAACAGATTGTTTATTAGTAAACTAGTGGAGAAAGTAAACAGAAAATCGGGTGACTAATCCTAATCCAAACTCACTATGTCCAAGAATATCTAGCGTGCTTTATAAAATCAGCTAATTGCAGTGATCAGTGATAAATTAAAGTAAGAGCAACTGATTCGGTTTATCATCCAATAATTCTAGCAATAATTAAAAAATATAAAAGATTATTAGGTAATGATGCTACCCCACTTGTCCAACCAGAGGCTAAGATAACTTATTAATATAAAATTTTAATTTATACTGTATTAAGAGAGTAATTAAAAGGGCATACCTAGTTGTATATTTTTAAAAGGTAGAAATTACCAAATATTCCCACCAAATTTGATTGACCGTCGAAGATGAATCTCAATTATGTGAACTTAAATATCTATTTTCAACAGTATTTTCAATATGTATTTTAAAATAATACAAAACAGAAACTCCATATGCAATTTTTTCAGGAAAAAAAATGCCTTGCTTATAACGTCACAGTCAATTTTGCTCAAGTACTACCGGGTAACAAATCTATTCCTGACAATAAACACATTTTTGCTTTCACGCCTCAATATCTCTCATAAAACAAACACGAAATAACGGAATGTGCACAAAAATGCAAACATACAATTATATCAATAGAAACGAAAATTACTTAAAGCATTTTTTAGACCAAAGAAACAGCAAAATGTTTGAAAACAAATGCAATTACTTGTTAATAGTAATACCAGCATAATACAACAGCATCGTGATAAAAAATGGAATAATCTAACAAATTCATTAACAGCGACTCACACATCCCCCCCCCCCCAATTTTTAACTCCACCACGCCCGAAACTAACAAACATAGCGCTTAATGCTATCCTTCTCATCCGTTTAGGACGAATTGAGTCCCCCTCCTAATGAGGGGTTACTGGCGTATTAATAGAACTGGTTTGCCACTCCTCCGCTGCATCCCCTAAGGTCGATATTCATGACTGTATCCGTATGTGTTCACGGGGCCGGTTTGCCTGCTTGCGAGATGAAAAATCCCAAATAAACTGGGGAGGGGGAGAAACCTGTTGTCTACGCCCAAGACCGGCTAACATGGCTATGGCTGAGGAAAATCCTTAAGCTCCTCACGTCGTCGACGGGAATCGAACCTGGAACACTCCTTCCCCAGGCACATGGTTGCGAAGCGCATAGCTACTAGGCTAACCAAGCGGACGTAGCGCTTATTGTTTAGTTATAAATCTATACAGCTATGCACTTTCTCAAGATGATATTTAAGAAGCAAGCAAAGATTTAAAGTTCGCTATTCCCCCCTCCCCCAAGAAAAAAAAAACGCCTCCCAAATAAAGAATATATAAAACCTCAAACTAAACTTGAAACTAACTCCACTAAAGACATGGAAGGTGTGGAATGAATTGCCAGAGGTGGTTGTGAGTGCTTCATCTGTGAATAAGTGTAAGAAGTATGATAGGTATTGTGTGAATAATAGCTAATGTGTCAATGTAGGGTCTCCCGCGATGAGCCTTCTGAGTCCATGGAGACACCCATTATAATAATAATAATAATAATAATAATAATGCTTCTTTTTGAAAATATCAACAATATCATAAATATTAAAATAATTCCCAAACCCAAATCTACCTCCTCGCCTTTTTCGAGCAATAAAAATCTAAAAAAGTAAACCCAATATTATCATCAATAAAGCAGATAAAAGCGATATTACTGTTATATTTTTAATTCTTAATTTCTATGAACTTAAAGAAGAAAAAAATAGATAAATATACTGTTAAAAATTACTCATCAGTTTTTGTTCCTCTTTGATCTTTACATTTTTAGTTTTGAAATTTTTTTAGTTTTCATAATTCAAAATCTGTAGTCCATTTGATCCATCATTTTCTTTGTTTACCGGCTCTATTTATGTTTCCTTTTCGGCTGTTGAAGTGAGCTTCATTTTAACACCTTTCTCTTACTGTATGTTTTCGTTCAATCAAATCTGGCTTTGAATATTTGGTCATCTCTACTTTTTAAGACAGTTCTGCATACCACAAGTCATATGATACTCACTTAATATAAATTAAAACTTTATATTAATCATTTAACTTAGTTATAATTGAACAAACGGGATAATTCCATTATTTAGTCAGCTTTGCTATTTTTTTATTATTGTATACCAATATCTGTATACTAATAATTCTAGCTTTTCACAAACTATTCCACTTGCAGTTACAGCCTTTTCACTAAAGCTACTGATCCGACCTGTTATTTTGCTGGAGAACGCGTCCTCTAAGCTTCGAATTTTCCAATAATTCGAAATTTGAATTATTGGAAAATTTAAAGCTTAATTCGATAATCTAATAATTCCAATAATTCAAAGAAAAAATTTAATTCTACATTATTTTCAATCTTAATACTGTCCACGAAAGGTATAAACATATCGTATATTACTACTACTACTGTGGGCGGGAAGATGATTACGTAATCCGGAAACCCTGTCCTAGAGACCGAAGGTTCAGGTTACACCCGAGGATGAAAATGATCTACCGCTTAACGACATTTATAAACATTTGCGTCCACAGCAGAATTCGAAGCCACAGTGTATTGGGCGGAGACCTAAGACGCTTTCCACTCAACCAAACTAGATGGACAATATATATAGAAGATATTTAATTATTATTATTATTATTATATTTTTTAAGGACTAGTTGTTGTCGGTTGTTTTAGATTACCACAAAATTGAATTGTAATAACAAAAGCAACTAACATTATGAGGCCAGCGTACCATTTATGTATTTTGCGTATGTTCTCCCGATGGTCAGCGTCGGACGAATAAACCTGAGATTTCCTGAATATTCAGGAAACTCTGCCACCTCCATATGAGATTGGCCAATTGAAAAGCTAAATAATGTTCCTGTCATACTGGGAAAACCCGAGTAATTTTAATTAATGACATTGTCGCTACGGACTGTGTTAAAGAAGTGATTATTATTATTATTTGGAGAAATATTACTCATTTTTTGCTATTAGGTAATTCAAATTTAAAACTCTTATAAACAGTAAACGAGCAAAATGAGAATAATAAAAAGCCAAACATTACAAGAGCAGCATTCCTGCCAGTCTACCAAGAAAGAATTTTTATTTGGAGAGCTGCACATGACAGTTATGAAAATACCATTTTCCCCCATTCTATAAGAAAATTGAATTGTAATAATATTAACGCTCTTCATTACTGATATCACAAGTTCATCGGCTTTTCTGGGTAAAAAAAAAAAATACTGCAATTATATAATTCCGTTATGCAGGAATTTTGTTGTTGTTTCCATATACCTTCAGCATCTAATTAAAGTATCAGATTATCGATTGCAGATGAGGAAACAGACTAGAGGGAAGATTTGGCAGCCATTAAAACAGAGTATAATGTTCACTCGTTCAGAATCACATCATGGAACTTAACTATTATAGGAAACTTACGGGGTGTATCTGATTTCATGCAAGTAAAGCAAATTTTAATTTCCGTATAAATTTATGCAGATACTGCAAAAAAGCATGCCCTTGAGCGCTGGTGAGTTTGTTTTCATTAGAAAGGGTGCAATGCACGAAAGACCTTTAGGTTATATTTAGCTCGGTTTCCATGACGACTGGAAGTGCGTTATCCTCTAGAGCTGAGCATCTACGGTGCACGAGAAGATTTTACTTTCAGCAAGTCTCTCAACTTTCTTGGTGATCATTGTAATGAGCGTATGTGGTCTTCACGCTTGGCTAACGACGAACTTCCTGACAGAAAGGCGTTCCCGAGTTCGTCGAATTCACGAGTGTATGCACGAGAACAAACACATATATAACTTTTATATTTTTTTATTTTATTTTTTAATCACATAAACATGCAGATTGTGTGGATCAAACTCTGGTTAGAGATTCACAAAATAATAACAAAAAAACTTCTTTGTAAATATAAGATTAAAATTAATCTGTATTGCACTCCAGAAATATGCATCAAGTAAAGATTATTTTTGATGTTTTTCTTTACCACACAGTTATATTTCTATGTGTTTTTCCGTGAATTTAAAACTGTATCACCATACACAATGGTATGGTCCGTTATTATTATAAATACACTTAGTTATTGTTGTATCTAGCACATACAGTAAATGTGCTAATTATTGACAGAGTCAAATATGATTGTCAGGATCATTATATTAGGGGAATTTGTAGTATTTTTTTAGAGCTTCTTCATATAAATATTGAGTATTGTTGAGGACAAAGGACATCCTCATCAGTCCTATAATTAATTCCGAATGACTCTCTTTCTGCATATCAGTAACTAGTTTACATGGATGAAAACTAGGATCATCACATGGAAACGTTCTGTGATAAGCGTAACAACGTTGTCTGTAAAAATCTGCAGAGTTGAGAGTAATGGTAATTTCTGTTGTCCGTTTATAGCAGCGGATCCATCATGCTCTTCTTTAGAAACATTTTTTATAAAAATATTCAATTTCTAAAAAAGTTCTTTCCAAGCCGGACACAGCTGATGCACCACTGCATGCCAAATTCATCTCATGTTAGCTAACGATTTCAAATTATTTCTATAAATTCTTCCATCCTTCTGTGCGTTAATTCGACACTTCCCTTTCCAATGATATTTTAGAATTCTGCTGTTACACCGCAGAAATAATGAGCAATTTTAGAATAATAATTTCAGTTTGTCTATTTCTAAGCGATGAAAATGCTGACTTTCAGGGACGGGGAAAAATCATCCATCTCCTTATGACTATAGAATCACACGTGTACCACAGTAACAATTAAATTTATTATACAGATATTTCTTCTTACTTATCATAAGACATCATCAATGAAAACGGTGAACAGCCAAAAAGGAATTCGAATAAAAAACAGTAGAGCGTATCGTTGATCCATCTATATATATATATATTCGCGTGTTTCATAGGTTAAAACTGTTAGAATAAAATTAAAATTAAATTAAAAATTAATAGAAAATTAAAATAGAGCTAAAAACCAAGAGATTACAAATTTATTTAATACAGGATGACAAGTTTTTCACACTTTAGGAATAGTAAGGGGTCAACTCTAGGAATGAGCTGAGATTAGTTCGATGAAGTAGAACTTCAGCACCTTCTTTGAATAAACGTCCATGTTTATATATGGATCTATGTAGCAGTTTGATGTTTTCCCATTGGATCCGGTGGCTAGTGTTTTCAATTCCATATTGTGCCAGGTCAGCTTTGTGATGTTTGATTCGCAGGATGTTTTCCCAATGTTCAGAGATACGATTATTGACAGATCTTCCTGTTTGTTGTATAGTTGTAAAATAGTTGTAAAAGTTTGCGTAAACGCAAACTCTTACAACTGCTTTGATAAAATACACGTACTTTCGCACTGTAACGGATTACCAGTGGCTGTCTTGTCTGCTTTATCTACAGCTCATTCCTGGAGTTATTGTAGAGCTTATAAATAGACCTATCTAGAGCTAATAAAGAATTGCTCATTCCTAGATCTGTTCTTTATTCAGAAACATATGGATGTATCTCATATGCCACTCGAATCCCATCATGAACACGAATTCATTTTGAAAATTTTATGGAATTGACAACCGTGTTAAAAAAACATTTTTATTATCCCGACGTTTTGATCTTCACATCAAGATCATCATCTGGAGCATACATCAATATACAAGACAAGCTGAGTTACATTATTAACTGTAAGCTAAAGAAACAATGTTAACTGTAAGCTAAAGAAACAATGTTAACTGTAAGCTAAAGAAACGTGTTATTCTAATAGCATGATAATGAAAAAAATAAAATAAAATAAATAAATAAAATAAAATATAAAATGAAATTAAATGAAAAAATTTTTAAAAAAAATTATATTAAGCTAAATCTATTTACGATGACAGGAATAAGCATTCTTTCAGATGGTTTTCTTTCAGAAATAATGATGTCCTATTCGACCCACCTCCGTGGGTCGAATATATACCTTCCATATGTTTTGGATTTTTAGACCATCATTATTGTTCAGTTTGGGTTGTTTTAAGTGATTTTATCGCTGTTAATTCGTGTTTAGTTATGTTGCTTGTTATTGTTTTGTTATGATTTAAAATGTTGGCAGTTTCTAAACGTATTTTGTCTGCTATGTTATTTAGGGATGAATCATAGGCCTCTTTCAATATTACGCATGAATTCAAGTTTGTTTATCGATTTCGGTGCTATAGCAAAATTTAAACCTTTGTTAAGTACAGAGATTTCGTCTTTGTTTAGAGCGTAGTTAGATAGGCTGACTATGTTATTAACTATGTTGTTCACTTTGAATATGGTGGCTGGTTTTGTAGTTCTTTTAGTCTTTGGAATTTGGAAATTAGGTTTCCTTTCGTCGTTTGGAGGATGTGGTTTGCTGTGTTGTCCGTAATCTTTTCTAGGATCATCCAGATATCTTCGTTTACTTAGCTTGAAAGTTCAGTTTTTTCTTTTAGTAGCTGGTTGTGTGTAGCGGCTAGATTCTTTCTGGTATCTTGGATCTGCTCTCTGAGAAGTGCCTTCTCCATGCGGTGATATATTCGTTGCGCCTTTGTTGAGGTGAATTTTTTCTTTAGACTGATGCAATTAGGAGTGATATTGCTGTCCCTACACCATTTTAAAAAAGCCCGTCGATTGATTGATCAAATTTGAAACTTGAATCTTCAGCTTACCGTATTGATTGCATCGCTTGGGGGTCGAATCTCCATGAATTATTGTAATCCTTTCTTTAGAGTTACACGGTGATCAGCATTCATTTTAAAATTTTTTATGGAATTTTCAACCGTGTTAAAAAACTTTTTTATTATCCCGACGGTTGTAAATTCCATAAAAAAAGTTTAAAATGAATGCTGATCACCGTGTAACTCTAAAAGAAAGCATGAAGACGAATGTTTTTCAATGTCATAAAGAAGGTGAATTTCATCAGAAGTGAGACCACCACCACCATCCTGCTGCTTATTGGTCTGAAATGGCTTGAAACAATTTCCATATTTGGTTGTTTAGAGCACAGTTTTCAGATTATCTAACTCCATAACGCGTCCACAGTGGATAATTGCTATAGGTTTATAGCCTTTTGTACATCGATGAAACTCAGTTCGAAATTCATAAAGGTAAAATTGATTTATCAGTTACTTTACATAATAAATATTTAAAGAATGACATTTTAACATTATTTTTAAAAGCTTCCGTACATTAGGCTTCAGCCAAGTGTTTTGGATGGAAAGATCTGTGTTCAAATCAGGTATAGGGCACGGAGAACTTTTATGAAGGTTTTGTAAATTAAAGAAAGTAAGCTCACAGAGAAGCGAAATTGTTTTTCATTCGGCAACTAGGAAACCGACCGGGCGAACACACGCAGTTTACACACATAATATATATTTAGAAATAAGACCAACCACTTTCACCTAAAATTATGGTTACGAATCTGGGGCAATCAGGTGATGTGCCTGAAAAGACCTGATTATTATTAACACTAATTTTGTTTATTTATTTATGTTGTTTTTGATATTATGATATGTATTAATAAATAAATTCGCATTACACACACTTTTCTGATATTTTTTATACTTTATTTTTAATCGGATAATTTTAACTTTATTTAAATTGCATTTAATAACATTATGTCTTCGTCTCCTCCCCCTCTATTTTCTCGCCTATTTTAAGAGGTGAATCAAAGATGCCATATTTGGTATTTTTTTTTATCCCCTCGTTCATCTTCTTCGTTGTAAAATCCTCTAACAGTTTAGCAGCATTAAAAATAGATTAATGATATTAATAATATAATTATTCCGTTGTCAGAGACCAAGTGATAGTATACACTATAAAATAAAAAAAGAAATAAAGCGAATATTAGATCCAACATTATTTCAAAGCCGAATGTAGAAACTATGAACGTTTCGTAAAAATAAGTTGACGAGAGAGCTTACCGGAATAAACTGAAGCCTTTTGGCTCTTTATTTGAGTAAATAAAAAAGAAATAGTTAAGTTTCGGGAACAGATTAATAGATGCCAGTCAGTGAATATTTAACAACTATTTGGGAGCAAGGGAGATACATATTAATATTAATAAACTTCTGTAGCACTCTGTCTGAATCATGCGATCCTTTCTCTTTTTTGCTGTGTTCTATCTAAAATGGTTTTCGAAATCTTACGGAAATGATTTCATTGTTACCTTTAACTATAATTTGCATTATAAATTATAAATTTAAATTATCGTCTGGAAAGTTTCCTTCATTACGCAATTAAATAGTTCGTGGTTACCCACATAGATAGAAAGACGTTTACACGGTGTCAACTTCTCTCTGCGTACACCAAGTGGAGGTTTTCTTCCTTTCCGTCGGGCTCCTGAAGGTGTCGAAGGAAGGTAATGAGGGTCGAGAACTAATTTTGAGGTGTCTCATTTGCAGGTGTTAAGCATCAAGTGCAGATGAGGCATGTCACGGAGGTTAATTAAGGCAGAAAAACCGAGAATTAATATCACATCTTGTCTATACGACGGCATTAATTTAGTAGGAAAGTCCTCTTTAATTGAACTTGTCTTATCGGACTTAATAGGAAGCAAGAAACTAATTTCATGGATGGAAAGAGAAAGACAAGGAAAAGCTGAGTGGAATGAAAGTGAATAAAAGAACAAACAAATAATTTAATATACTGCCAGAAGAAAATTAAGTTGGATACAAAATAATTAAAAATCCAATGCGTTGTTCATAAACGATGAAAAGTTGCCAAAATTAATAACAATAAGAATTAGAAAATTGGAATCATTCAAACGAGAAGACTACGGAATAAGTCAAATAATTTCATTTCAGTAAGTATTTGTTAGGCGTCTTATGGCTCTAAAGTAATCGCGTTCTGAAAAGGCTCTCCAATGATTATGCACTTTTGCACGTATCTGCGTTCTGAACAGTAGTTTTTAGTAGAATATAGCCAAGCTTAGTTAATTTTTTTATTTTTAAACTAGCTTAGGCGGTGACACTTTCCATCGTCTGGTGTCTGACACCTTGCCTCCTTTCTTGTGTTTACTGGAAGTCAGATGTGGCTTAAAACGGTAGCTTGTTTGATGTCTAGAGCAAGATTCCCAGCTTATCACAATGTGGCACTACGAAATACAGAGGGGATTTCTAGGGACTTAAAGTCCCTAGAAGCTCCTAAATATTTAAAGGGAGCCGTTAAACAACCTAACAAGAAGGCTCATGGAACTACTAAAAACTTACATTTTAAATACTTATTTTGTTTGGCGAGTACTACGTATACAACTTATTAAAAATAAAAATATTTCTTGAAAAAATTGTTTAAATGCATTACAAATCATTCTTCGTTTCAAAGTACTCCTCTTGCGAACTTATACAACGAATTTAGCTACTCTTGAAAACAATTCGGGTAGTCTTACTTTGAGATCTTGTTCAGCACTACTGTAATTCGGCTTGGATCTCTGAAACATCCTCAAATCTACATCTTGAGATGCGATTTCATCTCTGCAGCGAGAGGGAGCAAGAATGATGCAGTCCCCAGCCGTATTGTTCTTGAACAAAAATTACTATATAGACAATATAGTGTACTCCGGGCATTGCTATGATGAAGTAACCAATTTGGATGTTGGACAACACGTTTCTGGTCATTTACGGAGACCACTTTTCTTTAAATTTCGAACTCACTTACCCTGGGTGATAGTTTGGGTTGCAGGAACAAATTCCTGACACACCTTTATAGTTAGAGAAAATAGTTAACATGGTATTCGACCAGATCCGCCTAGTTCTCTTTGATACGATGATGATGGATCATTTCTAATGATCACTGTTTCTAAACTAGCTAAAACTATTAACGTAATAACTAATTTAAAGCAAAACTTGATTCAAATTCGTTGATCTTTCACATTAGTTATTAAGTTATTTAGAAAATGTCAGCATACAACAATAAACAATGGATCAGACAAAGTATGTTTACACAAAACATTGAACGTTATTAAGGCAACTGTCGACGGACTAACTATAATGAATTCATGCAACAATCCTTAGCAGTGGAAGCAGAATTACCACTCAAATGTGGATCTCTGCTACCCAGGAACTTCTGTGTAACATCTGGTATAACCTTCCCAGAAGAGAGAGAGAGAGAGAGAGAGAGAGAGAGAGAGAGAGAGAGCTTGATATTTTCCACTTTTTCAAGTGAAATAGGTTGGGCGGAAAGAAAAATGTTGTTAGCATTGCTATCTGTACATATTCTAACAAAGTGCTATTCCAACTATTTCTTCAGTAATTTTTATCAGCTCTTTACGTGGTCCAGTTACAATATAAATCAAATTATATCCCTGGAAATTAATATACCTGAGATGAAACTTGGGTCGTAGATATTTCAGGAAGTATGGTTTATGCGACATAATGGACTCATTAATAGCATCGACTCCACTAAGAAATGCAGTGTGGTTGGTGAGACATGTGGCCAAAATCTTCTAACACAAAAACATGTTAGGACACAATTCTTTTTAATTATGATAGAGGTAACCAATATGTATATAGCGTTTTGAAGGTTCAAAAGAAAAGGCCAAACGGAATAGATTCGTGTGTGTGCACTCATCAACATATATTAAAGAGCAGGTTGTGCTAAATTCTACTAGTTCAAAAAATCTACTCCCAATTTTTTTAATATGTCACAGGAGGAGTTCTATAAAGTTACTAGAGGAGTTGTAAATAATATGAACATTACTTTTTTACAAAATATATGCAACATTGATTTTTTTACTACAATAGCCTTTTATATTACGCATATTAAAATTTAAAAAATATTTTGTTTAGCAAGTTATTTTTTATTAAATAAAAGCTATTTTTTGTCCAGTTTTTTGCAGCTGCTCATCAACTGGCAAAATCTACTCGTCCTGTGCGGGTTAAAGAGGATAAAATTTTCCAAAGTTGATGCCCATAAGAAACAAAATCATGGAATTATTTTATAAACAGGGAAATTTCCATGTGGGTTCACGTATCAAATATATATATATATTATATTAAAGAGGATGAAATCTGAAAATTATACGGCCATATATAGACAAATGAAATTAAGCAGCAGCTGTGATTATTCCATAAAGCAAAGTTAATTCGACGAGTTGCCATTGTTTATTAGATTACACGCCCAGTTAGCCAACTACAGTAAAAGCAAGTGCATAATGTTTCAATCCTGTGCATACTTTGTTTTGCGAAGGAAAACTAAAATTCGAGTTTATGAGAAGAAAACATTTCCACCTTCTCCATACGAAATGCTCTTAACTAGTTTTCAGTTAGAAAGTACTTAAAGAGGTTTATTACGTCCCAGGTTGGATTCGAATTTAGATGTTTACAACTAAAGGGCATGTACTGTTCATCCGACTGCACTAGAAAAAAGCTGAATTCACAAAGGAAAACAGAAGTGTCTTCTGACTTTTCTGTTTGTGTGAATATATGCATATTGGATATTTGCTTCTTCTACTTAAAAGTGTATTTGTGTGTACGGAGGGGTACCAAAAAATCATGGGCGCTCAAAAAATAAAACAATTTTAAAGGCTAACTTTAAAACAATTTTAACGGAAGAAGCAATTTTATTTAACGAATCAGAGTATAGAACGAGAAGACATAGAGCGCCTATCTTGCGTTCGGTCTCACACGGAAGTGGAAGGATTTTTACCACCTCATTCTCGATTTTTTTCAGTCCACAAAACTTTGGGGAGACCATATGTAATTAACAGACATAAATACACTGCTCTGACAGATTTGGTAGCTTAAGCCTTAAGTCCGTATATTATAGCTATGTCAGATTATACAACATCCTTCCTTTGTTCCTGATTTCCATACATGTTAACGTATAGATGAAAATAGTGTATATACTTTGAAAAGGCTTGTGTTAATGAAAAAGACGAAAAAAAAGTGAATGCATGAAAACAGTTTGGAAATGTCATAACAGTTATGTGACTGAAAATAATGACCAAATAAAATGCTCCTAATGTAAAGGAATTTTAATTCCAGAAATTCAGGATTAGCTCGTTAATTTTTTTTTATTACTGACATGGAGAACAGCTAGACACTGACACTTTGAAGTGTATGAATTTGAAAAACAGCTATTCTCTCTCTTATCCCCTACCTCACAAACACACAAAGTGTTCATCAAATAAAACTGCAGAAAATACATTTCCCAATTGCGAAGGTCGCTTGTGATATACAAAGATCAAAAGATATATGCTCTGATTTTTTTTTTTTTTTTTTTAGAATTTTAAAAATATTTTAATGTGTTTAAAATGCTTATTATAGATTAATAGAAAAATTTAACATTATTTATTAGAGAAATAAAATAAATTACATCTTAAACCTTGTAAAAGTAGTAGAATAACATTACATCCACCTCACACTATTAATTGTAATTGTAGGGGTTTCTCATATGAAGGAACAAATAACTGTGTAACCAACAGTTTTTTTTTCCTTTTTGTTCAGTAAACATCACTGAAAATATTTTTGTTGTGTTGTTCCTTTATAATATGCATATGTTTCTAAAATTTGTTGCGAAATTTTAGAACTGTCTCGCACCTCATCAACCCTGATACATAAAAAATCTGGCTGCTGCAATCGCTCGACAAATTGTGAGTTCAAGATGGCGTGTATAATTCTACTTAGAACACCAAAATTCGTTTCGATATCAGTAATCCCAGTCAGTGCGGCATCCCGAGATGGCAGCAGACAACGGAAGAATATAAGGGGTCGCTTGGATGTCACGGAGCAATCATTCAGGATATCTTTCGATGCGTTAAAATTGAAGAGATGGGAATAGGGGAGAGACAAGTTAACGACATGAACGAGGTAATTTCTACTGCTTTTTCTTGCATTCTGACAGCAGAAAGAGGAAGTTAATGTGGTTGTGATCTCCTCGTTTATCTTTCTTGTGACGCATATCACCTCTTTCTCTTTCTCTCTCTCTCTCTCTCTCTCTCTTTTCCAGAGATAAAAATCATTCTACTGGCGGAAATATTAATAGAGGAACTGCATACAAGCTTTAGACATTAACGTAATCAAATCTAAACATGAAGTTCTTTTTTGCTAGATCAGCAAACCGTACGGACGACACGTATTCTATCGAAAAGAAAAGATGAACTGAAAAAACCGACTTTGATTATGTGACAAATGCTGTAATGAAAATAAACTCTACAGAAGCTAGGAATTTTATCAAATTATCCAATTTATAAATTGTATAGTATACACATGTTTCAGTGCAATATGCTGCATTGCAACCGAACTACAACAATAATTAATTGTACAAGAAATAAATTTCGTTTGAACATATAGCCTAAGAAACCTCAAGAGAATCTTAGGAAAACCGCAGTTCATGAGTTACATAAATATATTTCAAACATAGCTTCGAACTTAAATTGCGTAAAAGTAAGACCTCTGATCTACATTTGAAAAACTATTCCGGCAGAAATACTCAACTGGATATATGAAAATTAAAATGTGGCAAGTTTCTGGGTTATATATATATATATATATATATATATATTTGTTTTTTTTAAGGATTGAATTACATAAACCTAGAGTAAAGGGGAAAGGTTTAATGGTACCACACGACTAGTTTTGGTTTTTTACAGCCTTCTTCAGGTGTTTTCATATAAGAAAAGAAAAAACATTAAACATTGAAGATAAAAACTGTGAACAGCGCAGGAAAGTCACTATACATATTTAACGTGAAAACGTTGAATACGTATTCAAAGTAACGTATTCAAAACTGTTCTTTCGTTGGCCACATTGTTGGGTGAGTGAGTGCGTATTGCATCTCGTGAGCGCCAGTTCTGATCACAGCAGAATGACAGTCTGGGAGGTTGTAGCTTAAATTATTATTTAAATGTACAGGGTAGAGGATGATTTCTCTATATTCAACAATTTTTCTCTTTAATTCGTTATGGCAACGGAAAATGTTGTTAGATCTATCACAAAGGATTGTATGACTATGGTTTTCATCATCAGAATCAGCCGAAAAAAATGATATGGCTGGATAAAGCACTGGCACGTGTTCTCTTGTAAGTGATGTCCCTACTGTGCTCCTCCATACGCTATTCAATAGGTTTATCTGTCTGGTCAAAGTTAGGAATGTCGCAGTCACACCATATCTTGTATACACCAGGATATTTTAGATTGTGATGGCTAGGCTTTGGACGGCTCACTAGAGAGTGGATCTTAGGAAGCGGAGTAAATAAAGTTCTAATGTTATATATTTTGAGAACCTTGGATAATTTTTGAGAGACTGAGCTTATGTATGGTAGAGATATGTTGCCTTTAACATTATTCATTTCTTCAGTATGGCGACTAGGAGGATTAAAAAGGTATTTTTTAGTACTTTTTTGAGAATGACCATTCAGTCTGAAAGTAGATCTATGAAAATTGATTTCTTTTTGAAGTTCATCTGGGTCGTCAAGAAGAGAGCGAGCTCTATGTCCTAAAGTAGAAATAATTTCAAGTTTCTGAGGAGAGAAATGATGGCACTGACTATGGAGATATCTATTGGTGTGGGTGTGTGGGTTTTCTGTACATCGAAATTTTAAGTTTTTTGGCGTGCCAAAAAATCTATCACAAAGCAAAGTTAGACCTTCTTGCTGAAAGAATATTCGACGCAAAACGTACTCTCGCTTTTTTTGTTTGCCAAAAAAAGTACATTATCTCAAATACCTGAAGAATCTCTCGACAATGAAAGTTGATATCTCTTTAGTATGCGTAGTGAGTCTCAAGCAGCCGAAGTCCAATATAACAACAAATTGAAACTTATTAGGAAATTTGAAGCACTAAAAAGTGTACAAAATAAACTGAATTTTTCGAAACCCCACATCAACCCTGACAAATTTGTAATTAATAAATTATCTCAGATCCTTTCAGATGCAGAAAAAAAGTATCCTCAGCAAAGGTTTAAATTTTATTCCTTCTCCAAAATCTATCCCAAGAGAATCACTCCTCACCAAGATAGAAAAGGCTGCTTCCTTCCTCCCTTCACAAGATGCAAAACCTCTCCGTATTGAATCCATCTTTATCATTAACAATGCTAAACCACTCACAGATAACATCTCTTCGTCGGAACGACAGGCTCTTAAGAGTTTAAAAAAAATAACAGAAGTGACACACTCAATTCTTGAGAGAGAGATCCCACTCATGAACTTCAAAATCGTAATAACAATTTATTAAAAACAACTTCTGAACTGTCTAGAAACATTCGCCCGCTCATGACACGCATATATGGAGTTCACAAGATCCACAAGGAAAATACCCCACTTCGTCCCATTGTTGAAGGCATTGATTTACAACATACAACCTTTCAAAATATCTCGCAAAATACCTTAAATGTTTTTCTGGCAAGTCTTTGTCTTTTATTAACAACTCTGCGGATTTTGTATCATACATTAAATATATTATTGTTCAAGAAAATGACATCATGGCTAGCTTTGACATAGTATCCTTGTTTACAAATGTTCCTACAGACGAACTCCTGACACTACTCAAAGATAAGTTATCTAAAAAATATTAGCCTTACTTACTCATTGCATCAAGTCTGGATACTTTAGATTTCAGGACATCATCTACAAGCAAAATCATGGTCTAGCAATGGGTAATCCTTTATCTCCTGTACTTGCCAACATTAATCTGGAAGATTTTGAAGTTAAAGCTATCTCTTCCTATTCCTTAGCACCTAGAATTTGGAAACGATATGGGGACGAAATTTTCCTCATTTGGAGCCATGGACATGATTCTCTCCTGGGTTTCCTTGAACATCTCAATAGTCAACACCCGAATATCCAATTCACAGCAGAGTTTGAACTAATGATTCCCTGCCTTTCCTGGACGTGAAACTGACCCGTTCTTCTGAAAAACTTAAAATTTCGATGTACAGAAAACCCACACACCCACACCAATAGATATCTCCATAGTCAGTGCCATCATTTCCCTCCTCAGAAACTTGGAATTATTTCTACTTTAGGCCATAGAGCTCGCTCTCTTCTTGATGACCCAGATGAACTTCAAAAAGAAATCAATTTTCATAGATCTACTTTCAGACTGAATGGTTATTCTCAAAAAATTACTAAACAATACCTTTTTAATCCTCCTTGTCGCCATACTGAAGAAATAAATAATGTTAAAGGCAATATATCTCTACCATACATAAGCTCAGTCTCTCAAAAATTAGCCAAGGTTCTCAAAATATATAACATTAGAACTTTATTTACTCCGCTTCCTAAGATCCGCTCTCTAGTGAGCCGTCCAAAGCCTAGCCATCACAATCTAAAATATCCCGGTGTATACAAGATATGGTGTGACTGCGACATTCCTTACTTTGGCCAGACGGATAAGTCTATTGAATAGCGTATGGAGGAGCACAGTAGGGACATTACTTACAAGAGAACACGTGGCAGTGCTTTATCCAGCCATATCATTTTTTTCGGCCGATTCTGATGATCAAACCATAGTCATACAATCCTTTGGGATAGATCTAACAACATTTTCCGTTGCCATGACGAATTAAAGAGAAAAATTGTTGAATCTAGAGAAATCATCCTCTACCCAGTACATTTAAATAATAATTTAAGCTACAACCTCCCAGACTGTCATTCTGCTGTGATCAGAACTGGCGCTCACGAGATGCAATACGCATTCACTCACCCAACAATGTGGCCAACGAAAGAACAGTTTTGAATACGTTACTTTGAATACGTATTCAACGTTTTCACGTTAAATATGTATAGTGACTTTCCTGCGCTGTTCACAGTTTTTATCTTCAATGTTTAATGTTTTTTCTTTTCTTATATGAAAACACCTGAAAAAGGCTGTAAAAAGCCAAAACTAGTCGTGTGGTACCATTAAACCCTTTTCCTTTACTCTTTATGTCATTCAATTCTTTTAAAAAATATGTTTAACAACCGAGTAAATCAACCTCAGCACACACATATATATATATATATATATATATATATATACAGGGTGTTCGGGATAAATTTGACAGTTTCGTAAGGAAAAAGAAAATCTTCTTTGTATCTATTAAATTTAATGAATTGACAAAAAAACATTACAGGCAGAGTTAATTACAATACTATCAACAAGATTTACTCAAAATAACCACCATTAGCATCGATCACAGCTTCAATTCTGCTTCGGAACCTCGAACAAGCTGATGCTACAGTCTCCCTGGGAAGGGCCGCAAAAACTGTTTTAATTTTATCCATTAACTGGGCTTTTGTATTACTGGAAGTGCGATTGGTGTCTTTTTCAACTGCGCCCCATACAAAATAATCCATGGGGTTAAGGTCTGGGGAGTTTGGAGGCCAAACATTTGGACTGGTGAAGTCGTAGAAATTTTCAGACAACCATTTTTGACTTTTCCCAGAGGTGTGGCAAGGGGCCGAATCCTGCTGCCATACATACGGCCTACCATTGGCTACCCTTGTTATCCAGGGCTTGACTACAGTTAGCAACTCCACGAACAAAGCCCGAATTCCAATGCCAGGGTTCTTCAACACCTGTTCCTGCAGATTTGCGAGGAATTCTGCTGTACGAACGCAATCAGATCGTCTGCTAGGGATCTTTCTTCTTGCTACATCCTCGTAGTCACCATTGCAAGTCTCTAGTTCATGCCTGATTGTTTTTACTGTATTCAGGGAGCATTGGGCAGCAGTCGTAATATCCTTATTTTGATGGCGGGCACGAATCATCATGATACAAGTTATTCTCTTCCATGATTCAGGTGGGTTCCAGCTATCCATCCTTTCTGACATCTTGTATATGAATGAAGAAGGGTCCAAACTTTTAAATGAAGAGAAGTGTGTGTTAATACATGTAACTTACGGAAAAATATAATTAATTATAAATATGTCAAATTTATCCCGAACACCCTGTATATAGATAGATAGATAGATAGATAGATAGATAGATAGATAGATAGATAGATATACTACCCAGATTAGTTTGTATCTAACTAAATCTTCCTACATACTTAGCAGAAATGCATTAATATATGCCGATTTTGATCACTTGAACACACGTTTAAAAACAGACCACAAATCATTCATCTATCATACAATCATACAACACATTGTTGGCTTGTTGTATAACCGGTATTGATATGCCATTATCGAAAATAAATGTATCTCACGTGAAATGCAAGTATTGTTCTCAGTATTCGCATTAGACGTCCGAACTTGGTTCATATATTAGCCAATGAGGACACCAACAACAGAAATTATACATTTCACACTGATGTCAAAGACGAGCAATCAGCAGTTAAAAACTAATTTTACTGTTTTGGGATACAATGAATTTGTATGATAACGATTCTCTTTCAATAAGGTATGAGGACTAATAATGGGATAAGACGCAAGTCCTCGTTCGCATCTTTTATTAGTCTTTCGACGGAATGATTAGCTAAGTGGAGAGCATCTCTGTTTATCTTTATTCTATGCCTGCTTAGCCATTTGGATGGCATCTCCAGCCTATAAAATGCGGGGTTTGAGTCTCGGTGTAGCAGAGATGTTTATGAATGGGTTCGTATGCTAGATAATGTTCATCTTCTAGTGTGATACCACCGCTATCGTGATTAGTGGAGGCCTCAGATAACTTGAAAAATACCATGTTTCGTCTGTATTACAGGATTTCCGGATTATCTAACCCTTAGCCCACCCACGGTACTAATGTACTGTGCAACGGTTTGCAGCCTTTCATGGATTGTCATTTAAAAAAAAGAATGCATGAGCACTGGAGTACTGATTTATTTATCTTCACTTTTGTATCTTGCACAATTCATCGTCTCCAAACTTCTATACAATCATATTGGTGATTTCCGATTCTTTACTTACTTCCCCCAAAGTGACTGATTTGGAAGAAACTGCAAATTTGGGAAAAATAGAAGAAAATTTGGCACTAGTAGCACAGACTTCAACTTGTTCTGTGAAATGTTCTCCACGCGTCACAAGAGACAGCGGCTTATTGTAGTCAGTATTAAGTAGTTTATTTATGCACTATGGACTGATCAGCTCTTCTTTAGTGATAAAATCGTCTCGAAAATGGCATTTCTGGCACAAATGGAAATGAACAGCGAGTGACGGTGAATACCTATTAACAAACAAATCGTATTTCCACTTTAATGGAATTGATAATAATCTCAACACAAAGGAAGAACTTGCCACTGCACTGAGTTGAAACAACACTCTAGAAAACTGACATATTTTAAAATCGCCAAATATATATCAATATATCAAAAATATACCAATTAATTATTAATAATTAATTGAGGTAATTAATGATTAATAATTATCAAGTGGTATATTTTTGAAGACCTTTATCAAGTACCAACAACCCTTACCTTTACCAAATATCCTTAACGCGTTTGGTAATGGTTGATCTCTCATTTTTGACTAACTTCTCGCTTCCATCCTCCAAGTTCTGGGAACTCCTTTGGGCACATTTTTTATCCCTGCGGTCCATCAGCCAAACTGAAATGCATTCTAAAGATAAATCACGAACACTCAAAGGGAAGGTGGAAGAGCCGCACAACGCCTTCTGTTTTATGCCCACAATCCGAGGGCTATTAATACATGCTTATCATAAACGCTTCATGTTATCAGCTCATGCAATGAAGAAAGCGAGATTTAATATGACCAATTAAATCATCAGTTTAAAAGCTTTTATATAATGAGACTAAATCTGTATGTTTTATCCAAAGAGCATGCGTTATTTTTCCAACTGCGCTACGAAGCAATTTAGATAACTGTAAACTAATGTTATGTAAGCTGAAGTGCTAACACAAAATGAAACATAGATATTTTTATCATGCACCTAATCTTTGTTTCTACAACAAAACAATGAAGAGTGATCACTTCTCTTTCCGAAAAATAATTCCAATTTTCTGGTAATTCCAATTAATCTCCCCAACACACACACACACACACACACACACACACACACACACACACACACACACACACACACACACAAGAAAACCGTTTTTTTAGATACTAGACTGCGAGCGAATTAAAGTTGAAGAAGACCAAATAAAACAGTCAAAATTCAGAATGTAACTGGAAACAAATACGTTTACTGTATATTTGTAGATTTTTATGCATTATCGAATTTGAGCGATAAATACTTAGGCGAGTGTTGAATAATGTATAGATCCGATAGTATTGTTTTTCAATCTATCTGGCTGTACAAATACAAACAGCGCCGTTTCAAGTAAAAAAGATTTTGAAAAATGTTGTTATTGGACATCCTTAATAAAACGAAGCTGATGAAACCGAGTACTCGTTATGTATTGGCCAATTCAGTCTACAACTTTACACGGACATGAATTATACCATTTATGATGCCTATTTATGGTAAGCATTTTACGTTTCTATCATTTTGTATTATTTGTTCTGTCTTCTGTGTTGTGTTGATTATTGCTTCTTCATGCGCTTCGTATTCCTAAGGAACTGCTGCCGAGCAGTTACTATTGTTATTAGTGATCATTTGAGATAAATGTACTAATGAACTCCTTAGTTTCCCTTATATCTACTGTCTGTTATGCTTGTCAATGAACTTAACATCGCTAATTTTAATTAGCAACTATCAGGAAAATGCACCATTTATAACATACAGTAAGTTATTTCTAATTTTATTTAAATCAGTTTCCGATGTAGCTTCACAGCAGACTTGCTCACTTTAGCTGAGAAGGCAAACAAAAGTCAAACGATATGATGTTTATGAAATGTCAGCCACTTCCTTCCTCGATGAATTGTCCTTACAGATACTTCGTTAACATTTCCAACTCAGCAGGGAATGGATAAGCACGTTTCGGGACCGGAATGTTTTCGAATACAATACCATCGATGTCATTATAAAGTCTAGATACCTCTGCTTTATCTTGAAGTAGTTCATAAGGCTAAATAACACTGGTCTAGAGACGTGCTGAACCAAGCTCACAGCAGAACAGTCCGAAGATGAAGATTCCAAGTAAATTTTCCCAGCCAAAAATCAGAGTAGACGAAAAAGTAGAACATTCTATTTTTCGAAGAACTTCTTGATAGAATGAAAGAACTTTCATGAAAGTTTAAAGAGTTTTCCTCTAGTAATTTCAGTTCATTCAATTTGTATTATCCCACCTTAATTACTTTTTAATTAACTTCCGTCTACATTACCATTCATTAAATGCATGTTATTTTTGTATTATCTGACGTCGATTATTTTTATGTTACCTTAATTAGGAGGTACCTTTTTATTGCCTTCGATTAATTTCGAATTATTTTTGTATTATATTAATCTCACTGCTACATGGATGTCTTCATTTATTAGATGATTTTTAGCACCACTTCTGCTTATTGGAATTATCTAAAATTATCCGAGGTCATCCATGATATTATTAGTGCTAAATGTGCTGTACGCTTCCAAACATTCGTAGACAGGATTGTCGAGAAAACTAATTTCATATATTCTTTCTGTTAACCCCCCCCCCCCCAAAAAAAAGGAGAGAAAAGAAATTCGTGTACGAATGGAAGTGGTGAGTAATTAAAGAAAATGGGAAATAAAACTAAAATTGTATCGTACCAACAAGGACGTTCATTGTACAAGCAATGAAAATTGTTTAAGACAACCTAAAAACATTTTTTGGAAGAATCTGTAACTGATTTTTATCAGCTATTGGTTTCTCAGAATTTTTCAACTAATTTATTTTTTAATATTATTGATGCAGCACCACAAAAATAAACAAGAGACGGAAAACAAATACAAAAATTATTGTAAGAAGTATTTTAATCGTAGAATATTTTTTGTTCTTCATTTCAAGGGAGGTTACCGCAAGCTGCTGGCCTGTCAACGATATTAGGAACCAAATTTAATGGGTAACGCATTTCTTGAAGCAATGCATTAGAACGTCAAACATATCCAGGACAGATTTTTCTTTTTATAAGCAAACTACTAACAGTAGCATTGAGCAGATTTTAGTGTGATCGTATTTTCTCCTTCGTCGCTTTCTTCGGCAGTGATGATGGATGACGTTCGAAAAACCAAGGAAACTCCAGTTAAATGTCATGGAAATGATTGCCTTTCTTGAAGAAGTGTCTGATGCAGTAGAGTTTCTTACTCAAGGCCAGACAACGAATTAAACTGCCTGCATAACCATGAACTACTGCATTGTTTTCTTTGGAAACCCTCACGAATGGTCTTGTACACTGTATCTAGTTTCTGCACTAACACCGACTCTAATTATCCAGAAATTTTTGAACAAGCACTGTGGTTTTCGCCGCTTTTCTCAACCCAGATATTTCTTCCTATCAATTTTCTTCTTATCCATGCTAAGAAAGAAGAAACAACTTCACGACGTCGTGTATACAGGGTGGCTCAAAATTCCACATACAAACTTTGAGGGGGGGGAGGTAGAGAACATCAAAATCGACCATATTCACATAGGAAAGCATGACTGAAACGCCACCCGAAAGTGATAGCTGGCGCTGTTCGCCAGCGCTCCAGCTGAGCAATTTTACGAACGCTGAGATGGCAGACATGCACCTCTTTACAGGTTAGCTAACAGTAATGGACGAGCCGCTGTACGAATGTATCGCAAAAGGTACCCAAACAGAAGTGTATACCGCATCACCAAATGTTTGCGCATTTGCACCAGAATTTGTATGACTATGGATCAATCAGGGATCGCAGACATGATAGTGGACGACCACGATCGATGCGAAATCCCGCTATGGAAGAGGTGTTGCATGCGATGGACATTAATCCAGAGACAAGCACACGTGCCGTTGCCTCTGCGATAGGAGTATCTCGATCTAGTGTATTGCGCGTTTTGCACTCTGAGTCCTTACATCCATTTCATCTGCAACGGGTCCAGTTACTGATGGCCGAAGATTATACTCGACATGTGGAATTCGCGCAGTGGTTTCTGCAGAAAAGTGCCGTAAACCCGGATTTTCCAACTTGTGTTTTGTTCACGGATGAAGCTTCATTTACCCCCGAAGAGGTCTTCAATCACCACAATGCTCATGTGTGTGTGGGCCCATGAGAACCCACATGCTGTGCGATCACATGCTGTACAACAACGCTTCGATATTATTGTATGGGCAGGTATCGTCGCTGACTGTTTAGTCGGCCCATAACTGTTACCACCCAGACTGGACTCGCAGAAGTATCGGAACTTTCTGGAAGAAGTTCTGCCGGATTTACTGAAATGTTCCAATGACTGTGCGTCGGCAGATGTGGTTCCAACACGATGGGGGATACAGCCCATTTTGGCATTTCTGTGCGTCAGTATTTGGACAGGTCCTTTGGGGCGCGATGGATTGGGTGGGGTGGATCCATCGCATGGCCCCACGCTCACCTGATTTATCGAGCACTGATTTCTTTCTGTGGGGAACCCTTAAAGCCATGGTGTATGAAACGCCTGTTGCCTCTGACATGGACCTCGTGGCAAGAATTGCCATCGCCAAATCAAAACCATTTTCAAAATACTCCAGGTATTTTGAAAATGTACGGCAATCAATGCGTCGTCGGTGTCAGGCATGAATCACTGCTAATGGTCGTAACTTTGTGCACCTGATGCGAAACCATATTATGTATCCAACTACTATTGAACTGTTCAATTACGCCTAATAAAGTTTTTTACACTACTTACTGCCTTGTATTATTTCTATCTTTGTGTCCCTGTTAGTACCTTCCGGTGGCGTTTCCGGTCATGCTTTCCTATGTGAATATGGTTGATTTTGATGTTCTCTACCTCCCCCTAAGTTGGTACATGGAACTCAAAATAACTGACTAGATGGAGGGTTTTTAAGCAATAATAAGATGAGAAGGAAAGTTTTCGTTAACAAAAGGGGAGAGTCAACGTCATTAAAGTGTACTCTGAACGGTATCATGTTCTTATATACTAATACACAAAGCTTAAAGATAAGGTCATGTGGTTTGAATTATTAAGTGAAGAAATTAAGCTGCGTAGTGTAGAAATTTCTGTCTTAGTATAACGATGACATTCTTGATATCGATGTGCATAATGACAGTTATAATGGTCAGAAGAAACTGAATAGAGAAAAAGTATAGGGGATTATTCTGATTTAAACTAGCAATTTAATGATAAACAGAATCCCTATTCGGGAGAGCAGTTACAGATATTCTAAGGCGTAATATGCATGAATTCACTACTGATGAGGATGGGAGTGTATTCTCGTAGTCGAGGAAGTAATGATAATATTACAGACCTGTCACTTAAATAGATAAGAAAAGTGTTATTGTTAATTGGGGATTTTAAAATGGGAGATGCGGAGTGGACGAATGAACGAGTAGATAAAAAAAAAAAAAAATGGTAGTCAATATGTGGAGCAACCTCGGTCTTAAAACAACTTGCACGAGAACATACCAGGGGTATGATACGATCTTGATGAATTAATAATCATTTGACGTTGAAAAAAAAAGAATCTCAGGAACGGAATTTCAAAAAAAAAAAAGGAAGCTAAGTTTGGGGTGTGATAAGATAATTAATCGAGAGACATTGTTTAATGGAAATGGCCATAATGTAAAACGGGCCAAGCTGTGGGACTGGCAATATTACTTCAATCTCTGGAAATAAATTAAATTTGATATTAAATCAGGAATCAGCTGCATGAATAATCACGTTCTCAAAGAAATGCGGTGTAAAATAAAACACAATGGAAAGAGAGAGAGAGAGAGAAAGTTGATTTGATAAGTCAGTTATGAAGTATGCCTTCTTATTCTTATTCCTTCCCTCCTCTTTTACCTTGCGGTGTCGAGGATTTCTCTACATAAAAAGTATGGAGGATAAGGTGGCTAGCCCTATGCCTCCCGGTGTGTCCTATGTCTGTAGATATGTGAGTTCATGGGCCGGTTTGCCTGTTCTGGGAGACGAAAACCCCGAGTTTCCGAGTGAAAAAAAACCCTACCCCGTATGAGACCAGCTAACTCACCTTTAGTCGAAAGAGACAAGATAAATGTTCCTAACGTCACTGACGGGATCGAACAGGGCTTTCTAACCAAAGGACTTCGTCTATACTGAACGAGATACGGAGAGCCAATTATTAAGTATGAGAGATATAAACGACAACTAGCATTTAACTAAATTGCTAATTAAAGACTGTAAAGCAAATATTTTAATTACACATAGACAAGAATTCAATGGTTGCAGAAGATTTTAAGTATTTTGCAAGTGTACATGTGAATACTGGTCATTTAGAAAATACCTGCTTGAGAGGATAGATCTACCTAATGTTGCACTACAGGAGGAAGAAATTATTGACATTTTAAATACCTGGCAGTCGATGAGGTTAGAAGTAGAGAGGAAATCTCCTTTGGCGGTAATCAGATGTATGTCACGTTTAATCAATCCACTTTTGATCATCTTCAATGAATTTCTGATATTAGTGCATTCTGAGTGGAAGTCTGCAAGCGTTATTTAAGTTCATAAGGACGGCGCAAGAGATGGAGAATTATATACAAGTCTTACTGTTCGTGACTGACGCTACAATCACCACTATTGCTGACAAAAAAAAAATAATGGAAAAACTCGATCCAGATTCAGACTCCGCAACCATTTAATGACCGGAAACTGGAATATTAGGACTCTACTACAATCAGACCAACTAAAATTACTACAGCACGAACTAAAAAGATATGAATGGACTGTTATGGGACTTTGTGAAATTCGATGGCCCAAAACAGGAGAGCTAACAACAGATGAATGACATTTGCTTCTTTACGCTGGGTGTGACTGCAGCGGTAAAGAAGATGTCGGGTTTTTGATACACAAATCATCACGAAATTCTGTCATGGAATTCAATCCTATTGATAGCAGAATTGCTCTAGTCCGCATAAGAGGAAAACCCACTCAATATCACCATCATACAGGTCTATGCCTCCAACCACAGGCCACAAGGACTTCGAAGTAGAAGAGTTTTATGGTCAACTTAATGCAACAATCACCGGAGTGAATAGAAAAGACCTTTTGATTGTACAGGGCGAATGGAATGCCAAAATTTGAACAGACATTGGCAAGGATTATCGCCCATTTGTTGGACCGTATGGCTATGCGGGAGACAAACGAAAGAGGTTTTGAATTGATCAGTTTTCCCTCACAAAATGAACTCACCATTAATAACACTCTATTTCCCCATAAACCTTCCAGAAGATGGACATGGACTTCCCCTGATGGTAAAACACACAACCAAATTGACTTTATCCTTGTAAGCACAAGATTTAAAAACTCCATCAACCTCACAAGAACCAGATCATTTCCTGGAGCCAACATTGGCAGCGACCACAATCTCTAATCATTACCCATAATTGCACATGCAAACAAAAAAGCTCATCTCATGTCAATGACAAACTCAGCCACATCCCAGAATTTCATGCTCTGATCATCACCCACAATTCCGTATGCAAACCATTACCCATAATGTCACATGCGAACAAAAATTTCATCTAATGTCAATGACAAACACAACGACATCCCAGAATTCCATGCTCTGACCATCACCCACAAGTCCACACTCGAACCAAACACGTTGTGACGTCACTTCTCTAATTCTTATCTTATCTACATCTTAATCTTGTCAGAATTCCATACTCCAACCATCACCCACAATTCCAACACAAACAATTACCCAGAATTCCATATGCAAACCAAAACACACAACGTGATGTCACTGACACATGCGTCCCCCCAGGGAAATTCCAAACATTCCATACTCGATCTTATCTCTAACCATTGTCCAGAATTCCATACTCGAACCTTTACTCAAACCAAACACACAACGTAACGTCATTGATGGATGTCCCATCCTAGGAAATTCCAAGGATTCCATACTCGATCTTATCTCTGACCATTACCCACAATGTCACAGATGAACCAAAGACACAATGTGACATCAATGATGGATGCTCCCCCCCCCCACGGAAATTC
The DNA here is from genome assembly GCF_054136105.1 of Typopeltis vanoorti. Taxonomy (NCBI): domain Eukaryota; kingdom Metazoa; phylum Arthropoda; class Arachnida; order Uropygi; family Thelyphonidae; genus Typopeltis; species Typopeltis vanoorti. The sequence goes on from NC_143555.1 coordinate 71,806,355, forward strand.
CAAACATTCCATACTCTAAACATCACCCAGAATTCCAAACTAAAACCATTACCCATAAGCCACCACTGAAAACACACTCACACAAATCTGCCACCCACGACACACAGAAAGTCACACCTTTCTGTGTGTCGTGGGTGGCACACAGAAAGTTTGCTCACACCTCCCCAATATTATAACTTCTCATTTAAAATTCAACTCAATGACGTCACTTATTTACATATGACAAAGGACATAACTACAAAACACACACCGATGACGTCACGATCACGCTTATCTCATCCATCAATGATGTCACGTTTCCTGTGCACTTCCCCCAACATTTACCCTACCCCTATTTGGTTCAAAGTGACCGGACTAAAAGGAATCGTGACGTCGTGAATATGGAATGTTTGGAATTTCCCTGGGGGAACATCTGGAAGTGACGTCACATTTCCTTTGTCACATCCCCACCATTTACCCTATCCCTATTTGGTTCAGAGTGACCAGACTACTACTAAGGTACTTTTTTTTACTATTAGGGTTGAAACTGGAATAGCCTTCCGCTACGTCTTATAGAAATGATGAATTGATGTAATGCTAAGAAAGAATTAGATAATTGTCATAGCTGGGGACAGGTTAAGTAAAATTTATGTACAATGATTATATATTTTAGCAATCTTGAACACGCCTGTATTGTTATGTGTCAGTGTGTACATATATATGTGTATCTAAGAAAATCAAGAGTAGAAAATATTAAAAGTTAAAAATAAAAATGTATGTGAGAGAATGAAAGGGAAGGAGCTCGTTGGTCTAGGAGTGTCGTGGGATTGGTTTGCCATACATTCCGGTTTTCCCTCAAACATAAAACCTACCTTGAATCCAATTGATAGTAATTGCATTTACTGTTCGGTATAAATATAATTTAGGGTATTTACTGTGTTCATGCTTTTGCCACACTAGATGGACTTAAGTCACCGCTCAACGGCCGTTTTTTGATTACATATAGTTGTTTACAAAATTGCATGCAAATTGTTTTTATTGTAACTAAAACAGTCCAGAAGAAAAATTCTAGACATCTGTGTCCGAGACCCGTTTACTCAGAATCATTGTAACAAGAGTTTAATAGTTGTTTATTCTCGAATACTATTCACAGTACTTTGGAGACGAAGACATGCATTCGAATATTCAAGACACATTGAGAGTATTTGTATTTCCTGTACGTTCATATCATGTCAAATTATAAATAATGAGCACCTTTTCGAGAGATAGTTAACAACCACGAAAATGAACACCACAGTGGATGTGAGCCACTCGATACATTCCAAATCATTGTTAGGGCATCTTCTCCGACAATACTGTCATCATAGTTGCCTAGCAACGCAAACCCAAGTAAAGAACGGAAACACGGCAAGAAAGTATCTCTCATACGAGACAGTAGACGGACAAAACCTGCTAAGAACCCTGAATGTCACAAGAGCCCTGTTCATTAACTGTTCTGTGGTGAATGCGTGAACGTCGATGCTCCTCGCTTTTTTTTTATTTTTTTAAGCTTCTCCTTCTTTCTCTCTTTTCTCACAGCTGTGCCAGCAGAGTAGCATGACAGATCAGTCGAAGATTCGGTAACAGCAGGTCGTTACCAAAGTGAAGGTGTTTTAAATTCTCGGTAGCATCTTTTATTTAACGTGTCTAAGCGTAACTTCATTACCTTTTTTTTTTTTTTTTTTGCCTTCGTGCCCTGGGCCATTATGGAGACTTGTCTTCAGCGTGACGCAAGTCACGCGTTGTTGTTGTTGATGGAACAGTTCACAAAAATTACTGAAAATAGCCAAAGGTGAATTCTTACTGCTGGAAATACAGGTCATGTAGAAGAAAAGAAAGACTGATTGAAGAAGATAAAATAGCACGAGAATAAAATAGCACAGACTATATAAACTCCCTAGGTAAACCTACTCATTTGTCGAAGTTTACTGTTTACATGGACAGAAATCTGCAAAGATCTACAAATGATCTCCCTCTCTGATTCTCCTCTTGTCTTTCCAATCACTGCTATTAAAACCGTCTCCTACGATTACCAAGATTTCTATTATCATCTTTCTTGTGCTGGTCCGTATATATATATATATATATATATATATATATATATATATATATATATATATATATATATATATATATATATATATATATATATATATATATATATATATATATATATATATATATACAGTCTGTATGTATATATATATATATATATATATATATATATATATATATATGCAGACAATCCTATAGATACCACTAGAGAATATTTTGTTCTTGGATATTCTTTTAATAATTTTTGGTCTCATTTTTATAAGATTCTGTCAAGATATTTAATAAAGTGTTTAATTTATTTTATTTTTATCCACTATTTGATATTTTCTTTTCATCTGAAGATCCATTACTTCATAATTATCTGAATACATTTCAAAATCTTCCCTTTTCAGTGGTATCTAAACACAAAAACCTCTTAGGCAAATAAAAGTTTTTGCAATCATCAATTTCTTCTATTTTATGTATTCGTGTTGCAAAAGTAGGAAAGAGAATGCAAACTATTTTTAATTGTAAACTAATCTGTTACACTAAATTTTTCTCTCTGTTTTCACATTTTATACATAATTAGAATTATTTTTTCTGCTTTACTATTCTTTCTTCCCTGACTCTTTCATGTTTTCTTTGTAACAAATTTATTAAAAGACCTTTTCTGCTTACAAGATCACGATAGATAGATATTTATTATATACTCCTAGGCATTAGTCCATCAATTCTCTTACTTCTGAAATCCCATTTCTTCTTTACTAGTTTTCCCTCAACTTAACTGTATATCCTTGCTTGAAGACTCTTCCGACTGCTTCATGCAGTGACAGCAGAATAATGTCTGCAATCTTGACACTGTATTCACTCAGTTGCACTCTACTATCCCTCCCCCCAGAATATTAGAGTGCAACTATAATATTCTAGGGGGGGGGAATAATAATAAAAAAACCTCAAAGTTCAATTCTTTTGTCTTTTATTTTTGTTTTTCTTAGATCCATTTGAATAGTTCAAGGATTCAGCCAATTGCGATCTGTTTTATAATTTCAACTGAAGCTTATCTATTGCGATTTTTCATCGAAATTTCTTACGATATGTTCGGCTCTTGCTATGGTCTGTATTCGTTGTGTTGAAGGACACAACAAATACAGGCCAACAAGTAGTTTGTAAAGAAAGAGAAATATCATATTTTGATCATAACTGCTTTATAAAAAAAAATTTAAAGAGGCTTCATCAATGCTTCATATCCCCATACAATGTAACAAAAACCAAGGTTTAATCTTACACAAAATTTTAGTCTGGAAAAATCAAAATTCGTCATTAAATTTAATAACATTCTGAATAGTGCATTTCAATATTTTAAGATTCAGCTTCAATGAAACTAAAACATATTCCGTGTCGTTTCTCGAAAGAAAAAAACAAGTTCTGTTTCACCGTCTGTACCTTGATAATACTCAGACCTTCAAAAAACAGCAGATATCATTGAATTAATGTAACTGGCCTTCATAAGCTTTAGACATAACATATTACATTTATATGTTATGTGATACGTTATGATATAATATAATATAATATAATATAATATAATATAATATAATATAATATAATATAATATAATATAATATAATATAATATAATATAATATAATATGTTATGAACGTAATATCATAACATATTACGTTCTTGGGCTGTTTCAGCCCAAGAACGCTCTCTCTCTCTCTCTCTTTGTTGTTTTTAAAACCTCCTTTAAGATTCATGATTTGGATATGAAAATCTAACAATTTGTTGGGAATTTGTACAGAACTTCCATTTCACAGTTTCGAAGATGACACGACTTTTCTCTTCTGTTGGAAAAACTTTAAATTCAAAGATGTCTTGGACGATCAGTTTAAAAGCACTTTATCAGTGCTTTTAAACTGAAGGTTAGTCACTCGGTCTCATACCAAGATGGTAGGATTATCAGACCTGTTCCACACAAACCGGCTGGAAAATACTGGTTATTTCAAAATACCCTGTAACCTTTTCTGTTGATACATACCATGGTTGTTCATGGGAATTCATAATCCTCCTGATTTCCTTAAAATCCACACACAAAAATCGAAAAACTAGTCAATCTCCAGATATAATACGGATCCAAAATCTCACAGAAGTAGCTTTTCCTTGTACTTCTTTCATTTGCTTTGTCCCTGCTGTTTGAAACATCATTCCCTCCTGCTATATTTCCAAATACCCTTTAAGTCAAATGCCAATTCCTTCTCTGTTTGTCTTCCCAAAATCCTAACAGAATGTAAGCTTTACAAGATCGTTCTATTACAATCAATTATTTATAGCTCCGTATAAAATTAAATCCTGATTTTTGTGATTTCTAATTTTATAGCAAGTACATGCCACGAATACTGCAACATGTGCAGTATTCGTAGTATGTACTGGAATGTTTCAATACAAAACAACGGCTGTTATTTTAAAGCATGAGTCTTTGTTTTATTAATTTAACAGAAGCCCCTTTTCTAATTACATTTTTATTTTTATATACAAGTAAGAAATATGACAGTTTCCAACTTGACTAACGGATGGTTCTGAGTGCTAGTTTGTCACGAATTTCATTTCCCTATTATAGAGAGAAAAAATGTGACTAATTATGTTCACTAATAAGATATTATATTAATTGCATCTACCATGCAGTCTCTCTCTCTTTCGAAGTTGCCTATTAAACAAACAAGAGTTAGCGACCTTAATAGCGACATTTCATACGAAGGCGAGTCGGAAAGTTCTGATAAACACCTAGAACAAAAATAATATTAAGGCAACTGATAAGAAAATACATATCTCAAAGCCCTTTAACCTTCATGTTTCATCAAATTGTAGTAATTTGTTCTTTTTCTTTTGGGATATATAAGAAGATATAAAACTAATTAATTTTTGTTTTGGATATTTGCTAGAACTTCCCCCCCCCCCCTTGTAGTCATAGGTAGCGTACTTGGCAGAGCGATGGACTGTAGATGTTATTAGCAGCGATCCATAAGTCGCCAGTTCGATTCCGCCTTGATTTTTTAAGCCCCTCCGTAGCGGAATTGGAAGAGAAACGGAAAAGAACCGAGTTCATTCTCCTCCTGACAAGAGGAATCTTTATATGAGCTTTTTTTCAATTGAAGGTGAGTTGGTCGATCTCATACAGAGGTAGAAGGTTTTTTTCACGGAAACTCGGATTTTTCATACCACATACATACATGCAAATCGGCCAAGAGAATACACGTAATTTAGAGGGGGGAAATACTATTTTGGTGATGTTGCAAAGTTGGGCAGGTTAATAGTTAGCCAAGGTGATGTAAGAGCTTGCAGGATGATTTAGATAGGCTGACAGTATGGACAAAACATAATGGATGGCAATTTAATGTGGAAAAGTGCAAAGTTATGCACTTTGAGATGCAAAGATTACAAGTTGTGTACTACATTGAGGGAACTGTACCCGAAGAAATTGATGAAGTCAGGGATTTTGGGGTAGTAGTAGTAGTAGTAGATAGGGAGTTGTCGTTTAGAGGGCATATTGCTAAAGTAGCCAGGGTAGCTCACAGGATTATTTGGTTATTGAAGAACGCACTAACAATTAGGGATAAGTGAGTTTTCATTCCTCTTTATAAAGATTTAATACTACCACATGTGGATTACTGTGCACAGGTCTGGTCAGATGGGTTTTTTGGGGATAAGGAAGGGGATGGAGAGGATTCAGAGACGAGTGACCAAGATGGTGAGTGGTCTGCGGAATGATCTCCATGAGGACAGGTTGAGGGTTTCTGGATGAAAGCTGTGGATAGTTGAAAGTTGGGGGATATGATAGAAACATTTAAGTTACTTAAATGATTTTATAGGATTGATGCAGAGGAAATGTTGTGGTACTTGGCTAGAGGAAACAGAACAAGAGGTCATCCCTGGAAGTTGGGTAAGAGTGGTTAGCAAGGACGTGAGGACAAGATTTTTCTCTTGGAGAGTGGTGAATGAATGGAATGGGTTGCCTGAATCATTTGTGAATGTTTTGTCTGTTAATGGTTTTAAGGAGAGGTACGATAGATATTGTGTTGATAGTTCGGGTTTCCCCACGATGCGTCTTAATAATAATCTTTTATTTTGGATGAGATGAGATGTATTTTATCAGATTTTATCCTCGAAGCTTATTTGTGAGCTTATCTGAGAATGACACCAGTTATTATTTATTTGGTTTTTTGCTGTGTTGGGAAGCTATGAAATCAAATCTATGTTTAATTGGCTTGATTTCCACTGCAGCCATTGATTGAGAAATTCCTACGCGCACGCACACACGCACGCACACGCACGCACGCACGAACGCACGCACGCACACACACACACACACACACACACACACACACACACACACACACACACACACACACACACACACACACACACACACACACGACAACTTGGAAGCGTCGCTGAACTGGAAGCCTGAACGAATATATTGTGTTTCATTACGTTTGTATGGTATTTTGGGTGCGTGTTTCTTGTTCATAGTATGTCTTTAGTGCTCTTTTCAGGCTATTGTAGTTTGCAAAATTTCTGTATTCAAAAGGTAATTTGTTTATCATGTCAGGGATGTAGAAGTTTCGCGTGGCCTTTCCGTAGTGATTATTGCATTTATATGTGATATAATTACTAGTCTGAGGTCTTGTTATGCGATATCTGTTCCTGACTGTCCTGTAGTTGGCATCGAAATAATGTTTTAGCAAAGCTGCATAGTGACATAAATGTTTTGCTGTCAGTATTTTGTGTTCTGACATTGCAGTGTATATAAAGTCGTTATTGTCACTTTGTTCCCAAGAGATCAGTTTATCATTTTGTACTGTAGCGACATTAATCTATTTAGTTCGTAGGACGCACAGAAAGCATACGTTGTTATAGCGTATCTCAGTATATTTTGGCATAGTGCTTTGTATATTAGTGTTTTTAGGCGTGTGGGAACTATGTCTTTTAACCTGTAGAGTTTGCCAGTTATTGTTTGGAGTTTGTTGTGTATATGGTTTATGTGGCTATTCCAGTTCATATCTCCATTGAAGTAAATTCCAAAATATCGTATTGTTTCAACCTGAGTGATTGTAGTGGTTTTGCTGTTCTGTGTGTTTTTTTATGTTGGAAAGTGGATGTTTGATGGTTATATATTTGTTATCATTGTTCCAGTCAGTGGATTTCTGAATATCAAAAATTTTGTCTTTTCTGAGTTTAGGTGTATGGAGTTTTTCGTGAGCCAGTCTGCGATCAGATTTATGCCATGTTGCATATTTGTTTGGGCAATGTTTGCGTTATTATGGATGGATATTATAGCTGTATCGTCTGCGTATTGGAATATCTTACCTTAGAGAGGTAGCTGATTAATATCGTGTAACCAGTAACCTGTGGTAACAGCTACCAGTAACCTGTGGTACTCCACAGGTTACTGGTAGCTCTCCACTTAGGTTTGATCCGATACGTGTGATATGCTTTCTATTTTGGAGGTAGTTTGTAAACCACCTGTGAAGAGGCCCGTCTATTCCAACATGCCTCAGCTTTTCTAACAAGGTTTGATGTGTGAGTGTATCGAATGCTTTAGTTAGATCAATAAAGACTACCATGGAAATTTTGTTTTTGTCTAAGGCGGTATTAATTACGTCTGTAAAGTCTTCCAAGAGAGATGTTGTTCACTTATTTTTCTGAAACCCATATTGTGTTTTGGGTATAATATGAAAGGTCTCTGTGTATGCTGTGAGTTTCTTCAGTATGATCCGCTCCATAATTTGATTGATAATTGGTAATGTTGCTATGGATCTGTAATTGCTGATTAAATTTGTTTTTCTATGTTTCTATATGGGTGTGATTATGGCGGTCTTTAGCATACTTGGTATCTCTCCTGTTTTAAATATTTTATTTATTAATTTTAGTAGGATAGGACTTAAGCTAGTTGCATGTTGCTTGATATCCTTAGATCTTATACCATCAATTCCTGGGCCTTTGTTTGGTTTGATTTTATGCATTGCAGAGAGAGAAGTTCTGTTTCTTTTATGGTTGGGAACCATAATGTCTGTTTTGATTGTGCTCCAAGTGGAGGGTCACCTTTTGTCATTGGGGGAATATTTCTGTGCAGTTCTTGGATGGAATCTGCAAAGTATTGGTTAAAGTCATTTGCTAGTTGTTGGATAGGTTTTGCATCTTTCATGAAGCTGTGTTTTATGGTTTGAGGCGGTGGTGTTGGGAACTCAATCTAGCATCTCATTGATCAGATGCCAGGTTTGTTTCATGTTGTTTTGTGCAGAGGTTAGTTTGTCTCTGTAGTAGCTTCTTTTTGCATTTCTGATTTGTGTTGTAAGGCGATTCCTTGTTATCTTATATTCAGTTTTTAAAGCTGTGTTATTTGAATATCGCTTTAATGTTTTCCATAAAGCGTCCTTTCTGTGTATTTCTAGGATTAAGTTTTGTGTTATCCAATGATTTTGTGTTGTTTTTGAACGAATTCTGACTTTCTTTGCAGCTTTCGTATATATTTCCTCCAGTGGGAGTTTAATGTTGATGTATAACATATCTGCTGAATCTAATGCCAGGTGTTCCCAGTCTGTTTTTCTTATTTCGTGGTTGACTATTTCTTCGTCTATCGTTGTTTTCTGTCGCTTTTCTTCTGTGGGACATTGGGATATTGTCTTTGTGTGTAGGTCTGCTACTTTGCACTTTATGACTGATGCAGTGTAACTGTTTGGTGGTGCTCGGACGTTTATATTATTATTATTATTATTATTATTATTATTATTATTATTATTATATACAAAAAGGTCTGCGCTGCTTCGAAGAGTTTTAGTAAGTAATCTACGGTCTCCCTTTCCATGTGAAACGTTTTCTCATAATAGCAACAGAACATAGTAATTATTTGTACAATTAATGACTACGTTACTATTAAAGGTTATCTTATTAGAAACAGATAAATTGGTAATTATTACAGAAGTTATGTTTCTACAGAAACTATGGTTTAGGTTTCATTTGCAGAATACTGTTTTTGTAATGCCTATCACGAAATTTTAATAAATTAAAATATAGCATCGTCATCAAATCGCGAAAATTAAATTAAGCCTCACGCTACAGTTTAACTGTTGAGTGAGCAGCACAGAGTTTCAATTTGTCTCCATATTTTTAAACATCGAAAGATGCAAGCAAGAGATTATAGTTATGCTTTCATGTTAATCTGGACTATAATTAAAACTTAAAGTAATATAGGCATAGGATTATCGATTTATAGATTTTATCCTGTAAGAAAGAAAACGAGACTTTGAGAAGCAGCATTAAGAACTTTGGTAATCTCAAAAGACTGCTGCCAACAGATTCCAATTAGGACAGTACAGGAGGGCAGTTGATAATTATGTACAGAGACTAATGCCGTTAATTATCATTAACTCGATGTCAAATTACATTTAGTGTGGACGAATTAGTTGGATATAAACAGTAGGTAGAATATTTTTCTCTCCTTTTTTTATCAACGTTTTCTAGTCCATACATCGTTATACTACTTACATATATGAACTCTGAATGCAGATTAGTGCATTTAATACCTAGTAATTAAATGTATTAGTAATTAATTACTAATATAATATATTATTAATATATTAATACAGAAAAATATTAATTAATATTAATAATGTTAATATTTTTACTGCAAATTAATACTGAACACAAATTAGTCGTTGAATCTTAAGAAACAAAAGCGAAATCAAATCGCTCTTTGACGTTAAACAGCATAAGCAGCTGAAGCAAGATGGAATCTTGCATCTAAAGTGCAACTGAAAGATTTAAAATGTATTTTTATTAATTAGGAATATAATGCTTATGTACAATTACTAGAGGGAGATGCGTACGCTAAAAGTCGCGTTACGCCCTAAAAGGCGATTCTTACAATGAAATGACACGGACTTAAGGGTGATTATAATTAAAGTTCACATTTCGAAAGGCTGTAACTGGGTAACTACTCAGCGGAACGATTTAATATTTAACATGATGATTAATGTGCGATAATGGAATTTTATTTTGCACAGACACCAACGTTAGTTCTAAAAGTTGCCACTAGGGGGACACATGGCGCTGTAATACCATAGTGAGTAATTCAAAACGTCACAAAGAGTAGGGTACACAAGGTGCATTGTATGGTTACGCAACATGTTTGATATGCTGTCTTCCGTTGTCGGCAACATGCTGAAATCGCAAAATCGCATACTCAACCATAGAACGTACGGTTTCACTCGAAATGTGGTAAATATAGCATGTAATGTTGGTCTTGAAGTCCACTAAGCTGCTATGTGTCCACGATAGACCACGTCTTTGAAATGTCTCTCACAGCCAAAAGTTGCAGGGGCTCCGATCTGGCGAGTGCCCTGGCCACGTTGTACGAAAATGGTGGCTGATGATTCTGTCCTCCGTGAAATGTGTCTGAAGCAACCGCTTGATAGGGCTGGCGATGTGAGCAGGAGCACCATCCTGCATAAAAACTGTAGAATCCAAGCACTGACTCTGTTCAAATCACCTGATTGGCTAAGGAAGATGCATATCGCTGGCCATTCACAGTGCAGGTAACGAGACGAGCAGGACAGAGCTCCTCGAAAAAGAAAGATCCGATAATGAATTCCTCTGTAAAACCACACCGAAAGGTGACCTTCAGGGAATGAAGCGGAATCTGTCGCACGATGTGGGATTGCGGTTGCTCACATTTTGCGACAGATTCTGCTTCATTCCCTGAACATTCACAGTACCGTCCAGATGCAAGTGAGCTTCGTGAGTCCAGAAATTTTCCATGGCCAGTCGTTGTCCAGTTCAGTCCGAGCAAGAAACTGCAGGGCAAATGTTTCTCGTGCACCCAGTCAGGATTAAGCAGTTGCTGAAAGTGGGAATGCTTGCAAGGATAACAGTACAGAATTTTCCTTAGGACTTTGTGAACAGTGCTTAACGGTTTGTCTAAAGACCGTGCAATACGCCGTGCACTGCTACTTCCTACGACATCTGCTTTCTTTCTTTCTCTAACGCTGCGGCCACTTCCTCCATCGTCTGCCGTTCGATGGGCTTCCGTTCTCTGCTAGGTTTGACATCTAAGGAACCTGTCTCTTCAAACTTCCGGATCCTTTTGTGTAAACCATTTGCAGTCATAGGACCTGTTTGTAATCCCGTTTAATGTTCTGAACCTTCGCAATGCTGTCAAGGCACAGCTGTTATTTTTGTAAAACAATTTCACGCGAAGTGCGCGATCCTCCGATAATGGTGACATTGTGTTTTAACATGTTGTCTGCTCACAGGCAATGAACTGACGCATTCAGCAGCTACCTGCTTTTATAAAAGCTTCTTTCGAAGCATACGTCATTTGGGAGATTTGTCATTTGCATAAATGGTACGGTCGCAGTGTTTCACTGCATATCAGGAGTATGGTACGCATGTATTTTAGCTATGTAAAGCACTAGCGGCAACTTTTAGAAGTAAAAGTTCCTGTTTGCGCAAAAAATGCTTGGTTTTTGCGCAAAATAAATTCCATTGCAGCACACATCATGCTAATTAAATCGTTCCGTTGAGTAGTTACTCAGTTACAGCCTTTCGAAATGTGAACTTAAATTGTAATAACCCTGTACAATCACCCCGTGAATCACCTCATCCAACGAGCTCAACAATGTGATTAATTACGCCATTTATATTCTTAAGCTTCAACACATTACTTAAATAATTTCTAGTGGCAATCAACAAAAAAAAATAAAGAAAAAAAGAAAAGAAAGAAAGAAAACGTCATTTTTTGAGTAGTTCGGACATCAACTGAAACACGCACTAATCACTGAAGGGAAAAATAACTTACTGTTGCCATGGTATCACATCCGTCATAGTCAACAAATGAATGAAACTATTTTATTATATACAGAAAGATAAATGTACACTCCGAATCAAGCAATATATTATCAACATGTAACAATAATGATACGTGAATACAAATGTTATGCATCTAGTTACTTTTCCTTAAAAGAAAAGGGGAGGGGAGAGAGGGCCCTTCTCAAATACACATACACTTAATTATATATTTCTTGTATAATGGTTTGTCATCATTCATCATCATCACTCTTTTCAAGGATTTAGGCCTAGAGTGGTCTTTACAGCCTTATAAGTCATCGTTGAATCTCTTTAGAGGACGTCCTGGTTTTCGTTTTCATAATGTTTGTAATTTAAGGCTTGTTTTGGTAATCTTTCTGTTTTCATTCTTCTAACGTGTTTTCCTGGTTTAATTCTTTCATAATTTCTTTTGTGAGTGAATAGAGTATATTTTGCAGTATTTTTCATAAACTTCATTTCAGCTGTTATTAATCTTCGTTTGTCTTCTTTTGTTTTACTATCCAAATTTCACTTCCATACAATAGAACTGGTAGGGCTAATATATTGCATACTTTTAGTCTGTTTGGTTTCGAACTAGGTTTGGATTAAATATATAATTAATTACACCTGTTATTTTTAAATATTTCGCAATTTTTATGCTTATGTCTTTTTCATTTTCATATGTAATCATACATCCTAGGTAGTTAAATGAATTCACCTGTTCTAAAATCTTGTTATCTATTACTATTTTAGTTTACTGGATCTTGTCCTTTAAAGGCCATCGTTTTTTGATTTTTCTGTTGATATTATCATACCATAATCTTTGGCTAACTCATTTAGATCTAAAATAACTTTCTGTAAGTTATCTTCAGAATTTATTATCATTATTATTAATTTATTTATAATTATCAATTATTATTTATTAATTTAATCATATTTATTAATTTAACCATATGCCGATGATCAAATAATAATTTATTAATTATTATTTGATCATCGGCAAAAAGGAGACTGTTTAAGTTCATAAGTTCACAGTAGGAAAAAGTTTAATACCTTGATGGAAATTTTTATTCCATTTTATTATTATTTCATTTAGATAAATATCAAAAAGAGTTGCTGAAAGGGGATATCCCTGTTGGACTCCTTGGTTTATCTCTCTCATGATAGTTTTCTTACATCATGAGAGTACATGAGAGTTCATACATTTCGTAATGATAGTTCATAATTTAATCTTATTTGTATTTGATTATTTTCATATATACTTATGATAGCTTTTAGAATATTATTTGGTATTTGTCTTTCTTTTAATACGTTAATTAAAATGCTTCTTTTAACTTTGTCAAATGCTTTTTTAAAGTAAATATAATATCTGTTTCTAAATTGTATTATCTTCTTTTCTCTATTATCAATTTTAGGCCAAAGACAGGGTCTATACATGATCATCCTTTTCTAAATCCATTTTGTACTTCTAAAATAAAGCCTTCAGAACATTTTATTAGTTTGCTATTTAAAATTCTGCTATATATTTTGTAACAGGAATTTAGAATACTTATTCCTCTATAATTTTTAGGATTCATCACGACTACCTTTTTTTAAAGATAGGTATCACTATTGCTTTTTTTCCATTCTATTGGTGGGTTACTTGTTGAATAGATTTTATTTAAGAATAATAGTCTTTCTTCGAACCTTGTTCCTGCATATTTATATAATTCTGAACCTAACTTATCTTCTCCAGGTGATTTTCCACTTTCTGTTTATGTTTCTTTTAGGCTGATTTCTAATTATTCTTTAGTTATTTCACTTTCATGTTCATTAAATGTTTGTCAGTTGTCTTTTTTAAAATATTTATCTGTCCACAATTCTGTATAGAAATTTAGAAATTCTTCTAATTTCAATTCAGTGTTTAATTTTACGCTTTCTTTAGTATCTGTGCTTAAATGTTACAAAATCCTATATGCAGTGGGTATTATTTTATTTTGGATAAATCATGTTCCATAATTCTCTATGTCTTTTTCTGATTTCTCTTTAGCTATGGCTCTTATTCTTTTATATTCTATTTCATCTATTTCTATTTCATTCTATTTCATCCGTCCAGACAGAATCAATGAATATTTTCTGTATGGAGGGGTGGACAAAACGAATCTAATAGGCGCTTACACATTTTGCGAAACGTACTAAAAAAACCATTAAAAGTTATTATATTGTGCCCATTTATGATATGCTTCTTTTTTCATTTTGATTATTTTTTATTGTATCGTCCCATATCTTCAGATTTTTTTTTATTGAAGTTTTGGTCTTTCCTAAGTTTTCGTTTGTTGCTGTATTTAGAATCGTTTTTATATTAAGCCACTCAGTTTCTATCTCTTCATGTCGTTTTATTTAATCTAAATATTGGTTAATTCTTTGTTCATATAGCCATTATATATTTGTGTCATTTAATAATCTAGTTTTTTATAAAGAAATGTTTTAAATTTTCTTTCTGTTCTTGTTACTTGTAGCCATTTAGGTGGAAATCTTAATTTTATTTTAACGAGGAAGTGGTCATTACTTATTTCATATCCTCTGTGGGCCCTAACATCTAAAGAAAACTGATGTATTTTCATTTAAGATAAATAATCTAATGTCGATTTCTATCCTCTTGCTGCCAAAGTATATTTGTGTATGTCTCTATGTTTATAGAAAGAATTCATTATTTTATGGTTATTATAAACTACAAAGGCGATCAATTTTTTTACCATTCCTGTGTGTTCTCCAGATATTCCTATATTATTATTAATTTTCGCGTTTCGCATTGAAGTATTCTGCTAATACTATTTATTTTATTATATTATACAGTATATATTTTGTAATTGATTATAAAATTCAATATTATCATCTTCTCTTTCTTATTCTGGGACATATAAACAAATTATTGTCAAATAAGCTCTATCTATTTTTATTCTAGCTTCAATTATTTATTCATTCCATAATTTATAATATTTTAACTGTTTTGAAAGGGAATTATGAATTCGAATCATAGCTCTTTGGTCTCTGTCAACTCCACTATTACATTAAAATTTTCAGTTCTCATGGTTCCTTTTAATTTCTTATTTGTTTCAGTGATTACTGCTATTTGAAAATTTCATTCATTTAATATTTGATATAATTCTATTTCTTCATATGCTTTATAAAGGTTCATATGCCTATGATATACATAAACAGGCACAATATAATAACTTTTAATGGTTTTTTTAGTACGTTTCGCAAAATGCGTAAGCGCCTATTAGATTCGTTTTGTCCACCCCTCCATACAGAAAATATTCATTGATTCTGTCTGGACGGATTTCAATGAAAATCGATATTTCGAATCCTTACAAAAATTTGTGGACTAATCCCAGTTTTTGGCTCAGTTAAACTATTTGCTGGTATACACAAAAGAAGAAACCGCTTAAATTATATACATCACAGGAATTCGGATCTGGTTGAATGAAATTTAATAAAATTTAAGGTTTGCGATGTACATTAGAATACGACTACACTTTAATTGGCAAACTTTGATTAAAAACCATTCTACGAAGTTCCCATTGGCTGGATGGCATCAATTTTCTTATTTCGCTACAAAGTGACTGTTTTTATTGCTAGAACGATTCGAAATTATATTGATAATTCCTATTTGGCTGGATGGAATTTGATGATATTTATATTTACAATCTGTCACAAAATGGAATAATTTCAATTCTGGTTTTAGTAGAATCACTTTAATAGCATAATTAAGCAAAACAAAATTATGTCCATTATACAACTATTGTGATAAAATGCCATTACGAAGTGTATCATTTGATACACTTGGTAATGACAAAGAAGACGTTTGAGAATATATATCCGTGTGTGTGTCTACACACACACACACACACACACACACACACACACACACACACACACACACACACACACACACACAGAGAGAGAGAGAGAGAGAGAGAGAGAGAGAGAGAGAGAGAGATGCCTCAGAAAACTTGTCTGATGGAAATCAAAATTTTTGCTTCAAAAAGAAAATGATTAGCAGTTACTGGCAAACTGATCATGTGTCTACCAGCGGTACTGAATCAAAATGAAATGAATGAAAACAAAAACTGCTTTTTCGAATTCAGTTAAGCTTAGTCGGACAACGACAGAGTTTAACTTGAGCTTCAGTTTCAAACAACAGTTGAATCTCCTATTGTATAAAAAAATATTTTACTTTTTCAAAGTGAAAGAAACAACAATAAGTGCCCACTCACTAATAAATGATCTATCAAGAATGATACTTTTTAAAATGGCTATACGTATTTTAAAATTTCAATATTACTGATTTGTTGCTCTCCATTTTGACAAAATTTAATCTTCAATTCAATATCTTTATACGAATATTATTATTTAAAAAAATATTTTTCTCAGTGAGTTTCTCAATTCCGAACTTTGTTACCATCTCTCAAGAGATAAGAGTAGCCTAAGTGTAGAAGACAATTCCAATTTTAGAAATTACATTCTGGGAGAAATTATTGCAGAAACAACTTATAGTTGGTAAACGGCAACTATGCGAGAGAGAGAGAGCCTTCATTCGGTTATAGTAATTTCTACTATTATTAGAACTAGTTTTTTGTAAAAACAAAACTCTGGTATGAAAAATCAGTAATAAGAAGAATACAAAATCAATTACCAATCAACTGATGTCATTACGATATTTCGTTAGTCAAAATGCCCTTAGTGAATTACACCGATACTTATATATCGTGAGTTCTAAAAAAAATTCAATTTTTGGATTTTTTTTCTTCTGCTCAAATACAACCAAGAAATCCTCGAAAACAGTTTAGTGCCGTAAATTGCATTATTTCCTATTACAAGGTAAATTATTCTCCATTCATCACAATGTTCAACTAATACCACTCTTATTTTCTAATATTTTATTAAGAAATCCTTGCGAAAGAGTGAACTGCTTAAAGCAGCTATGCAATACTTCTCTTTTCTTCTGTTTGTTTGCAATTTAATCTCAATATACTCTGGACTGTGCCCTCCGATTGTATTTTCCCATTTAATTCTATTCTCGAAGCATCTTTCGGAAGTTCTTTTATGGTTTTAAGATTTTCCCACCATCTTTTATTGGTCTTTCCAAACTTTTTTCTATACATGTACAACTCATCTATGAATGCTTGTTTTGACTTTGATATATTTTTTTAATATCCCATTCGCCTGTTATGCGTGCATGTCGAATATAGATTCGACATGCACGTATATAGATTGACCCTTTGACCATTGAGATATTTAGAGATAGAGATTACTTCTTCTACTACGCGTTATTCCCGCTTCCCATGCAGGGTCCGCGTGTTACTTTAGATGCGCCTTCTTGTTAGTACTACGCCCAACCGACCCGTCGCCTGGTCTGCCGCTGGGAGGGAATATATTTTTGACTGTAGAGGCGTATGTTCATGGGGCCAGTTTGCCTGTTTGCGGGATGAAAAACGCCAGATAAACTGGCGGAAAAAACCCTACTGACCGCGCCCAAGACCGGCTAACTTGGCTATGCCTGAGGAAGATCCTCAAATTCCTCATCTACAACGGGAATCGAACCTGGGACACTCCTTCCCCAGGCATATGGTTGCGAAGCGCAAAGCCACTAGGCTAACAGCGCGATCAGAGATAGAGATTACTCTATCTCTAAATACCTTTCTTTCTCAGAGTACAATTAATTTCTGCTTAATATAAACGATGTCTATATCTACTTTCCATCCCCCCCCCTTATCTTCACAGAGATATTTTCCGTCGGTCATAACGTTACCCTTTTTTCCCCCATTCAGATTATTCTGATCATTGTATGTTCGATATCCTGCCGGTATTCAAACACCCTTTACGCATTTCTCTGGTAATTATTTTTGTCTATAATCTCTATTTTAACTTATTTCTTACTCGCCAATGATTCGTCGTTCTCAACGTTTATTTTTACCTACCGGATTTGTAAATTTTCTTTCGTGAAATTGTTATTCTAAAGAATAAATCCTCAAAAATATATCACGAGAACTATTATATTATTCACCGCAAGTGTTGAAGATAAAAGTACCCTATTAGTGCATGTTATCTTCATTGGCGTTTTCAAACAATCATAGTAATGACAGAACAGATTATATATCTATAATGTTCAGTCACTTCAGTCTTTCTTAATTTTTACGATAGAATATTTCTTGATATTCAACCGTATAATGTTTATAAGTCCCACGAGAATCATTCCATGTAAAATTATCGAAATAAAAATTAAATCAAAGCTACATTATTTTGCTTTTTTGACGACAGTGTGTCACGCTATTCTTTACATCGAAGAATTTTTTTTATCTTTCCCAGGTATCCTATTAATCATAGCGGCTTTTTATTTAGAGATCCACAGATGTTTATAATTTCGGAGAGTTTTAAAATCTATTACTGCTTTCTAGACTGTCCAATTTCTGATTTTTTTTACTACCATTTTAATGCACAAGGCACGCAATTATTGATTTCTTTATTTGCACTTTGAGACAAACTAATTTTTTCAAGATAACGGCCATCTGTGTTAGATGTTTTGCGATATCTATTTTCCCCTGTACTCTCTCTCCTACGGGCCTCAGGCTGAATGGCTGTTATAATTAATTGGATACCAGAAAAATCTAAAAAACATTCTTTATTCTGAACGTTTGGTAGAGTAACAAAATAACTCGCTTCATCAAAATCGGAATTCAGATTATGAGGTTCACCCTTCTGAAAATTTCATTGGAATGACTCAAAAATCTTTATTTCTCATATATACTCGCTTCAGTATATATTCTGCATTAATTATATACTCTTTCTGTGCGTATATTCAAACTGTGTGTTACGATATTCACCACCTGATTCTTTACAATGCTTTCCAGAACAGATTGTGCTCTGTTATCTTTATATATGTATAATTATCACATTCCAATTTTCCCTCCTTATGGTTTCGGAATGGGAAAAATAAAGTATAAGAAAAAAAAACCATTTTCTTCTACTAATAGTACCACCACTTCTTCTATAGCCATTTATTTTTCGTTCACATTAATTAACAAGCTTACCAATCCATTCATTGTATTCCTTTCTTCTCTTAGTTTTTATCATCTCAGCTATTATTAGATAAGCTGGTATTAATAGTCTTTCTCCAACCACCTTTTATACAATTATAATTTTCACTTCTGTTTCCTGGACACTATGTGATATATTTAGCTTGTTTTTCATATTTAGTAGTTCAAATTTTACTTACATTTTTGTAAATGTCTTCCCATTTGTTGCAAATACAATGCTGATTACCGAGTTTTTCACACCCGACTCTGTTAAGTTATCTTGTATATTACTATTTCTCTTTCCGTCATTCAGATTATCGTATTTCTTCCCAATCTCTTCTTTTTTGCCTCTAACGTATTGCATTTTTATATTCTTTTCTTTTCCTTTCCTCCTTATTTCATCTCAGACATAAACATATTCTGTCTCTCTCTCTCTCTCTCTCTAAGATACTTTTCCCTTTACACTGCATTAAATTCTCAGCAATATTTATGAACATTGAAAATATAATCTGAATTTAAGTGTTTGACAATATAAGATTATTTTAATAAAACAGAGTATCATATGGTTTGGGTCAGATTCATTAGAATTATGTCCAAAGCAACTAAGACTATGAATGCAGCGTATTATATCTATATCTATCAACTGCGTGTATTATGCATACTGTCTGCCTGCTTTATGGGATAAAAAAAATCCAAATTTCCGCAAGAAAACTCTTCCCCCGCCGTATGAGATCGGCTGACTCACCTTCATTTGAAAATCCTTAAAAATATTATTTGGATCTAGACTGAATTCGAAACCAGATCTTTTCAACCAAAGGGTGAAGCGTCTTGATCACTGTAGGACACAAAACAGCCACACTGTTCTTCAACCCTTCTGGAATTTTTCAGTATGTAGAATCATATTTACTGGCCTGGTTGGCCAAATGGTTAAACTATCCTCTCCAATCAATAGGCAGCAAGTTCGAATCCTGCAAGGAATGGATGCTTGTGATCGTCTTTATGTAGTAAATGAATTTCATGGCCATCTATGAGACCACACCCTGATTATAGAAGTTCTGAAGTGGCTTGAAAAAGTCCCATGTTTGGTTTCTAGAGTAGAATTTCCGGATTATGTTAAAAGATAAGTAAAAATATAAAAATACTTATCCCGCCAAGCTAATGTATCATACGCTTACAGTATTTCTTGGACGGGAAAAAAATTACAATTCACATCTAGATTTCATCATCATCATCATCATCATCAAATTCCTGCCACGTACCCTCAAGGGGTGTACAGGATATGATAGTACTACATGAAAAATTTACATCATTACTAACTTCTTATCTACAATTTTCAATTTTCCTTCAAATCAGTCTGTTACTTGTCAAGACTCCAACATTATCAGATCTTATATTTCTATCATCTAAGGCACTTTGTACCGTATCAATCCACCTATATCTTGGTCTTCCTCTGGGTCGTTTTCCTGCCAACCTGGCAGAGAACACTTGTTTCGCTAATCTTTCTTCGCCCATTCTGTTTAATATCTAGATTTTGGAACTGATTTATCTTTTGTGATGTCACGAGTGATATTAGCGCTCCGTGCAATTACTCAGTCTACGTTTTGTTTTATTTTTTCTAAATATGCTCAGAGAGTACAAAAAAGTAAATGACATTTCTTAACTAAGCAGAAATCTTAGGACATAACAAAAACACCCTCAATATGCACATATAAACGATGTACTGTCACACATTCTAGTCCATATGATAATAATAATAATAATAATAATCTGGAATATCATGGGAAATTTTATGGATTAGAGTTCTATTAGAACTGCTTATGACGATATTAGAATCTAGAAAACTTCAGTAAATGTTTATGATACTATGCCGGACATTTTTGTGCTCATATCCCAAGCATGGATGATGGCTGTGACCCGTGTTCTTCTCTGTTGATCAATCTTTGCAACAAGTTAGAGATTGTTCTTTGGTAAAGCTACATAATCTTCACGAGGTCGGTTTATTGGCTGGGACGGTATCGCAAGAGATTATCTATTGTTCCTCACATGTTACTCTGACGACTGCTCATAATCCGGCATCATTTGTTGCTAAGCAACGCCACTGTTTCCCACTACAGTTGTGTAATATAGAACCAAACACGATGAGCGTAAAGCACGTTTAGAAGCAGATGTTAATGTAATCTGTCATCTTTATCGGGCAAGTGAGAGAAGAAAATAAAGCGCAGACATGCTGCGTCTTAATGTTTACTGCATTCCATAAAACTTCACGCGATCACCATTAGTTGGTTGAATCAAGGTAGATGATCAACAATTGCTTGAATTTTTAACTAGTTTGCGCCTTTTTTTCTTTATTCTTAATAAAGTAAACGAAACAATGGACTATTCACGCACTTGTTCAAGCGTAATTCGTTAGCAAATTAACTCGAAGGGTGCAGTCTAAAATTAAACATTAAGTTTCCTTGGTATACAAAGTAAATTGCAACGCCTGAAAAAATTCTACTTAAAAAAAGATAATGCTTTCTTCAGAAATACAAACTTTTAAAAACAAACTTCATTCAATCTCAGGTGAGTAGCCATCTGTTCTGAAGAAAATTAAACGAACATCTTAAATTGCTGGTTTTGAAACTCACGTGCGTTAATTATTCCTTTGTGCTCTTGTCAGCTGTAACTCTTCTAAATTTTCTCCCCTTCGTTGTATTTTTTTCTATAGAGTCTGGCTGCTGTGGCAAAACTAAATTTTACACACGCAAAATTATTTTACTGAATGAATCCTTCACTCACTTCTAAACTTTACAGTATTTAGGCACAATAAATGTCACAGTTTACTGTCATTTCAAGGGAGAGAGAAACTTCTCGTGTTATTACGAACTTATGATTTTTACTTCAATCGTTAGCGAATGCATTAGCTTAGAACATACCTTCCATTCTTCAATTTCTTACATTTACTGACAAATCTTATTATCACTTTAAGGACCACTGAAAATACGCATTATATTTTATTTATCAATTAATAAAAAGTGTGGATGAGATTCCGTCAGAACAGTCTGACTCAAACAACTTTTACCAATAAAGATCAAATATAATCAAATAATAATCCTCGTTTTTTTAGCATTCTGAATACTTTACGTGCTATTGTCTTAAGAGCCAGTAACATTATTTATTCTAGACCAATTTGGCCAGCTTAATTGATCAAGTTGAAAGCATGGCCGCTTTCCAAATAGTTTTGAAACCAACATCTGTGACATGAAGGTTGGTGACTGCCTTCAGATAGTAGATGAGCAAGTTGATAGTCTCTACCGAGGACGAAAACACTAACATGATCATTGGATGCGGGGGAACTGATTATTCATGGCTGTTCTTTGTAAGAGGTTTTCGAAATTATCTAATCGTTAGCTCACCCCTGGTATTAATGTGCTATAAGTTTACGCCTTTTGTGGTTAGAGTGTCATAAAAATCCTGGAAAAAATACATATTTCTAGAATAAATTAGTTCATACTTGACTAATAATTTTTATTAATTTACTTTCTGCATATCGTACCTCAGATCTGGAAGAAGGAATACTCTCAAGTATTCCATAGCTGGATGAATCTAGTCTACGTAAGAAATAACCAGTTTTCAAGTAAGGAGTAACACGCGAAGCAATAGAAAGGATTGAGATTTTTTTTTTTTTTGATCTTGTAGGCTGTTGCCATTATTTCAAAAAAGTAAAATCTATTCTTGTTTCAGGATTTACGTATTGGTTTTTGGCGAAATAAACTGGAATGCATTTTTCAGTGGATTAAAATGATTAGCTTGTCCATACATTGGAGAATGATATGTCATTGATATTTAAGGAGCTGGTCGTACATCCTTACGAAACATCCTTATCTTTTTGGAGATTGCATTTTCGAAAAGTGGAGTATGAAGTAATCAGCAAAATCATTTATGGAAAAAGGAGTTAGTAAAAGAAGACTATCGATATAAAGGAGGCGAGTAGAGAAAGAAACAACTTTAGTTAGAGGTTAGAGGTTTCTTCAAGCCTCTCTATCAACAGACAGAAAAGTCTGTTTGATAGAGAGGTTTGAAGAAGACTTCAGAAAACTCCATTTATTTTTCATCTTTATTAATTTTATGACCTTAGACCTGCTAAGGCCAGGAATTAATAGTTCTCTTTGTTAGAAGTTAGGAGGTCTCCATAGAGCGGCTGCTAAGCGCCGCGAACATTTGCTCTTCATTAGAAAGACATAGGTCCAATCCTGTCTATGAAGCCATGAGCTTTTATAAAAAAAACTTTAAGGAGTGAGTAAACCAGTCTCATATGGACGTGGCAGGCTTGTCTTACTAAATACAGTACTCAGGTTTCTTTCATTCTAGGGAACAGGCAAATCTTCCAGGACACGATTACGATATGTGATAAACTGATCTCCAAACCTCACTTTCCTTCACCGTTGTTCCAACTAAACCAAAACACATCCTTAGAATTAAACTTCCACTACACTACACCTAAAATCAAAAGTGTCCATTGTATAACATATATAAAGTGAAATTGTTTCACTATAAAATGTTCACTTGCTTTCATTGAAATCGGCAGGAAATTAATTTTGTCGAGCTTTATTTTCTCATGGGCCACCTACTCGACAAATCACCCACAGGAGAGACAGATGGTGGTGCATCGAAACGCACAGTTCTTCATTAGAAGTTACGAACTACTGTGCATTTCCTTTTTTAGCCAATTTAAGTAAAATTGGACAGTCTATTGTTAAAGACAAAAATTTAAATCGTGAATTTATAACGAAAACGAAAGAGCTCGTAAAATAAGTTAGTGGCATTTTTTTTAATTAAAGGACAGTTCCTAATTAAGAATTACATATTTGCTTAGCTTCGTTCACAACGCGAATGTAAGATAAAATTTTTAATCAAAACTTAGCTGTTCTCACGACAGACATAACGGTATTTATTACTCAGTGCATTGAATTAGAACACAGCGTCTAAAAAATTAATTACAATATACTTAAAATTAAAGAAATCGCAGAATCATTTAGTGATTCATTTATTTTTTACACAGATATAAAATATGACAAGATATCGTTATTATTCGTAAGTAAACATGCAGTTCCTTATCACCAGTCATTTGCGTAAAAACACTGAATGTGTTTTTACGCAAACGACTTCATGTGTACCCATCGTTTTATACGATAAAGAACTCAGTTGCGAAAACTATCGAATAACAAACTCCTATATTGAGTTTGTTCGTATTTTTTTGTCATTGTTCAACAACCCTTGAGCTTGTACTCTCCGAGAATTGGGGTATGGTAATATCTTCAACAAAGGACAAGAGACTGCATCTATTATGAAGGAGGGGAGGGGACAGGTAGCAAAATGCAAGAGTTCGGGGATATCTTCATTTCTAGCTTTCAACAGAATGAAAATGTAAACGTACTAATAAAAAATTGCGAATATAGTGCAGTGTAGGATCTCAAAAGATACAAGAGATTGTTATCTCAAAGTGCTTTGTAATTTTACAAACTAGAAACGGTTCATTATCGATTATACATGACATTTTCAAAAGATATTGTAGACGGGGAAACTATTACAAACTCGTGAAAATTCAGAATACTTCGTGCTGGTCAAATATTGTCAGCGTGTGTAATGTGCTGTGCGTGCTGCAAGCTTGTCATTGTTATTTAGTTTCCATATCAGAACTAAGGATAGGAGCATTCATCTTTTTGAGGTCATACAAGGTATTAAATTCCCGTTTCTTTTATTACTAATATTATGATATACCTTTAGTATCCTACACAGCAATAAGCACTTGTTATTTTATTCACGACCTTTACTAATAGTCTTGTAACCCCTATATTATGCTCTCCGATATCAAGAGAGTTTCAAAACTCTTAAAAACTGTTCTAATGGAAATCAAAAGTTTGATAACTGTGTTAAATTACCCTGCATCATCTTAGAATTTTGTAATAATAAGGAGCTGAGCTCAGCACCAACTGCTTGCTGCTGTTTCTCAACCGACAGCTTTTTTTTTAATTTATCTCTTACTTGATTTACTCACCTCAGTAGAAAGTTAATGAAACTTCGCGCTTGATGCCTAGATGGCGTTCTTATCTTTTGTTCACAGCGAATTACATTTAATTCATATCAACAAGGGAATGTGTGATAATTTGCCGCATAACTTAAAGACGGCGATGGGGTTTGGTTTCTGTTTGGAATGATTTATGTTTTTTTTTTTTATTATTATAGATATATAGGCAGTATCCCATTAACAACAGTCTTTGTTGTTTGGATCTAAGTCAGTACTATTACAAACACTGATTCTTTCGTGTTTATTTCTCTTTCGTCGATATCAGATTAGCAGACAAATACTCCCTTTCGCTACCAAATCGAAATTCATCATGAATAGATTTTTCCAATTTCAGCGAATGCATGGTTTCATTCAATGCAATTTAATTCCGATTCTATGCTCGATATAACGCACCACATTTTTGCATTGATGGCTTGACTCTGAGACTGAAACAATAATGAAGTTAGTCACTGCACGTGTTTATTGGCAATTACTTCTGGCTCCCAGGTTGCAACAATGGGTTTATGTTGACATCAATAACTGTTTCCATAGTGATGGTGGTTCACGATAGCAGATATTGTTGGACGGCAGCATAAAGAAGGTTGCTTTCATTACTGGGCTACAATGACAAAAGTGCTCATTCCTAAACAGATACAATCGTGTTCTCGTCTCCTCTACATCTACAGATTCATCTTGACACCATCCATGAAAACTTCATTACTCCAATCTGCTTCAAAACGACATGTAACGATCATTTTGAGATGCAATCAATATGTTGCATCTGTAATCTGAGCATTTCTCTTAACATGCTACATATTAATTCAGTCATAAAGTTCAAATTTCCATAGTAAACAGAAAACTGCCTCTTCTGATTAACTACTTAATTATCCCTTGTTGCTTTCTAGTCCGAGGCATTCATTTTACTGCGGTCACCTAGTGACGTGAAGAAGCATATTTCTTGGAGCGTCGAGATGATTGCTTCGAAGTTTAATTTTTTTTTAAAATACGAACTGTTGATGTCTGCAGTTGTAAACTTAATCTCGCACATTTGGATTAAGAGATGCAGATAAACAGTGAGTAAAATCTAAGTGTAGTCGGAGTTTCTTGAGAGTGGAGGTATCAGTAAATTATCCCTAAAATACATAGAAATACCATTCAACTTATCCTGAAAAAAAAACAGACTTATCCGATATAAAACACGTAACCAATAGTGAATATTAGCATTTCACCGATTTTCATACCTAAATTCTTAATTATTTGCTGTGGTAATAATTTGCTGTCCTTAGATAGGAATGTTAAATTCTAAAATCCGTAATGAACACAAATAAATGAAACCTAAATCAGGGGCACAGATGAGCACTGCGATTTTACTGCCGAGTCTCTTGGAATTCAAGAGGCACGTTTGGTAGTTCGTTTATATTTTATTTATTTTTGAATGCTATCATGTCAGAGAGAAAGATTGAAAATATACAGTATATTACCAAAGCGATTAGATAAATGGAAAGTTTTGTTGAAGTGTAAGCAGGGAATTCTTCCATTGGAGGCTTTGAATAACGTTACGAACCTACCTTTTTTTCTTCCATCAGCCAGGCAGTTTAATTGTCCCACTGAAGATGTCTTCTCTGTCTAATAACGTCGCATCAAAAGGATTTCTTTAGGTTGTTATATCTGAATAGTTAATACAATTTAATATTCATTTTTTTCTCGATATTCCTCTGTATTTGACCACTTCCAGTCATTCTCTAGCAAATTGTTTAGCAGTTTTTCCGAGTTCATTCCTGAGATTTGGCCATAGCATTGCAGTTGTCTTATAATTTTTCATCTGTTATGATGTCATATTACTTTAATTATTCTGATCTTATGCTTTCAGTTGTGTGCATTTATGTCCAGCAATTTATGTTTATCATTCTGGGGCGTTTCATTTCAAAAGACTGGATTTCTTTGATATTTTAAGATTAAACGTTCTGAGTCAACAACGCTGTTAATATCAGCGCATTATGTTAATATTTCTATAATAAGTGGTGTCATATTCCTTGACTAAATAACTTCTGAGGAACTGAGGGTTAAGTTATACTTACAGCTGCATGAGAATTCCACGAAGAAAATATTAAACAAAAATAAAATTTTCTAGCTACTTATTTAAAGAACAATTTCATATCTCCATTCAGTCGTTTCCTTAGATAAGAGTTTCATTTCATGCATCACTGCAAGCTTTATAAGGAACGGTCATTTAGGGCAATATGGTCTCGGAAGAGAAAACAGCTGCTTTGGAAGAAAAACCATAGCAAAAGGTGAGAGGATTAAAATAGAAAGGTAGATAGAACTTCGTGTAGTTCAGTACCAATTAATGGCATTCACAGAGGGAGCCACCAGTTATTATCGCCATACCGAAGCATAAATGCCGTATAAATAATAAGATACAATGATTTCTTTGGTAACATTAAATGCATCTAGTGCGATCAAATATGCATAAAGACTTTACCAAGACGTCGCACAGAAGAGAAGAGTCTATTTGGAGTTAATGAAGCTGAATAAATAGTAAGCTGAGAGAAAAACTGAATAAGGTAGGCTAAACGTTCATTATAGTGAAAAGCTTAAAAGAGTTTCGAAGACTAATAGTAAGTTTTAAAATTTTTGTAAAAACTTCTTGGAAGAGAACGAAAGATTCTTTTAAACTAATTTTTCCCTCTAATCTATTCCTTCTCCTCTGTAACACGCATCCTAAACAAAAGGCTCAATTATTAACCAGAAAAGAAGTCACGTTCATAGAGAGCCACTGATAATAACATTGTTGAAGAGTGCAAAAATATCGTTATTTTAGTGGTAGAAATACTGTAGTGTTTCTTTTCTTTTCCTTTTTTTCTTTTATTTTAAAAAAGGCGATGGGTCTGGAGATCTAAGAAATAAAACTAGATCCTCAGAGAAGTATGAAAGTAACAAAATGCAGTTAGGAAATGTAGGAAAGTTTAATTTAAAAGAACAGCATTTTTTTTTTTTACAAACAAAAGACTGCATGTGTGTAACATCATCTCCTTAGACCGAATAATTTTTATTAAGAGGGTTTTTACTATCTTTTGATTACCATCAAATTCATGGAGAAGCTACAGCCAGTAGTTCAGTCTCTACAAAATGTATCTGTGGTTGTCTTGACAACTGTCGTTAACTTTACAATGCCCTGTTTTATTGTGTTCAAATTCGCGATTACCAACAACACTAGAAGGAGCAACGTTAACGTCCATTAGATTTTTAATTGGACTTTCGTCGTTAGCCACATACTTTATTTGCATGATGCTTTTTCTTTTTTACTTTTGTTACCACATCTCGTCGTACTTACAAAATATCAATTAATTGCCCTTGCGAGGGCTAGAAAGTCGGCTGTTTAATGAAGCAACTAGCTTAAATTCTCTCACCCATCCTGATGCTAGGCTAATACCTATGAAGAGTAATGGCAGCATGGAAATTTTTCTTTGGAGGCATCCCTTCACTGCATGTGTTATTTAGTAAGCTGTGCAAATGAAAAATGTAGCCAACTTACGCGATAACTACACTATATGAGAAACAAAACAAGAATAAAACTTAAATACCCCCTCCAACATGTGTGCAATTATCGATGAAACAAAGCTTCGTCGATAATGGCACACATGTTGGAGGGGTATTAAAATTTCCAATTAATTTTCCTTAATTGCAAGTATATTTCCCAAGTAGTTCTGTTTCCCAAAATGATTACTGAAAACGGAAGGTCTGCAATATTATTAGAGTCCAATAACAAATGCATCAATCGTTTTTTGTTTTTTTTTTAATCTTTCAATGTTCTCAAATTTGAGATTCATTTTTTTCCTTCAGAATTTGATATTTTCAATAAAAAATTGAAACATATTTCGAAAATATTAAAATTCAAATTACAAGTTATAACTGATAGTTTGGAGACAACACAGGTTATTTGAATTTTTTTTTCACTCCAATCTTACACTCGCCTCTAAAATGCATGATATTTATAAGCACTCACCAACTTTTTTTTTGTTTTGTTTGTTTGTTTGTTTTTCTAAACACGCCATCGCACTAAAATTTTAATTTGCATCTGGCCTTTCTTCTCGGTGTCCTCTTCGTCTTTGAACACACGATCAAGAAATAAATCATGTATGATAATGAGGGGGAAAAGGAGAAGAAAAAGAAAAAATATCTAAAATCAATTGAAAGCTCTGTGTTCTAGAAGGAAAGCAATATTTTATATAAACGAAATCGGAATAATTGGCAACATAGAATTTTGGTCCGCGAAACACGTTAAATTATCATATATATATAGTAGCTTATTATTTAACAATATCTAACACTGTACCATATTGTGTACATCATCAAGATCTTGAACATAAATGCCATGCTACGTAGACTCGCTTACGACGAATAGTGGGTCGTCGTTTAAGAGAGTCTTTCGTTCAAAACTTTCGTTGACACAAACTTCAAGTACTTTTAAATTTTTTTTTTTTACGTTATAGTTCAGTTTTATAGAGAAATGATCTAAAATGATAATGATAATTTTTTTTTGCTATTATTGAATAAACATAATGGCAAATTTGGGGAAAACCAAATTACATGTACAATCTATTTATCTCTCCCGTAGTCCTTAATGGACCGTTGGGTCACTCATGGTTGAGCCATGAATGTCTAATGGGCGGTGAATTAAGACAGATGGCGCCCATCTCCTCTTCTCTCTTCGTCTATATGTCCTATGGCTGTATCCTGTATGTTCGCGTGTCCAGTTTGCCTGTTTGCGGGATGAAAAACCCCAGGATAAACTGGGGAAAAACCCTGCTATCCACGCCCAAGACCGGCTGACTTGACTATGGCTGAGGAAGATCCTTCAGCTCCTCACGTCACCGACGGGAATCGAAACTAGGACACTCCTTCCCCAGGCATATGGTTGCGAAGCGCACAGCCACTAGTCTAACAGCGTGGACACATGTACAATACATACGGCCAAAAAACGGCTCTGATAAAGGCATCTTTTTTTATGATTGTATGCAGTCATTTTCTTACCTATCATAATGTGCAATAGATATAATTTTGCTTTACTAATTTTACCATTAGTCTAACAGAATCGAAAAATTTTAATAGTGTTAAATACAAAATTTCATTAAATTCCCTAATGCCATGGAGGTATATAATCACTTTGAATCGTTACGTTTGTAAATAAAAATGATCAAATTATTATTCAAAAGATATATTTCGGTGATTACACCACATTTTTTTATTATTCAGTCTTCTCGGTGTTTAATTTCAGTGTTTTATATAACTGAATAATAAAAAAAATGTGGTGTAATCACCGAAATATATCTTTTGAACTAATTAGCCACAGAAGTCTACGTCTGCAAATTATTATTATTATTATTATTATTATTATTATTATTATTATTATTATTATTATTGCAGTAAACGAAAGGTTTTTACTAAGGCAGACAAGTCATTGAATTCAAATCGTTTGCAAATAAAAACGGAATTAACACGAAAAAAAGTTTTTTCTATAATAAATTTAGTTTAATCCTTTATCCAAGTGTGAGCAAACAAAGTTTGCGCCTGAAAATATCTTCAGGACTGGGGTAAGATAGTACAACACCGGGAAAGTTTTTTTCGTCAAGCAGGACTGAACGTAGATAAAAAAAATTGTAGCAATGCATGTGTACACATTCAGCCAAATAAAAATTATACTAGGCACTCTCTTATAATAATTTACATGCGATACAGTGAAAGTTTCAGCGTTGAATTTTCTTTTGCCAGTATTCCCGTTGTTTTCGCGAGAAATATAATGCTATGGGAAATTCACGTCATTCAAAGAATTTTATCAAGTACCGATATTTTTATAAAAGTCTAACTACTATGTCAAAACTTACGCGTATGATATTTCGACCTGTTTCTGGCTTATGCACTCTAGACATTTGTTTTCTACTTTTTGTGAGAAATAGTTTTTCCTACATATCGTATGACTAAAGCAAAAACTGAAACAAGTAGATAAATAAAATAATTCGAAGCGAGATCGTAAATACGAAGTTTCACTTCTGTACATGTAAGATATATAATTTTTAGTAAAGAATCTCATCATCATTATTATGTCTCTCTCTCTCTCTCTCTCTCTCTCTCTCTCTCTCTCTCTCTCTCTCTCTCTCTCTCTCTCTTTCTCTCTCTCTCTCTCGAATGCTTTTCGCAGAATGCGTTAAGTTTCCATTAGATTCACTTTTGTCATCCTGTCTGTCTGCATGCAAGATATTCTGGGATTCTGGCTGTACAGATTTTATTAAAATTTAGTATTTTGAATTCTTAAAACTCTTTTTCGTCATATCAAATTTTGTATTTCACGCCATTTTTAGGACAACGATCGGATAAAAATGTATCGAATTATTTAATACAATAACTCCGCCTTGGCTGAACAGAATTTACAATTTGCAATGATTATGATGTATACAAAAATATATCTAGTGGATTTCAGTCGGATAATTTTACTAGAAAAATTCGAAGTAATATTCATAATTCTGCACTGACTGGATGAAATTTAATGAAACATTTTAATAAGGATCATCTAAACATATACATTTTCTATGCGTTTCTTCCTTTTTGTTCCTACAAATGATTCGATTAAGAAAAAAATTGCAAACACGAACAAATTTCTTCAAGTGTTCGAAATACCGAATTAGAGTAAAATTCATCTTTTAAGAGTCTCCGAATAAATTATACACCGAGATGAAATTAGTCTAACGAGTAACAGCCATTTTACGGAACGAACCTAAAAATGAATTGCGTATAAATGGTCAATGATCTGTCACTGCCAAGCAACTTGACTTCTTTGAAACCCGATACTGTTTATGATAGTGCGGTTAATCCTATCTGCATTCTCTGCATATATGTAAATTTTGCGGGATGAATAATCCTGCTATCCCCTTATGAGACCGACTTACTCACCTTCGGTTGAAAAGCTGATAAAGATACTTCGAGTCCTAGACGGGATTCGAAATTCATGTCTTTCCCGCCAGGACATAGTCGATATCAACTGATCTACGGAGGCTCCTCCGAAAAATATTTATTCCTAAATTTTTCAGGTGTGTATCATTTAGGATACAAACCTGAAAATAGCGTAAATTTGTGTTACGAAAATGCTCTAGTAAAAACATCGGATATATGATAATCAAATATTCGATTGTGAATAATTTCAAACTATACTTATTGTATGTAAGCAAAAAGAGTGTTGTGGTAATGCGATATATATTTTAGCAACACTCTTAGGCTCTATTTAGTAAAATTCCTCTTTTAACTAATTCCAGGTTGAGACAGATTGTTGAAAGAAATTCATTCTTTTGTTATATTTCCGTCTTTAAAAGATCAGAAATTATTATAATATATTTTTCTCCTTTTTCACTCTAATCGAGACCTTTTTATTATCAAAGCGATTTTAAATAGTAATAATCATTTCTAGCATGACAAAATTTTAAAAAATATTTACAATCACTATTAAAGTTTGTCATTTGAAATGGTATTGTTTCCTGGCAAAATTAATCTACACAAAATTAGTCTACAGTACATAAACCAAATCAAAATTCTGTTGGGGAGTTGACTTTTTTTTTTTTTTATGATCGAAACAAATTCCTTACATTTTTTAACATCACGAGTTGCTCTTGTTTGTTTGTTTGTTTGTTTGTTTGCGCGCGCGCGCGCGTGTGTGTGTGTGTGTGTGTGTGTGTGTGTGTGTGTGTGTGTGTGTGTGTGTGTGTGTGTGTGTGTGTGTGTGTGTGTGTGTGTGTGTGTGTGTGTGTGTGTTGCAACATAGTCGCAATTTTGGTAGTTTATCTTTCATATCACGATCATGATGCGGTGGGTAGAAATGGTACTAAATACCACAGTGATAAGCCGAGTGTGCTCACTTAGCAGAATCACTAGAGAATACGAGCCCTCTTAATGCCTACTGATTTAAACAGAAGATATGGACATCCAATATTCACGTGGCCTGTTCTGTTAACATTCGCTGACTTTTACCCAAAGTGTCCATCTTAAGTGGGTGTCATGGGACAAGCATGCAAATATCAAATCTCTCTGTAAGGTCACATTGAGATACTTATATGTATTCATGCGTCATGTATTACAATTAGTTTGCAGAACTTTAACACTGACAGCATTATGCTAAGCTCCTCTCTTAAGAGATAACCAGCTCAGCAGACATCCATCTATGCCCAAAACTATCTGAATACATGTTATTAATTAACCATAGCCAGTCAGCCAATGGCACCGAAAATTATAAAGTTTTGCATTTATTCGAAACTTTAATCGAGGAAATATATTTCGGAATTATGATTCCCACAACATTCAAGTGTACTGTTAAGAAATAATTATTAAATCAAGTATTTTAGACTTTATTAAGCTTTGCGACTCTCAAGGCAGCAGTAAAAGAGGACAAAATAAGATAGGGTATTATTTAAAACAGAGAATAGGAACAAAACTGGCAGTAACGATAGCAATCCATCGATCAAGCTACGAGGGCAATGAGTTAATGATTCGTCAAAGAATTTGGAAACTATGCTACATGTCTTTATTTGAAAGAGAGACGTTTTTTTTTTTTTCGGTAGCAGATTTAAAGATGTTATCCATTAACACGCACTCGCACGCATAGAGAGAGAGAGAGAGAGAGAGAGAGAGAGAGAGAGAAACTGATTTCTTCAGTATTGGAGAATAAAAAAGGACAAGCTCAAGTCAAATTAAAACATTAAATTACTCACAATAACATCAAACGAAATGCCTATATTTTATGAAAATGCATAAACAAATTAAAATGCATTACATTAGATAAATATGTCATGTAATTAGGCATTGATATATTTCGCGCATTATCAATAAATTGCATCTTCTCTTAAAGAGCTGCTTCTCTATTTATATAATAAAAACCCACCGTTTTTCACATGAAACTAATTTAGCATTGGAAGTAAATACCAAAAAAACTATCATACTGACATTTACTCATATCTAACCTATTTCCAAAAAGTATGGACATGATGATAATCGAATGTTGATCGCATTCGATTAACATTAACATTTCATGTTAATCGAATACGATTAACATGAAAGTTGTTAATCGCATTCGTGTATGGCGATATCTTTCATCATTAAAGCAATTTAACCAAGAGAAGTTTTCGATTTATTTACTATGAAAAGTCTATTGTCATTTTTAACACATTTTTTTTTGTATACTTGAGAATAGCTTCACCACGTTTTGTCACTAAAATATTTCAGTTTGATTCAAAATTTAAGGGACTCAAGAATTTTGACACACAACACGAATACAAAATTTTATGTAATACTGTTACCAGCGCGGAATTATTTCTGAATATGAATAGTCTGGCAAAACTAATCTAGCAGATATGTATGCATGTTGCAAAGTGCACCTAAGTTACAAATAATTATTTTCCATGTATTATTAATCCTTTCAATATATAGACTGAGTGGCATTCAATGACTTTAATTCATTGAAATTTAAGTCATCTTTTCTGATGATAGTAATATTGTACACCATTCTTCTTCTCTCATTTTTAAGAAATCGATATTTATCTAGCATCGGCACCAAAAAAAGTAGTATACTGAGATTCATTCATGTCCAACCTATTCCCAAAACAAAATCAATAAAGTATCTGAACCATCTTATTGACAGCAACCTGAAATGGAACTCCCATATCATATTTTTAATAAACGAGTTGAGGTTCGTAATTAACAGCATATATTTGTTAAAAAATGTGTCAATTCAGCATGTTTAAGACGCTTATATTATTCATGGGCGAATTCTTCACTGCAGTGTGGTATCACCTATTAAGGTGGAGATTACTACAACAGTAATCTGCTTCCTATGATTTGAATACAAAATAGAATAATCAGAGCTATAGCCGAGCCAGCGCTAGGGTCTTTGTCGCCCGCATGCAATGTCTATCTAAGCGCCCTTGTAAAGATCTCGGCGTGTGTGGTTCTTTTACGATAATACAAATTTAAATTATTTGAAATTTCTTAAATAAATTTTGACAGAATAGCCACACGTTGGTTCGCTAAATGTAACGAACCGGGGGTGTTGACTAGGCAGGATAATCGTCAAAAACCCGAATATTCAAAAAATTCTCAAAAGTAAAAGCAAATTTTGATAAAGCCACTTCACTTTAATCGTTTAATATAATGATACAGGGATTATAGCCTTCTTACCGACCCGAATCACTAACAAAATTAAAATGAATTTTAATTAAAGTTAAAATTTATTTGAATTAAGGTTTCAAAAATTCTTGCATTTTACAAGTTACTAAATTCTTAGTAACTTGTAAAAATATTTTAATAATTTTTATAAGTGGAACTCTCTTTTAGGAAAATAAAAGAAACTCAAGATAGATGAGAAAATAAGAAAAGAATTCAGAAATAATTAGAACATTTAATATAAGTATTCAAAAAATAACATCTTTACAGCATAACCGAAAATAAATTAAATTGCATAAATATACCTGAATTTTTTTTAAATTAAAATTTTAGGGTTTCTGATTTCATATTCATAAAATTAGAAATAATGGTCTTAACGTCTAATTCCGCACATATATCATTTTCAATCGCTATTAACGCCAAACTAACAAGCCTTTTTTGTGACATACTCGTTCTTAAGTAGGTTTTAATCAATTTCAACTTGGTAAAGGAACGTTCACCGCTCGCTACACTAACAGGTAAGGTTAATAGTATTCTTAAAGCAATTGAAAAGTTAGGGAAAGATAAATTATTGGACACAATAAAATTAAGAATATCGAAAGGGTTTTGAATATTTAAATTATCCTTCCGAAAAATATCACGGAAAGTACATAATTCGTCATATAGTAGTATTGCATTTACGTCTTTATTGTCGCCACCCTTCAAGAGAATCTCTAAATCGTCACAATTTTTTCGTAAATCGTTATTAATTTGTAGTAATCTATACAAGAAATTGAAATTATCATAATATGTTTTTAGTTGTTCAAAACATTCTATTAACGAACACATTGCAACCTGTAGAAGTGTATAAAACATATTCACTCTAAATTTATCTTCTGGCGATTGTGGCGTTTTGTCATGATGCTCGTAGTCAAATTGTCGTGTCTATTTTCGTCATCGAACTTCCGTACCAGTTTTAAATTCTTGTTCTCCATCCACCTTTTCACCCAGTTCTTTTGCCGTTTTTAGAATTTCTTTAAAATTTGTATCTGATCGATACTCTTGTAAGAATATTTTTAAGTTTTCGATAGATTCTAAAGTGTAATGTTCATATTTTTGTCATGAAGCATTTTACTCACAGGGTTTATTCTGCTAAGTAAATCATGCCCAGTTTTAAGAGAGCAAATAAATTTGTAGTCTTTTATTTTAGCACATAATGTTTGTGCTTCATGCAGAGTTTCTTTATTAAAATTTTCATTATTTAAAATTTCAAAAAGTGCATCGTAAATTTCTCGTAACTGATATCGTAGAGGGCGGATTGCATTAATTTTACTTTCCCATCGCGTTTCTAATGGCTGTTTCAATGTTAATTTTTTTACCAACTCAGCATGAAGGACATTTCATTCTCTTACAAACGTTGGGCAATCCTTTTAAAGGATTGCCCAACGTTTGTAAGAGAATGAAAAGAAATTGTATATTTCTTGAATAATTGCAAAGAAACTAATTGTATCTACATTCACTTTGGCTGCATCGTTAATGATTAAATTTAGAGTATGAGCAGCACATGCACGTAAAAAGCTCTAGGAGTTTGGTTTAAAAGCAAATTTTGGAGCCCATATTTTTTCCCTTTCATATTTGCCCCATGGTCATACCCTTGACCTCGCATGTCTTCAATGGGAATGTTCCATTTTTCCAGTTGTTCCATTATTGTTGCACATAAACCACGTCCTGTGGAATCTGATATCTAGAAAAGAATTTTTCCTGATCTTAACAATTCCATTGTCACAGGAAACAAAGCGAATAATAATGGTCATTTGTTCTGTTTTACTTGCATCACGTGGGCAGTCTAAAATTATGGAATTATTTAGATTTTCGAATTGATAATAAAATTGTATCCCTGATTAAGTTTCCAATATTTCATTTTCACTGTCATTATTCAAATTGTGTACTCTATTGTTTCGTTGTAGGGTCCTTTCAACATGATTTTCCATAACGGGATCAAACTTCGTAAACAGTTCGACTAATTTTAAAAAATTGCCGTTATTCCTTTCATATAATTTATCAGATGATCCGCTAAAAGCTAAATTTTGGCTACCAAGGAATTTTATAATTTCAATCAAGCGTTCTAAAACACTCGTCCAATGGTTCTTTTCCATTGAGTCTGGCAATCAATAGTAGTTTTGTTTTTTAAATTTTTATCAAGTTCCTTCCATTTTAAGAAATTTTTCATGTGAGTTAAACTAGTCTCATGTCTATGCAAAGTTGTACTTACATTTCTCCAATCGTTATAAGCTTCTACAAGACGACTTGTAGAAGGTTATAACGGTAGGTGCGAAAGGTTAGCAAAAAAAGCAAAAAAAACAGAATTTAAAGTTTCGGAATAAATGAGCCATGTTCTTGGCACGAGCACCCTGTTTTCTAGTTTTCTATTATAATACATGTCGCCAAATTTATGACCATATGTATCTCTGGGATATATTATATTTTTATTTTGAACAGGCCCCATTTCAATTAAAACAACTCGTAATTTTTCATCAATATTTCTCCATTCACCTGGATCTTCTAAATTTATAGAGACCAACAATATGTTAGTTTCGTGGTCAACTACAACCAAATCTTCTAACTGTTTTTCACTTAAACCCTGCGTCTTGTTATCTTGTTCAATAGTTGCAAACCCTTGCAAACTGGATAATGTGCACGGTTCGTCAATCCTGATTTCTGATGTATCCAGCTGGTTACAATCTGCATCAGAATATTTTAATATTTTAACAAATTTATTAAGAGCCACAGTTTGTATCTTAAATACTGCTTCTTTCGCATCATGACGCATACGATTTTGTGCGCCGGATAACTTTTTTTTTTAATTTTTGATTCCATTTCTATTTTATACCCACAAGCAATTATTACGCAACAAGACACAGAGACGAAATAATAGTCCGCACTGCGCTACTGACAGTAGTCTACTGAGATGTGTACCATATGACTGGTTAACTAGCAACAAATGTTTTGTACTAAAATTCGTTTCTGCACATAAAAACCGTTCACCGTTTCACTTTAGATAGACTGCACTAGACACAACATTCTATAGGCAAGCATTTAGCCTGCTCTCGCTGCAAAATTGTAAACAGCTGGCTGATCAAAGAGGCGGCAATATACAATTTTTTTAAATTTTTATTCGGTGTATCCGGCCTTATTTATTTTAATATTGATCATTCTGAGAATTTTTTGTTTTCATGATAAAAATTTTGTTTCTTAAAAATGAACTTATGAACGGTGCCTTGGCGGTGGCGCCCGCTTCGTAGCGGCGCCCGTATGCACCGCATGCCCGCTTCCGTCGGCCCTGGCTATAGCCATTACTAATTTCTTCGCATATTCAACTAGTGACCTGTTTGCCATTCTTGACATTTTGTCATTACAGAAACTTTATCTACATAATTGTATACTTTATGTAAGAAATAACATTGTAACTTTTTCTGTATGTAATGTAGACTATGGTTTACGTTGTGGCCTGAACTTTCTGGTAGTTGCCAAGGTAAACAAAGAAATTTTTCATAAATTTTTGGAGCACTTAGCAACAAACAGCTACAATAACCTGCCTAACGAAATCAACTTTGTAACACCAGGTTACACTTTTAGAAAAAGACTGAGAGTCTACCTCATGGGACTAAGTAATGTTGATTTTTATTTTAAATGTGTATTACAGAAAATTACTCTAAATGTTATGTTTTTGTATGTATTCATATGCCCTCATAGATTCAGTCATTTCATTTTTAGTGACTGTATCGCGTATACGTTATATTTTTATAGTAACCAGTATGGCTGTGACCCTTGGTTACACATATTTTACAGTTCTTTCTAATCTATTTCCATTTTTTGTTCTTTATTCCTAAGTCTTTTATTTAAATTATCAGTCTCTATTACCATTTGAACAGTAATTGTAGGATATTTTTACAACACATGTAGTATTGCTTTTTACTATCTACTATTCACTTGTATTGTTCTAAATGCTTGCTGCATCTGTTGAATTATATTTTCATAATATAATTTAATATACTGTAAATCATTATTCTTCTTTTTAAGAATATGATATTTATTTAGGTATTAATAAGATTTCGGGAGAATAAATAAACAGGATAATATTTCACGCAAAAGTTAATTTAATCGAAAAACAGAATACTGTTGACTTTCGTGTTGTACAGAATCGTAATCGGCATGAAAATCTGCAAGGAGTTTAATATACTCTACAAACACAAGTACGTCCAAGCAACAAAACACCGTAATACTATTTAATGTAACCATGGTTAACGATCATTAATGGGAATAATTGTCTCTGGACCAATGAAACACAAGTTGGCTGTTGATTTAAGAATCCTCATTTATTGTTACTCTGGACAAATAACTGGCATGTATGTGCATCTTTAATGTCCTTTTTTCACATATATCAGAACATATGTAGAAAAGATTTAATGATGATAAGGGAGGTCAGGCGGTTTTAATTGCAGACTCATCACTTTTTCTCTACAACACTACAGAAAAACTTTGAGACAGTGGCCTTTAATTATAGTTATAAAGTAGAGACATTAACTCAGATAGAAACAATGTTTTATGGTTATTAAGCACCTCCCATCTCGACCTAATGGCATTCTGTTCAAATTAATTCACTAGAATTGATGATAATTAGTAGCGAGATATGAAAACCAAGAGCAAGTGATGATGTAAGATGCACATTGGCACTATATTTACTTAGTAATTAGCTACAATAAATCATAAAAGGCCGCTAGTTAAGCATCACTGTTTGCCAATAATTATTGCTATTGTTAATCATATTTCACTTTCCCACGTGTAAAGTGCAGATGCCGACACACACACACACACACACACACACACACACACACACACACACACACACACACACACACACACACACACACACACACACACACACACACACACAACAACAACAACAACAACAACAAGTATATCTGGCCAGACTAAAACAACGTAAACTGATGTTATAAAAGCCAGCATACGTGAAAGGCATTTTTTTTTCAGTAGAGGAATAAAATGACAGCTCAAGATCTCACAGTGCTCCGAAATGTTTAAAAGAGAGCAGTTTTTTTGTTTGTTTTTTTTCCTGGAATAATTATTTTTTGCTCTTTTGGGTAAGATTTTATTGTATGCAAAATTAGAGTGCTTCTTAGCAAATCTAATCAGACGTGTTTCCCCCCCTATATCGCGCTTTGCCGCAATGCGTTGTTTGGAGAAAGCCGTATAGGAATTTTGATAATTCTCACAACTCTGGATAGCTATCCAAGTCACAGGAGTAAAAAGCAGATAAATTAGAAGAGATCACGCGATACTTTGCAAGAGCAGTATATATTTCCTGCAAAACGTATTAGCAGAAGAAGGGAATATTGAAATCTGATTAATGAGCAGATTTTGTTCTCAGTTTGGCATTCACCAAACGCTTCTCTGAGAATGGGTTAGCTCTAGATGAGGATCAAGTTGGCAGCTGATTTATTTTGATAGCGGGATTACTCGTGAATTTGCTCCATTTGGCAAACAGACCACACTAAACTGGGTCACGCTGCGTCAAAGATAAAATTTAAAATATTTTCCTCAAAATTATCTCATGTTTAACAGAACTGAGGCTGATGAAAAAACTAACTAAACGATTAATGAGATTCTGTTTATAGGAAAGCGTTTATTTTTTTCCTATCGCAGTAAGAGAATGTTATTATAATTACGCAGATGCTCCTTTCATTAATTTATTGTCAATTAAAACACTGTTGAGCAATTAATGTTATGTTTGGCTACTTTACAATCATTCGTTCCTCTTTAGTTAGAAATCAAGTATCGATATCCCAAATACATTTTAGGATATAATTCCTCTTGAGCTCATTTTATGGTTAATGTATACCATGGCCGCTTGCGTATTTTCATCTCTACGAACTACTAAATACCCTATCCCACTTGCACACATTTGCTTTCTCCAAAACTAATTGCAGAGGTTCCTGTCGTCAATATGTTTGGCTTAAAAGGTGTTACCATGGCTACAATACCTGCATTCTAAGCATCGCAAGCAACTGCGTTAGTCTCCAATAACCAGGATCGACCTGTAGAACAGTGGCCGCTATCCGCAGCGGTATTTATGTCGTTACCGGACCTCTAACAGATGTGCAGTGCGACACACTATTTAAATGTAATCAAGTTTCCTAATACACTGCACACCTTTTCTGCTTATATTCTCTTTTCCCTTAATGAGAGTAACGATGCTTATGTCTACCCCCATCTATAAACCGTTTACAGTAATTGCCATCGTAATATTCAGTTTGCTGAAAGATATAATGTGCCTAGTACGACATAATTTAATTTCCTCTTTCTCATTTCCTTTAACGTAATCAGATGCATTGGTTTCATTTCCTTTAATTATTCTTTCAAATGTTTCTTAGGCAACAGAATTTTCCATTCCTCGATACACTGTTCCAACATCTCTTCAAAATTATTACAGCCATTATTTCGCTGTTTACAACTTTCGATCTTTCAAGAGTAGAAGGAAAAGAAACCCTAAACATGTTTCCTGAAAAGCTGGATGCATTAGGATGACGTCATCAAAATGCTTTAGCAATATGACATCCAGTATATATCGAACCAGTGACAGTAGATAACGAACAAACAGGTATTCAGAAATAATCTCTCATCTTACTTAATTGAGTTCCTCCGAACAAAGACAAGACCTTCTAGCATAATAATCTTCGTTTAAGAGGCAGGGCAGTTGCTAAGCAACGCTCAAATGTTAATCAAGTTCCATTCCACAATAAGTCATACCTTTTACACTGTCCTTTGTGCCAAGAGGCAGTTACATAACAAAGAAAGTATTACTGCAAAATAACCTTCGCGTAAAAAATAACACCTTGCTGTATGATCATTAGCGTAGAGGCAGACCGAATAAGTCAACCCTGGGGCACTACACGTTAAGCTCTCCGTAACTATACAATCAAAAACAAACTAGCCTTGCATAAGATCATCACAGTGACTGACTAGAGAAACGATAATTATTTTGAAGAGGGAAAAAAAGCAATGTATTAACAATTGTGAAGTTGCAAACAATTTTTGTTGTATGGAGTTAATGTCTATGTTACCGCTAAAGTGCAGAAATCAGTTATTCTACAGATTATCTAGGTATTGTGCAGATTAACTAGGGTGATCCGTTAAAGTGCCGAAAATTGTTTCATTTCTCAAATTACCTAGGTAATCTGCACATTACCTACTAGGCACTCGTTAAAGTGAAAATAAGATCTTTGCTGGAACAACAGCAACGTTTCTGTACGCTTAAATTAACATAATGTTATTTATTTATTTTTCGATATCTAAAGAATCAAGTTAATACAATCAAACAAT
Source organism: Typopeltis vanoorti (assembly GCF_054136105.1). Taxonomy (NCBI): domain Eukaryota; kingdom Metazoa; phylum Arthropoda; class Arachnida; order Uropygi; family Thelyphonidae; genus Typopeltis; species Typopeltis vanoorti. Next base: position 71,848,952 of record NC_143555.1, read on the forward strand.
CAACAAATTAGTTGATAGAATCAATCATCAATCAATTAAAAAACTATAATACAAAGAATCAAACGGTTTAAAATATTATTACAATTACGGAAATGAATTTGCAAAACATATGACACTGGCGAAACCAAACTAAAAGTGGAGGGAGAGGGGGGGGAAGGAGTAGGGAAAGGAAATGAGAGAAACAAACTTTTGAACTTAAACAATAGGGAAGCCGTTAATGTGCGCATTATCTAGGTAAAATGCGGAAAACTCTTGATTCCGCACGTTAACGGAGCAAATCAGTTAATCTGCAGATTAGCTAGGTAATGTGCACATTAACGGCTTTCGAGCTTTAGCGGTAACATCTATAAGTGAAATGTACCTTTAATGACCATACGTTTCGTTTGCATGTAATGTTGCTGTTTTATGCTGAAAAACTTACTGAACATTCTCAGTTTTATCGAATAGTACATGTCGATGAGCAAACGACATGCCGCAGCAAGTATAAAAACTAGAAACTTCACGATAAATTATTCCATTTATATATATAGTATCGAAAATAAGTAGTGATTTAGAATTAATTCGGTTCTAAGGAGTCATTATCGGTTACCATATTAGCTAATAATCGGTTCTAGTTGCTAATGCAGCACAATTAGACCGGAGATTTAGTATGGCTAACGAAAACTTAGAAATATGATGGGTTTCGAAAAAGAACCCCAAAACAGTCAATCACCTACATAAACTGACGAAAACGGATAGGAGTGTTGCAAAATATTGTGCATCACTCCCGAAGTGCATCACTAGATTTCTTATTTTTTATTTAGGTGTTTAGCTATTAACTAGGTGTTTAGGGAATCTACAGCTATGGAGGCTTGTTTCAGCACATCGCTCATTGAATTTTACTGTTTCCATGGAAATCCTGCTGTCTACAAACGATTATTATTACGAAAATGCTCACGTTCGACTTGTAGGTACAAAGCGCGCTCTAATTGGATGTGAAACTGAGAGCTGTGGTAAGGATTAATAACTATGCAGAGAATCTGTATAGTGACAAATTACTCTTCAGTTCAAATAGCCATCTTTTTTGATTTGGCCAGAGCCAAGTCACAAGATAGTAATGCACTGTAACATGCTGAAGGATTGTGGCCACATGATTTGAGGAAATTAATGCAAAGATTAAAAGGGCCAGCACAATCTCTATCAGAAGCATATAGAACACCTTCCGGAAGAGTTAGAATGTCGGTTGAGGATGAGACCAACACATTCAACTTCATTATAGGAAATGACTGCCGTTTTGGAGTGGGGGAAAACAGGACAAAATACCTGTATTCATTTAGATGGAATCCAAGATGATGTCGTGTAATGACGCCAAAGGTGTGCAGTCGGTATATCATTGTTTTCGAAAGATTATGTGGATAATGTTTACAATATTGTGTACGCTGTTGAAAAAGATGGATATTACTGTATAATCAGAGTATTTTAGGGAAATACTATTTACAAATGATTATTATTAATTAGTAAAGGACGTTAAATATTTAATGGTGGATGAAATTGATTATATTAATTGCATTTTTTTTTCTTATACTATTAAAGATTTAACTTCCCATTCTGAAATTCTCGGCTGGGACGCGGCATATCAGTGCAAAGGTAAATTATTTTGCATAAAATACCAATAAAGGCGGTTATTTGCAAAGCTTCTTTTGCAAGGAAACATAATCCAAGAAATTCCCTCTATTTCAAAACAATAATTCCATCTTTAACGACGGTTAGTGCTTTATGATTTTTTTTTCATTAGAATTAAAGCAGACAAAAAAAAAACTTTCGTGGTATTAAAGTTAACAATTGGCCAGCTAGTCGAACTCTACGTAACCAATAATCATCCATGCATCAAATCAATCAAATGCTTCAGATTTCAATCTTCTGTTGCAGATCTATATCCAAGATAAATGCGCATATCGGGACAAGTAGCCACTGCTCATACTGTAGTCTGAGTTAATAAGAATGAATGAAGATCACGGACAACCAATAATATTTTTTACATGAATACGCACTCGACTTTCGTGTGTCATCCAATCTTATCAGTTTCAAGTGCGTCATTCAACTGAAATATTGCTCTTTCTGCTAAAAAGGTTTTTTCTTAGGTTTGATAATTCTGATTATTGCAAGTTTGCCCCAAAGAAGCAAATAGTACCACCACCATAACGTATGGTACGTAGGTTAAATAATATATACTGGAAACAAAGATGAGGATAGTGCACATGCAAAAGTAGTGGATAATGATGTCCAGTAAAGCGAGAGCTGCAATGATAGAATGGGAACCAATTACAGAAAGATGCATAAGAGCAAGATTTAATTCAGGATTCTATGAAGTGACAATTATAAATATATATGCACCAACTAATAATGCAGATGAAAAAGAAAAAAAATATGAATTTTATGCTTTTTATGAATCCTAGAGATATAATTACAGTAATGAGGGATCTAAATGGTTGTGCAAGTAGATAAATGATAATGGGAAAAGAAGCTATACGAAATATAAATAAAAATAAGAGATGTTACTGGGTTTCTGTATGCGAATGAATTAGTAATAGATAGATCAATCTTTAAACATTAAAATATACACATTAAGTAACATGGAAAGCACCAGATGGAAAAATGCATAACCAAATTAATCATATAATAATACAAAGAAAATGGAGAGGATCTCTTTTGAACGTGAGATCAAAGAGAGGAACAGATACTTTTACATTTTAGTAATAAGAGAAATTAAAATGAGATTAATGACCATAAAGAAAGTAATGGACAAAAATAGAATGTATAACATAAACGAACTAAAAAATATGGAAACTAAAAGAAAATATGCAGTACAGGTTAAAATTAGATATGAAGTTCTTACTCAGACCAGACAGAACAAACATGAATTCGAGAAGCATTGAAAGAAATGTGGACAGGTATTAAAAACATATATCATGAAGCCGCAGACAAAATACTAGGAGTGCATTGAAGACGAGAAAAATAATTAATATCTTTACACACAAAACTCAAAATTGTATTAATATCTTTACACACAAAACTCAAAATTGTAGGAAGAATGAAAATAAATAAAAAAAATAATACACAATAAGAATAACATCAGCTTACAAGAGAAATATAAAGCAATACATAAAGAGATTAAGAAAAATGCAAGAAATTATAAGAGAGAGAGAGAAAATTTTTTATCAAAAAACCTACTAAATGAGGCAGAAATTGCAGATAATAGAGGTGATACTAAAACATTATACTGTATAATATTACAAGAACAATAATAGGCAAGAAAAGAAGAAGACATGTTACTAAAGACAAACAAGAAAATAAAATAAACAATAATAATAAAAAAGATTAGAAAGATGGGCAAAATACTTCAAAAAGATAATAACGAGAGTAAAACCCGAAAAAGAAATTCGAATACCAGAAAGAAAAGAAAAATGTTAAAAATAGACGCCAAAGAAATTTAAAAAAAAGTGAAATATAAAAAAAAAAGCAAGAATGTAAAGATGGAAAAGCAGCTGGTATAGATGAACTTTTAAAAGCAGACATAGATTTAACGGTGAATATATCCCGTCCATTTCTTAACCAAATATGGAAGCAGGAAGAATGGCTAGACGAATGGAATATTGGGTTACTTATCAAAATACCAAAAAAGAAAGAGATTTAACTGATTGCAAAAATTGGAGAGGAATATCATTATTAAATACAACAAGTAAAATACTAACAAGAATAATATTAGAAAGAATTTAAAAAAAGATATAAACCAAAAGCTAAGAGAAATGCAAGCAGGATTTAAAGCCAACAGGTCACGTATAGATCAGATAGCAACGATAACAATAATAATAGAACAGTCAAGAGAATGGCAGTCAAAATTCTTATATCAACTTTATTGATTTCGTAAAAGCTTTTGACAGGATTGACGGAGAAACAATATGGAAATTAATGCCATATTATGGTATACCATGTAAAATTATCAATACAGTTCAAAATTAATGGAAAATATAAAATATAAATTACACAATGCAGAACTTTCAGAAAAGTTTGAAATTAAAACAGAAGTTATACAGGGCTGCATTCTCTCCCCAACAATATTTCTTATTGTTGTAGACTGGATTATGAAAATCACAAAAGGAATACAATGGAATTTAGCAAGTTTAGTTTATTAAATTATTATAATTACTCTTGATGTCCTAACTGTACCAAGACCTCGATGGTCGTCTTGTTGTATGGAATTGAATCTTGATAATCAGTAAATTTTTCTGTAATCTCTCTCTCTCTCTCTCTCTCACATAAAATTCTCGAAAAGTTTCCCAATGAAATGTTAATATATCTCCTTTTTCTACGTTAAAATCAAACTTTAGCGTACCCGTTTCGAGACTTATCTACATCCTTTGAGCTGTTATCTTGTATGTCCGTTGTATGGGTCGATTTCGTTTTCCTTCTGCATGTGTGAATCGCCATTTTAACCTGCGTGTGTTCGGCTTTGCGCTTCAAGTAGCCCTCTGACAAGCCAGAGCATGCAAAGTACATGTTCCACAGGCAACCCTGGCAGCTCCTTCATTAATCTCTTTTACGTGGTAATCGTTCTTCACAGCGGTAGCAATATCCATTGTTCAGCCTCTTGTAGAAGTTCTCAGTATGACTCTCACATATTGAGGTAAAAATATTATATCAAATATTAATATTTCCAAACTCGGGGTGATATTATACTTTATACTCATTATACTTTAAAATTTTAAAGAAGGAACACAAAATCATGTCTGTTTCAGACTAGTCTCGATCCCTGAATAATAATAATAATAATAATAATAATATTAATATTATTATTATTATTAATACCACCTTCCAACTCGATCAGTTTAATTGGAGAAGGGGGCGGATGAATTTCAGTTGTGGACAGTGATGTGCCTATGGAAGATGTTCTCACTGTTTGGGTATAGAAAAATGAGTGGTTATTCTGATTTGGAAAGCGATAAAGATGGCAAATAAATTCTACAAATGCGATAAGGATAATAGAGCAAGAGCAGATAAAAAGAAAGAATTTAAAATTTAACATTCTCTGATATGAGATATCAGATCTTACGAATTCAAATAGTCTTTACGCCCTAAGAGCATTAAATAATGCCCTTAGGGCGTGAGGACTGTTTGGTTTGGATGACTTAATGATGCACAAACTACTGTGTGGACTAACAGCCCTTCTTAACATCTTTCAAACAAATGTCATTAACGTTAATATAAGACCACGAATATTAATGAAGTGCATGCGGAAACATTCTTTTGCATATGTTACTGATTTTTGTTTTTTGTTTTTTTGCAAATTTTGGCTGGATTACTTTTAATAGTTCTGGTTGGATTTTTTTATTTATTTATTATTTTTATACAGGAATGCAGCGGTAAGTGAAACACTCAAGAACCCCAACAGTGCTCCTCCCATGTCACCATATTCAGACTCTTCCAGGCACGATTTGGAAGAGGTAGTGTCATCAGGATTATTCGCTAACTTCTCGGCAAGCTCCCGACGTGTTACCAGATTCGGTCCCGTATACGACAGTGCTCAGGATCCAGCAGTAAGCCTGTGGGATAGTATTACTACTGTATCCTTGAAAGGGGAATGTTCTGCAATCCATCATACAGTGTGTCTAGTAATCCTCTTGCTCTCGAAACCAATAAGCAAGGTGATGGTGTTTCACTATGTAACAAAAAGCATCTACCATCTTCCATTGTAGTCAACTACAAGGGTGGGGGGGGGGCAGACATTTTCTGAGCCTTTTTTCCGGTGATTTCATAATAGTCGATCTTTGGAAATATAGACTTTTTAATCTCAGAAGAAATTTGGGTTTTAATCCTTCAGCACAGTAAAATCAATCAGTAGGTTAGGTTTCTTACTTATACACATATGTACTAATTAATCCTGGTTAGCGTTATCAGTCGATCCTCTTCTCTTATAGAGAGAAGCTGGGGAGCGGCTGCCTACCGATTTCCAAAAATGTTGAGTTAAAAAAGTTCCATCTTCTCTCTCTCTCTCTCTGAATAATGAAAAGGCATCAGAGAATTTATAGAAAATAGATTTAGGAGATACCATAAATGGGAGAAAAAATTCAGCTATCAAACTAACGTCCCATTGCGCTTATCTCAGCACTCTCAAACATAATGGAGAAAGTCAACCAGCTCCTTCACTACTTGGAGACTCAGCAATTAATAAGCGATCACCAATATGGATTTCGTTATTCTCGTTCTACAGCTAACCACTTCATTAAATTTACCACCTTTGGACACAGGCCATGAAAAGATTTGATAAACCTACGTGGTCGCTCTGGCATCAAGGCCTTCTGAACAATTTACCTTATGTTCTCTCTCCTTCGTGAAGGGATAACCAGATTCCTCAATGATTGTTCATTGTATTTCACGGTGGGTGGCTTCCGCTCATTCTGAAGTATCCAAAGTTCGGTAGCCTCACCCACGCTCTTCGTCTACCTCTACATCAATGACAGTACTCTCCATTAAAAACGGGAAACCCTGTAGTATTCTATGACTGAAGCCTCAAAGATCGTCCATAACTGACAATTTAATATTGATCTCCTCACTATTCGCAAATGGAGTGAAGAGCGCTTGGTGAATTTCTGCAAGAAAGATTTTACTTCACTCCCATTTACTTTTGATAATGTTCCAATGTGATTTCAAGATCAATTTTTCTCTTCTTGGGCTAACTTTCACATCCAACTTATCCTGGCACAAACATATTACATCAGCAGCCTGCCAAAACTTTGTGCTTGTTTTCGTCGAAAAAAAAAATTCTTCTCAACTCCTGAAACTTCATCATCATCATCATCAAATTCCTGCCATGTACCCTCAAGGGGTGTACAGGATATGACAGTACTACATGAAAAAATTACATCATTACTAACTTCCTATCTACAATTTTCCTCCAAATCAGTCTGTTACTTGTCAAGACTCCGACATTATCAGATCTTATATTTCTATCGTCTAAGGCACTTTGTACCGTATCAATCCACCTATATCTTGGTCTTCCTCTGGGTCGTTTTCCTGCCAACCTGGCAGAGAACACTTGTTTTGCTAATCTTTCCTCTCCCATTCTATTTAAGTGACCATACCATCTGAGATTAGCTCTGCTAACGCATTCCTGGATGCTGACAATGTCAAGTTCTTTCCTAATATCCTCATTTTTAATATGATATTGCCATTGATGCCATCTGTTCACGCCTCTAATCTTTCTCAGGACTCTCATATCTGCGGTCTCTAATCTTTGGTCAAGTGTTTTACTTCTGACCCAGCTCTCAGATCCATAAGTTAAAATTGGTTTGAACACAGTCTTGTATACAGCTAATTTAGTGTTCCGACTAATTTCTTTCTTATTCCATATGAATTTATTCAATTGACTTTCCACGATACCAGCTTTGCTGATTCTGTTGTCTATTTCTATATTTAGTTTACCATCTTCAGTAAAAATTGTGCCTAAGTAGCTGAAATGTTTTACTTGTTCCACAGGTTCTCCATTCACAACACAGTTGACATTTTCAATGATTCTGCCTATTTTCATTGTCTTTGTCTCCTGAACCTTTATAAGTCTCAAATCCGACCAACCTTGGAATATTGTTCTCACATTTGGAGTGGGGCAACCAGAAACCTCTCTAAGAATTCTTGATGATATACAGAAGAGGGAGATCCACTTAATAGGTGACCACTCTCTCACAGACTCCCTTCAGTCACTTTCCCATAAGTGCACTGTTTCTGCATTATGTCTATTTTCTATAGGTGCTTTCATGGACATTGGCCCCATCTTAACTAGTGCAGCCACTGGTCCACACCCAAACGCTGTCCACCAGAAAACATGCTATTGGACGACTACTTTAATATCTCATCATCTTCTTTCATTCCACCCATCTCTGTTCTTTGAAACAATGTTCTCATGCTGCTTTTCCCACTGAGTACAATTTCCAATATTTTAAGAAACACATCAATAGATGTATTGTTAAAAAGTTGGAGTTAGCGACAAGAGGAGGATTATAAATTTGAAAAATTGCTTTATGTAGTTTACAGAGGTAGAGAATTTTTAATTTTTATTTTAATTAAAAATTTTTCATTAACTAAATTATTAGTATTTTTTTCCCTTATTCATTTTTAAGGGATACCTGGATTAGATTCCATTTGAAGAAAGCATCTGGATAAGTGAAATATTAGAAAAACAAGAGGATGACCTTTTTGAATATTTCATTAAACATTTTAGCCTTTTACTACAATAAAGAGCCAAGAGGCTATTTTTCCGGCGGCGTAAATCAAGTTAAGGGGATAATAAATCCCTCATTATTTTAAAGCCGGATACGAAACTCGGAGATCGAAATCTTAGAGTTTCATGCCGAAGAACTATCGGCGAGTCCAAGCGTAAGTGAACACCTGGGTAGTACAACACTAGGGCAACTCGGAGCAAAGGTGGAGCAAGATCCATCACTATCCTTAATATTTTCTCATAATGTAAAACGCAGCTCCTCGGAGATGTATTACTGAAAACAGTAATACATCTCCGAGGAACTGCATTTTGCATGACTCGCCGATAGTTCTTCGGCATGAAACTCTTAGATTTCGATCTCCGAGTTTCGTATCCGGCTTTAAAATAATGAGGGATTTATTATCCCCTTAACTTAATTTTAACCATTTGTTCATGTAATTTTCTTCTGCAAGCTGTCGGATCGAATTAATTTATGCATTCTTTTATTTATATAAACAAGCAAGAAATAGGAAACTCCACAATGAAAGAATTCCATTAAATAACTATGGTGATGAATTTTCCGATTACAATTATTTACTTTTCTGATAAATATGCTCCAAAACTATAGAAATCTTGACTAACAGTTAACAATATATGACAATCACTCCAAACACGTTAATATTCAGGACTACATTAAATTTTTAGGATTGAAGAGGTCTGGCCCTTCTTGCCATGCCACTGACAACAGGCACAGAGTTCTCTGGAAAGAAACAAAGATTCTTCATTCTAGCTGATGTAAATTCGATCGTCTGTTCCTTGAACCTTTAGATATCTTAACCGAATCTGATTACTTGCCAATCTCAAAGTTTCTTGGAAATGATAGCAAATTTAATTGCAAATTAAATGTCAACATTAACTGTTAAAACTGAGGAATCTTTGTTTCGTTCCAGAGAACTGTGTCTGTTGTAAATGGCAAGGCAAGCAGGGCTAGAATTCTTCAATTCTAAAAAGTTGAACAGTTTTTTTTTAAATAAAACTGTTCTTTTTTTTCCTTTTTTTTTTTTTTTTTAAAAAAAGAACAGTTTTAACAGTTGAACTCTTTGAACTCTAATAGTGCATTCTCCTGTTAACTCAGCTGTGACCGAAACGCGATCCTTGGTACTAACGGCCTTGGTACCATCATATGGTACCAAGGCCGTTAGGCCCATACAGGCAGGTTATAAAGCTACTCGTTATAATGCATTTTTGTCTGTAAATTGTGTATGCTCTTCTGGCTGATTTGCCTGTTTGCGGGACGAAAAACCCGTTCCACCTCCATATGAGATTGACTAACTCACGAGCTAGTAAGCACATACTACATGACTCATATCGTGTGATACATGTCTGAATGTGGTTAAGTGATCTCTTCTCTATATAACGATGTTCATGTAATATTGGACGAAATATATCGGAGTTTTAATAAATCATATTTTTTTTCTATAGATGTGTTAACCCTTTTAATTATCTATAGATGTCCCTTTAACTAAAATATTAGTTTTTTTTTTTTTCCTTATTCATTTTTAAGGGATACCTGGATTAGATTCCATTTGAAGAAAGCATCTGGATGAATATTTTTGAATATTTAATCTTAATGAAATATTCAAAAAGGGTGACCTTTTTGAATATTTCATTAAACATTTTAGCCTTTTACTACGATAAAGAGCCAAGAGGCTATTTTTCCGTCAACCCCAAGTTTGACGAGCGTACTCGAACATGTCTAGTGTACATGTTCCTCTGAAACGATTAATTATTTCTATAAGGAGTAAGATTTATTTTTACCAAATATTGATATCCACTGGTATGATATAATGAATAATATAAAGTCATATTTAAAAAAAAATTAGAACGTGTCCATTTAGTTCACTTTAAAAACTTACAAATAGTATATGTTACTAAACTCTTTCAAATGTCAGACAATGGCCATTTGTTATCGTTCGAGCAACAGACATGAAATCTTAAAAGTTTTGTCCACTTTGGATATAGTAACTCCCTATGTCTGAATACACTTTCTTTGTGAGTCAGAGTTTTTTTTTTAAGTATTTTGAAAATTGTAATCAATTTAAAGTTATTGAAAACTACAATAAATATACAAACGAACACCACCTCTGAAACTCTCTCGTCATCATCATCATCATCATCATCATGACAGAGCTCTTAAAACGAACTTCACTTCGTCCAAAATTAGAGTATTCGCAACAGATTTCAATCGTCACAGAATATAAACCCGTGCAGTTGTCATGGCTACAAAGCGCAACACATACTTATCAATTTTATATCTATTTTATGTCAAGAGTAAAACGACCCAATTAGATTTCATGTATTGCAGCAACCCCAAGTTTGACGAGCGTACCCGAATTTTACATAGCTTTAGATGCGAATCAACTCGACAGTATAATGTGAAAATTAGCATTTTAACCAAATCCCTGAAGTATGCAATATATGCGTGAAAATAATGAATATTTCTCTCTGCACAACCGTGGCGAACTTGAATACTCAGTGATCACTATTTTCTGAAGTTCAAATGACCGTGAACCACAAAAATAGCGAGACAATATTTCAAAATACTTATACTGGTCACTGAATTAGAAACTTTTATTTAATACTGTGTTGGGCCTCCTTTAGCTTGAATTCCAGCACATATGCAGTTTGGCATAGATTCCACAAGGTGTCGGACAGTCCTTTAACTGGCTGCGAATCACTGGCTCAGAATTGACAGAAGAGAACTTTGCTCCCGGATCTGTTTTTCATGCCCCATACATTCTCAATGAGGTTCAGATCCGGGCTTTGTAGTGGCCAGGGAAGATGATGGAAGTCACTGGAAGATGGTGTTATGATCATTGAAGAATTCTTGCGCGAAGAATATAAGTATTGTGTTAGTGAAACAACCGTCACGATTAAAAGTCGATTCTGCAGGATGGAGTTGATCGGCAACAATGTTCAGATATTCCTTGGAAGATACCTGACCTTCAAGCAATACCAGAGGACCCGTTCCGTACCAAAGATCATGCCTCGCAACATGACACTCCAGCCAGAGCCTTTAGTTGTATTTACAAGGTAAGCTGGGTTCATTGCTTTATGGGGCTCCCGCCAAGCTCTCTGCCTACCGTTGTGACAGAACAAGATGCACCGTTACTTGTCGGACCACATGACTTTTTTCCAGTCTTACATTGTCCAGTCACGGTGTTCCTGACGCCACTTTAGACGAACTTTCCAATTCTACTCAGAAATCAGTGAAAGTTTCCATATAGGCATTTCGACTTCCGGTACCGATCCTCTTTCAATTCCCTGCGCATAGTTCGGTGAGATATGGGTCAGAAACAGCCTTTCTCAAATGCTTCGGTAACTTGCTGCATACAGGAAGTTCTGTTTATCCGTATAAACCTTCTCAGACGGCGGCGATCTCGTTTCTGATTTAGACTGTCTTAGACTACAATTACGCCTCTTGGACAAGCAATGTGTATTATTTTTCCACTGATTAAACACCCGGGATATCTCACCGTTTGAGAAACCAGTCAGCTCTGCTGTTTTCTGGTTCGTGGCTCCAGTCAGACGGGCACTCACAATAAGTCCTTGATCGAATTAACTCAGAAAGATCCTTTGTTTTTTCCATTGTGATCAAAAGGATTGACGATGCCTGAACAGCAGCAGCAGCAGCATTCTTAAATAGTTGCCCAGAACACTTGACCAAGTATTTTGCATATATGCTGGGTAAGTGACGATTACGTACATCTGCATAAAGGTTTCTAATTCAGTGACCGGTGTGTGTGCAGAATATTGAACACTACAATTGAGAAGGAGAAATAAGTATTACATCGGTGATATTTTAGTTTTCATTAGACGTACTTTGTTGCGCAACTTTTTCTTTCCATAACAGACATGTAAATCAATTACTAACAAACAAAAATAATTTCCTGAATTAAAAAAGGGAGAAAAAAAAACAATGATCAGTGCATCAGCCGTGGACCTGATCTTGGCTATCACTGATCAGGTATAAAAAAGCAGATTTATTTGTTTATTTGAGAAAGATGGCGTCATCTGCTTGGCAGGGTAATCAATGTGTACTCTTTAAAGGTACCTGTGGTATAACTATAAAACAACGAAACTAACACAATAACCACAGTAAACTTTAATGAAAAGCACATATATTTCATACAGAAAATAACAGTACATCGTCAATGTGTGTAGAAACAACAATTCAAAGGACAGGATTACAAGATAAATACGAGTACAACAATCAATTTATCAATTAAAATCGATTGCAGCGTGTTAGAAAAATAATATTAAAAACTATTTTTGATATTTACATGATATGGGAATGTCCCAGAAATCATATGTAATTATCAAATTACATATCAAACAAATTAAATATCAAAATTAACAATCAAGATAAAATATTTAAAAAAAATTAAATATCAAATCAAAGATCAAATTATGTAAATATGAAAAATATTTTTTTTATATATTATTTTTCTAGCACACGGCAACCGTTTTTAATTGGTAAACCACCTTGTAATCCTTTCCTTAGACATGCTTGTCGTTAACGGACACTGAGATGTATTGTTATTTTCAGTACGAAATATCTGTACTTAAAAAAAAAAAAACTTTACTATAGTTATCGCGTTATTTTTCGCTTTTTAATCAATAAATATTTCACTGCTTGTTGAAATACAACAATAACGCCTCCTTAGGATTTCACTTTATGACGATCTGGTCATACGCTGTTTTTCAATTATGACAAACGCCTATTTATACGACTCCGTATTTGTTCATACGACAGTTTTGTAGACATCACGCTGCCGTGAATCAAACGATGCGCATTATTCGTGACCGCGGTTTATTTTGGTGTTATTGCTTGCTAAATCTTTGTGTTTTTAGTGTTTCGCTGTGAATAGTAAATTTTTATAACTATTATTTTATTTTATTGTTATTAATAATGGAAAATAAAATTCAAGCCATCAGCGCGCTGCTCTAGTTAGCTAACAAAAGTTACTTTAAAACCAATTTTCCTTATGCCACTGTAAATATTTGCTACTTATGTCAGATTAAACAATCATTTTTTCACCATCAGCAGCTAGTAAACTATTCGTGGAAGCAGTTGTCAGCAAACTGAATATAACTATATTCATCTAAATCTGTTATCTAAAAATATCACTAATTTTATTTATTTAAACCATATACACCGAAAGAAATGTTCGCAGTAAGTTTTTTTTTTCTTTTTTAGAAATAAACACTGTTGACTTTTGAGAATATGTTACATTCGTTACATCGCTATAATATACTGTATATAAAATACAGCGCAACAATTAAACACACACACACACACACGCACGCACGCATTATTGCAGGGTATGCCGCATTAATGCCAGAGGATATCTGAAACTCTGTGAAAACAAAAGATCGCTAGAAAACAGTGAACAAGCATACTTTTGCTTTCAAGACAGATGCACACGTCTTGTGCAGTACGTGACTGGAGTAACGACTTCATTGAAAGCAATTTTTCCAGTTTCTTATTGTTTGTGCGCTGACAAGAGAAAGTAGGGAGATTCTAAAAAGGCAGAGATAATCATCCAACACTGCTTACACGCAAAACTAAGCACTTCCTAGAGATATTTAAAAGAATGATAGATTTATAAGGAGAAAAATCGCTTATTTTCGCAACATATGAAATACTTCAACCACTTTCGTGCTACAATATCTTTCTTACAAAATGTCATGTAGTATTAAAATTCTAAGTTCAGCATTTTTATAAAAACGAGACTTTTTATTTTTTATTTTTTGTTTAAGTCCAAAGTTTTAAGGAACTTATAAGTGGATGCTGCTACGACAACGTTCCTATTAGTAAACCGATTGCCATGGTAACCGTCATGGCATTATGACCTTGGATATAGAGTTCTCAAAAGCAGCGAACTTCTAGGTTAAAAACTGCCAGTCTAGCCGCTGGACAAAACTGTTTCCGTGACTCATCAGTGGAACTGAATACAACTAAATAACTAGGGGACCCGTAGGCTACAAAATAGACAATTTACTTTTCAAGCCAGACAACGGTAGCTCATAGCAAGCTATTTATAAAACAAATACCAAAGTTTGAAAATATCAACACTTAGTGAAAAATATGACTAATGGAACTGGATTTTTTTTTTTTTTTTTTTTTTTTTTTTTTTGTTGCCTTAGTTGGGGATACCCAGTAAGATATGTTATTAAAGACTTATAAAAGAATCTCCGTGTAAATCAGGTCTTTTGGCATCACACTAAACACAACTGGCTATGGATTCGTTTTGAAAATTTCTGGAATTAACTATGTACACACAGGAATGACATAATTAAATTTAATAACTAACTTAAGTATTTATAATCTGACGTTTCGATAGCTCAAGATAGCATTATCAAAGCCATTTCTAAGATATACACTTTACGGAGGCAAGAATTACAATGGCGTCCAGAACAAAAACAGCCACGTGTATGGAAGGCTACAAGCTTTCCAAGGTGATGTTTCGTGGCTATTACTGACAGGCAAATATAGTTCGCCCACCGATTTGAGGTCCCTCGAAACTACTGCGCATGTCAGAAAAAGGAGAATCCATTCCGATAATAGGGTAATCAGTCTGTCTTCTGGGATGTAATAATAAACAAACTGAGTTTGTTCATTATTACAGGTCGGAAAATTTAGCTTTTCTTTTACGAACATTGTTGTTTTTAAAGTGTAACTATTTTGCTTGTATAGCAGTTGGGAAAATGTACGTAGAGTGTTAATACGTGCAAATACTGCGTTCTACATAAAACAATGTCACTTCGCTCCATGATAAGTTTCCTTTTATTCTGGGACTTTTTAAAACAAAATCCGATTTCATGAAGTATTTTCCTTAAAGTTTCTCTTTTCCAAGGAAAATAAATTTTTTCTTTAAGCACAGGAATCAAGTTCAGAATAGTTGGCACTCTTTTCTCGAATACGTAAAATTCGTGAATAGCTCTTCTTATAACGTCTACATCAAAATCATTCAAAGCTACGGTTTCGATGGTTTTCTTTCTCTGGCGCTTTTTTTTTTTTTTTTTTTTAGGAGATTTAAATTTTGGCTTACCTTCACCTTTTGATTCCCTACGAATTCTTTTAACAGTCGACCTCGATACGCCCGCAATTGCACTTGCACGTTTTATGACTTGAGAAAGGGGAACAAGAAGACGGCCTTCTGACGATTCTTTTTCGCAGAATGTCAGCACATTATTCAATATTCTTTTGCAAGAGCTACTGAAACGTTTAACAACAGAACTTGTTGACTGTACTGGATCGATCATACAAATTAATAATAAAAAAAATAATGCAAAAAGAGAACAACAAAAATCAAGCTAGTACTAGTACAGCGACAGACAAGAAAGCACGTGATTTCGCATGTTGGCGACCAATTCGTACATCCTTCATTTCTTTCTCCCCTTCAGCATGAATCGACTATTCTTGGCACAAAGCCAAGAAGGGATCTAGAAATGGTGGGCGAACTATAGCATCGTGTGCCAAAATTTATGCAAAATTACACCATGGCGTAATTCTGAGTGGAGAGCGCCATCGTAGCTTTCCATACACGTGACTGTGCTTGTTATGGAAGCCATTGTAATTCTAGTCTCTGTTGGATGTGTCTCTTAAAAATAGCTTTGATAATGCTAGCTTCAGCTAGCGAAACGTCACTTTGTAAATACTTAATTTAGTTATTAAATTTAATTATTTCATTCATGTGTCTATATACTTTATTCCAGAAATTTTCAACATGGATAACTACAACCACAGAAATCTCAATATCCAAGTAAAAGTGACCATGGAACATCACAAGTGAGAAGGAAAAATGTGTTTCAAAGATATATTGCATTTCCTCCATAGTTTTCTGTCTCCATAGACAGAAAGAACGAAATGGATTAAAGTTATTTTGACTTCTTTCCGGAAAGGTTAACATAATCTTAACTCACAAGAAATAACTTAAGAGATAAGGAAAGCTTTTATTTTTATGGAGCATCCTTGGATCAAAATGTGTTTATCAACTGCAGCTCTTTTCAAATTAAAAAAAAATATATAATGAAAACATCACATATATGTGTTATTGCCTACCTTTGCTATATTTTTTGGTAATTACGATCTTTGAAACTTGGAATGAAGGTTGCAAATGGTAATGAATGATATTAGTTTTATCACTTCCCTTGTCAACCAAATTGCAATGCACCTATATTAGGTCTACGATTAGATGGCTTCATTCCAGCTTGTACGAACATTATCGTGTTTGTTGTATACCGATATCCGATTTTTTCCAAAAGAAAAGAAAACAAAAAATAAAATAAAATAATTATCCAAACCCCCCAAAAAGTTTCAGCTACAGAAATAGCAGCACGTGCAATAGAATAGTCACATTTCACAAATAGAAAAAGTAACCAATCTTAACTTCAAAAAAAAAAAAAAATGTAGAAAGATAAGATCAGAAACCATTGAAATAAAAACACATTGCAACATTGTCAATGTCCAACACCCCTACATAATATCTGAGGTTTGGCAGCACCCCAACAACAAAAAACCCTTCAACCAATCAAAATGCCTTTACAGCATTGATACATCCTACAAAATGTGCACTACAAAATTTTGTTCTTTTATTATGATCACAGCTTTCCCCGAAAAGGTCTGATTTCACCCCTAAATCGATTTTATCCTTCATCATATATTTTTATATATTCTGTTTCCGAGGCCTTTACATTATTCTCTTCTCATACTTTGACGGGTTTTAAATTCCAGATTTTTAATCTTTTAGTGTTTTTCACTTTTAAGTTTTATAAGTTTTATAGTGTATTTATTATTAATATCATATCATTCATTACCTCATTTATTCTCGTCCACATTCCATCTTTTAATAATATCCTACGCTTTAGACTCTTATATCTATATTCTCATATTATTAAATTTTAAAACTCAATGGAGCCCTTTCTTATTGTTCTAATTACCATTAATATCATTCATCATGATCTACAGTCTTCATCCCAAGTTTCAAAGATCGTAATTCCCAAAAATACAGCAAATGTAGGCAATAACACCTATATGCGATCATTTCATTAATTTTTTTAATTTAAAAAGCGCTGCAGTCTATAAAAATAAAAGCTTCGCTTAACTCTTTATATCAATGATTAAAAAAGAAGCAATATGAACCATAAATTCAAAAATAATAAAAAAAAATAGCTTAATTTCGAAGATAAAGCACATTTCTCTTGGATGTCACTAATAAGTGATAATCTGACACTTGATATATGGGATTAAAACCGAAATATACACTGCTTGCAAAGAAGTCAACCGACACCCCCATGGGCAATGTACATCGTGCCATGTAACTAGTCACGTGTTCATAGCTGGAATAAATTGGAGGAATACGATATCCCCAAATCAGTGCAACTATGTTCGCGTGAAATGGATGCGAGAAGGGAAATGACGGAGTTTGAAAGAGGCGTTGTGATAGGATGTCATGTCGAAGGCCTATATGTTCGACAAATTATAGAAATTTGGTCAATAATCAGTGATACCTTACTGAGACTGAAGCGCAAGGAGTCAACTGTAAGTGCTACACGCAGGGAATGACACTCAACGAAAGTTATCGTAGGGGTGCAACGAAATATAATATGTAAAAACCGCCATTAGAGTTTCTGGCATCTACTAGAACACGAATCTGCACAAAAACATTCAGAACCGAGGCTGATAACATGGGCTTCCATGGTATTGGGTTTCCGCAATATGCAAACCCCACATTACCCGAACCAATCGTCTTCAGCGATGCAAAGAGCGTGTACAGGGGACATGGAAACTTGAAAAGCTGTGTTATGAAGCGATGAATCACGCTACACCCTCTACCGAGCAAATGGACGGGTGTGGTTGTGGCGGATGCTCGGTGAACGTATCTTACCAGAGTGCGCAACCCCAACTATGAAATTCGAATGCAGTGTGATGGTATTCTGTTTTTTTCTGGTTTAGCCTGCCTCGCACCTCTGTTTGTGGTGCCACGAACATTGAACTCCGAGAGGTATCTGAACATTCTGCACAATGCAATGCTTCACAATTGACTGGCCTCTACTGAGCCCTGATCTTAATCCCTATTGAACATATGTGAGATGAACTGGAGCGTGGGGGTGAGTTCAAGGGATGTCTGCGCCACAACAGTCTAGGACATCATTACATGCCTACAAGAAGAATGGTTCAAAATTCCCACTGATCGCTATCGTACGATTATAGCATGTATACCCTTAGGATTGCTGCAGTCATCGCAATTAAAGAAGGTCTTACATCTTATTAAGGCGGGCTCCATGGTTGTTTGTTCCTCACCCTATCGTGCCCACTGACTTCTGTGCAAGCAGTTTATATATATCGGGTTGTTTATACCACAACTCAGAAAAATCGACTGTAGAACTCTGCAGTTTCAGACAATAACACACCACTTAGGAACAATAGTGGTGGCAGTTGTCTGCTTCACTCTGCGAAGTCTTGAAATTGTCGAGAGCCACAACTACCAGCGACAATTCAAGATGGATTAGTTATGGCTATGTTTATTAGTTTTGGATTTGCAACAGGAGTATCTAAGGCTTGGCAGCATTATGTCTGAAAACTGCGTAAGTTTTCTTCGCGTCCTAGATGGGATTCGAAAGAGCCTCCGTAGCTCAGTCAGTATAGACGAAGCCCTTTGGTCGGAAAGACCTGGGTTCGATTCCCGTCCATGACGGGAGGAACCTTTATCTGATCTCTTTCGACTAAAGGCGAGTAGTTAGCCGGTCTCATACGGAGGTAGGGTTTTTCCCCCACCCGGAAACTCGGGCTTTTCTTCCCGCAGAACAGGCAAACCGGCTCGTGAACAGACTAGGATCTACAGTCAAAACATACATACTTAAAAATCCTTTATAGGAGGAATCAGCCGGTGTTAAGGGATGATGGGAAAAATTGGGGGAACCCCACACGACAGCAACAGCAACGGTATTCGAATCCAGGTCTTTCCAATCAAATGATATGTTTATTCTTCTGTATACAGGGTGTCCCAAAATTCACGCAAGAAGTAATTTTGATAGAAAACACAGGTTTTTAATTAAAAATTGTAATTTCTTATTGATTCATAAAGTATGCAGTATAGGGTTATGCATGGAATAGCATATCGGGTAAATGGCCTCCACGGTTTACTGGCACATACGCACTCTTTTGTCGAAATTTTTCATGACCGTTTTGCATAAATGTGGCTGAATTTCGTTGATACAGCGCTCAATTTCCTCCTTCAAGGCGTGGGTGGTCGTGGGCTTGTTGGCATAAACCTTAGACTTCAAAAAACCCCAAAGAAAAAAGTCCATCGGCGTTATGTCACATGATCTGGGCGGCCAATTCTGATCACCAAAACAGGAAATTACACGACCAGGAAATGACTCATGCAGTAATTGAATTGTTTCTCGGGCTGTATGGCATGTGGCACCGTCTTGTTGAAACCACATGTCGTCCACATCCATATCTTGCAATTTAGGCACAAAAAACTGGATTATCATGTGGCGATAGCGAGCACCATTAACTGTTATTGCCTTACAAGCCGCATTTTCGAAGAAGAATGGACCGATGATGCCTCCAGCCCAAAATCCGCACCAAACAGTGAAACGTTGTGGATGCATTTGTTTCTCAACAATCACTCGCGGATTTTCTGGACGCCAAATGCGAAAATTTTGTCGATTAACGAAGCCATCAAGATGAAAATGAGCCTCATCGCTGAAGATGATTTTGTTCGAAAAATAAGCATCCACTTGTTGTTGTTCCATAATCCATTCAACGAACTCTCTTCGCTGTGTGTGGTCATTTTTAATAACCCTGAACTGTCAGCTGTCACGCTGTCTTTTTTTCTCGTTGGCAACACTTTACCGCACAAATGGCGCTAAATTTAAATCTTGCGTGAATTTTGGGACACCCTGTATATCTCATCTTCACTTTCTTGTTAGGCTCAATGGCCTGTCACGGCAAAGTAACTTCGCTTTTTTATAAACCTAATAATACACACAACAAGGCGGTTAATCCTATCTGCGTGTGTTCTTCTGTCCGTTTTGCCTGGAATGAAAATCACGTTTCCGAAACGGAAACCTTCAGTTTTTCAGCTGAAGTTCTCATCCTAGACGGAATTCGAACCAAAGTCTTTCCAACAAAAGAGAGAGAGATTGACAAAGACGTAAGGCCTTTCAAAATTCCAAGAAAAAATATCAATGACCAGAATAGGCTTACATATTTCATCTTGATATCATGAGTAATTTAATTATAACTTTTCAACCGCTTCGCATTAAATAGTGCTAATTTGTATCACAAAACTGAGTTGTTATTTTCTTTTACAGATAAGGGGGGGAGGTATAATTTAAAAATCTTTCTCTGCAACTCAGAACGAAGATCACAACACAGAGACGACACTCAAGACGATGGAGATGCACAATAATGTGAAGTGCACTCTAACTGCGTCATTTCAGCTGGCGGTACATGACGTACTGT
Organism: Typopeltis vanoorti; assembly: GCF_054136105.1. Classification (NCBI taxonomy): domain Eukaryota; kingdom Metazoa; phylum Arthropoda; class Arachnida; order Uropygi; family Thelyphonidae; genus Typopeltis; species Typopeltis vanoorti. The sequence continues at coordinate 71,869,723 of NC_143555.1, forward strand.
TACACCTGATATCTTAGGAATATAGTATTCTCAGCTATCATGGTGTAACATGAAGAATAAATATCATAAATTAAAACACCTGCATAAAAAAATGAATTATTTAATGGAAAATTTCTTGCATCCAGTAATATGTATAAAACGTAAGGGTTGTTGTTAAAGTAGCTGATAAAGGAAGGAATGTATTAATATTGTAATATGACTTAAAATAAGGAATTCTAACTAAATAAGTAGCTAACAAAGGAAAGTATAGATTAATATTGTAATACGATTAAAAATGAGAGAGTTAAGTAAATAAGTAGAAAGGGGTGAGTCATAAAATACGTTATGTGAGAGATTAAGTTATTAAGTAGAATTCATAGAAAAAGTTTGAAAGGGGATTAAGTCAGGCTAGCACAAGAAAAGCAAAGCTATCGCTTAGGGCCGATCCCCGGATTGAAACATTGAGTCGGGCTTGCCGATCAAATGACGTTTGGTGAGAAAACGCCACCCTAATTGGTCAATGATTAAAAAACAAGTAGAAGGAGGAGAAAGGAAGTAAGAAAAGGTGCTGTTAGGGAAGCAGCTATAAAAGGGTTGGTAACCCCCTGGGGAGAACTTTTTTTGGATAGTCGCTTTTGGCCTTGGAATTTGGTTTTGGTTCCAGTGGAGTTCACGGGGTTTTCCTAAGTGGCGACAGGGATGATATCTCCTTGTCAGAACACAGAAACGAAAGTGAGCAGGATTTCGATTCCCGTTTTTCCCGAGTAGGAAGCAAAGAACAATTGCCATAGAGTCCTAGAAAAGGGGGGATCTTCTTCGTTTCGACGCTAGTGATAACTACACAAAGCAGAAAGCTGTAAAGAGATCGATGTTCTCGTTGCTAATAGTAGAGCAAATATATGTGTGTTAAAGTATTCCAGAGCTACGAGAAGTTATACCAGAGGTTCGTTTGGAAAAGAATAAAGGCCCATACGAAAAGCTCAAGAAAGGTACTGTAAATCATAACCTATGTTAGCTAGAAATTTGTCTGTGAAAAGTATCGTGATTCCAATATAGAACTGTTGAAGTTATACTAGGACTTTGTATATGATAGAATGTGTCATGTGTAGATTGACTAGTGTTAAAGATTTGTGAATGATTAAGAGTCCTAAGGTATTTTTGCATGTCTGTTATATTGCACAAGATATTTAAATGACATAATTGTGTGTTAGTGCAAATAACGGTATAACGGAATAGTGTGAATTGAGTAATTACATATCCTAAGAATTGAATGCCTAATGTAATGTATAAAATAACTGAAATGTCACAAGTATGTGTTAGCAGTGAATGATTTGTTAATCTACTTCAGTATGAATAATCAGATAGTGTGAATTGATCTCATTTGTTCACATCAGGTGAATTTATGAATTAATGTGTATGGCAGCATAATCACAAATAGCCATATTGCTTGTAATAATTTAATGTTAGTCTATAAGTATTTTAGTTTAGTATTTGAATTGTACCATGTTTAGAAACTTAATAAATCTTTTGTTCAATGATAAAAGAGTTGTCTGATGTTGCTAATCCAATGCACCGCTTAAAATTATCGTACCTAATCACGCGGGAAAATTTAATGTTGAGGAAAGAGATTAAGAGTCACGACTGCAGTAATATTTAAATACTAAGAGATATATTCGAGATTGACTTTCTCCCTATTTATGACAACATAAATGGTGCAGTTGATAACCACTTGAAAATATTGTACTTAGTCACGCGGAAAATTTAAGTTGAGAATCGAGTTAAGTGTCACGACTGCAATAGTTACACTTTCAGATATATTTGAGTTCTTTCTCCTTGTTTATGTATGTAATATCCTAAACTAAATATCCCAAAAGGTGCAGTATAAATACAAATATTAGGGGTACTATGGGGAGCAATAACTTAGATGTTGGTATAAGTTTTGGTAAAATCTCGGGCATAGAAGTTAGAAGAATATAGATAAAAGGAATTTGTAAGATTAGAGTAGAAATCGTAAATTGGGACTCAACAGTATGAACGAATTTTTGAATTCCGTAACAAGCAACGAAAGAAAAGAAATCAGAGCGGACACATCGATAGGGGAAATGAGATCTTCGATGTCTATGGAAAAGGAAGAAAAAAAAAAAGAAAGTAGGAAACTCCTTCTACAAGTCAAACAGTTTCTCTTGGACAAATAAGAAAAGGACAAATATCCATCTGTCCTTAGAGACCAATAAGGCAACAAGCGGATGGTACTGAACAATCTCCTTTTGTAAGAACAGAAATCGAACCAAAAGTGAGTGCCTTTCGGTAAATGCAATACTGACGAACACAATATACGCACTAAAGAACAGACCGTGAGAGAGAGAGAGAGAGAGAGAGAAACGACATGTATTTCCCCCTCTTGGTCGTCTGAAACTCTAACATACCCCTTACTTCCAACTATTAGGAAGCAACATGTGAGGATTAACATATTTCTCTGAAATTTCAGAGATTCACATTTTCTTTTCAAATCTTGTGCAGCAGATTGAAAGGAAACGAAATCGTTTAAACTGCACTTTATCAATCATAGTGAAATCGATTTTTAAAAAAAAAACTAAAATGAAAAATTTCTGAATGAAATACCACTTTGAGATAGTTTTGTTTATTTCTAGAAGAAGACAACTAGATGAAATACAGCGAAGTAAAATGTCTATGCGAAATTTGTCAAACCAAGCACCTGAAAGGACAGATAAAGAGAAACGAGGATATTCATCCTCCGAATGGCACCTTGTCAAGCAATGGGAAAATGGACATAATTGACAAATGGTTCCATCTCTTCAAGATCGGTGACCTCGCGTATTTCCCGTGGATCGTATTATTTTCTAATTGTCCTTCGAAAGAAGCTTACCGTCTTATAAATCATCCCAGCAACAAAGCCTTGGTGAAGTACTGAATGTGGATCAGAAGACTGAAACCCAGTTAAGGCATAATAGGCAGTGCTTTTTTTCCCTTTTTTTTCTTCCCCCCCCCCTACTTAACATGTGAATATCGTAAAAATGGAGTATTCGAACAAAAGATATACTATTTTTTTCAGAATACTTTATTCATTGGGTGTTCGGCAGTTCGTTATATAAATGTTTTGCGTTAATCTGTCTATTAAACAAAATCGATTTTTTTTCTACGTTATCATCGTACATCCGCTAATGGCTCAAATAACGTTACTCTTGATTTCTCATTAAATAAGGGATCTTGGATGATCGTGTTTAAGGACTCAGAAAAGTTACACGATTCTTCGGATTGTTTCCATCAACTATTTCCAATAGGAAAATTTGTTGTTACTAAGAAACCAAAGAAAATGATGTCCGAAGTGAACGTGTGGATAATGATTATGTATCGAAATGTCAAATTACTGATATCAAAATAAAATAATAAAAACAAGAACAAAAATATACCGATAGTAGAACATTTCCATACAGACAGGCATACTATTCATTATTCACATAAGATGGTCTTTTGTGTACTTTGTACTGTAGCACAAAGTATAAAAGAATGCTTAAATAATCAGCGTTGTTATAATCCGATATTTGTGTATGCGAATAAATGAAATAGTTGCACCAGTTAAGCTGAAATAAATCAGCTGTACATGAATTTATCCATGTAGGTACTTTAACTACATGCACTTAGGAAGTATATCTAGCCGATTAAAATTAACGTTATGTAGCGTAAGATGTGACTGAGGAAGTCTAAACATAACTAAAGAATGCAATATCATCTGAACTTCACTTAATTCATTTAATCTGTATAATCCCTTTAAAAGCTAGTCTTCGCTATTTGCATAGTAAAGAGGATTAATGTGGCCATAACTCAGCGAAAGCTGGGTAAAGAAATACTGTAAAAACACCATATTTGGGAATTCTCACCCTTTCGTCACTTACGCCTGCTGCCACCTACTGGAAAATTAGTGAAAGAAGGGAATCGTCAACACGACTTTTTAGTCCAGAAATAATAGTCTCAAATATGACTCAATAAATTAATCTGCAAAACTGACAAGCATGTGTAAATTTTATTTTCTCTAAGAGAAGATTAATGGGTATACATCTAAAATCCTATCGACTTATTTTTACAAAAATTCGCTATTCACTTCAAGACTAGGAACACAAACATGTTTTACAGGAGATCTGGATTTTAAGAATAAATAAATACTGAAGAAGGGAACTGATGAAGATGGAGGAAAGTAGGACAAATCGCATTCTTTCGTTAATTAAAATCACGCAAAGCCTTCTTGGATTTCGGTTAAGTTTGCTTTCGTACTTATTTCGAGGTGCAATGCGATACTCTATCTATCACGCACGTCGCCAATAGGGCACAAACATTTCTATGATCCTGACAAGAGTGGCGGAAAAAAAGTTTGGAGGGTTTCCAGAGTGACTCGAATATCAAAGTAAAATGAAACCTAAATAAGGAACTAGACAAACAGTTAACTTTAGTGTTCTCCCATTACAGTACACAAAGCAATGGGGACGAACTAATTGAAGGCATGTGATTTAATTCAGTTTTAATCAAAGTTAATCTCATTCAAATTCATTAAGAGAACCATCGTCAAAATTAATCAGTTTTATTTACAAGTGCAGTTTGAAATTCAGATGGCAGTTACAACTTAAAAACAACAACAACAAAACATTGGATTAATGGTATATGCAGCAGATAAACACTGCCATGAAAAAAAAGAAAAAGAAAGAAAGAAAGAAAGAAAGAGAAAGTGTGCTCTCGCTGCTACATTTTTTCCCATTACTATGCAGGAGCATCGCATTCAGAGAAATCAAATTGACTAAAAAAAGAATCGTGTTTACTGCATGACCTTTAACCTCTTCGGAATTCAGCTTTTCAAACTCTTTTAAATTGACTTCATAAGTTTCGGGGAAAAAACTTAAGTTCTAGTCACGTTTCTGGGACACAAGCAATACAAGTGGATTATATTTTGTCGCTGTTCCAAAAAAAAGAGCGATTTTGACCGTAGAAATGCTATAAAATGTAGGTACTACTACTTTATGAAAAGCCTTATCTCTGATAAAATAAGAAATAAGAAAGAAAACATTCCTTGGATAGAGAAAATTGAACGTGTTTCTATCTTCATGCAATGCTAACAGTTTTTAAGTGGTTTCCTAAGTAATATTTTTCTTACCGCACAAAAGTTTTTCGCGTAAAAACAATCCATATATAGACAGATGTGAGATGCTGTTCATTCGAGTTTATTTTCCATTTGCTGGAGTCTAGAGGATGGATAAAAAGTCCACGATCCAATAAATCTAATGATTTAACCGTTTAAAATAATAAACCGTTAAATGCATGATCAGTTACGGAAAATGGAGAAGATTATTGATCACATCCTTCTGGAAATAATTTTTCGCTTGTTTTTAAAAGATTGCAAAAAAATCTTTGCCTCACTCTGGAATGAGGCAAAGATTGCAATTAAGCAACATATTTGCAACTGATTTCGATCTCATAAAAACGGACTGACTGCCTTAAGCAATCATCACCAAGCTGTATAAATCACAATAAGTGCGAGATTTTTTGATAATGATCACTCTCGGCTTTCAAGAGCGTGACTTTCATTTTACATTTTTCTTATATTAGGGATAATTAATGATTTTATTCTTCCAAATACTTTGTAACATTCATTGAAAGAACATTGTACTAGCACAAATAAAACAGTCATTAGGTAATAACACTAAAAGATGTGCGAAATTTATTTTCCTTCCTTGTTTTTCTGCGCTGATAATTCTTTGCACAATTTTTCCAGTTCTTTACTGTCTCGAATGTATAAAGCAATTTTGTACAAACACTAATCATAGTTAGCTACATTAAACGTAAATTCATTAAAACTTGAATGTGGAGCTGCAAAGTAAAGCTTAAAAATAAATAAAGTAATGGTATGATAAATATTTCCATTTGATATTTGTGATACAAATATCAAATGAAATGACAAAATAAATAAATAAATAACATGAGCCAAGATAATCTTCTTCGTATATATTTATGAATCAGCAGTTATAACATACTCAGGCTGAGCAAATGAAGATTAAAATGAAATTCCTACTTGGCATTAACAAATTACCTGGCATTCGATCATTATTCATTATTCAAATATTCCAGAAATCTAGAATATTTGAAGAATCATTTAGCGTCCGATCGTCTTAATCGACGAAAAACTCTCAATTTACAGATTTCATCTGCCACTTCATCTCATATCCTAACGTTATCACTTTGGAATAACTCTCTCGTCTTCTTCTCTTCTTTTTTTTTTCCCCCAAATATATTTCTGTCTAATTGTACTTCATCATACTCCATAAAAAGCAGCTAGTTGAATTTTTGGAAAATGTTAATAATAGATTAGGAGAAGCAATTATCTAATAATACACATACCGGCCACTGAGTTAGAAATTTAAAACCTAAAAAATAAAATAAAATAAAACATAAAATAAAAACCTAAAATATAAAATCTTTATGCAGATATACGTAAACGTCACTTACGCAAGTGTATATGCAAAATACTTGGTCACGTTCGTCACCACGTGTTGTAGGTAACTAAGAATGCTGCTGCTGGTCAGTGATCGCCAATAGTGTTGATCACAATGGGAAAAACAAAGGATTTTTCAGAATTCGATAAAGGGCTTACTGTAAGTGCCCGTTTGGTTGGAGCCACGAACCAGAAAACAGCAGAGGTGACTGGTTTCTCAAAAGGTGTGATACCCAGGGTGTTTAATCAGTGGCAAATAACCACATTGCATATCTAAGAGGCCTAAGAGAGTCTCTCAGGAAAGAGATAGCCATCGTCTGAGAAGGATTGTACGGACAAACAGAACTTCCGGTGTGCAGCAATTGACCGAAGCATTTAATGGCGAATGTTCCCAACTCATATCTCACCGAACTATGCGCAGGGAATCGAAGAGAATCGTATTGGCAGTCGCATGTCTATACTTAAAATAAAAGTTTTTAATTCAGCGCCCGGTACGTGGGCGTTGAATTAAAAAGATTTTTCAATCACAACAGAAACAATTGTCCCGTTCAACCATCGGGCATCGGCAAACCAGGTAATTCTTGTTCAATCAGCCTTCCTGTTTATATACCTTCTTATAAGGGAAAAGATCGATTGCGAAATTATCTACAAGAAACAGTGCCAAATAATTCTCATTTCATTATCCAAGAAAGATAAAATACGGCTCGAACCGCTTTAGGAACTTGACTTGGAAATTTAGAAACTGAAGGTGCTATTTCATTATCGGGAGATATACAACCATCTCCTAGAATCTCAAGTATTCCTTGATAGAGAATCTCAAGCAATACAGAAGTATTCCTTGAGATTCCATCTCACTATAAACTAGAAATACTGTCCGCGGACCACAACACCCAGAGATGAAAACATTAACGGATAAATTCTAGCTCGGAATGAACAAATTACAAAACATTTTCCATAATGTAAGATATACTTCAAAATCACAACATGAACAACGACAACTTTCATATTTTTAAATGTTTATACGAGATAACTCCGTAACTCATTTGGTATAAATGAGCCCTTTAGTTGGAAAGGCTCCGGTTCGAATTTCGCGTATGATGTGAAGAATCTCCATCAGATTTTTCAATCAAATAGTGGGGACATTTCGTCGCTCAAAAAAGGCAAACCGGCCAGAAAAACACACGCACTATACAGACATTGGGTACTACGGGACTAAGGACTAACCACCCAATCCCGTCGTATTTGGTTTTGAACACCTACACAGTAAAGTGCTGGTGTACGTATGAGCATAAATTAGTATATGAAATAAAAATGTGATAGAAAAAAGTGAAATAGTCTTAATAAGGAACATCGGCAGAGAAATTAGATAAATGAAGTTTTCCTCTTATTCAGAGAAACCATATAGTTAGTTATTAGGGAGACTCACATCGCAAAGGTAACCAGCTGGAAAATCAGAAGTTAGAAAAGAAAACAGTGTCTTAGAATAAGAAACTAGTCCAAAATGTCTGGATTTAGATTATGATGATATATATCGAGAATAGCTTTCATCAATGGGCAACTACATTTTAAATGGAATCCATGTATAAAAGAGTTGGCTGTAGTAATGTCAAGAACACCATATAAATCGTTAAGTGCGGTTACAAAAATTAACTTTATTGGCTATGAAACAAGGAAAACCTTGAAGAGAAAAAAGTCTGGTAAGTGGAATTTCAAGTTCGATACAGAAAATAGCAAGTTAATCAAAGCCTATTTTGTTACCTCTGGGAACAGACCTCACAAAGTGAAATTTTTGTTTTATTTTGTCTAGTCTAGTCTAGTCTCATGATAATTACAAAAAAATAATTGGCTACTGAAGAAGCTTCTTACACTAAGAAAAGAAAAATGTTTGGTAAAGAAAGTGAAGTCAAGGTGAAATCTTTTTCGCAGTTTAAAAACAGATTGTTAATTTTAATTTTAATAATATTTTTTTGAAATTTTGATGGACTAATAAAAATTCTTTTTGAGAAATGCATGGTAACTATTTCTTTTATTAAATGTAATTAAGAAATCCTAGAAGAGAAGTTGTTTCTTCTTAAAGAAACTCGTGATAGTTAATGATTTCTAAGTATACATATATATATATATATATAAAATACTTGCATTGGCTTATTCTTTATGTTTATTTTCAAAAGTACACTTAAAGCTTGAAAACGTTCTTACAGACTGGAGCATATTCCCCCAGATGAAACGTGTACTAAAAGCACTAATTAATGCCTATGCTCCTGCTATTTCTTAAGCTTTCATATTTATTCAGTTAACAAGTAAGAAAACACAAGTTATCATTAAAGAAGTCTGAAAGCAACAGTCAGACTAAGAACTTTCTGACCATGCTTGCGTATATGTTATGCAATGTTCAGTTTAAATACTCACGTTATATGTAGGTATTTGCATGCAGATGTGGAACTGGAATAGCTTTGCATTATAGCAATACTGCACCCTGCACTGCAGTAACATGTCTACTGTGACATACATATCGTTTCGATTAGAGTAGGGAATGGCTTTTCAGTCGTCCATAACATGTTCACAAAACTAAAATATTGGCTTGGATTAAGAAGAAATTATGCCGAGTAATAAATGCTGAAAAACGCGCATGGTTCACGTGAAACCTGAACTCTATGTAACTTTTTTAATATCAATCAAAGGCCCATGTAGCTCAGTGGAAGTGACGCTTGCATCCTCTGCGTTAGGCCACCCAAAGACAGACTTAAGTTCAAGTCTAGTCGCCGACTGGAGGAACTTTTTCTAAGCCGTTCTTCAACCTGTTCCCGAGGTAGTCGATCTCTGGTAAGGGCAAGCAGTTTTTTCTCCTGGAAACTCGGATTTTTCATCCCGTAAACTCAAGAGAACCGACCGTAGAACCCACATTGTTTCAGACAGTAACATATCCTGTTAGGATTAGGTACCAAGTGATGGCAGTACTTGTTTTCCCGTCTCTTCATCGGTTGCAGCTTATAATTAGTGATAGTCATGGGCCTGCTATTTCTGATTGGCTACCAGTGGAGATTGCATTGCCCACTCAGTTTCCAAAAGCTAGATAGGGTTAAAAGGCCTCAGCTACTCCCTATAATATAAATGAAACGCGTTAGCTTATTATTATTATTATTAATCCGACACATGAGAGGTCACAAATCTATAACACAATAGTGCTGAATCTTAATCGGTTAGTATCTTTCTTGAAGAACTGTGTTTGTATTCATTATGAGAAAACCGTATGCAGAAGGCAGTACAAAGAACAGAAGGATGCAGTGAAAGAAGAAGACGAGAAGTTTGTTTCATAAGTTTGGAGCTGAATTGGGCATGGATGTTGACCAGTAACTGCTTCTTATATGATGTACAAAAGCAGAAAATGGCGATAACAACTTCTATGGTCCGGTGCCACGAAAATATCTATAAAAAAGACAATGCAAGAGCAGAGCTTCTATAAGAAATCTGACTGAAGGGAATCTATGAAAGACAGCAATCATCTATTAAGAAGATCTGGATGCAATCGCATATCTCCTAATATAATTGTGTAGGAAGGTTTAGGTTCACCATTCCCAAATGTGAGAATAATATTGTAAGGCCGAACATATTTCGGATTTGTAGTTTTTTGAACGTAAAAGAATACCAAGTGGTATTGATCATTGAGGAGGCTGGATGCGATATATTCCTACAAAAAAAAATTAATCTTGAATATTATCAAAAATAAAGGGAAATGAGGTAAGACTTTTCTTTAAAGAAATAAGACAGGATTGTGTTTTGATAGCATTGAAATTTACACTACTTGAGAATGGCGATGAAGTTAGTAGTTTAAAGCATCAGTCATGGAACAATTTGATACCCGAATCGCTTGAGCATCACAAGTCTCAAATGATGAAAAGAAGTCGAGAGCAGTGACATCAGCAAATGAAGGGATAGGATTTGAGGTTAGCGAAAGAACGTCGTATACATAAAAATACACAAGAGATTTTTGCTTTTTTCATGTGACTTCCGCCCAAGAAAGATTTTTTCGTAAACATATAATGCATTCGTATACCATGGGTGGGTTAAGGATTTTTTCTATTTTTATTTATTTTTTGCATAGTCCGGAAATCCTCATCTAGAGACCAAACAAAGCTGTTTAAGCCAATTCAGGCTTCCAATTAGTAGGGAGGTGGTCTCGCAACAGACAGTGAAATTTACAACCTAATGACAATAACAAGCATACATGCCCATGGCATACTGCCATGGGCATGAATGCTTGTAATTGTATCGGCCAGTGATGAAAGGAAACTATTCACCATAGCATGCAAAAACAACCTGAGAAGGAAGATGACAATTAAATGACAAATGGCAAGAGAGAGAGAGAGAGAGAGAGAGAGAGAGATCATAAGACGGTGCTTAGTAAGAAGACCTCTGTGCCAAGATCGATCAAATGCCTTTGAAATATTATGACCACATGAGTTTCCCTAAACTTTTTCACGCTGTGTCCAAAGATGAGTAAGGTTGAATAGGAGATCTGCTGTGGAACGAGAGTAGCAGAATCCATACTGGTGATCACTAATTAATTGGTGGGACTCCGTACAACGCAGAAGTTAGCCATTAATGACTTTCACCATTATGCTTCTTGCTTCTGCGCAGTTGGGTATATCTAGACCAGTACGGAATCTTGTACAGAACGGGTGTCAATTCTGAAGTACAAGTTTTAGCAAAGTTGGAAAGATACCCTCTAGAACAGGGGACTTATTAGTATTAAGACTATTGAAGATTTTTCTGATATCCTCCTGGCGAACAATCCGAGGTGGAATGCTGTGAGATGTTCTTGGCATAGTGACTGGAGATTTACCTTGGTTGTCTATGCAATAGTTGGAAGAAAAGAGTGATACCAAGACATCTATCTTATAATAAATTTAGTTTAATCCTTTATCCAAGTGTGAGCAAACAAAGTTTGCGCCTGAAAGTATCTTCAGGACTGGGGTAAGGTGGTAAAACACCAATACAACACCATACTTTCAGGCGCAAACTTTGTTTACTCACACTTGGATAAAGGATTAAACTAAATTTATTATACTCTAACCAGTGAAAAATAAACTTTCAACATCTATCTTATGTTTAGGAGATGTTACCATGGTATAGTCTGGATAAGAAGGGTGTCGAAACAAGAAAGGTCAGAAGTTGTGACCAACAGTTTTAGCAAGAAACCAGAAGGTTCCACCTGCATTTGACTAGGAGGCAAAACTGCGAAGCTAGGATTGGAGACATTGAAGATATGTTACATTTCCACCTTAAACTGTTAGTCACAGTTATTGGAGAATCAGGGCTTGTGAAGAATAAAGGCTGACCGAATAACTGATATTTGGAAAGAAGCAGTAATCAAGTAGTGGAAAATAGGTTCAGAAATCTCGGTGGTCATTCAGAATGACACTAGTGTAGTGTCCCACTACACGATGCAGAGATTGGCTGTGAGAAAATTGATCTGTAGAAAGAGAAACGTTGATAAGGATATGATCAGATATGCCAAGAGGAGAGCAAACATATAGTGTATCTGAAGGAAAAGCAGGTTAGGAAAAAGTCCAGGATTTTGGGAGAGTAATGAAGATTATCAGGTATTCTGGTAAACAGAACAACTTGCGGTGGATCATGCTGACTAGAAGGGAAGCCAAATTATTTACTAATAATAAATAATTTGGCTTCCCTTCCAGCTTCCAATGAACTTAAAAAGCAAAACTAGTTCGAATTATAAATATGGATGTCTTCTATTAGGAATGAAAAGTGCGTGAAAACTGACATACGCCGAAGAGTCATGTAAGTTGCTGGTGGGAGATAGTAGGAAAAGCAGGTTAGGAAAAAGTCCAGGATTTTGGGAGAGTAATGAAGATTATCAGGTATTCTGGTAAACAGAACAACTTGCGGTGGATCATACTGACTGGAAGGGAAGCCAAATTATTTACTAATAATAAATAATTTGGCTTCCCTTCCAGCTTCCAATGAACTTAAAAAGCAAAACTAGTTCGAATTATAAATATGGATGTCTTCTATTAGGAATGAAAAGTGCGTGAAAACTGACATACGCGGAAGAGTCATGTAAGTTGCTGGTGGGAGATAGTAGGTTGGACTTTACAAGAACACTCATTAAATGTGTTGCATTTTTTTAAATGATGCAGAATAGCTTGGAAATTTAAGGGCTGTGGCTATTATTGAAGGAATATAAGTTGTAAGGCCAAAATAGAAAATTAAAATTATGCATTAGTTGTAATATTTTTATCTCAAAGATTTGAAGACGTTCTGTAGTATTTTCAATTAAAAAAATAACGTTGTTTGAGATTATATATGTTGCTTATCTCATCAAATTCCTTATTAATCCGATTGTAATATAAATAAGTTCTGCTCACACGCAAAAAACATACACGAACATGGTCTACAATAACAGTTTATATCTTACTCGAGATTAAATGATAAAGTCGGAAACCTATTATTTGTTGTGTATGTCCTTTCTGTTCTATTATAGTTAAGCTGTAAGCTTTGATCCTAACGTGGATTATATTTATTTTAGAAAGCTTAAATACTACACCAGGCTGTTTCTGTTATCTGTCAAGATTTAGTATTGAAAGTGGAGCAGATAAATCAGTGTTCACATGTATTACACGAAGATGTTTGTTCTTTTAAACTACAGGGTTCTGTAGTTTAAAAGAACCCTTCCCCTTTGCCATTTCCGTCCTCTCTTTATTCTGGTCATTTGACACAATATGATGTTCTTATTTATTTTTATTATTATTATTTTTTTTTTCATTTATGATTCCCTCACGTCATCTGACTGAGAGAAAATGCGTGACAGTTCAGCATCCAACAATGGTGTTCTTATTTATTCTTATTTTTAGTCTAAGTAATTTTCAGTTTTATTCATATTAGTAGGTCGCTCATGATAGTTTGCAACTTCATCTATCATGAAATCATTAAATGATATCTTAACAGAAATATTTATTGCAAGATTTTCGGCCAAGTATCAAGGTCATCGTTGCTGCAATGATAGGTTACAAGAAAATGGAAAAATTCAACAGAGTGGAACAGAATATCATAAGTATAATAATAAAATTCTTATAACATGATTCGCTTGATATTACAGATAGTAAGCTAGGTATGACATTTCATTATCATCCAGCAGGAATTAAACGTATAGATAATAGAATTATTCAAAAGAAAATAAAGAAAACTATATATATTAAAGATACCAAGTCATTTTAAATAAAACTTGGTTTTAATCCTATTTCCCAAGTAAGCAAACAGACAAGCAAGTCAGGGCGATTCTACATATATATATATATATATATTTTTTTTTTTTTTACTGCTATTCATTTTTGGACATAGATGTTAGAGTGCTTTCATCGTTTAAACTTAACTTAACAATCTTAATTGGCTGTATTAGTAACATTTAATTACTTGTCGTTCTTTTTACCATAAATCGTTTACTGTTTTACTTCTGCAATTCTTGATTTTTGTTTCACAGAAATTTTCACAGAAAACGGAAAATATTTTAAAATGCTTCGGAAAGTACTGGTGGGGGGGGTGAAATGTTTTCAGAAATCACAATTTATGCCTAAGGAGCGGAATTTTCCTGCCGACAAAAGCCAAAGCTCCTTACGAGAAATAAGTAATCGGAAATAAACGTTTACAGCACGCACGAGAGCTTACAGGCTTCCGTCTTACAAAGTCACAAGAGATATTTATTTTTATCAGGAGCTTGGCATGTGCTCCACAGAAGTATTTTTGAAGGAAAGGAAAAACTTATAAAAGCTGCTTGCTTACTAGCTGCAAAACATCCACCAACAACAGCTTGTTTATTCCCAAACTGGATAGTACCAGTTTGGAAAAACTTGCATGTGCAAAGTGGTGGGTAACCACTGCGCACGTGCTTGTTTTTCCAAAATATCCTCGAGTCCGTATACTAATGATTTGAGTTAGGATACATTTAAAGGAAGCATTTCGAATGGAAATGATACATAATAAAAAATTTATAAATTCTAAACTTCCGGCTTAGTTATAAAACTACACTGAATATATGGCAAAAAGGAACCCCCCCCCCCACGACTTTCAAATAACCAGAAAAGGAGAATGAGTTTGCTAGCTGTGTGTGTGTGTGTGTGTGTGTGTGTGTGTGTGTGTGTGTGTGTGTGTGTGTGTGTGTGTGTGTGTGTGTGTGTGTGTGCGTGCGTGCGTGTGCGTGCGTGCGTGCGTGCGTGCGTGCGAGAGAGAGAGTATTGATAAGATGGAAGTAACAACAAAAAAACATATACGTATCAATAGAGCAACTTCTAGGATTATTCGAAATCTATAAACCGTCATTATGTCTTACCATGTGAAACGTGTGTTTGCCGTTTCCGAAATGGCTGAGAACACAAAATCCTTATCTATGTATAGTGGTGAGCGATAAGGAGCTCGCGCGAGCCCTTTGTTAAATTTTTCTCAAATTTCCGAGCCCCTTGTTCTTGTTTAATAATCTTGTAGACTTAGAAAATACCATCGTGGAATGTATACATGCTACTATAATTGCTACTTTAAATTCATATGGATTTCCTGATAACTATATAAAAAATCATTTCATTGCATTTGGTTCTGATGGAGCTAGTGTAATGTTAGGGAAAAAATCAGATGTTGCAATCAAACTTCTACAAAGATTTCCTAACATTGTGATTTGGCATTGTAGCTAATCGTTTACAATTAGCATTAGACGATTCGATAAAAAAAATTAAAGAAATAAATCATTTTGAAATATTTATGGATAAATTATATGGTTTTTATCAACAATCACCAAAAAATCAACGAGAATTAAATACGATTGCAAAAGGCCTTGGTATCGAAAATTTAAAGATTGGCCGTATGTTTGGACCACGATGGGCAGCTTGCAGTTTACGAACGGCTCTTGCTTTGTGGAGAAATTACCCAGCTTTATGCAAGCATTTTGCATCGAACGATACCGACTTCCCAATTTGAAATTTCTAAAAGATCTAGCATTAATGATTGATATCCTACGGGAATTATCATATCTGTCAAAAGCTCTACAAAGTCGCATTATAAGTATTATACGGGCTAAGTTAGCCCTTTTTTTTGTTGTTGTTGTTTTTTTTGTTCGACGATGCGAACCCTTTGTTAAAATTTCCATAGCTCACCACTGTGTGTGTATATATATATATATATATATATATATATATATATATATATATATATATATATATATATATATATATATATATATTTGGATTTATTCTTGTTAAAGATTTCCCTAATTGTTTCCTGGCTTCGCGTGATTCCTAAAATTAAACACAATATACTAATGCTTCATGAAGAGGACACTTTTTGAACCGTAAAAAGATGCATCAGGTTCGCATTAATGGCCCAGATGTGCAGTCACAAATACTCACACCTTTGAGCCCTTCGAACAGACGTACAAATGGCGCAGCGGGTCAAATTTTTAGCGTTCCAGTGGTTTTAAACTACTCAGAGGAGAGGCAGGATGTGCGCTGAGACAACAGCATCTAAACATTAGTTTGGATGCTGTTGCTAATATATAATTTTCTATAAATAATTTATAATTTTTTGCTCATATTTACAATGGAAAACAGTGTTGACGATCTACTGAATGTCCTGTTTTCTGCCAGAGCTTTCTCGGATTGTGTGATTATAGTCGAATGAGGTTGGAACTTTTGTATAAATAAGTAAAACGAGTTCTTTCAGCCTTTCTTTGGTTCAATCCGAAAAAATAATATTGTCCCAAGTGATTACTTTTCCGATTTCTGTGCTTATTATAAGGCTGCTCTATTTAAAAATCGCATCAAAATTAAAATTATCCCTGTCTCACTCTAGTATTTGCCTGATAATCTAATCTCGGAGCCTTCGTAGCTCAATGGGTATAGGTGAAGCCCTTTGGTTGGAAAGACCTGGGTTCGATTCCCGTCTATGATGTGAGTAACCTTTATCTAGTCTCTTTCGAATAAAGGGGAATTAACCGGTCTTTTTCGTTAGCCGGAAAAACACTGAGTTTCCGGGGTTTCTTTTCACCCAGAAACTCGAGTTTTTCGTCTTTCAGAACAAGCAAACAAGCTCCGTGAACACAAATGGATCTACAGTCATGATACTTGCTCTTCGAGTGATGAGTGAGCTGCATTAATTCGTCGTAAACCTACGACGGGAGGTCTCCACCCGGCCTAAGGGACGGATGAGAAGGGAAGGATGAATTTAATCTCACCATGAAGTGTAAACCCTTTGTGCTTCTCACATAAACGGTGCGTGTGAAGAATAACTATTGTTCATTTGACCTTTATGCTTTCCATATTTAAAATTATATTGATTGATAAATTAAAGTATTCAAAGTTATCCTACATTTAATTGTATTGGACCAATTAAGATGAGCGCTGATGCGCTATGCATTCTTAAAACTTTCTTACATCAATAAAAAGCAATCACAAGATAAAACCGACATGAATTTTGTAGCGCAGGTTGCATAAGCCACACGACAGCACACCCAACCTAAATGGGCACGCGAAGCCACTGATATATATATATATATATATATATATATCTGTCCCACAATACAATAAAATTCCCTAAGGTGAATAACACAAATAAAAGAATTCTTTGATCTAACTATCTAACTTAGTCTTCTGCGAGAACACTTATTTGTTCGCCTTAGCCAAAAGAGCAAATATGTTCAGACATTACCCATTATCTTGAAGAAAAGTTCAGTGTCTAGGGAATAAGTGGAAGGAAGACTGTCATCATGTTCATTTGAAGAGGAAAAATGATACTTGAAACTTTTCTTTTTTGTACCACTTACTGACCCTTAAAACATTTGACCCCTGTACTAATAGAGAAAAATGTAAGAACAGAATGAAATTATGACCATTTATTCACATTTCCAAAATATTATTATCACATCATCATCGTCATCACCAGTTTCACGATATCGTTATATGTCTAAATTTAAACATAAAATATTGCCAAAATCATATTTTAAAAATTATGGATAAATATTTACTCGAACGGGTGCGTGCATCTGACATTTAGCAATATACAGTATGTGCTGCGTGCAGTTTGCTATTATGAATGTATGGGGAGTATCAGTTGTTACGTAAGTATATACGAGGGTGGTCTGAAAAGTTCTCGGCCTAGCAATGAAAAAACGAATTTATAATTTCAAAATTATTTTTAATTTTTCAACATAATCTAACTTAAGACTAATACATTTATTCCAGCGATGCTCCAGCTCCATTATCACGTCCCTGTAGTAGTTCTCAGTAAGATCTGCAAAATATCTCTCTACAGCTGCAATCACCTCTTGATTCGAAGAAAAACCTGACCAGAGAGGAAGAGTTTTAGTTTTGGGAAGAGATAGAAGTCAGAGGGAGCCAAATCTGGGGAATAGGGTGGATTTCCAGCAATTCATAGTGCAGATCCCTTAATTTTTCCATTGCCAAAATACCTTTGTGGGCAGGTGCACTGTCCTGATGAAAGATGATTTTTTTCCTTCTGCAAAGCGGGTCTTTCTGACGAATTTTTTCGTCTAGTCTGGTTAAAAGATCGTAATAATATTCCCCAGTTGTTGCTTTACTCTTTTCAAGATAACTAATAAACAAAATGCCTTTAGCATCCCAAAACACCAATACCATGACCTTTCCTGCTGATGGAACCGACTTTGTCTTATTTGGCGCTGAATAACCGGCTTCTGTCCACTGTTTTGACTGCTGTTTGGATAATGGTGTGAATCCAAATCTCATCCATAGTAATAAATCAACGCACAAAATCAGTTTTATTTTTGTTAAAACGCTTCCAAGCACTGTTCAGAGATTTTCATGCGAGTGCGTTTTTGATTTATTGTGAGCAAGCGCGGCACAAAGCAAAGCTTTTTCGTTTACAATTCCTCATACAAAACGTTCTTTTGCATGAGGAATTGTATATCCTACACGTTCTTTTGAAATGCCTATAGTCTCAGCAATTTCACGCACTTTTGACTCGCCGGTCATCTAATACCATATCGTGCACTTGATCAATGATTTGTGGTGTTGTTACACTTTTTGGACGTTCTTCACGTGGATTATCTTCAAGGCTGGTACGGCCACGTTTAACACTTTCATTGCCAAGCTGAAACTTGGAATTTCGTGTGGTGGCCAAATTTTTTTAATTTTTATATTTAGTTAGAGACGTCAACGTGATAACGCGTGATCGGCCGTTTGGTGAGAACTCGCATCGCGCGATATCGCGTGATTGGCAATGAACATGTTAAACTCCACAGCTCGTTTTTTAATTGTCGAGAACGAAGGAGGTGTGCCTATAAACTTTTATGACCTTCGAATGAATTTATTTTGGCGTTAAACCTTCTTTTACAAAGAATTTTATAACCGCATGATACTCAATTTTATCCATTTCAAGGGATACAGACAACACTTTCGCTTCAGACAGCTGTATAAAACAAACTACTTGATAGAATAACTTGCAATTTAACATAAATGCTTATGACAGATGTTCCAACTTAGAAAAAAAAAAAATCGTGCCGATAGTATTGCCATCTATGGTTGAGGCTGAGAAAACTTTTCAGACCGCCTTCATAAGATACTGTTTGATTGATCAAAACAAGTTCTATCAGATTCTTTTATATTTTTAAAGTGAATTAAAAATCCATTTTTAATTAATTTTTAAAAGCCAAAAATATACGAGTAATTATCATATTTATTGGTGTTACGGTTTTGTTACACTACGCAAGTTTAGTTATTAGTATTGCTAGTTAATTTTAAATTAATGCATTTCTAATAATTAATGTTACGATTTAATTACAATATGCATATTTAGCTTTTCATTCCTACTGTTTAACTATATTAATGTATATTTATAGACATAGGGCTAACCACCTTATCCTCGAAGCGGTCGCGGTTTCAAATCGTTAACAGGCGATGCCTAATACGAACGTAGCGGGTCATTAGGACTGATACGTGAAAGGAGGAAGAATGTATATTTATGTTTCCTCGGATTGTTTATATTTCTATAATTCATTAATTTTTTATTTATTTAATTGTTTTTCTGTAGGGTTATGTCAGTATCTTCCTTTATTTTTTTTTTGTATCCGGAAATAAGCAGGATTAAGGGAGTACCATATTTTCACAAAACCTGTGACATTGAAAATTATATTTGAAAACGGAGCAATTTTTGTTGGTAAAAACAGCAATGACAAACGTTCAGTATTAATGGCTTCTTATTGATCCCATAATAAAATTAGGACTTTTATATTACAACTATAGTTTCATTAGACCAATCAAAGTGAAAGAGAGTTCTCGATGGTTGCTTTAAGAGGAGAGGATCATTTTAAAAGGGCTGATTTACAATAAAATGTATTTTTATCAATAAAAAGAGAGAGAAAAAAAGATGCGACTTCGTTTCAAAAGAGGCTGAAAACATGTACATCAAGTGATCATATTGATATTTGAAAGCTTTGTAATCTGAAAGTATTATCTTCCGATAAATTTATTTCTTTGTGTGTTGCTTGCTGATTTAAAAAAAAAAAAATTCCATTTCTCTGCATGAAATCTTTTAATGTGAACGAAGTATCAACAGGTATTGCAAACGAATTTAATATTGCATGATATGATATTTTAACTGTATAAATTGTTAGCAAGCATTTATAACAATTGGAGAATGCAAATCAAAAGATAAGATACAGTACGAACTCCTCAAATAACAGGAAAATGCGTACAATCAGATTCAATTTCATTAAACTCTTTTGTAATAATACCTTTTAGAGATCGCTGCATCAGTAAAGCACTCCAGTATCATGAAGAACATGCCCTTGCTGCCACATGAGAAAATGTAAGACCAGTTAATGCTTAACAATAGCGTCTTCTATGACATATCGTCCAGGTCATTTATGGTAGTGTCTATTTTTGTACACGTAACCATAAGTAGGTGCTTAAGTAAAAAGGCAACTGGCGTCCTATGAAAATGCTTGCTATTTCTGCTCCTATTGTTCGACAAGAGAATTTACTCTCATTCTTATTATTGCCCATGCTACGAAATATGAACTGTGTAGCTGCTTAAGAATATTTGACCATTAAACCTTTAGCCCTAACTACACCACGTTGCCATGACTACTGCAGGATGACGTCATGCTGACATGAAAACGTAAGAAAGTGACGATGGCATTGAGTTAACAAAGCAAAGCAAAGAAAGGGAACGCCGAGAGCACATAGAACAATCGGAATGAAACCGCCAAGTAATAAAATAATATGCTTTCACTGCGAATGACAGCGTATTTGTTTCGCCTTAAAAGAAGTTACAAATAATTTGAAAGGAGACAAAATGGCTATGAGTGAGGATGTGAAGGAATTGCTTGAATTAGCAAAAGAGAAGAGTGAGAGAGTTAGGATGGTGAGTCTGTTACCGCGGTATGACAGTGACGAGTATAGAAGGAGAGCCATAATTGCTAATGATTTTATACGTGAATTATGCAAGACGAGTGGTGCGGAATTTGTGGATGTGTGGAGTAAGTTCGATGGGCGAAAGGATTTATATAAGAGGGATGGTTTACATTTGAATGAATTTGGTGTACGGAGACTTGAAAAGGTGTTGTCGAATGTAGTGGAAGTGAATGTGCAGAATCAGGGAAACTAGAGTTATTAAGGGGGGGAAGGAAGTAGATATGCAGATTTTAGGGAGACAGTTGAGTGTATGAATGAGTATAATATGCCCGAGCGAGTACGAAGGACAATAAATCAGAATGGGATAGTTAGTATAAGGCATCAAAGAAGGGAGGGAATAAATCGGCTTCTGCCATTCATGTATACTAATGCCAGAAGTATTAGGAGCAAGAAGGAAGAATTTTTGGCCTTGGTTGGCATGTCCAGGCCACAGGTTATTGGCATTAGTAAAACATGGCTGACAGAAGATGATATAGCTAGTGGGATTGAATGTGAGGGGGTATGGTGTGTTCAGGAGTGACAGGCAGAATAAAATGGGGGGAGAAGTGTTATTGATGATAGCTGATGAGTTGCAGCCAAGGAGAATAGAAGTAGAAGGAACTGCAAGATAGAGAAAAGAGCACATTTGAGGCTATTTGGTGTGATATTGAGACTAGCAGAACAAAATATACAGTTGGGTGCTGCTATAGACCAGGTGATGGAATAGATGGTGGAGATAGTATGCATAAGCAAATAGAAGAAATGAGTGGAAGGAGGGTAATTATTATGGGTGATTTCAACTATGATAACATTGACTGGAAGGAGGAGAGGACACATGGGCGGAAGGAATTGGATTTCATACGGTTATTAAGGGATAACTATCTGCGACAGCATGTAATGGAAAATACTTGGGGTCAGAGAGTGCTTGACCTAGTAATTGCATCTGAGAATTTGGCTATAACGAATATGACCACTTTGCCACCAATTGGGGAGAGTGATCATAGGGTCTTGACTTGGGAGGTGGCTAAAGGTATGGAATTTACAATTAAGACAGGGCACATGTGGAATTATCGGGCTGGTAAGTATGACAAGCTTAGGAGTTTGATTGGTTCAGTGCCATGGCGTGTAAAACTGCAAGGGCTAGATGTTGATAGTGCATGGGAGGCGGTTAGGAAGTGTTTGCATGAGGCAATGACTGACTGTATACGTAGAGTTCGAGTCATAAACCAAGTAGGGGTTAAATGGATGAATAACACCATTAAGCTTGAGCTGCAAAAAAAAAAAAAAAACTACTATGGAGGGAATTTAAGGGAAAAGGTGACCGACAGGCACATGAACGGTATAAAGCGCAGGCCAGAAAGGGTAACGAGTGTGGTAAGAAAAGCAAAAACAGATTATGAAAGAACATTAGCCATGCAGGCTAAAGATAATCCCAAGCAGTTTTTTCGATATGTTGCAAGTAAAAGAAAAAATGTATATGGCAGAATGATTTTAAAGAATGCCGATGGCGGGGAGGTAACCGAATCAGTTGATATAGTTGAATTACTGAGCGAGCACTTTGCAAGAATATATCATCCAGGTGGTGACATTGTAGAAATGAATGAATGAACCAATAGATTATACGGGAATTGTGGTGAATGAAGTGGAGCTGAGTAGTCTATTACAAAACCTCAATATCAATACATCTGTGGGATTGGATGATATACCAGATCGTGTCGTACGTGAAAAGCTAAAGAATTGTCAGTAATCTTGAGCATTTTGTTTAATTTGGGTCTCGGGTCTGGGTCAGTCCCGAGGTGGTGGCAAGAGGGGAAAATAGTTCCACTACATAAAGGAGGTTCCAAGACTGCTGTTGTAAATTACCGACCGATTAGCATATCAGGAATCGTTGTCAAGGTCTTGGAGAAATTAGTCAAGAGAAGAATACAGGATTGGATAGATGAAAATGGGATACTTTATGGGGAACAACATGGTTTTGTGAAGGGTAGATCATGCCTCAGTAACTTGCTCACGTTTTATAACACAGTGACGGCTGAACTGGATAAGGGTGATGGGTTTACAGTGATTCTACTGGACCTTGCCAAGGTCCTTTGACAGGATACCACATGGAACTCTAATCAGTAAACTGGAGCAGATGGGGTGGATATAGGGTTGGTGGGGTGGCTGATGGAGAGATATCAGAGAGTGGTTTATTCAGGAGTAGAATCGAAAAGACGGCTTGTGACTAGTGGTGTGCCGCAGGGTTCTGTTCTTGGACCACTACTTTTCAATTTGTTCATTAACGATATAGGAAAAGATCTGAGAGGAAGTGTTCACTTGTTAGCTGATGATGTAAAGTTGGGTAGAGCAATAGTAAGTGCACAGGATGTCAAAATTTTGCAAAATGATTTGGATAGTTTGGAGGACTGGACTAAGGAAAGTGGATGTCAATTTAATGTGGCAAAGTGTAAGGTTGTGCTGTGCATTTGGGGTGAAAAGGTTAGCAGCAGTATATCACATTAGTGGAACCGTACAACTCCCTATCCACCATGAAGTTTAGGGGACACATCGCAAAAGTGGCTAAATAAGCTCTTCAAATCACTTGGTTGCTGAAAAATACTTTAACACCTTCATTGCCAAGCTGAAAATTGGAATTTCGTGTGGTGCCCAATTTTTTTATTTAGTTAGCGACGTCCACGCGATAACGCGTGATCGGCCGGTTGTTGAGAACTCGCATCGCGTGATCGCGCGATATCGTTCATTGCCAAGCTAAAAATTGGAATTTCGTGGTGGGTAGCCAATTTTTTTTTTTTTTTTTTTTTTTTTTTTTTTTTTTTTTTTTGATTTAGTTAGCGACGTCCACGCGATAACGCGCGATCGGCCGCTCTGTGAGAACTCGCATAACGCGATATCGCGTGGTTGGCAATGAACGTGTTAACAAGCAGAGACAAGTTATTGTTCCTCTGTATCGAGCCTTGATAAGACCCCATCCAGACTACTGCCCAGATATGGGCGCCAGGGTTTCTTCTTGATGGGGAGGAGGTGGAGAGGATCCAGAGACGAGTGACCAAGATGATAGCTGGTCTATGGAATGAACCTTATGGGAACAGGTTGAAGATTTGTGGGTTGGAAAAATTGGTTGATAGGCGGAAAAGGGGTGATATGATTGAGACATTCAAATTACTGAAGAGTTTCTATAACATTAATCCAGAAGATATTTTTGAGAATAGGACTGGTGGTGGGAGGACAAGGGGCCATACATGGAAGCTGGGCAAGAATGTGGTTAGCAGGGGTGTTAGAGCTAGGTTTTTTACTTGGAGAGTGGTGAATGAGTGAAATAAGCTGCCAGAGTCTGTTGCGGGTGCTATGACTGTGAATGAGTTCAAGGCGAGGTATGATAGATACTGTGTGAATGTCGAATAGTTGTTCTTGACATGATGTAAGGGCCTCCCTCGATGAGTCTGTCGACTCCTTGGAGTTGCCCAGAATAATAATAATAATAATAATAATAATAATAATAATAATATGGTCCCGACTTAACCGCATAGGGATGTCAAACTCTAAATCCAGAATATATTCATCACTTTAGTCAGTACCTTTAGAACAGCATTAGGAATGAGAATCAAAAGTCCATTCAATCCACTCACGTCTCCATTAGGATTTGTACCGATATATAGAGAGAGTCACATCACCAGTGTAGAAATTCTAGTTACAAGTGCTGCCGTTGCGTGCAATAGCATAAATATGCGATCATGTAGTGGTGGATGTCGCAGTTATTTTGGAAGTTTAAGGATCGATATTGCGACATACTTATACTGTATGTCCACAGCACTGAATACTGTTACAGATATTAAAAACGTGACACCTCACTCAGTATTCTAGATCATCAAAGGAAGCGGAAGTCGTGAGTTATTATGATTACCTTAAATAATTATTGAATAAATTAAATAAATAAAGATCATAAAGTCTCGTATTTATGCAATGAAATTCTCGCATAAATACGAGAATTTCGTTGCATAAATAGTATGTTATGAATTTTAAATATACATGCAAACCTTAAAAGTAAACACTGTTTTGTCCAAAAATTGCATGACAGACGTAGGCATTTCTAGGGTGCGGCTACCAGCACTGATGACAAAAATAATTAAACCGAAGTCTGGTTCGCACCTAGATACAAAGGTGGATAGCATTAACATTTGATATGCTGCCTTACATAATACATAAGCTTATGCAATCTTATGGATATTGCAAGAAAAAACCTGTGTTGTTTTTTTTGTGTTAAAAAAATAAACAGCATGTTAGTGTTTAGTGAGAAGCAATGTTTTGATGAAGTCCTAAGCGATTCTTTTTGTTGTTTCCTTTCTTGTTTCCTTTCTCCATGGTAAATCATATTGTGAAATCATATTTGAGTTCGTAACTAAGCTATTGTAAGAGTGGTCTTGTTTTGTGTGTGTTTGTTTGTTTGTTTATGCGTTCGTTTGTTTTTCTCCGGTATTTCTCGTCGTTTTTTTTTTTCTTTTTCAAATTTATTCCGCCTCTCACTAAGAGAGACCCTTCAGGTGAACTGCGCTTGATAAACGCTTTCTGTCGGTTAAATCCCAAAGGTCACATTCGGATTTCGTCATTGCATTAACGCCATACACAAAACACGCGACAGCTCTAAGGTGACACTTCAGCAGTGAACGAGTGTTCTTGATAAGATTAACTTGTAGAAGCGGGATGTGCTAACGAGCATCACAACCATCACTACCATTTGCTAGTGGTTTTACAAACAACACCTTTCACAGTAGTGGAGTGAAGGAAATGGAAGTATAAAGGTACACTTGTTGTCAATATCCTTGAATTACGCAGCGCTACTGTTCCAATAACTGTCATAAGAAAGTCTCCCAGGGTATAGTATTTCAGTTGTCATCTCTAGCAGAAAAAGAACACTATTCGGTTTATGAAATCAGTGCTGTTTTATGCAAAATGGATCTCTTTGAAATGTGTTAGCAAAGATGAAAACCGAACGTCGGAGAGCTTTTAAATACTCTCTCTCTCTCTCTCTCTCTCTCTCTCTCTCTCTAAAAAAAAAAAAAAAAGCTCGCTTCTTTTTTTCCCTTCTAGCATCACTTGCAGGTGATACATTTGTCTACTTTTACATAAGTAGCAAACCTAATATAAATTGCTACGAATTAAAAAAAAAAAAAACGTATGAGTCAAATGGAGTGTGTGTGAATAAAGTTAACTACGGAGGGGGAAATCTCTTTGTGTTCGATTAATGACAGCAGAAAAATGCGAGTAGAAAGGCTGTGCTATCTCCTAGAAGTATAAAATATTACAAGACATTACCATATATCCGAATGTACTGTAAAAAGATGTTTACCAATATCTTGATTTTGTGGTACAAAATCCCGATATTTCTGGATGATAATAAATCATAACAATTGGAGATCAGATGGGGAAAGGCTACAGCTCTAGTTTCATCCCACGACGGTTAAAAGTTTGTGCGCATGTTGCTTGGTAAGACTAAATAAGATATTATAAGACCAATTAATGACAATACTGTTTCTTTAGTCCGCTTACATTTTACCGCAAAGAAGAAAAAAAAACTAGCCTGAAAACAGGAATAAGTGACAAAGATAATACCCAAATAATGCCTCAATGCCTTACTTCCCTCGTCAACAGTTTCACTAGTTGCACTTGCACTGTTCGTAACTTTCCTCACCCTCAGTTACCAATGGTTTCCTGGAAAATGGACTGTATAGACTATTGTAATACCGTTGATGGTAAAAAGATATAGGCCTTGGTGGCATGTTAATTTGCCAATAAATAAATTAAATATCTGAGTTTGTTAGCGAGTTGTCATCTTGTTATTTGTCAAAACCTAACCGTTGGTGAAAAATGTTTTCCCGTAATATTGCGGGCAGATTCGATAGTAGCAACCTTGTGCAATCCAAAAAATATATATATATACTCTCTTCTAAATCCACTGAAATAAGGTAACTAAACTTCTGCATCAATTCTTCCAAGTTCTAGCATCTGCTACGAAATAGTAATCTCTTGCACTGCTTTATACCGTATTTCAGGATTTCGTGGAGGGAGGGAGGGAGAGAGAGAGAGAGAGACAAAGCCAGAGAATTGCAAAATTCTTGATATCCTTTTCTCCAGCAAAGAGACTATTCATGTTGCTATGCTTATAAAAAAAAAAGTAAACATAAAATAAACACTAAAATGCATAAATAAATAAAGAAGATAAACAGGAAATATGCATAATCTATATATATCAGACAGCCTTAATATCAATGTGCGATTGATATAAGTTAATTATTCACAATTCATATTTCAGGTCTCTTTACAAAAGGTGGGTTAGCCGGTCTCATACAGAGGTAGGGTTTTTTTTTTTCACCCGAAAGCTCGGGTTTTTCGTCCCCCAGAACAGGCAAACCATTCCCGTGAATACACACGGATTACAGTCAGGAATACTTAAGAAACTGACCCTCCCAACCATAGGTCTGATTCGTCAGCTATGCCGGTCTCGAGTCCGGTTAAATAGCGGGGGAGAATTGAGATGGTGCCGTACCTCCCTGTAAAAGGGACTCACGGCCGTTGTATCATCATACGAAAT
Organism: Typopeltis vanoorti; assembly: GCF_054136105.1. Taxonomy (NCBI): domain Eukaryota; kingdom Metazoa; phylum Arthropoda; class Arachnida; order Uropygi; family Thelyphonidae; genus Typopeltis; species Typopeltis vanoorti. The sequence continues at coordinate 71,897,216 of NC_143555.1, forward strand.
AAATAAATAGTGCTTCACGATATAAATTACACCAGAAGGAAATAAATAATTAATTCATTGATCTTATGATATTTCGCAAGATTTACAACCAGCTTACTCGAGTACAGAATTACAGGTATCATAGACAAAATCACAAATGTCGTAGACACATAGCACTTAATTAGATAGTTGTACGGAAAAAGAAAGAACCAATTAACAAAGGCACCCTGTAGAGGACAGGAGATAACATTTAATTCAGAAAAGTCACTCTAAATATGGTCTTGGAATGACTGCCTCCCAGATCTTTGGCAAATCAACTATTTAACTATTCAAATTCTGCTGAAGAATTACACATTTTGGATAATTGTTCTCAGTTTCGCATTACTAACAAAGAACAGAATATCCTCCCCCCCCCAAGCTATTTATTAATACACTGTCTGATTAAAAATATCTGGACGCCTACTCGTTCCAATTCTCACTCTAATATGAAAAACAACTGATATTTTAGTACTTGTGACACAGAAATGAGACAATATGTAGCCATAAGAATTAAAGTAAAATTATTTATTTCCAAATATTTCAACCTAAAACTAATGAACTCTTCAGTTGGCCCATTTTATTAGTGTTTTTGTCTATGAAGACTGCAAGGCAGTGTGCTTCCTTTTATACCTGTATGCATTATGGGTGTGAGGTATATAGCCGTATCACTATTACGAAGGGGTGTCCGGATATTTTTCATTAGATAGTGTATGTGATCGATCTGGGTACGCAGCGGTAAAGTATTTTTCATTCTTAAATTAGTCTTAGGATCAAATTATAAGATGAAAGTTTTTTATTTTTATTTTTTATTTTATTTTATTATTTTTTTTTGCTGTTATAATCATATTTTTATTGGCGAAACGATTCGTAGAGTAGTGATTTCATGGAATTTAAAGATATCGGGCATCTAAGATCACTATTAAAATTTTTCGAGTCGTATCAATTGGACTATTTTAAAACAATATTTGCTCATGCAATGCTTATGCTAAAGCAGCTTAAGTTCGGTTGTAAGAATTAATGATATCACTATGCAAGAACGCTGTGAAACTCGTAATAATTTACAATCATTACTTACTTATGTTTCCATAAAATTACTATTTCTGAGCAGCTAGATGGAGGAGGTAATTTAATTTTTTATTTCTGTATTAACTAAAACTCTAGTGAATAATTTGAGATCTTTCTTTAGTCCATGTAACGTATTTGATGTTGAAAGCCTGTACAAACTGAATTAGACAGTAATAAACATCCGTGAATGTCCGATATTGGAATAATTTGGATGCGTGAAAGAAGGAAACAAATTTAGTGTTTTCTGCTACCTTTAATTCCTTCAGCTTTCTAAGGAAAAAAAAAGTTTGCACTGCAATGAAACTTCCAGTTAATAGTGACACTTCGTATCATATTTTTTTGCTTCGCCATAAACCATCCGCAAAATAAACCAGAAATAAAATGCCAGATTTTTTGCGCGTTATCCTCTTTTCTTCGCAGATTGCGGATTCTACAGTGTTATCTGAAAATTCCAAGCTAGCATTACCGCAATACTACACTCTAGCTGACAGCGGAGAGCAAGTAGTTACGACCACGAAAAGTCATGCTGCACATACGAGGAAAGATCAACTCGTAATGGTCGCGCGCCCTGCACACACACACACACACACACACACACGGCAGACGAACTAGATCGCTGCAGATTGAGTAATCAAGTAAGACCTTGATCACCACAGGAATTATTGGTCGTCTAAGTGGATTACACTGCCGTGCCTACGCGAACAATTCCCTTCCTTCTGTGCGAGTTTTCAACTTTTTGTGATTGAATTGATTCCTTCTCAGAACATTTCTGATCCAGCCGGTTTTAATCAGGTGGAAACGTCACGTGACCGGATGAACCAAAACTTCTATATATATATATAATAAAAGAGCATTACTCTACATGACTGGAAATAAACAACGTGTTGGAATACCAAGAAACATTTTTGACTTAAACAACACAAAATGCTAACATACATTGGGGGAGCAATTTATTCATAAAGCAAAAACTTAATATTTTAAAGACAGTTAAACATTGTACACATTATTTTAATTCACGTTTTTGTTTAAACCTCACGATTCATCTCATAGCTCATGAATTACAGGACTTTTCATAATATTTCTCAGACATGAAAAAGTTTCATTGACATTTCTCTTCCTCTAATTCTAGTGCGCTCTGTGCTTGCCAGTCATTTTCAGCTAGTCTGAATTTATGGAAAGCGAAGTCAACGTGAAAAGACAGATTACAAACTACTTTCTGTACCTAAATGAGGTCTTTCTACATGTCCTTAAATAATACTTGAAAACAAATCCATAGCTTAAAGGAAGCGGTAACCCCTCCATGTTTCATTAAAAAACACTAATTGTAAATAGTAATTGACTCGTATTCTAATTACTTTCAAACCCTCTTCTAGCTACTTTTCCACGTTAGTCTTGTTATCCAAAGGTTTTGAGGTGAATTATTGTCCGTTTTAGTTTAAAAAAATAAAATATTATACGTACGTCGAAATGAGAGCATGTGCCAGTCCTTCCTTTCGAGTCCTGTACTCCCTGTATTTTATTTATGTTTGATATAGTTATAGAAATCTTAGCAACAATTTCATTTTACTCTTAAGTTTTTAACTTAGGAATGAAAATTACCTTTAGATTTAAACTGAATTAAGTATAATAAACATTAAAAACCTACGGCACATGAAGTAACATCCCCTTTTATATCCCGATTTATCACATTATCTGCGTTCGTTTTTCTTATCTCTCTAACCCTTTTAATCTCGGTTAATGTAATCCAACTACTTTCTGTTATTTCCAGCTCTGTCGGTTACAAACTATGAAATATTTCAAAGACACATTCTGGAATTCAAACTAAATTTTGAACTTCAGATCTAATAATGAGTGCGCTTTGGATTACCTGTTTCGGCATGCAGTAATACTTCCAAACTCTGTCTCATAAATAGGGATGAGAATCGTTTCATCTTTCCATTTATTAGTGAAGTAAGTAACGCTTCAGGAAGAAGGCGAGATAATAATCTGCTGCTCTCTGAATATTGATGAGAAACCCCACAATTTCGTTAGGAATTTCACACGCTTCCAAGATGTGTTTAAAAGAACGAAAGTTCACAACTGTATAATATGAATATTTTGGCAATGAGGACAAGTGTTTTATATACCTTTATTTATGCGCCGAGAATTTTAAAAAAAAGCACTTCGAAGTGTTTATTTCATTTACAAACAGTCTACGTATGTTTTGCTATTTCCTTTTAAAAAGGCTGATTGAAGTAATCAACCAGTTCTGCTCAAGAATGGAAATCATCAAATGATCTACAGGAATGGGAAAACAATGAAACAATCTTATCTTCAAATAAAATAATGTGCAAAATCTATTTCAGTAGTGAAAAAGAAAACTAGAGCAGCTACGTCCTTCTCATATGAATATCTGATTCACATTTAACAATTGAATAATGGATCACAAGTAAAATATATTGTAACGCTAAAAAAATGAGCTGTCTTTAATTTAAAGTTGTTGATGTTAAGCTTTTCCCAGATTTGGTATCATGAACACACTAAAAGCGTGTTCGTTTTTCCTCATTTCTCATAAAGTATTCAACAATAATAAAACAGAACGAATATTTTCAGTTTTGGTTTCCCCCTTTTAAAGCCTCGGGCCTTTAACACGTTCATTGCCAATCACGCGATATCGCGCGATGCGAGTTCTCACCAAACGGCCGATCACGCGTTATAGCGTGGACGTCGCTAACTAAATAAAAAAATATAAAAAATTTGGCCGCCACACGAAATTCCAATTTTCAGCTTGGCAATGAAAGTGTTAAGGGACCCAATCACGTTTGCATGATTCTCTTATACCTATGAAAGAAGACGTTCCTGAATATTGCTAAGTGATATCATAGTATTAAACATTTTGAATTTTAAACACGTTTTGAAATAATTCATTTACTAGGCATATGAGAAGAGTTCATTTGAAAAAGTATTCACTTACAAGGTTGTCTACTGCAATGCAATTTGTATAAGAGGTATCTTAAATGTTTTTGACGTCACATTACAACTACCCTCAGAAGTAAATTAATAATAATAATAATAATAGAATTCTTAAAAAATCAGGTGGTCCCCTCGTGCTATCACGCTATACTACGCAGAGAATATACTGTACAAAAGTAAAGTATGGTTTGGTTTACATCTTGCAATAATATAATAAAAAAAATGCTTATTTATCTCGTTTTTAGAATAAAGTCAAAATCATTTTTCTCAATAATATACAATTTTGATCACGTTTGCTACTCTAATAGCATTCATAATTATACCGAGGATTCTTTCTTCTTTCATATTTCCTTTTGAAGAGAAAAGTCGAAAATCAGTTTAAAAAAATAATAAACTTTCACATAATAAATATTAACAACAAAAATGCCTGTAAAAAAAAGTCAGTTATATTTTGCTCTTCTGGAACAAAGTATGCTAACCATCCTACGAATCATATATATTAACCAATCAGCCAACCAGTAAACCAACTTCCTTGTGTCTATGAATTCTTTTAACCTCCCTCTCATCAGTATTCATTACACAGTCAAATCTGACAATAATTATAACTTTAAAATTTAAAAATATGGTTAGAAATACAGACGTTTTTAAGTTCCAATCTTATTTCAAGGCCAAATATATGTAGAAACTTTGAAAATATCGAAACTTTGCCAGAGAGCTTATGAGAATACAATCCTCGGCATCAGAGTTGGTTTAGCTTACGCTACTTAAAAGACACGAGCGCTGCCCACGCATCCATATATTCGCCTGTTATTAGCACTGTTTGATAAAGGTTTCGAACTGGTAGGCTCTCGTTAGAGATTGGACAGAAACTTTGAGACAGTTTCTGCCAATGTCAGAGAGTTGTATTTTTCATAAGTGAATTCAATGACCAGTGAAACCCTTATTAAAAGCACTAATAAAAGGCGAATGAATATACGTACGCTTGGGTAGCGCTCGATTCTTTTAAGTAGTGCAAGCTGAAGCAACTCCGATGCCAATGATTGTATTCTCATAAACTATCTGGTCAAATTTTCGAAACTTTCAAGCTTCTACATATATTCGGCTGTGTAATATTGTTGGAGTTTTAATACTTCTATTTCTATTTATTTTACATTGCCGAAATGAAGTCGTATAGCTCTTTTTTTTTTTATAAATAGATGACTTTTCTAAATTCCCCTATATTGGCCGACGCAAAACTCGTATTCATACAAAATCACACAGTTAGTTGCCAACACCACTGACCAATCAAAGTGGCAGTATTAATAATGATAATTAATACTGCCACTTTGAACCTAGAAAATGTTACTCACTCCAGGGAATTAAAATTCCATCATAATTCTATTAGGACTGCAACGAATAAAAGCCCTACGTATAGCACTATTTTTTTTTTTTCAAAATTTTGTTGTTCTTCTACAAGAAATGAAAATTCGAAATTCGTAGAAATTATTTTTTAAAAATTCATCCAATCTCTTTCTCTCCCTCCCTCCTCCCAGATTGCTATCCGATAGGACGTGCTCAAATCTTCTGGTAAACATTATAACAAGGTATTATGATGAAGGGGAGAAGATGGGAGAGAAGAGAATATGTTGCCTTGGATATGGATTACAGTATTTTCAAGGCATTAAATAATTTCCAACTGCAATTACAAACAAGTTACTTTTAGTTTATACTATTATGTAGCAGAATTATTCAGATATGCTTACTAAAATTTCCAGGCAATATTACTGTCATCGGTACAGTTACGAGATGCCAATTAGCAGGAGAAGGTCACTGATGTGCATTACTTTCTCTTCAATGTTCTCGATGCTATCATTTACCATATCATCTCCGTTTCTGTCCGGTTTTCAGTTTCGATGAAAGCGCGGACTACTTTGTTAGCTTGTGTTAGACCTACAGGGTTGTAATAGCTATAGGAATTAATCCTACTAATGCCGCTTAATTTAAATTGGTTTCCGCACTGCTGAAAATAATAAGAAAATATGGCCAATAAGAAGCGACCCAGTTGTTGTCTCAGCATGTGTATTATCACAAGGCGGAGTGACAACCGTGCCGCCATTCTCATTAAATAATGGAGACCGACTTGTTCATTCATTCTTTCCAAACGGGAATTGCAGCGAACGCATATTGTGACATGCGGGCAATAAGGACTGTCAGAAACAGGTTGCCCCTCTCTCTTTCTGGAAATCACTGACGCCAGTAGAAATCTACGAGGAAACGAGAAATGCTTTCAAACTCACGTGAATCCATTCTGGTATGCATTAACGTAAGCATTCTGACCAGTCAAATTTTGTAAATGTGATGGCTGACAGCTCACTGAAACAGAAAATCTTTTGACAACTCCAATTCCAGCTGGAACTGAGGATGCTCAACAAAATGTTGAGAGGCAAGTTTCCGAAAGAACTGTGAATTTCTGAAGTTTTTATAAGTGGTCTCCCTCAGATTTTACTCTCGTTGTGCTCTAGTACAAAGCGTTATATTCCAAAAATAAAAGGTGCTTTTTTATAGTACGGAATAAAAGTTCAATGGTTTATTATTATTTTTAATTAATAATTTCTTTAAAAGTATTACAGTGAATAAAAGCTGTGATTCAAATGCGATTTAGGGTCACCGTACTTGATAGTCATAAAAATTATGTAAAATTGGTTTGAGACCAGATCTAAATGTATACAATGCTTCTTTGTGTATAATATGCTACTATCTGTTTCAGTCACCGAAAACCAAACTAGCAGTAGCAAGTCTTATGGGGTCAGGTTAGTACTTAACCATTTTGGGCTAAGAAAATGCAAAGCAAAAGTTGATTAATTAAGTAATTTTACTCGTACAATATCGAAAGAATTTTAGATCCTCAAAATAGCTTAGGATATATTTTCATTAATTGCCCTTACTGCAGGCGACAAAATTTACTTTCAACTGCTATTGTATAATCGAGACATTAAAAGGTATCCTTTAATTAGTTTTGAAAGAAACTAATCAATTTACAGTTTTGAAGTGAAAGATTCAGGGAATAGAAAATTAAATGGGAAATTCAAACTGTCTATATAAGATTAAGAGGGAACGTCATATTTAAACTCTGTAAAGCCTTCCTTGCATCATCCAATAACTGTCAACACCAAGCACCTGCCAAAGCAATATACAAACTCCCACTTAAGAACTTTCTTATCGATGTTAAACTCATTGCTCATTTTCACAGGGAAATTTATCACATCTGCTGGATCTAATAGCACGTTCTTTTTTTGCAGAAAATAATAGCATTCTGTAGAGGAGAGAATAAATGTTATGTTATTTTATCCTTATTCCCTGATGCTTCTCACCTGTGCGCTGTATTTAGGGTAGCATGGATGAACTATGAAATTATTGTGAAGAATCACGGTGATACAGATATCCGATTCATTTACTGTGATGACAGTCCGAGGTCTGTGACCATAGATAAGTGGTACTGCTGTTTCAATATGACAGCACCATATTTATGCTTAGAATGACTTTAACAATCGAATCGAGAACAATAACACTTTGGATAATAAACGTTGTTTAAAATCCTAATTATTTAAGAATTTAAAAGGTTTAGTCATAAACACTGTTAAAAATCACATCAAATGTTTGCCTATTTAGTTGTTCATTTGAACAATTAACAGGTATAAATGGTGTTTAAACTCGACTTAACATATCTCCATTGTGATATAGAAACATTTCAAAAGTCTGATATGGAAACGCATCTCAGAGTTTGAATTATAATTTATCTTCACATCGATTGAACTTGCACCATATAAGTATTATAACTGCGTTGTGGGTCATATTTCACTGCCATAAATCAAAATTCCTGTTTTAGGAATGATGATTCCATACAATGTTGAACAGTTCAGTTAATAGAAAGGCTCCTCCTTATATCGATTAGTTATAATTTAATTATATTTTGATATGTTAATTGACTGTAAGTGAAAGAAACATTTTTCTTCATAGTTTTGAAAAATATTTTCATATCATTTAGAGGGGAGTGGGCTCTACCCTCTTTGTAGCTTCACTCCCCAAAAGCCAGATCTGAAGGGCTTCAAAACTTGTTAGAATTTATCCTGGCTTTTATTTTTAAATAAAAATTAACTTTAAAACAACTGGATTTGAAGTATAAACATATTTATTATTTAATAAAGAACATACTTAAACACAACTAAGAAGGTGAAGATAGTTTAATACATAGAAAACTGCATCCGAAATCCTTAAAACAACACCAAAAGAAAAAACAACTTCAGTCATTCTATTCATGTGTGTTAGGTAAAATGCTATTCCAAAGTAGCTTGAGACAAATGCCGAGCAAGAGTCATAATAGCCATATTCTTTCGGAAACAGATTTCTAAGCTTAAACGTTATTTGCCGTGTGTGTGTGTGTGTGTGTGTGTGTGTGTGTGTGTGTGTGTGTGTGTGTGTGTGTGTGTGTGTGTGTGTGTGTGTGTGCGTGCGTGCGTGTGCGTGCAGTAAAGGATACCATAAGAACTCTACTCCAATCATCCGAAATTCGACCTTCTGACCAAACTTTCTGAATTGTGCAGTGCAGCCACTGAAAACTTTTATACCTCCATATTTGAGCAGTTCTGGTCTAATATCATCTGCTCAAGCTGCCTTTCGACATTTCAGGTTTCTCATATATTTTCAAGTATTGATATCTACTCCTGCATTTATTCCTCATAAACACAAAAGAACATACAGGTAGCATATTATGTCGAAATACGATTGCTAAGAGTATCAGAAACAAAGGGGGGGGGTAGAGTTTGTTGCCTTGGTCAAGATGATGGGATCTCAAACTGTAAGCATTAGTGAGACCTAGCTACCAGAATCAGACATACCAACTGGTATTGATTGTAAATGGTACGGTACTTTTAGGGAAGGACACACAGGATTGGAAAGGAGGGGGGGGGCGTGCTGCTAATGATATCGAACGACTTGAATCCCGTTAGAGTTGAGACCCATGACTGCAATACCAGTCAGTTTTTTTATTTGACAGTGAGTTTGAATCCATCTGGTGTGAAGTAGAGTCTAATACGATTAAATATATAGTGGGATGTTGTTACAGACCTGGTGGATTGGTTGGTAGTGATGAAGGAATGCATCACCGAATAGAGACAATGGGCGCGATGAAGATTTCTGGAACTACTCTTCTTAAACAGTTTTTTCCTTTTCTTTAATATTTATGTAAAACAATGAAGTAATCGTTAGATCAAAATTTCTGAGATTTCTGATGCCACATTATTATGACTAAAAGTACACCAAACCTTCAATATTACCCAAAACACTCAAAAAAGTTTCTAAACTTCATCATAGCAACTCGAAAAACAGTGGGTTTTTCCTGCTTTATATGATTTATTTCATTCCATTTAGTGTACAAAAAAATGTCAACTAGAGAATTCCAGAATACAAGCAGATACACCCAGTGGCACGTGAAAAATGCATTCGATCCTGAGTTTCTATCATTGTTAGCAACAGATATAGCGTCACACTATAAGAAGTGCTCTACCATATGGCTAAAATAAGTTTATTTTGTAAAGGTACTGCTTATTTTTCCTCTGTGATTTATCTAGGCCATTTACATGGGGTCAGAGACCAATTTACCACAAATAAATGCTTTCCATAGCTGCCAAGCTATGTAGCTATGACAAGCGAACAATTCACAATAATATTTAAAAATGAAAGACAATTTAGCAGACCTTTCTACGAAAACTGAGGGTCATAAATCACATGTAACGGGTGGTCAGGATGTTTCTGGAATTTGAAACTGCTGTAGCTAGCCGCAGAAAGAAACTGAAATAAAGCAATGGAAAGAATTTCATTTATGAAAAAAAAAATCGCTTTTAAACTGCCGATTGTAGTATGCAAACAGATTCAAATATAAAAGAAAAGCAAAATAGTTATATTAATAATGCTTAGAGGATGTAATACATCTATACAACCCTTCTGAATAAATATATAAATAATGCTCAGATAAATAATGATAAGCAAATGAAATCAATAGCCTATTGAAACTTTTTGTGAATGCCGCGAAAATTAACTTATGCTTCTGTAGTATTTACAAGAATCATTAAGATTTGTGGTCAATAATCACGTAAGATATTAATTAATTTGAACTCTGATCAACTCAGTTCATTAACATTGCCTGGAATGGTTGTTATTATTAAGATATTTATAAATAAAACAAAAAAACAAGGAATAGAAAGATAAATTCCTCGGGAGAGAGAGAGAGATGTCGTGCACATTTTCAATAAGCATAACTGACGCATTAAATGTTTGAACACCAAGACAATATCTGAGTATATGGCGAAAAAAATCAACTAATATCACAGAAACTAAGAAATATTTCTTTGATTTTACCTTTACAGAAAAATGAAGTGTAAAATAGGTATATTAAATAAATTTTCAACGACCGATTTTTTTTGTTTAACAATGTGCATAGCCTATATAAGTATATGAATAATTCTTTATATTATATTTTATACTATACTTGACACGAAATTATATTCTTGTAGGAAAGAGAAGGCTAAGCTATTTTTGAAGATGGAGCAGTCCTTTTTTGTAACGACTAGGCTTAAATGTTAATTTTAATGAGGCTTTAATTAAAAGATATTAATTTACATACCTGTCTAAAAGTTGAAGGTAAAGATGGTAAAAACTTCACAAAAGACTTTATCAGAGCCGAGACGGTATGCAATTAAAAATGGTGAGCGCGAGATATCGATAACTAAATGCAGAGAATATACCCAGATAAGCAAAAACGTAAAAACATTCTAGTTTTAATCTTTTACCTAATCATAAACAAACAAAGTCTGTGAAGTGTCTTTACGACTAGTCTGTGTGTCTTTAAAGAATATCATGTTGTGTTTATACTCTTGACTTTGGCACTCACTATAACTGGATGCCAAGTACTGTTTTCCTCTCCATCTAGATCTAGTATAATAAATAATCCCAATTTAGTGTCTGTTTAATATACAGAAAAGATTTCCACAGAAAAAGCGGATGTGAATGTATTGGCAAACTTTTGTTTTTAAAGCATAATCACATAGGGCAAGTTGCCTCCTTTTCCGAATATAATGCATTTATTACAGAGCCAAAATTTCGTTCTGCACATATTTCGGTGTACTACCAACACATATCGTCTAACATTCTGTTTCTGGAATGCATGCAAAAGTTAAGTCATCACCATCCTAAAAAAAAGTAGCGTGAAACGCCATATGTTAAAATAATCCATCCCACTGAGAATACCGAGAAAATGTCAAATAAAGTTTACAGTCTTCATAGAATTTTCAGTTTCTGCGATTTCCAGATATCTTAATTAAAGTATCCCTATTACTGAAGAGGCTGTGATCTATCTTCATGCAGACTTATAGAGTATGAGACAGCGATACACCAGATGCTTTCAATTTCTTGATTGCTCTTTCTCATTAGTAGAACTATTACTGACTTGGTTTTTCAGACAGTAGTATTAAACTCAAAAGATAATTAGCCTTCTCTTCATAGATCACTTAACAATTACTTTATGTTTTTCCCAATATGTGCTTTGCCGGCTCTCGTGGATTGAGCGGCAATAATAATTCTATCCTTCTAAACTCGTTCATTTAGAATTAAAAGTTGCTATTTCCGGCAACTTTTAATTTTCGTTAAATAACTTTCATTTCCTTCAATTTACTCTCTCTCTCTCTCTCGACGTTAAATTCTATGAAGATTGCGTTACGAAGTTTGATTACTTTTAAATAGCATTCATTATCGCACGAAAGATTAGAAAACACTGCTGGCAAAGTTTTCTGATTAGCCGATTTAAAGACCTGCAGCTCAAGCAATTCTTTCCTGTTGATATTATTTAAAAACATGAAGTTATTTTAAAGACGGTTTTAATGAAGACTTTAATGAATAGCTGCCATATAGAATGCATCAAAACTGGCAAAAAGAAAGAATTAGCTATTTCATTATTGTTTCACAGAGATTTCATTATTGTTTCACTAATTCATGGTTTATGCATTAAAGGCAATCTCGTTTAGTATGAAATACCGGTATATCAAATTGATTTATTGAATCATATCCATAGATAATGAAAACTGCCATAACCAGCTGAACATTTCACAATTCCTGATGGCGCCATATATGTGAACTGCTAACATGTCATAGTTTACTTGTTACTTTTGTGACCACCCTAATTGGTTAAATTTCTTACATTTCATAGACATCGATCCTGGCCTCTAATATGGCGTTCTGATGTATCATCTTGGACATATGTGAAGATTGACACTATACATCAGATGACCAAATAAATTCATGTGAATTGTGAGACGAGTAAAACTGAAATTTAGAAATGAACGTTTTCATTGCCATTTTTATTTTAGCAATTAAAATGAGTTTATTAAGTATATTTATAATTATAATTATTCTTAGTACCTCTATGACACAACTTCAAAAATCATGGAATTTTTTAATTGGTGACCCAATACGATAAACATTACAGTTTACTTTCAGGTACAACCAAGCATACTCCTCTCTCTCTCTCTCTCTCTCTCTCTCTCTCTCTCTCTCTCTCTCTCTCTCTCTCTCTCTCTCTCTTATCTAGTAAAAACATGAACAGCTTGCGAAGCTTCCTGCTTATCCTTAAACAAGTAAAAAATTGTCACTAAGCTTACTTTGGTTATATTTCAGTAGTGAGCTTAAAGACTAACTGTCAACTTTATACACGAGACAGTCAGGTATTTGTTGACTATTGTCAACACCTAGGTTCTCTATATGCCCACTAATGAGGATTCATAATACTTGAAACGATTTTTGGGTGGCGGTGAAAACTCAAAAATACACTGTATTAAAGGATAAGTAGTTCTGTACAGAGATACATTCGAAAGAATATAAAAAACTTATACTACATTACTACCATGGGCGGATAATGTTGTTTTTAATTATTTGTATTACTTTTTTTGCATATATATTTTTATGCAATCCGGAGAAACCTTGCTCTGGAGAGAAAACAGGGAAAAGCCATATCACTCTTCAAGTAGGTGGTCGATCTTAATGAAGGCTTTTTTTCTCATATGAAGTGTATGAGGAAACTTAAACTTCCAGCAGAGAAGGGGGAAAATATTCGTCTTTTTATAAGTCGAAATACACAGTAAGCAAAGTTCCCCTTATTTTTAGAAAAACCAAAATGCAAGAGGTAAACTTTACAAAATCGAATTGTTTTCTTTCCTATCAAATACGGGATACCAATGTGAGATATCACCATGGTAACGGGATTATGTTCCATTTCAAATAGAGTCTCAGTATTCAAAGTGCTACTCTGAGCAAAAATAATAATTCTCTTTTCAAAGTGCTCGTAGACAAAACCTGACTTTAAAAAAAAGGTTTAAAAAGGGGATCAGAACTTCAAATAAGTATAGAAACGTTCCAAAGCAATTCAATAAAGGTGCGTTTCGTAATACCATTTCTGCATAGTAATATCATTTATTTTCATAAAAGTTGAACCTAGACCGGTTTAGAATATGTAGTGTGGAAAGTTTCTCCATTGTAGTCTGTAACATAGTTTCCTATCTTTTCGACTCGTTCTTCCAAATTTTTTCACTAAAATCGATATGACTGAAGTAAAAAAATAGCTCGAATAGTTTCACTTGCCGACTGGATTGAGTCTCGACTCGCCAACAACATGATGTAAGTTCGAATCGTAATGCGTTATGGGTGTTTATGATAAAATTCGGGTACTAGATGATTTTCATCGCCCGGTATGAAACTACAACCATACTTATTGAAGGCTTTAAAAAAAAGTAACAACCTAGTTTATAAAGTGGGGTTCCAAAATTTATTTAACTCTTAACTAACTCACATTATGTGCATTAGCTAAGATTTAAAGGTGCGATTTAAACCACCATCAAAATAACTCGGCAGATTTTAAACATTCCAAATACCCGATTTCAATAAAATCTTACAAATAAAAGGAGCCAAATAGCTACTATCTATGCCTTTCGAGAAACTTCCTAAAAAAAAAGAAGCATTCATTGTTTCTCCGATTGAGATGCTATGGAAAATGCTTTAAGAGTTGGTTGACTTTTCATGGTATTCTGAATATTTTAATTTAATAATCGAACAATTTTGCTACTTTTTAGGGATCCATTTTAATCGCAGGATATGCACACACGAAATAACTTTCTGTGAATTTAATCAGGAACGCTTGTATTTGTTATATTTTTCGTTTTGCTTCATTTCCCAAACTGACTGAGTTATACGCCACGTCCTGATGTTCAAAGTACACAACTAAAAAAAAGTAGTTTTCGGTTACTTGAAAAGAAGTAGGGGAAACTGGTATTTGCTTTTAAAGTCGCCAGGGATAGAAGACAGATTGCATCCCAAAATTAAAAAGAAAAAAGAATGAGAATTGTTGCAAGAGAACATTGAAAAAAAGAAAAAAAAACATGGAACAGTTTGTCATTCATTCTAGTACTTGTCTTCTCTCTCTCTCTCTCTCTCTCTCTCTCTCTCCTCCTGCTACTACTACAATTTGTACCGAAATTTTATTCGTTCTATCTCCCTTTTCTCTTACTTTCAACTGTTCTTATCCAGCTTCTAATTTCTATCATTATTCGCTTGACTTTTTACTTATTTAAAATCCCTCTAACTGACTGATATTACATCACATGTATAGGAATGAATAAAATATTATAATTTTATCTTAAAACAATTTTAAAAAAGGGGAGATATTTAATCCTCTTCATAAATGTTTTCGAATACATCTGGATGAAATGTTAAACAACAGAACATCTAGTTGACTCTCTGAATGACCTAAATAGTACACATCACTAAGAACAAAAACAAGTCCATCGAAAAGAAATTGATCTAATATTTCTATGAAGTCTAAATTCTTGATAGATTCTTAATGATCTTGCAGCAGTGATAAATGACAAGGATGTTACTATCTCTCGTTACAAAATGAAATAAAATAAACAAATAAAAGGAAATAAGTAGGAAAATAGTGCAAACCGAAGTGAGGTAAACCTTAGTTGATAAAGGAATAATATATTCGGTACATTAGCGAGTGATGTGTCAGCGAAGACACACATACACACACACACACACACTACAGATATAGATACATTAGTTAATAGCCGAATGCAACTAAGACCACACAATACTCTCTGCGAGTATCCCTATAGCTTTCAAAAAAAAGGCGAAGACGGGTCACAAATGGAATAATAATTCTCGCTGCACGAGACAAAAGAGAGAGTACCTTTCATCAAGATAAATGTTTCTCAAGATTAATAGATCCCGGTAATTCCAGCGTGTGTTAAAGCAATAACAATAGAGTCCGTTTGAGGATTCTTCTAAGAGAATTAGAGATAGCTGCAATAAAACTTTTAGAATTTGACTCAAGGACGTGAAAGTAATTTGGCACCTCCGAAGAGAGTTCAGTCTTATAAGGAACAACTATGAGTTAGTTCAGTACTTCATTGAAAACTATGCAATATAAATTGCCTCGTCATTAACAGTAGAGAGGATCTCTAATGAATGAGAAACTCTTCTAGTATGGAGAAATTCACTAGCATAGCCTTTTGATCTTTCAGCATAAAGTGAATTTCTATGCGGGAGTTTTTGTTTTGTAATGATTTATAATAATACTTATATGCTGATTTCTTCAATTTTATGAAAAATAATTATAATATATAGAAAAAAGGTGAAAAAGAATATAATAGAGCTTAAAATTAGGCTAATTTAAATTAGCCTGGAGAGTGACGCAGAACTGTAGAAAAGGAGGATGTGAGAAACGCTTGTTCGGGTGTGAATGAAGTTATGAGTGGTATTTTTTTTTTTTATTATTCGTGTGGGGTTCCCCCCGTTCCTCGACCGCCCCTTTGAACAGGTTGAGCCCTCCTAATGGGGTTAATTACTATATCCTATGACTGTGTACACGGGGCCAGTTTGCCTGCTTGCGGGATGAAAATCCCCCAGATAAACTGGGGGAAAACCCTGCTATTCACGCCCAAGACCGGCTAACTTGGTTATGACTGAGAAAGCTCCTTAAGCTTCTCACGTCGTCGACTAGAATCGAACCTAGGACACTCCTTTTCCAGGTATATGATTGCGAAGCGCATAGCCACTAGGCTAACCGCGCGGACACGAGTGGTATTGGTGATTCGATGATTAAGGGTATGGAGAGTAGAATGCCTGAGGAGTGCTTGTCTGGTAGAACAATAGAGAGTGACTTTAGCGATAAAGAGAGGAAAAGATGTAGAAGAGATGATAGTGATGGTGGACACAAATGACTTGAGGCGGTAGTATTAATCGGATAGCAAAGGATTTAAGAACAATGTTATATATCGTGAAGAAGAAAAGTGTCAAAGGAAAGATAGTGTATATGCTGCCTCGTTTTTATAATTATGAATTAAGTAGAAGAGCGATAATAATTAATGATATGATTGCAAGAATGTGCAGAAAAAAAAGTTTTGGAATTTGTTGATGTCTGGAGTGTGTTTGACGGCAAAAGAGAGCTGTACGCACGCAAGAGATGGGTTGCATCTGAGCATGGAAGGCCATAAGCGTTTGAAGAGGTTGCTGTTTTCTGAGCAAGCTGAAGTATTTGGGCAGGAAAACTAAAATTGAAAAGGTTGAGAGAAGTAATGAGAAGCTTATGTAAGGAATGTGTGCTTGGTGATCCTTTATCACCGAATAATTTGGAGAAGAGAATAGAGCGTATAAAATTGGTATGGGACTATTGTGAATACTGAAATTAGTAGAATGTATATCAGTTGTAAAGGTGGTATAAGAACTAAAGGGAAGCTACAGCTTTTGTATACTAATACAAGAAGCATTCGAAATAAAAGGAAAGAGTTTTTGGAATTAGTCAGTGTAATCTCGCCAAAAGTTATAGGCATTAGTGAAACTTGACTGTCAGCAGATGTGGTTATCGGAATTAATTGAATGTAATGGATACAGTATTTTCAGGGAGGATAGAGAAAATAGAATGGAGTAGGGGGAGAGAGTACTGCTGATGATAGCCGAAGAGCTGCAGCCAAAAATAGTAGCATATCAAGAAGATAGACGGCAGTAGAGGACAGAATAGAACAGTAGTTCATTTGAGGCAATCTGGTGTTAAATAGTAGCCAATGGAACCAAACACACAGTTGGTTGCTGCTATAGGCCAGGGGGGGGGCACAAGAGGAGATGTAGAAGACATGCATCAGCAAATTAGCTCAATGAGTGTAGGTCAAATGATTATTATGGGGGATTTTAACTATGGTGCTATCGACTGGAAAGAGGAAAGATCACGTGGCAAAAAAGGCAATTACTTGATGAAAGAAGATAATTACTTGAAACAGCATATAATTGAACGTACTCGTGATGTGAGAGTGTTGGATCTGGTCATAGGTTCAGAAGACCTATGTATAAGTAAGATGTCCACGTTACCTCCGATTGGTGAGGATGATCATGCGGTATTGACTTGTGAGGTTGCAAAATTTGTGGATTTTTCTGTTAAGAAGGGGATATATACGGAACTATAGATTTAGGTAATTATATCAAGCTTCGGAGGCAGCTTACAGCCGTCTCATGGCATAAAAAATTGCATGGGAAAGGTATTAGTGCAAAGTGCATGGGATATAATCAGCGGGTCTCTGAGGGAAGCAATATTAAAATGTATTCACGTGAGCAGGAAGATAAATAAGGTAGGAGTTAGATGGACGAGTAGTAGTAGTAGTAGGCATGCTCTGTTAAATGCAAATTCTCCATAAAATGCTATGGAGAATTTACAAGGAGAAAAGTGATCAGTACACTCACGAGCAGTACAAAGGTCAGGCTACAAAAGTTACCAGCACAGTAAGGAAGGCTAAATCAGATTATGAGAAGACCAAGCAGGTCAAAGGAAATTCTTTCGCTACGTGGCAAGTAAAAGGAATAATAACTTGAGGATGATAACTTAGTGAGTGCTGATGGTATCGAGGTGACTGAGTCAGGTGTAATAGTATAGTTACTGAGTGACCACTTTTCAAAAGTCTATCACCCGAGTAAGGATATTTCTGTGTCTTATGTAGCAATAACTGATATGAGAATTGAAGTTAATGAATCAGAGGTACTTAGGATATTGCAAAATTTAAATGCAAATACTGCTGTAGTTTTCGATGGGATATCAATCGGATATTACGTGAATGTTCAAAGGAATTATCAATTCCTCTTACTTGGCTATTTAACTTAAGTTTGAGTTCTGGTAAGTTCCCTAGGCAGAGGAAGGAGGATACAATAGTTCCTTTGCGTAAAGGAGGCTTTAAGACTGCAGCAGAAAATTACAGACCAATCACCATCTCGGGAGTGCTGATAAAAGTATTGGAAAAGTTGGTTAAAGACAGAATTCAGGAATGGGTGGATAGGAATACGATACTCTATGGGGCCCCAACATGGTTTTGTTGAAGGTCGGTCTTGCCTTAGTAATTTATTAACTTTTTATAATAGAGTGACAGCTGAGCTAGACAAGAGGCATGGCTGCACAGTGATACTGCTGGATTTTGCTAAGGCTTCTGACAGGGATATCCCATAGAATACTGTTACGCAAATTAGGACAGGTGGGGATGGATATTAAATTGATGATATAAATAACAGAATGACTCATGGGCAGATATCAAAAAGTAGTGTATGGAGGATCAGAGTCCAGGATGAAGCAGGTGACCAGTGGTGTGCAGCAAGGTTCTGTGCTTGGACCATTATTGTTTAATTTGTACATAAATGATATAGGAAATGACTTGAGGGGAGATATTCATTGTTTGCTTATGATGAAAATTGGGTAGCGCAATAATTAATCAAGCTGATGTAGAGAGCTTGCAGAATGATTTAAATAAGCTGGCAATATGGACAAAAGATAATGAATATCAGTTCAGTGTGGGAAAAGTAAAGTTATGCATTTTGGGATTAAAATATTACAAACTGTGTACCACATTGATGGAACAGTACTCTAAGAGATTGATGAAGCTAGGGACTTGGGGGTGTTAGTGGATAGAGAATTGAAGTTCAGAGGGCATATTGCTAAGATGTCCAAGATAGCTCATAGCATTATTTGGTCATTGAAGAACATACTAACATGCAGAGCTAAATAAGTTATTATTCTTCTTCATAAGGCGTTAATACACCCACATTGGATTACTTGTGCTCAGGTCTGGTCGCCTGGATTCCTTGGAGATGAGGAAGTAGTAGAAAAGATTCAGAGGTGAGTGACCACGTTGGTGAGTGGTGTAAGGAATGCTTCCTACATTGATCGATTGAGAGTTTGTGGATTACAGAGGTTGGCTGATAGGCGGAGAGGACGGGATATGATAAAAACATTTAAATTACTAAAAGGTTTTTATAAGTTGACGCAGGGGAAATATTTCAGCAGTGGGATAGTCAAGAAGAACAAGAGGTCACCACTCTCCAAGCGAAAAATCTAGCCCTTGTTAATTTCCAGGTCATCCCTGGAAATTAAGTAAGAAATTCGTCTGTAAATGCGTTCAATAAGAAGTATGATAGATATTGTGTGGGTAGTTTTGGTCTCCAGCAATGAGTCTTCTGACTCCATGGAGTTACCAGTATAATAATAATAATAATAATAATAATAATAATAATAATTTTAAAACTCTCTAGTAGACACAGCTTCCAAGGTTAAAAAAACGTACATTACAACTAAATTAAATCTTAAAACTACTGGAATTAAATATTGCAAATAAAAAATTTAAAAGCATAATTTAAAAATATATTAGCAACAACTGTTCTTGGTTCTCCAATAATATATAAAGTACGTATTTTTTTAAAAAGTGGTTTTGCTTTACGGATCATAATTTATTGTGATATAAACTGGCCCCAGGCGATATGAATTATATCACCTGGGGCCAGTGATATAAGATACCCCTTTTAGACAATCAGAACATTTCTGATTGTCTAAATGGGGCCTTTTTTTTTTGTAAATCTGAAAGAGAAAATAAAAAACTCATTATTTGATTTTCTTTTCATCTTTAGTTGAGATTTAAGATTTTGAGATTTTTTTTCTTCTTCTTCTCAAGTATTTCTTGAAAAAGAAACAAAAAAAAATATAAGTGCTTCGTAGCACAGAATGACGCGAGTAAATTTTAATTCGGTTTGAAAGATGTGAGTTCGAATCTCGTCTAGGAAGTGAAAACATTCACAACGACTTTTCAACTGAAGGCAAGTTAACTGTCTCATAGGACTGGAATAGTGTTTTCTTGCGAGAAGTTGAGCATTTTTATACCAGCTTAACCAACACACCAGCCAAAAAACACGTGCAATTGATGGGAATAATATTCCAGTCTCATGGACTTAGTTGCCGACTCCATAATTAAAAATCTTCAGTCAGTAAATAAATATTATTCGTGAATAAAGTGAAACTTATGCTTTATTTTAGGAGAACCAAATATCTGGACATGATCCTAATTAAGTTAATTAATAATAATAGATTGACTGAAAGTTAAAATTAAAGATTTCAACTTTCAATCAACCTATTGATTTTAAAGTTGATTTTATGGAATCAACTTTCCACAAAAATTTTGTGGATTTCAGGATTAATTAAAAAAAAAAAAAAGATTTGAAAGTATATATAGCTTGAACTGATATATTGACTTGAACAGGTACGTTATATCTTAGATATCAAACTCCAAGTAAATAAACAATTATCAAAAGTAGCTTGGGGGTATACAGTCTGTGGACAGCTCTTGAAAGAGGCTCATGAAATTAAGGCTTCAGTTTAGGGGGATATAAAAACTTACAATCTTCTGCTATACGAGAGGGGTCTGGAAATTTCTGATAAACAATTAGAACAAAACGATATTAAAGCAACTGATATAACCACCACAAGAATGAACATATCTTAAAAACCCTTTAATCCCCATGCGCCATCAAATTGTAATAATTTGTTCTTTTTCTTTTAGGATATAAAATAAAACATAAAATTAATTAATTTTTGTTCTAGATGTTTATCAGCGCTTTTCAGACCACCCCTCCCCCTTCGTAAATACACACTTCAAACACTATTATTTTATTTATTTGTATATCAGAAGGTCCCAAGACCCGTGACATGACAGCACCGTGTGTGGACAAGTGGTTAAAAGAAGAAGAGAATTTCTTGATGTGTTTCATGACGACCTGAGAGTTGTAATGGAAAAACATCATGAGAAGACCATTTCAAAGAGTAGTGGTGTAAGGAATGAAGGAGGAAAATGAGAAACTGGTTCGATGAGTTTTGAATTAAACTGTACATGAGTATGAGCCAACAGCTACTCGTGTACGTAAGTAACTAGAAGAAAGTGAAGGAATGGTAGTGGCAACAGACGTCTATGGAGACAGAATTGGTAAGAGAGGAGTCATCAATTAAACGTACCGCTTTCTTCTGAATACAGAGTCAAGTATTCTGAGGAAGGTGCTAGGTGTACAACTCCAAATGTGGGAACAACAATAGCTATATATTTTAACCTGAAAATTACAGGTTAATTTTCAGGTTAAAATTGATCAGTGGCATCAGGCAGTTTGAATGCAAAGTAGAGCCGTAGGATAATATAAATATAACAACACAAATGGATAACAAAGGAAACAGTATTATGATGTTAAAAATGTTAATGATATGTGATTAGAAAATAGTTACGTAGTTATTCACATGTGACATCATTTTAGCGCCGTATGGTCTTCTCTCCGCCCCGCAACGCATTGGAAGTGAAGCCTTCTGCTAGAAGAAATGGTAGGGTCGCAGAAACCTTTCCACACAGAGTTAGTACGAAAATCACAACCATCCATACCCATGGCGGGATTCGAACCAAAGCTTCTTCGCTGACGAATGGATAGTGATTAGAATAAGACTCTCCCTATCTTCGATAATGAGAGGCGGTCATTCCGATTCAAGTTTGGACGGTGGAGCTTCGGCGTTTTATTGACACAAACGTTCGAAACTTATGGTGACAACAATGGAGTAAGCGTTTCGGACCATAGGGTATTGTGGTCGGTATCAATTCCATGTTGTGCAAAGCCAGGTTTCTCAGATTTCTTATTAACGATGTTGTAAGAAATCTGAGAAATTAATACGATAAGATATTATCATGTTGATTTGTGAAACCTTATGGCACACATATCACTGAAACAACAAACTGCTAAGTTTGTTGTTTCAGTGATATTTCAGTGATAAAAGTGGTTAGATAGTTTGGATTCATAGAATACGAACAGAAGTGGTGATAACTTTCAGTAAAGTTTCCCCAAACAAATGTACGCAATTATTACAACTAAGCAGCGTTCAAAACTTTGTAAACAGAAAGCAATAAGAAAAATATGAACAAGCATGAATTATCCATAATTCTTTCTGACAACCACCAGTTTCACTTATAAAGATAACTTTTGATACTGCCGTAACCATTGGAATGGCGCAGTAGGATCTTTATTGCCCTTGTGCCAGTAAACCAACCACAAAGCAACCAATCAACCAACCAGCAACGAACCTATAAAGAATAAGTAAAAAGAAGGTCGCTGGTACTTGTTAGGAAGTGGTTAGAGAGTTTGGATTCATAGAATACGAACAGAAGTGGTGATAACTTTCAGTAAAGTTTCCCCAAACAAATGTACGCAATTATTACAACTAAGCAGCGTTCAAAACTTTGTAAACAGAAAGCAAACAAAAGCATTTTGTTCTAATTTGTGCGCACTTGGCAACAATAACGAATAAAAAATCAATCAAGCCTATACGAGAAAACTCAGCGTTTTTCTCATGGTTGTTTAAACGTTTGCGATGTGAACAACAACAACAAAAAAGTGCATCTTTAGCGATGAGTGTTTTCATTATTTTCTGCTCGTTGCGTGCTAAGAAAACGAAACAAATGGCATAAAACAATTCCAAATTCTCATGCTGCAAAAGAATCACTTTAAGCGTTGCGTTCAAATTAGTTTCAGCATTCTTGAGGATTTGCGCATATTGGAGGCGCAGCATTAATATTTCGCTTGTCTGAACAGATTTCTGGAGTAGTATGGCAACGAATGCTCTTGAAAATTCATGTAAATAAAGAAAGGAAGTATTTTTATTATTTGAAGAATTTTTAGGAAGAAAACAATTCCCAATTTTATTAGTACGGTTATTATAACCTGTGAAATATATTTGTTTCTTATCAAATGAAATGAAAAGTTATTCTATATAATTATGATAAGTCCACCCACAAGAAGTTGCGAAAATATAGTGCTCCATTAGCACTATGGGTAGGCTAAGCTAGAAGTCATATTGTCTGTGAACTCTGCTCTTGAAACCGAACATGACGTTTTAAAGCCACTTCATGCCTTTAATACGAAAGGTGATTTATCGACTGGTGGTCTCCTACCGAGTAAAAAAAAATTATCTTCAACTTGAAGACATTCGCAAACATCTGTGCAATCGTGGAATTCGAACCCACAGATATGGAAACCAAAAAAGCTATTCATTAGATCAGTGGTTCTTAACCCCTGTTCCCCGGAACACTGGTGTTCCGCGAACTGGTTACAAGTGTTCCGCCGTTGAAAGATGTCACACGACACAGTTCTCAGTGTAATTGGCTACTCTGATCCTAACAACTGAAGACTGTTATGCGAATTGACTTCTAAACCATAGAATATCGTTTATAGGTCAATGGTAGGCTCTATTAAAGGATTTTTGTTACCCTTGCAAAGAAAATAAACCCGAATATTATATCTACGCACCGTTTTTTGTACAGAGAATCGCTAGTATCAAAAACATTATCGGCAATATTAAAACCTGTACTAGACCAAGATGTAAATATCGTAAATGACATCAAGTCAAGACCTTTAAAAGCACGCCTTTTAAAAAAACTTTGCATATTTATGGAAGCCAAGTGCTAATATTTGCTTTTGCACACTGAAATAAGATGGTTATTTAGGGGTAAAAGTGCTATTCCGAATATTAGAACTTAAGAATGAATTATTGGCCTGTTTTCAAAATGAAGGTACAGATGCTTTTGTAAAATGTCTTTAAAATGATATTTGGTGTGCTAAATTGTCATATTTAGCCGATATTTTTAATTACATACCGTTTTAATTAAATAGCGTTAAGACGAGTATCCAAGGGGAAAATGAAAATATTTTGACATCCATTGTCAGCTCTTCAGAAAAAAGTATCTCTTTGGAAAAACCGCATATCAGAAAAAAATACAGTAGATATTTCCTTCGCTCCATAATAAGAATGTCTAGGGAATTATTTCCGTTATAACAGAAAATTTAACAATATTGGAAGAAAAGATTTCAAGTTACTTTCCTTCTTTAAATACATACAATTATGACTGGAATAGAAATCCATTTGGCACAGTTAGTACATCGAGTTGTGAATTTTCGTTACAAGAACAATTAGTTGCTTTGTCAACGGATCGTACTCTAAAAATGAAATTCTCTGAAATAACTCTTGAGGAAATTTTGATTTTTATCCAAGCCGAATCCCAAGCTCACTCCACAAGGGCACTGAAAATTTTGTTACAGTTTTCAACATCATATTTGAGGTGAGCTCGGTTGCTCAATATTAACCAATATAAAAACTAAAAAGCGTGAAAGACTTACTAATATAGACAAAGAGATGAGTGTAGCTATATCACATATTAGACCTGATATTGCTGAAATCTGCGAAAGGCAACAAGCTAAAGTATCGCATTAAAATAAGTTCCATTTTTATAAAAGGCAAGTCCATGGATATTTTTATTGTTATGCTTCTGGTGTTCCCCAAATTTTTCTTATAATCAAAAGCGTTCAGTGATTTCGAAAAGGTTAAGAACCATTGCATTAGACCAACAAGTGCCGGCAAAGTAAAGCATGCGATTATTAAAATTTTCTCCCCTAACACGTGAAATCAGTTTTTTTTATTTTTTTTATTTTTTTTTTATTTTGACAGAATGAAATCTACACAAATACACGCCTTGGGAAGGAGGGAGGAAAGATTAAGATATGATAAATTTTCTCTCTCTCTCTCTCTCTACGACAATACTTCCACCGTAACAATCTAAATACTGCTTCCTTTATGTAGATAAAGATCCCTAGCAATATTACCAAAAGAGAGCCTGAATGAAGTGTAATTTTTGGTACTGGTCTGATAGAATTTCAGAGATTGCTAACATGCCAAGAGAGTGATAGACTAGTAAAGAGAATGAAATATGTGTCATTACCGAAGAGTACAGCGAGAGGAAGGACACACTTAGCTAGTATCATATGCGAGCATTTTTCCTACTGAAACGTGAAGCAAAAAAGCATAAGGAACGCTGTGTGCGCAGCGTTTAATGTTTTTTTTTTTGTGTGTGTGTGAAATTTGCCAGTTTTCCATACTAGCATTTTCCAGTATGGAAAAAAACGGAAATAGGTTGCCACAGAGGGAATAATTAAGTACCAAGCACTAATACTGTTGGATAATAATTATTATCTAAACTCAACGATGAGCTAAGTTTAGCCTAACCTGCAGAAAGGGAAACAAAATATAAAACAATCCAATTAACAACCAGTAAATAACTGGTCGTTTATTGTTATTGTATCACGGATTAATATTTATCAGAAAACAGAAAACACCAATTTCCGCGTGTTCGCATTACCATTATACTACTACTACTAACTAGTAACTGGAGCATGGGTTGCATACAACACGTATCGTATTATACGAGTACGTGAGTCGAGAATCCATCACGTGGAGTCTTTCAAGCAAAATTATTTCTAAGAATGGATGTACTTTTGATTATGTTATTAGAATGCGAGCAGCGTCTTGCTTTGAATTCTACTACACAAATTTATCGATTGCGATTTGTGCAATGGACACTACCGATCTATAATAACTTGTAGGAAAGATATTTCCAGAACCAATAAGTTAGTTTGTAGAAAGATATTTTGAACTACTCTTTGACTTGTGTAATAAAAGCATGCTACCTTTGTGCTACTTATAAAAAGAATTCTTGAAGTTTATATGCTGTATATATTATCGATTAGAATTCAATTTTAGCTAGAAATTGAATGACAAAGCAACACAGTTCCAGGTTAACTTTATTTTCGGTTGTATCCGACAGATAACTGTTGCCATAATACACAGTCATTATAAACGTTATTGCTTTTAAAAGAAACATGTAATGTGGTAACCATTTAATCCCAAGTTAGGGGCGCTCTGTGAAATATAGAGAAAGAGAGTTTCATTTTTTAACGGATAAATTATCTGTTAACACAAACTTATTCCCAGGTATCTGTAATCATGTAAACACGCCCAGCTTACTAGTTTCCTCTTCCGTCACAATCAAAAGAAACAATGTTGCAGTGTGTATCGAGACCATCAAAGCGCCATTCTTTGCATCGAAGAGTACCGAAAATTTCATGCATCCATACTCGAAGAGTTTAATGCAGCAAAGGTTGTTCTGCAAATGAACCGATGCCCTTGGGAGTTCATATTAGAATAGACATTGTATAATGTGGCGCAATTAAACTGCCGTGATGGTATCGGATATTAGCTATTCTCTACAAGCATGACCTATCCTACGGCAAGGTCATCTGTCTATAACAGACTCGTTTCGCTGGAAACCGATACTGCCAGTTAAGGCATGCACAAACATCGGATTCGTTTCTGAGGGGTAATTCATATTTCCCAGTCAGCAAATCAGTCTCGGAAGTGAACAAGAGAACAATATAAATGAACAGCTAAGGAATTTGCGTTATTAGTTTGCATTCTTTATTATCCGATACGTGCATAGGCTAATACGCACTGGTGAGCATATATTCGAGTGGGCAAACTTGAAGGATCAAAATGACCTTTCACCGCATCCTGTTTCATTTACAGATAAACGTAAATCAACAACTACAGATATTCAAACTGTAATAGTAATATCAATTCTCTACCCTTCTACTAATCCATGGTATTGGAATATATAATGGTAGAACGATCTTTCATGTTTA
Source organism: Typopeltis vanoorti (assembly GCF_054136105.1). Classification (NCBI taxonomy): domain Eukaryota; kingdom Metazoa; phylum Arthropoda; class Arachnida; order Uropygi; family Thelyphonidae; genus Typopeltis; species Typopeltis vanoorti. The sequence continues at coordinate 71,924,186 of NC_143555.1, forward strand.
GAATAATCATAAAATGACGTAAAAAGAATGTCGTAAGAGGGTTTATTTATTCGTTTAAGTGTGGATGAAAATTAAAGCTTCAATTTTTTCCCCTTTGAAGTATTTGAATTTTTCTAACAAGAGTAGTGATTGAACATAAACGAAAACAAAAGTGTTTAAGCTGAGTCATCTAGAAATCTTGCTTTAAAATTTACGATCTTATATATATATATATATATATATAAGATCGTAAAATTAGGGGAAGAGCCTGTCCCCAGTGATGCAGCCCACCAGGGGCTGCCTCGCCTCGATGTAAGCCTTCGCAGCTCGGGTTTTATCAGGCCGACAACCCCCCCTCCTGTGTGAACTAGATATAAAACGATTAGAACGAAAAGGCAAATCCTTGTAGTCTTGTTAGTTATTTCCCCAGAGCCTTCTACTAAATTTCTTGAGGATCCATGCACTGTCCTCCAGGATATCATTTTTGTTCAATCCGTTCAAGGTGTGACATAGCTGAGTTATTTCCTCGTTTAGTTTCTTCAGATGACCCTTTATTTCGTCTGCGTGGCTGTGTTAATGTCGTCAATGTAGACGTCTAACCACTCGAAATTTATTTTATCGAGCCGAAGGGTGAACGCTAGCTGTGTTTCTGTATGGTGCATTATTATGAACAGGTTTTGTGCAGCTTCTATGGGTCCCCTATATCTTCTTAATATTATACCTCCATTTATATGCCTGTCTTTATGATGGTCGGATTCTTCACCAGGTTCGTCCGATGGTGGGTTATGTTTTATGTTTTTGGTTTTTTTTTATCTTCTTCCTCTGGGCTTATGGGACGCTTTTCTGTGGCATTAATAGCCTCCATTTCCTCTGCGACTTCTTCCTTTTTTTTAGATTCCAGGTTATTACGCTTCTTTTTTTTCTTGTTTTTCTGTGCTTAAATTTCTGTACCGGCGACTGTAGAGATCTCCATTCCTTCCTCTTCTGTGTCTTCTTTGATGGTTTCTGCATTAGAATCTTCTCTTATGTTGTGGTCATTCTTTTTCTTTACCTCTGCTGAGGTTTCTATGGCGGCTGCTGGGTTTTCTGTCTGGGTTTTGTGACAGTTCCGGCGTTTAGTACAGGGAACGCCTCTTCATTTGCCGATTCTAATTTCTCCTGTTCTGGTTCTCTTATTTCCCTAGATTTGGCAGGTATGACAGTGCCCCCAATTCTTTCGGCATGCGTCCTGTTGGACAAGCGTTTATCTTGTGTATCAGTTCCCCACATTTTAGGCAAAGTGCCTGGCACTCATCTAGGTTATGTCCTGCCGCCATGCAGTTCCTGCATTCGTTCTTGGGGCAGTCTTTACCTAGATGCTCCAGAGAACTGTACTTATAACACTGTTTCTTAACTCTAGGGTAGTTAACTACTACCCTGCAGAGCCTAGAAAGACAAAATTGGAGACTTCGGCCTTCATTTCCATACGGAAAGTTACCTCGCCAGTCTTCCAGTCGGGGAAGTCTGTATCGTTAGCGATTTTTACGTCGCGTACGACTCCCCATTTCGAAAACACTCTGTTAATTATTTCGGTCCCCCCCCCCTCAAGATATTCTACAGGGAACCAACCCCTCTATCCTTATTGTCTTGAAAATACTCCCTACTACAAAGGGGAAAAAAATTTTCCCTTGACATTGTAGTCCTTAGTTAACTTGTTCCTGGTTTCCACATTCTTTACTACTACCTGTAACCTGCCTACCCCATAATGGGTAAAGCAAACTATATTTTCTGCCCCTACTGCTTCGCTAAGAGCTTTCGCCAACGTCCTCTTCGGTATCTCGGCATCCGCTTCGATGCCAAGGGTCCTGACTCGCGGTGAAAACGAAATCATTATTTAGAGAAAAAACAAAGTCCCAGAAAGGAAGGACCTTCAGAACCAGGGCCAAGCATTCCCTGTTTGCCGAAATCTCCTACTAGACTAGCTAGAGGTGGAAGACGGCAAAACAGGCACAAGGCAAAATTAGACAAAAGTAGAAAAAATAGATTGCAAACGATCTTACCACTAGGATCAGGGACTGGATTCTGGAACATGGAGCTCTCTCTCTCTCTCTCTCTTTCAGGGTCGCTGGAAACGGGAACTTCTGGCAATCAGTGAGTAGGTAGACCTAGATAATATCAAGTTTGTAGCGAACAGAACTTACATACCCTACTATGAGGATTGCCAAGAAGGTGTCTTAATAAATTACTAATTATGTGAAGAATCAAAGGGCTTCATTTCGGCGGCATGAACTTATTTAAGTTGATGGATATTACATCCCATTCATGTCGAATATAGAAACTATATAAAGTTCGGCGATTCCAAGCGTAAGCAAATACCTGGATAATGCAACACCTGACCCATTTGGTAGTGCAACACTGAGTAGGGTATGTAAGTTCTGTTCGCTACAAAATTGGTATTATATAGGTCTACCTACTCACTGATGAGACCTCAATAAAGGTTGAAACCGGTCTGGGTAGTGACCCTCTCTCATAATGTAGAACAGTAATACAGCTCCTAGGAGCTAGGTTTCACATTATGGATAAATACCAAGAATAATGATCGGAGATTGCTCCACCCTTACTATGAGTTGCCTCAGTGTTGCACTACCAAATGGGTCAGGTGTTGCACTATCCAGGTATTTGCTTACGCTTGGAATCGCCGAACTTTATATAGTTTCTATATTCGGCATGAAACTCTGAGTTTCTTATTCGGCTGTGAAACAATATGGGATGTAATATCCCTCAACTTAAATAAGGTCATGTCGCCGAAATGAAGCTTTTGGCTCTTCATATAATTAATAATTTATTAAGACACCTTCTTGGCAATTCTCATAGTAGGGTATGTAAGTTCTGTTCGCTACAAACTTGGGGACACACGACAGAAAGAAACATTAAAAAATTGCAAACAACTCAGAACAAGTGTCTCAAGTGGCACTAAACGCACCCTGGTTGGTCAGAAACGCTCAACTTCATCGCGATACTAATCTACCAAGCATCAAGACACTCGTGAAAACCGTCGCAGAAAAATTCTTCGCAATAACAAAAAACCACAAGAACCAATTACTAAGACAGGCATCAAACTACAGCCCAACAGACCACTTCAAACACAGAAGAGCAAAAGATGTCTTAAAATGAAAACCACTAGAAAAGCTCACCAAGAGCGGGCATAATACCACCCAGCTACCTCAAGTAAAATAGAGATAAAGGGATAAAGAGCCAAGGGCTCACTCCATCTACCACAGAAGTTAACAGTTAACTTGGTATTAAATTAGATTGCATTTCAGTAATTTCTTTCTATAAGATGGTGTGAATTTGTTTAGCGCGTAGGGTTTTGATTATGAATTGAAATTGAGGGTGATTGAGTGATTCGCTCGTGATACTTGTTGCTATAGAGTAGTTAATAGTTAAGATGAAATGATATATAGAGGTAAGCGTTCTATGCTGTATATAATGGTTGGGACTTCCGAATGATATATTTAGAGGTAAGCTTTCTTCCTTTTGTCTATTTTTGTGATTACACATTGCTTAACTGGTAGATTCTTGCGTGAGTCTGAGGGATTTGTCAATAGACCACCCTCCTAGATCGTCAGGAATAAGACATCGGAATCTTCCCTCATTGTACACAAAGATGGAGAATGTAAAAGATATCAAGGACGCCATTCAACATCTAAACAAAGATATGTCACTTGACATTCTCAAATTCATCCTAAAGAAATTTGAAACGAATTAACCTGGTTGCTTGAATCTCTTCACTCAAGTAAATGACACTGAAGATGATGATTTGAACATCGAAGAGGACATTACACCTGTTCCACTACAAAGACTCCCCGATAGTTCGATTGTTCACAGGAGGAACAATCTAATAAAAGAAGAACATCGGAAGGTGGAATGGAATATGATGTAACAACTCACCAAAATCAGGTCGCCCAAGATAGAAAAGAAAAGGTCCCTCCAGTTATCCTTCGAGATAAAGATAAACGGACCTCGGTCTCAAGATCCCTAGGAGAACAAAATATCAATTTCTCCTTGGCAAGAAATACTGAAGAGGGTGTAAAGATTCACCCTACCACTGTCACAGATTATCGCATGATGACGAAAATGCTGGACAACTCTAAATTGCCCTTCCACTAGCAAGCGAGAAGAACTTAAAAGTAGTTCTAAGAGGAGTGGCTGAGGGCATCATAACTGATGAGATCACAGCTGACCTCATCAATCAAGGATTGATCCCAATCAAAGTCAGTAGAATGTTGAGGTCAGATAAAACACCAGTGCCACTGGTGTTGGTCGAAATCTCCAACACACAAAAAATAATCTATGAAGTTACCGACATTTGTAAGCTTAAAATTACAACTGAACCTATGAGGAAGAAGGCATCGGCAGGGCAGTGCCACAGATGCCGAGGCTCGGGCATGCCAAAAAACTGTGCTGAGCTGCCTACAGATGCGGTGAGGGTCACCAAACTAACTCCTGCACCAAGCCCAGATCCGCACCTGCCTGCTGTGCCAATTGTAGAGGACCACATCCCTCTAATTACAAGAGATGCCTTTTCCATCCAAAAAACCGTGGATCAACAAGAACGAACCACGCTCCTCCAAGCAATGACACAAACAATGAAACAGGTCGCCCTCCAGATCATAATACCTCACATTCAGCAACACAGGAAGGCACTCGACCTTCATCCATGTCCAAATCATATGCTTAATCGGTAAGAACCCAGACTCCTTCATCGGAAGAACGAACAAGCTCTAATCTCACATCAGCTTTAACCTCGTCACTTGCAACAATGCTGCATGAATTCAGCAAAGCAAGCACTTCACCATCTTCTAGAAAGAGATTCTATCTAGAAACCCAATCCATGTTACCAGCTCTCTATAATGTTTAAAAAAATTTAAACTAAATTCTCTCATGATAACAGCATGGAATGCCAATGGCTTAACAAGTAAAATTCTCGAGCTGCAAGAATTCGCAAAAAGATACAATACAGACATAATCTTGATCAGTGAATCCCACCTCAGACCATCAAACAACCCAAAACTAAGAAGTTATATTTTATATAGGACAGACAGACTTAACTCTAGTGGAGGCGGCACAGCTATTTTTATTAAAAATTATTTGAGCCACAACTCGCTGAACAACTCCCAAACTCTAAGCCTTGAGGTGACAGATGTGGAGGTGCACACTAATAACGCAGGCAAACTCAAAATCTATGCAGGGTACAATCCTCCCAGCATTCCACTATTGACAGCAGACTTAGACTCCATCCTAGGCTTCACGGATTTCATAATTATAGCAGGACACCTAAACTCCAAACATATGGCCTGGTTCAGTTCGTCAATCAACTCCAAAGGCCGTACCTTATTCAACTACACGTTACTCAACTCATCAATAGTAGCTGGACTCACTGAGCCCACCAACTACAGCCCATCAAGAAGTTCTGATGTATTAGACATAGTTATGCTCAGAAACATCAAATACCAATACCAGCTGGAGACATTAGAAGAGCTTAACTCAGATCATAATCCCATCCTACTCAGGTTAGGACTTCAAGATCAGCTCTCTCCCCATCATTCTTTCTTACCATGGGACAAGCTCTCTAAGGTTCTCCCAGTCCACATCGGTCCATCCCCTTTCATTCGTAAAAAAGAAGAAATAGACCAAGCTGTAAGCAATTTAACTAGGCATATCAACACAGCAATAGCATCAGTCACTGAAACCACCGTCTTCCACGCTCCCAACTGGATCCCAGAAGAGATAATGGACCGGATTAGGGCCAAAAATAAAGTTAGAAAGCGATATCACAACACCAGAGCCCTGCAGGACAAAACAACCTTAAACAACATGAACAGACAGGTTCGAGAAGCCCTCCAGATGCACAGGAATTCCAAATGGGAATTCAAACTCAGGGAAATCAACCCAGAAGATAACTCCATGTGGAAGTTTGTAAAATCTCTTCATATCAAAAGACAACCACTTCCCCTTTGAAGACCAATCTTGGAATTGCACACTCATATGAAGAAAAAGTAGAAGCCCTAATTGACAATCTGGAAAATCAATGCTGCCCATCTTACGTAAATTTAAATATCAATCTTATTTACAAAGTTCATCGTAAAGTTAGAAATGCACTAAGACAGCCTAAAGATGATTCAGAAATCATCACCCCCACATCTTTAACAGAAATAATAAATATTATTTCCCATCTGAAGAATAAAAAGGCTCCCGACCCTGACGGCATTACCAATAGAATGATAAAGCTACTCCCACGGAAAGCCATAATTCATCTAGTTAATATTACCAATTCCATTTTAAGATTCCAGTACTTTCCTACAGATTGGAAAATCGCAGACATTATACCTCTGAAAAAGCCAGGTAATAACCCACACCTTCCCCAAAGCTACAGGCCCATCAGTCTTCTTTCCTGTCTTGGCAAAGTAATAGAAAATGTCATCCTATCAAGACTACAATCAGCAGTGGACAAACAGAAAATAATCCCAAATGAGCAATTTGGGTTTCGCAAAGCTCACAACACAGTACAACAAATTCAACCACTAACAGAACATATCACTCATAGTTTTAATTGGCACCTTCACACTGCTGCTGTATTTTTGGATGTTGCCAAGGCCTTTGATAAGGTCTGGCATCAAGGCCTTATCTTCAAACTAATTGAAAACAATATCCCAATTAAAACAGTGAAACTCATATATTCATATATTAATGAAAGATACATGCAAGTAAACTCAACGGAATTGTGTCAAGGCTCAAAATTCTGGCGGGAGTACCTCAGGATTCTCTCTTCTGGCCCCAGTACTTTTCACAACTTACATGGCGGATATTCCTCTCAATTCAAGAACAACTACTACGGCCCTTTATGCCGACGACACCGCTATTCTAGCTAGATCGCTCAGCCCTCGCCTAGCAATCACTAGACTCCAAGGAAGTATCAATGAGCTAGCAAACTGGTTCACCAACTGGAGGATTCAAGTGAACCCCCTCAAAAGCTCAGCCATGCTGTTTTCAGCCATGCTGCAGTGAAGAAGACATCCTGCTCTTTGGTCATAAGATCCCATGGCAATCAGAGACCAAATATCTTGGGGTATTAATGGATAAGGAACTCCTTTTTAACAAGCACATCAATCTCATCCTCCAAATCTTCCAAAGTAATAGCACAGCTCCACCCATTGATCAACTGCAAGAGCAAATTGAACCTACATAATAAATTACTTCTTTACTGGATGGTAATACGTCCAGTCATTACCTACGCCTCACCAGCATGGAATCACACTTCAAGATCAAACATTTCGAAATTACAGAGAATCCAAAACAAATGCCTTAGGAGGATTCTGGATGCACCGTGGTTCATCAGAAATTCACAGATTCACCGAGAAACCGGCATTCCATACATTTCCTCCTTTCTTCGTATTCTTGCAGAAAAATTCTTCGTGAAGTTCACATTCAAACCCACTAATCGTATAAGCTGTCAATTACAATGAGACTGATTACTATAAACACAAAAGACCGAAGGCTATTCTTCTCTCAACTGATCATAGCTAACACAACTGCCCTCAGAGGGCGAGCTTAACTGCTCAAAAACCTCCCATTACCAAACAACTCTCATTACAGATAAAGGGGAATATGAAAAGAGCTAGTGCTTCACCCATCCTGTCAGTAATGTTAATGGTAAAACTTGGTATTAAGGTACGGGAATAGAATGCGGTAGAGATGGTCGATTTAGAGTGAATGCGTGATGAGTGGTTATTTTTTCATGATTTAGAGTGAATGCGTGATGAGTAGTGATTTTTTCATGATTATTTTAATGGTAGCTATTGCAGAAAACAAACTGGTGAATTCAAAAAAAATTTTACCAGGTGTGAAATTCGTTCAGCGAAACGTAAGGTTTCGCTATTAATTTTCAGTCTTAGTAATTGACCAACCCCCCCCCCCCCCATCAAAACCTACTAGACGTAATTATGACCGAAATAGACACCGACGCCCTGATAGAAACACCAGTCAAAGGACTGGCGCTAAGGCTACTCAAAAAATTACTAAAAAAATTCGAAGTGGAATGGCCAGGCTACTTGAACCTGTATTCCACAACGAGGGACGATGAGGAAAGCGAAGATACTGCTAATACAGAGGAAAAACTGGATTTGGTGGTCTCCAATCCCCCCCCCCCCGGGAACAAGGAGAGACCCGCCCGCGGAAAAAATGCAAACCACAGACGACAGAACCACCCACAGATGAAGGTATGGAGGAAGACGGACAAAACTCTGACCCCCCCCCCTGCCTCCACTAAAGAGAAATTGCCCCCAATTATCTTAAGAGAAAAGCACAGGTGGACGGAACTAAGGGCCACTATGACTAATCTACAGATAGCATACACAACAGCAAAGAATTCAGACGATGGCATCAAAATTCAACCTGCCATAATGGAGTACCGCAGATTCGCAAAAGAGCTAGACCATAAAGGTGTACAATACAACACCTTCACCCTCGACTCCGAGAGGAGCCTGAAGGTGGTTCTCCGTGGAGTATCAGAGCATATACATACAGAAGACATAGCCGCTGATCTCTACTACCAAGCCCTACCACCCATCAAGGTCAGCAGAATGACCAAAGCACACAAAAGTCCGATGCCACTCGTCTTAGTAGAGATCCACCAGGCATACAAAAACATATATGACCTAACATCAATTTGCGGGCTAAAAATCAGCCCAGAACCACTAAAAGAACCACTGACTTCATCAGGACAGTGCCACAGATGCCAAAAGTATGGTCATGCCCAGAGATTATGTAAAGCTGAATACAAGTGCTTAAAATGCGATGAGAGCCACCCCACAAACACCTGCACCAAGACAAAATCTACCCCGACTAAATGTGCAAATTGCGGGGGCCCGCATCCAGCAAATTACAAAGGATGTATACAACACACAAAAAACAGACGATCTGCTTCCTCTACTAATCTAAAAAAACCAGTAGCAGTAGCCCCCAGCTCCTCAACCCACAGAGGTCAACAAAACACGATACAAAACCAACTGCCGCAACCAGAAGCCCCGATCGAAGCAAACCACAAACGGCAGACGAAGACCTACGCAGATGTAGTTCGCTCAACAAAGGCCACTCAGTAACAATACCACCCAAATTTAGCAGCCGTCATCCCAAACTCACTCGCAAATATGCTGCAAGAATTCAATAAATCTAACCCCACATCGGACTCCAGAAAAAGATTTCTACAAGAAACCCAATCCATCCTAGCATCTCTCATAAATGCATAAAAACAAAAGCACCCCAGTTTCCCTACAGATCATCGCGTGGAACGCGAACGGACTTAGAAACAAGATTCTGGAACTCGAAGAATTCGCAGTGAGATACAACCCAGACATCCTCCTAATCAATGAATCCCACTTAAGACCAGCAGACAACCCCAAAGTTAGAGGATACCTCTTCCACAGAAACGATGGAATAAACTACAAAGGAGATGGCACCACCATTTTCATAAAACGCCACATCGATCACCACTCTGTAACCAGCCGCTCAACCAGAAATCTAGAGCTCACAGGAATAGTAGTACCTACTACCTCAGCTGGGAAACTAACACTTTATGCAGCTTACAACCCTCCATCAAAGAATCTACTACATTCAGATCTGGATGTCGTCCTGGGCAATAAAGAGCAAGTCATCATTGCCGGTGACCTAAATGCGAAACACCCTGCATGGAACAGCAAAACTACCAACAGAAACGACTACACCCTCTTCGGTTACTCCAGTTCAAACTATGCAGTGGTAGCAGGCCCCGCAGAACCAACACATCACAGTACGTATGGCACAGCCGACATACTTGACATTGCTATCCTACAAAATATTAAGCTACAGTATAGCCTATACTCTATAAACGAGCTGACATCCGATCACAATCCAATCCTGCTCCAGCTGGGAAAGCAAGAACAACTGCTGCCTCCTCCACACTCCTTCATCTCATGGAAAAACTTCCAGAAGTACTATCGGAACATATTGGACCTGTCCCTCACATCCGATCCATAAAAGAAATTGAATATGCTGTCAAAAGCCTGACTCAGTAAATCAACACAGCCATTAAGGTTGTCACCTCTACCAAACCGCTCTTAAGCCAAACCGACTACCCGAAGAATCATGAATTTAATTAGGGACAAAAACAAAGCAAGGAAAAGGTACCACAACACCCGTGCACCTCATGACAAAAAGATCCTCAACAAACTGAACAATGAAGTTAGAGAAGCACTTAAAGCTCACAGGAACGAAACATGGGAAGCCAAACTAGCTTATATATCACCCGGCGAACACTCCATCTGAAACATATTAAGAAGCCTCAGAAACAAAAACAAATCTCTTCCCCCACTCAAGTCAGACAGGGGCCTAGTAAACACGGACGCAGAAAAAGCTGACGAGATAGCAAAGAACCTAGAAAAACAGTGTAGCCCTACATACGACGACTTGGATATCAAGCATGTCTATAAAATCCACCTCCATGTCAGACATGCACTAAAACTCACCGACACCTGCAACAACAAACTTGCAATAACCTTACCAGCAGAAATCTATGAAGTTCTAAAGAAGCTAAAGAATAAAAAAGCCCCAGGCCCAGATGGCATAACAAATAGAATAATTAAACTGCTGCCCCGAAGAGTTGTCGTACATCTCACCACCACCATAATCAACGCCATGTTCCGATTTAACTATTTCTCCTGCTATTGGAAAGTCGCAGATGTGGTCGACGTGCATAAACCAGGTAAAGATCCACATCTACCTGAAAGCTATCGACCCATCAGCTAATCTCAAACTTAGGCAAAATTGCCGAAAAAATTCATCCTCACCAAACTCCAAGCCTCAGTAAAAAGTTAAATATCCTTCCAAAGGAACAATTTAGCTTTCGACAACATCACAGTACTACTCAACAGATCCATAGGATAATTGAGTACATCACCACCGGCTACAATTGGCACCAGCACACTGGAGCAGTTTTCCTCGACATAGCAAAAGCTTTTGATAAGATATGGCACTTCGGATTACTATACAAACTCATCTCAGCAGGCATACCATCAAGAATCGTCCACCTAATTAAATCTTACCTCCAGGACAGACACATACAAGTCAAAATAAACGGAACAGTTTCAAGTCAGCGACGGATCTCTGCGGGTGTTCCCCAAGGTTCCCTGCTGGCACCGATCTTATTCTTGATATATAATGGCAGACATCCCACACAACCCAATGTCATCCATCTTAGCACTCTATGCGGATGACACAGCAGTACTTGCCAGATCTCTACGACCACATCTCGTTACTAAAAAACTGCAAGAAAACCTACTAAAACTAGAACAATGGTTCTCCAAATGGAGATTTCAAGTGAATCCCTAAAAGAGTATAGCAATACTTTTCACTAGAAGATTGGCAACTTCCAAGGGGGGCCTTTATCTATTCAACACCAAAATCCCCTGGTAAACAGAAACAAAGTATCTTGGGGTAATTATAGACAAAAGATTAACTTTAACCCACACATCAAAGCCTTATGCGTGAAAGCATCTAAAACCATCGCACAACTTTGCCCTCTAATAAATAGAAAAAGCAAGCTAAATACCAGAATCAAAGTACTCCTCTACCTGCTAACGATCCGCTCCATAATAACATATGCATCTCCAGCCTGGAGCCACACATCCAACATCCTCAGGCTGCAGAGAGTGCAGAATAAGTGTTTGCGCATGATCATGGATGCACCGTGGTTTGTGAGAAACGTCCAACTGCATAGAGATACAAACATCCCTTACATCTACTCCTTTCTACAAACTTCAGCGGAAAAATTCTTCTCAAAGATCTCTACACACCCCAACGATCTAGTTAAACAGGCAGCAAACTATGATGAAACTGACCTCTTCAAATACAAGAGGGCCAAAAGCCATCCTAAATACTAGCAACAACGATTAATCTCCGTGCCCCCCCCCCCACCCAGGACGAGCTTTCAGCTCATAAATCTTTACTTCAATTCGTCCTCCCTATCAGACAACGGGGAATAAAAAAGCATTTTGCTTCACCCTTCTGGCCAGTGATGTTATGTTATGTTACTTGGTACTAACTTCTAACTTCTATGGCTGGATGAACATTAACCCCTTGGATTTTTATCCAGTAATCGGTATTCTTTTTAATTGTTTAAAGAAAGAGTTTTGAGCACTTAGCTCGCCCTAATCAGGGCTGTCTAGAAATATTTCAATCTGTGATCAGGGCCGTCTTTGGGTGTTTATGTTTCCATCTGTCTTTCTCATCGTAATCTGATGACTCACGAATGAGTAGGTTGGGATGGAGTGATGCCTGAGCAAAGTACTTGGTTGCTATCTGGAGGAGAAACGTAGGTATGTCTGGCAGGTTTCCGTCTTGGTGGAGGATAGTCATCCTTACAAACCACGGGGCATCGAAGATCATTCTGAGGCATTTGGTTTGGATTATGTGTAATATTTTGATGTTGCTAAGGGAGGTGTGGCTCCACGCTGGTGAACCATAAGTTAGTATGGATCTGATGATTGCTTTGTATATTCTTAATTTGTTTTCTGGACTGACTTTGCTTCCACGGTTGAGTAGAGGGTAGAGTTGAGCTATTGCTGAGGTTGCTTTATTGCAGGCATGAGAGATGTGGGAGTTGAAGCTGAGATTGTTATCTAGTTTGATTCCCAGGTATTTTACTCCTTTTTTCCATCGGATATCAGTATTGAACATCGTGACTGCTCCATGATGGTCTGCTTTCTTCCTTGTAAATAGTATGGCCGTCCTTTTGTCTGCATTGACATCAATTCTCCATTTCCGAAACCATTTTTCAAGATTCGTTGCTGCGTTTTGTAGTCGTTGTGTGGCTAGGTATGGTCTGAGCGATCTGGTCAGTATCGCCATGACACCTGCATAGAAAGCCATGGTGGTTGATGCTGTGCTTGGGACGTCTGAGATAAAAATGTTGAAGAGTAGCGGCGATAATAGGGAGCCTTGCAGGACACCTGCTGTGATACTTCTTGTTGTGGATCTGAGCCCATGGAGTTTCACTTGAAATTTTCGGTCTTTCAGGTAAGAGTCTATGATTTGGATGAGGTTTAGTGAGTATTTTGTAGTTATTAGTTTGTGGATGATGCCTTTGTACCACACTTTATCGAAGGCTTTCGCCACATCCAGGAAGATTGCACCTGTATGTTGTTTACAATTAAATCCGATAGTTATGTATTCTATAAGTCTGTGGATTTGTTGAGTTGTGCAGTGACCAGTTCGAAAACCAAATTGTTCTTTTGAGATTAGGTCTAGATTGTCCGTTTCGTTTTGTAGGCGTTTTAGTATTACTTTTTCAGCTATTTTCCCAAGGCCTGACAAGAGGCTGATAGGTCTGTAATTCTGGGGGAACTGTGGTGCTTTCCACGGTTTGTGGATGAGGATTATATCTGCTTGCTTCCTGCGAGTGGGGAAGTAGTTGAGTCTCAGCATCGCATTGATGATAGCCAGTAGATGCATTATTATTTTGTGAGGGAGTTCTTTTATAATTTTGTTTGAAATCTGATCAGGATCTGGTGCTTTTCTGTTATTGAGATTCTTGATGATTTGGTATATTTCATTTGGTGAAGTATATCTTGTGCTGCCCCAAGAACAAATGCAGGAACTGCATGGCGGCAGGACATAACCTAGATGAGTGCCAGGCACCTTGCCTGAAATGTGAGGAACTAACACACAAGATAAACGCTTGTCCAACAGGACGCATGCCGAAAGAATAGGGGGCACTGTCATACCTGCCAAATCTAGGGAAATAAGAGAACCAGAACAGGAGAAATCAGAATCGGCAAATGAAGAGGATTTCCCCGTACTAAACGCCGGAACTGTCACAAAACCCAGACAGAAAACCCAGCAGCCGCCATAGAAACCTCAGCAGCAGAGGTAAAGAAAAAGAATGACCACAACATAAGAGAAGATTTTAATGTAGAAAACATCAAAGAAGACGCAGAAGAGGAAGGAATGGAGATCTCTACAGTCACCGCTACAGAATTTTCGGCACAGAAAAACAAGAAAAAAAAAGAAGTGTAATAACCAGGAATCTAAAAAAAAAAGGAAGAAGTCGCAGAGGAAATGGAAGCTACTAATGCGACAGAAAAGTGTCCCATAAGCCTAGAGGAATATAAAAAGAAACCAAAAACAGATAATATAACCCCATCGGACGAACCTGATGAAGAATCCGACCGTCATAAAGACAGGCATATAAATGGAGGTATAATATTCAGAAGATATAGGGGACCCATAGAAGCTGCACAAAACCTGTTCATAATAATGCACCACACAGGAATTACAGCCAGCGTTCACCCTTCGGTACGATAAAATACGTTTCGAGTGGTTAGACGTCTACATTGACGACATCAACACAGCTACACCAGACGAATTAAAGGGTCATCTGAAGAAATTAAGCGAGGAAAGAAAAACTCAGCTATGTCACACCTTGAACGGATTGAACAAAGATGATATCCTGGAGGACAGTGCATGGATCCTCAAGAAATTTAGTAGAAGGCTTTAGGGCAATAACTAACAAGACTACTAGGATTTGCCTTTTCGTTCTAATCGTTTTATATCTAGTTCACACAGGAGGGGGTCGGCCTGATAAAACCCGAGCTGAGAAGGCTTACATCGAGGCGGTGCAGTGTCTGGTGGGCTGCATCACTCGGGACAGGCTCTTCCCCCAATTTTACAGTCCACGTGTTTCTTATTTTTCCCGAAAAAGTATACTAGTTCTCCTTCTAATTTACTCCAGAATTTATTTGTCTCACTTTTTGATCTGTTTTTTTGCTGTTCTTGTTGTTGTTGTTGTTTGTGTAAGGTTCTGTTTTCATCTGTCAAACATCGTAAAAGATGTTTGACAGATGGAAGCTGTAAGAACCGACGTCAGGAGATGATGTCCGCAGATCTGTTTCGCCACAACCTCTAATAGGTTATCTAGTTAAACAGATCGACTGAGGTATCTTCATTACCTACCACTATCTCACTCTACCTTTATTTCTTCCTCTCGCACTACCTGCTGACCCTCAGCACACCTTTATACTCCATAGGCCGATGACGAAAGACATGAACTCCCATTCTACCTACTCACTGATGAGACCTCAATAAAGGTTGAAACCGGTCTGGGTAGTGACCTTCTGTCATAATGTAGAACAGTAATACAGCTCCTAGGAGCTAGGTTTCACATTATGAGTAAATACCAAGAATTGTGATCGGAGCTGTGCCCACCCTTACTATGAGTTGCCTCAGTGTTGCACTACCAAATGGGTCAGGTGTTACTATCCAGGTATTTGCTTACGCTTGGAATCGCCGAACTTTATATAGTTTCTATATTCGGCATGAAACTCTTTGAGTTTCTTATTCGGCTATGAAGCAATATGGGATGTATTGTATATATATATATATATATATATATATATATATATATATATATATATATTGGGATAACCAAATAATTTTATAAACTTGGTTATTTTTACTCCTAATCCCAAGTATGCAAACAATTAAGTGTTTGCGCCTGAAACGAAGTTCAAGTCTAAAGACGGTACAACACCAGGGCAACTCATTGTAAAGGTGGTAAAAGCTCTGATCACTATTCTTAGTATTTTTCCATAATGTAAAGCACGTCTCACTAGAAGATGAATACTGCAATGTATTATGGGTGGGGCCACTACCCAGACTGGTTTCAACCTTTTTTGAGGTCTCCTCAGTGAGTAGCTAGACCCTATATATATATAGGGTCTAGCTACTCACTGAGGAGACCTCAAAAAAGGTTGAAACCGGTCTGGGTAGTGACCCCATAATGCATTGTATACATCTTCTAGTGAGATATGCTTTACATTATGGGAAAATACTAAGAATAATGATCAGATCTTTACCCACCTTTACAATGAGTTGCCCTGATGTTGTACCATCTTTCGACTTGAACCTTGTTTCAGGCGCAAACTTAATTGTTTGCATACTTGGGATTAGGAGTAAAAATAACCAAGTTTATAAAATTACTTGGTTAAGTTTATAAAGTAAAAAATTAAAGATTAAATTTATAAAATAACCAAGTTTATAAAATTACTTTGTTATCCTAATATACAATATCCCCAAGTTAAAAAATTTATTATATATATATATATATATATATATATATATATATTTCAAAAAATAGATTTAATGACTCCAAGACCGAGATAACATATAAAGATTTTAATGATAAATACTACTAGTTTCGGCATATAGCAGCCTTCTTCAGGTATTTATAAAGGAAAGGAATACTAATAAACATTGAATTATTTAAATAAACAAACTGGAAATTACAGGTACAAATTGCCTCACATAATCGATACATAAAAACGTTGTATTTTTCAAGTTGTTCCAACTGGCGTGCCATTGTTTGTTGCAATTGTGCGTGCAAGTTCACGTGAACGCCAATATTGAATAACTGCAGCATGGCTATCTGGGATGTTATAACTTAAATTATTATTTAAGTGGACCGGATTCAGTAGGATTTCCCGTGATTCTACGATTTTTCTTTCAAACTCATCTTCACAGCGAAAAATATTTTCTGATCTATTCCAGCATACAGAGTGGCTTTGTTGGTCATCATTAGGATTATTTGAAAAAAGAACATGACTGGATAAAGCAGTTGCATGAGATCTTTTGTATGAGATGTCTCTCTTATGCTCTTCTATGCGTTGTTCAATAGATTTGTTAGTTTGACCAAAGTATGGGATATTGCAATCACACCACAATTTATATACTCCAGGGTACTTAAGGTTGTGATGAGTAGGTTTTGGATGGCTGATTAGAGAGCGGATTTTTGGAAGTGTGGTGAAGAAGGTCCTGATATTATATTTTTTAAGGACTTTAGCTATTTTCTTAGAGACTGTGCTAATGTATGGAATAGAGATGCTACCTTTTAAAATTAATAGTCTCTGTTGTGCACTGCTTAGGAGGGTTCAGAAGAAGTTTCTTAATTGTTTTTTCAGAGTATCCATTTTGTTTAAAAATAAGAGTGAGGTGATTCATTTCTTTTTGTAGTTCATCTTGTTCATTTAAGAGAGAACGTGCTCTGTGTCCTAAGGTAGATATAATTCCAAGTTTTTGTGGTGGAAAATGATGAGAAAGATTATGCAGATATCTATTGGTATGCGTAGGTTTTCTGTACATAGAGATTTTTAATCTTTCAGAGTATCGTGTAAGCATAACATCCAAAAAAGGTAAAGAGTTATTATTTTCTATATCAGCAGTAAATTTTATATTAGGATGTTGGATGTTTAGATGACGAAGAAAATCTGTGAGAGCTGTGTGCCCGTGATTCCAAATAATGAATATATCATCAACATATCTTTTCCAAACTTTTGGTTTAAATGAGAAGGAAGATATGGCTTTCTTTTCAAAGTCTTCAAGGAAGATGTTAGCTAGCACAGGGGACAAAGGGTTGCCCATTGCCAGGCCTTGTTTTTGTTGGTAAATGGAATCCTTATATCTGAAGTAACCAGAATGAATGCAATGTTTTAATAAAGTGAACATTTTTTTGGATAATTTATCCTGTAGTAATGTAAGTACCTCGTCCGTAGGAACGTTAGTAAATAAAGATATAATGTCCAAACTAGCTAGAATATCATTATCATCGATGGGAATATCTTTAATATGAGAAACAAAATCTGTGGTGTTTTTGATGAAAGATGAAGATTTATTGGAGAAACACTTGAGGTACTTTGCTAAATATTTTGAAAGTTTATATGTAGGTGAATCAATTCCTTCCACAATTGGGCGAAGAGGGATGTTTTCTTTATGAATTTTTGGAACTCCATAGATGCGTGGGATAAGAGGATGTAGAGAGCGTAATGAGAGCCGAATATTATGAGGAAGTTCACTCGCAGTCTTTAACAAGTTGTTTGTACGGTTTTGTAATTCTCTTGTAGGATCTTCCTGAAGAATTGAATATATTGAACTATCTTCAAGTAATTGAAGCATTTTGTTGTGGTAATCTTCAGAGTTGAGGATGACCGTAGAGTTGCCTTTATCTGCAGGTAAAATAATAATGTTACTGTTCTGTTTTAGATTTTTTAGGGCTTTTCTTTCAGCCACTGAAATATTATCTGTTGGAGGTTTGGCATTATTTATAATGAAAATCGATTCAATACGAAGAAGTTTCGCCAAATGATTAGGAATGAGTGAACATGCTTTTTCTATTTTTGTAAGAAGAGATTCTTTAGGGATAAATTTTGGTGAGGGAATAAAATTGAGACCTTTGCTAAGAATATTCGTTTCTGCATCCGTTAACATATGAGAAGATTTGTTCACTACAACCTTTTCAGGATTAATACGGGCATCACTATGACCAGATCTGTTTTGTATCCTTATTAGATTATCAAATTTCTTGATAAGGGTGTATTTATTCTTGTTTTGTATCCGTGTGGCTTGTGCTTCACTGTTAATGATAAAATCATGTAAGTTAACATTATCTATAATTTCTTCAAGTTTTTGAGTTAAACATCTTTTAGTGCTGAACAAAAAAGCTAAACTACGTTTTGTGTCTGTAATTCTTTCGCTGAGGAGATCCATTTTAGCATTACGATAGATTCTTTTAGCGCGTTCCGTTGTTATCTTTTCTTTAAAAGAGATGAAATTGGGAAAAACTGCATGGAACTTACAACGTTTGAGGAAAACTAACCTGTTTATTTTCAGTCCTATTTTCTTCAATGTTCTTTTAAAATTCCTTTGTATTTTCATTAGAGACGCCTCGTCATTTAGGCTATAGATGTGGCGATTAGTTTTTACTCGGTTGTTATACATTTCAAAAAATAGATTTAATGACTCCAAGACCGAGATAACATATAAAGATTTTAATGATAAATACTACTAGTTTCGGCATATAGCAGCCTTCTTCAGGTATTTATAAAGGAAAGGAATACTAATAAACATTGAATTATTTAAATAAACAAACTGGAAATTACAGGTACAAATTGCCTCACATAATCGATACATAAAAACGTTGTATTTTTCAAGTTGTTCCAACTGGCGTGCCATTGTTTGTTGCAATTGTGCAACAACTTGAAAAATACAACGTTTTTATGTATCGATTATGTGAGGCAATTTGTACCTGTAATTTCCAGTTTGTTTATTTAAATAATTCAATGTTTATTAGTATTCCTTTCCTTTATAAATACCTGAAGAAGGCTGCTATATGCCGAAACTAGTAGTATTTATCATTAAAATCTTTATATGTTATCTCGGTCTTGGAGTCATTAAATCTATTTTTTGAAATGTATAACAACCGAGTAAAAACTAATCGCCACATCTATAGCCTAAATGACGAGGCGTCTCTAATGAAAATACAAAGGAATTTTAAAAGAACATTGAAGAAAATAGGACTGAAAATAAACAGGTTAGTTTTCCTCAAACGTTGTAAGTTCCATGCAGTTTTTCCCAATTTCATCTCTTTTAAAGAAAAGATAACAACGGAACGCGCTAAAAGAATCTATCGTAATGCTAAAATGGATCTCCTCAGCGAAAGAATTACAGACACAAAACGTAGTTTAGCTTTTTTTGTTCAGCACTAAAAGATGTTTAACTCAAAAACTTGAAGAAATTATGGATAATGTTAACTTACATGATTTTATCATTAACAGTGAAGCACAAGCCACACGGATACAAAACAAGAATAAATACACCCTTATCAAGAAATTTGATAATCTAATAAGGATACAAAACAGATCTGGTCATAGTGATGCCCGTATTAATCCTGAAAAGGTTGTAGTGAACAAATCTTCTCATATGTTAACGGATGCAGAAACGAATATTCTTAGCAAAGGTCTCAATTTTATTCCCTCACCAAAATTTATCCCTAAAGAATCTCTTCTTACAAAAATAGAAAAAGCATGTTCACTCATTCCTAATCATTTGGCGAAACTTCTTCGTATTGAATCGATTTTCATTATAAATAATGCCAAACCTCCAACAGATAATATTTCAGTGGCTGAAAGAAAAGCCCTAAAAAATCTAAAACAGAACAGTAACATTATTATTTTACCTGCAGATAAAGGCAACTCTACGGTCATCCTCAACTCTGAAGATTACCACAACAAAATGCTTCAATTACTTGAAGATAGTTCAATATATTCAATTCTTCAGGAAGATCCTACAAGAGAATTACAAAACCGTACAAACAACTTGTTAAAGACTGCGAGTGAACTTCCTCATAATATTCGGCTCTCATTACGCTCTCTACATCCTCTTATCCCACGCATCTATGGAGTTCCAAAAATTCATAAAGAAAACATCCCTCTTCGCCCAATTGTGGAAGGAATTGATTCACCTACATATAAACTTTCAAAATATTTAGCAAAGTACCTCAAGTGTTTCTCCAATAAATCTTCATCTTTCATCAAAAACACCACAGATTTTGTTTCTCATATTAAAGATATTCCCATCGATGATAATGATATTCTAGCTAGTTTGGACATTATATCTTTATTTACTAACGTTCCTACGGACGAGGTACTTACATTACTACAGGATAAATTATCCAAAAAAATGTTCACTTTATTAAAACATTGCATTCATTCTGGTTACTTCAGATATAAGGATTCCATTTACCAACAAAAACAAGGCCTGGCAATGGGCAACCCTTTGTCCCCTGTGCTAGCTAACATCTTCCTTGAAGACTTTGAAAAGAAAGCCATATCTTCCTTCTCATTTAAACCAAAAGTTTGGAAAAGATATGTTGATGATATATTCATTATTTGGAATCACGGGCACACAGCTCTCACAGATTTTCTTCGTCATCTAAACATCCAACATCCTAATATAAAATTTACTGCTGATATAGAAAATAATAACTCTTTACCTTTTTTGGATGTTATGCTTACACGATACTCTGAAAGATTAAAAATCTCTATGTACAGAAAACCTACGCATACCAATAGATATCTGCATAATCTTTCTCATCATTTTCCACCACAAAAACTTGGAATTATATCTACCTTAGGACACAGAGCACGTTCTCTCTTAAATGAACAAGATGAACTACAAAAAGAAATGAATCACCTCACTCTTATTTTTAAACAAAATGGATACTCTGAAAAAACAATTAAGAAACTTCTTCTGAACCCTCCTAAGCAGTGCACAACAGAGACTATTAATTTTAAAGGTAGCATCTCTATTCCATACATTAGCACAGTCTCTAAGAAAATAGCTAAAGTCCTTAAAAAATATAATATCAGGACCTTCTTCACCACACTTCCAAAAATCCGCTCTCTAATCAGCCATCCAAAACCTACTCATCACAACCTTAAGTACCCTGGAGTATATAAATTGTGGTGTGATTGCAATATCCCATACTTTGGTCAAACTAACAAATCTATTGAACAACGCATAGAAGAGCATAAGAGAGACATCTCATACAAAAGATCTCATGCAACTGCTTTATCCAGTCATGTTCTTTTTTCAAATAATCCTAATGATGACCAACAAAGCCACTCTGTATGCTGGAATAGATCAGAAAATATTTTTCGCTGTGAAGATGAGTTTGAAAGAAAAATCGTAGAATCACGGGAAATCCTACTGAATCCGGTCCACTTAAATAATAATTTAAGTTATAACATCCCAGATAGCCATGCTGCAGTTATTCAATGGCGTTCACGTGAACTTGCACGCACAATTGCAACAAACAATGGCACGCCAGTTGGAACAACTTGAAAAATACAACGTTTTTATGTATCGATTATGTGAGGCAATTTGTACCTGTAATTTCCAGTTTGTTTATTTAAATAATTCAATGTTTATTAGTATTCCTTTCCTTTATAAATACCTGAAGAAGGCTGCTATATGCCGAAACTAGTAGTATTTATCATTAAAATCTTTATATGTTATCTCGGTCTTGGAGTCATTAAATCTATTTTTTGAAATGTATAACAACCGAGTAAAAACTAATCGCCACATATATATATATATATATATATATATATATATATATAACATCTGGTCTACGAAATCTTAATAAGACCGATTCATTTCTGTCTCTTGAATTTTGGAAATAGTTATCTGTTTAAATGAGCATTTAAAATTGTTGATTGTTGTTTCTTAATACTGCCTTTCTTTTTTTTTTAAATTAGAAACAGGGATGTTTTCTAGTTGGGATTAGCAGAGCAGATCTCGGAAAGAAAGTAAAAAAAAATTTAAACAGGACTCGAATTTTCTCCTCCTGGGAACAGAAAAACTGGAATTAAGTACAACAGCTTGACAAAAATAACACAGATATTTAACTATCTTTGTTACTTAAACCAATCACAAACAACCTCAACAACTTTAATAGTGGAAGTGTAACCCAAGGCACCTATTTTCCTAAAACAATTTTAAAGAATCTACAGGGTTAATAAAACTCCAGAAATCTGGCTTGAAGGACTACCTCAAAAACCAACTAAAAGGTATCTGAATTAGTGTGACTCTTAGTTCACCATTTAACATGGGAAACGAATGTCTGAGGGTGGAGAGAGAAGAGAAGAGAACCGAATAGCGGAATCCAACTATGTCTGAATGAATAGATTTTTTTACTAGTTATTAATTTAAAAAATATTAATTGACTAAATTTTTTTCCGCAAGTTGGATGCTTTTTCGAACACAATTCTTGTAGCAACTTCGACATAATTTTCATTGATGAACAACATTGGAATCTGATGTTTATAAAAATGGTTGGCTGTCTTAATTAGTTGGACCATTCCGCAAAATACATTTACTTTTCTTTTCTTTGCTTTGCTAGATACAATTTACAACAGACATGCAAAACAAACAGCGAAATTAAAACGGTTCTTTCATATAATTATTTTTAATAAAGGAATTTATTAACGTAGTTAAACTATAAGTCATAAAAATAAAATAAAAAACAGAACCATCTAAAATTAATTTAAATATATATATATATATATATATATATAATTATAAGCCTTTTTATGTCACGTTTGTATGTCACGTTTTTGGAAACGTTTTGAAACTCAGGGGCTACCCTGAGTGTCGAGTCTTCAAAATTCGAGTCATCAGAATTTAAGGAGAACCGGCCTACCAGTCCGGAACTCGGGAGGTTGGGCTCCGTAGGCCCCAGGGGGGGCGTATCCCCCCTAGTATATATATATATATATATATATATAAGTTATTTGAAGGAAGTTTTCAAAGAAAAGCTCTCTTTATCGGATATCAGAGAGTTCGTAAAATCTGCGTGCCATATCTTTTTTTCCCTAAGACAAAATAGTTGTGATATCTTTTAATTCTTAGCAGTTTAGAAACAACAGTTTGAGTGTGTGTGTGTGTGTGTGTGTGTGTGTGTGTGTGTGTGTGTGTGTGTGTGTGTGTGTGTGTGTGTGTGTGTGTGTGTGTGTGTGTGTGTGTGTGTGTGTGTGTGTGTGTGTGTGTGTGTGTACACGTGTAATTTGAGGGAAATGCTAGTTATCTTACCGATATCTGTCAATATATAAAACAGTAAAAATAACAAGTATAAGATTTGAATAACAGTGGATATTGTTTAAATAATTAAATAGTACATTATTTAAATTGCAGACATCATATGCCTGGAAATGTTATTTTTGATATATTAGAATTTCAGAATATTAAAACGAATTAAGATGTCATACGAAGTGGTGTCTGCTAAGCAAATAAATATATCTTTTGCGAGTAGTATTTAATTTCACCTTACATAGTAGGAATACTTAATGAGTAAACAATGCATATTTATTAAAGATGCAAGGTATTCTTTAGTGTAACTTGCACACCGACAGAATTTGAAATAATGTAGGATTAAGTAAACGTTCATTTGCATTTTAATTGGTCCTTCGAGTTGAAAACAAAAACTACGCAACATACGAAACGGATGAGAATTTCAAGTAAGTAATTACATAAATCAAATACAAGGGGAAAATCGTAAGAGGAAACTCGAATAATATCGTCAGCAGTTATCAGGAGCCAGTGGTATTATCTGCTGAAGACATTATTTGCAAAATAGAAATATATTTCAAATATTTATTTTTTAAGTCTAAATGCACGGAAATCTGAAATCCAGAGAAATATAAGAAAATTTATTCTTATGATAATAGACTAATTTGCATGCAAGTGTAAAATATTAGAGTATACCAATGAATAACAAATATGTGCCATTCTTAATGACGATGTAACTAATATACCTTGATTAATATTACACTTCAATGTTAGCACGAAGCATATATTTATTCAACTTTGCAGTGAAATATATGCAGTTTATTGAACTAATCACTGATAAAATTTCAAGCTCCAACAATTTTTGAATCTGTGCAACGTTTCAAAGCAGTAACTGGTGACATAAAAAGTTAAATGTATTTTAATGTTTACTTTAACTTTTTTTTAATAGCCAGCCTAACTTGTTATAAATCAAATATATTAGTTTTACTTTATAGTCCTACTACAGATAAATGTATATATAAAGTTAAGTATACACCTGCTAGTGCAATTTTTCTAAACTTTTAAACCTTAATCGAAGAATCAGTTAATAAATTAGACACAACCGTACGAGACATAAAGGCCCTTGAACCACCTTGACAGGTTGAAATGACAGGTTGAAATTTCACTTGGACTCTTTGGTCAGTTTGGTCTCAGGGATCTCAAGAATATTATTACTATGCTGTATCTATCACTTCACCAATCCACAATTTAATGTACTATAGTTCTACAACCTTTTGCAGAACTATAGTACATTAAATTTAGAAAACGTTAAATATTAGATTATCATAAAAAAATAAATGTGTGTTTAACGTTTTCTAAATTTAATAGAATTTTTATAATTTTTATTTTTCATTAGTTTTAACTTTTTTACATTTATTAACTTTATTCTCACGTTTCGCTCGCGAAGGTGCTAAGACATATGTGCTTCGAAATTCTATATAATATCGATATACATATAAACAGATTTATTTCCAGCCACAGTATCTGCATTTTTTTAAAGTTAGTGCAGGAGGACAACATATCTCAGTTGAATGTTGTTTTATTAGAAATATTGATGAAATTTTAAAAGTGACCGTGTTTACTCTAAACAAATTTCACATCAAACGTCTTTTGGTTCGGTGGCATCCTCTAATTGTACTCAAATGTTGTGATCCAGAGCTAATACCTATACTTTATAGTCTCTACAATCTTCCATACTTAGCTGGCACTTATCCCAACCATGAAATCTAACATATATCCAACGTATTAGAAAAAAAACGGGAGTAAAAGTTTACCGTCCGACTACCAACCAGTCACTTTCTCTTCAATCCTCTCGAAAATAATGGCGCAAGTTAACAGCAGTCATCTCCTCTACTACGTAGAGGCCCATCAGTTATTCTGTGATCGGGAGTATGGATTGCACCAATCTAGATCCCCGACTGACTCCCAGCCTCAATCACCACCGTGCACACGTGCCACGGAAAGATTTCCAGAAACATGTGCTATCGCTCTTAACATTTTAGTGGCTTTTAATCGTGTTTGGAATCGAGGCCTGCTTACAAATTGTCATCCTTCCGTCTATCTGCGATCCTTTGTAATTGGGTATTCAGCTTTCTCTCGGGTCGCTCATCGCATGTCATGGTGAATGGTTTCCCCTTTCTTAGAGCTTGGTCACCAATGCAGGAATTCCTGGGCTCTGCTCTACTACATGCCCTCTTTCTCCTATATAAAAATAACCTACTCTCAATCACGACTAATCCTATCTACAGCATTGTTGATGAAAGTACACTCCAGTCACCCTACTCAATTGACAAACCATGCAGTGCTCAGATACCCCAAGCTTTAAAAAACATCTGCAACCAATGCCATAAACACTGGTCTCCACAGAAGGAGAGGGTAAGGTGAGTTGAGATACCTTTTGCTACAGAAAAAAAAGCAAAAGGGATCTCAGTTCACCTTCTCTTTACCCTTAATAATACATACATAGATAACCAGAAAGGATCAGATCTTTCTCCATGGAGTGATATTTGCCTCTAGCTTCTCTTGGCATAAACATAATATCGATAGTTTCCTCGCTCTCTAAATCACTCTAAGCATTCTTTACTCTCGAGATGCTACTTATCTCAGATATTAACTGTGTTCCAATCTCAAATCTACGTATCCTGTTCACGTGTTTGGGGTAATAAGGCACCTAAAACCTCCTAAAAATGTCTCGGTGCTCTCCGGAGGAGAGCAGGCTCATAGATGATCACTAATGGGATATAAAAATATGTATCGTTTGTAAGGTACTCTGTATGGTTAGTGTTCCACTGAAATGATAACCAATTCATTCGTTTTCTGTTGGGCTTATTGAAACAAGAGTAATCGCCCAACATCACTTTTCAGTACAACTACAAACACATAGAACTTGCTTCTCCTATGCCTCTGTTATTTCATCTATCTCTGTTCCGTGGATAGCTTTTCTCATGAAATGTTCCTAAGCAACTATATCACGCTTGTACTAATATAAGCTGTCAAAGTCAAACTGCAATACTTTTTCATATCCTCTTCAGTTAAGTTTTTAAGATATATAGGGTAATCGAAATTAAAGTATCCCTCTTTAAGACCTTGTGGAGCGCCATCCAGTGATTCAAATGCTGCGGAACTTTGCAGGAATAAATGATGCGTCATGGGAAAGCGATATCTGAGAGAAAAGTAGTACTAAAATATGCCAATTGGGGCTAAATGTCGATATAGTAATTTTTCTGTGTGGGTCAGAAGGAGAAAAGCGACAGAACCATATATAACGTATTTTTATTCACTTCCATTATGCATTCATAGGCTGTACTGCTGTACTGTTCAATGTGCTGCCTTTCCTGGCATGCCACAAACTGCATCATTTGCACAGTGTATTCAATGGCAGACCGCAGCTGGTCGAGACTGATGATGCGCACATGCTGTGTTTCAGCGGTAAGTTATCTGGATGATTCTAATAAACCCTGTCTTTGAAAAATCGCCAAAGTCAGAGATCGCAGGGGGTCAGATCAGAGGAACAAGGCGGCCATGCAATGGAGAACGCACAGCTGATCACTCTGGCTTCGGTGAAATGTTCTCGAAGGAATGGTCCAATGATTAACGACTGTAAACCCGTACCAGGCAGAAACTTGGGTGAAATGCAAAGGAGTTAGTTGAATTGAATGGAATTGTGGGTATTCACAGCTCCGTTCAGGTGGCAGTGAGCCTCATCACCCCACAAAATCATCTACGGCCACGTAGCGTCCAACTCCGCTCGAGCAAGGAATGGTAAAGCGAATGTCAGTCGACTTTCAAAGTTACTGCGAGCGCAACTCCTGTGTCAGGGCTATCCTGAATAGGTTGAAATTCAGAATCTTCCATTCAATTTTTTACACAGTTGTGTAAGGCACATCCATGTGTCTTGATACAGCACATGCACTATAAGAACCAACGCTGTTATTCATGGCCTACTCCACAACAGAAGTAGAAAGTTCATTCACTTGTTGTCTGAATGGTTTGTGACCTCTGCCAGGTCTAACTCCCAACGATCCCGTTTCTTCAAAACGAATAATCATTCGTCGCAGAGCACACGGAGATAGGGGACCTTGTCGACATTTGTTCAGTTGATGAAATTGGAGGAGTGTGGAAACAGAACTGTAATTATTTAGGTAGTACAGCTTCACGAGCAAAAAGCACGTAGGGACAAGGTAAGTGCCCTCATTGTTAATACCATCACTGGATGGTATTAACAATCAGAATAAAGAGAAAATCTCATGTCCACCTTTTTAAACCAGTCTGGAACCTGCCGAGTTGCGTGATATTCAAATTCCACGCATTTGGAGTTAAAAACACTCCTTGATGGTGAATTTTGGAAACCCCCATTATGTATATGTTACTGTAAAAGCCCAAAAAGTGGTAAATCCTAGGTTTCATCGTTAAATACTACATTTACCATAGTGAGGTGGTAAAAGTCCGAAAATGCTTGTAAATGCTTCCATTTCGGACTTTTACCAAACCATTTCGGTAAATGACAACATTTATCAACACCAATTGGTAAAAGCCCGTTTTGTTTACATTATAATAATTTAACTTTGTTGTAAATAATTTACCTTTATTGTAAAATTAAATATTACGATTTAAATTTGAAACATAATGTCCAGAATAACATTAAACATAACTGCTTAATTATTTTACTACATTTATTTAATGTATTATAAGAAACTGTTCATGAAATTGAAGAAACATATTTACCTAATCTAAACCTAAACCTGAACCTAACCTTACCTAACCTAAACCTAAATTTAAACCTATCCTTCCGACCACTTTGTTGTGTTGTTTGTTTCCATCCATGTTGCCAACATTGTTTTACTTTAACACTTTTAACTTCTTTCACTTCATTCGACAGAGAATTGTATCTCTCATTTGGTAAATAAAAGTTGTTCTCCTTCTTATTATTCACTGATTCACTCAAAATACCGTAAAACTTTTTTCTGTACAATATCACTCATTTTTATGAAGGAAATAAAAAAAACATAAAATATATTAGGCACAAAAACAAATTGATTCTAGATCGTAGCCGCTTACACCCGCCTATACTCGCACTGTACTCGAGCTTTTACCAATTAGTAAATGCTGGCATTTACTGAAATGGTTTGGTAAAAGCCCGAAATGGAAGCGTTTACAAGCCTTTTTCGGACTTTTACCACCTCACTATGGTATATGCTAGGATTTACCAATTTTCGCTTTTACAGTAACAACACACACACACACACACACACACACACACACACACACACACACACACACACACACACACACATATATATATATATACATACATGCATACATACATATACTGTACTTCTTAGAAAGTAGTCAACAGACACCATAGTTGACAGGAAAGAAACCATGCCACCTTAAAATTTAGGACCTTCCTTCACTGCGATGACCAGCAATCTTACGGGGCATACTTTCCACAAGCGTACGATACAATCAATGGGAATTTTGCACCGTTCTCCCTGTAGGCATGCAATAAAGTCCTGGACTGTTGTGGGGCGGACGTCCCTTGACTTCACCCGACGCTCCAGTTCATCCCACAGATGTTCAGTAGGGTTGTGATCAGGGCTCCGTATAGGCCAGTTAAGTATGGTGATGTTCATGTCCTCAAACCACGCAGTTACAGCAAAAGCCTTATGACTGCTGTAACTGATCATTGTCTTACTGAAAGAGACAATGATCAGTTCCATAGAACTGACCATTGTCTGCACAAAGTAAGAAGCGTTGCATTGTTCTGAATGTTCAGATACCTTTTGGAGTTCAGTGTTCGTGGCACCACAAATACAGATCTGAAGCCAAACCAGGAAAATCAGGACCATACCATCACAAAGCTACCTCTGACTTTCATAGCTGAGGTTACACACTCTAGTAAGAGACGTTCGTCCGGCATCCGTCACATTCATACCCATCCATCTGCTTGGTAGAGGATGTAGCATGATTCGTCGCTTATATAACACAGCTTTTCAAGCTTCCACATCCCACTACTGTACACGCTCTTTGCACCGCTCAAGACGACACTGCAGTTGGTTCGGGTAGTCGATGGCTGAAACTCCGCATTCCACGTGTCGACCGACGAATTTCGGTTTTTACATATCATCCTTCGTAGCATGAGTATGACGAGTCGTCCACTTCGGGTGGCAGTTGCATTTGACTCTCTGCGCTTCCATCTCAGTATAGTATCACTAATTTTTGACATGAGATATTTTTCAACAGTTTGCCGAACACATAGGACTGCAACATGGCATCCTATCACAATGCATTTTTCAAACTCCGTCAGTTCCCTTCTCGCAGCCATTTCACCTGGATACAGGTGAAATGGCTGCGAGATTGCAATTTATGTTCCTCCAATTTACACTGGCTACAAACACGTGACTCGTTACATGGCACGATGCATCTTGTCCATGAGGATGCCCGTTGCTGCTTTCCAAGCAGTGTATACATATATAAAGAGTGTGAAATTTTTAGACAATTTAGATATTTCTAATTCCTGTATATTGAATTAATATATGGAATGATTTCATTTTACAGATTTACAATCATTTAAATACGAAATAAATAATATTTCTATTCAACCTTTTGAGAAATACACGTTCTAGAACAGCTCAATATATTTATTTATTTATTTATTTATTTATTTTATTTTAATTAATTTATAAATTAAAATAAATTTTGGAGGACAAAGTTTGACTGTCATCTCCTCGTGGTGTCCTCTGGATGATCTAACGACAGCAGCATTTCTTCTCTTCTTTTTTCCCGTCATGGAGACAAATTTCAGTGATTATACTTATGCTACCGCGTACGGGGCAGCCGACGCGACTCTTGATTTGGAAATGATGTTAGAGTTGAGAAATAAGCAAATCATTTCATCCATTACAAGAAATATTAATATCATCCAATGTAATTTAAATGGTATCGTTACCCCAGCAAGCAAAGAAAAACTAAATGAACTATTACTACTAGCTGACAAACATGATACTGATATTATCTGCATCCAGGAAACCAAACTTCGACAAACCAATAGACTAAACATTAAAAACTATGAAATCATAAGACAAGATAGGTCTACGGACCAAAATGGAGGAGGGATTCTGACACTAAACCGAAACTTGTCATATAAAGTTGTTGAGTTAGACATAGTATCAGAAGGAACTGAAATACAAGGAATCCAAATACTGGAACCAAGTAAACAGCCATTAAACATATTCAATTGTTATCATTCTCCTGACAAACCTGGACCAAATCTTTCCAACTTATCCCATCTCATTGAAGAAAACTCCATTATCTTAGGAGACATGAATAGCAAACACCTGTTATGGGGTTCTGAGGAAATAAATCCAAGAGGAGAAAACCTGAGTTATTTCTTAGATGAAACAGGACTAATAACTCTCAACAGTGGAGAACACACTTATCTGTCTCATTCTTATGGTACAAAAGATGCCCTAGATATCAATGCGTGTCTCCTGATCTTCACGACAAAGCTATTTGGTCTGTTTTGGAACCAGTAGGAAGCGATCATACTCCAATATTAATCAATCTGAACCCAAAAATGACTAGACCCACCCAAAAAAAGGAAAATATCATTGGAACTTCCAGAAGGCAAATTGGGAGAAATACAAGGATGAAGGATTTTAATTAATTTATTAATTAAAATAAATTTATTATTTCATTTTTTCATTATTATTTAATTTCATTATTATTCAGTTTATTTGTTATTTCATTTTAGTTTCATTTATTTATTGAAGCATTATGAATTGAATCCTTCTCTGTCTTCCACATACGTTTTCAGAAGAGAGAGAGATGCCTTTAGCTGTTGAAAGATTAATTACTTGTGTAAACTATTTTCTTTGTAACTATAAAATCGTATTTTTATAGTTCTTCACAAATGGCTGAATATGCATAAATAATTTCGTCATTCCAATTTCCAAGAATTTCTAGAAAACGCGCAAAAGATTGTTATTTTTAAAATTGGTACACTTTTGGAAAGATACTGTGAATGAGAAAGAGCTGGGGTGATTATTACGTAAACAAGTAGTTATACACTGAGTGGCCATTTTATTAAACTTCCCCGTTTAGGAAAATAGACCGTTGCTGAAGCCGTTGAGTCACGTGACTGTACTTTGCTATATAAATCAGCCAGACAGGCATTCCGACAATTTTGTATTGTGTGTGTGTGTGTGTGTGTGTGTGTGTGTGTGTGTGTGTGTGTGTGTGTGTGTGTGTGTGTGTGTGTGTGTGTGTGTGTGTGTGTGTGCATAAGAATTGGTAAAAGGCATGACTTTGGGACTTTGAGCGTAGTATAAGTGCTGGTTCCAGACATGCGGTGTCAGCATCAATCTCACAAACAGATACTCTTCTGGGCTTTTTCACGCACAACGATGTTTAGGGTCTACCAGGAGTGGTGTAATAACCAGAAATTTCAAGTCAACGGCAGTCCTGTGAACGGAAACAGTTCGTTAGTGCACGAGATCAGAATGGTAATGATTGTGAAACGTGACAAGGCCACAACCAGTCAAATCACAGCTCAGTACAACATTGAGGGTTAGAACACCATCTCAGAGAGCACAGTTCGTATCACGCTGTCACAGATAGGATATAGGAGCAGACGATCATCCCCGGTTACAATGCTGTCAGCTAAGAACAGGAAGATGCGGCTTCAGTGGGCACGTGACCACTAACACTGGTCAACTGATGGAAAAATGTCGCCTAGTCTGACGAATCCCGGTTTGTACTGTATCACACTGATGGCAGAACCATAATATGGCTGCAACCACATGAGGCAATGGACGCTTCTTGCCAAGTAACAACAGACAAGACCGGTAACAAAGGTGTGGGGAATGTTTCTTGGCGCATGTTAGGTCTTCTGATACCATCTGAACACTGCGTGAATGCCACAGCCTATCTTAACATTTGCGGATCATCGTCACCCATTCATAGCAGCAGTTTACCCATTGTCAAATATATACTCTGTATACATTGTCAAATGTATACTTTCAGTAAGACAGTGTGCCATGCCACAAACTGCGTAGCGTGTTAAAGTGATTCGAAAATATTTAAGCTCAGTATCCACACTTAAATCAAATAGAGAATTTTGAAATGAGGTGGAACGAGCAGTTCGCAAAACAGCAATGTGCCACATTCCAATATGCGACAATTTGGCAATGCGATTATAACAGCATGGGAAAACATCCCAGAGGAACTTAGAGGAATTTAGACACACACTTAGCTGAATCAGTGCCACAGAGAAGACCAGCCATTCGTAAGGAACAATTGGGTACCACTCGTTATCAAATGCTGTTCCCAATACAATGGTCACTCAGTCTAGTCATCAGATGATAAAATTATTCAATAAATTGTAACTGATCATGACTGAAGTATTTAAATCGCCTTTTTCCTTTATATGAAAGAATAGATTTCCTCCTATAAGTGTAAAATATTTTTAAAATATATATTTCCTTGTTATGAAATTCATGTTATATTCCTGCCACAGAAAGGACCTATTACAAACCTGAACGAATCCATTAAATTAATGAAAACATGTGAGCGTGTGTATGTGCAAATTGTGTAAAAATGTGTAGTGTGCCTAAAATATTTGTGTGTATAACTTTTTTTTAAATTTTTTTTGCTAATAATGCTAAGTTAATTTATTGTACTTATTCTTTTATAAATGGGCGAGATAGACTTAGTTATTTAGATGTAAGAAAAACGTTATATTTCCTTAAATTAGATATATTGTTGGTATGACACCTATGAGTAGAAGAACAATGGCGGCCAATACGTCTTTGTTAGACGAAATAAATGAGTGATTTTGTGCAGTATGAAATTTGTGAGATGTATTCATCACGAAAGTTGAAAGATTTGTGGAAAGAAAGCGAAACTGGCAAGAGATGTGTGATAAATGCTTTGAAAGTGAATGCAGAGAAAACACGTTATGTGACAGTAGAGTAGAGAGCACTGATACAAGATCGGAAAATGTAAATATCGGTAATAATACTGAAAGGGTGGTGGAAGTTCAGGAGAGCGTAGAACACCCGAATAAAGAAATTGCGTGCTTGAATGTAGCCCTTCTGAGGAAAACGCGAGATTGAAGGGCTGCAGAAAGCAAGAGATCAGATGTTCGAAGCCAAAAGAAAAATTGCAAGAATAATCCAGAGAATGAGCGTAAGAAAATAATTATTTACGACGATTCGATGATATGAGACGTTCTTCGTGAAAGCGCTACAAAATTTTGTTTTCCTGGTGTGAAAATTAATAATATTAGTAATGCTCTCAGATTTAAAAAAGGAAGGTGAAAGAATTTAATGTTTTGGCTGAAACCAATGACCTGAGAGGTGAAAAGTATTGTATGAGGGAGGATGTGAAAGAGTTGCTGGAAGAAATGAAAGAGAAGAGCGAGCGAGTGAGTAAATTTTGGGAGTCTGCTGACACGCAATGATGGAGGAAAACTGATGGCTAATGAATCAATCAATATGCAGGTCGTGCAGAAGGGATAATGTAGAGTTTGTGGACTTATGACCCAAGTTTGATGGGCAGAAAGATTTGTACAATGTTGATGGACTGTGCACTTAAATGGAGTCGGAGTTAGGTATCTGTAGGAGAGCTTCGTTCATGAAGAGTGTGGAAGCGCAAAGTCAGGAAAACTAAAGCAAGTAGGATAGATGCAGACGCGCGTGTGTGTGTGTGTGTGTGTGTGTGTGTGTGTGTGTGTGTGTGTGTGTGTGTGTGTGTGTGTGTGTGTGTGTGTGTGTGTGTGTGTGTGTGTGTGTGTGTGTGTGTGTGTGTGTGTGTGTGTGTGTGTGTGTGTGTGTGTGTGTGTGTGTGTGTGTGTGTGAAGTCACCCATCAAGCGAATTAGTGTGTGAATGAACAAAAAAAAAATGCGGAATCTAGTCTGTCAGGCAACAACCCCTTAAGCTCCCAACTCACCTTTACATCCTGAATTCATTTCAAGATGTAAAGGTGGTGGCTGGGGACCTAAGGAAATGCTACTGTTTCTGTATTCCGATGGTAGAAGCATCAGGAATAAAAGTAAGTGATTTTGGTATTGGTCAGTGCAACTGCTTAAAAGTTATAGGCATTAGTGACACTTGGCTAACAGCAGATGACACAGCTACAGGGATAGAATTTGATGGATTTACTATTTTCAGGGAGGATAGAGTAGACAGGACAGAACAGTAGATGAATTGCAGTCAACAAGATTAGGAGTCATTCAGGCAGATGACAGTTCTTTTCAATCAATCTAGTGTGAGATCGAGGCTAACTGAATAAACTATAGGGGGTGACAGGGATGATGTGAAAGACATGCAACAGTAGATTAGCACAATGAGTGCAAGTCGAGTAATTATTATGGGGACTTCAATTTCGGTGACACGGATTGGAAGGAGAAATGATCAGATGCCAAGAAGTTAATAGAATTTATACACTTACTGAGAGATAATTAATTAAAGGAGAATGTGATAAGGAATAAGTGTTGCATCTTATTAATTACGGAATTAGAATACCTGACCATAATTAAGGTGGCTACATTGCCTCCAGCTGGGGAAAGTGATCATGTGGTCTTGGGAGATAGCAAAACGTGAAAATTCAAATTAAGAAAGGATATATATACAGTATAAGGCAAGTGATTATTATACACTTATCTTGAAGCAGTAGCATGGCATAAAATTCTGCAGGAGACGAATGTTCACAGTGTGTTGGGGACAGTCAAAGATTATCTGAAGGAAGCAATATCATACTATATACCCAAGGTCAGGAAGCTAAATCAGGTTTGAGTTAGATGGATGAGTAGTGTCATTAAGCATGCGCTGCAAAAAAAGAAAAAAAATTTGTGTGGCAAGTAGGAGGAAGAATGACTATAGACGGATAACTTTGAGTGTGGATGGTAGAGAGATAGCAGGGACAGACGAAATTTTTGTGCTACTGAGTGGTCATTTTGGAAGTATATATCATCCCAGTGAAGATATTATGACAGAGGTAACAGGGTCTGATATAAGAACGGAGGCTGATGAATTGGAAGTAATTAGGATATTGTTGAATCTGAATGCAATACAGCTGTGGGATTGGATGGAATATCGGCTCGCATTTTAAGAGAAAGTGCAGAGTGCCTTTGGTTGCTGTTTAAGTATTAGCTCTGGCAAAGTTCCAAGAGAGAGAGAGAGAGAGAGAGTGGAAGGAGGGCAAAATGATTTCTTTGCATAAAGGAGGATCTAAGTCGGTGGTAGAAAATTATGGATCAATCAGTATCTCAAAAGTGGTGGTAAAATTACTAGAAATGTAGGTCAAAAAGAGAATTCAAGAATGGGTGGATAAGAATAAGATACTCGATTAAGGACAGGATGGCTTTTTGAAGGGTCAGCCATGCCTTAGTAATCTACTAACTTTTTATAATAGAGCGATGTCTGAGCTGGATAAAGGGAATGGATATACGACGATCTGCTGGATTTTACAAAGGCATTTGACAGGATACCACATGGAACTCTGTTATGCAATTTAGAACAAATGAGAATAGATATGAAAGTGGTGATATGGATAAAACAGTGATTGATGGACAGATACCCGAAAGTAGTATATGAAAGAGTAGTATATACATAAATGATATGTAGTTGTTTGCTGATGATGAAAAGTGGAGTAGAGTAATAGTTAATTAAGTTGATGCAGAATGATTGCAGGATGATTTGAACAGGATCGTAGCATGCACAGAACATAATGGATATCAATTTAATGTGAAAAAAGTGTAAGGTTATGCATATTAGGAGAAAAAAAAATTGTGTCCCACACTGAGGGAACTGTACTCCAGGAAATTGGTGGTAGTAGCAGTAGTAGTAGATAAGGAGTTGGAGTTTAGAGGACATATTGCTAAAGTAGCCAGGATAGCGTACAAGATTACTTGGTCATTGAAGAATGCACTAACAAGTAGAGACAGGGAGTTTTCATTCCTCTTTATAAAGATACTTAATACGACCACCTGTGGATTACTGTGCTCGAGTCCGATGCCCTGGGTTTATTGGGGATGAAAAAGTGGATGAAAGCTGTTGATAGTCGAAAAACGGGAGATATAATGGAAAGATTTAAGTTACTTAAAGGATTTTATAGGACTGATGCACGGGAAATATTTAAGTACTTGGCTATAGGGAGAAGAACAAATTGTCATCCCTGGAAATTGGGTCAGAATGTGCTTAGCAAAAGCGTGAGGACTAGATGTTTCTCTAGAAGAGTGGTGAATGAATGGAATGGGATGCCCGAGTCATTTGTAAGTGCTTTGTCTGTTAATGGTTTCAAGGAGAAGTATTATAGATATTGTGTTGATAGTTTGGGTCTCCCAGAATAAGTCTTAAGACTCCATGGAAGTGCCCGTACAACAACAACAACAACAACAATAATAATAATAATAATAATAATAATAATAATAATAATAATAATAATAATAATAATAATAATACCTGCATGCATGTTACTACTGTTGTAGTTATTTTGTTCTTCAAGTTAAAAATTTTAATGTGGAGTTAAAATGGTTCACTACTTACTCGATCTCTGTAACAGGCATGTCTCTCTCTCTCTCTCTCTCTCTCTCTCTCTCTCTCTCTCTCTCTCTCCCCGGAAAACTAGGAGTTTTAATCTCGCAACACAAGAAAATCAACCGTAGAATGCAGTCTATTTCAGACAATATTATATAATTTTTAGAGTTAAGGTTTTTCGCACCACGACATGGCTACGGTTATTTGCCGGACTCTTCTTCCTGGATACTTAGTATCACTGTTTGCCTTGGGCCAGCTATCTATAATTGGCTAAGGGTGGTGACAGGCTGTTGCCAATCTTTGAAAGTTAGTTACAGATAAAACGGCCAAGCTTATTCCCTTGGAGAATAAAAGTAATCAGTAGATACAGTTAAGATTTTCAGATATTAGTGGGGGGGGTGGTTTAGAAGGGATCAATTGTTTTCAAATTGTTGAGAATTATGATTTCCAATAAGCAAGTAAAATCTCCAGATATATATTAAAACAGTAAAGACATAAAATAAATTAGTTCATTCATGTACTAAAGTCTGATATATTACTTGACCCGGTCGTAGGATTTTTGTTCCTGTCGTTTTGGAATTACAACCTAGGCAACTGAGACAAATGCACTATATCTGTTAACTGCGTGGCTTCTTACTCGTTTGGTTGCTTTATGGAATAAAAACCCAAGTTTTTCCAGCAGAAGAAACCCTGCCACAGTCGTATGAGCCACCTAACTAGCCTTTTTAAAGCCCTTATATAGGTTTTTTTCGCACCTGAGAGGATCCGAAGTCTTTCCAACCACCGAGCATCGGCGATACCGATTGAGGTGCATTATTATAAGATATTATCGCTATAAAATTTCTGATATACATTTTATATGCAAAATAATGAAGAATTTATGTTCGCTATTACAATTTTTCTAAAATTTTTCTAAATTTTTCTTCAAAAAGTATATAAATTTTAATTAGCTAAATTGGCTGTTTTATTTTATTTTATTCATTTTTATTTTTAATTTTAATTTTTTCAAAACAAAAATAATATTGGAAAGAGACAGTCAAGTAGGCATGCCTCATATTAGTCCTGGAAATTAGTTTTCCTCTAATAAGTACCAAGCAACATTCCAAAATTTAATTTAAATAATTATGTAATAAAATCATTTTATTGAGTATATTTTTAGATCTTCGGCATTTCTAAAAATTGAATTACATCCGTGATGTTCATAAGAAACAGCTTAATAAGTTGTGTATTCAATTAGTCTATTCTTCGTCATTTAGTAAATTTAAGCTCGGATAAATAACGTAAACTGCAAGATGGTCATATGATGCACCAGGAGAACAAGCCGCTAGCATCGCCAGGACATCTGGCGCAATAAACGAAAAACTAAGCGTCCTGTTATTGTTAACAAGCTCAAAGGGACTCTTTCGCGGAATAGGTTAACGGGTGCTGGCAAGCACTATGACGCAAATGGACCCCCTGCAAGATTTGTTGAACTAAGTTGTTTTTAAATGATGGCCACGAGGAAGTTTCAACCCACTAGCAAAGTTTTATATATGTAGCGAGGTAACGGCTCATTTCAATGTGCCTTGTAAAGTAAACAGTTGACAACAAGCAGGTAATGTGCGTGGTAGTCGAGAAGAAAACCATCAGCCAGGCTTCTCGGAGATCACTAGGAAATCTATAAAGACCAATGTTATCGATGGCGTGGAAAAAGTAATTTTAGGCTCCGATTTATGAACACATATGGCATCCGACTAGTAAGAGCTATTTATAGTCTCGTGCCCTTCATCTAAATCCCTTAGTCTACATCACGGAACTCTTACAAACCCCGTCGTTTCATCAATGTGAGTTCCTTGGCTCAAATCATTCGA
Organism: Typopeltis vanoorti; assembly: GCF_054136105.1. Lineage (NCBI taxonomy): Eukaryota > Metazoa > Arthropoda > Arachnida > Uropygi > Thelyphonidae > Typopeltis > Typopeltis vanoorti. Next base: position 71,963,063 of record NC_143555.1, read on the forward strand.
GGTAATGGAACGGAAAATCTACTATCTGTCTGCTACCTTTATAGCACCTTTGTGTGTGTGTGTGTGTGTGTGTGTGTGTGTGTGTGTGTGTGTGTGTGTGTGTGTGTGTGTGTGTGTGTGTGTGTGTGTGTGTGTGTGTGTGTGTGCGTCGCTTATTCTTTTGAGCCTTTGCTACAGGCAAGGATATCACAAATTCGGATAGATAATATCTCACAGAAACTACAGCGTCATCTAGTAGTTTAATTAATTAAACTAAAAGTAGTAATTAATTAATAAAAGAGGTGATTATCAAATGGTTTGATACCCATTTAATACTCAAATATATGATGTATTTCCTGTGTCCATGCAACCATTAGTAGATACATAAAGAGAGATCATTTTTACATTGCAAAAGTACGGGCGGATAACTTTACGCTGTTACTCATCCTAAAATAATAAAGCAATGTAAATATGCATACTTAAAGCAGAACTGTTATATTACTGACTCTCTAGATACATTAGCAGCTTAACTTTGTTTGAAGTGTACTGAGAGGAAGTTAACTGAAAGAAAAATGATAATTTCTATGTATCCATTACCTATATTAAGAATTATCAACACGTTAGCACAAGAAGATTATATTTCATATATTTCCAGATATTTCAGTTTGAAAATAAAAATAATCAGTGGCTTGACAGGAAATAGTCTTTTACAAATTAAAATACAAACAATTGATCATTCAAAATTAGAATGAGCCGAGTGATGTTACATCACTAATCACGATATCATTTCACTGAAGAAATGTAAACATAAGAGTGCAGAAATAAATTACATGTATAAGTTCACAATGTCATACAAAAACTTAATTTATAAAATCAATTAAAGATATCATTAGACAGAAGTGCTGAGACCTTACTTCAACGCCCTAACTTGAACCAAAATGACTGCATATCCTGGTCAAAAATATGGGAAAGTTTGGTCCGAATAGCACATTAAGTTTTTTAATACCTTCTAGATACTAGATCTGTCATACTAGATACTACATACCACACTAGAATTAGAAATTATATTTCTTAACCAAATATTCCGCAGCCATAAGGCTTATAGGTCTAATCCATATATTACTTCATTACTAAAATTGATTAATACAATTATTTTATCCGATTCGGAGCTATGAAGAGATTCTTAAACCAGAAACTGCAAGTGAATCACAGCAGTGCACAAAGTGAATCCAAGTAATCTGAGAATAAATGTAGGTCTGCTAAAGGATTCTGCACAGATCTTGAGATCAAGAGAAAACTAGGACCCCCCCCCCTCCCTTTTTCTAAGGTAATTTATTTGGTGCAGAAATACTATCAACAGAAAGTTCTGTAAGTACTGTAGTTCTGGTACGGAAGCACATGACGTACCAATAAAAGATATTCAGTATCTCGCTTAAAAGAAAATAGGTGACCATCCCTACGTAACAGGATGAGCCTCATGTGTGTGTGTGTGTGTGTGTGTGTGTGTGTGTGTGTGTGTGTGTGTGTGTGTGTGTGTGTGTGTGTGTGTGTGTGTGTGTGTGTGTGTGTGTGTGTGTGTGTGTGTGTGTGTGTGTTAAACTGTTTTTAGAGCTCCTGCCAATCCTTCTAAACTCTTTCGAATAAAAAGATTACCGGCTCTGTACTACAGTGATGGAATTGAAAAATAGTGAGTTGGAGTACTTGTGGACAGTGAATTAAAGTTAAATGGTTATATTATAAAGATAGTTAAAATAGCTCAATAGGATTAGCTGGTTATTGAAGAAAATACTGAAAAGCAGAGATAAGGAGTTATTATTGCTCTTTATAAGGCCTGTCTGGATTATTGCGTATCGACCTAATTTACTGAGTTTCTTGGGCATGACGAAGAGCTTGAGGGGATCAGAAGCAAGTGATCAAGATAATGACCTGACATGAAATGCTTCTTATGAGGGCAGATTGAAGATCTGTGGATTACAAAAAATTGGTCGATAGGGAAAAAGGGGGTGGGAATATGAGAGAGACATTAAGTTACTTAAAGGATTTATAGTATTGATACAGAAAACATTTTTCAGCACTTGAACGTGTGCTGAAAACTAGTGATCATCCCTGGAAATTGAGTAAGGGTGTGGTTAGCAAGGTTGTGAGGACTAGAACTTTTTTTGCTTGGAGAATGGTGAATGATCGGAACAGGTTGCCGTAGTCAGCTATGAGTGATTTTTAGGCGAATGAGATCAAAACAAAGTATGACAGATGTTGAAATATCAGTGAACCTCCCGCAATAAATCTACGGACTCCATGGATGTGTCCATATAATAATAATAATAATAATAATAATAATAATAATAACAACAATGTACTTAAATCAAAATTATTTTATTATAAAATATTTCACATAATAAATTAATCTAACATACTGGCAATATTATTGTCAAACAAATAACTTTCTCAAGCACAAGCATAGTTGCAATGTTTAAATACTTTATTTGTCCTCTGTTTCAGCGCCTCTGGTTTATCTATTTAATCTATTTGGATGCTGCATGAATCCAAAAACGTTGCTATACTAACTGTGATTATCTATGTTACCTGCAGTTGAGCATCCACAAAAAAACTGTAAGCACAACAAATTATGATACGATGATAGTTGCTTCAGAAAAAAAGGAGTAACTACATGATTATGGAACCAATTTGCGTTTTCAACTGCCATTCGTCATTCGCTTATGAGATGACATGAAAATTTCATGTTATCTAAAATGTAAATGGAGATAAAAGAATTCATTCAAGAAGAATGCATCTTATAGGCAGCTGTAAAAGTTTTTGATGGTACAGTCGCAAAGTCACACAAGTCATGAGTTGCTCATTTGATTAGTTCATCGTCAGCGAAAGATGTAAGCAGACATCTTTGAAACGATATCTGCTTATATATTAAATTAATACTGAACTGTATTAATTTAATTTTTCTAGATTTCGGTAACTATCCGGCTATTCATTCGATCTAAACCAAGTAATTCCGCATCCTCATTTCCTCCTGACCCCGTTAAGGTCGTATACTTATTTTTATTTATTTTTTAGAGTAAATTATTTTTCCAACATGATTTTCTCACCTGTCCCAAGTTTTTATAAGTATAGTTAAATTCTGTATGTTTACAGCTTCGATCAATATTCCATCCCCCTGTTTTGACATGATATCAACTTGAGAAACTGTTTTCACTATATTTGCAGCACGATTGGCCGTGTCTCCTACACATTTTATTGATAATAGCTGTCAGTTACACGTGGCCTGATTTATACATTATACTTGTGCAGAACTTCAATTTACAAGCAGTTTTTGATTGAATGCTTTGTGAGGTGTTGTACTTCTATGCGTTGTGTCAGCACTGGCATTAACTTAAGACTTGATTAACAATTGTAACAATTTTTAACGTATATTATTTTGGCTGTAGAAAAAGAAAACTTATAAAAGTAGATAAAATGATTCAAAAGAAATGTTTTAAAAAATAGAGTTCATTTCGTACCGGATTTAGTAAAATCCCTGGTTTTTACTACTGTCACGAGCCTAATTACAACGACACATCGCATGTGTACACACCTTAAAATTATGATGATGATCGCAGGTATGAAATGATACTGATTGTTGTTACTGAAATACTTGGTCGATAGATTGTTTGTAAACTATTTTAGCTGAAAAAAATGCAGTCTCCTGTATAGAGACGCCATTAAATATCACAGAAATTGAATTCAGAGTCGTTTTCTGCCTATGCATTATAGATACAATTTATTGATTACCATTCGCAAAATATGACTGTGCGTAACTGAAAATTGTTTTGTTTAATTTCGCGGAAAGCCTAGAATCGAGATAACTCGCGTAAGGATCACAAACAGCAAATTTCATTCAGTTCTATTTAGCCATAAGAACTATTATATGCAAAAATAGACAGAGAACAGACGAACTAAAATTAACGAGTGCTTATCTATTGCTTCGAAATTCATCTAAAAAGATTAGCCGCCGATATGATTACGTCACTAAGGTGACGTAACAGTTAAACTCGATAAAAATGATTTCGCATGTTTCAAACGTGCATGTCAACATTTTAATTAATCCTGGTTTGGGTCATTTATAATCGGTTGGATTATAGGTAAATAAAACATTACAAGTGAATTTTAAAAATTTGAAATATTTGTGAAAGGATGCCAAATGTTAGTCACGGCATTTCTGAGAACAAACTGTCTCCAGTGGTTGCAGTTCAGTAATTCTGAACTTTGTGATTCTGAACGATTTTACGATTCAGAACTTTGTGAAAGTTCTGAATCGCTGGTCTAACCAGCCAGAAACTATTAAGCTGTTGTAAGCTCAGGCTATCTTGAATAAATAGAAGCTCCTTGGAGAAAGGAGCTATGAAAAGCGGGATTAGCAATTCTAATTAAAATTCTCGTCAGGAATTTTAATTAGTATTACTTCCTTTAGAAGTACTATTCTTGACGTGGATTTATTAAAAAATAAATGAGTCAATAAAAATGATCCAGTGGCCAAAACATTATCCAAAGTTACCGATGAAGTGAAGGCTAGCCTTTTAGGCTAATATACAGTCTATAGATTCTAGATATATATATATATATATATACAGGCAGCTGTTTGATTTCAATTTTAGGTAATTCAGAGTCATTCCCACATACAGCCTTAGTTGCAACATTTCACGACAACGTTGATTAAACATCAGATCTTCAGATAAATATTTGGAATTTTCAGAGAGAATAATGAATTGAAATGAGTTAACGAGGGAAAGAAGCAAATGGATGCGTTAACAAACTGATGCGAACGGTTTTTAAAAAGTTAACTTCGTCGAAAGGATTCCGAAAGCCATGCACGCTTAAACCCAAATCTGTCAACAAAAGAAAGATCCTGTTCTGGACAGTGTTACGAGGAGCGAGACGACATTTAATATTTAAAGGACTTTATTCTTGCAAACAAATCAGATTTTGTAGGGTTCATCGGAGAGTGACCTTTCTCCTTGACGAGGCGCTAAATGCACTCACAAGCGACCTGAACTTTAATTCCTAGTTTTACACCATTTAGCTCATTATTATTATTACTATTATTACATATCACCTCCAAGGAGTCCAAAGACTCATCGAGGAACTACAATGAACCGCAACTACGATAATCATCATCTGCACCAACGCTATCAACCGCCCATCACCAAAACCACTAGTATTTTTACAGACAATCACAAACATCCATGTCCAACGCGAGATTCGAACCAGCAGACTTTTGGCTGGAGAGCGGATACGCTGACCATTCGCCAAACTAGGCCGGCAGCATTATTTAACAACTGAGACGTTAGTGTGTGTGTGGGGGGGTGGCGGAGAAGTTGTGCAATATTCCTTAAAAATTAAAACATTGTACAACACTTTATCTATAACAAATATCTGCCATACCAACTCTCTCTCTGTCTCTCCCGTTCGTTTTCAACTTTTTAGTCTTTGCGTAATATTTTTCTATTATACTATTCCAAGAAATGTGTTATTAAGAATCTTTATTATTAAATAATTTCCTAGATAACCGATTAAAAAGTCTGAATATGTCTCTAAATTAGTCTTCATCTTTTCAGAACCGATGCTACCTTGGCCAGATATTTCTCGATATATGCTGCGATCTTTGTCGCAACGTATGTCAAGAAATGTATGGGTAAGGCAACAGAAAAACAAGCAGATTTCCTTCATAAATGGCTTCTCTTTTCAACAGCATGAAAATTTGAACCTTACACACAATCACACGCTACTGCAAAGAGAGTATGTTACTAACACGGTAAAACTGCATTTAATGTCATATTAAATCCCCTAGTTGTGCATAATTCATTGGACGTTTCTGTGCCTCTCACTCTCACCTAGTCTCGTCTCTTTCTGTAAATTGAAACGCAGCTTTTGCTTCCTTATTTAGAATTCAGTGTCCTCCAGTAAAACGAGAGCAAAACTACAGGTGGAGGTCTGGCTGAACAATGTACCAGATGAGCTACTTAAGTTCAAATCTATCTTCAAGCGGAAGCAAAGAGCAAGGCGCTGAAATCGATGCGCCACCAAACGGATTAAAACACAGCCAGCAACTGCAATGGCTTGAAGATGTGCATATCGGATGAGATGAAGTAAGAAGCAAAATCTGTGATAATGTCTATTACTGCCGAGAGAGGGCACAACCAACTATTTTAATCAAACTCCCAAATGATATCTAAGTTCTCTCTCTCTCTCTCTCTCTATCTCTTTCTAAGACTAATCAGTAGAAGATTACAAACTGAAACAATAACGTTGATAACCATTATCAGAGCCGATTCCTGTAAACTCATGCGAAAGTAGGAAAGAGAGAAACTCAGTGTTGAAAAACAGAAAACAAACCACGCCAAGGAAAAGGGAACTGTGAGTGTTCTTTAAAAGGGGAAAAAATGAATAGATTATCCTTTCGAAAGTTTTAATTAAAGTGAGTAATCCAAGAGATTTAGTCTTCATCTAAGTGACGAACATGCAGAACAGAATGCAGAGTATTAAATGCAGCCTGTAGTTATGATGCTGATTACTGGACTACAAATAATATCCAAAGATAGAATTAAAACACATGGAAAACACTTTTACCAGAAATCGATACAATAAAATGCAGTGAAAAGTCATTCCGTTCAATTTGCGTATTAGACCGAATTCATAAGGAGAATTTTAATTATAACGGAGAAGTTAATACTATCTTCATAGTCTGCCAACTGCATTCATCTGGCAGGTTTGTTTCTTTTTGCCGAGAAATTCGAGTTTATGCGAGGATAAAATTTTATCAGTTTCTTATAAAGAAAGCTTAATCACTTTTCATGACTTTTCAAGTTTTTTTCAGATTTAATTAATAGAATTACTTAATTATTCTTACCTTCAACCTTATGTAACTTTAGTAAGCTAAATATTTAAAAATATTTCATTTGAATAATTTTATTTTAATTGATATTTATTCTTATTTTTAATTCCATATTCTTGTCTTTGACGAATCTCTCTCTCTCTCTCTCTCTCTCTCTCTCTCTCTCTCTCTTCTTAGATGAATAATGTCCAGAGTTTGTGATGATAACTCCATGAGTTATAGAATTATCACATACCCCCATAATTAAGGACACGTCTCATAATTCATGGACCATGCCGTAGAAAGGACATTTATCAAACAACTTATGAAACCACACATCGAAAAATCACTTTATGGTTTTATGGAAAACGACTTAATTATGAAAAACCACATCACGTAAATTTTAGCTGGGAGATGAATTTCATCGCCCGGTGTGAGACCACCGCTTATTGGAAGCTTGAAGTAGCTTGAGAAAGTTTCATCTTTGGTCTCTACCAGTAGAGCAGAGGTTCCGAACTATGTAAAATAAATAAAATACAAAAAAAATAATAAAAAATAAAAAATAATAATAAAATAAATAATAATAATAATAATAAAATAAATAAAAATAAAATGTATAAAATTGATAAAAATGAGAAAATAATCCTTAGCCCGTTACACGGTACAAATGTACTATAGGTTTAACTAATAACCTTTCGTGGGTGGGAATAAAAAAAAAATGCTTTCTATTTTCAGCTTCACAAAGACAGGCCCTTTCTCTGAAATGTTCCATGACTTATGGACCACGCTGTATAAAAACAATGTTTTTCTTTGAAACCTAAAAAATACTTTTAAGTCTCGAAAATGACAAGAGCTAATGAAGATATAATGTTTAACATGCGAACTGATTTTTAGTACTTCCATCTTTAATATTTTTCTTTTCACTTTTACCAAACTTTTTTTCTTCATAATTTTCATTGCCAACTTTTGCAAACTTTTTTAAATAGTCCATCCAAATTTCAGAATTTTTTTAACTACATCAGTCACGAATTGCCTCGTTTAACTTTCATTTTTAGTGATATAAATTTGTGTTTTTGAAAGCCCTTTTATTGTGCTATATATTAATTTTGCATTATGATACATTCTGAAATATATTTGCTTTTGGATTTATCCAGTTTAATTTTGCTTCTCTACATTTCGACGGGTAATTTGAGTAGAAAGTTTTTTCTTTTTAATACTTTTCTTTTGATGTCACAGGTATATTATTTTAGTTGAAAGCCAATGCTGAGGTCTCTCTTTTTCTGAAATGCTTGTCTTATTGCATCTAGTATTTGATTTTTTTCCCTTTTTTCCCAAAATTCTTCTTTATTTTCAAGAGTTAAGGTTCCCATTTTATAATTCATTTTTTTCTTGAAATGCATTTGTGTATTGGAATCTTAAATTTCAGATGTCGAGCCTTAGAGTTTTTTTTTTCCAAATGGTAGTTGTTTTCAATTTAAGCTTTATTTTTGCTGAATCTTCTTTAAGGTTTTGAAATGATGTTTTCCATTTTTGATGACTAAGATATAATCAATACAGTTTTAAGTTTTCCCACCAGGTGCGATCCATGTGTATTTGTGACTATCTCTATGAAAAAATAAATTGTTAGCAATCACCAATCCTGTTGTCTTATAAAATTCATGGACTCTATCGTATCTATCATTTCTTTAATCAATCCCAAATTTCTGCATTACTCCTTCCATGTCCATAGAATACTTGCTTATTTTTGTATTAGTCTCCCTTACTGTCAACATATGTTTTCTACTGGTATAGAAGATACCGAGATAATTTCTGTTATTAAATTTAAAAATGATTTTTACCATGATTACTGTTCCTTCTCGATGTATTCTATTTCTTTTCCTGAGTAAACTATTCTTGCATTTTGAATGTTAACATATTCCTGATAAGTCTCTGACATACCCACTATACTCCACAAATCAAAGGGTTCCGTCGAAAACATTATATTGTATTTTTACAATAAAGTAAGCCAGAGAAAAGAAAATGTTATTAAAAAATCATAAGGAACATAAAATACATTTACAGTACTGTAGTGTACTGTACTGTACGAGGGTGGTCTAAAACATTCTCGGCCTAACAATGAGAGATCTGCGAAATACCCCTCTACAGCTGCAATTACCTCTTGATTCGAAGAAAAACTCTGACCAGCGAGGAAGAGTTTTTTTTGAGAAGAGATAGAAGTCAGAGGGAGCCAAATCTGGGGAATAGGGTGGATGTTCCAACAATTCATAGTGCATCTCCCTTAATTTTCCCATTGCCAAAACACCTTTGTGGGCAGGTGCATTGTCCTGATGAAAGATGATTTTTTTTTTCTGTAAACCGGGGTCTTTTCTCACGAATTTTTTCGTCTAGTCTGGTTAAAAGATCGGAATAATATTCCGGTTATTGTTTTACCCTTTTCAAGATAATTAATAAACAAAATGCCTTTTAGCATCCTGAAACACCGAAGCCATGACCTTTCCTGCTGATGGAACCGACTTTCTCTTCTTTGACGTTGAACAACCGGCTTCTATCCACTGTTTTGACTGCTGTTTGAATTCTGGTGTGTAATGGTGCATCCAAGTCTCATTCATAGTAAAACAGTCGATGCACAAAATCAGTTTTATTCTTGTTAAAACGCTCTAAGCACTGTTCAGAGATTTTCATGCGAATGATCTACTGTGAGCAAGCGCGACACTCATCTTGCGCAAAGATTTTTCATATGCAATTCTTCATGCAAAATATATCCTACACGTTCTTTTGAAATGCCTATAGTCTCAGAAATTTCGCGCACTTTGACTCGCCAGTCATCCAGTCAAGTGCACGATAATAACGTTGATCAAGCGCACGATAATACCATATCGTGCACTTGATCAATGATTTCTGGTGTTGTTATACTTTTTGGACGTCCTTCATGTGGTTCATCTTCAAGACTGGTACGGCCACGTTTAAACTCCCCAGCCTATTTCTTAATTGTCGATAACGAAGGAGAAGAGTGCCCATAAACTTTTATGAACTTCGAATGAATTTCTTTTGGCGTTAAACCTTCTTTTACAAAGAATTTTATAACGGTACGATACTCAATGTTATCCATTTCAAGGGATACAGACAACCTTTGCTTCAGACAGCTATATAAAAGAAACTACTTGATAGAATGACTTGCAATTTCACATGGATGCTTATGACAGATGTACCAACTTAGAAAAAAAATCTTGCCGATAGTGTCGCCATCTATGTCGACCGTAGTTGTCGGCCGAGAACTTTTCAGACCACCCTAGTATTTATCGATACCTCAAGTTTACGTCGTCTGTATAAAAGATAAATCGTCTGTCTGTCAGTACCTCCATCAATATTGTCTTATATGATACAAAATATTGTACATGCTATATGTAGTACTAACACCAGACATCAAAAATGAAAAGATAATGTGAATAAGAAATTATTCTTATTCATTTACAAGTATAACGATTCATGCATTGATAACGAAGAGGTAGCAATATGATTGCTTTATGGTAGCCTGGCCTACACATTAATCAATGAATCGTTATAAAATTTTGAATTTATGCAAATTAATTAATTAAATTAAATTAACTGATTAATTAATTAATAACAGTTTATTTTATGCAGTTATGATTTAATACCGCATGTTCACGTTTGTTTACATTTCACTCGACTGCGAATTGCGGCATGTACGATCTGTAAGTATTTGTGTGTGTGTGTAGGTTTTGATGAGACTTGAGGAGCTTAAGGATCTTTCTTAGCCATAGCCAAGTTAGCTGGTCTCGGGCGTGGACAGCAGGGTTTTTTTCAACAGTTTATCCTGGGGTTTTTCCTCCCTCAAAGCAGGCAAACCGGCCCCGTGAACACACGCTTCGACAGACATGGGATACTACCGGGAATAAGGAGCAACCAACCTATTCCGTGGGATTATCGGTTACTGACTGAGTTACGGAGGTTTTGATAATTTTTAACTTTTTATAATAGATATGAGAGCCTCCGTAGCTCAGTCAGTATAGACGAAGCTCTTTGGTGGGAAAGACCTGGATTCGAATTGCGTGTGTTCTTCTTCTGGAAAATCAGCCAGAAGAACACGTGCAGTTAGCAGATATAACTTTGCGGGACGAAAAATCAGATTTCCAAGGAGAAAAATACCCTTCTAAGACCGACTAACTCATCTTCAGATTTTTTGAAAATGAGCCTTTTTGAGGTTCTTCGCGTTTTGAATGGTATTCGAAGCCTTAACAATAAGTTCTGAATGCATAAATTCTATGAAATATCCATAATATTATATAAAACGTTTCCACAGTTATGTTATCATCAGCAGCAGTAGTAGGTGTTTCACCTGATGATAATCCATGAAAGAGATTCTAAATCATGTCAAAAATTATAATTTCCCATAAAAATTGAACTATGACGTTTCTATATTTTATCGAAATAATTTCTATCAAATAAGTTATTTTTATATAAAGTATTCTTTATGGGAATAAACGAAACTTTATCTAAAGTCAACGAGCTGAAGTACCGCTCTGTGTAAGGGAGATACTTCCTATAGTATGAGTTTTATTTCGTGTAGCTAGGTCTCAAAGGAACCGTTGATTAATATCTACTATGGTAACGCATTTACAGAAAAAGGGAACTGTTGTTACCGAAAGTCATCTGGGATTTCTAATATAACGCCTGTTCATAAAGAAAAGAAAATACAACTGTCTTGAGAAGAAGCAAGCATTCTGTAGGGGTACAGTGAAGGAAGCTGCGAAGACTGCGCAACAAAGGATCAAAGTTGATCTCTTCCATTAAATTGCAAGCATTTCGGTTAATATGAGTAGCAGCAAAATTCCTTCTGTGAGTAGCCTGTAAAACAAAAGGAACAAAATTCAAGTCTACTTTCAATTGTTATTATTCAAATACGCAGCTTATCAGCAGACCCGTTAACCAGTTTACAGAAACTTAGCACATTGCACATCATGACTTGCCGAATATTCAGAATCCAATGCCACAATTTATACTGAAGATTATTGAAAACAATGAGCAAGAATCAACGGTGAAATTTATTGAACTGGCATCTGTCATGGACGAGATGGATATTCGTGATATGAAAAATAAGTGCAAATATGTGTAGAAAGGCTTATGTGTTCGTCATATATGTCGTTTAATTTTGACGGTATATATCAGAACACAGAATTATAAGTAAATAATTATTTATTGACTTTATTTAAATTAAGGGGATATTAAATCCCACATTATTTCAAAGCCGAATAAGAAACTCAAAGATCGGAATCAAAGAGTCTCATACGAATATAGTAAACTCAGCGTTGTTCCACTCAGTGACAGGCTCTCACCCCGTTACCGAGACGAACTTCTCAGCATAGGCTCTAACCAGTGGCAGGCTCACCCCCACCACCAAGCAGAGCCATAATCTCAAAGACAGGCAAAACCTACCCCCAAGCGGAGCCTCTCAAAGCCAACCCCGCACCGGTTTCAACCCTCAATTCGGGGTCTCATCAGTGAGTAGGTAGAACAGGTAATACTGACAGTTGACAATTGACATTTATGTCTTTAGGGGAGAAGCAAGATGCTTTTCATATTCCCCGCTATCTGTTGTGGTTACAGTGAGGGTAAAATTTATATTTATGAGCAGTTTGCTCGCCCTGAATGGGCATGGAGATTATGCATCGCTATAGAAGGCTAATATAGCTTTTGGTCTTCTATATTTGAATATGTTCGTTGCCTCGTATGCTGCAGCTTGCTGAACCAAATCGTTGGAGTGTGTGGACGTCTTTAGGAAAAACTTGGATGCTAAGGATTGTAGAAAAGAGAAAATATAGGGAATATTTGTATCTCTATGAAGTTGATTGTTTCTAACATACCACGGGGCGTTCAGAATCATTCTCAAGCACTTGTTCTGCACTCGTTGTATCTTGATAATGTTAGTATTAGAGGTGTAGCTCCAGGCTGGAGAGGCATAGGTGATTATAGGACGAATCGTCATCTGGTATAGCTGCAATTTGATTCTGTTGCTGAGCTTGCTGTTTCAATTAATTAGCAGATAGATCTGAGCTATGGCTTTAGATGCCTTTGCGCACGTAGATATGATGTGTTGATTAAAATATAGCTTTTTGTTGAGAATTACACCCAGGTAATTTGTTTCTGTCTGCCAGGGAATTTTAGTATTAAATAGTAACACATCTCCTGCAGGAGACTTGGCCTTTTTGAGAAAAGAACGGCTGAGCTTTTTTGGGGGGTTGACTTCCAATCTCCATTTGGAGAACCAACCTTCCAGCTTTAGAAGGTTTTCTTGAAGCTTTCTGGTAATGAAATGGGATCTGAGAGATCTGGTTAGTATTGCTGCATCGTCCGCATACAAGGCCAAAATGGAAGACATCGGATTGTGCGGGATGTCTGACATGTATACAGAAAACAGCAATGGAGCCAGTAGAGATCCCTGCGGCACTCCAGCAAAGATATGGCGCTGGGACGATGTAGAACCGTTGATTTTGACTTGTATTGATGTATTCTGAAGATATGAATGGATTAGATGAACCATTTTTAGAGAGGTACCTGCTGAGATAAGTTTGTGCAGGAGTCCAAAATGCCAGATTTTGTCAAATGCTTTGGATAGGTCTAGGAAAACAGCTCCTGTGCACTGGCGCCAGTTGTAGCTGTTGGTGATGTATTCTACAATTCTGTGGATTTGCTGGGTAGTACTATGGTGTTGCCTAAAACGAAACTGTTCTTAGGGAGGATGTTTAGGTCATTTACTGAGGTTCGGAGTCGTGAGAGGATGACCGTCTCCGTAACCTTACCCAGATTGGAGATGAGACTGATTCGACGATAATTTTGCGGTAGGTGTATAGGTCTTTGCCTGGCATATGTATAGGAATTACATCAGCCAGTTTCCAGGTGGAAGGAAAATAATGAAATCTTACAATTGCATTTATTATACTAGTCAGGTGCACTACAGCTTTTCGAGGCAGCAGCTTGATCACCCTGTTTGAGATGCCGTCTGTCCAGGAGCTTTATTGTTCTTAAGTTTTTTTAATAATATCATATAATTCAACAGGTGATGAGGGTGCAATATGGTCAGCACTGGTATCTGGGAGATTTAATGCATGCCTGACCTGTCTGTGGATTTTGTACAAGTGATTGAAATCTAAGTTGTTATAAGAAGGTTTGCACTGCTCCTCTAGATTCTTTAGTATGGCTTCTGCCTTATCATCTGTGTGGACTAGGCCCTGGTTTGAGATTATGGGGGGGATTTGTTTTTATTTTTGATGTTTCTCAGTAACCCCCAGATAGAGTGATCAATAGGTGAGATAGAGGCTAACTTTTTATCCCAAACTTGGTTCGTATGAGTTTTAATTGCATCACTTACTGCTCCATTCAATCTATTAAGCACTGTTTTGTCCTGAGGAGCGCGAGTGTTACGAAATCTCTTCCTAGCTCTGTTCTTCTCTCTGATCAGGTCCATAATATCCTCAGGCAAACGACCAGGCATGGGAACAGGTTTGTGGAAGGTTGCAACCGCTATAGCGGACTTAATCTGTTGGATGAGGCTAGTCACTGCAGATTCTACATCTTTCCTAGTCCAATTCCCTAAGTAAGTCAATAATTCCCTAAGTGCTTTAGACAATCTCTCCCACGATATGCCTGAATGAGAGGGAGGAGACAGGCATTCTTGTTCTCCCAATTGCAGTAGAATTGGGTTGTGATCCGACAACAGCTCTTTTAGTGATTTAACGCTGTACTGTAGTTTAATGTCTTGCAGGATAGCTATATCCAGGATGTCAGCAGTGCCAGACGTACTGAGATGAGTTGGTAGGTCCAGCCACAACAGCGTAGTTTGATCCTGTGTAGCTGGAAAGGATGCGACCATTTTTATTGGTAGATTTACTGTTCCAAGCAGGATGTTTTGCATTGAAGTCTCCAGCGATGACGACCGGTCATTTTACTCCAAGGATGGCATCCAGATCTAAGGTCAATAATGTCTTTAAGGGAGGGTTGTAAGCAGAAAAAATTTTAAGGTTTCCAATTGAGTTTGTGAGGACATTAATTCCTGTGATTTCGAGGTTGGTGGTTGTAGGGTTGGTTACTGCATGATGGTTGATATAGTTTTTGATATAGTTTTTGATAAGGGTGGCTGTACCTCCACCTCTATACCCAAGTCTGTCGTTTCTGTAAATCTGATACCCTCTGATTTTTAGGGTGTCAGTAGGCCTCAGGTGAGTTTAATTGAAGGTAATACTGACGTTATAGGGAAAAGACTTATATACATTGCTATACGAGTTGTCAAAAAAGGTGCACCCATAAATTACTTAAATAAAAGAGCCAATAGGCTTCACTTCGGCGATGTAACATTATTTAAGTTAAGGGGATATTAAATCCCACATTATTTCAAAGCCGAAGAAGAAACTCAAAGATTGGAATTAAAGAGTTTCATGCCGAATATAGTAAACTATAAAAGTTTCGGCGGATTGTAGCGTAAGCTAAAGCACGTAGTTCAACACTAGGGCAACTCGTAGCAAAGGTGGCTAAAGTTCTGATCACTATTCTTAATATTACTCATAATGCAAAACACATCTCCTAGGAAATGCATGATGTTATTCATTATGGTGGAAGGTCACTACCCAGACCGGTTTTGATCACTACCAGATCGGTAGTGACCAGAACTTTTCCACCTTTGTTATGAGTTGCCCTAGTGTTGAACTAAGTGCTTTAGCTTACTACAATCCGTAGCGTATTATATAGTAAACTTTTATAGTTTACTATAAAATAGAATAAGTAAACTTTTATAGTTTTCTAAATTCGACATGAAACTCTTTGATTCCGATCTTTGAGTTTCTTATTAGGCTTTGAAATAATTAGGGATTTAATATCCCATTAATTTAAATAATGTTACATCGCCGAAGTGAACCTATTGGCTCTTTTATTTAAGTAATTTATGGTTGCACCTTTTTGACAACTCGAATAGCAAAGTATATCAGTTCTTTTCCCTATAACTTCAGTGTTACCTAGGTCTACCTACTCACTGATGAGACCCCAATGAGGGTGGAAACCGGTGAGAGGCGGATCTCGCTTGGAGGTAGGTTTTTGCCTGTCTTTGATTGGGGCCACCGCTGAAATTATGGCTCTGCTTGGTAGTAAGGGGAGCCTGCTACTGGGTAGAGCCAATGCTGAGAAGTTCTCGGTGACGGGGTGAGCCTCTCATTAAGTGGAACAACGTTGAGTTGGGCGATCTTTCGGGATCGTCTTATTTTTAGAGCCCGCTTCACCTATACATAAGGTTGAAACCGGTGCGGGGTGGATCTGGCTCTGAGATGCTCTGCTTGGGGATAGGTTTTTGTTTGTCTCTGAGTGGGGCCACCGCTGAGATTATGGCTCTGCTTGGTGGTGGAGGTCAGCCTGCCACTGGATACAGTCAATGCTGAGAAGTTCTTCTCGGTGATCGCGTGAGCCTGTCACTGAGTGGAACAACGTCGAGATAGGCGATCTTTCGGGATCGCCTAATTTTTAGAGCCGCTTCACCTATACCAGGTTCGAAACCAGTCTGGGTAGTGACCTTCCACCATAATGTATAACATCGTACATCTCCTAGAAGATGTGTTTTACATTATGGGTAATATTAAGAATAGTGATCAGAACTTTAGCCACCTTTGCTACGAGTTGCCCTAGTGTTGAACTACGTGCTTTAGCTTACGCTACAATTCGCCGAAAATTTTATAGTTTACTATAAGCGGCATGAAACTCTTTGATTCCAATCTCTGAGTTTCTTATTCGGCTTTGAAATAATGTGGGATTTAATATCCCCTTGATTTAAATAATGTTACATCGCCGAAGTGAAGCCTATTGGCTCTTTATTTAAGTAATTTATTGACTTATTGCTGATATTTCGCTGGTGACCAGCATCTTCATAGCACAAAAACACAGTTTTTCACAGCACGTGAGACTACAAGTACATGGTGTAACAAAGGAACTAGTTTAACAAAATAGTAGCAACAACACAAAGACTAAAATTCTAATTAGGCGCCCTCTATCTAGAGAGAGAGAGAGAGAGAGAGAGAGAGAGAGAGAGAGAGAGAGAAAGCAGGTACTAGTCGTCTTAAGATGACTGTCTCCCAAATCTTGGGCAAATTTATAAAGCCATATTTGTTGAGATTAGGAGTATGTTTCAAGGCTGCTGTCGCTTCTAAGAACAATCTCTCTGACTTGTAATAGCTTCTGTGCAGTACTTTTGTTTTCTTTCAGTTGATCCTGTGTGCAGAGGTATCCAAAGCATGGTCTGCTACGCCTGACTTGCCATAGTGATAGTGGCGGATGGATATTTTATGTTCACTGATGTTCACGCACATACAGGGAGATATTTACACAAACAATCACACCATCACCCTTTTCAACAGTATGGTATCTTAAAAAACTAACCCACAGAGCGAGAGCAATCTGTTCCAATGACAATGCTCTTGCTGCTGAACTGGCTCACTTACGCCACACCTTTTTGGGCCAATGGCTATAATCTCATAAGATAAACAAAATACTAAATGCTCCTTAGAAACGCCTCCCACTATCCACCACGGAGAACTACAACAAAACAGTCACCATCCCATACATTAAAGGCACATCGGAAAAAATATCTAGAATTTTCAATAAACATCAACTACGCACTGTGTTCAGACCGTGTGTCAAATTAGCAACTCTCATCCCTTCACCCAAGGACAGCATCCCTCCTTTATCACATCCAGGAGTCTACGAAGTACCCTGCTCATGTGATCAAGCTTACTACGGTCAAACAGGAACTGTGGACATCCGCATCAGTGAACATAAAAGATCTCTCTCTCTCTCTCTCTCTCTCTCTCTCTCTCTCTCTCTCTCTCTCTCTCTAGATAGAGGGCGCCAAATTAGAATTTTAGTCTTTGTGTTGTTGCTACTATTTTGTTAAACTAGTCCTTTTGTTACACCATGTACTTGTAGTCTCGCGTACTGTGACAAACTGTGTTTTTGTGCTCTGAAGATGCTGGTTATAACACCAGCGAAATATCAGTAATAAGTCAATAAATAATTATTTACTTATAATTCTGTGTTCTGATATATACCGTCAAAATTAAACAACAAATAAGTACAAATAATTATGTTATCACCAACTCTACCGATGAAAGTTGATAATCTATGTACGATGAATGGTCTTAACAGATAGAGCGTATGAAAAATAAAAGCAAACTTCGTCTGGCTTGCCTATGCCTAAATAAGCCAGTTGCAGAAATTTTAAAATACAGAAAAAGTAAGTAATATGTTAGATAATTTTAAATGATTTTGGTATATTCAACCATAGTGATCGTTCTTTTATTATTATGCATTTCAGTTTCTTCTGGGCTAGGAGTTCTTATACTTAACCTATCTTTCCAACTAACATTCCAAGTTTTGCCATGCCTGATGAGATAGACTTCAGCATTTCGCATTATTGCTTTGTTCCAGAACAGTTTTTTGTTTAGGTTTCTAGCTTTATCTAAGTGAAGGATCATTTTTCCTGCATCCTATTTATGATAAACATAATTTCTTACTTTCGGCATCAGGTCGCTTCCATTTTAGTAACAGTTAAATTCATAAAACTTACTATTCAAAATGCAGAGCTTCCGTAGCTCATTCCGTATAGACGAAACCCTTTGGTCGAAATGTCCTGGTTCGATTCCCGTCCATGACGTGAGCAACCTTTATCTGGTCTCTTTGGACTAAAGGTGAGTTAGACGGTCTCATACGGAGGTAGAGGGTTTTTCGTCCCTCAGAACAGGCAACCCGGCCCCGCGCACACACACGCGCGCGCGCACGCACGCACACACACACACACACACACACACACACACACACACACACACACACACACTGATCTACAGTCATAAAATACATACTTAATCCTTCAATAGGATGGTTCGGCCCGTCCTAGGGAACGGGAAAGGAAAGCCCCATACAAAATAAATAAATAATTCAAAATGCAAAACTGCGAGGTATCTAGTAATCTGTCTGTCGATATAGGTAGGTATCGACAGATAAATAGACGGATGTTTATGTACAATAATATTTGAAAATTTCAAATCTTGACCAAAATTGAATTATTGATTGATATTTTAGTATGGATTCCCTACACATTCTGACGTGTTTCGGCACGTCAGAATCTTTTAAGACGCAGATATTTTCAACAAGCGATTAACCAAAGAGTGCTTACTATATTATGAGCTCTGCTGGCAAAGAAGAGCGAAATGTAAACACGGCATAAACGAAAATTGCCTTATTACCATACTGATCGGTAATGGATGGATCAAAATAACGCTGATTCTGATTTTTAGATTCAGTGTCGTTTTACACCTTGAGAACCATTAGTTTCACGAACTTGACAATTGGGATGATAAGGAAATATAATTTAATATTAAATTCTGTACAGGTCCCTCTTCTGTATTATTAAACTGTACTATTAAGTAAACACGCATATATATTTAGCCATAGGCTAAATAATATATCATATATGGTATATTAAAAATATATTTTTAATTAATATATTTAATTTATATTTAATTAATATATGGTATATTTATTTTTATATTTTTTTAACTGCCTTGCGTGAATTTCCAGTGGACTGGATTCCTCTGTGGGTTGCAGTTACCTCGAAAGCACGTTACTTAGAAAAACCTTTCTCCCAACTCACAGATACTACAAAACTCTACTGACTAACTTAAATACAATCGCGAATATTTCTTTTACTTTGATCTTTTGTAATAACAAGTACAATTATCAAAAACACAATTTATGATTATCTTAATCCTATGATTATTTTATTTATTTACTTTTTTAATTTAATACGCTGAAACAGAAGCGCCCATTTTGTACTCCAGATCGATACACCAACACTTGGATGTGTTGATATTTCGATTTAGTAGTGGATAAATTCTTCGAAAGGAGATTACAGACACCGTGGAGCTCGACAACAATCCCCCCCCCCCCTCCAAAAAAAACTCTTAATGAAAGTTCCAGTTAATCGATGTAAAAATTCTTGTATCCATTAACGATTACTGAACATTGATTCATGATGTATCTTAGGTATAACTAATAGCCGTTAACTAAGCATGATATGAACTGGACTTACCCCTAAATGAGCAACCCATTTAAATGAATACAAATTCTTAATTCCTGGATTCTTATATTCGTATAAAAATCTGTCAACGTAATACAGAAACGGGAAAAAAATACACTCAGTGAAGTAATCAAATATTTGAATTTACTATGCATTTATAATTTATTGATTTTTTTTCAGTATCAATAAATAAAATTAATTTATTTTCATCATATAGGCAAAGTGGATACTAGATCCAACATTATTTCAAAGCCGAATGTTTGTAGAAACTATGAAAGTTTCATAAGTTGACCTGAGAGCTTACGAGAATACAGTCCTCAGCATCCCGAGTTGCCTTAGCTTGCACTACTTAAAAGACATTGCTTCCCAAGCGTTCATATATTCGCCTTTTATTGGTCCACTTTGATAAGGTTTCACTGGCCTGACAGCTGTTTCGAACTGGTTGGTTCTCCTTAAGAGACCAGACGAAAACCTTAAGAAAGCAAAAACTCTTGTTCAATACTAAGGAAATTGGAATGTCAGAAAAATGTATTTTTACGGTTTCATTTGGAAATGAAGCCTTATTTTGAAATGAATCCAATAACGTTTAATTTCAAAATGAACCTTAATGGCTTTTTCTTTTAGTAATTACTTTTACGTGAAACCTTTATCAGATGCACTAATAAAAGGCAATGGACTCTAGGGAAGCGCTCATGTCTTTTAAGTAGTGCAAGCTAAGGCAACTCGCGGATGCCAAGGATTATAATTCTCGTAAGCTCTCGGGTCAACTTTCATAGTTTCTACAAACATTCAGCTTTGAAATAATGTTCGATCTAGTATCCACTTTGCCTATGTAAACGGTCTTAGAGCTATAAAAGTAAAATATTTTCCCAAAGAATGTTTTATTTTGTAGAGAAATTTCGTAACTTGTTTTCCTGAAATAACGCCAAATATACTAAGTATTGTTCGCTCTCATACGAGACAGGCTGTGGGTGATTCGAACCCACAATGGCATAGAATCTATGCCATATATGTTTGTGAAGTTATTCTTATTACGTCCGATGCAACTAAAAGTATGAGCCAGTATATGTGATGTATATAAATTCTGTGTTCATCTGGCTGAAAATTTGTGTGTGTGTGTGTGTGTGTGTGTGTGTGTGTGTGTGTGTGTGTGTGTGTGTGTGTGTGTGTGTGTGTGTGTGTGTGTGTGTGTGTGTGTGTGTGTGTGTGTGTGTGTGTGTGTGTGTGTGTGTGTGTGTGTGTGTGTGATGAAAACAGTGTTGACATGCACCCATCAGTGATGCAAAAGCAAAATTCAGAGCGATCACAGAGTTGAATGTAGTTCGTAGAAATTTCTGCAGGCCGATGCAAGAAAAATTTATATACTGAATATATTATCCCAATATTCGATTACCCATTTTTCCTGGGTCAAGCTATCGATCGATTTACATCGTTTTGTTAACCTAACATTTCCCATTTTTATATCCTTTGAGACATCTCCTTCATGTTTTCCGTAATTTTCCACCAATAACAACTCACTCAGCCTCCCATTCATGTCATGAACTACTTTAAGCTATCTTCAAGTATAGTACTGATTTTTAGCATATAATACTGATCCTAGTAAAGATTCACCCTAGTTAACAGAGTATTCTTCTACTTCTTATAGCTACATACCAACACTGCCTTGACTTTGTTCTACATTCGTGTAATGGTTAAAACTGCATTTTCGATAATATCGTGTTTGTGATTTTAATTGTATTTTATGTATATAAATACAAATATAATACTAGTACAATACAGTATCCGACCAGTTTCAAATTCTCGTCGCTCCCGTATACATGTAAAATTATTGTAATAAACAATTGATAAGAAACTTCTCAAAAATAATCAATGTTTGTTACACGTTTAAGCGAAAGCATACCGAATATGCAATATACATACTGAATCTAACACTGTGTGTATCATTCTGCTTCTGCCTCCATCTCTTATTCTCTAATACCTTGCCTATTGCACCGGAAAATTTCAACTTTCATGCATTCCACAAGTGCCACACTCAATGAATACGGATTAATATCCGCTAATAATTTTAGATAGCATTTCAGTTGACTGATTATTATATTCTATAAGGTGACACTTGCTTAACAACTCCTCCATAAAACAAAAAAAAAACATTTATCTTCGCACCCAACAGTGAATACTTTGTATCTATGTACCTAAGAAATTATCACTGAGTAAAGATATAAAATGGCTATTTCAATAAATAAAAGGATGATTAAAACGTTCCCCTACATTATTTTGAATTCAGTGAACTTTCACTGATTCTGATATTTATATAATGTACGACAACTAGGGAATATATGAAATTTTATCGTATTACCTAAGAAGCTGTTCAGTAAACATACATGCTATATCCGCCTAGTTTAAAAACTCTATATAATACAACAGTACATGATCTTGTCATGAACTACCTCGCTGAACAAAATAGTAAAAAAATGAAATCGGAATTTTCGTGGTCTCATTTAATTCTTTTGTATTTTTAAGCTGTACATCATTCTTGGCAGGGCATGCAGGTGGCGTGATCTCGTTAAGCTTCCGAACGTACCAGGTAGACTCGATCCTTTGCTAGTCCTATTTTCAGAAGACAAATTACCTGAAATTCCGAGGAGTGACGCTAAATGCTACTGGTGTATTCATCTAAGACAAATCCAGCAACCAACTTCATAAAAACTATTCTCGGCAGGCAAATCTCGGTGTCGTTAATCATGCATTCCACCAGCTCAGGTTATCTGAAAGCGCTTCTCCCCTTGTTTTTTGCCTGTCGATTTTGCTTTTCCAGCTTCAACCTTTCGTTCATTCAGCAGGCTGACTGGAGTATCTGTTCCTCTCCGAGGACATCATGCGTCAAAGTCATGTTTCATAAAGACGCCACCAGAAATTACTTCTCTCGACTTTTCGCAAAAGACGGAAAGTGGTTACTGGCAAATACACGCGGTGTTTTCTTTAAATGAGATTTGGTGTGATGTGATTTTTTATTTATTTATTTTTACTTTTTATACCAGTCGATAAATAATGACAGAAGTTTGAAGTAATGCGGGCTGAAATGGAAAGGAGGGAGTAAATCAGCTAGGTGGTATTGGAGGAAACAGCATACACTGTTTTTGCGCGCTACTTAAGATGATTGATGATTCTACATCCGCAAAGTAGAATCGGAGATACCAACAATTTTAGAGCTCCTCATTCGACGCAGAGCGAAACACAAATTTAAACTTTTAACTTAAAAAAAATCACTGGAAGAGATTACTAGACAGTGTCGTTCAAATTACTTCCACTAGGACTAGGAATAAAGATTCCATATATATTTAGTAACGGTATTCAAGAATTAAACTGCATTCGTCTAAATTTCGCATTCTTTAAGATAAAAATCCAACAAATTTAGTTGTAGGCCTTTATTTTTAACATTCAGATATAAAAATTGTATTATTTATTACTTGGAGGACTGTGGTTGTTATAGGATAGGTAGTGCTCAAAGGAAAAAGCACATTTGACAACCTAATTTAGAAGTCTTTCTGACTTCTAAATTAGAGGGGCAAACTTTCAGAATTTAGTACGACTCATTCAATGTTTGCAAGCATTACATGAGTCCTACTAAAGTATTGTGATCACAAAAAGAAACTAAAAGATGCGAGGATGGAAAGTCCACACAGAATAGAAAAGAGGAGCACATAAAAGAATCTGTAGAACCCCTACTAAGGATGGAAAACGACGCCTGTCGAACTTTCAAGTGTTATTTCATTGGGTAAAGACGTCTTGTACCAGTAGAAATGAAACACTACTTTATCGTGAAGCTGACACGACTGCCTTGTCTCTTTCACTAGCCCACAGCTTTCTTAAAAGCGCGTCACAGCGTATTTTTCCAGTAATCCCCCTCGGAGTTAGGACACACGTGCCCTTATCGACCTGGACGATCGAATGTCTAACTTAGTACTTGTAACATGAACTCTTTCTTTGTCGCCTTTCAAAACGAGTTTGCATAATAAGCAGCAGAACGGAAAGTAATGACAATTTCCCTCCTCCTCGCCTGTTGCCAAATATTTATCAGCAGTTTGTGTATGTTGAAACACTGTTCCATGTCTCTTGTCCGTTTAGTGGACACACACACACACACACACACACACACACACACACACACACACACACACACACACACACACACACACACACACACACACACACACACACACACACACACAATCTGTCACCCAACAGATAAAGCTCTATTCGTATTCATTCCCTAAGAGAATGTCAGTTAGTCCTCCTGGAAGAATTCCTTACTATTGTTTATGAACCTGTCACTGGTTATTGATACGATATTACATTAAAATTAGCACTAATTTGCTGTACATCTTCCTCCTGTGAAATAAAATGCACATGCAGTTATACATACGTAAGTTATTTTACACAGGTTATCTAACTTAAGTATTTTAAGTTAGATACTTAAAATGGTCGTCACTACTAGAGACTAATAGGTCGTCACTTACAGACATTCACCAGAAAATCAGATATTGATCATATTAAGGAAGAAAATTAGAACTTTCTATCCATGCAATAAATCAGAACTCTGAAATAAACTGAAGGGGGAAGGGAGTTTCAGATTTTATGCCATGTTTTCTTGTACCAACTTTTTAAAGAAATAATTACGAGAATATGGTGAGACATGAAATAATTACGAGAATATGGTGAAACATGAAATAATTGATCAAACTGGGTAAAATTTCAACTTTTACCACATTGACATTGTAACTGTTTCCCTAAAATACGTTGACTGTGTTTCTGGTAGAGAGGAAGAGAATTTATATGTAATGTTGCATGACATTACATGACATGACTTCACTACGCAGGGATTCAATCCATGTCCACGGCTGGACTGAATCCCCGCGGCATGACAGAGAGAGTGGATACACTATCCAGTAAGAAACAGACAGGCAAAGTGACATTTACATTTCTTACTAAATCTGCTAATATGAGGCTAATTTCTGCCTACACCTGTAAATTTGTAAATACCATTTCCTGAAGAATAGGCCAGATGAGTTACGACGCGAACATGATAAACCTTGGTAACAGCATGACCATTTGCAGCTTTATCTTTAGAGTTATGTTTATTCGCGTTTAAACTTTTGAATGTGTTCCTGATTCCCAAAATTCCCTCTTTTGGGAATAAGGCCGTTGTCCTGCCAATTCTTCGTTAACTTAAGGAAGAGAAAGTAGTCCAGGCTAACCTTTCAATGATGTGTAGGAATGCTTCCGCCATCTCCTGTCTTCCATATGCTGCAGTTAGCAGTAGTCATGCCTAGATCCACGATTCCGGAGTTTATTATTATTATTATTATTATTATTATTATTATTATTATTATTATTATTATTATTATATGTGTACTATTTAGATAATTTTAATAGCTGGTGAAAGGAATATAAAGTTTAAGGGAACATTTGGCTTGTCATGGAATCATCCATCGAAGTCTAAGAGGGAGTGGAATGGCGCTCAACTTCATGAAGAACTTTAGAAACCCAGAGAAAAATAATCTTAATTTTATGAAACATGAATTTTTTCGACCCAACCGGGTATATTCCATCCGATAGTAAACTTTAATTCTTATACAGTATTATGGTCAACACTACATTACACGCATAAAAACACCAAAATAAAAATTTCATTTCGTTTTTCCTTAATCCTTCAGTTTATTTTTATGAACCGAAAAAGTTTTATGTACCGCCAATAGGAAAAGTATAGAGCGACAGATCGATCGTGTTAAGTGCCCTCTTGTCGCGTATGCATAACGAAGTTACACAGCTGTTGTTGTCAAGCAGCTAAGGCTATGAAGCCAGTGTATTAGGTCTATTAATTGCGTGTGTTCTTCTGGCCGGTTTTGAGAGAAGAAAAAAACCAAGCTTCTTTCAGGAAGGGGTGGGGAAACACTTTCTACCTCTACACCTTCAGATGAAAGCTTTATAAAGATTCTTCTAGATGGGATTCACACACACACACACACACACACACACACACACACACACACACACACACACACACAAACTGTCACCCAAATGATAAAGCTCCAACCAAAGGGACCATGGACACCGAATGAACTACGGAAGCTCAGTCACGCAGCCATCATAAATGAAGGGGGCTTTATTGTTATTAAAACGTAACACATAAAGCTAATTAATAACCTCATCGGAATGAATAAATACTTAGGAGGAGCATGTGCATATTTTACACAAAACCCGTGTTTATAGCAATTAAAGTTTTTAGGAGATTTTTATCTAAATAATTCTTTCTCCAAAGATGAATAACGCAAATTCCATTATTATTTTTTTCATAACTGTGTTATTTATGTGTTACAGATGTTATAGATTTGTTCGATTGTCAGAGTTTTCTAGGGTGAATTGTGATAAGACATTAAGCGAGTAATGTTCCATCACACTGTTTAAAATCTAATTAAAATTACGATAAAACCATTCCTAAGAATGAAATGAATTGGAATTGGGTCATTGGCAAGAAGTAGAAATAAAAATTGACTTTAATGTTGGATTATGTATTAATGAATTGGAAAATATTAGCTTATTAAATATGCATTTCTGGTGTATGAAGGAGCTTTCATCCAAACAATCATTGAATTAATAATCATAATTAATAGTCAACAGACGTAAAAGAAAAAGCTAATGCCGTTTCAGATAATTAATTATAGGTATTGCAATGATAAAGTGGAAAAACATTTAGCAATAATATATCAAATTGTTAATAAATATAAAATCCCTCTGTCAAAGCTTCCAAGGGAAAAGGGTAAAAAAAAACCTGAAACGGCGCTCTTTTATCGGCATGTCTTCCTTATCAGAAAACGTGGTGATTGAACCGTACTAAAAGAAGCACACATATTCCCAACAAAGACCTGTTTAAGTATCCCGCAGGATCATTAATAAAATGATAAACTTTGTTCCTCATAATCCGTGAACTTAGAACGCCGCATTTTCTTAATAACGAACAGAAATCTCCTTCAAACGACACTTCTGATAATGAATTTCAAGTAATTAAATGATTGATTCATACGCTATTATCTAAACCAGTGGTTCTTAACCGATGTTCCCCGGAACAACAGTGTTCCGGGGAAGGTGAATAGGTGTTCCGCGAGAAGTTCTGAAATTTGTCATTTTTAAATTAATTTGTCAGCACAAATTAATTTAATAATGGCTTAATTGATTTGTAATTAATTATTAATCAATAATTAATTATCAATTATTAATTAATAATAATAACATCAGCTAAATTACCAATTAATTATTAATTATACATTACAAAATAACAAAGGTGTTTCGTCAAAATTTCAGGATTTGTGAAGTGTTCCGTAGTCGAAAAAAGTTTGAGAAACACTGATCTAAACAATAACTCTTTTCCTGATGTGTATGGGCGTTTCCGACTTATATGTTCGGTACTTAATGCAATAAGCAGACACCCAGGCAAGAGGAATATTAGCCACAACTAAACGACATAAGTTGGTCACGCCTTTATCGAGTTGGGCCTTCACGAAATAGCACTATTCTTCTCTTCAGCGCAGACTACCTTCATTTTATTAATGTCTAACCTGTTTTCAAAAATTTTATCGTCACTATAAATATTAATATCGCACTTTATTTCTACTCATTAATGTCTTCTTTTCTTCAGAGCGATTTCCTGATTAATAACTTCATATTTCGAGTATTCACTTGACTTGTAAAATATCCCGAATATTTAAACCGGACTGTTTACCTATGAAGTCTCAGAAAAAAAAAATCCACTGTTTTGTTATTATTTTAAAGAGAAAATTTTCCACTCTCGAAAGGTGCAAAAATGTTTCGTCTTGGTAAGTGCCCCTTTCATAATGTATGCGTTTTGCAAAATAAAATAAACAAACAAAACCCAATTTAAAAAAAAAAACCTACCGGTTAAATTATATTTTAAAATCTACGAAGAATCAGTTAAAAAAATAATAAATGACGTATTAAAGATTTTCTACATATGTGTTTTATTTATTTTTTTTGTTACGAAATTGAATTTTGTTATTGAAATTTCTTCAATCGTAATTGAAGAAATTTCTTCAATCGTAATTGAAGAAATTTCTTCAATTAAGATTTTACTGGAACGGACTAGCGTTTCGTTGAAAGACCAATGGAAAAGCCCAAAGAACGTTGAAAGAAGGTAACAGAGACGTCCATTTTAGTGCTTTTTACAAATTCAGTGGGACTAAGTAACCCATTAACACAATAAATAAAATGTCAGATATTAATTAAAATTCGGAAAGCAACTTGGAGATCAATTCGATCGAAGCCTTGCCAGGACATGGAAAGATGAGCAGCTTATCTGCGAATTCGTAACCATAACTGAAATCGATGGAATATTTTAACCTGAACGCATCCATACTCACAAACGGACGACACTGAATGCCGTTTTAGACAGATAAATAATAAAACATTTCAGTGCGAGATACCGTCCAGACCTTTTTATGTCCAGTGTTCTCGGAGAAAGCAGATAATCAGTCTGGAAGAAAGCAGGTAACTAAAATAAATCACATCGTGAGTCAGCCATATGGAACTGCCGCATCGGCCTAAGGCCAAACAACTCTGCGTAAAAGGAGAATGATCAATGCTTTAGAGAAGAATAGAGCATTTATCGTCATTCAGCAGACACAGCCAGAACAACGAACCAAAAGCGAACCATGAGTTCAGGCAGTTGTTGAAGGGAGAGGGGGGGGGGGGGGATGATATTGACAAGGTCATAAATTGCGATGATGTCTTTAATGAAATGCTTTCAGCGTGTGTCGAATCGAAGGCCATTTCTTAACACACGACCTTTGTTAAATATTGGATTTATTGATTTTTTAGTCTTCATTTCCTTAATTACTTTCTCAGATGTATGGAATACATTCGTTATATATTTGTCCAACAAATATATAACGGTAAAGTGTTCAATATATAAATGAATGAAGACAAAATAAGTAACCAGAGAAGAGAGAGAGAGAGAAGTTTGAAGTGGTGATTGAACGTCACGGTGATTTCAACTTTGATTAAGAACAGTGTTCAAAGACTACTTGAAGAACTAAGTTTCTAGAAGTACTGCATACTGAAGCGGACGCATGAAATTCTGTTCAGTGTATTCCCATCTGTATGCAAAACTTGCTACGCTTACGGTTGACCAGGTCTTCGATTAACTGAGCGTTATAGATAATATGAGAGCATTATCTTTTCTATGTGAATTCAGTTTACTTATACACCACTTCGATATTGCTACTACTATATACAACTCCTTCAACATCAGTTTACAAGCTAATAATAACAATGTGCTCTAGATATGTTCGAGAGCAATCTCGATAGCCTCTATTCCACAGAGTAGCTAATTTTGTTTGAACACGAAAATGCTGTTCACACAAGAGACATCCTTTCTAAGAATGAATAGAAAAAGAAGAGCGAAACCGAAGATGTCATGGAACTTCCAACTTCAGTTACTGTATGCATTTTCACTATTCCTTCACGCAACACTGATTATGCTGTGAGTCATATCTCAGTGTCCTTTTAACAATATTAAACATCGCTCTTTGGTGCAATTGTGCGGGTGATGGCTAAATGACATTTCATAACAGCAACAAGGACACAGTTCTCGTATGTACAACCAAAGCTATTGAGTGCAGCTGTTTAATAATTAATGAACAGCGTGTCACATGAAACCAGCTACTGTCAGTGCTTGCAAAGCAGTCATTGTTGAAGTGATCTATCACAGAAGGCGTTGATATCACGAGCAACGTCTTGCAGGAACGATGGGGCAGCATAAGCACAAAAATTATGATTTGTAAACTAATGTAGTTTGGAAAACATCATTGAAGGCACTACATTGTCATTAATTATCTTTTCTATCTTAGAGCATCAAGTGAATATAATTCATAATATCTGAGAGCTGCAAATTTTTCTATTTAAAGATAATCTAATATTTGGATAATTCTCTCGGTGAACAAAAATCGAATATGCACGTAAAAAGTTATAAAATTTTGAAAGGGATAAGAGATACAATTGAAAATGGAATTCCTGTCGCATATCACTTTTTACTGACACATCAAAATGAAGCAACGGATACTTATTTTTTTATAAGTCCTCCTAACACCATGCTTATTGTTCTATAACCAATAAAAAAAGCTAAGAGAATTTGAATTTCACAATCTATGAACGACATGAGTTGCCTCATGTCATTAGGGAAGCTAAACAAGTCGCCTTTCATAAGTCAGAATTATCTCATTTTGAAACACTCAAACAAAAGATTCCAATGATTATAGATTTTTAAAAAAAAAAACTGGTTCAATTTCGCCTGTAGAAGAATGCAATTTATCCCGCTTACGCATGCATACATAATCTTATCTATCCTAGCCGAAAAAACAAAAAGAAAATATAACAAAAACCCTCTTCCCTAATATCGCCTTTTGCTATATTGATGAAGACCGGGCATATCACTTTTCACTCTAATAAAAAGAATATGATCGTACGAAATCTTGAAAGAAAAAATAAATAAAATAAATAAACAGATCACAAAAGCCTAAAAGAGAAAACAAACATAACTGAAAAATAAAAAGCTGACATTTTTAGTTTATCAGAAAGAAACTGATAGTGTTCGCTTGAACTCTATCAAGTTAAAGCGAAACTATCATGACTAGCCAGTTTACCGCTTAACTACAGAAATCAATAAAGCATTTTAGCTAGAAGTTTTAAAAACGTTTCTACAGTACAGCACATTTGACACAAAAAAAAAAAAACTCTCTTCAGTACGATAAAAATGTACTTTCGCAACATTTGGTTCAGTTGAAATTACTCCCATCGCAAAACACTACGAATGCGTTCCATATATTTTGACTGTTAACTGTGCGTGTGTTCTCCAGCTAATTTGCCTATTTTTTTTTAGGGGAGGGGAAAGGAAACAAATTTTCGGAAGGTAAAACCCTGTCATCTCCGAATGAAACTAGATAACTTATTTTCAATTCAACTGCTTTTAAGGTAATTTTTGGCAGAGTCGAACAAAGTTCAGAGGATCGAAAACTAAATGACCGAACTAAAAAAGCCTGCAGCACGCAAGAAGCGACGAATCATCTGAAGAACTGACTAAACCGACTATAGTGGTAGGTCGACAAGAATATACGATAACAACTCTCGCCTTATAAAACAATAAAACAGTTTAACTACCGAAGTAATTTTTGACAATTTCATAAAAAAAAATAAATAAAAAAAAAACACTTAATTTCTTTTTTACTGTTTCATTAAAATATACATCATCTGGAACAGCAGAGGATTACATTAACTACATGCTTACCATGACAGAGATACACTGTCATTCCACTCCATTCCACATGTTTACCATGAGGAATGGAGAGGAAACAGGGCAATGACCAAAGAGCAACTTTTCCATTTTTAGGACAGTTAAATACGTTAGCACCTATTGGATTCGTTTTGTTTGTCTATCCTTCCTTCTGTATCGAAGTTATTCCTAGACTCTAGTTTGACAGATTTTTATTGAAATTCAGAATTTTGGACTCTTAAAATAATTATCCACTATCTTAGATTTTTATATTTATTTTATTTTTTATGAGCAAAAATCAACATTTGAAAACACACACGCAATGTTTCGATATTATATATCGCAATTATTTCGTTCTAGCTGGATGTTGTTTAATAAAACATGGCATTTAGGATGTGTATTAGAATATATTTATGTGGTACAGTTTTGGTTTCAACCATATAATTTTTATAGGTAAAACGAACTAATAGTAATAATTTCACACTAGTTCCATGCATTTAATGAATTTTGGTATTTAGGAACCCTATGAAAAATTGTCAAGTTGTTATAAAAATACAATAAAAATGGCTTTAAAGATCAGCGTAAAATCGAATTTAATATCAGAATCAGAATGCAAAAGAAAGTCCTTCCTTAAGTAAACCATTTAAAAACACGTATTTCTCATATATTTAAAAAACTATATTTTAAAAATAAATATCCCCAAAATCGGGAATGCATAATGCGTGAGCCTAGTTTAAAAAATAAAAATATCTATTCTTAACACTATTTACCTCTCTGAAATCTTCAGTTTCCTTACAAGCGTTCAGAAATAAAGTAGTTAATACGCTCAAAATTCAAAGGGTGGGACAGGTTTCGATAGGTGCGTATGTGATAAATGAGCATAACAGCAATCAAATGAAGTTTGATTAAGGGATAAAAATACCTCGCTACTATATGTTGTTACAGTTAATATAGGGAAACAATTTATGGAAAGATACGTAAAAGAATCATATACAAAGCATGCTTCGTAGTAGCATTCTTGCGTAGTGACATCCTTCATTATCACAATTGAATCTAAAGCTATTTTTAAATGTTTGCAAAATAAAAGAACACATTAAATAAATAAAAAGTAAAGTACGCGTGATATTCTTCGGCTCTGGCTATACGGATTTTATTGCAATACAAAAGTTTTTGTCGAGAGGTGTGGAATTGAGTTTTGATTAGACTACTTGTGGGGTGCTTTGCAAAGGAATGAAATTATACAAAGCAAAAACTTCATTCTGAAATGAATGGAAAAACTCAACTCTAGATAGCTTTAATGCGATTTGGAATTTAGAATATATACACAGCGTTTTTCATTCATTTCAATTTTTATTTTAATTAGAACATTTGGGAGTCAAAAATTAGGCAAAACAATATCCTTTCTCCAGTACATAAGTTAAAAATTACTCTAGATTCAAATGTTGATTCAAAATTGATAATGAATGGTGTATGGCTATACAAGAATACTATTATGAAATGGCTATACAAGAACACCTATTTTGAAAATAATTTCCGTAATTTATGGCATATGTACTAGAAATCATATAATATTATATTATAATATTATTTTGCAGATTGAAACCAAAATTAAGATAACTCAACAGATACGAAATTGCATCGCATTCGATCTCTCAGTACTAGACAGATAAAATAGTATCAAAACACATTCCTATTTTGTAACAAGATGCTATGACCGTTTATTATATGTGACTTAGCAAATGAAAAAACACTGATCCAAAGACTTAGAGAAAAGAATCGAAAGCACACAGGATAGGCTTCGTATTCTTTGTAGCTAACTTTCTTTGCAAACAAGAAAATTTCATTACTATCCTCTTAATCAGCACATCAGTGCTGCTTTCAAAATCTTCCGTCTATCCGAAAGAGTCGATTGTTCGTTTTCCAAAGAAACAACGTGAAACGCTGTCCGTCTTCATCGGAATTAGTCATCCTTCTATGTCTCTGACAAGCTATTCGATTAGTATCAGTAATAGTCACCCACAGTACGAGTTTCCTCATCCAATAATGTCAGAGATCAGGAAGGAACACGCGCCTTCTAACTCCCCTATCGACTACTTGTTTAAAAAGGTATGTCAATAATTAGCTTAGCATGATGGCTGATTAATCTTCAAGGAGAAAGAGGGTAGAGACTCACACTGTCATTTATATCAATTATGGAGTAATGAATGGAAAAAGAAAGCTCTTTTGGATGTTCCTTGTTTCATTTTACCTTTCCAACCTCCTCCTCTTTCATCCGGGAACTGCAATTTTCCGTTACAGCTCATGATTACATGGAGGCGAACTGTCAGGGCGGATTCCTAAAGCATGTATGAAAAGTTGTTTCAACACTTCGAAACTTCTCCTGACACTACAGGGAATAGACGTGGATGGATAAGATAGGAAAACAGAAGTTACATCGACGCTGGTTTGGATGGTGACAGTGATATCAGTCAGCATCTCTTAAATAATAGCACCAACAGCATATGTTTTTAAAAAAGTGCAGTTAAAAACTAAAACAGATTTTTAAGAGTTGAGCAAAATTTAAGCAAGAATTTAATAAACAAGCAATATTACATCGTGGCTTATTTGTTAAAAATTATCAAGTGGTTTTTAAATTAGGCACCATAAAAAAAAACTGGTTTTCTTTTTCGAGTAAGATGGCAAATATCCATTATGCAAATGAAGATTTTCTCACTGTTCATACATATCGTGTGGAACTTTAATTGATAATAAACCATTACTGTAACTTCTGAAGTAGATATAGTGATGGCAACAGTTTGGAAATTTTATATGAATGTAGTATTGTCACTTAGACTAAAATCTACCGGAAAGAAGGCGAGATACGGGGGGCACGTAGGAGGAGGAGGAGGAGGAGAGAAGGAGAAGATTGGAATCCGAGCTCACCCTGAAACATGAAATTAACTTCCAATAGTTATGTAACTTGATGCCCTTTCACAACCAATCTGAAGCAATAACGAGGCCAACATCGAATGTCGTGTGATAAGTAGCTCACTCCTTGAGCACTGAAGCCTCAGTACGTCGCAGTGAAAATTAAGACGAAATTAAATTTCACGTCATAATGCCGCTTTGTCACGTTCACGCCAAATAAGTGCTCGCTCTTTTCGTATCAAATATGATCCTCTGTTTTCTTTAATGTTTGCACAACTTGTCACCCGATAGCGTAGTGCACACCTATGAAGGACATCCTTGTGTTTGCATGACGCTGGGCGAGATTTGTGTATACGTTAAACGCTGCCCTTTAAACAGGGAAGATTAAATGCTAAGTGCGTTTCTTAGAACGCTCTCAATCACTTAAGCCTTCCTAACAAGCATTATCTCCAAGTGGACGCGTGAGCATTAACCTTACCTTCTTTCCTGAACTAGTTATTTGTGGTGTAATAGACCCGAATGACTCTGCGCACAGGTTGATTGTAAAAGTAGTAGATAATTAATTCAAAGAATGAGTCATACACAGTCTTCATTCCAAATTTATTTTATAATTAAACTGTTACAATGGAAATGAAAACTGCATACATACACGTCGAAATAAATATGTTCAATGGAATAATAACCGCATGCACAGTGAAATAAATATGTCTATTATGATAAGAGATATTTGTTTGAACATTAAATTATAACTGACTATTTATAAAAAAAATAATAATAATAAACAGGCATTTGAAATTGCATTCCTTGTTTTATAGACACTGCTCAGAATTTGTAGGTACTACTCAATTCATTTTAAGTCTAAGTATGCACCCGTCCAATTTCCTCGCCATTCTCAAGTGAGGTAAAGATAATCTAGTGAATTTCAATGCTATCACAACACATCCCTATTTTATTGCTCGGGAAAAAAGTCCTACTTTACTTCGAGTTACTTTTGAATAAAGTTCCGATCTCCCGTCAAGATCACTTTTCTCTTCTTAGGTTGACTTTCACATCTAGCTTATCCTCTCACAAAAAGATCTCATAATCACATCACATGCACACTATCCATAAAACTTGTTATTTGTTTTCGTTCAAGACACTACTTCTTTACTTCTCCCCTCATCAGTTTTCACCATTTTATAAATCCCAAATCCAGCCGACTTGAGAAAACTGTTCTCAAATTTCGGATGGTGTGTGTGTACTCAAAATCTCCCTAAGAATTCTTGATTATATATAGAAAAGGCAATCTGCCTAACTCCTTTGTGGTGACCGCTCACCACAAACTTCCTCCATCACGTTCTCATATGCTCTCTGTTTTTGCATTATATCTTTTTTTATATGCACTTTCATGGATGTAGCTCTCCCGAACTGGCGACTACCATTCCTCTGTCTTTCTCTAATCATAAAAGCAGGCGCTTGTCAACACCCATACACAGTTCACCTTCAAACATATCTAACCAATGTCTCATCTTATTCCTTCATTTCTATCCATTTGTGTTCTTTTTCTATACAGTTTTCCCAATAAATATTTCCTAGTTATTAAAAAAAAACTTAACACTTTTTTTCTTCTTAACTATTTGTCCTCACATACGGCACTGTTGTATTATAGGTTTATACATATATACGTTTATGGTATCTGAGATCATTATAAAAACTTCTCTTTTTCAGTCTAGAGACTTGAGTTTTATTGTAAACTGATTTACATATCAAAAATTACAATCTTTCGAAATAATTATGTCGTCACTGTTCATTTCCGAATGAGCGTAAATAGTAAATAAAAATTGTTATTCAGGATCTCTATCAAAATACGTTGAGTCATTTAAATTCATACCATATCTAGTTTAAATAGGACTTTGTCTCTCGCTCTGAAAAATCATGGAAAAATTATTGAAAACGACACAAAAATGTTATAAATCTCATTATGGGATATAAATTATGTCGAAGACCTTAATGCCTAGCCATATGACTTACTGTATATAGCAATCCACATTCTACTCTACACAATAAGAGATGTACATAATTCAGAAGGAATCCAAGATGCCTTCGACGGCCAATGTCACTAGCTTAGACAGTTACACACCATTATATCATTCATTATACAGAAGTGTTGCCTTTGTCGACACGCAGTCCGCAATTATTTACGTTCATTAGGGACAACTGGGACAAATCTTTCAATCCGTACAAGCAGCATACGCTTCATGCTTTTGTTTCCATGAAAACTGATACCTAACGCGGATGGAAAGTATTCCATGTATTCCATTTCCTATAAAAGAGCAAACTTTAAAAGTCTAATACGTACATCCTCCCCATGAGAATAAACTTTGGCCACATCTACCGCTATCTACGCAAGATCTGCGGGGAGGTATATCTGGAGTTGATAAATAATGGATTTTATACTCAGACTTGCGAATTTAGGCAATCCAAAGCTTCACTGTTATTATTCTCATCTCTGCCAGGCTGCATTCTGAGTTTCCATTTCCGAGGAATAGCCACGGAGACAGTTTATATTTAGACAGTCGCCTGGGAATCGCCAAAGAAGCTATTCATTTCTTCAGATTTATCTTACGGTTTAGAAAGTAACTCGTTTCTCCGGTTAGTATATGCAAGCAGACACATGAG
Source organism: Typopeltis vanoorti (assembly GCF_054136105.1). Lineage (NCBI taxonomy): Eukaryota > Metazoa > Arthropoda > Arachnida > Uropygi > Thelyphonidae > Typopeltis > Typopeltis vanoorti. Next base: position 71,999,933 of record NC_143555.1, read on the forward strand.
AATTAACGATGTGATAACAGAAAAAAGGCAGCATCGTGTGTGATTATACATTTGGTGCGGAAGGGAAAATCGTTTCCTTTCTTTCATGTCCATTTCTTGACTGCATTATTTTTATCTTCTCATAGCATGCTCTAATCGTAATTATCAGTATGCCTTGCTTTATTCAGTGAAAGAGTTTAATCTTTCTTGTGCTTCTTATCCCTTCCATTATATCAAAAATCCATATTACCATTATATAAAGGTATATGAAAAAAAAAAAAAAAAACGTTAGAATTACCAACATCCATTACGAAACCAAAGAGCAGTATTTATAATTATTACATATTAATCGCCTATTTGCGAAATTAGAAGAAATAAAAAATATAATACTTAATATGAAAAGTATAATATTTAACTGGCACCTCGCAACAGGAAAGAACCATCTGTATGCCGTCCGGAGAATCACTGGTCTGTTAGTCTGGTTTGATGTGTATACAATTGGGCATTGTTAATTTTTGGGATTCGTTCCATGAACTACCTTACAAGAGTCCGTGTAATATTATACTTAGCTTATGTTCCCTTGAAAGGACTGTTCTCCTTTTTCAAGCCTGTGTCCTGGTGCAGCGTCCCGAAAATGTTATGAAAATAAATTTTATAACATTTAAATTGTTAACACTTGTTCATCTCTCAAAAAATAGTCTTGGAAGAGATAACACCTCTGATGAGGTTGAGGTTGATCTTTGATGTTCTAAATATCCATCAATCACCACAAGATTGTGGTTGGTTGCCATTGATTCACTCGAAAAAAAAAATAAATTTCAGTCATGTCAATAAAAATCTATGTACCACTGTTGAAATTTTTGGCTTAATATAAATGATTTTTCTTGGGGGGGGGACCTCACCCCTACCACGCGCGTACCTCGGGTGGCGGATGAGGGGAAGCCCAAGCGGGCAGCTCCGAATAATGAATAAGGAGCCATGGGCCAAAGGCGCACTTCAGAACCATGGTCAGGAGAAGTGCTGTAGACCACCGTAAAGATGCCAGCAAGTAGAAGAAAAAAAAGGCCCCAGTCCTGCGGCTCTTTGCAATTCCACCAAGGTGGTGGTGAGAAATCTGCAAGAGCAGGGGCTACTAAGAATCTCGCAGAGGAAGGTAGACCACCATCTGGAAATTCGACCCTATTTATTGGTTCCTTCACCACTCGAACTCTGTCTTCTGACTCCCATATTGATTTCCTGCTTCAAGAACTGCAAAATGTAAAGTTTGATGTCCTCGCTATCTGTGAAACCCGAAGAAGCTCTGAATTAACAGCAAAATGGAACGATGGCAACCAAAGTTTCCTGGGACCCTCAGATAACACTACAAGGGCTGGAGGAGTTGGCTTCATCATGAATGAAAAGCTAACTAAAAATATCATTTCTTGTACAATCCATTCTGAACGACTAGGAACACTAATATTAAAAATTGGAGACTCCATAACAATAAAAATAATAGTAGCCTACGCACCCACCTCAACAGAATGGATTGTAAAGAAGAAATTTCTATTTCTTCTTTAACAAAGAAGAAATAGAAATTTTCTATGAACGCCTACGAGAAACATTACTGAAAAAAACAACATACACAATATGTGTGGAGATTTCAACGCAAAGATTGGTACAGGATTTATTGAAGAAAAATACATTGGACCGTGGGGGAAAGGGGAAAGAAATGAACGAGGTGAACTCCTGGCAGAATTTGTAGAAGCATAAAGGCTGTACATTATGAATAGTTTCTTTAATAAGAGAACTGGAAAAAGATGGACTTGGCAATCTCCAAATGGAGAGACAAGAAATGAAATTGATTTCATCCTTACAGATTGCAAAAGAATAATAAAAAATGTCGAAGTCATTGGGAAAACTTACTGCGACATTCTTTCAGACCACCGTCCAATAAGAGCCACTCTCAAAATACATAAAAAAATGAAGAACGCATACGAGCACAGTCCAACCATAAAAAACGCTCAAAAAAGATAAACCCAGAAGAATTTAGAAAAAAGGTGGAAGAAACCGACTGGAAATTAAAAAATGACATCGACGAAGATTTAACAAACTTTAACAATAAATTAATGAACTGCAAAGAAAGAACCTCGTATGAACTTCCTCCTAAGACCAGGGAACGCCTATCAGCAAGAACAATAGAACTATTGAAGAAAAGAAGAATACTGAAAGATGCAGGGAAAGATCGACTAGAATATAAAATTATTTGTAAACAACTGAGGCAGAATATCAAAGACGACTATAACATATATAGAACAACAAAATTGGCAGAAGCAGCTAGGCTCCGCAGTAGCCTAAAAAAAGTAGAAAAAGAAATAAATCTAAAGCAACCACTACCGTCAGTCTTCATAGACAATCAAGGAAACAGACACACAAACGGAGGTGAAATGGAAAAAATAGTAAAATCGTTTTATGAGAACCTTTACTCATCTAAACAGGTAATCACAGCTCCAGTACCAGACGAAAATTTGGAAAATCTGGAAATACCATCTGTCCTACCTGAAGAAATAAAAATGGCTATCCACGTATAAAAAATGACCGATCACCAGAAATTGACGGTATAAAATCTGATGAATTAAAAATGGGTGGACAAATACTCTTTAAAGCTCTAGCAGAAAGGTTTACCCGATATATACAATTAAGGAAAGTACCTACTGAATGGAAAACATCAAAGACCATAATTCTGCATAAAAAAAGGTAATAAAGAAGACATCAGTAACTACAGACCTATCTGTCTATTAGCACACACATAAAATATTCGCCAGAATCATCCTAAACCGAATACAAACCTCCATCAATGAAAATAGCTGCAAAGAACAGGCTGGTTTCGAAAAAGGCTTTTCAACAATAGATCACATTCAAACTATTACTCAGCTAACAGAAAGATGCAGAGAATACCATATCCCACTTTGTCTTCTTTTTATATATTTTAAAAAGGCATTTGACACTGTTGAGCATAACGCAGTATTCCAAGCTTTAATAGAACAAGGCGTAGAAAAAGCATACATCCAACTCATAAGATATCTACAAAGAAAGCACAACAAATATCACCCTTTTCAATCACCCGATTAAAACTAACTTAAGTAGAGGAGTACGTCAGGGTGATGTCTTATCACCTAATCTCTTCACATCTACTCTGGACAGCATCAATTGAAAAATTGACATGAAAGATGGAATAAACATTGATGGTGAAATATTAATATCATGTTATTCGCCGATGATGTGGTATTAATATCTCACTCACCCAAACTCTTAGAATCAATGCTGAATAACATAAGCCAAAACTGCCAAAAAATTGGATTGGAAATACACCCTGACAAAACAAGGTGGATGAAAAACAAATACTGTAAAGATCATACAATCACTCTAGAAGCAGTTCAATATTCGTGGCGCTACAAACAGTGGTCCGAGGCCTAAGTAGAAAAAACAAGACCATACCATCACACTGCTTCCTCAGAATTTCATAGTTGGGGGTTACGAACTCTGGTAAGAGACGTTCACCAGGTATCTGCCACACCTGTCGATCTGCTCGGTTGAGGGTATACCGTGATTCATCGCTCCATAACATAACTTTCCACTGTACATGCTCTTTGCACCACTGAAGACGACGCTGCATGATGGTTAGGGTAATGTGGCTCTTGTATGTTGCAGTGTTGCCACGAAAATCCACGTCGGTTCTGAATGTTATTGTGCAGATTCGTGTTCCAGTCAATGTCGGGAACTCGGCATTAAACGTATCGGCCGACGAATTGCGGTTTTTACATATTATCCTTCGTAATACCCTACGATCAAGTTCGGTGAGTATGGTGCGTCGTCCGCTGCCGGTAGCACTTGCGGTTGACTCCCTGCGCTTTCATTTCAGTGTGGTATCGCTGACTGTTGACCTGGGATGTCCCAATTTCAAGAATTTGCCGAACAGATAGGCTGCAACACGGCATCCTATCACAATGTCTCTTTCAAACTCTGTAAGTTCCGAAGAACACAGTTGTGGACACAGTTGCACTGACTTGGGAGTATCATATTTCTCCAATTTATACTGTCTACAAACACGTGACTCGTGCATCTTGCCCATGGGAGTGTACGTTAACTTATTTCAAAGGTGTGTGGGTTGGTTAGGGTAATATGGCGCTTGTATATTGCAGTGTTGCCAGAAAATACCTAGAAATATATGTATACGGTATATATATTTCTAGGGACTAATAATCTGTTTACAGAATGGAAAACAAAACTGCCAAAAAATATAAATATGAACAGAAATAAATAAATAAAAATAAAAATAAACGCTGTTCCCACTGCTGAAAATCGTTTAATCTAACCTTGTGACATTTGGAAGTCACTTATTAGATCTTTCAACACGTCAGACTTTTAATTTTTCTGCAAACTATCGTGCACACAACTACCGAACAATGCCTGACCCGTGCCAGCTTCCACACCGCACGTGTTTCTGTTTTTACTTTTATTTTTGTATAACGGTTCTTCCTAAATATTCGGTTTTTAGTTATGTAATGATTCATATTTACCGCTATTGTATATTTGTTTGTTCTTCCTGACCCAGACGAAGCTACTAGCACATATGATGGCGAAACTAGTAGGTTATCGTAATAAACTATAATAAAAAATAACTATTACGATCTATAAACCCAGTGTTCGTTTTTTTTTTTTGTTGTTGTTGTTAGATCTGTAAATCTGTTTGTTAAACAATTTGAATCCGCTACAAACCAATATGTAGGGGATTGGAATCCCACTGAGGGCATGATGTTAGTGAATGGCAAGTAGAATGCTAGAATTAGACGGATAACTAACCTACTTATACAGGGTCTCGATTGCTTGAAAGAACTTTAAAAGTTTGGTATTATTATTATTAAGCTGTGTTTCCGTACTACATAATCTACTCACGGTATATAAATGTACAATACGTTTTCAACCTTTCATGTACTAGTTCACATAAATATGCCTATTTTCATAAATCATTTGCCTAACGAAATCACTCTGCTTTCAGGGAATATATAGGCAGTGATTCTATACACAGTGATTAACTGTTTATAGTTTACTGGAAACAGGTACGCTGAAACACATATGATAAATTACTATATTTCGTCAAAATATTATTCAAAAGAAAAAAGCGCTGCTTATTAATAATAAAAAAATGAATGAAATCTTTCATTCATTTTTATATGGAGTCGAACTAGTGTTCTATAAATGTTTACACTTATTATTTGTATTTATTTTTTTTTTATTTCAAGCTTCCTATCATAGTACAAAATGTTGAACAATCATATCTGTAACCTAAGAGCAACAGCTCATCTAGGTTACGATATGCATAAAGTTACAAAAATTTATGTAATGCATTTTCATTACATACACATATGTACATTCATATAATATACATATTACATATTATTATAATATAATTACATAATAAAATCCCAGGAGACATGCTAATATGTACAGAGAAAGTTGAATAACAATTAATTAGGAACAAAATAAAACAAAGCAGTTAAATAGCATTTACATTTTTACGTTTTACCCATGAGACTGGATCTTTGAAAGAAATATGCTAAAAACCAATAATTTATACAATTATTTTAAACAGAGCTCCTCATTTCTGTGGGAAAATAAATATTCTTTGATTACAGTTTTGTATTTGTTTGGGTTAGTTTCATTTCTTATTGTTAAAGGTAGTGTGTTGAATACTTTTGGCCCTAAATAAGTATAATGTTTGTGTATTGCTTCTTTCTTTGCTTTTGGAATTATATATTTTAGGCCCTTATGTCTACTAAGGAAAGCATCTTGTTTGATATTTACGTATTCGTTGTCGTTTTTTATGAATAATAGTACACTATAGACGTATAAATATCGAAGGGATATTATGTTTAGTATGGTGTATTTATTACACATTGCAGTATCCTTATATTTGTTTCTAGTTAAGATTTTAATTACTTTATTCTGAGTCGAGACTAAAGGTTTCAGCGTAGTGCGATAGATTCTTCCCCAACTAAATATACCATATTGTAGTATGTTTGAATCCAGGCAGAATATAATATTTTTAGCATATTTAAATTTAAGAATCTGTTTAGGTAGTAAAGTCTGTTTAACATAATCTTTACTTTATTTATGACATTGGTAATATGCGGTTTCCAGCTTAAATTACTATCAATTACTATCATTTGTTCGGCTGTGTCTGGAGAGAAAATTAGTGCTGTATCATCTGCAAAAGTATTTATTTTACTGTTTAGTTTAAGATTGCAGAAGTCATTGATATAAATATTAAACAAAATTGGTCCTAAGACAGATCCTTGTGATACACCGCAGTCTATTGTTTTGGAGTTGCTATAGCTATTGTTTATTTTTACAATTTGTGATCTGGCATTTAAGTAATTTTTGAACCAGTTCAGGGCAGTACCTCGTATTCCTATGACTTCTGGTTTTTTTCATTAAAATTTCATGTGATACAGAGTCAAAAGCTTTATGCATATTTAGAAATACTGAAAATGTTAGTTTATATTCATCAAGGGAGGTATAAACTGTGTTTGTGAAGTTCAGTAAAGCATGTTCTGTGCTAAACGTTTGCTTGAATCCAAATTGATTCTTTGAAAAGAAGTTGTTTTTGTCCAAAAATTTCACGAGTCTAATTTTTACCAATTTCTGTAATATTTTCGAAATGACCAGTAGAAGGGAGATCGGTCTGTAATTTTTCAAGTTATTTTTGTTTCCCTTTTTGTAAATAGGTACAATTACGGCTTTCTTAAAATCTGATGGCAATGTGCCTGTCATCAGTGATAAGTTAAAAATGTACATTAGGGGGTTCCATAATGTACATTTGGCATTCTTTCACAATGCTTGTGTTAATACCATCGCATCCTGAAGTTTTGGTTGTTTTTAGGCTAGCTATAACGCTTTTGATATAAAAGTTAATCCTTTACGAAATAAAGGATTAACTTTTATAATAAAAAACACTAATAGTTTAAATTAAAGAATTGAATATATTAACATATTTTTATAATCAAACACCTACCTGTCAACACAGATTATTTCGAATACCCAACGATTTGTTTTTCTCTTCCAAAAATTATCTTCATCGGCTGCGTACAAATATTTTCAAGAGGCGAAACTGAGAATTTCAAATACCTTTCTGGAAAATAAAGAATTCTACACAAGAGAAGATTATTCACAGAAACGTAGTGATTTCTATACATTTTTCGAATAAGTGTACTATAATTATTATATGTCTCATTTGTGAACTACTACATAACACGCATAGCAAAGGTCGAAACACTTACACGCGAACAACACAACTATCGTTTGGCTTTGATGTAAACAATAACTAGCAGCTCCCCCACTTATATAATGATAAGCAAAACAAACTAAATAAATAAAATCAAATATGTTTACTGATTTTTAAGAATATTCAGACGTCTAATAACATACGTATTTTTTAACTCCTCGAATCGGGGAGTTAATAAATGCAGTATTTAATCATGTTCAAGCATTTTATTTATTTATTTTATTTATTTTTCATTAAATTTTATTTATTTTTGCATACTCGTTACGTCTCTTGCTTTCCAGTAGATGTAATCATTATTTCTTTCTATTTCTGTCAAATGTACGGAACTATATTTCTGTATATTTTATAAGATAAAATTAGATAATTATCATCCATCCATCTGTTCATTGGACATCCACAGATGCCGTATGGCCACTCAGATGCTCGGTGATGATTTTTGCCACACCAATCTTCGCTATGCGGTCCTGGAGGAGGCTTTTCTGGAGGTTTCAACTCTCTGAAGATCAGTCACTCCAGACACACCATATATCCACGGTATATAATTAAAGTACCTGGAAAAAGAGGAAGGTACTTTACCTTCTATTACTGTTCTGGAAAAATAAGAATGAAAAGAGAAGAAGTTCTCCTTCCAGCTTTTCAATGTGTCCAAAGCATTTTAACTTTCTTCTGTCAATATCCTTTAAGGAGCTTTAAAGTTTTGCTGATCTTTTCTAATGCCCATTCATTTGTACACCTTTCAGTATATGATATCCTCAATAACCTTCTGTAACACCACATTTCAAAAGCAGCTATCCTTTTCTTATCTGACTTCTTTAGGTTCGAAGTCTCACATCCAATAGTCGACGTTGGAAAAACAACTGCATCCAAAATCCTCAAATTTGTTTCCATGGAGCCATCATTCCAGATTTTAGACAAGTCTCTGACTGTTATTTTAGTCATTCCTGATTTTCTTCTGACGTCTTCTGAACAGCAATTCTTCGTATTAATAATGTATCCCAGGTACTAGAACTTGTTGACTTCCTCAATTCTTTCTCCATTAAAGTACACTTGTTTCTCAGTAGTTTCACTGTTTGTATTTCCTTTTAGAACCATGATCTTTGTCTTGCTAGGATTGAGCTGAAGTTCTCTGTTATTACTGATCTCATTAACTTTGTCAAGAATTTGTCCTAATTCTTTCCTGTCATTACAAAGGAGTATTGTATCATCAGCGTACCTCATATTACTCACCAATCTACCATCTATCCTAATTCCTGTCTTGAGCTCATCCAATGTCACGCATAATGCCCTCAGCATAGATACTAAACAAGTGCGGAGAAAGTAAACACCGTTGTCTAACTCCCTTTCCAACCTGAAGCCAATCAATTAATCCATCACCTGTTTTATCATGGCTTCTTGCTCCCTGTACAAGTTTGCTATTAACTGAGTTGAGGAAAACCCATAATTATCAGATAAAGAGATAATTATGATGATTACCATTTTAATTATTATTATAATTATTATTATAATTTTCATCATATTATGATGTTATTATGAAAATAATACTATTATTACTTTCAATAATCACAATATAATATTTAATATATTATTATAGAAATTTATTATTGTTCTTTTATTGATACAATTAGTGTTTATTCTGCATAGACTAGAACATTTCAAATGCAACTGAAAAAAAGTACAAATTCAATAATAAAATTGTTATCGGTACTGACCAAACTTTTTATTATTATACTAGGGGGGACTAAGGCGCCCCCCCGTGTTCCGGACTGGTAGGCCGGTTCTCCTTGAATTCTGATGACTCGAATTTTGAATACTCGAAAGGGGGATCCGCCCCCCCCCCTGTTCTCCTTGAATTCTGATGACTCGAATTTTGAAGACTCGACACATTTTTCAAAACATTTCAAAAAACGTGACATACAAACGTGATATAAAAAGGCTTATCATTTTATATATATAGGGTATATTATATGGTGATTTCATAAATTTCTTTTCGGAGTCATTTGTCCATTATAATGATGTGGTAATATATTTCACCGCAGAACCCTGCAATAGGAATTAAGAGCTTAGGTGGGCCAATGAAAGCACTATTTGGTCTAACGAAATTTGCACAACACTACAAAATTAACAGAATAAGAGTTTTTCATGAATATTTTATTTTTTAATTTTGGCAATTGGCAAATATTTGATATAACCGCCATTATGACATGAAGTTCTAAGTAAAGAGAAACTTATCTATCATTCAACAGGTCTGCACACAATGCAAATTACTCGTGCCTATTAAAATACGGTTTGTGACCAAATCATTTCCGTGTTTGACTTCTTCAGTGGGTTAGCACAGTTCCAATACATTCAAGAAAGCAAGTCACCATTCTTTAGATGATTCTTTGAGATGCCAGGCAGTTGGACCCCTTGACACAGGGCAGTTGATGAAGTTGGCGCTTTGGCTTAATTTGTAGCCAAGTATCGTCTTGGCACCATTGATGCATTTCATGAGAGATGAACCATTAGAAGAATAACTGTTCAAGGTTTCCCGAAGGCTATCTGACTCTAACAGCAAGAAGGAACCTTGTAATATCCTGTCACCAACTATTTCTGCCACAGGTGAAAACATTTTCAATTGGGCTGTGTTAAGATGGCTCAGTTCATGTGGACTCTACTCGAGGAAGCTAGTAGGAAGTCGGGAGAAATGAATTACAATTCTCTTTTGATGAGTCCCGTTTTAGCCCAAAAACGGATTCTGGACGTTGTTCAATATGGAGAGAACGAGGAATGCAGTGTCATCTTCCAACTTCTACAGCCTTGCCCTTCGTCATGTTTTCGATAGAAATACTATAACTGCGAAAAGGTACCGAAAATCCTATATACACTGTAGAGGTGCAGTTGATGCAGATTTTATTTTAATGCATGACAATGCCACTGCTCCTAGAGTTCAAGTGGTGGCAAAGTATCTTGGAACTGAAGATCTTTGAAGCACGATCACCAGACTTAAATCGATCGAACATGTGTGGTATATCGAACATGTGTGTGATACCCTTGGGTATCGCATCGTGCCATTTGGTCAGGTGAAGTCTGCTCTGGTGAAAGAATGGAATTGTTTTTACAGAATCTTTTAGGCACCTTTATACCGACCACGGCCCACACTGTCAGGCCTGTTTAGCCGTTAAAGGAGGTGATCATACGCCATATTGATGTTATGTAACCGTATTATCGCGCATCTCCGTAGCTCAGTCATTATAGACGAAGTCCTTTGGTTGGAAAGACCTGGGTTCGATTCCCGTTAGTAACGTGAGGAACCTTTATCTGGTCTCTTTCGACGAAAAGTAAGTTAACCGGTCTCGTACGGAGGTAGGGGTTTCACCCAGAAACTCGGGTTTTTCGTCCCCCAGAACAGGCAAATCAGCCCGTGAACACACGCATCTACAGACATAAGACAGACACACTGGGAGGCATAGGGTCAACCACCTTATACTCCAGACATTTGCGGTTGTAAGAATAAGAATCCTGGACATCGTAAAAGGTAGAAGAGGAGGATCAAGAAAGAAAGAAAGATTACCGAGCCTATCTGACTGCTTCTGTAATGTGATATTTTTGGCAATTACACATCCCTGTATAATGTCTGTTATACCTGTCTGACGTTTCTTGTTTCCCCTAATTTCATTGTTATTCTATTGTACTCCAATATAGCACATTTTGTTCTGCTTCATCTCAAACGACACGAATTATAAAACATTTTCTAAATGTTATGTGACATTTTGTGATTAATTAATTTTGTGACAGTGTATAAAGCTCCACTTGTATATTATATTTTTCATATCATACGGTACATGACAATTATATCTGGCTGAAATAAGAAAGCTAAAAGCTGATTTTTCGAGGACAGGTATTAGAGTCAGAAAAACTCTATGTCTATAGTCAGAAAAACTGACTATAGAGATAGGTTAACGGTTTACCAACTAACATTAGGATTATAAAAAAAATTTCATTGCTTCTTATAAAAAAAAAGATAAGGAAGGATATCTTACTCAGTATATTTTAAAATCCAGTGCACCATGGTGGGTTTCTTTCCTTTTCATAAGATAATAATGCTAATAGATTTACTTTCACAGTTAAAATCTGCAGAAATATAAGAAAAATATCCATGCACCTCATTGAAGTTTCTTATCTTTGTGAATTTAAAAGATATGCTTTACCTTATTTCATAATATACGACCAAATGGTACATATATCATCACAGTAATGTCTCTTCTAGATTACAAAAATTAAGTCTACGAGAATACGAAGGAAGCAACCAGCTTATTCTCTGCTGTTTTACGGACACTCACAAGAGGCGAGTTATGTCGCGCCTCATTACAGTCACCCGAGAGTGTGTGTGTGTGTGTGTGTGTGTGTGTGTGTGTGTGTGTGTGTGTGTGTGTGTGTGTGTGTGTGTGTGTGTGTGTGTGTGTGTCCCATCGCACACTGAGTTCATTATCTCAACAGCATCGTTGTCCTGTTAGTGTTGACTCAAATTGCAGCCAACGAGTGGCTTCATTTTCTAATCACCGGCCAGGATAAACGGTAATGATAAAATGAAAACAGAGAGGCGGGATGGGGGGGGGGTAGTTACAGAAAGTGATTCTGTAGCCTGCACGTGACTTCGAACTCAATAAACTTCTTCATTTAAGTGAACTCTTTTTTTTTTCTTCTCTTCTCTTCTTCTTTTTCTTCTTATTCTTTTTTCTTTTACCAGGAAGAGCACCTTGAAGAAATATAATTAATTCGGGCATCTTGTATACTCCTGTTAGTCATAGAATTAATCCAAGGCCTTAAGTAGAATATTACGAGTATATTTGTTTATCGCATGTGTTCATCTGCTGGTTATCTGGTTTTGTGGGAGATTAAAACTAATTAAATCGAGAGTAAAATCTTTAACTTTTGTCTGAGTGTAGTAATGAACGTACCAAGCAGGCCTTCAATTTATTTATTTGTTTTATTTGGAATTACCGCCTAAGCAACTATGGTTATGAGGCTAACCTACACATTCCGATTAATATATTGTGACCACTCTCATTATTTCACTATCACTGATTCCACCCTTCCAGGTGGCACTCGTATTACCATGAAAAGCATTATACATTATACAATGAACGATACGTTACAATGATGTTGGAATGAATAGGGTAACATACTGCTCATTCAGAGATGCTGATTGACATAGGCGTGGGACTTCAGATAGACTTCGAAAATATATGATTTTAGTACCGATTGAGGTGCATTATGTAAAAATTCCGGATATTCTGGTCTTTCTGAAAGCTGTAGTCAAGGTGTTCCAAGAATGGAAGGATACTGGCCAGATAACGACAGTTGTCGGAACAATGGTGGACACTACGTCTACCTCACTGATGCTCGTGGTATCTCTGGTTGTCGCGCCTTATGCAAGTCCATTGACCAATGGCTGAACATGCAATTTAAACCAGGAGTTAAATGGCAGTGTTTCCCAAACCACAATTCCATGAGTCCTCCCCCGTATATTGGCATTCGAAGCTGGCACCCATGCTTACCTCTAATCATCGGTGACTACGTCTGCAGTTTGCACCTGAGAGCTGGATCATTGAAGACTGGAAAACAAAATGACTTTTTTTCTGATTTAATCTTGTTTCTTGATATTCCATGTGGATGGTAGACGGCGAATTAGACAGAAACCTTCTTCCAACAGAAACAGGTAGGAGACGGCAACGTTATGGTAGGAGAGATATTTTTCTCTAAATTTTCTGGAACCATGATACCCATAGATCGTTCTAACTGTGAATTATACAAAGTACCTATCCACTGTAGCTAATCAAGTAACCTCCTTCAATGGTGACTCTCTTCCCAAATGCCACGAGCGTGTTTCAGAAGGATAATACGTGTCCAGGGCCACCCCTAGGAATTTTGTCACCCCGTGCAGTAGCATATTTTGCCGCCCCTTCTCCCTTATTTTTCATATAGTTTATGCCAACTTTGTCTCCCCAAAGAAACGTCACCCGTGCAAATGCACGTCTTGCACCGTCGATAGAGCCAGCCCTGTACGTGTCGCACGTTGTAGGTATCGTTTGAGAGTGGCCGCCGAACAAGACAGTGATTTCCATGTGTTATCATGACAGAAGAATTCGCTGGTGGATGGAAGTAGAAAGAGAACAACGAAATACTAGGATAATTGTCATAATATTTTGAATAACGTCCTGGTTCAAGGACGATGATCATGATATTTTGACTTTAGAGTTGATATTGACTATTAATTGGGTGTGCGCCTGTTTTTTGGGATGAAACAATGGGGTTTCTTGAAGGGGAAAAAAAAAAGTCTTCCACCTCAGTATGCAAGATATAAGGTGTATACATCATATAACAGGATATGGTTAATTATAACTAAAGACATTTTAGTAATTAAATTTCATATGGCGGAGAAATTCACGGAAACAAACAGGTTTTTTTTTTTTTTTTTTTTTAAATTTCTCTTCATATCACAACTATAGCCTCTGATCGAGTAAAATGCAAATTTTTCTGAAAATGTATGGAATAGATTTAATGCGAAAATACATATTTATATTTTAAGATTATTTTAAATCAATTATTGATTTCGATTTCAATTTTTAAAACAGTTCATGCTTACATTCATTTAAAAACAATTCATGTCTGTAGGAGTGCAGTGAAGAAATGCTGAGAAATGTTATTTATACTCTCTTATGTGTACAACTAAACAGTATATACAAACTGCTTAAACAAAAATAACTGAATATTTATGTACAGTGTTGCAAAATATTATTGGAATATTTCTGAAATATATGCGAAACACTAAGGTGATCCCTTCATTGACCAGACCCTTTATTTTCTTAAACCAAAATACACCTAGTAAACAACATTTAATCTAATGTTGATAAATAACATTTTAGCCCATTCTTCAGCTAATCAGTTCCATTGGTGTAGCTGAACATATTAATCTCGCACTCACCCAGCCTCCATAATGAATGTTGCTGTGGATATCAACGATGCCCTTTGGTTGGAAAGATCTGTGTTCGAATCCCGTCTACGACTAGAAGAACCTTTATAAGATACGGAGGTGGATGTCTTTTTTTTCCATCTAGGAATCTTGAATTTTTCATTCCGCAAAACAGGCGAACATTCTCAAAAAGAACGCATGCAATTAACAGACAACGCACTATTGCCTTAGTTTCTACTATCTTAATTCTGAAAAACAACAACTCCCCCCCCCTTACTCATCTGGCGTTCTAACTCTTCGAAGATGCTATAGAAAATTCGTACTGGAACTTTTCTTGTTTCCATGGGGGGGAAAAATAAAGTTGTTTCCAACAGCATACACAGCACAGAATATCAATATAATGTCCAAAATGTCAACATGATGTTGACATATATTGAATATCAGAGTAATGTTCGATATAAACTATCACCGTAATGCTTGGTATTCATTTCATTCATTTCTGGGCACTCACTGTAACGAGATAGCCTAGTGGACAGTGGCAGCCCGTACATAAGCACTGCGACAGTGCAGCACCCATAAGGAAAAAATGAAATAAATAAATAAATAAATAATAACAATGCTTACAACATTATATAAATGCAACACAACATGTTAAAGGTTACAGCTTATGTTTTGACATTGATTGAATGGTTAATAATTGGAATTGTTCGATTAACGCTTTAGATTACGAAACAAATGCACTGCGATCTAACGGCGATATTCGTTTGCGCTTGTCATTGCACGTTACGTCATTCCCACACTGCTCAAACGCAGTGTATCTTTAGTATGCTTACGTGCCTTATTTCTGTGACATATGAAACGTTTATTATTGGTGCGTTTGCGTGGTGAACTATTTTTTGTAAATCTTATTTTATTTTGTTAAAATAACATATAATTATTTATTTAGTATAGATACAAGGCTGAATTATGACGAGTGTCACTGTTGAAAATATTAAAAGAATTATATTTTTTCAATTATCGAAACAAATGCACTGCGAATTAACGCCAATATTCGTTTGCGCTTGTCATTGCTATTGATACGAAACTTTTATTATTGGTGTTTGTTCGTAGTTAGGATGAAATAGTTTTAATAAAGCAATTTTTAATATGTAAATTTAAAATTTATTTATTAATAAATTCGTTACTGATTAGGGGGGGGGGAGTTTTTTTTTTTTTTTGCATATGCAATACCCCCACTTAAAATTTTCACCGGCCACCACTGCAAGTGGAACTAAGACACACATCCCACAACGTAATATCACTGCACTATACTTAAATATAGGACGAATACACCTGATAAATATCATTCTCCTGGAAAGCATCATAACAAAACACTATTTGAAGAGTATGTATCCTTATTTGAGATTTCACGATCCAGTTTTCCACCAGTTGCCGTTTATTTACAGCAATTTCTTAATCCCTCAAAATTTGGGATGATATTCATCTCTCAACGTAGGTAAATTTTTAATGGTTAAAACCCACGATATTTTCATTACCTTACACATGAAAATAACATTGCATTTGTTACCATTATATGCGTTTTATTTCACAAGAAACTGTCAGTAAACAATAACGAAATATAAGCTGTATTGTATTCGAGTTTTAAGTTTGTAGCGTTGTACAGGATAACAGTTGCAAATAGATTACCAAAGGAATTCACTTCATTTTGGAGGCATATCGTTTAACCTATAAATCGAGACTATTGCTTTAGATATGGACCAGGATAGATGCAATTTTTTATGTATCGTTTCTTATAACTTGCAGAAAATAAAAGAAACGAGAAAGTTATTTGGAATGAACTCCACCAAAGGACTCAACACACAGCACGCCTTCCGTAAGGCGACCTTTGATAAAATCGTCGGCAATCAGCTTAGTCGCACTATTCTGCTAGAGGTCGCTATTCAACGATCTCCTTTAGCAATAACGTTGCAAGGAGATTTCTCTGTCACTTGGTGTTTCGAGCTTCATTTATAACAACCAGTCTGATGCAGAGCAACACGACACGCACACTCCCAAGCTAACGGAAATCATTTCTACGGAAACCAATTATTGGAATTCTTTTTTTGAAATAATGGTAGTAAGAAAGAAGTCCAAGACTTTTACTGGAGTTCTTCCACTGATAAGGCGGAATGACTGATGATAAGGAACGGAGATCAAATGGTTACAGAAATTGATGGTAACTGCCAAGGATTTGTGAATTCAGCTTCTTCAGTATAGCAAGTTCCACGCGGAACAAGAGCGAAGAAGGAATTAGAGAGTACTACGGAACGGTTAGAAAATATCTATTTAATATTACACAAATCGCATACTGGAAATAAGAGTGGAGAAAACGTATTCATATATCACTTTTCTGAAATGAGAAATCTGGACTGAAATGAACTTGGAAAAACATGTTATTGGAGTATGCTTTAAGAGGTACTCATGAGTGTTCTATGGGACAGCATAAAACGAATTGCATGAAAAACTAAAAATTAAAGAAATAAACTAACGAGGTATTTTTAAACGCATCAATAGCCGATTCCTGTTCTTTCTCCATACTGCTGGATTGGAAAAAAAGGATAGGATTCACTACTACCATAATTCTTTGGCTTAATTCTTCTCATCCTCCCATTCATTTCATTTCATGTACTTTTATTCTTGGAAGTCTGCTCAAGAAACGCATTAATCGGTTCCTTCTTTCTCCAAAATCTCTTGTTCACATCAATGGAACTTGAGTTATCGGTTTTGCTACCCCTCGTGTATGTGATTGATATAAACAAAATCGTTATATACCAACCACATATTCCCCAACATATATATATATATATTCGTAAAAATCTTCCCTTGATGACATGCAACCTATCACAGAAAGTTTATTTGATAACCACTATAAAAATCAGACCCATTACCATTCTTTTTAAAAGTTCATAACAATGGAATGGAACATTATAGAGATAATAAAATCCCCAATCTAAAAAGAAACAAAAACAAAAACACGCCATGGTATAAACGAACGTCCAACCACTAAAATATCATAGCACGCAATGCAATATAAAGACATTCCTGAAATTGATAAAGTTATCATTGATTTCCAAGATAATGAAACCAAATTACGTTGTTCCAAATCTCTAGCGATCAGAACCAAACAGGATGCTATAAACACGAAAAGATCCAATCGAATTTGGACCTCTTGGAGATTAAATAAAATAATGACATCCCATTAATTTCGTATCATCCAAACCCTTCTTTTTTTACTCTCCTACCAACCAAACTACTCTTAATACATAATCTTCACCACACGGAAGCTTATGGTCAGTTTTGTGCTGATTATCATGTGACACTGATTCTCACGAAACGGCCAGCACTACCATCATGCTACTGTTTCTGTATATATTGCAATAGTTTGGGTTCCTTTTTAATTTTTAATTTTTCGTTTTTATTCAAAATTTTCTTTTCAAAATTTATAGTCCACTAAATCCATTATTTTCCTTGCTTACTGGTCTTATTTATGCATTATTATCAACACCGTTCACTTGTCGCATGTTCTCAGCTCAATCACGTTGGGCTTCAAATATTTCATCATCCTCGCCTTTCAAAAATATACACCCGGACATATCTTTTAAATTACTCTTTGCTATTAATTAAAATTTTATATTAACCCTTTAAATTAGTCTCTGGTTGGAGATGCAGTGTAGATCCATTGCGTACTAAGCTCTGTTATTTTTATCTAACATCAGTTGCGACATGAAACCTTAGTTTCAAAAAATTGCAGAGCTTACTTAGTACGTAATGAAGTATTTTAATCAAAAAAGGGTGTCAGTTATATAACAAAATTCAGAAGCATACTGCAACTTGTCTTGTCCAAGATTAAGCGTATCATGTGGTCTGCAGCGAAATATTTATCGGCATCAGTTGAACTATAGCTTCATCGGAAAGGACATGAATGAGTGAGAAGTTTGACTGCGTTGGACTACATTGTGATTAGATAAATTAACAGTTCATTACAACCGTTTTCTCTCGACATATGATTATTTTTGTTTCCCGAAACTCATAAGTTGTGATGTAAGTGGGTCGGCTACAAAATCGAAACTTCAACTTCAATTTTTGCTTTGTAGCTTTAAATAGTAATTTAAATATAAGTAGTACTTTTCCGATCAGTTTGTGGTGATTCTAAGCTATATTTTTATGACACTTCTGCATTAAAATATAGAATTATGCAGAAGTGGCATCACGAAGCACAAGCGGAAGCTCAGAGAATACACAAAGAAGCAAGACGAAGCATAGTGTAGAGTACTGGAGTAGCGAGTAAGTGATGATTTAAATAATTTCATTTTATGTAACTCTCATGCGAGAAACAGAGTCTTCGTAGCTCATTCAGTATAAACGAAACCATTTGGTCGGAAAGACCTGGTTTCGATTCCCGTCAGTGATATGAAGAACCTTTATCTGATCTTTTTCGACTAAAGGTGAATTAGTCGAACTCATACGGAGGTAGGGTTTTTTTTTTTTCACCTGGAAACTCGGGTTTTTCGTCTCCCAGAACAGCCAAACCGGCCCCATGAACATACATGGGTTGCAGTCATGAATACGTACTAGCCATATGCCGGCCCCGAGCCCGGATAAAATTGGAGAGGTTGGCGAAAGCAATAGTGAACTACCCTGTAAAAATCTCACCAGGAATACTTTATGGGCAATACCTACAAAGTCATCTACTGTCGGAAACGACTGAAAGGACAAAACCAGGCATACATGAAAGGCTGTAAACCTATTGCATATTGCATAAACCTGTTACAGATTTCTTTTCCTAGCACTAATCAAACATATTTTTATTTGAATCATTCATTTTAATTCAGATAATAACGGAATATTTCTCCATATTTACAGCACGTGTAGGTGAGAATAAATGTAGCTTATTCATTTAGAGCTTTCAAACACACACACACTACTTCTAAATTTGTACTTCGTTTATGTCAATATAAACTAAACTTCTTTTTTAATTTTGATTCTCTTTTGATAGCCATCAGCTAATAAAAACAGAGCTGAGATGTTTCATGTAGTTATATTCCATGCTGTCAACGTGGTACGTCTTCTATACAGTTCTTTTCTTCTCTGCTGAAGGTTTCAAAGATCAAAGAATACGATTTAGCTTTCAAGTAAAAAATAAGTGAAAGAAAACACGAGGCTGTAACTGTAACAAGTGAGTAAAAGCGACAAAGAACATAGTAGTAGTAAAGAAAGGTTTTTTGTACATGTTTAGAGATTTTGTTACAGTTCATTAAGGCTTGGAAATCTATACTGTTTGTTACTATTAACTTGGCTGAGTAATATCGGTGATCAGCACATCTGCAATGCAGTCGGAAGTATGACGCATTCTTTGCGGGAAAGATCTGGGTTTGAATCCCATCTAGGAGGCAGTATTTATAAGAACGTTTTTCAAACTGCAGTGAGGTAACACTTATTTCTTAAAGAAAGATAAAGGTTTACACCCATAGGATTTGAATATTTCCACTGTAAATAGATAATATACAGAAGAAGAATGCCCTTAATCTTCAGATGAAAGAGAGAGAGAGAGAGTAACCGCGTTATTATCAGCTAAATCAGATTAAGGGCATTCTTCTTCTGCATGTTATCTATTTACAATGGAAATATTCAAATTTTTCAAATATTCAAAAATTAATTATATTCATATAATAAATTATAGGATACTTAAAAGGATGATCAACACAGGAAAGAATCAGATGAAAAGAGTATATGCAATACATATGTGTATATCGTATCGAAGAACATCTCAGAGATATCACCTATGGTAAAACCAGGGCCACGGTCTTATTGAATCATGCGCTTAATTCTTCTGTTCCCAATGACCATCAGTCCACTGTACACTCAGAAACTGGGATAGATTCGAAATTATTTACAAATGTTATGATGAACTTGTAAGAAAAATCTTAGAATCAACAGAAATTGCACTTCCTGTTTACCTTAATGTCACTCTCAGCCACAACTTTTCTGATTGTTACTCCTATACTATTCAGCTATGGCGGTCTCGAGAAACATCCACGTGCACGAGAACAATAACAACACAGCTATTCCGCGAATTCATTCTAATTTGTGCAATCTGTTAATAAATTTAGAACTTTGAGGATGTACCAAAGTAATGTTTTTATGTATATATTTTTGTTTCTAATGTATTATGCTACCGATGAAATCTTCTATAAGGACGAAACTAGTAGTGTCTTTAAAAATAAATTAGTTATTTTCTATTTAACATAGTCATATACTGTAAGTGATTTTCCTTAAAACTTTTACAATAGCTGTTGAAAACCTAATGTATGAAAAGTATTACTAATATATAGAATATAAATCAATTATATTGAAAGAATTTGAGGAGGAATATTGTAATAATATTAAAAGGGATGTTTTTTAGAACTATATCAGAACAAACTAAGACTGTGGTGCAATGTATTTTGTATGCTGACGGTGCGTATTTTTCCGCTGGTTTCTCTTTTTGTGAGAAGAAAAAATCCCGCTTCCAGAAGGAAAACTTTGCTCACCGCACTTATCCTTTGATTGAAGGGACTATACGTGTATAAATGTTTCTCGTGTTCATGATGGAAATTTGAATCCAGAACTTTCCAACAAAAAGGCACGTAGATCTTTGTATTGCGCTATCGGGGTACTAAATTTTGACATGTATGTTTTAATTGAAAAATATGTAAAAATTAAAAAAAAAAACTATAAAATTCGTAAAAGAAAACTATAGAAAGGCATTCAAAATAAAGAAATATGGAACACGTAAACTACTGAAAATGCCAGATCACGACTATTTTTATTAAATATATTTTTTCATCGAAAGAAGTTTGCAAAGAGCATAGTATTTAAGAGAACTAGGGGGACAGAAGTGTATAACAGTCGGCCCAGCTTGATATTTTGAAAGATCCTATGATGTGTGGATAATATTTAAAGGCTTCATATGAATCGATGTTAAAAATAAAAGTGTTTCTTTATTTTTTTTTAATTTCCAATGTACAGGAGATAGAGATTAAGCAAATGAAGATGAATATTAAACACCATCTTCAGTTGGTGTATTTGATCTTCATCCTTTATACAAACTTTTTATACAATTTTTTATCGCTCAGAATTCAGCATCGCATACCCAAAAATTTAAAACTTTTAACCTGAAATGGTAGCCTTTACCTTGGCGAGTAAATATAACACGGTGTGTACTTTTTTTTTAACTCCTTAATTTCTTTAATCAGGATTTCCAATTAAATCTCGTGGCCAAATAAAGTCACGGAATAGCACGACTTTATTTGAAGTGTAGCAGCATTTTAGTTTTCAATTTAATGTAATATTTCTTGCTCTTTTACTTTGGAGTTTGCAGACTGTTTAAAAAATTTACCGCAACGTTGCCATACCAATTGAGCAGCACAACCATCTAGCCACGTAGTTTTTAAAAAGAAAATTACAGAGCTGGAGAAGGGAGTGAGATTTTGTTGTTACTCTCTTTTCTGTCTGCGACGACACTCGAAAAAAAGTATACCACCTGTGTCCCAAAAAGGGGATTCACACACACACACACCCAGTTTTAGTATATTAGCTTTGGCTGGTGAATGCACCTGGATTCTGGAAACAACGCTGGAAGAAAATTGATTTATTGAATACTTACATTAGGACTAAAAGCTTGAAGAGACAAGTAGAAATATAAGGGAAGCACTAGTTATTCGATAATTGCATAAACACACGAGAAGAAGAGCTGCTTTAAAGTAATTAAAATGGGCTTAATTAACGCAACCACATACTTAATTTCGCTGATAAGAATTTTGATAAAGAAGGTTTAAATGCACAGGCGTATTAACACAATTAGATTCTTTCAGAATGTTTCTAGTTACAAAAATGCTTCATTAATACATGGAAATTTACATATATTCATTATTCTTTCATGAACACTAACGCAATAAGATATTAATACAAATGTTACGGTTTCATGCCATAAAATGGCGTCAGTTATCTGCCGTACTCTTCTCCTTTCCTGAAAATCCTTGATTCAATAATAGCTTGCAGTGAAAGGCTGACGGATGGAGACCAGTTACTTACTATCTTTAAAAAGTTAGTTAGGATTAAAAACTTCACCCACTTCTTTTGGGTAATAAAAGACGTTAGAAGATTTATATTTTATTCTATGTGTGTGTGTGTGTGTGTGTGTGTGTGTGTGTGTGTGTGTGTGTGTGTGTGTGTGTGTGTGTGTGTGTGTGTGTGTGTGTGTGTGTGTGTGTGTGTGTAAATCGTAATAATGTTAATGAAACAGGAATGAATATATGGTAGGCATATATTTCTCCAGTTCATTATTGCAATATGATATTTATGTGTATTGTTGCATTTTAGGAAAGATTACAAATTCCGAAATAGGCGACGACATCATCACATTTTGATAGCTTTGTGCATTAGCAAATGCTAGAAATATGCACAAATAAGAAATTGAAAGGAAAATTTGATGTAGAGTAGGTTATGCATTTAGAAATTCTTACAGTTCCAAAAAGAATATCTTTATAGCTAATTTTCTTCTACACAAATTAAAACTTGGAAGTAGTTGCGAACATTTTAACCAGAGAAGGTTGAAACAATTTATTACACATAAAGCAAAGGGAGCATCGTTAGGGAAATGTGGCTCATATGCATCCTTAATTATATTATTTACTTTCTAATATTATTATCGTGTGCACAGTTCTGCCTCGTGCATCGTTAACAACCTGAGTAATAGTTCCGTGGAGATATTCCTTCTGGTGGAGATGTTCATGGCATGTTGTTACACTTGATGTTATCTGTTGATGAATGTCCGCAATTTAGAAATACCGAGATAAACAACCCCACCGATGGAAGTCGTGTTGTAATGTAGGAAATGAGAAGAGGTTGTACTTGTTGATCGCTGTAATACGAATCTGATATATGCCTAAAACAACACATTAATATCAATTTTACACCCATAAGCATCAAAATCATGACCCTGTGCATTTCACTCGAGAATTTCAAAGGCATTATTAGCTCTTAACACTATGCTGAAAATCTGCAACCCCTTTCATTGTGAAACAACTTTCGGTTTTGTTAAGCGTTATCATTATTGAATCAAGATTAAGAGGAGATCGAAGTTTAATCATTAGGATATTTTCCATAGAAATTCTTAACACATTATGTAATTATTGATAAAAAAATCATAATTCCTTTTTATGTCTGAAATTGGCTTATCATTGCTTGGTATTCAGTACGTTACTGTAAATTTGAGGTATTATATATTATTGTCCAAATATTGTTATTTTATTATGTTTTAGCTGCAAACATTAATTTAGGTATTTTATGATAGAAGTAATTTTTAAAAATAGCAATATATAAATTCTGAAAGATTTTAATAAACTTCATATGCTTAAATTACATTTGCCGACTTCAATTACATTCACAATAAAGACTAGTTGGTTTTCAAAAAATATCAATTTATCTGCATTCCACTCTTCATTAAACCCTTTTTTTTGTTCATTTTTTGAGAATGCTTTTGTGGCTCTAAGGAATGTATTCAGAGTAAATCTTGAATTATAATTCCTTTTTATATGCGTGTATAATATACGACGCTTGAAGGAAGTCCAACGATGTGATGAGGATGCAACTTTGTTTTTATTTTGCTTTTCATATAGTATTCCAATAACTTTCTCATTGATCTATCGAGAAAGTAAATTACTGCTGTTTTATAGTAATCAGTCAAAGATATCAAAAATAGTGATCCTAACTCTTCTTAAGCGATGGCTTTTACAAGATGTTGTTCTACTTCGTGATATTTCATCTTCCCATCTTGGGATCCTATAAAAATAGATTCCATTAAACGAATTTGTAGAGGCCAAGCAATCAATTCAGCAAATCTCTCCCAACACATGGTCATCAAGGTTACAGACTCTTAGTCTTCTGACTTCCTCTGGGAGCTACATGAGGTTTGTATCAATGTAACATTTGTTCGATAACTGCAAGATGCTGTTCAAAGGCCGTTTATTTATAATCATTTCACTCTCAAAAATGATTTATGTCAATCAATATCCATTATTTTTATTGCTCGGTTGTTAACAGATCACGGGAATAGACATATAATATCTTGCGCAGAAACTGTTCTATCTGGAGACATACTTTTGATGTCACAAGAAAAGTTCTAAGTTTAATAAAAAGTTTATGATTTTTGAATAAAAAGTTCTTATTATGCAAGAAATAAGAACTTGGACACAAATAATTTGCGTACAATATGCAGTATCACCTTGAAATTGGTAATGAGAAGTGGTAATCCACATCGCATTTACTGATTCCACATGTTATGTCAAAAAATCAAAGTTAAATAAAAAAATATCTTCGCAAACTCAAGTCGAATATAACCTTAACAATGCCTTGCTACCTAAGGGATTAAATATTTCATTTTGTCTCATGTAATACGATTTCAGATTACGAATTATGAAGGGATGGAAACCACTCAATGTACAGGTCTTAACAGATTTAAAATTAGTTGAGGAAATTCCAGTTCTGATGAACAGTAACTATGAAAATATGGAAATAAATTGCACGCAGCATAATGTGGAGTAATTAGTAACAGATAGGGAATTGTTGAAACTAATCCTCTCTCTCTCTCTCTCTCTCTCTCTTCTATATTGAATCTAAAAGTTTAGGGAACTCTTAGGAGATCTGACTCAAGTGGGAGAAGATATTCAAATTTCATTGATTTGAAACTAATTTTAGATGTAAAATAATACACCGAAAGAAAGAGATGATATCATTTCTTGGATGTGGAGGATACTCCTGGTATGTTTTGCTAAGAAGAGAAACATCCCCTTGTCTAGAGATATAGGTATTGTAAAGAGTATTTTTTTATATTAATTCATCACGAAAGAGATAGATGGTAAATTTTTCATAAATTTAATACAGTGGGCAGGCTAATGGATAAAAAAATCCAGAAACCCTTGCTGTTAAGAAGACCAAACACTAAATCTTTTCAATACTTTAAGGCCTTTAATAAGCTGGATGATGGGCTACTAGAAGTAAGATAAATCGTCTATCTCCTATAGATATTTAAAAACATTCAGTGTCCACGTGGGATTCAAACCTGGAGTCTGTTGAATGGAAAGTAGGTACGCTATCTACTCAACCTACAAAGTTGCAGAGTGAAAGCAAAGTTAGGTTTATTTGTTTATTTATTTTTATTGCAAAAAAATTACACAAGGTTAAGTTTTGAAAGCATTGACGTTAATAAAGTTATCAGAACTCAAGAATGTTTTCTAAATCAAAGTTTATTGTGATAGCTGATATTCTGGAAGTTTGTTAATTTGTGTAATACAGGATATGTACTTTCGATTGGGACAAATGCTACCAATAACTTACGTAAGCGTCAAGAATGCATGAACTCCATTTGGACATGATGCACTTTTCCTGCATTTGACACATCCAAAATTAGTTTGGCATGTCACAGGCCGAAGAGGAATAACTCCTAAAAATAAACCTTCTAACGCCTTTCATTCCCCAACAGGAGTAGGCGGAGTTTATTTTTGGAGAAACGTAGGTAGTCAATGTCCATCCTTCAAATTTTCACTGATAGTAATCTCAAGCTGCCAATGAACCAAAGCATGACAAGAAAGAGTACGCAGCAGATAACTGCCGGCAGATGCATTAAACTCTAACAGTTATATTACTGTTACGTAATGGTGGGAGTTATGCATAGTTTTTTTTAGATATGGGGTTTAAAAACCGGATTTCCGGAGGCAAACCTTATCCGCCGTGTCAAAGATCGGCTAAGTAGGTAATTAGCCGAAACAAAGCCTACTAAAAATTCCTCTACTCGGAGACTAGCATCTTTCCTCTGGTGGCTCTGGTGGTCTATCACTATTGGAGGCAAAATACATTTTCCACAGGTCGTCTATACCGGTATTTATATAGAAACGAAAGATTTTCATGAAATCAATTGCGAATATTCTTAGGTCTATCGGAGAGCCTTCACGTATTTCTTAAAGGACCAAGGCTTGTATAAAGGACGATAATTAAATAGAGAATAAATGCTTCCATATCTATAAGAATTGTGTCGTTATATGTTCAACGCAAATTTTGTATCAGAATTCTGGAAATAATAAACTAAGCAAAAAAATAAGCACAAGACATCATAATTCCAGACAGGATGAGCACTAAAGTGGCTGTGTGAGTATTGCCATTTGGGAGAAGAAATTAAAGGTTGTTATCTAAGTTGCCTAGAGAATAAACAGTCTCGTATACTTAGAAGAATCAATAACGAGAAAGATATCAAGGGTGTGTGAAAATTATTCAGCAGCATCTGGTATTCTCATAGACATGAATACAGCTTGTATTAGAAAGATTGGTATGCGAAAGGCACATCTTCTCCTATTGTAGCTGGAAAATATATTCGAGGAGATTAAATAAACCATTCAAAACTTTGTATATAATAATTTGTATTATTGCTTCAAACAATCGAAATATATGTAATTTCAATGGATAAATGCAAACGCAAGGAAAAACAAGAAAAACTTCAATAGCGATAGCGTGACACACATTGCGTAGAGACAATAAGACCTTCGTTTCTCAATCTCAGTGTTATCGAGTGTTTAACTCTAGTATTATAGTGTAGCCACAATTTTATATTGGCTCTCGTCAACTTCAAAATATTTCCTTTTCGTTTATATCTTATCAGGTATGGTCGTCATGGTTACGTGTCCATCACATTTTCAGTTCTTCATTTCAAGCTCATCACCATGGTTACCAAAATGCGATCTTCAAGAATAGTCTAACTCCTTATTGCTGATAGCATACACCTGCCAAGCAAAGCTTGACAAATGGCAGAATTAGAAATAAGCTAAGGAACATGCATGAGCCCTTATGTTTAAAGTGCACACATCATTAGAGATAAACATAAATTACCCGCTCGAAACTTTCTAAGAATGGAAACGTGATTGAAGCGATACGTAAACTTAGAAAAGATTTAGCTGTCTATGAAGTCCCTTAGGTAGGCAACCACATAAGCTGTAGTGAATTAATGATGAAGCCAGAACAGTTTAAACTAAGAAATAAATTCATTTTGGGAACTAGAACGTGACTTGGAAAAATGATTTTAAGGCAGGAAAGGAAAGTAATTAAAAAATAAATAAACAGATAAAAGTTCGTTAAAATTTATGACTGAAAATGTTATGAATAAAAAATAAACCAATAAAATAAAAACCAATGAAATACATCGTAAGAAATAAGTAACAGCGATTGTTACTGATTCACAAAAATGCAAGTGACTTTCTTCGGCAAAACTACAAACTTTTGATCAATTCCCAAATTAGTTTTGGTCGAAAACAGATTCCAGTGTATCTTTTCAGGAATGTATTACATGTCCTTCGCAATTTAACTATGCGATGATACTTCATTTCCGCATTGCGCAGTGGTACTTAGGTGACCCGACTACTAAGTGGGAATGCGTGACAACGTAATGATAGATTCTGGCATTTCTGGAAATCTCCGTCTATAAATAATGCTACCTATCAAGGTATCCAATACTAAATTGCTGGAATCATTATTGACACGATGTCGTATCTTTTATCTATGTATAACTTAACAAAATTTGCATTTCCAGGAACTTCATTTAGGAATAATGCTTTCTTTTTTTTTTTCCAACGACATTATTATCTAAAAAGAAAATTAGGATGAAAGAAAGAGACGAACTCCCATTCACAATAAAGCATATTGTATAATTCCGGCAGCGCCTAGTTAACGCAGGAAGAAGAACGACACATTTCAACGACACTTTTGAAAGAAATTATTTCGGTTGAATCCTGTCTACGACTTGAGAAGCATTTACAATCGCTTAAAAAAACCATCTTCTAAGGTGAATTAGCGAATCTCATAGACAGGTCGCTGTTGAGAGTTTCTATACTTAGTGGCTTTGCATAATCCTAAACAACAATAACAGAAATTCGCCTATCATGGTTACTGCAACATCTACTTAAATGATAAAATCGGTGTTTATTTATATAAATAATTAAAATTATATTAATAGTTTATTAGTATAAACCACTAAACTCACTTCTCCACTTTTATGGGAATGGAACTCTGAAAATATAATTGGATATAAAAACATTTGATTAGTTGTGGATATAATGAGAGAAATGCGATATCAGCTCAGTTTACCAAAGAAAAAGCACCGAATTTGGGTTAATGACATACTTAGTTAGCACAATAATCATGCTAATTACATAGTTTAATCAATATTTACTGATAAGAGATTAGAGAGAGAAATGCATAGCAAATAGTATTTTTTGGCAAATAAAGTCGTGAAGCTTTAAGAAAATGCATGGTTTTCCCAATATAAGGGCTGAAATAATAATAATAATAACTGTTTAACATCTCTCTAAAAGTTCCAGATTTTTTTCCCTGAAACATCAAAGATGGGCCTGTTAAACAGGTCTGTAGTGATCCAAGAATAAGGCCGCACTGCATCTCATTGAGATGCAGTGAGGCCTTTGTGATACCATTTGTAACACTTAAGGTATTAGACGGTTTTTTTCAGTGCTAGACCACTAAAACTTTTGTTTAGAGAAATCAAAGCAATTTATAGTATATTCAAAGTATTCAAAGTATACTGTTGTTTGTATGTAACGATTTCAGCGATTCTTCTATTAATTCGAGCATCTTTAGTACAACTGTTTTAAAATAACTTGCAGCTGCCGTTGTTGAATTCAGTTACGTATCTGCCACATCCTGAAATCACTTCCTTTTCAGCATTTATCAACTTTGAGAAAAATAAGAAATCCCAAACAGCCAAATGTAGGGGAAAAGAATGTGGAAGCAACAAGAATGCATGGCTAAGATCTTTTGGTCACAATGCTACCTGGCTTTGGGAGCACGAAGATTATTCATGCTTCCATTTCTAATTAACTAATTCTCGAAAGTGTTATGGTTCTAGACAATCAGATCCATGATCTGACATTAAGGTAGAAATTTCTGATCCTCCACATTAAAGAAACAGTGATCCACATAGCCTTGACATTACCTCGTGTTTTTCTGCCGGAGGTGCTCTATGGTGAGGTCTCTGTGGTCATTTTTGCGAACTCGAGATGCACTTGTCCATTAAATCAGTAGCCTGAAGCTGCCATACTCTTTTTACGATACATAACGTCAGGAGAGAGTGAGAAACATCCTACTTGGTTGTTACTTCGACAGTGAAGTTTCTCAGCAAAAATATTTTGATATTTTTCATCATTCTTACACTGTGAGAGTAGTGATTATGGTGAGGTGATTTTATTATGTAATGAGCCACTGATTAAACTCTCATAATAAGACCATATCGTAGTACTGTTTTTATATTGACATTCGATAAGTTAATAAATTATAAGTAAAGCATAAATTCATAGTGAACGATGTTAAATGTTCAATACGTTGTACATAGTACATTTATTATGTTAATAATGTAGTGATCTGAAGAATTTCTTGAAGAGAGAATAACTTAGTTACTTAAGTAAGTCAAAGAAATGCATTGCAATTTTTCTCGGTTCCAGCATACTTCTTTTACTTTCTCTCATTCATTTGCATGATAGTAAAATAAAATCGTTCTCTTTCCTTTCACAACAAAAATAATTCTATCCTATAAATTAAGACCTCAATACAAGAGAAACAATACTGTGAATACTGGCAAATTTTTTTCTTATATGAAATGCTTCGTTTTTATGTCGTAAATTACCTGAAAGTATGTTCGCTTCTTGAATCTTAAACGATGTTATTTTAAAGAATCCTTAGAGAGCGAATTCTTTTAAGCTGTGTTAATTAAAGTCTTTCGTCTTGTGTCTTCGTTTGAACAAAATAAACACAAAATCTTCTAATTGCATTTCGAAATACAACTGATTTTTAACAAAATTCGGTTAACTGCTACTCGATTTATTACCCAGCTTGCAGACTCATTTTATATAAAAAAATTAGCAAAAGTTTAATTTATATACCGAATATTCGGAGCTTTCTAAAGCATTCGTAACATATAGGAATATATTACAACCCTTATATGAAGTTTATGATTTTAAAACATTACTGATCTAAAGCGATATAGGCGATAAACTCAACGAAGAGACAAACGAACATCTCCTTTAAACTATTCTCTGATAACTGTTTTCCAAGGAGTCACAATTTTTTAAATTAATTTAAGAAATTTATGGCCAATAAAAATGTGATAAAATATTAGCAGATATATTTTCCTTAATATGACTACTTAATATTAATACTTAGAAATAATAAGAATTATTATTGTTATTTCTGTCATTTCAATTGTGCTTCCAGATATTACTCATCGCGCAGTTTCCAAATCCACTCAATTTCATTCCACCCATTAAATGCTTTCTCTCTCTCCTTACAGTTAATTTAATGCTCCATTCCGATTTGTAGTGCTTGGATTCGATCGTATCTTGTACGCAAAGAACCATATAAAGCTTTTCAATGGAAGTTGGGTTAGCCGATCTCATACAGATAAGTGTTCCCTTCCCCACCCCTCGGCATTTTTCGTCCCTTAAACCAGTCGGAGCCACGCAATTAACAGACAGTTCCAGACAATGCAACTTGATCCAGCCTAATTGCGTTGCTTATTTTGTAGAACTAAACGTTTTACTCACCTTCGATTGAATAAGTCCTTTCTAACATCGCAACGTCGTAATGTTCAAGCGCATGGCATCTCGCCCTCTCGGCTGTGTTAAAGAAGCATATGTGCTAATTATTATATATAATTATAACTATTAATAAAATTAAGGGAAGGAATTTATGCCTCTTACCTTTTCAGTCTATCGAAGTTCACGAGAACCTGCTGTATTTAGTGCCAAGTAAATACAGCAGGTTCCTGCTACAGTTCATTCTTTCAAAGCTAATGTTGGAGAAGAACCTGCGTTCGACCGTTTTCATTTCATTCTGGGAATGGAATTACTGTGAAACATACTGCATTATGTTTGTAGTTAATTCATAAGAAAAAAAAATTGATAAACCACTCTGTTAATAAACTTACTGCCAATAGTACACTTTTAATTCCAGATTTAAAAAAATAAAATAAGTGTTTGTTGCATAAGGCCGAATCCTTTCTTCAAAGATATTACAAATCCTTTTTTTTTTTTTGTTAGTTTAAGGATTTTGAAACAAAAGAGTTTGCGCTTTCATGTCAGAAAAATTAAAAACTGAAATGTGTTCCCATTTCTAGAAACTGAAAAAATAAATAAATAAAACCCATTATGGTTATATTTTTAAATAGTTAATCAAATATGTAATTATGTAATTACTTAACGCCACGATCAAATAAATAATTTTTCATTACAAATTTAATAAAATATCTTGTTAAATTAAACGCATAAATAAGAAAAAAAAAACATTAGAACTCCAAATTTATTTTTTTAAAAATAGAAAATTTACTAAATTATTAAAAGATATTTTAAAATGTCCAATTATTTGATTGGAAATATTATGGATTCCACATTACCTGCATTTCCTTAATATGGATAACGTTGTAAGTAACTTCGTCTTCCTTTTTATTAGATATCAAAGAGTGAATAAATCACAGGAGAATGGTCATTCAAGGTAATTAATACAATTTCTTTACTGGGCTGTCCATATAAAGATCATTTATAGAACTTGCAGGCTTTACAATAACTTTTATTGATGTTTTCTCACCCATTTATAAACATTTAAGCTTACGCGCTATATAACATTATCATAATATTTTAATCGATAAAAATCATGGATTTATCTACATATAGATAAATATGGACTTTGATTAATACTAAATCATTTGTTTAACGTTACATTAGCATAATCGGTGCTTAAAGTGGCTGTTGATAACGTTATGAACAAATCAAATCATGTCCGTATACTTGTTTATGTTCCAAGGTTGATTTTTTTTTTTTTTTTTTTTTTGAGTATAGAAAATAAAAGTCCAGGTTTCTTCCGGTAGAAGGAAAAACTACTCTCTTCCTACGGTATACTGGCCTATAAATGTATACGTTTGAATACATATTTATATTTAAATAAATATAAAATAGAATGATTTTATATTTATATTTAAATATACATTGGATAAAATATATTAGATGCCACAACACTATTACTTATTTAGGTTTGGCTGATATTGAAAAGTTCCAAAAGACCTTTTGAATAATCTTAAGGTTTTACGAGTAATCAATGGTCTGCAGAGAAGAACTGTTATTTTTGACTATTTCATACGATGGTCAGCTTTTAAGCAAGAGTCAACTATTCCTGACATTCCATGGTCTTGAAAACGGATGTAATCTATATTTTTCTGTATCTACATATTTTTTATCAGTCTCACAAAGTGGTGATTGTGAGACTGATATAGAAATATCACTATGTGCCAGAAAGGTATGGGTACATCAGTGTCGTATGTGGGCAAATGGTCAAGAAGAAAGAAGGAACCTGTCGATATATTTTTAACAAATAAAGGTTTTAGTCCTTAGGAAAAAAACTTTGTCGACTTTATGTTTAAGTCTTTTCCAGAGCACAGAAGTGGATGGTAAGAAAGAGAAGACAATAAGTTCGTTCTATATGTTTTTTTTTTGTTTTTTTTTGATGGCATTCATATCGGAGTCGGATTTGTTTGTCAGCTAGATCGGCAGAATAGCGCCCATTAAAAAAAAAATAAATAAAATAGTAACGGTACGTCTATGAGGTAGAAACTGAAGTGAGTCAGTTATAAGAATAAGTTCTTAAGTGTTGACCCTTTCTCTCACATAGAAAGGGTCAACATTTAACTGACATGCTCTCTTCTGTTCAGCATCAAGCATTTTTAGAAAGATTTTTGATGCATCACAATGTTCTAAGGTAGGAATATATTTGGAATATATACAGTGTTAGGAGTTATACTGGTGAGAAATGATATCTTGAGTGGAAACTCACGCTTCAGTTTTTTAGAAGCAGAGGAAGCTGTGCATGCGATGTGCAAGGTGAGGCTAGATGTGATATATGATATTGCAGTGAGATCTAGGTATTATGAAAGATGAAGGAAGGTGAAGCGTGAAAGAAAACAGGATTGTGTTTTGGTGGCATTCACATCGACAGGTACTTCTATCTAGCAGGTACTTGCCATCATTATTGATCCTGTGCTTTTCTCCAAATATCTAAGAAATATTTCTAAATTTCTGGGATTATTTCATTTTTTTGTTCTTTACGTCTCCAACAGGAACACTTTTCATTCATATTAACTAGCCGGTCATATATGGAGATGGCAGTTGTTGTTTTTTCCCCTGGAAACTCTGGTTTTTCATTCGGCAAAACAGGAAATCTGGTCATAAGAACATGCAATTAACAGATATAATATACCCGCCTCATAGCTTTACTGCTTCAACCGTAATTCCAAACAACCGACTTCATATCAACTCTCTCTCTCCCTACTAGTACCTATTGTAAAACCACAAGTGGAAATTAGTTTCGCTGTGAGGATTGTACACCGAGTCAAAATTCTCATTTGGATCACTATATTTCCTATACGTTGTATGGTTCCCTCCCAGCGATCTGTCTTTCTTCGACATCTAAGTTACTGTTGTTATTGTTGCAGCGTTACGTATGACGCAAAGTATACACTTTGCATCACACGTAATTGTAGTAGAAATTTTGTTAATTCTTGGTGTTCATGACATACGTAAGCCCACACGACATACGTACTTATTTTTTCCCTGAAGGCATGTTCCGGATTAATTTATATGCGTCATTTGTCTGATATTATCTTTCATATTTTCAAAAACCATTGTTTAAGCTTTGACGATGTGTAAAAATAGAGATAGAGACATATTACATTTAATTAAATTTTATATTTAGTTAAATCTGTATTTTTATCTTTTAAAACATTATAAGAATTTATCCAGAGGATTAGTCATTATTGAATAGACAGCAATATAGTGTTCCTTTCTAAAATCAACTTCCCTTCAATGTATTTGAATGCCTGCATCATATATTTATTTATAATGATTTTTTGCAATATTCATTCCTTGCATGATTTTGTTGATTAAATATTAGTTGTTGCTTGTATTCATAGATGGCAGGGTAATAGTATCGTAATATTCTTATCCAGCAATTACTCTGTGAAAGAATAGAGGTGTTTTCATTTTTTTTTTTTTATCAATGATTCACAAATATTTAGCATAAACAATTCACTAAAGACTGCATGAAACTTTTCAGGTAGGGAAAACACAACAATAAAATAAATTATAAAATAAAATAAACTGGTTTTTATTTGGTCGTAAATAGAACGATAATGAAACCTACTACACATACTGACTACTGAATTAGAAACATTTATGCAGGTCAAGTTCAATGCGCAGCTTATATGCAAAATCAGTCACATGTATCACCACATATTCTAGCCACCTAATTAAGAATTCTGCTGGTTAGTAATCATCAGTATTATTGATCACAATGGGAAAAACAAATAATCTTTCTGAGATTGATAAAGGGCTTATTGTGGATGCCCGTCTGGATGGTGCCACGATTTTGAAAACAGCAGAGCTGACCGGTTTCTCCAAAGGTGAGATATGTTGGATATTTAATCAGTGGAAAAATAACCCACAATATTTGTCTAAGAGGCGTAACTGTGGTCTTAATCTAACGTAACCTAACCTCGCCGTCATCTGAGAAGGCTGAGAGACGAACAAAACTTTCTGTGTGCAGCAAGTTACCGAAGAATTTAATGAAGGCCGTTTCCGATCCCATATCTCAAAGAAAGCACAGGGAAATGAGGGGGATCGGTATTGGCATTCGCTAAAGCAGATCCAACACGGTATTAAATAAAAGTTTCTAAATCAGCGGCTGGTATGTGTAGTTTCACCAATAATACTTGTGACTTCTTCTGAGTTTAAAAATATATAAAAATAAATGATAATGTGTTAAATATCAAATTCGTTTAAAAAATTTTGTTTTTGGATTGCATGCAGTTCATAAACATATCATTAAATATTCACTGATATTCATAATGATTGATCTTTTATGATCTGCATATGCATCAAAGGTTTTATATTTTGCTGCACTATCTACTGTTATTAACGTTTTTTTTTCTTCTTTTTTTTTCATTTTCGCCTACTATTACATTTCAATGTATTGTGTTAGCTAAAGTAAATACTGTGTAGGCGCTGCCTGCTGTACAGTAATCAGAACTGGATCACCTTGCTGCATTGAACAACAACGAAATGGACAGCTTAAATCCTGTAATAAATTGGATTTCTTTTATTTTTCTATAAACCTGGAGGCATAGAATAGTGCATACAGCATTCTTCTAATTTATCGCGTAATCTTACTGGTGTTCGATTACCTAGAGATCCCTTCGCTAATTAGTTAACATAATTAATGAACTGCTGTTAATTTGATATGTAGTAAATCTCACTAGTAAAAAAAAAAATAATAATAAAATAACTTCGTGAAGCATTAGACAAGGCAATTATCTTACATTCAGGTAATTATGAAATCATAATCTGTCATGATATCATATAATTTTAATTTGATGTTTGCTGCACCTAATAAAGTTTTAACTAGCAGGTTTTGACTGTAATTAATATTTAAAAAGGCAACCATTATTGCCAAGAGACAGAGATAGAGAGAGAGAGAGAGAAAGAGAGAGAGAGAGAGAGAGAGAGAGAGAGAGAGAGAGAGAGAGAGAGTAGAATAATCGCTCCAAAGATAATCATTCCCTTAGTGTGAAAAAAATGTTACTTCACTAAACTTCTTTAACCATCCCAACATTTTTTTTTCAATTGCTTAACCCTGTATTCGGGTAAAGAAAGAGCATCTCCTTTGGAGTCCTCCAACTACTTCACTTCGAATTCCCCCCCACCTCCTCCGGTATGGATGTGAGACAGAGAATATCTGCTGTACAGAACTAGGCCGCTGTGGGATCTCGCTGCTGTTGAAGCGGTTGTTCGATAGTGCCGTTACGAAGAGAGAAAGCTGAGAGGAAGCACGAGAGGGTATGGCTGCACTAGCGCTCTCTCTCTCTCTCTCTCTCTCTCTCTCTCCTTTACCTCTTCCTTCCCGGTAGCCCGGTAGCAAGCAAGCAAGTGAAAAGCGCATAATCGATTGTGCCGTTTTGGTGCGGGAGATGCTACACCACAATCAAGCAAGAGACTCTTTGGAGTGGGTATTAGATCCCCAGTGGAGTTGATATACTTCTGAAGTGAAAATTAATCCAAAAACTAGGAGAATGTGCGAAACACTATCGATATTAAGAGAGGAACGTATCCTCAGGTTATAGGTAATTTATGCATCATGCATGAAATATCTTCATAAAAATACCGGCTTTCGTGCGTAGCCACTAATCAGTGATGCAGTGTGTGTGTGTGTGTGTGTGTGTGTGTGTGTGTGTGTGTGTGTGTGTGTGTGTGTGTGTGTGTGTGTGTGTGTGTGTGTGTGTGTGTGTGTGTGTGCGCGTGTGCGTGCATACATAGACACGCTTTGTGTTTTAGTGGTGGCACAAGTATATATATTGAAAAAACAAATAATACGTGAGATGGAAGAGACAAAAGATCAACAATTTCAGTTTTTTTTGTATGCAAAACCAAGC
The DNA here is from genome assembly GCF_054136105.1 of Typopeltis vanoorti. Lineage (NCBI taxonomy): Eukaryota > Metazoa > Arthropoda > Arachnida > Uropygi > Thelyphonidae > Typopeltis > Typopeltis vanoorti. The sequence continues at coordinate 72,036,785 of NC_143555.1, forward strand.
TGCGCTTTGAGATGGTTTAATACAATATAATGTAAATGCTACATAACACAGTTTCGACTTCTGCATACATGAATTGTATTAAAGGGGATAAAAATCCAGAGAGAAATGGTAAAATTATACTTTATGAATTTAAATTGAGTTCGTACTTAATGCAGTTGGAAGAATGACATTGTCTTCAGAAAGATGTGGGTGCGAATCCAATCTAGAACGCGAAGATCGGCTATAAGGGTTGCCTACTGAAGGAAAGTGTCGGAGAACACAAGTCAATAGATATAACGAACTATGTGGATAGGCCTTATCTTAAGACCTGTCTACAATAAGTCGTTGCTATCATAACTTTTTAATAATTTGTGACAGATAAATGAATTATTCACCCCGCCAAAATTAATCCAAAATAACTTTGGTGGGGTAAATTAGATTCAAGACTGGAGCTGCCTTAGTTCAAATTGGTATATATGAGCGCCCTTTGGTTGGAAAGACCCAAGTTAAAATTAGAATCCCGTCTATGACGTGAGGAACTTTTTCAATCAATCTGTGAGTTAGCAGATCTTATACGTACGTGGAAGGCTTTTTCTTCCCCCAAAATAGGCAAGCCAGCCTCGTGAGCAGGCAACTCTACAGACATAGTCCTTAGGATGTGCAGCAGAGGACTGGCATGTCGAGTGTATTAATTCGCCTTGACCCCTTATCAGGAGGACCCAATATTCTTGAGCCAAGTTTGTGTACTCAGATATCCTTTAAACATCTGAACTATCCCATATGGATAAACTCCAAGTGAAAACTTCCATACAATTAAGAAAACACTTCCTTCCAAGAAAAGTAAATTGGAATTTGTGGGACAGTAATCTAAATTGAGGATGTTATAACTCTGATAAGTATATTTGTAAGAAAAGTCTCAATCCTGTTCAAAGATAAAACTATTCTGAACAAATGGTAAAGTAATGAATTCCGAATCAAATCACTTTTTTCACATTTTTTTAATATCACACACACACACACACACACACACACACACACACACACACACACACACACACACACACACACACACACACACACACACACACACACACACACACACACACACACACAGCGCAGCACAGCACAGCACAGCACAGGACAGCTCAGGTTGTAAACTTTAATTTTATAACACATCGGTTCCATGTGTGGTAACGAAAATTTCCATTTTCGGTTTAAGGATATATTTAATATTATGTCGAGGAAACTAATGCTGTGAAGAGAGTACATTATATCTGTCTATCGCATGTGTTCTAAGCTGGTCTGTATCTGCAGAGATAAAATTTGAGGAAACTATTATATCTGTATGAAATCTGATGCATCATCTTCGGATGAAAAACATTTATAAGCCAGTGATTTGAATTGTGTTAGAACAGGATTCTAACCCAGTCTTTCCAGCCAAAGAACACATGTTGTAATACCAATGCATTACCGAATCATTTCAGTATTTCGTTGTTGATGTTTCGTTGTTGTTATTGCCATTAATTTATTATAATATATTGACCTTCCATAAGGGTTTGTTCCGACTATCAGAATTCGCGTGCAAAATATTGTTTTCATTAAACAGTGATATTGAAATATAGTTTATACAGTTGTATAGTTTCGGAGAGGTCAAGAAACAACAAAGTTCATTTAAAAAAAGTACTACAAGTTGAAGAATTTATAATAATATCTTTACCAGTTCCTATTGATTTATTATCAATGTCCATGAGAAAAAGGTGAATTTTATTAACTAAAGTTTATTTACAATGTTTTTCTGAATAGAAAAATCCGTAATGCGTGTGCGTTGACCTTCTAATTGCCACATATAATTTGGTTATTTCTTCTCGCAGAAGCATAAAATCAGACAGAAGGGTGGTGAAACATTAATACCTGGATATGCTGCTTCCAGAAATAATCGCTACGATTTAAAGCCTATTCAACTAATCTCAGTTTAAATCTGAGAGACCATTTCTGGAAGAAGCGGCACAAGTTCTACAGAACACTGTTAACTGTAACAGAACAGATGGTATACTATTGAAAATTTGGCACACTGCCCAATCCATTCGTCAGCATTAATAACAGAAATTACCACTAAAAGTGCTACTATTGCCCTCCATCACGTGACTCTCCTTGTTCTCGATGTCATTTTGTTTCCCGTGTTCACTGGCTGTGCAGTGTTCAAGTTCCTTTAATAATGTTATAGTGAACTAGCGAAACGTCGACTTGTGAATAATTAATTTTAATCAGTAAATTATTTATTTGTATTCAATATCTACGTGGTTTTTCTTCCATAAACCTCGATATGAATCGAATTAGACAATTATTCTTGTTCGCAAAATACAGTAAGCCGTATTGTTATTTGCATAAATGCAAGAAGCTAGTAAAAGAATGTGTTACCAATACCCGAAATATTTTATTTCTAACCAGTAAGATTATATATCTAAAGCGATGTTGTGATTTTCACATTAATTCAAAATATGTTTCATTCTTTGAAACCTTAAATAGCGGTTATGTATTTAGGAATCATCCGTATCAGAATGGCCACCTTTCATTATCTTCAATGTCACAGAACTTCATGCATACTTTAACCAATGATACAAATATCACATTTCCTTAAAGGGAAATTAGGAACAATTTATTTTTCTATTTCCTATTTTCTTTTCAGAAAATTTAAAGACATACATGAGAAAAAATATATATATATTTAAAATTTATGAATTCATAATTGCTTTCACTCCTCAGTGTGCAAAAGAACTGAGCAACAACAAGAAATATTGTGTGGCTCCGAGATTTGTAATTTCTGTATGCCGTTTTCCAGTGTCAAAAGATATTATTTAATTGCTGTTTTAGTTTGATGTATATGTTGAGATTAATATACAATTGTTATTATTTAATATTATTTAAAATTTAAATCGATTACGATTTAACATAATTCCTACTGTACATCATAAAATTACTCTTCTTGATTCGGAAATAGAGATTTTGCACTGCTGCTGTGAAATAATAAATACTATGAAATAGTCTCGAATTAACTACGCACAAACCACAGACAAAATTAAAATAAAAACGAACATCATGACTTATTTACTTTTTGTTTAACTTTCTTATCCCTTTTTTAGTTTTGGTAGCAGTCTTCTTTACAACAACTGTAGTCTCTTTTCTTTTCTTTTTTCTTTTTGGCTTAAGTTTTCTTTACTTACTGGCGCCTGCAATAGCCTTTTTTTTTTTCACTGGAGTCTTGGCTTTCTTAGTTTGGGTTTTCTTTTTCTTTACTTTTAGTTATCTTTTTTTTAGATGTATTCTTCGTTTTCGCCTTCTTTGGTGTACGATTTTCTTCAATCTTTCAGCTTTCCTTCATGTATGTAAGTAATTGTTCTCGTCTTTTAGCGGATATCAACAATTGCTTAAGCTGCGATTATGCTTTCGACACTAAAGTTAAAATTTGATGCAATAAATCCTTTGGTATTTTTGATTCTTGAATCTGCGTGATCGGTTAATACTGCTATAATTAGTCTCGTCATATTTTTTTTAATATCTCGTTACTCTACAGACGCTAGAAAGCCACCAGCATAGGACAACGAAAATTAATACGAAGAAAGTGTGGAGGATCAGGAATAGTAGGCATAAGTGCCTATCACTGAAAGTATTAAACACAGTTTCCAACTCTGTACCAAACTAGTTTTGCCTCAAGATAATATGTATAACAGATAAAATGTATATTCATTCTTAAGATAAGGTTCCACTTTTCCATTCTCTCTCTCTCTCTCTCTCTCACACACACACACACACACACACACACACACACACACACACACACACACACACACACACACACACACACACACACACACACACACACACACACACACACACACACAAATTTCTTGGTTTGTTTCTTTGTCTTTCTCCTTTCAGTTTTTGGTGTCATTTCGAATACCCAGTAATACAGCAGAACTTTTTTTTATCTAAATTCATTCACTTTATTTGGAATTTCCCCATTTCCAAAATCACAGACCTCTTCAGTATTTCGTTTTTGTAAATTGACTCGTTGGTTTCATATGTTCGTGAAGCCGAGACGCAATTTAACATCAGCATGGCTACAGCAATAGCTGACAATAAAAAAAAAAAAAAGGTGTGTTATGTTTTCATTGTGTCGCCTCCAATTTAAAGCGTGAACCAGACGGTTAGTATGAAACAGGAATACTAGATTTAGCGTTCATTAAAATAAGCAAAATATGTATGTGGAAACAAGCAAACAAATGAAGTGAATTATATTTTCAAAAATATGAGGCAATGTTTGCTATTTGTAAACAGCATGCTGCTACATTGTATTTCTCGTTTTCTTTTTGACAATATAATTGGATATTAGCTTTGTCATGCACACAGAAGAATCTAGTACAATTTTTTTTTTAAAAAGTTACTCAATTTTTTTAAAAAAAGTTGCTCAAGAAAATTTTGAAATACGCATGCGTTTCGTATATTAAATAAAGTCGACGTTAATATGCCGATTAATAATATTTAAAATAGAAACAAAAATTTTTAAATTTTCAATCGAATAATTTTAAAATTTGAATGAATTATATTTGAATTTTTATTTCTTACATATTAAGTATATACTTTTATATTTATATATATAAGGAATATGAGGAATTAATATTATAAATAATATAACTGACCACGCTGACCACTCCGCCAGCATGGCTGGCCGAGTAGTCAGCGTGTCCGCTCTCCAGTTAAGAGGTTGCGGGTTCGAATCCCGCCGTGGGCACGAATGTTTGTGATTGTCTGTCGAAATACCAGTGGTGGTGGTCGGTGGAAGCAGAGTTGTAGAGTGGATGCCCTCCCTCGATGAGTGTTTGAATTCCCTGGGGGTGACTAATAATAATAATATACAGTTCCTCATTTGTTGCGTACTGTGCGAAGCAGACGATACATGCCCGTATGTTATGAAAAGAGATTGTAGTCATATTCATGGATTAATTCTATATATAAAGTAAAGCGTATTTTTATCGTTTGTTTATTGTTAATTAACGGATTCGTTATGCCTTCATACTAAAGTTTAATTAGAGCTATTTAACTTTTAAGTTGAGCTCGCGAGTATTGCTAATCCGGCCGACTGGTAGTTACTTTGCTGGTTGTAGCGTCATTCAGCGTTTTAATATCTGCGACAAATATTTAATTGCAACCAACTGTTAGCAAGAGCACATTTATATAATGTGTTGCTAGGCAACCCAAGTGCATATTTACGATTCTAAGCAGATCGAACAATACTCGGGAGAACGCCAAATATTTCAACTGCATTTAGTGCTCGGTTCGCTTTTCTCTAAATGTGAATGAGTGGTCTGGAAATATCTTCCAATAGAGGCAAACAACAACAATACAATTTATTATTAACTCGCATTGCACTGATAGAACTCTCTAGAGATGGAATTCTACACAAACTATCTCATTTCACAGCGCATTGGGAAGTAATTGGTATAAATTCGCAGTTTAAGTTTTCTTTCAGAGTGAGTGCTCCAATTGCGCATGTGCTACCTGACAATGGAAATTGACCGTGTAATAAAAATCAAACTGATAAAATAAGATAGAATACAAGAAAGTTATACCGTAAGTCCATTTTAATAAATTTTGTCGTTTTAACAAAATAATAATAATAATAGTAAAACCAGTGATCCGATACACAGTTGGCATAATACATTGGACAAAAGAAGACCTGGACAAACTGGAGACCGTAAAACTAGGAAACTAATGACTATGCATCATGCATTAAATTCATGAAATGATGTTGACCGGTTGTACCTAACGAGTAGAATAGGTGGACGAGGTCTCTGCTGGAAGTGAGACAGACTGTGGAAGAAGAAGAAATGGGTTTAAAAAATTACATCGACAATAGCTCTGAGCAAATGCTGCAAGTAATTACACAGGAGGGCCTTCTGAAAGCAACAGGAAACAAATACGATTACAAAAAAGGAACAGCAAAATAACCGATATGTGCGCTGGAAAAATAAACCCTTTCATGGCCAATTTCTTCGAGATACTGAGGACAAAATTGACGTGAACAAGACGTGGCAATAGCTTCTGTTGGATATATATTCAATATGGATATATTAAAAAAGAAACAGAAGGATTTATTCTAGCAGCTCAAGAACAGGCATTACAAACTAATGCAATCAAAGCAAAATTTTGAACATCAATAATAACAGCAAATGCAGATTATGCGATCAGAAAGATGAAACTGTAGAACATCTAATCAGTGCCTGCAGCAAAATAGCTCAAACTGACTATAAATACCTCCATAATCAAATGACCAAAATAATTCATTGGCATGTATGCAAAAAATATAGCTTTCCTACTTCTGATAACTGGTGGAAGCATAAAACAGAGACAGTATTGGAAAACTAAACAGAAAAAAAGTCTCTGGTACTTTCGAATACAAACTGATTGGCATTTGGAACAAAATAAACCTGACATCACAATTATCGAACATCGACAGTTTTGGATTATCGATATCACAATACCCAGTGATAACAACATTAACAACAAAGAACTGGAAAAAATTACTAAATATCGAGATCTGGCAATCAAAGTTGGTTTGCTGTTGCTCCAACACACCAAAATCATCCGAGTAGTTATCGGTGCACTTGGCGCAATTTCAAAGAAGCTATGCAACTATTTACAGCAATTAAACATTAACGAAGTGAACTAATACCACCTACAAAAAGCAGCATTACTTGGAACCGTCCATATTTTACGCGCTTCCTGACGGACTATTCTTGGGTAGAATCTGAATTATTCTGTATCACCAGTCAAATTGTTGTTTAAATAATATTTGTTGTTTAAATCTTGTTTTGACTGTGTATCAATTATGTGAATAAATAATAATAAATAAATTATAAAAAAATCTAAATTTATTTTATAATTTATTCTAAATAAATTTATTTTCACAAAACATAATACATTTTTCTAAAGATAAGCTATAAGCTACTGTTATGTGTTATGTGAATATCATATTTTAGATGCCTAGTGTGTGTGTGTGTGTGTTTAAATAAAAAAATATTATTATTTTTAATCTAAGGTTCCGATTATTTATCTAATCTTATGTTTGTCTTACAGATATTGAAATTTTTCGCTCCAGTCAGGAGGAAGGATTCGACTGGCCGTCGATTCACTTATTTATTTATTTATTTCGTATGGGTTTTCCCCCTTTCATCCCCCGTTCCTCAGGACTGGTTGAACCCTCCTAATGAGGGATGAAATATGTATTTTATGACTGCAGATCCATGTCTGATCACGGGGCAGGTTTGTGTGTTTTGAGGACGAAAAACCCGATTTCTGGTGAAAAAACCTCTACCTCCGTTTGTGATCGTCTAATTCACCTTTAGTCGTCTAATTCACGTCATGAACGGGAATCGAATCCAGGTTTTTACGACCAAAGCGCTTCGGTCGACTCACTGATTACGATTGACTTTGCGTTTCCTGTGTCAACTAATTTCGATCTTGACACTTATGAGAAATTTTCGTTCATTAGAGTCAATTAAAATGTTGGAACTTGAATCACTAATAAGAATTCAGATAACTTATGTTAATTAAGTCGCAGAAAGTTATAAGAAATATTAAAACTCAGACAGGTTGTTATTGGTATTAAAATCATTAGGATCATATTTACATCTGACCCTAGTAAGCCGAGTTTCAATGATGAAAGCTATTTGTTTATGCTGACCTAGAATTAATAGTTGGCGGCTAGTGTAGCAATCTGTGCGTTGGAATTTTTTCGTTTATTAGTTAATGTCTATAGCTCTGTACTTCTTGCCCAGTAGTTGTCACTTATGTTTCTGCACTAAGAAGTCGTACCACCTAAGGCTGAGAAGATGCTTAAGGGGATAGATGGCTCCTCTGAAAAAATAATCAAATAATCATCTTACCACCTATAGGAAGTTGTAAATTTATCGTACATATTAATACCATGAGGCTGGATGATAAGGGATAAATAATCTGGTTCCCTTACTCTTTTTACCTGGAGAGGAAATGCATTTGCCACCTGGAGTCCACTAAGGTTCATAATGATCCTGGAAAACAGTGGCGCACCCAGAGAGGGGGGTCAAGGGGCCCTGCCCCCCCCAAAGAAAAAGCGAAAAAAGACAGAAAATTTTCCAAAATCTTTTCCTAATTAAAATTCATTTTTTTTATTTATGTTGTGTCGTGTCTTCTATTTCTATACTACTTATGAATTAGCGATCACTGCAGATGTTCAGTCATAGGTCGTATGTGATGCGTAATATGTATTCTCAAGTCGTCTACTCAACTCGCTCCACCCCTAAGATTAAATCCTGAGTGCGCTACTGCTGGAAAATATAAAGTTCCTGCATGTTCATGCAGGGAATAATATTTTTTGCGGAAGCAATATGTAATGACTTGTTACTGATATTTAGAAGTTTCTTGTTCTAATTGTTTACAAAAAATATCGTCTGTGTTTTGGTAAGTACTAAATAGAATTTTTTTTTCATTACACAGCGTAAAGAAGTTGTCAAAAGAAAGGATTTATTTCCTTGACCATGAACAGACAGTATAAGAAACTGTAATCGAGAGGACGGAAACGCGAATAAGAACCAGTAGCTCGTGAAGGCGTGCTTGATCTTCACTGCAAACAAATCTTCGACAGCTCGTCCATCAACGTCCATAACTAAGTGAGAACGTCCACGTAAAATATCTTCCCGAGTTCTACAACAACACCGAATTACTTCTTGCGCACGCAATGCCCAAAGTCTCTGTGACGTTGCCAATGATGACAGCGTGTTATAATTGCGTCAGAGGCGGTGCAGAACAAGGAATGTTGGGGTTCCTAACTTGGAAGGCGTTAAATTCTTTATAAGATAAAGTTAATATTATGGAAACTGTTTATTGGTGGGTGTGCACAGCTTCTTGAGCACGCTATAGCTGGTTAAGTAACGCAGGAGGTGCGCGAGTCATATATTCAAAGCAGTAGGCTATATATTTCGTGCGGTATGTACAATCGATATAGAAAGAAAGAAAAAGAATCTCTCTCTCTCTCTCATTTTAAGGAAACTGATGATCCTATGGTTGTTCATTTTTAATCATATGAGGGACACCTATTTTAGAGTACCGATGTGATATAGGTTTTGCAATCTTTTGTGACTGGTGAGAGGATTTGATACAAAAATAAATCTTCCTCGATATATTAAATGTTACAAAATTGCGTCGAATTTTTTTATTTTTTTTTTTGGATTTATTCCTTTAACTCAATGTATTTATTCCAGTTTGAAGGTCAATATTATGAATACCGTGTTCATACCTACAGTAATATTTTTCTGGATATAAAAGAGTTGTTTACTTTCGTAACATGCAATTTTGAGCTTGTCACTTGTTTACAGTCTTCTCCGTCTCATATATTCATTTCCATCCTCACTAGATGCTTCCAATTAATTCTGATGAGGACTGCATACCGGTGCTATAAGAAAACCGTTGAATTTGGATCAGATTTCTTTTTTTAACCACTTTTTCGGTAAAATTCCATATCTGTATTTTTTTTTCAACTTTTGACAGGAAGGAAAAAGTGTAAGAAATGTCTGTTACTGACATATTTCACGATTTTTTTTTTTTTTAAATTCGGTATTAAAGGATAGCTGATGTGTGTTCTTCAGAACATGATAGATATCAGCTTTCTTTTACACGCAACCATGCTTGTCACTTATTAGATGAAATTCCCAGAAACTGACGTTTTTAAGACATTTGTTCTGATATGTGGCTCGGAAGCATAGCTTGACAAATAAATGAAAGGCTTCGCATATGAAACAATCAGAATGCAGCAGGAAAAGTCGTTATTGTTGAGTGATATGTTGCAGCCGATTTTGATAGCCTTTTAGAAGATAGATATATGAACAAGCAAGTGATTAAATTTAACCGTAGTAGTATTACAATACGTTTCGATGATGGGAAAAGAATACTTCTTCGAAATTAAAATTCTATTATTAATCTTAATAAAATATTGTAGACAAAACAACTCTTTATTTCAACAACTAAACATGATTCTATGGCTGTGTAATCTTAAGTTGCTTTCCGACGCTGAAAAGGAAAAAAAAAAACTAAATAAAGGTAATCACACTTGACCGCAGTGTCTGATCATATATGGTAACGCTTTGTTCGTCATTTTTGTTCTTCACATTCGTTATGGTTGCAACTATTTCAGAGCCTTAATGCAAGAAACTGAAAATGATGATGATGATGATAGTAATGATCACACTGCTGAAAGATATTGCGTCACTGAACACAGTACTGAATGCTGTGATATGTGGATCAAAACGGATGCACTCCGTTCCTTTTTGCTTAGAGACGACGATCGACCATTAAGTGTAAATCTGATGACTATGAGCGAGTGTGATTGAAGCCTCTACTAAAATTACCATCTACAAATTACTTCATTCAAGGAAAGGTCTACTAAGAAAGAAGACTACTCGTATGGATTGGAAATCAAACATAGCACTACACTCTTATACTTGCTTTTTTTTTAGTAATTACTTTTACCCGATGGTCTTGCCGATTTAAATGACAGACGCTTCAATGCCTTAACGTGCGTAGAGTATTCAGAGCGTATCTGATCAAACATTGTTAAGAATTCTTCAATAGGCAACCCTTCTGATTGAAAATTGGAATTTTCTCTGAATCAAAAAATATCCGTACCTGGTCTTATAATGGACAGAAAATAACTAAGCTAACGAACTCTACCTTCTGGAAAATAATAATAATAATAATAATAATAATAATAATAATAAACTGATTTACTTATTTGCTTGTATACGCCTCCAAAATCTTGTGATGATTTCAAATTTCATATACAGTCTGGTCACTGAGGCTAATCCAATTTTTATTTGGATCTATTGGATATGGGTTTTCCATTTTAGATTGTGGTCCACTTGTATGCCCAGATATACTGGTAGGTGTGGACCTTTTGGACGGTTTCGCAACTGCAGTCACTTCTGGGGTCGCAGGAAGTCATTATGATATTTAATTAGTGCGATTGCTTCTCTATCCTTTAGTTCAAATTGTATAAATTTAGTTTTTTCTGAGTGTTAATTTTGATTTTGTTTTCACTGAACCATGTGTGCAGGCTTAATAAATCAGATTCCATGTTACGCTTTAAAGTTGACATGTCGCTTGATGAGAAAACTATTTTGAGATGTTGAAAATCGTCTGCTCAGTTTCAAACACTCAAGCTAAACAAATGAACTGCTAATATTTTATGATTTAATTTGTGTTGCTTTAACAATTACATTTTTATCTTTATAGTACGTTGAGAACATTAGTCAGTAATGCATCATTTCATTAATACATGCTAGTGTGTTCATATAATAATATTTTGGTTTTTGTCTTACTGATCATGATATCCGTTTTACTCAATATGCTTTCTTCTCACGTCTTCTTATCTACGATATTTCTTTTTTCTCCGTATCTCTTTTTTTTATATATATATATAATCAATCTGATACAAATTTCGAAGCGTTTCCTGTCTAGTGCTCTCTAATTGCATTTTTCGCAGGTAAATCTCCTAAATCTCAAAGATCCATTCTATATTCCGGAAGATGGAAGATCGATGCAACTCCAGAAGAGTTGGCAAGTTTGCATGTTGCTTGAAATTCAAATCATTTGAATGCTATTGCGTCACACAGTGATATCAAATTCTAAACTCATCCAAATAATTCTTCCTTACTTTTCTTATTCTCTGTGAGGGAAAATAGCGATTTCACTAGACAGGGGGAAAAATCTTTTCAAGTATTTCCCAGGGTGCATCACTTTTGTATCGTAACATAGGCTTGCTGAAATAGAACGGAGCAAGAGATATTTATTCTTAAATCCCTTTTAAAAATTAATAAATAATTTATAAAATTTCATATTGCTTTTATTTTGCTGAAATTTTATTTTTTTATAAGGATTGCTTTTTAATTTTTTTTTAAATTTATCTTTTTTTATTTTATTTATTTATTTATTTATTTTAAATACCCAAAACTAATGACTTTTAATGCTGGAATGACTAATGAAACTGTACTAAAGAATAAAATATGTACAGAATTCTGAATTTAACTTCTTTCTGCGTAGGCACATTGTAAAGAAACACATCGTTTATAATATGTTTTATGTTCTCTTTCAAGACATGCAAGTTGGGAACGCCACCAACATACACAACGGATTTCAAATACCCCCACAGCCAAAAGTCACATTTCTTGCACTGCTTTCCGTCCTCTGCCAGGTCTAACTCCTAGTGATCCAGTTTCTTCAAACTTCTTGATTATAGCTCTCAGTGCTACAGCTGACATAGGATCTGTACGCAGGTTATGAACCCTTCTAAATTCCCGAAGGGCTGCTACGGCACTGCACTGCTTAAGGCAAAACAACTTACCAAAGTAAAGCACGCTGAGGAAAGGTAGGACGCATATTGAGCGCAATTCGTTCATTCGAATAACTGCCTGAACGTTCCCAATTCCTTTTTAAGTGGAATTGGTGGCGCTGCTGTCACGTACGCACAGTAAAATTTGCATAATCCTTTTTACCTGCGCTTACTGCAAATATTTGATTGTTTTCTGCTCCGCCAGCGCCAAAATTTTCCCTATCGGCGACTTTTGGTACTAAATCTTTTTTTTTTTGAGGAATTCATCTCTCATGCCTTCGAAAGTCTCAATATAAAATGTGGTCTCATTCCGTGTATTAGTTTTAGCTACAGATACTTCCAAAGAGGGAAAGTTAATTTATGGCCACCCCGTACTTGAAAAATATTGTAATGATTTTGACATAATCGAATGTATCGCCCTTCAGAAATTTGTTTAATCCTAGAAAAAAATCTTGTGGATTTTTATTTTATTTTATTTTATTTTTAGTATAACACGGAAACAAACACTCCACAAAGTGGCTAAATTAGAATAATTAACATGTTTCAGCTCTTCGGTTTAAAATGGAGTATCCTGCAGAATTTCCTAATTTCAAGTTATATTTATTAAAAAAAAAAAAAAAAAATCAGCTAACGCCTTTTTATTTATTTATTTATATTTATTATTATTATTTTATTTATTTATTTTATTTATTTATTTATTTATTTATTTTATTTTATTTTATTTTATTTTATTTTATTTTTGTTTATCCCGTGTACAGTTGATCGTTCATCATGTCGAACTAAATGATGCACTTTACACATTTGCGTAATTTATCTACTTTAATAGCCATCCGGAGTGTGATTCATTTTCAATTAAGGTTCTCGCCTCTTTAAATCAACGGAATCGCTGAAAGACTTCCACTCATCCCATAGCAGTATTAGAATATGCTATTTTTAGTAAGTCAAATGTTTTGCTAGTCTTTTGGGTAACTTTAAATCAAATTTCAGTACAAACCGGCTTTACGTTGCACTTTCAGAACTCGTAAAAATCGCTACGAAAGAACAAAGCAGGATTAGCTTTATTGGCTCACCGCAGCATACTGACGCCGCGCACCGACTAGAGCTATGGCTTAATTTGTCAAACCTACACAAACATGTTTTGTACTTTCCCCTTGGTTGACATCGAAATATATACCCTGTCAGGGATTTCAGAAGACCCCAATGCGATGGTAAATATAGCACGCAGAACAGTATTCCTGGCCGGGAATACTGTTCTGCGTTCTTCGTTATATTATCAGATTAATATAATAATTTAATGAATAAATAAGTGTTAATTTGTACAAGTGCAGTACTCCGTTCTGGATAAATCTCTGTCTAGAAAATCTATCTAGATAGATTCTTACATGTGAACAAAAGTTCAAATGAAACTCTCATAAGAAGAACTTTTTCAGTCCTATTTATTAATATGCATGAATATTTTCAAATACTAAAATAACTTCACAAGAGAACTGGGGTAAATTTATTATTATTTGCAAAAACAAAAAAAAAAAAATAAGAATGATAAAATAAAATAACCGAATTAATTAACTGACGCCAGGATATGCAAGAATTCTAACAGAAGCTTATCACTTCGATTTTCGTGAAGCATAGTATAAAGGCAAGCACAAAGGGTCATTCATAACTATGAAGGATTGCCGTAACAACAAAGCACTGTGAGACTCACTGTTGCAAAGATAAATTGGATTAAGCAAGTCAGGAGCGCCATCGTTGATTATTATTCAAACCAAACCTATTTATGGTGAGATTGATTTCTGACGTATTAGCCACACTTTTCCTTGGCGTTCACAGATTGACTGCATCATTCCTTAAGTCACTGTAAAATCATTCAGAAACTATTTTGGTCCTTTACTGTTATCTTTTCTTGACTTTCGGTGACTGATAGGGACAGTCTCCAGAAGCTGACTTCATGTTCTTGTTGAATATCTCCAAAGTGCAATTGCGAAAAGGCCAGCATTTGCTTGTTATTTGGAAAGACTTGCGTTCGAAGGACTTTAGATGACTCGGTTTGCAATTTCGGTCAGTCCAATTCAAATCCTTATTAAAATTTTGTATCTGTTTTTTTTTTTTTTTCGACAGAAATATTCGGTTTTGACATTTTGGCAAACTGAATTGTTTTTACTTCTTTTTAATATATAAATGTAAAGTTCTATTTTATGATGGTTAATAGGATATTGTATGACCTACATTGTATGTATGATAATATGAATGGTCTGAAAATAAGGAAAACAAAAAACGAAAGAAAAACGAAAAAATTCACATAATGCAACATATTCTTTTACTCTCTCTCTCTCTCTCTCTCTCTCTCTCTCTCTCTTTCTCTCTCTCTCTCCCACATATACACACACACAAAGTTATTCACTGAATTTCATAATGTCAATCACTATTATGTAGTGTGGGTAATAGGTAATCAATTTTCTCATCCTTAGTTTAAAAATGTACTTGGATCCATAGTAAACCTGATTATATATATATATATATAATATATATATATATATATATATATATATATATATATATATATATATATTGTCACGATTAGTAAACCTTCAAATCTTATGCTATACAAAAATAATATGTGTAGAAGGTATTTTCTAGCCTAGCTCCCACTGACGAGACCTCAATAAAGGTCGAAACCGGTCTGGGTAGTGGCCCCTTGCCTTTAATACAAAACATCATGCATCCCCTTCTTGGAGATGTGTTTTGGCATTAAAGGAAAATATTAAGATTAGTGATCAGAGCTTATGCCACCTTTACCACGAGTTGCCTTGGTCTTGCACTACCTGTAGGATTAGCTAGCCTTGCATCACTTGCAGGCACAAACTTGACTTGTTTGTCTGTTTACTTACTTGGGAAATGGAGTAAAACCAGGTTTAAAATTGCTTGGTATCTTTAACAAAAAATAATATGTATTATACTGACAAAAAACAAAAATATTGATGGAAGGTGTTAGTCGTCGAGAATTAGATAAGCACACATATCGAAATCATATAGTATTCGTCTCGTTTGTTTATTAGTGATTGTCCTGAATCACCTGATTAATATTCGCTGCTAAAAAAAATATTAAAAAAAAAACTTACAATGTATAATACTGCAAGATTTTAACAATGCATGCGCAATCCATAATAACCGAACTGGAATTTAGCCATCTTTCTCAAATAATTATATTTTTTTCAGAACATTTTTGTAAGCTTATTCTGCAAAATAGTTTGATATATATAACGCAGTTTCCATATCACAGCAGAGAAGAGTCTACCAACACACACGCACATCTTACTATTTAAGTTTAGCCTTTTGAAATATTGCTATTAATATTGGCTTTACGTTATTGGAGAAAAAAATAATCCTAGATAATATGAAAATAACCAATGATGAATATTAGTAAAAGATTTCAGTACGTGCCATACATATTTACTTAGTAATATGCACATCAATTCTGTGCCATCATTGACATAAAGGCACGCCGAAAGAAATATATCCTCTAGAGGAGCACCGCCCTTCCATCTTTGGAGTGCCCCATCTCCACTCTTCCGTAATGAAAAATAGTAACGATACTTGAGAGAAAAGTGCATTTAGGTTAAGGACACTTCCTCTTCTATATTTTAACCATGCACTTTGATGTAAATTTTCCCTCACTCAAAGATCTTCCGCTCTTGGCAATAAACTTAGTCACGTAATAACTAGTCGTTGCATCAGAGAAGGTATCGGCTCCATCGCATGCATTATCTTCGGCATGCATCTTAAAATAACTTGACTTGGCATAATTTTATAGAATGTGTTTTCGACACTTTGAGTTATCTTTTCTACCCATGTATGCTGTTTCTTATGACAAAAATTCCAATATCTTTTACATTATTTTCTTTAAAATGAAGGCACACACTGTACTCACAATAAATGAACCTACTTTTGTCATCTCACATACAAATTAATTCAACCGTGTAGGCACACTGCACTGCCTAAAGGCTCTTTGGGGTTTGTCAGGAACACACACACACACACACACACACACACACAAAAAAACAGCAATAACAACAATAATAATAATAGAAAAGTATCCCGACTAGAGTATCCTAAAGCTTTGCTTCATTTAACGTTGTAGTTGTCCCTGTTATAACGTAGTTCGGCTGCATGCAACTCTCTCTCTCTCTCTCTCTCTCTCTCTCTCTCTCTCTCTGTGTCTGCTCATGTGACAAACATTCTCTCCACATTACGTTTTCAAGGTGTATTGGCTACGAGAAATTTCTCATACCAGAAACAACTTTCTTATTGTATTCGGTTGTTGCAAAGCACTATATACCAGGGTAAAGAAACCATGTACCGTGTCATAATAAACAGAGAAAAATCCTTTACGGCAGAAAGCATTTAAATGCAATTGCCACAGATATCTCAGGTAGCGAACCACAAGTCCAACTATCAGTCTTCCTACTCTCACTATGACACGGTAATCTATATATATTAGCATATATGTTTATTAATTTAATTTAAATGACTAAAACACCGAAATAATAAAGAATAAGGTTTAATGAATTTGTGAACAAGCTTTATGCTAATGTAATTGATATAATATATATATATATATATATATATCAAATTTAAACTATGGTTATATTGCTAGAAGGATTTTTAATACGAAATTATCTAAAGCATGATTTGATCCCCACACTTGCAGTGGGTTTATTAAGACCACTTGGTTGACTTTACGAATTTTGAATAATAAAATGCTAGAAAATAATGATGATACATAATTAGATAGTTTATATAATAAAGTTTACTTTTTTATTTAGTTTCTTCATAGTTCCATCTGAAGTAATATCTAATTTTTTTTTAAATGCTTGATTTGTCGATGGAAAAATGCAACTGATATTTCAGCAAAAAACTGAAGGCGTAGCTCGAAAAAAGTTATTTTTATCATGCTTTTTACAGAAATATTTAAGAATCTTCTCCTTGGAGATCAAAATGCCTACGTAGTTATTAGCAGAGATCTCACTAAAAGTTAACCAAATACTTAATAATAATACTTAATGAACTATTAGCATTACTTCTTACACTAAGCCATACTTTGTCCTTTGAAACTATTGAACTAATATTCAGCTTACAGAATCGCAAAATTTCAGTCTAATAGTCAAGTGAGTACATTTTGACATTACCTCCCTATTTAACAATATTCATCTGTGAAGTTTGATTCTACAATATTTATCTTCAGATTTTCCTACTAGCATCTTTGATTTATGTAAAAGTGTTATTAACTCAGGATATTTTGCTGGGAAGAACAATCCCTATAAGCAAGTAAAAGGAACATAGGGCTTCCTATTATCATCTAGAAACTAGTTTTTATAACATTTATAAAAGCAATTCTGTTCTATTCATCTTAAACCATCTTTGGGAAATTATTATTCTTTACAGATATATTTGCCATTCGGAAACATATCAATCAATATTCACAAGTGTATTTCTTTAAATTTTAATTTTATTTATTCAGAGATTAAATTTAACTTGGAAAAAGGAATCGCAAGGTGTACTATCCTTCCTTGATATTCGTTTCTAACGTTACATTGGAAATTTCTATCCACATCCGTCGTTGCAAATCCACCTTCTCTGAATGTTATGCGCTTTGGTCCTGTCCACGTGATCCTTCTTCAAAATATGGCATAGTTAACGTCTGAAACACTTCATCAAAAAGAAATCGCAGCTACAATGTCCTTGGTAGCCCCGCTACCAGGTATTTATCCAGTTTTGCTGTCGCTAGACAAGGGAATTAGTTTCATAGTTTTGAAGATGGCTATCAGCGGTTCATAAAAAGATCATAATGCTAAAGCAGCTCAAAATATGATTGAATTTTTCTAACTTCCTCCGACAAATCAAACGGAAATTTGTAGGATGCATATTCCTCTCATGAAGCAACCGCTAATAGCCATATTCAAAACTATCAAACTAATTCCCTTGTCTAGCGACAGCAAAATTCGATAAATACCTAGTAGCTGGGCTACCAAATATTCATCCAGTTTCATACTGTCCAAATCTATCCCATTTCGACCAAATGGGCATTTTAACTGAGGAGCGAACTTCTGAACATCAAATTATATTCGGCTTATTCGTCAACTAGTCCTACGACTAGTTGACACTAGTCGTAGGACTCAGAAAAAAAATTCCAATTAACACATCAAAGCAAAAAATAAATAAACTATAATAAAAATCCGAAGGCATTACATTGTCCGAATCTTATTCGAAGTGATCAACTTCCTATTCCCAAAGTTTGGGAAATGGCACGGAAGAATTTTATTTTCCCTCAAAATGTTTTCACCACTAGTTTCCAATAGTGTTGAAAACTATATAAATAAATAAAAAACTTAATGCGTTAACCACCGGATTAACACAGTCATTCTTAATCCATTAGCGTAATCGGATTACGTTCTTGTCTGTTAATAATCTGATAATGAAGTGTTCCTTCTAGAAAGTGGTCGGTGTAGCTGAAGAGAAGCCAAGGTACGTGTATATTTAACTTGTCTACCAAGTCCAAAATGTACTTAATCTGTTTATGAATCATTGACTCACCTAAATTATTATTTAATCCTTTAATCTGCTTAATTTTGTTGCCATTTCCCCAAAAGTTAATGAAATAGTGATATTTATTTAAACTCGATATGTACGAGCTTTATGCTAATCTACTTGAAAGAATAATCAATATTTTAATGAATATATCTTCGCTGTTCACTCGGTTCAGTTTAGTGAATACATAGAACGCTGAATAAATCAAAACGTAAATGCATTAACCAAATGAAACTATTGCTCTACTAAAGAATTTCCAATGAATGATTTACGGTTCTTTTACCTACTTAATTTCTTTCCTATATTCAATTTCTTTGAATTTTTAGATGCATATTATGTTGATATAGTTTTCATTCATTAGTTAATATTTTAATTCATTCAAGTAATACACCAATACAATAATAAAGTAAACCATTATTGTGTTTATCTATTTAAATCATTGTTGTTTGCCTTCTGAGTCATGTTGCGAGTTTCAATTGTTTCTAACGATATACGAAAATGTTAAACGGAAACAAAGAAATTCCAATTACGCACAAGCGAAGATAAACATTAAACATAATTCAAACTGTAGAGTTTGTTCAATAGGTTTGAAAAATCCCTGACCTCTTTTCTTTCTTTTCTTTACTGGAACTTATTTGTTAAACGAACTAATCGCAAGTGTCGAGAATATTCCAAATCAATCCTTGAATCTTCGTCCTCTGTGATTTATCGAGTACATACCAAGAGAAAGGCAATCAGCATTAAGCGAAATAATGCACTTAAGAAAACTTCAATTCTCTAATGAAAGAGTCTTTTGTGAATTCAAATAATTGGTCACAACCGTCAAGCGTGCTGATCGTCAAGGAAAGGAATGGAACGTAAAGGGTTCTTAAACAAAGTCGAACTCAAGAGTTTTTTTTTTTTTTTTTTTGCTTGCTCTAACATAAGTTAACCAAATATAAATGCAGGACGTATTTATGGCAGAAACGAAAGTCGAGTCGGTCTCCCTTTGTTTCGCTGTCAATAGCACAATGTCTTCACTTCGTGGGCTTTTTCTTGTTGTTTTTGTAACTCTGTTGTTAACAGAATGGAGAAATAAATTACAAATGTGCATAAGAGGTTTTAAGAAAATTACAAGAGGATGAATCACATTCTTTTCTCAGCTAAACTAAAACGAAAGGATAAAGCCACCAAGAATTTAAAAAGAAAGTGCTTTATTTGGTGAACGACTACAACATTTGCACACTGAAGTGTTTATAAGAGAAACAGATAAGAAAATAAGTTTTGCTGAGTAGAGAAAAGAAAATAGGAATGCTGAACAAAAATAACAAAGAATCAATTATGAAGAAACAAATTATGGAAGTGCAATTAAAATGATGAAACGAACTAAAAGAGATAATTTCAAAAAGAAACTCTTAACCAGTTAATGCTAAGGACTTTCAAAATTAAGCTAATTAATTTTGAAAAAAAAACTCACTTTATATAAAAAGTATTAAAATGTATGTCGTGATAATGGCTTCAAAACTAAAAAGAAACGAGATGAAAGTGATAAAAATAAATGCTAGGAAAATACTTTATACTATAGTTAATCATAAAAAAGGAAAGGCAGAAATTGGCATCCGTGCTATGCATGTGGAACATAAGAAACTCTAATTGGATGGCAACAAATTGGTTAGACGGGAATTGCTATGTCCGGACTGTGGAAATCAACTAGGTAAGCTGACTGGCATTGCAGGATTATTTTCATTCTTTTTCCTCTTCAATGATGAATTTTATCATTGAAGAGGAAGAAAAATGAAAATAATCCTGCAATGCCAGTCAACTTACCTAGTTGATTTCCACAGTCCGGACATGGAAATTTTCGATGAATCTTATCATTGAGAAAAGACCTAAACTTCCTCAAATTACGATATCCAGAATGTGTTCATGCTGTTTGTATATATTCCATTATAATCATTTAGACTGAATATAATTGAAATTTATGTCCTCCGCTTAATTTACATTGACAATTATTTGTGATATTCTATAACTGTACTGCTCATCTCATCTCAACTAGTCTTCCGTTAACGTATTAGATTCACTCACCGATTATCCAAGCAACTTGGCATTTATAAACTTAAGATTTACATAGACAGAACTGTTATTCCTAACTCTAGATTTCATTAAGGAAAAACCTTCCGCCTCCTTATAAGAACGACTAACTCACATTTAGTTGAAAAATTCAACTAAATGTGAGTTAGTCGTTTAGTAGTTAGTCGAAAGTCATTTGCAATCATGAAAGAATTTAAGCCTGCGTCTTTCCAACGGAAGCATTTCATTGAATTATAATTCACGGGAAGGTAATCTTTAAAACATATAACAACAACAACTAAAAGAAAAACAAATTCATCGAACAACAAACACTAACAGAACAAAAAAAAAAAAGTACCGAACTACTCTTAATCGAAAAGAGATTCATCGAAAAGTTTATTATTTGGTGTTTCGGCAAATCACAATTCATTGAATGATACATCACATCCACTGGACACGTGTCAAGAAAAGATTTGGAAAAGCATGTACTTTTCCTCTTGAGATTTCCAAAGCATTTGATCTTGTTGCATTGAGTCCAATGTATTATACAAAATAATAATTAAAAATCTCTGAATGCTGTTTACGTTCGCTGCGTCTTAAGTAATGTTATATAAATTTAACGAAAATTTTAAAACAATATTTCAGCAAGAAATGACTGTTTCATTGAATTATGAAAGGAAGTCGCTGAAAATTGTTAGGCCAAGTGTTTTTTCGATCAGTTTTTTTACGATGAATTGATAGCCGCTGAATCATTTATTCGATGAGTTACCTTTTTGAAGAAATTCCATTTGTTAAATTTGCTGAATTATCATTCTATAATCGAAAACAGTTCATTGAAACGAAATGGTTCTTAAATATTCATCAAACGTTATCCAACGAAAGGACGTATTTCCTTCTTCTCCGCTCATGCTTCGATACTTCTCTTAGTTTTACTCAAATCAGTTTAAAAATATTCTGCAACGCTAATCATTCGTAATTATAAGTATATGAATCATCGCTGAATCACAAATTATTTAATATTTACAAATTATTTTTCGTCTCAGCAGAATTCGGAATTTATATGTATTTTTAAAACCATAAATGAAAAAATGGTCGTAGACGCTTTTTTCTACGATTTCGAGAAATGCGTAAATCGGTGTACATGCGAAGAATAATTAAATAATTATCTATTATGCTGAGTATTATTTTCAAACTTAAAAATGCTATCCATGGATTTTCGTTTGCAACTGTCTGGAGCATCTCCCAATCAATATTCAGCAGTATTGCGTCTACATATTACGCTCCCTCCTAAAATGTTTTCCGCTATATAAATATCTTGGTTGAATCTCTTTCTGCGTCCATCATTTATTTCAAAAAGAAGTTGGGAAAAAATCTCAATGAGAACGAAGTATATTTTCAGCACTGCGAGACTTTGATATGCCTACAAGTACAAACTCTTGAAAGATGTCGATGCGTTTAGTTTCAGATTAAAATATTCATCATTTATCACATTTGTAGTTACCAATATAAAAATATTCCCTTTGATTTGGTTTTTGTTTTCATTGCTAATAAAAGAAACTTTAGTCTGTAGCTATTTGAAACACGCTTTCTTTTTATCAAATGGATAATGAAATATTTCATTAAACTACATTTAATATGAAGAGAAGAAAAATCATATCCTGCGGAAAATCAATAGTTTCGAGATTATTTATTTTTGGTACTAAAACTGCAACGACAAAGCAAATTTTTAATCTCGCCATGAAACTGTTTGGAACTATTCCACCTCGTAGAAGAAGAAGAAGAAGAAGAAGAAGAAGAAGCGATATTTTGCTCATCCAGGTTGCCCAAGTATAATTAGTCTTAATACTTTAAAAAAACAGACCACATTTCTCATAGCACGTTTTTCCGAAAATAAACTCCTTTTTCTCTGAAATGTTGTCAACTGCACAATTACTTGTTACTTAACAATAGACTTGTTACTTCCAATATATACACATCTTAAAAAATGTGTATTGGAAGCAATTAGACTAAATTTAGAAAAATCATTGATTAGTCACCATAGCCTGAATCACTTCATTTACAACGTTGTAGTAAGAAAAATACTTCATCCATCCAGAGAGAGAGAGAGAGAGAGAGAGAGAGAGTTTTTCACGGCGACAAAAAATACGAAAATATCAAACGAAAATATTCACTTTCAGACAAATATGTCTGAAAGTGAATATTGCTATTCACTTTCATCATGTTTGTCTAGTGAGACTTTGTTCAGAGATTGAGGAACAAGGATTTCAGTTATCACTGAGGTGGAATTGATTTTTCTCAAAGTAGGTAGGAGGTTTAGAATCACAAATTTCCTCAATCTGCTCAACTTTCCATCCCTTTCTGTTAGGCCACCAAGAGTAGCAGTAGGTGATGTGATTCTTTCATATTGGGGTCTACACCAAAGGCGACTAAGATAAGAGGTAGTCACTCCAGGCTACAAATATCTAACGTTTGGTGCAGATTAACCCACCCCTTTTTCTTTTTTTCTTATTTGTTTTTTAAATAATCGGCTACTGAAATTTTTCAAATGGTCAAGAAGTCAATTGGCTGTATTTTTGAAGTTCGACGTCTCTCAAGGTACTGGAAACTTGTCTCCCATCAGTTGACAGACCTTAAATCCGGGATTGTTCTAATTCATATGAATTGGGAATGGTAGTGCTTTATTCTTAATCTGCTTAATTTTCAGGTAATTCCGAATTTATAGCATAAGAAAAAAATTTCTGATAGGAGCACTTTTCTTTTGGTACAGTATTCTTATCTATTAAAAAAAATATCCATAACGAAAAAATATTCCGAATATTTATACATAGCCGTGGGGGCTATGTATAAATGATAACATAGATTATAAGTAAAACAACTGATTATAACTTGGACTATTATACACAGACTTGGTTTTCTGGTTTCCATGGTGATGCTGATACAGGAGCTTGTTAAAGATGATAACGGAACAGTGGAATGTATATTTTGAGGAGAGATTCAGAATTTATGGACTACAGATATGCTAGAAAACAGAAGAAAGAGAGATAATATGATTGACACTTACAAACTTCTGAAAGGATCATACAAGATGCATTTTTCATAAATGCATCTTGTATTTATGAA
Organism: Typopeltis vanoorti; assembly: GCF_054136105.1. Taxonomy (NCBI): domain Eukaryota; kingdom Metazoa; phylum Arthropoda; class Arachnida; order Uropygi; family Thelyphonidae; genus Typopeltis; species Typopeltis vanoorti. The sequence continues at coordinate 72,060,933 of NC_143555.1, forward strand.
AAATAAATGCATTTCATTTTATGGAGGGTGGGGGAGAGGACGAGATACTATCCACGGAAGTTGAGAATCAGTGCAGCCACGAAGAGGATAAGAGCGTTTTTTTGTTTTGTTTTGTTTTGTTTTTGTTTGTTATAGAGTGATTCGGGATTGGAATGGATCGCATTTGGAGGTAGCTAGCGCAGGTATTGTGAATAAATGCAAGAAAAGGTATAAAAGCTGGCGCAAATGATATGTGTCCTTCCCCGGTTGAGCCCATGAATCCCTGGAGATCTCTCTCTTAATAATATAAAGTATATCTATTGCAAAAAGTATCATTAGTCTAATTCAGGAGTCGTAACCTTTTCAGGCTAAAGAGTCCTTTCAGTTTAAAATGACCAATTGAATACTTCGAGATCCGTACCTAAAAGAAAATACCGCAAAACAAATAATGTGATAGTGCTGATTTAAATTGATTATATGTGCATGTGCCTGAAATAATTTTAAATAAAAATAGAAATAGACTATCCTCCAATTTTTTCATTTAAAAAAAATTAAACTAATGTCTGAAGAGTCGCAAAAATTTCCCAAAGGGGAGCGTGCAGCCCGCAAACTGTAGGTTATCTATAGTCAAAGAGTAAAAAAATGAAAACAAAATAAAATAAAACAACATGAGACATCATAATGAAATCTTTGACTAGCAAATAGTTTAATTAAGGCCTTATCTAGGAATGACTAAATATCGTCGTAAAATATGAGATCCCTAAAAGTACCGTTTCCTGGAGTTGAGATGGTGTAATGAAACATCTGAAAAATTTGAAAACTAATTTGAAAACGCTCCCTGACGGTTGGCTTTTCAAATTGTGATGTGATATTATTATTATTATTATTATTATTATTATTATTATTATTATTATTATTATTATTATTATTATTATTATTATATCAAAAATGAATGTACTCAGTAATTTGCACACTGTATGTGATGGAAAAAGTAATAATAATGCTTATCAGTTGTATATATGAAAATACACTAGTGTCCAAAAGCAAAGGACGAAGCTACCTATTTTAACTATATCAGTTTACCTCTTTTACTTAGCTACCTATTTTATCTATATATTAAAATACTTTCATCCCTACAGCCAAATATGCGCACAAATTTATTGGCCTTTTTTGGGTAAATTATATTTCACAAAAAATGTGTTTTAAATTTCGTACAAATTAAATTACAACACCTTTTTGGGAAAAGTTCCAAATTTCCTAAGGAAGTAGTTAAGAATTAATAATGTGCTTACAGAAAAAACTGGATGTGTAGAGACATTTCAGTCTGGAATATGTCCACCCCAAACAGCGAGGAAGCTCACCATGTCGTACTACGCCTAAGTAATTTCAGGAGTTCTTCAAGCAAACTGGCCCACTTCTCCTTCAGAGCAAGTATAAAGCCTTGTTTTTTCTCTAGGGGAATTTCAAGCACAAATGAGTCTCCCTATTGTATCCCAAACGTGTTCTATGGGGATTGAGATCTGGGAAGCTTGCTGGCCACTCGATTGGATTAATATCCTCGCTCTCCAGAAGTTTTTCCACTGCTCGTGTACGATATGGTGTGCCACTGTCATCCATAAAAATGAATTCTTCGCGTACAGCACCACGGAACAATCGAAAATGACGCTGAAGAATTTCGTTGAAATATCGTTCACCAATCATCGTCCCTTTTTCTAGCACTTGTAACTCAGTGCGTCCATTAAGCATAATGTCTGCCCACACCATGACCATATCGATCCCTTTCAAGAACATTCTCGCGATGGTAAGCAGTACCATTTTCACGCCAGATTATGTGTTGTCGAGAATCGAAGGAAAGACTAAAATGACTCTCATCTGTGAAGAGTACGTTGGCCTATTGGTGTCTTGTCCAAATTTTATGGATAAAACTCTACTGAAAATGTGCTACTCTACAATGAGCTCGGGATAAAGGGACGCAGACTAGAGACCTTCGGGCGATTAGGCCTACTTGTTGCAGACGACTTTCCACAATTTGTAGAGATATTCGCGTACCTGTGCTTGAATGGAGCCAACTAGCAAGTTAACCTGTCGTGGTGCATCGATTACATTTTACTTATAACCAAAATTCTGTCTTCATATTCCATGATAGAGCGAGGGCGAACTCTTAGCAAACATCTAGAACACATTACATTGGTTTGAAACGCTGCCCAGAGCCTGAATAAAACGCCATGTAAGAATCTAAACTCTCTGGCAATATCAGTGATTCCGCGGCCTTCTTCAAACTTTCCAATAATTCTTTCCCACGTGAAATTTAAATCATCTAGATGATGTCTTTGGGACATCACAGGACATCAAGTTTGCAACTCTATTCCTTTATAAAAACAGCTTCCTTCAAACACAATTCGCTAAGGGCAGCCTTTGCCTTTTATCCTGTTGAGTGCGGCCACGTAACCCCTTTAGGCACGATTCGAAAAACTGATGTGTATCTGATTTATACACTAAGTCGTCATTTATACAAATTACCATGATTCGTCTGATTTTCAGTTGTAATCTTCAAAAACAATGTTCGTCTTTAGGTTTTGGACACCAGTGTGTGTTGAATAATAATAATAAACTATGATATTGATTGGAAAAAAGATTAATATCATTATATAATTATTTCGTATTCTTAACTTTGTAAAATACTAAGTTCCAATGTGCGCAGACATCAGGGAATTTGTCTCCATTCCTTCATCAATTACAGCACTCAATTCAGGACGTGCTGCTCTGGACCTCACTTGCCACTCCAATTCGCACCACAGATGTTCGATGGGGGTTGAGGTCAGGACTCTGCGCAGCCCAGGGCAGTCATTTAACATCCATTGCTTCATACCATTCCATAACAGCTGCAGATTTGTGACATGGGGCATTGTAGTCTTGATAGTAGCACGTCCAGTCCATATGCTCTTAACACAAGGCTAGAGGAGCTGTTGTGATTTTCGCTTTGTGTGCCACTGCTCTTCTGTGGAAACCCAATAAATGGAGTTCTTTTCGCACAGTATTAGTGCTCACCATGGTGTTAGGAGCTGTGGAACTCATCACAGATGGTGTGTGCCAATTACAGCCGGTTTTTGCGTGCCATCCGCTTTAACCCCTTCTTGCATTAGTGATGCTAGAACTTCTCTATTTGTTGATGACATCGTCAACCGTTGATTTTGTATCTAGTTAAGCGGCAATGGCACCTATGGACATGCCACCAATGTCACAGCCCACGATGATACTTCTTGAAGTCACTGAGTTCACGTCGTGTTGCCATAACCACCTGTATTCAACTGCTACGATGAAATACTGCTTCCTGCTATTGTACACTGGTTTGTATGTTATTAACAAACCTGGAGTGTTCCATAACTTCAAATAAGAGGGATGTCCAGGCAGTTATTGGTAGATAGTGTATAAACAGTTAAATATACATACATATAAACAGTTAAATCGACACATGTCAGTGGGTACTGAAACAAAGCCACGAAACTACCGCGATCTATCTATCTATATATATTTATATATATTACTTATCAAATATGAATGTACTCTATAATTTGTATACCGATTTTTTGTAGTGTTATTAATTATATATATATATATATGTAAATACGTTGTATAATAATAAGCTATGATATTGATGTTGAAAAGATTATTATTATTATTATTATTATTATTATTATTATTATTATTATTATTTACACAGGTTTACACTGATAACACAGCTCAACTATACCATGATAAACATAGATGCGCTAATACTGACCGAAGTTGCAATAAACGACACAGAAATTTACGCATATAACATAAATAATTACCAAACCTACAACTTATGCAGACCAAACAAAAGAGGAGGTGGTATTGTGGCATTTATCAAAGAAATATACAATGTGACAGAAAAACAAACTCACTTCGAACATGAGGAAACACTAATTTTGGAACTCACAAATAGCCACAATAGTATCAAATACACAATAAACACAATATACAGACCCCAGATAATAATCCACTCAGTTTTCTTCACGAGTTAGAAACATGGCTAAGCGACATCGAACCGCGTACAACACACAGGCTCATCCTAATAGGAGACATTAACATAAATACTCTTGACCACGCTTCTTCAACCACTAACACATATCTTGATATACTAAGTCAGTACAACATAAACCCTACCATTAACTCCCCAACAAGAGAAGAAATACTCAATAACTCACTAACACAATCATGCATTGCTCATATCAACATACGGGCTCCCATCCATACATATACATCATCAGTAATTAACGTAAAAATTGCCGATCACTACTTTGTCTCAACTTCGTTTTATTACGTTTCCCACCCCCCACCCCCACCACCACCACAAAAGTCGACAAAACTCGATCATACTAAAGAGCATTGTCGATAACCAAGTAAAAATTACAGACTGGAATTCCCTACTTAAAATAAATGATCCTGTAACATTATACGAGAATTTTCAACTAAAGTTCACAGAAATATACAAAAAAGCAACAAAACCTACATAAACGAGGCGACTGACAAACAGACAGCAATCCATGGATAAATGACGACATACTAAATACTATTACTGAAAAAGAAAATCTATGGAAAAAACTTAAAAAGTCACCCAGTAACACACATTTACAAACCTTATACAAAAGCACAAGAAATAAACTAACAACAAAAATTCGTAGGGCAAAATGACGCTACTACTTCCAAAAATTCATGGAATATAACGACAACATTAAGCAAACATGGGCTACACTGAACGAATTAGTAACCCGAAAAAAGAAAACTTCAGCACAAGATTTTATTGCAAAAAGCTTCGGTCAGGACACAAACCAAGAGGAACTAGCAGACTCATTCAACCATGCTTTCACAAACAACATCACACAACTCAAAAAAGACAAACTACCAACGATCAACAAAAAACTACCAACACAAAGTCAAGAACAAACGATGTATTTTCCACCCATAACAAAACAGGAACTGAAAGAGCTGAACTAACACTAAAACCAAAGACCACTCCAGGAATAGACAAAATAAGACTCACAGACCTTATAACACACTTTGAACAAATAAATCCAATACTTTTGAAACTCGTGAACATAATATTCGACACAGGCATTATTCCACAACAACTAAAAACTGCAGTAATTACGCCAATATACAAACACGGCAAAAGAAACGATACTCAGAACTACAGACCAATAGCTACACTACCAATCATCTCAAAAATTCTAGAAAAAATAACACACACCAGACTACATAACTATTTACAGAAGTACAACATCATCTCACAAAACCAATATGGCTTTCAGAAAACAAAAAGCACCATTACTTTATTAGAACACATCGCCGACACAATAAACAAAGTTCTCGACAAAAACAAGTACGCCGTCCTTATACTGCTGGACCTAACCAAAGCATTTGACACATTTGAACATGACATACTACTCACCAAACTATACTTAATAGGTATAAGAGGAACACTGCATACATGGTTCAAGAACTACCTCTCAAACCGAACACAAGTAACAAAAATAGGTACATGTCACAGTCGGAGTATACAAGTAAAACACGGTGTACCTCGAGGTGCCATATTATCACCCACTCTATTCAACATATACATTAACGATGTTCATAACATATCCATAAGAAGTCAAATATTTCAATACGCAGATGACACTGCGCTACTAGCAATCCACACAGACATTAACATAGCTCTCTGCAAAGCACAACAAGACCTAAACGAAATCACAACATACTTGCACCAAAACGCAATTCTAATCAACCGCACCAAAACACAGATGTTGATAATACACAACCCAAGAATCATACGCCCGCATCACTATCGATACATTGTCACACATACCGCTGCATTAACAACAAAAATACCTGCCAATGTTCCGAAATCAAACCTGTAACACACGCAAAATACCTCGGTCTCTATATAGATTCCCACCTTAAATGGACAAAACATATAGAATACCTACACACCAAACTCCGGATCATCGCAGCAAACCTCTTCCAAGTTAAAGACATTATTCTGCCCAACATAAAAAAAACTCCTATATCACGGTATCTGCGAACCCCTACTCAGATACGGAATAACAGTCTATACAAATACATCAAACAGCCACCTAACAAAATTAGAAACACTACACAGGAAAATCGTGTCAACAGTGATCTGGACACCTTACACGCAACAACCAATATCCGACAAGCACATGGCGATACACAGAATTCTGAGCATTAAAAAACCTGAAACACTACATGACATTAACAAGGAATTACTTTAACATCATCTATCGAAACAACAGAGACACATATCGTATAACACGACCTACAACAACTCTCTACATCCCCACACCCTTCAACAACTCATAGGTTCTTTTGTGAGATCACATCAGATACCCACGCAACTCAACAACCTACGAAGAAAGTTAAAACACGTAGATAACTACAGAACATTAAAAAACGAACTCTGGAAAATACACCAACAAAGTTAAGAAACCATTAACACTAATATACACATCACAAATCACTAGCATCCAATGCCTACATCCCATACATAAACAATAGCAACAACACAAATAGTGAAGGCTAAATCCCACTCTCTTCATAAAAGTTAACCCAAGCTTCGAAGTAGGTGGGATTAACTTGCCTCACTCATCTACAAGTAATCCTTATAAGCAAATGCAGAAATTCGTATGTATAATCATTCTTTCTCAAGCTTAAAAAAAATAAAATAAAATAAAATAAAATAAAATAAAATAAAAAAATAAATAAAAAATTATACAAACAATTCTGTATAATCTTCATTGTTAATATTAGAAGAACATGTGTAATATAAAGGAAAAAAAAAGTATTATCAAAAATTTTAATTGAAATCCAATGTAGGAATTGCAGCACTTAGTGCTGAACTCTGTGAAATTATTAGATGCAATGTCACACAAGATGTTTATTGTATGTATAAATATTTTAAAAAATAGCTAAACCTGGCTTCGAAGTCAGTGGGTTTTTACCTCATCATCTTCACACTTTGTACTACTAATATTATAATGCATAGGTATAGAATAATATATATTATTTTATATATATATAATATATATTATTCCTGAAATAAGATCCAACAGGCAGGAGCACGCCAAGAGTATTTGCCGCCTGGGTGCTAACTTTAATCGGCCGCCCCTAATACTGCATTGTATAATCCAAATTAGATATTAGCTACATAAAATGCCGCCCGGGTGCCGTGCACCGCTTGCATCCTCGAGTTGATGCGGCTCTGCCAACAGGCTTCACTTCAGAGAAGTAAAATTATTCAAAATTAAGTGGATATTGAATATCACATTATTTGCCCTGGCAATGCACTACCAGGTGTTGGCTTACGCTTGGACTCGCCGAACTTTATATGGTTTTCAATATTCGGCATAAAACTCTTAGATTAGATTTCCTATCTTTGAGTTTATTATTCAGCTAAGAAATAATGTGGTATTCAATATTCACTTAAGTTTGAATAATATATATTATTTTATTGGAAAAAGCCTAAATTCGATTCAGGTCGTGACGAGAGGAATCTTTATATGAATTTTTTTCAATTGAAAGTAAGTTAGTCGATCTCATACGGAGGTAGCAGGGTTTTTCCTCCAGAAGAAGAAACTTGGGTTTTTCATCCCGCACACAGACAAATCGGACTTGAAAAAAAACACGTTTTATATAATAATAATAATAATAATAATAATAATAATAATAATAATAGAGACTGTATTGGAAAACGAAACTTTCACATAATTGATACATTATTATTTTATTCATATAATTGATACATAGTCAAAACAAGATATCATATATCTTATATATATCATATATCTTTAATAATAATAATAATAATAATAATAATAATAATAATAATAATAATAATAATAATAATAATAATAATAATAATAATAATAATAATAACAAAATGTGCTAAATTTCACGGAAATTAGTACTCTGCTTATATGTACAATGTATAAAAATTTATATATGCTAATATACTTTTAATTAACTACCTTACTACTAATTAAATTAAATTAAAATCAGATCAAATAAATAAAAGTACATGTTTTTTAATGTAATCATTGTACAAAATGAACGGTATATGCAGAACTTCAGGAGAACGGTATATGCAGAACTTCAGGAGAACTTCGTCAAGGAATACGGTAGAATGTTAATCAGGATGATTATCATACATATGTGAATATTTTGGAGATTAATAACATTTTTTTTAAAAAAAAGTATTATTATAACTATTTCTGCATATTCATTTTCAATGTAGGAATACTATAATATACCATATTATAATTTTAATACATTTCTAATATAAAGTATATTTTGTATATATATATATATATATATATATATTATAAACAACAGATTATTGACTATTATATATATATATTATATATAATATATATTATAAACAACAGATTATTGACTATTATATATATATTATATATATATATATATATATATTATAAACAACAGACTATTGACTATTATAGTGTCGTCATCACTATGAGCGAGGAGGAAAATGACGCTTATATTGAATCGCTCAACAAAGGGCGGGCGATCAGCACTCTCAAAAAGATTGTAAGAAAAGTTGAATGCGAGTGGCCCGGCATCCTTAATTTCTACTCCTTGCCAGGAGAAGTTGAGAAGGGCGAAGACACTGTCCAGATGGAGGAGAAGCTGGATTTGGTTATTTCCACTCCTCCAGACTTTGAAGAGGTCCGTGCGCACAAAAAGCGCAAAACTACCGAAGCAGAACTTTCCATGGATTCCGGTATGGAAGATGACACTCCCAGTTCCGATTCCTCGGCCTCCCTCAAAGAGAGGGTGACACCGATCGTCCTCCAGGAAAAATAAAAATGGACACCCTTAAGGTCCATGACAAACCTACAAATACAATATATCTCAGCTAAGAACAGGGATGATGGCATCAAAATCCAGCCTGCTACCGTGATGGACTATAGAAAACTGACCAAAGGGTTATATTCAAGTAATACTCAATACCACACTTTCTCTCTCGGCTCGGAGAGGAATCTGAAGGTGGTCCTGCGAGATGTTACAGAGGACGGAACTACAGATGAAATAGAGGCTGACCTCCGCCACCAAGACCTGCTACCTATTAAGGTCGGTAGAATGACCAGAGTGGACAAAATCCCCGTACCTCAGGTTTTAGTGGAGATCCATAAAACTTACAAAAATATTTATGACCTAAGATCCGGAGCCCTCAGTCTGTGGGCTCCGGATCACCCCAGAGCCTCTGAGGAAGAAAGCTTCAATGGGACAGTGCCATAGGTGCCAAAGAGTTGGCCATGCTCAGAGACTCTGCAAGGCAGAGTATAAATGCCTGAAATGTGCCAAGAGCCACCCTATTAGCACCTGCACAAAGCCAAAAACCACCCTAGCTAATTGTGTAAACAGCTAACTATAAAGGATGTATTCAACACCCGAATAACAGACGTTCCGAAACAAACAGACAATCCCCGAATCTATCAGCTCACGAACACCTACACCTCTGGCACCACACAGTGTTCAACAATATGTGACAGAAGTCCCACCACCGCAGTTTGAGGCCCTAAGAGAACAAACTACTAATGGCAGGCAAGAATCTATGTGGAAGTGACCCGTGCCAAAATGGCAACGAAGGAACAAAATCAGAATCAATCAGCAGCGCACTCAAACCTGACAACTGTCATTACTGCCTCGCTGGCAAATATGCTACAGGATTTCAGCAGGTCTAATCCTTCACCAGCTGCTAAAAAAGATTCCTGTATGAAACACGATGAATCCTCTCGGCATTTATTGATGAACAGGAATAAACTAACTCCAGACTCTTTACAGATTGTGGTGTAGAATGCCAATAGCCTCAAACACAAGATTATGAAGCTCCAAGAGTTCACTCAGAGACTTAAGCCAGACGTTGTTTTGATAAGTGAAACACACCTGAGACCATCAAACAGTTCCAAAATTAGGGGATATCACCTCTACAGAACTGATAGGCCAAATTACAGAGGTGCTGGCACTGCAATCTTCATTAAAAATTATATCCAACACCATACAGTGAACAATCCCACCAACCACTAACCTCAAGGTTACTGGTGTGGAGGTTCTTACCAGCTCGGCTGGAAGACTGAAAATTTATGCAGCATACAACCGACCACAGAAATACCACTGCGCACGATGCTGGATGCCATCCTAGATGCTAGAGAGCCCATCATTATTGCTGGGTACTTAAACTCCAACCACCCTGCATGGAATTGTAGAACCAAACAACAACTGACGCATCCTCGCCAACTACACAGGATTCAATTGCGCTGTCGTCGGAAGCCCCACTGACCCTACTCATCACAGCCCGAATGGCACTGCTGACATCTTGGATATAGCCATCCTGCAAAATGTTAAATTTTGATATAATTTAAGAACATTAAACGAGCTGTCATCAGATCATGATCCAGTGCTATTACAGCTGGTAACGCAACACAAACTGTCTCCCCCTCACACTCATTCATATCCAGGGAAAAATTAGCAAAAGCACTCCCAGAATTCATTTGCCGTGTTCCTTCTATAAGGTCAAAACAAGAAATTGAAACACAGTCAAAAATTTACTCAGCAAATTAATGCAGCCACAACAGCAGTTACCTTTTACACAACTCGCTACACAACAAATCGGTTACCGGAGGATATTATGAACCTGATAGATAAAAATAAAGCTAGAAAAAATTTCACAATACTTGCGCGCCTCATGCAAAAGAATCCAGATTAAATAGAGCTGTGAGATACGCCCTCAAAGCCCACAGGGATCGGCTGTGGGAGGATAAGTTGGCTTCCTTTTCACTTGCGGATCACTCTATTTGGGGACTGTTGAGGAATCTCAGGAACAAAAATAAATCTCTTCCCCTCTACAATCGTACTTGGGCCTTGTGCACAAGAATGCGGAGAGGGTAGAAACCATTGCAGAAAATTTAGAAGAGTAGTGTCGACCTGCTTATGAAAACTTAAATTTCAACCACTTGTATAAAATTCATCGTCATGTGAGACACCTACTAAAACTTCCTGATGCCTGTACTAATCAAATCGTCCCTACTTCACGAGCAAAATCAAGATTATTAAGAACGTTAACAACAAAAAAGCTCCTGATTCAAGATGGCATCACCAATAAAGTCCTTAAACTACTACTATCCCGCAGAGCCATTGTGCACCTTACCAACATAATCAACGTGATCATTGGATTCCGATATTTCCCTTACCCTTGGAAAACTACTTATATAACCCCCATTCATAAACCAGGCAAAGACCCACATCTACCGCAAAATTATCGACCCATTAGCCTGATTTCACACCTGGGAAAGATTGCCGAAAGGATCATCCTCATCAGACTCCAATCCACAGTAAATAAGCTGAATATCCTCCCAAATGAACAATATGAATTCCGTCAACATCACAGCACCACTCAACAGACCCATAGACTAACTGAATATATTACCACAGGCTACAGTTGGCATCAACTTACCGGAGCCGTCTTTCTGGATATGGCCAAGGCCTTCGATAAAGTGTGGCATTATGGTCTGTTCCACAAGCTCATCGCCTTCCCCGCTACAGATGGTACAGTTGATCCAATCATACCTCAGCAACAGATTTATGCAGGTCAAGATAAACGGAACTATATCTACCAAACGCCCCACTTGTCGACATTGATCAATTTTATTGATCAATGTCGACAAGTAGTACCATTCTGGTACTACTTGTCGACATTGATCAATAAAAGTTATGAACCAAAATTTTCTTCAGCACGTACCAAATCAGAAGCAATAATTATCAACTTTTCATCACCATACATACTGGGCAAAGTAAAACGTTTTTTAATCGTCTTACTTTTTCATGAATATAGAATATTACATAACCCAAGTCCCTTTTGCAATCCTAATGTCCCGTTTTTGTCTCAAGGAAATATGCTCAGCCTAGTTATGAATAATAATTTATGATTGACCAATATGAAAGTATATTTATAGTTTTTATTAAAAACGGGACAAAATTGACATTTTTATTAAAACGACGGGACGACCGGGAAATATGAAAAAAAAACGGTACCTATGGTCAGCTTAATCTTGCTTCACCCTTGGAGTCAGTAAAGTTAAAGTTTATTTGTTATTGAAACATATTTATAAAATGTTTTTTTATTATTATTATTTCTGTCATTCGGTGGTGTGCTTTCTGAGTGAGAGGGCGCTATTATTAATGCAATTAGGTTACGTAATATGCGAGTAAGTGATGTATTTTTTATATAAGTTAAGTTTATTTGTTCTCTTAATGTCGGAAATTATTTATTAAGTTGTGAATTAGTTACTTGGTAAAGGATATACGAGTGATTTTGCACTGTAATATTCCTTGATGAATGTTTTCTTAATGGCGAATTTACCTTAATGCTAAAATAAGCTTAATGGTAATTGATTATAAAAGTTTACTTTAGCGGCCGGCGCTAAAATCCTACTCTGGGACCAGAGCTTCCATAAGATATGTAACATATGCACAAAAAAAAAAAAAAAAACTTGCAACTAGAAAAAGCATGCAATCATTTTCAAGTATTTTACAAAGGAGTATAAGCATACTGAAAGTGTCTCGGATTGATAAGAAATGCCACCAGAAACCATGCAAATTATTTATGATTGACCACAATATAGTATCCATATTTATTATTATTATTTTTTTTTTTTTTACAAAAGGATTTTTACTGTTTTGAAATAAGGACATGCAAGATATCATATTCACTGTGTGAGTACAGAAAGCAGATATGGCAGCAGTATAACATCAGTCAAATGTAAGTGTATAATAACAGTTGTATTATGTTAATTTTAAATTTGCTTTATACAAAACTACTGCTATTTTCTGCATAATTATATTTTTAAATGTTACTTTTACCGCGAAACGTTGTAGACCTATAGAACATTAGTAGCGTTGATAAACAATGGATTATTTATTTATTTATATTTGCTTTTTTCGCTTAGTTTTTTAGAATAATTTGGAAAGTCTACTCCAGAAACCCAACAATCACAAAGATCCATGCTTATTGCGATATTCGAAACTTCAGCCTGTTGGTTGGTCATCCACAGAAGAACATTTTATTTAACTTAAAAAATGAATATTTATTATCGTAGTTAGCTACAAGCTGTGAAGTACACTTTGATCATTTTCCACTGTACTGTTATTAATTCGAAAAGGGAATAAAACAACTAGTAATCAATTTATTTAGATGCGCTAATGTAAAATAATGTAGCTTTCAATTATTTTTTATTTTATTTCATCCTCAGGTTCCCTTTTATTGTTGTTCATACACCATTTGTTACAATCAAGGGAATAGATGAGTCAGTTTTAGTCCTCACATTTTGAAGATCGATAGGTAGCCTAACTCTATCCTTAGCTGTCACTAAGAGCCGCCTAAGGATTTTATAATCATCCGGGGAGGAGACAACATCCGTCATCTTCTTGTCCCTGATCTTAATATACACCCTATGTCCAAAAAGAAACCGAACTTTTCGAAAATAGAAGAAACAGGTGGAAGAAACCACCTGTTGTATATTTTTGTTGTTGAAAGCGGCAACCTTCATAGTGTTGTGTCAACTGTTTATGACATTTGTTTCATTAGAAGCCGAGTTATAATGCCAAGAGTGACAGGGTGTTTGACGAACGGTCTGAAAATAAGTTTCAAACAGAGAGCTGCGATTGACTTTTGTGTTCAATTTGGTAAACGTTTTACCGAAACGCATCAAATGCTTCAAAACGCATACGGTGATGAATGATTATCCCCAGTGGTGAGCTATAAGTTTGCTACTTTAAATTCATATGGATTTTCTGATAACTATGTAAAAAATCATTTCATTGTTTTGTTCTGATGGAGCTAGTGTAATGTTAGGAAACAAATCAGGTATTGCAATCAAACTTCTACAAAAATTTCCCAACGTTGTGATTTGGCATTGCGCTCATCGTTTACACTTACCATTAGACGATTCGATAAAAAAACATTAAAGAAATAAATCATTTTGAAATATTTATGGATAAATTATATGCTTTTTATCATCAATCACCAAAAAATCAACTAGAATTAAATATGATTGCAAAAGGCCTTGGTATCGAAAATTAAAAGATTGGCCGTGTGTTTGGACCACGATGGGCAGCTTCCAGTTTACGAACGGCTCTTGCTTTGTGGAGAAATTACCCAGCTTTATGCAAGCATTTTGCATCGAACGATAAATATAAGGGCTTTTTAAACCGACTTCTCAATTTGGAATTTTTAAAAGATCTAGCATTAATGATTGATATCCTACAGGAATTATCACATCTGTCAGAAACTCTACAAAGTCGCAATATAAGTATTATAAGGGCTAAGTTAGGCTTTTTTTTTGCTCGATGATGCGAGCCCTTTGTTAAAATTTCCATAGCTCACCACTGCTTATTCCGTACTCAAGTTGATGAGTGGTTTAAACGATTTCAAAGTGGTCGTGATATGCTTAAGGACGACGAAAGCCGAGCCCTCCAAAAACTGGACTGAGCGAAGTTAATATCCAAAAAGTGCGTGATTTCATCAAAGAAACCCCGAAATCGTCCCTGAGATTGACTTAAGATGAATTGGGGATTCTAAATTCAACTGTGCACAACATTTAGACCGAGAGTTTGGACCTTTGTAAATTGAATTCGCGATTTTTTACCCACAAGTTGACCGACGACCAAAAAATGTATAGAATTGAACACTGCAAGGACTCAAACTTCCTTGAAACGATCGTTACTGGTTACGAAGCGTGGTGTTTTGAGTATGAGCCCGAAACAAAGCGCCAGAGTGCTGAGAGGAGACCACCAGAAGAGGGGCATCCGAAAAAAAGTCACTTGGAGAAGTCAAAAGTAAAGACAATGCTGATTTGTTTCTACGATTCCGAGGGCATTATCCACAAAGAATTCGTTCCGCCTGGCCAAACGGTCAATGGTGAGTTTTATCTCGAAGTTTTGAAGCGATTGATAGCGAGAATACGTCGCATATGGCATGAATATCGTGACGTCCGACCTTTCGTCAAAACACACTGTAACTCTTGGCACTATAACTCGCTTCTAATGAAACAAATGTCATAAACAGTTGATACAACACTAGTGAAGGTTGCTGCTTTCGACAACAAAAAGATACAACAGGTAGGGCCACTAGTTTCTTCTATTTTCGAAAAGTTCGGTTTCTTTTTGGACAGAGGGGTGTATAATTCTCTGAAAGAGTGTGAGTTCTACGATTTTCTAGAGTGATGTTGTTAAAAATTCCCTCGTTTCCGAGATCAGAAACATATTTGTCTGTACTAAAGATTGACCTTGAGTAGGTCAGTCAAGAAAGTAGCGAAAAAGCCTAGGAAATAGTTCATATAGTAGGCGACTAGAATCGAACCTAAAAGGTGTTTCTTCTGGCGATCATGTGGTGTGTGGAAGCAAATATCATCTCTACAGGACCATAAAGGTACTTAGTAGTAGTAGTAGTAATAATAATAATAATAATAATAATAATAATAATAATAATACTATTTGTGTTGTTCTCCTTTCAAATATGCGAATATCAACATCATTAATTTGTCGATACCAACATATGTGGTTAGATTTGATTATTATTATTATAACGGTGTCTCCATGGAGTCAGAAGACTCATCACGAGAGACTCTACATTGACATCTTAACCATTATTCACACAATACCTATCATACTTATTCTCAAATTCATTAACAGACGAAGCATTCACCGCCCTCCAAGCAAAACATCTAGTCCTTACCACCCTTGTTAACCACACTCTCACACAATCTCCAGGGATGGCCCCTTGTTCTCTTCCTTCCTGCGCTGTTCAGAAAAAAGCCATCAGTATCAATCCTATAAAATCCCTTTAATAATTTATATGCCTCTAACATATCTCCTCTCTTACGTTCTATCAGCTAGTTTTTGAAGCCCACAGACCTTCAATCTTTCTTCGTAGGAAACATTCCACAGATCTGCAGCAATCTTGTAACTCGCCTCTGGATCCTCTCCACCATTTCTTCATCACCAAGAAATCCAGGTGAACAGATCTGTTCGCATTAATTTAAATGTGATCTTATTAATGCCTTATAAAGTGGAACAATAAATGAAGATAAAAGCTTCATTTCATATTGCGATGTACTGTACTATTTCAGCTCTATGGAGATATACCGAATAAAGATACATCGCGTATTAAAATATATGTATAGTTTCTTGCCTGAGATACCGTGAAAATGCAATGTCTATTATTGCATTCGGTTCACCACATTTTTCTTTAGATTTCAAATATTCTCTTAAACGGATACTTACAATCAGTACCTTTTTTTGCCATTTGTTTTTGATATTCTTTACATAAAACTCTTTTCTGATAATTTTCCACCGTAGTAGGTATTTTTTGTCATCACCTCTCACAATTAAAATTCATCATAAATTGATTTTTGTGGTATATTCATTTTCTGTTAGGAATCAATGTAGCTCATAACTGGGTTCTACTCTTCATTTCTGAATTATTGCAATATCAAGTCATTTTGTTATCATAGTATTGCGCAGGCATTTAAAACGCTAAAGACATTTATGCTACCAACGTTTTTAAATAGCAAATATACGTATCTAAGCCAAGCCAATTTCGGTTGACATGATAAGTGAACATTGTAATGTTCACTTACTGACTTTAGGTCTGGTGTCGTTTTCGTAGCATTTGGTAATAATGTTCATGCACAGGTAAGAAATATATAGTTCCACTTGATAATGAAGGCATATCTTAATTTATAGGTTACGACTTCACATATAAAAAAAGAGAACCTTCACCGACTAAACTGTCATCTAGTTAGTTTTCCGAAGGCCCCGAACAGCATTTTTATATTTTTTGGCTTATAAAAAGGGAATTATTTGGTATACTGTTTGTTACCGATGGAAGAGAATGAGTGAGATTAACTGCACAAACGTAGCTGCTCTCGGAGAAATTCTGCATTGCAAGTTATTAGCATTTATTAAAACTTCGATGTATTCACTCATTTATAGTTTTCTGTTCAGTCATTTTATGTCTAATTTTATGTTTAATCTTATTATTATCTAATATCTTATCTTATATCTATATCTCCAATAATATAATACTGTATATCTAATCTTATTATAATAATAGCCTATGCGTGTATATTATTGTCACTCTGTAAGTCACTATGGAAGCAGCAAGAAAACTAACGGAGAATTTATATTAACATTAAAACTTTGTTTGACATTAAAGCTTTATTTTTATTGAATTAAGACAGGTATGAAAATGAGATCATAGTTAAAACAGTTGTTTATTGTCATCTTTTCTTCTTCTTCTTTATCTTGAAATTATACTGATTAGTTTCCAAAGTTTTACCAGCTGAATTAAAATAACTTCATTAATCTGAATTATTGTGAAATTAAACAAATTTATTATCCTGCCAGCGTGTGCAGTAATCTTACAAAAGCTTCTCTTTGCCTTTTTTGTTGCTCTCCAGTAATGGGAATTAGATTACAATACATTGAATACCGGTTAGTTATCTAAGCTGAATATTTACAGGCTAATATAAATTTTCAGATTTTCAAAAATTCCTTCTTTCTAATCTTGTATTTCCATTTTAATTCTCCATTTTAAACCTATTCTACACTATTCTAATATACACTGAAGGATGAGTTCATTATGTGCAATCATAGAACCCACTACTTTATCACAGTGTCACTTGCAGACTTATAAAAGCAAGTCGTCCGATACGAAGGGGTAATATATATGTTGCATGCATGTGTCTTTGACAGAATATGAATCCATTTATGGAATATGCACAAATGGCGAATATAGTGACTGTTTTCGTTGAAGTCTATGTTTCGAAAGATATATATCGCTGTGAATTTTTATACTAAATTTCGAATCACTCAATTCAGTCATAGCACACTTGGCTAAAATTAGTTAAATTGGTTCCATTAGTATAAAAAATCGTTTATTTTTGAAATTTTCTTAAAAAGAAACTAGTAATAATTCTGAAATAATACTGAAATAATTGTACTAAAGATAAAAATGATATTCCCTTAGTGAAGGTCAAGTTTTGAATCCTAGTTTTTACTCTTCTTATGAAGAGTAAAAACTAGGATTCAAGTCCATTGTAAGTAATCTATTTAAATTAATAAAGCTTGTTATACATGTTGTGAACTGGACAAATGACTGCCTGCTTTAACGAGTGAATTTAAGAGCAAGATCACATGGAACACGAGTATAGATAATTACAATATTTAGAAAGTATATAATCTTAGCACGGCGTTAAGATGTATTTCATCGTCTTTAACGCGAACATTATCAACAAGTAATTTTGATTAGCGACACTACAGCTTTTATTCAAGCTAATCGGCAAAACTACAGGTTTTCTACAAGTTTATTAGCAAAACTACAGCTTTTATGCATAAGAAAGGGTCATACAGGATTTCAGTTTATGGAATTTTTTTATTTTATGGAGGATGGGGAAAGGACAAGAGAGCACTCTTGGAAGCTGAGAATGAATGCCGCTAAGAAGGGGATGAGATCTGGATTTTTCTCTCATAGAATTGTGCGTGATTGGAATGTAGCCATTGGATGTTGTGGGTGCAAGCAGTGTGAATGAATTCAAAAATAAGTATGATTAGTTGGTGCGTGTAGTATGTGGCCTCCCTCGATGAGTCTCTGACTCCCTGGATGTCTCTCTTAATAATAATAATAATAATAATAATATGGAGGAAGGGCTTTCCAGTATGATTTTAAGGCGGTCTGTCAGTGGCTTTTCTTATCCATGTGACTTCTGAAAATCTGTTGATTTCATCGATTCAGCTCGATTTTAGTCGGCGTTTTACGCAATCCAGTAATTCTATTGCCTATCGTTAGTCTCGTCTTCTAACAATATGTCCAATTCATTGCCACTTCACATGTTTCACTTCTATAATGTCACAAACTTTGATTTCGTTTCTTATCTAATCGTGTGGTAACTAGCATATACATCGTCCATACTAAATTATGTTGGTCTTAATTTTTGAGTTTCCTCTACATTTAACATTCATGTTTCACAGCCACTTGTCATTATAGCATCGGCTATAATCTTTCCTTTCAAGGCATAGTGGTAGTTGACTTATGAATGTCGACTGCAGTTTTTCGAATGCCTTCCAGCCAAGCATTATTCTTCTTTTGTCCATGGTATTTTGATATGCATGATATCCGTTATCGTAAGTAGATATTGTAATTTAATATTTCATTGTCGTAATCGATTTTTATTATTTCTGGTTACACATAACTATTGAACATAATCTGAAACTCCTTCAGATTTATATTTAAGCCTGCTGTTTTGCTAACAAGTTTGTAGGTCATCTAGACTTGAAGCAAATATAACTGGCTTAAATGACCCATTTATCTTTAGATCTTTTCCCTCGCATTTAAGACACTTGAACACTTCTTGCTATGAATAGTTTTAGGAATATATGCCTCTCTATATTTCCAAAATGGTTGGGTTTCCATTAAAATGAATTATTGCTCTTGCATTGATATATGCTGATTTGATGGTTCTTACATACAACTCCTCCACTTGTTAATTTCGCAGTTCTTCAAATATTGCGAAATTTTTTGGATCAAATGCTTTCTCATAATCAATAAAGCTAAACTATAATGAAAGTTGTTTTTCATTGGACCGTTCAATAATTTATTTTACAACTTGAATATGGTCCATTTTGCTGAATTCACTTACATTTTCTCTCTTCTTTTGATGTCCATGGTCTAGAGTTGCACAAAGTGTATGAGCTAAGACTTTCCCAAAAGTTTTACCTCATGCCTGAAGAACTATCGACCTGCCATCTGCTATCAGTGATATCAGACTGATAGGTCGATAGTTCTTCAAGTCTTCCACTTCACCTTCTTTGTATCAGAATAAAAGTAGCCTTTTTACATGCTCTCAGTAGATAATTTTTCCTCCGACCCCTAGGTCGGAGGAAAAAATTTGGCCGAGATTTTGTAGATTACTTCTTCACCTGATTTTAGAAGTCTGGCTATGACCCCATATCTCCAGCAGCTTTTGCATTTTGCATACTTTAGATACGCAGCATCAGTTTACCAGAAGTTATTCACATAACTTCTGGTAAACTTCGGACACTTTAGCTTTTTCGTGGTTATCGTTTTCATTTGTTTTGTCATCTTGATGCCGTATTGAGTAAAATTCTTCTCTTCATGGTGTAATATATTTATCTCTGGTTATGCTCACATATTATAATTTGACTACAGCTATTTATGTTTGCTGTACTTCAATGGCTCTTTGGCTTTTTGGGTAATTTTTTTTCAATTGTTTGTTATAGGAATTTATAACTTAATTTTCGTATTTCTTCCGGTTTTGTTTTGATGTTTTGTTTCTTCTGTAAATTTGTCATGTTTCTATTTTATGATATGAGTATCAAATAAGTATTAGAAAAGGTTCTGAATAATAATAATGTTACTTTTTGCGAAATCAGTATTATCATCTTATATTAATAATCATGTCTGTTGCTTAATTTAAGTTGAAATGTTTTCTCTTTCTGTGTTGAGTTTGTGTACATTTATGCTCTGGTTTGATCCTCGAAATATTTTCTTTCTTTTTGGCAGTTTATTTGAATTTTATTACGTCCAATACGATGGTCACTCCCTTCTGATGTTTAAGGAGCTAATAATTGAACAGTCCTGATGGGTTTTTTTTATGTTACGCAGGATAAAGTCAATTTTATTAGTCTTTTCCATGCCACTTTCTATGTGAATTTTTCTTGAAAGAAAAATCGTTATATAGAAGTTTCTTTTTCCGCAGATATTTTTAGTCTTGCTCCTCTATCATTTCTCTTGTGCCATATCCAAAATCTTTCCCATGATAATTTTGAAATGATATTTTTCAAGATCATACAAATCTGTGCACCAACAATAGGTCATACCGATTAAGAAATTAAACACTTCTATCTTGATGAGACAGCTGGTACAATAAAGAAAACAATCATTTCAAAATTATCACATATTTTTGAAATCTGAAAGCAATACTTGCTATTCAGTCAGATACGAGTATACAGTCAAATTCTGTGATATTATTTTTTAATTTTTTTGTTGATCAGGGACCCATCTCCACTGATTCCTCCCTTATATTTGCCTCTAATTTCTCCGTTTTTTAATTGAAGAATTTCTTCACCAGTGCATCTAACTTTACGGAATCCAGGGATATCCAAATTTCCATTTTATCTATACTGTTAGTTCGGTTAGCCGTGCTTCACTGCTGAGAGTCCTATAGTTTAAAGTTCCAAAGTATAATTTCCAACGGCAGCGTGATCTGATCTGGTTACCTGGGATTAAATGCAATCTCTATCTTCATGTTTAACTTCCTGCTGCCATCGTAGCACAAAAATTTCTCTTACATGGAAATGTTTGTGTGTTGTTGTTGACGAATATATTGTGACTTCACGAATGACTTCATCCCTTAGTTTCTTCAAGAATCCACAGAAATTTCTATATACTGTAATGCCTTTTCATTTTAGCTATATCTTCATTCTACTTAATTCGAAGGTTTAACTGTGCGATTTTGAAATATGCATTTAAGAATTTCTCATTGTTTGTAGATGATCATTTTAAATATTGCTGAAACCGATTTTTTTTAAAAAAATCAAAAATTACTGTTCTAAGTTTGTGTTTTGTATTGCGCCGAATGTGAACTCATTAATCAGCATCTTCGTTAGCAGCATATGATGTCTAAAAGTTATCGGTAAGTTAGTTGTTAGTCGATCTGTTATTCTTAAGAATATTAAATCTGAATTTTTATATTCCAGTTTTATATTTTCACATATAAGAATCTTCGATGTTCCAGCTAATGTCAATCCTACTGTTTTGAACTTCGTTTTTTTTTTATGTTTTTTTCCAGTGGTTTTAGTTCTAAAACCATTGGCTTTTGTTCCTATTTACTTTGATTTTTCCTCAGAATGAATTACACGTCTTACACAAGATTGTCGATTTATATAGTAGCCTAACCATAATCGAATTTCTAACAACACAGCTAAAACGCAAATATCCATAATGTAATAATAACAAAGATTATCGAACAGAAACCAAAATTATTTTCCAAAAGTATTGTAGCTCGTATAAAAATAAGCTCTTTTGTATAAGGACTTTCAAGAGTGATGAGATAATACCATTCATTGACGTAGTCGAATGTATTCTAGAGATTATGCCATCGATGGTTTAAACTCATACTTATGAAAAAAGGAAGTTTATGGCGCAATATCTGTGCCACTGATCAAAAATAAATAAATGCATTCGAATCCATTTATTACGTTTCTGTAATAAATGTGAGTTCCCTCTCCCCCACGAAATCCGAATCTCTGGACACAGATCTTGCAGTATAATAGACAGGGTATCCAAGTTATGGTGTTTTTCTTTTTATGATTGATTTTTTTTCAGATTTTCTAAAAATGGCATGTCTTGGGTGCCGTTTACAAGTCCATGAACTTCTCGTGATTACATTTTCTGATTTTTATTGAATTGCCTATGGTGGATTTCTAAACAGGGAAAGTGTTATTAATTCAAACTTTTTTTTTCAGATAATGGTATCATTTAGTTCCTTTTTGTGCTTCCTTTAATTGAAAAATTACTTCAGCATATTATGAAACGTCTCAAACAATAACTATTTTCTCAAACAATAACTTCTATAACTATTTTTCCTCCCTTCCCCCCCCCCCTCTCTCTCTCTCTCTCTCTCTCATTCTGGTTGTTGTTCGTTTATTCTTCACTCATTATACAATATAAATGCACGCTTTTAAAATTACCTTATGTCCTTTATGGCATCCATCAAAATGTCATTAAATTCTCACAACGCTTTAAATACATTAAGCGAACGCCAGAGATCATATCTGTGTCGGATTTGGAATATTGCAAATTATTCTTTCGGCATTTATTTGCATTAATATATCATATCGCCGTCGCTGCTTTACGGAATACGATTTCAGTAAATCATGAAAATAGTAACTCGTTAATGCTATGCATTATATAAGGGTTCATTGACCAAAGTGATAGTTCTTTTTTTTTTCTTATAACCTTAGAATTGAGATCCTCTCTCTCTCTCAAATCTGCGGCATTTTTGATGGCTATAGTTGCATAAAACCCACTTTTTTTGGGAAACATCGAAGAATGAAACTTTATGGTCTCATTCTCCGATGTATGTTTATACAAAAATCGATATGTGCCGTATTGAGAACATAAAATGTCAGTTATTTAGATTTATGTTCATTCCCAAATGGCCAAGAACCTCAGAAACGACAAACTACAGTTTTAGTAAAACAATGTTGTTCATATTCTTTCGCAGAAATATGTTAGAAATATGTTAAAAAAAACAACTTGTTTTTTTTCTTCCTTGACATGCAGATTTGGTCACCTGGTTTTCAAAAGGATGAAGAGATATTGGAAAAAGTCCAGAGATGATTGACTAAGGTGGTTTCTAGTCTTTGGAATGTTGAGTATGAATAGAGATTGAGGAAAAGTGAATTGCAGAGACTAGTGGATGGAGGGGGGCGGTGATATAGTTGAGACATATAAATTATTATGGGTTGTTACCAGGCTAATGTGAATGATGTTTTACATAGAACAAAGAAGAACAAAGGAAACCAAGAGGTCATTCGTGGGAGTCGTATAGGGCGGATGTGAGCAAGGGGGCGAGGAGCAGATTTTTTTCAGCGAGAGTGGTGGCTGATTGGAATGCATTGCCTGAGAGTGTTGTGAATGCAGAGGCGGTGAATATATTTAAGGCAGGGTATAATGAACGGTGTGTGTAATAATGGGACCTCCGCGATTAGTCACTTGACTTCATGGAGGTCTGATAATAATAATAATAATAATAATAATAATAATAATAATAATAATGCTTATCTGACTAACTGCCTCGATACGAATTCTACTCGAACTCACCAAATATTGGTGGCAAAAGAATATTTCCGTATTCCTCCACAGTGGTATGACTATGACTTCAAATGAGTTTTTTCTGTCGTGTTGCTTATATTCAATTATTACTTATATGCGAAGCTGTGTTTAGGTATACTAGAATCAAATCTTTTTAAATAACAAAGTTTTTTTTATCCAATTATGTTTTTGCTTCTTAATTTCGTTTCTACAAAACACTCTGACAGTACTTTAAAGTCCATAGTTGTGGTACACTATTTTGTCCTCATCATAAATCAGTAACAATTATACTAACAGAAAATCTGTCAGCTCAGGTGGATCAAAGTGTGCATCTCTTTTCAATCCTTTTTTTCGTATTCAGTCCTTTTTTTCATATTCTTCCTTCGTGATCGCTATTCCAATAAAAATTTCTCTTTTTTTTTCTAAATCTTATCTTATACTGTCCGACCACAGACGCGAGACCCTCGACACTTCTGCGCACGGCAGAAGAAGACGAATCCGATCCGATAATAGGTTAATCAATGCGTTTCGGGGATAATTGTTTATTAATATACATCGGAGAATTAGCTTTTCTTTTATGAAAATTCTAGTTTTTAAAGTGGTAACTATTTTGCATGTACAACATTTGGAAAATTTTAAATTTTACATATAAAGCACGTGATTTCGCGTGTTGGTAACGAATTCGTACATCGCCTTATTTCTTTCTCCCTTTCAACATGAATTGACTCTTCTCGGCATTGTGTCAGCCTAGGTTCTCGCACCTGTGGTCGGACAGTACCCTACTATTTCCTTTATCTTCTTGCTGGTATTTTCCGTCAGTCTTCATTTCATGATTACTTCTTGGTGTTATTTCTCAATTCATCTGCATATCAGTTCCAGGGAAGGGGCGAAATCCGACCACACCTCCTCGTGCCCCCGCCCCCGGTACCCTTGAAGCTTTTGACCAAATCTCTTATGGTCCGATTGCAAGGTGGCTAACGTGGCAACGGCATCCAATTTTCCAATGAAGAGTCACAACAACATCGGTTCCAAGCGCAAAAATTTGTAGGCATTTGTTCACTATTCCTTAAAACTCGTATTTCCCTTGCTGTGTTATATTTATCTTTCTATTTCTTTCTCTCTCTTTATCTCTGCTTATATAAGACAAAATAAAATAAAAATTCTTGCTTTACCTCCGTCTCTTTCAATAGTCACAGCTTTCTGTATTTCTTTCTTTCTTACCATATATATTTTCTATGTGCGCTTTAAAGATGGCTATAAGGAGCCTTTGATCTCCAAAAAAAAAAAAAACTAATGGAAAGAATTGATATCCAAACTTCCTACTCATTTTTTATCAAGAGTGAAATAACTACAACACATTTTTGCTCGCCATCCAGACTATATTTTGAAGTTATATATATTAATTTCTTCTCCAACCAGATATTTCCAATTTGGGGATCATTCTTCATGCAAAAATTCTAATCTCTTTCTGAATAATTTTTTGACCGAAAATCAAATGACCACCATTTTTTCTTCTCCTGTTCTGTCTTCTGTATTACTAAACCTTTTTTTTTTCTATCGTTTCCGGAGTTCGTCGATCTCTGGCACAGGCAAGCAGGTTTTTTCTCCCAGAAACTCGGTTTTGCATTAAGATCTCCTAAGGTGATTAAATTCTTATCTTGAATAATTGCTTCACAGTTCCTTATTAAATAGAAAATAGATGTTTGCCGTTATTTATGAAATGAGCGATACATAAACAATAGAAAGGGCTTGTGTTTCTTGACGAAAGAGAAGTTAAGAATAATTGAACTGAAAAGTAATTAAAATTTTAGGGTCCATTGCATCCTGTAATGTCAGTATAGAAATAAAACCTCAATTCAGCTTTTTTTTGTTTTTGATTTTTTAATGACTAATCTCTCCGCATTAACAAGTGCTCATTTCAAGATTTTAAGCTGAGTTGATAGAAAGTTGGCCAAAGCATTAATTCCTTAAACATCTGCCTATGTTTCGCCAAAACAAATTATGTTAGACTCCTGTATTAGCACATTATGGCTAATACAGGCGACTTAACACATAAGATTCTCGATAAATTACAAGCGCCTTGGACCCCATAGCATTCTAAAATATCACTTTTTTTTTCAGTTCGAAACACACAACATGGGATATTTTTTATGTGTCCGACTTCTTTTTTTTTAGGCATGAAGTCCAAAAGCCTTTTAAGACTGATTATAGCGGGCTTTCACAAACCTGATTGTTGCTAGATAGTGTAGTGAGGTTAAGTCTGTAGTGTCATGATATGTGCCCCGACCATTTTTTTTGAGGAAAAAATCCTACCTTCACAGCAGGAGAGACATGGTAACTCGCTTTTCGTTAAAATAATATTATGAAAATTCTTCGCATTCTTAGACAAGATCCAAACTTGGTCTTTCTGAACTACAGATATGCTTATTTAGTTCTATTTTATATTTCTATTTAATATATATATATATATATATACACACACATTTATGCATCTAAGCTGGTTGGATGAGAGGTTAACGCAGCCAAGGGTTGCTGGTTGGAATCCTGCCATAGGCATGGATGTTTGTGATTGTCCCACTTACACTACAGATAGAGAGTGCCTCTACGCTCCTGCTACTTTTTTCTTACAGAAGGCTTCATTTCCAAAACCCTGTGATGTAGGGTAGTGACCATATGACTTCAAATGTGAACAGCTAACTTTGCGTTTGATATATTACATTCCTACTTAATATATTTTAAATATGAAACAGTCATTTTTTTTCTTTGTGGGGGATTCTCTTAGTAATTTTAAAATCTCAGTTTAAAACTCTGATGATGAAAATAAAAATCTGAGATTTTTATTTTCATCATCAGCGGTGTCCGATGGCTTATTCTATTTAGATTGATCCTCTCAAGTATGTTCGCCCGTTTAAATCTATCTTGTCACGCTGCTGATAGCAATACTTTAAGCACAAGTTTCACTGTTATTTTTCTATTAGTTTTGTTTGGAACTGAATGATCTGTTGTCGCAAACGCAAATCAGTTCAAAATCAACAAAACACTAATTTTGTTTAAAACTTTTCAGCCAACCCTTGTAGTTTAATTTCATGTATGGAATTAAAACCATCACGCTCACTTGAGTTGTTGAAGTTTTTTGAACACAGCTTGCCAATACTTGAGAACTTAATCAAGATAAAAATGAACGGATTGCTTTCTTAAAATCGCGTTTAACTCACTTTGAGTATTAACTATACTGTTGTGGATGTCTTTAGATGCTAGATGATTTTCATCTCAAGGTGTGAGACCATGACCATACTTATTCGAGCTTCTAAAAGCAAATGTTTTTAGAGCAGGTTTCCGAATTAGTTATCCTCTTAACCCAATACTAAGCTAATATGCTATAAGTTTACAGTATTTCATGGGAGGAATCCACACTGAAAAAAAAAAACGAAAATAGCGAACAAATTAAGTCACAAAATAAAAGCTCTTAATCACAAATCGTTTATTTATTCCCAGTGAGGAAAGCATCCTCTCATATAGCTGTGAAAAATGTGACAAATTTCTTAAAAATTTGAGCATGATTCACGTATTTTTTATTATATTTTAAATACTTTAAAATCATCATTTAATGTTGTTTCAGTTGGCTAATAATCAGAATATCAAAAAGATAACTGACTTCCACGAACAACTAATCATGATTATCTAAATACCGATACGAAGAGAGCATTTCATGTTGAGATTTTAGTATGTGTTTATTATGAGTTTTTTTTTCTCTCATATGCACGTGTGGAGAAGGAATTCGACAAGAAATTTAAGATTCCACTATACATAGCTATAATAGTTATATACGGGGCAAAAATCAGCGTTATTTTAGGATTTAAAAATGATTTAATGTCAGCAAATTTTCATCATACAACTTAAATACATCTAATATAATATTTCTTCTGCTCTCAATGAAAAGATCTAATGTTTATCAGGGTTTTCATATTTTTCTATACTTTCCTTGTATAATGTTATCGCTTTCCAATTCAACTGAAAGTGATGACACCGTACAAGGAGAGTATACCCTCCCCTGGTTTAAAAAGATGTCCGAATGTATCTCATAAATCATTACGCTGTCATCTCACTGCATCATTGATGATCTAAAATCGCACGATTAGACTGCGAAAGGTTGAAAGAAGTTGCAGTGAGAAAACTTTTATGTTCGTGATAGTATTAAATGTATCTTGGAATATTGTAGATTTGGTGAATACTAAATACGAAAGAGAAAATTATGTATTATTTAAAAAAAAAGTTTTCAATAAATGAATTTTTGAAAAGTGACTTATGTATTAAGTGAGTATAAAGGAGTAAGTAGCATTTATATCGTATTTACTACATGTGAAATACATTAAAAGCATGAAATTGTGGAGTACTTCTCAGTTTGCTATTGCCGAAACTGATAGTTATAGTTTAATTTTCTGTTTAAAGAGCTCCTAATTCTCTAATTTTTCTGTTTATTGTCTATTCTGTGTTTCTGTCTATTTATTGTTGAATACTCCATAAGGTAATTGAACACTAATTTTTTTTCGGAGAATGTTCGGTGGCAGTCATCTAGAAACGAAGTCTATTAAAATAAGAACAAAAGTTCACAAGTTGGGAGTTAGTCTTCTTCTTCCTATCGTGAATTTTAGGTCAAAGTATCCTGTTTCGGTCTCATGCCATGGCTTTCTTGGTTTTCCTATTTTTCTTTTTTTATTTGTTTTATATGGGTATGGTATTTTTGACAGTCTGCTATTATCCACTCGATTTAGATGTGCTAACCATTTTTGTTTATATTTCTTATATAGTGGTTAACTGGTTTTATATTCAGGGATTGTAAATTTTCTTCATTTGTTTTATGGTCCACTTGGTATATCCAGCTGTTTTTCCGAGAAATTTCATTTCTGCTGTTTGAATCCGTTTTTTATTCTTCTTTTTTTTATGATGCATGTTTCATTTCCATATAATAAAGTTGGTTTAGACAGAACGTTATATAGTCTGAACTGCGAAAGGTTGAAAGAAGTTGCACTGAGAAGAGTTTTATGTTCGTGATAGTATTATAATGTATTCTGGTGTGTTGTTGTGCCAAGGATGGATTAAAAAAATTGATATTTTAATCTTCATATATCTTCATATGATAAGTTGCATCCCAAATATTTGAAAGTATTTACTTGTTCTATTTTTTATTATCTACTTAACTTCTTATTGGGTTTTCTCCTTTCTCATCTTATACTGTTCTGAAATTTCAATTAATGATTTTACTGATCTCGATCTCTGGAAATCATCTTCTGATGTAGCTAATGCAATTTGATCATCTCCAAATAATCATGTATCTATCTTTATTTGGGTTTATTTGTATACCAAATGGATTATGCTCTTTCCAGATTGTTATAATTATATATATATATATATATATTAAAAATCAAAGGTGATATGGTACATCCTTGTAGTACTTCTCTACATATGTCTTTCCATTCTGATATTTGTTCTAATTTGTTTGCTATTTTGTTTTCTGTGTTTATATTTCTTGAATACACTGTAGAAGCTAGTTTGGTATATTTAGATAGGTTAATATTTTAAATAACTTTTGTCTATTAATTTTATCAAAAGGCTTTTTCATAATCAATGAAGGCCAGGTGTGCTTCTTTTTGAAATTCTCTTCGCTTTTCAATTAATATTTTTAGAGTGAAAATTGAGTCTGTGAACGGCTTTTTTGGAATCCATTCTGTTCTTCTAGTAGTTTGTCCTCTATTTATTTAGTTGATAATTCGATTTAGATGTGCTATTTTGAAATTACGAAACTGTAAAATAATAAAATAATCTATTATAATACAGCTATATCGCCTGCTTCAGTTTAGGAGTACCCCTGTTTAAATGTCATTGGCTATTTACTCATGGGTTCTTAGGGCATTATGAGTGTAGATGTACTAAAAAGTATATGTAGCTTAAGGAAATAGAAATTGCACATACCTTTTTCTGGGTGTTGTGGCTTTTCCTCTGTCTGCGATGTCGAGAACTGCAGAGTGTGGGGGGGGGTAGGCAGTTTGGTAGAATAAGTTAGAAAAACCCGGGTTTTTTTTTCGTAGTATGTAGAAACATATACTTTTATATAGGGTGGGGAAAAAGTGAAAGGGTTAATTTTTTAAAATAGGGAGGGGGAAGGGGAAAGGTGGTTGACGGGGTGTGGACCGTTTCGACTATTCGTGGTCATCATCGGCACATATTGGGAAAAAAAAAGGGTGTGGACCGTTTCGACTATTCGTGGTCATCATCGGAACATATTGGGAAAGTGGAAGCTATGTCAGGTCGGGTGGGTGCTTCAGAGGTGTTTGTGTTGTCTCCTATTGGTCGGGATAGTGACCTCATTTTAATGTTGTGAAGCTTCCAAACCTCGGAGATTATGTAGGGCCTGTGTACGTTGATCGAGTTCGCGTCACACTTTATAGCTATTGTTTCCGATATTCTGAGCATTGTTTCATTGTCTTGTCTGTCTATTATGATAGCCTTGTCTATCTGCGGGGTGTGTTTTTGTTCAAGGGCGTGAACAGCTATTTCCGTTTTTCCTGTGCTTTGTATACGATTTTTCTTTTTAATGTTGCGTTTTTTTGTGTTTAAATGTTCTGGAATAGGGATGTTACAGTCACGGAAGTGTTCTTGTAGTCTTGCCCATAAAGACCTGATGGTGGAACCTGTGTAGGTGATGTCACAGTCTTTTTGGCAGGGAAATTTATAGACTACATTGTGCTGTTCAAATATATCTTTTTGTGTGTGAGGTTTGGTGGATTTTAGGAGGTTAGCCAGTTTTTGGCTTGTGGTGAATACCAGTTTGTAGTCAGTATGTTTTTTTTCCAATATGTTCCGATGATGACCACGAATAGTCGAAACGGTCCACACCCCGTCAACCACCTTTCCCCTTCCCCCTCCCTATTTTAAAAAATTAACCCTTTCACTTTTTCCCCACCCTATATAAAAGTATATGTTTCTACATACTACGAAAAAAAACCCGGGTTTTTCTAACTTATTCTACCAAACTGCCTACCCCCCCCCCCCCACACACACACACTCTGCAGTTCTCGACATCGCAGACAGAGGAAAAGCCACAACACCCAGAAAAAGGTATGTGCAATTTCTATTTCCTTAAGCTACATATACTTTTTAGTACATCTACACTCATAATGCCCTAAGAACCCATGAGTAAATAGCCAATGACATTTAAACAGGGGTACTCCTAAACTGAAGCAGGCGATATAGCTGTATTATAATAGTTTATAATGAGGAGTAACATGGGAGTTTTCCCAGAAATAATATACATAATAAAATAATATATTTATTATTTTGCAGTTTCGTAATTTCAAAATATATGTACCCTGCTAAATGCAGGGTACAAAATATATGTACCCTGCATTTAGCAGACTAATTCCCCTATAGTTATTGTAGTCATCTTTATTTCTTTTTTTTATATAAATTGGCATAACCAGTGCTTTTCCCCACAAGATTTGGAGTTTTTTTCAGAAATCCAGACCATTTTAAAGTATTTCAGAGGTCTTTCATTAAAATTTTCAACAGCATTTTTGTACAACTCCATGTTTATATTGTCTTCTCCTGGTGTTTTCCTATTTTTCATCTTATTTATTGTATTTTTAGTTCTGATATCGTAATATTTTCTGTTAGATCATTCTTTGTTGTATAAACTTTTACTTCTTTATTATCATCAGTTCAGAGATTTTGAAAATAAGTTATCCATTTTTCTAAATCTATTGTATTTTTATCTTTTATTTTATTTCTTTGTTCATATATTTTATTATTTTATAGGTTTTTGGTTGTGGCTAAGTTATATCCTTTTCTAGTTCAGTTACAAAATTGTTCCATCTTTCTCTATGTTTTTCCTTACTTCTCGTTTTGCAATTGCACTGTTTCTTTTGTACTCTTTTTGCTTCTGCTGTCTTGGAATTGAGTCATTTCTGGTAACTCTCTCTTTTTTTGTCTTTATTATCTTTTCTATTTCTTTGTCCCAGTTTCGTAGTCATCTTTTTCTATTCCATTTACTCTTTATTCTTATTCCTAAGTTTTCTGTTGCTGCTTTTCTCAGGATTTGTTTCAGATTTTCTCCATTCCTCTTCTGTTATTTGATTCATGTATGGTTTCCGCTTTTAAATCACTGCATTTCTGATATTGTTGCCTAGTGTGGGGATCTTGTAATGAAGAAATTGTAAAGTAAACAACATGAACAGAATGAAGTAAACAACACAAATAATGTTTAACAAAAGTTAAGAGACAAGTGATTACTGTTCAATTATTGCAAAATCGATTGAATCATTTCAGTCTTTTGAGATTAAAAAGATTAAAAAAATACTTTTCAGCGAAAACCAATTGCAATAGCATCATCGGATCTCACTAATTTGCACAATTTGCAAGCAGGAAGGTAAGTACAATCTCCTTAAAGGAGTGCATAGTACTCGAAAATTAGTTCTTTTTTTTCCCGACGTTTTCAGGTTCTCTTTATCGATATGGCTTTATGTTTACTTAGATGTTCCAAAAGTTAAAATGTACTGTTCTGCATCTCTTTAGAAACCACACCATTTAAAAAACAACGTAATGTAGGAACATTTACAGTGTAATCGGTGGTCATAAAGAGCGAACGACTTCTATATTATCACATTCATGCGCATAAATGGGGATACATGTAAATAAGTAAGTAAGCTCTGCAATAAAATACATATATTATAATACTTCATTTCAGATATTATACTCAAAGTATTCAGTAGAATCAGACGAAATATTTTAGTATCATGTTCTATAATATAGATATATGCTCTATTAGAAACTTTCAGTTCGAGCATCTTAATTCCATGGAAACAGATTTTTCATCCTTGGTATGGTGTAAGTAAGAAAATATAAATACAACAATGGAAAATTTTACGGAATAAATTGGCGGTTTTGCGTAATGTGAATTTATGTAAAAGTACTAATCATGTCGACGAACTGACAAAATTAACAAAATTAAGTTTTAGCATATAATCTTTTAATCAAAATAGGAATATCTACAAAAGTAGATATTCCTATTTTTCAACAGAAGTTCAACAGTGTTCAACAGAATATTTTGCTATTGTTTTTTCTAGAAAAAGAGCTCAACAACTGTTTAATAAAGTAAAGTGCTATTTGAAATTCAAATAAAATATAAAGTTTTCCCATTTGATTTTTCGTGAACGTCATAAAATTATAATTTATTCAGTATTTAAAACACACGCACGCACGCAAAACCTGATGAATGAATGGTGTTTCAGGCATTTTTGTATTCGTCATGCACATCTTTTCAAATTCCATTCGATCTCTCCTTTTTTTGCAGAAATCCACTTCGTAGCTAATTTGCGATCGAACTCGAATTACGTTCATTCCAGCAAATAACTGCTATAAAGCACACATGAGAGTATAAAAACTCATTGATTTCGAGAAATGAGTTTTAAAATCCATTTCTGTAAAGGCAGTAGAATAATCGCAAATGGTATGAGAACCATATACACGAAATGTTTATTTCATCGCAATGTGTTGTTTGTGTTGTATCTCGATATAAATTAAGGATTTCTTCCTTAATAGTTGAAATATATTGAGTTACGAAAAACAGTAAACTTTTGGCGGACTTTTATAAAAAAAAATTATTTTATAAAAAAAAAATAATAATAATAATAAATGATTTTGTTTTGTTATATCTAAAGATTAGAAGTTTCTAAAAATACAAAAAAAATTAAGTTATTTGATTACTTCTTAGTATGTATGTGTGTGTGTGTGTGTGTGTGTGCGCGTGCGCGCGTGCGCGCGAAGACTCGACGAGTCTAGCCTAGAAATAGAGTCGGGGTCAAAAAAATTTTAAAAATTATTTTTTGTAAATTTAAATTATTTTTTAAATTTAAATTTTTTAAATCACATTTTATTTTTTGTTAAAAATAAAATTTAATAAAAGCGAATGCGTTTGATGTGTTTGACAACTTTGAACGAACTTTTGTGGAAAAAAAAAAATGTGCTGTAACTGAAAATATTCCATCAGAATTTGTTGATGTTAGCTGAATCGTTAGTAAAGCCTGATATAATTTTTCCAAGTTTTCTGAAATTAGACAGATTCTTGTTTAAAGGCAAAAAATTGTTTTTTAATTATTATTTTTTTTTCATTACCTGGACAATATTTTCATTACATTCAGTACTTTCACCGGAAAAAAAAATGTCTGTCATTGTTTCTGTTGCAAAATCTAAGAACCATTAATGGTACATCGGCCTTTGTAAGACATTCCAAAAAGATCTTCCAAGTCGATATTTCTGCGCTCTTTTATGCGAGTTTCCATTTTAAGTAACAATTCTCGGCCTAAGTTTGAATTTCCTTCACCTTGAATTTCCTTCACCTTTGTTAACTTGAAGTTAAGTTTCAAATCTGCTGAACAAAGAGTTGCATCTTGCTACAAATAGCTTCAACAGTCTTAATCGGCTTTAGTGAATTACTCAACTCATGAAGCAAGCAACTTAATGTTGATTAAATTTGCGCTACCAATATATTTAAGAACCTGTTGAGTATAAATTTAACTGTCTTAGAAATGATGAAATCATATCAAGCAGCGAGCTCCAGCGTGTTTTAATATCAATAACTAATTCCACTTCATCTCTGAATTCACTTTGTATTTAATTACTTTTGTTTTTTGTAAAAGGTTACTTAGTACAGTTCTTTGTGTTGAAGTCTTAAAATACTTATCTCCATCTCGAACATTTTGAACACCTTTATTGAAATCACGAGACTTCGCTAATTCAAAATTAACAACTTTAAATTCTCCTTCTTCCTTGACACTGGGGAGAAATCATATTCTAAATATCACCAATGCTATTCTCAATGCGTACATTTTCATTTGCATCAAAAGTTACTTTTGTCTGATAGAGAGCATCAAACCGCTGAATATTGATAGTGCTCAAATGTTTTTTAACTATTTCTACCACTTGAGATGATAAACACGAATTATAAATTCAAACTAAACCAAGATCGTAATTTTCGCTATCATTTCCATGCACACTAACGTGGAAATAATGTTTCATCATTGTACTATCCAGAGTGAGACTAAATCTTTCATCTTTAATCAATTTAGTTTGGAATTATACATAATCTCTGTTATTTTCTTCTTCTCATCACATCTCTTTCTGTCTTAGGAATCTTATAACCTGACCTTGTTATATGCCACTCGAATAAAACTTGATTTTGTGATTGCTATTCTCGATTTTCAACAGAAGCATTACCTTCTTGTGTTTCAGCATCATTCTACAAATACTGTAATGCCATGTTTATTTTTTAAATATTTTATCATCGTTAAAGTCTTTCCATCTTTATGTGATACTTTTGTCGAACGTTTAATTCATCGAGTTTCTAATTTTGCAACTGCTTTGAAGACTTTCCAAAGTTTTGATTTCTTTGGCATTTTTATTTTTTTTATCCGCTTATACATTTTGAACTTTATAAATTGAGAAAATTTTCAAACTTAAAATAAAAATAAACCTACTTCTTAATTAAAACACGTTCACGACCGCGGCACACATACGAATACGCTTAGTTTCTGCAATGCGTTAACTGGAAGAATAAATTGTAGCCACAAACTCCTCTCCCCCCCCCCCACACACACAAAGATATCTAAATTACTTTGATTATTTTTGTTAACATTGATTTTGAATGCTCAGAATCAGAGTTAGCAAAATTAAGAAATTAACAGTTTTCATTAACTGAAAAGAAAATTAAGAAATTCTATTAACTGAATGATCGTGTACGTGTTAATAAAAAGCTAAATAAGGTTAAATATTTTAGCCGAAATGTGTAAGTGTTAAAATTGTAGATATGTCCGTAAACAATGCATTATTGGAAAATGGAAAGAAGTTGTATAAATCGATGAACTTATTATTATTATTATTATTATTATTATTGTTTATTTTTACTTTTTTTAATTTATTATTTTCTTTTTTTTTTGTGATCCTTAGCATATACAAAATTTGGATTCCGTTTCGTCCAGTTTTATACCGATAGCGAGTCCAAGCATCTTTCTACAGTGTATGGTTATTTGGATATCTGCTGCGCTGTAATTTCTTCCCAAACAAACTTATCTCGTCTATTTTGTTTTCTCTCTCTCTCTCTCTCTCTCTCTCTCTCTCTCTCTCTCTCACACACACACACACACACACACACACACACACACACACACACACACACATACACACACAAAATTTCGTCTCTATCTGGAAACTAATCATTCCTTGCAATATCCGACCCCAAAATTATTTGGAACTCCTTATTAGATAGACTAAATCCAAATCTCTTGTTTTTACGATAATCTCCAATCCCTTTTCTCGGTTCAATAGGCGTCTCTAAACATATCCTTTTAGTTTTTGAAGATAAATGTAAGCTGGTGAGTCATATTCTCATCTAAAGTTCGGATTTAATTTCTATATACCAAGAGACGTTAATTAAACTTATTTGGTTAAAACCGTTGAGAGTAGATTCTCGTTTTAAAGGCGTGGTTAGCATAACACGTATTCCTTTGGTCAGTAATATCTGGGCTGAGTTCGAATCCCGTATAGGACGAAAATTATTTATGACGAATTTTGAAATGAACATGAGTTATTCCCACTCACGTATAAATGACATAGTTAATTCTCTCTGCACACGTGGATAATTAGACAGAAAATTCTTCTCTCAAAAACCAAAAACATGACTTTTACAACTACACCATAGAGTGAGGAACAGACAGCCATGGCGCCCACTTTAATAAGATGTAGGACCTCCTTTCGCTGCAATGACTGCAGCAATCCTACAGGACATGCTTTCCACAAGCGTATGATAGCGATCAATGGAAATTTTGGATCATTCTTCATGTAGGCATATAATGAGGTTCTGGATGATTGTTGTAGGGTAAACATCCGTTGACCTCAACCGACGCTTCAGTTCATCCCACAGAGCTCTGTGGAGTCCAGTAAAATGTGGTGACGTTCATGTCCACAAACCACGCAGTTACAGCAGCAGCAGCAGCAGCCTTATGACAAGGTGCATTGTTTTGCTGACAGAGACAATCATCAGTTCTGTAGAAACTCCACAGAGTAGGAACCATTGCATTGTCCAAAATGTTCAGATACCTCTCGGAGTTCAATTTTCTTGGCACCACAAACAAAGATCTGAGGCCAAACCAGGAAAAACAGGACCATGCCAATACACCGCCTCCTCCGAATTTCATAGTTGAGGTTACGCACTCTGGTAAGAGACGTTCACCGGGATTCCGCCACACCCGTCCATCTGCTCGGTAGAGGGTGTAGATAACTCAGCTTTCCAAGCTTCCACGTTCCACTCTACACGCTTTTGCACCGCTGAAGACAACGCTACTTGTCTTCATATTGCATGACTTGCATATTGCGGTCCTGCCATTGAAACTCATGTTGTAAACCTCGGCTTTTGAATTGTGCAGATTCGTGTTCCACTCGATGCCCTGGAATGTATCGGCAGACAAACGGTTTTTACATATTATTATTCGTAGCACCGTACTGTCACGTTCGGTGAGTGTGGTGGGTCGTCCACTGCGGGTATCACTTGCAGTTGATTCCCTGCGCTTCCATCTCATTATGGTATCAGTGATTGTTGACAAATTGGGCAAATTGTTGACAAATTGCAACATTCTGGGGAACAGATATGCCTGCAACATGTCATCCTATCACAACGCCTCTTTCAAACTCCGTCAGTTTCTTTCTGGCAGCCATTTCACCTGGATTCATTTGCACTGAATTCAGCATCATATTTTTCCAATTTATACCGGATACAAACACGTGATGTTACATTGCACGATGCACTTTGCCCATGTGGTATATGTTGACTGCTTTCCAAGCAGTGTATATTAGGGAGTGAGGACATGAAATTAAATAATAAACCCTTTATCTATTAAAAAACTCGTATTATGAATTTAAGCTTTGGAGAACGGATATAAGCTTTAGTGTTTTTTAAGAACAAAATATTAGAGAATATTTATAAAAATATTAATAATAATTTTATTGAAGTACTAATTTATACAGATATGTGCACAGGAGTGCACATATCTGTATAAATTTTTAATATTACATTTCCAAAAATCTTTTCTTCATTTTCTTTATCTTTTACAAATAAATGGGCTTTATCATTTAATTTATTTTTATTCTTTTCACTGAAAATAAAGTCGACGGGTGTATCGCATTAACTGTACAAGAATCGTCTATTCAGACAAGTGATTGTTGACTCGAGTCACGAAATGTCCCTTATTCAGCAAACAGAAGACTGGAATATGGGGAAAAATAAATTGCTTGAAAAAAAAATAATAATGGAAAAAGAAATAAATGAAACTAATTTACGTATTATTAATTCATAACATTATTTATTAATTAAAGGAGAATACTGATAAATTACTAAGCAAAAGTAAGCATCGTGGTTTTAAAATTTTTTATGATCTTAGAAAAAATTAGACTAGACAGAAAATATTCAAAAGAAAAATTCAGAGTAAATTTTACAAAACAATGGAAGAAAAAAAACTAAACAATAGCTGTATCCACAAAAATGTCCCATTGAATATTTTTGCACCCCTCCTCCACACACACACCACTATCCTCGATTTCTACATCTCGAATGCAACTAAATCCATTTTCGAAACTTGCACGTTTTATACCAAAAGTGCAAAATTCTGTTTTCATAAGCCAACCGTTCTTTCAATAGATTACTATATGCTGTTTATGTTGTTAATAGACATCGGTTCTTAATTGCATCTGTACCAGATAAGTATCACAGCGAAGAATTTTCTAGCGATGAAAATTAAGATTGGTAGATTATAATTCTTTATGTAACGGCCTGCTTCTTTTTCACCCCATGTCTCTATTCTCCGTTTCTTTCATTACATATTCTTCACAGGTAATTAATGTATTATTTTATAAATTTATTTATTCGCCTAAATTTAATAAATTGGTACGTTTTAACCTTAAGAATTCGTAAACTTATACACATAATACGAATGCGTATATTCATTTAAATTCATCATGTATTTCCAATAACTTAAATGTTAGACTAATTATATCTGTCATATAACATTTTGCCTTGATTTTGGCATCAAAATTTTACATGCCACTGTTTTTAACTTGCAAATTCACATATTAATAAAGAATTTTGAAGTGCTTAATTATTAATAAAATTATGTTAAAATTATAAACACAATACTATTTTATTATGTCTGAAACGAACTAACCCCATCAGGATCTGAAGTACTTAAAATTATAAAATAAGCCTTATTTGCTATTTCTGCAGTGTAAAGATTGCAGCCTACATAGTGCTGATAAGTCACATATTTTAAACGTTGAGTGACACATGCTATACCACTCAACGTTTAAAATTCCTTTGTATTTAAAATCCCCGTTAAACTCAAAATTGACTGAGTGAATATAGCATATCCATTTTACAGCCTATAGGTGATTTAGATTTAGATTTACTGTGTACAATGAAATTCATGTCGGTAAATTTAATTGTGCCTTAAAACAACATTCCTGCTTGTTGGAAGTAAAAAGTAACTGAAAATTCAAGTATATTCTCTGGCAGGTATGTCTGGCGGGAAGTAAAAATACGGATTTCCATGAGAGAGAGAGCTTTCCAGATCTATACGAGACCAGATAACTAGCTTCTATGAAAGCTTGGTATGTTTCAGGTATGTAAGCTTGCTATGTATGAGAGCTAATCTAATCTCTATTCTTGATAGGTTTGTCAATGTGTTATTTGAGGTTTGTCTGTTTTCTATGAGGAAAAAAAATAAAAAGAGGAAGAGGTAAATATCTTGTCTCCCTTGTATATAAGACTAACTCAAATCACCTTCATTTTCAAAGTCTGCGTAAAATTTTTCTTCCATTCCGAAAGAGATTCCACTGCAATTTTCAACCAAAATGCCTACTGCACTGTAGAGGCACTGAATTGCTTTTCTATTAATATTAATATATTTAAATATTAATACCAGTTCAAATTTTAGTTAGATCATTTTTCAAATAACGTTATAAAAAAATTAATCGAAACTACGTTTTCTTTAAGATCCCTTTTAGTTACAAAACAATCATTTATATAGTATCATATACTTACCTCTGTATATTAATATACACGCCTCTGAAAATATCTCTCGTAAAAAAAAAAAAGACAGCTACACTCTTTTTCGGCAAAGAAAAAAAACGTTCCCTTATGTTCTGCAGTGATGTTCATAATCAGTAACTCCTGTTAATGAACCTTTCGCACGGACAACGCAGAATTTGCTCTTTGGTTCGAAAGATCATATCTATGACGCGAAGAATTTTAAGAAGCGTTTTTCAATTATAGGTGAGTTAACCGGTTTTATTCAAAATGCTCGGTCTTTTCCTTCCAGAAATGGGTTCACAGCGTGTAAAACAGGCATACCAGTAGAAACGTATATGCAATGAACAGACATGACATACACTAGCCTCATTGCCTTAGTGTGCCGACCTGGCTATCTGAGTGATTAGAGTATCCGCTCTCTGACTTACCAGACAACCAATAAGTTCTGTATTCAAACCCCG
Organism: Typopeltis vanoorti; assembly: GCF_054136105.1. Taxonomy (NCBI): domain Eukaryota; kingdom Metazoa; phylum Arthropoda; class Arachnida; order Uropygi; family Thelyphonidae; genus Typopeltis; species Typopeltis vanoorti. The sequence goes on from NC_143555.1 coordinate 72,101,512, forward strand.
TGGGTGTTTTTTGTGAATGTTTTTAGGTTGGACATAAATTTCATTCTTCGGTAAGATCTAAAGTGGCTTGAAAAACTTCTAGAATAGGGCTTCAATAAATTATTTCGCTTTAAGCGACAATGCAGCGTTTGAACTCGGTCTTGAAATAACGTCGGCATCATTATTTCAGACTTTCTTAGAGATAATAAATCCATCATGGATTTCTTGATAAATCTTCTAAATTCTCTTATTGTCAATTTTAATTGATAATATATGTTTTAATTTCCAACTCTTTAAAAATGGTTTAATTCTTCACACTGTTTCACAGATTTCGAGTGTAATTTAAGCTCTTTAACGATTTGTTCGACGTTTAATGCTCAACCTATTTCTGATTAAGACACTAAGCACATTCTTTCTCCTGGTTATTTTATTCTTTTTTCTTTTTTTCCCATTTTCTGTTGATCTAAATTTTAGCTTTGCTGGTGCTTTCTCTAATAAACAAGCCTCCATAGTGCAGTTGGTAACTATGACTCCTTTGGTTGGAAAACTTGGGTTTAATTCTCATCGTAATTCGAGAGTAATCCAAGGGATTTTTCTTCCCACACAACTTGCAAACTGGCACGCACGCACGCACACACACACACACACACACACACACACACACACACACACACACACACACACACACACACACACACACTTACAGATATAATACAACTTCGTTTATGGTTTAATTGCTTTGGTTGCTTGCTCATCCATACGAGCAAGCAACCAGTATTTTCTAAGTATCTTCTGAACAAATTTAATTAATTCTTCCTCTTTCTCACCAATGAGAGCCAGAACTTAGACAGCTGGTCAGCAGAATCCACTCCATCTGAATGCCTTCGTTAGATGCTAAGCTAGATAGCATATTTTTGATGTGTAGAAGAGTAGGCCAGGCTTGAACTCGAGGTTTATGAAACTCCTAAACATGTAGCAAGTTTAGAGAACTGGCAGGTACCGATCATAATATAAACAATTTTATTACAACTGGCAGTTACCGAATATAATATAAACCAATTTTTCACTGATATAAAAATATTAGTCTCAGTGAAAGGCTACTATTGAATATTATACATATTGCATGGTATACACCTCTCTCTATTTCTAGTTTTCAGTGGCAGAAATTTTTACATGCGATTTGCAACCTGTCAGTTTCAAGTTATTTTAGCTAATTATGTTCCATTCATGAAGTGAAATCGATCAATTTATTATTTTATTTTTTTATAATAGTCTTTAATTCGTTCTTCCAGGAAAGGAACGCTAAGATAAAACGTAGAAACTTTTCCGACATAATTAGTGCTAATGATAAGCCAGTTGAAAGCTATGAATTCGCATTGAGTTTAGAAATTTGGACCCATCATTTGCCGAAATGCTGCATATCGATTAAATTACGGCCATACTGCTGAAGTGCGCGTACGGATAAATCTGAAACATAAAACACATTTCCATTTATCAACTTGTCAGCTGTGACTTTTCCTCTTTAACGTTCATTATGAATAATAAAAAAAATTGATTCCGAAGAAGAAGAATGTAATATTTTTGATTTTACATATAATGTGCTTTTGATGCCGGTCTTTCTAACGATATATCAAAATTTTAATAAATATAACATGCTCGCGAAAAGTTTACAAGTAATTGAAAACTTCATAATATAATGACCAAATGGCAAGATAACTAACTGCATACTCTAATTCTTTTCATCTTTCATCCCATTGTCTAAGACCATGCTACCTTGATATTAATTCTAAACAACACAACTGCCTTCCTCTTGTACTGCTTGCAACAGAGAATTTATTGTAATATATGTTTTTCATTTTATGTGATGTGTTTTTCAGTTCTTTAGCCAAATTAATTTTTGTTTGCACTGTAACAGCATGACGCATTTCATGGTTCAACCTTTCACACATATTATCTCTGAAATGAATAGCTTTGTGGAAATTAACTACTATTCATGTATCATTACACAGTTTTCATTGAATGATTTTACAGCGCTGACGTTTAGATCACGAAGTTATTTTAATTGAGAATCGTGTATTACTAATTGCACAATAATTATCATGAACTTAGCACGTACGTTTAAATAATTCTCTAAGTGTTAATAACCGGTCTTATAGGTTTTCATAAAACACTCAGCAGGTGGTGTTGTAGGGATGTTTTAATAATGTTCTGAACTTTTTTTTAAATAATCCCCCTGTTTTATTCATATAAACTGTTACGCATTTTTTGTTATATAGTCGTACCGATTTGAAGGAAATTTCTATGTAAATACAGCAGCATAGTCTCCAATATAGTTTGCATAGAAATGCAAATGCAAAATCTCAAGAAATAAATATGGCGTTAAAGATACCAAGTAATTTTATAAACTTGGTTTTAATCCTTTTTCTCAAGTAAACAAACAGACAAGTAAGTCAAGTTTGCGCCTGAACATACTTGTCTGTCTGAACATTACTTGTCTGTTTGCTTACTTGGGAAAAAGGATTAAAATCAAGTTTATAGAATTATTGGTATCTTCAACGTATAGTATACCCAAGGTAAAAAACTTTCTACAAAATAAATATGGCGCTTACTTTACGAAAAAAAAAATTTTTGTGGTTAATTTGATAGCATTGTTTGGTGACGCACCCACTCGCTCTTGAAATGTTGCAGGAGGGGATTTACAGTCTTTTTGTCTGTAATTGATTAGTTTGTCTGAAGAAGTATCAGCGAGACTCTCATCCATGCGTTGCATTAAATCATAATACCAAAAAATTCCAGTTTATCATTTTAAAAATATAACAAACTAATCACACACTTTTATCCCTCTATCGGGCTAAACCTCCATTAGAAAATATCAGCCAGAGATGTAAAGTAATACAATATAGTGTCTTAATTTAACAATAAAACAGAACTTGCTATTTAAATTCTTATTTACTTATTTTCTGACTTTGAGAAATTTAAAAAAATTGCATTTGCCAATCCTAAATTTTCTTTTCTTGATTATTATTCTCATATCGTTTATGTTTGATCGCTAGCACAAATTTTCAAATAGGCAGTGCACCATTAAATTAGGCCATTTACTTTCCAAGAAGGTTGGATTGATTGAAATTACTGCCGAAGTAACTACCACTATGTCGGTATTTATGTCTATTAATCGTCAGTTTTACTGGATGAAAAGCACGTGTTCTCTGTTCCTCATGAGAACACGCTAGATAACTTGCCTTCAGTTGAGAAAGCCCTTATAAAGGTTCCTCGCCTTCTGAGTGGGATTCGAACCCAGGTTTTTCCAGCCTGAAAATGGTGGAAAGAATGTTGTAATGGTCTCGCGACTGCACTGTGGAGGCGTTCTCTCCCAAAAGATGTTCTGGTTTTTTCATAAGAGGATTTTACTGTTCCTTTCACGTCTTGCAGGAAAATAAATCCAGACATCCGATGCAAAAGATTTCCAGTAAAAGAATTAAATTCCTTCAATCCGCAAGAAATGTAGACGGAAACAGGCAAGTTCGGAATTGTATATATCTAACAAATACGTCTAAGGTTCTCTCTCTATACAATAACTTAATTATAATACAACACTTTATAATCCTTATTATAATCCGGAGGAGACGATACATTCTTCGTCTCCGAGCGTATTTTTTATTTTGTATTTTATTTTCTGTTTTTGTAAGATTATAAATTATTTTCAGATAACTAAATATGAGAATAATCTTCTTGAATAGAAGATTTTGCTATGGCAGTATCAAGTAGAGTGGTGTAGACAAATATCAGAATTGGTAACTGGACAATAAAGCGTTTTGTGCCTGTGGTCCCAGAAAAGGTTCTACTAAGAAGTTCAGGAATTTTTCGAGGTATCAGAGAAGGCAGTTAACACAAGGGAAAGGAAAAGTTGGCCTTGTTGGAGATTTAAACATCACAATAGGAATGATTACCAGACATATAGACATATTTTTGGAAAATTTGGAGATATGAGCAGAGCTAATAACAATAGTAAGTGTCTGCTAGATTTCTGTTCCGGATATGAACTGGTTATTACTAACACCATATTCCAACATGAGATGTGTACAAAGTCAGATGGAAAGATGGGAGAAATAAGAACCGTCTCATTGACTAAGTTACTGTTGATAGCAATATCTTCACGCTGGTTCAAGACAAAAGTATGCACAGGATTTAAACTTGGAAGTGATCATCATTTAGTTTTGAGCAGGATAAAACTGAATATTAAATTGAAAAGAATAGTATATAAGAGAGAGAGTTTTAAAAAAGAATCAAAGTTGAGCGCCTTTCAGAGGCGAAATGTAGATTTAAATACACAAACATTATACAGGAAAAAATTAAAGAGTTTGAAAACAAGAAACAGAGATGCAGTGAGGAAAACACATGAAGGAAATCGATATTTCCTTCAAATCATGAAGGAAACATTGATTGATTCAGCTAGAGAGAATGAATGTGAGGATAGAAAAATCAGAACTCCACGTGGAGTCCGCAAGTTAGAGGCAATGAAGTAAAAGAAGAAATCATATCGAATGTTCCTGGCAAGTAAGTCAGTTTATACTCATAGAATATAGAGAAAAAATATGTAAGTGTAAGAAAGCGAAGTACTGTGTAAAGCTAACTAAACAAAAGTCATAGAAAATAAATGTCAGGAAGGTGGCATAATATTCTGGTGGCTATTAAAAAAGCTTAGAAATGAAGGAAGTACTGTAAAAGGAATCGGAGATGATAAAGGTGACATTAAAACTGAAAATAAAAATATTCTAGATGTCTGGAGTAACTACTTTGAAAAATGTCTAAATGAAACAAGTGGTGACAGCACGGTGGTATAAACACTCAAACAGAAATGCATTCAGAAATACATATCAATACTTGAGGTAGAAAAGCCACCAAAAACCTAAAATGTGGAAAGGTAGTTGAGTTAGATGACATTTGACCAGAAATTTTCAAATATGGAGGTATAAAAGTTTTACAGTGGCTGCATTGCGTAATTCAGAAGACCTGGTCAGAGGATCGAATTTCAGCTAATTGGAGTAGCGCTCTCATACCACCCATCTATAAAAAGGAAATAAAAATTAATGTGAGAATTACAGAGGTATTTATCTACTGAGCGTTCCTGGTACCATTATACTTGAGAAACGGCTAAGAAAAATTGTAGAAGAGAAGCTTGTTGACGAAATCTGAATTCAGGACTTGAGAGGTTATCAGGGCCAGATTTTCTTTAAGACAAAAAATTGAGAAAGCGTGGTAATATAACAAGGGTCTGTATTTAAGTTTTCGTACATCTAGAAAAGCCATATGAAAGATGCCTTTCAAAACATCTAATCTCATATAAACATAATATTAGAGGAAAGATTAGAAAAACAAGTGTTCTTTGCCAGGTCTGCAAGAAAAAAGACCCAGAGGAAGACCAAGATCTAGGTGAATTAATACAGTATAAGTGCCTTAGAGGTTCTATAGTGTAAATGGGAAAATACATCAATCAATATAATTGAGTTGTAAGTCAGCACTTAGAACTGAAGGTGGTACCGGAAGACGCTTTGATGTTAAATCAAACCATCTTCCAAGTTGTGAGACGACAACGTACATTATCTCCACTTTTATTCATCATCTATGTGGATTATACAATGAAAGTGGATATCAAAATTGGAATTTTAATCTGAGCTGTTTATTTTATGCAGATAATGTTATACTTGTAAATAAATCCAATACATATCTGAAAGATTCCCCAGCTAAACTGAATTACTGTTGTAATAAATTTAGTATGAAAATCAGACATAAAATGACAGAGACAATGAACATAAGTAGAAACATTAGCTGCATCCTTAAAGGCCTATAGAACAAGTAAGACATTTAATCTATTTAGACACAATTTTAGTAAAGATGGCAAATTAAATAAGGAAATAGACAACACAATTAGCAAAGCTGATATGATAAGAAGTCAACTGAATAAAATTTTATAAATAAATTTTTAAAGAAGTCAACTGAGATAAATTAGTCAAAACACAAAACTAGCTGTATACAAGACAATGTTCAAACCAATTTTAACTTATGGATCTGAGAGCTGGGTTAGAAGTAAAACTCTTAATCAGAGACTGGGGACTGCAGATATGAGAGTTCTGAGAAAAATTAGGGAAATAAACAGATGGCATCAGTATCATATTTAAAATAAGGATATTAGGAAAGAACTTGCCGTTATTAGAATAATCAGAGCTTTATCACAAGTTTTTCATGTAGTGAAATCATATCTTGTGCATTTCATGAGAATACATGTGAGGAATTAGATAATGATAATCATGATGGTGAATTATTTTCATCCATTAATTTCCGTCCTTTTAAGGTATTTTGACTTTTAAGCACTTGAATATTTTGATAATTTTTCACAACCGCATCCAAAAAACTTAACTGATTTTCTTATCCATTCCAGCAAAGTAAAATTAGGTTTCATGTGAACCTAACTTCATGTACCTTAACCCTCTAAAATCCCAAATTTCCGATCCATGATCCCTCCCCATAGTTGACTGTTTCTCCACGTTTGAAGAGTTGTTTCCAAGTCTCTTCTTAAAAATCTTAGGCACTATTGAAAAACAGCAATCAGATACTGATTATTGACTACCTCGCTTCCTTGCTCACTTTACTTCTCTTATCGCACAGATCACTCAGCTGCTTGTCTCGTATATAGATATTTTCATGGTCATTATTCAACTGAGTCGCCATATAATTCCTCAGAATCTCTTAAAGACGAATAGCAACTTGCCATAATATTTTTGCCGAACAAACTGAAACTCTCAGATTTTTTTTTTCATTTTGTTTTTTCATTCATCCATTTTCATCAATTCTTCCAACACAGCAATGTGGTGTTCTTCAAATCCGGTGTCAATATTTTCTCCCTTTTTTCCTGGTTAATTATTCTACTTATGGTATTAGCTTGCCATAGCTTTTCAGTATGCTGTGCAGATTCCTGTATGTTCTGTTCGCTTTGCTGGCGAATGGCCTAAAGAACTTTTGTAAGGTTTTCGGCTGAAGGCGAGCTAGCATATCTCGTGTGCGGAGGTTGCAGAATTTTTTCTTCCTTAAATTTTGATTTCACCTTCAATAAAGACATACTCTCCCAAGAACATGCGCAATTAACAAGCACGTATTCTTGTCATGGCCTTAATTGTTTGAGAGAAACTGTAAACAACAACAGCCGGATAAAAAACGTTTCTTCCCTGACTTTGTTTGTGCTTTTGTATATAGCAACTGAACTGTTGATTAAAAAAGTATTCTTTTAAAAATATTGCAAATATAGCTACTGAATATTTTGAACACCTTGAGCCAACAGTAGCTAGTTTTTTTTTGCAGTCTTAAAAATTGTATATTAAAAATTTATTTAAACATTTAGATATTTCTCTCCTCCTTTCCTCCCCTCTCCCCAAAAAAGGCATTTCACTCAACACTTTGTCATATTTAGTTTGCCCGATGGTCCTTGGGTTAAGTTGTATTTTTTAAGAATATCGTGTTTCTTGTTTACTTAATTCATAAAATAAAAGTCTTATATGCAAGCCAACGGGGAAAAACACTTTTGATCATTTTGAATAAGATTCCATCTTATTATCTTTTAACTGTTTTGAAGTAAAAAGTTTTAAAATGATTTTCCTCCTATGCTTTACCGATCATTTGAAGGAATGATACTGTGACAGCTAATGGATAATTGTCTACTTGGTGTGAAAGAGATATTTTCTTTTTTATAAATGTTTTATATTATTTTCACACATAGAGGTTTTTTCAAACCCATATTACTATTGTCATATGGGTTTGCAAAGCCTCACAACGAAAGATGAAATTCATCTACAATCTAGAAACTTTCACAGACATCCATGTCCACAATGGGATTAGAACCCACAGCGTATCAACAATTGTAGAGCGAAGCGTTATCCACTTCCAGGCAGGCAATGATTGCTTTAGATAATTTATTGTCTCGAGCGATTACTTACACTCATGAGCCAAAACGTTATGACCACCTAACCAGTAGCGTATTATGTCTCCTTTGGCTGAGATAACCCTTTGCACCCATTTTGACGTTGGGTCCACTAGACTCCTGGGGTATTGTGGGCACTGCCATCAACCGGCGGATGCTGCATTCCATATGATCCCACAAATGTTAGATGAGATTCATAGCAGGAGAATTAGGTGGCTACTGAATGCGTGAATATGCTCTTTAAACCATACTTGCATAATGCTAACCTTAGGATAGGGGGGTGCTGTCATGCTGGAGGAATCGGACCACATTGTCATTATCCACGTAGTAATACCTGGTCCGAAACAATAATCTGGTAAGAATCAGGGGTCATATGTTCAGCGAAGATGAGAGAACCCGCTAACGTCTGTGAGAACAAGTAATCCCGATTTCTGAATACCGCCATTACCATCCTCTTTCTGGCCAACTTGTGCTATCAGGTGAGCTGGAAATAGGCTACGTGGTCATAATATTTTATCTCGTGCGTGTATTTGATTCTACGGTCACCTTGCAGTTTATTTGAGCCTTGTTTTTGTTTTGCTGAAAATCTCTAACATGCGCTTAGTCGAAGAAAATATTATTTTATTTATTTGCTTTGCTTTGCATAAGCAAATAAATAAAATAATATTTTCAAAAAAAGACTGAAGAAGGTATTCCTAGTTTCAGTACCATGTACGAGTACACGTACAAATGATACCTAGAATACATCACAAGAATTGTGCTGGTATCTGGATCGTTAATTTTTTGTGGGGAAGTGTATATATATATAAATATGTGACATGTCTAAAATAAGTAAATTAGAGATATCCGTTCACTTACACTAGAACGACACACACACACACACACACACACACTATATATATATATATATATATATATATATATATATATATATATATATATATATATATATATATATATATATATATATAGATTTAATGACTATAAAACCGTTTCATCGGTTTTATAGTCATTAAATCTATATTTTTTTCAAATGTACAACAACCGAGTAAAAGCTGATCACCACACTTATATATAATGCTTAACACTTATATATACTGCTTATAATGTTTCACTCCAGATCCTTTAAACTCCTCTACAAAGTTAAGTTGAACTTATTCGGAATTGCACATTAACAAATATAACTGCAATTATGTTACATTTATTTTTAATTCTTATAATCGACTTTTGTTTATTATGATTGTATGTGCTCTCATCAGAATATTCGTTCATCATACGCAAAACTTCTTTGTAACAGCGAATCCAGCATTCTTTATTTCATCTATTTTCGAAATTGTCTTATACAGAAAAGTTCCATGTATTTATTCTGTTACATAGAAAATTTTGCTATCGATAACACCAACAGAGAATTGTTACTCTCTAAATATTTTTAACTTGGGCATTGTACACTCTAGGCATACAGCCTTGCACCATATAATATATGCGTTTTTGTATATATATTTATATGTATATATATATATATATATTTATATATGTATATAGAATATACTTATGCATGTGTATACTGTATATATATCACCTTTACATTGTAATGCACAACAATGATAATAATCAATGGAATTAAACCGGATCTTCTTTTACGATGTGAAGGAAGACATTTAATTAGAAGGAAGCCGACATATAGGTATGTAAGAACGTCTAAATACGATGTTACTTAAAAATAGTGAGCACATGCCTTATATTTTAGACATGAATAAAAAGCAGTTTTGAGTCTATTTTGAAACCGCATTTACACGTTCTTACATAAAAGTGAAATCTTTACCACCTGTCTACAAAGTTCTTAAGAAACTGTGGTGCAGCTGTTAAGGAAGAGTGACAGAAAAACAGAGAAAGTGAGAAGTATCTGAGATACTAGTTATAGATAGTACGAATGAAGCTAATAAAGACCATTTCTCACCGAAGTAAACACCTTTTCTCTCTAGTGCCATAATCTTTGAGCTAAATGGAAGCAAATACCTAACAGGACTGAACTTGGTTTGTTTCAATCTGTTGATTTTCCGACGAGGAGAGCGTTTTCAATGGTGTCGAAAACGTTTCCGAATTATTATGCTCTGACCATTCGTTCAGACAAAAATGTACTTGCTTTCCGTCCATAAATTGAAATGGAAAACGAGCCGTTTCCATGTTGTATATTTATGCAATATCAACTTGTGATTGTTTTCTTGATCAGCGATTGTCAAAGAACGTCACGCATCCTCTGTTGGAACATATAGTTATTTCAGGATGATGTGATGATTTAAAACTGGTGCAGTTTTATATCGAACAATAAGGGGTGGATAATTAGGAAATGCATATAAAGAACACTTCTGGTGTGTATATGCCTGGTGGAGGGTTCCTGTGTGTGTGTGTGTGTGTGTGTGTGTGTGTGTGTGTGTGTGTGTGTGTGTGTGTGTGTGTGTGTGTGTGTGTGTGTGTGTGTGTGTGTGTGTGTGTGTGTGTGTGTGTGTGTGTGTGTGTGTGTGTGTGTGTGTGTGTGTGTCATTCTGAAACTGGGATAGGACCTCGCACTAATGGTTAATTTCTGTAGGGCCGATTTTTAATCACTTAATATTAACTGTTTTGAACGATGTTATAAATAAAAAAAATTATTTGTATACGAACAGAATACTTATTAAGTGAATTCATAAATATAAACTTTATGTCAGCACTTGGTTTATTCGTTTTTAAGACAATCACATCTATAATTTTAATTGTACGTTTATTTTTTGGTTTACTTTTACTTTTTTCCTCCCATTTACTGATAAGGGAAATTAAAGTAAGCCAGGAAAAAGAGATATTAGCACGCTGTAAAGAATAAAGAATAATATTTGTCCCAATACCTAGATTTCCATGCGATATTAATAAGCACACTGATATAAAAAGTAAAATTCCTACGAAACATGGATACAAGATAATACATGTCACGAGTATAATAGCCTGTGTTTGTAAACTGTCTCCTCTTGGGAAGGTCGGAACCGATTGCAAACAGGGAAATCAAAAATTCGACAAGTAATGAGACTACTTTGATCAGGTCGCAATTCGGTGTGGGAATGGGGGGGGGGGTTAACGCAAATATAGAATAGACTGTACCCGCCTTGACTTTGGCTCCCGGATTCTCCTATTTAATCCAATGCATCTTCAAATCATTTTCTGTCTTACAATCTTTTAACGCATATGAAACTTTAAACGCATATGAAAGCAATTATAATGAAACATGGAATTAAAAATCTAGTGCTCTGTAGAGACTTTTGATATAAGTTACGACTACAGATGTCTCTCTCTCTCTCTCTCTCTCTCTCTCTCTTTTGGACAATCCTTCCCAGTTAAAATAAGGCTTAAGCTAGCCATTTAGTTGCCAAGTTTGCTTTCTTGCCTCATCTGCATCTTTACTGGAATGAGAACATTTTTTCATACTAGCTTGAGCAAAAGTTTTCAAGCTACTTCAAACCTCCAATAAGTGAGACATTAGTATAACACCGGGCGAAAAAGACATTACAAATATTGATGCCAATGGCAGGATTAGGATCGTTATCGTGTTGCTAGAGAGTGTATACTTTAGCCATTCGGCCAACCAGGCGTGCATGTAAATTACATTTACAGATAAATGTTTAATATCTTTTGTAATATTTAAAGAAAGTGCTGAGATTTGCATGGTAATGTGCAGACGTGAGAATGCGGTCCCGGCTTGCTTTTTTCTTAATCAGGTAATAGTAGTCATGTAAGCATACACAAAAGTTCACGAGAAATAATGTTAACATCTTTATTTGAAACTGTGAGAGTACCGTTAAAAAGATACAATAATAATATTACAACACAATGCATTTGTTTGCACTCTATTTCATTTTTAAACCTCGGATGAAATTAAGGTAGCATTAGTTAAATGAAACAGCATATCAAATTGAACCTAATTAAAGCAAGCGTGTTTTTCTTTCTTTCTTTTTTTTTTTGAGTAGAGTTGAGGACCGATACTTTTTTCAGAGCAACGTAGACACTTGGCACTCAAATAAATTAATGTTCCATCTCGACTGACATGTTTGATGGAAAGGACAATTCGCCTTTTCGCATTTATGTGTCGGATGGCCCATGTTATCCTTCTCTGAAAAAATACCCCGCATCATTGTATTTTGGGGATAAGCATTAGGTAATTTTCCTCCCTTTTTCTATTTCTTGTTTTACATGGCGATATATGGGTTAAATGTAAAACGCATGTGTCTGAAATTCATTTTACAACTAGTGCTAAGAGCTCAATTTTGTACAAACGACTATAACAAACATATTCTGTCTTGTGGATAACCGCACTTACTAAATAATCTTAATAAAAATGCTTATGAATCTGTTCTTGACTTTGTTTTTCAATATTTAGCTGAAAACCTGTTAGAGAAATTCGTAATAAATCGTCCATTAAGAGTTTGCCGTTTTGTAAAATGCAATTTCAGAAATAACTGCGGGCTGCCTTCGCAAAGTTTCTTACGTTCAGAAATTTTATTTTCTACAAATTACCGTAAAAAATTAATAATAACTTTTCTTTTCCTTTTTCAAGAGATTCTACTATTTTTTTTTACTTCGATATCAGAGATTTGTGAACAATTAGATGCCATTCCTCTAGTATTAAAGAAATGCTTTCTGTCGTCTTACTCCTGGTGAACCGAGTAAAGGCAGATGGAACCCTGCACTGCCCTTGGTCATAATGCTGATTATTATGCGTACCTTTCCCTTTGACTTTAAGCAACAACAACAACAACAACAAAAAAGATGCAAATGAGGGCGCTGCAAATCTACAAATGGTAAACGCCCTGGAGAAAATTGAAAGACTTTGGCAAGTGTTTTGACGTTACTTAATAACGTCTCAAAATGTTAATTAATATTCAAACTAGTTCCATTTGCTTTCTGAAAGTTTTGTTGCTTTATCTCTCTCTCTCGCCTTTTTGTTCCATTTTTCATTTTCTATTCTTCTTCATATTTTTAACCCATCGTAATATCTCTTCCTCTCTACTTTGGTTATTTTTCTGTAGTGCAATATTTCTCTCAATTTTTCTTGTACGGTGAGTTAATTCTCCAACTCCTTTGGAACCATAGAAGTAGTATTCGTGTGGACTTTTGTCCTGAAAGCACGTGGTAGTTAAAACTCTTTCGTTTATTTAACACGAAAAGAATATAAATTTGTAATGGCAGGTGAATAAGTCTTTGAGGCTCGGAAATGCAATAACATTATTTGCAAAACACACATCTCGATTTTAAAATTTTCATCGTATTTTGTCATTGGTTAAAATGTGGTGCTTAGGAAGTACTCGGGTATAATCACATTTGGATAAGTGTTCTGCATAAAACAATGCAAGCGGGATTACCACTATTTTAACAGTTATATACATAAGCACAAATAAATATTTTATTCACTCTCTCGCCATCAAATTAGCAAAACCCATACCCCTACAAAATAGACAAATTTATCTCTTTTCCTTTACTAAAGTGCCTTTCTTATCTCTCATCATTTTCCTAGATTTTAGAATTTCTCCAAAATTCTAATCTGACTATGTGATACATGTGGGATTGCCTTTTGTCAAAGGCATAAATAAGAGTGATGTGATGGCAGTTTCGTTCTTTCTTTCATTAAGGTGGTGCACCGCACAATCCGCATTTTGAAAATATGTCGTGCAAATTTTTTCTTAGTACCAGCGAAAGTAGAAATGTCGTAAATGCAAAGGAAAGCATTTTTTATCTTGTCATTTAGCATATTTTCAAACCATGACTGTTAGTACCTGCTGTACAGTAACCTTACATTAACCATTGACGTCAACAATTTTCGCAAAATAAATATTTTACTTCAGTGCACACGCGCGACCATGCCTAAATTTATTTATTACATATTTCGATATCGACTTTTGCTTAATCAGGCCTTTTACTCCTTTCGTTTCTAAAACGTTGGATTTCTCTTGTCCACTTATTACTAAGATTTGTGGTTTGTTAGAATTGAATATCTTGAATTTGACGATTCGTTAAAATAATTAGATAATCACCTTTTAACTGTTCTTACATTTTAATTCCGTATAAAGGTCACTGATTTCTGATTTTTCTGCTATCGATAAGAAATAACCCATGTGTGTGTGTGTGTGTGTGTGTGAAGTGTAAATCCGTCATCCGTTATTTTCAAAATAAGTAACAATGGATATGTGACTCTTATGCTTGTTGTGTCTTTAATTTTAAATAAAACAGCTGTATCAGAACTGAGTCTTAAATCTCGAGCGTTATCTAGCTTTCGCATAAATGTGCGGTCATCATTCATCCTCTCTCTGTCTCTCTCTGTCTCTCTCTCTCCGCATAAGAAATAACCCATTTTTTGTGTATGTATGTGTGTGTGTGTGTGTGTGTGTGTGCGCGCGCAGAATTCTCTGCTGTTGGAGTCTCACTCCCCCCTGAACTGTTGGAATAAACCACATGCGAAATTATTATTTAAAATTGCTACATTTTATAGACCATTATTACTCTGATCTTTAGTATTTATATTTCGTCTCATTAGGTAATTCCGTTTATGCATTTCCTATGTTTAATGTTTTTTTTTTCATTATGCATGTATATCTTAATCGCTGCTTTTTTGAAACATTTTGTTCCTGATAATCATTATCTACTAAGATTATATCATGACTGTCTCGCTCATCTTTATTGCTAACAATGATTTAAATTTATTCAGACAACACCTGAAAGGCTTTTATCGGTGAGGATAATTGAGTTCTGACTTTTGCTATTTTTTCCCTTTATGGAACAGCGCCCACTATTTCTTAACCTAATTTAGAAGAACTCTGTATCTACTAGATAACTTTAGTAGGTATTAAAAGGAAACATGTGTCTTATTATATTAAATATGTTCTGTATATATATATACGGTAACCTATCTCATATAAAGATACGAAAGTTTTCCCTCGCGGAGACCTGTGTTTTTCATCTTGGTATTAAATAAACAAACCAATCGGCGAAAACTCACAGTTAACAGACAACAATATTTCATTCAAACCATGTACCTGTATCAAGATTAATTCTCGAAAAATATATAAAAAAGTGAGAACCAAGTACATTTTTGTGTTTGAGAGATTAGAACTAATAGCAAGCAATTAAAAAATTAATATATAAATAAATCCACTGGTCTCAAAACACCTGGAACCTGCAAATGATTTTTAAATCGAATTATTCTGCAAGATGAGATAAAATCGGTTTATAAATGTAAAAGCGAGTCTGGAATAACTTCGAAATTGCCATAAAACAGAAATTAAATTTCGCATCAAAAATGTAAAAATAAGAATATGACAAAATATTGTTGACTTAAGTAAAATGACTGAAAGGGCTCTACTTAGCCAATAAGATATTGTTTACTTTCTTAGAAGTATTAAGCTAAAATTTGTCCTGAAACAAAACATGTAGTTTCAGTAGCATAGCGTTCAAGTAACATGAAATCCTTCCCTAAGGATCTCTTAACTGCTTTCGTGAGTAACTGTAGGTAAAAGACTCCAGTTAACACACCGTTCTGGGTTAGTTTAATTCGACATAAAAAATAAACATTACCTAATTACGCACATTAAATAAATGGGAACATTCTAAGAAACGAAAGGTTTACCAGTATACCATTATAAGAAATAATTTACAAGAATAAATGAAATAGCTTCTCTATTATTAAGAAAACAGTTTCGGCTTAATATGTAAAGAATTATTTAGTCATTTCAAGAAGAAAAGAATATCGTGAAAGTAAATCCAGAATAGTAGATTCCAGAAGTTTATTTAAGATGATAAATAATTCATCCCTAATTGGGTAAATCCCTATACTCGTTATCTCATAGTTACTGCATTTTTTCCATAGCTCTATCGCATAGCAGCAAAAAATAGAATAAAATAAATAAGGGATTAGTATCATTAAAATAAAACAAAACAGAAATTTTGCATTAGAATGCCTTAGAATATATTATCAGGCTTGGGATTTTTAGATTTGCATCCAATTTCGAAACTTTATAAACTGAGCGAAAATGGCATTAATTGAAGTGACTAATATTCATAATATTGTCTTCCCTTCATATTAAAGAAATAGTCACATTACCGAAAAGAAATTGATTAAGATAAGGATCACCTTAAGCCATTATCTTCTTCTTGATGAACATGAGGTGACTCACGTTCAAAAGTTCATTTTGATATATTTAACATGCAGATTTTGTCTTATCTCTTTATATGGCACACATCAGTCCGTTTATTAAGCTTTATACGCAATTTGCAAAGATAAAATGTATCCTGAAGAGTGTGACACACCCAGTGAAATGTCTAGATTTTCCCTATTTATCCACAAAAGGAGTAAAATTTCTTATCTGTCCATCTATCAATTTTTATTATGAAGAATACTACGCAATCTGATATTGAAACTGTCTGCACACACGTGTCTTTCTAAGTTTTCGTGTGGAAAAACTACACTATTGTTTAAGAAAAAGCTTGTTATTTTACTTAAATCAGTAAAAATCAGTTTTGTATTCTATGAAGCATACCTATGAAGTTTTATATGAACATTTAAAACTGAATATAAGTTATGAACTAATTATAAATCATTTAAAAACCCTGGATACTGACCAAATTTCATAAATAGTTTAAGTATTGAAATTAGACTAGATCTGTTTATATATAGTATGCGATATTGGAAAACAATATGATGCGATAATTACTTCGGGAAACATAAGGTACTTTGTAGTAATGTCGTGATCGTCATCTATGTGTTAATTTGGTCTATTTATACATATATTTTGCTTATAGTATTTCATTCTTAATGGTGAAATAATACAAATAATAAGTCAACGAACGTGTTTACGCAGTTTAATTTATACTTGGGATATTGATTATTGATTCCTTACTTTAAAATAATCATATAATAATGAGGATGGCTAATATGCGCGTGGAGGATCTGCGTGAGGGTATATAGATAGTGCTGATGTGAATACTTTCATTGGGGTTCTCCTGTTCTTCATTTTCCAACTTAAACGTATCATGTACATTTGAAAGTCATTTATCGAGTTCCTGAAAGTCAAAAAATTCATTGATTCATTTTGTTTAAAGACTGCATCGAACTCAACATCTCGGCTATAGGACTATGGCACTAGAGATTTAAAGGTCACTTACAATAACCACCAACACAACAATAAGTACGTTTGTTTAGTTATATTTTTAAGGAAGATAACCGTCAACATTTACAGGACAGGACCAAATCTCTAAAGATTAAATGCTACTACAAAAAAAAAAGAAAAAATCAAAAGAAAGACAGAAGTGTTAGAGACAGATGGCACTCCTGCAATACTCTCAAGTATTTGCAGAGAAGCCCAATAAACCCACACTAGACCAAGGAAGGCAGCACTCACCGCTTTCTTCATTTCCCCTTCAGTCCAATTCAGTCATCAGCAAGGGGATATATTAAGCACCGTCCACAGGATAACTAAGTTAGTCAAATTGTCTCTCTACGCACCAAACGAGTTCTTAATATTTTTTTTTTTTTTTTTTTTTTACTTTTTCACACATTATCGTTCTTTTGGCATCGCACCTTTTTTTTTTTTTTTTTAACGTTCAGTTCTTTCGAAATGATTGCCTACGGTCGCACAAACACAAACTCATTGTAGTGATTCCAGCGATTCTCTTCTGAATCCATACCAGGTTTCATCGGTTCTCCGAGCCCACCGCAAGAGGTGCCTGACCCTGCAGCTACCACACACCTGAAGCCTGCCTCCTGTAGATTATCGAACGCTTGCTCCAGGAAATTATGTTTGAGAAAGAAACGAGCAGTATACCGGCAGTCGCTGCCACGATCTGGGTCACGACTTTCGTTCAGCGTTTCTCCAAATACCTCTCGGCAAGCGTTGACCTTACCAGATATGAGAATGCGCGTCAATTTGCGGAATTTGACATCGGCCAGTCCATCGCGCCCGAATGCAAACGTACCTCTGTATCCTATAGTAATATAGCCCGGTGGACCAGTAGGTGCTCCAGGTAACGTTGTACTCGGCGGAACGATCGGGAGAAGAGATGCCGAGAATCTTTGCTGGTTCAGCTGCGGGAGACTGCAAATGGCGGAGACCATGCCTGGGAGATTGAAGTACTCTGCTTCATGCTTCAGACGTTCTCGTTCGTGGAAATTCTCGGGCAGAACCAGCTTGGAGTTTCTCAGGTAATCGAGGATGTAGCGGAAAAGAACGCCGTCTCGGTCAATGAAGAATTTTCCCTTGGCGTCCCTTAGAGCGTGAGTTCGACCCTCCTTTTCGGTAAACATCTGACCGAGCAGTGAATCTGGCTCTTTAATGAGTGTCGTCAGAGAAGTGGTATAGAAAACTCCGCCGACATTCAGTTCCACCACTGGCGGAAACTCTTCGCCAGGTGTTCCACCGTTAGTTGAAGACATGATCCAGACACAGATTCCTGCACACACAGGCACGCGCGCACTTAATTTTCTTTAACAGCCTGCGAAAAAATTGGAAAATGCGAGGGATAGATTGGCTGACACAAATGTTCCTTATGAAGGTTGGTAATTTATGGACGATAAGTAGTGTTATTTATCGGTCCCCGAGCCCGCATTGGGGCTCTCGGGTGACCTGGAAAACACGCGCGCAAAGCGAAGAGTCACAACATCCGGCTCGGATGCCTTTCATAAAACTATGGCGGTGAACATCCGGAGCTATGAAGCTGCGACGTGGTAGCTAGGATGTCAGCTCACCAGGCAGTCGGTGAAATCCTGCGTCGTTATGAAGTAGGCCGTATTTGTAGCAGTCAGAGAATAATCGATTACACGGTCGATTGGGGTGTCTGGGTGCTGCCATCTTGTGGTTGAAAATGACATAACGACTCGACTTAGTGGTCGCCTAATCATTCTGCCCGTTGCAATGAGTCTTGCGGCTACCAGTATGCGCGCATTGTATCAAGATGAAATAGAGAACAAATAAATCAGTTAAAAATTTCATTATATCTTTGACTGTATCATTTTGAGAATTCTTTCATTTCCTTCATCCTTTACTCGCGAGCTACAACGAGAGACTAGAATTATTTTCATTGAAGCTTTCAGAGATGGCAAAATATTTATAAGTTGTCGTCTAAACAGTTATAAAGAAAATTTTTGATTTGCAGTTTTCACATTATCAGAATAATGTGCTATTATGAAATAACAATATAAAACTGAAACTCTTTCTCTGCTAGCCTACAAAGAAACTCCGGCATTATGGAAACTTCCTACTTGCGAAATCGGATGAATAGTACTAAATTTCGCTGTTCATGCTAGCAAATTTCCTCTTAAAGTAGAAATGTATTATTCTGTTTGAATTATTATCACATATTTGCACCGATCAATCAAATCCTTGTTGCTTTTGTAGTTTGCTCTGAGAGATTGTCCCCTGCAGGTGGAAAGGAATTCAGATTTCTTTATGGCTAGATGAGAACGTTTAAAGTAAACAAGTTTTCTTTATTTACTCAATTTTTTTTTAATCTGTTTACAAATCTCTTTATTTTCCTTTTTATAATTTTGCTTCAAATATGAGTTTGGAGAATCAGCTTTTCTGCGATGTTTGTAAGTGACAATATCGCATGATATTTGGATTCAAATAAGATTTGAAATTAAACAATGAGAATTGTGAATGCGCTCGTATTGCGGTAATGGGGGTACAAGGAAATAACATCAATAGACTTTTAGGTGTTTGCAAAGTCAGGGCCAGCTTTAAGTAGGATTACAATACTTATCCCGAGCGACAGATTTTTGAGGCCAACACTTTCTAACTACTGGCTTATCCGTTAATGTGTTATCTTCCAATGGTTGAATTCTCTTTGAGGTCTGTTTTCTACTGATGAATGAATGCATTATTTATTATGAAAAGTAATTTCATAACTTCCTACTTTTATTACTTGCTTATATCTTTATCAATAAATGTTTATAAAATTACTTTTCTTATAAAGAATTAGTTTTTGTTAACTGTCTTGTTAGAACTCAATACAGTAAAATTTATTCCGAAAAACTTGCGTAACCGTTGAACTTCTGTAACCATAATATTCTCTATTTATTAAATTTAAACAAATGATTGTAAGCACTCCTGTAACGATTTTTGTTTTATCACTTCTAAAGGATTCTTCAAATCCAGAAGAGAATTGTTGCTTCGTTTAGAACCAACATCTGGAATGAAAGCTGTTGGTTATAAAAGCCGTCAAGAATTACAGTACTGCTTAGTTTAGCAGGACAAAAAAAATAGAATTTTATATCCGCTTCTAAACCTAATTCTGATTGCTTAAGCTTCCTACTAAATGCTGTCACTAGATTCTTATAGAAATATATTTAAGTAAATTAAAATTTCATCATGGAAATAGAATTTGATTTGTTGGTGGGAAGTGTTGAATCAATAAATTCATCCTTCTTGCAATTGATAAAATTGGTTAAAATTAGCTTATAGTAGCATAACTACCATAAAATATCATTCTATAAGTTCTAATAAAAAGTTTTAATACGATTTATTAAAGTAACCTTATAATTGCGACTACTGTGTACTCACATGCTCGTTTTTCGTGTTTTATTTTGTTTTTCTAACTTCAGTATGACAAGCAATACTATATTTAACATTCTCAATAAGAGGCTGTACCGGTATTATAAATGGTCTAGTGATAATAAACAGGTATGTTTTCTGGATTGTTACAGAAACAAAAAAAAAAAAAAAACTGAAACAACAAGTTTTATCAGATAACTGAATTTAACATATCAATTACGAATAGTGGTTCAATCACCAAACCAGGGTGGTATTTGAAGTACAAAGGACAGTGTTGCTTGTGGTTACATGAGATGAAATTTGCATTTCATCATTATGGTCTTCTTTCATCAGTCCTTGCTGGGTTTTTTCCCCTGTACCTAGAACTCTTTCTAGCATGGAATAAAAACTGTTTTATGTTCTTCCTTTATTTTAAGATTTTTCAGTTTCTTCAGTTGAAATGTATTTAAAAATCAGGAACCAAACTTGGTTTTCGGTATATTTCGCAAAATTTCGTAAGCTCTTTATTAGATAAGGTTTGCCGTGTTTAAGTTATTTCCAAACTTTGATTTTACTGAAGTAAGTATTTGAAATCCTTATAGAAAATTATTATTATTATTGCATGACTCCCTCAATGGAATCCTAGGAGTCATCGCGAGAGGGCGCTCTGTACTACTCCCCCCCCCCATCTACTCCACTTAATCCTCCAACTGCACAATTCACCAACTACACTACCTCATATACCGGAGACTAGTGTTTTGTCTGTTAATTGAATGTGATTTTTACCCTGTTTGCCGGGATGAGAAACCCAAGTTATGGATCGGCTAACGTATTCTCAGTATAAAAGAAATGTCATAGTAAAGTTTTGTTATTTCTTATTTTGGATTTACGGCCAAAGCAACTCGGACTATGAGGCCAGTGCATTATGCTTGTTAATTACGTATGGGATGATAAACCCAGCCTTCGCTGTCTGAGACCGGATTACTCCTTTAGTTAAAAAGTCCTGATAAAGGTTCTTTCCGTCCTAGAAGGGATTCGAACTCAGGTCATATTAACGATTTCTCTCATTATGACGGGAATTAAACTCAAGTCTTTTTCAGTAGAAGGGCATGTTGTCCTGTTATTCTTCCAGTTGCTCTAGGATTCGCTTAAATTTCCACACCATTCCAGTTTTTGTTTCAGTCGAAGTTTTTCGGGGACAAAAAATATCAACATAATCTCCTTTATGCTCAAATTAAATAAAATTAGGACTTAGTGGGGACACAGGAATATGTCCACGTTGTTCGGTTTTGTTTAATCGGATAATTTTTATTGGTGAAATTTAGTAAACTGATGCAAACCAATGTTAATAATTTTCCAACTGGCTGGATGAAATTTAATAAAATCTCATTCATTCATTAGTTTGCAATAGTTTTCTTGTATATTAACTCTATTCATTTTAAACACAATTAAATTTAGTGCAGTTTCAGCATGTATAATCTACACATAATTTTGTTTAGCCCAGTTTTAATATTTGAATGAACCTTTTGAAATGAGTTAATATTAACTGTAAATATCAAATATCTTAAATGCCATTATGCCAAAGAATGAATCCATTCCAGTCGTAGCAAAAATAAAAGATGTTGGAGAAAATGTGATTATTATCATTTCGGATCTTTTCATCAGTAAAAACGCATTATAATGGAAAGGGGGAAAATATTCATGATCCTGTGTTATTGGTATATTTGGTCGTATTGGTTAGTCTCAGAGCAGTAAATTTAGTTTTTGAATCAGTTTCGTTTTTAAGATGGATTGACTTTTTTTGTTGTTGTTAAAATTCCGTTTTCATCGACAGTACGATTTGAAATTATGTTAATTCTTTCTTAATTTAAGTAATTTTCTTTCCAGATTATCAATAATACCGTATGCTTTCTCCGTTATCTCCAATCCAATGTTCTACTGCGGTCTGATTTTTTTTTTCTTTTTAGAAAGCAAATTTGCTGCTTGACTTGATTGAAAATGTACTGACCAAATAATCCATTTATTATTGTCTGCTACATTTCAGTATATTAAATTAAATTAATAAATAAAATACCAATATTCTCGTTATTTGTAGAGCTGAAAATATTGTCCATGTAGACAGCGCCAGTTCAGCTCCTTGGGACACACACACACACTCGGGGTCTTTTCGAGAGCCATGACGATGTAATAAATATAGACACGCTCGAAAGGTATGCAGCTCTTGTACACGGTTCTGCTTGCATAGCTGTATATACCGACACCATGGCAAGAAGAAAAACAGGAACTCATTACTAAATAGGCACCAAAATCCCTTAAGCTGGACTTCAGTAAAGCAACGCTAGAGCAGTTTTCAAATTAGTCGTGCTATTTTCCTTCTGAACTTGAAGTGGTTGATAAACACGAGCTCACTGCAAATAACTCTTGATATCTGTATGCTAAATTCACATAATGGATATCCTGCATATGTATGATGTAGTTGCCATTATGACAAATTGTATGTTAACAGGCTTCTAAATGGTGTAATGATCTGGATGTGAATTGTTAAATGATGTATTTCTATACTAGGACTAAATTAAAGGGAAAGGGAAAACTTGACTTTGCTCCAACGCAAGAGAGGCATTGTATGAAATAGAGATTAGTACACTTTTGGTAATAAAGTGCCCGATCCCAATATGACTTGATTGTTCTTGTTCTGTATGCGTGTAGAATCGATTTATTACGCTATAATAGGACGTGTTGTCTTAAATTCTGTTGCGTTAAATTTTCTTTTTCATCAAATGACGTCTTTTCATGTCTAGACCGCATTGCAGGTGCTTAACCTTATAAAAGAGAATTATATACCTTATCTGTGTTTAAAAACGAAAGTAGTTATTTAGTATTACGATACTGAATATTGCATTCCCTTTTTCTAAACTCTCTATTTCCTCCCCTCCCTTCATTTTCTCCTCACCTAGGAAACATCCACCCTCAACAGGAGTAATTTTTTTTCTTGTGTTCTACAATAGTAAAAGGCATTATATAAAATAAGCATATAGTGTTATATGCTTATTTTAATGCATTTTGCGTATGTGTTTCTCCCAAAGAAAGCTATTGCGCAGTCATTACTCATCGCTCAAAGGAATAAAATATCTAATGAAGTGTAACTAAGTACATCTTTTACCTATTTATAACTAATTTACTTATGCAGTACCTATGAGTACGGCCAGGGCCGTTATTAGGGTATATTCCGCCCCTAAATTCAAGAAAATATGTAAAACATTAATGTCGGTTATTGCTACCCTCCAAACTTGTAGCTCTTAGGCATTGCCTTAGTTGCTTAGCGGTTACGATCACCCTGAGTACAGCTGTAAATAGTAGACACTCTGAGGTTATTTGATGGTCCCTCTCCCAGTTTATCTTTGAATGTTCTCTGAATAGAACTATACTATTTCTCCGCCTGAGACGAACATCGCTTCGACTGACAAATATGTTGAAAAAAGGAAGATCGAGACTTGCAAAAACAAGACTTTCTAGTCTTGCCGTCCTCAGCCCGCTTTTGACTAGCTGAGAACCTCCAAAGCCAGACTCATTCTCGCGTCTTCGAGCATGCTGTAAGCTCCGTCGTGACACCTTCGGTGACTTTTTCACTCCATTAATCGTCATGCACATTATTAGTTCATGACGATTAATCAAATGTTTCTCGTACATGACTGAAAAAATGAAACTTTTCCACTTTCATTTCTTCAGTCCAAAGGATATCGAGTTGGTGAAAAAAATGTAGATTATGATTATACTGTATGCCAGCACTGTTCTCGTTTTCGAAATCTTCTCATTAAATTTTTCTCATAAAATATTCAAATTCATGGGGGGGAGGGAAGTGCACTTTTAATTGCTGTTTAAAAATTTGATTGAGCAAAGCCCTTTGTAGATAGTATTTAATCGGAAAGAAAAAGAAAGTTTACAGTTTATTGTCTGGAATTTGAATAAGGGAAAACAACTAATTCCTTAAAAACTGTCATCCTCGAAAAAAATGTAGTCTCCACTGGTCTTTTTCTGCACTGCTCTGCCAGTGTTATTTCTGAATTTCTTGCAGCTCTATGATATTTTTCATTACTAATGATATCACAGAATTTTGAGTATCGAATTTATCGCGAGGCGACTTTTTAAAATATCCAAGTGTTGTGTGTGTTTACTATCTTTTGCACAATTAATTAAACATTTTCTATGAGCTCGTAGATTGTAGCGCAGTTGTCCTAATCATCTTGGATAAATTTCTTCCCTTCACAAGTAACTTTATTCGTAACTATTATAAAATTTCAGTATTTTTTTGTTTTGTTTTGTTTCAAAAGATAATTTTCATTAAGAAATTTGCTCATCTGAATGTCTTCAGTGTTGTTTTACCCACCCACACATATGTAGTTCAAAGCCTGTTAATGACTGTTAACATGTACGTGTAGAATATATATTTTTGTGTTCACACATTGTGAAAGTCTTTGAACCATGCTTATTCCAAACGAATATTGCTTTCTTGTGAAATCTGATTCTCTTGTGGCTAGTCCACGCAGTCCAGAAGTACAAAGTACATTCTCTTTCTTCTTAGTGAAATTAAGCAACTCTAATAACCATTAAATTGTGTTTAACTGCACAGATTTTTTAATCTAAAGGTTGAGGTTTGTATATTGCAGCTGGTAAAGCTGAATAACCAACTTGACGTGTGAGGAAGCTTAGCGAAAAAAAGGAATTGTTATTTAATTGGTATGTTATTAAATTTATTTTAAAAATTGACAATTTCAAATCATTTTAAACTTTTATTTTAATAAATAATGTGCGTGTGAAAGATTCTAAGAGACTTTCTCTGAGCTCCTGAATTTTTGATCATTTATATATTAGATTATTATTAGACGAAACCTTCAAGGAGCCCAAGGATTCATAGCGAGAGAGCACATCAATCCACATAATCCATTGTCTCCACCAAATTAATGCTCCATCTATACACAGTGCTATCTATCTCCAACCAATAGTAATTCCTGATAATAAATTGTTCTCTGGTAGATTTGTCAATATGAATGAAAAATTCGAGTTTCCTGGGGAAAAATGCTTTCTTACTAAATATAAGAATTAAAATGAACGAATAACGAATTAAGTATAACTAGTTCTTCTGGAACAATTTTAAACGATCCAGCTGTGTTTGCAGAAGGAGTTAAGAATCTTGCAAACACATGGGAATACTGGTCAGTTTAGAAACACTGCTTGAGGGACAAGATCTACCTGGTAGCATAATACAGGGGGAAGAATTTCTTGATATTAAATCACTTGGTAGCTGATAAAGTTGAAGTTAAGGATGATATATTTTCCTTGATAGGATGTTTCAGGATTATTCCAATTCATAAAGATAGTTCATCACATAAAATGAAGAATTGCAGACTCGCGCGTATTACTGGTGTTATAGTTATAGGCAGAGAAATAGAAAAATTAATTAGGAATCGAATCTAGGATATTTTTAATAAGAATCACTAGCTAAGCAGGTCACAGCATGGCTGCGTTAAGGGAAGATGACGAATATCTTCTTACTTTTCATGATTAAACTAGGAGGAAAATAGACGATGGTAATGGCTAAGGTATAATTTATTTGGATTTTAGAAAAGTCTTTATAGTGTTCCACGATAAGAGCCTACTGATTCAAATGTACCACTAAGATATTGATGATCATCTATGATGAGATGGATAAGAAATTGGTTGATAAATACATCACAGGAAGTACTGTTTTGAGGAACAGTCTTCAAACAGCGAGGTATGTATAATCCTTGAACATTGTCAAATTATTTGTTATGTATTTGTATATAAATATGTATAGAAAAATATGTTGTTCATTAATTATTTTATTTAATATTAATTTAAGTAATATTAAATAAAATAAGAATTGAAAAGAGTACTAGAATGAAAGAGAAGGAGAATGTACGCTGAGTGAATATGCCCAAGCTATCCCATACGTGTATGAGGAATTTTGTGGCATGCGTATTGCATGGCTGCAGTGGTGATTAGTAGGTGTATCGTTTACGTGCTGCTTGTGATTTTTTTTTCCTGGCATTGTTAGTCGGCCTCTGGCTGTGGTTGCGGAGTTGATTTTCCTTCAGGTACTCTCGTTTTTCCCTCACAGATACAAAACCGACCTTGAATGCATTTAATAGTAGTTTCATAAATTATATCTGGATATACAAATTAATATGAATTATCTGTGGAGTTCATGTGCCATGTATTACCCAATATTCGCTGATATCTCCTGTTGGAAAGTAGTAGTAATAGTAATAATAACAACAATAATAATATCCTTAGAAATAATGCGGCATTATGTTTGACGAAAAATCCAAAAATTCTTTCTCGTAATTCGAAATAAGAAACATTTTAATCCCTAGCTACACAGACAAAAAAAATTTCAAAAGACTCCGAACATTATGATACAAAAATGACATTTTGTCCATTTTTTGCACATTGTTGAAAATCGTAACTGATAACTGTGAAGATTTTGTCTCTAATATATTGCTTCTAATGTTAAGCTCTTCTCTGATATATTTACTAACCTTTAGATTAATTAGTCTAAAGGCCAGTAAATTACTTTTTATTTCATGCACTTCTCAGTGATTATCATGAAGTATTTGGTTATTTTCGAGAACCTATTTGCTTCATATTGTGGTATCTTGCAATGTGCCAAGAAAACTTCGATCTTGACACACTCCGGGTTGTCGAAGATGTGACTTTCCAGCTGTTCTGATGAAGCACCTCTGAGTCTCGAAACTTTACATTATTGATTATGATGAGGATGATAGCGGTTGTAAAATGGAGTACAGCATAAACCTGACTACTAGGATCATATCTAAAAATATTTTTGCAGAAAAAAAAGGGGGGAGGCATAAGTAGGAATCCAAGAATTTTCCAAATGTCTTTAAATTATTTTAATTTTCTCCGTTCAAGTTCCTTGCTGCAGTGAGCGTAATAAGATCTGTACTGGAAAAAAAATTGGCTCCAGTGTTTTCGAATGATGAATTGAGCAATTGTTAGGTCGTGTCACCCATTTCACACTTGTCCTTTCCAATCTAGTTGTTGCATATGCTAAGTTCAATGATACTTTTTTAATGAAAAGTCCGTGTCGCTAAATATGACTGTACTTTTTAATAATTTTAGGGTAGAAAAATATTGACCAAAATTTAAAAAAAAAAAAAAAAAAATTTAAAACATAAACATAGCAATAAGAACGAGACTAACGCAAGTAAGTAGTTTGTGCGAACAAGTCATTTAAAAAACGCGATCATGCAACACAATCGACGCACACACCTGCACTAGTTGCTAGGCAACCACTTACTATGATGATAATGGCTGTAGAGGCATCCATTTCACTGGAATGTAGATATGAAAATTCTCATTGGAGCGATACTGCTGCCAGAGATGTTGATGTCCAGAATGACACCCTGTGAAGTCAAGCTGATTTTTTTTTTTACTATAAAGACCAGCTGCTTTCTGTTTTCTTATCATAAGCTTCATTACATTCAGGATCAAAGTTTATTTATTTATTTAGGAGATTGTACAGGAATAACTCTGAAAATATTCCATGTTTCAATAGGCATAGAATAGTTCACAACATATTTGTGAACTATTCTGAAATAGAATGTTACTGAATCTGCATGCAGTTATTCAGATTGTTTTATAAACTAGCTGTTAATATGCGGGCTTACCTGCATATTAACAGCTAGTTCATATCCACACAGATTTGTCATTTCTTAAGTATACTGATGATAATATGATGATTGTATATATTTCTGACATAGCATATCCTAAAACTATTCCAGTAGTCCTTCGACTTTCATGAACTATAGTATGGAGTATTTACTGAAATGCATACTTTTCGATACTTTAAGGTATATCTAGAAGTGAAGCTGATATTCTCCTGTGAAAGGGCTGCTGAAAGGTCGGCTTTACATTTCTAAAATTAAATTTATACGGTCTGTGTCCTTCATGAATACATCTTTTCTCTGACTTATTATATCCGAAATGGGATCTAATAAACGGTATTGCTTTTCGATTTTTATGCTTCTCATATTTGGAAATTTGCTGTGCTTAAAGAATGGTATGATACATTACAGTCTTTTTCAAGAAATAAACCTGAAATGTCTCATTCTACCGTAACACTTCACTGGAATTAGCCATCTGCGTTAGCATGCCGGAAAACACACACACACACACACACGGATGCGTGTGCGTGCGTGCGCAAGCGTGTGTGTGTGTGTCAGATACAAGATGCATGTTAATATGAATCAGTGTCGACTAAGATAATGTTTCGATTTCTGTATATTTTAATGATGCTAATGTTAAACGACTTACGTTTGTCATTATGTACAGATATGTCACTTCCACCGAAATTTGGATTAGATGATGCCGTCACATAATTTAGTTTTAAAATGATTGAAACAGCGATAATTAATATGTGTGAAGTATAAATGGTAATGAACGATTTCTGATATAACTTGATTGGAATCAGTTTAGAATATATTTTACTCACTGTTTAAGAAATAATGCCAATCTCAGGCTAAATATCGGCGCTCAACAGTTGTAATTTTCACTTCGTGTTCAATATTAGAGACAAAATTAAAACATGAAGTTGCAATACAGCAATGTCTGATTGCATCTTGAAAGGAATATCAATATATGCATATATGGAAAGATTTACTGAGTTCCGAAGAGTATCGATGATATACTACTGTGGAAAAGAAAGAGTTCGAATCCCATCTAAGAATCTTTATAGGATTTTTTAAGAAGAGGGTGAGTTTGGTCCCATATGGCGGCAAGTTTGTTTTCTTACTGGCACTCGAGTTTTTGTCTTTCAAAACAAAAAATCCGAAAGAACACACACACACACTTTACAGTCATAAGTCTTTACGTGCTATGAGGTGAGGTAAGGTGTAGAGCGCAAAGACAATAATATTATTGTTATTTTGTTTGGAATTACGATCGAAACAACTAATTCCAAACAAAACAATAATAATATTATTGTCCAGTATGAGACCATCAGCTTGCTTATATGAGGCATAACGTGTCGACTAATCTGTTTGAAAAGAGTTTCATTTTTGGTCTCTAGAGCATGGTTCGTAGGATTTCTAACTCTTAGCTCCAAACATGATACTAATCTACTGTTTGTTAGCAATCTTTCGGGTGCGGGATTCACATGAAACTCACACCCGCAACTCTCCTCCCCCCCCCCACACACACAGGGGGTTCGGTGTCGACTAGTCTGTTTGCTTTATATAAAGCAAAAACATATGCTCCTACAATCCATTGTACGTCAGCATACTGTTCACTGCATATGAAAACGGACTTTGAAAAAGATGTTAACAAAGAATTACAATACAGTGTCCTATTCTTTCGTAATATTTCAAAGTAGTGCATCATCCAAAATCAACTGTATACGACATTATCAGCTGATGAAAATGTGAGGATGTAACCTCCTCCTCCAAGAAACGCAAAGGAAAACCCAGGAAGCTGAACCCAAGGCATTAAAGGATGGTACAGAAATCTCGTCAGCCCGATATGGAAACAATCTATTAGAGTTCCAAGAGTTTTAAGGTATTCAGATTAGCAGAACATTACGCAAAGAGCAGCACAATGTCGGCTTATGTTCCGGGATAGGCACACATAAGCTTACCATGAATCATGACAATAACAGTGCCGACTTTGCTGGTGTAAATAACATAAGTGACTTGTCGGAGCGTTTGAAATCCATAATATAGGACGAAGCATACTACATCCTCTTCCGATCGAATTAACGAGTGTGGGTGTAGAAGATTCGTGGTAAACGCCGTACACCGCCAGAAATCCTCATCTCAGCTGTGCCATTTGGTAGCAGAAGTATGATGCTTTAGAACTATTTCTCCTGATACGGACAGAAACCTTTGGTTGTAGTGCTTAGGAAGACGAATACCAACGAATATGCAGCATTTCTGGATAATACAATGTTTCTACATGGTGGTAATTTTATGGAGCAGACTCATGTCATAATGCAGATACTACTGTGACATGGTTTGGGGGAAATGAGTCAGAGGAGAGCCCACACGCTATTCATATACAGTTTATGTATATACAGTGTATGTGCAGTTTATGTTTTTCTGAAATGTATTGCTGTCCCAGTACTTATTTAAAAAGGTGTTCGTGTTTGTATTCATTGTTTTGGAAAGGTTCTTTATTTACTAAAAAATTATTTTTCTTATTTCATTTTTATATTCTTGCTTATTCAACAGTTGTGTTTTATATATTTTAGACAATAACTTCACTTCAATGAAGTTTTTGTTAAAGTTAAATGTTGGAAAGTGAAATTGTTTTTGTTTCAATAAATATTTCCTTTCTTTTAACATTGTAATCCGCTGCATCATTACTAGAGGTCACCATCGAAAACTAAATCTCGAATCTCTTTCTCTAATCTCTTTTCTTTTGACTAAATCTGTAAATCTCGCACGAAGTTAAGTACCAACTACATTCTAGTCTCTTTTTCCTGTTTATTGGGTATTATCTGAAGTAAGTCTGCTAACAGTTGAGTAACTTTTGGAACTTATAGGAAAATCAGCTTAAATGCTACAACAAAAACGAAAAGTGCTTTACCAGACAGACAAACAGATGAACAAAAACTGAGAAATTCGATTACTTTCTCTCATAATCTCTGAAAGGTTATCTCAGAGTACTACATGATAAATTAGAAGATTCGAACAACTGTTTTTATTTTATATACCACTTAACCTAGATTATAAACGAAAACTATTTCTTTCAACATTCGTCGTTCAACAAACAAAATTTTTAGTCTTCGTTACTCTGCATTTTCCCCGGCTCTATTTCATCTCAGTTATTATATGTCATTGCATACATCATTGATATCTTTATAGTCCTTTTATGTAAACCAGCATTTGTGAAATCCATTGTTATTTTATTTTCTTCTTTATCTTGAATTCTCAGTTACAGTGAAGATTATCTGTAAATTTCAGATCGAAACATTTGTCTATTTGTTTATTAGTAATAAACCATCGTGTATCTTTGAAAACAGATTTAAGTCATAATTGTGTTATTATTATACTGCAGTATAAGTGAGATATAGACGTTTTTATAAAAAGAGTTAAAGGTGGAGGAGAGTAATTGTTGCTACTGAAGACAACATAAACACCAAAAATGCACAATTCTGAAAGATATATTATTTTTGCCAGGGTCAAATATAAACGAATATTAAATCTGTAGTATTTTTTGGTGAAAGTTGAAAAAAGATAATCATGCTGTCATACCATCCTCTTTGTATTATACAGTATTTTACTCTAAGCGAAGATATAGCAATTATAACAATGTAGAAGATGCGCTGCGTATTCTCTAGAATAGGTGGATATGTCAGGTGATATCAAGCTAAGTTTTTTTAAATAACGAAACCTGTGGTGCGTTCATAATTAGAAGAAACACACGTATAAACCACAGTGAAAATGATTTAATTGTAAATATGTCATCCTAAGTATCTTAGGACAATTTAAATATTACAGAACTAGAAACAGATTTGTCAAATACGTTAAATCAAGAATTGCTACAATTAATTATAACTGTCTCAAAGAATTCGGGAAAAAAAGCTTTTGATAAAAGCAATAGTGCTCTACATATTAAATACCTTAATCTATTAAATCGATCAAAAAAGATCACTAACAAATTACCAACGGAAAAGTGGGTAGTCAATTTATCTAACCGTCAACTAACAAGAATTAAATGTTCTAGCAAGAGGCCATAAATTTGCGATTTCACCAAAGTGTTTCCCATATTTAGACTTTATACATAATATAGAAAGAAACATCAAGCATCTCTCCAGTATTGAAGCCAACAAACTTCGTTTCGAAGTAGCTAAAGTGATCTACAATGCCAAACCTTCAGAATTAAATATCCCACCGTCTGAATTGAAAGCTATTATTTCCTTAAAACGTAACAAAAATTTAATCATTACTAGAGCTGATAAAGGAAATACCACTGTGGTTCTTGATACCCAATTCATATGACCGAAAAATTAATTTACTTCTTCGAGATCGTAATACCTACTCCAAATTGGATTTTGATCCTACGAATCGTCAACTCAGAAAATTAAATAAGCTACTTAATGAAACTTCCTCCTTAGATGAAGAAACAATCAAAAAACTTAAGACATACCATGCAAGACCTCCTAGAATTTATGACTTACCTAAGCTACACAAAACTAATGTTCCACTTAGACCTGTCATAGACTGTATCAGCTATCCAACGTACAAGTTATCAAGATTCTTATCTAACTTTCTCCGCCCTCACATAGGCCACTCAGTCTCTTCAATCAAAAATTCTAATGAGTTTCACACAAAAATTAAAGACATTCAACTATCAAAAACTGACTTGTTAATCAGCTTCGACATTGTCTCCCTCTTCACTAACATTCCCCATAAAGAAACAATAGAATTACTAACTCAAAAATTTCCGTCTGATATAGTTGAATTGTTCAAGTTTGTTATTGCATCAGGTTACTTCACCTGGAAAGGTCAAATTTACAAGCAAGAGGAAGGAACAGCAATGGGATCTCCTTTATCACAAGCCTAGCAAATTTGTTTCTAGAACACCTTGAGGAAAAAATATTCACTTTTGAACCCAAACCAAAAATTTGGCTAAGATATGTCGATGACGTATTTGCAGTATGGAATCATCCCGAACCTGAATTACAACTGTTTCTAGATAAAATTAACCTTCTTCATCATCGCATCAACTTTACGTTAGAAAAAGAATCTCCACAGGGTATCTCTTTTTTGGATTTACACATCAAAAGAAAAGAAGACGGTTCCATCGCCACTTCCGTCTTTCGCAAGCCTACATTCTCAGGTCGCTACATTCACAAGTCTTCTGCTCATCATCCATCTCAGAAATCTGGCATTATTAAATCACTAGTTTCCAGAGCACACAAATTCTGCTCCTCTAAAGAATCTTTAAACCAGGAATTAGAAGTTATCAAAAATACAGCCATCCTAAATGGATATAATCCCAAAACAACTCAAAAAGTCATCAGTCACTTCTGCATACATCAAACCAGACAGGAAGAAGTGCATAGGATTCCCATACCTTACGTTAAAGGCATCTCAGATCGTCTTTCTAAAATTATGAAGAAATACAATTTTTCCACTACTTACAAACCTACCAACCAAATTTACAACTTATTACCTTCTCCTAAGGACAAATTCTCACCCTTGATGTTACCTAGTGTTTATGAGATTCCATGCTCATGCAAATTATCTTACTTTGGACAGACAGGTAGGTCTGTTCAGAAACGCATCTCGGAACATCAAGACCACATTCGTCTTCTTAAACCGCAGAAATCTTGCCTCTCTCAACACGGAATTGAAAATCCAAACCATGGGATCCATTGGGAAAAGGCTAAACTTTTACATAGATCTATATTTAAACATGAACGTTTATACAAAGAAAGTTCTGAAGCCCTACTACACAGACCAAACCTAAACCACAACGACGTTCTTACTATTCCTAAAGTATGGGAAATTATCATACAAAACTGTGTTAAATAATTAACGTTTTTTTTTTGTTTGTTTTTTTTTGTACTACTTTAGCACGTTATGCGCGTTTTCATGAGATTCTATTGTAACCATGCGCCCTAACTGTATGTTATTCCTAATTTTTGTTTAAATACTGTACTGATGATGTCCTAAGATACTTGGGATGAAATATTTACAATTAAATAATTTTCACTGTGGTTTATACGTGTGTTTCTTCTAATTATGATATCAAGCTAAGTTTCACATATTGACAGTTAAAACTTAGCTTGACATAACTAGAATACAAATAATTATTTTAAAACTGATTACATTTATTACATTTAGTAATAAATGTTTAATAAATGTTCATAATAACTGTCGTTTTTTAAATACATATCCTGACTCATTTGACTATGGTTATGTAACCCTACAACAGTATCGAATATTTGCTGAATGAGCTCATTTCTTGTACCTGCTTTACATTCATACACCTTGTTTTCCGGTAATTTCATGCAGAAAACTAACAAAACGACGCTTTGACCAATTTTGCAGATTTTTTCAGTTAATCCATTGATCAGGGAATTGTTCATTCAACTACTGCATGACATTCATAGTGAAAAGTGGCGAGTGTTTCGTCGTGTGGGTAGCATTATTCGTGTTCACAGAACACGAAGAAAGATGTACTTTCTGCAGGAGAGGACACTTCATTTTACACTCCAGTCTTCTTGCAAACAGAAGTTTGAATAAGATCCCATTGCATCCTCCCTTTTGCCTTAGGTGCATAATGGCCTGTCATGGCCAAGTAATTTGGCAGTTTATAAAACTGTTTCCTGCTTATGATAAGACACTTAATCCTACACTGTCTGATCAAAAATATCTGGGCGCCTGCTCCTGGCTCTCACTCTAATATGAAAGGCATTAATATGGAGTTGGTACACTCCTTTGCTGCTATAAAAGTCTTCAATCTTCAAGCCAGGCTTTCCACTAGATATTAATGAGGTCGGTCACTGACATTATTGACCGACCTCACTAATATTCCTGATGTCAGACGATTTCAACCCCATGTGTTTAATGGGGTTGAAATCAGCGCTCTGTTCAGGCCAGTCAAGTTCTTCAATACCCATCTCATCCAAACATTCCCGCACAAACCTCGCTTTGTGGACGGCAACATTGTCGTGTTGAAACGGGGAAAGGACCTTGATCGAACTGTTGCCATAAAGTTGGAAGCACAGAATTGTCTAGAATATCATCATAGACTACAAGATTAAGACTTCCCGTTGCTGAAACTAGGGGACCTGGCCCGAACCATGATACCTCCTACACCAAAACTTCACAATTTACAGATAGCATTCGTATGGTATCCGCCAAACTCAGACTGATGCGTCGGACTGCCAGATGGTGATGCGTGATTTATTATTAGAGAGAACTCATTTCACTGCTTCAGAGTCCAGTGACGGTGAGCTTTACACCACACCACACCACTCGACGTTTGGTGTTGCCCTTACTGATGTTAGGCTTGTGTGCGGATGTTCGGCCATGGAAGCCTATGTTCAGTTCCAGACAAACAGCTGTGGTGCTGGTTTTGCTTGGAAAGGCATTTTGTGAGACGACTTTTTTTTGCGCCTGGCGCTTCAGCACTCGACGGTCCCGCTCTATGATTTTGTGGCCTACTACTCGTGCTGTTGTGCTCCTAGGCGTTTCCACTTCACAATAAGATCACTTACAGTCGATCAGGGCAACTGCAGCAAAGCAGAAATTTCTTGAACAAAATGTTTGCAAAAGATGACATTCCATGAGAGTGCTACGTCGAAAGTCACTGAACTGTTCATTACGGCTCATTTTACTGTTAATGTTTCTCTATGAAGATTCCAAGACCGTGTGCCTCTTTTATACCTTTACGCCAGTTTGCCTTTATATCTTTACATGCCTTTATTATATGAGCGATATCCACTACTACGAAGGGGTATCCGGATATTTTTGATCAGACAGTGCATCTCGAAATCGCGTTTTCTTCTGGCTGATTTACTGCCTATGTTTGAGAGAGAAGCGTTATCTAAATAATTCATTTCAGTTAAAAAGTCCTCATAAAGGATTCCTTGCTTCCTAGATAGGATTCGAACTAGATCTTTCCAAAAGTGCATCGTTCATACCGACTGCATGGTCCTGCAAGAACTACCTTGGTCTGTACCCTACGACTAGATAATTAAAATGAATAAATAATAATAACATCAGATAGTGAGAAGTGATACATGCTAATATGATTTTGTACATAGCATTTTTCAAAACATTTGCCCACGTTCAATTTAACAAGAGGCAGAAACTGTTAGGAGCCAAATGTTGCAGAAACTCTTAAGAGTCAAGGCTAGTTTAGAAATGAACGTTATTCATTGTATGTAATTCAATTATAATTATTGGGAATGGTTAATTCCAAATAATTATTTGGAATTAACCATTCCAAATAATTACAAGTTACTACCAATTAATTATTGTTTTTGCATAAAGCGGAAATGTTTGTAGGTATAAATAGGCTAATATTTTACAAATAGATAGCAAATTCTTTATTTAATTAATAATAACATAAGAAAGGCATCTGTCTTCCTCAATCATAAGTCTATAGTGAAATTATCCTCAACACCATTGGACGGGGTATTATAAATGGGAGGAAGGAAAATACCCAAACACCTCTGCAGTGTTTTATATCGTCTAAGGGATTTCGCTGAGAAGATGGAATTTCTGTGATGAATACGTCATCTAAATAACTGAAATCTTGGGGAACAATATCTTTTAGAATTAAAATGAATCGCGCACTGAGAATGTAGGAAGGTGATTGAAATTTCGAATATCAGTCAGTTTCTTACTTTCTTTGTGCTTGGCTATTTTTTTTTCTTAATATATAAGATTTTTAGAAGATTTATGTATGTGGTTTATATGCTTACTATAAATATTCAAAACTGATGAAAATCAACTAGCTGCCATGCCGTTTAGAAGAGAAGAGCTATCATTTTTATAAAAGCTTTTTTATTTTAAGAAAGAAAGAAAGGAAATTTTTCAAGCACAAATCAAGGATGAAAACACTTGAGCCAAAATACATCATATTTATATATATATATATATATATATTTCATCCCCGGTCGAACATCTGTCAGGCGTATGGCAATTCATCCCTCTAGCGAAACTATTTTTAATCCATTCGTATGCATCATTAAACTGCCACTTTCCCAGGTGTCACAGCTCCTGGGTTTCATAAAACCCTATCAGCATGCATTTGGCTGAAGAGCTCTCCATGTCATCTCTTAACGCTAATAAAGCATGAGCTCAAAGACAACGAAATGCATTTGTTGTCATAGAAACGGGTAAAGGTTGCCGCTAGTGTCTGAAGTAATTTAGAGTAAAAGGCTGAACGAGACAACAAAGGGGAGGAGGACAAGAACGGGGTTTTGATGGTCGGTATTAAAAATACGCTGTATCTTTCGTAATTTGGAGATCTTGGCTAAGATAAAATTTTAAATGGTTACCTCCTCCGTGATGGAAATTGTAATGAAAATTGCCTTTTGTGTGTCCCATTTTTCGGTGCTACGTTTCAGGGAAAATTATACTAAAAATGTTTTATTCACATTAAAAAGCAAAATATTCCTTATCTGTTAAAAGTTAATGAACGTTGTGATGGCTGTATATATAGCCAATGGCTCATCATTACAGCTCATTACGACATCACAAGAGCATATCTTTCTTTAATTTAATCTTTAAGCATACTTCTACAGTTGAAGTATGCTTAATTTACTCTTTAAACATACAACTGTAGATCTACTGACAAAAACCTGAATGGGATTTTTTTATGAAGATAAAGGACCCGCTACTTCAGAAAATATTACTTATGTACAGTGATTAAGCGATTTGAATTTTTTAAAGAAACTTTCATTGGCCACTTGCTAATTGAAAGTAAACAGTAGTCGAATACTTTAGAGGTCATTTTAATTTAATATTTATTAGACAAGTGCAGGGTGAGAGAAAACATTTATCGGTCGATGCTCTAATTTTTAGTTAATTTCTTTTATGGTTGCCTTGCCTTGCTATCCCTTTATGTAAAGTTCGTTTATTTAGTTATTTTACTAGACTAGTAACGTAGGAGGTTGGCCAAGGGTTAGATAAGCCAGAAACTACAATTGAGCCAAAATGTGGTTTTGTTTGTTTGCTGGTTAGTTACATCTGGAAATTAAAATTGTCTATTAATTTATCTTGAAAGAAGTTTACAGACATGCGCACAACGAGAGATACGAGCCAACACTATACTGACTGATTCGAAATGATGTGATAAAAAGGTAGTAGAAATAAAATTAGTTTCAGTATATAGTAAACAATATGTTATTAATAATTCTGCATTTTCTGGAGATAGACTTTAATGAAGTATAGCATTTAATATCTCCATTAAAACTTGTGCATTCGTTTCAGTTTTGATTTCAAACTGACACATTCATGGTGTATATGTCCAGAGAGCATAACAGCCTAACAGCCGAAAACGGGTCGACGTTTCCTTGACACAGTCTAACTTTTTAGATACTATTTGATTTTTAACACTAATATCCAAAATAACCACAATCCAAATCTAACTCTGAACAGTTTCAAACTGCATCCCCCCCCCCTTCTACACAATTCTTTGATATCTACCAGACAACTAATTTCGCTGCTAATCCACTCAAGCATCTTAAACCCATTCGTTGCAACTTAAATATCAGCTTATCATGTGGTACTCTATCAAATGCTTTTTGAAAATAAAATAAAAAACATACAATATATGCATTTATCTCATCAACCACTCTGGTTACTTTATTATTAAAATTAACCAGATTTTTGAAACAAGAGCGCCTTAACAAATTCATACAAAATTTGACCTCCACAAATAATACTGTTCTCATCTGCTCAGGTCTCTATACAACTTCTTACCAATTTCTGCAACCTTAATGACCACAAAAGTAATACAAACTAGTGTATAGTTTTATACCTCGATGTTTACTTATGCAGCGACGTATAATCTAGCTAATAAAGCTAGACATAATTCAATCAAGCACACACACACACACACACACACACACACACACACACACACACACACACACACACACACACACACACACACACACACACACACACACACACACACAATGTCATCATTATCATCAACAACAACAACAGCTTTCTTCAGTCCAGTGCTGACGAATGCCTCTCCATGCTTTTTCCATTTTGGTCGATCTTGTTCCCACTATAAATGTCCATAACATCTTGTTACCTCGTAGTCCCATCTCATCACTGGTCTACCTGGTTTCAGGTAACCAGTTCTTAATGTCCATCTTGACAGACATTCTCATTACTTCTCTTGCCCAGCTCCATTTGTTGCCGTTGACTTTTATTACTAACGCAATATCCATTACCTTTGTTTGCTTCCTTATCCAAGTATTATTCTCTTTTATCTAACCGGGTTATTCCCAAAATGGCTCTTTCCATGTTTCTTTGTGTTTTCAGTTTCTCTACGTGTTTTTAAATCAGACTCAAGGTTTCGCTACCATGGTTGGGAGTACACATTGGTTGTTAATCTTTCGTTTTAGGCAGGTTGGTAAATTGCTTTGAAATCTCTCTCTCTCTCTCTCTCTCTTGTTAGCACCTCTTGTTAAAATTTTTGCACTTAATAGCTGAATGTATATTCATTTCTAAATTGAATAACTTTCTTAATCGTATACAAGTCAGTTGATATTAAACTTTAAATCCGTATGTTTTACTTACTTTTAATACATGAAGAGTTAAGTAGGATATTTTGCCCCTAGTATAAAAAGTAAGCAAAATTCGCTAGACGATTCAAAAAAATTTATTGGAAGTATTTGTGCTTTGTAATTGATTTAAATCATTCTTCCGTCAGAGTTTTCTTAATAATTTTAAATATACATCTGGAAGCAGCTGATTCATGTGAGAAGCAGAGAAGACGAAAGATCGATTGTATCATAAAGTCCAACAGACATTCCCCAGTACTACCAGGCAATGTATCTAAAGGCAGCATGCGTTGGACACTACCTCGAATGATGTACAACAGTAGACGATCATCAAGAGTTCCACATGTTTGATGGTTATATATCCTCTTACCCGTCGTCTACTAAGAGGACGGCGAGACATCAGCACTAGACCAGAGAAGTGGAAAAATTCACATGGAATTAGGAATCGCATTATTATTTCAAACATATGGAAGGACAAGTATGGCGACAATAACAGAAACTTTGATCCGTCATTTACCTAGCACTCCTCAGGTCCTTTAGTCATCAATGGAACATGTGCTGAATGGTGGTTTCTTATCAGAAGGTCGTTGCGACTAGATAAACCTAATAATGCTAACCATTCATCCTGCATGTAATGGGCACTTCTAACAGGATAACTCAGTAAGTCACGGGGCAAGTGTCCAGACATTTACCCTGATATATGCCGGACATTGATGAATTCCTTAAAGGATTGATCTCTTCCTTCACCAGACCCATTTTCACAGCTTTTAGGATGGAGCAAAATGAGATGTTGGTTATAGGAATCCACAGCCATCATATCTGATGAGCTGAAGAAACTCATGTCCGTCTGGGGATAGGATATCTGTGGAGTGATTCCGGAGCTTCGTGGAGTGGGTGTCGCTACGTATCGAAAGTGTGCTGAAGGCTCGTAATGATCCAACACGTTATTAAGTGCCAAAACCAATGTGATAAACTGAACACTCGCATTGCATAATATCAGATTTCCCCCTTTTGTTGACATGTAATGATTATAATGATTAGTTTGAACACAAAATAAAATTTTAAGATGGTAATTTTTTTCCGATTTATTAAACTGTAATTGTTTTCGATACTTTAAACGTTAATCATTTATTATTGATTTGGGCTCATTTATGAAACATAGTATTAGCTCTGGTATCAGGTATTAATTTATCAAACTTATCCGAAGATGACGTTAGTTAGCTTCTGTTTAGTGGACTTGCTACCCATTGTGTTGACAACACGCAGGGCCGGCCATCTCGGGGGTGCAATGGGTGCAATGCACTCGGGCCCCACGATCGAGTGAGCACAGTCGGTATACATTTGAGGAAACGTATTTTTTATTTTATTTAATTTCTTTTTCTTCTAATTTTGCTTGTAACTAATGGGATTTCATCGACAGGATTTTAGGGCCCCCGGTAATAATAATATCTCTGGGTTTCTCTGTTATATTAGGGTTTTTGCTTAACCCTTTTGATGCGTCTATGCAGTGTATAAAAATTAACAAACATGATTTCGTTTTTACCCTAAAATGCCTGATTCATCATTAGTTTTTTCCTAATCTGTTACATGTTTATATCATTTGGCTCGTTATCGAAACCGTTGAAAAAATATTTATTATATTCTTTATATATGGTTATCACATTCTTTTGATAATTTGTGATGCTGCTTCCAGTAGTATATTGTAAAAAAAATTTCAGAATATTGCAACGTTTATACTGCGTATTTTCTGCATCTACAAAATGGTGGGAAATTATAGAAAAGCATTTAAATATTACGCTTAAGCCATTATGTGATACTCGATGGGAGGCCAAAATAGACGCAGTCAAAGCAGTGTATATGTTACCGCTAAAGTGCAGAAATCAGTTATTCTGCAGATTATCTAGGTATTGTGCAGATTAACTACGGTGATCCGTTAATGTGCGGAAAATTGTTTCATTTCTCAAATTACCTAGGCAATCTGCAAATTACCTAGGTAATCTGCACATTACCTACTAGGCACTCGTTAAAGTGAAAATAAGATCTTTGTTGGAACAACAGCAACGTTTCTGTATGTTTAAATTAAGATAATGTTATTTATTTATTTTTTGATATCTAAAGAATCAAGTTAATACAATCAAACAATCAACAAATTAGTTGATAGAATCAATCATCATCAATCAATTAATATAATACAAGGAATCAAACGGTTTAAAATATTATTACAATTAAGAAAAAAAACATATGATAAAATTATGTTTACTTATTAAAAAACCAAACTAAAAGTGGAGGGAGAGGGGGGAAGGAGTAGGGAAAGGAAATGAGAGAAACAAACTTTTGAACTTTAACGATACGGAAGCCGTTAATGTGCACATTACCTAGGTAAAATGCGGAAAACTCTTGATTCCGCACGTTAACGGAGCAAATCAGTTAATCTGCAGATTAGCTAGGTAATGTGCACATTAACGGTTTTCGCACTTTAGCGGTAACATACACAGATTGAACAAACTTATAATGCCTTAGAATTTATTGGTGCAATTAACACAGCAGTATCCGAAGCTAAAAGTCTACTAGATTTATTACAAGAAATGCTATTTATTTTAAGCTTATCGGTGTGGTTTACCGTATTGTCAAAAATTAATAGTATCAACAAACCATTTCAAGCAAAAACAATTGTTCTTGACTCTGCTTTTAATTTAGTGGATAAAATTAAAAATGAAATCTAAAATTTAAGATTAAAATTTAACAAATTTTTAGGGGACGCAAAAATGATAGCACGAACCTTGAATATTTCCGAAGACTTCCCTGAAAAAAGAATTCGAAAAAGAAAAAGATTATTTTCCGAACTAGCAGAATATGAAGTTTTACTAAACCCGGTAGAGGAATTTAGATGTCACTTTTTCAACGTTGTGATTGATATTGTTATTGTGCAAATATATGACAGATTTAAAAATATATCCAATGTTATTTCTTATTTTAAATTAATCACTGATATAAAAACATTAGAAAAAAATGAACTAGAAAATCGCTCAAGGGATTTTGTAAAATATTATAGTAAAGATGTAAATGAAGACTTAATCCAGGAAATTGATTTGTTACGAGAATTGTTCTTGGACCAAAAAAATGCAAATAACACGCAAGACATATTGCAATATATATTAAATAATAGTTATAATGAACTATTTCCAAATGTGCTAACTGTATTCAAAATTTTCTTTACGTTACCAGTTACTATTGCAAGTGCAGAGCGTTCTTTTAGCAAATTAAAATTGATAAAGAATTATCTTCGGTCAAGTATGTGCGAAGAACGCTTAAATGCACTTGCTATATTAAGCATCGAAAAGGGTATTGCCAAAAATTGTAATTTTTCGGAAATGATTAATGACATAGCAAAAAAAAATCGCATATTTAAATAAATACGTATTAAGCAATATACATGTTAGTGAAACTAGGCCCTTAAATAGTAAACCTATTTATTTTTTTATGTGCTTAAATTAAATTTTTTATTACTTTAAACAATAATTAATGTAAATAGTTTTTGTGCGGTAGTTGGTGAGCCAGGTTACTTTTGTTTGTGTTAAATATTTATTTATTTTAATTATTTAATACTTTTTTGTGTTTAGTAAACGTTATGCTAACCTGTTATATTTCGAATGTGTTTTTTTTTGTTTTGTTTTCCTGTGCCAAAATCATTTGCAGATAAGAGGTTTTACAATACATTTATTTCGAATCCTTTAATTTTTACCTTTGAAAAATATTTTAGGGCCCCAAAAGGTTTCTTGCACCTTGGTTCCTTTATAGAGAAGGCCGGGCCTGACAACACATCAAACATATATTTCCGTATTGGCGCCTAGAAACCACACACACACGCACGCGCACACTCACGCACGCACGCACACACACACACACACACACACACACACACTGAATGCGCTCATAATGCCTTTTCGATCACCGTAGGTTGCAAGAAATGGTTGCAAATGATCGGTAATAAACATATCTGGAGTTTAGAACTGTTGGCGGCTTCCATAGCGATTGTTGTATTTACATATTAGCATAGTTTGTGAACGGTGTCCTGGCTATTTGATGTATAGTTCTGGTTATTCTACATTAGCATCGAAGTAGTGTTTTAGCTTATATAACTATGTAACTAATATAACTATAATAACTAATATAACTAATATAGTTATATAAATATATAACTTATATAACTATGTTTGACTCTTATTATGTTCTATAATTGTGGTGGAAATAAAATTGGCATATACGAGGGTGGTCTGAAAAGTTCTCGGACTAACAATAAAAAAACGAATTTATAATTTCAAAATAATTTTTATTTTTCAACATAATCTCTGTTAAGACTAATACATTTTTTCCAGCGATGCTCCAGCGCCATATCCCGTCCTTGTGTGGTTCTCAGAAACATCCAAAATACCTCTCTACAGCTTCAATCACCTCTTGATTCGAAGAAAAACGCTGACCAGCGGAGAAGAGTTTAAGTTTTGGGAAGAGATGTGAGTCAAAGGGAGCCAAATCTAGGGAATAGGGTGGATGTTCCAACAATTCATAGTGCAGATCC
This sequence comes from Typopeltis vanoorti, assembly GCF_054136105.1. NCBI lineage: Eukaryota > Metazoa > Arthropoda > Arachnida > Uropygi > Thelyphonidae > Typopeltis > Typopeltis vanoorti. Next base: position 72,145,875 of record NC_143555.1, read on the forward strand.
CTTAATTTTCCCATTGCCAAAACACCTTTGTGGGCAGGTGCATTTTCCTGATGAAAGATGATTTTTTTTCCTTCAAACCGGGTCTTTTCTCACGAAATTTTTCGTCTAGTCTGGTTAAAAAATCGGAATAATATTCCCCGGTTATTATTTTACACTTTTCAAGATAATTAATAAATAAAATGCCGTTAGCATCCCAAAACACCGATGCCATGACCTTTCCTGCTGATGGAACCGACTTTGTTTTCTTTGGCGCTGAACAACCGGTTTCTATCCACTGTTTTGACTGCTGTTTTTATTCTAGTGTGCAATGGTGAATCCAAGTCTCATCCATAGTAATAAATTGATGCACAAAATCAGTTTTATTCTTGTTAAAATGCTCCAAGCACTGTTCAGAGATTTTCATGCGAGTGCGTTTTTGATCTGCTGTGAGCAAGCGCAGCACTATCTTGCGCAAAGCTTTTTCATATGCAATTCTTCATGCAAAATATCCTACATCCTACCACTTTCTTTTGAAATGCTTATAGTCTCAGCAGTTTCACGCACTTTGACTCGCCGGTCATCTAATACCATATCGTGCACTTGATCAATGATTTCTGGTGTTGTTACACTTTTTGGACGCCCTACAGGTGGATTATTTTCAAGCTGGTACGGCCACGTTTAAACTCGACAGCCCATTTCTTAATTGTCGAAAACGAAAAAGAAGAGTGCTCATAAACTTTTATGAACTTCGAATGAAAGCGTTGAACCTTCTTTTATAAAGAATTTTATAACCGCAAGATACTCATTTTGATCCATTTCAAGGGATACAGGCAACACTTTTGCTTCAGACAGCTGTATAAAACAAACTACTCGATAGAATGACTTGCAATTTCACATGGATGCATATGACAGATGTACCAACTATGAAGAAAAAAAAAAAAAAAAAAAAATCTTGCCGATAGTGTTGCCATCTATGGTCGAGGCCGAGAACTATTCAGACTTCCCCTCCGTAAATTCGTGTTTTCATTCTTAGGTCGAGAACTTTTCAGATCACCTCCGTATCTCTCTCTAGTAACTCTTATTTCACATCAGACACTCAAAATCACTGTCATTTTTATCCACTACTTCCACAGACCTATGGACACAACTCATTTGTTATCATCAGTACACTCCATCCCTTTTTTACATACATACACTCTCTCCTTTTTTATAAATTCTGTCTTCTCAAAAAATACTATAGCCATTAACTTCAATTCTGATCAGGATATCATTTCCAGTCAACCACGTTTCCGATATACCTATTATCTCAGGCTGGACTGTAATAACCAAAGCTATAAACACTTCTGACTTATTCCTTATACACCTTATACTTGTACTTCTCGCATTGGATAAACAGAGGAGGCAATTTTTAAGCTTTACCCTTGATTTTCCATTTCCTCTCCCTTCCTGTCAATGCTATTTCTAACAACTATCGTCATTCCCTTCCATCATAATAATTCTCGTTTCCCTGATCTAATACTCACACATTTTCTTTAAACAGTAACTTCTGTAAACGTTTACTCCTGTACTTATTTAAATGCAGACCATCATCAGCATATAATTCCTTTCTCCCATCAAATTCATCCCATACATCCACATACTCAAGTCCTCTCTTCCTACGCATTCTAGCTACAATTTCATTCATTATCAATGCCCTTCTCAATTCTCTACTTTCATATCTAGATGGCATACTGACTATCCTAGCATTCTCATTCTTAAATCTAACAGTCTCCAACATCTCCCTCAAATCCCTTGCCAAACGATTTATGCTGCTTCTCAAATCATCCGGGCGAACCATTACAATAATTTCATCTACATTCTCACCTTTCTTTATAGCTCTAGTCACACACTCTAAAGTACCTCCCGGCCATCACTCTTTAAAGACACCTCCACGCTTTACTCTAAGAATCATCGCATGCCTAGCATGATTTTCATAACTTTTCCCTCCACCTTTTTCTTCCCCTGTCTATCCATCTCTACCAAATTCATCACTTGCATTCCAATTCTCAAAGATCTCTTATCTAAACTCCGAATCTCACTCTATGTTGTCTGTAGAGAGCTCAGGAGTGCTCCAAATTTTGAAATCTCGGTTCAGCATTTCTGCTCTTTGCTCATCGCAGAATCATTCTCACTTTCATGCACAGTTTGCCCTATGTTTTCATGTCATCTCTTCAATAAGTTTACATTTCTGACATATATACAAATCTTCCTTAATCTCATACCACATGTTTTTAAAGCCTGAGACATACATCAAATAAACATAACATTTAACATTATTTTTGAACACCACACCTTAAGTATTAGTGGATAGAAAAATAGAGATACACTGTCATTAATCCGTTAATCAAACTTTGCATATGCACACTAAAGTCTTTTAAATTACCCGACGCTATCCCTGTAATCCTATTTGCGCGACCAAACCGGTTTTTTTCTCTTATTGGATATTTCTAATACATTTGCGTTTTTGTTTATTTAAAACAGTGGACTTTGTGTTGTTGATGCTGCTACCACATAAAATAGAATCCCTCGATTTGAGGTCATCTTTTGTTTTTTATTATCTTTCGACTTCAAGGATTCCACCTGAATTCTCCATAATCTAACATAGACTCCTCCACAACCCCAGCATCCAGCAAAGCAGCAGATGACAAAGTAGCAGAAGTCACATCGCTAGCATCTTCTTCAGCATGTCGTGAGTCTGGTTCATTCACGTGTGACGAAATTTAATCACACTCCTCCACATCTCCATCATTCAGCAAGGCAGCAGACGACCAAGTAGCATCTTCTTCAACATGTGGTGATTCCAGTTCATTCATGTGTGATGAAATTTGATCGTTCTTACAGCCTCGCCAATTAATGCCGATGACTTCTGCAAGGCTGTTTACCCTAAGCGTTTCAGAATTTCAGGTAAACAGTACACTAAATTCCCCACTATACATAAAATCTACAACCACTTTTAAATCCGCGTATCCTATATCTTTCATAATTTTAATGGATTTTCCACAAAGCTTGAAACAAAGGACTACACGCTGCATGAACTATTTTATGAGATTTTAAACTTAATCCTTTACATGCTAAATTTACATCAATAAGCGATTTACTAGAAACCAAGCACCTCAAAAGCAACTTGTTCTCCATTTTCATACCACCTCGCAAAAACTAATTTATAATGTAATTAAACTGCTATGCGTATCCATTAAGTAAATGTGCAAAATGAGAGAGAGATAGCAAGGTTAGGCTTAACAACAACTAGTCAATACTGACACAATCTGATACTATACCAAATACAAACCAATAAACAATCCAAAAATACCCAACACAAAAATTTACACACGTAACTTCAAAGAACCATCTAAGTGGGTATCATCTCTATAAAATAACATCTTTCGATTTAAAAGGAAATACACTAAAACCAGCCTAAAACCAACTACTCATGCTGCCATTATTTTTAACATTTTATTAATTATTAACATGAACAGCATGCATTAAACAAACAAAAAATATCTAACACAAAAATTTAAATACTTAGCTTCGATGAAACATAACTGAGTATTATATACTTGTGATCAACAATTTAAAAAAGACTATACTAAATACCAGCCGACACCCAATATATACCGTGCCACAATAACGAGATTAGGCTTAAAAACGATTCATACTTACAAATCTGATACCATACCATATACAAATCAGTTATACCAATTACAAAAATACTCCACATAAAAATATACACAATTAATTTTAAATAAGCATCTAACTGAGAATTACACACTTATAAAAAACATCCTTTCAACTTAAAAAGGAGCACACTCTATATGTGATTATAGCTTGCCTTAAGATGTTTAGAACATGAATTCCTGATAACAGCTTGGTTGCTGTTATCAGGAATTTGTTTTGTAAGTGGTTCTGGTGACTATTTTAGCTAAGATCTCCATCGAGATAAATTTCAAGTTATCATATTGGTCTAATTTGCTCGATGATTATAGTTTTACTGACGTATGTTTATACAGATGGATGTCAGATTGTTAGGTACGTATTTGTGTCATTTGACTGGCTTGGCGGGTTTCTGAATATTATTAACTCTCTTATCGAAATTTAGGCGAATGGAGTTCATATTAAGCCGGTTGGTGACTATATTGATATCGTACTACATATTTGTGGGAGCAGTGCTGACGTCATTATGAATAGACATAAAGGCTACATCGTCGGCATATCGGAAAATCGCGGCTGTTAGATGTAGGTGGAGCTAGTAATATCGATATAATGATAATAAATGGATTTTAATTTTCTTTAGATTTAAAACAGTACTTCCTAGAAAATAAAATTCAAACTGACTTATCTGCAGCCTCTTCTACTTTCACCCCAGCTCAAGTAAACCTACTCCCAGAAGAAATCCTTGCTCTAATCCGAAATAAAAATAGAATTAGACGCCGCTACCACAATACGTTACTCCCCAGGATCACTGAGAACTAAATAGGGCAACCAACCTAGTCCGTTATGCTCTCAAAGACTTTAGGAATCAACAGTGGGGAAAAAAAAGCTGTATTCCTTAAAAGCTGAGGATAACTCACTATGGAAATTGGCTAAAGCTCTCCACACGGATTATTCCAACACAGCCCATCCACGGCGAAAGAGGTTTAGTGAGAGATGATGAAAAGGCTGAAGCTTTTACAGATGCCCTGGAGTTTCACTGTAGTCCTAACTACACGCATGCGAATTTACTTTTCATTGAGAAAATCCACCGACATGTTCGCTGCGCTTTACGTCATCCCTGCAGCCATGAAAATATTAGTTTCACTTCACCTAAGGAAGTTTATACCATCATAAAGAAGCTCAACAACAAAAAGGCTCCAGGACCCGACGAGATTAACAACAAAACTATTAAAGCGCTTCCTCATAAAGCAGTTATGCACTGGTAGCTATCATAAATGCAATATTCAGACTCAGTTACTTTCCCACTCGATGGAAACAAGCAGATATAATTCTCTTTCATAAACCAGGGAAATCACCACTGTCCCCACAGAATTATAGGCCCATCAGTCTTGTCATGCTTAGGGAAAGTTGCGGAAAAAGTCATTCTCAATCGTCTACAAGATGAGGTAAACAAAAACAACATTATTTCAAAAGAGCAATTTGGGTTCCGTACTGGGCACAGTACAACTCCACAAGTTCATAGATTGACAGAATTTATTACAACCGGATTTAACTGCAGACAGCACACAGGAGCTACCTTTATAGATGTGGCAAAGGCATTTGATAAGTTTTGGCATAAAAGGCCTTATCTATAAAATGATTACAGCCAACATTCCATTTTACCTTACTAAGATCGTCGACTCTTTTCTAAAAGACCGGAAATTTCAAGTTAAGCTGCGCGGACTCAGATCTTCTTTGAAAAGAATCACTGCAGGTGTTCCTCAAGGCTCGCTGCTTTTTAACATCTTCGTTGCAGACGTCCCGTGCACGACATCAACCACCATAGCTTGCTATGCGGACAATATGGCAATTCTGAGCAGATCTCTCAGACCGCATCTAGCTACGCAGCGCCTACAAATCGCAGCAACAAATCTAGAAAAATGGTTCAGAAAATGGAGGATAGCGGTAAACGCTAACAAAAGCATTGCCATTCTCTTTACTAGACGGAAAACATCCCACTTACGGAGAAGTCAAACTTTTCAACACAGCTATTCCATGGAAAACCAAAATCAAATATCTAGGCGTACGACTTGATAACAGCCTCAGTTTTAACCCTCACATCGTCTATGCTTGCAACAAATCAAATTCCGCAATTGCACAGCTCTACTCTCTTCTCAACCGAAAAAGCCAAGTCAACACTGAAAACAAGCTACTGATCTACAAAACAATTATTAGACCTACTGTAACGTACGGATCACCGGCTTGGGGTCACACTTCCCACAGCAACGTCAAAAAACTACAAGTTATCCAAAACTAATGTCTCCGCATGATATTTGATACTCCATGGTTTGTCAGGAATGCTCTCCTCCACCGAGATGCTAACATTCCATACATTTCCACATTTCTCCGTGAAACTGCCTCTACATATTTCACCAAAGCAGCTAATCATCCCAATCGACTCATTCAAGAGTCATCTAACTACGATGAAAACGACAGGTGAAAACACAAGCGCCCGAAAGCAGCTCTGCTCATCGGTACAAGCGCTCCCACATCGCCGTAATTTGGGCGAGCCAAGTGCTCTTTAATATCTCATTAAATTAACCCAACTTCTTAGAACTGAAGGGATTATAATCCAAGGAATTGAGATCCATCCAGTGACAAAAGTCAACAGTGATATTTCTTCATATTGATCATTAATGGAATCATTAATGATCAATATGAAGAAAATAAATGATATTTCTCAGTCATTCCCAGAATCTCCGTAATGATGATTACTGTTGAATCATTCTGTTGTTGGCATTGTCTGCCTTCAGATTTATGCAACTGTTATTAATTTTGCATTAGTATTATGCTACTCTTATTAGAAACAGATGGGCTATGGGAATTTGACTTTACTTGACGATTTCAGCTCTCTTTAAATGCCCAGTGCTAAGAGATAATTATTGGTAGTTTTTTTTTTTTTCCCAAAGAAATGGAATCATTTCATCCCTTTGTTCATGGTATTTTATAGTAGCCAGACCCATAAAGATATAATATCTATAGTATACCAGGGTACGTCATAAGATATTACAAAAGGGTTTAATTTAGATATTCTTAGATTGCGTACATACATTTTCCTAATATGATATTATGAATTAACGGCAATAATGGGATGCAGTTATCTGTAATGGCCGAGTGGATAGCATCCCCGCTCTCTCATCAACAGGTTTTGAGTTCGAATCCCATCTTAACCATGGATGTTTGTAAAAGCCTGCTTTAAACGAGCATGGTAGCTCTTTGAGACTTTTTTCCCCACCTTCTCAGGAGGCTTGTACGTACAAACAGAACTTCCTCTGTGTAGCAATTGACCGAAACATTTAACAAAGGTTGTTCCCGACTCATATCTAACCGAACTATGTGCAGGGAATTGAAGAGGATCGGCATTGTCATCCGCATGCCTATAAGGAAACCATTACTTTCTGGGAAGTTTCTAATTCAGTGGGCGGTATTTAGTTGCATATGCTAAACATTTCGGTAGCCAGCGCCATCATCAAGCCATACAGTATATAAAGAAATTAACACATGATTCTAAAAAAAAAAATAATAATAATAAGGGAATAGCATACCCGCTTTCTAACACCGCCAAGTCGGGGTTCCAATATCACAAAGGCATGGATATTTTGTAAAACTATTTAGGTGATAGATGAATTTTGTCACCTCGTGCAAGACCACAACCAAGATTAATGAAAGCCAGAAGTGGCATGGAAAAGCATCATGTTTGGACTTCAGAGTAGGGCTCTCCTCCCATGAAACTAATGCACTATAGATTTCCAGCCTTTCGTGGATGAGATTCTCATAAAAAATAAAAACAAAATATTAATATGCTGCACTACGAAAATGCAATAATCTCTTAGAGTTTATTTTATGATTAACAAATGATCGGGAGCGAAGATATTTTTATATTATTAATAGTACATTATGAAATACACTTAAAAAGAGGTAGAGTAAAAAAATAAAATAAAAAATTTTATATATGTGTATGAGCTTCCATAGCTCAATGAATAACGATTTTTTCCAATTCCCATTGAAATAAGGATAGGAACACTTTAAGGACTTATCATCTATAGGTAGCTTTCCTGTCTCATATAAAGATGACAGAATTTTTTCTCTCAGTAACTTGGATTTTCATTTCACAAACAGGCACACCAGCACTGAAAGTAGACGTGTATATTTTGCTTGTAGATGACATGTTAAATAAACTGTGAATTGTATCTTAAATATGAAAATATTTTTATTCAATTTACGATAAAATTCTATCCAAAGCATGTTCTTTCAATTGTATATAGATTCATATTTTAGGAGTTCAGGGTTCAAAACAAGTATCCAACTGAAAATAATTAGAATTGTTGCCTACAAAGAGATATATAGTAAACAAAATTTGTGTGTGCATATATATATATATATATATATATATATCAGGGGCGAATATTCCGGGTGTGCTAGGTATGCTCTGCTCATCCACGAAATATCAGCATCACTGATATTATAGTTTTGCATTTATTCCCGTTAAAGACTTCCCCAATTGTTTGCAGCCTTCGCACGATTCCTAAAATCGAACACAATATACTAATGTTTCATTGTATTGCCTTCATTGTATTGTCCTCTTCACGAGGATAATAAAGCATTAGTGCTTCATGAAGAGGGCACTTATCGATTCGTAAACATTGCGTCACATTCGCGTTAATAGCTCGTGTGAGTTTTCAAATTGAATACACCTTTAAGCCCTTCGAAAAGATGTAAAGAGGGCGCAATGGGTCAAATTCTTAGCATTTTAGTATTAAACCGCTGAGAAGGCGAAACTGGGTGACCTAATATTTTGAGCTCACCCAGCACCTAGCGGCTGTGATTGGTTATTGTGTCAACCAATCCAACTGAATGTTGTCACTTGTCATGAGTTGAGCGCTTTCTGTATCCGATGGATATATTACATACAGCTGTTAGACGTTTTCTGGAACTGAAAATTTGAAAGTGGATGTTAGGAGAAAAAAACCCAAATGTTTCTCTTGCTATGCAGTATAGCATCTGTTGAGGTTGCAGATCTATAGAGATGTTGTTGATCTACAATAAAATACCAGCATATGTGAGATTAATAAGACAGAACAACCGCTGATACTAAAAAAAAAAAAGATGAATGTAGGATTCTCGAAAGTGTGGATAATGTTTTACTAAAATGAGTCTCAGTAAACAAAGAAAATTTCTTGGAAAATGGAGCGAAATATACACAAAGCAGAGAAATACACATAACATGGGTAACAACTTTTACGAGATGATTTGCTGCTCCATCAAACGATATTTATTCCTGCCATTCTCTGTCTCCTCGTAAGTTTTTTTTTAATTATGCCATCATAAATTCACTTACTCATGTCTAGACTTTATAGGATCGTGCTATTCACAACAACTTATAGGACACACATATCGCAAATGTTAATTATTAATAATTCGTTTACCATTAATGAAAGTATTTTTACTCACACTTATTCTTTCTTTTCATTTCCTATTCTAACAGGTCTTATAAACGATGGTTCACATATTTCCATCTTTGAGTATTTCAAATATACCAACCAACTATAGCATTCTCCTTCATTGTTGTTTTCTAAAAAATCTTAAAGCAAACAGATTGTTCCCCCACTCTACGCATAAGTATTCAAAATGATCCTGCAATTAATTGCATTGGACCAATTAAGATGAGCGCTGATGCGCTATGCACTCTCAAAACTTTCATACATCAATAAAAATGCAATCATACGGTCATGGGGGAACCCCCCCCCACACACACACAGGCTTGAGTAAAAAATTCCACAAATTATAATCATAAAAGTGATTGAGATATGTAACCTTAAACTGTCGATAATGAAAAGCTTTGCCTGTCTTAAAATTTTATTATGAGTTGGCCTGGTTCAGCCCACGTTGGGGTAGCCATAGAATACGTGTTTTATTGCAACAATAAAACACGTGTTCCTGTTTTTGGTTCATCTTTTTCTGATTTGTGAACAGCGAGACCAGTTCGTTTTCCCTCTGTGTCTAGTGAGTCACTGAGTGAAGTGTAAATTGTGAATTTATAGTGAAACAAATTTAAACGGAAAATACATATTTCAAAGATAAGGGTATGTGATTTAATATTATTTTACTCGTTAGTTTTGTGATTTTTTTCTTTTAAACTGAAATAATTTAATTTAGGATTTCATCATCATCATCATCACGAACCATGGGCTCACTGCTTGTTGATGTCTGAGGCCTGTTTCACTATCTTCTTCCACCTTTCTTGTCCAGTGCACAGTGGCACAGTTTTTGTACACCCATTCCACACCAGTCTTTTATATCATCTATCCATTCTCTGTATGGTCTACCTCTTCTCTTTAAGCCATCCAAAATACCAAACATAAATGTCTTTATCTTCCAGTCCTCACTCATTCTACAGATGTGTCCAAATAATTGCAGCTTCCATTTTATAATCTTCTGCATTAGATTCTGTTATGGTTGTATCTTCTGATAGAGCTCTTCATTGATGATTTTCTGTACTCATCCTATTCTTAGAATCTTCCTGTAACAAGTTCTTTCAAATGCCAAAATTCTTTTTCTTGATTCCTTATTTATTATCCACGTTTCAGATCCGTACAGTACATCGCTGAAGATGCATTTTCCAGTGCTCTTAGTTTTGTTTGCAGACTGATCACTTTACTTTTCCAGATGTTATCCATGGCCTTCAGATTTGTTCTTCCCTTTACAATCCTGATCTTTATTTCTTTTTTACAGTCCAAGTCATATGTCAGTTTACTTCCCAAATATGTGAATTATTCTACATTTTCTATATCAGTTCCATCCACTTGTATCTTTTGTTTCATGTTCGTCTCACTAAATACTATTGTCTTTGTTTTTTCCAAGTTCATAACAAATCCAAATCTCTTCCCTTCCTCATTTAGCAGTTTCAGTGTTTTTTGTAGTTCTCTTTCATCTTCTTCAATAATAACAATGTCATCTGCAAATCTCAGATCGTTAATTCTTATTCCGTGTACAGATATTCCTTTGGCATCTTCCTTCAATTTGTCCGTTGCTCTTTCTAAATGTGCGATGAAAATGCTTGGTGATATTGGGTCTCCTTGTCTAGTACCTCTGCTTGTTTTAAACCATTTCCCCAAATTATCACCTATTGTTACTGCTGCAACTGCATTCTGATATAAACATCTTTTTATATAGCTATTAGTTTTTTTATCAATTCCATAGGATTCCAGAACTGTTAATGTCACTTTCTGGTCAATACTGTCAAATGCTTTCTGAAAATCAACAAAGCAAGTATATATGTTTTTGTTTTTTCTCCTAGCTTTCTCTGCTATTAACCTCATTGTCAAAATCTGTTGAATTGTAGTTCTATCCTTCCTAAATCCTGCTTGCTCATCTGCAAGGTATGCTTCCTTGTGTTCTCTTAATTGTGTTCTCAATCTTTCTGTCAATATGATCATCATCACTTTACCAAGGTGTTTTATCAAGGCAATTGTTCTATTATTTTTACATTCTAGCTTATTTCCTTTCTTGTATAATGTTACTAATATTGATTTCATCCAATCCTCTGGCATTTTCCCCTTCTTTCCATATCATATTACATAGTTGGTGCATTTCTGTAACCATACTTTCACCACCATATTTAATAATTTCTCCGGTAATGTTATCGTTACCAGGACTCTTGTTGTGTTTTAGCCGTCCTATTCTTTTTTCTATCTCTCCTCTTAAAATGTCCATATCATGCTCATTACCTGGTGGTGATATCTGCTTCAATTCTTCAGTCAGTTTCCCAACGCTATTTGAATCTAGTTTTTCTTCATATAACTCACTACAGTATCTTGTCCACCGCTGTACAGTTTTTTATTTATTCATCAATACTTTGCCTTTTTCATCTTTATTTGTGGTCTGTTTTGGTTGCCACTTTCTATTAATGGTTCTGATCATTTTGTATACCTCCCTTGTTTTATGCTCTCCATAGTACTGTTCTATATTGTTGAACTGGGCTTCTAACCATTTCATCTTATCCATTCTGACTGCATTTTTCACCTCATTACACTTTCTTCTATATTGCTCTTCTATTTGTTCTGATGTATCCCTTCTTATCTTCAACATTCTTTTCTCCTGTACTAACTTCAGTGTTTCTTGTGTGTAATCCATTTCTTCTTGATCTTCTCTTCTTCTGGTACTGTTTCTTCAACTGCATCTTCTATCGCCTTCATTGCTCTTTTCACTCTTAAATTCTAGTTTTTTTTCTTTCTCCACACTTTAAAGTTTCTCTTCTAACACTGTTCTGTACTTTCTTCCTATTTCTGCATCACTTATCCGTGCTGTATCTCTTCTATTCTGATTTTGGGGTTTATATTTCTTTTTAATTTCAACTTGATGTTTGCAATCACTAAACTATGGTCCGAGTCTATATCTGCTCCTTGAAAAGTTCGACATTGCTGTACTGATGTTATCCATTTTCTTTTAATCATAATCATATCAATCATGTTTTTGGAAATCCAAAAACATGATTGATACGATTTTTCCAAATTTAAGATTTCGGGATTAATTAATTAGTTGATTTTCAATAAAATATGCGGTCATTTTTTATATATGAAATTCTGCTAAAAACTATCAATTTTGAATACTTTTTCCCCAAGAATTAAAGCTCATTAAAATCGATTTAAAATGAAAATAATGTACTGTATTTATAGTTTACGTCGATAAATAATTACATTAAAAATGCTAAAAGACGTTTATTGATGTAGTTATTTAATTAAATCAATAATTATAAAAATTTCTTCATGTAATTATTTGTCTCCAAGCTTCGTCCCTGGAAAATTTCCTGCGGATGCGTGCCATGCATACGGTCAAATTCACGTGAAATTTGTAGCGCGTGTTTCATAACCTACATGACAGCACACCCAACCGAAATGGGCATGCGACGCCACTGACACACACACACACACACACACACACACACACACACACACACACACACACACACACACACACACACACACACACACACACACACACACAACACACACGGTGTGATCAAAATTAAAGTATCCCTGTTTAAAGCTTTGTGGAGCCCCACCCAGTGATCCAAATGGTACGAAACTTTGCAGGAATACAATTCCTGCAAAGTTAATTCCGGCACTGTACAATGCATCGAATGCAGATGTAGTATTTTTTCTGTGTGTGTGTAAAAATGAGGAAAACGACTTCCAGCATGCATTCACGGACTGTACTGTTTAATGTGCTGCTCTTCTCGATATGCCACAGAGTGCATCCTTTCCACAGTGTGTTCAACGGCAGGATGCAGCTGGTAGAGGACTGGTGTTGCGTACATGATGTGTTTCAGCGCTAGGAAGTTTTCAGAATGATTCCGATAAACCCTGTATTTGAGAAATCCCCAGAACCAGAAGTCACGGGGGGGGGGGGGTCATATCATTTGAACGAGGAGACCATGCAGCGGGAAATGCAAGACTGATCACTTTGGCTTCGGTGAAATGTTCTCGAAAGACTTCCTGTCCGGATAGACTGATGTGTAGAGGGGTCCCATCCTGCATGAAGATGATTGAATCCATACAGAGGCGCTGCTGTAGCTGTGGCACAACAAAACTGTTTATCATATCGCTATACCACTCGACAGTAACTGAGCAGGTCATCACAGGACCCAACTGGCGAATGTCCTCAAAGAAGAATGGTCCAAAGATAAACGAAGCTGTAAACAATCACCAGACTTCCTGAAAATAATAAGTAACCTTGGATGAATGCAAAAGAATTTGTGGAATTGCATGCAGGTTTTGCTTAGTCATACGTGGCAATTGTGGGTATTCACAACTCTGTTCAGATGAAAGGGAGTCTAATCTCCCCATTAAATCATCCACAGCCTCGCAGCGTCTAACTCCGTTCGAGCAAGCAATGTTAAAATGAATATCAGTCGACTTTCAAAGTTCTTGCGGGCGCAACTCCTGTGTCAGGGTTATCTTGAATGGAATCTACTGTAGAATTTTTCAGTCAGTTGTGTAAGGTACATCCATGTGTCTTGATACAGCATGTGTACTGCAGGAACCAACGTTGTTATTCACGGTTTGCTCCCCAACGGCAGTAGGAACTTCATTCACTTGTTTTGAACTGATTGGTTTGCGACCTCTGCCAGGTCTAACGCCCAACGATCCCGTTTCTTGAAAACGACTAATCATTCATCTCACAGCACATGGAGATAGTAGACTTCGTTTTTTCAGCCGACGAAATTTTTGCAGAGTGCGGAACCTAAACAAAAGCATTACAGTTGTTTAGATAGTACAGCTTCACAACTTTCTCAGATATCGCTTCCCCATGACTCACAATGTAGTCCTGCAAAGTTTCGCGATATTTGGATCAATTGGTGGCTCTCCACAAGGCCTTTAAACAGGGATACTTGAATTTTGATCACCCTGTCTATCACACACACACACACACACACACACACACACACACACACACACACACACACACACACACACACACACACACACACACACACACACACACACACACACACACACACACACACACACACACACAATTCCTACAAAATAGATAAAATACTACATAGCCTCATTATTTCTCTTGCCGGCCTGGTTGGCCGAGTGGTTAGCGTATCCGCTCTCTAGCCCAAAGGCTGCGGGCTCGAATCCCGCCGTGGGCGTGGATGTTTGTGATTGTCTGTGGGAATACTAGTGGTCGTGGTGGCAGGCGATAGATGGCGCTGTTGTGGTTAGTTGTAGTTGGTGGAGAGTTGTCGAGTAGATGCCCTCCCTTGATGAGTCTTTGGACTCCCTGGAGGTGGTACGTATTAATAATAATAATAAACATTACCATTCCTATTCCCTGTCAGAAATACATGAGAAAATATAGCCAAGTACTAATAAAACATTGTCTTCTCACTACATTCAAATCTCGCAATTTTGATCCACAATCCTAAGGATAAACTTCACCATCTAGCATACCCTGGAGTGTATGAAGTTCCTTGTGACTGTGACTTGGCCTACTATTGGCAGACAGGAAGATCTGTTAACATCAGTCTGGAAGAACATAAAAAGTACATTCGCTGCTATTACTATGGCACGTCAGGAATGACAAACCAGGCTTTGCACACCCCCCCCCTTCACATACGATTAGATGGAAGAAAATTAATATGCTATTTAGAAGTCGTTACAGATCCGAAAGATTATTTTTTGAGTCAGCCATGGCTATGAAGAATTCTCCTAACCTGAACAAATATGGTTGCATTAATTTTCCAAAATTTTGGGAGACGGTTTATCTTAAGAGTAACTCCCACATAGCTGTAATACTTTTTTACAACATTAGAGAGCACCACATTAGGACTAGATCTTTTGTCCGTTACAATTAGTATTGTTTCACTTACTCACTGTTGCGTATACATGCTGCGTTGTGCTCTGAAGATGCTGATTTGAAAATAAGTGAAATAGCTTCTTCTTCTTCTTCTTCCTTTCCAGGCTTATAGCCCAAGTGGCCTGTTCCGGACTCAATTCCATCTTTTTAAGAGGCTTCCTCTGCATCGAGTACCTTTTAGGTAGTAATTTAGAATTTGTTTAAATATTCTGCTTCTATTCATTCTCAGTATGTGTTCTTTCCGTTTTTCTCTATAGCAAATAACTTTCATTTAGAGAGGTTGTAATTCCAAGTTTTTTTCTGATTTCGCTGCTTTTCATTTTGTCCATCATTGTGACTCCTTCAGTTCTGCGCAGAAATTTCATTTCGGATGATCCAATTCTTTCATCTGTGTTTTTTATTGTCCATATCTCACTGCCATAAAGTAAGGTTGGTTTAGCTACTGTATTGTAGATTCTTATTTGTATGTGTTTTTGTACATAGTTGGGTTTAAAAATTGTATTTATAATGCCTGTTACTTTTAGAAAGGTTGATATCTTTGGTTCTATATCAGCTTCATTTTCATATGACATTGTGCAACCTAAATATTTGAATTTATTTACTTGCTC
This sequence comes from Typopeltis vanoorti, assembly GCF_054136105.1. Lineage (NCBI taxonomy): Eukaryota > Metazoa > Arthropoda > Arachnida > Uropygi > Thelyphonidae > Typopeltis > Typopeltis vanoorti. The sequence goes on from NC_143555.1 coordinate 72,161,558, forward strand.
CATTATTTTGTTGTTTATTACTATTTTGCTTCTTATTGGATTAGCACCTTTGAAATCCATGACTTTTGTTTTGTCTGTTGATATTTCCATACCATATGTTTTATCAGATTATTTAGGCAGCATAATGATTTTTGTAGTTCATCTTCACTGTTTCCAAGGATTATTTGGTGATCAGCAAAAAGAAGAGTAGCTAATCTGGTGTTACGGTTTATCTTGAATCCTCCTTCATTACTTATCTTCCATTCTTTTATGATTTTATCTATGTATATATTAAATAAAACCGGTGAGAGAGGGCAACCCTGACGTACTCCTCAATTTATTGGTTTCCAGCTTGATGTTGAATTATTGTACTTCATAGATATTTTATTATCTTGATATATATTATATAAGGCTCTGAAGAGTTGGTTTGGTATTTCATATTCTTCTAGGATTTTCCATAGTTTTTCTCTGATAATTTTATCAAATGCTTTGGTGTAATTTATAAAAGCTATGTGTGTTTCTATGTTAATTTCTCTGTGTTTTTCAATTAATAATTTTAACATAAATGCAGAGTCTATGCAAGACCGGCTATTCTGAATCCATTTTGTTCTTCTATTAATTTTGGGTCTACTAAACGTTTAAGTTTATATGCTAAGATTTTTGCATATACTTTATAATAGGTACTAAGTAAGCTGATTCCACGATAATTGTTACAATCAGATTTGTGTCCTTTTTTGTAGATGGGGATAACTATTACTTTTGTCCAATCTTGTGGGCATTTTCCTTCTTCCCAGATCATATTATAAAAGTTAAGTAACCTGAGTGAGAATTCAAGTCCTGCATATTTGATAAGTTCCAAGTTTATATTGTCTTCTCCTGGAGCCTTTCCTGTTTTGCTTTGAGTTAATGCGTCTGTTAATGCTTCTAGAGTGATGTTTTCCAAGTTATCTGATATGTTTACAAAGGGTAGTTTTCTGTTTTGAATGTTTTCATCATACCATAGATCTTGGTACTAATTTTGCCATGTTTCTATTTTAATGGTATTAATATCTGCTTTTTCTCTAGTTTCATTTCTTAGATCCTTGAGGATTTTATATTCATTAGGTCTTTTGAGCGTACAGTCTCTCTCTAATTTTGTTACAAAATTGTTCCATCTGTTTCTGTTTATTCGCCTGCATACTTCTTTTGCTATTGCTTATTTTCTGCTGCATTCGATTTTTTTATTCTATTGTTTTTAGGTTGAGACAGTTTTTATATGCTTTTTTCTTTTCTTTAATGATGTATTTAATTTCGTCATCCCAGTCCCTAAAGGCCTCCTTTTCTTTTCCACTTTTTCTTTGTTCCTAAACTTTCTTTTGCAGCTTTTGTCATTATGGTTTTTAGGTTTGACCATTCTTCTTCTAGTCTAACTTTGAAGGATTCAAAATTTCTATTTTCCTTGTGCTTTTTTGTTGTTTTCCATCTTGCTCCCATTTTATTTTTTCAGTTAAAAGGTAATGATCTGATTCTATTTCAGATCCTCTGTATCTATTATCATTTCTGACATTTTGATATTGCTGATTATGTAATCAATAATGCTTCTTGTGTCCCTTGCTTCCCAGGTGTATCTGTGGATGTCTTTATGTTTGAAGAAGGTGTTCATTATTTTAAGGTTATTGCTTATAGTATCTCTTAATCTATTTCCGTTTCTATTACAGTTAAGTTCTCCAATAGATCCTATGCTTGGTTTATATGGTTTATTGCCAATTCTTGAGTTGAGATCTCCTATTACCAAAATGTGATCCTTAGGATTGGTCTTATTAATATGTTCTGTAGTTGTGTGTAGAAGTTTTCTGAGTCCTCCTCGTTTCCTTCTTCAGGTGCGTAAGTTCCAATTACTGTCATATAGCCTTTGCCTATTTTAATTCTCATTTCTATTATTCTATCGTTCCAAAAGTTGTAATGGATTATATTGTTTTTAAAAGATTTATGTAGAAAGATCATTACATCAGATTTAGCTCTCTCATCTGCTTTTACCCAACTGTATATATAGATGTAATTTTCAGTTTCGTTTGTTCCTCTCTGTTTTTTTTAGATTCTGTAATTACTGCTATTTTTACATTTCTTTCTTCTAGTGCTTGGTCCAGTTCTATGGTTTTGTGGTGGATACTTCTCACATTCCAGGTGGCTATATTCCAATAGGTGTATTTCTGCTTTTTTTTGTGTGTTTTCGATGATTTTCTTCTCGAATCCTTATTCCAAGCCGGTTCGTTACCAAAAAAGTCTGTCCGTTTACTATCTTCATGAGTCTTTTTAGTGGGTTAAAATTTTGACTAAGAGGGTTACTGGCCATCTGCAGTCTAGCATGGTGATGGATCTGCCATCTTGAGGCCTTCAAGCTTGCCTTAAAGTGGTAGGAGGGAATTGTAAAGAGAAGACATAGAGATAGAGTAGGGATAGAAATAGAATGACCCATAGCTCTCGATTACTCTAATAGCATTAGGGTCGTGAGTTACAAGGGTTCGGCGAGGAATGCCATATAGGAAAGATTAAAGAGCAAGGGGGCCTAACTTCAAAGAAAAGGAAAGAAAGAGAATAGACCCAGCTAGGGGACCATGGGAAAGCCACTTCCCTTGCTATCAAGATGATAGTCCCCCTGTGGGCATGTTGGTCCACGAATCCTTATTCAACATATTCGGACCACCCCACCATATCTGGTGGACTCCCCTAACCCTGTAATCTCTAGAGAGCGCATCCACTACCCAGGGGATGCGCTCTCTAGAGATTACAGGGTCTTCCGAAAGATAAGTGAAATATAAGCAAGTTAATAAACATCTTTTTTATAAAATGATTCGTTTTGTGTCGTGTCGTTAATACCGTTAAAAATAAGTTATGAAGGGAGATCAAACCTTGGTTTACGCCCATATCCGTACCTTTTGCATATATTCATTCTTGAAAACCTTCAGTAAAGAAGTACTCACAACTAGATCAATTGGTAAAAATCATATGGGAGTTACAATTCATGAATATAACTAAAGTAACTAAACTCTAAAGTAAAAGCTGCATAACAAGTGAAGTAAACGTCAGAGAATGCATCATGAACAGATCAAGATAATGTATCAAACATAAACAAGAAAAATATCAACCATCATTCATCGATTTCTGAAATAATGAGTGCAAAAACTGTATGTGATGAATTCCGGAAAATGAAAGGTATATACAGAACTCGCCGTCTGTATATAACTCACACCATAAGGGATGTGTTATTACTGATCCCAAAGCTATTGTAGGCACTCTGGGAGGGAATTTTGCCAGAATCTCAGCAGCAGCTACATATCCTCCTGAGTTTTTAAGTTTGAAAGAGCAATAAGAGAAACAGCGGCTAAATTTTGCTACCAATAGGCTAGAGGTACAGTCATTTGTTAAGGAGGAACTAAAAAGATGTCTTTTTTTTCCTCTAACCTCTGGAGGTTAGAGGAAAAAGTGGGTTCTAATGAAATCCTTTACGAAATGATAAAACATTTATCATATTCTATGTGTCTCTTTCACTTAATATATCACAGAATACTTACAGAGGAAGACTTTTTGAATTGTTTGCATAAGTCAGTTGTCATCACTGTCCCAAAACCAAGAAAGGATCCAACACAAGAAAACAATTACTGACCTATTGCTCTGACCAGCTGCCTTTGTAAGATTTAGAAAAAATGATTAATGTCAGACTTCTCTGGTATTCAGAAAACAACAATCTTCTCTCCGAAACACAATATGGCTTTCGTAGACGTCGTTCGACTTTGCACTATTTGGTCCATATCGAAATATATGAGACATTACTGAAACAAGCATATTTGGTTTCAATTTTCTTTGAGATGAAAAGAAAGCTTATGACACAGCCTGGAGATATGACATAGTAATATGCCCTAGGTCTCAGAGGACATCTTCGTGTATTTATTAAAGACTTTCTGTTTAGCTTACTTTTCCAAGTCAGTGTCTTAAGTGTGACACTTTTTTGCTATCAAAGTTAACTCAGTCACTAAACAGCTTTCTTCAGCTACAGCAATGCTATATACGTTGATGACTTCACAATTTATTGTTGCTCTTGTAACATGAGGGTAATTGAAAAACAACTTGAACAAGTAATCGATCGTGTCTCTTCATGGGTTGTTATTAATGGGTTCAGGTTCACAGCAGAAAAACCTGTCTTGTGTACACTTCTGCCTAAAACGCACTCTTCACCTTGATCCTATATTAAGAATAAGAAAAATTGTTATTCCAGTAGCAATAAAAGCCAAATTCTTGGGACTTATCTTTGACAGAAAACTTACATTCCTTGCACACATTCGTTGACTTAGGGAAAAGTGCAAGAAGATCGTTGAATCTCCTTCGCACTCTATCCTCTAATTATGGTGTGCTGATAGATCTTTTGCTTTGTCTTCATCGTGCGATTAAACGTTCAATGCTGGATTATGGGTCTCAAGTCTATGGTTCGGCAAAGTAAAGTAACCTGCGATGGTTAGATCCCATCCATCATCAGATATATGGATAACTACTGGTGCCTCTCACACATCACATAATGAGAGAATGATAAACAGTAAGAAGTATATAGTACAGGTGTTTAAAAATCAGTTCACTAAAGTTTTCCATCCTTGTGATTTTAACATAACATGGGCGAGTAAATCATGTTATGTTAAAATAACATAACATGATTTACTCGCCCATGTTATGTTAAAATAACATAAACCAGCTCTATCACTTACACGGAAACAATTGTCTCTTAACTATGCCCTAAAAATAAAAACTCTCCCAAAGCATATTACGTGGACTGGTCTCTTTTCTCTACATTGGAAGGCTGAATATCACACACGTCAGACTGCCTAAAAGCGTGTTAAAGAGATTATGGAAACTATTGACATGAATGTTAACATTTCCTGCACCAAACAATATTCCTCCATGGCGGGTTTTCACTCCATCCTGAAACCTCTCACCTTGTCAACTGCAAAGGTCTTATACGCAATCATCTATCCGCCTTCAGGTTGCATAGTTGTTTATTGCACTCAGAACAGCCAACTCTGCTTTCTTGCCCATCTATACTGATGGTTTAAGATCAAAGATCTGTGTTGCCTGTGCTTTGTTCCCAGATTTTACTATCTCCAAACAGATCCCACTAGATTGCAATTATTTTATAGCAGAGATTCATACTATTCAGCTTGCACTTTTGCATATAAAACAAAATCGCTATCAAAGGTGTGTAATTTATGCATGCACTGAGTTATTTACGGGTTATCTCCTCTTCTATGTCTAATCCATATTCACTGCTTTATGAGGTGTTACAACTTTTGTACAAAATGAAACTGTTTGTTTCATTTTGTTGTGCTGGATTCCCAGCCACACTGGAATTAAGGGAAATGAGGAGATGCAGCTGCTAGATCAGCTCACACGTTTTGGTCGGAACTATTTGGCAATTGCCTATACAGACTACGGACATTTATATAAGATCAAAGCTAATTGCAAGTGGCAGTCATCATGGCAGGAAGAACTGAAAAACAAATTGCATGATATTAAGGCTGAAATTAAGCCGGAGGACATACTCATTTTATGAATTATTTAGTGAGGGCTGATGATTGACCTAGGTGTGAAAAATACAACACCATCTTACCATTTCTCAAATCCTCTAGCGTGTCAGCACTTCACGCTAGAGAGGAATGAAATTTTTACTTATCTGGCCGAACCATAGACTCTCCGACCGATGTTATCAGACTCGGACAAATTGCATGATGTTCTTAACTGTTTACAAAGAATTCACTTATGCAAACACATTTGATTCTAATTGTAGATACTTCATTGTTTAACTTAATTTTTTGTACACACATATTTAGTAATTTATCCATTTATGACTATTTATTTCTATCTTGTGTACTGTTGTAGCCTGTATTTTTCTTGCGCCAATACACCTCAAATCAACCAATTAACCATCCAGCCTCTGGATCGTTATCCAATTAAATTTCTATTCTTCCTATATCAAATGTATCAGTTATTATTATTTCTGCTCGAAAAGTGTTGAAATTTTTGTTTTTATTTGTAGTCTGTGGGTTTTGAGTAAGCTATCCAAATCCTTGCCACTTTTAGCCATCGTTTTTGCTGAGATTTGGTTGGTGTTCAAGCACCGACTTCCTTAAATTTACGTTCATACCATGCTTTGGTCCGATGTAAAGTATGAGTGCCTCTCCAGTCAGTCTTGCGGCACGTTTGAAGTGCATGGTCAGAAAGGCCAGACTTTTCGTAATGTAGAAATTTAATTTGTGATTTGTGCTCATTTCTTTCTGGAATTGTACCTCCTGTTCCTCCTATGTAGGGTAGGCAGAAGGAGTTGACAGGTGCAATGGATCTGGTATACACCTGAATGGACAAGGGAAGGAAGGGGATTTTTAGAACTAAGTATACTTTTTATTTTCGTTGGTTATTTAAAAGTGGCTTTAATGCTGTATTTTAGCAGTGTATTGTCTGTTCTTTCCTATATTTCCCTCACATATGGAATGGCTATGGTCTTATTTTCATCTTCTTTTCGGTTTTATTTTTACAAAGGATTCTATGGATTGTTTTCGTATTGTAGCCATTTTCTACAAATGTTTTGCTTATCACTCTTCAGTTTTAGTTACTTCATCTGAATCTGAAAACTAGGTTTCACTAAAGCCAGCCTTCGGCCACAGTGTATTAATCATGACAGCAAACCCCTTATTCCTGATACTCTTGGTATGCGGTTATTCACATAAGCTCCCTGCTAGCTTCTTTTTTTTATATATACTTACATCTCCAATCTTCTTGGCCCCATTTAAGCAGCTTCCTCTTTCCTGACACACACACACACACACACACACACACACACACACACACACACACACACACACACACACACACACACACACACACACACACACACACACACACACACACACACACACACACACACACACACACACACACACACACACACACTCTCTCTCTCTCTTACATCTCCAATCGCCAGTCTTCTTGACCCGTTTAAGCAGCTTCCTCTTTCCTGACACACACACACAGAAGAAAAACATCCAAATCCAATGGGATTAAAGCCCACCTCTTCACCAGATTCATAACCATGCCTATTGACAAGCAATCGTTATGTATGTGCATACCTTAGCTGCACTTTTCTCTATCAGGATGATCTAGTTTCCATAACTCTGAAATAGGTCTCTCATATAAATAACTTCTCCGGACCCTTAATGCTGAATTCATTCAAGTACCGGCCATCCAACCATCTCTCTCTCTCTCTCTCTCTCCTTTCTCGATTCTTTCTGCAATCATTTTATATCCTCTTTATTTCTCTCACCAGTATTTATCATAACTTACATCATTCGTATCAAAGAGCACTGCGATCTATTTACTGCTCTTTTCTGTTTCTAAATAAGTTATATCCTTAGTTTTTACTACTGGAAAGCTCAAAGGTGACGTCGTTGTCACGCGCAAATTTAATGAGATAATCAATATACTGTATTGCATCCTTTTCTTATGCTTAACTCATCTTATTAGTATTATGACTTTATTCACAGAACTAAGCACAGCCAAAACAAGATATCATTCAAACAACAATTTGCAAGGTAATAAAGAGTAATTCAGATTCTACCCACGAATCTAAGAGTGCGTGGTAAAGAATGGACTGTTCGAAGTAATGCCATCAACGAATTAATGGGTAATTCGTGGATGTTTAATTAATGTAAATTGCATAATATTCATTTACTGTTTACTAGTGATGTTCTCAATTATTTCTTTGATAGTATTAATTCGTAACGCATGTTCTTTAGCTGCTAGAACGAAACCTTCTGTTTCTTTTTTTTTTTAATATATACAGTACATATTGTAGCCATTGCCACGTCTTGGTCACAGCATTTTCTCCTCGATATTTCGAAGAAATTGCCCATTATTTTTCCAGCGCACATATCGGTTATTCTGATGTTCCTTTTTGTAATCGGATTTATTTCCTGCTGCTTTTAAAAAGCCTTCTTGTGAAATGACTTGAAGCATTTCCTCAAGGCTACTAGCGATATAATTTTTAAACCAGCTTCTTTTTCAATAGTCTGTCTCACTTCTAGAAGACCCTGTCCACCTATTCTTCTTCTTGGCAGATACAGTCAGTCAATTTGTGGATGTAATGCACGATAGTAATAGTAGGAGGATTATAAGTAGTAGGGGGATAATAAGCATTTGTGACGTCATGAGTATTGAATGTTTGGAATTTCCCTGGGGGACACATCTGTCTGTGATGTCACGTTATGTGCTTTGGTCCGCGTATGGAATTCTGGATAATGGTTCGCGTATGGAATTCTGGGTGATGGCTAGAGATAAGGATCGTATCTCTCTCTGTGACGTCATGTTGTCTTTTGGTTCGAGTATGGGAATTGTAGGTATTGGTTATAGATAAGATGTTGGAATCCTTGGAATTTCCCTTGGTGACACATCCGTCAATAACGTAACGATGTGTCTTTGGTTCGAGTATGGAATTGTGGGTAAATAGTTTCGAGTATGGAATTCTGATTGAGATGTAGATAAGATAAGAATTAGATAAGTGACTTCACATTGTGTGTTTGGTTTGAGTGTGGACTTGTAGCTAACGGTCAGAGTGTGGAATTCTGGGTAATGGTTAAAGTATGGAATACTGACAAGTGAGATTAGTTTTTTTTTGTTCGCGTGTGGCATTGTGGTTTTTTTCCCCCACATCCTGTATTAATTTCACAGTAGTGATTTTTCAAAACTCATTTATTATGTTACATATTTTATCCAACACACATATTTTAAATATGTAATAAATAATTATCTATTCTTATTTCAACTGATTTTTATAATCAGCTACAAAACATATATAATAAAATAAATAAAAATTATTACGTAATTTTAACAGGGTACTTAAATGCAAGAATTGGAAACACGAAAATTAATAATAATATAGGAATACATGGAGAACATATTCTAAACAGCAATGGTAAAAAATTGATTGACTTTGTAGTTTATAATAATCTAAAAATAATGAATTCCTTCTATAAACATAAAGACATACATAAATATACTTGGGCAGCAAGAGGATGCAAATCATATTAGGTTATTTTATATTAAATCAAAAGACATCAAAATTTTCATTAGATGTTAGAGTTCACAGAGGATATGAAATAAGCAGTCATCACTTCCTTGTTAAAATAAAATTAAGATTACCACTTAAATGGCTGCAAGTAACAAGAGCAGAAAGAAAAGTTGAAACATTTGTTTATAAAACTAGACTACTGAATGACACAAATGTACAATGGCTATATGAACAAAGAATTAACCAATATCTTGATAAAATAAAACAAAATGAAGAAATAGAAATAGAATGGCTTAATATAAAAACGATACTAAATGCAGCAGCAAATTAAAGCTTAGGAAAGACCAAAAAATTCAATAAAAGGAAAACACTGAAGATCTGGGATGATACAATCAAAGAAATAATCAAAAAGAAAAAAGAAGCCTATCACAAATGGTTAAGCAGTAAGAGATTAGAAGATGAAATAGAATATAAAAGAATAAGAGCCATAGCTACATGAGAAGCCAGAAAAAGACATAGAGAATCATGGAACAAATTTGTTTATAATTTAGAACATGATTTATATAAAATAAGACCCAATGTATATAAGATTTTGAAACACTTAAATGCAGATACCAAAGAAAACATAAAATTAAACACCGAATTGAAATTAGAAGAATTTCTAAATTACTATACAGAATTGTGGACAGACAAATATTTTAAAAAAGACAATTGGCAAACAATTAACGAAAATGAAAAGGAAATAACTAAAGAAGAATTAGAAATCAGCCAGAAAGAAACAAGAAGCGGAAAATCACCTGGAGGAGAAGATAAGTTAGGTTCAGAACTATATAAATACGCAGGAACAGGATTCAAAGAAAGACTTTATTATTATTATTATTATTATTATTATTATTATTATTATTATTATTATTATTATTATTACGGGCGACTCCAGGGAGTCCTTAGACTCATCGAGGGAGGCCCTAAACATCATGTCCACACAACTATACGACATTCTTACAGTATCTATCATACCTTGCCTTGGACTCGCTCACCGTCATAGCACCCACAACAGACTCTGGAAGCTTATTCCACTCATTTACCACTCTAAAAGTAAAGAACCCATCTCTAACACCCCTGTTAACCACACATTTGCCCAGCTTCCATAGGTGTCCCCTAGTTCTCCTACCACCAGCCCTAATCTCAAAAATATCCTCTGAATTAATCCTATAGAAACCCTTTAGCAATTTGAATGTCTCAATCATATTTCCCCTTTTCTGCCTATCAACTAGTTTCTGCAACCCACAAATCTTCAACCTGTTCTCATAAGGTTCATTCCATAGACCTACTATCATCTTGGTCACTCGCCTCTGGATCCTCCCCACCTCCTCCCCATTAAGAAGGAACCGAGGTGTCCAAATCTGGACACAGTAGTCGAGAATGAGGTCTTATCAAGGCTCGGTACAGAGGTACAATAACTTGCTTGTCTCTGTTCTTCAAGGTATTTTTCAATAACCAAGTGAATTGATGAGCTGATTTAGCTACTTTTGAAATGTGCCCCCTAAACCTCATCTCCCTATCCACCAACACTCCCAAGTCCCTGGCCTCATCAATCTCCTGGAGTACAGTTCCACCAATGAGGTATACTGCTGCTAATCTTTTTACCCCAAAATGCATAATCTTACATTTTGTCACATTAAATTGACATCCATTCTCCTTAGCCCAGAAATCCAATCTATCCAAGTCATCCTGCAAGATTTTGACATCTTCTGCATTCACTATCGCCCTACCCAACCTTGCATCATCAGCGAACAAATGAACTGTTCTCTTAGATCCTTCCCCATATCGTTAATGAACAGATTAACCAGCAGTGGTCCAAGAACAGAACCCTGGGGTACACCACTAGTCACAGGCCGTCTTTTGGACTCTACTCCTGAATAAACTACTCTTTGATATCTCTCCATCAACCACCCACCTATCCATCTCGCCAACCCTATATCCATTCCCATATGTTGTAGTTTACGGATTAGAATTCCATGTGGTAGAATTCCTGTCAAAGGCCTTGGCAAGGTCCAGTAGTATCACTGTAAACCCATTACCCCTATCCAGTTCAGCCGTCACCTTGTTATAAAAACTTGCGCAAGTTACTGAGGCATGATCTACCCTTCACAAAGCCATGCTGTCCCCTGTACAGTATCTCATTTTCATCAATCCATTCCTGTATTTTTCCCTTCACTACTTTCTCCAAGACCTTCACAACGACTCCTGATATGCTGATCGGTCGGTAATTTGCAACCGTAGTCTTGGATCCTCCTTTATGCAGTGAAACTATTTTCCCCTCTTTCCACACCTTCAGGACTAAACCAGATCCGAGACCAAGATTAAACAACATGGTCAAGGGCACTGATAATTCCTTAGCCGCTTCACGCAAGGCCCGTGCCGGTATACCATCCAATCCCACAGATGTATTCACATTAAGGTTCTATAATAGACTATTCACCTCCACTTCATTCATCACAATTCCCGTATAAACTAATGGTTCCTTTATTTTTTCAATGTCACCACCTGGATGATATACTTTTGCAAAGTGTTCTCTCAGTAACTCCACTATACCGACTGATTCAGTGACCTCGTTACCATCGTTATTCCTTAAAATCATTTTGCCCTGGACAGTTTTTTTCTTGCTAGCAGCATATTGAAAGAACTGTTTGGGATTCTCTTTAGCTTTCATAGCTAGTTTCCTTTCATAATCCGCTTTTGCTTTTTTCACCATACTCGTTACCCTTCTGTTCTGCACTTTATACCGTTCGTGTGCCTGCAGGTCACCTCTCTTTAAATTCCCTCCACAGTTGTTTCTTTTTTTGCAGCTCAAGCTTAATGGTGTTATTCATCCATTTAACCCCTACTTGTTTTACTATTCGGACCCTAGGTATACAATCAGCCATAACCTCCTGTAAATGCTCCTTGACCACTTCCCATGCTCTATCGACGTCCAGCCTGTGCAGTTGTACATGCCATGGCCCTGATCCAAGCAACCTCCTAAGCTTGTCATACTTGCCAGCACGGTAATTCCACATATACCCTGTCTTAATGGAAAATTCCGCACGTTTAGCCACCTCCCAGGTCAAGACCTTATGACCACTCTCACCAATAGGTGGCAATATGGTCATATTCATTACAGTCAAATTCTGAGATGCTGTTACCAGGTCAAGCACTCTCACACCCCCTAGTATTTTCAATTACATGCTGTCTCAGATAGTTATCCCTTAATAATTGAATAAAATCCACTTCCTTCCTCACATGTGTCCTCTCCTCCTTCCAATCAATGTTACCATAGTTGAAATCTCCCATAATAATTACCCTCCTTCCACTCATTTCATCAATTTGTTTATGCATACTATCTCCACCATCTATTCCATCACCTAATCTATAGCAGCACCCAAGTTATTATTTTTAACTATTTTATTATTTTTAAATAAAATCTATTCAACTGGTATCCCCCCCCAATAGAATGGAAAAAAAGCAATTGTGATTCCTATCTTTAAAAAAAGGTAATAGAGATGACCCTAAAAACTATAGAGGTGTCAGTATACTAAATTCCTGTTACAAAATATATAGCAGAATCTTAAATAGCAAATTAATGAAATATTTTGAAAACTTTATTTTAGAAGTACAGAATGGATTTAGAAAAGGACGATCATGTATAGACCCAGACTTTTGCCTAAAATTAATAATAGAGAAAAGAAGAGAATACAATTTAGAAATACATATGGCATTTATTGACTTTGAAAAAGCATTTGACAAAGTTAAAAGAAACATATTATTTAGCATATTAAAAGAAAGACAAATACCAAATAATATCCTAAAAGCTATCACAAGTATATATGAAAATAATCAAATATAAATAAGATTAAATCACGAGCTATCATATACGAGAGAGAGATAAACCTAGGGGATCCGACAGGAATTTCCCCTCTCAGCAACTCTTTTTAATATTTACTTAAATGAAATAATAATGAAATTCACATCAAGGAATTAAACGTTCTCCTACAATGAACTTAAACACTCTCCTTTTTGCCGACGACCAAATAATTCTGAAAATAACTTACAGAAAGCTATTTTAGATCTAAATGAGATAGCCAAAGATAATGGTATAATAATATCAACAGAAAAATCAAAAACTATGGCCTTTAAAGGACACGATCCAGCAAGAACTAAAATAGTAATAATAGATAACAAGATCTTAGAACAGGTGAATTCATTAAATACCTAGGATGTATGATCATATATGAAAACGAAAAAGATATAAACGTAAAAATTGCGAAATATGTACAAATAACAGGTGTAATTAACTCTATATTTAAACCAAACCTAGTTCAAAAACAAACCAGACTAAAAGTATACAATGTATGGAAGCGAAATCTGGACAATAAAACAAAAAGACAAACAAAGATCAATAACAGCAGAAATGAAGTTTATGAGAAAAACTGCAAAGTATACCCTATTTAATCACAGAAGAAACGAAGAAATTATGAAAGAATTAAACCAAGAACCAGTAATAGAAAAATTAAAAAATATAAACATAAATAGATGGAACACGTTCAAAGAATGAAAACAGAAAGATTACCAAAACAAGCCTTCAAGTACAAGCCATTCGGAAAAAAAAAACCAGGACGTCCTCTTAAACGATTCAACGATGACTTCTAAGGCCGGAACAGGCCATGTTAGGCCTAAATCCTTAAAACGCATGATGATGATTTTAACTGAATACTAGGTCTGGTACTATAATTTTCAACTTAATTCCTCTGTTACAACTTCCAAAGATTGTACTTCACACTCCCGTCTTTTTCTTTTGTATTAGTGTGTTGACTGAAAGGAAATGAGACAAACAAGGATTGGAAGTAAAGTCACCGCTATCCTCTTCTCTTAATTTCATAATGTAGTGTGACAGATTCCACTACGACTTGGTAATTTGCACTCGTAATTGTTTTTTCGCATTCATAACTACTAAACAGAAATTAAGAAACTTAGCAAGAGTCTGAAAGTAGGGTTACCATATTTCTTGAAAACAATATGCGACATCAATGTCAACCATAAAAAATAAAAAAAAAATTAATAAAAAAATTGTAAAGAAAAATAAAATGTTTACCTTCAAATGAATATATTTATGATCACGGCAAGCAAGAAATTTGTCAACTTTTCAAAGTTTTGACATGCACATCCATTTTGTTTTCATCATTTGGAATACCGCAACCTTAAAATTTGCATCACTCGATGCAGCCCTTTGATATGCTTCTATATATATATATTTTTTTTTTTCAATCTGCTTGGTTGTTTTTCTCTACTTTACTTTAAATCTTGCAGTAGTATTTTTATAACTGAAACCTTAGCAAAGAGATTTGTATTTCAACAACTGAATTTTTGGAAGTCGAGATATGGAATTAACAAATTCTGAGGATGCATCAACATCTAGCCACTGAAGCTCAAAATCCCAACTTCATTTTATTCAAGAAAACTGTTCAGTAGCTTTGAGCCTGCTTTCCCGCATTTCTTAATAAGAGATACATTTCTCATAAAAATTTAAAATATGCTTTCAAAATCTACTTTTTATGTCTCCTTCGTTGACATAGAGAAAGTGCTTTTTGCTCTCGTAATTTTTTTTTTCGCATTCATAACTAAACAGAAATTAAGACTAAACTTAACAAGCGTCTGAAACTAGTGTTACCGCATTTCTTGAAAACAATATGTGACACCAATGTCGATCATAAAAAAAAAAGAAAGAAAATTGTAAACAAAAATATGATGTTTGCCTTCAAATAAATATTTACGATCACAGCAAACAAGAAATTCATCAGCTTTTCAAAGTTTTGACATTCACACCCATATTATTTTCATCATTTGAAATACCGCAACCCGAAAATTTGTATCACTTGATACTTGATTTCGATATGCTTCTATATATTTTTTTTCAATCTGCTTGTTTGTTTTCTCTATTTTACTTTTAGATCTTGCAGTAGTATTTTTATAACTGAAACCTCTGCAAAGAGATTGTCTATTTCAACAACTGATTTTTTGGAAGTAGAGAGAGATATGGAACTAACAAATTCTGAGGATGCATCAACATCTCGCCACTGAATCTCAAAATCCCGACTTCATTGTATTCATGAAAATTGTTCTGTAGCTTTCCCACATTTCTTAATAAGAGATACATTTCTCATAAAAATTCAAAATATGCTTTTGAAAATCTACTTTTTTATGTCTTCTTCGTTATCTTCGATCCCTTATGCTTCAAAGCTACTTCTGTAGCTGAAATTTTAATTCATTTTTTTTTCAAAATGTCATATTTTTCTTTAGCATTTAGTAAGTTTAACTAAAGGAAATGAGACAAACAAGGGTTTGGACTCTGCATTAGCGTTTTCTTATTAGAAACTTCTTTTGCCAGCACAAATAAATAGCTATTTATTATTATTATTATTATTATTATTATTATTATTATTATTATTTCAAATGAATATTAGCTCTCTAGTATACAGATATCCCTTGCTTAACGCGGTTTTGCTTAATGTGGGATTTGATTAACGTGGCGATAATTGCGGCAAGAGTTTTGATTAAGCGCTATTAAATTTACCACGTAAAAACATGCAAGCCTCGTGGCTGAGCAATGATGACATCATTCCTCCCACGCAGTCGTGCTTCCTGAGACTGAGTGCCAGCCAGTTACTTCGCTGCCAGCATTAATAGTGGGAGTATTACAAGCTCCAGTCGATCTGTACGTATTTACAAATTACTTCGTAAATTTTACAACCAGTTAATCATGTCGAAGAATAAGAGCAATATTACAACCGGTCATTAAGTAAAAAAAGAAGAGGAAAGTAATTACCTTAGATACAAAACTTGATATACCGTATATTTTCGCGTATAATGCGAACTAGAACTTTTGTTTGAAAACTAGCCCTAAAATGCCATGTCCACGTATAATGCTATCTGTTAACCTTCTTCCATAACATCATAAATAATACTATACGAATTAACGAAAGAAATATTTATTTTAAAACAAAATGTCAAAATTCTTCATCTTTTGAGTCATCAAACATTTCATTTATACATCTGTAGCCATTGCGTCATTAGTGTAGCAGTTGTCGTCATCATGCTCTCCATTTTGTTGTGCGCCATCCTCGCTTTCGTATATGACGTCATCTTTGGATCCATCCATTGAATCACTTATTCCACATTTAAGAAATGAGCATTGAATCATTTCAGATGGTATCGAATTCCAAGCTTCTTTAACCCAGCTGGTAACTAGGGTGATCTCAGGCTTCTGAAAATCCCCACCATTTGTCATCTTCACCAAACCAGATGACATCCATTCTCCCCATTTTTCACGTAAGCGATCTTTAAACGGCTTAATCAAGCTGACATCAAGCGGCTGCAAAACGGAAGTTAGACCACCCGGTATAATTGCTAGGTCTATACGTAACTCACGTGCTTTCTCTTTGCTTGCCTCCGTTAAATGCGCCCGGAACATATCCCAGGTTAGCATGCTTCGTTGATGTAACAAGCTGCCTAGACGTATGTTCCATACTTGATCCAGCCACAATTGTACACCTTCATCCATCCAACCTTTCTGATTGGCGCGAACAATGACACCTGGTGGAAATTTCATATGCTTCGGAATTTTGTTCCTTTTAAATATCACTGTCGGCTTTAATTTGGTTCCGTCTGCGTGCATGCTAGAACAACGGCAATATGCGTTTTTTCATGTCCCGTTGTTTTTATGAGGATACTCTTTTCACCAACTGAGTTTACTTTTCGATTCCCGGGCATATCAAAGTACATGGGCGTCTCATTCATATTGCCTATTTGGGAAAGTTCATATCCGTGACACTTCTGTAATTTTATGATAAATTTATGGAAGGACTCCACCTTTTCTTCAAGCTGCGTTGGTAACTTGTGCGCAATAATTGTTTGGTGTCGTAATGTTAATGCTTTGCGTTCCATAAATCAGTTGCACCACCCAGGCGAAGCAAGAAAAGATGAAATACCTGGTGTGTCCTTGAATTTACCATTCTTGAGTTGTAGAGCTCGAAAACGAATTGCATTTCTTGTTACTATAATGCCATCTTGTCGTTGCATCAAAATCCATTCATTTAGCTCTTCCTCGAGTTCTGGAAAGGATGCTACATCTCCACGACGGGCACGTTTGGTTTTGTAGATTTTTTTCAAGACTGTCTTTTTGCTTACGCCAAAGTCTAATATTACTCTCTGCTACACCAAATTCTCTCATAGCAACACTGTTATTATGTTCTTCTGCAAACTGCACGACACGCAATTTAAATCCTGCTTCAAAAGATGAACGTTTACGTTTCTGTTGGCTCATTTTTAGGCTAGATTTGTTTAACGAATAATATTTAAAATGAACTGTGCTTAAACCGATATAACTGCTGATATCCCGCCAAGGGGGTGGGATATTAGCACTACTTACATTACTGGCTTTATGCGCAGATATGATGCGCGCTCGGTCGCAGAATGCGAGTGGGTCAAGTAGATTTGGTTCCATAGGCATTAGATAGTATATATTGTGTGTGCAAGTCTAATAAGATGTTACATTATTTATGATCCGCATATAATGCGAACCCCTAAGTAGTATTTTTTACCATATATTTTTTGCATTATACGCGGTAATATACATTAAAAGATTCAAACGTGGTGAAAGTAAAAGTAAGATCGGAAGCGAATTTGGTTTTAACCAGTCTACAATACGGACTATTTTCTTCAAAGCTGATGAGTATTGCGAGCAAGGCAAGGTTGCATCTGCAAGTGTGAAATGAACACATAACTGTGCTATGACTAAATAATGCGAAAATAACAGGTGAAGCTGCAAGTGCCGATGAAGATGCTGCATCCACATTTCCTGCTGAGCTGCAGAAAATTATCGAAGAAAATGATTATGATTACCACCAAATTATAAATGTAGATGAAACTGGCCTCTAAAAAATGTTATATCAAAAAAAAAAAGAAGAAGAAGCAGCGCAACCTGACTATAGAGTATCAAAAGATCGCTTAACTGTTATGCTTGGAGGGAATGCCAATAGAGATTTTAAATTTAAGCCGCTGCTTGTCTATCGAACTCAGAACCTAAGGGCATTAAAAGAATGTAACAAGAACTCTTTACTTGTAATTTGGCGGGTGAATCAGAAGACTTGGGTCACCCAAAGTCCATTCGAAGATTGGTTTAAGTCTTATTTTTGCCCAGCAGTTGAAGCTTACTGCACGAGAAATAACTTAGCTTTCAAAGCTCTTTTGCTTTTAGATAACGCACTTGGTCATCCAAATTCTCTTAATGATCTGTATGAGAATGCGAAAGTTTTAAATTTCCCACAAATACGACATCATTGCTACAACCTATGGTCATAGGCGTCATTGCAACTTTCAAAGCCTATTTTCTTAAAAATATATTCTCAAAGGCAGTAGAAACAACAACGGGAGAAAATGCGATTACCCTCTAAGAATTTTGGAAAAAAATTAACATTAAACACGTAATTAAAAACATCCATGACTCGTGGGAGCAAGTGTTTTCTAGCTGCATGAAAGCTGTTTGGAAAAACATTTTGTCAGAATGCCCTAATGATTTAGGTTGTTTTCAAAATCCTGTGAACAACGTGATTGAAGAAATCGTTGCAATTAGTGAAGACCTTGGTTTTTAAGTTGTTGATGCAGACATTGAAGAATTATTGGATTCAAATTCAAAAGACTTCAGTGACAATGATCTTCTTGAAATTGAACAACAACACACATATGAAGACAATGAACAAATGGAATGTGAAGAAGAGGTTCCAAAGGAGATATCAGTCAAAGAATTGGATAGAATAGTTTGCAGTTTAGAATCGCTTAAGCAGCAAGTAATGGAAATGGATCCAGATGTTAATCAAAGAATGTTTCTTTGCAGAGGTCAGGAGAGTCATTTTGCTTGTTATCGTAGAATTTATGACGATAAGAAAAAAAACTAAAACTGTTCAAACGACTCTTGATAACTTCTTTTTATAAAAAAATTGCAGTAACTAATGTAGTTACAAGTATTTAATAAACATTTACTTTGCATTCATGTTTTATCTTTCCTAAAAGAGTACCATATAAAACGAACTGTTAATACAGTAATCGATCATGGACGAATTGTACTTTTTACAATTGATTATTATATTTGATTAACGAGATTTTGATATACGCGGTAACATCGAGGGATTAATTAACCGCGTTAATCGAGGGATACCTGTACTTTGTTCATTTCTATGTTACAAAGTTCAAACATTTAAAACTTTAGAGTGAATGTAAAAGTCAACAGTGTCTAATCATGACTCATATCCTCTCTTTTGATGTTTATGCCTGGTCCTGTGATGCTAATGACACCAACATTCTAATTGATATTATCAGTTCAGCTTTCGAATACATGGATGAAATGGTTATAGATAACTGAAACAATGTCAATAGGTAGCATTAGACATTTGTCTAAAATAATTACTTACAGGTTATCAGTTTTCGCCACTTTGTTTTCGTTCCACGCATTAATTTCACAGTAGAAATATTTATTTTTATTTTCATTTACATTTTCTTGTATTATGATGTAGTATGATCTGTGTTAATGATTCTGCTTAAAGATTTATTTGTCACAGATTTTTACCCATACGGTCTTCGTATAGCCTAGATCTTAAAAGTTTTCTAGATCTTAAAAGTTCATTACTTTTTCGTAATGAAATGTTAACTTTTTTTTACAATAATTAAACAGAATTGCATTATGGTATAAAGTTATGGTCTTTCCATATCAACTTTGAAACAGAATAACTGAGTAAAATTTTCACTGTGGAAAACACATCAACAGCACAAATCTTTTATTCATTTAAGTTTAAAAATACATATTTTATTTTGCTGAAATATTATTTACAAGTATATTCACAGAGAAAAATTCGAACATGTAATTACCTAGAAATATTTCACAAGATTTTGTTTACACTCTTAACATTTTCCAATGAGTTCAAAAAGAAAATGTTCGTTACTCACTGTTTCTTGATTATATTACATCAAAATAGCTGGTCACACAAAAGAGTCTTAAGAATTGACACCATAAGAAGCACAGCTCCATACATCTGATAAGGTGTTAGCCTGGATATGACACCATGCCTCCCTAAACTTTCCATGTCACCAGATGTACACAAGCAGTCTTCATATAATGTTCGCAAATGTCCCAAAATAAAGAATCTTAATCTCTGATTAGTTTGTGGAAAGAAATTTCCCAGGATTTGTCTGCAAACTACTTGCAAATTTTTCTTTTGGTTTTTCTATTTTAATCTGTTAAATACATCTAATATAGTAGCAAAATTGTAACTATTTAATTCAGTTGTACTTTATCCATTACAAAACCCACAGATATGTCATTTTCTAGCTCTTTTGTTCTACCTGTAGAATAGTAGGGTCATAAAGTTTAGAAATAAGTTTCGTGAAATAAGCCACATGATTTTAAACTTTTCATCATATACAACTGTGTGAAAAGAAAAGAAAATGTACCTTCTCTTTATGTTTGAAAACACCATCAAGAGATACTGACATTCCTTGCTCAAACAGCGTTTTTTGATGTAAGAGCAAGTGACTAGTTCTGACACTCATATGTCCGAAATTTTTGGGAGAGAAAAAAAAATATAGCATTAGATGGTGGTGGGTGACGGGATAGTCGAGAGGGTAACAGCAGTCTTCCCTACAATGACCTTGACAAGAGGAGATGAGCAACCTCCCTGTTTCCAGATATTTGTTAGTGATGTCACCAAAACTGATAACCGCAGCAACCTTTACGTTTTATCAGGTTACATCACTAACCTTTTCAGTTATTGCAATCGTTTATCCAATGCCACTATCGTATTGTGTTGTGGTGTTTTTTGTCCAGTAAAGTAAAATAATGAGTGAGTCACAAAGTCTGAAATTTTCTTTCTTCAGGAAAATAGCATGAGACAAAACTGTTCACATAGCTCTAAGAGGATGGAAACTGATTATTATTTTAGAAGTTACTTATAATGTTATGTGTTTATGAAGGACCACTTTGGAAAATGTATGCAGGAAGTGGGCTGATATTCTCGCCTACTTGCAAAGAAGACAAGATGGTGAATTAATGATCAATGATACAGAAAATGGCAGAAGTAAAGTTTTCTCTATTAGTTGTGAACGAGGTGAGAGATTTTCATCAAAAATGTACAACATTGATAATCATTTACTATTTTTGGAAACTGAATTACCATGTATTCATATCATGGGAAGAATTCTCACTAAGCATCTAAATTCATCAATGGTAAAATTAGAATTTCAAGATTTTATTCAATTCGATAAAGATTCTTTATTTTGGGACATGTACAAACATTATACAAAGACGGCTTGTGTATATCTGGTGACAAAAGAATACATGGAAAGTTTAGGGAGGCACAGTGTCATATCCAGGCTAACATCTTATAAGTATGGAGCTGTGCTTCCTATGGTGTCAGCTCTTAAGACTTTTGTGTGACCAGCTATTTTGATGTAAGGTAATTAAGAAATAGTGAGTAATGAATATTTTCTTTATTGAACTCATTGGAAAATGTCAAGAGTGTATATTGTGAATATACTTGTAAATAAGATTTCAGCAAAATAAAATATGCATTTTTAAACTTAAATGAATAAAAGATTTCTATTGTTGATGTGTTTTCCACAGTGAAATTTTTACTCAGTTATTCTGTTTTGAAGTTGATATATAAAACCACTCGTAACTTTATACCTTAATGCAATTCTGTTTAATTATCGTAAAGAAGTTAGCATTTCTTTAAGAAAAATTAATGAACTTTTAAGATCTAGAAAATTACAACTATACGAAGACCATATGTGTAAAAATCGGTGACAAAGAAATCTTTAAGCAGAATCATTAATACAGATCATACTACATCATAATACAAGAAAACATAAATGTTAAAAAAAATATATCACTACTGTGAATGCTGGGAATGGGAAAAAAGTGGGGAAAACTGATATCCTGTAATTAGTTATTTTAGAAAAATGTCTTTCGAGAATATGGACATTTCGTCCATATTCTCGAAAAACCAAAACTGATAATCTCAATTAGAATGTTGGTGTCATTAGCATTACAGAAGGATCATGCATGAATATCAAAAGGGAGAATATGAGTCATGATTAGACAGTGTTGACTTTTACACTCACTCTAAGTTTTAAATATTTAGAATTTTGTAACATAGAAATTAACAAAGTATACTACTGAGCTAATATTCATTTGAAGTAATAATAATAAATAACTATTTATTTGTGCTGGCAAAAGAAATTTCTAATAAGAAAATGCTAATGCAGATTTCCAAACCCTAGTTTATCTCATTTCCTTTAGTTAAACTTACTAACTTGCGAACCCAAAACCCTATGGAATTTTTCTTTCTTCAGGAAAATAGCAAGAGAGACAAATCTTGTGAAATATTTGTAGTTAATTACATGTTTTAATTTTTCATTGTGAATAATATTTCATTATTCACAATGAATGAAAATGAAATATTATTTACAATTACTTGTAAATAATATTTCAGTCAAACAAATGTGTATTTGTAAACTTAAATGAACAATTAAGGTGTTGTTGATGTGTTCTCCATATTTAATGATATTTATTCTGCTTAGAATTTGTAATAAAGGTAACATTTAATTAGTCTCAGAAAATGTGAGCATGAAAGAAAAAAAATGTGTGTGTGTGTGTTTGAGGCAGGGGTACAGGGAACACTGTTGATAGCCTGTAATTAATTATTTGAGAAAATGTCTAACTACAACTTATTGACAAGAAAAATGTGAAAGAAAAAAAAAGCAGTAAAACTGAGATTCCAGTAATTAATTATTTTAGAAAATGTAAACATGAAAGGAAAAAAAAATGGGGGGGGGCAGGACACTACTGATATCCAGTAGTTAATTATTTTAGAAAATGTAAGCATCAAAGAAAAAAATGTGTTTGTGTGTTTCAGGAGGAGACCAGTGATATCGAGTAACTAATTATTTTAGAAAATGTCTATTGGTATATTGACAAATATTTTCTCATAGTGTCACAATCGAGCCAAAGACTTCACAAAATATTCTCCCACAATTCCAATCTCTAATCATTACCCATAATGCCACACCCAAACAAAGAGCTAATCACATTTCAATGAAAAACACATCCAAATCCCAGAATTCCATGCTCTGACCATTACCCAAAAGTCCACGCTCAAACCAAACGCACACATGACGTCACTTATCTAATTCTTATCTTATCTACCTCTCAATCTTGTCAGAATTCTATACTCTAACCATTACCCAGGATTCCATACTTGAACCTTTACCCACAATTCCACACTCGAACCAAAGACTCAGCGTTACATAATTGATGGATGTGTAACCCAGGGAAATTCCAAGGATTCCATACTCTACCTTATCTTCTCTCTAATCATCATACTGTACTGCAGTTCCATATGTGAACCATTACCCAGAATTCCATACGCGAACCAAAACACACAACGTGATGTCACAGACAGATGTGACTCCCAGGGAAATTTCAAGGATTCCATACTCTATCTTATCTCTAACCATCACCCACAATTCCATACTCAGAAGACACAACATGATGTCACAGACAGATTATGATCCTTATCTCTAACCATCACCCAGAATTCCATACACGAACCTTAACCCAGAATTCCATATACGAACCAAATCACACAATGTGACGTCACAGACATATGTGTCCCCCAGGGAAATTCCAAACATTCCATACTCATGACGTCACGAATCCTTATCTTATCTTGATCTTGATCTGGTTATTAGTGCCCTTACTACTACTCATGATGCATAGTCATTAATTTTCTAGTTTTGCAATCCAATTTGTCCATGTTTTCTTTTTTCCAACCCATTATGCCAGCTCTGTATCAGATTGCTTCTATAGCCCGAGTTCATTTGCTCAGACTGAGCACAATCGATTAATTTTTGTTTTCAGAATATTTCTGACTCTTTGGTGTATTGCACTGTTTTTTAACTTTCAAGTTTACAATATCACTGGCTTCTAGGTATTTATACTGTTCGTTAGCTGAAATTGGTTTTATATATTTCTACTGAGGAAAATTAAAATTGCTCCCGTCATTAATTTTTCCCTGTTTAATAGATGAAATTGCACATTTATGTAAACCAAATTCCATTTGAATGTCCTGACTGAAAATACGAATCGTGTTTAGTAATGACAGCATTTTCTGTGTCCATTTTCCATATTACTTCAACTCATCCATATACGACAGATGGGAAATTTTGATATTATATTTTGCTCAATACAAGTGGCGTTTGCACTCTATGGTGCTTGACCGCACGAAGAAAGACATAAGTTTGAGTTTAGTCGCCGATTGGAGAAACATTTTCTAAGCCTTTTTTCGACCAGTTCCCTAGTTAGTCGATCTCTGGCACCGTCAAGCGGGTTTTTACTCCTCGTCCTGTAAACTCAAGAAAATCGGCCGTCAAACCCACACTATTTTCAGATATTGAAAATATCGCGTTAGGGTTAGGGACCACAAGATGACGGCACTTATTAGCCGTATTATTCACTGCGTCCCGATTAACTTAGTGATAGCCTGTGCGAGCTATCTCTGATTGGCTAGTAAAGATTGAACTGCCCACTCAGTCTCCAAAAGTTAGGGCTTAAATGGCCTCACTTACTGCCTGTACGGAACAAAAAAAAGCGTTAACTGTTTTTTTTTTTTTTTTTTTGATATTTAAGAATTTCATATCCAAGTTTTGTTTTCTTCAAAATCATAGACAAAGGTATGAAAGAAATGTTAAAGAGTAATGGTGGCAATGAATCACCTTGGAAAATGCTATTTCCGAATTGTTCATTATTCACTAGTTGTTTTCCATGATTTCATAGTAGTAGCCAGAAACGAGCATGTTTTAACTCATTCCAAATATTTGTAGTGATTTTAGGATCCAGGAAAGTGGGAAGGAATCGGATGAATTTTTTATAATTGCCTTTTTGTTCAATTGGATAAATCTGATTGCAGTGAACAGCTTAAGTGTAGTTGGTAGACATGTGATTAGACGATAGTTGCTTGTGTCCGAAGCCTTATCTTTATCTTTCATGAAGAGAAAAGTACGTATAGATATCCTCCAGTTTTCCACTGAGTCTGACTGCAACAAATAATTAAATTGTTCTGACAATCGACCATGTAGACTTGGTAAATGTTTTAACCAAAATTCGTGTAGTTCATATTTGCCAGGTGCGCTCCAGTTTTTATTTTATTTTTATTTATTTATTTATTTTAAATTTTCTAACTTGTGCACTGACCATTTCTTTAGTAATAATGACATTTTTGCATTTGGTTTTGTTTAATTTCTGATTCAATTTCCTTAATCCATGAGGCATCCTGTCTGATGAATTCTTATCTGCATTTGCATTTCTCTGGAGCGACTGAAAGAAATGACGTTAATTCAGTCGAAATTGCATATTTTGTACATATTGATGATTCTTGCTTCATATCTTTTCTGTACAGTCGCAATAATTCCTTGCTTTACCTCTTTGATAACCTCAGCCAAATCCTTCTTTAAAACTCTTTAATTTGCTCAGATTAGTTCGAAGTTTGTTCACTTTTCATTCCAACTGGATTTTCCATGGTGCAGATTGCTTCATCTTCAGCTTTTGCTCTTTTTTTTGCGGTTTGCAACAAGAGTCTTTGTAATGATATTAGCTGTGCTGTGTAAGAGCTGATTTGTTTCCTTTATACTCTTGGTTACGATTGTTTTTATCATAGCATATGCGTTTCAGATAGGCTGTTTTAGCTTAGAGCTATGTAAGCATTTTAATGTTGGTAGTCTTATATGGTCAATTATGATCATATGTTCAAATATAATAACTTCATTTTACACTGTACTTATGTCAAAACATGCTGAGGTATGTGGTTGGCCTGATGATCAGTGAGTTGAATTTCGAAGTTAGATACAACTACTTCCTGATGATTTATTGGTATTGAAGCTGTTGGTTTATTATGTAACTCTTTCATATTAAAAATATTAAAAATGTTTTTAATCTGTTCTTGCAGATTCTGGGAATTTTTGTTTTCAGATCATGTGCATATTCTTTCTAAACCCATGGTTTTCTAGTGTTGATCTGTAAAAAACCTTTAATAACTTCCCTGTTTTCTTCTAGAGTCCATTTTTTACGTTTGGCTTCTTCTAGTCGCTTTTCAGCTTTCTGCCCTGGTTGTTCACAAAGGAGAGCTGTGTCTAGTATCACGTTTGTTGCATGATTCCAGGATCCCCAACATTTGTTTCGATCCTAGCTTCAGAATAACCAGAATGGCATTTCAGATAATAATACTAATATATATAAGTACAATAATCACTACGGAAGGCCTTCGGAAGGTTCTGGACAACCTTCCGAAGGCCTTCCGTAGTGATTATAATAACAATAATGAAATATTTTTCATTATTGTTATTATAATCACAATAATGACAATAATGAAATATTTTTCAAGTACAAACGCAAGGATACAAACATATCTTATCCGCTACCTCCTCCTCCCCTTCAAAAATATCAAAGTATACATATGCAGAGTGTGTCCTCTTTTCGTATATCTACTCTATAATATAAAATGATAAGCCGTTTTATGAAACGTTTTTGTGTCACGTTTTTTGTCAGGTTATTTGAAACGTTTTGAAACTCAGGGCTAACTTGAGTGTCGAGTCTTCAAAATTCGAGTCATCAGAATTCAAGGAGAACCGGCCTACCAATCCGGAACTCGGGGGGGGGGGGTTGGGCGCTGGGGGGAACCCCCCTTTTCGAGTTTTCAAAATTGGAGTCATCAGAATTCAAGGAGAACCGACCTGCCAGTCTGATACACGGGGTATTGGGCGCGGTAGATGCCAGTGGGAGGCTCCCCCTAGTATGCATCATATATTTGCAAAATCTCTCATGATATGTAACTATGTAACTTATCGTGTTTGTTTTGACATGTTTTTGCAGTGATATTGCACTTAAAGATGCCAATTATTGTCTGTGATAATCTTGTTTTTGTAATAACTTAACCAAGGGCTTTTGTTAAAATAATGAGGCGCATAATATCATTATGTAACGCTGTTAATTCATGTCCATAATTGGCAAATTCAAAAGACGCGCAAAGTATGATGTCATCATGGTCGGATGTCAATAATTGACCATATACATATGGAAGTTTCAAGAGACACGAGCATGCGTTCAGCGGAAGAGAAGGATTTGTCTTAGGTATCTCAGTCTTCTCATAAAGGGATCCGCCGCCACGTGAGGTCCGCTGTCGTAATCGAAAGAGAAGCACCGTAGGTCTAAGCTTTTTCATTCTTCTCTTACCTGGGTCCGCCACCACATGAGGTCCATTGTCAATGATCGAAAGAGAAGCGTGTGCAAGTCTTAGGTTTCTCAATATTCTCTTTCCTGGGTCCGCTGCCATGAGGTTCGTTGTCGGTAATCGAAAGAGAAGCGCCGCAAGTTTTCTGAATCTTAGGTTTCTGAATCTTCTACCTGGGTTCGCCGCCACCTGAGGTCCGTTGTCAGTAATCGAAAAAGGAGTGTGCAACTCTTAGGATTCTCAATCTTGATTTACCTGGGTCCACCGCCATGGGAAGTATAGTATCGACCATCGGGATGTCTCGCTATGAAAGAGCTGCAATTGCCGCCATGTTAAGGGTCCTAAAAGGCATACAGTAACGACTAAGACAAAGAAGAAACTTCGCGGTAGGATTCAGAGGAGCCGACAGAAATAAAGAGAACAAAAGGGGCACTTTCGTGTGGACAAAAGATTCACGTAAAAGGCAGTGCTGAACGAGAATTGTATATATGTGATATTTCTGAGCAAGAAAGTATATCAAGTGTGTTTGTTTATAATAAAAGATGGTGTAAGTTAATTAAAATAAGCTCACTCAAGGTGTATCTTAATCTCAAGTGTGTACAATTAATTATTGTAAGAGTAAGAAGAGTACTGTACTAGATAATGTAAATTAACATTGATTTAAGCTTACTCAAGTTATCCATTATTTTCAGTTAGTGTATGTATGACTAGCAGGATATTCTAGATTGTGATTTAACTTTTAAGGGAAGAAACATAGAACTAAATCTGAATCAGTAAGAATTGAAATTGACAAAGATTTGTAATGCAATCGTATATACATATATGCTAATGTGGATAAGACTGTGTAAATATTCCTTTTGGATTCATTTAAATGATTTGTAAACAACACATCGGACTGATTCTATCGATGCACAATCCTGAAAATTTCGAAACCGCATAAGATAATGTTTGAGTGACCAATAATTAGGCCACGACTAATTTAAGATAAGGATTAACATAAGCGAGGAATACGAACAATATCTGCTTTGTCTTTAGTTTAAAATTTTATAATCACGCACTTAATACATAGTCTAACTGGTGCAGTCGTAAAACAAATAAATTTGTTAGACTATAGAGCGTGAGGACATAAGATCAAGTAGAAATAAATAAATGGCGGCAGTCGATCAATCATGACATTTTAAGTAAAGAACAAAGACAAAACAGGGTTCAGAAATACGTAGTAGAAAATACCATATATTCACATATAAACAGCAAAATCGATGCCTGGCTTGTAGTGGATAGTGAATCAAAACCACGAAGCTACAACCACCTAATATCTTTTTCAGATTAGCTTAGCACACTCTTTAACGAACACAGCAGAAACGTCGTCAAATAAAACAGAAAGCAAAAGTTCAGTGCAGCAATGAGAAAATTAATAATGAACATTTATCCAAAACTAATGTTCTCAGTAATTTCTATTGAAGAAAAAATATAATAATAAGTTTTAATAAATATGTAAATACTCTGTAAGACAACATTATAATAAGCCTCTTCCTAGTATAAAAATTATTATTACTATCACTATTATCCTGTCATTGATTATCCATACTGATCTTCTCGTTTGATTATCTTTATAATTAAGTCTTCTTAATTACGAATGCAATTAAATAAAAATAAATAAAAATTAATGAGAAGATGAAAAACTATAGTCATTATAGAAAAACAAAATACATGTATCATCACTTCATTGCAGATTTTCTGAAAGAATATGTTAGAATGCAACTTAAAATGTTGATTGTATATATGCAAATAATTTTGCCATAAATAAATAATAAATCACCCAATAATATTATTAATAAAAAATCTGCTGACAAGTTTTATTCCTTTATAGGGAATAGGCGAGGCCTTATAATCTGTCTATTTTTTTAGAAAACTGAGTGGATAGTTCAATCTTCACCAGTAGCCAATCAGAGATACCTGGCCCAAGATTATCACTAATTATTATTATTATTATTATTATTATTATTATCCGAGACCTCCAAGGAGTCAAGGCCTCATCCAGGGCGGCTGTAAATTACCCAACCGAGCTATCATACCTCCGCTTAAATTCATTTACACTACATGCACTCACTATCCCTAAGGGCAAATTATTCCACTCACTCACTGCTCTCTGGGAGGAAAACCTAGCTCTTACCCCTTTCTTGACTGTGAACAAACCTGACTTCGAGGGATGTCCCCGTGTTCTCTCCTCGCCTTCCATACAACGAAAAATTTCATCATTTGAAATTGAAATTTGAAATGTTACAAAGATATAATCTTTGTAACACTTCTTTGCGCCCTTTCCACAGCTGCTTTATCCCTAATCTGAAAATATTATTGGTTCTACGGTCGATTTTCTTCAGTTTACAAAATGAAAAATCCGAGTCTACGGGAGAATAAACCTGCTTGCTCATGCCAGATATCGACTAACATGGGAACCGGTCAAAGAAAGGCTTGGAAAAAGTTCCTCCAGTCAGCAACTAGAATTGAACTTTAGTCTCTCTCTCTCTCTCTTCAGGCAGAGGATGATTTTATTATTAATAATAAAACTAGCGCTTGCATCCTCTGTGCTTAGCCACTCGAAATTAGACTTAGGTTCAGGTCTAGTCGCTGACTGGACGAACTTTTTCTAAGCCTATTTTCGACTGGTTCCTGAGACTAAATAGGCACTTCAATTTCCATGGTGGCTGCCTATAATTAGTGACAGACATGAGCCAACTATCTCTGATTGGCTACTGGTGGAGACTGAAATGCCCACTCAGTCTCCAAAAGCTAGATAGGGTATAAAGGGCTTGCCTACTCCCTATAAGGGAATAATAGGCATTATCTGATTTTATTTAAAATAATAATTATTACTGCTGTTGCTGCTGTTATTCCTGTTGCTTGAAAGCATGTATAGCCCTGTGCGAACGTCTTTTGCATCTGCGCTAGGTAGGCACCTGAAGACAGACAATTCTTAGTTAGATGCTAGTCGCTTACCAGGGAAAATTTTGCTGTGCCTTTCTTCGATCATTTTCCATGTTAGTCAATCTCTGGCACATGCAAGCTGATTTTTCCCTAGGAAAATCGGGGGTTTTCGTCTCATTAACTCAAGAAACTCGACCATAAAACCAAAGATATGGAACCTTGAGTAATTTCAGAAAACATTCTAAAATGCACCAATGTAATGGGCATGTTAACATTCCAATTTTACTCAGTAAATTATCGAATCCTATGTATTATGCATTTACACTTTCCTAAAGGAAGTAAGATGACTTATTTTGCCTTACACCCAAACCTCATTACGGTCATAAACCTAGGAGGTATTATGGCCTGAAATAATGTGAATTCTATGATTGATTTTTTTGGATCATAATAAAATAAATCCATCAATTCCATTTGTCCCCACAGGAAGTAGGCAAGGTCGTTGAGATATTATCTATGATAACATCTAATTAAGATAACTATTTATCTATGATCTTTATAGGCATCCAGGGAGAGAGAGCACTGCAAACAACTGCAGTCATCTCATGTTTCCAATTCCAACATTGTGTATTATTGTCTGAAATAGCGTGTGTGCTATGGTCGATTTTCTTGAGTTGTAGGATTAAACCCCTACATGAAATGAAATCATAACTCTCTCATGAAAACTTATAGCACCTGTTCACTATACCATGATAAAAACCAAATCTCACATTTTTTGATATGGATCCTAAATGAACATAACCTGTCATATGCCTTATCTGCAATCTCAGAATAGTAACTGAAGTTTAATTGACTATATCTGACGATATACTCTTCTTGTTGCATTGGAACTATTTTTCTTTCTTTCCACCCATTGGGCACACTATGCAACATTTAGACAATTAAATTAGAGTTTTTCCCTAATTTTTCTCACCTGTGACAAGGTCTTTAATTGTACTGCTATACTGCCATTAACTTTGAAATGGCTTTACATTTTCTGACTCATTCAGTTATATCTTTCATCCGTTTCTTCACCGTATCTCACATCCAGGGCCGGCGCTACCATTTAGGCAAAACTAGGCAATCGCCTAGGGTGCAAGCCATTAAGGATTGCAAAACTTCAAGCTATGCTTTATTCATACTTTACTAAAATATCAAAATTAAATAGTGGTATATGATTTGCATATCGATTCTTTTCCTTATCCCTCTCACATCACACTATTTTACTATTTAACTCTTGGTTATTTTTTGTACCTTATCTAAATGATTTGAACTTACCGCTATTTAAAATTCAATTAACATTTTAATATTTTAAAACGTTAACATTTTAAAATATTATAATGTTAATGCTGATTGCGTTAATGCTGATTTTGATGTCTTTTACCGTTTGCAATACTTCTATCACTGCTAAATTATTGTTTGACCAAATCTTCATATTCGCTAGATTTTTTTGTTATTTGTTCATTCTGTTTGTCGAAGAGTTCTTGCACAAGATCTACTAAGCTGACTTTTTTATGTCTCTAGACCGTTTTCTATTAGTATATTTAAAGAGTTGAAATTATAGGATTCACCTGCAATTTTTTTGTCTGTTCAGTTCGTCATCTGATTTTGCCTCCGGTATAATTGGCTGCATCGTAGGTTGCTTCCTTAGGTGCGTTTCTTTGTTCCTCCTCCAGATTATACATTTCCATTCCTCGCGTGTTGCATTGGTTTTACATTGCCAGGTTGTTTCTGAAAAGCCGGTACATTTTAAGCATAGAATCCTAGTGCATTTCGTACAGGTTATTTGATTTCCGTCGGACGATAAATCCTTCAGGCATTTGATACACTTCATGACTCATCTTTCTCCCCTTGAGAAATTGTGGCATGATTGTAAAGATGGCGACGTCCCTTGTTTTTTGCTCATTGTTGACAGCGGTCCTCTCTGTTCATTTTTCAACATTTCAAAATTTGGTTTCTTCTTAGCTGATTTCGGTGAATTTTATATCACTGTCTTCAGCATGACTGGTAGAGTTACTTGCGAACACATTCAAATTAAAAACAGGAGTTGGACCCACTTTAAATCTGTAAAAAACGGGGGCAACGATATCACCTTGCGCACTTCATACAGTGCCCTCTGTGTATAATAATGGAGACCCTATGTGATTCAATGTAAGTAGCGTTTGCACTCCGTGGCGCTTGCGGGGTTTTTGTCCAGTAAACTCAAGAAAGTCGAAAGTCGAACGCACATTATTTTCAGGCATTAAAATAATGGCTTAGGGATAGGGACCACGAGATGTCGGCACTTGTTAGCCATCTCTTCACTGAGTGGCAATTAACTTACTGATAGCCTTTTCCATCTATATCTGATTGGCTGCCAGTGGAGATTGAACTGCCCACTCAGTCTCCGAAAGATAGAGCGAAATCAGAGTCGTCTACCTCCTATACGGGAACAAAAGCCGTTAGCTGATTTTTTTAAATTTTTTATAATAACAATAGTTGTGTATAAGGTTTACTGTCATAGCTTCAGCAGGTCAACATCAAGAAAACGACTGGTCTCATACTTGCTGCTCAAAAACAAGCAGTAGAAATGAATGTAATCAAGGCAAAGATTAAAAAGATCCCTAAGGATAGCAAATGCTGACTCTGCAGATATAAGGAAAAGACAGCATACCATCTAATTAGTTACTAAAATAATATTGTTCATACAAAACAAAGGTATGATCGGGTAACAAAAGCTGTACACTTGAGCTTGGGTAGGAAATATGGTTTCCCAACTTGCAATATCCCTTGGGATATTGAAAATACAACAATATTATGGGACTGCAAAATTCAGAGAGGCATATGGAGCATAATATACCAGACATCGGTGTAGTCGAACAACAACAACAACATGTGTGGTTTGTTGGTGTGACAATACTAGGGGAGATTAGAGTAGGAAAAAAATGTAAAAACGACCAAGTACAGAGATCTAGAAATTGAAATTTAACGACTTGGGAAGAAAAAAATCAACAATGGTTCCAACTGTCACGGAAGTGCTAGAAGCAATATTGGAAATTCTGGAAAAAAGTGAGCCTCTCAGATATAACACCATCTCAACTCTAAAAAACGTACTTTTAGGGACATTTCACATTTTACGACGATATGTAATCAATTCCTAGGCTTTTGGATTTGGCCCGAATTGGACTTTTTTGCAAAGCAAAGATTTCATTATGCTGTTTCATATTACTCTTTGAGTGAATTATGTTAACTGAATATAGAAATAATAATTTTATAATTTATTGTCTTAAATAAATTAAATACATACAATGTAAAATTTAGACAAAATAATAAGAATAATAAATTAATGTAATAAATGTTAACCTTGCATCAGTTTCCTCATGAAGAGAAAATGATTTGTTTCATCACAGTAATTCATCATCATCATTTTCTCGACGGCCCTATGTGGACCCTGTCCTTTTACAGAAACATCTGCAAGCTTTTCTTATTCATTGCTACGTTCCTCCGATTGTTAACTCGCTCATCTTCCCATCTCAATTTAGGTCTTCCAATTTTCCTCTTACCGTCTGGCCTAGAATTCAATATCTTCTTAACAACTCTGTTGTTTTCTTTGCATATAATATACCCTGCCCAACTCTTAATTTATTGATTTTAATGTAGTCAATAATTTCTCATTATACAATTTGTACAATTCACAATTGTATCTCTTGCTCCACAACCCATTCTCTTGTACTGCTCCAAAAATATGTCTGACAACCCTTCTTTCAAATAGACCTAACAGTCTTCATCTGCCATTCATAATAACTGGCTATCAAAGGAGTAAGTTGATATTCGTCTTATATAATCACTTTGTATATAGTCATTTTTGTTTTTCTTGAGATCAAATGCGACTGTAAGTGTTTCCGAAGTCCCCATACAGATCGCAGAGAGAAAATGCATTTCTGAATCTCAAAACTGATATAATTTTATAAGTAAACTTCTTATCCCAAGTATGTAAAGCTACTTATGGTTTCAAATTTATAGGAACTAATTTCAATTTGAGAAGGATCATCATCATCACAATTTTTTCTTGATTTACTGGCATATATTTTGTTTTTTCTTGATTAATCTTCAAATGCATCTTCTTTACTGCCGTTTCTAAACGGATAAAAGTTTCTTTAAATTGTTTATTTTGTGTCCTTTCTATAATAGCTATATCATCTGCATATGTCAGAATTTATATCGATCTGTAGATGGCAGTTCCCTTCGTATTAATACCAGTATTTCTGAAACCCCTTTTCAACCTTTATATTAACCACCCAACAGGCCAAGACGTATATATACGTCCATGTTACCATGGATGCGAAGTGCATATGGTTGGTACGAAGTGTAGAGCAGTGGTGTATTTTATCCATATTGACGGCGACGTAGTTAAATAACAAGCAAGCTAAGGTTTGGTTTGTTTGATGGCATCAGACACCTACGAGCGTTGAACGCATGGTTGTTGTTGACTGTTGAATACCATTTCTATATTTATTGGATCAGACGATATGTTTTGAATTTTAATCTGACATGTCAATTTTAAAAAAAAACTAAACTATAAATATGATGACGAAAATGATATTAAAAGCTTTTTTACTACAGCCCACAATTCAGGATAAAGTGTGGGAATCTGCTTTTGCAACCACAATTGTTGCTACCCATTTTTGAATTTTAATTTTCTCATTTCTTGTTACTTCAATCAGTTCTTCTCGTAATTGTAAGGATTCTTCTGTGTATGTAGTTGACAACGGATCCAAAACCCAATCGGATATTTTCATTTGAAGAATATCTTTAAATGGTTGGTTGAAATTACAATGGAGAGCCTCCAAGTGGCAATAGCTGAGCACGTCTTCATCACATTTTCCCACCGCTGATAGATTTTGGAAACTGGATGAATTCTCTTCGTCCTAAGTTTCGTTTTGCAGGACAAAATTTGCCACAAACACAATAATAACAGCTATTGTTTTTATTGAATTTAGCTCATCTCCTTGGAGCTGTAGATTTGTTTCATTAAATTTGTTAAACAATTCAGTCAAATAAGCTATGTCACTTTTGAAATTAATCAAGTTGGCTCGTAAAGAATCGTCTGTTTTCTAAAAACTGTAGCACTGAGAAAATCGATCCAAAGATGCACCCTTTGATAGGCAACGAACTTCTGTATGGAGCAGCAAACGTGTGAATTCTTAATCGTTTTCAATACAGAATTGTCCAAGAATCTGTCATTCAATGAATGACTTTTGATTTTGTTGATTACTGTAATTACATAATGTAATGGCCTCTGTAGGAAATCACTCGGGTATCTGGCAACTAGATGAATCTCACAGTGAGTTCATTTGGCACCACCTCTTTGAAATGTGGAATAAAACCGCTCCAGCGCCCTACCATCGCTGGAGCACCGTCGATAACAACTGACAAGATATTATCTAAAGGGATTTCTTGTTCTTTAAAAAACTCTTCCAGTGCATGAATATCGATTTTTTTAGTGTCATTTAGCAAATAATAATTCTTGGCAATTTTTTTCGTCTTTTATGCATCGTATATATGCTAAAAGTAAGGCTTCAGTTTCTGGTAAAGTAGACTCATCAAGTTGTATATAGAGAGCTGAGTTGTTTTTAAATACTCACATAATGAGTCTTCAACATCCATTTTATCCCAATGCCATTTAATCAATTCTTTGTCGCATTGTATTATTGCTCAAAGGAATTTTCTTGATAATATCAGAGGCTGACTTGTGCAGTACAGTGCATATGACCCCACTAACAGCTGGCAGGATTAGTTCTTCACCACATTGCTGTTTTCCGGATTTACCAATCGGTAAGGAAATGTTGTAAGAGGCGCGCAACACATCATCATCTAGTTTGGATGCTGCTAAAAAACATACCTGCGAATGTTGATTGTTTCAATAATGTTTCTTTAAGTGCTTGAAACTATGATAAATCCTTATCGTTTTAATCAGCTGAAACTTTTGTCAAATGTTCTTCTAGTCTTGTACGCTTCATAGATTAATTTGAAAAACCTTTTGGCAAATCAGGCACATTGGTAATGTTTTGTTTGTAGGCTACTGAATAAAGCCGTATTTCAAATATTCGATATTATATTGTCTACATTTCTTCTTCGGTTCAGCTATGATATTATCTGTAAAATAAATAAATAAATAAAAAATACAAAATTGCTAGAATGCAATTTCTCACCTACCTAAACCAAATTATTTTTGCTAGAAAGGTATAAAATACCCACGTGAAGCCTGCTGGTTTATTGGAGCAACAATAATTTGGTTTGTGTATAATCCGTGTAAGTAATGTACTGACTAGGTACTAGGTGACTAGGTATCGAATATGCACTAAAATTGGTATGCACTACATCAAATTGCTAACTACTTGTCATACAATTCAGAAACAACCTAAAATTGATTTCATACGTCTCACGTATTTATAGTATTATACACTGAACAAGTTATAACATGCATATGTTCCTCCAATGCATACAGATGCTAGAACATTCGATACATCTGCGCATGGCATAAGAAGGAGAATCCATTTCGATAATAGGGTAATCAATCCGTCTTGTGGGATGAGTTTGTTTATTATTACAGGTCAGAAAATTAGCTTTTCTTTTATGAAAATTCTAGTTTGAAAATTTTACGTATAAAGCACGTGGTTTCGCGTGTTGGTGCCCAACTCGTACATCCTTTATTTCTTTCTTCCCTCAAACATGAACTGCCTATTCTTGGCAATCTGCTAGCCCCGGTTCTAAACTGTGGACGTACACTAACGAACTTGTAAAATCCCGATCTTGAAAGTGCGCGACCTCCAACACTTTGCTTGTTAAGACCTGTCGTTGGACAATGCCAATCAGCTGTAACTTGCATTTTGTACATTTCCTTGGAAAATAAAACAACCATTACGACCTTTACCTGCGATATAACTTACATCATCAAATTATATTTTGATGATATAAGTTATATCAACAAAATTGTTGATGATAAATTTTTCAGCACCTAATTTTTGTCCTTTATGCTTTCACCGCTCCCTTACTTCAATTCAATGTTCTCTTTTGTTCATGAGACTACCACCTCCCCCCCCCGGATCGTTCAAGGGCCCCTAAGTGTGCGGTACTGCCCACTTTGGGAACCACTGCCTTAGAGCTTTGCGAGTTTGGTTTCTTTGCTGCATTGGTCTATATGTCTCTTTTTTTTTTTTTTTGCTGAAGTGACACCTTCCCATTCTACATCGAACTAGTGGTTATATTCAACTCTACCTACTTTTCCTAGTACTATATGTGCTTGTCGCTACTTTGACATCCTTAAGAGTTTCCCAGGCATCGTTAACATTCTCACTGTCAGTTAGAGTAGATAGACGTTCATTAATTTTTTAACTATATCTGATCTAAGCCTGTGTAGCTCAGTGGATGTGGCGTTTGCACACCACCGCGCTTGGCCGCACGAAGGAAGACTTCATTTCGAGTCTAGTCGGCGACTATAGGAAATTTTTCTAAGCCTTTTTTCGACCGGTTCCCGAGTTAGTCGATCTCTGGCACGGGCAAGCAGGTTTTTCCTCCCGGAAACTCGGGTTTTTCGTCCTGTAAACTCAAGAAAATCGACCGTAGAACCCACATTATTTCAGACATTAAAAATATATTGTGTTAGGGTTAGGGACCACGAGATGGCGGCACATTTGAGCCGTCTCTCTTCACTGCGTACCGCTTAATTAGTGATAGCTTTGGGCCATGTCTCTGATTGGGTACCAGTGGAGATTGAACTGCCCACTCAGTCTCCAAAAGTTAGATAGGGCTAAATGGCCTCGCCTACGCCCGTATACGGGAATAAAAAGGCGTTAGCTGATTTTTTTTTAAAAATCTGTCTTTGACCTCTGATTCTGAGTCTTGTATTATTAAACTTTCTGATAGGGGATCCATACATCTTTGCATTTGGGATTCTTCGAATCTTGGATATAGCTAAATAGTGGTCAGAGTAATATTTTCCCCTCTGTTTGATCTGACATTCATCGAGCTGGGTTAGTGTCTTGCGTCTATTAACTGGGATCAATTTAGTTGAAGGTGTTTCTATTGGGAAACTTCCAAGTCAGTTTCTGAATATTTTTATGAATAAACATTGTTTTGTCAACAACTATATTTCTCTAAGAAGCAGAGTTGATTAGTCTGTCCCATTACCATTAGACTCATAATGTAAGCTATATTTCCCCTTTCCCGAATGCAAAGATAAGCAATTTCATTGCCTATCTTAGCATTCGAATCGCCGATCACAATTTTAATATCCCCTTCTTGGGTATACCCCGTAGAACTTGTCTAAATCATCATAAAAGAAGTCTTTTTCGCCATCATTTCGCCAAATACACGTGCTTCAGTTGGAGCACGTGTATTTGATTATTATTATTATTATTATTATTATTATTATTATTATTATTATTATTATTCCTGATACCTCCAAGGAGTCCGAAGACTCATCGCGGGAGGACATCTTCAACTGTCTCTACACCTTACCTCTACTACGAATCAACGCCATCTACCGCCCACCTCCAACACCACCACAACTAGTAATTTTTGTCTGTAAATTGCGTGTGTTCTGAAGGGCCGATTTGTATGTATGCGGGATGAAAAACCCGAGTTTCCGGGAGAAAAAACCCTGCTACCTCCGTATGAGATCGGCTAACTCACCATCGATTGAAATCGACCAGATAAAGATTCCTCCCGTCGCTATATCCAAGATTCGAAGAATCCCAAATTATGAATCAAAGGAAGATAAAAATCGTCCTTTGATTCATTATCTACACATTCTAGGTGATTTTGCTTTGAAGTCCATGATAAGATATTTTATTATCTTGTTTATAATGAAGCCTGTTCCAAACATGTGATCTTTTTTTGGTTACTATAAAATATATTATTATTACTACTATTACTTCTCTTCTACTACCACCACTACTACTATTATTATTATTATTATTATTATTATTATTATTATTATTATTATTTGAGAGTCAAGGAGTCATCGAGAGAGAGGCTACGAATCACCCAAACCAACTGTCATACCTGCCCTTAAATTCTTTCACACTACATGAACTCACTACCTCTAAAGGTAAACTATTCCACTCACTCACTGGTCTGTGAAAGAAAAACGTACCCTTACCCGTTTCTTGACTGCGAACAACGTTAACTTCCATGGATTTCCCCCTCCTCGTGTTATCATATTACTCCTCTTTCTCCTGTTAAACTAGAGTCTGTAATCCACATACTCGTAATCTGTCCTCATAATTTAAACCCCATAATCCGGAT
Source organism: Typopeltis vanoorti (assembly GCF_054136105.1). NCBI lineage: Eukaryota > Metazoa > Arthropoda > Arachnida > Uropygi > Thelyphonidae > Typopeltis > Typopeltis vanoorti. The sequence continues at coordinate 72,201,236 of NC_143555.1, forward strand.
ATATTCTTTGTAACTCTTCTGCGCACACTTTCCACAGCTTCTTTATCCCATTGGAACACCTGGGAGATCAGATCTGCGCACAATAATCCAAGTGCGTTCTTATCAAGGCCATATAAAGAGACAAAATGATTTCCTTATCCTTACATCTCAAAGTTCTCTTAAACATTGCAATTATCTCGCAGTTGTTTTTTGCAAGTTTTACTATGTGACTTTTGAACTTCAAATTTCTATCCATGATTACGTCAAGATCCATAGCGTCATCAATTTCTTCTATAATGCCGCTGGAAATCTCATCACGCCAAAGTGCCTAACTTTACACTTACTAACATTAAATTTATAGACGTTTTCGTTTCCCCAAATTTCCAGCCTGTTCAAATCATTTCGTAAGTGCTGGATATCAGCTGCATCCCTGATTGCCCTGCCTATCTTAGTATCATCAGCAAACAATTGCACATCTCCTGTTAGACCCTTCTCAATGTTATTAACATATAACTTGAACAACAGTGGCCCAAGGGACTGAACTCTGAGTTACACCACTGGTCGCCTTAAATCTGGCAGATTCACACACACACACACACACCCGTATATCGCTTTTTGATATCTGTCCGTCTGTCAACCATCCGATGATCGAAGCCAAGAGTTTATATTCCAATGCCATATTCTCCAGCTTAGGCAACATCCTTTCATGTGGTATCCTATCAAATGCCATAGCAAAATCCAACATTATCATAGTTTATCCATTCCTTCTATCGAACTTGGCCATAACATTGTCATAAAATATGAGCAGATTGCTAAAACATGCCCCTCCTTTAGTAAACCCATGCTGCTCCTTGCAGGGTATAGCTTTTATTCACCCATTTCTGTAGGCGAATTCTTACCAACTTCTTTAAAATCTTCATTACCACACCAGAAACACTGATAGTTCAGTAGTTAGACACGTCAGTTTTTGTACCACCCTTTTACAATGGATCTATTATACATTCCTCTCATTCCTCTGGTATCATTCCTGAGCTGAGACTCAAGTTATACAAACATGTGAAAGGCCTAGCCATTTCGGTTGAACATTTCTTTAGCAAACGTGCTGATATTCCATCTGTTCCTATTGACAAATTCTTATCCAGGTTATGAAACAGCTCTTCACCATCATTTTCTTCACCTTTACCTGTTCATCCAATGTAGCAGTAGCACTTTGCACCATGTTACATATACCTGGTTGATATATATCTTAACAAAGTGAGCATTCATTAATTGTACAATCTCATTACCTTCTGACATTAGAGTACCATATACATTCAGTAAAGTTATTCTTCCACATTCATTCTTTCTTTTGCTTGCAGCATAACGACAAAATTCTCTTGGATTGCCTTTAACTTGCATAGCCTATTTCTTCCCATACTCCAATTTAGCTTTTCGTACAATACTCAATACTTTTCTCGCTTGAGCTTTATATATTTCATAACTCCTCTCACTCTTATTCTCATGATATTCTTTCTACTTCATCGTCTTGTGGATCTCTTCTTTAACAAGGTTGCACATCCATTTCATTCCCAGCCTATTTATTTCTTTGAAACTAGGGATACTGTACTAGCATTTATTGTATTTCAGATAGTGCCTATTTAAGCACTTTTTTCAAAGATTGTCATGCATTGCTGACAATTCAATAACTGATGCCATGGGACCAAAGATAGTATTCTTCTAAATTGATCATTTTGTAGTTCAGCATGTAATGGGAGCATCAGTATAATTAGATACTTCCCAAGAAATCACAGCATGATCACTGTCATCAACTGGTGGTAAAATAGTCACATTCTTAACAGAGATCACTTCTGACTATGGTTCTTCTTTTTTATGATCCCCTCCACTGTTTTTTTGATTTCTTGTATGTCAGTAACAGAAGTTGTCTTGAAACAACTGCTCTAGAAGCCTTCTTAATGTTCCATACCAGTAAAGAGAAAGTACATCCCATGATCTAATTCTCCAATCCTTAAATCATTTGCCATTTTGTCGTCGCTTAGTCCGTTCAGCAGTTATTGTTTCCTCAAATTTCGTGACAAGGTAATTTTATTCCAGGATGGTGTCGTCAGCCACAAGCTCTCCCCCCCCCCCACACACACACAACATACACACAGAAATCCGGGAAAACAGATGTTTTCGGTTAGGGTGATCATATTTCCTTGAGACAAAAACGGGACATTGGGGTGGCAAAAACGGTATGGAGGTTATATAATATTCTGTATTCATGAAAAAGTAAGACGATAAAAAAAGTTTTTTTTACATAAACATATTGAACTTACCATTTTTCTTGAGTGACAGAACTCATACAAAAATTTAGGTAGACGTAGAGGGGGGGACTGTATTTCTCCGATGAATTGATCTTAAGCACCAAATTTCGGTCTTTCAACACCTTAATCATAAAACTTCTCACATTCCATGCCACAATTTTGTCTTACAACTAACATAACCCTCATTGTCTCAACACTTAATCTAGATTTCTCCTTTGACCACATACTGTTCATAACAGAAAATATTCTCTCAGCAGGTGCTGTATTTCCTGGAAGAAAGAATAAACTCTAGAGTATTAAAAAAGTCTAGGCGTTTTTCGCTCATTTCAGAAAAAATCTGTAATGTATAATGTATGCCCCACAACAAATACCAATGATCCGCCTTTTCAATTCAGTTTCAAGTTTCATTTTTTCGTCTTTGTGGCAAAAATAATCGATATTTAGTACCGGACAATGCGACTTCTTGGTTATATAAATTACTGGTATTAATGATATTGATATACGATTATAGGTCGTGAATAATAATTTATGAATATTAAAGTATATTTATCAGCAAAAAAAATCAGCTAACGCCTTTTTATTCCCGTATACGGGAGTAGGCGAGGCCATTTAGCCATATCTAACTTTTGGAGACTGAGTGGGCAGTTCAATCTCCACTGGTACCCAATCAGAGACAGATGGCCCAAGGCTATCACTAATTAAGCGGTACGCAGTGAAGAGAGACGGCTCAAATGTGCCGCCATCTCGTGGTCCCTAATCCTAACACAATATATTTAATCTCTGAAAAAATAATGTGGGTTCTACGGTCGATTTTCTTGAGTTTACAGGACGAAAAACCCGAGTTTCCGGGAGGAAAAACCTGCTTGCCCGTGCCAGAGATCGACTAACTCGGGAACCGGTCGAAAAAAGGCTTAGAAAATTTCCTCTAGTCGCCGACTAGACTCGAAATGAAGTCTTCCTTCGTGCGGCCAAGCGCGGTGGTATGCAAACGCCACATCCACTGAGCTACACAGGCTCCCAAGTATATTTATAGTTTTTATTAAAAACGGGACAATTGGCATTTTTATTAGAACGACGTGACGCCGGGAAATATATATTTAAAAAAAAAAACGGTACATATGCCAGCATAGTTAGGGGTTCTCTCCCTTAACTGACTGTTCCTAGTTTGAAAGCGTCGAGATGTCGCCGTTGCATAACTTTGACCAGGAGCAACGTTCAAGGAAAATGCATGCGGCTAACTTGGTAGGAATAAATGATATTTTCCCTAGTTTTAATAGTATACATCTGTCAGCAAGATGTGTATCCTCAAGACACCACACTACTACTCCTTTGAGTCGCCAACAGAGTAATTCATGTAATAAAATTAAGGAATTACGCCGTTTTATCAAATCGGTACATGCGCATATTGCTAAGTTTACTCTCGTTGGTTTCTATGGAAGAGTACGCTACAAGCAATTGTTAGTTGTAATAAGGTTTACAAAATAAAGATTTATTGTTACAAAGACCATATATTTACAACGTACTTAAGCTCTTACAAATTGCCTACCGGTTTCGCTAGTAACTGACCGCTTTCTCAAGGCTTGCGTAGTACAAAAAAGAGGTAAATGCAAAAAAGGTTTCAAAATACAAAGAACCGTTAGTACCTGTTAGGTAGCTACCTAACAGGTACTAACTTTATGACCAAAACATGTACAATGTAATAAGGTTTGTTGGGACCGGATCGTGCGAGCCGGTTATTAAAATTCTTTATGAAAGGCTAGATGATGAATGGTGGTATATACTTTTTCTCGTAAATATTTTGAAATTGTATAATAAACACTTATATTATTATTATTATTATCAAAAATAAATGCATAAAGAAGAATTCACAAAACACAAACTCAATTTACGAACGGAAATTTGGAAACGATTTTATTTATTACTATTATTACTATTATTACGGGCAACTCCAGGGAGTCATTGGACTCATCGAGGGAGGCCCCAAATCATATTCATCACAACTATTTGACATTCATACAGTATCTATCATACCTCGCCTTAAACTCATTCACTGTCACAGCATTCACCACAGATTCAGGGAGCGCATTCCACTCATTCACTACTCTAAAAGTAAAGAACCCAGCTCTAACACCTTTACTAACCACACTTTTGCCCAGTTTCCATGGATGTCCCCTAGTCCTCCCACAACCAGCCCTGTTCTCAAAAATATCTTCGGAATTAATTTTATAGAAACCCTTCAGTAATTTGAATGTCTCAATCATATCTCCCCTCCCATATTTACTAAACAATGTCTGTATTCATTAAAACACAAACACGTTATCGAAACTCCCGAACTGGGTATTTGAATAAACAATAATGCCTTATTTTTCGGCGAATTTCCAAGAACTTTCAACATTAAGTTCGTTCTTGGAAATGCAACATTGTTGCACTATCGATAAATACAAAAATTCGTCGCGACGGCTACAGTCTCTGGTCATTTGATCGACTACGAGTGGTATATTAGTATTACATTTTTTTTTTTGTTCAGGATTTCATTTGATAATAGGTAAGTTGTAGGTAATATAGGAAAATTTTCTTTAATATATGTTTTTATTTCGTTTTTTTTCTTTTTTTTTTAATAATTAAAATAATTTTAATCAGGGTTAGAGTTTTGCGGTCGAAAATGCGGATAGCCGTTAGTTGCAAAAATGAAATAGAAAGAAACTGATTAAACATTAAAAGGACAAAATTTGAATTAGCAGAAACAAAGACATCTGAAGATAAAATATAACTTTGTGAAGAATCAAATTTTTCATAAAGCGAGCCGGTTGTTAAACATTTATCAACACACCACTGAATAAGCCATGTTGTAATTTCATCATTTAGATAGATATATTTTATGTTATTCAGGCATTTAAAAAATACTGAAAATATAATTATAGATATTTGTCATTTTTGTAAGTACTGTAAAATAACCTTAAATAAAATAGTTTCCTTAGCTAGTTCTGTTTTAATAAACAATATTAGATAGATATATTTTATGTATAACGTAATTCTGGACCACGTTTGATGGCTATCCTTCGCTGCCATTGTAGGTTAATAGGATAGGAAGCAAAGTGAATAGAAAAGTCGTATGCAGGAAATTGCAGTCTGTAGAACCATAGCTTCGAGCATCTATGCCTGCTAAATAAAATTGATTTCCACAACTATAAAAGTTACACAGTCATTTTTATATCTTCGTATTGTAGAGGATCTTCACAACGTTGTCTTTCCGCCAGGAAGGGCTTTGTAGAGGATTCCTGTGAAGTTGCGACTGAAAAAGATTGCAAGCAAAGCAAAACTAGTTACGAACATACCCTAAGTATTTTAAGGAAACAGAGGCCAATCCCCCCCCCCCCCATTGTTCAAAATAAGAAGATTACATAAGCAAAGCATTTTATAAATTGCATATTATTTCATTCAACAGTGTGTAAGAAGGTATAACAGGCCTGTGTATAGAAGAGAGAATATCCCTGACACACACCTGTCATTTGAATTTAGAAGTCTTTTATTTTATATATATATATATATATATATATATATATATATAAAATGGCCTTGGATATATTATGAGAAAAGTCTCTTCAGTAGTTCACATCAGACAGCAGAATGTTAGTGAAGAGAGCCACTATCCTCATTTCTAAAAAGGGAGTAGGTGATTCTGTAGTAGCCATAACATTTGGAAATCATTAAGTAGCTAACTTTCACCCTACTTTAAATAACAAATTACACGATAACTGCAGTAATTAACTTCAATGAAAAGTACAGATATTTCGTGATAATCATGTAATTTATTGTTCATAGTCATGCCACAGGCACCTTTAAAGATTAGACTTCCCCTTTGCTGATGTTGAGTGCAAATCTCACAGTATACTATATCATAGGTCATGCTTGTAATCTAATCCTAACTAGCATTTGTATACTTGCTTGTTTATTCTACAGTTGATATGAGAACAATTTTGTAACTGTATAATAATTAATTTATTGTATTATATAAAAACTAACTGCAGTCAAGACTCATATCTATCTTAATACTGCTATTAAGTATAACATATTTTAGTTTGTTTATCTGGCTAGTTCCATTAAAAGTATAAGGAAATCATATCATTTGTGTCTAATTTAAAAGTCCAGTTTATTATTATTGTTTCATCACTAATAATTCTTTTAGTCTTTATTAATTGAACATGACTGAAAGGCCTTTAATTTGCAATAGATTGCCTTTTGATAATCCCTAACAGTTAAGTGATAGCAGGTTGCAGTTAGCAAACTCTAAACATTATTATTATTATTATTATTATGTGACATCTCCAGGGAGTCCAAAGACTCATCGAGGGAGAGTGTGCCAGCAGCATCAAACGATTGAACCCCTTCCAACTACTAACCGCACTCAAACTTGCTTAACTTTTTGCGAGCCATTATTAGCAGAGGCTCTACCAATCGACCAACCTTTGCTGCAGTAAATGAGTGTGTTGTGAATGTAGACATGTTAAATCAGTTTAAGGCACAGTTAGATGACCTCCCACAACAAGTCTCTGACTGCATGGAGGTCAGATGTAATGATAATAATAATTTTGACCTATTTACCTCCATCTTGCTCCAGATAGCCTCAAATGAACTAACTACCTCATGCCTAAAATTCTCCTTTATTATTATTACTTATATGGGCACTCTATGCAAAAGACTCATTGTGGGATATCCACTTTATCCATTAACACAATGCTTACCATACATCTCCTTAAATCTATTCACTATTGGGGTGCTCACAACCACCTCTGGCAATCCATTCCACTCCTTCACCATGCTCCAAGAAAAGAACCTAGTCCATACATCCTTACTAACCACACTCAGACAATTTCCAAGTTAACACCTTGTTTTCCTCCTATCCCCCATGTATTGAAAAATTTTTTCCGTCAGTCTTATAGTAGCTCTTTAGTAGCTTAATAAGTTTCTATCATATCTCCCTCTCCTTTGCTAGATAACTAAACTCTGCAACCCACAACTTTCAATCTGTCCTCATAGGGAACATCCCGCAGCTCTGTCACTAGCTTGGGTTGCTCATCTCTGAATCCTCTCCACCACCTGGCGATCTGCAAGAAATGCAGGTGACCAAATCTGTGCATAATAGTCAACATGTGGCCGAATCATAGCCTTATGAAGAGTAATAATAACCTTCCTGTCTTTACTTGTCAATGTGCTCTTCAGAATCCAAGTAATCCTCTGAGCTATTTTGCCAACTTGCAATATGTCCTCTAAATTTCAAATCTCTATCCACTAGATCCCTAGCCTCATCAATTTCCTGTAAACCATCAATATGTAGTACAATATGATATGATGTGTGCAATCTTTTCATCCCGAAGTGCATTAACTTACAATTTTACAACATTGAATTGACATCCATTGTCCTTTGCCCACACTGCCAATTTATTTACATCATCTTGTAGGATATCTACATCACCTTTATCAACTATTGCCCTAGTTTTGCATCATTGGCAAACAACTGGATGTCCCCCCTCAAATCTTCTGCTATATCATTAATATACAAATTAAAAAATAGTGGTCCTGATACAGAGCCCTGGGGCACCCAATTAGTCACCCTTATTCACCTTGTTTCCACTCCACCATACACCATCCTCTAATGTCTGTCTATAGGTTGGCTGATCTCCCATGCCACCAGCCTCATAACCATTCCCATTTGCTCCAACTTATGTAATAGTTTTCCATTAAGTGTTCTGTCAAATGCCTTTGCTAAGTCCATGTATCATGGTGTAGTCATTTCCTTTATCTAGTTTTGCTGTCACATTATTATAAAATGTGGATAAATTACTGAAATGTAAATAAATTACTTCTGTTCTTGTTAGTTGATGTTTGCTGTCATCAGCAATACCTCTCCTTTCCTTTTCCCTGGAGTTGCCTTGAAAATACATTATCCTTACATCTTGTTCCTGTAACTGTACCATTTTTTGCCAACCAAGTTTCACTCATGCCAATTATTTTTGACCAAGTTGAATTGACCAATGCTAAAAACTGTCCTCCTTTATTTCTGATACTTTTGGCATTTTTGTGTATATATTTCAGCATCTCCTTGGGCTCACAGTTACACTTGTGTAATGTCATTACCAACCCATTCAGATTTGTAACCTGTGAAGCTGTATGTGGCATTGCATAATAATTTCTGTACACACTCCATTATCCCAGAGTTGGCTGAACCCATAGTTGACTTCATATTCACATCAGGCATATACAAGTCTTTTTTTTCCATCAGATCCACTCCATGCTTCTATAAATTACACACCATTCCTCTTGTAATATCTTCTCATTGATTTATTAACATAGTAAAAGTAAATTCATTCCTCTCATAGCAAGGCAGTAGATGCACCATCTTTGCTTTGTTACTCTACTTCATTTCTAATGACAATTTTTTCATATCTTCTCTTACTGCAAATTTCAGATCACTCATACCTACCTAAAAAATCAATTCTTTCACTGCAAACTAATGTTAAGCTTCACTAATATCTTTAGTCTTTGTACCTGGGAACATGCTTTCATCACATTCTCATTAAGTACACCTCTTAACACTGCAACTCCATACAGTATCTTCCTGATACTTCCAGTTTCTCAATCTTTCATACTCTTCTTATTCACTTTTTCTTTCATTCTCCCTCCTGCAGTGCCTTATACCAATTGTCTCACTTGATCTCTTGTGTTATCCTATGAAGGACTGTGTAAGCATGCTGTTTCTCTGTCATCATTATCACCTAATAAACCACATTACTTTCAGCTACTTTCTTACTCTCATTCATATTTCATCCACTACTAATCAATCCTTGCACTACATTCTCTTCAACATTTTTAGTGTACTGCCTTATTGTTGATATTAGCTACTTCATTCTCCTTCCTTCAGCAGGACTCACATTTTTTGCACTTGCTCACAAAAAATTTCTTACACGCTCTCCACTCGCTTTCATACCATAAAACTAGCATTGAGTACATTGAACACACACACTGGACATGAAATCCCTCATGTTACACTCAGTGAATAAGGAAGGAAGCCTTGGCTGCCATTTTCCCATGGTACATCAGTGCTATGTATATAAAAAAAAAATTTTTTAAAAATCAGCTAACGCCTTTTATTCCCTTATAGGGAGTAGACGAGGCCTTTAAACCCTATCTAGCTTTTGGAGACTGAGCTGCCCACTCAGTCTCCACCAGTAGCCAATCAGAGATAACTGGCCCATGTTTATCACTAATTATAGGCAGCCACCAATGAAGAGGCTGGCAAACAAGTGCTGCCAGCCTCTTGTTTGCTGTGTGTGGTACAGCATCTTATATGAATGAACCCTTATGCCATTTAATAGATGAAGCTGTGTGAAGAACCTGCAGAAAATTCACTGAGTTATTCTACCCTTCTGAATTCTCAATTACATTGAGGACTATCTGTAACTTTTAGATCATTTATAGATATACCTCATCTGATGGCAGGGTGAAATAATAATAATAATTATAATAATATGAGTCCGAAGACTCATCGCGGGAGACCCAGTCTAGCCACACAATCTATCATACCTCTCCTTGAATCCATTAACATAAAAATTTACTCACAACTGATTTTGGCACCCCATTCCACTCATTCACCACCCTCCAAGCAAAAAATCTAGCACTCGCACCCCTACTGAATCACGCCTTTATTCAACTTCCAGGGATGACCCCCCCCCCCCAGTTCTCGTTTCTAGCCAAGTGCTGAAATATTTCCCCTGCATCTATCCTATAAAATCCTTTAAGCAACTTAAATGTTATTATCATATCCCTCTTTTTCTCCTATTAACCAACTTCTGCAATCCACACACATTCAATCTATCCTCATAGGGAACATTCCACAGGCCACTCACCATCTTGGTCACTCGCCTCTGAATCCTCTCTGCTTCCTCATCCCAAGGAGACCCGACTTGCACACAGCAATCTAGAAGTGGGTGTATCGAGGCCTTATAAAGAGGAATTACAAATCCCTTATCTCTACTTGTTAATTTGTTCTTCACTAGCCAAGTAATCTTATGGGCTACCTTAGCAACATGTCCTCTAAACTTTAACTCTCTGTCTACCACCCTGCCCTAAATCTCTAGCTTCATCTATTTCCTGGAGTACAGTGCAGTACACAGTATGTAATCTATTTATCCCAAAATGCATAACTTTACATTTCTCAACATTAAACTGACACCCATTAACTTTTGCCCGTGCTGACAGCCTATTTAAATCGTCCAAGCTCTCCACATCACCTTGATTAACTGTTACTCTACCTAATTTTGCATCTCCACCAAACAACTGAATATTTCCTTTCAGGTTGTTTCCTATATTTATGTACAAATTAAACAGCAATGGTCACAGCACTGAACCTTGTGGCACACTACTAGTCACCTGTTTTTGCCTCGATGTTATCCCTCCATACAGTGCCACACCCATAGAGTGGGGCCAAGGGGACCCTTCCCTCCCTCCCCAAAGAAAAAGAAAAAAAAACATCTTTTCCTAATTAAAAATTCATTTTTTTATTTATGTTTTGTCGTGTCTTCTATTTCTATACTACTTATGAATTAGCGATCATTGAAGATGCTCAGTCATAGGTCGTATGCGATGCGTAGTGTGTATTCTCAAATCGTCTACTCAACTCGGGCACCCCCCCCCCCCCCAAGATTAAATCCTGAGTGCATTACTGCCTCCATATACCACTTTTTGATATCTGTCCAGTCACCACCCTCTTATCCACTTAACCAGAGTCATATCCATCCTCATTTGTTCTAATTTGTGTAATGGTGTTCCATGTGGTATTGTCAAATGCTTTTGCAAAATCGTGTAGCCATTTCCTTTATCCAACTCAGCTGTTACTCTATTATTAAAAGTTAGTAAATTACTAAGGCATGACATACCTTTCACAAAACCACATTGACCCTCATACAGTATCATATTTTTATCTACTCATTCTTGAATTCTCTTTTTTACCAATTTTTCTAGTACTTTTACCATGATGCCTGAGGTACTGATTGGTCTATAATTTGCTACCGTTGTCTTAGAACCTCCCTTATGCAAAGGAATAATTTTCAATCTTTCCACTCCCTTGGAACTCTACCAGAGATGAGACTTAAATTAAACAGCTTACTCAAAGGCATTACCAGTTAGTTCCCTTGCACATCCTACAAAATCGTAGGTGATATCTCATCTAATCCCACGGCTCTACAATATCCTAAGAACCTCCAATTCATCCATCTCTGTTTCCACATTAGTATCTGTCACATAGGTTAAAGCAGTCATTTCACTAGGAAGATATATGTTTGCAAAGTGGTCACCCAATAAGTCAACTATTTTATCCAGTTTTGTCTCCTCATGACCATCATCACTCATTAAGGTTAATCTTCCATAGTCATTCTTCCTCTTACTTGCACATAACAAAAGAACACCTTGGGATTTCCTTTGACCTGCTTGGCTAAATTCTTCTCAAATTCTGATTTTGACTTCCTTGCCATGTTGGTCACCTTTCTTGCTTCGTACTGTTCATGAGTTTGCTGATCACCTTTCTCTTTATATACCCTCCATGACATTTTATTCTTCTGCAACTCGTGCTTAATGATATTACTCATCCAACTCCTATCTGATTAACTCTCCTTACTCTAGGTATACAATTTAATACTGCTTCCTCTAGATGACCCTTAACTATATCCCATGCACTACTAACATCTTTACCTTGCAGTGTTTTTTGCCATAGTACAGAATTAAGCTTTTTCCTAAGCATGTCATAATCACCTACCTTGTAATTTCACAAAAATACCCTTTCTTGATAGAATATTCCTCATGTTTTACAATCTCCCAAGTCAAGACTGCGTGGTCACTTTGTTATTATTATTATTATTATTATTATTATTATTGTTCCGGGAAACTCCAAGGAGTCGACAGACTCATCAAGGGAGGCCCCAACATCATGTCTGGAACAACTATTCAACATTCACACAGTATCTATCATATCTTGCCTTGAACTCATTCACGGTCATAGCACCCAGAACAGACTCTGGAAGCTTATTCCACTCATTCACCACTCTCCAAGTAAAAAACCTAGCTCTAACACCCTTGTCAACCACGCTCTTGCCCAGCTTCCATGCATGGCCCCTAGTCCTCCCACCACCAGTCATATTTTCAAAAATATCTTCTGGATCAATCTTATAAAAACCCTTCAGTAATTTGAATGTCTCAATCATATCACCCCTCCTTCGCCTATCGTCCAATTTCTGCAACCCACAAATCCTCAACCTATTCTCATAAGGTTCATTCCACAGACCTGCTGTCATCTTGGTCACTCGTCTCTGGACCCTCTCCACTTCCTCCCCATCACGAAGAAACCCTGGTGCCCATAACTGGGCACAGAAGTCCAGTGGGGTCTTATCAAGGCTCGATACAGAGGAACAACAACTTGTTTGTCTCTGCATGTTAAAGTATTTTTCATAAGCCAAGTGATTTGGTGAGCTGTTTTAGTCACTTTTGCAATGTGCCCCCTAAACTTCAACTCCCTATCCACTAGCACTCCCAAATCCCTGGCCTCATCAATCTCCTGGAGTACGGTTCCACCAATGCAATATACTGCTGCTGTTCTTTTCACCCCAAAGGGCATAACCTTACACTTTGCCACATTAAACTGACATCCATTTTTCCTAGCCCAGTCCTCCAAACTATCCAAATCATCCTGTAAAATTTTGACATCCTGTGCACTCACAATTGCTCTACCCAACTTTGCATCATCAGCAAACAAGTGAACACTTCCTCTCAAATCCTTTCCAATATCATTGATGAACAAATTGAAAAGCAGTGGTCCAAGAACAGAGCCCTGCGGCACTCCACTAGTCACAAGACGTCTTTTTGACTCCACTCCTGAATAAACCACTCTCTGGTATCTCTCCTTCAACCACCCTCCTATCCATCTTACCAACCCTATATCTATCCCCATCTGCTCCAGTTTACTGATTAGGGTTCCTTGTGGTATCCTGTCAAAGGCCTTGGCAAGGTCCAGTAGTATCACTGTAAACCCATTACCCCTATCCAGTTCAGCCGTCACTGTGTTATAGAACGTGAGCAAGTTACTGAGGCATGATCTACCCTTCACAAAACCATGTTGTCCCCCATACAGTATCCCATTTTCATCTATCCAATCCTGTATTCTTTTCTTGACTAATTTCTCTAAGACCTTGACAGTGATTCCTGATATGCTAATCGGTCGGTAATTTATAACAGCAGTCTTGGAACCACCTTTATGCAGTGGAACTATTTTCCCCTCCTTCCACCCGCTCGGGACTAACCCAGACCCGAGACTCAAATTAAACAAAATGGTCAAGGGTACTGACAATTCTTTAGCTGCTTCTCGTACTACACGAGCTGGTATACCATTCAATCCCACAGATGTATTGACATTGAGGTTATGCAATAGACTACTCACCTCCACTTCATTCACCACAATTCCCGTATAATCTACTGGTTTATTCGTTTCTGCAATGTCACCACCTGGATGATATATTCTTGCAAAGTGTTCACTCAGTAACTCGGCTATCTCAACTGATTCAGTTACCTCCCTACCATCGGCATTCTTTAAAATCATTCTGCCATGTACATTTTTCCTTTTACTTGCTACATATCTAAAAAACTGTTTAGGATTCTCTTTAGCCTGCATGGCCAATGTTCTTTCGTAATCCTTTTTTGCTTTTCTTACCACACTCGTCACCCTTCTGGCCTGCGCTTTATACCGTTCATGTACGACCTGCCAGTCACCTTTCTCCTTAAATTCCCTCCATAGTTGTTTCTTTTTTTTGCAGCTCAAGCTTAATGGTGTTATTCATCCATTTAACCCCTACTTGATTTATTATTCGGACTCTAGGTATACAGTCAGCCATTGCTTCATGCAAGCACTTCTTAACTACCTCCCATGCACTATCAACTTCTAGTCCTTGCAGTTGTACATGCCATGGCACTGAGCCAATCAAACTCCTAAGCTTGTCATACTTTCCAGCCCGATAATTCCACATGTACCCTGTCTTAATTGAAAATTCTACACCTTTAGCCACCTCCCAAGTCAAGACCCTATGATCACTCTCACTGATTGGTGGCAATGTGGTCATATTTGTTACAGCCAAATCCTCAGATGTAATTACTAGGTCAAGCACTCTCTGACCCCTAGTATTTTCCATTACATGCTGTCGCAGATAGTTATCCCTTAATAACCGCATAAAATCCAATTCCTTCCTCCTGAGTGTCCTCTCCTCACTCCAATCAATGCGACCATAGTTGAAATCTCCCATAATAATCACCCTCCTTCCACTCATTTCTTGTATTTGCTTGTGCATACTGTCACCACCATCTTTTCCATCACCTGGTCTATAGCAGCACCCAATTGTATATTTAGTTCTGCTAGCCACAACCTCACACCAAATGGCCTCAAATGTGCTCTTTTCTCTATCCTGCAATTCAACTTCTATTCTCCTTGGCTGTAGCTCATCAGCTATCATCAACAATACTCCTCCCCCATTTTATTCTCTCTGTCATTCCTGAACACACTATACCCATCACATTCAATCCCACTAGCTATATCATCTACAGTCAGCCATGTTTCACTAATACCAATAACCTGTGGTCTGGAAGTGCCAACCATGGCCAAAAACTCTTCCTTCTTGTTCTTAATAATCCTAGTATTAGTGTACATGAATTTAAGACCCCCATTAGCCCCAACCCTACCTTGATGCCTTATATTAACTATCCCACTCTGGTTTGTTGTCCTTATTTGCTCTAGCATATTATATTCATTCTTACATTCAACTGCCTCCCTAAGGACTGTATATCTACTCCCCCCCCCCTTAACAAATCTAGTTTCCCTGAATTTGCACATCCACTACATTCAGCAACACTTTCTCAAGTCTTCTTACACCATAACCATTCAAATGCAAGCCATCCATCTTATATAGATCCTTTCGCCCATCAAACTGACTCCACACGTCCACAAATTCCACGCCACTCGTCATACATAACCCACGCATAAAGTCATTCACAATTATGGCCCTCCTTTTAAACATTTCACTGTCATACTGTGGCAAAAGACTAATCATTCTAACTCTCTCACTCTTTTCTTTTGCTACCTCAAACAATTCATTCAGGTCTTCTATCATTTCCATTTTATCTCCTTTCAAATCATTCGTACCTGCCACAACAATCATTTCTTTCACCCTTTCCTTTTGCTCACTTTCACCAATTGGAGGCAACGTTGTCACCTTGGTTATGGATATCTCTCTTCTGATACTATGATCAGGTCCAATACTCTTATATCCCTCCAACACATGCTGCCTTAAGTAATTATCTCTCAGCAGGTGTATAAATTCTAGTTCCCATTCTGCCATGTGATCTTTCTTCCTTCCTGTCTATATCTCCATAGTTGAATTCCCTCATAATAATCATTTGACTTGTACTCATTGTGCTAATTTGGTGATGCATGTCTTCCAGATCATCTGTGGAACTCCTTGGTCTACAGCAACAACCAACTGTATATTTTGTCTTATTGACCTTAATCTCACACCAGATTGCTTCAAATGAACAACCACCCTCCTGCCTGTCTCCTATTCTTTTGGTTGCAGTTCATCTGCTATCATCAGCAGTACTCCCCCCCCCCCCATCCTGTCTTCTGTATCTTCCATGAAAAATACTAAACCCTTCACATTCAGTCCCTATAACTACATCATCTGCTGTTATCTAAGTCTCACTAATGCCCATGAATTTTGGCGAGGTTGCACTAACCAATCCCTAAAACTTCTCTCTCTTGTTCCTGATACTTTTAGCATTAGTATATAGCAGGGGGTGGCCACAACGTAGCTCATGAAATGCATGTGGCTCGTACCCACGTGTCACACGGCCTTCACACTCTACCAGGAAAAAATAAACAAAAAAGAACAAAATAAAAAGAGTAAAGAAGGAGAGAAAAACAGTTAATAAAAATTACTGCAATAAAAAAGTTTAATTCGAAACATATTAAATGTAGTTTACTTTGAACAATTAGAATAATTTTAAATTCAAAACAATAATTTTAGTTACTTATTTACTGGTAGAGGCCTTCCTTGTATCGATTTTCTTAGCAAGCTCCTTAAAATTAGGTGTGTAATTAGTCAAGGGAGTTCTTGCAAGCTTGTTCAAATGTTCATCATTTAAAACAGATTGATATTTAGATTTAATAAATTTAAGAGTCGAATATAGCGCTTCACAAGAGTATGTAGTCCCAAAAATGGAGATCAGTTTTCTGGCACATTGCTTGTTGGATACTGTTGGTCCAGAACTTGCTTTCAAAACTGAATTACAGAACATCCACTTTGCTTCACTAACTTCAGTCCTTCATCCTCTTGAAGTTCCAAAAGCTCCAGTTCTGCAGCTGTGACATTCATCACAATTAGTTTTGCAATAGCACAACCATGCTCAAGCACATTCGTGAGGAAAGGATTTTCCAAAAAAGTGAATGTTCTTGAAGGTCGCAAAATCAGTTGTCGAGTTCTTTGTCCAGATCATTTAATTTGCTAACGTAAGATCCCATTTCTAATTCCACTCCTGGTGAATTTGTCGAATTTTCTTCAGACAAATGAAGGTATTGAAAGTTTTATTTTCCAAGTCTCTCTGGAAAAGTTGCTGTTTGCTTTGGAAGCTTAGCATGGTCTGTGCGAGATTGGTTATTAGTTTTTCTGTCCCTTGAAGTGAAACATTCATCAGTGAAAAATGCCATGTCTAACAACCACTCAGTGTCTTTGAGGTGAGGGAAAAATTTCTCCTTCTCTCTAAGAAACTGATTGATTGGGTCTAACAACAAAAAAAAAATGTAATGCATTTCTATCTGAGAGCCACCTTACTAAGCAAAACCATGATACTTCAATTAGGAATCTTGTTCGCAATTCGACTCATCGAGAAAACTTTTGAATTATCGGTGTATTGTAGCACTTGAACAAATAAAATTAACAATTCTTAGAACTACTTCATTACATGTTCAAATTTAAAACACTTGGCAACTAGATGTTCCCTGTGAATAATGCAATGTACAGGTAGAAAAGTAGTATATGATTGATCATTATCAAGGAACCCCATGAGCCCTTTAGTTTTACCCCTCATAGCTGGAACACCATTGGTTGCAATGCTGATGATTTTTTTTTGCATGATACTGAAGCTTTTGTAAGTGCAACAGCTTCTTTGATGTTGGAGCCACATGTATCTTTCAATGGTGTCAAGTCCAATAACTCTTCCTTGATGTCCAGGTTGTGAGTTACAAAGCGGACAAATGTAGTGTTGGATCCTACTTCGTCTTAATCTGTACCTTGGATCCGACATGTTATTTACTATGATGTTCTTAACCTAAAATAGTTGCTAGTTGGTTTCTAATTCAAATATAGAGAAAATTTATATTTAAAGACTGCGCCACTCTATATCTGAATTAGTTCAAGAATTGAAGAAAAATCAACCCTCAACTATTTCTCCTTAATATATATTGGCCGAGTATATTTGACTTACTTAATTTACCCGCTTTGGTTCGAATATTTTATGAATGGTGCAGTAAAAGAGATTCAGGCAAAATACAACTTTTGATTAACAAAAACAAACATTTAATATAAGCTATATAACACATACATAAATTCTACTTCTAATTTAAACAATAAAAACAAGTCAAACATTAAGCCAAGTCAATCACATTAGTTCAACCTTCCAAGCCTTCACATACACTTTCTCAGCTTCTGAGTTACAAAGTTCCTACACATATATAAATATAATAGAACTTCCTATCTAATCAGTTTTCACACACTTCTCAGTCATGCTATAAGTTCAAAATATCGCAGGCACTAATAGTTGAAAATATCTCTCTAACAATTCTTAACTTCAACTCTCAATCACGAAGAGTTTCCACAGTTGAGGTTAGGTTAAGCATAGCGTAATTAACACTCAATTCTTCAAGCATTGAAATAATACACTAAGATAGTCCTTACCGGAAATAGTTCCTAGTACATCAAATACGTTGTGAGCAAACTTTTAAATAATTTTTATTTCACTTAAGAACACATCTACAAGACTTATCCACAGTTATAATTAAAACACTATCAATCACGCTTCAGAAATCCAGACACCGACTGCAGGGTACTTCAACTATCCTTGTTACCACTCATAAACTAATTAAAACACTGTGTGGTTCTCCTTAGGGCAAATCGGAAATAAGCCGCAATTCTAGACCAACTGGGTTTATTCAGAATTCTTCCTTGAACGTCCAGCTTTTTATATTATCCGATTACAGCATCAATTTCCCTTTTATTATTACTGCTGGCTTCACTTTCAGCTAACTATAAAATTCACTTCATCCTTGCTCACTTATAAAAATTATCCTCTTAACTCCTCCCCTTAAGAACCTTTCATTTACTTCTGCTTCTCTAGTTTATGCCCTTGCTTCCTTTCACTTCCAAGTTTCCGTCCCAACTCTCTCTTGTTACCTCTTATATTTTTTTATTATTCTTTTTCCAGCCCTCGCTCTGTTCCTCTCACGCTCATTTATTTCACGCGTTTCCATGGCAACAAATAAACGTAAACATTTTCGCTAACGTTACATAAGGTTATACCACTACATTCAGTTATTACATAACGTTAAACTTTCACAAACAAGAATAAATAGAATATTTGCATTTCAATAAATGCGTAGTTAAATTACAAATACAAGTTCTTATAATACTGACATAACAATAAATAAAATAGCTTAATAATATTTAATACAGAATCTTATTACTATTAACACATATCTTTGATTAGACAATTAAATATTAGATATAATTAAGGTAATTACATGATATCAAATTATAATTTAAGTTATTTACATTAAATAATATTTACAAATGTAGCCTTTGTGATGGAAGATCATGTTGGATTCTGAAGCAAATAATAATTACTCCAATATCTACATAATCAGAATCCAACAGTGTAGTAGTTTTTTTATTATCCAGATCTAAAACTGAAATTATTTATGCAATGTTCTTCTTGTCAAATTCTCCTTCCATGTACAGACGTTTTGCTTGTGCAATATGAAACACTAAAATAAAACCAGCCACTTTAGTAAACATGGACATCAATTTACTCTGACCATGGAGTTGTTCTTTCATAGTTGAAAGTTTAATTCGCTGAGACCAGAGCCAAGAGGAAATTCTTTACTAAAATTACTGTGATATGTGTCATAATGATGCTCGAGATGGCCTAAAACTTCTGTGTTCCTCTTCATATTTACTTGTGCGGCATTTCTAAGCACTTGAAAAATCAATGATAACAAGCACTGTTAATGGACTGATGCGACGGGTACACGACAACTGGGCGATGGAATAAAAGATCAAATATGCAGTTCTATTCTGTTGATCTATTACCAGGTAAATTTAAATATTTTTTGAGAAATGAGTTAAAAGAAAGTTTGAAATTTGAAAAATCTCACTCATAATTAAGTTTATTTTTGTGTAGAATTACGAATTGTATTGAAGTTATATTGAAATTTCCCATACAAAAAAATAATTCAGCTAGTTAATAAAATTTATATTATATATTTTCGTTTATATCATTATATCAAAATTTGTAGGATCGTTTAAGAAAGAGATGGTTAAAAAGAGTGGTCCGAAAAAGTTTTAAAAATGAAAAGGTATAATTGCACACTATTAAAATTAAGAAAAAATAGTTTTTTTTAATTCATTTATTAATATTACTTTATAATTAACAAACATATTTACACATGTTACATATGTACATTGAAACAAAAAAAGTATATACGAAATTCAAAACAATTTTTTTTGAATTTATTAATTCATATTATAGTTATATGCAATACCACATAAATATTCTATTATATTTTCCCTATCATAATTATAACTTTTTCAAAATTCTTTGGTCAGCTTCATTGTAACGTCTACGTTTGTGCTGATGTTGAAAACCTGCTACTGCTCTTTCATAATCAACATATTTTTTTTAATTTTTTTGTAGTCCATTTATAAAAATCCATAAATTTGGATGACTTGCACTGCTGCCAAAGCTAAATTGCAGTTTTCGATGACAGGCTTCCACAAAATTATTTGTCCTATCGCTTCCATTTATTGCTCTTTGGTACACAGACCAAATGTTTGAGGGGGAAAAATCGGAGCGCTGGTTCTGTTATTCCTTAGACGACCTATGTATGTGTTCGTAAACCATTCTCAAATTGGTTCCGATTCATTGGATAAATGATTCTCATGTTCAGAAATTGCGTAAATAATATCTTGTTCTGGAACGAAAGCAAACGAAGTGATCATTTTTTAATTTAAAGCGAATTGCGTATCGCAATTATATCTGGTTAAAAGACTGCATGAAGCTAAATGCTTACGAAGATTTTGTATGAGATGAAAAAAGCAATCATTTTTGTTAGCTTGTGTAAATACTATACGTAACGCTTGTTGAATGACAATTTCAAAATCAACATTTATATTTTCAGGATCTAGTAATGGCCACATTTCATGTATCATATAAAATAATTTTGTGTATGTTTCAAGAGTTATTAGGTAACAAACAATATATAAAACAGGGAAAACAGGACCTCCATCCCTTCTAGCCAAAATAACAAAAAATCGAGCAAAAAGAGGGGGCGGGATGTAAAAATGTGCCATCCGTAAATAATTCATTCATTCATGCTTTGGCTCCACACTGCATGGCTTTCACAACCAAAAAATTAATATTCTCATCGGGGTCAACCTGTTCTGATCCAGAATCAGAACAGGTTGAATTCATAATTTAAGTATTCTTCAGGAATGATTATTGTTTCCCTAGAATCAGGATTAATTGGGACTTTTAAATTTTTTAATCTTCTTCTTTGAATATTTCTGCACAGACTGCTGTGATTTGGAACCATCCCTTCTACCGCAGAAGAAACATTTTGTAGAACCTTGAGTTGTGATTTGTGATGGGTTGCTCATTGGCGTATCCGCTAATTTTTTGGCTGTTGTACTAACATCTTGCGTTATTACTCTGGCTACATTTCCAGAACTGCTCCATGTGTGTTCCTGTTCTTCAGAAATTAGTGATCCATCACTGACACTTGTCCAGATTCTACCTTTGCATCCTTTGTTTTTATTTTCACATCACCAAAATTGAATTGAATCTTTCTTATCAATTTTGTCTTTAACATAAAGATACCCATTCCAAGTATATTTTTCCTTGTCTCTTTGACTTAATATTCTTGAATTATCCATTTCTGAAGAATAGAAACAAGAAATATAAATATAGAAATAAAATTTAAAAAAAGTTTTCACTATTGATATAATTAAGAATTTTTTCAGTACTATTTTTCACTTGTTGGGACACAAATAAAAGATTCATCTTATTATTGTACTTAGCAATTTGTTTCATTTGAGAGATAATCAAAAGTTTGAAATTTATTTAAATTAATTTAGATGTTATGTATACAATTTACTATACAGTTAAGATTATAAATTTTGAATATATACCTTTTATTTACTTAAAGTTCTTTGCACGTGGTAACTGTAACGTTGACACAAATATCAGAAACGATGCAATAAACAAAAAACTAGTCTTACTGTTTAATAGAAGTCAAAACATCTTGTGAATGCGTATTGAACTAAATAACTGCACACAAAATGCCCAAATGATAAACTAAATAACTGCACATAAAATGCCAAACAAGAGACCTTACGCAGTGAAGCTCAGAAATACTTCTATGCACAATAAAAATAAACTTAATTATAAGTGAGATTTTTCAAATTTTATGTTTATACCGTAATTCTATGGGAAATTTCAATATAACTTCTATACAATTCGTAATTCTACACAATAAAAATAAGCAAGATTTTTCAAATTTTATGTTTATACCATTCTTTTAACTCATTTTTACCTGATAATAGATCAACAGAATAGAATTGCATATTTGATCTTTTATTCTGTTGCCCAGTTGTCCGTGTCCCTATGCAACAATATGTTGAACGATACTGATAGATGAGCACCAGAATTGTAAGTAACATGTTGTGGTGAGCAGGCATAGCATCTCCATCCCCACCACCCACCTTGCCATGTGCACACGCACTCGCTCCTGTACTATCACATCGGTCAAAGGCTGCGGCTCTTCTAAGTCCTACTGGAATTATTTTGGCTCCAAAAGGACATGTTGGCCACCCCTGGTATATAGAAATGGCAAGATCCATTTATTCCCCCACCCATCTTTTTACTTTCTGAATTGACTATCCTATTCAATATTTTTGCTTGAGAGACTAGATTCCTCACTTGGTCATTCTCACACTCACTTGCTTCATGGGTGCCTTCACACAAACTCACTTGCTTTCACCCTAATTGCTTAAGTTTCCCTGAATTTGTACATCAGCATGCTCGGTGAACAAAGCTCTCTCTCTCTCTCCAGACACCTAACACCAAAACCATTCATTCGGATGCAGCCATCTGCATTGTACAAATCCTTCTTTCTGTCAAACAGAGACCACAGATCCACAAATTCTACATCATTCCTTTTGCACAATTACGTATAGACTTATTAGCTATCAATGCCCTCCTCCTCAGTTTGCCTCTATCATAGCGTGGTTATAATCTTCACCTTGCTCTTCAGTTAATAATATCTAATATAAGCATTGCCCTTCAGTTTCATATCCAACTGGCAGATGCAACAAACAGTCATTCTCACAATAAAATCTTTGAGTATCATTCTGATGTTATTAGGCTCAATACATTTCCACTAATGTACTGAGGAAATTGCCATATACAAAGCAATTGTATATGACAATTTCAATGTATAAGGCAAAGTGCCATATACAGTCTTTTCCTGGTAATTTCATCTCTATCTTGTTGTGGTGTTGTGGCCTATTTCAACCAAACAGGATCTTCTGAATTCAGTGGGCTTTCCCGTATAAAGAAATGCATTCCTTTGGAAGAAATGCAAACTAGACCTACTAGGTAGTAAATGACCTTCATTGACATGTTGAAACATGGTAATGAAGACATGAAATGGCTGATGCCATGTTTAGTCTCCAGAATAGAAATTCTGGCCTCTATTTTTCCTCTATTTTTGCATGCATTGTGAATGATATTCTTCAAGGGTACACAAAATATTCTGCAGAAACCAAAAACCTCCTCTGTTCAAAAGTACAACAGTAATATGGTTTTGAGAGATGGACAGCAAATAATAAAAAAAATGTCTAAATCTGATGTTAAAATATCAGGAGACTTGCTAGTTAGTTGGCATTATAATCCTGCTGCTGCATTCACTGCCAGATCAAGCTGAAAAGGGAGATTGAGGAATGTGGTATACAAAGGGAGGGAAGTTGGTCGGTTGGTAGAGCCAAAAGTTAAGCAAGTTTGAGTGCAGTTAGTAGTTGGAAGAGAATCAGTCGTTTGATGCTGTTGGCACACTCGTCCTCGATGAGTCTTTGGACTCCTGGAGGTGTCACATAATAATAATAATGATAAAAGAGGAGGAATTGAAGGCGACATATACGGCATGGACCTGTATGCAATCTGTACAGCAACATGTCCAAGAGTCACATCTGCCTCTCGCTGCATGTGCCCACTCTTCATTTAATTTCTAAAACATCACCATGATATGAAAATTAAATAAGTATAGTATTACTGCAGTTAAAAAAATTCTTCAAAAAATCCAATATTAAATAAAATTTTATTCAACTTGATTTTTGAGGGAATTAGCTGGAAAACAGGAAAAAAAAAAAAAATTACTTCTGCATCCACAACATCTCTTCCACTATTATTGGATAGTTGGAAAACCAAAAACATCCTCTGTTCAAAATTGTACAAATTGTGATATTTCTATATCACACATTTATGCCACACATCAACATGTGTGGCATAAATGCAAGATTAAGTGATGTGCACAACCGTCTACAGATATTCAGGCCTGACCTCCAGCACAGTGTTTCTGACTAGTTGCTCCAGTTTTTGACCAAACCCCCAAACTGCAGCTACAGCATTCACAAGCCATCATGACCCATGATGATCATGATCCATCTTACATTATTTCTTTTTCCACGAGGGTTATAAAAATTACAAATACACAGAATGACAATGTTTCTATGTCTCATTTTTCTATGCTTAAAAAATTTTGTGCTGGCTCTCTAGGCAAGCATATATTTCACTAGCAGAGGTGTCAGCCTGGGTGGAGTACCACAGCTATGTACTATACATCACGGCCTTCAAACTTGTATCTAATCAACTGCTTTTTGTTATGCTAAGACTAATTTTTACTTTCTGTATTACCAATGTTAAAGAATTTATTAATTTTCAAGTGAGAGATGAATTTCACTGCCTGGTGCGAGTTCATCACTGCTTACTGGAGACTTGAAAAAATTCCATGCCTGGTCTATTGCTTTTTGTTAATGCTAAGACTAATTTTTACTTTCTGTATTACCAATGTTGAAGAATTTCTTAATTTTCAAGTGAGAGATGAATTTCACTGCCTGGTGTGAGACCATTACTGCTTACTGGACACCTGAAATGGCTTAAAAAAAATTCCATGTGTGGTTTAAAAAGCAAGGTTTCTGAATTATGTAAAGATATTTTTATTTAAAAAAATATGAATAAACAAATTTTTTAAAAAAATAATAAAAAACTTAGTCACTTGAGGTAATAATGGACTGTAGTTGTAACAAAAAAAACTACTTTGTATATATATTTTTGTATTGGTGTGTTTATTGTATGAGACATGAAGGAAAACTCATTTATCAGTGATACATGATCATTTATTATTTATTTATTAATGATCATTTTGGCATATTTTCAGTTCCAAAACTTATGGTAAGTCATGAATCATTCTTTTATGTAAAAGTCAAACAGTTTCTTCTGTGTCATTGTCAACAAAAGTTGAGAGTATAAACATTCAAAATCATCATAAAAACTCTCAATAAAATAAAATATCAAGGCTACATGCTAATTATGTTAGTGGATTTTTTCAATTCATGATAGTTCCAAAACCTGGTAGATAGATAGGAAATGGTGTCACAGCAATTGAGAAAATAAATCAAATATTTTTTGGGTTACAGTTTTACATTTCAAGAAAATAAACCACAGCAATTCTTTCTCAACCTTCCAAGATTTCCAAATTTTTGCATATTTATTATTAGATACAAAATAAGCTAATTACCTCCCAGATGAGTCTTTGACTCCATGAGGTCTTGGGGTGTTAATAATAATAATTACCACTGTTCATTGCACATTTATTTAAGGCTACCATGTCACAATTATTTACTTTGCAATACGTTTCATTGCTCTTCTAAAAATAGAATGATGCGTGAATATGACTTCCAACAGAATGACTGGGGGTCATAATGGAATATGACCTCCCCCCCAGTAATTTGAGGAGGATGATGAAGACAGCACATCATCCTCCTCAAAAAAAGTAGACATCAAATGTGACATCATCCAACTCCTATGACCTTAAACTAAAATTTAACTGTTCAAAGAACTATGCAGTAGAATTGATTCATCTCAAAGGAAATCCAGTGTGTACATACAAATTGGGACCTAAGAATTCTGACTCTCATATATTGTTAGAATCTCTGATCCAAAAAAATTACAAAATATAAATAACTTGGTGCCTGCTTTTCGACCTATTGATATAAACAATAACTGTTTTTTTATATATACATATCAACTTTATATCTATTGTACTATACTACTCTAGCTGGCTTGTTGCTGTTTTGAAATTCATTGTTATTATTCTCAGTGCTAGCTTACCACGGTAAGCAGGCGATGCATCGCATAGGGGCGCTGCTGAAGTGAGTAGGAGGGAAGAAGAAGAATAAGTAAAAAAAAAAAAAAAAAAAAAAAAAAAAAAAAAAAATCAGCTAACGCCTTTTTTATTCCCGTATTCCCGGGGAAAAACACTAAATATATTTGCAATGAATACTGCGACTTTCAATAACATTTAGCAAAACCCACAAGTTGTTTTTCGCTGTGTGTAATATAGAGCTCGCGGAAAGACTACCGATTATTTATTTATTTATTACATGCAGCGCACAAACTACAGCAGCAAAATTCTTCTCAACAATCTCTACACATACCAACGATTTAGTGAAACATGCAGCAAGCTACGACGAAACTGACCTCTTCAAACACAAGAGGCCAAAAGCCATCCTAAAATAGCCCGAGTAATCTCCATGCTCTCCCCCCCCCCCCCCAGGGCGAGCTTACAGCTCATAAATCTTTC
This sequence comes from Typopeltis vanoorti, assembly GCF_054136105.1. Classification (NCBI taxonomy): domain Eukaryota; kingdom Metazoa; phylum Arthropoda; class Arachnida; order Uropygi; family Thelyphonidae; genus Typopeltis; species Typopeltis vanoorti. Next base: position 72,227,792 of record NC_143555.1, read on the forward strand.
CTTCAATTCATCCTTCCTAACAGACAACGGGGAATAAAAAAGCATCTTGCTTCACCCTTCTGGCTAGTGATGTTATGGTACATGCAACGGGCATTCGCCAGTTAGGACGTGAGGTGCGCAACGTGTACCCAGCTTAAACTATATGTTTGCTAAACACACCGTAAATGTGTAGTTAATTCTCACTAAGATAAGTAGATTCAAATTTTAACCTATAGCTTTACAAATCAAAGGAGAATTTGTGCATTTCTTTAATTATTCATTTTTATTTTTTTATGACTCACCAAATTTTTGGTTTAATAGATTTTTTTAAGTTTCAGAATGGAACTCCTGGAACTGAATTATAAATAACTAATCTATCTCTTTTTCCACTGGTTTGAAAGTTTTCGCAGACAATATTCAGTATCTATTTCTTCATTTTACCGTTTGATAAAAGAAGTAAGCCAGTAATGTTGTATCTGCCGAAGCAGATACTTCTAATTCCGGACTATTTCTTTGCACACTACAGTCATTTTTTCAGCTGTCTGTTGATATTCTAAGTTTTAGAAATTCTATTTTTCACCATATAAAAACGTTTACATGTATGGAACAAAATAGAAAGTTCAGTAGTTTATTTATTTTTTTGTTAAAAAATTCCAAATATGACAACGTTTACTGCTCCTGGAAATAACTTTTGTCTTAACAAGAATCAGTTGGATGTAAAGGCTAAAAGCTTAGATTACTCTCACTGCTACTGTGAAAGAAAGACTCTTTAGTGTCACTTTAGAAGTGACACTAAAGAGCCTCAAACAGTAGTGCATAATACATCAGCAGTGTCTTGTTTTCAATTATATCTTAAATAGAAAGTGATTTACGCTTGTATCAATTGTCTTGTGAACGTTATTCGGGGGGGGGGGGGGGAGAGGACCCACCTATTCATCCTGCTAATATTTGAAAATATTTTCAAAACCATTCACAAGACAATTGTTACAAACGTAAAACGAAATAGTGAGATTTTTTTTATAATTTGATACAATATTTATGTCAAAATAATTTCTTAATTTATAATATTCACAATTTCACTTGTTATCAAAATCTTAATTTGATGCAGTTATTTAAGAAAGAAAGATAGATATTTGAATTAAAAAAAAGAATAAATAGGTGCATGTGGTGCATAAGCGTTCAACTTTATTCTGGGGGGGGAGACTCGCCTCTTCATCCTACAAATGTTTGAAATAATTTATTTTCAAAACCTTTCACAAGACAGTTGTTACAAATGTTAATCACATGGGGAAGCATGCTCATACATTTTAGTGTAAAACTAGTAAAAGTATAGCTACTTTTCCAACTATCTAAATTAGCGGTAAATGTCTTTTCCAAATAGGCAGTGATTTTTTCCTTTTTAACTAAAAGAAAATGCTAGATGATGATGATAAGCATAATAATAAGAAAATACGTAGTATTTTTTTTTTTTTTTCCATTAAGTGGAGATTTTAGAATGAAGTGTAATTTATAATATACTTTCTTTGTGCGTTTTTTGAAAAGAAAGTGCATGTGATTATTTTCTTGCTGTTTTTGTCAACTGAACATCGGAAATAATGAGAATGACTGACTAACTGTAGTGGATTTGTAACGTGTATGACCTCTTGACTTAGAAGAGTGAACCAGTGTTTGTTTCATCCATTAGGAAATTCCAAGTCAACAATTCGGTGTTTCCAAGACATATATACACATATATAGATATATATGCATATGTATATTCAATTTGGAAGATGTATTCCAGAAAATATTGCAGAAATTATTTTTGTGCTAATTTCCGCACTTGTGTCGAACAACTGTTTTAAAATATTCTGGAAAAAGTATGCTATCAAGCAAAATTTATTTCAATAAATAAGGTTTTAACATTACTTTTTATTTTACCTTGCACTACTGCAGTGTGTAGAAATATCCATGTCATGTGGTTATGCTTAGATTTACTGCTGAAAGTTTATTTTTCACTTGGTTAGGCTATAATAAATTTAGTTTAATCCTTTATCCAAGTGTAAGCAAACAAAGTTTACGCCTGAAAGTATCTTCAGGACTGAGGTAAGGTCGTACAACACCGGGCAACTCGTTGCAAAGGTGGAGCAAGCTTACATCACTCCTATCTCAGTATCTCCCATAATGCAAAACACATCTCCTTGCGGATACGTATAATGTTATGCATTAAGGGAAGGGCCACCACCCAGACTAGCTTTATTGAGGTCTCTTCAGTGGGAGCCAGGCCCAGATGTGGAGATACCAGGCAGAAGCAATAGCAAGGTCATCTCTACCTATAGGAGTTGCCAATTTACTGAGATAGGAGTGATGTAAGCTTGCTCCACCTTTGCAACGAGTTTCCTGGTGTTGTACTACCTTACCCCAGTCCTGAAGATACTTTCAGGTGTAAACTTTATTTGCTCACACTTGGATAAAGGATTAAACTAAATTTATTATAGATTTACTGCTGTTTGAGAACAACTGTTTCTGCACTCGCAGTTACAAAACAAAACAAATTGTTATTGTTATTTGTAGAGGTGTTATTTCAATAATAATAATAATAATGCTGGACTATGATGAAATTATCTGAGACATGTCCTATATGGAATTGATTAAAATTTTGTTTTGAAGTATTCTAACTGCTCCCCTCCCACTGCTACAACCGCTCATAGTAACTTAATTATAAATACAGTAAAATCTCTATTTAATGGACATAATTTGATAAATGATTACAGATAATGAAATAATTAATAAAAAAAAAATAAATAATAAGATGGTTAATCGGAAGCTATCTGCAGTGTTTATAAATTGCATCTTCAGATGCATTCATGATATTTCGTGCGTACTCGTAATCATAGTTCGCATGCGTGCATCTACTTTGCTACCCCAAAACACGTGGCATTTAGGCTGTTGCTGTAGTAATTTTTAGTTAAACCATTATTAATCATTATAATATCAGTTAATATGTCTGGGGTTAAAAGAAAACGAGTCAACTTGAGTTAATAATCAAGTTGGAAAGTGGTGCATCTGTTGCTCATGTTTGTGAACTTTATGGGGTGAAAAAACAAACTGTTTCGGACACTCAAAAATAAAGACAAACTTACTCAGTTTTTGCTAAAATATAGTGTTGAGAGCTCCAAAAGTAGGTTTACTGTGGCGGATAAGAAACGTGAAGTTGACCAAGCATAAGAATTTAGAAAAAGAGTTTACAAGTGATTCTTACAGCAGTGGTCTAGTGATGTTGTAGTTTGTGGTGTTGAGCAAGATTGGCTGCTGAAAAACTGGCATACAGTTCCAGGTGAGTGATGGGTGGCTTTTGGCGCTTCCATAAATGCCATGGCATCAGGGGCGAATGCTGGTCTTGAAATTCACGCTTGCTCTTGTTATCATTTGGGGAGTGAGAGGTGTGATTAGAGTCTGATTAGTAGAATAATGAATTGCTGACCATTTAAAACTATATATTTAGAAATTTATGTACATTTAATCATACATATACAACATTTATTTTACAAATGATATTCTATCTTTTTCAATTTAGCTACTCAAATACAACTTCTACCCTACGGTTCTTCTTTATGAACTGGTCAATAACATAGTCATAAAAAGTTGGTTGTAACATAATTTTCCAAAGCAACACGCACACTCATAAAGGCTGACTGAAGCTCACTGGCTAGAGCTACTTCGACTGCGTATGGCCTGTGCTTAAGATGACGTGAAGGGAGCAGAAATGGCTATGCGCATGCATGAAATCACAGTGCTGTAGCTAGGACCTGGAAGCTCCGACAACCGAGCAAGCCAAGGTAGCTTTGACTAGACGAGCAAGCTTTGGCCTTCAATACACAACACAAAGTTCAATTATTGCTGCGTGAGCTTAAGATGTCTTCTGTCTACAAAAATAAAAGCTTAAATGGAATGCTTATAAATGCATGCATTTATTAACAAATAAATATTACATTTTTCTCAATTAATGAGCTTGAGCATTAAGCATAGCAAGCATGGAGAATTCATGCTTGCTATGCTTAATGCTCAAGCAGGCAAACGTGGGGAAGCACTGAGCTCTGATAATGAACAAGTTGAGCCCTTAAGAAAATACATCAATGAAGTCATTGAATCTGAGGGTCTTATTTTGTCTCAAGTTTATAATGCAGATGAGATGGGTCTGTTCTATCGCGCTGTTCCCGAAAATGCCCTCACGAACAAACATGAGATTAGCATGCCTGGCAGCAAATTAAACAAGGAGTGCATTTCAGCCCTACTTTGTGCTAATGTCGATGGTACGCATCACCTCAAGCCAGTGATAGTCGGAAGAGCATGAAAGCCTCGTTCTCTGAAGAATGTTATATACCAGTTGCCTGTCATTTATTCCACCTCAAGGAATGCCTGGTTTACAATGACATTTTTTTCCGACTGGTTTTCAGTCACTTCATACCTGAAGTGCAAAACTACCAAGAAGAGGTCCTGAAAATCTCTCCTGATGATATAAAAGCTATTTTACTTCTTGATAATGCATCAGCCCATCCTAAAGCTGAGAAGTTGGTTAGTAAGAATGGAAGAATAAAATGTATCTTCCTTCCTTCAAACATCTATAATACAGCCTATAGACCAGAGAGTCAATATGTTGCCTGCAAGAGGTTGTATAAAAAGAAGTTTCTTGAAAAGGTTATTGTCTTTGAGAACAAAAACGATTTCAAAGAAGATAAGAAGCCAAGACACTTCAAAATTTCTGCTCATACAACATCAAGTCTGCCATCTTTAATTTTGCTGCCACTTGGAAGGAGATAAAGACTACAACATTGACTAATGGCTGGATTGGATGTGAACGAGAATAAGATTTCAGAGGTTTTAAAACCTCTGATTTCCTTGAAACCTTGATGCGAGCTGATGAAATGTCCGTGAGTGACATTGAACAGTGGCTAGACATCGACGAGGCAACCCAGGCTACCAAATTCTCAGCGAGGAAGAGATTGCTGAAGATGTTCTACGGGGCAATCAGGAGGTTGACAACAAGGAAGAAGAAGCGGTTCCAGCTGGTCTGAAACTATCGGTGGTTAGAAAACACATGGACGACATCATCTTGTTCATAGGTGAGTCTTTAGATCCAGAGGTGATTGCTTATTACAAACATTTTCGGCAATTTTGATCGTTAATCATTAAGGAACAGTATAAAAGTGGAAAGCAACTGAAACTTGATGATTTTTTTGAGCCCAATCCTCAGTAAAATGATATTTACATAAAAATGTACTCATTAACATATATTAATACTGTACCACTGAAAGTGTTTTTATTTTCAATACTATTCCTAAGATTTGCGATTTTATGGACAATCCTTAGTCCCTAATAGTCTGGTAAATAGAGAGTTTATTCTGTCTTCTAATTTCCTGTTTCATACTCTTCACAGAATGTACACTGCACATTTGATGTGATTAAAGATTTTTTATTTTGAACAGAAATAAAATTAACATGATCTGTAATGTCGACAGCTCATTTTTTTTTTTCTTTTGCTTCAAAATATTTCAAATAACTATCTTCAATTAAAATCTTAAAGAACAAATAAAATGTATTGTTGACTAAGTGATTAGACAAATTAGCACAAAAATTAAAAATGACATTGGTTCTCCAAGGTAATGCAATATTTAAGTGGAGAAAGTATGCAAGGATCTCTTATTTTCTCCTGACATTAAAAATTTTATAATAAAAGGAGAAAATAAAAATAATTTCTATATTTTTAGTCTATCTGATATAACTAAAAGTGCAGTTACCCAACATAGAACAAGGAGCTGCATTTCTTATTATAGGCAGTGAGACTCAGTCATGATCGCGAAATAATCTGATTAAGTTTTCTCTTCAGTGTGAAGGATTATCACACCTTCTAACCAAATTGCACTTATCTGTGTTCTTTCAACAGATAGCATGCATTGTATACAGATTTTGCCAGATGTATTTAGATGTACTGGCCTGTTTAGGAGGTTAATATACGTATTTTTCAAAGTACACAATTTTACATAAAAATATGCAATTTGATTTTTTAACTTTTACATTTTAAGCACGTAAAAAAAAAAAAAAAAGTAAGGGGTACTGAACTTAAAATTGTTTTAGGACCCCTAGAGCTGGTACTAATTATTCTAACCTTTTCAATTGTCAGTTATACTGAAGATGATCTAGAAGTTTCATATTAAATATTTGGCTTTATATACAATAGATTCCAGTCAATTGAGCCACATCAGGAATAGCATAATTTGGCCCAATTAAACAGCTTCCCTAATTAAATGAAGTTACGCATCAAGAGTTTAAGAGGTATATGTACATAAGACAGAACACAAGTTTCGAGAAGTTTTTCATTCATTGATTTTGTTGGCATTTATGGAGCATATGTTTTTTTTATTTTATTTTGATTGACTAGAAATAAAATCAGCACAGGTATTTAGTGCAGATGTAGCATTGTCTCACTGCATGAACTAGTTGTAATCCAGTAATACTAGCATTCAGGGTAGGCATTCAAGCTCGGGACTGTCATTGTCATCACTTTCATGTTACTCTAATGTTCACTGATGTTTTACTGCAATTTCTTCTACAATTTCCTCCTCAAAATCTTCATTTATATTGCATTGGTCAAACAGTATTGATGGATGCAAACTTTCTTAATTCTGATGTGGTTTATGTCTATAAGAGATGTTAACTATCTGTCGTATATGGCATACCCATGGTTGAATGCTTAAAACCACAGTGAGAAAAACAGTTTTAAATGGTATTGTTCCATATTCCTTACCAACTATTCATAAACTGTATTGCCTAAAAAAATTAAGTTTTGTGTTGACCTAAGCAATTGTCAAGAACTAGTAAAATAAATTTTCATTGTAATTCCATGTCCCAACTCATTAACCAATTTTTAAAAAATTCAGATTTCATCCACACATTTTTGCTCGCATTGTATTGAACTGCTAAACTCTCCATTCTAATCCTTTAAAGCATTGAGGCCTGGTCCTTTTTTTTTTTCTCCCTAGTTACTAACAGCTTTTATTTACAATATCTTGACATATTTTAACAGCATAACACCATTACATGATACTTTGCTTTCTTTGATTGAAACAGAGTAGCATGTTTATAAAACAGACCAGTTTTGTCAGCATTGCAGATGTCATCAGCGCTAAATTTTGAAGCAAGATTGTCTAATTTTTCTAACACTCCATATGATGGTAGAGGTTACCAGTTGGTCCAAATAAACGATAAAAATTCTTGTTCTCATTTTGTTTTTGTTCTTTGGGATTTGTTTCAATAAAGCTGCCCTGATTAACTGATGGACCATTTAACTGGAATCTACTGTACTTTAGTAATTCAGCCTTCCTAACTCAGTTTTTTCAATGGTGCTTTGGTGAGAAAGATTTAAGTGCGAATCCCATCTCTGATGTGAAGAACCTTTATCATGGCTTTTTAATTAAAGGTGAGTTAGCTGGTCTCATACAGAGTTGGAGGGTTTCTTCTAGGAACTTGATTTTTTTGTTTCTCCAAAAAGCAGCAACCTTCATTAGTGTTATTTCAACTGTTTATGACATTTGTTTCATTAGAAGCTGAGTTATAGTGCCAAGAGTGACAGTGTGTTTTGACGAACAGTCAGAAAATGAGTTTCAAACAGAGAGCTGTGATTGACTTTTGTGTTAAACTTGATAAAAGTTTACTGAAATGCTTCAAAAAGCATATGGTGATGAATGCTTATCCTGTACTCAAGTTTACGAAAGGTTTAAGCGATTCAAAGTGGTTGTGAGACGCTTGTGGATGACAAAGCCAGGCCTTCCAAAAACTGGACTGAGCAAAATTAACATCCAAAAAGTGCATGATTTCATCAAAGAAAACCCGAAATTGTTCATGAGATAGATTGATCGAAGATGAATTGTGGATTCCAAAATCAACTGTGTATAACATTTTGACTGAGAGTTTGGGTCTTCATAAATTGATTTCGCATTTTTGTTCCCCACAACTTCACCAACGACCAAAAAATGTATCGAATTGAACACTGCAAGGACCTCATTAAAACTGCTCGTAAGGATTCAAACTTGCTTGAAATGATTATTACTGGTGACGAAACATGGTGTTTTGAGTATGAGCCTGAAACAAAGCGCTAGAGTGGTGAGTGGAGACCTCCAGAAGAGGGGAATCCAAAAAAAAAAAAAAAAAGTCCCTTGGAGAAGTCAAAAGTAAAGACAATGCTGATTTGTTTCTGCGATTCCAAGGGCATTATCCACAAAGAATTCGTTCCAAATGGTCAATGGTGAGTTTTATCTCGAAGTTTTGAAGAGATTATTAGCGAGAATTCATCGTATATGGCATGAATATTGTGATGCAGGCAGCTGGCCAGTTTTGTACAATAATGCACCATCTCATTGTTCGAACATTGCGAGACAGTTTTTGAGCCAAAACCAAGTTTCTGTATTGGATCACTCGTTGTATTCGCCTGATTTAGCACCCTGTGAAGTCTTTCTCTTTCCTGGACTTCATTTTCCGATGAAAGGAAAGTGATATGATACCATTGAAAAGCAAGTTCAAGCAGCAGTAACCACGACCCTTAACAGCATCCCAAAAACCGATATATAAAAAAACTCATTTTAATGAATTAATTGACCGTGCCAAATGCTGTATCGAAGCTGAGGGAGAGTATATTGATTGAAATAAATGATTTGAATAATTATTGGCCTGTGTTTTATTTTCTATGAAAAGTTCGGTTTCTTTTTGGACAGAGGATGTATAATAATTCCCTAGTCATCACGTAGCATTGCTATCCCACAAACCACCCCACAAAATTGTGGGAAAATACATTTTAGAATAAATCTTCTTGTATCTGCTTCTTCACACACAGCATATATTTTATTGGTACATATATGCGTGTCCGAACAACTCATCACGGGAAAAACTAATTGCACAAAAATTCTTCGGATATGTATGTGAAAAAAAATTTTTTTTTCCCCATCATCATCATCTTCCTTTATACTCTCTTTTACCTTGTGGTGTCGAGGGTCCATTGATCATCGGACCTCACTCAGTTTACAGGATAAGGTGGTGTATCCTATGGCCTGTAGTGTTGAGTTCTCAAGGCCAGTTTGCCTGCTTTGCGGGATGAAAAACCCCAGAATAAACTGGGGAAAAAACCCTGCTGTCCACACCCAAGACTGGCTAACTTGGCTATGGCTGAGGAAGATCCTTCAGCTCCTCCTGTCACCGACGGGAATCGAACCTAGGACACTCCTTCCCCAGGCATATGGTTGCAAAGCGCATAGCCACTAGGCTAACCGCGCGGATCTTTTTCCCATATATAAAAAAAAAAAAAATTTCAATTATATTTAGCTTTCTGAAATTTTTTATTCCTTATAAAGTTATTAATATTCTTTCTTACTTAGATACTACAGGCTCTATAGATGTACTATTAATTGTTACAAAACTGGGTATTGGATAGGATGGTCAGGGAGAAAGGACACCATATTTAAGAATATTTAGGGATAATAGTTATAATCAACTAATATTTATAGTTAAGTATTTACATATTCCTATTAATAGTTATTAGGGAGAATAAAATATTTAAGGATAGTTAAGGAGAAAGGGCACAATATTTAAGAATATTTATTCTTCTAACCATTCATTGTTCTTCTGTTCTGTGCATTTAGACACACATCCATGTGTGATATTTTTTTTATCTGAACTAATTCAGAAGTTGACGTGTTTCAGTTACTGAATACAAGTGTATTTTAAAAATGATTCCAATTTTCCTGCATATGAAAGATATGTTGTACGCTATTATTGTTTACGGAGCTAGTTTAAGATCATAGGTTCACTTTTGAGTAATTATATTAAAGAAAATTATAATAAAATTACATAAATCCTATCATCATTATGTAAATCAGCATGAGCTAAATTGCCATCTGTGGGTGCAATACCAGTTTTTACCTTTACCTCCAATACTAGTATTCTATATTACCAAGAAATTTTAAATTTCATATTTAGTCTTTACTGGGGAAAAAAAATAGATGCATGCTCCCAAAGTGAAATAAGTAAATAATTACTTCTCTTGTGAAGCATTCAAAAATACACTGTAATCAGAAATATCATGTCATTAACAACCGACTAGATAGCGTACCCTCTCCCACAATGAGCTGTGTCTCTGTCGTGTAATAATTTCTTGTGGGTATAAAATAGAAATGGAATAAAAAATTTTAAAAAAAGTTGTCCAGTGCACAAAATCATAAGCGTCATGCTGCGAAAGAAGCAAATATTAAGAAACAAACTGGGGCTCTTAATAAATTTATTAAAATATTCTGATGCAGATTGTAACCAACTCGATAAATCAGAATTGAAGAACCGTGCACATGATCCAGTTTGCATGAAGGTACTATTGCAACCATTGAACAAGATAATTGAACTTGATTTAAGTGAAAAATAGTTAGGATTTAGTCAACTACAACAAGATTTAGTTGTAGTTGACCACGAAACTAACACATTGTTAGTCTCTGTGAATTTAGATCCAGGTGAATGGTGAAATATTGATGAAAAATTACGAGTTGTTTTAATTGAAATGGGGCCTGTTCAAAATAAAAATATAATATATCCCAGAGATACATATGGTCGTAAATTTGGCGACATGTATTATAAGAGAAAAATGGAAAACAAGAGCTCATGCCAAGAACATGGCTCATTTATTCCAAACTTAAATTCTGTTTTTTGCTTTTGTTGCAAACTTGTTGCATCAACTGAATCACCCACTGAGTCTTGTAGAAGGTTGTAACGATTGGAGAAATGTAAGTACAACTCGCATGAAAAATTTCTTAAAATCGAAGGAACTTGATAAAAATTAAAAAAAAAAAAAAAAAACTACTATTGATTTCCAGACTCAAAGCATGTATGAAATGGAAAAGAAACATTGGACTAGTGTTTTAGAACGCTTGATTGAAATTATAAAATTCTTTGGTAGCCAAAATTTAGCTTTTTGCAGATCATCTGATAAATTATATGAAAGAAATAACGGAAATTTTTTAAAATTAGTCGAACTGTTTGGGAAGCTTGATCCCATTATGGGAAAATAATGTTGAAAGGGCCCTACAAGAAACAATAGAGTACACTGTTTGAGTAAAGACAGTCAAAATGAAATATTTGAAAATTTAAGTAATGCAATCAGGGATACAATTTTATTATCAATTCTAAAATCTAAATATTTTTCCATAATTTTAGACTGCACACCTGATACAAGTAAAACAGAACAAATGACCATTATTATTCGCTTTGTTTCTTGTGACAATGGAATTGTCAAGATCAGGGAAAATGTTTTAGATTTTGCAGATATATCAGATTCCACAGGACGTGGTTTATGTGCAACAATAATGGAACATTCCCATTGAAGACGTGAGGTCAAGGGTATGACAATGGGGCAAATATGGGCTCCAAAATTTTGCTTTTGAACAAAAATCCTGTAGCTTTTTATGTGCCATGTGCTGCTCATACTCTAAATTTAATCATTAACGATGCAGCCAAAGTGAATGCAGATACATTAGTTTCTTTGCAATTATTCAAGAAATATACAATTCTTTTCATTCTCTTACAAACGTTGGGCAATCCTTTTAAAGTTCGTAAAAAAATTTAACATTGAAACAGACATCAGAAACGCGATGGGAAAGTAAAATTAATGCAATCTGCCCTGTACGATATCAGTTAGGAGAAATTATGATGCACTTTTTGAAATTTTAAATAATGAAAATTTTAATAAAGAAACTCAGCATGAAGCACAAACATTATGAGCTAAAATAAAGGACTACAAATTTATTTGCTCTCTTATAACTTGGTATGATTTACTTAACAGAATAAACCCTGTGAGTAAAATGCTTCAAGACAAAAATATGAACATTGCACTTGCTTTAGAATCTATCAAAAACTTAAAAATATTCTTAGAGTATCGATCAGATACAAATTTTAAAGAAGTTCTAAAAACAGCAAAATAACTGAGTGAAGAGGTGGATGGAGAACAAGAATTTAAAACTGGTATGGAAGTTCGACGACGAAAGAAGACACGACAATTTGACTATGAGCATCATGACAAAACGCCACAATCGCCAGAAGATAAATTTAGAGTGAATGTGTTTTATACACTTCTACACATTGCAATGTGTTCATTAATAGAAGGTTTTGTACAACTAAAAACATAATATGATAATTTCAATTTATTGTATAGATTACTACAAATTAATAACGAAGATTTATTGTGCTTTCCAGGATATTTTTCGGAAGGATAATTTAAATATTCAAAAGCCCTTTCGATATTCTTAATTTTATTGTGTCCAATAATTTATCTTTCCCTAACTTTTCATTTGCTTTAAGAATACTATTAAACTTAACTGTTAGTGTAGCGAGCAGTGAATGTTCCTTTTCCAAGTTGAAATAGATTAAAACCTACTTAAGAACAAGTATGTCACAAAAAAGGCTTGTTAGTTTGGCGTTAATAGCTATTGAAAATGATATATGTGCGGAATTAGATGTTAAGACCATTATTTCTGATTTTGTGAATATAAAATCAAAAACCTTAAAATTTTAATAAAAAAAAAATTTCAAGTATATTTATGTAATTTAATTTATTTTCTGTTATTCTGTAAAGATATTATTTTTTGAATACTTATTAAATGTTCTAATTATTTCTGAATTCTTTTATTATTTTCTCATCTATCTTGAGTTTATTTTAATTTCCTAAAAGATAGTTCCACTTATAAAAATTATTACAGGTTACTAAGAATTTAGTAACTTGTAAAATGCAAGAATTTTTTTAAACTTTAGTTTAAATAAATTTTAACTTTAATTAAAATTCATTTTAATTTTGTTAGCGATTTGGGTTGGTGAGAAGGCTATAATCCTTGGGGGGGGGGCTAGTGTGTGTGTATATAAAATCAGTGGTGTTGCATACCCATTTCAGTTGGGTGTGCTATCGTATGGCTTATGCAACCCACACTACAAAATTCACATCAATTTGACTATATGATTGCATTTTTATTGATGTATAAAAGTTTTAAAAGTGCATAGCATGGATTGGCACTTATCTTAATTGTAACCAAATCTGCATAGAGTAGGGACAATGTATTTGTTTTTAGATGAATTAGAAAACAATAATGAAGGAGAATGCTATATTTTTTTTTGTATATTTGAATTACTCAAAGGTGTGAATATAACAGTAAATTGGAAAAGGATGTGGCTCACCTCCTTCAACTACAGTCAATCTGCAAAAACTCTAGCAGAAAATGGGACATTAAGTAGATCAACACTTTTCCTATTGTAAATGTATGCAAAAAAAAAAGTTAGAAAATTATGTAGTAAAGACTTATATGTAAAAACTTGCCTATCATGTCAGTTCACACATCATGCATGCAAATGACAATGTTCAGTTGGATTGGTTGACACAACAACGAAAAAATTTTATGCTATTACATGAAATATCCCACCACCGTATTTTTAGAATGGTGGTGGGAAAATGCTACCACTATTGCCTTACCACACTACAATATAATCTAGTTGTAAGCATCTTTTAGTGTTTTTATAGATTATATGATTTTAAATGTTATGACTATGAATTGATATCATAAATTATGGATTGCATATAAAAAATTTTTTTCCTATTTCAGGTATATCTTTTAGAAAATTATGTTTTTGCGGAATTGCATTTTGGAAAGTGAACGTACATTCGATGATGTGGGAACACTAACTAAACAATTATCTCTCATTTCAGTGATATAAGAGATCTTTTTTTGTGTGTTAGTTGTCTGAAATGAAAACACAAGAACTTCATGATGGATGAAGCTTTTCTCAGGAAATTACTTGAGTGTGGTGTGTGTTTTGAACAGATGACCAGCAATAGTAAAATGCTACCATGTCAGCATACCTTTTGTAAACGATGCCTTGATGAATTATTTAAGGAAAGTAAAGAAATACAGTGTCCAGAATGTAAAATACCAATTGAAAAGAAAGTAGAAGACCTTCCATATAATCTATTACTTATTCGTTTATTAGAAGGAATTAAGAACTCAAAAATTGAACAGTCTAAGGCCTATAGCTCTCTGTTATCACCTAACAAGTCACCATTAAGTTCATATTCAGAGTCATCATACAAATTAGCAGATACATTAGTAAGTCAGGTAAGGAAAAAAAAAAGTGTTGCTTTATAGATAATTAGGCTCTCCTTTGCTGTACAACACTGTTTAGCATTTTTTGTAAATAATTTACAAAAATTGAGTTCCATAATTTAAAGTTATCCATTATTATAACCATCTTGTTGCTTACCAAACTCATCTGTCTGAACATTTTAGAATCATCTCCTTCTGTATTCTCTGGCTTGTAGCAACATCCCACTAAATATCTAAAATTTGTGCTAACTTCAACCTCACAGCAAATGTCCTCAAAGCCACTATCATTATTGCTTTCTTTAGGTTCCACCTTGAGAGAACATATGGATTTCCCACTTTGAAGGAAGTGGTCAGAGATTGTTTGAGAGAATATCAGACTGCAGGTCCATGTGGTTAGCCTAGTGGCTATGTACTTGGCAACTGTATGCCTGGGAAAGGAGTATCCTGGGTTTGATTCCTGTTGCCAACATTGAGGAGTGTTAAACTGTGAATGAAATTGTTTTGTATGTTTTATTCTTCATTCACATTTAACATAATCTGCCATATCCTAAGCAAGACATGTTTATATATTATTTGTTAGTCTCTTGCTTAAGATTTATTATTCATGTATTTTCCTTGAATTTTATCAATTATTATTTAATTATATAATTTTAATATGTTATGTTAATGAAAGGACTCTGTAGAAAATACCATGTTTTATTGCTATATTCCTTCAGTAATATTATAAAATATTCTATGTAAGTTACTTATGTGCCTTATGTGAACTGTAAAATTGGTTTTATTTATTATATTTGTAAATGGAAATGAAGAAAAAATTAACTATAATATTTTTTGTTATTATTTTTCATTACTGAGTGTAAAGGTATAATCATCATCATCATCATCATCAAATTCCTGCCATGTACCCTCAAGGGGTGTATAGGATATGACAGTACTACATGAAAAAATTACATCATTACTAACTTCCTGTCTACAATTTTCCTCCAAATCAGTCTGTTACTTGTCAAGACTCCAACATTATCAGATCTTATATTTCTATCGTCTAAGGCACTTTGTACCGTATCAATCCACCTATATCTTGGTCTTCCTCTGGGTCGTTTTCCTGCAAACCTGGCAGAGAACACTTGTTTTGCTAATCTTTCCTCTCCCATTCTATTTAAGTGACCATACCATCTGAGATTAGCTCTGCTAACGCATTCCTGGATGCTGACAATGTCAAGTTCTTTCCTAATATCCTCATTTTTAATATGATATTGCCATTGATGCCATCTGTTCACGCCTCTAATCTTTCTCAGGACTCTCATATCTGCGGTCTCTAGTCTTTGGTCAAGTGTTTTACTTCTGACCCAGCTCTCAGATCCAAAAGTTAAAATTGGTTTGAACACAGTCTTGTATACAGCTAATTTAGTGTTCCGACTAATTTCTTTCTTATTCCATATGAATTTATTCAATTGACTTCCCACGATACCAGCTTTGCTGATTCTGTTGTCTATTTCTATATTTAGTTTACCATCTTCACTAAAAATTGTGCCTAAGTAGCTGAAATGTTTTACTTGTTCCACAGGTTCTCCATTCACAACACAGTTGACATTTTCAATGATTCTGCCTATTTTCATTGTCTTTGTCTTTTTATTGCTGACCTTCATACCATATCTATTACAACAGCTATTCAATTTAGTCAGAGAATCTTGCAGATTTGTATTGGATTTATTTAGAAGTATAACATCATCCGCATAAAGCAAAGAGCTGACATTAACATCTCCAATTTTGATATCAGGTTTAATACCACATTCCTTCATAATGTGATCCATATAGATAATGAATAACAGAGGGGATAATGTACATCCTTGTCTCACACCAGATTTAACATTAAACCATCTTCCTGTACTTCCTTCAATTCTAACTGCTGACTCACAACTCAAATAAAGACTAAGTATTGCTTGATATAATGCCCCATTGACACCATATAACTGCAGCGTATTGAATAGTTTCTCTCTTGGCACTTTGTCATATGCCTTTTCCAAATCGACAAAACTTAAATACAGATCTTTGTTACATTCCCATGCTTTCTCGACTATTTGTCGTAAAGTGAAGATCTGATCCTGACAGCCTCTATTTGGCCTGAATCCAGCTTGTTCTTCACCAAGCTTTTCTTCCACAATTCTTCTCAACCGTTTCTCAAGTATACTTGCATAGATCTTGCCAGGAACACTCAGTAGGGAAATACCTCTGTAATTCTCACATTCAGTTTTATTTCCCTTTTTATATATGGGTACTATGAGAGCTCTACTCCAATCATCGGGAATTCGTCCCTCTGTCCAGGCTTTCTGAACTATGCAGTGCAGCCACTGTAAGACTCTTATACCACCATACTTCAGCATTTCTGGTCGAATATCATCTACTCCTGCTGCCTTTCCACATTTCAAGCCTTTGATGGCTTTTTCGACTTCAAGTATGGATATGTATTCCTGACTGCATGCCTGGTCAGTGTTTTTTATCACTGTGCTGTCATCACTGCTTGTTTCATTTAGCAGTTTTTCAAAGTAATTACTCCATACTTCAAGGATATCTTTTTCTCCTGTTTTCATTTCACCTTTATCATCTCTAATTCCTTTTACAGCACTCTTTCCTCCATTCCTAAGCTTCTTCAACAACCTCCAGAATATTTTGCCACCTTCTTGATATTTATTTTCTATATTCTTGCCAAAGTCCTCCCATGACTTTTGTTTAGCTAGTTTTACACACTGCTTAGCTTTCTTACATTTGTCTCTGTATTCTGTAAGAGTAAAAGCTGACTTATTTGCCAGGAACTTTTGATATGCTTTCTTCTTTTCCTTCACTGCCTCTTTAACTTCCTGTGTCCACCAGGGAGTTCTGATTTTTTTATCTTTGCATACAACCTCACCACATGCCTCTCTGGCAGAATCAATCAATGTTTCCTTCAGAGTTTGCCACTGAATCTCCAAGGTTTGATTCCTGTTCTCAAACTCTTTCATTTTCTTTTCAATAATATTTCTGTATTTTAGTCTACAGTTTACATCTGAGAGCTGCTCAACTTTTATTCGCTTTAAAACTTTCTTACATGTTATTCTTTTCAATATGAAATTCAATTTTATCCTGCTCAAGACTAAATAGTGATCACTTCCAATTTCAAATCCTCTGTACACTCTGGTGTCCTGCACCAGGGAGAAAACATCACTATCAACAATAACATAGTCAATGAGACTTTTCTTATTCCTAGCCTCTTCTCTCCATGTGAATTTGTGCACATTTTTATGTTGGAACATGGTGTTAGTAATAACCAGTCCATGTCCTGAGCAGAAATCCAACAGATATTTGCCATTATTATTAGCTTTGCTCTTTTCTCCAAATTTTCCCAAAATATTTTTGTATGTCTCACAATCATTTCCTACTCTACTATTTAGATCCCCAACAAGGATCAACTTTTCCTTTTTCATTGTGTCAGTTGCTTTTTCTAAAGCCTCAAAAAATTCCTCCACTTCTACCTTAGTAGAACCTTCTGTGGGACCATAGGCACAAATAAGTCTCATTGTCCAGTTCCCCATTCTCATATTTGCCCACATTACTCTACTTGAGACTGATTGCCATTCAAGAAGATTAGCCTCGTATTTTGTGTTGAATACTATGGCTACTCCTTCTTTTCCTTGATTGTTATTGCCTGAATATAACATTTTGTATTTATTGCTCAGAAAGATCTCACCAGTTTTGGTCTTTTTTGTTTCAGTCACCCCTATTATGTCGATCTGGTACTTATCTAATTCCTCAGCTAGCTCCATTTCTTTGCCATTCAGGCTTCTTACGTTGATAGTACCGATCTTTAACTCTGGTGATGTTGAGTTGGGGTTTGTTTTCAGATTTGTTCCAGTAGCTGACTTTTCGCTGTTCGCCCTGGTTCCCTGGCGAAAACAACGGGGGCCTTGTTTAACCGGGCGACGCCCGAGCCGGCATGAAATTTTGTCATGTTGTACCATCATTTTTTATTTTGGTTTAACCAATAAGAATACAATTTGGTCGGCTAAATCCCAAATTGCCAGCCCATCCTCGTTCGTTCAGTATCAAAGTAGATACCCAACAGGGTGCACCACGAGAAGGTGAGGATTGGGCATTAGGTCAGAAGCCCTGGTCGGTTCTCCGCATTCCTTTAAAGGCTATGTGGAGGTCTCCTCTCAGTTATACAGCTTTGACCCTTAAGCACCCCCTTATATAATTTTTGTTTCGATCGTTGTCATGGAGACAGAAATAAAATAGAACGTGCTAGCTGCGGTAATTGGAAGTAAGGAATTAATGAGTTGGACGAGTGAACAAGTTTAGGCGGGAAGAAGGAAGGTGAAAGTAAATAAAGAGACTGAAGGGCAGGAAGATTCAGAACGCTACAGAGATGAGGAGAAAACTTATAGGCGACTGAGAGTGAGGTCAGCAGTGGCAGTAATAGGAATTTTAGTGCTTTGATGAGATTAACAAAAGACTGGAAGATTAATAGGATATCCAGAATAATTTCATTAAGTTCTAGAATTACTACGTATTCCTATATCGCTTTGAAGAAGGATTATGCAAAGCTCAATTTGTTATGCAGTAGTAAACATGGAACAATTATTCTGCCTTATAGCAAGTCCGTCAAGATTTGAGTAGCGCAATAAATATTAATTCAGTTATCTCCATGAAGAATTCTTTTAAATAGTGATGCATCGGAGTAATAAGTGAATAAAGTTTTTGATATGTGCTCGCATTGAATCTGATGTGCTAAGGATTAATCCCAGTAAGAACAGTCCTACTTTATTCTATTTCAGCACGAAGATTTAAGTGATAGCTCCGTCTCTAATATTCTAACATTTGCAGTGCCATTTTGCTGAGTTTAGCCGAAGTTTGAAACTTGAAAGTATTTCCCCTTGAAGTAATAGCTGCTGCCATTAATAATTTAATAAGTGCAGCTAAGTAATACTAGTAAATTTGTTTACTAAGAAATTCTGAAGTTTTGAAATGTACGAACAGTTTTTATCATTAGGAGAACTATGAATTTAGCGTCTGAAGACATGATGTTTGATTGTATGTGAATGTTTTGACCTGAAGAACTAAGTCATTTGTATTATCTTATTTTGGGAGTTATAATTTTATGTACTTGTCATATAACCTTGTATTAAATGTTTTGTTTTATTGATTTCAGTACTGTATGTACCTGATTCTTTTTCATTGCACCGTTCATAAAAAGTTTGGATCTTGTGGGAACCTTAAGTGTAAAATATTAAATTCGGCCTATATGATTAATGAGACTGCCAAATTAATTCAAGATTGATTTCACTATTCTGCATAGGCTATTCTAAATATAGGGTGGCGCAGTATAAACATAAATTTCCCTATATTTTGATTAGTAATCAACTAGCAATTAATTGTTTTATTAAGAACAACTTTACATCAAGATGGCGGATTCAAAACCAGGAAGTACGTTCCAACAGAAGCTTAAGAATCTTTCTTAGACATAGACAAGTTAGCTGGTCTTGGGTGTGGACAGCAGGGTTTTTCCTCCCCAGTTTATCTGGTGTTTTTCCTTCTGCAAGCAGATAAATTGACCCCATGAACACATGCAGCTACAGCCATAGAATATACCATAAGGCATAGGGCTAGTCACCTTATCTTCGGGACAGGTACTTAGAAGGGTTTAAGATAGCTCTGTAACAGGCCAGTAGGCCTAACACGTATAAGGGAGAAGAAGTATCAGACTACATACCAAAGGTCAGGATAAACCAAGCTGGGGATTAAGTGGATGAATAGAGATATAAGGCAAGAGCTGCAAAAAAAGAAAACACTATGGAGAGAATATAAAGGAAAAGGTAATCAGCATATTTTATGAGCAGCACAAAGTGCAAGCAAGAAGAATGACTGCTATGGTTAAAAAAAAAAAAAAAAAAGGCCAAATGAAATTATAAGAGAAAATTAACTCAGCAGGCAGAATTAATTCTAAAAGAATCTTTATTATGTAACAAGTAAGAGGAAAAATCACTATAGTGTAGGGGTGGCCACAACATGGCTCACGAGCCACAGGTATACGCAACTCTTCCCAATCCGCCAGGAAAAAATAAACAAAAAGACTAGAGTGGACAACAAAAATGACAAACAAAATAAAAAGAGAGAAAAACAGGGTTAATAAAAATTACTGCAATGAAAAAAGTTTAATTCGAAACGCATTAAATGAAGCTCACTTGGAACAATTAAAATAATTTTAAAATCGAAACACAATGATTTTAGTTAGTTAGTTATTTACTAGTAGAGGCCTTCCTTATGATTTTAGTTAGTTAGTTATTTACTAGTAGAGGCCTTCCTTGTATCCATTTTCTTAGTGAGCTCCTTAAAATTATGTGTGTAATTAGTCAAAGCAGTTCTTACAAGCTCGTTACAACCTTGCCATGCTCGCACTCACTCCCGAACCATCGCATCGGTTACGGCTCTTCTAAGCTTTATCAGAATTATTTTGGCTCCAAAGGGATGCGTAGTTGGCACTCCTGCTATAGTGGGATGAATTTATTCAATACCAATGGTAGGAAGGGAACAGATGCAAAAGAAATAGTTGAGTTGCTGAGTGATCATTTTGCAAAGGTGTGTCATCCAGGTGGAGATTTTACAGTTGCTGATGTGAGAGAGATGCATGCCAAAATTGAGGTATATAAACAGGTGCTCAGCATATTGAAAAATATCATTGTGAATACAGCAGTGGGACTGGGTGGCATGTCAGCTCATGTACTATGTGAATGTGCAAGACAATTAGCATTGCCTCTGATGAAGTTGTTCAGTCTAAGTCTCAGCTGGCAGGTTCCAAGGGGTTATGCACTTGAAAAGGTTGTACAGTGGTGCCTTGCAATTCAACACTAGTCTGTCGCCGAACTAATGTCAAATTGCAGTACAATATTTCCCATATAAGTCTATGTAAAATAGATTAATTTGTTGTCGGACCCCCAGGAGTGGGAGAGAAATACACCATATTATTTACTATTGTATAACACACTAAATTACAAAATACACTATTGTATGCACAACACATACAATCTGAGCCTTAGATGTTGGGAGTCTTCTTTATCCTGTTCTACCTTCTTCTCTTTGCTTGAACAGGGATGAGGAACTGATCAAGATTCCTCTTTTTCAAGATGGTTTTGAAGTGATGCATAATGGCATTGTTGAACAAGTTTGTCATTCTACTCACATTAGCAGTGTTGGGGGTGCCATTCCAAACAAACAGACTGCACCTACTCCCAGTGGAATAAAACTTCTTTAATGGCAGCTGTTGGCATCGGCCATTTTTCCCTGACACCCTCTTCTTCAGGTGAAATTCCTCTTTCTCTCTCCTTTGTTTGCTGAGTGCTTTGAGTTCTTCCATGGTCAGTTCGTCATCGTGATCCTTCACAAACTCTTCTGTGTCGAGATTCTCCGCCATCGAAATGATCTCTGGCATGGCTGCAGCTGCTTGGTCTGCACTGTTGTCATCCTGAGAAAAATTAGGAACGAGTTTCTTCCACGATGCATGAAGGATTCTCTGTGTCACTTCATCCCAGGCAGTTTTAATAAAGGAAATGGCGTGGAGAATGTTGAATTCAGTCTTCCAGAAGTCCTTCAGTGATGTCAGAAGAGTGAGTTATGTCGAAAAGCCATGAGAACAAAACCTTGTAAAGCTTTTTAAAACATGCAATCACTTCTTGATCCATGGGTTGGATCAGTGATGTCGTGTTTAGAGGCAAGAACTGGACTTTGAAGTCGGTCAATTTTAAGAATGCCCTCTAAGTCTTGAGGGTGGGCACTAGCATTGTCGAGGATCAGCAGTGCTTTCAACGGCAAATTGTTGTCAGTGAGGAACTTCTTCACGCTTGGGGCAAACACCTCAAAAATCCAATCTTTGAAAACTTGTTGATCTACCCAGGTTTTTGCATTGGATTTCTGCATCACTGGCAATTTGGACTTGATGATTTTCTTCCCAAAGCATAGAGGATTTTCTGGGTGGTAGACCAGAAGTGGCTTTAGTTTAAAGTCTGCTTGCATTTGCTGCCAATAACAAGGTAAGCCTATCTTTCATAGGCTTATGTCCTGGGAGCTTCACTTCATCTTGCATGACGTAAGTTTGATTTGGCAAGCGCTTCCAGAATAACCCAGTTTCATCCCTGTTAAAAATTTGCTGTAGCAGGTAGCCTTCCTTTCTGATTAAATCTTCAAATTTTTTCACAAACTTCTCTGCAGCCTCTTTATCTGCACTAGCAGCTTCCCCCCCCCCCCCCCCCCCCGTCCAAGAACACTATGGATGCCTATTCTACCTTGGTATCTGTGAAACCAGCCTCGACTTACTTTGAATTCCTCAGTTTGATCTGAGGCACATTCTGGAGTTTTCTTCTGCAATTCTTCAAAAATTAACCTAGGCATCTCATAGGTCATTGCCTGAGTTACTGGATCGCCCATCATCTGTTCGCCCATCATCTCTCTCTCTAATCCAGGTGATAAGCAGCTTTTCCATCCCTTCATTGATTGAAGATCTATTCTTGTCAGAAATCTTCATTGCACTAGCAGACACCTTAGCACCCATAATCTTCTTTGTTGCCACAGTTGACCTAGGAATGCCATACTCTTGAAGAAGAAAGAAATTGTAGAAACTGAAGAAGAAAGAAATTGTAGATAAACCAAGTGTACTTCTTTCCTGAATTATTCTTCTGTTCACTTCTCTTTAGACCTATTCTTAAATTTCACTCAAAAAAAATAACTGCACAAAATTTTTACTTTCTGAAAAATGCAGAATTGAAAATTAGCACAAACAACACGAGCAAACACCAACACAGCCCAACAAGAAATGACAAATAACATTGCACAATTTCATGCACTCGCATGCGCCAGCCCAGAAATTCAACTGTCAAATTGCAGGACGTTGAATTGCGAGGCACCACTCTATACTGTGCAGTACTGGATTGTAGGAAATTCAGGGGACTAAGGACTTGGGGATAAAATAACTCAGAGGATTACTTGTATGTTGAAAAACATGCTAACCAGTAAAGATAGAGAGATCATTATCCTTCTTTATAAGTATGATTTATCCACAACTGGGTTTGTTGGGGATCGGGAAGCAGTAGAGAGAATTAAGTGACCTGTCACCTAGTACGTGACAGGTAAGTGGAATGCTCTCTATGAAGATAGGTTCATGAAGTGTGGGTTACAAAGTTTAGTTGATAGGTTGAAAAGAGGGTACATGATAGAAACATCTTTAACTTAAATTCATTTACTGTCAGAGT
The DNA here is from genome assembly GCF_054136105.1 of Typopeltis vanoorti. Taxonomy (NCBI): domain Eukaryota; kingdom Metazoa; phylum Arthropoda; class Arachnida; order Uropygi; family Thelyphonidae; genus Typopeltis; species Typopeltis vanoorti. The sequence goes on from NC_143555.1 coordinate 72,251,193, forward strand.
GCTCACAACTAATTCTGGCACTCATTCGTTCACCACTCTCCAGGCAAAAAATCTGATTCACACATCCTTAAAAACTAAACTCTTACTATATTGTTAGTGTGGGTCTCCCATGATGAGTCTCCAGACTCTGTGGAGTTACCGTGTAATAATAGTAATGATGATGATGATGACTCAATATACAGTTTTCAGTCGCAACTTGTATTCTCATCCATATCTAATCTGATCGTTTATTATTATTATTCAGGCCTCCATGGAGGCAAAAAAAAAAAAAAACATTGTGTGGAGGGCTTTCCTAGGAATCACACAGTCTATCATACCACTCGTTGAACTCGCTTACCGTTCTTGCTCTCTCACCACTCTGTAGGTAATGCAGTCCACTGTTCAACCACTCTCCATTCAAAGAAACCACTCCTCACCCTCTTACTCACAGCTTTCTTTTGCAACTTCCACGGATAGCCCCTTGTCATCACTCCTTTCTACTGTTCTACCAATCGAAAGTATTTCTCAGTAAATATCATCTCTTTTCATCTTTTATCAGTCAAGCTTTCTGTTCTCTTAGTCAACATCCCACACTTCTAAGGCAATCTTAGTCACTCACCTATGCACTGTCTAGCAATTCCATATTACTTAAGATATCAGTGTGACCAGATTTATTCACAGAAATCAGAAATGGCCTGATTAGTATCTCATACATTGGAACTACCACTTGCTTATCCCTACTTGTTGATGGCTGAATAGAATAGGATTGTATCATCTACATATCTTAAATTATTTATTTTACTTCCATCAATCTTAATTCCACCTGGATCTTTGTCTAAATCAGCCATTGTTATAATATATTCACTGTAAACATTAAAAAGGTAGGGGTGACAGTATACAACCCTGTTGCCTCCCACCCTTTTTCCACTTGAACGCTGTCTGTTTTTCTCCAAAGACTGTTTTTACTGATGCTTTCTGATTATCATACAGCTCTGTATGACAGATCACAGGTCTTCCCATTGATCTGATTATAATCCACAGTCTGTCGTGATCCACACAGTCAAAAGCTTTCTTATAATCAATAAAACAGATGAATACTTCATTCTGAAATTATTTACTTGGTTATATTTTACTGGTTTTATATCCAGCATAAATAGCGTGAAGGGATGTCTGTTAGTCCCAACTTGAGGAACAATGCCACTGAATGTATTTCTTATGTTGTCCGTGGTGGATATCATCAGATCTGCCTATCTATTGTAATAAGCTAGTTTACAAGTATACAGTGCACTGTAACAAACTGTTTGTACTCTTAAGATACTAGGCACAAAACCAGTGAGATATCAGTAGCTAAGTAAATAAATATATTATTTATTTTTATATTATTGTTTGTATTATGAATTAAATTCTTGTAGAAAGGCTTATACGTTGGTAACAAATGACTAATAAATTATTTAAGGAATTTGCAACTTATACTGGAATATTAATTTAAAGAAACTTTAATAAATACTTCCTATATTTTGGCAATGTTGCATTGCCATCTTCATAAGATGGCACCTGACTTCTTGTTACAAACCATATAAAAAGTTGGCATCCCTTATCCGCTCTACCCAAAGACCAACCACTTCCCCTGGACCTACCTGGGGTGTACCAGGTCCCTTGCAGCTGTAAACTGTCCTACTTTGGCCAAACAGGCAGGGCAGTGAATATCAGAATTTCAGAACACAAAGACTACATTTGGTTTCACCAGTACAGCCACTCTGGGCTTGCAGACCATGCTCTGGATACCTGCCACAGAATACATTGGAAGAAAACCAAAGTAATACACCGCGGCAAGTTCAAGTATGAACGACTATTCATAGAATCAGCCTCGGCTCTAAAAAAATGTTCCAAATCTCAACAAATTTGGGTGCATGAGACTGCCCCAAATTTCGGAGACTTGCATCATGAGAACATCAGCCCAATGGCCAAGACAACCCAATATAGCCCTCTAGGGGGCACCATTAGGACTTAGGAACAACAGTAGTTTCTTATCTTCTGCCTCATTTGCTTTTTGTAGTTCCTGCGTTCATGTGTCATATTTGTATATTCCCATGAAGATGGCAATGTGACATTGCTGAAATATAGGAAGTATTTATTAAAGTTTCTTTTAATTAATATTTCAGTATACGTTGCAAATTCCTTAAATCATTTAATAGTTATGAATTTAAACTTTTATAAAAAAACTCAACAGTTTCATCCTTCCATAATCATTCTTCTTTTACTGGCTAAGTATCAAAAGAACTCGCTAGGATTTTACTTTTGACCTCATTAATTAACCCCTACTCATATTACACTTCTGCAATCCTTACCAAGCAATTCATCTTACCTACTTGAGAGAGGGAGTTGATGTCCCATTTACAATAACATCCTAATGAGATAATCAGATCCAAGAGCCTTGATCCTCGTGTGTGTGTCCTTTGATATATATATACTGTTTATGTTATGTTTTCCCTTAGAAAATTAGTGTTTAGCAGTATACTAGTAGGCAAGAACAAGGTTAGCACCACTAACGAAGCTATTAGAGACATGGAGGAGGTTAATGAAAATGAATTAAGCGAAATTGAAGCAGATCATCAGAGAGACGATGCGGGAATTTCAAAAAGGTCAGAGGCATTTAAGTGAATAGAGGGAGAAAAGGAAAATTAAACAGGAAAATAAGAAACAACAAATCAAGGAAACAGGTAAGTCAGGAAATAATGAAAATCAGGTAAGTAATGTTGTTAGTAAAAAGAAAGAAATTATTTGGTATGGTGACTATAATAAAACATGCTATAGATGAGTGAGTTAAAACATAGAGTTTTCCTGGAGCAAAAGTTAAGAATATAAAGGAAGCAATTCAAAAACAGAAAAGAAAAATAAACAAAATCGTAGTTGTACTAATGACTTAACTGGCTATAAGGTCAGTATGAGAGAGGACATGAAAGGGTTGTTGGAAGAGAAGAGTGAGACAGTGAAAATCGGTATTTTACCTCGCTATGATAAAAATGAATTAAGAAGAAGGGCTATGATGGCAAGCAATTCAATGTGTAGGCTGTGTAGAAGGAATAGATGAGAGTTTTTGGATGTGTGGAGCGAGTTTGAGGGAAGATTGGATTTGTATAAGAGGGACGCCCTACACCTGAATGAGTTTGGTATCAAGAGTCTAGAAAAAAGTAATAACTGGTATGAGAGCTAACACAGAGAGTCAAGGAAACTAAATTATCAAGGGGAGAATGATGTGAATGTAAGAGGGACAATGTTATATAGCTGTTAATGACAGGAATGGGCTTTGTCATGAAATGTTGACAAGGAGAGAACGATTTCGTGTTTGTGTTCGTCTGGTTTGGACCCATCAAATGGGTCCAAACCCATGTCAGTTCAGTGTCAGTAAATGTAAAGTCATTTGCTTTCGCGTGATTAGATATCCAATGTCGTATTATATTGGTGGGATTAGGCTAGAAGAAGAAGATAAGGTTAGGGTTCTTGGAGTATTAATAAATAGAAAATTGAAGATCAGTGGCCATGTTGTAAAGATTGCAAATACAACTCAAAAAATAATTGCAATGCTGAAATGAATGTTCACATGTAAATATAAGGATGTTATTTTGTCTCTTTACAAGGCGTTGATAAGACCTCACTTGGATTATTGTGTGCAGATCTGGTGTCTTGGTTTCCGTTGTTATTCTGATATATTGGAGAGAGTACAAAGGAGAGTATATCTCCTTTGTACTCTCTCCTGAAAAAAATTCCACAATCCTGATATCATTAAAAATGATATCAGGATTGTGGAATGCTGATTATGAAGAGAGATTGAGAATTTGTAGACTGCAGACACTAGCAAACAGGAGAAAGAGGGTGATACGATTCAGACTTTACAAACTTCTGAAAGGGTCATACAGGATTTCAATTTATGAAGGGTGGGGAAAAGACGAGAAGGCATCCTTGGAAGCCGAGAATGAAGGCTGCTAAGAAGGGTTGAGGGCTAGATTTTTCTCTCATAGGGTGGTGCGTGATTGGAATGGATTGCCATTGGATGTTGTGAGTGCAAACAGTATGAATTCAAGAATAAGTATGATAGCTGGTGAGTGTGTGTGTGTAGTATATGGCCTCGCTTGATGAGTCTCTGACTTCCTGGAGGTTTCTCTTAATAATAATAAGGTGATTGTTTCCCTTTATTTTGGGGAAACAACCACCTAAGATGATTGTTTCCCGAAAAAACTCAAATTAATTTTCTTTTGTCCCCAGATGTCTCTTTATTCACCCTATCTTGGCACAATTAGAATCGTTTATAATGATCACTCTTTACTTATTTGGATATACATTTCCTTCTTACTGCTGTCTACATTATCATATCCATGCGACATCCAGCTAAATATTTCATCCTGTCTACCTCACACCACACTGCCTTAGACCTAACTGCTGTCACTATTTGCGCCCTGCATCTCCACTTTGAATAGGCATCATTCTAATGCTACTATCATTGGCACATCTGTTCTTCTGTGTCTGTCTTCATGACAAATATCAAACATCATATTCCTGCATCTCTGTTCTTGTCAGGAGGTCATCCTCATCCAACCACATCTCACTTATTCCAACAATTTTGGGGTGAATGAACTCAATTGGCATAGCAATTTCATTACTCTTATTTCATATACTTCTGATGTTCTTGAAAAGGTTCCACTGAAACCAAATTTTGATGTGACTCCCTCATAATCTACCACCTACCTACCATTCCTTTGTCATTATCGATCCTACACTCCTCCTCAGAGCTAAATGTTCTCCAAACATCTCTGGCCATCTCAATCTTTTCTTGTCCACTAACACATCCACTTCTGTATCAAGTATCCACACTTCTCGCATGTTTCCCTGTCTCTCCTGACTTCTCCCCTCCCCATTCTCCTGTTTTCTCTCCCTCCACTCATGACTTACTTCTCCATTCACAAGCTCTCTTACAATGCTTTCTTACTCTTTCACGTCATCTTATTTCCTCAGATCTTCTATTCACATTTACAAATGCATTCTTTTCTCCTCACACAGCTCTGCTAGCATACCATTGATAATTTTGAATTACTATCTCAACTAATGGGCAACACACACTTGAATAGCTTTCTTATCACACTTTGATCTTTTACTCTCCTCAACAACTTCCTGAAATCCATTCTTACATTCTCATTGTTCAGAACCAGATCTGTTCCTACTACCACCCCCAACACTTTTGCTCATTTACTCTTCATTTCGATGCTTTTATTAGTCTGCTCATCCTGCCTCCAGGAAAACAAACCTTACCCACTACAAAACTACTCGCAAATTATTCTCATTACCTCTTTCACGCAGCCATCTTTCTTTTCAGTCTTCCTCTATAATTCTCCTTTCACTCTACATTTGTTTCATCTCTTCTCTTATCTTCTCCAACTCTGGTTTCATGTCTTGAATTACTTTCTCAATGGTATTCATGCTTTCTACCATAACAGGTGCACTCTCTTTCTCATTGTCTTTCACACTTACTGTCTTACAGTCATTTGGCCTATATTTCTCACACACTACCTTACCTTCAATCAAGTATGGAAGTAGTGATTTTTTTCACTACTTCTATACTGTACTGACTGCATAGTTGTACTTCTGTGCTGTACTAACTATACTTCATGAAGTTAGAGTATATTTACTTCCTTACTTTAACTGTACTTCTCTAACTTTTCTTTTATTACTTTTATAAAAACTTAAGATTTGGCTATTGATTGTGCATCACAGCTGTTGATCTTTCAGACTGGTCAAAATAGCATAATCCAAAGTTGCTAGCAAGGAATGTAAATGGGAAAAGCTTATCCTTCACAGAATCTATAATAATGAAAGCTTCTAGATAAGATGGAATTCCACTTGAAAGTCAGGAGTTTGTATTTCAGTATATCTTGATAGGCCGAGAAATGGACACATGATTGTCACATCATGTTGAGCAGTTGAAGAATGTGCAGTGGTCTTGTAGTTGTTTATGCTCTTATTAAGGAAGTATCTCTGAAACCATTTGATAAAAATGGATTTTATATGTTCTGTTAGAGAGTAAGTCAGACAGGTGACAGTTCTTATATTGACTAATTTGGAAATTGAATAATGGGAACATTGCATGTAACTTCTTATGTGTATATCTTTTGAAAAACTGAGAATGAAGTCTCCATCTGAATAAGGAAGAATGAGGAGGTCCAAGAAGAAGGTACAATTATTTTAAGTCTAATGTGAACTATACCATTTGGTGAATATCATTAATTTTGTGATGCATCCTTGAAATGTGGTTACTGAACATTGCCATACCACAAAAACGTCAACATATCTGTACCACACTGAAATTTTGGGATTACTGGAGATGACATTCAGAATTTCCCACAAAGTAATTAGCCATTGATATATTTTCTATAAATGCTATATATGAAAATTTGAAGAATCTGCACTCCTACTAAACGCAATCAAAATCATAACATGATTCTTAATTGTATGTGGTCACTCTTAAACCTAACTTTAACCTAAAAAAAAAACATAATAGGAATGTCAGATGACCAATAATGCATATTCTCTCTCTATTTATGTAAACAGATGTATTAATATTAAGATATTAATACATCTTAATTTCCTGAAGAAACTGGTCATAATACCAGAAACTAGTAAATGAAACAAGCAACTAAGAAGTTGCCATATGCTATGAATTTGACATTCACCTACCAAGTCGTCATTATATAATTTTTTATATATGAATTTCACATTAATTATTGTATGTGAGAGTGAATGAATTTCTACATGAATGTATCATGTAGGAATAGTTATTACAACTGGTGAAGTTCATATAAATCAGCATGTTATACTGAAACATAAATTTAAATTATTATTATTTTTTATTTTATTTATTTATTTATTTATTTTATTATTATTTTTTTTGTTCTTTGTAGATGAGTGCTTCAGGTGCAGAGACATACCTCATTACAGAGTAAATATACTTTTTTTTTCATGTAATTTTATTTATTAATGAGCATAATTTATTTTTTTATATTGGAATTCTGATGTTTTATTGGAATTTTGCATGTCATTTTTAGGACATGCTGTTTTTTAAAGTGGGAAAACTTAATCACAAAAATAACTGACTTTTAACCCAGCTTTAGTAAGGTGGGAAAATGTAACAAAAGTGGTAAGGTGGGGGTCCCACACTAAACTTGCTAATGCACAACAGCCTGTCGTCTATGGCATCGAGTAGCGGGTTGGGAGGGGAAGCTATACTGAGACAAGACTCGCTGTCATACATTGTTAAAAAGCTATATTCAATTTAAAATCTTTGGGATCTATGACACCCCACCTTACTAATGCCAGGTTAAGATTGAAGTAAGAAAAAATGAAAGCCACTCCTGGATGAAACAAATTGAGAAGAACACGTGGTGAACCATTGTAAGAGATGTGCTCCTGAACTAATGCCTCTCCTCTATCACCTCTAACTTGTATTATACTCAGTCATCATCTACCTCACAGAATGAGAGCCATATATACAGCTGATTCTAAAAAGAAAAAAAAAATGTCTACCATCAGACTATCAACCTATTGCTTTCACATAATTTCTGTCTAAAGTAATGGAGAATTACATTAATAATCAACTTTTTCAATGCTTGGAAAACTGTCAGCTAATCACTGATAACCAATGAGGATTCTGCCATTCAAAATCTACAGCAGATGTCACCTGCCATGGAAAGGTTTGGAGCAATTTATGCTGTTGCACTTGACATTTCCAAGGCATTTGAGAGCTTCTTTGGCAAACTGCCATCTTATAAGCTGCCTTGCACCCTTTACAATTGGATTGCCAGTTTTCCCTCTGATTGTTTGCTCTATGTTACCATGAAGAGTGTTCTCTCCTCATATTTTCCTATTAATGCAGATGTTTCGTATGGCTCTGTTATTGCATTTACCTTCTTCCTCCTACACATAAACCATCTCCTCACTTACTGTAAGCCCTATTCACAATTTTGTTAATGATAGTACTCTCCATTCCTCCTTCTCATATGATAAACCTTGACATTTCAAACTTTACGATCATCTACATCAGTGCCCTGACCATTAAAAAACAGACCTTAGTTCTTTCCCTGTTAATTTTGATAATGCTCAGGTTAACTACATGACCAGATCTTGCTTCTCAGACTGTCACTTATTCCTAACTTTTCCTATCATAACCACATTACTTCTATAGCATCATTGGCTTCAAAAAACTTTGCATCCTTTTCATTCAAGATGCTACTTACTTACTCTCTGCAAATCCACCCAACCTTGGAATACTGCTCTCACACTGGTGCTGCATCTAAGAACATTCTAAAAATTCTTGATGCTGTTCAGAAGATGGCAGTTCAGATAACATTGGATCTCTTCTACAGATATTTTCATGGGTGATGAAGACCACCAATGAAAATATCTGTAGAAGAAGCTTTTGATTAACAGAAGTTACTCTTTGCCCATTTTGTCTTATGTAGCAGTGACATGGAGACTAATAAAAAGAGACACAATTAGAATACAAACAATGGAAATGAAAGTTTTAAGGACAGTGTTGGCAAAAAAACAAGGCAAGATAGAATAAGAAATGTGGATATTAGGAATGTTTGGGATCTAAAAAGTATTGACAAAATGTTTGCTCTTGCTTGAAATGGTTTGGACACAACGAGAATGGATTTAGAAAGAATATCAACAAGAACGTATGATATGAAAATTGAGGGAAAGAGACCAGGAGGAAGATCACAGAAGAGGTAGAGAGACCAGATAAGATTTTTTTTTTTTTTTTTTTAATTAAAACCTGAGGTGGAACAGTGTTCATGAAGAAAGAATTTGAGAGGATAACAAGCTTGTGCAGATTTTGAATCTGAGTAGTATGAAGTGGAAATTAACAGACTAGTATATCTGATAGAATGCTGTTATAGGCCATGAGAATACATTATAGACAATACCGATTGTGAAATGTTTAGGCAAATTGGGTTGGGCATATAAAAAGAAGTTGATACCTGATGCATGACTCTAATCACAGGAATATAGATTGGAAAGAGGAAGGAACAAACAAAGAACGTCATCAGTTGGTGAGAGTAATCATGAGGTACTTATTTTGGAAATGGTGAAATTGTAGTAATCTTTTCTTAAACAGGAAAAGGTTACTGTTAAAAAAGGATATATGTGGAATTGTAAAGTACATGGTTATGGGAAGCTCTGTATTGATAGTGTATGTTGGGTAGATGAGCTGTGCAGAGAAGATGTTGACAGCACGTGGGAATTCATAAGACAGTATCTGATGCAAACTGCATGCCAACAGTTGAGCAAGTAAATAGAATAGGAGTGAAATGGATGATCAATGAAATCAAGCAAGCTGGATTGGAAAGGAAAATGTTATGGAGGGGGTACAAGACAGTTGTGGCAATCAGATCCATGAAGAGTATAAACTGCAGGCTAGGAAGATGATGAGTATGGTAAAGAAAGAAAACAGGGCAGTATGAGTAGAGATTAGCTGGACAGGCTAAGGTTAATTCAAGGGAATTCTTCTGTTGTATGTCAAGCAAGAGGAAGAATGATTATGGTAAGTTGCCACTGTTGGATAATCATAGCAGTAGTGACCACTGCAAAGAATATAGTGGAATTATTGTAAGCACTTCATGTTGGTGTAAATGCTGCTGTAATATGTAAAAGGGAGGCATGTATGAAGAAAATTAAAAGTGAAAGAATTAAAGGTGTATCACATGTTGATTGGGTTAGATGTTAATAAAGCTGTGGGAATAGATGACATACCACCACATATTTTTAAGGAATGTCCACAACAGTTAGCCGTGATCTTGATCTGGTTATTTAATGAGAAAGTTTTGCAATGGATAAGGTTAATAAGGAGTGGAAAGAAGGCAAAATAATACCACTCTACAAGTATGGTTCTGGGACAAAAGTTCCCTGTATAACTGCAGTTGTAGTTAAGGTGTTGGAGAGATTAGTTAGGAATATAATACAAGATTGGGTTAATGGACATATGAACCTTATGAGGTTCAACATGCATTTTTAAAGGGATGGCCTTGCTTTAGCAATCTACTTGCATTTTATGATAAGGTAATGAGTGCGTTAGATAAGGTAAAATCATACAGTGATATTCTTGGATTTTGCAAAAGCATTTGATAAATTATCAAATAAGTTGGGGTGTACAAGCTGTAGAGGATGGTAGTGGATAGTTTATTATTATTAACAGACCTCCATGGAGTCAAGAGACTTGTTGTAGGAGGTTCCACTTTCACATGCACATGTGAAAATATCTTGCCTTGATTTAAATGAATTCACTGTCCCTGTACTCACTGCGCTCTCATTCCAATCATCCACTACTCTCCATGCAAAAAAACTTCTTCCTCACCCCCTTTGCTCACAGTCGCATTATACAGCTTCCAGGGATGGCTTCTCATTCTTCCCTCTCCAGGTATTCTATGAAAAATCTCTTCCACATTAATCTGGTAATTATCCCTCACTAACTTATATAATTCAATCATGTTTCCCCCTCTTCCTCTTATTTCACATTCCTGAGACTAGAAACCAACTTAATCAATCGTCTCTGAACTGTTTCAACATCTCATCATCATCCTTTTGTAAATCTGGAGACCAAATCTGTGCACAGTAGTCCATATGCATCCTGATCAAAGTCTTGCACAATAAAATCAAACTATCCTTACTTCTACACTGTATTCTCTGCATCTGTCCCATAATCTGCTGTTATCCTCACAATTTTAGCAAAAATGTCCACAAAATTTCAAGCCCTTATCCACTATCATCCCCACCCAGATCCTTCATCTCCACCTCTTCTAAAATATCCCCATCAATCCTATACTCTACATCCCATCTTTGCTTTGCAAATTTTAAAACTTTGCAACACTAAACTGACATCTCCTCCCCCCCCCCACACTTGCCCATTCAGACAGTCCATTTAGATCCACTGGCAAAGCTATGACATCTGCTCTACTTCTCATAACTCTACCCAACTTTGCATCATCTGAAAACAACTGTATATCATCATTTAAGCCCTTTCCAATGTCATTTACATAAAAATAAAACAACAATCCTCCCCCAAAACCAGACCTCTAGGGCACATCACTTGTAACTTTCCTCTTCTGGGATATCACTCTCTCCCATACATGAACTGTCGATACCTAACAAACAACCAATCTCCATTTCAATGCACTAATCTTCTATCTAACCTCATCTGTTTCCAATTTAACTACCAGTTTATCACATAGCAATCAATCTATTGAAAGCCTTTGCAAAATCGAAATATACTACTGTATATGCATCTCCCATGTCCAATGTACTTGTCGTCATCATCATCATCAAATTCCTGCCATGTATCCTCAAGGGGTGTACAGGATATGATAGTACTACATGAAAAATTTACATAATTTCAACTTCCTATCTACAATTTTCCTCCAAATCAGTCTGTTACTTGTCAAGACTCCAACATTATCAGATCTTATATTTCTGTCGTCTAAGGCACTTTGTACTGCATCAATCCACCTATATCTTGGTCTTCCTCTGATGTGTTTTCCTGCCAACTTGGCAGAGAACACTTTGTTTTGCTAATCTTTCCTCGCCCGTTCTGTTTAAGTAACCATACCACCTGAGATTAGCTCTCCTAATGCATTCCTGGATGCTGACAATGTCAAGTTCTTTCCTAATATTCTCGTTTTTAATATGATATTGCCATTGACGCCATCTGTTCACGCCTCTAATCTTTCTCAGGACTCTATTATCGTTGGTCTCTAGTCTTTGGTCAAGTGTTTTACTTCTAACCCAGCTCTCAGATCCATAAGTTAATTCAGCTAATTTAGTGTTCCGACTAATTTCTCTCTTATTCCATATGAATTTATTCAATTGACTTCCCACCATACCAGCTTTGCTGATTCTGTTGTCTATTTCTATATTTAATTTACCATCTTCACTAAAAATTGTGCCTAAGTAGCTGAAATGTTTTACTTGTTCCACAGGTTCTCCATTCACACACAGTTGACATTTTCAATGATTCTGCCTATTTTCATTGTCTTTGTCTTTTTATTGCTGACCTTCATACCATATCTATTACAACAGTTATTCAATTTAGTCAGAGAATTTTGCAGACTTCTAGTGGATTTGTTTAGAAGTATAACATCGTCTGCATAAAGCAAAGAGCTGAGATTAGCATCTCCAATTTTGATATAATGTTTAATACCACTTCCCTTCATAATGTGATCCCTATAGATAATGAATAACAGAGGGGATAATGCACATCCTATCCTTATCTCACACGATTTAACATTAAACATTTAACATTTAACATTAACATTTAACATCTTCCTGTACTTCCTTCAATTCTAACTGCTGACTTACAACTCAAATAAAGTACGTATTGCTTGATATAATGCCCCATTGACACCATATAACTGTAGCATATTGAATAGTTTCTCTCTTGGCACCTTGTCATATGCCTTTTGCAAATCGACAAAACTTAAATACAGACCTTTTGCTATATTCCCATGACTTTTCAACTATTTGTCGTAAAGTGAATATCTGATCCTGACAGCCTCTATTTGACCTGAATCCAACTTGTTCTTCACCAAGCTTTTCTTCCACAATTCTTCTCAACCGTTTTTCAAGTATACTTGCATATATCTTACCAGGAACACTCGATAGGGATATACCTCTGTAATTCTCACATTCAGTTTTATTTCCCTTTTTATATATAGGTACTATGAGAGCTCTACTCCAATCATTGGGAATTCATCCCTCTGTCCAGGCATTCTGAACTATGCAGTGCAGCCACTGTAAGACTTTTATACCACCATACTTCAGCATTTCTGGTCGAATATCATCTACTTCAAGTATGGATATGTATTCCTGACTGCATGCCTGGTCAGTGTTTTTTTATCACTGTGCTATCATCACTGCTTGTTTCATTTAGCAAATTTTCAAAATAATTACTCCATACTTCAAGATCTTTTTCACCTGTTTTCATTTCACCTTTATCATCTCTAACTCCTTTTACAGCACTTTCCTCCATTTCTAAGCTTCTTCAACAACCTCCAGAATATTTTGCCCACTTCTTGATATTTATTTTTTATGTTCTTGCCAAACTCCATGACTTTTATTTAGCCAGTTTTAGATACTGTTTAGCTTTCTTACATTTGTCTCTGTATTCTCTAAGAGCACAAGCTGACGGACGTATTTGCCAGGAACTTTTGATTTGCTTTCTTCTTTTCCTTCACTGCCTCTTTAACTTCCTGTGTCCGCCATGGAGTTCTAATTTTTCTATTTTCTATCCTTGCAGGCAACTTTACCACATGCCTCTGTAGCTGATCAATCAGGATTTTCTTCAAGGCTTGCCACTGAATCTCCAAGGTTTCATTCCTGTTCTCAAACTCTTTCATTTTCCCTTCAATAATCTTTGTGTATTTTAGTCTACAGTTCACATCGGAGAGCTGCTCAACTTTTATTCGCCTTAAAACTTTCTTACATGTTATTCTTTTCAATGTGAAATTCAATTTTATTCTGCACAAGACTAAATAGTGATCACTTCCAATTTCAGATCCTCTGTACACACTGGTGTCCTGCACCAGGTAGAAAACATCACTATCAACAATAACATAGTCAATGAGACTATTCTTGTTCCTTGCCTCTTCTCTCCATGTGAATTTGTGCACATTTTTATTGGAACATGGTGTTAGTAATAATCAGTCCATGTCTTGAGCAGAAATCCAACAGATATTTGCCATTATTATTAGCTTTGCTGTTTTCTTCAAATTTTCTAAATATATTTTTGTGTGTCTCATAATCACTTTCTACTCTGCTATTTAGATCCCCAACAAGGATCAACTTTTTCTTTGTGTCAATAGCTTTCTCTAGAGCCTCAAAAAAATTCCTCCCCTTCTACCTTAGTAGAACCTTCTGTTGTGCCTATGATCCCACATCACTCTACTTGAGACAGCCTGCCATTCAAGAAGATTAGCCTCGTATTTTGTGTTGAATACTATGGCTACTCCTTCTTTTCCTTGATTGTCATTGCCTGAATATAACATTTTGTATTTATTGTTCAGAAAGATCTCGCCAGTTTTTGTCCTTTTCGTTTCAGACACCCCTATTATGTCGATCTGGTACTTATCTAATTCCTCTGCTAGCTCCATTTCTTTGCCAGTCAAGCTTCTTATGTTGATAGTACCGATCTTTAACTCTGATATTCAGTGGGGGTGTGTTTTCAGATTTGTTCCAGTAGCTGACTTTTCGCTGTTCATCCTTGTTTCCTGGCGAAAACAACGGGGACCTTGTTTAACCGGGCGATGTCCCAGCCAGCCTGAAATTTTGTCATGTTGTACCATCATTTTGTATTTTGGTTTAACCAATAGGAATACAACTTGGTCAGCTAAATGTGAGGATTGGATATTAGGAAGGTGAGGATTGGATATTAGGTCAGAAGCACTGGTCGGTTCTCCGCATTCCTTTAAAGGCTATGTGGAGGTCTCCTCTCAGTTATAAAGCTTTGAACTTGTTATAATAAGTATGCAGATTGCTAAAACACAATCTTTCTTTAGCAAACCCATGCTGTCCATTAAAGAGTATTCTACTGCTAGCCATCCAGTTCTGAATTCTTGTCCTTATTAGCTTTTCCAACATCTTCACAACAACAACAGACAAGCAGATTGACCTATAATTCTAAGTCTTTGTGTTATTTACTCCCTTTATGAAGCAAAACAATTTTGTATCTTTCCTCTCTTTTTTGGAACCTGCGTTAATGTAATGCTCATGTTCATCGTCCAGTAGCATCCTCTAGCAAGAGGGTTGCAGCAGATAAGCAGCTCTTCTCCATTTCTCTCCGTCTGTCGCCTCCATCATTCCTAAACAAGTCCATTCCATGATGTCATTGAACCATTCTCTAGTTGGTCTTCCACGTCTTCTCTTCCCCCTCAACTTTCCCTTGTAATATAGTTCTTGTCAGGTGTCCCGAAGAACCTTTCAGCAGATGTCCCACAAATCATCCGGTCTTTCTTTGCATAATATTCTTGAACAGTGTTCTTTCCATCCCAACTCTTCATAAAACCTCTTGATTTGATTTTCTCTCTGTATAGCTAATCTTTTCCATCTTTCTATAACACCACATTTCCAATGCATTAATTCTTTCCATATCTCTCTTTTTGAGTATCCATGACTCACTTCCATAACTTGCAATACTCCAAACTGTTGCTTTAACTATTCCAACTCTAACACCTATTTTAATACTCTTGTTTATTAAAATTCTCTTCATTTCCATAAATGCAAATTTAGTATTGCCTATTCTATTTCTAATGTCCAATGCTGAAGTTTCTTTCTTTGAGATCCAGCTACCTAAATATTGAAATCTATCCACATCTTCTAAGGCTCATGTTAAAAATGTAAATTAAAGCTGTTGTTAACTCCCTGGAACATTCTCTCAAGACATTCAGTGATATACTTTCAAGTTCCATGTCCTTGTTGACATCAAGCTTACTCCTCATATACCTCCTGCTCATTCAGCATGATTTACTTTCCCATATTATGTTAAAATCCCAAGTATGAAAAACTTTAATGAGCTGATCTTTAAACATGTCTACTAACTATATACTTCTCACTGTTTATCATTCTTCTTTCTGCTGGCCACATACGAAAAAAAATTCCTTAGGATTTCATTCAGTGCCATGTACTAAACTTTTGTTACCCTTACTAAGAGAGTAAGGGTAACAAAACTCAAGCAATCCTCTAAACTCAAATTTAGAGGACATATTGCAAGTGTTTCCAAGACTGCATATCATATTTGCCTCCATGATAAGAAGTTCACTAACATTTAGGGATAAGAGATGATGGCATCACTATATAAAGCACTGGTCACACCACACTTGGACTCAGATTTGGTCACTTTATACATCATTGTGATGTATCCTTAGACGAATGACAAAGACAGTACCATGGCTATGAAATGTTGGCTATCAAGAGAAGTTGAAAGAATGTGGATTGCAGAGTTTGGTAGATACGAAGAAAAGAGGTAATATGGTAAAGACATTAAGTTAGTGAGGGGATATTATCAGATTAATCCAGAGGGGAGTATAAAATGACTAGAAGGCAAGATTGGAATAACCAGAGACTATTCCTGGAAGTTATGTAAGATTGTGGTGAAGAGATGTGTTAGGAGTAGATTTTTTATGGAGATTTGTGGAACATGTTATCAGAATATGTTGTTAATGCAGGGATAGTTAAGGATTTTATGATTCTTTATGATAAATATGTTGACAGTTGAATGAACCTCCCATGGAGGGTGTGATGGTGATAATTTTTTTTTTTTTTTTTTTTTTTGCTACAAGTGGTCAGATTAAAACTGAAATTAAAGTGATCTGACAGTTTTAAAATTTAGGATCTTTCAGTGATCTGAAACGTCAAATTTCATTAAATTCTATGATGCCAGTGCAAAAAGTTTTAATATCTGTTTGAATTATTTTGATATTAAAAAACAATTCAACTGAAATTAATTTTTTGTCCATGTAAAAAAAACTTTTTGGGAATATAATATCCTAAATCCAAAATTTTATTAAATTCTAGCTAGCAAAATGTACATTATTATAGTATATAATATTTGCACATTTTGCTATGTTGACATTCAGCTAATTTTTCTTTCATTCTGACCTTTAAATGGTCAGACTGAAAGAAAAATTGAATTTGACAAATTTTTGGAAAAATTCCTGACACAAAATTTCAATAATATCTTCAGCCAGATTTCTGGAATACCTTGCTTACTTAATGGATAGAGGGACAGTGAATCTAATAGGTTCATGGGCATATTGTAAAATGCAGCTGAAAAGAAAGCAAAAAAACATATCTTCCAGTCTTGAACTTAAGCCTGAAAATTAATGTGCTGCAATGCAGTGGATGCATCTGACCAAATATAAATGAGGTTAACAAGCATTTATAATTGTTTACATACAAATACAGTTTCAGATTGTTTGGAGCTAAATTCTTGATTGTAATGATTTTCACACGGAAATTACTACAATATGTGTAACAAATTTTATTTGCAGCATTAATTCTGTTTGTCAAATTTTGCCTTATATAAATGATCTATTTGAAGTCACAGTTTGACAGATTTTAGTAGAGATTATAAATTTCAAATTCAATAAATTCCATTTAACCAATGAGATTATTAATATCAGTTTATCTCATTTACATGTTAAAATGTGACCAGATTGAAACAAAAGTCTATGTGGACATATTCCAGTTCATGTCCTGGAGACAAATATTAAATCTCATTGAGGCATTGTGGACTTAACCCTTTGACGTATAAATTATTTTTAAAGTTGATAAAACTACTATTTGTTTAATTCATGATTTATTTCGTTAATTGTTGCCTTATTATAAAGAATATTAATAATTTTGCAAGGTATGATACTTTTCGAAGCACTTAGGTAAATGTAATGGTATCGAACATTTTTTACGTTCTTATGTAGTGAAAATTGGCACGGCAACTGAACAGGTTAGCCTTCTTAAAAAGGTGCCGATATACCAATTTGATACCAAACTATAAAAATTAGTGAACAAGTTTCACTCGGCCAAAGCCCAACGTATTTATAAAAGAATGAGTTTAGCACTATTATGAGAACAGGTATACGATACTCGCCGAGAACTTTCAAAAACAAATTCCTTCATCAGTGTACTACGTGATATATTATCTGACATTTTGAACCCGGAGCTATGGGATATCTTGGATAAAATCTCCAAAAACTCGACAGCCAATAAAGAATTTGCTAAAGTTAAAAACTGACACCGTAAAAAAATTTGAAATCCTCCAGCAACGCGATGTTACGCAGCGGCCACAATTTCATCAAGATGGTGTTGTTGTCAACCTATCATCGACAACCTTATCCAAAGAGGCCACGAGTGCATTAAGTCTTGGACACCATTTTGCTGTTATTACTCCTGAAGATGTGCCTAAAACCAAAATAATGGCTTCCGTTGAACGCGGGATTTACCACTTGCCTCCAGCTATAGTCAATAATATTGGTTAGACGTGGCCAATTTCTTATCCATTCTAAGCCTCCCAAATATAATATCCCACATAAAGAAATAATAGCTCTAAAAGAACTACACAATAATAACCACATTATAATAACCAAATCAGACAAAGAAAACGCCACTGTAATAATGGATACAACAGAATATGAAAGCAAAATGCATGCACTGCTCCAAGACTGGTCTACATATCAAATCATAGATCGAGATCCCACCAACTCAAAAAAGAATAAGGTGCGCAAGTTATTGAACAAAGTCACTTCCTGGCCAAAAGAAATTGTCAAAAAACTCAAACCCTTGCACTTTAAAACACCCAGAATATATGGTGCTCCTAAAATACACAAGGTACACCTTTGAGTCCTATTGTAGATAGTATAAACATTTAGCCAAATTACTAACCACTTACACAAACAATTCTCCCTCTTTTGTTAAAAATTCTACTCACCTAAAAAGTATTTTAGAAAACCACACCTTAATCAGACCTAATGGTGAGTTTTGATATAGCCTCATTATTCACTAATGTACCACTGATTGAAACACTTAACTTACTAAATTCATAATTTTTCCCAGATATATTTCAGCTATTTAAATTCACAGTACAGGCGGGTTATTTTACATGGAAAGGGAAAATATACAAACAATTAGATGGGACAGCTATGGGTTCGCCCCATTAGCCAACTTCTACATAGAACATGTGGCAAAATTAGCTATCAACATAGCCACTCTCAAACCTAGTCTCTCTGGCTATGCTATGTTGATGATGTGTTTGCTATTTGGCCACATGGCCCAGACACACTGAATACATTTTTAGTGCATCTAAATAGCCAGCATCCTAAAATCCACTTTACAATGGAACTAGAAGCCAATAACTGCCTGGACACACTGATCGCACGTCTTCCAGAAGATTCCTTATCATTTTTGGTTTATAGAAAACTCGCACATACAGGCAGATACTTACACAATCACAGCATCACCCTTCTCAACAATATGATATCGTAAAAACACTAACCCATAGAGCTAGAGCAATCTGTTCCAATGACATTGCTCTCACTGCTGAACTTTCTCACCTGCATCACACCTTTTTAACCAATGGTTATGATTCCAATAAGATAGATAACATACTAAATGCTACCCAGAAATCTCCTCTATCTACCACAGAACACTACAACAAAACTATCACCATCCCATACATTAAAGGCATATCTGAAAAGATATCAGGGTGCTTAACAAATAGCAACTATGCACAGTATTTAAACCTTATGTAAAATTAGCAACTCTCATCCGTTCACCAAAGGACAAATGCACTCCTTTATCACATCCAGGAGTCTATGAAGTGCCCTGTTCTTGTCATCAAGCTTACTATGGACAGACAGGAAGAACTGTGGACATCCGCCTCAGTGAACACAAAAAATATATCTGACACTTTCGCTATGGCAAGTCTGGTCTGACAGACCATGCTTTCGATACCCCTGCACACAGGATCAATCGGAAAGAAACAAAAGTAATGCACAGAAGCTTCTACAAGTCAGAGAGGTTGTTCCTGGAATCAACAGAAGCCTTAAAACATACTCCAAACCTTAACAAGCATGGCTGTATAAATCTACCAAAGATTTGGGAGACAGTCATCCTAAGACCAAATTAATATTTATTACTTTTATTTTATTTTATTTATTTTTTATTTTATTTTATTTTTCAAACTTTCTAAGACTATCATTTGGACTACTATTTCAAAACTTTGAACTTGACAAAACTTTTTTTTTATTATTTTTTTTTTTTAACCTAGATGCCGCCATATTAGGACTTTAGTCTTGTGTTGCACGCTGGAATTACTTATACTAGCCCCACTGTTACACCAGATTGTGGTTGTCTTGCTTTTGTAACGTACTTTGTGTTGTGTGCTCTGAAGATGCTGGATATAATACCAGCAAAATATTAGCTTCTAAGTTAATAAATAGTTAATTTCTTATCCATCTGTGTTCATATCATACCATGAAATCTATTACAACATTGTCATGTAGTCTCACTTCTTACATTATGCTTGGCACATACATGGCATCTCTTTGCTGGATGTTGCTTTTTATCAGTAGGGGGTATATGTTCAGGGAAATGTGCCCAATTTTTTTCCTGCAGTCTAATTGGGCAGTCCTTTTGCGATGGACATCCACGGGTACTATAATTAGGTAAAGATATTTGACAACATATCTTCTGCTACGTTCAAATGGAAATTAACTATTGTTAGTTTTGATGTATTGGGTAGTTTGGAATATAAAACATAAGCATTGTAAATAGCGATATCCATCAAATAGAAAAATATTTTCTTGTAACCTTTGACGCATTTCCGCATAATTGGAAATCAAGCAAGTAGTTGGTCTTGCCTATCGATACTGCCCATTCTGCAATTGTATTCAAGAACACTTTAGGTTTTATTACTTTTTCTTCATCGCCCCTCTTACTTCTAACTTTTCCTGTATCTACCATTTCTTCTTTTGAATGCTTTGTGCTTATCATGTAAACATCCTTCTTATCGCGCCAGCATAACGACAAAATTCCTCGACAAGATAAAGTTTTTGATTCGCTTTTTTATTTTATATGTCATCAATTTCTTAGGCATATTCTTGCGATTTTTTTCTAACTGTCCCCACAACATTTGTACTATTTTTTTCTCAAGAAATAAAATAATTCTAGTGACGAATACCAATTATCTAAGAATAACTTATATCCTTTTCCTAAAATAGGTTTGGCCAACTCCATGACGACATTTTGAGATGCAGGTGTATCGCTTCCTGGAATTTTATCCTTTCCTGTATAAATTTTGAACTTTGAACAGTATCCAGAGTCTGATTCACATAGCTTGTAAAATTTTATCCCAAATCGTGCTCATTTGCTAGCAATGAACTGTACATAATTTAGTCGACCTCTATATTTCATAAGGGATTCATCAATTACTACATTTTTATCTGATGTATATAACTGCTGAAACTTATCGACTATGTTTTGCACTTTACATATTTTGTCATCTTTCTTTATTGTTTCATTTGGAGAAAATGAGATATAGCTAAGAAGCGTTTACGAGGCATAATTTTTGAATATATGGATGTCTCGACCACAGCCCTCTTTGACCAATACATGTCTATATTAGATTTTTTTACTTGTGACATAATGCAAAATATGCCTGCAATTCGTCACTTGTTATTGGATACCATTCTTCAATCGTTTTAGTAATTTCCTCGTTTATTGCTTGAGCTGCATATCTATTAGTTTCTGTAACTATCATGTCAAAGAAATCATCACAAAGTATTTGTTTCAAAACAGAAAGAGGTGTCTGATTTGCACCAAATCTTAGCAAAGCAATTGCATTGATGCCAGGAATTTCCGTAAATGGTTTTATAATAGGAATATTTTCCTTTTCTTGCCAATTCCATTCATTTTCTGTTACATCGGAATCATCGCTACTAGACGATATCGGTCTCAAACATTTACGAACATTGCCTCGAACTGAACTTCCACTGCTACTGTCGCTATTGTCACTTGACAAGTCAAAAATGCCAACACTTTGATATAAATTTGTCTCGCTGTTTTTATCCAAATTGTCCTATCCGCTTTCAATATCACTTTCGGCTAACATATTATAAATATTTGCAGACATCTTATGGACGATAATAAATTGCAACACCAGCTAACTAGTGAATAGAGTTTATATGCATATATATATATATTGGTGCAATGAACAAAGTACATGTCACAGACGGCTTTGTATGTTAATAGATTAATACTGTATAAATAGTTTCGAAACATTTTGTTCCCTTTCCCCTCCAGATAGTGAGATTGAAACAAAGACTGACAACTTTTTGTAAGGACTCCAGATATTAACATCTGGAGTCCTTAAAAAAAAGATTTATAGTTTAGCTGATTGTCACCAATAAAATATCATTATTATTACACAACACCAGGGCATCCAAAGACTCATTTATAATTTATATTATAAAAAATTTATAATATTATTATAAGTACTTATGAGTGAATGCAGACTTTTCTCCTGTGTGCTGGTAGTTTTCCCCTCCTTTTGTACATCTTGGAGATCGCTTTGTAGGCTGGTGGTGGATGACTCACTATCTGTTGCATCACAAATACCTTCAATAAGAGATTTCTTAATACCAAAATTAAACAAAGTCACTTGTCTCTTATTCATATTAAAACTTAAATCTGCAGGCCTATTACTTTTAAAAAATCACAGCACTACGGTTTCAAAACTTTCACCGTACAATAAGAACTTACGAAGAAAGTATTCAGTATTACTAGATCTGAGAACCAGATACAGATGATCTTCAGTTTTAGTGGAAAAACTTTCTTTATACTTCCTTGCTGATTGGTCACTAACATTTGCAACACAGATGTTATTTCTTTCAGTTTTGAGAACAGAGGATTTCACCACCCATTGTTATAATCTGCTTGCAGGCAATTTTTATGACTGGTCATAAACATCAGTATTCCCTTTCCCAATTGTTGAAAGGTTTCGATGTGTGAAAATTAACGATAATTCATGAATACTAACACGTTTAAAAATACACTGCTTGGTCACTAACATAGATGTTATTAGGTGTTCTGGGTCTGAACTTTTCGACATATTCACGAATATTATTCATCCTCAGAATATTTCCACTATAAAATATTTCATCATCACCACGAACCATGGGCTCACTGCCCGTTGATGTCTGATGCCTGTTTCACTATCTTCTTCCACCTTTCTTTGTCCAGTGCACAGTGTTGCAGTTTTTGTACACCCATTCCACACCAGTCTTTCATATCATCTATCCATTCTCTGTATGGTCTTCCTCTTCTGTTTAAGCCATCCAAAATACCAAACATAAATGTCTTTATCTTCTGGTCCTCACTCATTCTACAGATGTGTTCAAATAACTGCAGCTTCCGTTTTATAATCTTATGCATTAGATTCTGTTTTGGTTGTATCATCTGATAGAGCTCTTCATTGGTGATTTTCTGTACCCATCCTATTCTTAGAATCTTCCTGTAACAAGTGCTTTCAAATGCCAAAATTATAAAATATTTATTCATGAAAAATGCTTAGAAAACTAAAATGACAAATTCCAGGAGAACTTCTCACAGAACACTTATTCACCTTCCATGGAACACAGTTTGGGAAACCCTGATCTACACCAATGCCATCTACTGCTGACCACCACCGCTATTACTTCACAGACATTCGCAAACATCCATGCCCATGGTGGGATTCGAACCCGCAGCCTTTTGGCTGGAGAGCGGATTTTCTGACGACTCAGCCAACCAGGCCGGCAATAAATAGTTTTGAAACATTTTGTTCCTTTCCCCCCTCCAGATAGTGAGATTGAAACAAAGATTGAATTGACAGCTTTTTGTAAGGACTCCTGATACTAACAGGAAACAAATTTAATCCAGACAAGGATTAAACCAAGAATATAATTTGTTGCCATCACTGCCTCATAATAAATTTAGTTTAATCCTTTATCCAAGTGTGAGCAAACAAAGTTTGCGCCTGAAAGTATCTTCAGGACTGGGGTCAGGTAGTACAACACCAAGCAACTCGTAGCAAAGGTGGACCAAGCTAACATTACTCCTATCTCAGTATCTCCCATAATGCAAAACACGTCTCCTTGCGGATATGTATAATGTTATGCATTAAGGGAAGCGCCACTACCCAGACTAGTTTCGACCTTTATTGAGGTTCAGTGGGAGCTAGGCCCAGACGTGGAGATACCAGGCAGAAACAATAGCGAGGTCATCTTTACCCATAGGAGTTGCAAAAAGATGTGCCACCTTTTTATTAAATTACTCTGGATTTAGAGAAAGATGTTGAAAGTTTATTTTTCACTTGGTTAGACTATAATAAATTTAGTTTAATCCTTTATTTCTTCCTTTATTCCTATAATCATTTTTTCAGCACTGCCTCATACTTATCTCATTGTTACTTCTGTGTTTATGAATTTTCATCTCTTTTAATGCCTGCCTACTTAGGTCGCTAAGTAGGCAGGCATTAGAGATCTTTAGCTGAGAAGGAAATCTCTAAACTCAGCTGTATTTGACTGATAAAAAGTATATAAATAAGTTTAAATTGACACAGCATGGAATTGACACTAGCCATAAGGATTCTTTTGTATAATACAAAATTGCCACTTCAAAGAATTTTTTAACGTAAACATTTATTCAAAGATAGTGCCTTAGCCATATTATGATATGCAAATATCAGTTCTAACAATTGGACTTACTATTCCCAAAATTTGAGAAATCCAACTTTAAAGTACATGTGCAGTTGTATTTAAAAAGATAACCATTGTTAGAGTATGCCGTTATGATCAATTGCTGTTGAATTTTCCTCTGTTTCTTAGTTTTATGTGCTGAATGTTCTGAGATCTCAGAAAGGAATATTTGTTACTAGTATAAGTAATCAAATATTTTACCTTTTCATTCTGGTCATGTTCTTTCTATAGTTATGGAAACCTACAGATTCTATGACACCATTATTTACTGATATTTATGCTTGAGATATGCAGGATGCTATAATAGTATTACTTAAGTTCAAATTATTAAACACATCAACAATTTTGTTCCAAATTAGGTTCTTGACATATCAATTTGTCAAGAACTTCATCTTCTAAGGCACTATTAACTGTATTCCACCTGGATAATAGTTTTCTTCTGCATCTTTCTCTTGCTGTCCTACTTTCGAGCACCTTGCCTTTCATATATTTGTTTAAATGATCATACCATCTCTTAGATTAGTTTTTCCTCCCACATTTTTAATGCTAATGATGCTAAATGCATTTCTAATAGCATTGTTTTTGATATGAATCTGCATTAATTCCTAATTTTTTTTCAGAACTCCGGTGTGTGTGGTTTCTAGTCTGTCTTTAACTGACCAACCTAACTTTCAGATTGCTAATTTAAAATTTTAAGCACATATCCCTTCAATTCTAATCTCTTTCATAGCCTTCGACTGAATGTGGTTGTGTGTCTATATGCACACAAGGAAAGATTCAATTCTCCATGTACTGAAATATCTGTACAATTAAATATTCAATTGTGATTACATGCAACTCCATTCTAATTCTCATGTAGAGAAACCGCTAAGCTTTTGCAACATGACAATGATAGCCCATAGCTGTTTCTCTGCATGAGAATTAGAATAGAGTATTTCTAATGAGATTTAGAGTATTTCAATGAGAATTAGAATATTTCTCTGCATGAGAATTACATATAATCACAATTGAATATTTAATTGTAGATATTTCAGTACATGGAGAACTGAAACTTTACTTGTGTGCAGTTGTGAGGCAGAAAATTTAAAAAAATGATACTATTAGGATCAGATGAAGTGTTGGGGAGATGGTTTAAATCTCTTCTCTCCCTTAACTGGCCATTCTTTCTCTTATATTAAAAATATAAGACTTTAATTTAAAAACTAAGAATTTGAAACTCCACAGACTTACTAGTAAGTTTCATCATAGCTTCATTTTTTATTAATGTTCCTTTAGCTGACACTTGAGAATTTTTATCAGCAAAGTTTCCATCAGATATTTTAGACATTTTTAAATTAGTCTTGAATTCTACATATTTTAGGTGGAACAAAAAGCTTTATTGACAAATTGAAGGTATAGCGATAGACTCTCCAGTTTCTCCTTTCTTTGCTAACTTCTACTGGGAACAACTGGAAGAAAAAATTTCCTTGTTTAATCCAGAACTTTCCCTGTATAGCTTTGCTATACTATATGGATGATATTTTTGCCGTTTGGAATAAATCACATCAACAACTAGACGTTTACTTACAAAAAAATTATTTACCATCATCACAGAATCAGATTTGCTATAGAACATGATCATATGGGACAAACATCTCTATACCTCCGTAGTGCAATTGGAAGAACAATGAAGCATCGCTCCCTTTGATTGGAAAAGACCTGGGTTCTATTCTTGTCCTGACAAGAGGAATCTTTATATGGGCTTTTTCAATTGAAGTTGAATTAGCTGATCTCGTGTGGGGATAGCAGGGGTTTTTCCTCCAGTAATCTTGTTTTTCATCCCATGTACACATAAATCGGCAATGTAGGTGGGTAGATGATGATGATAGTAGTGTTCTGTGTAGATGGAGAATTAAGTATTAAGGGAGATGGAGAGATGTGTGTGTAGCAGAGTAGAGTGTCCTCTTGTAATGAGTCCTTGGGCTCCTGCAGTACTAATAATAATATCTTTCCTATGAATTGGTAGATTTCCTATCTTTTGAATTGGGAGATGTCCTTATAAAAAGGGAATGACTCCTTAACATCTGTCTTTCACAAATTTTCCTTTTTCAGGCCAGTATATCCATCACTTCTGTTCACGATCCCTCATAGAAGTGTGGTATTATTAAATGGCATGTCACGGGCTCGTATCATCTATTCCTCATCCGAACAACTTCAGAGACAAATTTCATAATCAAAGAAACGGCTTTTATCAACAGTTACAACCACAAAACAATAGAGAAAATTATCAACTGCATTTCCAATCTCTATTAGAAGAGATTCTTGTCCAACAATTACTGCTGCTCTACAGAAAATTGACAATAATCCTATAGAAAAGCTCTACTCCATCAAAGTTAAAGAGATTGTACAGGCCCACAATCATATCTAGAAACTCTTCAGTGGACTTGACAACAACATTAGAAGAGATGACTCACATAGAATCTCCATCCCTCACATTAAAGGCATTTTGACATATTTCTCATATCTTTAAAGAAATACAATATCTCTACCACTATGCTGTAAATTTAATCAGCTATACAATATCATCTTCAACAGGTAAAATTCCACTTTTGTTGCTTCCTGGAGTATATTCAGTCTTGTTTTTAAATACATTTCTGAACATCAGTCCTATATTGGCTCCACGAAACAACAAATCTGTTTAGCAGAAAATGGATTACTGATACTAACCGTGGAAACTTCTAGGATGATACCAAATTAGTACACATGTGTTCCCATAAATACGAACCTCTTTTTTAAAGGAAGTGCCAAAGTCCTAAACTTTCCCTCATACAACCTTAATGCTTGATTTACCATCTGTTCTGTGCTACTTAAAATCTATACTGCTTAAATATTGTATAATTACTTTTTTAAATATGTTTATTCCTCGCACGCACATTTGATCCCAATAGTATAGTTTTTTATTTTTTTTTTCTGGCTCTCACAACTGCATATAGGGAATGATTCTTTTCTTTAATTTTGTTTGATTTTTTTTTTTTTAATTTCCAAGTATAATGCACTGAAGATGGTTTGTTATGTACATACCAAAAAATCGGTCTTAGTCGATTAAATATTCAATTGTGATTATACAAAATATTCCAACATGATTATGCATAACAGTATTCTAATGAACACCAACAGTTATCCCTTCATCAACATGTTTTTCATCATGATTAATTCATTGTTTCAACTTTCTCCTGGGCTTCACACAGCTCATCATCAAATTCCTGTCATGTACCCTCAAGGGGTGTACAGGATATGACAGTACTACATGAAAAAATTACATCATTATTAACTTCCTATCTACAATTTTCCTCCAAATCAGTCTGTTACTTGTCAAGACTCCAACATTATTAGATCTTATATTTCTATCGTCCAAGGCACTTTGTACCGTATTAATCCACCTATATCTTGGTCTTCCACTGGGTCTTTTTTCCTGCCAACCTGGCAGAGAACACTTGTTTTGCTAATCTTTCCTTTCCCATTCTATTTAAGTGACCATACCACCTGAGATTAGCTCTGCTAACGCATTCCTGGATGCTGAAAATGTCAAGTTCTTTCCTAATATCCTCATTTTTAATATGATACTGCCATTGATGCCATCTGTTCACGCCTCTAATCTTTCTCAGGACTCTCATATCTGTGGTCTCTAGTCAAGTGTTTTACTTCTGACCCAGCTCTCAGATCCATAAGTTAAAACTGGTTTGAACACTGTCTTGTATACAGCTAATTTAGTGTTCCAACTAATTTCTCTCTTATTTCATATGAATTTATTCAATTGATTTCCCACCATACCAGCTTTGCTGATTCTGTTGTCTATTTCTATATTTAATTTACCATCTTCAGTAAAAATCGTACCTAAATAGCTGAAATGTTTTACTTCTTCCACAGGTTCTCCATTCACAACACAGTAGACATTTTCAATGATTCTGCCTATTTTCATTGTCTTTGCCTTTTTATTGCTGACCTTCATACCATATCTATTACAACAGCTATTCAATTTAGTCAGAGAATCTTGCAGACTTGTAGCAGATTTATTTAGAAGTATAACATCATCTGCATAAAGCAAAGAGCTGACATTAACATCTCCAATTTTGATATCATGTTTAATACCACTTTTCTTCATAATGTGATCCATATAGATAATGAATAACAGAGGGGATAATGTACATCCTTGTCTCACACCAGATTTAACATTAAACCATCTTCCTGTACTTCCTTCAATTCTAACTGCTGACTTACAACTGAAATAAAGACTAAGTATTGCTTGATATAATGCCCCATTGACACTATATAACTGCAGCGTATTGAATAGTTTCTCTCTTGGCACCTTATCATTTGCCTTTTCCAAATCGACAAAACTTAAATACAGATCTTTGTTATATTCCCATGCTTTCTCGACTATTTGTTGTAAAGTGAAGACGTGATCCTGACAGCCTCTATTTGGCCTGAATCCAGCTTGTTCTTCACCAAGATTTTCTTCCACAATTCTTCTCAACTGTTTCTCAAGTATACTTGCATAGATCTTGCCAGGAACACTCAGTAGGGAAATACCTCTGTAATTCTTGCATTCAGTTTTATTTCCCTTTTTATATATGGGTACTATGAGAGCTCTACTCCAATCATCGGGAATTCGTCCCTCTGTCCAGGTTTTCTGAACTATGCAGTGCAGCCACTGTAAGACTTTTATACCACCATACTTCAGCATTTCTGGTCGAATATCATCTACCCCTGCTGCCTTTCCACATTTCAAGCCTTTGATGGCTTTTTCTACTTCAAGTATGGATATGTATTCCCGACTACATGCCTGGTCAGTGTTTTTTATCACTATGCTGTCATCACTGCTTGTTTCATTTAGCAGTTTTTCAAAGTAATTACTCCATACATGAAGGATATCTTTTTCTCCTGTTTTCATGTCACCTTTATCATCTCTAACTCCTTTTACAGCACTCTTTCCTCCATTCCTAAGCTTCTTCAACAACCTCCAGAATATTTTGCCACCTTCTTGATATTTATTTTCTATATTCTTGCCAAAGTCCTCCCATGACTTTTGTTTAGCCAGTTTTACACACTGTTTAGCTTTCTTACATTTGTCTCTGTATTCTGTAAGAGTAAAAGTTGACTTATTTGCCAAGAACTTTTGATATGCTCTCTTCTTTTCCTTCACCGCCTCTTTTACTTCCTGTGTCCACCAAGGAGTTCCGATTTTTCTATCCTTGCACACAACCTCACCACATGCCTCTCTGGCTGAATCAATCAATGTTTTCTTCAGAGTTTGCCACTGAATCTCCAAGGTTTGATTCCTGTTCTCAAACTCTTTCATTTTCTTTTCAATAATCTTTCTGTATTTTAGTCTACAGTTCACATCTGAGAGCTGCTCAACTTTTATTCGCTTTAATACTTTCTTACATGTTATTCTTTTCAATATGAAATTCAATTTTATCCTGCTCAAGACTAAATAGCGATCACTTCCAATTTCAAATCCTCTGTACACTCTGGTGTCCTGCACCAGGGAGAAAACATCACTATCAACAATAACATAGTCAATGAGACTTTTCTTATTCCTAGCCTCTTCTCTCCATGTGAATTTGTGCACATTTGTATGTTGGAACATGGTGTTAGTAATAACCAGTCCATGTCCTGAGAAGAAATCCAACAGATATTTGCCATTATTATTAGCTTTGCTCTTTTCTCCAAATTTTCCCAAAATATTTTTGTATGTCTCATAATCATTTCCTACTCTGCTATTTAGATCCCCAACAAGGACCAACTTTTCCTTTTTCATTGTGTCAGTTGCTTTTTCTAAAGCATTAAAAAATTCCTCCACTTCTACCTTAGTAGAACCTTCTGTGGGACCATAGGCACAAATAAGTCTCATTGTCCAGTTCCCCATTCTCATATTTGCCCACATTACTCTACTTGAGACTGCCTGCCATTCAAGAAGATTAGCGTTGTATTTAGTTGAATACTATGGCTACTCCTTCTTTTACTTGATTGTCTTTGCCTGAATATAACATTTTGTATTTATTGCTCAGAAAGATCTCACCAGTTTTGGTTTTTTTTGTTTCAGTCACCCCTATTATGTCGATCTGGTACTTATCTACTTCCTCAGCTAGCTCCATTTCTTTGCCATTCAGGCTTCTTACGTTGATAGTACCGATCTTTAACTCTGGTGATGTTGAGTTGGGGTTTGTTTTCAGATTTGTTCCAGTAGCTGACTTTTCGCTGTTCGCCCTGGTTCCCTGGCGAAAACAACTGGGGCCTTGTTTAACGGGGCGACGCCCCAGCCGGCATGAAATTTTGTCATGTTGTACCATCATTTTTTATTTTGGTTTAACCAATAATAATACAATTTAGTTGGCTAAATCTCAAATTGCCAGCCCATCCTCGTTCGTTCAGTATCAAAATAGATACCCAACAGGGTGCACCACGAGAAGGTGAGGATTGGACATTAGGTCAGAAGCCCTGGTCGGTTCTCTGCATTCCTTTTAAAGGCTATGTGGAGGTCTCCTCTCAGTTATACAGCTTTGACCCTTAAGCACCCCTTCACATAGCTTTGCAGTGACAACGTGTACTTATTTGCACTTATTTAAGTGCATGGTGACAACGTGTACTTCCTATCAGAAAGCTGAGGTTTTTTTTGTTCTTCAAACAAAGTAAGATGGCAACATTCTATAGATTGGATTTTCACTTCAAAGTCATTGCAGTGGACCCAATTCTCTGAAGATTTTGTCAAGTAGTGTTGAAACAACCATTGACCTTGCCTTGTTTGTTTCATTTTGCTAATCATCTGATATAGCATTCTAAAGTACACATGTTTTACTGTAGCTCAGTTCTCTAATGATTTGCTTGAATCGAGATTAATCCAGTGTTCAGTTTCAATATATTGATCTGTTTTCTTTGATTACCTGCTCAGCATTCTGCTTATGGAAATCAGTTATGATTTTTGGCTATCTGCTTCTTGTTTATTAATGTCATTCCCTATCACAGTTTCTTGTTCTTTGTGCCCAGTGATGTTCAGTCATACAGTTTCTTAACCATAAAAAACCTTGTAGTTGATGGTGAATTTCATTAATACTCACATTTTATGTATCGGTTATTCAATTACTGTACCTTGTTTTGCATTCCTTAACAGACCCATAAAGATTCATTCATTGTGTATGCAGTAGCATGGAGAAATATAACTTTGATCATATGGCGTTATTTATTAAACTGTATGGAGGGGTTTCAGGATTACTCTTGTGTTAGTTAGTAGACTGATAAAGTTTGGCATGTATTTATAGCTGAGGCACATGCATGCCCTCTGCAAAATACAAAAAGATATTTTTTTTGGTATTTTGCAGAGACATTTGATTGATTGCTATATGATTAGTCAAATGCCTTTGCAAAAGATATGAATCTCCGAGAAGATTTGGAGGCAGGGATAGAGGTAACTGGACAATGTCTAAATGCGTTCATTTGAGTAGTTGGCAGTGTTTGTAGACTTGATAAGCTGAGTGGATGCTATCTGTTTTCTCCCACAAATAGGCTGTGGGTTTGAATCTCACTGTGGCACAAATGGTTTGAAAAATGTTCCATGTTTATTCTCTACATGAAGATGATGATACTCCTTAGATTATCTAACACACCTGACTAATGATAATACTGTATGATAGGTTGGGGGGAGGGAATCTAAAAGCAAGAGAGTAATCACGTAACATGTCAAGTGATTGTTTAGGGACATATAAATGGGCATATTTTAACTCGCACTTTGGGATTCAGAGGTGGATGGTGGTAGTGGCATGTAATATTGCTGAAACTGTATGACATGACGTTAAAGAAGCTTTAGATCTTAGTATGATGATGCACAGGTTATTGTAATGCAGATAGAGGTCACTGAGGACTGATTGGTCAGGCCTTTCTGTAATGAAGGAATTTGAAAAATAACAGGTGTAATTAACTCTATATTTAAAACAAACCAGGCTAAAAGTATGCAATACATTAGCCTTACCGGTTTTAATGTATGGAAGCGAAATCTGGACAATAAAACAAAAAGACAAACAAAGATTAACAACAACAGAAATGAAGTTTATGAGAAAAACTGTAAAGTATACCCTATTTGATCACAAAAGAAACGAAGATATTATGAAAGGATTAAACCAAGAACCAGTAATTGAAAAAATTAAAAAATATAAACATAGATGGATGGAACACATTCAAAGAATGAAAACAAAGATTACCAAAACAAGCCTTAAAGTACAAGCCATTAGGAAAAAGAAAACCAGGACATCCTCTTAAATGATTCAACGATGACTTCTAAGGCCAGAACAGGCCATGCTAGGCCTAAATCCTTGATACGTATGATGATGATTTGTGTTCTTTTTCTTTTGGGATTGTATGTCCTAGAGACCTCCCATGATGAGTTTTTAGACTCCATAGAGGTCTGTAAATAATAACCCACGTGTTAAGGCTAAGTGCTGGGAGGATATCATTTTGGAGGTTTAATGGAGTAGTGATGGCACTGAGAAGGATTAAAAACTATTTTAATTCTTCCAGTATTTTGTCTGTCACTGAGACATCTTCAGGGATTACAAGCCAACATGTGTAACACATGCACACACAAAGGCAACATAGCAATGAATGAAACATGTGGAACTGACTTAGGTCGGGCACCCTTAATAGGACACAAGTCGTCTTCTAAAAGTGCCCTGTTCCTGCAAGTTGACATACTTTGAACAGACAGATCAGCCACTATTTGCATAGATGAATATGAAACATACATCTGCAGTCTGCAAGAACAGACAGGCCATGATTAGTCTGTTCTTGCTGACCCTGTATGGGATACCACTCACAGGATCTTCTGGGGGAGGGGGTGGACCCATCCCCTACCCCCAGAAGATCCTATCATATCCATCACAGTAAATTTCAAAAAGAGAGTATTTTTGGAATCTGTAGCTTCATTCAGAAATCAACTAAATTTAAATAAATGCAATGCAAAAAACTTCCTAAAATTTGGAAACATTAATTCTCAAAGATTCCACATTACAACTTATGCCTCCTACACATGCAAGTAAAGGACACCCCCACCTAATTAGGACTTCAGGATCGGTTCTACGTGTTTCATTTATTGCTTTGTTTCCTCTCTCTCTCTGTATGTGTGTGTGTTACAAGTGTTCGTTTGTATCCCTTAAAGAAGTCTCAGTGACTGAGACAAAATATTGGAAGAATTAAAATAGTTTTTAATCCTTCTTAGTGCTGTAAATACTCCAGTATACCTCCAACATGAGAATAATAATAGTAATAATAAATGACCATCTTAGAGCACTATTTTAATTAGAATGAGATAGTACTTGATGCCTTTTTTATCCAAGTTATTATCATCAGGAATATAATATACATATATACTGTAATCTACCATTTATCCAACACGTCGGAGAAGCAATTTGCGGTTCTGGTAGTTGATGGATCAGATAATTGAAGTACAATTGCAAGGTACTGTACAAGAAGTTGGCTGTAATGCAAGCATCAGTTAATTGATGAATTGTTGTTTTGAAGGTCAGATAAATGGTAGATTACTGTTTATCTGTAACATCTAGGAACAAAAAAAAGGTAATAATTAAATTCTTAAATATATTGTATATCATTGTGAATTATATCAGTGGCTACTGATTAGGATTTAGTTTCTTGTACTCCTATTATTTTAAACTTTTTATGATCCAAGGCCCAATGACTGGTTCAGCATCAATCCCTATTCTTCCAGGTTTCTTTATCCTGAATAGAATTCTTTTTTATTGATGTTAAATGGGGTGCAGATGAGCCATTCAGATCTTTTTGGAACTTTTTAAAGCATTGTTTTTGTTAAAATTGGGTTAATAAATTATAATCTCACAGCCTTCTTTTAATTTGCATGCAGTGTCAGGACTGGGTGTCTTTTCAGTCAGTTATGTGGCATGATCAGAACATTTGAAGTGCATGATCAGAAAGGCCCGATTTTCCATAATGAAGGAATTTGTATCATTTGGGTTCTTTTTTTAATTTATGATTTTTAGAATTACACATCCTGTTTCATCTACATAGTGTAAGTAATATGTGCATCGGATCTGATCTTTGATTTCTGTGATCAGGGTAACTAGTTTTTTCTGTATTTTCCCTGAAATCGAGGAACAGTGAGGTCTTTCACAAGGAAACAACCGCTTCTTTGTAATTATCATAACCATAACAAAATTTATCTATTATTGCTTACCACTTTTATAATGTGATCTCTCTCTCTCTCTCTCAAGAGAGAGAGAATTTTTCAGAGGGCAGGATAAGATTCCTTTACTGGACACTGTATAAAGAAGTGGTGTAAAAAAAAAAAAAATTAAATTATTTTATACACACACAGAATGGTGAATAATGGCAATTTTTGGCTGGAGAGTGCAGTTAAGTACACAGACATCTAATTTAAGATAGTGATCAATGTTTCCCCTCTAAGCTGTGCTCATGCACACCAGTCAAAAAGTGGAGTGCACATGCCTAGTAACTGCACAAGCAAAATTTTTGCTTTCAGAATTTCTAATTTACAGTCAATAATTTTTGAGCTTATTATAAAAACAGTCACACTTTTAAAATATTGTATTTTAATAAATAAATCACACTTTTTAAATATTGTATTCAGTAATTTCTCCAGTGTCTTCACTTCAATATTACTTTAACCCATTCCAACTTATTACGCTAATTAATTAGTTTTAGCTTGCACTGAGTCAGTAAACTGACACTGATGTCAGCAAGTTAGAATTTTATTTGATTAGTGTCTACTGATAGTTTACTAGTTCAGTTACTTGATTTCATGCAAATAGTGATGGATTTTTGTAGCTGTGCAGATTTAAGCATATTAATCGGTGCTCACAATTTTACAACTTACAGCTAGATGGAAAAAAAAAAGAGCAACATCAAATATTAGTGGTTTTGCTGCATTAAACCTTCAAAATATCACTGAAATGATATTTGCAGGTGCAAATTTGTTTAAATTTAAGAGAATGGACAAATGTATTGAATCAGCAATGCCGATTAAAGTAGCAAATTAAGAGCCTGTGACTTTTACTATTGAGTATTCATGATAAACTCATAAATCATGAGTTTCTCCTGAATTATTTCGCTGTCTAACATAGTAGTCCTCGTAGTTTTTACCTCAGTTATAAATTCTGCTATTTAAGAAATTCTCACAATTAGCCTTTTTGGTGGAAGCATGGCACATTATGATGCTGTTTAATTGTGAATATGGTCTTTCTAGTATATTTTTCTATTATCTTTTGACTCATAGAAAAATATCTTAATAAATATTGAAATGGAAATTATATGAATATTGTACATGTAGACTGCTTTGAAAGTGTTTAACTTCCCAATTAGAATCATGATGGTGGTGATTTTTATTTGTCTGAAATATATATATATATATATATATATATATATATATATATATATAGCATACACATACAGAGTAATGCCCAACTTTATGACAGTCTACTCATATGATGTTTTGCAATTATGACTACTGTCCATTTATATGACTTTAGTGACATGCTGCTGTGAATCAAATGGTGTGCAGTTTTTATGAGTGGCTTACAACGTTGTAGCTTTCTGTGTTGGTGTTTTGTTGTTCACAGTAGAAACAGCTTATAATTAATTGTTATTAATCAAAGTAAGGGATTGTTTCTTTCAGTGAGAAAGAAGACCCGTAAACTCTTTACATTAGATACTAAGATTAAAGTAATTAAATTTAGAGATGATGGTGTATCAAACACTAAGTTACTAAATCACTTAAGGAATTGACAACGTAGATACGAATATAAATTAAATTACACTTTAATAAATACTTCTGATATTTTGGCAACATCTTGTTGCCATCTTCAAAAGGAACTTACAAAAAAAGGCCACGTGCACGTAGGCACTACAACACAGTAACTGAGAATGAAGTGATGAAGCTATTGTTCTCCTAAAAGTCCTGATGGTGTCCTCTAGTGGGCTAACTAGGTGTTCTTGGCTGTTGGGCTAAAGGTCTACTGATGTAAGCCTTCTAAATTTGGGGCAGTCTCATACAACCAAATTTGTTGAGGTTTGGAGAGTTTCTTAGGGCTGAGGCTGATTCCATAAATAGTCTTTCGAATTTGTATTTGCTACAGTGTATTACTGTAGCTTTCTTCCACCGTATTCTGTGGCATGTATCCAGAGCATGGTCTGCAAGACAAGAATGGCTGTACTTGTGAAAACGGATGTAGAGCTTTTTGTGAAACAATGTTTCACAAAAAGCTCTCCGTATATATAACCATGCCAGCTGCGTGTTGCTTCAGGAACAAATCGCTGCCATGCAGTTTCTCTTAGTGGAAATTAATGAAGCTATTCGTGCTTTTGAAGAAGTGCTTTCGTGCACTTTAAATCACGAGCTTTGGTCAATTTTACATGGCATCTCATGTACCGCTGCAGACAAAGAATTTTAAAAAATACGAGGTCGACAGATGAAAAAATTCGAAAAATTAAAAAAGAATTAGACTGTCAATCCAAAACTTCCTACCAACACCGTTATCAACCTTTCTTCAGTCACCCTGAAGCACTCAACGCGCTTTCAAGTGGCCACAACTTCGCCATTGCTCCCAGAAAAATACCTAGTGAGGATATTTTGATCCAGATCGAATGCAGAATCTGCCACCTTCCAAATCAAATCGCCAACAGTGTAAGACTGGATGTAGCTTGTGTCCTCTCCAAAGCAAGACCACCAAAAACCAACATATCCAACAAGGAAATGAAGGATAATGAAGAATAATAAAGAAATAGTTATCACCAAAGCAAATAAGGGAAATTCAACTGTAGTACTTAACCAAAAGGAATACACAGGTAAGCTTAATGCTCTTCTATTAGATCGGGCTACTTACCTCCCTA
This sequence comes from Typopeltis vanoorti, assembly GCF_054136105.1. Classification (NCBI taxonomy): domain Eukaryota; kingdom Metazoa; phylum Arthropoda; class Arachnida; order Uropygi; family Thelyphonidae; genus Typopeltis; species Typopeltis vanoorti. The sequence continues at coordinate 72,288,404 of NC_143555.1, forward strand.
TCGAATACAATCCCACCAACTCACAAATCAGAAAACTGCATAGGCTCCTTAAGAAAGTCACTTCTTGGCCTGTAGAAGTTACCAACAGATTAAAGCCATTTAACTCTATTACCCCCCCCCCCCCATATTTATGGACTCCCAAAAATACATAAAGAAAATGTGCCATTACGTCCCATGATTCCCCCACATACAAATTATCTAAACATTTGGCCAAAGAGCTCGCACACTATACTGGCAACACACCGTCATACATAAAAAACTCGGTCCACTTCAAAGCCAGCATAGAAAACCTTACACTCCAACATACTGACATAATGGTCAGCTTTGACGTCTCCTCCTTATTCACAAATGTCCCACTCAAGGAAACTTTAGAGCTAATCCCAGCTAAATTTTCTCCTGATATCTCGGCCCTCTTTCAGTTTTCACGATGACCTCAGGCTATTTCGTTTGGCAGGGAAAATTCTACAAACAAATAGAGGGGACAGCCAGGGTTCACCACTCTCTCCACCTTTGGCCAATTTCTTTATGGAGAAAATTTTTCTTTATTGAAGAAAAAACCTTAGCCTTTTCCCCACAAAAACCAACCATATGGCTTCGCTACATTGATGTGTTTGCTATTTGGCCACATGGCTCTGATACACTCCTCTCCTTAACACACTTAAACAACCAACACCCCAGAACCAAGTTCACCCTGGAAAAAGAGGAAAACAACTGCCTCCCTTTCCTAGACACACTAGTCACCCGCCAGCCTGATGGAACCTTGGTTTTCTCAGTTTATAGAAAACCCACCCATACAGGCAGGTACATTCATCAACAATTCCCCCCCCTCCCCACAACAATATGGAGTGGTGAAAACACTATACAACAGGGCTAAACTAATCTGTTTTAACGACATGGCCATAAATATTGAACTAAATCACATCCTCAACACTTTCTCAGCCAATGGCTACCCCTTAAAAAAAAAAAATCCAAAAAATATTGAAACCTACAAACCACAACCCCCCCCCTCCACAACAAGGATTACTCTAAATCCATCACCATTCCCTACATCCGAGACACCTTGGAAAAAATTACCAAAATCTTAAAAAAACATGACTTGACCTCCTGTTACAGACCATACAGAAAATTGGCATCCCTTATCAGCTCCACTAAAGACCAACCACTTCCCCTAGACCTACCTGGTGTATACCAGGTCCCTTGTAGCTGTTGTTAGATCTGAAATAGGCGACTTCGAATTTTACATGATGTCACCATTCCAGAATCTAACAATTAACAAAAAATATATGTATTCTTATCTTTCAGCGCAGTGCAACTATGTTTTTTTTGTAACAACATCTTGTATGATAAACTGTGAATTATGTGAATTTAAATTAATGTATCTGTATGTCTAGCATGAATGTAAGTCAGCAAAAGGGGCAGATATGAGAGAAATCATTAGTGAAATATTGTAAATGAAAGAATGCGTATTATTCAGCAACATAGGGCAAAGATCACTCTAATACTATAAGAGCAGCATAAGCACCTGCGGGCATCACATCTAAGAAGACATCATGATGCATACGTTCCCGGAAACAAGAAGTCCCGTATGTTGATTGGTGAGGTCACCCAGCCTGAGACCAATGGGCGAGACAATAAGAGAAATTCAAACTCGGAAAGGTGGCGCTCTAGGGGAGCATATAAAACCCACGACATGGAAGTAAATGAGCCCCATTTTTTCTTGTTCCTGGATTTCTCTTCGTGTGCTCCAAGAGTTCTTTGTAGTTCAGCTCTCATTTTGAGGGCTGACTTATGAAAGGATCTGGCATGACACCGCAGCAGATTTTGGCAAGATCAACCGTAGGCCGCGATGAGAAGGTCATTGACGTAAAATCTTAGCATAGAGATAGCACCCAGCTCAAGCGAGCACGTGTAACCCACGTGGCGATAAGATCGAGACAAGCAGAATCGAAACAAAGAAGGAAGGACGGAAGAAAACCGATTAAAGAATAGATAAGTACTCTCAGTTGTTCTAGCCCCTTTTGAGAATTGACTAACAGTGTTAAGAGAATGCAACCTAAAATTTGTAATGGAAGAAAGAGTGAAGAACTAAGATTTATGTAAATGACTATGCTTTTTGAAATGAACTTTAAGAATTTCATTTAGATAGAGATTCTGTCGTAATTAATCCAAGAGAGATTATTTATGTGCTAAAATGCCTAAATATCCAATTGAGCTGTAATTAAGAATGTATTATATGTTGAGTTATTGAATATGCTAACATTTTGAAGTCAATGCATAATGGTTTTAAGAGTGAGAGAGTGAAAGAATGGTAGAAGTTTAAATTAGATTTGATAACCACTTTAACTTGTATGGTATTATATAATGAGTTTAATAAATATTTTGATTCCTTACTTACATGTGTTTCTGATCATGATGACTGACCATGACCCTTCATAAAACTTCGGACCCGTGATCGTGTGTATGTGCGGGAATACTCCAATTCAAAGTAGTAGGGCACGACTGCAAATAAGATAAAATAAGCCAGAGAACCCAAGGCTTCTAAGAATTTAATTAACATTATTAGTGGCACCTGATAAAGGCTGAGCTTATCTCTAACCTTAAGGCCCAGGCTGGCGCAGATAAAAAATAAATTTTTCCTCAGTGATCAGGATAACTCAGGGAACGGGTAATTTCTGGTGGCCCTTAAAATGTTAAATTATGTAAGAAAAGGTATAAGACGAGAGACTTAACTTTAAGATTAATATTAATGAAGATCACATAACAATGGCGCAACCTACTTAACAAAGAGGTACATGCAATAGAATTTGATATAGCGGCTGAAGTAGGAAAGGATAAAGTTAAATAAATTGCCTCGATATATCAATATCAGAGATATACGAACGCAACACTGTAAACTGTCTTACTTTGGCCTAACAGGCAGGACATCGAATATCAGAATTTCTGAACAAGGACTACATCCATTTTCACAAGTCTAGCCATTCTTGTCTTGCAGACCATGCTCTGGATACAGATACGGTGGAAGAAAGCTACAGTAATCCACCATAGCAAATACAGATTCGAAAGGCTATTTATGGAATCAGCCTCAGCCCTAAGAAACTCTCCAAACCTCAACAAATTTGGTTGTATGAGACTGCCCCAAATTTAGGAGGCTTACATCAGTAGACCTTCAGCCGAACGGCCAAGAACACCTACTTAGCCCACTAGAGGGCACCATCAGGACTTTTAGGAGAACAATAGCTTCATCACTTCATTCTGAGTTACTGTGTTATAGTGCCTACATACACGTGGCCTTTTTTTGTAAGTTCCTTTTGAAGATGGCAACGTGACGTTGCCAAAATATCAGAAATATTTATTAAAGTGTAATTTAATTTATATTCTTATCTACGTTGTCAATTCCTTAAGTGATTTAGTAATACAAAACCAACGTATAAGCCTGTCTACGAGAATAAACACAGAGTTAGGTTAAACTTACCCTTGCACTACCATTGTTAGTTACTAAAGACAAAGATAAATTTTCAGTGAGGTGAAAAGTGCTACACCAGTTTATACTCCATATCCATTTCTAACTTTTTCATTTGCAAAAATTATTCTAAATTTTTGTAAATAAATATTTACTTTATTTACTCATTTTGTTTGATTGACTTTGTAGTTTATAATAACCTAAAAATAATGAATTCCTTCTATAAACATAAAGACATACATAAATATACTTGGGCAGCAAGAGGATGGAAATCAATATTAGATTACTTCATATTAAATGAAAAGACATCAAAATTTTCACTAGATGTTAGAGTTCACAGAGGATATGAAATAAGCAGTGACCACTTCCTTGTTAAAATAAAATTAAGATCACCACCTAAATGGCTACAAGTAACAAGAACAGAAAGAAAAATTGAAACATTTGTTTATAAAACTAGACTATTGAATGACACAAATGTATAATGGCTATATGAACAAAGAATTAACCAGTATCTAGATAAAATAAAACAAAATGAAGAAATAGAATGGTTTAATATAAAAACAATACTAAATGCAGCAGCAAATGAAAGATTAGGAAAGACCAAAAAATTCAATAAAAGAAAAAAACTGAAGATCTGGGATGATACAATCAAAGAAATAATCAAAAAGAAAAAAGAAGCCTATCACAAATGGTTAAGCAGTAAAAGATTAGAAGATGAAATAGAATATAAAAGAATAAGAGCCATAGCTAAAAGAGAAGTCAGAAAAAGACATAGAGAATCATGGAATAAATTTGTTTCTAATTTAGAACATTATTTATATACAATAAGACCCAATGTATATAAGATTTTGAAACACCTAAATGCAGATACCAAAGAAAACATAAAATTAAACACTGAATTGAAATCAGAAGAATTTCTAAATTACTACACAGAACTGTGGACAGACAAATATTTTAAAAAAGACAACTGGCAAACAATTAACGAAAATGAAAAGGAAATAACTGAAGAAGAATTAGAAATCAGCCTGAAAGAAACAAGAAACGGAAAATCACCTGGAGAAGATAAGCTAGGTTCAGAACTATATAAATGCGCAGGAACAAGATTCAAAGGAAGACTCTTATTATTTTTAAATAAAATTTACTCAGCTGGTATCCCCCAAATAGAATGGAAAAAAGCAATTGTGATTCCTATCTTTAAGAAAGGTAATAGAGATGACCCTAAAAACTATAGAGGTATCAGTATACTAAATTCCTGTTACAAAATATACAGCAGAATCTTAAATAACAAACTAATGAAATATTCCGAAAACTTTATTCTAGAGGTACAAAATGGATTTAGAAAAGGACGATCATGTATAGACCCAACCTTCTGCCTAAAATTAATAATAGAGAAAAGAAGAGAATATAATTTAGAAACACATATTGCATTTATTGACTTTGAAAAAGCATTTGACAAAGTTAAAAGAAACATATTATTTAACATATTAAAAGAAAGACAAATACCAAATAATATCCTAAAAGCTGTCACAAGTATACATGAAAATAATCAAATACAAATAAGATTAAATCATGAGCTATCATATACAAGAGAGATAAACCAAGGGGTCCGACAGGGATGTCCCCTCTCAGCAACTCTTTTTAATATCTACTTAAATGAAATAATAATAAAATGGAGTAAAAATTTACATCAAGGAATTAAACTTTCACCTACAGTTAACTTAAACACTCTCCTCTTTGCAGATGACCAAATAATAATTACAAATTCTGAAGATAACTTACAGAAAGCTATTTTAAATCTAAATGAGATATCCAAAGATTATGGTATGATAATATCAACGGAAAAATCAAAAACTATGGCCTTTAAAGGACAAGATCCAGCAAGAACTAAAATAGTATTAGATAACAAGATCTTAGTACAGGTGAATTCATTTAACTGCCTAGGATGTATGATCACTTATGAAAATGAAAAAGATATAAACATAAAAATTGCAAAATATTTAAAAATAACAGGAGTAATTAACTCTATATTTAAACCAAACCTAGTTCAAAAACAAACCAGGCTAAAAGTATAAAATACATTAGCCCTACCAGTCTTAATGTATGGAAGCGAAATCTGGACAATAAAACAAAAAGACAACAGCAGAAATGAAGTTTATGAGAAAAACTGTAAAGTATACCCTATTTGATCACAAAAGAAACGAAGATATTATGAAAGGATTAAACCAAGAACCAGTAATTGAAAAAATTAAAAAATATAAACATAGATGGATGGAACACGTTCAAAGAATGAAAAGGGAAAGATTACCAAAACAAGCCTTAAAGTACAAGCCATTAGGAAAATGAAAACCAGGACGTCCTCTTAAACGATTCAACGATGACTTCTAAGGCTGGAACAGGCCATACTAGGCCTAAATCCTTGATCCATATGATGATGATTTACTCATTTATGCACATACTCTCTTTGATAGCTTAAAAATGTTATTAAACCACTGCATACAGCCTCCCCCACCCAGTATATATGTATGTATGTTTGGGGGGGGGGGGGGGGCTGAAAAGTTCTGATAAATACCTGGACAAAAATGATATTAAAGCAACTGATATAACCACAAGAAAGAAAGAACATATCCTAAAATCCTTTCATTCCATGTTCATCAGCTTGTAATAATTTGTTCTTTTTCTTTTAGGATATATAAGAAAACATGTCAGTTCCTTCATGGTGATTATCAAAACTTTTCAGCACATTCTTGTATATTTATTCGCTATACAACAAAATTCATTATATGACAGTGGTCTGGAACCTACCATGCCATATGACCAGGATATGCACGTGTGCACGCACACCTACCCACCCACCCCAGGAGCATATATTCTAGGTGTGCAGTGCACACCCACAGAAAAGCAGTATCATTGATATTATATTTTTGCATTTATTCCTGTAAAAACCCCTAATTGTTTCCTGACTTTGTGTGATTCCTAAAATTATTCAGAATATACTAATGCTTCAAAAAGAGGACACTTTGCAATGTGTAAACGTTGCATCACATTAATGTTAATAGTCTGAGTGTGCGGTCAAAAATATGGACACCTTTGAGCCTTTTGAATAGACATACAGCTGCCGTGGGTCAAATTCTTAGCATTCCAGTGGTTTTAAACTGGAATGCTAAGAATGCTCAGCGCACATTCTACCCAGAAGGCGAGGTAGAGTGTGCACCGAGACAGTAGCATCAGTGCTGCGATTGGTTATTGTGTCAACCAATCCAACTGAACATTGTCTTTTGTCATGAGTTGCTGTTTTTATTTTCTAAGTTTCATCTGTTTTGTGTGCGTGAAGTGTAAACTGATGTGTTTAGGACACCAATATAGAAAAGTTTTTAATAGATAATATTCTATAAATAATTTAACTTTTTTGCCCATATTTACAATAGGAAACAGTGTTGACGATCTACTGAATGCCCTATTTTCTGCCAGAGCTTTCGTGGATTGTATGATTATAGTCAAAGGAGGTTGGAACTTGTGTGTAAATAAGTAAAACAAGTTTTCTTTCAGCCTTTCTTTGATTACTACTACCATGATTTTCAGTCTGGAAAAGAAATAATTTCCCAAGTGATTAGTTTTTCCAGTTTCTGGGCATAATATATGGTTATATTTAAAAATAGTATCAAAATTCAAATTATCTGTATCTCACTCTAGTATTTGCCAATGATAACACAGTCCAACACAATTTTTGCTGACTTTTATATGAGACTTGTTTTTTTACTAATTTGGGTGCGCTAGTTTCAAATATCAAACCCATTTTTTTCGATCTCGTCAGGTTTTTCCTCTATGGCATTTTCTTTTTGCTAATTTGTAAGTTTTTGGTAGTTTTAAGGAGGCAGTACTATTTAGAGGATCAAAAAAATCGATTTTTTAATATTATTTTCTGAAAGTCACCTTGTAAATCTAAAGCTTTAACATACTGCTTTATAAGACCTAGTTTGATGTGTAGAGGTGGAAAAATGATTTTTTTTCTCTGTCGATTAAAGGTCGATTTATAACATTCTGTTCTCCAACATTTAAGGATATTCTAAGAGGTCAATGTTTCTGACTCCGGTGTTGGTTTCTAGCTCGACTATCCCAGAAGCATAGAAAACATGGAAACTTTGTATATCAACTTTGAAAGCCAAGTAAAAAGTTCACCATTTTAAGATCCACACAGATGATCCAGTTATGGTCTGTATATTTTAATAACTTTAGAACCTTTTTAATGTCCTCATATGTTTCCTTTAAGTGGACTGAATAGCCATTAGGAATTGAGCCATATACATTCCCATTGTGTAGTAAGACACTCTTGAGACTTCTGCTTGAACTGTCAATAAATAAACGCCACTCATTTGGATGATATTGTACAACACTCATTTCAGTTAGTAAACCTGACACATTGTTACAGTAAACAAACCCACACTCGTGTTTAAAATATTGTACAAGATTACTTTCCCTGCTACGATAAAAAGTTATCTTCGTATCTTGCTCCAGTAAGTTTTTTTCATTTAATCTTGAAGCTAACAATTCCAATGATTCCTTTGATAGGCCCAAATCTCTTACTAAGTCATTCAATTCCACTTGAGTAAAACGTTGCGGTCCAGAACTAGGAATTAAATTTTCATTGTCTAAATCGACATCTGGGTCTTGCTCCTCAAGAACATCTGGCATATCCCGATCATGCTCATTCTCAAGTAAAGGAAGTCCTTTATAAATTGGCACGGCTATTTCATTGGAATGAGCAATTGGCTGAATTGCTGAGTCGAGATTTGGATACACAATTTTTTTCTTATTTTTCTTATTATAACCAGAAGTCTGAACTAAACAAAAATAGCAATCATCTACGTGATTTTTTGGTTCACGCCAAATCATTGGAATGCCAAAAGCTAATTTTTGGCATTTTCCCTTGCTCCACTGTCGTAAATTTTCTACACATGACTTACACACTTTATTTGGAGCCCATGAATTGTCCTGATCTGCAAGCTTTACATCAAAGTATGCAAAGTACACTTTCTTAACGAAATCAGTGATATTTGACCTTTGACTGGGAACAGTAAAGCTGCCACAAATGTTGCAGAAGGAATCTACACTATTGACACATTTTTGAGTAGTAGACATGATGTATTTTCTTCACTGCCGACTAACATGCAATTAACAAGACAAAAAAAAACCAGAGACTTTATTGAAACGTTATAAGCGCTCATCATACTTTCACAATGTATTTCGTGAAGATAGAAAGGGATGAGTGTTATTGATGATGGAAAAAGAGTTATGTAGAGATGCAGGAGGGAAATGGTGGCAGTGGTTTTGAGGTAGTATGATGTAGAATAGAGGTGAATAGAATCAAATACTTAGTGAGATGTTGTTATAGACCTGGTAATGTGGTTGGTAGTGACCATGAAATGTATGATCAAATTAGCTAAGTAAATAAGAAAAGGATGGTCATTAGGGGTGATTTTAATTATAGCAATATAGACTGAAATGATGAAATAGCAACTGGAAATAAAGCAAACGTGTTTGCATGAGTTTTTGAGGGACAACTACCTCAGGCAGTATCTGATAAAGGGCACATGAGTATCGAGGGTTTGATCATCTCATTAGAGGATGTTATTATAAAATGAGATGTTATATCGTCCTTCACTTTGGTGAGAGTGGCCATGAAGTGATTACCTGGGTGGTCGCCAGCAGTGTAACAACTTCCAGAATAAAAGAGTATATGTTGAACTACAAGTCTGGTGATTATGAGAAGCTCAGGAGACAGCTTCCAGGTGTAGCATGGAATGAGGAGTTGGCTGGAAAGGAGATCAATGCTGCATTGAATGATATTTAAGAACTGTCTAGTAGAAGCAATGGCTAAATGTATTCCAAGGATCAGAAGGTTAAATAAATCAGAAGGTGGGAAATGAATGAATGAAGAGATTAAGCATGTAATACAGAGGAAAAAGATGTTATGGAAGCAACATAAATAAGTTGTAACATATCTGGGTACTTAATGAGGGTACTCATAAAGGTCTTTCATTCTTGTGAATGTGACGTCATGGAAAGTTTGAGAGCTGTAGGTGAGCAAGAGGTATATGTGGAATTGAGCAAACTTGGTGTTAATAAACCTGTAGGACTTGATAATATATCACTACATATTTTGAAGGAATGTGCCAAGGAGTTGATGTCTACCTTGACATATTTGTTTAATATGAGTCTTGCATTGGGTCAAGTTCCAAAGGATTGGAAGGAAGGAGAGATTGTGCCACTTCATAAGGGGAGGTTTTATTTCGTATCCAAACACAAGTGGTACAACATTATTTACAATAAATTAGGATACATTACAAATGAGAACAGCTTATATTTGGTAGACAAATTATACAGGGACTAATAAGTAAAATATGAAGAAAAAAAAGAAACTATACATAAGTTATATACAATAAATATGGTCAGATGTTCCTCCAGTATCTTGCTTAATCAAGGGAGGTGACAGAACTCAAGCATCAAATAGCCCTATCTTTGTATCAATTGTTGTGATTAAAGTGTTGGAGAGGCTGGTGAGAACCAGGATCCAGAATTGGGTTGATAATGGTAATATATTTGATGGACAGCATGGATTTGCTAAAGAGAGGTCATATTTTAGTAATCTACTTACTTATTACAATAAGGTGACAGCTTCATTGGACAAAGGAGATGGATACACAGTAGTATACTTGGAGTTTGCAAAGGCTTTTGATAGATTACTGCATGATAAGTTGATAGTCAAACTAGAGTGGATGTGGGTTGGATATTAGACTAGTGCATTGAATTGGAGATTGGCTATCTGATAGGTATCAGCAAGTTGTGTTATGGGAGAACAATATCCTGGAAGAGGAATGCCACTAGTGGTGTTCCATTGTATAAGGCCTTGATTAGCCAGATATAGACTACTGTGCACAGATTTGGTCACCTGGTTTTCAAAAGGACGAAGAGATGTTAGAAAGGATCCAGAAGCGATAGACTAAGATAGTTTCTGATCTCTGGAATGTTGAATATGAGGAAAGGTTGAGAAGGTGCAATTTTCAGAGCCTAGTGGATAGGAGAAAGAGGGGTGATATGATAGAGACATACAAGTTAATAAGGGATTGTTATAGGATCAATATGGAAGAAGTTTTTCATAATATGGTGGGAGATAGGGGACAACAAGCGGTCATCTCTGGAAGCTGTATAAGGAGGATGGGAACAATTATAAAGAAGCAAGTTTTTTGTATGCAGAGGTGTGAATGATTGGAATGCCTTGTCTGCAGAGAATTTTAATGTGTTTAAGGCATTGTATATGAATTGTGTGTATGACAAACAGTCGCACCGTCCATATGTGCAATGTGTGCGATGCACACAGGTACCAGGATAGTAAAGCGCCAAAGATTTGGTATGATATTAGTTAATTTTGTCAGCAAATTACCGCAGTCTTCATCTATGAATCTCCAACTTACTTTAGATGCACTGAATGATCTAAATCAATTTTTAAATGATTATAGGTCTGATGAAACTTTCAAAGAATTTGTAGAAAGCTCAAAATTAATTGCAGCAAAATTTGATGCAGAATCTGTATTTTGTAGTAGAGTAGTAGACCACTAAGGTGACATAAAAAGACAACACAATTTGATTACGAAAATGAAAATATAGTAGATCCTAAAATTTTATTTAAAGTAATTTTTTTTTTCTCTGCATAATAGATCAAACATTACAATCTTTGCAGGAAAGATTTATCTTATTAAAAGAACATATGAATTAATTTCAGTTTTTGTATTTGTTAAGTACTTCACAAAACAAGGATATTTATTATCTTGTTGTAAAAAGTTACGACAAAAATTAACACACGAGAATCATTCAGACATTGACGCAGAAGATTTATGCGAAGAAATTTTACACTGTCAGCCATTTATTTCTAATTTTAAAAACGATATATATCAGATAATTCAGTATATTTATTCAAACGACTTAATCACAGTTTATCCAAACTTTACAATTGCTCTTCAGATTCTTTTGTCATTACCGGTATCTGTAGCATCTGCGGAAGCGGTCCTTTTCTAAACATAAAATTATTAAAAACTACTTGCGCTCCACAGTGGTACAAGACAGACTTTCAAATCTTGCCATTATATCAACAGTCAGATATTTTGGATCATCTTGATATACATGATATTATTCGAGAATTTTCATTAATGAAAACTAGAAAAGTTCAATTCCCTAAGTGATTTTTCTTTCTGTTTAAATATTTATTTACCTATTTCTTTATCTAATGTTTAATATGTTCCTATTTTATATACTTGTAAGTTACTATTATTTATTTATTTAATTATTTATTTTTTTCCAAATTATTTTTGTTGTTTTTGTATCCTTCTTGTATGTTTGTTTTTTATACTTTTTTTTTGTAATTTCTGCTTTTTGTTCATTAAACTTATAATTAATATATTTCATTTTTACTCACTGATAAGGTTTCATAAAGTGATTTTTTTTTTTTATTTGGGGGAGGGGTAGAGGGGCAGCAACTAAAGTTTTGCACACAGGCACCGGACACTACTGGCACGCCCCCCTGATGACAAAGGGACCTTCTATATGAGTCTTTGACTCCATGTGGTTGTAGGATAATAATAATAACGTAACTAAGAAAATGCCATAGTACCACAGACTTTTGAGGCATCCTATATTTTAAGTAAATAATGTTGATTAAACTTTGTTGTATTATTGATATTGTATGTTTTATATAGCACAGGTCCAAGTCCATGTAGCGCATCTCCAGCGGCACCACACAGTTTCCAGCATGCCATAATGCCTATTATAACCCCACTTTCAGGTTTGTTTGCGTTTTTTTTTTTCTGTTGTTTGTTTGATTGTTGTCATTATGAAAGCAGCAGTGCTGATGAAGTTTTATTTGCATGGTCTCATTTTAATCAGAAAAGTTATTACACTATTGAGTTAGAACTCTGTCAATAATTTTTTTTTCTATAAATAAATATATACATGGACAGAAATACGTGTTGCAGAAATTATAAAAACATCCCGCATTTCTTGAATACTGCACACCGTAGTAGAATGAAAGTCTTTATTCTCCCCCCCCCCCCGCCGCCCTTCTCCTACCAATTCCAACCAAAATTATGCAAGTGGTTTGATATCCAAAGAATGGTTCTTCAATTTTTCAAGACAGTTCAAGCAGAAACATTCAGCATATTAAAAAAAAAAAAAAGCCTAATAACAAAAATTGCGTCTTTACTCTCATCCTATGCTGCAGTGCACAACAGCTGCAGTGAAGTTCTTGACAAATACAAATCCAGCTTGAAGAGGCCAAGTACAGGAAAACTTCCAAAGTTGCTCTTCTCTGAACAGCAGCCATGCCTTCTGGTCCATCAGATCAATTGGTTGTGACTACCCTTCCATTCTTATACCTCTTTCTCATACACAGATGAACAAGTTAAATTATTTCTCATAATACCCAGGAATGGCTAACTACATACTTTCTCTGGTTTTTTGCACGCAAGACAAGAAGAAGAAAGAGCGCACGGAAACATCTAAGACTCTTCAAAGGACAAGACAACAACAACAACAAGAAGAAGAAGAATAATCCTGAATAGCATGGATACTAACCAGGCTTTGTCTTCTGTCAGTAATAATATTCCACACACATACGTGCTTGCTCACACATGCAGTTTAGAATTAACGCCTCCTGTATAGTCTTTACCGTCTTACAGACTCATCTAGCTGCCACTTTTCAGGATGAGAATAGAAGATAAAAGTTGGGCATCAAACTATTGTTTTATCATGTAGGCTCCTCACTTACTCAGTGACCATCAATATGGATCCTGTTATTCTTGTAGATAAACTTATATATTGGTAATACATAACTGTCAGATTTTAGGGAAAGACGACATATACTAGAATATTAATTAAAACTTTAATTAATACTTCCTGTTTTTCAGTAATGTTACATTACCATTTTCAGGGAACACAAAATAATGATATGTGTATGCAGGCACTAACACTAAACAAATATGGCTGAAGAAAACAGCTGAAGTCGTCCTAGAGTCCTAAAGGTTCTCCCCCTCCCCCTAGTAGGCTAAATCGGGTTGTCTTGGCTTGGGCTGATGTTCTTAGAATACAAGTTTCCCATATTTGAAGTGTCATGCATCCAAATTTGTCTAAAAAACTCCCCAAACTTCAACAAATTTGGATGCATGAGACTGTCCCAAATATAGGAAGCTTGCATTCTAAGAACAACAGCCAAGACAACCCAATTTAGCCCACTAGGGGCACCTTTAGGACTCTAGGACAATTAGGACAAATAATCAGCCATATTTGTTTAGTGTTAGTGCCTGCATGCACATATCATTATTTTGTTTCCTGAAGATGGTAGTGTAACATTACCGAAATATCAGAAGTATTAATTAAAGTTTTTAATTAATATTCTAGTATACATTGTCTTTCCCTAGGATCCTGTTATTATATTCCACAATCACTCTCCTGAACAGTATTACCTGCCTTTGGACAAAAGCCATGGGAAATGATTTTGCGATTCATGCTCTTAGCAGGAAAGGATACTAGTTAGCAACAGTATAATAGTCTGTAGGATTTGTATAGGGTTAGCAAGAGCACACTCCTCCTTTAAAAAAAAAAGTCTTAGGTCCTCCAGACTTGTGGTAGTGCTCCTTAAATCTTAAAATGTTTGGTTCTATTCAGAAAAGTACAGTCTTTTCAAGATCATTCTCCATTCACTTGCTCAAATGTTCTCTTTCTAACTTTGCCTTTTGATTTGCAGTAGTTTAATCCTTTATCCAAGTGTAAGCAAACAAAGTTTGCGCCTGAAGTATCTTCAGGACTGAAGCAACTCGTGATAAAGGTGGACCAAGCTCTCATCACTCCTTGTCTTAGTATTTTCCATAATGCAAAACACATCTCCTTGTGGACATGTAGCGTTATACATGTCCACAAGGAGATGTGCTTTGCATTATTATTATTATTATTATTCGTGACACCTCCATGGAGTCCGAAGACTCATCGTGGGAGGACACCTACAGCTGTCTCAATCACTACGCTGAACCTCTACTACGAATCAACGCCATCTACTGCCCACCTTCACCACTACTATTTGGGAGATACTAAGATAAGGAGTGATGAGAGCTGGTCCATCTTTATCATGAGTTGCCTCAGTCCTGAAGATACTTCAGGTGCAAACTTTGTTTGCTTATACTTGGATAAAGGATTAAACTAAATTTATTATTATAGTCTAACCAAGTGAAAAAAACTCCCAACATATTCTAGGAAATGTGCAGTCACAAGCAAGGTCAGCGCAATGCGCTGCATCCCGGTACGCATGTAATGTGCACTGTCGCATTTTTACGATGCAATACAGCCTGCTTCACCGATAGTGTGCACTTAGCTTTACATTGAATATGAGACCGATGATACTCAACTCTAACCAAGGGGTTCCATTAAAATTTCAGGATTTATGAAGTGTTTCATTGTAGGAAATATTTGGGAAGCATTGTTCTAAGTTGTTATTACATCAGACACCTGTTTTGCCAGCCTTTTCTCTCCCATTCTGTAATCAAGTAATCATTCTAGGTAATCACTTCATTTGCACATTCTTGAATGTTAATGATGTAAAGTTCTTTTCTTATACTTTTATTTTTAGTATGTTTTTTTGCCAATGATGCTATATGTTAACTCTCCAAATTTTCTTCAAAACACTCGTATCTGTGTTCTCTACTCTTTAACTATTTTATTTCTAACCCAACTCTCATATCGATAAGTTTTTTTTAATTGCTTGTTGTGTCTTGTTTTCAACTGATTTTCGAGTTTTTTGCTATATATATTGCTGATTTTAATATCAAATTTGTTACAGCAAAATGTGTTAGATTTTCTTTGTAGTTGGAAGTTTAAAGATCAAACCTACATAATTTAGAGAAGTTCTTATTATTTTTAAGAGACACCACCAGAGAGGCAGGAAGTTTGTACTTCTCCCATGCACTACTAACATCCTTACCCTGCTGTGTTTTATGCAATGGCAAGATTTAAACTTCTTCCCAAGCTTGTATATTCCACATATACCCCTTCCTGACAGATATTCCTCATGTTTTACAATTTCTCAAGTCAAGACCACATGGTCACTTTCACCAGTCAGAGGCAATGTGGTCACCTTGGTTTTGTATAGCTCTTCTGATGTTGTGACCAGGTCAAATACTCTCACTTCCCTAGTCCCTTCCATCGCATGCTGCCTCAAATAATTATCTCTCAGTAGATGTATAAATGGAATTGATACATCTACTGAGTTGACCCAGTCCTGAAGATGCTTCAGGTGCAAACTTTGTTTGCTTACACTTGGATAAAGCATTAAACTAAATATATAATTTATAGTCTAACCAAGTGGGAAAAAAACAAACAAACTTCCAACATCTTTCTCTAATCCAGAATAATTTAATAATAAGGTGTGACACCTTTTTTTTGGCAACTGGCATATGGAAATATGACTTCTGCATTGTGTCAACCCTGATATCACCTATGGGTCTGTCTCCCACTGAAGAGACCTCAATAAAGGTCAAAACAGTGTGGGTAGTGACCCTTCCCATAATGCACAGCATTATACATGTCCACAAGGAGATGTGCTTTGCATTATGGGATACTAAGGAAAGTGATGAGGACTCAGTCCACCTTTGCCACGAGTTGCCCCAGTCCTGAAGATACTTCAGGCACAAACTTTGTTTGCTTACACTTGGATAAAGGATTAAACTAAATATCATCATCAAATTCCTGCCATGTACCCTCAAGAGGTGTACAGGATATGATAGCACTACATGAAAAAAATTACATCATTATTAATTTCCTATTTACAATTCTCCTCCAAATCAGTCTATTACTTGTCAAGACTTCAACATTATCAGATCTTATATTTCTATCATGTAAGGCACTTTGTACCGTATCAATCCACCTATATCTTGGTCTTCCTCTGGGTCGTTTTGCTGCCAACCTGGCAGAGAACACTTGTTTTGCTAATCTTTCCTCGCCCATTCTGTTTAAGTGACCATACCACCTGAGATTAGCTCTGCTAACGCATTCCTGGATGCTGACAATGTCAAGTTCTTTCCTAATATCCTCGTTTTTAGTATGATATTGCCATTGATGCCATCTGTTCACGCCTATAATCTTTCTCAGGACTCTCATATCTGTGGTCTCTAGTCTTTGCTCAAGTGTTTTACTTCTGACCCAGCTCTCAGATCCATAAGTTAAAACTGGTTTGAACACTGTCTTGTATACAGCTAATTTAGTGTTCCAACTAATTTCTCTCTTATTTCATATGAATTTATTCAATTGATTTCCCACCATACCAGCTTTGCTGATTCTGTTGTCTATTTCTATATTTAATTTACCATCTTCATTAAAAATCGTACCTAAATAGCTGAAATGTTTTACTTCTTCCACAGGTTCTCCATTCACAACACAGTAGACATTTTCAATGATTCTGCCTATTTTCATTGTCTTTGCCTTTTTATTGCTGACCTTCATACCATATCTATTACAACAGCTATTCAATTTAGTCAGAGAATCTTGCAGACTTGTAGCAGATTTATTTAGAAGTATAACATCATCCGCATAAAGCAAAGAGCTGACATTAACATCTCCAATTTTGATATCATGTTTAATACCACTTTTCTTCATAATGTGATCCATATAGATAATGAATAACAGAGGGGATAATGTACATCCTTGTCTCACACCAGATTTAACATTAAACCATCTTCCTGTACTTCCTTCAATTCTAACTGCTGACTTACAACTGAAATAAAGACTAAGTATTGCTTGATATAATGCCCCATTGACACCATATAACTGCAGCGTATTGAATAGTTTCTCTCTTGGCACCTTATCATTTGCCTTTTCCAAATCGACAAAACTTAAATACAGATCTTTGTTATATTCCCATGCTTTCTCGACTATTTGTTGTAAAGTGAAGACGTGATCCTGACAGCCTCTATTTGGCCTGAATCCAGCTTGTTCTTCACCAAGATTTTCTTCCACAATTCTTCTCAACTGTTTCTCAAGTATACTTGCATAGATCTTGCCAGGAACACTCAGTAGGGAAATACCTCTGTAATTCTCACATTCAGTTTTATTTCCCTTTTTATATATGGGTACTATGAGAGCTCTACTGAAATCATCAGGAATTCGTCCCTCTGTCCAGGCTTTCTGAACTATGCAGTGCAGCCACTGTAAGACTCTTATACCACCATACTTCAGCATTTCTGGTCAAATATCATCTACTCCTGCTGCCTTTCCACATTTCAAGCCTTTGATGGCTTTTTCTACTTCAAGTATGGATATGTATTCCTGACTGCATGCCTGGTCAGTGTTTTTTACCACTGTGCTGTCATCACTGCTTGTTTCGTTTAGCAGTTTTTCAAATAATTACTCCATACTTCAAGGATATCTTTTTCTCCCATTTTCATGTCACCTTTATCATCTCTAATTTCTTTTACAGCACTCTTTCCTCCATTCTTAAGCTTCAACAACCTCCAGAATATTTTGCCACCTTCTTGATATTTATTTTCTATATTCTTGCCAAAGTCCTCCCATGACATTCTTGCATTTGTTTCTATATTCTCTAAGAGCACAAGCTGACTTATTTGACAGGAACTTTTGGTATGCTTTCTTCTTTTCCTTCACTGCCTCTTTAACTTCCTGTGTCCACCAGGGAGTTCTGATTTTTTTATCCTTACAGACAGCCTCACCACATGCCTCTCTAGCAGAATCAATCAATGTTTTCTTCAGAGTTTGCCACTGAATCTCCAAGGTTTGATTCCTGTTCTCAAACTCTTTCATTTTTTCTTCAATAATCTTTGTGTATTTTAGTCTACAGTTCACATCTGAGAGCTGCTCAACTTTTATTTGCTTTAAAACTTTCTTACATGTTATTCTTTTCAATGTGAAATTTAATTTTATCCTGCTCAAGACTAAATAGTGATCACTTCCAATTTCAAATCCTCTGTACACTCTGGTGTCCTGCACCAGGGAGAAAACATCACTATCAACAATAACATAGTCAATTAGACTTTTCTTATTCCTAGCCTCTTCTCTCCATGTGAATTTGTGCACATTTTTATGTTGGAACATGGTGTTAGTAATAACCAGTTCATGTCCTGAGCAGAAATCCAACAGATAAACTAAATATATTTAAATATATTTTAAATAAAACTAAATAAATATAAACTAAATATATAATTTATAAATTCCATTTCCTTCCTGACATGTGATCTTTCTTCCTTTTAGTCTATATCTCCATAGTTGAAGTTCTTCATAATTAATCATTCAGCCTGTACTCATTGAACTAATTTGCTGATGCATGGATTATCTGTGGAACTATCTGGCCTATAGCAACAACTATTTGTGTATTTTGTCTTTCTGACCTTGATCTCACACTGCTTCAAATGAACAGCCCCCCCACACACACACCTATCTCTTTTGACTGCAATTCATCTGTTGTCATCAGCAGTACCCCTCCCCATCCTGTCCTCTCTATCTTCCCTGAAAATACTAAATATTTCACCTTCTATCTCTGTAACTACATCATTTGCTGTTAGCCAAGTCTCACTAATGCCTATAACTTTTGGCAAGGTTGCACTAACCAATTCCAAAAACCCTTCTTCCAAATACTGTTTGCATTAGTATATAGAAACTGCCGCATCCCTTTAGGCCCCCTATCCTCATTTATTTACTTCCTGAATTGATGACCCTATTCATTATTTTTAGATTGAGAGAGATTAGATTTTGCACTTTGTCATTCTTACAGTCACTCTCTTCATGGGTGCCTTCATACAAACTCACTTGCTTCCAACCTAATTGCTTAAGTTTTCTTTATTTTGTGCTTCAGCATGCTTGGTGAACAAAGCTTTCTCCGGACACCTAACACCAAAACCATTTAGATGCAGTTCATCAGCATTGTACAAATCCTTCAAACACAGACCACAGATCCACAAATTCTACATCATTCCTTTTGCACAGTCTACATATATAGACTCATTGGCTGTCAATATCCTCCTCTTCGGTTTGTCTTTATCATATTATGGTATGAGACTTATAATCTTCACCTTTTTTTCACTCTTCAATTTTGCCTCTTCTCTAAGAACTCCTTTATATCCTCCCTCAAAGAATGCTTCTTGCCTCTCAAATTATTTGTGCCAATCAAGACAATTCTTTCACCTTACCTTTCTGCATCCAGATGGTCTGGCTAATATTGTGAATTTTTACACCAGGGATGTGTGATTTTGTCACATTCTCATTCCCCCCCCGAACATTGAGCCTCCATAAATAATTTTCTCCTTGTTTTGCTTTTTTTTTTCACTTGGTCTTCATCACTACTTTGGATTGCCTGCTTCTTTCATTTTTCGGCCTTTCTACTCTCTTGCTGCATCTGCAATTTTTCAAGTTCACGCTTTGTTCTATGAAGGATAGCATTCAAACCTGCTATTTCTTTATCTTCATTTCATTCTCCTCTATTTCCACGGCCACACATTTGACATTAGTTCCAATATTTTCCATCTTACTGTCAATATTGTCCACTCTACTAATATTTGCTGCATTCTGGTCACTTATTAGCCAATTACTTTTGAAACATTTAATACACACTGTTTCTCTAGTTTCAATTTCCTTCTACATATCCTTTAATTTTCTTGACAAATACTTTTCACACTGCAATGCACAAAACCCTGCAAAATCAAATTACCCAACAACGTGGTTTTGCTGCTATTATTCATCTACCACGCATTGGGATCATGCCAACTATATCATATTTAAAAAAAAAAAAAAAAAAAAAAAAATACATGGTTTACTTACAAACTAAATAACACAGTGAATCGCCCATCTATTTAAAACAAAAACTGCAATAAGTTAATCTAATATTATCATCTAAAATACGAAAAGTTACTTATCCTTCTGGTTCTTTGCATATACGGTATGCTACCTAATGGTGAAATCATAGATAGCTCTTCTGATCCTATGAACAGGTCAAATACTTTCACTCCCCTAGTCCTGCAGCACATGTTGCCTCAAATAATTATCTTTCAGTAGGTGTATACATTTCATTTTCTTTCTGCTATGTGATCTTTCTTCCTTCCAGTCTGTATTTCCTTAGTTGAAGTTTCCCCATAATAATTGCTTGACCTGTACTTATTATACTAATAGCATGCAGTCCATCAGCATTATATATATCCACAAATCCTACATCATTCCTTCTGCACAACCTATATATTGATTCATTAGCTATTAACGTCCTCCTCAGTTTGCCTCTATCATAGCATGGCAGGATACTTAAAATCTGCACCTTCTTTGCCTTTTCCAATCAACATTTCACATAGAACTGTTGCACAGATTTGAGCACATGGGTATGAATATGAATCTGCTGATTTGGATTAGAGAGTACTGATGGATAGATATAAGAGAGTGGTTTATGGGTTATTGGAGCCTAGGAGAAGTAAGTGATCAGTGGTGTAACACAGGGCTCAGTATTTGATCCTTCATTGTTTAATTTCCATATCAGTGATATAGGAAATGATTTCATAGAAAATGTTCAGTTTTTTTTTTTTTTTGTTGAAGATGTATGATGAACAGCTGGGAAGAGCAACGGTAAATAAAAGTGAGATAGAGATCCTGCAGGAAGGCCTACCTGGTTTAGCATACCCACTCTCCAATCAACAGGTTGCAGGTTTTGAATCCTGCTGCAGGCATGGATGTTTGTGATTGTCTAATTTGTCTTTGATATGGTACATTATGACCTTTGCTCTCCTTGTTTTATTAAAACCATAAATCATCACTAGTAGGAAGACATTGATTAGTAGTATGGGGAAAGGTAAATAGTTGCTAGTTTAATGAGGCCAGGTGTAAGGTGAACCACTTTGGGAAGAAGAGATTACAATCTGTGTACTATATTGATGGAACTGAACTGCACAAAACAGATGAGACCAGGAACTTGGAGGAGGGTGATTGTCGACATGGAGCTGTTCAGAAGGCACATTGTAAAGATAACTAAAATAGCATATCAGATTACATAGTTGTTGAAGAAGATCCAGCAAGTAGGGATAGAGAATTTATTGTTTCCCCTATATCAAGCTTTAATAATGCCACATCTGGACTGCTGGACACCCAGATTCCATAAGGATGAAGAAGTGGTGGAGAGGATCCAGAGGCAAGTGATAAAGATTTTGGCTGATAGGTGAAAAAAGAAGAGACATGGTAGAAGCATAGAAGTTATTAAAGGGGTTTTATAGGATTGACAGTATATGGCAAGAAGGGAGAGAACAAGGGTCACCAGTGGGTGTAAGAATGTGGTTAGAGTGGCATTAGGACTAGATTTTTTGCTTGGAGGGTGGTGATTGGATGGATTGGGTTGCCAGAAGGTACTTTTGAACTTTATCAGTGAGTGAGTGAGTGAGTAGTTTAAGGAGAGGTATGATATATGATATGAATAATGGCTAGTGAATGCAGGCTCCATTTATGAACCCAGTATTGGCATAAGTAGTGTCAAAGCATGTGTATTTAGCCTTGTTACATAATATCCCCCATTCAACTGCTTCTTTAAAAATTGTTCATGCTGTCTATTTGGCTGTTCCAGCTGAGAGTTTTGGAACACCAAGAAGTTGATCAACTCCTTCACCTGAAATGAGAATCAAAAGGTATCAACAATTTCTTTCCCTGAAATATCCCAGTAAATAATTTAAAAGACATCTGCTTTAAATTCCAATTTTAGGTCTTGAGCAGTTTACTTGCCACTTTCTATATGCTATCAGCAAATGGAGGAGGGACTGATATTTTATTATGCAGGATTGTGGCCTAGGTTTTTGATTGATGGGATTGGTATCAGCACTGTTCTCTGATCACTAAGTTGATGACAAAACCATAGTGGCCTGTTGAAAGCTGCTAACCTTCTCTTCATTTCTCTTTCCTTTCTCTTTGTAATTTTTTTTTTTTTACTCTCCTCTCTGTTGTAGCTTCTTTGCAAGTGCCATTTCTATACTTCTCATTTTCCCCTCTGCATCCTTTTCCTTGAATTTTATCTTGTCAGTCATTCATTTTCCTTTTTCATTAATAACCTGGAATTCTTCACCTTTGTCTTGCTCTTTCCAACATTTTTCCATTCTCTAAATACTTCTTAGAGTTTGTCCATGGCAACCTTTTTCAACTACTTACCTTTTCTCAGACTGGAAAACATCATGAGCTGCCTCATCTATATGAAAAAGTTACAAAATAGATATCAATAAACAGAGGAGTCTGTAAAAGATGCCGAATGTCACCACTCTTATTTAATATCCATACAGATTATATAGTAAAGAAATGGAAGAAAAATATAAAACCAGCATTTAAACTGGATCATGGAACTATACTTAATACCCTTTTTTTTTTTTTGCAGATGACCAGATAATCATAACAAGAATAAAGATGACTCCAAAGCTCAATATACACCTTAAACATAAGTGCAAAAAAAATTTGGAATGCAAATAGTGAGTGGCACTAGAGTCACAAGTGAAGTACAGGCCAAAGTAGAGTCACTAGAGTCACAAGCACAGCTCAAATCTATCACGTAGTGGTAGATTTGAGCTGTGCTAAAAAAAAAAAAAAAGTGTTTATAATCAGTGTATAGTGTAGCTTTTTATTGCAAATTGTGGGATACAATTTGCAATAAAAATTGGAAATTTTTTGTTGTTTGTATTGTGTTCTGATACTTGTTTATTCTTACTGCTTCTGAAAATGGTGTCCATAAAGAAATGCACGTTGGCAGCACAGAAAGCTTCAGTACAAAGATTGAGCTCTGTCTTGCAGTGGATGAGTGGCAAAAATTGCTATATGTATGCACCAAAAAATAGGAAAAATTTATGGACTGTTCAGGTAAGTGAAAAGAAGGAAAGCATTAACGTATGTGAAAAGTATCTTGATAGATTAGAGTGATTAAAAATGGGAGCAACAGTCGGGACCATAGTAGAAGAGCTTAGGCAAGAATTAGTGAAAATAAAAAGTGAAACGAAACATCTAGAAGAGGATATTAAACATCTAAAGAAGAGATTCACTGATGAGAATGAGAAGGAGGAAGTTAGTATTATGAAGAAAGAGTCAATGGATAGTCATATTTCATTGTACGGGGGGACTCGATCATAAGAGATGTGGTGACTAATAAAGTGCACAAAACATGCTTTCCTAGCGGAACGATAAAACAAATAACTCATGCTTTGCAGAAAAGGAAAGATTGGGCATCAAAATTAGTGGTAGTCATGGGCACAAATGGCTTAGTTGGAGAAAAAAAAGAATGTCGTAGGGACTTCAGGAAGTTGTTGCCGCAGGTAAAGAAAAGTTGTTAGTGTGTTACCCAGCTATGACAATAGTGAATTGAGAAAGAGAGCAGAGATGATGAATAGTAAGATGGCTGAGTTGTGTGATGCAAACAGGATTTAATTTGAATATCTATGGAGTGAATTTGAAGGAAAGTTGGAATGGTTTAAAGTTCATGGATTGCATTTGAATGGGTTTAGTGTTGGGCATTTAGAATAGCTATTTTCTGAGAAGCCACAGAGTCAAGAAATTAATGTAGTAAATTATCAGAATCTACTTGTGAAGCAGGATAGCACAGCTAAACAGACTGTATGACAGGAGGAAGATGGATATGAGGTTGAAGATGCGGATTTAGTAGCACAAAGTGATGGAATGCATAAAGGTGAGAATGAGACAGGTAGGAATGGAAATCAAAGTCAGGATCAGAGAAACAGGAGTGGTAAGACCAAAGAGAGAGAGAGAGAGGTGTGGTATAGCAGCTAGAATAGACAACGTTGGTGCTGGTCTAATGGTCTCAAAGACACAAGGATTGTTATGGTTGTACACAGATGTAAGGAGTATTCAAAACAAGAGAGCTGAGTTTGTTGCATTGATTGAGTCAGTATGTCCAAAGATAATAGGAATAAGTGAAACTTGTTTGTCTGAGGAGGATGTGAAATTGTGAATAGAAATGGAAGGATATATAGTTTTCTGAAAGGGTAGTCTTGTGAAAAGAGGAGGGGGGGGATGCTGTTAATGATTGCAGAGGAATTGTGTCCACGAAGTGTGGAAGTTGATAGAGCATGCACAAGTTTTGAATCAGTGTGGTAAGAAGTCGAAATGAACAGGCTAGTGAAATTAAACATTTCACTATCAGTATTCTCTACATTCCCTGGTCTGATAGAAGGCTGTTACAGACCAGGGAATGTAGAGAATACTGATAGTGAAATGTTTAGTCAAATTAGTTGGGCATGTAGAAGGTAATCCTGATGGGAGACTTTAATTTCAGGAAAATAGAATGGCAGGAGGAGATAGTGTATCGGAACAAGGAGAGTGAGTTGGTCGAGTTTCTGAGAAATAAATATCTTAAGCAGCATGTGACTGAAGCGACTAAGGCTTTAATGTTTTGGATTTGGTGATAACTTTACAAGATGTAGTTGTTAATGAAGTGCTGACACTTATTGGCGAGAGTGATCTTGAGGTACTTGTTTGGGAAGTGGGGGAAACAAGAAAATGTTATTGTCAAAAATGGATATAAGTGGAAATATGAAGTGGACGATTATAGGAAGCTCTGATGCTTACTGACTACAGAGCTTCCTATGATCGCCTATAATAATTCACAAGGCAGTATCTGAGAAAAGCAATGTATAACTGCATACTAATGGTTAAGTGAGTAAATAGATTAGGAGTGAAATGGATGAACAGTGAAATCAAGCAATCTGTATTGGAAAAGAATATGATATGGAGGAGGTACAAGGCAGTTGGTGGGGGGGGTGATGTGATCCATGAAGAGTATAAAGTGCAGGCTAGAAGGTGATGTGCATGGTAAAGAAAGAAAAAGTGCAATATGTGAGGAGATGACTGGTCAGGCCAAGATTAATTCAAGGGAATTTTTTTTCTTCTGTATGACAAGCAAGAGAAAGAATGATTATGGCAGGTTGACACTAGTGGATAGTCATGGCAGCATAATAACAGTTGCAAAGAATATAGTGGAATTATTAAACGATCAGTGTATATCATACTGGTGTAAGTCATGTGGTGCTATATATAGAAGGGAGACAAGTATTGATCACCTGAGTGGTAATGTATCTGTTCTTCAGCCTAAAGGTTGTGGGTTCGAATCCTGCCATGGGTATGGATGTTTATGTTTGTTCTACTAACTGTGTGTGTGTGTGGAAAGTGCATCTGCGACCCTACTACTTCTTCTAGCAGAAGGCTTCACTCCCAAAACCTGATGTGGTATGGGTATGACCAGTGGTGAGCTATAAGGGGCTTGCACGAACCCTTTGTTAAATTTTTCTCAAATTTGCAAGCCCCTTTTTCTTCTTGTTTACTTATTTATTTTATTTTTTTGAAACATATTATCATATGGTAAAACCAGTAGCCAATTAAATGTTTATAAAAGATTTCATTCTTATTATATTTTGATAGTTAAAAAAGTGGTTTTCTTATGATAGATAATTTAACACAGTTGATTGTGTGCAAATAGATCATGAAATATTTGTTTACAAATGATAGCTTTTAGAGGTTGATTGTCCTCTCATACTTTTTGATTGGAATTTGTACACAAGCTGTATTAATAAAAGTTTTTGTGAAATACAGCTTTTTTTTTTTTTTTTTTTTTTTTTTTTTTTTTTTTTTTTTGCTCGATGATGCGAGCCCTTTGTTAAAATTTCCATAGTTCACCACTGGGTATGACCATACGGTGTCTATGGACGTCAAATGTGAAATTTAAAAAAAAATTAAAGTCAAGTGTTTTGGAAAACTGGAAGTGAAAGAATTGAAGGTGTATCAGGTGTCGATTGGGTTAGATGTTAATAAGGCTGTGGGAATGGATGACATATCACCACATATTCTTAAGGAATGTGCACAACAGTTGGCTATGTCCATGACCTGGTTATTTAATGAAAGTCTTGCAGTGGGTAGGATTCCTAAGGAATGGAAAAAAGGCAATATAGTACCATTCCATAAGCATGGTTCTAGGACAGAAGTTTCCAATTATTAGACCAGGCTGTATAACTGCATTTGTGGTCAAAGTGTTGGAGAGATTGGTTAGAAATAGGATACAGGATTGTTTTGATTGAGATAGCATTTTTTTATGATTGTCAGCATGAATTTGTAAAGGATAGATCCTGTTTTAGCAATTTACTTACAATTTATGGTAGTGTAACAAGTGTGTTATATAAAGGAGAATCATATACAGTGATGTTCTTGGACTTTGCAAAAGCGTTTGACAGATTATCACACAATAAGCTGGTGTACAAGCTGCAGAGGATGAGAATAGATAATGCAATGGTTAGATGGATTAGAGATTGGCTCTCTGAATGATACCAGCAAGTTGTGTATGATGGAACAGTCTCAAAAAAGGCGATTAACCAGTGGTATGTCCCAAGATTCTGTTCTTGGGTCCTTTGCAGTTTAACTTGTTTGTAAAGGATATATTACGTGGACTGACTGAGGATCTTCAGTTGATTGCTGATGATGCAAAGTTGAGGAGAATTATAAGTAACACTGCTGATGTTAATTCCCTTCAGGAAGATTTGAGTAGACTTTTCACTTGGACAAAGGAATGGGGTTTTAGTTTTAATATTAATAAGTGCAAGGTTGCATTTTGGAATGCAGAAATATAAGACTGCGTACTACATTGGCTGTGCCATACTGAAGGAACTGGATAAGATTCAAGATTTTGTGGGAGTGGTGGTTGACAGTAGACCAAAGTTTAGAGAACCTTTGCAAAGGCTGCACATCATAGTGCTGCTATGAAGAGAAGTACTCTGGCATGTAGGGATAAGGAAGTGGTTGAGCCACTGTATAAAGCGCTGGTCAGACCATATTTGGGCTGTTGTGCTCAAATTTTGTTACCCAGTTCTCAGTGTGATGTGGAACCATTGGAGAGGGTCAAGAGACTAGTGATTAAGACAATAGCAGGACTTTGGAATGCTGGAGAGAGAGATTGAAGAAATGTGGATTGCAGAGTTCAGCAGATAGGAGGAAAAGAGGTGATATGATAACATTTAAATTAGTGAGAGGATTTTATCGGATTAATCCAGATGGAATTATGTAAAGAGTAGAAGACGAGACAGCAACACACATGTTGGAGTAATCTTTACTTATAATTATGAAAATAACACTCAATGTGTAGCTCAGTGGATGTGGCGTTTGCATACCACGGCGCTTAACCGCACGAAGGAAGACTTGCTTTCAATTCTAGTCGGTGACTAGAGGAAATTTTTCTAAGCCTTTTTTGGACCGGTTCCCGAGTTAGTCGATCTCTGGCACGGGCAAGTGGGTTTTTCATCCCCTTAACTCAAGAAAATCGACCGTAGAACCCACATTATTTCAGACACTAAATATATTGTGTTATGGTTAGGGACCACGAGATGGCGGCACATGTTGAGCCTTCTCTCTCACTGCATGCTGCTTAATTAGTGATAGCCTTGGGCCAGCTGTCTCTGATTGGGTACCAGTGGAGATTGAACTGCCCACTCAGTCTCCAAAAGTTAGATAGGGCTAAATGGCCTCGCCTACTCCCTATATATGGGAATACAAAGCCATTAGCTAATTTATTTTATTTTATTTTATTTTTTGACCTCTGTATTGAGGTCAGTGATCACATAGCCAGAGGAAACTTTTTAAAAGCTATTACTGCATTATGCCTACACTCTCAGAATTTATAGTATACCTAAAATACACAAAACAAACATAGCACTATAATCGATAGCCTCAATTATCACTTAGCCAAGAAACTAGCAGCTTGCTCAAGGCGTTGGTAGGTCATTCCCCCCCCCCCCCTCCTACATAAGAAATGCACTACACTTCAACAACAACAAAATTAAAAACATCATACTGAATAACAAAGATCTATTACTTAGCTTTGACATAACTGCCCTTTTCACTACTGTCCCAATCACCGATACTATTCTTCTCATGATGATGTTCAGCCTGTTTACTACTCACTACAGGGTGAAAGCCTTTTCCATTGCAGGAGGATTGGGTCTACTACCCCATGGTGACCCAATTCATCTTGGGGGAGTGTTTATTCACTTGTATGAATGAATGTATATGAAGGTGAAAGACAATCACAAGCATCCATGCCTAGGCAGGATTCGAACCCACAGCCTCTTGGCTGGAGAGCAGATGCTCAATCACTAGGCCAACAAGGCCATCATTCTTCTCGTATTGAACATATTTTCGTCCAGTATCGTGGTCATCTTTTGCCACATACTTTACTCTAGGTATTTTGTATGGTAAGATAATTTCTACCTCCAAAAAAAAAAAAAAAAAAAAAAGTATGGCCATGGGCTCACTGCCCCCCCACCTCCCATAGCTAACTTTTACATGGAAGACTTTGAATAACGAGCTATAGATTTAGCAAGCCTAATGCCCAAATTCTGGCTCCAAAATGTTGATGATATTTTAGCTATCTGGCCCCATGGCTACGAAACTAAAACCACCTTAGCAAAGAACACAGACCCATCCAGTTTACCATCTAGATTGAAAACAAAAACTCTTCTTTTTCTAGACACACTTGTCACATACCTTCTCTCAGGCTGCCTTTCATTTTTGGTCTACTGCAAAACTACACATACAGGCCAATATACACACAAAAATTCATACCACCATCCACCAAACTATGCGGAGTCATCAGCACCCTCGAACACAGCCTGTTGCTCCAAACAGATTGCTCCAATGAGCAGATGCTGAAGAAGGAATATGAAATTATTAGCCTAACGTTTAAAAAAAAAATGGTTACAACAAAAATTAGTTCACAAGATCCTCCACAATAATGCTATTAAAAACAAAAAAGATTATATGAATGCCATATTAGGGGAATATCAGAAAAAATAGAACACTACATGAATACCACATTAAGGCAACTTTGAAACCTCTTGCAAAATTAAAAAGTATACTCAGCTCATCCAAAGATCCCCTTCCCTACCTACCCACCCTATGTAGAGATAAGTTGCACCTGTAACTTACCCCTACATAGCAGAAGCAGGTGCACCATCCCAATAAAAAAAAAGATAAACAAAAATTCCACTATGATAAATCAGGACTGTCAGACCATGGAAAGGCACCAAGTCCCTACATCACAACAAAACCTAGTTTGAAAGATAGTTGAAGGAAGCTTGTTAGATACTGAAACATCATCCAAATCGCAACAAGAATGATAGATTGGTAATTCCAAGAATCTGGAGAACCCATTTGTAACCTATATAGCATTCAGAACATGATGGCAGAACCCCAACACAAGAAAATCCTAATACAGGGTGTTTCATTTGTAGGAGGCCCTATTATCATTTATTACAGACATAATATACATGATAGGTAAATGTAATTGTGGTAATACACATATTGAGAGATGTCCAATGTATCACCAATTCCAAATGCTGGAATTGGCCACCTCCTTCCTTGAGGCACCTGGCTCTCCGTGTTTGCGAATGTCTCAATTATCTGAGCATAGCTGATGTCATCAATTGCAGTGGTGATGTTCACTTTCAATTGTTGGAGTATGTGTGGTTTATTGGCATAGACCTTTCCCTTCAACATATCCCACAAGAAGAAGTCTGGAGGACTGAGATCTGGAGACTTTGTGGCCATATTCCTTTGGAGATAATGCAATCTTCAAAGAAGCTAGTTACAACTGACACAGGCCTTTTGGATGTGTGACAGGTCATCCCATCTTGCTGGAAGTTGTCACTTAACTCAATTTCGTATAGCTGATTAACAAATATGTCAATAATTTTGCAGTACACGTCTGTGTTCACCGTTGTTTCAAAGACTATGGGTCCTATGCTGAGCATGTGCAACATGGCACACCACACTCCAATCTTGAAGTCATGCAGCAGCATTCTGCGAATTGACGTACCCAGACACGTGGAACCATGCTTCATCTGAAAAAAATATGTTACAGGCAAACACTCCCTACCTTTTTTTTTGCTTCTCTGTGGCAAGTTGAAGGTGACAAGTCCATTTCTTGGGACAGTCACCATAAGGACTTGCATCGTGAGTTAAGCAACCTGTTAAGTCTATCCTGCACTGTTTTCTTGGTCATTGCAGAAAGGCCACTCCTGTGGACATTCACCAACGTGCTTGTTGTCTCCAGTTTTGCTGCAACATTAAACCGTTTTTTGAAATTTGAGCATGTTACCTTGAGTAAATCCATAATCCAATATGATTTGACCAAGCACACTTTCTGCTCAATCGTGTACATATTTGTTGTACCTGAGCTTATCAGGGTGTGAGGAGCTCAACATTAGAAGTTGGTGACGGTTCCTGTAGTCCTGCAATGTGGTGCCACGCAGGCAAGACATGCCAGAGCAGTATTGCATTTAAACATGTCTATCCATGTTGGCACTCCTGTAGTTGCAACCATCTTGTTTGTATATTATTATATTGCATAATTTTTTACTTATTATTATTGTTTTTTCCACCAGTGGTCAGGCTAGGGTAAATGATTAACAAACCATTTAGATTTATCTTACTTTTGTGTAGTGCATATTTTGTTTTCTTGATGATGACCTCAATACAGAGGTCATCATCAAGAAATCTCTCTTGAGAAAACCTCAAACTTTGAGTGTTATTTTCATAATTACAGTTATTACTCCAACATATGTTTTTGTCTCCATAAATTCTTCACAATGAGTGCTCGCTTTTTTTCAATGATTAGAATAACTTACACATGAAGATCAGATTATTACAAAATCAGATAAACACTTTCCATACAGCAGGCAGAACCATTCCTTAATAGATCTATGTGAGCAAATAACTGCTTCACTTCAATTTCATAAGAAATGGTTTTCCCAGTATGACAGAAACTGTATTCTGCAACATAGTGATTTGTGACAAGAATGGTTAAACCTGACTTGCTTTTTTTTTTTCATTCTTCTTTTCTTCTATGTTTTTGTTTTGCTACAATGTTCATCTACTCTAATCTCATAATTTCTCCCAGTGTGATTTTTAAATAATGAAGTCATAGAAGTAGAAATTCTTTGAGGTATGGAAGGAATAATCTGTGTATCTCAGCATAATGGGTAATCTCTATACAGTACGCTATGAAGTAATTTTTTAAAAAACAGCCATTAAGGATGAATTAGTTATAAAATGTCTAGCTGCTGTTTTGGTTTTCATCTTCTTAGATACAGAATGCATCTAAGGAGATAAAAACAAGATGTTTTTCAAGGCATTAATGATGCCAGATTTTTGTATAGAGCAGTATTGTAGAAGCTTAACAAAAGTAATGGCTTCTCTGGATAGGTTTACAGTAGATTTTTAGGGATACACCATCTTTCATGTTTATTTTCAGAACTTCTAAAAAGTGGCAATTTATTATTTCTTTCTGGCAAATAGAAATGTCTCCAAATAGAAGATTTTAAATTGGCTTAAGATAGCATTTCTCCAGCCCTTTCTGTGTACAGATTGACAACCAGTGGATATAAGGGACTATGCTGTTTACACAAGAAAGTAGCAAACAGAATAAATTAGAGTCTTTAACAGAATACTTGAATTTTCCCTAGTTTATATTGTTAACAGCATTTTGTTATTGCACAATTGTCAATTTCATTTGATGTTAATAATAATTTTATAATTTTTTTTTAAATAAATGATAACTTAAATATCTAACTTGATTATATTTCATTAGTGAGGGCATGGGTTGCTTAAGAATCAAATCTCTGCATTCCTTACAGGAATGCAGAGTAACTTGCTAGGGCTTCTGACCTAATGCTCAATCCTCACCTTCATGGATGTACCCAATTAGTAGGTATCTACTGAGTACTGAATGAATGAGGATGACCTGGCAATTTGGAACTTAGCCAACCATATTGTACTCTCCATTGGCTTAAACCACAAATGCATATGATGGTACAACATGAGGTTTCATGCTGGCTGGGGGATCACCCAGTTAAACAAGATCCCTCTCTGTTTTTCATCAGGGAACCAGGGTGAACAGTGAAAAGTCAGCTACTGGAACAAGCTCCAGCTCAACATATAAAAGAAAAAGAATAAACCCAACATCAGAAGAGCTGAAGATAGGAACCATCAATATAAGGAGTATTAATGGAAAGGAAATCGAACTTGCAGAATTGTAAAATTACTACATGACATAATTTGCATTACTGAGACAGAAAACAAAAACAGGGGAGATCTTACTAAATAAATAAGTATACAATGTTATTTTCAGGCAATAACAATCAAGGAAAGGAAGGAGTAGCGATAGCATTCAATACCAAACATAAAGATCAACTTCTTGATTAGAATGTAGTTTCAAGTAGAGATATATGGACAAACTTCAAAAATGGGGAGGTGAACAAAAACTTTGCCTCTGGTCCCACAGAGGGTTCTTCTAATGAAGAAATGGAGCAATTTTTTGAGTCATTAGAACAGGCAGCTGACATAAAGAAAATGGATAAAGTGGTCCCTTGTTGAACAGCAGAGTAGGAAATGAATCTCACCAGGCATATATGAACATTTTGGGTAAATTTGGAGAAAAGGGCAAAGCTAATAATAATGGCAAGTATTTACTGGACTTCTGCTCAGGATATGGCCTAATCATTACTAACAGCCATGTTTCAACATAAAGATGTGCACAAGTTCACATGGAGAGAAGACAGAAGACATAAGAAAAGCCTCATTAACTACATCATTCATCATCATACGTATCAAGGATTTAGGCCTAGTTTGGCCTGTTCGCCTTAGAAGTCATCGTTGAATCGTTTAAGAGGACGTCCTGGTTTTCTTTTTCCTAATGGCTTGTACTTTAAGGCTTGTTTTGGTAATCTTTCTGTTTTCATTCTTTGAACGTGTTCCATCCATCTATGTTTATATTTTTTAATTTTTTCAATTACTGGTTCTTGGTTTAATCCTTTCATAATATCTTCGTTTCTTTTGTGATCAAATAGGGTATACTTTGCAGTTTTTCTCATAAACTTCATTTCTGCTGTTGTTAATCTTTGTTTGTCTTTTTGTTTTATTGTCCAGATTTCGCTTCCATACATTAAGACCGGTAGGGCTAATGTATTGTATACTTTTAGCCTGGTTTGTTTTTGAACTAGGTTTGGTTTAAATATAGAGTTAATTACTCCTGTTATTTTTAAATATTTTGCAATTTTTATGTTTATATCTTTTTCATTTTCATAAGTGATCATACATCCTAGGTAGTTAAATGAATTCACCTGTTCTAAGATCTTGTTATCTAATACTATTTTAGTTCTTGCTGGATCTTGTCCTTTAAAGGCCATAGTTTTTGATTTTTCCGTTGATATTATCATACCATAATCTTTGGATATCTCATTTAGATTTAAAATAGCTTTCTGTAAGTTATCTTCAGAATTTGTAATTATTATTTGGTCGTCTGCAAAGAGGAGAGTGTTTAAGTTAACTGTAGGTGAAAGTTTAATTCCTTGATGTAAATTTTTACTCCATTTTATTATTATTTCATTTAAGTAGATATTAAAAAGAGTTGCTGAGAGGGGACATCCCTGTCGGACCCCTTGGTTTATCTCTCTTGTATATGATAGCTCATGATTTAATCTTATTTGTATTTGATTATTTTCATGTATACTTGTGACAGCTTTTAGGATATTATTTGGTATTTGTCTTTCTTTTAATATGTTAAATAATATGTTTCTTTTAACTTTGTCAAATGCTTTTTCATTAACTACACTATAATAAATTTAGTTTAATCCTTTCTCCAAGTGTGAGCAAATAAAGTTTGCGCCTGAAAATATCTTCAGGACTGAATATGGTGTTGTACTACATTACTGGGGTAGGTAGTACAACACCGGGCAACTCGTAGCAAAGGTGGACCAAGCTAACAACACTCCTATCATAGTATTTCCCATAGTGCACAACACATCTCCTTGCGGATATGTATAATGTTATGCATTAAGGGATTGGCCACTATCCAGACTAGTTTCGACCTTTATTGAGGTCTCTTCAGTGGGAGCCAGGCCCAGAGGTGGAGATACCAGGCAGAAGCAATAGCGAGGTCATCTTTACCTATTGGAGTTGCCAAAAGGTGTGCCACCTAAATTACTCTGGATTTAGAGAAAGATGTTGAAAGTTTATTTTTCACTTGGTTAGACTATAATACATTTAGTTTGCTCACACTTAATCCAAGTGTGAGCAAACAAAGTTTGCGACTGAAAATATCTTCAGGACTGAATATGGTGTTGTACTACCTTACTGGGGTAAGGTAGTACAACACTGGGCAACTCGTAACAAAGGTGGACCAAGCTAACAACACTCCTATCCCAGTATTCAGTCCTGAAGATATTTTCAGGCGCAAACTGTTTGCTCACACTTGGATAAAGGATTAAACTAAATTTATTATATTCTAACCAAGTGAAAAATAAATTTCAACATCTTTCTCTAAACCCAGAGTAATTTAATAGAAAAAAAAGGTGACACACCTTTTGGCAACTCTTATAGGTAAAGTTGACCTCGCTGTTGCTTTTGCCTGGTATCTCGACCTCTGGACCTGGCTCCCACTGAAAAGACCTCAATAAAGGTCGAAACTAGTCTGGGTAGTGGCCAATCCATTAATGCATAACATTATGTATCCACAAGGAGATGCGTTTTGTATTATGGGAGATACTGGGATAGGAGTGTTGTTAGCTTGGTCCACCTTCGCTACGAGTTGCCTGGTGTTTGTACTACCTTACCCCAGTAAGGTAGTACGACACCATATTCAGTCCTGAAGATATTTTCAGGTGCAAACTTTGTTTACTTACAGTTGGATAAAGGATTAAACTAAATTTATTATAGTCTAACCAAGTGAAAAATAAACTTTCAACATCATTAACTACACTATTGTTGATAATGATATCAGCATGCTGGTTCAGGGTCAAAGATGCCAAGAATATCAAAGTATAAGCAAACAATGTTTGTGCCTGATGTAACTTCATGCAGGGCAACTTGTATATAGAGGCTAATGACTTCATATCAATTGTCTTAGTATCCCATAATGCAAAGTACATATCCTTACAGACATGTATAATGCTATATTATGGGAAGTGCCACTACCCAGATCGGTTTCAACCTTTATCGAGGTCTCATCGGTTGGAGCCAGACCCAGAAGTGATACCAAGGTAGAAGTAATGCGGAAGTCATGTTTCCTTAAACAAGTAGCCAAAAGGTGTCACACCTTATTAAAATACTCTAAAGATTTTCCACTGGGTTATATTATAAATTAAAAATTCCAAGAAATTATATTCTTGGTTTTATCCAAGTGTAAGCAAACAAAGTTTGCATATGAAGTAAC
The DNA here is from genome assembly GCF_054136105.1 of Typopeltis vanoorti. NCBI lineage: Eukaryota > Metazoa > Arthropoda > Arachnida > Uropygi > Thelyphonidae > Typopeltis > Typopeltis vanoorti. The sequence goes on from NC_143555.1 coordinate 72,324,166, forward strand.
TTCATGACAGGGCAACTCATATATAGAGGCTAATGGCTTCACATTAAGCCGAAAAGGTGTTACACAAAATACGACTTCTACATTAACTTCAGTCTTGTTATCACTTCTGGGTCTGGCTCCCATTAATGAGACCTCATTGAAGGTCGAAACTGGTCTGGGTAGTAGCCCTTACCATAATGTATAGTGTTATACATGTTTGTAAGGATATGTGATTTGTATTGTGGAATTCTAAGGCAATTGATGTGAAGTCATTCACTTCTATATACGAGTTGCCCTGTCATGAAGTTACTTCATGTGCAAACTTTGTTTGCTTACACTTGGATGAAACCAAGAATATAAATTTCTTGGGATCTTTAATTTATGATATTTTCAAGTGGAAAAACTTTCAACATCCATCTCTAATGAAGAGTGTACAGAGGATTTGAAATTGGAAATGACCATTACTTAGTACTATTCTTTCAATGTGATATATATTTACACTGTTTAGTACTAAGTAATGGTCATTTCCAATTTCAAATCCTCTGTATTTTAAAAAGAATTCAGGTTGAGGAACTTTTATAGGTAAACTGTAGACTCAATTATGCAAATATTATTGAAGAAAATTTGAAGCAGTTTAAAAACAAGAACCAAACCTTGGAGTCTCTGTGGCAAACTGTGAAGAAGAGATTGATTAATTCAGCTAGGGAGGTATATGGTGAAATTGTTTGCAAGGATAGAAAAATTAGAACCTTTTATAAGTCAGCAGATGCCCTAAAAGAATACAGAGAGAATTGTAAGAGAGCTATGCTACGTATGAAAGTAACTAAAGTCATAGGAAGACTTTGATAAGAATATAGAAATCAAATATGAGGAAGGTGGCAAAATGTTCTGGCGGCTATTGAAAAAGCTCACAAATGGAGGCAAAAGTACTGTAAAAGTAATCAGAGATGAAATTACTGAGAGAAGAAAATCTCTCGGTAATTTCTCCTATTCATCCTCTATCCACAAAACTCTGTAGTTTGCCTGCCTTCAATCTGTTCTCATAACTAGCATTGTACAGTCCTGATATCATTTTTGTTATCTATCTGTACATTCTATATACATCCCCATTTCAAATCCCGGTGACCTGATCTGATCCAAATGTGGGCTGATTACAGCTTTATACAATAGAACAGGGGTCGCCAAACTTCTTTGACTGTCAACCCCTTCAAGAGTTTCTTACTTTTTATCGACCCACCCCCTCTATTTTACTATTACGTAATTATAATAGGACAAGTAGAAAAGACGCTTATGTGAGTTTTTAGATTGTTTATTTTATAGTTACAGCGTTTCTTGTATATGTAATATAGTATATATTATTATATTGGCTTAACGTCAAACAGATACGTTTTTGTTTTTGACGTCATTCTTAACATTACATATTTCATAGGAGAAATAAATAATATATAAAATAGAAAATTTAATTTAGATAACAAAATAACAATAATACAATCTTCCTACAGGTATATATAGGATGTACAAAACTACCAGCCCTGCTCAGCTCTTCAACATAGAGAAGTTTAGTTCATGAATGAATAATGATTGAATTATAATATGTATGTTGATGAATTTTTGAACATTAACGCTCACTTGTATGTCGATGCGCAAAAATGAGAAGTGGGATCGAATACGTTTAAGTATAAGTAAATAAGCAACCACGCACGTGTTGCAATCCCTCTCCCACCGGGCCGAAACCACCGACATCCGTTTATCGGTAAATACGTCATTTTGGCCTACATGATTAGCCTCCGTAACTATTTTCATGACCTTGCTCCATCTTACAGGTCCTATTCATGTCAATGTTCCCACGATTCACTCTTAATTGTGTTGTCATTCAGGATGGAGGTAATCCAAGTTTACCGAATTAAATATTACCCATACAATGATGTCTTATATTTTTCTATCGACCCCTCACAATGTTATATGACCGCTGGGGGTCGATATCGACCACTTTGGCGACCACTGCAATAGAACCACCACCATCCTTCTATGTCTACTGGTCAGCATCCTCAGTATTGCAGCTGTTCTCTCAGTTATGTTCATTGCCAGTATTGCAACGTGTTCTCTGATGTGCAGTGGGCATTTTCTACTTGTGTAACTGCTCCACCAAGTGAGTAAGAAGCACCCCATCTCTGAATCCCATTAATCAATGGGATTCAGAGATAGGGAGATAGAATCTTACATTTAGCTGTATTAAATTGACAACAGTAGTAGTTGACTACATGAATTCAAATATTGAATATTTTCATGGGTAATTGATTTTAAAGTATTTTTGGAATTGACTTGCTTTTTATGTGATGGCATTGATATTAAAAATATTGATTTGAATACAAATTACTGTTTTTGTTATTGTATAATTTCTAAAATATCAGTATTTCCTGGCAATTCCCCCTCCCCTTTCTTATAGGATCAATGAATACAACCCTTCTTCAGAATAGCTCTGTGCAAGGGCAAAAACGTATTGCTAGTAATCATCCACTGGATACCAGAGAAAATGCAAGGTTCAAACGGCAATTTGTTAAAAGTAATTTTATTAATACTTATTTGTTTTTAATTAAATTATCATCAGGTATTACACAGCCAGTAATATTATTATAACATCTGTCTTTTCAGTACTGAATCATTTAAAATGAAACGTGAACACTATAGTCTAAAAGGGCTTTACACTCAAAGTTTTTAATTTCGTATAGAAGAATTTATGACTCATGCAATATAATTCACAATGAGTAACTGATGATCTTTCAGTTAAGAATAAATAATACAGTGGAACCTCCGTTGTCAAGCGCCTCTTTTCTCGAACAATTCGGTTCCTGAACATATTTTCTGAACAAAAAACACTTCGGTTCCTGAACAGGCAAAAGGCAACCACGTGCTGCGCTGTAAGGCAGGAAAGCGTCAGTCACGTGGCAGCCTTCATTCAGTGTAGACACTTGCTCGAATTTGCAGTGCGTTTTCTTGATTTTTTTTGTGTTTTTCATAAATTATTAATTAAGCCACCATGGGGCTGGAGAAGAATAGGGATAGCGGCAAAGCGAAAAGAAAAGTTGTTAGAACCACGATAGAGATGAAAAAAGAAATCATATCCAAACATGAAAATGGCATTTGTGTCTCGAATCTTGCTATGCAGTTTGGTATGGCAAAATCAATGATATATACAATACTCAAAAATAAAGAGACAATCAAGAGAGCTGATGTTACAAGAGAAGTGGAAGTTCTCTAAACAAAGATGGCAGACGATTGAAGAAGTGGAAAAATTGTTGCTGATTTGGATAAACAAGAAACAGTTAGCTGGTGATAGTGTTTCTGAGGCTATAATTTGTCAAAAAGCGAGGCAATTACATGATGACCTGTTAAAGAAAAAACATGGTACGAGTGCTGATACTGATGTGTTCAAAGCTAGTAGAGGGTGGTTCGAGTAATTTAAGAGGAGAAGTGGCATACATAGTGTGGGAAGACTGCAAGTTTGAACCAAGCTGCTGAGAAATATGTGCAACAAATAAGTGTTCAACTGTGATTAAACTGGCTTATTTTGGAAAAAATTGCCAAAGAGGACCTACATCACTCAGGAGGAAAAAGCATTGCCAGGACACAAGCCCATGAAGGGCAGCCGACGCTTTTGCTATGTGAAAATGCAAGTGTGTGTGGGGGGGGGGGACTTCAAGGTTAAGCCATTGCTTATGTACCACTTTGAGAATCCGAGGGTGTTTAAGAAAAATAATGTGTTGAAAAGTAAATTGCCTGTTATGTGGAGGACTAATAGTAGGGCTTGGGTAACCAGGCAGTTGTTTGAGTGGATCCATGAAGTCTTCCCCAAGTGTGAGAAAATACCTTCAAGAAAAAATTTGCCAATTAGATGCCTTCTTGTGATGAAGAATGCTCCTGCTCACCTGCCTGGCTTGGAGGATGAGTTAGTGGAGAAGTCTGATTTTATCACAGTGAAGTTCCTGCCCACTAACACAACTTCTCTAATTCAGCCCATGGACCAGCAGGTCATTGCAAACTTTAAGAAACTCTGCACCAAAGTACTGTTTCAAAGGTGTTTTGAAGTGACCTCTGACACAGAATTAACACTCAGAGAATTCTGGAAAAATCACTTCAACATCCTCCATTGCTTAAGTATCCTTGACAAAGCCTGGGTGCAAGTGACTTCCAGGACCATGAACTCGGCCTGGAGGAAATTGTGGCCAGACTGTTAGCAGACAAAGACATTGAGGGCTGAGCATGCTGTTCTTGTCAACAGGGCTTTTTTATCAGTCAGAACGGTCTGGAAAAGTTTACCGGAACACGTTCCGGCTGAAAAAAAGCCAATATACACACACACACACACACACACACACACACACACACACACACACAGGACTTTTTTTCAGCCAGAATGGTCCGGAAAAGTTTACCGGAACGGTTGAAAGAAAGCCCTGTTTGTCGATGATATTGTGTCTCAGGGCAAAAGCATGGGCTCGGAAGTTGACAATGCTGATGTGGAGGATCACAGGAATGAGCTCACCATGGAAGAACTGGAACACCTTCAGAAGGAGCAGCAAAAGACAGAGGTGGAAGAAATGTCTTCAGACACAGAGGAAGGGATTGAGGATGTTCCTAGTTCTTTGATCAAAGAAATATGTGCAAAATGGGGTGAGGTGCAAACTTTTGTGGAAAGATATTATCTTCAAAAAGCTGTAGCAAACTGCATCATAAACCTTTCCAATGATATGTCTCACTTCAGAAATATTTGAAAATGTAGGCAGAAACAAATCTCATTGGACAGTTTTTAGTGAGACAGAGGCCCAGTGTGTTGCAAGCAGAGTCGAGTGGTGCCAAGAGACAGAAAAGAGAAAGAGAAAAAACCCCAGAAGGAAAGTAACCTGATGTTTTTATGGAAAGGGACTCGCCTCCTTTTTGGTGAGTAAGATATAGATGAAGTTAAATTTTCATCTATATTTTATCTATTTATTCTGTTTATTCTTTTTATGTAAGATTATATGCATTTTCATTATGTTTGTATACGATCTTATGCATGAAGTACTGTTGTAAAGGTTTAAATAAACAATCATCTGGGATTCAGGAATGGATTAATCCATTTTACATTAATTCTTATGGGAAAATGGTTTTGGTTTTTGAATGAATTGGTTTCCGAACAGCCTTTTGGAACAAATTATGTTCGACAACCGAGGTTCCACTGTACCATAAGATTGGCCTCAGGGTTATTCACTGAAAATATTCAGAACACACCACAAAACTTCGACTTTCAAGTGTACAGGAATCAAAATGATTTTTTAATGCATTAATAAAGATTCCAATTCAACCTTTAGAAGATTACATTTAGGAATTTATGGTGAGTGTTTTGTGTAAGCAAACCTGAGTTAGAAGTGGATCATGTTCCATCTCCAGCTCAATAACAGGTCACATGAAGGATTGAACTCTGAGACAGAAATCCTAGTGTTTTCCACATTCATATTCAGCTGGGAGTTTCCTAGTTATCTGGCTTCAACCCTGATTTTAATAGTATATTTAATGAAATTAACTGTTTTATTTATTTTTTAATATCCCGATTTTATTAAATGTATTAAAATGTTTTGTAATATCTAACTAAATATAGAATTTTTTTAAAATATACTAAAACTTTTTTCTATGACTTACTCACAGTTTTAGATACTAGAATCAAATCATTATAGGTCTGATTTTAGTTCACTAACTTAAGGAACAACTTTTTTGCTCAACTGATTCCAAGTTGATCTTTGGTTGCTTAGAAGTATTTTTTTTTTCTCTTCTCATCCCTGGAATAAATTGCTTTTAATTAATTAATATGAGTACTTCTATATATGCTCTCTATAATTTCTAATTTCTGCAATTTTTCCGAGTTTCAGAATTAAAAGCAAGTTTCTTCCAGAGGGAGAAGGGGAAAAAAAATACTTGTGAGCACCAAGTTTATCAACTTGGAATCAGTTGAGTAAAAAGAAAAGAAATAAAAAAAAAAAGAAAGTTAATGTTAGGAACATACCTTATTTAGACATCATCAAGAGAATGCACTCTACCTGACTTATTTCCAAAAGGCAGAGGCTGAAAGAGTGCTAGTTACTTCCTTTGGAGAATGAAAAAGTATTAGAGGATTTATTTTTAACAGGAATTTTCTGAAACCTTAAGTTAATGATGTTGATACCTTACACTTAAAAATTTTATCATTTTGGAGCTTTCCCTTGATTCAAATCCTCAAATTAATTTAAAATATTAGAAGAAATGAAAATTCTTATACACTTTGTATTTACAATTAAATTTACAAATTATTAGGTGCAGGTTAGGAATGTGACAGGTGTAGTAAGGAAAGAGAAATTGGCATCTGAAAAAGAGATCGACTGTAGCAGTAAAGCAAAACCCTAGAGAATTCTACAGTTATATTTCTAGTAGAAGAAAGAGTGACTATGAAAATTCACCCTTTCTTAAGTTTGCTGGATGGAACATGAATCACATCTGCTAAAGATATATTGGAAATGTTCAGTGAGTATTTTGTTAGTGTATTTCATGTATGGAGATTAAGAGTGGTGTTGAATAGCAATAGGAAAGACGAGAGAAGACTGACATTTCAAGAATGGGAAGTGTTTAGAATATTAATTAACTTTGATGTTAATAAAGCTGTGGGCTGGATGGAATATTATTATTACTACGTGACACATCCAAGGAGTCCAAAGACTCATCGAGGGAGGGCACCTACTCTACAACTCTCTCTCCACCACTCAATTCACCAATTACAGCAAACCGTGTCATCTACACCAACGGCATCTACTGCCCACACCACCACTTCCACAGACACTCACAAACATCTATGCCCATGGTGGGATTCAAACCCACATCCTATTGTTGTAATAGTACATCCTGTCTTTTGATCCGCCATCTTGTTTTAACTTTGTTCTTATTAAGGTTAATTAATTGTATGTTGATTACTAAGCCAAACATAGGGAAATGTCTATTATACTGTGCCACCCTATATTCAGATTAGTCTATGCAAAATAGTGAAATCAAATATTAATTAACTTTAGCAGTCTAATTTTTATATATAGGCCGAGTTTAACATCAACATTTAAGGTTCCCGCTAGGTCCGATAATTTTTTGAACGGTGCAGTGAAAAAGAATCAGGCTAACAACAAATTGAAATCAATAAAACAAAACATTTAATGCAGGGTTATATAATATAAAATAAGCATACTTTGGATACAAGATAATGCAAAAATAACTCTGTTCAACAACTCATAACATTCACTCAACTCTTGGTATCAAACAGTGAATCTTTAAAATCTGATTTCTACCTAACAAACAAAGATAGTTCTAAAGTTTAATATCACTGAAATTCACAGCAAATATTTTAACAATTGTATTCTCTAATTATCCTTTAGTCAGAAATCGCATATTTCAGTCAAGAGGTGGTTATCACTTTAAGGGGGAAAGACTATTAATCTTCTAGCTTTGGTTAATTTCAGCATAAGCACCACAGTTAATGTTAGGAATTGACAGGAGGAGTTAATTCTTATAACTTCACTCTTAAATGCTATAAAATACAACTGTTCTTACCGGAATAAATCCTTGCACATATTATTCATTGAGGCACACTTAAAACTTTAGTTAAGTTCTATCACACTGGAGCTACACATTTCAAAAGTAATCATCTTTATAACTTAATCATTAATCTCAGCACATCACAAATACAGACACACTTGCACTAGAAAATTCACTTATTCCTCATATACTACTTTGCAATAGAATCAGCTTTCCACTAATCTTCCTTGGAAGCTCTGAACTTCAGAATTCCATATCAATATTCTGAGTAGTCAATTTATATCTCGATCCTTCGTGATCTAATTACAGCACTTAATTCCTATTACTACAGCCTCTTACTTAACTCCGTGCTGCTAATAAATAATTTCCTCATCTCTATTGTACTGTTCTGAGTGCCTTTACTGTGCTGAATGCTCCAACTGCACTCAGTCACTAGTTCGCCAGTTCTAGTGCTGACTGTCGACTGTTCGACTCCTCTTATTTACTCTGGCTTTCCGTTTATATACCTTCACTCCTTTTTCCCGCCAAAACTTGTTCTCACCATCTAGCTTATATCAATTCCATCTCACGTCCATAACTCACGCACTTCCATGCTCACGCTTTCTACTTTTAACTCTGTCTCCATGACAACAATTAGAGCAGTACATAAGCATTACATACAGAAATAAAATAAAAGGATATTTTTCAATTCAAATAATATACAATTAAATGAGATGAACACAAATTCTTCTACTATTAATATAGGAATAAATAAAATAATCTGAATGTTATTTTTATACAGAGTTCTTTTCATATTTATACATACCTTAGATTAAATAATTAAATTAAAAAAAAACTCAAAGGTAATTATATGAATAATAGTTTATAACAAGAGATTTACATTAAATAATATCTACAAATGTAGCCTTTGATATGGTGGATTATGTTGGATTCTGAAAGGAGTATTAATAATTTTAACTTCTCTTCATTCAGAATCCAACACTATCACGACATATACTCTGGGAATGTTTGAGATTGATGTACTTGCCAGATATCTGATAGTTTGCAATAATTTCAAATGTTATTTATTGTAATTCGCAATTGTTAAGTATACAATTGTATTTGTTATTCATTGTAAAGACATTCTCTTTTTACTAATAGTGACATATCAACCATTACTAATTTCTTGCTTGCTGCTTAGTAGAACAAGTATGCATGCTCACTGAGGAAGTTGATGGGCGATTGACAGCTGACAGAGTGCTTAGTACCGGGGTAATGGGAGAAACAAAAGAGAAGAGAGAGAGAATGAAAGTTTGAGAATGCCGACCAGAGAATTATTAAGTTCTGAATTTAACTGAAAATTAATTAATTTTCGTTTTTTTCAGACTTAACATGCGTTTGCAATTTTGAACATATATTGACATATCAGATGTACTAAATTACTTGTAACTTATCAGAAACATTTCTAAATTGAGGTTATTTATCTATAATTCATGTTGTAATATAAATATTGTGAATTGTTTGTGATTTAAGCTATTTTACTTTTGTGTAAATGCTTGTAAATTTGCTGGGAGAAAAGTTAATTAGATTAGGTGCAGATGGCCAGAAGCTGAACACATGAAACAAGTACGTGTGCACCAAGAACGGCAAGCACACAGTCCCCCCAACACACACACACACACTCACTCACTCACTCACTCACATTGAGGAGCACGATAGGGGAGAGAGTGGCGCTACATACTGGGAGACATAGGGTGACTTGGCAAAGGGGAGGGGAAGAGCAATGACGTAGAAAGAAAGATTGGCGCGCAATTTAAAAACGGTAGCAGCACCTAAGAAGAGGCTTTTTGGTCAATTTTCGTTTGGTTTTGGAACCTCCTTGTGGCATCTTCTCGCCCCATGCTTTGAGGTCATCAAGACAAAGACTGGAGGATCATGCCGTGATGTTCATGAAAGCTTGCTGGTCAACATTTAGCCCAGTGGAAGGCAGTTTCCGATTCCCCAGGAAATAGCTGAGCCATGTTGAACCAGTTGACGTGAAAACAACGGGCAATTACTTTCGGCAGCAGAGATATGTCCTGTCCGGACCACCAGTGCAACACTACAGATTATATAGAATGAGCAAGGAATCAAGAAGAGAAAGTACAATCGTGATGAATGAGATGGTCAAAAATAGTCCCCCAGCAAATGGTAATGTAAATCCTATGTCTTGTTAAGTAACTGTGTTATGGGAGAAAGCTTTTAAATTTAGGAAGGACATTAAGTTTTTTTGAGGTTATTAATTATGCTAAGGACTTCAGAGATAGTTAAATTTTGAAGTAGTGATAATATGAGTTTTAAAGGAATTAGTACAGAAGCGTGTGGAGGTTACTTTGTGACTTGATAAGTGAATAATCCTTAGCCTTGAAGTGTATAAGAGTGCATGGCTGTTCATAGATAGAATTGCATACTTGAATTGATGTGTGTGTGTTGCATGCTATAAGAAATTTAGAAGGTTTTGATTATTATGTTCATTCTTTGATATTAGTGAATTTATATGTCAGTGTCCATTCATAATGTGTAAATGTCTGAACTGAAATTAAATGTTCTTTTCTTTAATTTTAACTAGTGACTTGCCTGATTTTTTTGTTTCTATTGCACCTTCTCATAAAATTCGAACCACAGCGGGAGATAAATTGTTAGGGAGGTTACAACTGCAAAATAAGCTTAAGTGATTTAAAATAGTGTACTAAACTGAGTTCTGGTTCCTTGATTTTGCACTGTTCAATAATCTAGGATTTAGGGTGGCGCAGTATAATAGAAATTTTCCCTGAATCCGAAGAAGGGATCGGAACCAGTGCTGAAACAAAGGGGATCGGCATTGTCCAGTAGTAAACCCTTTGTCTTCATAATCCACGTGCACCACACTTAAGAGTGAATAACGGCCCTGAGTGAATCTTAAGATGGATAGAAAGATAGAGCATATTATTTAGACGAAACTAAGAAAAGGAATTATGTAAGAGTTGAGCAAAAGATAAAGTAAATAATATAATAAAATTAACGTATATATAAAAGGAACCTATATATATATAACAGAATTTTGTTTTAGGAAGTTTTTAAAAACTTGACAGGTAGAATTTATTAACAGAGGATTCTGAAAAGGGATCTTAGCAAGGTGAATGCTTTGGCTGGATAAGTGAGACTGTCAACAAGTAAATAGTAACAAAAGGAGATATTAAGTAGACATTCTATTTCAACATTTGAAGAAATGCAAAAATGGAAGGTTTCATCTTCTGTCTCAAGAATACTGGTGATATCAATTATTTTCTCAAAACAAACGGCGGAATTAGTGGAATCTGAAACTGTAAAGTGGCATTAATGAAAACTATGCCATGATACCTTCTGATGGTTAATAATTATTATTAACCACGGGTAGGGACCTAATGCCTCTTTCATATAGCCAATAAAATATGATTAGAAACCAGCAATGTTCTGAACAATATGAAAATTATACATAACAATCTTACAAAAATGGAACTAGCAGCAATCAAGTCATTGAAAGCTAATCAGGACATAATTATAACAAAATCGGATAAAGGCAATGCCACTGTCGTCCTTGTCAGGTCAACATCCATCCATCAGATGAATCAACTAGTCTCCGATAACAGCACCTATCAGCTGGTAAACTATAACCCAACAAACAGGATAAAGAATAAAACAGAAATTACTTAAGTCCATCACTTCATGGCCATCAGACACAGTTAAAAAACTTATACCCCATTACGCCCGCTCTCCCAGAATATTTGGTGTCCCGAAAGTACACAAACAAAATGTACCACTTCAACCTATTATGGAAGGAATAGATAGCCCTAATTACTGCCAAGAAATTAGTGTCAACACTCAAGGAGTTGGTAGGTCATCCCCCCCCCCCCCACACACACACATAAAGAACACACAACAATTTATAAACAAAATTACAAACATAACACTCGACAAAGATGACTTATTAGTCAGTTTCGACGTTTCTGCCCTTTTCACAAATGTCCCAATCAATGACACAATTCTCCTATGGAACAAATTTCCGCTCGACATTACGGCCCTCTTTGTCCATGTACTACGTTCCGGTTACTTTCTGTGGCAAAATAAATTTTACCTACAAAAAGAAGGTACGGCCATGGGCTCACCACTATCCCCCCAATCACTAATTTCTATATGGAAACTTTTGAGCAAAGTGCTGTTGATTCCTCTACTCTAAAACCTACAGCATGGCTTAGATGTGTTCATGATGTGTTCGTCATCAGGTCACATGGACGACAAACGCTAAACACATTTCTTAGCCACCTGAGAAATAACATGAACTCGTACAATTTACTATCGAAATTGAAAATCAGAACTCTCTCCCGTTCCTGGACACACTGGTCACACGTCTTCCTTCTGGCAGGCTATCCTTCACGGTCTACCGCAAACCGACACACACTGGGGCAATACATACATGCTAATTCATACCACCACCCATCACAAAAATATAGTCATTAACACCCTTAAAAACAGAACTATAACAATTTGTTCTAACCAGCAAGCTGTGAAACAGGAACTAAAAATCATCAGCGACACATTTATAAATAATGGCTATAACAATCATCATCAAATTCCTGACATGTACCCTCAAGGGGTGTACAGGATATGATAGTACTACATGAAAAATTTACATCATTACTAACTTCCTATCTATAATTTTCCTCCAAATCAGTCTATTACTTGTCAAGATTCCAATATTATCATTATCAGATCTTATATTTCTATTGTCTAAGGCACATTGTACCATATCAGTCCACCTATAGCTTGGTCTTCCTCTGGGTCGTTTTCCTGCGAACCTGGCAGAGAACACTTCTTTTGCTAATCTTTCCTCGCCCATTCTGTTTAAGTGACCATACCACCTGAGATTAGCTCTGCTAACGCACTCCTGGATGCCGACAATGTCAAGTTCTTTCCTAATATCCTCGTTTTTAATATGATATTGCCATTGATGCCATCTGTTCACGCCTCTAATCTTTCTAAGGACTCTCATATCTGCGGTCTCTAGTCTTTAGTCAAGTGTTTTACTTCTGACCCAGCTCTCAGATACACAAGTTAAAACTGGTTTAAACACTGTCTTGTACACAGCTTTTGTTTATGAATTTTTTGGAAGTCCATATATATGGGGGGAGGGAGATGGGTTTAGAGTTAAATGGTTTTAATTTGTTGGTGACTTCCGCATGCCTAGACGTGACCTTCTTAAGGAGCATATTTTCTGATTTGTGAGGGAGGGAGGTACCCCAATCTAGTAATAAAGCATTAAGCGCAACTGTGTAGTCAGTATGGTTGAGAATCATGGTGGCATTCCCCTTATCCGCTTTGGTGATTACTATTTCTTTATTTTTCTTCAATTCCTGTAGCGCTTTGTATTCACTATTGGATATGTTGGTTTTTGGTGGTCTTGCTTTAGTGAGAACACAAGCTACATCCAGTCTAATATTGTTGGCGATGTGGTTTGGAAGGTGGCAGATACCGCGTTCAATCTGAATCATTATATCTTCGGCCAGTATTTTTCTCGGAGTAATGGCGAAATTGTGGCCACATGTAAGGAAGTTGAGTGCCTCATGCTTCAAATCCATGGAAGAAAGGTTCACTACCGTGTTGAGTGGTAGTTTTGGATCGTAGGTACAGTTCTTTTTCAGGTTATCATATTTCTTGATGTGTTGATTGCTTATTTTCTCAAATTCTTTATCTGCAGAAGTGGATGAGACATCATATAGAATCGTCCAAAGTTCCTGATTCAGATTGGAAATCTCCTCCTCTAGCGCTAGAATAGCTTTGTTTGCGTTAGCTAGGAGAACACGTGTCGCTGTAATTTGTTCTCGTCGCAGGGCAAAGCTGGTTATAAATTCAGAGAGCTTTCTGTGAAGAGAAACAGTGCTTAAATTTCACACAATTTGGAATTACCTGATTATCCCAGCAGCGTTTTAGGAAGATTAAACGATTCAGTTGTCTCGATAACTTCAGCTTCAGTTTACCGAATTGGCAGGCCTTGCATACGATAGGATCTCCGTGGATGATCGTAATTCTTATATGTTGGCTGTACATGATTATTGAATTACTTAAGGAATTTACAACGTAAACTGGAATACAAATTAAAATAAACTTTAATATATACTTCTTATATTTCCTATGCTATACACCACACTCTCAGCAATGCATTCCATTAATCTTAAGTTCCCATGAAGATGGCAACGTGACTTTGCTGAAATATAGGAAGTATATATTAAAGTTTATTTTAATTTATATTCCAGTTTATGTTGTGAATTCCTTAAGTAATTCAATAATCACATACAAGCTATATTGAAATATTATGTTTTTGTTCAAATTCCCCAATATACTGCCTGTACTATCAAAGCTTCATAAACATACATATATACATATATGGTGTAATAAAATTTTTAACTTGGGGATATTGTATATTAGGATAACCAAGTTATTTTATAAACTTGGTTATTTTAACTCCTAATCCCAAGTATGCAAACAATTAAGTTTGCACCTGAAACAAAGTTCAAGTCTAAAGATGATACAACACCAGGTCAACAAACTATAAAGGTGGGTAAAGCTCTGATCACTTAGTATTTTCCCATAATGTAAAGCACATCTCACTAGAAGATGTATACTGCCATGCATTATGGGTGGGGTCACTACCCAGACCGGTTTCAACCTTTTTTGAGGTCTCCTCAGTGAGTAGCTAGACCCTAAATACCAAGGTTATAGTAATACGGAGCCTTATCAACTTTACCTATAGAAGTTGCAACAAGGTGTTTTTATTTTTAATAAAAATCTCTCAAGGAGATATAGATGTAATAAATTTTTTAACTTGGGGTATTGTATATTAGGATAACCAAGTTATTTTATAAACTTGGTTATTTTAACTCCTAATCCCAAGTATGCAAACAATTAAGTTTGCACCTGAAACAAAGTTCAAGTCTAAAGATGATACAACACCAGGTCAACTCATTGTAAAGGTGGGTAAAGCTCTGATCACTATTCTTAGTATTTTCCCATAATGTAAAGTACATCTCACTAGAAGATGTATACTGCAATGCATTATGTGTGGGGTCACTACCCAGACCGGTTTCAACCTTTTTTGAGGTCTCCTCAGTGAGTAGCTAGACCCACTATATTACTATAACCTTGGTATTTAGGGTCTAGCTACTCACTGAGGAGACCCCAGAGAGGTTGAAACCGGTCTGGGTAGTGACCCCACCCATAATGCATTGCAGTATACATCTTCTAGTGAGATGTACTTTACATTATGGGAAAATACTAAGAATAGTGATCAGAGCTTTACCCACCTTTACAATGAGTTGACCTGGTGTTGTATCATCTTTAGACTTGAACTTTGTTTCAGGCGCAAACTTAATTGTTTGCATACTTGAGATTAGGAGTTAAAATAACCAAGTTTATAAAATAACTTGATTATCCTAATATACATATATGGTGTGTGTGTATGTGTATATGTATATATCTATATATATATGCACACACACATTTTTATAATAAAAGACTGAAAAGAAATGGAAGAAAACCAAATATCATCATCATCAAGTTCCTGTCATGTACCCTCAAGGGGTTGTACAGGATATGATAGTACTACATGAAAAAAATTACATTATTACTAACTTCCTATCTACAATTTTCCTCCAAATCAGTCTGTTACTTGTCAAGACTCCAACATTATTAGATCTTATATTTCTATCGTCCAAGGCACTTTGTACCGTATTAATCCACCTATATCTTGGTCTTCCACTGGGTCTTTTTTCCTGCCAACCTGGCCGAGAACAGTTGTTTTGCTAATCTTTCCTCTCCTATTCTGTTTAAGTGACCATACCACCTGAGATTAGCTCTGCTATGCATTCCTGGATGGTAACAATGTCAAGTTCTTTCCTAATATCCTTATGTTTTATATGATATTGTCATTGATGCCATCTGTTCACACCTCTAATCTTTCTCAGAACTGATATCTGCGGTCTCTAATCTTTGGTCAAGTGTTTTACTTCTAACCCAGCTCTCAGATCCATAAGTTAAAATTAGTTTAAACACTGTCTTGTATAAAACTAATTTAGTGTTCTGACTAATTTCTCTCTTATTCCATATGAATTTATTCAATTGACTTCCCACCATACCAGCTTTGCTACTTCTGTTGTCTGTTTCTATATTTAATTTACCATCTTCAGTAAAAATCGTGCCTAAGTAGCTGAAATGTTTTACTTCTTCCACAGGTTCTCCATTCACAACACAGTTGACATTTTCAACGATTCTGCCTATTTTCATTGTCTTTGTCTTTTTATTGCTGACTTTCATACCATATCTATTACAACAGTTATTCAATTTAGTTAAGGAATCTTGCAGACTTGTAGCGGATTTATTTAGAAGTGTAACATCATCTGCATAAAGCAAAGAGCTGACATTAACATCTCCAATTTTGATAACATGTTTAATACCACTTTCCTTCATAATGAGATCCATATAGATAATGAATAACAGAGGGGATAATGCACATCCTATCCTTATCTCACACCAGATTTAACATTAAACCATCTTCCTGTACTTCCTTCAATTCTAACTGCTGACTTACAACTCAAATAAAAACTAAGTATTGCTTCATATAGTGCCCCATTCACACCGTATAACTGCAGCATATATTGAATAGCTTCTCTCTTGGCACCTTATCATATGCCTTTTCCAAATCGACAAAACTTAAATACAGATCTTTGTTATATTTCCATGCTTTCTCGATTATTTGTCGTAAAGTGAAGATGCGATACTGACAGCCTCTATTTGGCCTGAATCCAGCTTGTTCTTCACCAAGCTTTTCTTCCACAATTCTTCTCAACCATTTCTCAAGTATACTTGCATAGATCTTGCCAGGAACACTCAGTGGAGAAATACCTCTGTAATTCTCACATTCAGTTTTATTTCCCTTTTTATATATGGGTACTATGAGAGCTCTACTCCAATCATTGGGAATTTGTCCCTCTGTCCAGGCTTTCTGAACTATGCATTGCAACCACTGAAAGACTCTTATACCACCATACTTCAGCATTTCTGGTCAAATATCATCTACTCCTGTTGCCTTTCCACATTTCAAGCCTTTGACTTTTATTACTTCAAGTATGGATATATATTCCTGACTGCATGCCTGGGCAGTGTTTTTTACCATTGTGCTGTCATCACTGCTTGTTTCATTTAGCAGTTTTTCAAAGTTATTACTCCATACTTCAAGGATATCTTTTTCTCCCATTTTAATGTCACCTTTATCATCTCTAACTCCTTTTACAGCCCTCTTTCCTCCATTTCTAGGCTTCTTCAACAACCTCCAGAATAATTTACCACCTTCTTGATATTTATTTTCTGTATTCTTGCCAAAGTCCTCCTATGACTTTTCTTTAGCTAGTTTTACACAGTGTTTAGCATTCTTGCATTTGTCTCTATATTCTCTAAGAGCACAAGCTGACTTATTTGACAGGAACTTTTGATATGCTTTTTTCTTTTCCTACACTGCCTCTTTAGCTTCCTGTGTCCACCAGGGAGTGTTCTGATTTTTTTATCCTTGCAGACAACCTCACCACATGCCTCTCTGGCAGAATCAATCAATGTTTTCTTCAGAGTTTGCCACTGAATCTCCAAGGTTTGATTCCTGTTCTCAAACTCTTTCATTTTTTCTTCAATAATCTTTGTTAATTTTAGTCTACAGTTCACATCTGAGAGCTGCTCAACTTTTATTCGCTTTAAAACTTTCTTACATGTTATTCTTTTCAATGTGAAATTCAATTTTATCTTGCTCAAGACTAAATAGTGATCACTTCCAATTTCAAATCCTCTGTACACTCTGGTCTCCTGCACCAGAGAGAAAACATCACTATCAACAATAACATAGTCAATGAGACTTTTCTTATTCCTAGCCTCTTCTCTCCATGTGAATTGTGCACATTTTTATGTTAGAACATGGTGTTAGTAATAACCAGTCCATGTCCTGAGCAGAAATCCAACAGATATTTGCCATTATTATTAGCTTTGCTCTTTTCTCCAAATTTTCCCAAAACATTTTTGTATGTCTGATAATCACTTCCTACTCTGCTATTTAGATCCCCAACAAGGACCAACTTTACCTTTTTCATTGTGTCAGTAGCTTTCTCTAGAGCCTCAAAAAATTCCTCCACTTCTACCTTAGTAGAACCTTCTGTGGGACCATAGGCACAAATAAGTCTCATTGTCCAGTTCCTCATTCTCATATTTGCCCACATTACTCTACTTGAGACAGCCTCCCCTTCAAGAAGATTAGCCTCGTATTTTGTGTTGAATACTATGGCTACTCCTTCTTTTCCTTGATTGTCATTGCCTGAATATAATATTTTGTATTTATTGCTCAGAAAGATCTCGCCAGTTTTTGTCTTTTTTGTTTCAGTCACCCCTATTATGTCGATCTGGTACTTATCTAATTCCTCAGCTAGCTCCATTTCTTTGCCATTCAGGCTTCTTACGTTGATAGTACTGATCTTTAACTCTGGTGATGTTGAGTTGGGGTTTGTTTTCAGATTTGTTCCAGCAGCTGACTTCGCTGTTCGTGCTAGATCCCCGGTGAAAACAACAGTGGCCTTGTTTAACCGGGCGATGCTCCAGATGATGGTACAATATGAAAACCAAATATTAGTGAGTTTAATAAATGTATTTTTTCCCCTCTTGTATTAGTTATACCATTAAGCTTTATTATAGAATAAAAACTATATTATTATTATTATTATTATCTCATGACCCCACGGAGTCAAAGACTCATTGTTGGAGATACCTTTATCATACAACTCATCACAGCATGCATTACATACATTGAAATTCTTCTGCAGATACCACACTCTGAGGCAATGCATTCCAATTGTTCACAACTTTCCACACAAAAAAACTTCTTTCTCACTTGCGCTTACACCCTCCTTATACAGCTTCCTGAGATGACCTTCCTCCAGTTATCATTTTATGAATTCAATTTATGACCTTTTTATGAAAAACCTTTTTCAATGCTAATCCTATAACAACCGCTTACTAACTTGTACTTCTCTATCATATAACCCCCCCCCCTCTTCCTCCCATTAGTAAACTGTAAATTGCATCTTTGCAACCTTTCTTCATACTCAACATTCCAGAGACCTGAAACTCCCTTAATTGCCTCTGGATTCTTTCTGATCTTATTTTCATCCTTTTGATAACCAGGTGGCAAATCTGGGCACAGTAGTCCATGTCAGGTGTAATCAGAGCCCTTATACAGTGGAACCAGAATCTCCTTACTGCTACAATTCAGTGTTCTCTGCATCATTTGCCAGAATTCTTTGTCCTCACAACTTTAGCAATGTCCTCTAAATTTTAGATCCTTATGCACCATCACCCCCAAGATCTCTTATTTCCTCCACCTTCAACAATATATATCCACCAAGCATAAATTCTACATCCTATCTTTGTTTTCCAAATTGAAAGCCTTACATTTCATAACACTGACTGGCATTCCCACCCCTGTAGAGCAGATGTGCCTTTGAATAGGCACATCTGCTCTACTCACAGTTTTCCCAATTTTGCTTCATCTGAAAAACAACTGAATATCCCCATTCAAATATAACCGATTATCATTAACATACAGTTTAACTACAATGGCCCTAAAACCGATCTCTGATGCACCACCACTAGTGACTTTATCATGTGGTAATCTATCAAAAGCCTTTGCAAAATCTAATCAAAAATCAATCGCCAATGGGGATTGGTACACAGTGTACCAATCTCTCTTGTTCAATGCATTTATCACCTTATTGTAATAAGTACTAAAACATGACCTCCCTTTACCAAATCCATGCTGCCCATCAAAGATAATGCTACTGTTGTCAACCCAATTTGGATCCAAGGCCTTCTAAATAAAATATATTTTGAAATCTCCTTTATCTTTAAAGGATAAATTCATTCATTCTAACAGTTTGTTTTATATGTTTTATATATACTTAATCAGTCTACTAGACTAAACATTTTGTTTTTCACAACAAATTCTTACCAAACCATATATATGTTCATTAGAGTCAGTTCTTTATCTGCACTTCCTTAAAATGTAAAACTTCTATAGAACTATGCAGTGTTTCCTTATTTAACATATATTGTTTCAATCATTCTCACTCTTTCACTGAATATAAATATTCTTACATCAGTCTATTTAATTACAAACACAAATCACAATTTTTTTTTTACGGGAGGGGGGGGGGGGACTATTTTGCTACTTTATAAACAACAGTATATCAAAACAGCTTTTTATAAAGCCACTTCACAGTTCCAGATTTCTCTAATTGCATCACTTGTTCCAAATAAATAATTGATATCACCAATGTCCTTGAGACAGAAGACGAAACTTCCCATTTTGCATATCTTCTGCTTAATATCTTCTTTTATTTACTATTCACTTGTTGACAGTCTTGCTTTTCCAGTCTAAGTATTTATCTTGTTATGATTCCCTTTCTGGAAACCACTGTTAATATATTCTGACTGTCAAGTTTTTCAAAAACTTCCTAAAACCAAGATTCTCTGGTCTGCATTCTTAAACTACCATTTTCTCTCTGTAAAATCTTGTATAGAAGGAATTTAGAATAAAATTTCTTCTATAGCGATTTTACTTGGGAAATAAAAATTAATTTAATATATACTTGTAATTTGATTAATACTTAACTCAATTTTTCTGTAATAAACCTAAAAAAAAAAAGTTAGAATAAATTGTAATAAGAAATTGTACAGACAAAGAATTAACTCAGACGGGATTTAAAATGTAAGAGCTGAGGCAATCGCAACTCGCGAAGGTCAGCTAAGTATGGGGTTTCCTGACTTGACTCTGCGACCATCAAGTGGTTGAGAAGATCCCCTTAAAGAAAATCCGGGTGATTCAATCTGTAGGAGTTCCAAGGCCGGGAGAGCAGAATAAAAGGGGGATGAATCGATGGAAAAGAGGCTTTTCAGTGCGAGGCTATCAATACTAGGATTTTGTTGGTGCGAACCTTTTGGAGGCTAGGCTTTCCAGTTCCGGTTTTCCTTTCCTGCTATAACTACAAGGAGTTTCCAGTGTCCTGCTTCCAAGGACAGGGATCCATGTCTCGCCAGCCAAAACCCGACGATGATGAGAGGCTTCTAATAGCAGTGACGATCTACTCCAGAATCCCACCAATTCCTTGATGATCTTTGCGTGCGAAGTATCTTCGATGTCGTAAAAAGTGCCCGTGTGTGAATTTTACCAGAAAGTAGAAGAGGGTGTCGGCGATCTCTAGGATCTTGTGTAATGAACTGAATGACCAAGTAACAAGTAAGACTTTTGTATAGGACTTTCCTAGATGTGAAATTAATGGCAAAGATTGCTGAAAATTTTTATTTGTTAGCATAAAGAACAGTAGTAAGGACGGAAAGCTGATTTGTTTAAAATAATTGTGCAGTAGTATGCAGTAGTAGTATGCAGAGTTATAGGGAATTAGATAATGTTATACAACAAAGAGGGAATAGTATGTGAAAGTTCTTTTAAGCCTAATATCATATATAATCTGAGTTAAATTAATGTAAAGTATGTGCAAGTCTGCTCCCATGTCTGAATTATCTGTGAGCATAATTAATTGCATTAGTCATTGAGCTTATGCGAGAAATGTTAAATAATCTAGTGGAGAACCAGACACGTGAATTTTATGTTTTCTCCATGTCAATTTTGTTTAGTGAATTTGAGTTGGAGTAATTTATATGTGTAGTGTAAACCTTTTTTATGTACTTTGATTTAGCATGAATAAATTGTTTTGTTTGTCAAATAACTTGCCTGATTCTGCTTGACCAATTCACTTCTCATAAAAGGACAGAACCTGTGTGACCTTAAGAGTAATAGTAGCCACGACAAACGAATAGTAGATTTAAACGTTGCTTGACTTAGAGATAAATTTTAGAGATATTTCCGTGTTGTGCTGGGCCACCTTTCTCGCGTATATTGGAAAGATATAAAATTCCTCTACGTGATCTCTGATGGTGCAGTCCTAAATACAAATAGATTTTCAGAGATCAAAGTGAGAAAAAGCCAGCTATTTAGACACAGGAATGGGCTCCAGCCAGAGGCAATTCCTAAATTCTAAAATACGAACACGTGAAGTAGCATAGTCATGACCTTGAAAGGGGGGGGGATTAAATTGATAGATTGAAGGGATTAAAAGGTAATAGTCTATTTCAAGCAATGAGATTATACACTCGGAGTTACGACAGTTAAGTTAATAAGTAAAGTAAAGTTAAGTAAATAAGCAATTTCAGATAAATAAGTAAATAAGATAAAAAAAGAAGAAATATTGAATATACAAGTACAAACATTTTTAAGTACAATATAAAAATATCTAATTTTTATACTCTCTTCCTCTTGTTTTTTTTTGTTACTCGAGTACCCAACACTTTCTCTGTAGGATGTCAATCACCCACCAACTTCCTCAGTAAGCATGCACACTTGTTCAGCTATGTGACAGGCAAGATGTCAGTAATGGCTGACATGTTATTGTTGTTACAAAAATAGAATGTCTTGAGAACAAACAACAGATATTGCAGTGCACTTAACAGAGGTATAGTATGAGTAGAATCTGGTAGGTACAATAAATCTCAAATCTTTACAATTTTTAACATGAATATCAATTTCTGATCAGACACATCGCAAGTGCTGATTATATGTTGTTACGAAACCAAAACTAATAAAATACTTATGTAGAGAAATGGTTGTAAAAAGATTCATAATTATAAATTATGCCTTTTTTAACAGTATGATGAGCTGTTTGATTGACATTGGAACTTCCCATGATGAATCTTCAGACTCCATGTAGGTATGATGATGGCGATGCTAATAATAATACAGTAGTTAGTCAAGTTCATCTAATTGGAATTTTAACCAAATTTTTTTTCTTTGCTAGATATTACAGAACAACAACATATAAATCAGATTCCCATTTGGACAGGCATGTTGGAATTTAGACTTTATGAGAATGCTGCTACTACTCTTGTTACTCATACTATACCCCTTATTAGTATATCCAGCATTGTCAATGGAGAACCAGAAGTGTAAGTAAAAATTATTTTATTTAAAAAAAAAAATTGCCTGTACAGATTAGTTTTGTGAGTTAGATTATCACAGAAAATAGACCTATGAATTTATGAATATTAATTCATATGTGGAAACATCTAGTTTTAAATGCAATAATTTTTTCTTGTTTTCTTAAAAAGTAAACAAAGTTTGCATATATCTAAACTAAAAGTTTCGTTCCGAACTAACTTTCTCAAATTACACGGACTTTTATAATAGAACCTTTATAATTTACCTTACTACATTGGGAAGTAATATTTGGCAGCAGAGTCAGAGGAGCAAGTGCTGAGATTGTAGGTGTGTGCCTTTCATTAAAAAAAAAAAGTAAAAATGGTAACTACTTTTTTTTTTTTGTTCTCTTAAGGGAAATAAAAAAGCATCATGTGAGGAAAAAATCAAATTATAGACCTGTTCAGTAAGGGTAAGAAGGGGACTACATTGAGAAATAATATTGAAAGTGCATTTTATCAGTTATAAATTTACCATATTTTACTTTTTAGATTTAATTTTAAAAAAATTAACTGCCTATACTCTTTACAATTTATCATTTACAATTTTCAAAATGATCAGTAACAAATTTTGCTCAGTACAAAGTAAAATTAAATATCACTACATATACTTGACCACACATTAGCAATGTAGTATTTCATTCATACTGAATTTTAAATTACTGTTGAGGGCTTGGTAGTGTATGATTTAAATATGATATGGGATATCATTGATAAAATGCAGTTAATATTTCATATTGTTATTATTTTATATCATTCAAAAATTAAACTAAACATTAGAATATTAATAAACTTAGTATTTTTAAAGGGGAAGATATAGCCTAAGTGGGGACCTAGAGACCTAACAGAGGTTCTAAGCGTATCCAACATAAATTCTCCAAATCTCAGGAGGATTTACTGAAAGTTCATTTATTTGGGGGTGGAGTAAAATCATTATGCCATTGACCTCATGTAATTGCAACGTAAGAATAGTTTGTTATTAATTATAAAGATTTATGATTATATAATCATAGTTTTTACATATAACTCAGATAGTAAAACTAAGAAAGAAAGAAAGAAAAAACTGAAGCATTCACCTTTAAAAATATCTGAGTTTTTCTGGTATAAAGATAAAATCTGTCAGTGTGTGTGTGTGTGTGTGTGTGTGTGTGTGTGTGTGTGTGTGTGGTTTAACCCTTTCCTGGGCCACTGGGATTTGTTTAGGTTGTTAGAAAATGTTTTACCCACTTCCTTAGCTTGTGAAAAATTAGCCGGTGGGAAGGGTCCAAACTGAGGATGGATGAAGAAGAATTGCAGTAATTGTTGAATTGTTTCAGTCATTTGCTTTGGCTGAGTGAAGTTGAGCATTGTTATGAAGCAAACACCTTTTGCCAGCAATCTTCTATGTTTTGCTGGCTTAGATTGTAGAGTGGGAGAGTGCTCCTGATCTATACCTAGTAGCTTTGGATTTGAATCTCACTGAAGCATGAATGTTTGTGAATGTCTTTAGGTAGTAATAGATGAATTTCCTCGCCTGGTGTACGACCACCACCTTGCTTATTGGAGATCTGGAAGGAGCTTGAGGGAAAAGAGTTCTAAATGTTTGTTTCCTAGGGCAAGATTTCTGTATTATCTAAACCCTCAGTATGCTCATAATGTTGATACACAACAGGTTTACAACTTTCATGACTGTGATCCAAATTTAAAAAAAAAAAAGATTTAATTTGAACCTTTCACATGTTGGATCCTACTTATTCTTAATCTATACCTTGGATCCGACATGATTACAATTACGATGTTCTTAACTAATTGATAAGTTGTGAGTTGATTTCTAATTCAAATATAGAGAAAATTTATATTTAAAGACTGCACCACTCTATATCTGAATTAGTTCAAGAATTGAAGAAAAATCAACCTTCAACTATTTCTCCTTAAAATATATACTGGCCGAGTATATTTGACTTACTTAATTTACCCACTTTGGTTCGAATATTTTATGAATGGTGCAGTAAAAGAGATTCAGGCAAAATACAACTTTAGATAAACAAAAACAAACATTTAATTTTAAAATCACAAATTTTACACTTAAGTTTAAATCAGTAATTAAGATATTACAAACGCTTTAGCTCTTCTGATAATACAGTCATACAAACTCAGGCATTGGTCAATTATCTGAAATACAGTCTTCACACAGTTCACTTAACACTTAATAAAGTTTATTGTCATAAAATTCCTTAGTGATCATTCACATTAACATCTCGTAGTTTTTTTTTAGTTTCAAATACAATTTATTGGTGGCAATACCTTTTCACAAGCTTACACTTTTAAATCTACGCTTTAGCTAACCTCCACAACAGTTACTGTTAGTATAGGGATATTCTAGGAAGAAACACACTCATATCTCTGCATAGGAATATTAATGGTTGGAATATTCTTACCGACAATTTTCCTTCTTCATATACTTATGTGCGAACACTTTTTGTAACTGTATACACTTTAATCAATTAACGGCACTCATTTAAAAAAATCTTCTTAGAAATAACTGGATTAATTAACGGTCACAATACACACAATCAAACGTTCTTGCATAGATCAAACCGCTTGCACTACATTTGACATCACTTAACTAATTCAGTGTTCTACCAACAACTCTTGTACTAAGGTAACACACAATAATTCCTTAACTTGAAGTTTAATATGCACAGTTGCCTACTCCTTTGACATCAGTTTAATCCTTTAGGTACCATAATTCTTAACACCGCTATCTTTAAACTCAACTTTGTTGCCTCTAATTATTCTCTAGTTACTTCGTGCTATGCTTCAAGTTTCCGTTTGTCCTTGAAAGGTCGGCCCTGAAACTAAATCTCAACTCAAGTATTGCTAGTCTATTTAGTAGTCACTCAGCTGTTTTCCGTAGCTATAATTGTTATTCTACAACTTATTAGTTAACCGCCTCTCGACTAGTAGACTTTATTTAGCTGCTTGAGTGACTTGCCGACTCACTATTATCGCACTGTTATTCCCGAATGCTCCGATTCCAACTTAATGCCAATCTCTCTCTTATAAATCTCTAATGCTCTAATCTCCTAATGTCAGCGTTCATTGCTCTTTATATTCATTCTTCCCGCCTAAATTCTTCTTGTGATTTCTTTCTAAACTCTTTTCAATAAACCTCACGTGGTGTTCCAAAATGTGCTCGCTCACATGTTTCCATGACAACAAAACAAAATATAATAAAATTGAGCTATTACATAATGCTAAACTTTACAAACAGGAATAAATAGAGAATATTTACATTTCAAATAATGCGCAGTTAAATTATCAAATACAAGTTCTTATAATATTAACATAGTAATAATTAAAATAGCTTAATAATATTTAATACAGTCTTTTCATTATTAATACATATATCTTGATTAAATAATTAAATATTAGACAAAATTAAGGTAGTTATATGAATATTAAATTATAAAATAAGTTATTTACATTAAATAATTACAAGTTTAGCTTATGTGATGGAAGATCATGTTGGATTCTGAAGCAAATAATAATTACTCCAATCTCTATATATTCAGAATCCAACACACATTGTGTATAGTACGCCCACAGATATGTGCATGTCAAAAGAAGGAGAATCCATTCTGATAAAGGGTAATTAATCCGTATTGTGGGATCAGCATTTATTATTACACTTCAGAAAATTAACTGATCTTTTATGATCATTGTAGTTTTTAAAGTAGTAACTATTTTGCTTGTATAACAGTTGGAAAATTTTACGTATAAAGCACGTGATTTTGCGTGTTGGTGACCAATTCGTACATTGCCTTATTTCTTTCTCCCCTTCAACATGAATTGACTCTTCTTGTTAAATTAAATTTAGGAAATTTAACCTTAGCTACTTAGGTGGGGCTTTGTGAATATAACAGTTATTGTTTAATTAGTCTTGTACCTGTACTGATGATGCCTGTGATACTCGGGTGAAAATTCTATGAATAAAGAATAACTGACGTGAGTTAATTCCGTTATTATAATAGTTAGTAATTTACTCAGTTCCTCATATATATTCTGCTCATTAACCATCAATAGTTCCTCCCCAATTCCCACTGCTTTCAAGTTCTGCATTGTTACAATCACAGGGATGGAATACTTTAATAAACTTCTCATTAAACATATCTACTATATCTTCCTCACTGTTTATCGTTCTCTCGTTATCACTGACCAACATCATCCTCTCATTCTTCCTTCTACTGGCCACATATCAAAAAAACTCCTTAGGATTTCTTTTAGCTTCATTTGCTAACTGTTACTCATACTGCACTTTTGCTACCCTTACTAAGTGAGTCACTTTCTAGTCGCTACTAGAAAGTGACTCACTTAGTAAGGACTTTTTCTAAACTTTTTTTTTTTTTTGGCTGGTTCTTTCTCCTTTAAACTCACGAAAATTTACTGTAGAATTCACACTATTTCGGATATTAAAAATATTGTGTTAGAGTTAGGAACCATAAAATGGTGACACTTGTTGAGCCGTCTCTTCACTGCGGGCCGCTTAAATTAGTGATAGCCTTGAGCCAGCTATCTCTGATTGCCTACTTGTGGAGATCGAACTGCCCATGCAGTCTCCAAAAGTTAGATAGGCTAAAAGGCCTTGCTTACTCTCTGTAAGGGAATAAAAGGCATTAGCTGATTTCTTCTGATGAGATAAACAAATCCAAGAACCTCGATCCATATAAGGCCTCTGTTACTTACTGCTTAAGGTAGTTATCTCTTAAAAACTCATGAAATGCTCTCTCTCTTCATTCCAGTCTATGTTACCATAAATTAAATCTCCCATAATGATCACCCTTTTCTCATTAGCCAGACCAATTTGTCTAAACATTTCCTTCTCACTGCCTTCCAATTACCAAGTCTATAGCTACACCCCCAAACATTTCATCCTGTCCACCTCCACTTCACACCATATTGCTTCAGAACCACTGTCAATATTCAAAACTATCCAAGGATTACATATCCCTCTATCTCTATTCCTGTCCGAATGTCATCCTCTTTTAACCATGTCTCACCGTTTTACCAACAATTTTTGGGCAAATGAACTCTATCAATGCTACAGTTTCATTTCCCTTGTTTTGAATACTTCTAGTATTTGTATTTAGTATTTAAGTCTGGGGAAGGATTAAATATCAGTGATGAAAAGATAGGAATGGGAGAGTGTAGAGGAGTCATGTCTGACAAGTGAGGGTGAGTGGGACTTGTTATAGAAACAGAAATGAGCTAGTGTTTCTATAACAAGTCCCACTAACCCTCACTTGTCAGACATGACTCCTCTACACTCTCCCATTCCTATCTTTTCATCACTGATATTTAATCCTTCCCCAGACTTAAATGTCACCCCCCATGTCCTTGACCGTCTTAATCCACATCTGCTCCTGAAACCGTCATCTACACTTTTCACGCAGTGTTCCCCCCATCTACCCTGACTTCTCATGTTTTTCCTGTCCACTCTGTGTTCTTTCTCTTGTATTCTCTTTACTCGTGACACTCACCTCTCCATTCACAAAAAACCTACCTTACTCTCTTGTGCTCTTCCACAACATTTGTTGCTTTCTGAGGTGTATTCTCTCTTGCAGCAACAGTTTCTCCAACTGTCTCACACCAAATCCATTCAAATGCACCTATTTCTTATACAGCTCTCTTTGTCCCTCAAACTCATCTCACACCTTCGCAAAATGAACTCCTTTCTCCTCGCAAAATTCTGCTAGCATACATAGCATACCATTCATAATCTTCACTCGCCTTCTCAACTCATCATTATCATACCTAGGCAACATGCTGACTACCTTACTTAATACACTGTTATCTTTCATTCTCCTTAAGAGCATGATGACATCCTTCACATTCTTCTTGTTACTAGTTAAATTGTTTATTCATGATTATCTTCTGGGGGGGGGGACAGTTTCTAACTAGTGCTATTTGTGTGCACTAGTGTCATCATTCATGTTGCGTGACTTCCTAATCAGAAAAGTGTAGATTTTTTTACTGCTCTGTTTTGTGATAATTTTGTTGTTAGTTTTAATTTTATAAAATATTGGACCCTTACCAAAATGCCATATAAAGATTTGTCACTAGCCAAAAAAACCATCTTACTAGACCAAATCAAAGGCCATTTGTCCAATACTGACCATAATCTGGTGAAGATAACTGGAGTAACGAAATGACTATGCACTTGATACAACAGCAAGATAAACCATGAGAAGAATGGACAGGAAAAGAGCGAACATCCCAAAAATGGAAATGCGAAGGTAAGAATCCTGAATAGGAAACTCTAAATCAGTGGTTCTCCATTATAACTGGAGAAGGAGTGTGTGTCAGTTGTCCAGTGTTTAAAAAAAAGTTCTATTCTTTTTGGCTGCAATTCATCTGCTATCAACAGCAGTACTATCTTATTCGATCCCTGTAACTATATCATCTGCTGTTAGCCAAGTCTCACTAATGCCTACAGCTTTTGGTGAGGTTGCACTAACCAATGCCAAAAACTTCTCCCTGTTGTTCCTGCTACTTCTAGCATTAGTATATAGAAACTGCAGATCTTTAGTCCCCAACCCACTTTATTTTCTGAATTGACTATCCTAATAAATAGAGAAACTAGATTGCACACTTGGTCATTCTCACACTCACTCATATCTTGGGTGCCTTCACACAAACTCATTTGCTTCCACCCTAATTGCTTTAGTTTTTCTGAATTTGGGCTTCAGCATGCTCGGTGAACAAAGCTCTCTCCAGACACCTAACACCAAAACCATTTTAGATGCAATCCATTAGCATTGCACAGATCCTTCTTTAAATCAAACATAGACCTCAAATCAACAAATCCTACATTGTTCCTTCTGCACAATCTATGTATAGACGTACTGGCCACCAATGCCCTCCTCCTCAGTTCACCTCTATCATAGCATGGTAGTAGACTTACAATCTTAACCTTCTTGCTCTTCAGTTTTGCCACTGCTAACAACTCCTCCCTCATAGAATACTTCTCGCGTCTAAAATCATTTGTGCGAACCAAGACAATCATTTCCTTCAACTTACCTTTTTGCATCCAGATGGCATGGCTAATATCATGAATTTTTGCACCTGGGAAACACAATTTTGTCACACTTTCATTAAGTGCTCTTCCTGATCATTGAGTCTCCATACATAATTTTCTCCTTTACTTGTTTTTTCTTGTTTGTTCTGTTGGTCTTTATTATTTCTTCAGACCTTCTGCTTCATTCTCTTTTCAGTCCTACTAATCTCTAGCTGCTTCTGCAAATTTTCAGTTTTGCGCTTTGTCCTATGAAGGATAACATTCAAGCACACAATTTCTTTATTAATGTTCATTTTGTTCTTTTCGATTTCCATGGCCGCACATTTGTCATTAATAATATCATTTTCCATCTTACTGTTGGTTTTTGCTGCATTCTCATCATCTAACAGACACTCACTTTTGAAACACTTAATACATACTCTCTCAATTTCCTTCCACATATTCTTTAATTTTCTCGACAAATACATTTCACACACACACACACACTACACTGAATAAAATTCTGCAAATTCAAATCGCCCGACAATGTGGTCTTGCCACCATTGTTCATCACATTGGTGCCATGCCACCAATATTGCAATATAAATGCTATAACGGCACTAAATATTCTAAAAACATGAAAATCTACACTAATACACTATAAAAAACTAATTTTCTAAGTAAAACACACAATAAAACAGATAAAAATCACCAAATTAAACTATATCCGTCTTTGAGAATGTCCAAGATATGATAATTCAGAACTGTTATTATTTATTTAGAGACAATGCAGTTTATTAATACAGCTTTCCCTTGGGTTACACAAGTACTGATACTCAACACAGTAGACTATTGCTAGTAAACATAGGAAAAACAGAATTGTTTGCAATAATGAATTCTTATTATGCCTACGGTATTCTTATTATGCCTACATGACTTTGGTTAGGACCTTTTTTCAGTACTCTGTTATAAAGTTTTTTGTTGTGGTAAAAGTTTATTGCTGTGGAAGTTCAAAAGTTTAAATAGAAATTTTATGTCTGCACATTGAACTACTACTCACAGGCAGAGATCGACTAGTCAGATTTCAAAGAATGATTGTTAAAAATTATGAATGCTCTCCTTTCGTCAGTTAAAAAACAAGGGTAAGAGATCTAATTTAATAAAGAAATAAACTTGTTCCTATTCCTTCATCACTGATAGATATACTTTTTTTTAATGATTAATAAACAATATTTATTCATTTTTATTCTTTTTTTAGGTCAGCAGAAAAGTGGCCTGAAAAATTAGTATTACGTTTAGTGCCAAAAAAGCTTCTAACGATGAACAATTTAAGCATTCTGGCCAGAAAGTCATCTCGTCTTGTTTTTTTTCATCCTGTACAGCAAACTGAGGGTGTACTTAAGTTAAAAAGAACAATGAGTGTTGGCTGGGTAAGGCCATTAATAATTTGCATTTAGGATATTAAAATGATGAGATTACTATTGTGACATAAGAATTCCATGGAATTATATTTTTTTTTTTTTTTTTTTTTTTTTTTTTTTTTTTTATATTAATATCATCTATGGTCAAACTTGGTTATAATAAGCACCAAGGGACCAACAAACATTCCTTGTTATAACCATTACTCACTATAACAGTCATGAATTAAATTTACCTCCTACTTTTTTTTTTTCATCATCATTAAATTCCTGCCATGTACCCTCAAGGGGTGTACAGGATATGACAGTACTACATGAAAAAATTACATCATTACTAACTTCCTATCTACAATTTTCCTCCAAATCAGTCTGTTACTTGTCAAGACTCCAACATTATCAGATCTTATATTTCTATCGTCTAAGGCACTTTGTAACATATCAATCCACCTATATCTTGGTCTTCCTCTGGGTCGTTTTCCTGCCAACCTGGCAGAGAACACTTGTTTTGCTAATCTTTCCTTTCCCATTCTATTTAAGTGACCATACCACCTGAGATTAGCTCTGCTAACGCATTCTTGGATGCTGGCAATGTCAAGTTCTTTCCTAATATCCTCATTTTTAATATGATATTGCCATTGATGCCATCTGTTCAGCCTCTAATCTTTCTCAGGACTCTCATATCTGCAGTCCCTAGTCTTTGGTCAAGTGTTTTACTTCTGACCCAGGTCTCAGATCCATAAGTTAAAACTGGTTTGAACACAGTCTTGTATACAGCTAATTTAGTGTTCCGACTAATTTCTTTCTTATTCCATATGAATTTATTCAATTGACTTCCCACCATACCAGCTTTGCTGATTCTGTTGTCTATTTCTATATTTAATTTACCATCTTCAGTAAAAATTGTGCCTAAGTAGCTAAAATGTTTTACTTGTTCCACAGGTTCTCCATTCACAACACAGTTGACATTTTCAATGCTTCTGCCTATTTTCATTGTCTTTGTCTTTTTATTGCTGACCTTCATACCATATCTATTACAACAGCTATTCAATTTAGTCAGAGAATCTTGCAGACTTGTAGCGGATTTATTTAGATGTATAACATCATCCGCATAAAGCAAAGAGCTGACATTAACATCTCCAATTTTGATATCAGGTTTAATACCACATTCCTTCATAATGTGATCCATATAGATAATGAATAACAGAGGGGATAATGTACATCCTTGTCTCACACCAGATTTAACATTAAACCATCTTCCTGTACTTCCTTCAATTCTAACTGCTGACTTACAACTCAAATGAAGACTAAGTATTGCTTGATATAATGCCCCATTGACACCATATAACTGCAGCGTATTGAATAGCTTCTCTCTTGGCACCTTGTCATATGCCTTTTCCAAATCGACAAAACTTAAATACAGATCTTTGTTGTATTCCCATGCTTTCTCGAATATTTGTCGTAAAGTGAAGATCTGATCCTGACAGCCTCTATTTGGCCTGAATCCAGCTTGTTCTTCACCAAGCTTTTCTTCCACAATTCTTCTCAACCATTTCTCAAGTATACTTGCATAGATCTTGCCAGGAACACTCAGTAGAGAAATACCTCTGTAATTCTCACATTCAGTTTTATTTCCCTTTTTATATATGGGTACTATGAGGGCTCTACTCCAATCATCGGGAATTCGTCCCTCTGTCCAGGCTTTCTGAACTATGAAGTGCAGCAACTGTTAGACTCTTATACCACCATACTTCAGCATTTCTGGTCGAATATCATCTACTCCTGCTGCCTTTCCACATTTCAAGCCTTTGATGGCTTTTTCTGCTTCAAGTATGGATATGTAATCCTGACTGCATGCCTGGTCAGTG
The DNA here is from genome assembly GCF_054136105.1 of Typopeltis vanoorti. Classification (NCBI taxonomy): domain Eukaryota; kingdom Metazoa; phylum Arthropoda; class Arachnida; order Uropygi; family Thelyphonidae; genus Typopeltis; species Typopeltis vanoorti. The sequence goes on from NC_143555.1 coordinate 72,357,195, forward strand.
TTTTTTATCACTGTGCTGTCATCACTGCTTGTTTCATTTAGCAGTTTTTCAAAGTAATTACTCTATACTTCAAGGATATCTTTTTCTCCTGTTTTCATATCACCTTTATCATCTGTAATTTCTTTTACAGCACTCTTTCCTCCATTCCTAAGCTTCTTCAACAACCTCCAGAATATTTTGCCACCTTCTTGATATTTATTTTCTATATTCTTGCCAAAGTCCTCCCATGACTTTTGTTTAGCTAGTTTTACACACTGTTTAGCTTTCTTACATTTGTCTCTGTATTCTGTAAGAGTAAAAGCTGACTTATTTGCCAGGAACTTTTGATATGCTTTCTTCTTTTCCTTCACTGCCTGTTTAACTTCCTGTGTCCACCAGGGAGTTCTGATTTTTTTATCCTTGCACACAACCTCACCACATGCCTCTCTGGCAGAATCAATCAATGTTTTCTTCAGAGTTTGCCACTGAATCTCCAAGGTTTGATTCCTGTTCTCAAACTCTTTCATTTTCTTATCAATAATCTTTCTGTATTTTAGTCTACAGTTCACATCTGAGAGCTGCTTTTATTCGCTTTAAAACTTTCTTACATGTTATTCTTTTCAATATGAAATTCAATTTTATCCTGCTCAAGACTAAATAGTGATCACTTCCAATTTCAAATCCTCTGTACACTCTGGTGTCCTGCAGCAGAGAGAAAACATCACTATCAACAATAACATAGTCAATGAGACTTTTCTTATTCCTTGCCTCTTCTCTCCATGTGAATTTGTGCACATTTTTATGTTGGAACATGGTGTTAGTAATAACCAGTCCATGTCCTGAGCAGAAATCCAACAGATATTTGCCATTATTATTAGCTTTGCTCTTTTCTCCAAATTTTCCCAAAATATTTTTGTATGTCTGACAATCATTTCCTACTCTGCTATTTAGATCCCCAACAAGGACCAACTTTTCCTTTTTCATTGTGTCAGTTGCTTTTTCTAAAGCCTCAAAAAATTCCTCCACTTCTACCTTCGTAGAACCTTCTGTGGAACCATAGGCACAAATAAGTCTCATTGTCCAGTTCCCCATTCTCATATTTGCCCACATTACTCTACTTGAGACTGACTGCCATTCAAGAAGATTAGCCTCATATTTTGTTTTGAATACTATGGCTACTCCTTCTTTTCCTTGATTGTCATTGCCTGAATATATCATTTTGTATTTATTGCTCAGAAAGATCACACCAGTTTTGGTCTTTTTTGTTTCAGTAACCCCTATTATGTCGATCTGGTACTTATCTAATTCCTCAGCTAGCTCCATTTCTTTGCCATTCAGGCTTCTTATGTTGATAGTACCGATCTTTAACTCTGGTGATGTTGAGTTGGGGTTTGTTTTCAGATTTGTTCCAGTAGCTGACTTTTCGCTGTTCGCCCTGGTTACCTGGCGAAAACAACGGGGGGCCTTGTTTAACCGGGCGACGCCCCAGCCGGCATGAAATTTTGTCATGTTGTACCATCATTTTTTATTTTGGTTTAACCAATAAGAATACAATTTGGTCGGCTAAATCCCAAATTGCCAGCCCATCGTTCGTTCAGTATCAAAGTAGATACCCAACAGGGTGCACCACGAGAAGGTGAGGATTGGACATTAGGTCAGAAGCCCTGGTCGGTTCTCCGCATTCCTTTAAAGGCTATGTGGAGGTCTCCTCTTAGTTATACAGCTTTGACCCTTAAGCACCCCACTTTTTTTTTTAACCCCTAGATATTATTTGTTTGAATATGCTTGTATAAACTACAGCATACTTAATACTAAACACCATTTCAGTTATCCAGCCAGCCGTCATTGCATACTGAATTGCTGCATCCAAATTGTGTAACAAGTTTTTCTACTTGAGCCTTCAATATTAGACTGCCTGTGGAGAATCCACAGGCAGTCCAATCTTGAAGCTTAGTGTATGAACAATTAAAGCCTTCATTGATGTTTGTAATCTCACACTTTTTACATTGTTTTGTGTAGGTTATGTTGTTTTCTGATTTACATATGAAGAATAAAGATGTTTACATATCACTGCTGATACAAATGGTGACAAAGAGAACAGAGTTTTCTTTGTCCCCTTCAACATTTTTTCACCTCACGTTCTAACTATTTAATTATTTCATCCTTTTTGGAAACTGAGATTGGAATGGTTCATTTTTTAACTGATTTTACAGTCATGGTAGTGTTTGAGGCAGAGATGCCTGAGGAACAAGCAGGTTTTAGGAAAGGTAAGGGCACCAGAGATCAGATCTTTTCCCTTAAACAGATCATTGAAAAATATAAAGAATTCAGATTACCAGAGGGTGTTTCTGAGACAACTCTAAAGCTTTTTGACTGTGTTGAGCATGTGAAACTGTGGGAAGTAATGAAAAGAATGGGTTTCCCTCAACACACTATCAGGTTGATAACCAACTTGTATAGATAGCAAAAAGCCATGGTAAGAACAGGTGTTGGATTGACTGACTGATTTCAAGTTGGAAAAGGAGTTAGGCAATGAGTTTACTTTCTCCTCACTTGTTCAGTATATATGCAGAGGACATGCATGAAGCATTGGATGAGCTCAGGACAGGAATTAGGATAGGAGGTGGATTGATCAGTAATCTGAGGTATGCTGATGATACAGTACTCCTTTGTAATGACATGGAAGAACTAGGACTAATTCATGACAAAGTTAACAAGATCAGTAATAACAGAGGACTTCAACTCAATCCTAGCAAGACAAAGATTATGGTTCTCAAAGAGAGAAGCTCTTGAGAAACTAGTGTACCTTAATGGAGAAAGAATTGAGAAAGTCAGCAAGTTTGAGTACCTGGAATCCATTATTAATGTGAAGAATTGCTGTTCAGAAGAGGTCAGAAAAAGGTTAGCAATGGCTAAAACAACAGTCAGAAACCTGTCTAAAATCCAGAAGGATGGACCTATCTCCATGGGAACAAAGTTGAGGATTTTGGATGCAGTTGTTTTTCCAACAGTGGCTTATGGATGTGAGATTTTCAGTATATGTGAGACATATACTGAAAGGCATACGAATGAATCGGTGTTAGAAAAGATCAGTAGAACTTTAAGGTGCGTTAACATGTTCGTTGCCAACCACACGATATCGCGTAATGCGAGTTCTCACAAGACGGCCAATCACGCGTTATCGTGTGGATGTCGCTATCAAGTTTCTAAGCGGAATAGTATAGTGGCCACAGCGAAACGGCGCGTAATATTTATATTGGCCACTAGGGAAGGGATCGACTTTCATGGAGTGGGGATGGCCGCCAGCCATTCTCTATTGTTTATGTTAGCCAATGTGCACAGTGGCGGCATTCGGACAAGGCGACGACGCGACGATTTTGTTTAGTTATTCATTGATTTAGCGTGCTTGAAGTTTGGTTTTTATTTATTTTGAGTATTGTTTTTTTTTTTTTTTTTAGTAAGTTCCCTATAAATGTTGATTTTTGATAATTATTTTTTTCTATTTGTACGTTATTTTTAAAAATTCTATGTGATTATAAAAGACTAATAATTAAAGTTATAATTATTATATTTAAATGTTTTTTATTTGTAAAATATATAACTTATTTGACTGAATTACATATCACGCGATATCGCGTAATTGATATTTAGAGTACATAAATCCTATGTACATAATAATAAAAGCATATAAATAATATATTTAACTTATATTGAGCACAATAAAAACTAAATAAAAAAGATAAAAAAAATTTGGCCACCACACGAAATTCCAATTTTCAGCTTGGCAATGAATGTGTTAAGGATATTGACAGAAGAAAGTAAAAATATTTTGTACATATAGAAAGGATGGAAGGGGGACTTCTCAGAACAGTAATAGAAGGTATAGATCCTGGAAAAAGAGGAAGGGTAGACGAGGGGTCTTCATCGCATGGCCCATGGGCCACCTGCGGCCCACAGAGCTCTTTGCCATGACCCATTGGCCATTTTGAAAAAATAACTACTTAAGATTAAAACGCGATTAAATAAAAAATAATTTCAATGAAGCCCGCGGGCCACTAAGCTATACTGCCGTATTTAGAATTGTAAGATGCTTTCCAGATTCATAAGGAACGCTGTCCATTTGATACTTTACATAAAATCCTATGAAAATAAATATTAAATAGACATGCTTCTTCAGCCATCTACCAACTCCAAGCGGTACTTAAGTACTAGTACTAACGTCGCAGTTAGATGACTGAAGCAGTAGTTTGTTCGAGTTTGCTGTCTACCTTCTTCCAGATACATTTCGAAGGTTCTTGATACTTCGTTAATTTCATATAAATACAAGAGGATCTCATCCACAGTCATTCGTGAGCAGTGTGATATTCGTGTATAAGCGCAGCAGGTTCGTCGCGTCAGCCATAGCCTATTGTGGTTTTATATTGCCAGACTGTCCACACGGTTAGCCTAGTGGTTGTGTGCCTCGCAACCATATGACTGAGGAAGGAGTATCCCAGGTTCGATTCCCGTCGAAGACGTGAGGAATTTGAGAATCTTCCTCAGCCATAGCCAAGTTAGCCGGTATTGGGCACGGGCAGTAGGGTCCCCCCCCGCCAGTTTTTCTGGCGTTTTTAATCCTGCAAACAGGCAAACCTGCCCCGTGAACATACACGGAGCTACAGCCATTAATACTTAACCCCCGATGACAGGGCTCAAAACTGCCCCAATAGGGATGGGGGGGGGAGGAAACTCCATACAAATAAATAAATAAATAAATAAATTGCCAGACTTTTTTCATTAGTGTGAGACATATTCAGTGGATAATAACCATTATCCACTGAATTACACTGCCATTTTGGATCATTTTTTGGGCTTATCTTCCATTACTATGGCATCTCTACGAGTGAAAAGCGTAAATCAAGTTATTCCTGGTGGGTTTTTGATGAAAAGTGGACCAATTTGTACTTTTTTGTGCCGATCGACGATAAGCCAGTGTGCTTAATTTGTCATGAGTCAGTGTCAAAAGATTACAATATAAAACGACACTATGAGACAAAGTGAACCATCTTCAAATTGATATAAAATGCCAGCAGGGTATGTTTTAAAAGGCAGAGGGAAGAGAGTGAAGCATGCATCAAAGTAAGTTATGTAATAGCTAAAAAAAACTGCTAAAAAATCAAAAGCCTTCTTGGATGGCGAGTTTGTGAAAGAGTGTCTCATCGCTGCTGGAGAAATTCTGTGCCCAAATAATAAGGAAGTGTTTAAAAAACCGAGTTTGTCTGGGATAACTGTAGAAGTTATGTGTCGAAGAACTTGCCAATGACATTGAAGGAACTTTAAAAAAAACGGTCATCCGAATTTACGTCATATTCACTTGCTTTAGATGAGAGTACAGATGTGAAGGATACAGCACAACTGGCTATCTTTGTCAGTGGCATTGATCAACAATTCAGTGTGACAGAAGAACTACTAGCGCTCGTACCTATGAAGGAAACGACAAAAGGCGCTGATATTCTTGAAGCCGTCAAGAAAACGCTCCAGCATCTCAACCTCAGCTTAACCAACCTCGAGGGTGTGGTAACTGATGGTGCCCCTGCTATGGTGGGAAAGAACAAAGGGTTTGTTGCGCTGCTATGAAAGAACCGGAACCAGAAGGAAAAGATTTCGTCCATTACCACTGTTTAATCCACCAGGAGAATTTGTGCCCAAAAACTATTGGATTTGAGAATGTCATGAAAGTTATTATGAGAATTCTCGAGAATTCAAAAGATCTCGAGAATTCTCCAAGAAATTTAGAACTGTAAGAAAGCATCTTGCAGTTCTAAATACCACAGTATAGCTTAGTGACCTGCGGTCTTGATTGAAATTTTTAATGTGGCCTGCACTGTCTGAAAGGTTGAAGACCCCTGGGGTAGACCATCATTGAGATGGATGCATGGTGTGTGTGTGTGTGTAGTGATTGATCTTCAGAGAGTTGAGGCCGCCAGAAAAGAAAATAACAGGATTACATGGCGAGGCCTGGTGTGGCACATCAGCGAGCATCGGAGTTACCATACGGCATCTGTAGATGCCCAGTGAACATAGAGAGACAGTAGTGTTTAGGTAAAGTGAGGGAGAAGGACTAGAGACTAGTCCCCCCCCCCCCCCCCACAGATATTGGAGAGATAGGTAGAATGGGGATAATCACACTTAGCTTTCCCTATAATATAGTAACTCTTCTGGCCTGCACCTTATAATATTTATAACTGACATCATCTGTATTCACACAGTAGTCTTTCCAATGGTAGCCTTTGCTCTCCATTTTTAGTAAGACAATCCATACTGGAGTTTACATTCATGTTCTTTTGCAGCATTTGCCTTGTCAACAATCTAACATGATTAAGACTGGTATATTGAACTCATTCTTTGTGCTCTGCTGTCTCAAGAAATAAATTCTATTAAGTCATTTGTCCTTCTTTGCTAGTGCCTTCAAGTCTTATATCAGTAAAGTAGTTAATAGCTAATAGTTTCCTTGTCATCTGTCTCCCAAGAGGTGGTCAATCATATTACTATTTCATATGTTAAAGTGTTCTCAAGTACCGTTTCACCCTGTTAACAAGATTTGTTTTTTAATACTCTACAAAAGATAAGCTTCTGCCTTTAGCCAACCCTGGAGTGAATCTTTGCAGGTTATCATATTTCAGTCAAACTGGTACTTCAGCAGCTGTTTGTTTTGATAAACATCTCAATTAATTTAAATTTTATGTGACAGAACAGTTGAGACTTTCAGAATGTGCATCTCCACCATATATTTAGTCCTTTGGAGGAATATTAAGATGATCAATTACAAAAGTAGTAGTCATCTTATGGAATATTTATACAAAGAAAGTTTTTAAACTTTGCTTCACCATCCAAATGTGAACAGAAATGATGTCCTATAATTACCTATGTTAAAGCCTCCATAGCTCAGTAGAATGTGCTCAACAGCATACCATGGAAACCTCTAGGACTTCATCCACGCTACGCCAAGTGCAGTTGATTGTATAAGCAACTTAGACATACAGTTGTAGTCTATTCTTGAGTGTCTTCTTTATGACTGTTTTATATCATGTTTAAGTATTTTGTCTATTTTATACTAAACGTTTATATATATACTAAAGATTATTGTAAGCCCTCAGTATAGAAGAAGACCTTTGGTCGGAAAGACCTAGGTTCAGTTCCTGTCCATGATGTGTGGAACCTTTATCTGGTCTCTTTTGACTAAAGGTGAGTTAGCCGGTCTCATAAGGAGGTAGATGGTTTTTCACCCAGAAACTCAGGTTTTTCATCCCTCAGAACAGGCAAACTGACTCCAAGAACACACACTGATCTACAGTCATAAAATACTTAATCCCTCATTAGGAGGGCTCAACCAGTCCTAAGGGACAGTAGAGGAATGGGGAGGGGGGGCATACGAATAAATAAATTACCTTTGTTATGGGAAATAGTCCTTTTCCACACATTCTGTAGGAAACAGGTTTTTTCTTAATTAATTAATACTTTGCCCCTTCTTTAAATTTGTACAGCTAGGACCTTGATGTATCTTAAACTGTGCCATTCTATATCATGTACTTGTGCTCGCTCATTTGGATTGTTGAATTTTTCCAATTTTCTCTTCTCCTTGTTTCATTTGAAAGCCATACTAAAGATGCACTTGACACTAAGATGAAAATTCTATGTTAATTAAAGTTTTGTGTAAGTAATATTTGGCCATTATTTATTCTTATGCTAGGGCACTGCTTCACTCTAGCTTTTAGGTTTGTCATAATGACCTGCTTTGTAATTCCACATGTACCTCTTCTTAACAAAAAAAATGTCTGGCATCCCCCAGGTTGAGAACACATAAACACTCTCCTCGGAGTGTTTATGTCTCCTCCTGGTTATTGCTAGTTTCCCTGATGCTATGACCAGATCCATCATTCTCAAATCCCTGAGTCCATTCTATTTCCTGTGATGATAATTTCTCCTTCCAGTTTGTCTGTGTAATTGAATTCCATTCCCCAATAATAATTACAGATGCACAAGCATTTCTGTCCTTCTGAACCCCCTATTCTTTTTTGTTTTCATTTCTTCTAGTGTCTCTATCAAAACCAATACCCTCATCTTGTTCTTTCCTTCTCTTCCTTTTCTGAAAATAGTGTATCCTCTGTATTTTATCCTGATGATTATATCATCTTCTATCAACCAGCTCTTATCAACCTGACTAAAGCCATTGCACAAACAATTTCCTTCCCCTTATATTGGATGCTTTTGGAATTAATATACATAAACTGCAGTACCACCTTCATCCCAAAACTTCCCTTGCACCTTGTAACAATCCCATTTAATTTCAGTCAGTACCTGAGGAGCTACACTCATCATTTGAGCATTCTCTGACTCACTTGCCTCAAATATGCCTGCATCCACATCATCCAAATCTCTCCTAAAAACTAGTTTCCCTTATTCACTGAACAATACTTTCACAAGACATCTAACTCTCGATTTATTCAAATGCAAAGCCTTATACAGATCCTTTCATCCATCTAACTCATCAGTTCTCATGTGCAACCTATGCAGTGAATAACAATCGTGGCCTTCTCCACTCGTTTCTATCATACTATGGTAACAAACTTTATACTGTCACTCTTCGTATTCCCCCTGTACCAACAATTCTTTCATATCTACTTGCATACCACACCTGTCACCTAGATCATTTGTATCTGCCAAAATTTATATCTGCATCCTAACAACATCTTCGTTCCAGGGACACAATTTCATTACTCTCACTTCAAGTACTTATCATGTAATCTTGGCACACAATTCTATACTTACTTTCCCTCTTTTGTTCTTTTGAACTCTGCTTTCTCTTCTCTTGCATCTTTTCTATTTTGCTCAGATATTGTCGTATGAGAGATTCCAGGTATGTCTGCTGTCTTTTTTTTCTCTGTCTTATTTCTTTCTCTCCCTACACCTTTGATACTCGCTTTTAGAAACACTTCCCACAAACATGCTAATCAGCCTTGCTCTCTTATATAAATCTTTCACCCTTTGCAATGAATACATATCATATGTACTGTAGTGAACAAAATCCCACTTACTGAAATTGTCCACCATTGTTCTAGTTCTATTAACATTTATAATAGCAATAACAGACTAGTCACAAGTAAAAATTTACCTGGGTATAAGGAGATACTACAGTTTATGTATTATAGTAATACAAGAGGTATCAAGAATGAGAACAAAGAGTTTTTGACATTTATTGGTGCAACTTCAAAAGTTATAGGTTGGGGGGGTGAACCTTTTTAAGGGTGTGTGTGTGTGTGTGTGTGTGTGTGTGTGTGTGTGTGTGTGTGCGTGCCAAAATTAGTTAAATCTTTTAAAAAATAACCCTTGCATGTCCCTCAGAATTTTACACAGTATATCATTATTTTTCTCTTACACATTTTACTTGACAAAAGCATAGATACTGATATTATAATATACATATTATATGTATCCACATAACTATGAAATCTTACCTCTTGTAAGGTGATATTTGAGACATTTTTAATCACACAATTTTGTCACTATTTCATCAGTATGTCTCACCACTCTGACTTCAAAGAAATCACTGCTTGAATAAAGCTGTTTACTGAATGGTGTGATGTCACAACATGCCTGGGAAAGAGAGAGAGAGAGAGAGATGACCTTATGTGACTTTATGCAGTTCACAACTCAAGGTATATTCCTGGAGTGATGTTATTTTGAAGTTTAACTTTTTTGGGGGAGGAGACTGAATTTCATGTGCACAAAAAATTTGTGCACGTGCCATGGGTTTGACATCCCTGTTATAGGTATATTGCAGCATGGCTAACAGGTGATAGTGTCAGTTATAGTATTTTCAGGGAAATAGAAAAAACAGGAGAAAATGCAGCATGTAATTTAATTATTATTGAGACCAGTGGCGAATTCTCCATGCTTGTTGCACAAGCTCATTAATTGAGAAAGAAGTACTATTTATTTGTTAATAAATGCATGCATTTATAAGCATTCCATTTAGGCTTTTATTTTTATAGACAGAAGAAGTCTTAAGCTTGCACGGCAATAATTGAGCTTTGCATTGTGTATCGAAGGTCGATGCTTGCTCGTCTAGTCAAAGCTACCTTGGCTTGCTCGGTTGCAGGAGCTTACAGGTCATCACAGCAGCACTCTGATTTCATGCGTGCACATAGCCATTTCACATCGTCTCACTGTGTTGCTTAAGCCACAGGCCATACACAGCCAACGTAGCTCTAACCAGTGAGCTTCAGCCTTTACAAGTGTGCGTGTTGCTTGGGAAAATTAAGTTACAACCAACTTTTTATGACGATGTTATTGACCAGTTCATAAAGAAGAACCGTAGGGTAGAATTTGTATTCAAGTAGCTAAATTGAAAAATATAGAATGTCATTTGTAAAATAAATGTTGTATTTGTGTGATTAAATGTACATAAATTTCTAAATATATAGTTTTAAATGGCCAGTACAGGTAATCCTCGTATAACGTGGTACTTATACAACACGGTGTACAAATTGTAGTAACCCTGTAATATTTTTCGTGTCTTCTATCTATTTCCTTACTTAGTATTACTTCTTGCCCCCCTTTTTTGTTCTGCTGCTAGATAGACCTCATTTTTAAGATCTATCTGGTGTGGAAATCCCTGAGCAATCATGCATAAATTGATTAAGAAATTTATTTATCTTAACGACTGCGCCACTTAATTGATATAACTTTTGTTTGAAAGTCAGGGCGAGAAGAAGACAAAATCTAATCTAACACTTCTATACAAATTTCTCAAATGCAAGTCGTGGTTCACTGTTATATTATACTCCCACTGGTTTGTTAATTATTTTCGGGATAGTGCATTGGCTTAAGAATTAGAATCAGGCAGTTGAAAAAATAAAACATATTTATTTTTGACTTCAAAGACATGATACAAAGCATAGAAAGAATGATTAATTACTAACTTAAAGAAAATGCACCATATATCACACTGCAACTCACTATCTGAACATCATAGATTATAACACTTTTACTAGCAAAATTACTCAGTCTTACTTATCACAGAATATCCTCTATGGGACAAATATAGCTCATAAGCTTGCACAATTGTTATAAGAACATTACCACAGTAAATTCTCTTCCATTACATTTACTTCTTAATTAAGGCTAATTCAGATATTGTATCAAGCATCCCAGGAATCAGATAACATTAACAAAACAAGTTCTTCAAAAAAACAAGACATTCAGTTCATATATAGCCACCAGTTAACAATTAGTCTTTTTCTTCCTATTTACGATTTCTAGACACAATCATATCACATACTGCAAAACAAAACGAGGGCTTACTTGTTAACAATTTCCCGAGAGGAAAGTTTGATTCCTCAATGATACACGTGGCCACTTCTATCAGGTCAAAATCCTCGATAGTCTTCCTTCGAATTATGCACTGGAGTTCTGCTGTGGCTATCCGCAGCCTAGAGCGAGTGGGCGGCAGAAGTACATCCGACATCAGCAGCCGGAAAAACTATCATCCTTCTACTCCGGAAGGATCCCTCATAGATGCTGCGCTAAAGTCCAGGAAAAGTCAGCCACAGGTCGAAAAAAAGCCTTGAACCACGTGCTGTATTGCCCTTTTATTCAAATCACAGTTCTTTGTTCTCAATTCGGAATATTCCAGGATTAGCCACGAGCAATGAATGAACCTGCGTCATCACAGGCTGTTTTACCTTACGATCCTTTTGGTGCTCGGCGCTAATCCGACTTATGTCTTTTTAGGCTCTTAATAACATTTCTTTAGTGCAGGTGCACTTTTAGCAGCATGTACATCTTTACAATTCTTTTATTATTGCAACCACTTAGTACATTCTTATATTTTATTATTCTAGACAAAATTTTAATTGTAAAATAATTAGCAAAAATTCTTTAATCAAAACTTATTTCTTGCAATATTTTACAACCCTTCATGTTTTCATATATTTTTCACCGTGCAACTTAAAAATCAAATTTTATCTTCGTTAAATTTGTGTCTGCCCATATCGCGCAGGTAGTTATAAGTAGCGAATTTATATTAGGGGAAACACCCTTTAGCACGCATGTACGTCAATTGTATACTGTATAAAGTGTTTATTGTTGAAAATTGTCTTCGTTTTCTGCCAGGAAAGCGCATTAAAAATCATAAGTGCGTTATCTCAAGGTGAGCACTTTATTTTCTGGTGAGTTACATACATAATTAATATGTAATGCTTTTTTTATGTAAAAAAATTATTTTTTAGTAAGTCACAAATTGCATTGAAGGGAAAAAATGAATATTGAAAAGAAAATTCGTCTCGAAGAAAATTTCTCTTGGAGAAAAAAAATTAAAATCATGGATCGGTTGAAAAATGGAGAACAACCAGTTGTTGTAAGGACTTTGAATTTAAATGAATCAACAATTCAAACAATCAAACACAATGAACATAAAATCCGAGAAAGTGTTTATTGCTGGGTCAACGGTAAGTGCAAAGCTCGTTGCTCGAGTACGCAATTTTCTAAGAGAAAAATGAAGAAATCTCTAATGATTTGGAAAGAATATGCACTCAAAAGAAAATTCCTTTGGATGGAAATCTTATTTAACAAAAAACTCTCAAAGTTTATAAACATTTATAATGCAGACCAGGTGTTCAATGCTAATGAATCCGGGTTATATTGGGAAAAAATGCCAAAACGCATCTATATTTTGAAAAATGAAAGATCAGCTCCTGGATTCAAAGTTTCCAAAGACAGAATTACTCTACTGTTTTGTAGTAATACATCAGGTGATTACATGACAAAACTAATGTTTATTAACTGATCCTCAAATCCTCGTGCTATGAAGGATTAAAATATGCACTTAGTTTTATTTTGCCTAAAACATTTATGCATTATGTGCAATGAAGCTTAATTACAATTTATAATTTTTATACTATGTATTTGTGTCATAGTATAAAAATTATGCGGCATTTCTATGGAACCTAACATCTGTGTTATATGAGGGTTACCTGTAATTCATTATTCCGATAATCAGATTTCAATCACACCTCTCACTCCCTGAATGATAACAAGAGTAAGCTTGAATTTCAAGACCAGCAATCGCCCCTGAATGAGACTTCAACTACAAGACGTATATTGGAAGGAGGAAAGATTATGTAGCTTGAAGAAAATGGAACTTGGAAGAAGAAATGATTATTTAGCTAGAAGGAATGAAATTTGAGAGAGAGATCGTATAACTGGAAAGAAATAGAATTTATTCACGTTCTAAGAGATAATTACTTGAAACAGCATGTGACGAAGGGAGACTCAGGTGAGAATACCAGATCAGGGTCATAGGATCAGAAGAGCTGACCATAACCAAGTTAGTCATATTGCCTCTGATTGGGAAGAGATCATGTAAGTTTCACTTGGCAGTTTGACAAGCATGTAGAATTTTCATTTCAGAAGGGGGGGGGGTATAATATATGAGACCACAGAGACAAGCTGAGGGAAGTAGCTGGAAGCAATGTCTTGGCATAAGAATCTGCAAGAGAAAGATGATAGCAGTGCATGGGAGATGGTCAAGTTGTATGTGAAGGAAGCAATAGCAAACATTATATCCAAGGTCGGAAGATTAAATCAGGTAGAATTTAAATGGATGAGTGGTATTATTATGCAGGTTGTGGAGGTTATATGAGGAGAAAGGCAATCATCTAACTGAAAAGCAGTATAACCTCAGGCAAGATAGGTAACTGCACGCAAGGCAAAATCATATTATGACAAGAAATTGGCTGAGCAGGCCAGTGAAAATCCCAAAGATTTTCATTGATGGTAGCAAGATGACAAAAGACAAAATAGTTGAATTACAGTGATCACTTTGCAAGTTTCTGTCATCCAAGTGGGGGATATTGCTGTAAGAGATAATGGAGATTGCAGAATCTTAGTGCAGCTGTGACTGTGAGATTAGAAGCATCGTCATCTTACATGTTATGAGAATGTCCAAATAGATTGGTACCTCATCTTATTAGGCTATTTAACTGAGGCTGCAGTTCTGGTAGTGTGAAACTTCATTCTTCATGCCCTTCCACTCCCAAGGGAGTGGAAGAAGAGAATGAAGAATTGGCCACAATGAGGAAGATAGTATGGTTATGCTAAGTGAGACACAGGACAAAGTGCTTGCTAGCTAGAGCAAATGCAGAAATGTATGACAAGTATTTTAGCTGAGAATGGAAACAAAGCACTGTGAAAAGAGAAAGGAATACTTGACTAAGAGAGAAAGAAAAATTAATTAAGAAGAATCTTGTACAGCAATTCTGTTATAAGAGGTGCACTTGGCAAGAGAGTGATGAAATCATGCTTCCTGTGTGCAAAGATTTTTGCTGTTAGTGAAACTATTAGAATGCAAAAGGGTAAAGTGAAAGAGTCGATTGTTTTGGTTGGAATGAATGATTGAAAGGAGAACAGTATGATATGTTGGAGGACATGAGAGAGCCAAGTTGAGAAGGAGGGTCATGATGGCAAATGAGTCAATGCGTATGTTATGCAGGAGGAATGATGTAGAGTTTGTGGATGTGTGAAGTGATGAATGAAAGGATTTATACAAGGTGGATAGTTTGCATTTGAATGAATTTGGTGTTCAGAGTCTGGAAAAAGTGTTAAGTGAAGTAAAATTGGATGTGCAAAATTAAGAAAACTAGAGCTTTTAGAGGAGGAAGCTGTTAACTGTAAGATGTGCAGAAAGTGTCTAGTACTTTCTGCACATCTAGTACCACTGGTAACAAACCAGAATGAGATAGTTATTAAGAAGTGCAAGGATGGCAGTGGGCCTAAGGGGCTATTGCACCTTATGTACACAAATGTCAGGAGTATTTGGGGGGGGGGAAGGTTGGGGTTGTGTGAACGAGTTTTGGGCATTGGCTAATTCATCTTGGCCAAAGATTATTGGCATTAGTGAGACAGGGCTGACAGAAGATGATATAGTTAGGATAGAATATGAAGGGTATAGTATCCTTAAGGAGAATAGAGAGAAAAGAATGAGAGAAGGTGGGGGGGGGGTATTGTTGAAGATAGCTGATGAACTGCAACCAAAGAGAGTTGCAGGAAATGAAGAGAACTTCCAAAGGAAATATCAGTAGAGAAAACAATTATAATAGCAAGAGAGCCAATAAGGTGCATGTTGGAACTAAACGAAAAATATAGAACAGTTAATTGCATTTAAATGTCTAGGTAATGGTTAACAGTGAAATGTAATACAGACAGAACTAAAAGAACATTCTCTAAAACAAATTTTCAGGATGTTAATTCTGTGAAGAATTTGACAGAAGAAAAGTAAATAAATACATCAGTAGTTCAGCCAGTATTAACATATATGCATGTGAAGGAAGAATAGAAACATCAAAGCTATAATAAATATGATATGGGAATGAAAACATTAAGAAAAATAACATTTCATGTGAATAAAACCTGAAACGATATACAAAGAATGCCAGCTACAAGTCAAAATGCATTAAAAACAAAGAGAGAGAAAGAGATCAGAGTGAGCATATTAATAAAATGGATTCAAAAAGAACAGTTAGTAAGAAATTGTAAATGAAATGCAAAAAAGATTGACAGGCCAAAAAAAAAGATAAACTCTTTATTACTTAAATTAAGGGGATATTAAATCCCACATAGTTTTAAAACTGAATAAGAAACTCCAAGATTGGAATCGGAGAGTTTCTTGCCGAATATAGTAAACTATAAAGTATCGGCGACCACTTAGCGTGAGCTAATGCAAGTGACCCTAGTACGTAGTACAATACCGGACAACTTAATATCCCCTTAATTTAAGTAATGTTTTCATTGCCAAAATGAAGCTTATTAGCTCTTTATACTTGAGTAACTTAATGGTTGCACCTGTTTGGAAAACTCGTTCGCAAAGTGTATAGGTTCCTTTCGCTATACACTTTGGTATTAGGTCTAGCTACTCACTGATGAAGCCTCAAAAAAGGCTGAAACCGGTCTGGGTAGTGACCTCCCTCCATAATGTAATAACAGCATACATTTCCTAGGAAATGTGTTTTTACATTATGGAAAATACCTAAGAATAGCGATCTGAACTTTCCCCACCTTTGCAACGAGTTGTCCGGTGTTGTACTACGTACTA
Source organism: Typopeltis vanoorti (assembly GCF_054136105.1). Taxonomy (NCBI): domain Eukaryota; kingdom Metazoa; phylum Arthropoda; class Arachnida; order Uropygi; family Thelyphonidae; genus Typopeltis; species Typopeltis vanoorti. The sequence continues at coordinate 72,373,303 of NC_143555.1, forward strand.
GGGTCACTTGCATTAGCTCACGCTAAGTGGTCGCCGATACTTTATAGTTTACTATATTCGGCAAGAAACTCCGATTCCAATCTTTGAGTTTCTTATTCGGTTTTAAAACTATGTGGGATTTAATATCCCCTTAATTTAAGTAATGTTTTCATTGCCGAAATGAAACTTATTAGCTCTTTATACTTAAGTAAACTCTTTATATTGAAAGAATGTCACTTTTGATGGTATGTGCAAAGGGTACCATCAAAATATTTGAATATTTGCTGGAAATTCTTCAGTAATTTGCTTTTGTAATCATCATCATCAAATTCCTGCCATGTACCCTCGGGGGAGGGTGTACAGGATATGATAGTACTACATGAAAAATTTACATCATTACTAACTTCTTATCTACAATTTTCCTCCAAATCAGTCTGTTACTTGTCAAGACTCCAACATTATCAGATCTTATATTTCTATCGTCTAAGGTACATTTTACCGTATCAATCCACCTATATCTTGGTCTTATTCTGGAGTTGTTTTCCTGCCAACCTGGCAGAGAACACTTGTTTTGCTAATCTTTCCTTGCCCATTCTGTTTAAGTGACCATACCACATGAGATTACCTCTGCTAACGCATTCCTTGATGCTAACAACATCGAGGTCTTTCCTAATATCCTCGTTTTTAATATGATATTGCTATTGATGCCATCTGTTCATGCCTCTAATCTTTCTAAGGACTTTCATATCTGCAGTCTCAAGTTTTTAGTCAAGTGTTTTACTTCTGACCCAGCTCTCAGATCCATAAGTTAAAATTGGTTTGAACACTGTCTTGTATATAGCTAATTTAGTGTTCCAGCTAATTTCTCTCTTATTCCATATGAATTTATTCAATTGACACCATACCAGCTTCGTTGATTCTGTTGTCTATTTCCATATTTAATTTACCATCTTCACTAAAAATCGTGCCTAAGTAGCTGAAATGTTTTACTTATTCCACAGGTTCTCCATTGACAACACAGTTGACATTTTCAACGAATCTGCCTATTTTCATTGTCTTTGTCTTTTTATTGCTGACCTTCATACCATATCTATTACAACAGTTATTCAATTTAGTTAAGGAATCTTGTAGACTTGTGCCGTATTTATTTAGAAGTATAACATTGTCTGCATACAGCAAAGAGCTGACATTAACATCTTTAATTTTGATACCATGTTTAATATCACTTTCCTTCATAATGTGATCCATATAGATAATGAATAACAGACAGGGATAATGCACATCCTTGTCTCACACCAGATTTAACATTAAACCATCTTCATGTACTTCCTTCAATTCTAACTGCTGACTTACAAATCAAATACAGACTAAGTATTGCTTGATATAATGCCCCATTGACACCATATAACATCCTACTATTTACATAGGAGATTTTAACAGCCATCACACCATGTGGAATTACAATAATAATGATGAAAATGGTGAAGCATTAACAAACTGGGTTGAGCAAAACAATCTTAGCTTAATATTTGATGCAAAGGACAAAGGAACCTTTAAGGCTGCAGCATGGAAGAGCTAATACAACCCAGACCTCTGCTTTGTTACCCAAAATTTGCAAACACAACAAGACAAGTCGTTGAAGATTTTCCACACAGCCAACATCGCCCAGTACTGGTAGATGTAGGAATACAAATACCAATAATACGGTCTATTCCATGACCAAGATGGAATTTTAGAAAAGTGAACTGGCAGGATTTTTCACAAGTACTGGATAAAATAGTAAGATGGATACCTCCTGTGAGTGAAAACTACAACAGATTTATTGGAGCAGTCATATCAACAGTGAAGAGGTATATTCCAAGGGGTTTCCGAAAGGAATATATACCTGGCTGGAATAAAGACTGCGAAGAGTTATACGAAGTATAACTTAGAATCTGGTTGCTGTGACATAGCTGATGAATTACTCCAGAAGCTTGATAATGAGCGCAGAGAAAAATAGATAAAAACTACAGAGGACTTAGACTTTAAAAAATCAAGTAGAAAAGCTTGGAGCCTATTAAAGAAGTTAGGTGGAAGTAACCCAATCACTCGTAAAGATCCTTTGGTGACTCCAGATCAAATTGCCTGTCGAATAACCTCGCTGTCTAGAGCCCCTTGAGATCATCAACACACACACACACACACACACACAGGAAGTGTGTGTGTGTGTGTGTGTGTGTGTGTGTGTGTGTGTGTGTGTGTGTGTGTGTGTGTGTGTGTGTGTGTGTGTTTAACAAACACTCAAAAACTTATGACAAAATGCAGATGGCAGTTCCCAGTTTTCAAGAGAATTTACCACATACAAAATAACTGAGGCCTTGAAGGAGGTGAAAACTGGCAAAGCACCAGGCTTTGATGGTGTTCACCCTGAATTCTTGGTAAACTGTGGAAAAAATGCTCATCAATGGCTATCAAGGTTCTTTTCTCAAATTTTAAGGAAACCTTCCAACAGCCTTTAAGAGAACCAAAATAATAGCCATATTAAAACCCAACAGGCCTCAAAATCAAGTAGAGAGCTATCGTCCAATTGTGCTCCTCAGTTGCTGTTATAAGCTCCTCGAGAGACTCCTCCTTAACAGAATTGGGCCAAAAATATCTGAAGTTATCCCTGTTGAGCAAGCAGGCCTTAGGACTCAACGTAGTTGTATGGACCAAGTACTAAGCCTTACTACCCATATCGAAGCAGGCTTCCAGAGATGTTTGAAAACCTCTGTTGTGTTTGTTGACCTTACTGCTCCATACGACATGGTATGGAAAGAGGGGATGCTATACAAGCTGATACAAGTCATACCATGCCAATCTATCATAAGACTTATTGGTAACATGCTTTCTGGCAGGTTCTTCCATGTGGTACTGGGAAACAAAATGAGCAAACTGAGAAAGCTGAACAATGGGCTCCCACAGGACTCATTATTAGCACGAATTTTATTCAACTTATATACATCTGATCTACCGACAACTAGGTCAAAAAAATTTGCTTATGCTGATGACATAGCCCTTGCCATCCAACACAAGAGCATTGAAGTAACAGAAGATATTCTCACAAATGACCTTAGAACCATTGGTGAATACTTTCATAAATGGAGACTAACATCAAATAAGACGGAGGTTAGCTCTTTTCACCTAAACACCAAATTGGCAAATAGGAAACTTTAGGTCAGCTTTAACAACACAATGCTGCAGCACCAAGATTTCCTTAAATACCTGGGTGTTACCCTGGACAGAACACTATCTTTCAAAAGACATCTGGAGAATCTCTCTTTAAAAATCAGAACCCATAATAACATCATACAAAAACTGTGTGGTTCTACATGGGGTTCTTCTGCTATTACACTGTGATACTCCACGTTGGCCTTAGTCTACTCTACGGCAGAATATTGTTCACCAGTATGGCTGAACAGTCCTCTAATCAAGAAAATCGGCACACAAATAAATGCAGCGATGAGGACAATAACAGGTTGTGTCAAATCCACTCCCCCCCCCCCTCTACTGGCTTCTAACTTTGAACAATATTGCACCACCGAACTTGCGCAGACAAAATGCTCTAGTAAAAGAATACAAAAAAAAAAAATAAATAAACAGCAATCCCCTGTTGCCGATACATGAAGACCTCCCATATATAAACATGAATCACCTTAAATCCCGACGGTCTCCACTAATACTGGCTGAAGAACTAGTCGATAGCAATTTCAATGTTAATTCAAAATGGCTAGAAACTCGGAAAGAAAAATCGCCACCAGACAAACAAGTATATCCTTCCCAACCAAAATCTGAAAGGGATTGAGCTTCCACGTCACCTATGGAAAAGCTTAAATAGGATAAGCACAGGATATGGTATTTATGCAGACAGCTTATACAAGTGGGGAAGATCACCTATACCGCAATGTGACTGTGGGAGCCATAAATCAAACCATCTGGCACACTGTGGAGAACTGCAGCATAAGAGCCTACCCTAGTGACCTGAGAGACTTTTTTGAGGCAGATCCTTCAGTTCTTGATTGGCTATCTTAACTAGACTTAAAATTTTGGACTTTTTTTTTTACCTTATATTTGTATATGTGCATTACTTGTTTCATTTTTGTGTGCACAAATATGTATTTATATATTCTGATGTCATGTGTCTTTATTATGTCATACGCTAAATAAATAAATAATTAACTGTAGCGTATTGAATAGCTTCTATTGGCACCTTGTCATATGCATTTTCCAGATTGACAAAACTTAACTACAGATCTTTGTTATATTCCAATGATTTCTCCACTATTTGTCATAAAGTGAAGATCTGATCGTGACAGCCTCTATTTGGCCTGCATCCAGCTTGTTCTTCACCAAGCTTTTCTTCTACAATTCTTCACAACCATTTTTCAAGTATACTTGCATAGATCTTGCCAGGAACACTCAGTAGGGAAATACCCCTCTAATTCTTATATTCAGTTTTATTTCCCTTTTTATATATGGGCACTATTAGAGCTTTTCAAAGTAATTACTCCATACTTCAAGGATATCATTTTCACCTGTTTTCATTTCACCTTTATCATCTCTAACTCCTTTTACAGCACTCTTTCCTCCATTTCTAAGCTTCTTCAACAACATCCAGAATATTTTGCCCACTTTCTATGTTCTTGCCAAAGTCCTCCCATGACTTTTGTTTAGCTAGTTTTACACAGTGTTTAGCTTTCTTACATTTGTCTCTGTATTCTCTAAGAGCACAAGCTGATTTATTTGCCAGGAACTTTTGATATGCTTTCTTCTTTTTCTTCACCGCCTCTTTAACTTCCTGTGCCCATCATGGAGTTCTGATTTTTCTATCCTTGCAGACAACCTCACCACATACTTCTCTGGCTGAATCAATCAGGGTTTCCTTCAAGGCATGCCACTGAATCTCCAAGGTTTGGTTCCTGTTCTCAAACTCTTTCATTTTTTCTTCAATAATCTTTCTGTATTTTAATCTACTGTTCACATCTGAGAGCTGCTCAACTTTTATTAGCTTTAAAACTTTCTTACATGTCATTCTTTTCAATATGAAATTCAATTTTATCCTGCTCAAGACTAAATAGTGATCACTTCCAATTTCAAATTGTCTGTACATGCCGGTGTCCTGCACCAGGGAGAAAACATCACTATCAACAATAACATAGTCAATGAGACTTTTCTTATTCCTTGCCTCTTCTCTCCATGTGAATTTGTGCAGCATTTTTATGTTGGAACATGGTGTTAGTAATAACCAGTGCATGTCCTGAGCAGAAATCCAACAGGTATTTGCCATTATTATTAGCTTTGCTCTTTTCTCCAAATTTTCCCAAAACATTTTTGTATGTCTGACAATCATTTCCTACTCTGCTATTCAGATCCCCAACAAAGACCAACTTTTTCTTTTTCATTGTGTCAGTTGCTTTTTCTAAAGCATCAAAAAATTCCTCCATTTCTACCTTAGTAGAACCTTCTGTGGGACCATAGGCACAAATAAGTCTCATTGTCCAGTTCCCCATTCTCGTATTTTACCACATCACTCTACTTGAGACAGCCTGCCATTCAAGAAGATTAGCCTCCTATTTTGTGTTGAATACTATGGCTACTCCTTCTTTTCCTTGATTGTCATTGCCTGAACATAACATTTTGTATTTATTGTTCAGAAAGATCTCACCAGTTTTTGTCTTTTTTGTTTTAGTCACCCATATTATGTCAATCTGGTACTGATCTTTAACTCTGGTGATGTTGAGTTGGGGTGTGTTTTCAGATTTGTTCCCGTAGCTGACACTTTTTGTTGTTCACCCTGGTTCCCTGGCAAAAAGAACAGGAGGGGGGGGGGGGGCTTGTTTAACCGGGCGATGCCCCAGCTGGCATGAAATTTTGTCATGTTGTACCATCATTTTGTATTTTGGTTTAAGCCAATAAGAATGCAATTTGGTTGGCTTAATCCCATATTGCTAGCCCATCCTCATTCGTTCTGTATCCAGGTAGATACCCAACAGGATGCACCACGAGAATGTGGGGATTGGACATTAGGTCAGAAGCCCTGGTTGGTTCTCCACATTCCGTTAAAGGCTATGTGGAGGTCTCATCTCAGTTATACAGCTTTGACCCTTAAGCATCCCATTTGTAATCCTTATTACTGAAAATGGCTCATTAACTGTACTGTGTAGTATATGCTATGGCAAACAGCATTTGCTAATGATTGGCTTAGTGTAATTATTGTGATACATCCATAGAGCTAATGATTCATTGCAGGAGGTTCCCCCATCTCTCTCTCTCTCTCTCTCTCACTCACACACACACACACATTCATGCCTCATCATATCATAACTTGAATGCATCTGCTGGCTTCACACTTTCCACACAACCAACATACTCCTCACTCCTCTTATACATCTTCCAAAGATGGCCTCTTGTTTCCCCTCTTGTTTCTTATCCATTCTATGAAAAATCTGATCAACATTAATCCATTAATAACCCCTTGCCAACTTATAGCTCTCATTCATGTCCTCCCCAACACAACACAACACTAGAGCATACACAGTCTTCTATCCACTAGACTCTGCAATTGCATTCCCTCAATCTGTCTTCATTCCAGAAACCAATTTAGTCAATCATCTTTGAACCTGTTTGCAAAACTTCATTCTTTTGAGAGCCTGGTGATGACAAAATTTGCATAATAATCCATATGCAATCTTATCAAATCATTATACAAAGGAATCATAACATCCTTACTCATACATGTCAGTGTTCTCTGCATCATTTCCATAATGCACTGTGCTGTCCTTAAAATTTTAGCTAAATGTCCCTGAAATTTCAGTGCCTTATCCACTAACACCCCCCATATCCCTCATCTTCTCCACCTCCTGTAAAATATCCCCCCAATCTTATACTCTACCTGTTGAAATGATTATTTTATTAATTATTAATAAAATAACACTTGATGTTTCGACCTCTGTATTGAGGTCATCATCAGAAGGATATATATGTATAGGGGAACCAAGCTACATGCTCTTGCACTCTATACCGGTAAATTAAATCTACGTTGTTAATCTTTTTATTAGCCTGACCTATAGCAATAATTAAATAAAATAAAATATAATAAAAATTGAAAAAATAAATATATGTATAAAAATTAAATAAATAAATAAAAATTAATAATTAGTAAATTAAATAAATAAAAAACTGCAATAAACTCTGCTAAAGTCCTCGTGTACTAAGATTCTTCTGGATTTGTACAGTTCAGATTGTTATAGTATGATTTTCTTCAGGATTTGTACAGTTCAAGTTGTGCTTTAATGTTGGGGGGGGATCACTTCTCCAAGTCTTCTTGTAGCAGGATTTTTCTTTGGCTTGTTCTGGTTGCTATAAAAGTTGCAATTGGGTCCTCCACATTCTTGGAATGTTTTGGTCATCGTTTCTGTTCAGATTTGGATTATGTTTGAGCATTTCACATGCTTCTTTAAATTTCCTCTCGAACCAGGTTTTGGTACGGTGTAGGGACTTTGTATTTTTCCAATCAATTCTGTGGTATGATTGGAGTGCGTGGTCAGAAAGGCCGGTTTTTCCAAAATGGAGGTATTTAATGTGTCGTTTGTGTTCGTCCTTCCTAATTGGGATGGTTTGCCCTGTTTCCCCTATATATATGGTAGGTTACATGTGCATTGTATTTTGTATACCCCTGGGTGGGCTAGGTGTGGAAGAGGATCTTTGGAAGAACTGAATAGGTGTCTTAATTTTGTCAGGGGGGGGGGATTTAAAGGTGGTTTTGATGTTGTATTTGTGTAGTGTTCCATCTGTTTGACCTGTAATTTGAAGACTTATTATCAATTCCCTTTATGAAGTGGAACAATTTTTCCCTCTCTCCACTCCTTTGAAACTTGGGCCACTCTAAAACTCATTTTAAGGAATTTCATTAATGCCTGTTGTTAATTCTCTTGAACATTCTTTCAACACATGTAGCGATATACCATCAAGTCGTACAGCCATGCTGACATCAAGTTTATTCAGTTCCTCATATAGCTCATGCTCACTCACTGTAGCAGATCCTCCTTTCTCTCCACTACTCTCAATTTCTGAATGATATTACTTTCATGAGGAAATACCTTTATGAACTGCTCATTTAACTTCTCTACTATATCCTCCTCCTTGGTTATCATTCTACTGTTCTCTCCAACCAGTATCATCCTTCCGTAATATTTTTTTCTTCTGCTGGCCACATATCGAAAAAATTCCCTAGGATTCCTTTTGGCTCGTTACCTAAGTGCTGCTCATACTGCATTTCTGCTACCCTATCAAGTGAGTTATTGTTCTTTCTTGCTCTGTACTCCTTGTGCAGCTGACTATTACCACCCCTCATCTTATGCTACCTCCATAATACCTTCTTCTAAATTACATGCTTCACTTCTTCATTCATCCAATTCACACCCACCTTATTTGATATCTCGACCTTTGGTATGCATTATGCATTCAGACATTGCCTCTGCCAGTTTCCTGAACAGGTCACAAGCAGTATTAGTCTCTTTTCCTTCCAGTTCTTAATTCCATGATATATCCACAAACTGTCTCCTGAGCTTCGTTGCAGTTATCTCTACAACTGATACTACTAGTGATGATGATGAGCTAGCATTTGTTTGCTTTAGCATGTCATCAGTGCAACCAGTTGAAGAGATTACTTTTTTGTAATAATAGTCATATATATTTTAAATTGACAGATAAAGTGTAAATTAATGCAAATGTGAATTAAGCACATGGATGAAATAACACTAATGTTTATTTTTAAAAAAAATTACACGTATTACTTTTTTGCTTGTTGTTTTCATGCACTAATGATGATGCAATGTTATTTTCAGTATAAAAGTTTCTACTTTCATTAAAGTTTATTACTATGTTAATCATGTAATGTTGTTGTTGTAAGTTAAGCACAGGTAGTTCTAAAGATTAGAGTAATGTTTATCTAGTACCAAATACTGTAATCTGTATTGATAATGAGAACAACTTTGTATCCTTTATCAGTTTTGCCCTGTTTTGATTCTGAAATTTTATTTCTTTCCACTCTCTCTAAGGATCTTTATATACAGTATATTATTACATATATATAATCGCCACTAAATCCAGATGTAGTAAGTTTATGTTTTAGTGGATTGGAAAAATATATTATACTCGAAAAAATTACATTCTTTCTTTTAGTGTTGCATGGTGATCAGCATTCATTTTAGAAATTATGGACTTTTACAACCGTGCTATAAATAACTTTTAATTTCCTGACATTTTGATCTTCATATTAAGATCACCATCTGGAGTATATACAAATATTCAAGGACAAGATGAGTTACATTACACACACAGTAAGCTAAAGAAACAATGATTTGATCACCGGTTATTCTACTGGCATAACCTCTAGTGAAAGGGAAAAAAAAAAAATTATTTAGAAACTACATCAAAGCTAAATTCTATTTAAGTTTTTCTCGTGTTATCTTATAGTCTTCTTTCAGTAACAATGATGTCCTATTTTTAACATTACAATTGTTATTTTTGAATTAGGATTCTGGATTATCTACAGTCCTGTTTGTAGTTAACTCTTAGAGAGAAAGGTTCTGTGGGTAGAATATGTGCCTTCCCTTCTGTATGCTTGGGATTTTTAGACCATCATTATTGTTCAAATTGGGGTGGTTGATAAGAATCTCACAGACTTCCTTAAATTTGCATTCATACCATGTTTTGGTGTGATATAAACAACTGGTACTTTTCCAGTCAATTCTATGTAAAGTGTCAGGGTGATCAGAAAGGCCAGCTTCACCACAGTTATTATATTTAATGTGTCGTTTATGTTCCTTTTGTCTGATAGGAATTGTGCGTCCTGTTTCCCCTATATATGGCATATTACAGGTGCAATAAATACGGCATACTCCAGGGTGGGCCAGTGGAGGGAGTGGGTCTTTGGGTGAGTTGAGTGAGCTTTTTAATTTTGCAGGTGGTTTAAAGGTGGCTTTGAGGTTGTATTTTTATAGTATTCTGTTTATTTTATTTGATGTCCCTTTAATGTAAGGGATGGTTATAGTTTTATTGTAGTCTGGTTTATGTATGTTTTTTATTGAGGTCTTGTAGAGAATTTTGTTAATAGTGTTTTAGCTGCAAACATTTTTTAGAAAAATTTTGCTGATAACTTTAAATTCATCTTTCAGCACATGTTCATTGGAGCAGCTCTTCAAAGCCCTGTTTTTTTGAGTATTAATGACACCTAGTTTTTGTGTTGGGTGGTGGTAGAAGTTCATGTGCATATATTGGCTAGTATGTGTTGATTTCCAGTAAACAGGGAGGGAAAGACTGTCAGAAGGAAGACATGCGAGAAGTGCATCTAGAAACGGAAATATGTTCTGTTTTTCAATCTCAATTGTGAACTATATGCGTTTGTATTGTTTGTTTAGGTGGCTAAGGAAAATGTCTGGTGACAATGGGACCAGATTGCGAAAACATCGTCAACGTATTTAGGCCAAACTTTGGGTTTTAAAGGAGAGCATGCTGCTCAAAATGTTCCACGTTAAAGTTAGCAATGGGGGGGGATAATGTTGAGCCCATGACTGTGCCTTCTTTTTGTAGCTAGAAAGCGTTTTGCCATACAATTCGTTCTGTAAAAGAAGGATTGGGACATTTGTAAAGAGGGCAGAGACGTCAGAACTGACTAATAAATCATTTTTTTTCTAATGTAATGTCTTTGATTATGTTTATGAAGTGTTGTGTGTGTTTCTGATATAGGAGGGGGAATGACCGACCAACTCCTTGAGTGTTGCCGCTAATTTCTCGGCTAGGTGATAATTCAGGCTATCTATACCTTCAACTGTCAGCCGGAGTGGTGTGTTTTGTTTGTGTATCTTTGGTAGACCGTAAATTCTCAGGGAACGAGCGTAGTGCGGAAATAGTTTTTTTTTTACTGTATCTTCAGGCCATGTAGTAATAGATTTAAGTAGTTTCTCTGTTTTCTTTTTTATTCTATTGGTTGGGTCATAGTTAACATGTTGGTATGTACTATTGTCCGAGACTAGCAGATTCATTTTTTCTAAATAAGTGGGATAGTTTAGAATAACGGTGGCACTTCCTTTATCGACTCTAGTTATTGTGATGTTCGGATTTGATTTTAATTATTTCACTGCCATTAATTCGTGTTTCGTTAAGTATTTTGTGTGCTATGTTATTTGGAATGAATCTTAAACCTCTTTCAATATTACAAATGAAATCTAGTTTTTTCATCGATCCGGGTGCTATGGCAAAATTTAGATCTTTGTGAGTAGCGAGAGTTCATCTTTGTTTCAGGCATGATTGGATAGATTGACTACGTTACTGTTACCTGCCAGCGATTGGTGGCTCCTGTTGCTTCTGGTTGGTTGTTAACATTCACTGTGGAGAAATTCAAATATGTCCGTTGGTTTTGTCGATCTTTTAGTCTATGAAATTTGGATATCAGATTTTCTTTCTTAGTTTGAATGATATGGTTTGCCATGTTGTCCGTAATCAGTGGGAAATTAAAAGAGTTATTTATAACACGACTGTAAAGTTCATAATTTCTCAAATGAAGAAATTACATTCTTATTTTTGTGTAATTTATTAAAGTATGTACACATTTTACTATATCTCCCACTGATGAAACTTTAGTAAAGGCAGAAACTAGTTTGGGATGTTATGGCAACTTCTGGCATCATGAGATGCCAGAAGTTGCCATAACATGTATTGATCTGTAATAGTGGTTGATTTTTCTGATGTGCAGGATTAAAAACTGAGTTTCTAGGAGTAAAACTCTACTGTCTCCTGTTCCAGAGATCATTTAACTCAGAAACTAGCTAAAAATATATATATATAGAGAGAGAGAGAGAGAGAGAGAGAAAGTACCTCTGGTTTGCAACTAGAAATTGATCCTATAACAGCCTTTCTTCTGATAGTCTGACAATGTGATACCCTAAACATTGCCACAAAGCACCTAAGGATAAAAAGAAGCATGAGATTTATTTTCAGGTGCAGTGTATCTAACTTCAGTTATTCAGATGGCAAATGAGTTTCATTGTTTAATATAAGGCTATCACTTTCTTTATTAAAGACTTAAAAAGATCTGGAGAAGGATTCCCAGATTATCTAATCCTTGGCCCATCCACAATAATGATATGCACTCAGGGCCGGTGCTACCATTTAGGCAAACTAGGCAACCGCCTAGGGCGCAAGCCATGAAGGGGCGCAAAACTTCAAACTATGCTTTATTCATACTTTACTAAAATATCAAACTTAAATAGTGATATATTAATTAGGTATCGATTCTTTTTCCTTATCCCTCACATAGTCACACATCACACTATTTTACTATTTAACTCTTGGTTCTTTTTTGTTCCTTACCTAAATGATTTGAACTTACATCTATTTAAAATTCAGTTAAGATAAATATTTTAAAACGTGTTTAAAATATTAAATTTCGGTATTTTGTAACTTTTTTTTTTTTTGTAAATGAATTATAACAGAATTTTCAAATTAATTAAAAAAGAAAATAAAAAAAGCCCTATTAATTTAACCTGAAAGACAATTTTATTTTGTTTAATGTCAATTAGAAACATTTTAGCTTATGAAACAAGGGGCGCATTTGTGAAATAAGGGGTGCACTTGTAAACTTTGTCTAGGGTGCAAAATAACCTGGCACCGACAGTGTATGCACTGTAGGTTTCTGAATTTTTATTAATAGAATTCACTCATGTTTTTATAAATTAAAGAATGGAAGAGATTATATTCTTAGTTTCATCCTTTATTCAATTGTAAGCAAAAAAGTTTGCACGTGAAGTCACTTCATGACTGGGCAACTCATATATAGAGGCCAATGACTTCACATCAATTGCCATAGTATTCCATAATGCAACGCACATATCCTTACAGACATGTATTAATGCTATGCATTATGGGAAGAGCCACTACCCATACTGGTTTCAACCTTTATTGAGGTCTTATCAGTGTGATAAGATTGTGATACCAAAGTTGAAGTAATGCAGAACCATATTTCCATATACAGGTAGTCAAAAGGTGTCACACCTTATTACTAAAATACTCTGGATTAGAGAAAGATGTTGAAAGTTTTTTCACTTGGCTATACTATAAATTAAAGATGCCAAGAAATTATATTATTGTTTCATCCTTTGTCCAAGTGTAAGCAAACAAAGTTTGCACATGAAGTATTTCAAGACTGGAAATGTATATGGAATATGGAAATTATATACGAAAATATGACTTCTGCATTACTTCAACCTTGGTATCACTTCTGGGTCTGACTCCCACTGATAAGATCTCAATAAAGGTCGAAACCGGTCTGGGTAGTGACCCTTTCCATAATGTATAGCACTGTACACTATCTACACAAACCGGTCTGCAGTAGTGATAATGTATATCTACCAATAATTGTCTGGACACTTTAACAATTTACAATTGATACCAACAGGCAAATGCTAATATCCAGTATGTCCACCTTTGACTTTGATCACCTTCTGCACTCTTTGAGGGGAGGCTTTTCACCAATGTAAGGCAGACATTGCTTTGGACACTCCTTCACACAGATGGAAGAAAATGAATGTGCTTTTTAGGAGTTATTACAGATCTGAAAGATCATTTTTTGAGTCAGCAATGGCTCTGAAGAATTCTCCCAACCTTAACAAATATGGTTGCATTAATTTGCCAAAAATTTGGGAGACTGTTATCCTAAGAGAAACTCCTGCATAGCTGTTTTTTTTTTTTTTTTTTTTTCTTTCATTAAAGAGTGCCAAAAATAGGACTTTAGATCTTTTGTCCATTGCAATTGTATTGTTTCACTCACTCGCTGTCGTGTGTACAAGTGTGTTGTGCTCTGATGATGCTGAGTTGAAATTCAGCAAAATATAAGCAGCTAATAAAACATCTCTTTGATAAAATTGTTTGGTGTTGTTAATACTGTTCAAAAATAGGTCATGGATAACCATCAATACCTAAGCCTATCTTGCTTACACTTGGATAAAGGATAACCAAATAAAAAAACTTTCAAAAAACTCATGTTTTTGTTTAAACAAAAGCATGAGTTAAACATGAGGAAGGAAGAAACTTCTGCAGGTAATAATTAACTGACTTTTATATAGTTATTAAATTATGAAACCAATATTCATCTTGGTCATCAAGTCATCTTTGCAGGCACAAGAATGTTAATATGCAGATACAATAGCAGACGGCAAATAATCCTACTGCCTTAACTGGTTCCTTCTGTGGATGCAGTAAAAAAATCTTTATTGTGCATATAATGAGAGAATATAATTATGAGACTCCTGAATTGGATTTTGATGAAGTTATGGAACAATATTTATTTAGATTAGGAGAATGTTGTAGAGCTGTGGCTGATTCCTGAAACATTCACTGACATTTATATATATCTTTATAACACAGAGTATTTTTCTCAGTGAATCTGGTGATCTGTGTTACTGGCATGATCTGCAACCCCAGAACAGATGTAGTGTAGATAGTGGATGTATTTTCTATCCTTAGACATCAGTTTCTCTCTTTAAACAACATGAGTGATAGTTACAATTCCCCCTCCCCCATGTTTCAGTTACACTTTTGTTGAGTAACTAAACAAGTTTCTGAATGTGCAATAATCAGTCTTTGAAAAGAATAACAACAAATTTATTATGTTTTACCCTGCCCTGCCAGACACACCAGGTTGCTCTAAGAATAATAATATTGCAACCTGGAATGGGAAGTATGTGCTTTAAAATTTTGAGGTTTTCTTTCATTGATGTAGAATTAATATTTTTTTAATCAGTACATTATGGTTTGTAATTGATACATACGATAGAGGATCTGGAAAATTGTGATAAAACCTAGAACAAAAATTAATTTTATGCCTTATATATATTCTAAAAGAAAAGATTTTTTTTTTTTTTTTTTTTGTTTTAGGTGTTTATCAGAACTTTCCAAGATAAAGCAAATTAAATTGAAATTGCAAAATAATGAAATAATTTTTTTTTAGGTTGGTATTATTTTGCTTAATAGACCATGTGATATTCGAGTTATCGTAGTGCTCACTTTGCCGAAACACACAGCATTTCTGGGTATTATTGAAAATGATCAAGAATTGATTTTTTCTGTAATATTAAGTGCCTATAAAAATTTCCAGAAGCACTTACTTGACAGGCAGAACAAGGTGAGTAGTATAATCTACATGTTTCAACTGTGTAAATGTATATTGCCATAAGTTTTTTTTTTTAAATTAAAATTAGACGGTGTATTCTGCTTATATTTGTTGTTTTACAATGGTTTCATCAGGGAATCAGTGTAAACAATGGAATGAAACCACTGAAACAGTTATAATGAAATTTGAAGAGGGGCACCATCGGTGGAAGAAGCATCAACACAAAAAGAGATGTAGCTATCTGAGGAAGCTAACGAAATACCATGGCAACATAATTGGTGTTACCAGTACAAAGAAAACTAAAAGAGGTAACATATTTCTAAATAATAACTAAAAGATGATTTATTGGACAATAGTGATCAGGGAAAGGAAGGAGTAGCTGTAGTATTTAACACTAAATATGAAGATAACTACTTGGATGGGAGAGGTAATTTCAGTTTGAGTGATATAGGCATATTTTCAAAGTAAGAAATTGGAAAATACAAATTATTTCTACCTATGGTCCTCAAAAAATTCCCATACTTTTTCATTAGAGATACCAGTGAAAAAGTATGGGAATTCTTTGAGTCATTCGAAAGGGCAGTAGACAGAAAGAAAGAAAGAAAAAAAAAAGATGTTCTTGTTAGAGATAACACAGTAAAAAATGAATCGCAGATCTGCAGGTACTGGGAAATTTTGGAGAGAAAAAAGCAGGGCTAATAGTAATGAGTGCTTGCTTGAAGGACATGGATTATTTACCAATGCCATATTTTGTTTCATTATAGATATTCATAAATTCACATGCATACATTTAATTCAAATACTATTAATCCATAAACTAAGTTATGTATAAAAGTATCTAAACAAAACTCATGGGAAGAACATAGAAAAAAGAAAAGACGGTTCTTATTGGCAGGTAAATAACATGAACAATCATAAACAATATAAACCATTCTTATATTCATGAGGAATGCATTTCACTGTTCTGTATTGAAGGTAGAATCAAAAATCTGGCATGTGGAAAGGCAGCTAGAGTAAATAATATTGAACCGTAAATGCTCATATATCGAAGGGTTTTAAAAGTTTTCACTTTATAATCTATAATTCCTTCACTCTCTTTCTCTAAACCTATTAAAACACATCCAGTAATTATCTGACACCTCTTTACGTCCCAAATTCCAGTTGATCTATATAACTATATATACATAAGACATATTCCTTGCAAATGAAAAGACTACCCAAACAAGTTCTTTATTATAAACCATCCCAAAAAAAGACCGGGTCATCTACTGAAGTATAGATAGTGGTTATATGAGTATGTCCTTAGATAAGTTTCTCTCTTTAAATAAAAATATGAAGCTTGAGGCTGAAATAGGCCATAATAAGCCTAAATCCTTGTAATGAATGATGATTATTCCTTGTACACAATCATATTCTACATTTTCTTGTGTACTTATGTAAATTTCTCACAAGGTTTTAACATTTGCTCACAGCCTGTATAGGAAGCACTTGCATACATTACACACTGAAACCATGGCAGTAAGGCTTTCACATTGATACCAACATATTTATAAACATGTAGTAATGGTTTCAGAATGCTCTGCATTATTGCCAATTTCATTGATCCAATTGGACATCTATTTAGTTCACAAATAAAGAAATAGCATTCCTGTATAGTGAATGGCCCTTCATTATGACATCTCAAATAGTAGTCAGTTTCAAGTGTAGTGATGTAGGCAGATTGCAAAATTGAGTGGATGAAACTGTTTGTAACTATGCTGTGTTGAAAATTCTAGTAACAAGGAAATGAGGAATTTCAATATTTTACACGACAGGGTAGCTGATTACAAAAAATAAAATAAGCTGGTTCTTGTTGGAGACTGAAACCAGTAATTACAAGTCCCCCCCAAAATGTTCCATGTTTGGGGGTCTTGAGCAAGGTTTCCATGGTACTAACATAGTTGTAGATATTTGTAAATGTCTTTGGGTAAGTAGATGGATTTCATTATCCAGTATGAGATCACCACTGTACTTGTAGCTTGAAAAAATGTTCCATGTTTTGGGGGTCTTGAGCAAGGTTTCCATGGTACTAACATACTCTGTTTCCAACTATTCATGCTAAGAATTCACATTAATAAAAAAGATAAAAATAAATAAAAAAAGAAGAAAAGACAAAATAATAGGGAACACATCTGCAGATTAAGAAATGTTTGCAAAAAATTTGGTGAAAAGGATTTGCCAGGAATGTTTGTGAAATGGCATTAGGTGATAGATGAATTTCATCATCTGATGTGACACCATCACTATTATAATGCTTATTGAAGATAAAGGCCCTAAATAGCATGAAAATAATACTGTTTGTTATTTAGAATAGGGTCTCTGTATTATCTTAACAAACCCACTATATTAGGCACAGCCATCTTATTTTGCCATGCAACCTACTTTTGTTTTTCTTTAAAATGCCATGAGCTACCATTTCTATTCACTGCACACAATTAAAAAAAGTAATTACCAGATAACAATGTTTTTATTAATTTTAAAATTAAGTATAATTAAAATTCTTCTTTTAAATTGATATTTAAATAATTATTAATTATGAGAATTTTGTGGCATCTTGGTGCAGATCTGTACGATTGGAATGAGGTGTCGTCTTCAATTTTTTTTCAAATACGAAAAGACTGATTCATAATATGTAGAACCATAATAATGTAAAAGTTCACTTTTTGGTACATTTATTTTTAAATTTACAGAACTATATTAAGCCTTCATGAAAACAGAAATCTTATCTTAAACTTAAAGAACTGTTAATAAAAACATAAAGTTCGAAAACACAGAATTGTTCACTCACATCAAATCAGAAGTTGATCAAACGTTATGACACGAGAGTCAGCTGTAAACTGATTAACTGGTGACGCTTATCAGCATTTGCCGATGCCTGTTGCTGACAGGCACCGGCAAATGCTGACAAGCGTCACCAAACTCTTGTTGAGTGACCAAGATTCTATAACCCACAAAATTTCAACCTTACGAGAACAGGTTGAAATTTTGTGGGTTATAGAAACTGGCTGATAGGTGGAAAAGGGATGATATGATTGAGACATTCAAATTACTGTGGGGTTTTTACAAGATTAATTCAGAGGAAATTTTTCAGAACAGGTGTGGTTTAGTTAGTAAGGGTGTTAGAACTAGGTTTTTTTACTTGAACAGTGGTGAATGAGTGGAATAGGTTGCCAGAGTCTGTTGTGGGTGAATGAGTTCAAAGCAAAGTATGATAGATACTGTGCAAATGCTGAATAGTTCTTGACATGATGTTTAGGGCCTCCCTCGATGAGTCTAAGAACTCCTTGGAGTTGCCCGTAATAATAATAATTAATTTATTTTCAACTTTTTTTTTCCCCTGATAACCTGGCTCTTAGGAGTAGATTGTATCGTAGTGTAAAAATTTCATTTTCAAGTAACAGTTCAAATACATAGATTGCTTAAAATAATCCAAAGTTAAAAGAAATGTTTCTTTTGTGTAAATACAAATTGCATTATCTTTATATATTTTTCAAAACTTATGTGATTAATCAATATTAAAGCCATGATTTACTGGGAGATTGCAATAGATTTGTTGACTGCATTATATTCATCTACTTTAGGTTCATAAACATTTGTAGTTTTGTTTGTTTGTTTTTTAAGTAAAAAAAAAATATCTATTTAATTTTTTTTTTAAAATGTAGTATGAAATGAATCCCAAGATATAAAAAATATTTGAGGAAAATTTGGAGATCTGGGTATGGTACAGTCAACTCTCACTATAGCAAATGCACTCACTGTAACAAACTATTGAAAAGTAAATTTAACTAGACAAGAAATATTTTTTTTAATCCTTTATCTCAGTATAAGAAAACAAAGTTTGCACGTGAAGTATCTTCATGATTAGGTTACTTCTATATATAGGCTGTTGACTTCACATCAATTGCCTCATTATCCCATAATACACAACACACACACATTCCTTCCAGAAATGTCTTGTTCTGCAGTATAGGAAAGGCCATTACCAAGGCCGATTTCGACCTTTAATGAGATCTCATCATTGGAGGCTGGACACAGGAAGATAGAGGTTAAATATTATTATTATTAACATCTGACCTCCGTGGAGTCAGAGACTCATCATGGAAGGTATACACTATTGCACAAAATGCTCATCCAACCGTATCTTAAACCGATTCACCATATCTACATTTACATCCATTCTCCATGCTAAGAACCTTCTCCTTACCCCCCTTCCCCCTAATTACTCTCCTTATACAGTTCCAAGAATGGTCTCTTGTTCTACCTCTGCCCTGTCAGAATTCTGTGAAAAACTCTTCCTCCTCATGAGGCTTTGCAATTTACATTCTCTCAATCTGTTCTCGTACTAGACATTCCAAAATCCACCTTTGTGAATCTTCTCTGGACCCTTTCTAACATATCCTCATCACCATGAAAACTCTGTGACCAAATCTATGCACAATAATCCATGAGGCCTGATCAAGGCCTTCTACACTGCCATCATAACCTCTTTATTTCTGCATGTCAGGGGTCCTCCGCATCATTGCCATTATCCAATGTGACATCTTCACAACTTGTGTAATGTTGCCCCTGAATTTCAGGTCCTTGTCCACATCACTCTCAGATCTCTTATCTCCTCTACCTCCTTTAAAGTTTCCTCACCAAATGTATACTTTGGATACCATCGTTGCTTACCAAATCTCAAAACCTTACACTTTGCAACATTGAACTTACAGTTCCATTTACCTGCCCATGCAATCTCTTCAAGTCATCCTGTAACGCCATAACATTGCTTGACTCTTCATTGCTCTCTCCCCCCCCCCCCCCCCAATTTTGCATTCATCTGCAAACAGCTGTGTGCCACCATCTCATGCAAGTTCTGTTATGCTGATGACACTGTAATCGCCATTCAACACAAAAACATGAGTCAGGCTGAAGAGGTACTTAAAAAAGATATGAAAACAATAGGTGAATATTATAAAAAATGGAGGCTCCAGCTCAATCCAGACAAAACAAAAGTATCAAGCTTTCACTTTAATAATCACATGGCAGATGTCACTTTCCATATCAGCTTTGAAGAATGCTTACTACGATACAATAAGTTTCCAAAGTACTTGGGCTTGACTCTGGACCACATGCTCTTATAAGCACCATGTAACAAACATTTCTGTTAAGTTAAGAACCCATAACAACATAATACAAAAACTAATAGACACAACACAGGGAGCAACAGCCAACATTCTATGGATTACAGCTCCCAGACTAGTTTTCTCAGTTGCCGAATATTTCTCACCAGTGTGGCTAAATAGCACACATGTTAAACTTGTTGATAACCAACTAAATAATACAGTGAGACTGATTTCTGGCACAATTGAATCAACATCCATACACCGGCTTTTGGCTCTTCGCAACAGTGTTCCACCAAGTCTGCGCAGAACGAAAGCTTCTTACAGGAGTATGAGAAAATCCTGGAGATCACAGCCATACCAATACACTTAGATCTCCAGACTTAAGTGTACAACGATTGAGATCAAGACATCCACCACTACAATTTAACTTCGAACTGAAACAAAAGCGGCAAGAACAGTGAGAGAGTCAGACAGATGATATTACAAAATTTTTTCTCAACAAATTACAAGAAAGTTTTGATGCTTGCTCAAACCTTCCACGAAAATCCTGTACTCAGCTTAATAGAATACGAACAGGTCATGGTGTATGTGCGGACATGCTTTTTAAATGGGACAAATGACTGTCCCCACATTGTGATTGTGGCGCTCAAAGACATGTTGTGACCCAATGTTATTTTAGCATATTCAGGAGACAAATTGGACTTTTTAAGTGCTACTCCCGAAGCTCTATTTGACTAATATGGATATAACCTTTTAATTTTATGTTTTATGCCATACAAATAAATAGGTTGCATATCACTAGTAAACCCATCCCAGTATCATTAAAATACAAATTGAACAACAATAGTCCCAAAACTCACCCCTGCGGTAGTACACCACTAGTGACCATGGGATTCTTACAACTTTCTGATACCTATTTGACAGCCAGTCATTGATCCAACTCAGAAGTCTGTTACCCAATCCCATCTGTTTCAATTTATTTAACAGTTCGTCGTGCGGCAGTCTATCAAAAGCATTTTGAAAAATGCAAGTACATAATGTATATACATCTCCCCTGTCCAAGGTATTTGTCACCTTGTTATAGTACATAAGTAAGATCAGTGGTGCACCCAGGATTTAATCTTGGGGGGGGGGGAGTTGAACGGATAAAAATATTTTTAATGCAATGAATTTGCATTAAAAATATTTTTATCCGTTCAACTAAAATTCATTAAATTTCATTCATTAAATAAAATTCATTAGGTGATTATAAAAATTCATTTAAAGAATAAAATCCACTTTTCTTTTCTTTTTATTAAGCTCTTGAATTATTTCAGTCATGGTTACATTAATCTCTCTGTGTATATACAGCAAAGCAGTCCGTTCATTCGTGACATAGTAGATCTTAAATAGGCTTTTAAGAGGCATAAGTTAGAAAATGACCTTTCACTGACGCATGTTGTTACCGGAAGCATTGCAAATATTTTTAATAAGTTATAGATGTTAGGATATATCATTTTGTCATACTTTGAAACTGCATCAACGGCATTTTTGCATGGAGCTAATGCAAACGGTTTTTCAAATTTCTTATACCACAACTTGAATTCGCCATTCAAGGCAAATAAGGCAAATCACTGGCATAAAATTCACACAACTGACGAAAATCTTCCATTGCACTTGCTGTTGGAGCATCTTTTCCATTTGGTAGAAGAGAAAAAAATTTTTTCAAAATGTTGCGGTGCCGAGTGAAATGATCCTGAAGTTGAGTCAATATTTAATCAATAAATGGAATGAAAATAATTCTCCTGAAATACTCTTCTACAGAATCGGCTGGAACATTGGACCTTAATGTTTGTTTTGATGTAGTCCTTGGCTTTTTAATGTCAATATTAAAATTATTGGCTTTTATACATGTTTCATCGTAAATATCTTTAAATGAAGACACTGGTGTTTCATGAATGGTATTTAATTGAGCCACATCATCATCATCAACAAAATTTAGGGCAATTAAGAGGTCACTGTCAGATTTTTGCATTATTTTAGATAACGGTAAGGTGTATGCAAATATTTTTTTGCAAGCTAAAAAAAGATATTATAAAACCAAATTCACATAATGAATTATTCAAAAGCTTTGCGTTAGAGGACTAGTCTATCTTCCCAAGAAATTATTGTTTCAAGACTATGAATCACTGCATCATATAATTCCACCATGGTCATGATGGCTTCATGGCATTCCACCCACCTAGTCAGGCAAACTTGGTGTAGTTTCTGTCTCTTAATATTCGGTGTAAATTTATCAATTTTGTCAACAAGGATGTCTTGTCTCTTAGGGGTATTGAAGAAATTGTGTACCTTTTCAATTATTCCAATGCATTTTCTTATTTTAGTCACAGATATGGCATTTCCAATTGCCAAATTCAAACTATGTGATGCACAATGAACATATAAAGCTTGTGGATATATAGTTCATATGTGATATTGGACATCATTAAACTTTCTGCTCATTGATGCAGCACCATCATAACCTTGCCCATGTAAATAAATATGACAAATCGATGCCATAATTATTTAAGCTTTCTAATATTTTGTCGGATAAGTTTTTTCCTGTAGCGCTTGTTACAGGAACAAATTGTAAAAATTGTTCACAAACTTAGTTGTTGTTTTCTTCGTCTATATATCTGGCACATAAGGAAAGATGTTCAGTGGTAGAAATGTCACAGGTTTCATCAGCAAGAATTGAAAAATATTTTGCCTAATTAATTTTTTAGACCAAATGGTTCAAAGTGATTTCATTACATGCATTTATAATTTGATTTTGTATGTTCCAGCTAATGTAGGCTGAACATTTTAAGCAGAATGTTATAATGTTCAGCCAAGTTTTTGTCGCCCACATCGATTCTCGTTCTTAACAAAGCTCGAAAATTGTGTTCATTGGCGATTGGCTCCTGTTCAAATGAAAATTCTCCACAATCACGATGTCCTCTCAAGGGTATATTTTGCCGACCACATAAAATTACTGTTTTTATAATCGGTTCTAATCGTTTCCGATTAACTGCAGCTTGTGATGCACTATCTACATCAATTTGTCGATTGATTGGAATACATTTTCCATCTCAAATATTATTTAGCCTTTCGTAAGTCATAACAACCGTTATATGATATTTTGTTTTTTGATGATTATTAAATTTTTCAATGGCTTTCTTCCAATTATTATAACCTTGTGTAACTAACTGCCCAAGTACTTCAGATTTAGATTTTCCAACATCAGCAGGTGCAAAAAACGCACAATATTTACAGTGCGCACTATTTTCAACTTGAGAGTACCCAAACCATGTGTATTGAAAACTTCGGTTGTGAATTGCAGCACAGGTTGCAGGAAAATTAAAATTTGGTTCTGGTTTCCACAACTTTTCACAATATCTAAATTATCATCAGAATTAAATGTTTGTTCTTTCAAAAATGCGATGTCGTGAGAATTATTAATAACCAAGGAAGTACTTTCTTCTGGATAAATAGATGGTTTTGTCAGACATACGACTGGGGAAACCAAATCGAAATCGGGTATTGACAGTATTAATAGCGCCAACGTTGCTACTAACATTTGAATCATCCTTTTTTGGTTTTTTTGAAATAGTTCAATAAAATACTCTGCATACGTTTTTCAGCCATAATTTGAAGCACAAAATAAAATCTTTTACAATTTTAACTTTAAATTAACTTCAATGTTATTGAAGAATTTAAGTACAGTAAGGTTACTCTTCAGAGATGGAAAGAAATTTCAAGTTCAAGACATGCTTTTCAACAAACTCAATGCAAAATAGCACAGAATACGAGTGTATTGCACACAACCTATGACTGATAATTTGCAATGATTCGCCAATACATGATATCCGTGATCCTCTCTGGCCCGGCTCGTACACCATTTCTCACCCTTTCTAAGCCCAAGGACAAGTAAAATGCCTAAAACAATTCTATGGACCAACTAAGTTATGTAATTTTTTAAAAAACGTATGTGGGGAGGGGGGGGGATTATCAACATTTGGGAAAAACTGTGCCATTTATAACATAATAAATCTAAAAACATATTTTGAATATATATGGAAACATAATTAACTTGGAAGTAAATGAGTAAAAGTGTGTCATCATCGAACAAAGTTTTAATTTTTATTAAACAAATATGATATTATAATTATTTACTATTTACTTTTAATGAGATGGATGAGCTTCTCGGCATTGCAGAGTTGCTGGATATCTGGCTCAATATTGGTCAACTTCAGTCAAAGATCGGCACACACATTAAGATGTGTTTTCTGTATTTTGTTTTTATTTGAAGGAGCGATGAAAATCCTTTCTCGCAAAGATAGGTTGTAGAAAACTGCATGATGATTTTCGATGCTTCTTCAGATAATTCTGAAAATTCACTTCTCAGTGAAGGCTAGATCCAGAATCGAGCCAAACCACGCTCATGAAATTGCATTTTAAACCCACTGTCACTTGAAAGCTCAATTAGCTGTTCTTTTTTCGATAACGAAAGGTCATTCTCGTGACTGCAAGCCTGAAATGGATCATGAACCCACAGAAATATCTTAGAAAAGTTATTTGGAAAATATGTTTCCAAATTCTGTTTCAGAGTTTTGAGGTGGACACAAGCTCTTTCCCAGTGGTTAAATTCTAAACTGATAATTTTCATGGCCCTATACAAAATAACCAATTGTATTTACCTTTTGAATACTATCCGGGGAAACTCCAAACCTTCCCATCCCTTTCATCACACGTTCGTAATCAGGCTACTGTTGATATTGATTTATATACACATTCAAAACTGAAAAACAATTGTTGAATAATAACACAATAATGTAGGCATAATTACCGTAAAGGGAGAAAAGTCACAAAACAGAAAAATGTTCCTACAAAATAACTAATTGTATTTACCTTTGAAGGAAATCCACTGGTCAAGTGTCCTGCAAGTCAGCAAATCTTTCCTTTCATTCAGTGTATTAATATTATCGTGCAACTGATAGGAATTCTATGTTTCTGTGGATTCGTTACAGACCTCTTTCTCTTCAGAAACTACACACAAACTGTCATTACAAACTCGTTTTGTGTTATCACTGTCATCCGAGCTATTTTTCCGTTTAAAGACGGTACCAATGCACTTATCCATAATTGAAATACCGTACTTGCTCGAATATAACTTGCCCTCACATATAACTTGTACCACTGATTTTACTTTTCGAAAAAAAGAAATTTAAAAGTTTCGCATATATCTCGCAAATGAAAGAATGCTGAAACACGTTGAGAGCCGGTGATAGTAATTTGCTCCCACGGTAAACAACACTCTCCCTCCCCAGTAGCCACTATATTGCAGAGGCAATAAAAACAAGTACTTTTATTATGTCAGTGAATAAGGTACCAGCAGTCTGTGCAATATATTTTTCAACAAATAGTGCAATTAGAGATAACTGGGATAAAAATGACACTAATTAATGAATCACATGTCCTTTCATACAGAAACTATGCTATTTAGACTCGAGCAAAACCATATGTTGCACTGGCAAATACAGTATCTAACTAAAAACTATTGTTATTAATTAGATGTGTGTGTGAGTTTGCCTGCCCCAAGCAGCAATAAAGTTCAATCGAAGGTGTTAAAATTTAGAAATATATATATATATATATATATATAGTGAATGTTGTTATTGGCAGTTTCACATATTGAATTCAGTTGAAGAGAGTTAATATTTCAACTCAACTGGCAGCGTGGTTTTATCTTTCAGTCGTACGATTTCCTAAAAATATATAAATACTAGAGTTAACTCGCAATACATTTTGTCCAAGTATTACTTAGCACTTATGAAGATATATTGAGCCTTGGTTGAAGGAGGAAACCCTTCAACAATAAAAATCAATAAACAACAAGCAATTGGTTGAAATATGGTCATGTGGACAACACATGTTCACTTCAAATCTGACAAAACAGCAAGGGAAAGCGGAAGCAATAAAACCATATTGTTGTTCACTTAATCCCTCTTTTATTACTTGTCATTCTGCCGCTACAAATTAAAGTGGCAGAATGTTCATGGAACGAACATTCTTCTGCTATTTTTTATTTAATTTTTAAGTATCCATTTTATTTCAATAATTTTTACTTATTCAATTTTAATTTGTTTTGTTTGGATAATTAAAATATATAGATTTATTTGGTTAATTTAAATCTGTCTGTGGACCACCTGTCCCATCGTTGCAGACCACAGGTTGAGAAACACTGCTATAGGGTACTCTCACCTTATGTGACCGCTAATTCATAAGTAGTATAGAAATAGAAGACCCGACACAACATAAATAAAAAAATGAATTTTAATTAGGAAAGGTATTTTGGAAAATTTTTTAGTGTATTTTAACTTTCTTTTTTTTTTTGGGGGGGGGGGGGGGGCTCTTGGCCCCCCCTGGGTGCGCCACTGAGTAAGATAGTAAAACATGATCTCTGTTTAACAAACCCATGCTAATAACCATAGGGAATACTGCTGTTATCAACCCATTTCTGTATCCTACTTCTCACCAATCTCTCTAATACCTTCACCACAATTCTAGATATACAAATTGGCCTATAATTTGTAGCCACAGACTTATCACTGCCGTATGCAGTGGAACAATTTTAACTTCTTTCCACTCCCTTGGAACCTGTGCTGTTGCAAGTCTTATTAACACGTTCACTGCCACGCTACTTCGTCATAGTCTGTTCCCGTACACCGAGCAATTTCACTTCTTCAAGGTCAGTACGATAATCTCGTTGCCAGCAGTAAGCGTCATACGAATATACTCATAGTTAGCTTGTGCAGAGCATATACCTTCTATGAGTATACACAGTTTTGATGCTCCACAAGCCAAGCATTTTCACTTCTTCAAGGTCAGTACGGTAATCTTGTTGCCGGTGGTAAGCGTCATACGAGTATACTCGTAGCTAGCTTGTGTGGCTGATTTACCAACCACAAGTATACTCGTAATTGGCAGCGAACGTGTTAAACAGGCATGCCAGTTCCCTGGAACATTGGAGAAAAGGGTTTAGTACAGTCAGCTCTTGCAAACAGAATTATAACAAATGCACTCATTGTAACAAACTACTGAAAAGTAAATTGAACTAGACAAGAAATTATATTTTCTTAAAAACGAGACTTTTTGTCATTATGAGACCATAGGTACTTTATATTAATAAAGTACTTATTGTTTCATAACCACAAAAAGTCTTGTTTTTAAGTATTTTATGACCAAATATGTATAATTTAAATTATATTTTTCTTTTAATCCTTTATCTCAGCATAAGCAAACAAAGTTTGCAATTGAAGCAATTAGGTAAATACCTGCACAAGTCATATATTTTCCATACACAACTAATGAAGTAGTGTATCATCATCATATTAAAATACTCAAGATCAGAAATGGTTCTAATAACTAGAAGTTTTCTGCTTGGGTTTACAAAGTAAATTGAACTAGATATTATATTCTAGTTTTAACTCTTTACCCTAGCATAAGCAAACAACATTTGCAGGTATGAACTCTGTTGCTTGCCTAAGGACCATAACAATTTCAACAAACATCCTAGAGTGTACAATATTCCATGTTTTTGTGGCCTTACTTACATAGGGCAGACACCTAAAAGTTTAGAAATAAGAGAAAAGGAGCATATTGGAGACGTCAATAACAACAGAGAAGACAGCATTCAATTTCTCCCACACTTACCACAGTATTGAATGGGACAACCACAGTATTGAATGGGACAAGAGCTTCATGCCTTATATAGAAGACAACTTCAGCACCTGCAACATCAAAGAGGCTATGATGGTAATCCACTCGCAAGGCACTCTCAACAGAAACAAAGGAATGATTTTGTTTCATTTGGAAGTCACTTATTAGATCTTTCAACATATCAGGCTTTAATTTTTCCTCAAACTATCATGCACACCTGCTGAACAATGACTGATCTGTGCCAGCTTCCACATTCCATGTGTTTCTGTTTTTACCTGTATTTTTGTGTAATGGTTCCTACATTTGGTTTTTTTTTACCGCTTATTATATATTTCTTTGTTCTTCTTAACCCAGTCAAAGCCACTAGCATATGTGGTGAAATTAGTAGGTTTAATGAAATAACTATTACTACCTATAAACTCAGTGTTAGTTATTTTTTGAAATATCTTCTTAACTATGTTACTTGTATATAGAGACTTCATATAAATTGCTTGTGTCCCATAATGCATAGCCTACTTCCTTTTTCTTGTAGATAAACTTATACATTGGTTGTACATAGCTTTTAATTTTTCAGGAAATGATAACATATACTAGAATATTAATTAAAAACTTTAATCAATACCTTCCTATATTTCTACTTGCTGTGGTGTAATAAAGTGGCCTTCTTTCAGCATATTCTGTGGTGGGTGTCCAATGCATGGTCATCAAGTCCTAAGTGGCAGTGTTGGTGAAACCAGATGTAGTCCTTGTTTGGATAACCTGATATTGGCTGTCCTGCCTGTTTGGCCATAGTAGGACAGTTTGCAACTGCAAGGGACCTGGTATACTCCAGGTAGGTCTAGGGGTGAAGTGACTGGTTTTCGGGATTTTTGTTAGTTTTTCGAACATACCCCAGATATAAGGAATAGCGATAGATTTAGAGTAATTTCTGTTATGAAAAGGGGTGGTGGTGGTTAATTGTTTTTAATATTGTTTGGATTTTGATGGGGGGGGGGATTGTAGCCATTGGCAAAGAAGGTGTTAAGGATATGGTTAAGCTCAGTTGTTAGGGCATTGTTATCTGAACTGATTAATTTTGCACTGTTATATAGGATTTTTATAATCCCATACTGTTGGCAGGGGAGTGACCGATGGTGAATGTACCTACTCGTATGTGTAGGTTTTCTAAAAACAGAGAAAGCCAGGAATCTGTCTGGCTGGCATGTAATCAGAGTATCTAGGAAAGGGAGACTGTTGTTATTTTCCTTTTCCAAAGTAAACTGAATCCTGGGGTGTCGATTGTTTAAGTGTGTTGAGAAGTTGAGTGTATCCACACTATGCGGCCAAAAAGCGAACACATCATTCACGTAGTGTAGCCAAACAGTGGGTTTATGTGGGGAAGAGCTTAAGGCTTTTTCTTCAGAGGTCTCCATAAAGAAATTGGCCAGGGGTGGAGTACCCATGGCTGTCTCCTCTATCTGTTTGTAGAATTTTCTTTGCCAAATGAAATAGCCCAAGTTCATGGTTAACTGAAATAGGGCTGAGATATCAGAAGGAAATTTGGCTTGGATGAGGTCTAAGGTATCTTTGAGTAGTACATTGGTGAATAAGGAAGAGACCTCAAAACTGATGTGTTGGAGTGAGAGGTTTTCTATACTGGCTTTAAATTGAGCTGAGTTTTTTATGTGTGAAGGTGTGTTGCTAGTATATTGTGTGAGCACTTTGGATAAGTGTTTGGCTAATTTGTATGCAGAAGGAATCATTGCCATTCGCAATGGGATGTAAGGGTACATTTTGCTTATGGATTCTGGTAGTCCATATATTTGTGGGGGGGGATCTAGAATTAAAAGGTTTTTAGTTACTTCCACAGGCTAAGAGGTAACCTTCTTAAGGAGCCTGTGGAGTGTTCTGATTTGGGAGCTGGTGGGATCATATTCTATAGGTAGATAGGTAGACTGCAATCTAAAAGTAAAGAGGCAAGCTTACCTGTGTAGTCAGTTTGTTTTAGAACCACAGTGGCATTTCACTTATCTGTTTTAGTAATTATTATTTTACTATTGTTTTTCATTTCTTGCAGGGTTTTGAATTCTTCTTTTAATGGGTTGTTTTTGGTGGTTTGGCTTTGGTAAGAACACCAGCTACATCCAGTCTGATATTGTTGGGAAGGTTGCAGATACCACATTCTACCTGTATCATTATTTCTTCAGAAGGGATATTTTTCGGTGCTACGGCAAATTTGTGGCCCCGCACCAGTGTGCTGATTGCTTCGGGGTAAGGGATGACAGGCTTATTACCATATTGAGTGGTAGTTGAAGTTTGGAAACCAAGTTCTTTTTTAAACTTTTGAATTTTTTAATGTGTCAGCATCATATTCTATTAAATTTTTTTTTGCTGAAGCATTTGAGATGTAGGAAATGATTGTCTAAAGGTCGACGTTCAGCATGGTGGCAGTCTCTTTCTCTAGTGCATGAATAGCCTCGTTGGTGTCAGCCAAGAGAATGTGGGTAGCAGCAATCTGCTCCCGTAGTAGAGCAAAGCTAGTGTGGCTGTATATGCAGAGAGCCTATATTGATGTAAATCAGTGTTTTAATTTTACACAGTTCAGGATTGTATTATTATCCCCAACAGCATTTTAGAAAGGCTAATCGATTTAGTTGTCTTGAAATCTTCAGCTTTAACTTGCTGTATTAACGGGCCTTGCATGCGATGGAATCTCTGTAGATGATCATAATTCTTGTAGGTAAACTATACATAGCTTTTGATTTTTCAGGAAATGACAATGTATACTAGAATATTAATTAAAAACTTGAATCAGTACCTCCCTATATTTCGGCAATGTTACATTGCCATCTTCAGGGATCACAAAACAATGATATGTGCATGCTGGCACTAACACTAAGCAAATGAGGCAACTGAAATAAATTGTACACCGCAAGAAGTAAAAGTATGAAAGATCCCTGAAATCAGCCTCAGCTCTAAAGGACTTCCCAAACCCTTGACAAATTTGGGTGCATAGGGCTACCCCATGTATCCCTATGCACCCAAATTTTCTTGTTTTTCCAGTTGAAATATTCCAGCAATAAAAGAAAGTGAACTAGAAAATAAAAGAATAAAGGGACTGCCCCAAAATTTGGGAAGCTTGCATCTACAAACATCAGCCTAATGGCCAAGACAACCTGATTTAGCATGCTAGGGGACACTTTTAGGACTCTAGGACCGATTTCAGTTGCCTTTCTTCAGCCTCATTTGCTTAGTGTTAGTGCCTGCATGCACATATCATTGTTTTGTGATCCCTGAAGATGGCAATGTAACATTGCTGAAATATTGGAAGGTATTGATTCAGGTTCTTAATTAATATTCTAGTATACGTTGTCATTTCCTGAAAAATTAAAAGCTATGTATAATCAACATATAGGTTTAAGAATTACTACAAGAATTAAGATCATCCACAGAGATTTCATCACATGCATGTCTCATCAATAAGGCAAGTTAAAGCTGAAGATTTCAAGACAACTAAATTGATTAGCTTGTAAGCTTTTCAACTTTGATTCTTTTTAAAACTTCTGTACATATTTTCTTTTCAGTATCATAGTCATTTTATCCTGCTCAAAAGTTACATTGTGATCACTCCCTTTTCTGAAGTCTCTGTATACTCTTCTGTCCTGAACAAGCCTAAAGATATCATTATCAACACGCTTAATCAATAAAACATTTATTACTTCCTTTTCATTCTCTCCATGTGAATTTTACACTGCTTTATGTTGAAACATTGTGTTAGTAATGAACGAGCCGAATTCTTATATAGAGAAACTCTTTTCCCGAAAGGTTTCTCTCTATTACATGATGAATGGGAACATAAGCCATAATTCAATAAATAATGACTTATTATGGATTTATTACTGATATAAAACTTTATTTAACATTTCACCTAATGTCAAGGGCATCTTCAGTATGACTTTCATATTAAAGAATCGGAGGAGAAACTGGGAGACTCGGCAACAAAAAAAAAAAAAAAAAATGAATGAGCTACACATACACTGATCAGAAAGAAATCAATGGGCATCTCCTATGGGCAAGTGCATTATGCCACATAACAAGGCATGGTAGCCAGTAATGGGAAGAATGATGCTTCCAAGTCAGTGCAACTGTGTCTGGTGAAATGGTGGTGAAGAGGGAACTGACAGAGTTTGAAAGAGGCATTGTAATAGGACATCATGTTGCAGGCCTATCTGTTCAGCAAATTGTTGACAGATTGAGCTATCTCAAGTCAACAATCAAGTGATATACTGATGTGAAACACAGGGAATCAGCTGCAAGTATTACCAACAGTGGATGATACCCCCCCCCCCCCCCACACACACACTCACCGAATGTGGCTGTAGGGTGCTACAAAGGATTATGAGTAAACACTGCCATTCATCAGCCAAGATGTTGAATTCTGGGTGTTGACTGGAACATGAATCTGCACAAAAACTAAGAACCGAAGCTCACATTACCCGAACAAACATGCAGCATTGTCTTCAGTGGGTCAAAGAGCGTGTACAGTGGAACTTGAAAGCTTTGTTATGGAATGACAAATCATGTTATACTGTAATAAATATTTTGTATTATATTGTAATTTAATGGTTGGTGGTATCTGTTATCTCGTTGACGTTATTGTTCTTATCGATAATGTCAATGCTGGTTCATTGTAATATCTTTTTCTTTCTTTAATTTACTTATTTATAGTTATATTGTTATATGATTACTTATCTATATATAACTCAAATGCTGTATTGTTGTTGCTCGTAATATATCACTTTATCTCTTTACCCTATATCGACTTCTAATTCCTCATAGGGGTTTTTCTATAGACTTAATCTTACTCCCAGTTTACTCCCTTTTTTGTCCTATTCTAAAGTACTCCCCCTTGTACCCGGGATCTCTAGATATTTATTTGAATTTCAAGACAGCACCTCAGAAGTTCCCCTTAAGACACAAGAAAGCATTAATACCCTACTTGAACAAAGAACTTATTCATATCTTAACTTGGCACGGTTTGCAGTCATGGCCTAAATTTCTATATTGAACTCAAATAACCAATAACTTCCGGGTTCCCATCTTATAGGTCCGAATTAGTTTTATTTGGGATCAGTGCATTGCAAAAAAAGATTAAACTGAGACTGAATCATTATGTATTAATAAATAATCAATTTAATTACTGGTCAGATAGTTATATACAATACATGAAATTAATACTTCATTCACATTAGAAATTCTTAGTCTTGAGTATATTCTCAGGTATGATTCTTAATAAATTCTCTCAAGCCCTCTCAATTAAATCTCAATTGGTACATTTCATATTACAAATTTTTCAAAGACTTTTCACATATGACAAACAAGTATTTTAGGTGCAAATAATAATCATAATTAGCCTTTACACATGCACCATGCATACATTATATATCTCTTAGACTCTCTAACTTAAGAACTTAGTTGTGAGACTGGTGATCACATTAGCATAATTTCATCCTTTCTAGATTAAACATTCCTAATATTTACAAAAAAAGCATTTAGATTATCACATACAATTATTAAAAGAATTCAATTAGCCCAATTACTTCCTAGGGAATTCAACTACACTCATGTTTAGCTTATCAATCATTTATACTGAGCTACGAGTAATTCATGCACGTTAAAACTCTATTTTTTCTATACCAAACAGTTCAACAGTTCTTTAGGGAAATTGTCTTAATTCACACACATAAAAGAAATGAACATAATGACCCATGTGGGTCTTTGGCTGTCTTGCACATATCTTCCCTCCTTGCTCTGTTTACTTTCTACCGGTACTTTAGGAGTCTCTTCTCCGTTCCGTGTTTTCTTCCTCTCCTTGATAGGCATCTCAGGGCACTGTCGAGGGATCGCGTCTGGAACTGACCAGTGAGGAACTGCGTATGTCAGTGGGCATGCACATACTCAAACAGAGTGGCAAGGATTGGACCAATATGGCAAGATTTCTCCTTAGAATGTAACCCTCCGGTTTATCTTTGGCTTCGGACTGGAAACTCCCTTTGTGGACGGACTCCCATCTCTCCCCCTCCGGAACTAATCGACACCTCTCCTTCTCGACTTCTTGTGGACAGATCACGCAAGTTGATAACAGGAAGCCTCCCTCAACAAAATTCCGAGCCTTATATTTCTCATTACCCCTGCACTTTTCTTTAAGGTCATGGGACCCGAAATGTCCCTGTGCATGTCTTGTGCGTAGTTATGAGAACCCTGGACAACAGTATGAGTTTGGCAGTTCTCGAACTTTCGCCAACAAATCTTATTCTTCCCCTTTTGCGTCCTTAATCTGGCTGTGGCCTATAGGACTTTCCGTTTGATGCCAGCCACACCTTTTCAATACTGACCTTGAAGGTCACCTACTACAGGACTTGTAAACACTTTTCAAAGGAAACTGTCGACTTATAGACATTACCCTTGGTTTCAAACATCCTACTTCTGTTTTTAAAGCCCATAGGGAATTGATTCACTCATTGAGTGAATCAATTCCCTATGGGCTTATTTTGGTGTTTATACAAAACTTAAACATAGGAAGCATAGATATATTTTATACATGGTATTTAAGGTGTGTTACTACAGTAAAAATCGATGTATTAGAGGTATTATTATTTCTTGTAACATAGAGTTTTTATGATACCATCTACCGAGCATATGGTTTGGTGTGGGTGTGACATATACCCGGTGAATGTCTCTTACCAGATTGCATAACCCGAACTATGAATGGAGGTGGTGGTGCGATGATATGGTCCTGTTTTTTTCTGGTTTGACCTTGGCCCTCTCTTTGTGGGGCCATGAACATTGAGCTCTGAGAGGTATCGGAACATTCTGGACAATGCAATGCTTCCTACTTTGCATTTCTACAGAACTGACCGTTATCTCTTTCAGCAAGACAATACATCATGTCATATGGCTGCTGTTTTCGTAACTGCATGGTTTTTGGACATAAATGTCACTACACTTGACTGGCCTTTACAGACCCTCGATCGCAACCCTATTGAATATATGCAATGAATGAGAGCATTGGGTGAGGTCAAGTGATGTCCATTGCACAACAGTCTAGGACCTCATTACTTGCCTACAGGAAGAATGGTCTAATATTCCAATTGATAACTATCATACACTTGTGGAAAGTATGCTCTGTAAGATTGCTAAAGTCATCAGAAAATGAAGGTTCTACATCTTATTAAAGTTAGCTGTGTGTTTCCTCACACTATGGCATCTGTTGACTTCTTTCCAAGTAGTGTATATGATATTATTATATTGTTGTTGTTTGCTGGGCATATCTGTGGAGTCCAAAGACTCGTTATGGGAGAACCAAGCTAACCATGCAATATTTGCCATTTTCTCCTTGAAAAACAGATGAAGTACTCACAACTGACTCTAGCAACCAATTCCATTCTGTTCATTCACCACTCTCCAAAGCAGAAAAAAAAAAGTTTTATTTTTGAGGTATCTCCATGGAATCAAAAGACTCATTGCAAGAGACCCATGCTAACCATTATTCACACAATATCATACTTCTACTTAAACC
Organism: Typopeltis vanoorti; assembly: GCF_054136105.1. Lineage (NCBI taxonomy): Eukaryota > Metazoa > Arthropoda > Arachnida > Uropygi > Thelyphonidae > Typopeltis > Typopeltis vanoorti. Next base: position 72,408,893 of record NC_143555.1, read on the forward strand.
CATTCACTGTTTGGGACACTCAAAACTATCTCTGGCAATACATTCTACTTCATTCACCACTCTCCAAGCAAAAAAACTTGTCTGCACATCCTTATCAACAATACTTTTACACAACTTTCAGAGGCAATCTCTTGTTATCTTCCTACTCATCATGTAATGAAAATTTTCTTTTGTCAGTCTTATATAATCCTTTAGTAATTTAAGTTTCTATCATGCCCATTCTCCTCTGCTTGTTACCTAAACTCTGCAACCCCCCCCCCCTTTAATCTATCCCTGTATGGAGCATTCCACAGAAATATCACCAGCTTGGTCACTTGTGTCTGAATTTTTTTCCACGACCATCTAATCCCCAAGAAATCCAGGTAATCAAATTTATACATATTTATTCTGATACAGCTGAATCTTTGCCATAGAAAGAGGTATAAGAACCTCTTAATCTTTAGTTATCAGTGTATTCTTTGACATCCAAGTAATCCTCTGAGCTATTTTGCCAACTTTTGCAATATGTCCTCTGAACTTCAAATTACTGTTCACATCACTCCCAAATCATTAGCCTCATCAATTTCCTGCAATCCATTATCATCAGCATGATATAAAGTATGTAAAATTTTCATCCCAAAGTGCATAACATTATATTTTGCAACATTAAATTGGTAACCATTATCTTTTTCCCACAATGCCAGTTTATTCAAATCATCCTGAAGGATAACTGCATCAACTATTGCCCTCATCAGTTATGCATCATCAGCAAACAACTGAATTATCTTTAAATCATTCTCTATGTTATTAATATACAAATTAAAGAATAGCAGCCCTAGTACAGAACCATGAAGTACTTCAATAGTCACCATTGATTTCCATGATTCCATTTTACCATACATATACTATTCTGTGATGTCTGTTTGTCAGCCACCAACTTCATATCCATTCCTATTGCTCTAACTTATGTAATAGTTTTCCAGGCAAGTTTTCTGTTAAATGCCTTCGAAAAGTCCAGCCAGTATCATGTTAGTAACCACTTCCTTTATTCAGTTCCACTGTCACTTTATTCTAAAATGAGAATCGATGACTAAGGCTGGAACTACCTTTTACAAAACTATGCCACCCACCATAGAGTATCATATTCGTATCCACTTTTTCCTGAATTTTATTTTTAACCACCTTTTCCGATATTTTTACCGCTACTTCTGAGATATTAATTTGTTATTTCTCTCTTGGAACTGCTTTTATGTGCAAGATGCACATAAAAGCCCACCTTAAAGAACTCTTGCATTCTCATACCACATAGGCCGACATGTCATCCAATCTCACTGCTGTATTCACATTGATATTTATCAGTATGTTGAGCACCTCTAATTCATTTACCTCACTTCTCTCATTAGCTTCTTATTATTAGTAACTGCAAATTCTCTATCTGGATGATACACCCTTGCAAAATGATAAATTAATACCTCACTTATTTATTCTGCTTCTGTCACTTTCCTACCATTATCACTGAGTAATGTTATCCTTGTATAATCATTATTTTTCTCATATTACTATTTAGCCTTCCTAAACCATACTAGTCACTTCTTGCCTGCACTTTGTATTGCTCATGAGTATGCTGATAATGCTTATTTTTTGTTTGTTTATATTCTCCACGATGTTTTCTCTTTTTGCAGCTCCTGCTTTATATTTCTACTCCTCTATTTAACTCCTACTTGGTTTATCCTCCTGCCCTTGGGTATTCTGTCCAGTACTGCCTCTCTCTGACAATCCCTGATCACTTCCCATTCACCTCTGACATTCTTTTCTTCTAGCTTCCCATGCCATGACACTGCCCCAAGCTGCTTCCTAAGTCTGTCATAATTACCAACTTCATAGATCAGCACAAACTCTTTCTTGAATTCCACATGCTTAGCAGCCTTCCAGAATAAGACTGCATGGTCACTTTCCACTATTGGAGACGGTGTCTACCTTGGTTATGGATACACCTTCTAATGCTTGTAATACAATTTAATGGAATAACTACACATCATTCATAATCCTTGCAGAGAGCAAGAATTATGAATGATATGCTGGCTGAAATGTGTGAGGAGATGGGAGTACAGTTTGTTAATGTGTGGAATGAGTTTGAGGGACGAAGTGAGCTGTATGGGAGCGATGGACTGCATTTGAGTGGTTATGGTGTGAGTCGCTTGGAGAGACTGCTGCTGGAAGGTAGAGAAGTGAATAGAGAGAATGAATCAGATCGAGAGGGGAGTGATGTGGAAGAGCAGGAGAGATTGAAGAAGTGGATATGAATGGGGAAGCGAGTGGTATGAGTATAGAAAATGAGAGAATGGGTATGCAAGAGGAGCAGGGAAACAGGGAGGCTCAGAGTGGATAGGGGTACACAGCATGAAAAAGGTGGATGCTCCAAGAGGAGGCGAGAGCATGTGTAGGCAGGAAAGGAATTGGATGACCAGGGATCAAGAGGAAACAGTTGGAATTGAAAAGGGTTCTAAAATGAAGAAGAAGAAAGGGGAAATGACCCCAGTCTAGCATGGAGAGATCACATCGAGTGAGTGGTATCAGTGGAACTAGCTCTAGATCCAGAAATGAGCTGTTGTGTTTGTATACCAATGCTAGAAGTATAAGAAACAAGGCAGATGAAATGGTTGCACTAATTGCGTCAGTTCACCCAACGATTGTTGGGAATAAGTGAGACATGGTTGGAAGAGGATGACATCCTGACAGGAATAGAGATGGAAGGGTATGATGTGTTTCGTGAGGATAGAAGGGGTTAAAAGGGAGGGGGAGTGCTATTGATGATAAAGAAAGAGTTATGTCCATACAAAGTAGAGATGCAAGATGGAAATAGTGCCAGTTGTTTTGAGGCAGTATGGTGTGAGATAGAGGTGAATGGAATCAAATACTTGGTGGGATGTTGTTGTAGACCAGGTAATGTGGATGGTGGTGATAGTGAAATGTATAGTCAAATTAGCCAAGCAAATAAGAAAAGGGTGATCATTATGGGTGATTTTAATTATGGCAATATAGACTGGAATGATGGGATAGCAACTGGAAGTAAAGAAAATGAGTTTCTTGAGTTTTTGAGGGATAACTACCTCAGACAGTATGTAACAGAGGGCACATGAGGATTGAGGGTCTTGGATTTGGTCATCTCATCAGAGGATGTAATTATGAGGTTTCAAATCATCCACCAATTGGTGAGAATGACCATGAGGTGATTACCTGGGTTGTTGCCAGCAGTGCGAAGACCCCTGTGAGAAAAGGGTATATATATGTGGAACTACAAAGGGGGTGATTATGAAGAGCTCGGGAGACAGCTTGCGGGTGTAGCGTGGAATGAGGAGTTAGCTGGAAAAGAGATCAGTGCAGGTTGGGGGGATTTTCAAAAACTATCTAGTAGATGCAATGTCTAAGCGTATTCTGAGGGTGAGAAGATTAAATAAGGTAGGTGTGAGATGGATGAATAAAGAGATTAAGCATGCAATACTAAGAAAAAGGGCATTGGGAAGGTAGCATAAGAGAAGTGAAAATAACTAATTTCATGAGGTCTACAAAGACCAGCAAGGAGAGTGACTTGGTTGGTGAGAGTAGCTAAAAAGAGGTATGAACAGCAGCAGTTAGCTAATGAAGCCAAAAAGAATCCTAGGGAGTTCTTTTGATATGTAGCCAGCAAAAGAAAGAATGACATTGATTGGAGAAAATGGTATAAAGACAGCTGTTGCAGAATATGTGGTGGAGATATTTAATGAGCAGTTCATAAAGATCTTTCAATCTTGTGAATATGACTTCATGGAGAGATTGAGAGCAGTTGATGATGGGGAGGAGAGACTGACTGTAAGTGAGCAAGAGGTGTTTGGGGGAGTTGAGTAAACTAGATGTAAATAAGGCTGTGGGACTTGATAATATATCACTGCGTATTTTGAAGGAATGTGCCAGGGAGTTGACATATTTTTTTTTATATACGAGTCTTGCACTTGGTCAAGTTCCTAAGGAGTGGAAGGAGGGCAAGATTGTACCACTTCATAAAGGAGGTGATCGAACTCAAGCATCAAATTATAGGCCTGTGTGTGTGTGTCAGGTGTTGTAGTTAAGTTGTTGGAGAAGCTTGTGAGAACTAGGATCCAGAATTAGGTTATCTGTCCATAAAAGATAAAGTCCAATTCTGGACTTTATCTTTTATGGACAGCATGGATTTGCTAAAGGGAGGTCATGTTTTAGTAATATACTTACTTATTACAATAAAGTGCTTCCTTGGACAGAGGAGAAGGATACACAGTAATATACTTGGATTTCGCAAAGGCTTTTGATAGAGTACCTCATGATAAGTTGACAGTTAAACTAGAGCAGATGGCGTTGGATATTAGATTAGTGCATTGGATTGGAGACTGGCTATCTGATAGGTATCAACAAGTTGTGTATGGGGGTGCGATATCCAGGAAAAGGAAAGTCACTAGTGGAGTGCCTCGGGGGTTTGTTTTAGGGCCATTACTGTTTAACTTGTATATTAATGATATTGGTGAAGATTTGGATGGAGATATTCAGTTGTTTGCAGATGATGCAAAGTTGGGACGAATCATAAAGAGTAGTGAAGATGTTGTGGCCTTGCAGGAAGACTTGAATAAATTGAGTGATTGGACACGGAAATGGGGATGTGAGTTCAATGTTGCAAAATGTAAGGTTTTAAAATTTGGAAAACAAAGATGGGACGCAGAATTTATGCTTGGTGAGAACATACTGTTGGAGGTAGAGGAAATAAGAGATCTAGGGGTGATAGTGGATAAGGATCTAAAATTTAAGGGGCACATTGCCAAAATTGTGAAGACAACACAAAGGCTTCTGGGAATGATGCAGAGGACACTGACATGTAGAAGTACGAGATTCTTGTTCTGTTGTATAAGGCTCTGATTAGGCCACATATGGACTATTGTGCCCAGATTTGGTCACCGGGTTTTTGGAAGGATGAAGAGATGTTGGAAAGGGTCCAAAGGCAACTGACTAAGGTAGTTTCTGATCTCTGGAATGTTGAATATGAGGAAAGATTGAGAAGATGTAATTTGCAAAGTCTGTTGGAGAGGAGGAAGAGGGGAGATGTGATAGAGACCTGTAAATTGGTAAGGGGTTTGTTATAAGATCAGTGGCGGAGAAGTTCTACAGAGAATGGCAGGAGATCAGGGGAGAACCAGAGGTCATCCCTGGAAACTGTATAAAGAGGGTGTGAGAGGCAGGTTTTTTTTTGTGCAGAGTTGTGAATGATTGGAATGCCTTGCCTGAGAGTGCGGTGTCTGCAAGGAGTTTGAGTGTGTTTAAGACATGGTATGATGAGATGTGTGTGATAAAAGGACCTCCCAGATGAGTCTTTGACTCCATGAGGTCTTGAGGTAATAATAATGATGATGATAATTAAAATAAAAAGCCAAAAGGCTAATGAAAATGTAATGACAGTATTACATCTCCTAGGAGCTGTGTTTTACATTATGAGAGAATATCAAGAATAGTGAGGGAGCTTGCTCCACCTTTGCTTCGAATTGCCTTCGCTGATAGTTTTTCGGCATTGAAACTCATAGATCGTAGTTATCGATCTTGAGTTTCACTTACTGGCTATATAACAATATAGGATTCTTATCCATTTAATGATGATGATAAGTAAACAGCAAGTTTAATCATTTCAATATTTCATCTGTCACAGAGATATCTTGAAGAATTCAATGTTTAAATTCCTTCTAAATAAATCTGCTAGAAGTCTGCAAGATTCCCTAACTAAATTGAATGACTGTTGTAATAGATATGGTATAAAGGTCAGCAATAATAAGACAAAGACAATGAAAATAGACAGAAGTACTGAAAATATCAACTGCATTGTGAATGGAGAACCTATAGAACAAGTAATTTCAGCTACCTGGGCACAGTTTTTAGTGAAAATGATAAATTAAACATGGAAATAGACAACAGAATCAACAAAGTTGGTATGGTAGTCAATTGAATAAATTCATATGGAATAAGAGAGAAATTAGTCGGAACACTAAATTAGCTGTATACAAGACAGTGTTCAAACCAGTTTTAACTTATGGATCTGAGAGCTGGGTTAAAAGTAAAACACTTGACCAAAGACTAGAGACCACAGATATGAGAGTCCTGAGAAAGAGAAGTGTGAACAGATGGTATCAATGACAATATCATATAAAGAATGAGGATATTAGGAAAGAACTTGACATTGTTAGCATCCAGGAATGCATAGCAGAGCTAATCTCAGGTGGTATGGTCACTTAAACAGAATAGGAGAGGAAAGATTAGCAAAACAAGTGTTCTCTGCAAAGTTGGCAGGAAAACGCATCAGAGGAAGACCAAGATATAGGTGGATTGATACAGTACAAAGTGCCTTAGACGATAGAAATATAAGATCTGATAATGTTGGAGTCTTGACAAGTAACAGACTGATTTGGAGGAAAATTGTAGATAGGAAGTTAGTAATGATGTAAATTGTAGTAGTACTATCATATCCTGTACATGGCAGGAATGTGATGATGATGAATTGTTTTAAAAATCGATATCTAAGAGGAAGAATTCATCATAGCATATTAATAACAGAACAATTTATATTAAATGTCTTTATTTGTAAAATTTTTGGCTAAGTTTCATAGCCATTGGCAATACAATTATAGGGGGGAAAAAAGAGAACAGTTCAATTGAAATTTAGTTAATAAATTATTTTTAAATATAAACAATAAATTAATTACAAATTAAGGAACACATGAATCGTGAGCATTAGTTAGTATAACTTCCCAAAATGAAAAACTTTTTGACATTCATTTTTGTTCAGATTTTGGTTGTGAATGTGTGCTTTGCAGCTTTCTTTGTACAATCCTTCCAGAAGGAAATAAATGTGATGTAACATTTTGGTTTTTGTTCCACTGAATCCTGTACTTTGTACATAATTGCATGGCTTGCAAAGCCATGCAATTATGTTCACTTGAAGAACCAACTTTTGTTGGTTCTTCAAGTGAAATGTCTTCCTGATGTTATTCAAGACAAATATGTGCACAACGACCAGTCTGTCCATAATAACATAAGCCACAAGAGCAGGGGAATTCTGTATACTCCAAGATAAAAAAGAGGAGGATATTTATCTTTAGGAAAGATAAGGAAGGTATTAAGTTTGCAAACTGGACAAAAAAGAGACTTGTAAGTCAATCTGTCAAAGTAATCTTACTATTTTTTTCTGATCGTTCTCTAATATGTTGAATTGAAATTCTGGTGATTTCTTCTTGATGTTAGTTATGATGATGATGACCATAATTATTGATTTTATCAATTTTACTTTATGGAATATTTTGAACAACATATTGTGGACGTTTTTTCACCTAAACCATCAGTTTGATACAGATATGTTGATGATGTTTTTGCTGCATGGAACTCCTGCTTATCTGACGATGAATTTTTTGAAAAAATTAATTCAATAGACTCAAGAATCAAGTTTACCCTGGAAGTAGAAGATAAAAATTGTCTTCCCTTTTTTACATTTTTCATTTTACATCAACCAAATGGTGTGTACAGTTCTCAGTATATAGAAAACCAACTAATACTGGTAAATACATTGATCCTAACTCACATCATCGCCCTTGTCAGAAATATGTGTAATCAAATCTTTTAGTCAAACAGTGCTTATAAAATATGTTCTATAGATTATTTATCTCTTTTAAACAAAGAACTGTTTATTATCATAACTACCTTTTATCTCTAATGATTATATACAAAAATTATCAATAAAATAATTAGTTATTTTGGCTGTCGTCTTAACCCCCTCAAGAAGAAATTACCAGAATTTGTTTTCCATATGTTCAAGGACTTTCAGAAAAAATAGCAAGATTACTTCGACAGATTGACTTACAAGTCTCTTTCCATCCAGTTTGCAAATTTAATACCTTCCTTATCTCTCCTAAAGATAAATATCTTCCTCTTTTTAATCCTGGAGTTTACAGAATTCCCCTGCTCTTGTGGCTTATGTTATTATGGACATACTGATCATTCTGCATAAATTCCTCTTAAAGAACCCAACAAATGTGGTTTCTCAAGCCACACATTATCTTCAAAGCACAGGATTCAGTGGAACAAAACCAAAGTGTTACACAATGACTGTGAATCATAGCCAGAAATTTTGCAAATAAACACATTTAAATTAACATAAATTATTCCATTATTAATGTTATGATGAATGTTAAAATTGTAATAACACACACAAAAATGCACAAGTAGCAATTAGTAGAAGAAATGAAATTAGACTATTATAAAGCATTATGATGGGTTCCCTCTATGGATATTGTTCTCTAGTCTCAGAGACTAGGGTAGGAGGCTTAAAAATTAAAGTTTCCCAAAATCTTGGGAAGTTAACACAACCATATTTATTAAAATTAGGCTGTTTTTAAAAATTTACTGTGATGGAGTATGATGGTTTTCTTCCATATGATTCCGTGCAAGGTAATACAGTCTCTACTTCTTTGTCACTCCTCATATTTGCTTCTTTCAACAACTGTTTCATATCCTCTCACATTGCATATTTCTCACCTTTCAAATCATCTGTGCCTGCTAAAACAGTCAACTCTTTCATTTTTTCCCTTTTGTAAACTATCGGCTTCACTAACATCCTCTATTTTTGCAACTGGGAAGCATGCTTTTGCCACTTTCTTGTGAAGTACACCTTTTATTATTCTAATCGCCAGACAGTTTTGTTGCACTTTCATACTTTTCCATTTACTTTTTCTTTCATTCTCCCTCCTGCTTATACCACATGCCAGTCATTTCTCCCATTGCTCATTTTTTTCCTGTGAAGGACACCGTAGAGATGAGGGTGATGGGAAGTTGGCACTGGCATCCCTCATGCAGAGTGAAATGTACCCAAACTGAATGCATATGGTAAATAGACAGATATTGGGGCTTCCCAACAGTGTATTGCAATTGACAACATGGATAGATGTGATCTTAGCAACTTTAATCGTGGACATATTATCAGTACAAGACAGATGAGTCATTCTATCGCCTAAGTGGTAAGGATCCTTGCGTTCTTGGGGGCAACTCTATCAAGGGTCTACCACAAATATACCATCAATGAACGTACCAGCACTCAAGAGGTGGCCGACCATGCACCATTGATGACATGGTCGATGTAGACTGTCCAGGCTTGTACAGACCAATTGCAGGGCACAAATCATATCCAGTTTTAATGTCAGAGATCCAAGCAGTTCAGCGAGTGAATGGTACGGCATACCCTGCATGCTATGGGCTACGGGAGCTAATGCTCGAATCATATACCACTGTTGACAGCTTGTCATCGGTTGTTATGCCTCGGATGGTGTCAGAGCCGTCAAAACTAGACCTCTGCAATGTGGACCAGAGTTGTGTAGTCTGATGAATCTTGTATCAGTTTTACCGAGTTGACGGCAGTGTGGTTTTGACAGCATAATGCCATGACCTCATCGTGCCAGGTCTGCTCTGTTGATGCTTTGGGGAGCCTTTTCATGTTGCACATTAGGTCCCTTAATGTATCTGGAGAGGTCCTTAAACACTGCGAGCTACCAGAATGTACTGGCTAATCATCTACACACTTTCATTGCCTTCACTTATCTTGCAGCCAGTGGTCTCAGTAGGATAATGCGCCATCCCTACCGGGCTGTAACTACCCAGGCATGGCTCGAGCAACACTCATCTGAGTTTGGGACCATCCAGTGGGCCCATGGTCTTTGTATTTAAATCTGATTGAATCTCTCTGGGATTGAGGCAAAAGATCCATGCATCAGAGACTGATGTCTAAGGTGCATTTGTGGACTGCAACAGGCAATGGCTGGAATTATCTCCGGCATCTGGTAGAGTCAATGCCTCAGAGTATAGGCTGCTATTCATGCTAGAGGAAGATGGACACTATTAGGTAGGTGTATCTAATATTTTGTCCATCGAGTGCATATGCCTTCTAAAATTCAACTCTCTATCTACTGTCTCCCCCCCCCCCCCCCAAAAAAAAAAAAAATCCTTGTCTCAATCAACTTTCTGGAGCAGAGTTTCATCAGTGTGGTACACATCTTGTAACCATAAGGATGGTTTACAAGAGATATTTTCCAGTTAGTAGAGGCAATGGCTCTGTGATGGGTCTCAGCAAGTATTGGAGAAAAAGGACTATCCATGGTCTGTTTGGGTGGTCGCAGTGGTTATTTTGACAAGTAAAGTAGCTAGGGTGAATGACCACATGAATGGTGCAAACAATATTACCAAGAAAGTCTTGATGGAAGAAGTCCAATATTTCATTTTGGGAAACATTAATTAATAAAGACACAATGTCCATGCTGAATAAGAGATCAATGATGTGAAGATGAAGCTATGATATTTTTTCTCTGAAATGAGAACTGTTCTTAATAAATGAAGAGAATTTTCCCATGAATGCTGAAAGTAATTTAGAAAGCTACTTTGCAGTTTTGTACTATATAAGCAAAACAAGGGTGGTACACGAAGGCTACTGACCTCACATTAATTACCTTGGTATTATATAATGCAAAGCACATTTCCTTTTGGACATGTATATTGCTATGCACTATGGGAAGGATCACTACCTAGATCAGTTTCAACCTTTATTATTGTTATTATCTAAGACCTCCAGGGAGTCAAGGACTCATTGAGGGACATAAATTTAGCCCGCTGTAGGAAGAGAAATAATACCCATCTTGTATTCTACTCAAGCTGTCATTCTTGTATCTACTCAGAAAACAACCTATATCTAGCCCTTCCCTGATAAAGGAAGAAAAAGTCGTTCATCAAGAAAGCTGTCATCATACTTTCCCTTAAATTCATTCACACTAGATAAACTCACTACCTCTAAAGGCAAATTATTCCACTCATTCACTGTTCTGTGAGAGAAAAACTGAGTGCTTACCTCTTTCTTGACTGTGAACAAACTTAACTTCCGTGGATGCCCCTGCGTTCTCTTCCCACCTTCCATATAACGAAAATTTTCATCACATGTTATCCTATATAATACCCATTCAAAATTTATAGACCTGTATCATATCCTCTTTTTCCTGTTAACCAGTCTGTAATCCTCATACTATAATATTGAAGTCTCATCATTGGAAGCTAGACCAGGAAAGATACCAGGGTTGAATTAACATAGATGTAATATTTTTCCCATGTACAAATTGCAACAAAGGTGTACGACTTTATTATTAAAATACTCTGAATCAGAGAGAGATGTAGAAACACTACAGCTTGCAACATCCAGTCAAAAACGATATCAATAAATCTAAATCAAAATTTGAAAGGGTAAAATAAAGAAAGCTTGCCTCCTTCTCAAATGATAGTCCAACTTCTGGTCCTTTGCTAAAGCTTTCTAGAACGGCATCTATCTTTTTATACCTTTATACCAAGGCTGAGCTCTTAGCATCAACTTCTCGACTCTTGCATAGATGTGATCAAGAAATATCACTTTCCACCATGTCACCAAGAGCCTGTTGTATGCATCTCTGATCTTTTTTTTTTTCAGAAAGTAAAAAAAAATTTTGGTGTTCTAGATACCAGTGTATCTCCTGGTCCAGATGATATCTTACCAGTTATGCTCAGAATATGCTGAAGAGAAATAATACCCATCTTGTATTCTATTCAAGTGTCATTCTTGTATCTACTCAGAAAACAGCCTATATCTAGCCCATCCCAAATAAAGGAAGAAAAAAAAAAAAAAAGTCGTCCATCAAACTTTCATCCCATTTCCCTTAACTCAATCTTCTTGAAGAACAATAGAGAATATCATCATCCAATTCTTCACTACTTTCAAGTCCACTAATTAATTAATAATCAGTTGTATACTTGTTCTGTAGAAATCTCTGACAGTCTTGCCTACCTTCGGACAAAAGTCGGGAAAAGGTTTGGGGAATCCCGTATGGTCACTCTTGATTTTTTCTGGACGTTTGATTGTTTCTTGTATGGAGGCATGCTTACTAAGCTCTGGTGTTTTGGCTGGCTTTTAGTTATTTGTAGTTGGGTTACAAGTTTTTTCTTTGGACATTCAAAGAAACAGTGTAATTTTAAAAAAATAAATCACTTCATAGAAAAATTAGCAGTATTGCTTAGGATAACTTCTCATTGAGAAAGCTTCTACAGTCCTTTTTTATTAAGTTATGTTGATGGATATGACCTTAATATAGCTTTCTTTTATAGTCTTTCTAATAAATACCTTTTGTGTAAAACTTTAGTTCGATCCCAGTGACTTCTATATCTAATAGATACAGCATGGCTGGTCAGACCGGACCTGTAAGACCCGTGAAGCAGAATATAATCTTAATGCTCTTCTATTGAATCTGAGTAGATGGCTCATAATAGAAAAGCCACATGAACATGAAATTTTATAAACTCTAGGATAAGAAAGTGGATAACAATTATCTTTTGGTGAGTCTAGGAACCATTTTAATTTCTTAACCAGACAAAAAGAAACATGATAGTTAACTTGGCAAAGAAGTCGCAAGTCTTTTTGATTGAGAAAGTAATTAATAATTATGGCCATCATTCAAATACTACTCTTCTATAGTAACATTTGGATGTTGGTCATAATTATTAATTACTTTGTCAATTGGTTTAATGATGTAGCTGTGATAGAGGACAGTTAAGATGTGCTAAGGTTTTAATAATACCCAACTTCTAAGATGGATGATGTGATGCACAGTGATATACTTTCCAGTATTTGTATACTTTTCTGTATACAGATAACTGTAGACTATGATTAAGTTGTCATAAGATAAGAACATTCAGAAATGGGAATCAATTTTTGTCTTCTGTTTCTATGGAAATTCTAAGATGGACAGAATTAATTTTCTCCAGAAATCCATAAAGCTGCAAGGAAGAGTTCCAGATGGCAGATGCATTATATCATCATATCAAAGTTAAATAGAATTAAGAATTTCTCCTAAAAAGGTTTAGGAGAAAGGATGTTAAGGATATGTGTTCCAAATGTTCCATATAATAGTTGGCCAAAGTTAGAGAAATAGGAGACCGTTTGTAAAGCTTTTTTTGGGAAGATATAACCTGCATTTATAGCAAAGTAAAATAATTTTACAATGTCAGGAGATTCCATAAAAATTCATTGAAAAAATAGTTAATCAAAAGACAATTCATCGAAAAAACAATTTCATTAAATTGATCCAGCCAAAGCAGAACTGCTAATATCATTTTGAAACTTTTTTTCGAAAATGTTATGATAAAAGTGATCCATTTAGAACAAAAACTGAACTGTGCAGACAGCTTCTTGTACCGACAACTAATATTAGTTCCCCCTAAGTCAGAGAGTTATTGTAATACATAATTTGGACATGTTATTTCTTTGTTGCCCTGAATATAGCTGAACTGAAATCTGGAACCGTTTGACAATTTCTTGCAAAAGTTTCAAATAACGAATCTGAATCAGATTCGCTATTTGAAACTTTTATTCATCCCATAATAATTGCTGTATTTAATTAGCATATTACTACTAGTAACAATAATAATAATGGAGCCTGCATAGGCTGGGCTTTTCCTCCCGGAAACAGGCAAATTAGTCCCATGAACAGACATGAAACAGTTATCAGACAAGAAAGACAATAATATTATTATTATTACCCAAGATCCCATGGAGTCAAAGACTTATTGTTCTATCATTATTCCCTATTAAAATAGCATTGCTTTCTCACTCTGCATGGTTCAGTATTTATTCTAAATGGATCACTTTTATCATAACATTTTTGAAAAGTTAAAATTTTCAGTGAATCGTTTTTTCTATGAATTGCCTTTTTGATGACCTCTCCGGATACCTGTCAGGAGGGAAATCGTGACATAATCTAATTTATCAGTAAGGTAGATATTTGTGAAGATCAAAATTATGTCATACTTGGTTTAAATATCTTTAATCAGTAAAGATATTCCTGAAACTTTGTGCTTGAAATCCTTGAATTTTTAACAAGGGATGAAGGATTTCTAGTAAATTAGAAAAAAACTTTTGATAGATGTTTTGAAAGTTTATAAGTTGGACGTCTACTGCAATTTACAGTAGATCTCAAAGGAACATTCTCTTTATGTATTTTAGGAAAACCACGAGGTTGGGAAGTTCTAGCATGATATACCTTAATCTCTTTGATTCTCTTTATTCTAAGGATGCACTACTTCCAGAAGACTATTTAGTTTATTAATTCGTGACCGAGTAGGATTTCTAGAAATGCATCTCTATGCAGAATGATCCAAACTAAACATTAAGTTTCTTTCCTGAAATAGTTGTTTTAATCATGTGTAATAATAGAACTTGCTTTATCAGTTCGTGTTATAATGATATTTTTATTGTGCTTAAGAAAGAGATAATAGAGCTTTTAAGCAATCATGTAGAGTATGTACATAACTGACATAAATCAGTGCTTTGTTTACATCAATTTCACAAAAAAAAAACCTGATAACTTCTTCTTCTGCAGCTTCTCCCACTTAAGTGGGGGCACTGTTGATGATGAGTCTCCTCCACATCCTCCTGTCTTGGGCTGTCACCGCATCCAAGTTCTTCATCCTCAAGTCCTCTTCTACCAGCTCCCTCCATCTCTTCTTTGGCCACCCACGCTTCCTCCTCCCTTGCACATCCATCTGCATGACCCTTCTTCCCACATATTCGTCCTCCCTCCTCATCACATGACCAAACCATCTCAACCTTGCCTCCTGTATCTTCGCTCCTAAATTCGTAACTTTCACTGTTCCCCTTACATATCATTTCTCAGACGATCCTTTCTAGTCACACCGCACATCCACCTAAGCATTCTCATCTCTGCTACTTCCATCCTGCTGATGTTATTTTTCCTCGGGACCACAGTTTCTATAGCATACGTCATAGCTGGCCTCACTACTGTCCTATAGATTTTGCCTTTCAGATTGATCGGCACCCTCTTATCGCATAACACTCCAGCCATCTCCCTCCAGTTCCTCCAACTCGCTTGTATCCTGAGAAGGAAGTGCATCCCACTTCCTTCTCAGCTCCTCCATCTTTTTCCACTGTTGAACCTAAGTATCTAAAGTCCCTCACCTTCCTGGTGACATTTCCTTCCAGCTCCAGATCTGTCTCCTGGCCACCACCCACTGTGCAACACATATTCTGTCTTACTTCTTTTAAGTCTCATACATCTCTCTCTCTTCCAGTACTTTTCTCCATCTTTCCAGTTTAGTTCCCATTTCTTCTCTTGAATCTGCACACAGCAAGATGTCATCTGCATACAACATTGTCCAAGGCGCATCTTCTCTCACCTCCTCTGTTACCATCTCCATCACAATATTAAACAGAAATGGACTTAATGCTGACCCTTGATGCAAGCCAACTGTTACTTGAAAACTTTGTCTGTCCCAGACAGGTCCGAACACTTGTCTTCACATTTCTGTACATTTCCCGCACCAACCTGGCATATTTCTCCGGCACCTTCTTCTCCCTCAGACACCTCCAGACTTCTTGCCTTGGCACTCTATCGTATGCTTTTTCCAGATCAATAAATGTCAGATGTAGCTCCCGTTGTCTCTCTCGAAACTTTTCCATCATCTGCCGTAACCCAAAAGATAGCATCTGTTGTTGATCTACCAGGCATGAAGCCAAATTGTTCCTTTGCAATCTCCACCTCGTTCCTCAATCTTCCATCAAAAACCCTTTCTAGGATTTTCATTGTGTGGGACATCAACTTTATTCCTCGGTAATTTTTACAGTCTTGTGCATTCCCTTTACCCTTGTAGATGGGGACAAGAGCACTCTCCCTCTATTCCTCAGGTATATTTTCCTGTTGGCAAACTTTCATCAGCAGGTCAATTCCCTCTTCCCCCAGTGCCTTCCATGCCTCCACTGGAATCCTGTCGAGCCCACCGCTTTTCCATTCCTCATCCTCTTCATGGCCTCCATCACTTCCACTCTACTGATGTTCTGCACCATTCCTTCAGAAGGCTGCCCATCTTCTCTGTGAGTCCTTGCATTTTCCTCATTCAAAAGTCCCTCAAAGTATATTCTCCATCTGTTTCTTATGTTCACATCCCTCCATAATACTCTTCCTTCAGCGTCTTTGATCTGCCTCACATGTAAGATGTCCTTTTCTGCTTTATTTCTACGTTTCGCTAGTTGGTAAATTTTTCTCTGTCCTTCCTTTGTTTCTAATTGATCATATGGATCTTGATATGCCATGGCCTTCGCCTGTGCCACAATTCTCTTGGCCTCTTGCTTTCTCTTTCTGTACACCTCTCTGTCCTCTTCCACTCTTGACTCATCCCACTTCTGTTTTGCCTTCCTCTTAGCTGTCACTGCCACTTGTACATTATTATTCCACCACCAACCCTCCTTCTGCTCTCTAATCTTACCAGATGTCTCACCAAGCACCTCGATTGCACAGCCCAGGATTACTTTTGAATTATGTTTCCACCAATCCTGTACACTTTCCAGTCCATTAAAAATCTTCTCTACTATCCTCTCCCTAAAACGATTCCTCATACTCTCTTCTTTTAAGCGAAACCACTTAATTGTCTTCATCCCATGGCTTCCAGAGGTTCTCATCTTCGATCTTATTTTAAAGTTTGGGCACAGCAGTCGGTGTTGCTGTGCCACTTGATCTGTTGGAATTACTTTACAATTTGTTACAACTTTTAAGATGTTTTCTTCTAGTCAAAATATAGTCAATTTGTGAACTGTTGTTATCACTCCTAAATGTTATTAAATGTTCTTCCCTCTTGTAGAAAAACGAGTTCACAATTGCCAGATCAAACGCTACGCTACTGCAAAGTCTACAACCCTCTCTCCTTCCTGGTTCATCATTCCCACTCCATGGCAACCATGCACCCTTTCACAGTCTCTATTCTGTCTCCCTATGTGTCCGTTCAAGTCTCCTCTGACAATCACCATCTCGTTTTCTTCCAGTTCCCTCATTTCTTCATCTAACACGTTCCACAACTCATCTTTCTCCTCTGCTGTACAGCCAACTTGCGGAGCATATACACATAATATGACCACACGCTCTTCTCCAAGACCCAATTTCATTCGCACGATCTAATAACTGTAATAGGTAAAAGTTAGGGATATTATTAACTGGTGTACAACTTTTCACTTCACTGCTAACTTTATTTTTAACAACTGTAATATTGTTGTGAGATTAGTTTAGCCTGAGTAATTTCTTTTGTTCAATATGCCATCATCACTAAATTTAATAATTTTAATCATAGTATGTCATACAGTTATGACTTCTTTTCACTGGCATCAAAAGTTCCCTACTATTATTAACAACAATAAATTAAGTTATAAACAGCTTATAACTTATTCACAGAGAAACAAAGAGACGCAGCAGGCAATGATGTTCCAAGCAAACAGTCCATGGAAAATGAGCATTGGTTGAATCGCCATTGTGTCATGCTGCTAAAACTGTTGTATCAGTGAATATGCCATCATATAAATGGGAACTGGTCATAATTGAAAATCGTCATATGAGCAGATAAAGCGAAACATTATAAGGTGGGACATCACTGTAAATATATATACATATACACACACACAGAGTCAGGTCTCTTCTTATGTGGTAGATACGTTCCACAGAAAACCAAATATAAAAATAGCACAAAAACAACCTAACTTACATTGAAAAATTAAGGATACGTTCCATAATTTCCTAAAACCACATAAAACTATAAAAATTCAGGAAAATAAAAATGCCTAAGTTTGTTTTATAGCTCATCATCATCAAATTCCTGCTATGTACCCTCAAGGGGTGTACAGGATATGACAGTACTACATGAAAAATTTACATCATTACTAACTTCCTATCTACAATTTTCCTCCAAATCAGTCTGTTACTTGTCATGACTCCAACATTGTCAGATCTTATATTTCTATCGTCTAAGGCACTTTGTACCGTATCAATCCACCTATATCTTGGTCCTCCTCTGGGTCGTTTTCCTGCCAACCTGGCAGAGAACACTTGTTTTGCTAATCTTTCCTCTCCCATTCTATTTAAGTGACCATACCACCTGAGATTACCTCTGCTAACGCATTCCTGGATGCTGACAATGTCAAGTTCTTTCCTAATATCCTCATTTTTAATATGATATTGCCATTGATGCCATCTGTTCATGCCTATAATCTTTCTCAGGACTCTCATATCTGCAGTCTCTAGTCTTTGGTCAAGGTGAGGATTGGACATTAAGTCAGAAGCCCTGGTCGGCTCTCCGCATTCCTTTAAAGGCTATGTGGAGGTCTCCTCTCAGTTATACAGCTTCGACCCTTAAGCACCCCTGTTTTAAAGCTTTATTCATTTAATTTTATTGAAAAGTAACATTTTTTTTTTTTTACATTTTTTCATCAGAATTATCGTTGCTATTAGACAATATTCGGCAACATTTGCAAACTGATGCGAAATCACTTTTATCAAGAGAAAAGATAGCCAGCGCATCAAATCTGAATAAAAAGGGAAAAAAACTGAATGTGAGAATTACAGAGGTATTTCCCTACTGAGTGTTCCTGGCAAGATCTATGCATGTATACTTGAGAAACGGTTGAGAAGAATTGTGGAAGAAAAGCTTGGTGAAGAACAAGCTGGATTCAGGCCAAATAGAGGCTGTCAGAATCAGATCTTCACTTTACAACAAATAGTTGAGAAAGCATGGGAATATAACAAAAATGTGTATTTAAGTTTTGTCGATTTGGAAAAGACATATGACAAGGTGCCAAGAGAGAAGCTATTCAATACGCTGCAGTTATATGGTGTCAATGGGGCATTATATCAAGCAATACTTAGTCTTTATTTGAGTTATAAGTCAGCAGTTAGAATTGAAGGAAGTACAGGAAGATGGTTTAATGTTAAATCTGGTGTGAGACAAGGATGTACATTATCCCCTCTGTTATTCATTATCTATATGGATCACATTATGAAGGAAAGTGGTATTAAACCTGATATCAAAATTGGAGATGTTAATGTCGGCTCTTTTCTTTATGCGGATGATGTTATACTTCTAAATAAATCCGCTACAAGTCTGCAAGATGCTCTGACTAAATTGAATAGCTGTTGTAATAGATATGGTATGAAGGTCAGCAATAAAAAGACAAAGACATTGAAAATGTCAACTGTGTTGTGAATGGAGAACCTGTGGAACAAGTAAAACATTTCAGTTACTTAGGCACAATTTTTACTGAAGATGGTAAATTAAATATAGAAATAGACAACAGAATCAGCAAAGCTGGTATGGTGGGAAGTCAATTGAATAAATTCTTAACGGAATAAGAGAGAAATTAGTCGGAACACTAAATTAGCTGTATACAAGACAGTGTTCAAACCAGTTTTAACTTATGGATCTGAGAGCTGGGTCAGAAGTAAAACTCTTGACCAAAGACTAGAGACTGCAGATATGAGAGTCCTGAGAAAGATTATAGGCGTGAACAGTTGGCATCAATGGCAATATATATTAAAAACGAGGATATTAGGAAAGAACTTGACATTGTCAGTATCCAGGAATGCGTTAGCATAGCTAATCTCAGGTGGTATGGGCAAGGAAAGATTAGCAAAACAAGTGTTCTCTGCCAGGTTGGCAGGAAAACGACCCAGAGGAAGACCAAGATATAGGTGGATTGATACAATACAAAGTGCCTTCAACGATAGAAATATAAGATTTGATAATGTTGGAGTCTTGACAAGTAACAGACTGATTTGGAGGAAAATTGTAGATAGGAAATTAATAATGATGTAATTTTTTTCATGTAGTACAGTCATATCCTGTACACCCCTTGAAGGTACATAGCAGGAATGTGATGATGATGATGAAATTTTTCTGCCAAGATGGTTTCACAAATTTTGAAAGGAAATCAAAAGCAGCAACACTTAAAGTGTTCTGATCTTTCTTTATGGCTGGTGATGAAACTTTGTATTTTCAGTATGACCCTGAAACAAAGCACCAAAACATGCAATGGAAAACATCGTCTTCTCCAAGATAAAAAAAAAAAAAAAGCATGAATGGTCACGATTGCAGATCAAGACGATGCTTATTTGTCTTTTTGATCATAAGAGCAAAGTTCATTTCAAATTTATTAAACAAGGCAGAACCAACATTGTTATTTTTAACTGCTGGCAAGGTGATGTGAAGCTATTTGAAGGAAGAGACCTGAATTTTGGCCAAACAACTGGATCGCCCATCAGTAATACCCCTGCATGTGATCTAAGTCTTTTAAATACTGATGCAGACACGATGATCCAAACTATGGATCATCGGGTCTGCATTGAGCGTATATGGTGCACACATCTAATTGTGACTCTGTTCTTTGTTGTGGATGAGGAAGATGTGGTGAGGATTATGGCAAGTGAACAAGATGACAGGTCTATAGAATGTTTTCCATGAGAATGGATTAAAGATTTGTGAGTTACAAAATTTGGTTAATAGGCCGAAAAAGAGAACATAATAAAAATATATAAATTACTAAAGGGACTATATAGGAGGGGTGTAGGAGACATTTTTCAGTGCATGCGAGGATGGGAGAGAACAAGGGATCCTTTGGAAATTGTGTAGTAGGAGTCTGGTTAGGACATGAGGACCAGATTTTTTTCTCTTCCTCTGTTGGAGAATTGGAACAATGAAATGGTTTTCCATAAACAATTGTGGGTGCTTAGTCATTGGATGAGTTTAAGGAGCGGTATTGTGTAAATAATGTTAGTGGATCTCTCATGATGCCTGAATAATAAGTCCCAAATTTAAAAAAATTATAATAAATCAAATGTATCCAGAAACAGATTTTTGTATGTTACATTTTCAACTGATATTCAGTTTTGTTGGTTATTATTTTGAAATTAATTTTGATGCTCTCAGAGGGGGAAAAAATCTTTTTTATAAGTTATTTATAAATGTATTTTTTAATGAAATACACTGATTCAGTAAATGAACTTTAAATATCTTGATTTTTTTTTTTTTTAAGAAAAGTGTAAAGACAAAAGAAAACCAGTTGAATCCATTTTTCAAGCAAACGTGTAGTCAGCTAGAACAGGTACAAAACAAGGTTTTTTGTTCTGTCCAACCTCATATAAACTTAAATGATGAGAAATCTGCAGCTACATTTATCCATATTATGGATGAAAGAGTTGCTCAATTGCAAGCAGAATGGCAGCAAAATCAGGTAAGTAAAAACACATTAGTTACACAAGAAAACAGTGCAGTAAACATATTTCAGAAATATTTTTGTAAGTCTTCTGGAATAGTTGAATTAAGTATTATATTTAAAGAGATATTATCTTTTTATTAAATGGTTTTTCATTTTTCAGTTAATTGTAAGAGTAATATATAAACTTATACAGAATGTTTATAAAATTCTTGTGCAGTTTGAATTTTTAATATCTTCACTTCTATATAAGATAAAAATAATCTGTAAAATACAGAGGGAATTTATTCAAGATTCAGCATATTTAATTGTACGAATGTCAACAATTATTTTGGATACAAAGCATAACATATCTCAAATTCATTGATTGGTTGTGTTTGAGTTAAAGCACTGATCACATCCTAGCATGAAGATTGCGGGCATGTTAAAACCGAAGCAAGACTTTGCTTCAGTTTTAACATATCCGCAGGAAAACATCTAATGGGAAGAAGTCTGCAAAGTGAGGTGGAGAAGGTATGGGAATGTGTGGTTTTCCTAGAGTGAACCATCCAGACATTAACTTTATGAGAATCTCTTTCATATTTCTAAACTACTTATTTCTCTGTCCTCTTCCTAAATATGGATGTATTATTATAATTGTATGGGCAACTGCATGGGGTATGAAGACTCATTATGTAGAAACCGAAACTATCCACACAATATCTTATCTCTCCTTGAATCCACTAACATAGGAAGTACTCACAACTAACTCTGAAAACTCATTTCATTCATTCACCAGTCTTCAAGCAAAAAATCTAATCCTCATATCCCTGCTAACCACACTTTTCCTCAACTTTCATTGATTGTCTTTGGTTCTGTCACTCTCTAGTCAAATTCTGAAACATTTCCCCTGCACCAATCCTATAAAATGCTTTTAAATAACTTAAATGTTTATTACTAAATATATGAAGAGCAAAAGGCTTCAATTCGGCAACGTAAAATTATTTAAATTAAGGGATATTACATTCTCTATTGTTTCATGCCGAACATAAAAACCATATAAAGTTTGGCGAATCCAAGCGTAAGCAAATACCTGTATAGTGCAACACATAACCCATTTGGTAGTGCAACATGAGGCAACTTATAGTGAGGATGGAGCAAGCTCTGATCACTATTCTTGGTATTTACCCATAATGTGAAACCCAGCTCCTAGGAGCTGTATTACTGTTCTACATTATGAGAGAAGGTCACTACTCAGACCGGTTTCAACCTTTACTGAGGTCTCATCAGTGAGTAGCTAGACCTAGATAATACCAAGTTTGTAGCGAACAGAGCTTACATACCCTACTATAAGAATTGCCAAGAAGGTGTCCTAATAAATTACTAAATATATGAAGAGCCGAATTGAAAACTTTAGCTCTTCATATATTTAGTAATTTATTAGGACACCTTCTTGGCAATTCTTATAGTAGGGTATGTAAGCTCTGTTCGCTACAAACTTGGTATTATCTAGGTCTAGCTACTCACTGATGAGACCTCAATAAAGGTTGAAACTGGTCTGGGTAGTGACCTTCTCTCATAATAATTTTATTCTACTGGATTTTTGCATCATCAGCAAACAACTAAATATTTTCCTTCAGATTACTTCCTATATCATTTATGTGTAAATTAAATAGTAGTAGTGGTGGTGGTCCTAGAACAGTACCTTGCAACACATCATTAGTCACCTACTTTCTCCTGGATTCTGCTCCTTGATTCACCACTTGCTGGTATCTGTTGGATGCTTTTGCAAAAGCTAAGAAAATCATCAATGTAGTAAAAAAAGTTAGTAAATTACCAAGCATGACCACCAATCCTTCACAAAGCCATGCTTACCCCCATAATGTATCATATTCTTATTCATCCTTTCTTGAATTTGCTCTTTGACCAACTTTACCAGTAATTTACCACCACTCATGAGATATTACTATTTGATCTATAATTTGCTGTAGAATTAGAAATTCAAAATTAGAATTTTGAATTCTAAGATACATTTTGCTCTCTTTTCACTTCCTTGGAACTCTGCCAGAGATGAGACTTAAATTAAAGACCCTAGTCAGAGGCATTGTCAGTTCGTAAAACCTGAGCTGATATCCTCTCTAATACCACAGCACAGTCATATTTATATTGAGATTTTGCAATCTCAATGTAAATTCTACCTCTGTTCTCACAGCAGTAACCTCACGTGGATCATACATTCTTGCAAAGTAGTCACTTGTTAACTCAACTGTTTAATCTGCTTCTGTCATCTCGCTACTATCGGTGTTCATTAAAGTTATCCTTCCATAGTCCTCCTTCCTCTTACTTGCTACATAACAAGAATTCTTTGGAATTTCCTTTGGCCTGCAACAAGTTTTTTTCTCATTTGATTTTGCCTTGCTTACCATGCTGGTCACCTTTCTCGCTAGGCCTTTGTACTTCTCATGCACTTGCTGGGGACCCCACACACACAACACCTTTAATTCTTTGTAGCTCCTCTTAATGACACTACTCATTCATATAACTCCTACCTGATTAATGCTCCTTAATTATCTCCCATGCACTGCTCTTTCGATTGCAGGCTTTTATGCCATGATGCAGCTTCAAGCTTCCTCCTAAGCTTGACATAATCTCCTGCTTTTTAGTTCCACGCATACTCCTCCTTGACAGAATATTTCCATTATTTTGCAACTTCCCAAATCAAGAACACATGATCACTCTCTCCAGTCAAAGACAATGTGGCCACCTTGGTTATAGATTTCTTCCAATCCCATGATCAGATCCAATATGCTCATATCTTGAGTCCCCTCCATCATATGCTTCCTCAAATAATGCTCTCAGTAGGTATATAAATTCCATTTTCTTCCTCCTTCCAATCTGTATCTCCATAGTTAAAGTCCCTTCCCCATAATAATTACTCGATCTACACTCGTATTAATTTTCTGATGCATGTCTTCTACATCATCCCTGGCCTATAGCAACAACCAACCATATATTTTGTCTTATTTGTCTCAATCTCATACCAGGCTGCCTCAAAAGAACTGTCTCCTATTTTTTTTGGCTGCAGTTCATCTTTCATCAGCAGTATCCCCATCCTATCTCTGTCCTGAAAATACTAAATCCCTTCACGTTCCATCCGTGTAACAGCATCATCTGCTGTTAGCCAAGTCTCATTAATGCCTAACTTTTGGTGAGGTTGCACTAACAAATGCCAAAAACTCTTCCCTGTTGTTCCTGATGCTTCTTGCATTAGTATATAGAAAATATAGCATCACTTTAGTCCCCAACCACTTTTATCCTGAATTGACTATCCTATTTGATATTGTTGCTTAAGAGACTATATTCCACATTTTTGGGGCATTCTCACACTCACTTGCCTCATTGGGTGCCTTCACACACACACACACACATTCAGCTGCATCATCCACCCTTATTGCTAAAAGTTTTCCTGCCTTTGCACTTCTGCACTCTTTGTAAACAAAACTCTCCCTCTCAAGATAACTAGTACTGAAACCATTTAAATGCAGTCCATCAGCATTATATAAATACTCTTGTCAGACAAATTTACATCATAGGTCCACAACCCGTATATTTATTTGTTTGCTATTGCTGCCCTCCTCCTTAGTTCGCCTTCATCATAGCGTGGCAAGAGACTTACTATCTTCACCCTCTTGCTCTTCTTTTTTGTTTGATCCAACAACTCCACATCCTCCCTTATAGAATACTTCTTATCTCTCTTTCTCAGATCATTAGTGCCAACTAAGACAATTAATTCTTTGACCTTAACTTTCTGCATCCTTATAGCATCACTAATAATAATAATTTTTGTATAAGGGGAACAAAATTTTGTTATGCTTTTATTAAGTACTCCTCTGATCATAGAAATATCAATACAAAATTTTCTCCTTACTTTGTTTCTCTTGTTTATTCTTATAATCTTGATTCTTACCTTGGACTTTCTGCTTTTTTCTCTTCTGAGCCCTGCTAATCTCATGATTTCTGCAATTTTTCAATTTTCTCTTTGTCCTGTGAAGAATAACAAGCAAACATGCTATTCCCTTACTGAGGTCCACTTCATTCTCCTGAATTCCACCAATGCACGTTCAGCATTAATTCTAACATTAACATTATAATTTTTAAATCTGCCATCAATTGTGAATACTGTTCATTCTAGTAACATCTGTTGATGAACCTTGCTAATGATATGACATTTTGCTTCATCACTTAAGTTGTCAACAAATGAGACATTATTTTCAGCTTCATGGTTTAAAATGATGGCAGAAAGCTGATCTCACATGGAAATGTTCTTCAGAAACATTTGGTGGAATCATGTATTACATCAGCAAAAAATTACAAAACATTTGTGTGAACACTGTCTTGTGTACAGCCAATTTAGTGTTTTGACTAATTTGTTTCTTGTTGTGGTTATAGCCTTTTGGTCGTTTAGGAGCAGGCTATATATATATATATATATATATATACCACCATCTAGGGAAATGACTATGAGCAAGATGGTTTGCCATACTATATCCTATGACTGTATCCTGTGTGTTCTTGGGGCCGGTTTGCCTGCTTGCTGGATGAAAAAACCCCAGATAAACTGGTGGAAAAAACTCTGCTGTCCACACCCAAGATCGGCTAACTTAGCTATGGCTGAGAAAGATCCTTAAGCTCCTCACATCGTCGACGGGAATCAAACCTAGGACTCTCCTTCCCCAGGCATGTAGTTTCAAAGCGCATAGCCACTAGGCTAATCACGTCGACAATTTCTTTCTTATTCTGTATAAAGTTATTCAGTTGACTTCCTGCCATACCAGCTTTACTAATTTCTGTTGTCTATTTCCATTTTAATTTGCCATCTTCAATAAAATTGTGCTTAAATTGCTGAAATGCGTTTTACTTGTTCTTAGCTTCACCATTCAGGATAGAATTGATGTATTTTGTTTTGAGAGTTTTGTGAACTGTTTCTCTAGGAATACCTAGAGGAGCAGTGGTATTCCTAACTGCTTTTTGTGGATTGTTTGTAAAGCTTGCTGTACAGACAACACAGTGTTGTCATTTATTCCCCAATCTACTGTTTTGTGGCTTATTATTAATGGATAAAAACTCTTCAAATTTTTTTCATCTAGTTTGTAACTGAATTTCTACTAATATGTCCTTGTTGTTACAAACTGTTAACACCACTGGCCAGACCTCTGGTCAAAAAAAAAAAAAAAAAAAAAAAAAAAAAAATCATATCAAAGCTAGAGTACTGTTATCTCTTTGGCTAGAGATTATAAGAGCTGAAATTATTGCCTAAATTTCAAAAGTGAGGAGTTGCTGGAGAACATGAAAAGAATTATGTGGGCTGAATGTGTACTATCCATATTTAGACCACCATTATTGCTTAGATTAGAATGGTTTATCAAAATTTCACATCCAGGTTTTTGTTTGATATAAGGAATAGGTATCTCTCCAATCGGTTTGGTGTATAGTACGCCCACAGATTCGAGACCCTTCGACACTTCTGCACATGTCACAAAAAAGGAGAATCCATTCTGATAATAGAGTAATCAATCAGTCTTCTGGGATGAGTTTGTTTATTATTACAGGTCAGAAAATTTAGCTTTTCTGTTACAAACATGTAGTTTTTAAACTAGTACAGCGACAGACAAGAAAGAAAGCATGTGATTTCGCATGTTGGCGACCAATTCGTACATTCTTCATTTCTTTTTCCCCTTCAGCATGAATCGACTATTCTTGGCAGAAAACCAAGTGGAGCTCTACAAAGTGTGGGTGTACTATAGGATAATTTTAAATGGAACTTTTCATTATAACATTTATTAGACATGTATTCACAAGAATACATGTAATATCTGCAGATAAAATTACTATATTCTTGTGAATACATGTGTCTAATAAATGTTGGTGTAGAGTGTGATCTAAGAGGCCCAATTTACCAAAATTGTTATTTATTTATTTTTAATTTTATTTCTTTAATGAATTGCAATTGTGTATCCAGTTTCACCAATATAAGGTAATTTGTAGATGTAATGGAAACTTGTAACATTTAGAATCATCATCAAATTCCTGATATGTATCTTACTACTGTGTCCGGACAGTTCATCAGCGACAATTGATCGTGGGAAAATTAATTGCATGAAAATTCATCGCAGATATGTGGGGGGAAAAAAAAAATCCCATATAAGAAAAATTTTTTAAAAATATTTTTTAAAAATTTTATTTTGATATCACTTTTGTATGATGACACTGTTTTTTTAAACATTAATTTCCCCAATATCACGTAATTGAATGATTTATATTTATCAGGAAATAATTTAAATGAGAAAATATACAAAATTTGCTCATTTGTAGTAATCACAATTTAATTTCAGTATCAGAATATTAAAAGTTATCTGGTACAATTACTTTGGAAAAATAACGAATTCAAATAAAAAGGTGCACACATGTTACCTAGCAGTATTTGTGTGTGTGATAGTTGGGGGGGGGGGGGTGAACCATCAAAGATGAAATACAATTTTAATTCTATTATGAAAATTTTGGAAATAAAATTTTATTTTTATGCATGCACCTATACATGTTGCAAATGATAAACTTTAGGGAAAGTATCGCTACTTCAAAATTGCCGCATAATATCAAAATTAGCAGAAAATATGTACATAACAGTTTACTTCATAATGAGCGATTCCAGGAAATCAAGAAAGTTGGAGTGCAAAGAACTACAGATTACATTATAAATATTATACATTATGTAATATGATTCAAAATTTACGTATGATTATCTATGTAGTAATATTGTAAAAGAGTAAACCTTCACGCACTCTGTGAACTAATTTTCTAACTAAGATTATGAAATGTTTGACAAAAATAATTATCTCAAATCAAGTTCTGGAAGAATAAAACGTATTGGCTACTAAGATAATTAGCAAAAAAAAAAAAAAAATGATAGTGGCATTTCTCCAGAGTGATACAATCTTAAGTGAAGAAATATGAAAGGATCTCTTATTTGCACTGGCATTAAAAACTATAATTATACAATAAAACAAGTAGCAAAAATAAATGTAACTTATCATCATCAAATCCCTGCCATGTACCCTCAAGGGGGTGTACAGGATATGATAGTACTAGATGAAAAAAATTACATCATTATTAATTTCCTATCTACAATTTTCCTCCAAATCAGTCTGTTACTTGTCAAGACTCCAACATTATCAGATCTTATATTTCTATCGTCTAAAGCACTTTGTACTGTATCAATCCACCTATATCTTGGTCTTCCTCTGGGTCGTTTTGCTGCCAACCTGGCAGAGAACATTTGTTTTGCTAATCTTTCCTCGCCCATTCTGTTTAAGTGACCATACCACCTGAGATTAGCTCTGCTAATGCATTCCTGGATGCTGACAGTGTCAAGTTCTTTCCTAATATCCTCGTTTTTAATATGATATTGCCATTGATGCGATCTGTTCATGCCTATAATCTTTCTCAGGACTCTCATATCTGTGGTCTCTAGTCTTTGGTCAAGTGTTTTACTTCTGACCCAGCTCTCAGATCCACAAGTTAAAACTGGTTTGAACACTGTCTTGTATACAGCTAATTTAGTGTTCCGACTAATTTCTCTCTTATTCCATATGAATTTATTCAATTGACTTCCCACCATACCAGATTTGCTGATTCTGTTGTCTATTTCTATATTTAATTTACCATCTTCAGTAAAAATCGTGCCTAAATAAGCTGCAATGTAACTTGTAGGTAATATAATTTAGATTCCAGTTACCAAGCAAACGACAAGCAACTGCATTTCTGGCAATAGTTGTCCAGTTAAGTGGTTAAGTGTTCTCCAGTTACCTATTACGTAACTGGAGAACACTTAACATACGCGAGGTAATCTGGTTAAGTGTTCTCGTCAGCGTGAAGGATTATCGCACCTTCTAATGGATATGACAGTCAAATGCACTTGATATCCAAGTTTCTTCAACAGGTGGTCTGACTCTTATCCAGGATTTGCTGGACATATATGTCCTAGCCGGTTGGGAGGTTAACCTTGCAGAGGTAGCAATCGAAAAAATCGCAGCTTAGGTCGCGTGTATCCGAGAGATACGTTCATTACTACTATGTGCTGAAATGCAATAAGACGTAAAAAAAAAACACTATAATAATACATGGTTTTATTCATTTTCAGTTAAAATCTAGAAATTATTGAAAAAAAGAAACAAATAAAAAAAAACTAAACCAATACTATACTGACATCGGAGTTTGCGGTATCTCTCAGAAAAAATTTACTATCAGATATCACACACCTCAACGTAACACATGTTAAACCAAACTGACTTCATTATTCTAGCGCATACCGCTTTCAGCGAATTTTTTCTGTGATGAATTTTCTTCTCGATGAATTGTCCGTGAACCCCCTACTATCACATGAAAAAGTTATATCATTACCAACTTCTGATCAACAGTTTTCCTCCAGATTAATGTGTTAATTGTCAAGACTCCAATATTATCACATCTCATATTTCTGTCTTTTAAGGCACTTTTTACTGTATTAGTTCACCTACATCTGAGTTTTCCTGTGGGTTTTACCTTGCCATCCTAGCAAAGAACACTTGTTTAGATAATCTTTCCTCTCGCATTCTGTTTAAGTAGCACCACCACTTGAGATTAGCTCTGCTATCATATTCCTGAATACTAACAATGTCAAGAGTTTTATTTCTAGCTCAGCTCTCAGATCCATAAGTTAAAATTTGTGTGAATGCTGTCTTGCATACAGCTAATTTAGTGTTTTGACTAATTTCTTTCTTATTCCATATAAATTTATTCAGTTGGCTTCTTGCGATACCAAGTTCACTAATTCTCGTCTGTTTCCATATTTAATTTGCCATCTTCATTAAAAATTGTGCTTAAATTGCTGAAATGTGTTTTACTTGTTCTTAGCTTCACAATTCAGGATAGAGTTGATGTTTAGAATGTTTCGATTGTAAACATCAAGTTTAACATCACCAATTTTGATATCTGGTTTAAAATCATTAGTTCATAATGTGATACATATAGGTAATGATTAACAGTGGAGATAATGTTACACACCTGATTTAATATCAGACCATCAATTCTAACTGCTGACTCAAATAGAGAACTATGTATTACACAATATAACATCCCATTTACAATATATAACTTCAGCATTTTGAATAGCTTTCCTCTTGGCACCTTGTCATATACCTTTTCCAGAACTACAACAGTTAAATACAAATCCTTGTTATATTTCCAAGATTCTCAACTGTTTATCTTAAAGAATATGATTCTGACAACCTCTTTGGCCTGAATCCAGCTTGTTCACAAAACTTCCCTTCCATAATTTTTCTTAACCATTTCTCATGAATATTTACATAAATCTTACCTGGAATACCGAGTAGGGAAATACCTCTGGATTCATATTCAGTTCCATTTCCCTTTTTATAGATGGGTATTGTGAGAACTCTATCCAGCCATCCAGAATTCAGCTATCTGACCAGGCCTTCTAAATTTTAAAGTGCAGTTACTGTAAAACTTTTATACCTCCATATTTGAGCATTTCTGAGCTGTCTTTCCACATTTCACGTTTTGGATGACTTTTTCTACTTCAAGTATGGATATGTATTACTGTTGAGTGTTTTGTACCACTGTACTGCCACTGCTTGTTTCGTTTAGCAACTTTTCAAAGTTCTTACTCCAATCATATATCTCTTAATCAAAAAATTAGAATAATCAAAGAAAATGTGTTGAAGGATTTGCAATTCTAATTTATTGCATAGAAAATAATTATTACCCAATATGAATTAACCACGCTAATCACTCTCCAGCCAAAAGGCTGCAGGTTCAAATTCTGCCGTGGACATAGATGTTTGTGATTGTCTCTGAAAATGCCAGTGGTGGTGTGGTGGGCAGTAGATGGTGTTGGTGTAGATGGAACATTGGATACGGAGAGTTGTAGTGTAGGTGCCCTCTCTCGATGAGTCTTTGGACTCCCTGGAGGTAGCACATAATAATAATAATAATGAATTAGCATCATCTAAATCTACGTACTTGTAGATTATATAACCATGTAAACACATGAAAATGTAATGTAATATAAATTACAAGAAAACTGTTTTTTGAAAACATTCACAAAATTAGAATAATTTTTAACATTGTTCAAAATATTAGAATAATGTGAAAATAAATGCACAAAAATTACAGTCAAAGGGAAATAATGTGATAATTAGTTTGTTGCATGACCATTCATAAACAGTTGGGCATATTATTTACTAGTGGTTCACAGTCTTTTCTATCGAAACATGTCCATATGGCCTGCAGACTAGAAACAAGTTCATTTTTGTCTTTTGGGACAACTTCTTGAAGATATTTCTTCATAATTTTCTACAAATTCTCAATGGGATTTAAAGCTGGTGAGTTGGCCAACCAAGGAATTACATTGATTTGTCTTTTTTTGAGCAATCTAGTAGTGGTCGTGGAAGTGTGACAAGAAGCTGAATCTTGCTGAAAAAGGAAATTGCCATCACATAAATCTTCCGATGCCAGTAACATAAAGTGCTCAAGAATTTCTTGGTACACTTTGGAATCGACCCTTTACGCAATACGTAGCCAACCTCAACCACCTCTGCGGTCACACAAGCCCATACCATGACAGAGGTTGCAAATTTCACTGAACATTTCATGCATTCTTTATCAAATGCTTCTTGCTTGAGATGCCAAACATGTATCCCTTGATTTCTGTGGGACACACAAAACATACTTTCATTGCTAAAAAGTACCTTTTTCCAGTCCTATTTTTACCCCACAACAGTCTTTGCTTACACCATTTCATTCTAGCTGCCTTTTGCTTGGAAGTCATAAGCGGCTTTGTCTTAGGAACACTCGTCTCAACATCACAGATTTAGCCACATTCACACCTAGTTCTTTCCATGTTGTCTGAAAATACCTTACCCTTTGGAAGTGGTTTTTCTTCACAATATTCTTCAATCCCCTCTCATCTCTTGATGTAGTTATTACATTTCAGCCCTATTGCAGTGATTATTTTGAAAACTTCGCTTATTAGAATACTGTCTCAATACTCTACTCATCCTTTCAATTCCTCAGCTATAAACTGTTGAGTTTGTCTTTTTGTAGAGACACCATACAAAACTTCTTAGCTTCATACATCACTCATTCGACCCATGTTTAGCAAATGATTAACTAAAAACAATTCCTCACATGCAAGTCAATCCCTCAGCTACTGAATTGTGTGCTATTTCTATGCTCTCCTCAAAACCAATTGGAAAAATTTGGAATATTCTAATATTTTGAACCATGTTAAATATTATTCTAATTTTGTGAATGTTTTCAAATAACAGTTTTCTTAACATTTCTGTTACTTGTTTATGTGGTTATATAATCTACAAAAGTGTAGATGTAGATTTAGTTGATGCTAATTCATATTTGGTAATAATTATTTTTTATGCAATAAATTAGAATTCCAAATCATTCAAATTTTTTGTCTTTGAAGTGCAGAATATCTTTATCTTCAGTTTTCATTTCACCTTTATCATCTCTGATTCCTTTTACAGTACTTTTTCCTTCATTTCTAATCTTATTCAATAGCCTCTACAATATTTTGCCGTCTTCCTGATATTTATTTTCTATGTTGTTACCAAAGTCTTCCCATGACTTATGTTTAGCTAGTTTTACACATTTTTTTTTTTTTTCCTTACATTTACTATTACTATTCTTGCAGACAACCTCACCATATGCCTCTGTCACTGAATGAATCAGTCAGTGTCTAATAAACTTTATTATACCACAAATGTCATTAAAAGTTCATCTAATTATCCTTTACGGGAAAGAATTGACCAAAAAGACTGGTAAACTTTGCAAACTTTCTGTTCAACAACAATAAGCTATGAGAGAGAGTTTCGAGTCAAGACACTGTTTTTTAAAACAGTGTCTTGACTCGAAGATAATCCCTAAATTCAAAGAAACCATCAAATTGCCATCACATTTATATTGAGTCTTATCATATTTACATCAATGCTAGCCATGCACTCGTATGCAACCAGCTATGAAGTACCAAACACACTCTCACTGAGAATATTCTCAACATCTCTCTTCAAGATTTTTTTCAACTTAGTTTTACACTTATTCTTCACTGAAAGTTTTGACTCACTTGCCAACCAAGGTAAACCCTGCAATAAACAGATGGGTTGTCAACAGTGGTGAACTATGGAAATTTTAAAAAAGTGCTTGCATTGTTGAGCAAAAAAAAAAAAAAAAGCCATATTTCACACAAAAACTTATTAATACAGCTTGTGTACAAATGCCAATCAAAAAGTATGAAGGGACAATCAACCTGTAAAGGCTATCATTTTTAAACAAATATTTCATGATCTAAACATGAAATATTTGCACACAATTGTCTGTGTTAATTTATCTTACATAAGATAAACATTTTCTAACTATCAAAATATAATAAGAATAAAATCTTTTATAATCGCACTATGCAATAGTCTGCATTTTTTATAAACAAAATAAATTTGTTTTGTTTGCGCTAGAAGTTTTTATGACAAACAATCTATAAATAAATATTATGTAAACACAATAATATTGAAATACGTTATATTTCCCTTTTGTTTTTATACTTCAAATGATAAATAAATAGGACTATAAAATAATGCACCTTGATTGGTACCGTTGATTATGTGTGTTACCAAAAGTGATTACTTATTTGTAAAATAGTAATAACAGTAACTGTAATATTTTATTTAATAGAATCACTTTGTTAGGTTACCGTATGAGTTTGTTGCTTAATATATTTCAAAAAAAAATTTTTTTTTTTAAGATAAAAAAGTAAACAATAAGAACAAGGGACTCACAAATTTGAGAAAAATTTAACAAAGGACTCGGTCAATTCCCCCCCCCCCCCTGTGAGCCCCTTGTAGCTCACCACTGGTTGTCAACAGATTCAGACATTCCTTCACTTCAGCAGAAACTTCAGTTCTTGTGAAAGGACATGATTTTTCTATAGACAGTGAAGACACTGTCAAAAAATTGAAGACCCATTCTGGTAGGAGTCCATGTTTTTATGGCCTTCCAAAAATACATAAGGAAAGAGTTCCACCCAGAGGAACCTAACCACTCACTGAAGAAGCCAAGAGCGCTCTCAGTTTAGGACATAACTTTGCCATCACGCCCAAACAAATTCCTACACTAGAAATTATGATGAAAGTAGAACGGGATATCCACGATCTTCTGCCAGCAATGGCCAATAACGTGCGACTAGATATAGCAAGTATTGTAAACAAGGCTAAGCCTCCAAAAAGGAATACGCCACGTAAGCAAATAACTGCCCTAAAAAAAGTTATATAATAATAAAAATATTATTATTATAAAAGCCGATAAAGGAAATGCAACAGTCATCATGAATAAAGAAGAGTATAACAGAAAAATGCAAGATCTCATATGTGACAGTTCCACATATCAAATTATACATCGAGACCCTACGATGTCTCAAAAGAAAAAAGTCCGAAAATTACTGAAAAAAGTGACATCATGGCCCAAAGAAATCAGGAAAATAAAACCAATTCATGTTAAAACACCCCGTATTTATGGATTACCAAAAATCCACAAAACTAATATTCCCCTATGCCCCATAGTTGATAGCATAGATAGTCCTACATATAAACTGGCCTGGCATTTAGCTAAGTCGCTTGCTCCTCTTACTGGCAACTCCTCTACTTTTGTAAAAAAATCAATCCATTTCAAAACACTGGTTAAAAATCTAATCCTAAAAGATTCAGACATAATGGTTAGTTTCGATGTCACCTCCTTATTTACCAATGTACCACTTATAGACACTCTTGATTTAATCAAGTCTAAATTTCCCCCAGATATTTTTGAATTATTTCAATTTACCATGAATGCAGGTTACTTTACATGGGGGGGTGGAATTCTACAAACAGATTAATGGTACTGCTATGGGTTTCCCCCCCCCCCCCCCTTAGCAAATTTTTACGTGGAACACTTTGAAAACAAAGTACTTACCACAGCTACATACAAGCCACAAGTGTGGTTGCGCTATGTAGATGATGTGTTTGCCATCTGGCCCCATGGACAAGACACTTTGGATGCTTTTGTCACCTACCTAAACAGCCAACACCCCAAAATTCACTTCACAGTAGAAAAAGAATCAAATAACTGTTTACCATTTCTCGACACATTAGTCACCCGCCTTTCAGATGGATCACTATCTTTTTCTATTTACAGAAAGCCTACACACACACACACAGGAATATACCTACATAAACAATCATATCATCATCCAGTCCAACAGTACGGCATTTTAAAAACACTTACACACAGAGCCAGAGCAATTTGTTCTAACGACACAGCTCTGGCCACTGAACTCCAGTACCTGCGCCATACGTTCTTAGCCAACGGCTACAATCCCTACAAAATAGATAAAATACTACATAGGCCCATTACTCTGCCCTCCCCTAATACACAAGAATACAACACGACCATTTCTATTTCCTATATCAGAGGTACATCAGAAAAGATAGCCAAAGTATTGTTGAAACATGGCCTTCGCACCACCTTCAAACCTCATGTCAAGCTGGCAACTCTGATTCGCTTGCCTAAGGATAAACTTCACCCTTTAGCACACCCAGGAGTGTATGAAGTTCCATGTGACTGGGACTTGGCCTATTATGGGCAAACAGGAAGATCAGTGTACATTCGCTACTATTACTATGGCAAGTCGGGACTGGCAGACCACACTTTGGACATTCCTTCACACAGGATTAGATGGAGGAAAACGAATGTGCTATTTAGGAGTCGTTATAGAACTGAAAGATCATTTTTTTGAATCAGCAATGGCTTTAAAGAATTCTCCCAACCTTAACAAATATGGTTGCATTAATTTGCCAAAAATTTGGGAGACAGTTATCCTAAGAAAAACTCCTGGATAACTGCTGGGGTTTTTTGTTTTGGGATAAATAGATTACAAGCTGTTTATCACATTGATGGCACTGTACTCCAGGAAATAGATGAAGCTAGAGATTTAGGGGTGGTGGGTAGACAGAGAGTTAAAGTTTAGAGGACATTGCTAAAGTAGCCCATAAGATTACTTGGCTATTGAAGAACATATTAACAAGTAGAGATAAGGACGTTATTTCTCCTTATAAGACCATGATATGCCCACATCTGGATTACTATCCAGACATGGGCGTATCATCAAACCTGGGGGGTTTGATGATTCGGAGGATTCGGAGTCAAATAACTAAGATGGTGAGTATCCTGTGAGATTGAAGGTATGTGGATTGCAGAAGTTGGTTGATAGGAGGAAAAAGAGGGGGATATGATAGAATCATTTAAGTTGCTTAAAGGATTTTATAGGATAGATGCAGGGGAAATGTTTCAGCACTTCACTAGAGGGACCAGAACAAGGAGGTCATCCCTGGAAGTGTTAAATAAAAGTGTGGTTAGTAGGGATGTGAGGACTAGATTTTTTTGCTTGGAGAGTGGTGAATGAGTGGAATGGGTTGCCAGAGTCAGTGCTTTTTCTGTTAATGGGTTTAAGGAGAGGTATGATAGATTGTGTTGATGAGTCTTCGGACTCCATGGAGATACCTGTATAATAATAAAATGTTATCTATTCCAATTCCCAAGCTTTCCAACAAGAATTGAGCACCATCCACTACATCTTACTGCAGAATGGTTTCACCTCAAGGAAGTTTAAATGTATCTTGAACCCTTGAAAACCCCGTGCCGAAAACCCTGAACCTGTGCAGTGAGTCCCTATTGCATATATATTGCAGGCATCTCAGATATGCCTGCAATATATATAGAATAGGACTGAAAAGATACAATTTTAATTCCTATATTTTTCCCTATCAGCAAAATCTCCTCTTGGTTATCATTCACGAAAGATAGTTTCCCCCCCCCCCCCTCTTTGTTTTTGCCTAGTTCAGTGTGAGTGCTTGTACTTTGGAAAAACAGGACATTCTATTGAAAAGTGACTACAAGAATGAATCTTATATTAACAACAGTAAACCTGAAAAATCTGGCCTTGCTCAGCATGGAGTAGACACTGACCATGATATCCTATTGTCCACTATTTGCCTTTTACATCAGTGCAGGTTTAGGTTCAAGTGATTATTTAAAGAGAGTGCTGATGCACTTCTGCACCATCCAAATTTATATCAGAATGACTATCTGTTGCCAAGATTTGGGCTCATCCTCATAAATGGCAAGCAGTAGCATGCTTCCCCTATAATTAATTTTTTAAATTTAATATAATGCTGTGTCATTTTATTTTAAATCACTTAATTTTAAATTTGAGCTTTATTATTTTATTGTAACTACTCACTAGGTGGTATGTGGCTCAGCTCTGTAAATAGAATTAACATTCTAGATTCATCCTGTGATTATACTGCTGCACTGATGATGAACAGTTGTTTCTGGTTGAAATATTTGCAGTAATAAAATTATATTCTTGTGAATACATTTGTCTAATAAATCAATCAATGTTTTCTTCAGGTTTGACACTTAGTCTCCACGGGTCCAAGAACCAACATTTGGTTCTTGTTTTCAAACTTTCATTTTTTCTTTATGTTTGTATATTTTAATCTACAGCTCACCTCTGAAAGCTACTCAACTTTGATTCATTTTAAAACTTTCTTACACACACTCATTACTATATGGAATTCAATTTAATCCTGCTCAAAACTAAATAGTGATCACTTCCTATTTTGAATCCTCTATATACTTTTGTGTCCTGAGCCAATGAGACTTTTATTTTGAATAATACCAAAGCAATATGTAGCATTCTGGACAAAATAGAACTAGCAGCCATAAAGTCAATAAAAACTAATAAGAATGTTGTTTTAACAAAGTCTGATGAAGGTAATGCTATGGTCATCTTAAACAGATCAACTTAGCTTTGTCAAATTTTCAAAAAATTACTCGTGACAGCAACACTTATAAAAATTGAACTATAATCCAACTAACATGATTAAAAAGAAAACTGTTAAATTACTTAAGTCTGTCATTTGTTGGCTATCAGACACTGTTAAAAAGCTATTACTATATTAGGCAGTAATAGCTTTTTAACAAGCTTGCTCTTCTAGAATTTATGGTGTTCCTAAAGTACACAAACATACTGTTCCACTCCTGTTGACAGTTGAAGGTAGAGACAGCTCTAATTATTACCTAGCTAAGAGATTAGTATCAACACTCAAGGAGTTGGTAGGTCATTCCCCCATCCTATATAAAGAACTCATAACAATTCATAAACAATTAAAAACATAATGCTTGGCAAGGATGATTTATTACTTAGTTTTGACATTTTTGCTCTTTAGTGACACGGTTCTCTTACAGAACAAGTTTCTGCCCAATGTTGCGACTTTCTCTCTCTCTTTGCCCACATACTATGTTTTGGTTACTTTGTATGGCAAAATAATTTTTACCTACAAAAAAAAAAAGTACATCCATGGGTTCACGACTATCTCTCCACATAAAAGCTTTTGAGCAATATGCTCTAGACACCTTTAATTTAAAGCTTGCAGTTTTGATAGTTTGACTGTTTTTGTTATCTGGGCCACACAGCCCCCAAACTTTAAACACCTTTCTCAGCCACCGGAACAAACAGTAATTCATGTTGGAGGCTTAATGGATTGTGTACAGCACTCAGAGAGGATTAAAACAGGATTTAATACTTCCTATATTTCGTCTCAGTCACTGAGACATCTTCAGGGATGACAAAAAAAACTAATGTAACATCTACACAAATACCACACAGTGCTAAGCTCAACCACATGGGTGACTCTAAAGTCCTATCTAGGTGGAGCGCCCTCTAAGGGCAGTTGTAGGTGGCCTGAAATGTAAGGTGGGATCTGTTCAGAGTATGCCAGCTTATTCCTGCAAGCTGGCATACTTTGGACAGATAGGCAGATCAGCAACCATCCGCCTAGAGGAACACAAGTCATACATCTGCAACTATGACTATGGTCAATCAGGCCTGGCTCACCATGTCTTGGATACAATCCACAAGATCTCATGGGAAAAAACCACCATGTTCCACCACAACAAATTCAAAAAAAAAAAAAAAGGCTATTTTTAGAATCGGCAGCAGCTCTTAGAAGTCAACCAAATCTTAATATGGTTGCATTAAGTCTTTATTAAGGCTGCAAAGAGATCTGGTCACTTGCAGATTCTGTGTGAATGAAGAGGATCCAGAGAACAAAGATAGCGGCAGGTCTATGAAATGAGAAGAGATTGAAGTTCTGTGGGCTTAAAAAACTAGCTGATAGACGAAAAAGAGGAGACATGATAGAAACATAAGTTATTAAAGGGTAAGGCTTGTCAATATATAGTAGGAAGGGAGAGAGCGAGGGCCACTCCTGGAAATTGTGCAAGTGTGTGTGGTTGGCAATGATATTAGGAGGGGGTAGAACGCTTTGTCAGAGATAATACTGTGTGCTTCTTCAGTGGATGAGCTTATAAAGAGATGTATGATAGGTATTATGCATAGTGGCTAGTGGGTGAATAACGAGTCTTCTGGCTTCATGGTGATATCCGTATTATTATAATAATGACTCGAATAAGCAGGTAGTGGATGGAGAGGTATCACAAAGTAGTATATGAGGGTGTGAATCTTCCAGATTCAAGATGACCAGTAGTGTACCCCAAGGAACAGTACTTGGACCATTGTTGTTCACTCTGTATATTAATGATATTGGGAAGGGCTTGTCAGGCCCTTCCCAATATCATTCTTTATCGAGTCTTGATAAGACCCCATCTTGACTACTGTGCACAGATCTGGTCACCAAGTCTTGACGATGAGGAAGAGGTGGAGAGGATCCAGAGGCCAGTGACCCAGGTGGTAACAGGTCTATGGAATGATCCTTATGAGAGTGGGTTTGAAGATTTGTGGATAACAGAAACTGGTTGAAAGATGGAAAAGGGGGGGGGGGGGTAATATGATTGAGACATACAAATTACTGAAGATTTTTTACAGAATTAATTCAGAGGAAATTTTTGGGAACATTTAGCAGCGGAGGAACCAGGGCCATCCTTGGAAACTGAGTAAGAGTGTAGTTACCAAGGGTGTTAGAACTAGGTTTTTTGCTTGGAGAGTAGTGAATGAGTGGAATGGGTTGCCAGAGTTTGTTGTGGGTGCCATGACTGTGAATGAGTTCAAAACAAAGGATGATAGATACTGCTTGACATGATGTTTTAGGTGAGTCCAAGGACTACGGAGTAGCCTGTAATAATAATGATAGCCTCATACCCAATCTGCCATCATTTAAGATATTGTTTAGGTTTGGCATATAATATATAAGAGGTATTTTGCATCCTGTGATGGAAAGGGATGATATAGGGAAATCCAAAAATTTTAAATAAGTTGCATCATATTAAAAGTAATTAGGATGAAAATGTCACTTTTAAAATCATATTAAAAAGTATAATTAGGTTTAATCATAAAAGTGCATGCGAATTTTATATATATATATATATTCGGTCAGTATCTAACCTACTTATTTTTACAGATAACTGAACGTGTTTTTCTTGAATTAATGAATTTTGCCCCTCTCGAAGGCTTTATCCAACTTAAAATTCATCTTGTTTTGCACTGAGAAGTTTGACCAAATCTGTGATGTCTCTCGGTACAAATCATACTGTCATGAACATGCAGAATTCTGTGTGTGTGGGTGTAGTATATTACTTACATAAAATATACACCATTTTCATCTAAAGAGGGGAAGCTGTATACTTGCTTTCAGTCATTGACTGAAAGCAAGCCATTGTGATGTTGAAAGTAACTGAAGTGTTATTGGAAGGATACTGGTGATAGTACTTGTGATTTACCAGATTCCTTACAGTTACAATCACTGTTATGGATCTAGCAGGCTGAACCCTGAAGAGGTAGTATTTTAAGCAAAAATGGGTTCATGAGAAGATGTGATCTTTCATGAATACTCGTAAGTTATGGGAATTTTCATTCTGCACTCTTTCACCTTTATCTATGATCAGGACAGGAGGGAGGAAAACCAAGTGAGCATTATAAACTTCAAGATTTTTGTATGCTTCAAATTAACTGGGATTTGTCATATAAACATTTTATTTCTATTATTTGACACTTCCAGGGAGTCAAAGACTCATAGAGGGGAGGACACCTGCTCTACAACTCTGTCTTCACCAACTGACCTCAACTACACCAACTCCAACCACCACTACTAGTACTTTCAGAGACAATCACAAACACCCATGCCCATGGCCAGATTTGAACCCGCAGCCTTTTGGCTGGAGAGCGGATATGCTAACCACGCCAGCCATATTTATACATGGTTTATAAATGTTTAAGTTGTCATTTGGAAAAAAAATCAAGTGATATGATTAATATTTGTATTTAATATGTTCACTGAATGACATTTTTAAAGAGTTTAGCTGTATCTGTGATTATTAAATACCATGCTTCGCTCTTGCCCTGTCTCACTAGCACGGCAGCCATCCTATATTCCCAGGATCACACTGCTAGGAATGTTAGCTATGTGCACATCAATAGAAATTACTGTCAGGTTGTGAAAATGTTATAATCATGTCATTAAAAAATTTCTTGTTTTGATAAATAATTGATTGGATTGTTATTTTTATTTTTGTTATTAAAGATAATTAGAGAAACAAGTGGGAATCAGTTGGAACAGCATGCATCTTTAAAGAACCAGAATGGTGACCACATTCAAGCCCATCCTTCTGCACATATCTTAAACAACCAGTTTAGTTCAGAACTTCCGGATCCGAATATACATACTAGGAAAACTGAAATGGAAGAAAATGCTTCTATAGATGAAGAAGTACTTGTACTCTGGTGAGTAATATAAAAAATTGTTTATTTTTTGAAAGAAATACATTAAGTGATAAAATAATCATATTAACTGTCAGTGTTTGATCAACATTCTAAAGTCAGAACAGAAAAAAAACATGAAAAATAAAGACTTTATTGGAAGTTTTCTCACTTGGTTATACTAAAAATTAAAGATACCAAGAAATTATATACTTATTTTAATCTTGGTATCTTTAATTTGTAGTATAACCAACTGGAAAGACTTCCAACAGCTTTCTCAAATCCAGAGTAATTTTGTAATAAGGTGCGACACTTTTTGGCAACTCGGATATGAAAATATGACTTCGGCATTACATCAACCTTGGTATCACATCTGGGTCTGGCTCCCACTGAAGAGACCTCAATAAAGGTCGAAACCAGTCTGGGTAGTGACCCTTCCCATAATGCATAGCATTACATACCCATAAGGATATGTGCTTTGCATTATGGGATACTAAGCCAAGTGATGTGAAGTCTTAGCTTCTTTATGAGTTACCCCAGTCCTGAAAATAGATCAGGTGAAACTTGTTTGCTTCTACTTGGATAAAGGATTAAACCAAGTATATAATTTTTTGGTATCTTTAAATTTATAAAGACTTTGTTTTTTATATATATATATATATATAGTGATGAGCAGGATGAAAACTGAGTACCACACTGAAAAGAAAAATGGGTACCAAAATTTGGAAAAGGAACCAACTGAAAATGTAGGCAGGTATTTAAATAGCCAAAACAATATTGGGAAAGTGGGGATTACAAAACTTTACTTGTCCACATTAAATTGACATCCATTATGTTTTGCCCATACTGTCAGTCAATTCAAATCATTCTGCAAGCCCTCTACATCACCTTGAGCAGCTCTCAGATGTGAACTGTAGACTAAAATACACAAAGATTATTAAAGGGAAAATGAAAGAGTTTGAGAGCAGGAATGAAACCTTGGAGATTCAGTGGCAAGCCTTGAAGAAAATCCTGATTGATCAGCTACAGAGGCATGTGATAAAGTTGTCTGCAAGGATAGAAAAATCAGAACTCCATGGCAGACACAGGAAGTTAAAGAGGCAGTGAAGGAAAAGAAGAAAGCATATCAAAAGTTCCTGGCAAATAAGTCAGCTTTTGCTCTTAGAGAATACAGAGACAAATGTAAGAAAGTGTGTAAAACATGTGTAAAACTAGCTAAACAAAAGTCATGGGAGGACTTTGGCAAGAACATAGAAAATAAATATCAAGAAGGTGGTAAGATATTCTGGGGTTGTTGAAGAAGCTTAGAAATGGAGGAAAGAGTGCTGTAAAAGGAGGTTAGAGATGATAAAGGTGACATGAAAACAGGAGAAAAAGATATCCTTGAAGTATGGAGTAATTACTTTGAAAAATTGCTAAATAAAACAAGCAGTGATAGCACA
This sequence comes from Typopeltis vanoorti, assembly GCF_054136105.1. Taxonomy (NCBI): domain Eukaryota; kingdom Metazoa; phylum Arthropoda; class Arachnida; order Uropygi; family Thelyphonidae; genus Typopeltis; species Typopeltis vanoorti. The sequence goes on from NC_143555.1 coordinate 72,452,298, forward strand.
GTGGTAAAAAACACTCAGCAGGCATACTGTCAGGAATACATATCCATACTTGAAGTAGAATAAGCCATCAAAGGCTTGAAATGTTGAAAGGCAGCAGGAGTAGATGATATTTGACCAGAAATGCTGAAGTATGGTGGTATAAAAGTCTTACAGTGGCTGCACTGCATAGTTCAGAGGGCCTGGACAGAAGGACGAATTCCAGATGATTGGAGTAGAGCTCTAATAGTACCCATATATAAAAAAGAAAATAAAACTGAATGTGAGAATTACAGAAGAATTTCCCTACTGCGTGTTCCTGGCAAGATCTATGCAAGTATACTTGAGAAATGGTTGAGAAGAATTATGGAAGAACAAGCCGGATTCAGGCCAAATAGAGGCTGTCAGGATCAGATCTTCACTTTACGACAAATAGTTGAGAAAGCATGGGAATATAACAAAGATCTGTATTTAAGTTTTGTCAATCTGGAAAAGGCATATGACAAGGTGCCAAGAGAGAAGCTATTCAATATGCTACAGTTATATGGTGTTAATGGGGCATTATATCAAGCTAAACTTAGTCTTCATTTGAGTTGTAAGTCAGCAGTTAGAATTGAAGGAAGTACAGGAAGATGGTTTAATGTTAAATCTGGTGTGAGACAAGGATGTACATTATCCCCTCTATTATTCATTATATCTATATGGATCACATTATGAAGGGAAGTGGTATTAAACATGATATCAGAATTGGATTAATGTCAGCTCTTTGCTTTATGCGAACGATGTTATACTTTTAAATAAATTCGGTACAGGTTTGCAAGATTCCCTGACTAAATTGAATAGCTGTTGTAATAGATATGGTATGAAGGTCAGCATTAAAAAGACAAAGACAATGAAAATAGGTAGAATTGCTGAAAATGTCAGCTGTGTTGTTAACAGGGAACCTGTGGAACAAGCAAAACATTTCAGCTACTTAGGCAGATTTTTACTGAAGATGGCAAATTAAATATGGAAATAGACAACAGAATCAACAAAGCTGGTATGGTAGGCAGTCAGTTGAATAAATTCATATGGAATAAGAGAGAAATTAGTCAGAACACTAAATTAGCTGTATACAAGACAGTGTTCAAACCAGTTTTAACCTTATGGATCTGAGAACTGGGTCAGAAGTAAAACACTTGACCAAAGACTAGAGACCGCAGATATGAGAGTCCTGAGAAAGATTAGAGGTGTGAACAGATGGCATCAATGGCAATATCATATTATAAACGAGGATATTAGGAAAGAACTTGACATTGTCAGCATCCAGGAATGCGTTAGCAGAGCTAATCTCAGGTGGTATGGTCACTTAAATGACCCAGAGGAATACCAAGATATAGGCGGATTGATACAGTACAAAGTGCCTTAGACGATAGAAATATAAGATCTGATAATGTTGGAGTCTTGACAAGTAACAGACTGATTTGGAGAGAAATTGTAGATAGGAAGTTAGTAATGATGTAAATTTTTCATGCAGTACTATCATATCCTGTACACCCCTTGAGAGTACATGTCAGGAATTTGATGATGACCCTACCCAACTTTGCATCATCGGCAAACAACTGAATATCTCCCTTCAAATTATTTCTTATATCATTTATGTACAAATTAAACAGCGGTGGTTGCAGCACAACACTATTCACCTGCTTCTTGATATACTACTTTTTTGGTATCTTTGGCATTGGCACCCTTGTATCTATATCACCAGTTTCATATCTATCCCCATTTGTTGCAATTTATGTAACAGAGTTCCATTTGGTATACTCTCACATGGCTTTGTAAAATCCTGCAGTATTGTCATGTAGCTTTTCCCTTTATCCAACTAAGCTGTCACTGTATTATAAAAAGTTAGTAGATAACTAAGGGATGAATGACCCTTTACAAAACCATGCTGCCACTCGGAGTGTCATATTCATTCTCATCCATTGATTCCTGAATTTTCTTCCTGTACTTTTTTCCACCATTTTTCAGATACTGATTGGTCTATAATTTGCTACCACAAACTTAGATCCTCCTTCTTCTCCCTTAAGACTTAGTTTATACAGCCTAGTCAAAGACATTGCCATATCCCATCTCATCTCTCAGCTGTATTTGCATCAAGATTCCAAATCCAATTCATCAACCTCTGTTCTCACATCAGTCCCTGTGAAACAGCAGTATCCTCACTTGGATGATATACCCTTGTAAGGCAGGCCCAACTGTTTTATCCGTTCTGTCACCTCTGCTATCAGCACTCGTTAAAGTCATTCTTCCTCTTACCATGTAACGAAATTTCCTTTGGCCTGCTCAGCTAGTTTCTTCTCATAATCTGACCTTTGTACTGTTGGTGCCCTTTCTGGACACCTTTCTCCTTATTTACAACACTTTTTTTTGTAGATTCTGCTCAATGATATTACTCATTCATATAGAACTCCTACCTGATCATATCAGATCATATATCTTGGATATATGATCTGATATTGCTTCCTCCAGGTGCCCCAATCTCCCATGCATTACTAAGTTGCAGGCTTTTTATGTCATGGCACTAAACTTGTCAATCACTTTCCCCAAACGGAGGCCAACTATCTCCAAGTGTAGCCACCATAGTTATGGACAGGTCTTCTGATCCTATCCAAAGCTCATACCAAGTCCCCTCCATCACATGCTGCTTCAAGTAATTATCTCTAAGTGTATGAATTCCATTTCCTTTTTACTATGTAATCTTTCCTCCTAGTCTATGCCTCAGAAGTTGAGGTCCCCTATAACAGTTACTTGACCTGCACTTGTACTACAAACTGCTAACAATGTTTAGAAATGGAGAAAAGAGTACCACAAAAGGAATCAGAGTTTCATAAAAATTATTCAATTATCAGATTAGTAGATTACTAAAGCATGACTGACCTTTCACATTGTTTCTTGCCATCATCATCATGCAAGGTCTGCACAATAAAACGAAGTGCCTATCAAACTGTACCTTAAACTTGTTTCTGCATTTGCACACTCACTTAGGCAATGTATTCCACTCATCTGCCAATTCTCCAATTTCCCCTTCCCATGTGGGGCACCTATTTGTGGTGGAGGGGACCTCCCAGTGTCTTTCACTTTCCTGAGTCTTTTTCACTATCCTTTTTTCCAGACCACCATCACTGGGATCCAACGCCCTGCCACCGTGTGGTACGACCTGTGGACATCCGGAAAGGGGGGGAATCCTAGTAGTCTTGCACCACTTTGGCCCCTGCTTCGACAAGACAGGCGGCCAAAGTAGTGCCTGCAAGGGTCAACGGTGTTGCAGTAAGTTTCTCACCCCATGGTCTGGGGGTCTAGGCTTGCTGTAGTGCCAGTATAGCGTCCTGGGGTAGCCCTGGCATTCCACTCCTGAGCACAGTCATTGCTTGCCAGGCAGTGGGCATCCATGGTGAGTGGGGAGCTCTGGTGCCGAACCAAAAACTTCTTGAGCATGAATCCTTCATCCTCAAATGTTTGAGGGGCCCTAACAAAGTCCCAACCAAGTACTGATACTGTAGATGCAGCATATGGAAACAAAAGACATATGATGCTAACATAAATGTACCAACATTTTTAATCATTCATGCTACAGGTGAAAAACCAATAGGAAAAATGTCACCCTTCTTTATTCAGAAAGGTTTAGAAGGACTTGCAGGACCTCTCAAAACTGTTAAGAAATTGCATTCTGGTGATGTCCTTGTGGAAACTGTCAGCAACATTCTGAGAAACTACTGAGAGCAATAACAATGGGTGGAATAGAAATTACAATAACGCCTCATAAAACACTTAATTCCTGTAGAGGATTGATATCAGAATGGGATCTTCTTGATGTTCCTGATGAGGAGATATGTTCAGAACTTAAAGATCAAGGAATGACAGGTGTGAGGTGCATAGGTGGGCCTAGGTGACCATCCAAGAACATCATCCTTACTTTTGATACACCCCTCCAACATCTGTAAAAGCAGGGTATCTCAGCTGTCCTGTTAGAATGCAATCCCTAACCCACTGAGATGCTTTAAATAGCAGAGATATGGACATTACCAAACTGCCTGTCGTGGTTCTACTACCTGTGCTTGATGTGGTAGTAAAGAGCATAACAAATCTTGCTGTTCAAAAAAAGCTAAATGTGTCAACTGTCAGGGGAGATCATCCAGCTTACTCTCGTGCATGTCAGAAATGGAAAGATGAAAAAGAAATACAAAGAATGAAAACAGAGCAAAACATAACATACCAGGATGCAAAAAGAAAGCTAGCCACTATCATACCTGCTCTGAGATCCTCTTATGCTGAAAAGGTGACAGTAGCAACTCAAACTTGTATGTCTGTTCCACCATCTCATACCTGCACCTTATGAGCACATCAATCACATGGCCTTACTACAGAGACAACTCCAAAAATGATCCTCGATGAAAACCCACTTGTCAAAAAAATCTCTTAAAGATAAACCACCAGATACTCCCACAGAAAAAATGGATACTTCAATACCCAGTTGTAATATTATGGGGAAAAGGACTGTTCTCTGTATATAATCTTATATAAACTTAATATTCATTTTCTATTATTTCCCTTCTTTATGGTTCTACCTTAAGTATAATTTTTCTTGCCTGGGATCTCCAGATATTTGATTTTTAAAACTGCACCTCTGAAATTCCCCTATAGGCAAAAGAAAGTTTTTATACCTTAGTAGATCAATTAATCACTTATATCCTAGTTTAGCCAAGGTTTGCAGTCATAGCAAAATTTACTCATAAATCAATACTAATCAATGGGGTTCCGCTATCAAGTCCAAAATAGTGTTTTTTGGATCAGTGCATTGCAAAAAGATTGAATCGAACAACTATTTTTATCAACAGTAACAACAAGTTTAATTTCTGATCAAATAATTATACATATCACTTGAAATCACAAGATTCATTTATGAAAGGTAATTCTTAGTCTTTCTCAATCACTCAACTTGGTTTCTATTAAATTCTCTCACACTTACTTAGACCTTCAACAAGCATACTTTATATTACAAATGTCAGGAAGTTATACATATAACATGAAATAGTTAGTTCCTAATACAACATGCATGTATACAAATATATCTCTCAGAATCTCATTCCTTTCAAACACTTAATTATATTTATACAATCCACCTCAATGATATTGATAGCAGGAACATATTCAATCATAAGTACACATAATCAATTAAAGAAATTTCAATAGCTCAATCTTTTCTCCAAGGGAAATTAACTGCACTCACACATTTACAAGAAATATTAACATTCTAAATTCTTTCTTAATTCACCAACAATAAATGAATGTATAGACTCACATGGGTCTCTTCCTATCTTGCCTGTGTAATTCAATCGTAAATACACCTATAATTCATTAAAGAAATGTCAACAGCTCAATATTAACCACTCATGCTTCACGTATTAGCGATTACACACATTCGCTCTAAATATTATCTCCTTAAACTAGACAATTTAACAATGCGATAGGGAATTCTTTCTTAATTCACAAACAATAAATGAATATGTAGACTCACATCGGTCTCTTCCTATCTTGTATGTGTCTTCCGGCACTTGAGTGGAGTTTCTCTCCTCCGTTCCGTGTTTTGGGATTCTCCTTGATGAGACACGGAGTACCGGTTGCAGCAGCAGGCAGGATATAGGGTAGGCGTTCCACCGTCTTGAACTGCCCGGCGAAGGATTTCTGCATAGGCCTAGTCACACTTACTCGATTACATGACCTTTTCGGCAAGATTTCTCCTTAACTATCGCCTCTGGATATCTTCCGCTGTGACTGGAACGACTTTGGTGGACGGGTCTCTCTACCCTCCCCTCCAGAAGTTACAGCAACTCGGATCCTCAATCTCTTGTGGATGGTTTGGTTCACTGAGGATGAAGAAAAGGAAGCCCTTCTTATCTTTGAAACAACCCTTTTATACACCAGAGTCCTTGCACCTTTAAGTTTTTGGGACCCCTAGCGAGTCTTGCTAGTAGTTTGGAGAACCCTGTATAATGTTTCTCGAAAATTCGCCGACAATCTTACCTCCTCCCTTTACTGCCTTAATCTTGCCTATGGGCCTTTCTTTTTGATTCGCGCCATGCCCTTTCAGTATTGACCTTTAAGGTCACCTGCAACAAGTCTTGCAAATAATCTTCAAAAAAAACATGCCGAATTTCGGGCGATGCTCTTGGTTTCGATACTTCTACATCCCTTCTTAAACAATGAGCGAGTCAATTCCTTTTGGGCTTATTTTGCTCTTTATACAGATAGCTTTACATAGAGAAATAAAATATACATTTTACAAGAAAATTTAGGTGAATTCCTATACCTGCTCTGAGATCCTCTTATGCTGAGAAGGTAACAATTAAGAAAGTGACAGTAGCAACTCAAACTTGTATGTCTGTTCCACCATCTGATAATTTCATCATACCTGCACCTTATGAGCACATCAATCACATGACCTATGGCCTTACTCCAGAGATAACTCCAAAAATGATCCCACTCGATGAAAACCCACTTGTCAAAAAAAATCACTTAAAGATAAACCACCAGATAACTCCCACAGAAAAAATGGATACTTTAGTACCCAGTGAAAGTAAACTAAACCAACTGACCCTAACACATCAGACGTATTGAATACTCTACTAAAGGAAGAGATTTACACTGGCCGTCCATACTTTCCTAAACAATTGATAAATATAAAAAAAAAAAGTAAGCCCTCAACCTCCCAAAAACCAGACAAGTCTATAAAACCAAAACAGTAGGGAAATTTTTACAATGGAAGTCGTGGATTTTGCCAGAATATCGATGATATCAAGATTTTGTTGCAGATACACAAATGTTTCTGTCTACAGGAAACGTACTTAAGACCCAATGCGGACCCTACCTGTAGGAATTTCACTGTTGTATGCAAGGATACAACTGGAAGTGGTCCTGCTCATGTAGGAGTAGCTATCCTAGTGGACAGTCATTTTCCTTTCCATCAGGTCCATCTTAATACTCTGGAAGCAGCAGCAATTCGCTTCTCCGTGGTATTTCTTATTACAGTATGTTCAATTTATTTACTACGAAGTGCTGAGTTAAATGAAATTGATCTTGATAACCTTATCTCGCAACTGCTTGAACCTATACTTTTGATGGGCGACTTTAATAGTCACAATACTCTTGGGATAGTGCCAACACTAATAGACGAGGTCGAATAATTGAAAGAATTCTTGATAATAATAACCTCTCCCTTTTAAATAAACTCAATACTTTCTTCCATACACCTACCTGTTCATATTCTGTAATTGATCTTACAATCTGCTCCCCCCCCCCCCCTCCATTCTTCCACTGCTCACATGGGACATTGAAGAGAACATATATGGAAGTGATCACTTTCCTTTTCTCTGCACAGTGTTTTAATAGGAACCATATTCACCCACACGGATAACTATATAGAAAATGGACCAAGCTGGCTGGAACACTTTCTCTCATATTGCAAAATTTAATGCTGGTGCCATCAGTCAAACACCTATCAATGAAGCAGTAAATTATATAACACAGTGCATTGTCCAGGCAGCAACAGCCTCCATCCCAAAAACATCATCTTGGTTTCCACTCTATCCAAAGCTTTGGTGGAAACCAGAATGTCAGACAGCCAAAAACTACCACATCAACCCTTCAACCCTTATAGCTTTCAAGCATGCTCGAACCAAAGCACGCAATATGAGGCGTCAGAGTCAAAAACAATCATGGATCCAATTTACTACATCAATTAATCAAATGACCAGTCCAAACATTATATGGGATAAAATCTGGAAAATGAAAGGCAGATATAGAACACATTGTTTGTATACCTTAGACCATAATGGAAGTGTTTTTGCTGATCCCAAAGCCTTGCAGATATCTTGCAGACACTGTGGGAGAAAATTTTGCCAGAATCTCAACAACAGCTTCATATCCTCCTGAATTTTTAATTCTGAAAGAGCAGCAAGAGATACAAAGGCTAAATTTCTCTACCAATGATCTTGAGCCATACAATCAGCCATTTGTTAAGGAAGAACTAAAAAGAGCTCTCCTACTATCTTACCCTAGTGCAATAGGGTCTGATGACATCCATTATGAAATGATAAAACATCTACCATTATCTTCTATGGATCTCCTTCAATTACTATCCAGTAGAATACTTGCAGAGTAAGAGTTTCCAAATTCTTGGCATAAGTCAATTGTCATTGCTATCCTAAAACCAGGAAATAATTATCGACACATTGCTCTGACCAGTTGTCTTTGTAAGATACTAGAGAAAATGGTTAATGCCAGACTTCTCTGGTATTTAGAAAGCAACAATCTTCTCTCCAATATGCAATGTGGGTTCTGTAGACATTGCTCAACTTTAGACTATTTGGTTCATTTAGAAAATTGTATAAAAGATGCATTTCTGAAGCAAGAACACCTTCAGTTTTTTTTTTTTTTTTTTTTGATACAGCCTGGAGATATGATATATTAAACGACCTCTATAAGCTGGGTCTTAAAGGACATGTTCCTGTATTTATTAAAAACTTTCTTTCCAGGCAAATTTTCCAAGTCAGAGTGGGAAATACGTTATCTTGATCATATCATCAAGAACAGGGTGTTCCCCAAGGCTCTGTGTTAAGTGTGACACTTTTCACTGTTAAAATTAACTGTCACCAAACAGCTTCCTCCCACTGTAGACAATGCTCTATATGTTAATGACTTCACAATTTACTGCCACTCCCATAACATGAGGGTAATCTAAAGACAACTTCAGCAAGCGATTGATCATGTTTCTCTGTGGGCTCTTAGTAATGGGGTTAGGTTTTTAACAGAAAAAAAAGTGTGTGTACACTTTTGTCAAAAACATACTCTTCGCCCAGATCCTGAATTAAGAATGGGATTCAATATTATTCCAGTAGCTACAGAAACCAAATTCTTGGGACTGAGCTTTGATAATAAATTTACATTTCTAGCACAACATTTCTAGTCAACTAAGAGAAAAGTGCAAGAAAGCATTGAACCTTCTTTGCAATTTATCCTCTACCGAGTGGGATGCTGATCGAGCTTCATTCCTTCATCTTCGTGCACTTATACGTTCAAAGCTGGATTATGGGTCTCAAGTCTATGGTTCTGCAACACAGAGCAACCTGCGATGGTTGGATTCCATCCATCATCAGGGTATACAGATAGCTACTGGTGCCTTTTGCACATCGCCCACTCAGTCTTTATGTTGAAGCAAATGAACCAGCTCTATCACTTCGACGGAAACAGTTGTCTCTTAATTATGCCCTAAAGATAGTCTCTCCCTGATCATCTACATGGACTAGTCTCATTTCTACGCACTGGGAAGCTCAATACCACAAACTGCCGTATGTCCTTTTGATATGCATATTAGAGACTATGCAAGCCCTTGGTATAAATGTTGACAACATTGCCTATACTAAAAATAACAGCATCTCTCCATGGCAGGTTTGCACACCATCCTGCAACCTCTCACTTTGTCAGCTATAGAAATCTCATACTCCATCATCTGTCTACCTCCAATTGTTTAATGCACACAGAGTAGCACACTCTGATTTCTTGCCTGTCTATACTGATGGTTCAAGAACTAATACCGCTGTTGGCTGTGCTTCCTGACATTATCTCAAACCAGATCCCACCTGACTGCAGTAATTATGCAGCAGAGTTACATGCCATTCAGCTTGCACTTATTCATATAAAAGAAAACTGCTACCAAAAGTAGCAGAACTACCAAAAATACAGATCATTGAGCTCTTTACAAGCTATCTCCTCTCCTATGCATAATCCACATCCAGTACTTTGAGGTGTTACACCTGTTTCACAAAATGAAAATCCTTAATTTTGATGTTCAGTTGTGCTGGATTCCCAGCCACATTGGAATTAAGGGAAATGAAGCTGCAGATGCAGCTGCTAAATCAGCTCAAACTTTCTCCACATACTATTTGACAGTACCATATGAAGACTACAGACAGTTTACATGATCAAAGCTAATTGCTCAATGGCAGTCATCGTGGCAGGAAGCATTAACAAACAAATTATATAGCATTAAACTTGAAATCAAGCAATGGCATTCTAGTCAACGAATAAAGAGAAGAGAGGAAGTTGTTCTCACTAGGCTCTGCATAGGTCACAGTCATCTTGCACGTTCTTATTTACCGAGAGCTATTGACTCTCCCATGTGTGAAAAATGTAATACACATCTCATTATTTATTGTATACTGGTAGAGTGCCAGCACTTTACATGAGAGAGGAATGAAATTTATGCCTACCTGGCCAGACCATATACACTCAGGCAGATTGCACGATGTTTTAAATTTTTTTTACAAAGAATTAATTTATACAAAACGCATTTGACTGTAATTTTGTTTATATGTAATGTTTTGTGATGTATATGTGCGGGAGTTTGAGTACTAATAATTTATATATAAATACCTCATTGCTAAACTTAATTTTTATGCATACATAATGTATAATAATTCCTCTTCAACTATGTATTACTGTAATAACATTTGTTGTAATCTTATATGTAGATACTGCATTCCTTGGCTTGGTGTTGTACATGCATTTTGTTTATTAACTTATGTCTAATTATGTGCTGCATTAATTTTGTTTAATTGTAGATACTGCATTGCCCAGCTTAACTTTTGTGCATACATATTTAATTTTTTTTTTTTTTTTACTAATTATGTATTGCTATAGTACACCTTATATATTTGTGTAACCCTTCTTGTAATATTGCTTATATGTAGATGCCAAATTTTATTTTTATGCATGCATGTTGTATAATATAATTCCTTTTTGCCTATTTATGTAGGGCTGTAAAAACCTGCTATAATTTTAACTATATCTAGATACTGCATTCCTTGGCTTTTACATGCATTTTGTTTATTTAACTTGTATTGTTGACAATTTTTGTAATTGAACAGTTAAACTGTTGACAATTTAACCTTGTGTTGCTGTGCCCTCTACAGCAATTCTGTTTCTATGTAGATGCTATTTTGTGGAACCTAATTTTTGTACAGGCATATTGTTTTCAATTTTCTTTAACTAATTATGTATAGTTGTAACCTTAGTAGTTTTTTAGTTTTTGTGCCAAATAAACTATAAACCAACCAACCAGTTCAAGCAAAACAGCCTGCTGTTTATTCTCCTAGTTGCACTTTTTCTTAAAATCTCAGATTGCTTCTTGCCATTATTTTTTCATTTATTTTTAAAGATTTGTAGTGACTCATTTTGAATATATACTTAATCCAACCTATTGCAGGTGTGAATCTTCCACCTTGATGCCTTCTCTTTTTCATGTTAGTCTTTTGCATCTTATCTGAACAGCATACATGCTTCTATATATTATTTCCTTTGGAAGTTGAGCACTATGATAATATCCAAATGCAGATTGAAATTTTCAGATCAGTTAGCCCATACTTCAGACAATGCTTTTTTTTTTTTTTTTTTTTTTTTTTTTTTATTGAAAGTTTTTTTTTTTCACTTGGTTATATTATAAGTTAAAGGATGCCAAGAAATTATGTTCTTGGCTTCATCCTTTATCCAAGTGTAAGCAAACAAAGTTGTGCATGAAGTAACTTTACCACTGGGCTACTTGTATACAGAGGCTACTGACCACACCATTTGCCTTAGTCTTCTGCGTTACTTCAACCTTAGTATCTCTTCTGGGTCTGGCTCATTGATGAGACACCAATAAAGGTTGAAACCAGTCTGTGTAGTTGCCCTTCCCATTATGCTTGTCTGTAAGGATATGTGCCTTGCATTATGGGATACTAAGACAGCAATCCTATGAAGCATACTTTCCACAAGTATATGATAGTAATTGATTGGAATTTTTGACCATTCTTCCTATTGGCATGTAAATGAGGTCCTGAACTGTTATGGGGCAGATGTTCAGTAGGTTTGAGATCAGGGCTCTGTAGAGGCCAGTCAAATGTGATGCTCGTGCTTACAAATCATGCAATTACAGCAGCAGCCTTATGACATGATGCATTGCCTTGCTTAAAGAGATGAGGGTCAGTTCCATAGAAATGCCACAAAGTAGGATGCATTGCATTGTCCAGAATGTTTAGCTACCTCTCAGAGTTCGGGACACCACAGAGGACCAAGGCCAAAACAGGATCACACTGTCACCTCCAAATTTCTTAGTTGGGATTTACACACACTGGTAAGAGATGTCCACCACACCCTCTCAATAGAGGATGTAGCATGATTTGTTGCCCCATAACACAACTTTCCAAGCTTCTGCTGTACATGCATTTTGCGCCACTGAAGACAACACTGCATGTAGGTTTGGGGCATCCAGGATGCCCCAAACCTACATGGTTCTGAATGTTTTTGTGCAGATTAATGTTCCAGTCGATGCCCAGAAATCTGCATTCAGTGTAAATCGACTTCTTTCCAAACAGTGTATTTCACTAGATTTCATACAAGCATCTTAACTGCATAAATTTCAACTATGGTAAAAACTTGTAATTTGCACTGTTAGGTTATGGCAGAAGCAGCTCAAATTGAAATTAAAAAGGAACTAATGTCCTATCAAGGTGCCCTTCTAAGGTGTGAGAATTCAAGCTAAATGCAATCTTTCCATGTCTTATTCAAATTAATACACCCTCTGTCCAAAAAGAAACCGAACTTTTGATAGAAAATAAAACACAGGCCAATTATAATTATTCAAATAATTTATTTCAAGTACAGTTATCTTCTTCCATTTAATCCTCTGTGAAAGAAGTATCCAGTGCATGGTCTGGCAGTCCTGACTTGCTATACAGTTGGTTGCAATTATAAGGAACACTTTATATCACGATGCTGATCCTTCAGAGAAATGGTTGCTAGCTGTATTAAGATATATACCCTGAAGATTGTATTTACGAACCCAGATATAGAGAATAGTTTTTGTTGTAGTCTTTGTATGGCAGGTTGGAGAACAAACAGTATTTTGTCTGATTTACAGAAGTTGTGGTCATTAGCTAAATGTGTGCATAAATACCTGAGTGAGGTGGCAATGGCTATTTAGAACAAATAACCCTTGCTCAGTGTGTGCTTTGAGGACAGTATACTTGGGGTGAGTTAGACTGCTTCAAGACCTTCCAATGTACATAGGTTTCTATAAACAGAAAGGGATAAAACCAATTGGTAGCTGTGTGAATAATTTATCTAGGAAGGGAAGATAGTTGTTAGTTTCTTTTTTCTATAGTGAAATGTATTTTTAGATGTCTATTAAATGTGCTAAGATTGTATCTAATATAGCCAGACTATTGGGTTTTCTAGAATTCTATAGAAATTGGAAAGGCTGCAGATATGTTACTATAAATCTGAGAGGCTGTTTTTAGAATACTTAACATTTCTTAAAATTCACACAACACAAGAAAAGGATGAATAACATTTATTTAAAAGGCCACAAGTTGTTGATAGCAAACAAAAAATATAAAAGTTTCCATTTGATCCTTCAAGATCAAGTGTTTAACTTAAACTGTATATGCACAATATGCAATTGCATGGTTCAAACATTAAGCAGTTGTCTATTGTGCCTTTTCTCAGGAAAGTTTGGGAATCTCTAACTTCAGGTATAGAGGCTAAAATTTCTTAGTGATTTAACTTTATATTATCAATAATAATGTAAAGGAATAAATTATTTCTTTCTTACTAGGGAGAAGGCACTTAAAGAATAAATGACCAGAATATAAGCAATGTTAAGTATAATTATTTGAATTATTTATACTTCAGACACTCTTCAGCTAAACATACAATGTGTTTGATTTTGTTAAGCATATGACTTCTGTGTTTATTACTTTAATTCAGAAATGTTTAAAGAATATGATTTAATTGTATATATGAAATCATTAAGTTTAATCACCATGTTCAAAATGTTTAATTAAACTTAGTAATAAATAAAGATAACTATGTAAATCACAAGACTAACATATTCATTAGAAAAGTATTTAAAAAATCCCTATATTGCTTTTAACAGTATTTGGTAGCTAGAGTAAATGAGAATTTCCAATCACAGTGATTTTAGTTATGACCATATGATATTTGATAAGCAAATAGTACAGTGAGGTCATTTCTAACAGCATCAAGTTGCTAGGAAACTCATGGAATAATTTTCTATTGTACCTTTCCACTCGATATGAATCAGGAAACTGTTGTTAAATCATAGCAAACAATTCATATTATATGATTAAATGAGTATGGAGATTTTTTTTGAGCAAAAAATAAATGAGACGATAACTAACACTGGGTTTAATAGGTTGTAATATATCTAGTTAAACCTAGTGGCTTTGGCTGGGTTGGAAAGAACAAAAAATTATGTAGGAACCGTTTATACCCAAGTAAAAAGCAGAAACACATAGCATAGAAGCTGGCACGAGTCAGTCATTATTCAATAGATATGCTTGATAGTTGGCAGAAAAGTTAGTCTGACGTGTTGAAAGATTAATAAGTTCTATAATGGTTATATAGATAAATCTGCAACGTACCAGGCATTCATCAGACAGTCCTTTAACTGGCTAAAATTTGACAGAAGAAGACTCTGCTCCCAGGTCTGGTTTTCTAACATGTCCCATTCCTATTTAACATTTCTAATCATAATTTTCCATCAGCAGAAGCTAGCATTTTAAAGAAGGGGTTCAATTTTGCAGTCACACCAGAGAACACTCCTAAAATATATATTATTTGCAATGTAGAACAGGCCTTTTACTTTCTACTTTGCAAATCACATTAGACTGAAGAACTGAATTCTTCTCATCCTCCTAAAAAGAACATCAGTTCCTTAGGGTAAAAAAAAAAAAGAAAGAAAGCGCACTTTCAAATCTAAAGAAGAACAAAGATACTGAGTGATACGTACTGATTATATGTCCAAAATTTCATTTTTACTCTGATACCTCCTCTACTTCCACTCCATTAGATTATGACCCTACTTGGACAAACCACAAAGAAACCAATAACCTTTTACGCAACATGACTACATGGATCATAAAAAAAGACTGAAATCTATGCACCCCTTAACGCTACAAAACTAATATTTCTCTCTGGTTTATCATAGATGGTATTAGCTTGCCTACTTATTTATCAAAACATCTGGCTAATCTAAAGGAGCAACATCAAACACCATCAAAAATTTGCAATACTTTTTGTAGGAAAACTAGGAGAAATTTCTATCTTACCAACAGACATTTTAGATATTGTATTGTGCACAAATATTCCTGCAGACAAAGTTATGACACTTATAATCTGTTCCCTCCTGACATTGCCCAATTATTTAGATATTGTCTCAACTCAAATTATTTCCAGTTGAATGAAAAAAATCTAAAAACAACTATCTGGCCTTGCAGTGGAAAGCCCCTCTATCTCCTCCATGTACTGACTTATTCATGGAAAACTTTGAAAAAGATTTGTGATCTACAAATCCTGAACTTTGGTGGAGATACATAGATGACATATTTATAATCTGGAAATACAGCGTGGCTGAGTTACATAATTTTCTTTCATCTATTAACTTCTTCCACCATAAAATGAAATTCACGTGAGAACTTGAAAATGAAGGAAAATTACCTACATTTCTCTTCATTGCACCATATATTGCAAAGATTAGGCATTATACTCACACTGAAAAAAAAAAGGGGGGGGGGAGAAATCCCTATTACAGGTGAAGAAACACTAAAAGAAGAATTACGTTCTCTTCTCTAACTATTGGTGAGCAATGGATATTCCAAGAAAATGGTACAAACAGTACTATTCTCTACTCCACAACAGATCCTTAGTTTTCAATCCCTTATATTTGCAAACTTTCTCCTGAAATCTCATAACACAAAAGTGGCTGTCCATCCCCTTGTAACTATACGAGCTCTGTTACGTTCACCTAAGGACCACAACCCCCTTCTACAAACATCCAGGATGTTTGTTGAAAGGGTTGTGGCATACATAGGAAAAACATCTAGAAGTTTGGAAATTAAGCAAAAGGAGTATATTGGAGATGTCAATAACAACAGAGAAGACAGTTCAGGTCTAGCATTTTGCTCCGCTTCTCCCTCACGCACCACTATTGAATGGGACAAGAGCTCCATGCCATACATAGAAGACAACTTAAGCACCTGCAACATCAAAGAGGCTATCATCCACTCACAAGGCACTCTCAACAGAAACCAAAGAATGGTTTTATGTGATATTTGGAAGTCATTTATTAGATCTTTCAATGTGTCAGGCTAACTTTTCTGCCAACTATCATGCATACCTATTGAACAATGACTGACTCATGCCAACTTCCGTGTGTTTGTTTTTTACTTGTAATGGCTCATGTTATTGTGTTATTATATATATTATGACCTATTAAACCCAGTGTTAGTTACCATACAATTAAATAATTTACTGTTCTAAAATGTTTGAAATAAATATGTAAAAACCATTTGCAATGAGATAAGTGCATTTGTTGCAACATCCAATACCTAACTTTGTTTAATCAGTTATTAATCATTGTACATGCTCATATTAGGATAGCTGTTTGCAGAATTGATCATATCTTTCCTGTAGAGCTCAGAACCTAGATCAGAGTTCCTCAAACTTTTCCTATGGTGGAACACTTCACAAATCCTGAAATTTTAATGGAACACCTTGGTTAGAGTTAAGTATCATCGGTCTCATATTTAATGTAAAGCTAAGCGCACACTACAGGCGTGCTGGGCTGCAGAGCATCGCATTGACCTTGATTTGGACTGCATGTTTCTTAGAATAGATACCTCCATATTTCACTTGCACTCAGAGGTGTCGAAAAGTGCAGGCGGCTGTCAGCCAGCATATGCTGGCCTTAATGCACAATCCACATGGAAAGTGAGAAGCACCTGATTTTCAAACATGTTTCAACTTGTTGCAGCATTTAAAATTTTTGATAATTTTTCATGGAACACATTCATTTTCCACAGAACATAGTTTGGGAAATGCTGACCTAGATCATCAGTGCACTTTATTTCCTGTTTGCTTACTATGCTGAGATGGCAAAGTCATTTCATTGTTCATGTTGTAGTTAGCATTATTGTAATCACAATGAGTTCCTTTGAATTTTTTTTTTTTTTTTAATTTAAGGTAATAAATGAAATGTCAAAAATAGTCTCTCCTGACTATGTTGGATTGTTCAAAGATAGGTGAGGGAATCTAGTCGTAATCGATTTTCATATTATAAGGAATAAAATAAGCTGTATGATGCTGATACATGGCAGTAATGTATTATAATTGTTGCAGAATTTAAGCTTTTGGAAAAAGTAATATATCATGCAGTGTCAAAAAAAAAATTCAGCATGGAATGAAGTGATGGCAGAGTATATGAATAATGTTTTAAAGTAGCTGCTGAAAACCTATGTTAATACATTCACTGTGTAAAGTGCACTTTACACTTCAAAATTTTAATCAGTTCTTGATTTATTTATTGGTAGGATCGTCAGAAACCACTATTGGAACCATAAAGATGTTAACAATTGACTGGACTGAATGCTACAATGTATAAGTCTGTCTTTGCATTTTTAAACTAATTTCACTCTTTATTTTTAGTGAAATTATAACACAGTACTGTAATAAATAGCGAAAGATGAATACACAGACTTCTTACCAGTGAAATAATCTGCTGGAAACACATGGAACAAGAGTATTTATTCAAAATTGCTGCTTTATTAATTGGAAAGTTGATCAGAGCAACAAATTATAAAGATGATTCACCAGATGCATAACTTAAGGTCTAAACTCATCTTCAAGAGTGGGCCTCTTTAAAATTTTTACATTACATCCTGCCTACTATGTTAAATTTCTCTGCAGTAAGCATCATTCTATCTCCATGTTAACATCCATTTCCTAATTAACAGACATATACCAATTTTTTCACTGTTAACTATTTTAGAGACTCTTCTTTCTTTCTCTCCTCTTCTGCAATTTCTTATGCTTTTAGCTCTATAAAATCTTCATTTGACAGCTCTACTTCCACAAAATGCTCTATATATCTTCATTGTCAGGCTTTGTTTGTCAAATCCTGAG
Source organism: Typopeltis vanoorti (assembly GCF_054136105.1). Lineage (NCBI taxonomy): Eukaryota > Metazoa > Arthropoda > Arachnida > Uropygi > Thelyphonidae > Typopeltis > Typopeltis vanoorti. The sequence continues at coordinate 72,470,331 of NC_143555.1, forward strand.
AATGTATCAACATATGTTTTCAGCAGCTACTTTAAAACACTATTCATATACTCTGCCATCACTTCATTCCATGCTGCTTTTTTTTTTTACACTGCATGATATATTACTTTTTCCAAAAGCTTGAAGATTTTCTCACCCTCAATTAGCAGCAACAACCTGGGCCAAAGTATTCCTTTATCGGTTGTACTGATTAGCATATACACTCTCTAACCAACAGGCTGCACTTTTGAATCCTGTGTACATAATTTTTCTAAATGGGAAGATTAATTTCATCGCATGGTTTACTATTATTAAGAGATTTCCAGGGAGTCCGGGACTCCACATACTATATGCATGCACGCACCACCCTATGAGAGAAAAATCCCCTCATTCCCTTCTTAGTGGCATTCATTCTCAGCTTCCAGGGACATCCTTGGAAGCTGAGAATGCTTCTTGTCCTTTTCCCACCCTCATAAAATGAAAAATTCCATCAACTGCAATGCTGTGAACCTTTCAGAAATTTGTAAGTCCCAATCTCATTCCACAATCCTCATATCATTTTTAACACTCTCCACTATATCTGAATTGCAACAGAAACCAGCAGACCAGACCTGCATACAATAGTCCAAGTGAGTTCTTATTAAGAACTTAAGAGGTAAAATGATATCCTTAACTTAACATGTGAAAGTTCATTTCAGAATTGCAATTATCTTTTGAATTGTATTTGCACCTTTGCTACATGATCTCCTGAACTTTAGCTTCCTATCTACTAACATTATAACATCGCTAGTCTGATCAGTTTCTTCTAGCATCTCACCAATATGATACGATAATGGATATCTAATCGTGCCAAAGTGCATGACTTTACATTTACTAACATTTAAATGTAACAGGAATGACAGGAATTCCAGTCATTCCTGTTACCCTACATATCTTTGCATCATCAGCAAATGCTGTATGTTGCCTGCCACTCTTCTTCTTATCCACATTAATATTTTATAATCCAAACTCATATTTTCCAATTTATGCAACAGCGTTCCATGCTGTATTCTATCAAAAACCTTAGCAAAATATCCAGAAAGATCATGGTGTATCCATTCCCCTTGTCTAGCTCAATGGTAACATTATTATAGAATGTAAGCAAGTTGCTAAAACATGACCTTCATGCTGGTCATTGCAAAGTAGATTCTCTGTCGTCCCTGCTGGGGGTACATATCAGGAATTTGATGCTGATCAATCTGAAGGTTAGAAATACTTTTAAAAAAATGTCCAAAGTAAATTTCATGTAAGGTATCAAACACTAGTAGACTGATGCATTTCAGAAGTGTTGAAGGAAGTACAGAACTCTCAATTAACTCAAAAAAAAAAAAGAATTAAGGTAGATCAGTCAATTTTAAACTTTTGTAAAACAAGAAAGTTAAGTGAGATTTTATCTAGATTGGCTGCCAAACATGGAATCCCAATTTGAACTGAATAAATTCAAAGCAAAAGTATATACTACCAAAGAATCAGTCAGTTATCTTAGTTAATTTTTTTAATTCTCTGAACATAAAAAAAGAAAAGCAAATACCAAAAATTAAAAGGTATTTTTGTAGTATTGTTCATTCAGATGACACAAAAATTTTTAATTTAGGAGTTTGTATACTCAGAAAAATGTTCAACTCATTCAAAATATTGTGGCTATAATGACAGATGGAGTGCGGTAATGCCAAAATTTGGAGAAAGCAAAGTTGAAAATTTACTCTGCTTTATTTATTTATTAGTTATTCACACAATTTTATAAAAATATAATAAATAACAAGTACACTTAAAAATAATTTTCATGAGCAAAATTATATAGTCCTGGGAGTTGGGAAAAAAAATAAAAACCTTGAGTCCTGTGAACAGACTATTCATTACCTATAGAATTTCCCAAACTTTAGATAGCTGAAGACTGATTTTTTTCTCCTACAGGGAAATCTCCAGCATGTATATATCATATGTTGACTTATGTGCTATCAGTTAAGCAAGAGGCCCAGGTGTGCCAGGTCGCAGAGCATCGCATTGACCTTGATTGCGCGTTTCTTAGAATAGATACCTCCATACTTCACTCGCACTCAGAGGTGTCGAAAGCCATAGGCTGCTGTCAGCCAGCACATACTGGCCTTAATGCACAATCCCGCATGCAAAGTTAGGAGCACCTGATTTTCAAACATGTTAATTTAGGAAACCTATTTAAATAAGCAAGAGTTTCACATTTGTCCTTTCTATGCATATTTACATAATCATTTATAACTTAATTTTCTCTATGGACAGCACACATGCTATATTAGGATTTTCATTTCATTTTTTTTTATGGACACTTTGGAAACTGCTAATCAATGTGCATGAATCACATTACTCTCTTGACTCTCTCACTATAACAGATTCATTGAAATCATAGAATAGCTTACTGTAGAAAAATTATTTTAGCATATCACCTTTGATATGGTACAGGATTTTGGTTGGGATTTTCCAGAAGTATTGGCATTACACTTGATAGCAAAAATCTGAGATATCAAGCTCAGGTCTTTATGTAGCATAGTGATGGTATACTCTTAAATAAATCCACTACAAGTGTTTACCAGATGTTAACTGAATTGAACAATTACTGTAACAAGTTTGATAAGAAAATTAGTTGCTAGTGAAGATGATAAATTATTTCTTTTTTTAATGTTAATCCTATCCATACAAGGTTAATCTCAGCTACTGTACATTAGATATTATGGAATGGCTACAGGTTAATTATGGAAACTCTGTCCTGGAGAATAAACATAAAACCTTTTTTCAGACCCCTTTAGAGGCTTCCAAATAAGCAAGATGTGTTTTTACACCAGGCAATGAGCTTCATCTTCCAGTTAAAACATTCACTCAACAAAGGCCTGTATGAGATATCAAATCTATAAGCTATTGCTTGAAAAGAAGCAGATCTCCAATCTTTGGCCAGCAAGACTGGCAGTGATGATGGGGAACCAGTTAATAAATTTATTTGGAGAGAAATTAGCCAAATTAGCAGAATACAAGTTAGCTCTCACAACAATATTAACTTATAGATGTGATCAGTAAGAAATAAAAGTTGATCAAAGACTAGAAACCACGGATACGAGCAAATGACATCAATGACAGAATCGTTAAAAACGAAGATATTAGATTAGAAAATAACTTGTCATTAGCATTCAAGAAAGCATGATTATGGTCACTTAACCACACTGGCATCAATATGGATGAAATGTATCATTTTATCCTATCCATGATATTTCAATTTAATATCAATAGTATTACAATTTTTGTCCGCGCAGTTAGCCTAGTGGCTTTGCGCTTCGCAACCATATGCCTGGGGAAGGAGTATCCTAGGTTCGATTCCCGTCCATGACGTGAGGAGCTCAAGGATCTTCCTCAGCCATAGCCAACTTAGCCGGTCTTGGGCGTCGGCAGCAGGGTTTTTTCCGCCAGTTTATCTGGGGTTTTTCATCCCGCAAGCAGGCAAACCGGCCCCGTGAACACACAGGTTACAGTCATAAATACTTATACTTATGGCAAGGAAGGCAACGGGAAACCACCTTGCTTATAATCATCTCTCCCTAGAATAGTAGCATATAGCTACCCTCCCCTGGCCATATGGCAGATGGGAACCAGAAGAAGAATTACAATTTTAATAGGTACTTCCCATCCATGGCAACTTTGACAGCAAGACCAATATCTAGATTGATTGGTGAAATTAGTAGTGCCTTAAAAGACCAAAATAAAAGATATGACAAATAGGTTTCAATTTGGACGAAAACTGTTGATCAAAAGTTGATAATCATTTAGCATGATCACATTCTGAGAGGGTACACATGATGAATAGATGATGTAATAGTTTGATCCAAAAACCGACTGGATTATCTGAATGATTTCAAGAGAACCCCCCCCCCCCTTTCCAAATTGAAGCTAACATGACTAATGCCACAAGAAACTCAGTTGTTGTTTTTTTTTTTTTTAAATCAAAACTTAGCATGCCATGCAATGTTACATTTAAAGATGTATAAGATTTCGCTGTTATGAAGGAATGTAGTCTTATCCTATATCCACACCTGGTGGGAGATGAATTTCATCACACAATGACAATACAATATACTCCACAGACTATTGACTTGCATTTGGTTCTCTAGAGCAGGGTTTCCAGATTATGTTAAAAAATGAAAAATATGAAAATAAATTAGAAATTTAAGGGAAAAAAATTCCAATAGTACTACTTTTCATGGATAAATGGACTTAATGGGGACACATCATTTACCCAGATGTTCTTAGACCGATTTGTCAACTTTGATGAAAAGCAGTTATAAGCAAAATTCCTATTGTAGCTCATATTTTCAATGTTCCTGCCTATATATTCATGGTTTTGTTTAATTGCCGATTGTCATACCAGATTTGTTATAGCAGTTATTTTATTCAATTTAGTTTTCAATCCCTGCATACTGGATTTATTTAGGACTATAACATCATTTGATAGAGTGAAGCTGAATAAATATATGATTTTAATATCAGAAATAATGAGATAACATCACACCATTATCCTGCACTTCCTTGTTTTAACTGCTGATTTACAACCCAAATATTAATTGCTCAATATAATGTCCCATTTAGATAAGGACATAAGTGTTGTGGGGGGGACAAAATAATAAAAGAACATTGCAACAAGAAATATGGGATGATTTTATATCAAGTCGAGTCTCCTCTCATTAAACGTGATACACACAATTGTCAGTAGTTTGCAGAAGATTACAAATAACCAAATACTTAATGTGTGCTTTTGATTGTTATTCCTGTTTTCAAATATTTCATAGTGAATGTTAGCCGATTTCTAGTTTATTTTTTAGTTTATTCAGTTATTTCTCCTGATAATGTGAAACATGAATTTCACAGAAATAGTTAATAAGCTTTTTAAAATTTTAGCTGTTTTATGGGATAAAAATACCAGCAACATAATTGTATTATGAACTCATTTCAGAGATGCCTGTATATAAAGAGTCCTGAATGTTATTACAAGTGCTAATGGTTGCTATTTATGAAATCAGTTATATCTTAAACATACTAGCTAATAATCCTTTTTGCCCTAGCAACTTCCAGGCTGAAAGCCAAGATTATTCACCACTATGGGGGAGGGCACACTTTCCAAAAGGTACACTAGAAGAGCTGAATATACTCAGCAATGTATATACTAACACTGCTTGGAAAGAAGTCAATGGACACCATAGCGTGAGGAACAAATGGCCATGACACCCACCTTAAGATATAAGGTGGGTGCTACGACTGCAGCAATCCTACAAGACATACTTTCCACAAGCATATTATATTATAGTGATTAATGGAAATTTTGGATAATTCTTTCTGTAGGCATGTAATGAGGTCCTTGACCTCACCCAACACTCCAGTTCATCCCACATATTCAATAGGGTTGATATGATTCTGTGGAATTCAGTCAAGTGTGATGTTCACAAACCATGCAGTTACAGCAGCAATAGCCTTATATAACATGGCGCATTGCCCAGAATGTTCTGATACCTCTTGGAGTTCAGTGTCCACAGTACCACAAACAGAGGTCAGAGGCCAATTTGAAAAACGACTATACATCACATTGCCACCTCCGAATTTCATAAAAAAACGAAATTCATTGTTACACACTTGGTAAGAGATGTGCATCAGGCATCTGCCTCATCCTTCGGCTCAGTAAGAGATGTAGCATAATTCATTGCTCCATAGCACAGTTTTTCAAGTTTCTGCATCCCAAACGTACGCCATGCTCTTTGCACCACTGAAGACACTGCTGCATGTTCAGGTAATATGCAAGCTCCACCATAATGTGGAGCTTGCATATTGCAATCCTACTATAGAAAACAATGTTATGAGCTTTGGTTCTGAATGTTTGTGTGTAGATTTGTGTTCTGGTCTGGGCATGGAACTCTGCATGTCGCCCAACAAATGGCAGTTTTTACATATCCTTCGTAGTACCCTACGGTCAACATCTGATTAGTATGGTGGATCATCCACTGTGGGTATCAATTGCAGTTGACTCCCTGCATTTCAATCACAGTATGGTAACTGATTGTTCACTTGGGATGGCCCAATTTGCCAAACAGAAAGGCTTGAAGGATGCCTCTTGTAAAGGCATTACGATAGAAATCTGCAAGATGCCTATCATAATGCCTCTTTCAAACTCCATCAGTTCCTTTCTTGTAGCCATTTCACCCGGACATAGTTGCACTGACTTGAGAGCATGATATTCCTCCGATTTATACTGGCTATAAATGCATGGCATGTTACATGGCACAATGTACCTTGCCCATGGGGCTGTCTGTTGTCTTCTTTCCAAGCAATGTATATATCAGGAATTTATTTTGTGTTCACTTATCTGATTGATGGCCCTCAACTTCAATCCATGTTTCTTCAATATTACACTTCACATCCATGTTTTGGTTGAAAAGGAGGTTAAGCAATTAAATAAGAATTTTACCTGATTCTCTGTCAAACTTCCAACTAAATTATGTTATATTTGATATGATCATTAATGTACGTGTGTAGCAATAAATGAGATGTCTTATTTCATTTTTAAGAAATAAGTGGGGTTTGGATATATTAGATGTCAAACCTTTCTCTATTTATAAACATAGCTCTAGCTGTGTGTGACACATCTATAAGTCATTTGTAATATAATTTATATTCTGTACATATTTGGTTGTATGCCACCAGTAACTAGAGAAAGCATCTCTGCAAAAATTTCATTTATTCAGAGTAATTATAAAAATGCACTGATCTGTTTATCATTCACATAAGCTAGTTTTAAATTGTATATGCACTTTGCCTCTCCATAGGAGATAATTTTAGACCATTTCATCTTTGCTTTCTTCATGCCATTAAGATATCTGAGATACATTTTCAGAAGTCATCATAGAATTCCACCATAAAATTGACTGCTGCTTTAAATTAGCAATATGCAATTCACTCACTTGCCATACCTTAATACTTTCTTGTCTAGTAAGTCTCCAGGCTTCTTCTATTGCTTCCTGAAAATCACCAATAGTAGTAAGTTCATGACCTAAATATAAATGAACTCCTACAGCACAACTTATGATGGAAATGCAAACGAATAGCAGAAATCCCAATATACAAAATATTGTGGAACCTAGAAAATAAATTCATAATTAGTTTATGTAACTTTTTTTTTGTATGTGTGTGAGAGAGAGAGAAAAGCATAATACTCTTAAAAACTGGTTTTATCCCTTTTACCAAAGTCCATTCAGCTGGTGTTTCTTCTTCCAACACTTATGTCAATTTTTTTTTTTTTTAATACTGACTTTAAGAAATCAGGAGCAATATTAGAATAATCAGAATTTTAAATATGCACAAAAAAATAGCTTTTTTTTTGTGCATATTCCTAGCATTTTCCAAAAATATTTTTTTTTTTTTTTTTTTTTTTGGAAAAAGGTAATCTTTTACTTTCTTAAAGACAATGCTTTTGAATGCAGACTCAGAGGATGGTGGAAAATGTTAAAATAATGGACTTAATGAGAATTTTAATTTGAAGGATAGCAACTGGGAGAATTAAAATTGATAATGCAAGTAGTAAACTTTTAGAACAACAAGAGTGTGATCTCAGATTTCTTAATAATCAGGAGAACAAGAATGGATCATGGTGATCAGATGAGGTTGCTTAACACTCCTACTGCATGAGACAGAACTGCACTTCTTATCCATGTTATTCAATATGTGTTACAGAATTGTATCCAGATTTAGCTGGACGTCAATAGACGTCCTGGCCAGTTGGGGGGTTAAGGGTCAAAGCCAGATAACTATCAGGAAATCTCCACCTTTAAGGAATGTGGAGAACTGACTGGGGACTTCTGACCTATTGTCTAATCCTTATCTTCATTCACATGGTGCACCCTGTATTAGTATGTATTCAATGTGCTGGCAATTTGGGACTGAGCCAATTAAAATTGTATTGGCTTAAACCACAAATCAAGGTCACCATTGTTTTTCTCATTGAACCAGGGCAAACAGAACAAACCCTAACTCACCATCTAGAAGAACACAAACTCAACATCAGAATTACTGAAGATAGGAACCGTCAATATAATGGATATTAATGGAAAGAAAACAACTTGTAGAGGAATTGGAAGGAATGATGTGGATATAATTGACATTACTGAAATCTTACTAAATGATAAGGTTGCCTGAATGTCATATTCAGGCAGTAATAATCAGCAAACAAGGCAGTAAAAAGGGAGTAACAAGAGCACCAAACATGGCAATATACTTGAAATTTCCTTCCAATGAAAAAGTTTATAGCCATGTCTGTTGGACCATAGGCCCAGATAAGTTTCGTTGTTCAGTTGCCCACTTAACTCTACTTGAAATTTCTTTCCAGTGAAGAAGTTATGTGGGAAAATGAATAACAAAACTTATTTGGGCCTATGGTCCAACAGAAAGTTCTAGGTAAGAAGTGGATGAATGTTTCAAGTCATTAGAGCAGGCAACTGACATAAAGAAAATGGAAAAAGTAATATTGAAGATCTAAACGTTTTAAAAATATTAAAGAAAAAGGTAAGACTAATAATAATATGTTTCTGCTCAGGATGACACAGACTAGTCATTACTAACAGTATGTTCCATCTTAACAGTATGCAATGTTCACATGAGAGAAGACAAGAAATCAGAAAGGTCTCATTATGTTGTGATATCTTCAGGATGGTTCAAGAGTATCCAGGGAAATTCAAATCAAAACGGATCATCACTTAGTTTTAAGTAGGATAAAAATGAATATCACATTAAAAAGAACAATATTTAAGAAAGGAAGGTAAACTATAGACAAGTGTAAAAATATTATTCAAGAAAACATGAAACACCTTGAAAAAGAGTCTCAGTGGCAAACTGAAGAAAACACTGATAACTTCATCTAGGCAGGCATGTAGTGAAGTTGCCTGCAATGATGGGAAAATAAGAACACCATTCTGCACACAGGATGTTAAAGAAGCATACCAAAAGTTCCTAGCAAATAAGTTGGAAGATGCCCTAAAACAATAAAAAGAGCTAACCTATGTGTAAAAATAGTTAAAAGGCATGGGAAAACTTTAATAAGAATATTGAAGATAAATATCAGAAAGGTACAAAATTATGTTCTGGAGGCTACTGAAAGTGTTTAGAAATGGAAGTATAAAAGGAATCAAAAGATGATACTTTATAATAATATTAAATGAAACAAGTTGTGACAGAACAGTGGTAGAAAATATTCAAGAGGAATGCAATCATGAGTGCATATACCTGAGGTATAAAATGTGTGTAGTGGCTACTGCATAATTCAGTGTCTGGTCAGAAGGTCAAAGTATCCCAGTAAGATTAAAGTAGAGTTCAAAAAAGAGAAATAGAGCTGAATGAGAATTACAGAGGTATTTCTCTACTTAGTTTTGTAGATCTGAAAAAGGCATATGAAAAGGAGCCCAGAGAAAAGTTTTCAAAACACAATTATATGGGATAAATAAAACATTATACAGAGCAATATATAGCTTATATTTAAATTGTAAGTCAGTAGTTAGAAATGAAGAAAATACAGAAAGATGGGTTGATGTAAAATCAGGTATAAGACAGGAGTGTATGTTATCTCCACTCTTATTCATCATCAATGTGGATGAACATTATGAAAGCAATTAGCATCAAACCCAATATTAGCTCTTTGCTTTAAGCAGATGATCTAAACACATCCAGTGCAAGTCTCCAAGATTTTCTAACTAAATTGAATAACAACTGTAACAAATTTAGCATGAAAATCAGTAATAAAAAAAGGCCAAACTATGAAACAGGTATTTAGGCACAGTTTTTAGTGAAGGTGGCAGAATAAATAAAGCTAACATGGCCAGTTGAATAAAAATATATATATATATATGGAATAAAAGAAAAATGAGCTAAAACACTAAACTAGCAATATACAATACATGTGTAGAGGCTTAAGTGCTGTGAGGACATCATGTTGGAGGCTTAATGGATTTTTTACAACACTCAAAAAGAATTAAAATAGACTTTAATACTTCCTATATTTCGTCCTAGTCACTAGGACATCTACGGGGATTACAAAAAAAAAAATTAATGTAACATATGCACAAATAACAAACAATACTAAGCCCAACCACGTGGGTGACACTAAAGTCCTATCTAGGTAGAGTGCCCTCTAAGGGCAGTAGTAGGTGGCCTGGAATGTAAGGTGGGAACTCTGGTGATGAGTGTTTCCCAAATCTTCGGAAGCTTAATGCAACCATATTTATTGAGATTTGGTTGGTTTTTTAAAGCAGCTGCTGCTGCTTCTAAGAAAAGTCTCTCTTTCTTGAATTTGCTGTGGTGGAGCATGGTGGTTTTCTTCCATGATACTCTGTGGGTGGTGTCCAAAACATGGTCAGCCAAGCCTGAATGGCCATAGTTGTGTTTGAAGATGTAAGACTTGTGTTCCTCTAGACGGATGGATGCTGATCTGCCTGTCTGTCCAAAGTACGCCAGCTTACAGGAACAGGGTACTTTGTAAACTCCAGGCAGAGAGAGAGGAGGGAGCTGATCTTTCGTAGAATGGAAAAGGGTAGCCAGTTTGCGGTGGCCTTATATGCTGTGTGTAGATTGTATTGTTTTAGTATCTTGGCTATTTTTTCAGATGTGCCACGGATGTAGGGTATGGTGATGGCATCACCATACATACATATATGGTGATGGCATCACCATACCCTACATCCGTGGCACATCTGAAAAAATAGCCAAGATACTAAAACAATACAATCTACACACAGCACATAAGCCCACCGCAAACTGGCTACCCTTTTCCATTCTACGAAAGATCAGCTCCCTCCTCTCTCTCTGCCTGGAGTTTACAAAGTACCCTGTTCCTGTAAGCTGGCGTACTTTGGAAAGACAGGCAGATCAGCATCCATCCGTCTAGAGGAACACAAGTCTTACATCTTCAAACACAACTATGGCCATTCAGGCTTGGCTGACCATGTTTTGGACACCACCCACAGAGTACCATGGAAGAAAACCACCATGCTCCACCACAGCAAATTCAAGAAAGAGACTTTTCTTAGAAGCAGCAGCAGCTCTCAAAAACCAACCAAATCTCAATAAATATGGTTGCATTAAGCTTCCGAAGATTTGGGAAACATTCATCACCAGAGTTCCCACCTTACATTCCAGGCCACCTACTACTGCCCTTAGAGGGCGCTCTACCTAGATAGGACTTTAGTGTCACCCACGTGGTTAGGCTTAGTATTGTTTGTTATTTGTGCATATGTTACATTATTTTTTTTTTTTGTAATCCCCGTAGATGTCCTAGTGACTAGGACGAAATATAGGAAGTATTAAAGTCTATTTTAATTCTTTTTGAGTGTTGTAAAAAATCCATTAAGCCTCCAACATGATAGCAATATACAAGACAGTATCCAAATCAGTTTGAAATTATGGATACAAGAGTTGTGTTAAAAATAAAGCATTTGATAAAAGATACGAGTTCTGATAAAAATTAAAGGCTTGAATATCAATCGTAGAATCATATTAAATTAAAAATGAAGATAGGAAGAGGGAACTTGGCACTATTAGCAGTGAAGAATGTGAGTAGGGGCTGATCTAAAAGTGGTATGGTTAGCAAAACAGGTGTTTGATGGCAAGAAAAAAAAAAAGATCCAGAGGAAGACCAAGATCTAGGTGGATGGATTCAATCAGAAGTGCTTTAGAACACCACAAAATGTTAGACAAGACAATATTGGAGTGCTGACAAGTAACAGATTAATTTAGATGAAAATTGTTGATAAGAAATTAATAATAATTCAAGCTTAATCATGTAGTGATGTAATAGTGGCCTGACACCCCTTTAAGAGCACATATCAGTACATTCATATATATATATATATATATATATATATATATATATATATATATATATACCCAGATATGTACATTCATTATCAATGATGATCATTTAACCTAAGGGGAGAAGTGATAATTTCAAAGTATCAGAGTTGAAACTGCAATAAATATCCTTGAATATGATAAAAGAATTAAATATTCATTGAAACAGTATTCAATGAAACTGACACTAATATGAAATTGTGGTATCTTAAATCATTTTTAAGGTTAATCAATCCACTTCTGATTGTATCCAATGGAAGTCGGTCAGTTTGCCAAGAAGGCTAGTTGAATGAAGGGGAGGGGGAACTACTGAGTAGTTAGTCTTATTTATAGAATATAGAAGAGTTAATGGGAAAATTAATGATGAACCATAACAAGATTATCTCTGATATGCAGATCATTTGTTTCAGTAAAACATTTGATCGCATTCCACATAAGAACATGCTGATAAAAATGCATGTAAAGCAATGATATTCTATTGATGTTACTATTCCCCAGCTATATAGTAACTACGTTCATGTGTAATTGAAGTTGATACAGTTTTGTTCATTATGCTTGTATTAAAACCATTCAAAAATTACCAAGGCTTAAAAACAAATTGAACGTTTTTTAAAAAGCTAAATTCTCTAATGGCAAATTGAGCAAAATAAAATGATACATTTATATTTAAATATATATAAAGAGCCAATAGGCTTCATTTCGGCGATATAAGCATTATTTAAATTAAGGGGATATTAAATCCCACATTGTTTTAAAAATGAATAAGAAACTCAAAGATTGGAATCAGAGAGTTTCATGCTGAATATAGTAAACTATAAAAATATCAGCGATTACTAGCGTGAGCTAATGCAAGTAGTCCTAGTATGCAGTACAATACCGGGAAACTCTCAGCAAAGGTGGTAAAGTTCTGATCGATGATGAAGCCTCAAAAAAGGCTGAAACCGGTCTGGGTAGTGACCTCCTGCCATAATGTAATAACAGCATACATTTCCTAGGAAATGTGTTTTTACATTATGGAAAATACCAAGAATAGCGATCAGAACTTTACCACCTTTGCTGCGAGTTGCCCGATATTGTACTACATACTAGGACTACTTGCATTAGCTCACGCTAGTAATCGCCGATATTTTTATAGTTTACTATATTCGGCATGAAACTCTCTGATTCCAATCTTTGAGTTTCTTATTCAGTTTTAAAACAATGTGAGATTTAATATCCCCTTAATTTAAATAATGATACATTTATATATATAATTTTTTTTTTTCTAACCAGAAAAGGAAATGTGGGTAGTAAAATACTATAAATGAAGAATGGTACAACAGTTATCACACTAAGAGATTCCTTGTTTTTAATGTCAACATTCTTTCTTAGTTTTTATTCTGACCCGAACAATTTTTACTTCAATTTGAATTATCAGAGCTGCACACCTATCTAAAGTTTTGAAAGAATAAATTACTATGCTCTGATTAGATTATCAGCCTGCAATTATTTATTATTCAAGGGAGGATCTCTTTCAGATCACACAATACCTATTGCATCTCTCCTTGAACACATTCATTTCACTCAACATCCAGTAGCAGTCCCTCCCTCACACAGTTTCCAGAAATGGTCTGGATTCTCTCCACCTGCGATAATCTGTAAAATACCGTTACCAACTTGTGTTTCTATCATATCGCCTCTCTTTTATTACTCAAATTTTTAAAGACCACATTTCCTCAATCTCTCCTCATATGCATTCCATAGGCCAGTTATCACTTTACTTGCAGTCAATTTTTTTTTCTTTCTTTCTTTTTCTCTGTTGTCTTAAAACCCAGGTGACCATATCAGCATACTCAAAACTATTGGAAAAATAACTGTTATTTCTACAGGGTAGTGTGTTCTCAACATTAGCATCTAACTGGTGTGATGATTAACATCTTAGCAATATAGTTCCTAAACTGAAGTCTATCATCAATACATCTTTAGCTTCACTGACACTTGTAGCAAGTTGCTATTAATACATTCATGCTTTAACAGTATTACACAACATTAGAGCAATAATAATAAAACTAATTATTTTTGGTGGTCTGGTTAGAATTCTGACAAAGGCAATAGCAATATACAAGGTAAAAGAAAGCTAAATAAGTAAATATCTCATTTACAAGAAGCAGAAAAAAAAATTAATAAGGCAGTATGTAGATATAAAATACATTTATGATCACATGCAACTAAACAAATGAATTGCTTATGAAAAGTTTAAAACTTCAAACAATTTCTGACTATGTTTGGCTTAGCCATACATCATCATCAGCCCTCGGTAAGAAAAAGTGTAAAATGAGTATCTGTGTGGAGCCTAGCAAGCAAACTTTCTCATCTGTTCTTAAGTAGCCTGGATTTTGAAAATCAGCTGAGATAAAAAGGTGAAATAAAGAACTGCAAAGCTTTATAGAAAATCTGCATTTTCAAACCTGGCTATAGACTTGATATGAAAAATGTGACATTACAGGATTTTGAATTTCTTTCATAAATTATCTGATTAGTTTACAAAAGGAACAATTCACTGGGATTTTCTGTATGATTGATAATTCTAATGCACATTCTCAAAGCAAATGTTTTATAAAATTTAAGAAATAGTTTTACAAAATATAAATAGAAAACATGGCTTGCAGCACTTTATTGTACTGGCACATGAAAGTGCAACTGTATATTCCTAGAGATAAGGGGAGGGAAACTACCAATTTCAATGATTTTGACATTTTTGTAGATAATACACCATGGTATAGTCATAAAACAGAAATATCACTAGATATTCATATATACTTCACCTGATATAGAGAACAATTTCTTTTTTTTAATCAGTCTTATACATGAAAGGTCAAAGGAGCTATAAACACCTCAATGCCATAAATGTAGTGCAGGTGAAATTTTTTTTTTTTTTTTTTTTTTAAGAGTTACAGGTCGTAATTGTTTATAAATACTTCTTGTAGAAGACTGTTCCAGAGAACGGTATTTTGATATTTTTTAGTTACACAGCTGCTGCTCGTGTTAACAGGTGTGATAGAAAGTGGAAGAATGACCGTTAAGTACTTGTAGAATACACAAATATTATGCATTGCATTTATAAAATTTTTTATAGTTTATTTTTAAAATAAAATGCTATATATAAACTTCAAAACTTGAAATAAGAAGACATTACTTTTCAAATATTATTAAGTGACACCTCTGGGGAGGACACACAACTCACCATTTCTGCACTTAGTCCTCCAACTACACCACCATCTACCCTCATATAGATATTTTCTCTACCATGAAAACAGTTCATAAATATTAGTTTTTTTTTTTTTAAAAAAAAAGAAACTTGAAACTAGTGTGCCATATATATTATATATATAACAGTGGCATCACATGCACATTTCAGTTGGGTGTGCTGTCATGTGGGTTATCCACCCCGCTCAACAATATAGCATCATTAAAACTCTAACCAAGAGAGCCCACAATCTTTGTTCCAGTGGAACTGCCCTTACAACTGAGCTTGATCACATACACAACACTTTCCTCTCCAATGGCTACAGCAATCACAGTATTAAAAAAATAATCATTTCCTCCCCCATTCTCCGGTTTTCTCTTCAGAAAGAGTTTAGAAATGCCATCACCATACCCTACATCCGTCGCACATCAGGAAAAAATAGCTAAGATTTTGAAAAAGTACAACCTACGCACACAGCATTTAAGCCCCACCGCAAACTTGCTACCCTTATCCGTTCTACAAAAGATCAGCTCCCTCCTTTCTCTCTCTCTCTCTCTCTGTGCTTGGAGTTTATAAAGTACCCTATTCCTGTAAGCTGCCATACTTTGGACAGACAGGCAGATCAGCAACCATCCGCCTGGAAGAACACAAGTCATACATCTGCAACCACGACTATGGTTAGTCAGGCCTGACTGACCATGTCTTGGATACAACCCACAGGATCTCATGGGAAAAAACCACCATGCTCCACCACAGCAAATTCAAAAAAGACACACTATTTTTAGAATCAGCAGCAGCTCTCAGAAATCAACCAAATCTTAAATATGGTTGCATTAAGCTTCCTAAGATTTGGGAAACACTTAGAGATTCCCACCTTACATTCCAGGCCACCTCCAACTGTCCTTAGAGGGCACTCCACCTAGATAGGACTTTAGAGTCACCCACATGGTTGGGCTTAGTATTGTGTGGTAATTGTGTATATTTATATGTTACATTAGTTTTTTTTGTAATCCCTGAAGATGTCTCAGTGACTGAGACAAAATGCAGGAAGTATTAAATTCTTTTTTAATCCTTTCTGAGAGCTGTTTACAGGATCCATTAAGCCTCCAACATGATGCTTTATTATGCTGCTGAAGAGGACAATGAAGCATTAGCATATTGTGTTCAATTTTAAGTCTGCAAACAATTGGGGGGGAGTCTTTAACGGGAATAAATGCAAAAATATAATAGTGGTGATACTGATATTTCGTGGATGAGCAACGCATACCCGGAATCTTCGCCCCTGATATATAGATGGATGTGTAAAAAATCTGCCCACCTGATGCCAAAAGAATTGTTAAATGCACATGAAAGTTCCCATTAGCACAGCACACATGCAAAACACAGCCCAACATGAATGTTTTAAAGAGTTAGTGATTGCGCGCGGGGGGGGGGGAAGAATATTATGTTCAGTGCAAATAATGTTAATGCTAAAAGCTTCTATAATCTTTCACAAACATAAAAACAGGTGGATGGCAGTTCGACATGTACTGAACTTTCTAATGTTGAGAAAATAAACTTGGTATAAGAAAGATTGTCAGACAAATTTTATATTTTAACATAAGGTTAGGTAACAACTGCTTCCATAAAAATGATGGCAGATTCATTGACTTTAAGATAATGCTTTGGATGAGTAATGCGAGAAATGCACCAGTAACATCTGTATTCCCTGACAGTGAATAAGATGCAATCATAGAAGAGGATTCTCCATACTTGTGACCTATAAGGGGCTCGCCCGAGCCCTTTGTTAAATTTTTCTCAAATTTGCAAGCCCCTTGTTTACTTTATTTTTTCAAAAAAAAAAAAAAAAATTGTTTTTGAAACATATTAAGCCACAAACTCATACTGCAACCTGACAAAAATTAGTCTATTCGGCAGTGTATAGATTATTTAGAATTATTGTTTCAACTCCCCTATAACGAATGTGCTCACGTTTGAAAAAAAAAATAAAATAAGCACATGTGTTATCTTTACTCTTCTTGTAGAGAATCATATGGTAAAACCAGTAGCCAATCAAATGTTTTATAAAAGATTATAAAAGATTTCATTCTTATTATATTGATAGTTAAAAAATGTTTTTCTTATGTAAGATAAATTAACACAGTTGATTGTGTGCAAATATTTCATGTTTAGATCATGAAATATTTGTTTAAAAATGAGGTTGATTTTTCTTTAGAGGTTGATTGTCCTCTCATACTTTTTAATTGGAATTTATACACAAGCTGTATTAATAAAAGTTTTTGTGTGAAATACGGCTTTTTTTTTTTTTTATGAGCCCTTTGTTAAAATTTCCATAGCTTACCACTGCCTATAACCATGCTTTGGGCAAACAAGCATATGGTATGTGCTAAAGTAAGAAACATTGATTGGCACTCCACATTATGGAAAACAAGGTGCAAATGATATTCACTACTCTTGCATTGACAAATGAATGCCACGAATGTTAGCTGATTATCAAAAATGAGTCAGAGGAAAACTTCGCTTCCATTGCCATTGAGATTTGTCCCAGTCTTAACTCTGGATACAGGGTATAGGTGAAGGTTGTGGTTACAGCAAAAACGTACATACAGATATTCTTTTCTCCTGAAAACACGAACTTATTTCTGAGTACGCATTCAGGCAATCATTATGGTTACTGCAGTTATGAGGTAGGTTCAAAAAGTTTCTGGCCTGCCATACAAAATTCGTGACAGATAGAACCATCTATGAGGAGCTTAGTGTACCATTTTCAACTCTCTACCTGTGTCATTCAAGTTGGAAGCACTCATTTGACTAACACATGGCACGCTGTTTTTCACCAAAGAAGAGCTTTCTCCAACTCAAACAGCAATTGGATGGTGTTTATGGGAGAAGATTCTCCTTCATATTCCACCGTGAAGGAATGGGTTAAACAGTTTTGCCTTGGAAGAGAGAGCATCAAAGCTGGTGCTCGTGGCAGTTGGACTGTGGAAGTGATAACTGAGGAAAATGTCTCTTATTGAGGAGGAACTGCTCAATGACAGATGCTGAAGCTCAAAAATCTCAGTAAGGTTGGGCTTTCTACATCAACCATCTTTTGCATCATTCACAAGAAACTTTCACAAGGTAGGTGTCCAGTGTCTCTCTTCAGTTCAAAAAGAGCATCGTGTGACCTGTTCCCGCAAGATTTTTAGAGCTTTGCCAAGGAAATCAGTGAGAAGTGCTGGAATCCATTGTCACTGGGGATGAAACCATGGTCCTTTATTATGATCCTCTTTCCAAAAGGGAATCCAGGGAGTGGCACAAACAGGGCAAAGCACTGCCAAGAAAAGCCAAGGTCATTCAGTCCACCAAGACTGCAACGATCTTTTGGGACTGCTGAGGAATTATCTTGATTAACTCCAAAGAAAGGAACACGACTATTGTTGTGAAGACTGCGACTCCCAGGAGATTGAACACCCACCAGTGAACCACTACCTCTTCTCAAAACTGAAGAAAGACCTTCAAGGAAGAAAATTTGAAGGTGGCAATGAGGTGAAAGATGCAGTTTTAAGCCATCCATTTTGCAGACAAAAGTAAAGACTATTTTTTGAGAGGCATAGAAATATTAATTGAAAGATGTGAAAAGTGGGTTTAAGTAAAGGAAGATTACGTTGAAAAGTGACCATTGTTTTCTTTCTATCATATCAAAAAGTTAGTCAGGCCAAAAACTTATGGAACCACCCTCATACCTTTCAATTATCTTCATGTTATAGGAATGACAGAAAAGTAATCATCAACAGAAACGGCATGGCTCACAGTGGGAGCAAATTGTTCTATTATTGAGTTCACTCTGACAGCAAAAAGTATTACTTAAGATGGTTTTGAAGCATAACCTCCTCTTTGTAGTGTGAACAGTGTTTCCCTGCTCAGACTAGGAAGGTTTGGCTACAGAAAGAAGTTTTTAATAAGAGGAAGGAGATTCCACCTCCCTTTCTGAAGAGGTAGATTAAGATCTTTTAACCACCCAACTGGCTAGGAAGTATATATACGTCCAATTTACCATATACCATAGATGCGAAGTGCATATTAAAATTGTAATACCATTGATATTACATTGAAATATGTGGTGGATACGAAGTGTAGAGAGTGATGTATTTTTTCCATAGATGGCGAACCTATGGTACGCATGCCAGATGTAACGTCCGAGAATTTTGCTTGCACGTCAACAAGTTACGGGTGATATCCTTTTATACGCTTATAAATTATTCAACCTTTTGTTTTAATTGTTACAATACGTGCCAGTTATACGCGAGGGCGAGTTATTTTCTAGTAAATATGGTAAGCATTTCTTTGACATCCTTCTGCTGCTTCTCTTGCTCAGCTAACTTCGATGGCAAGTTACAATGCATAAATATTTTTCTTGCTACTGTTTTTTTTTTTTCAAACCAACAATGAAAATCAATTTAATAATACAATAATCAATTTTACACTGAATAACATTATAAATTTATATATAAATAAAATATTATTTATAAATAAATTAAGTTTGATTAATTATCTATTACTTTTTCCCCTATTAAAATCTGCCCGGCACGTCAGCAACTATTTGTAAATTTTTGGCACTCCCACATAAAAAGGGTTCACCACCACTGCTCTAGTCTACTGAACTTTTTGTTTTTTATAACAAAGAAAACTGACACTAGATATTCACATTTTAGGAATGCATCCTGGTGAATATTTCTAAACAGAATAAATGGCCCAATGTTCAATGGTATCTATGGAAGAAGATCATTGCTTCCAGATTCCAATGAAGTCAGAGCAACAAGACAGTAATTGCTTGCCAGTTTTAGTGCTTGTAATGGTTTTGAGAAGACATCAGCCTACCTTTCCATTAATTCAGAAAAAACTGCTACTCAGTATTGTCATTGTCAAATTTCTGATATGTACCCTCAGTGGTGTATACTGTGATAGTACACATGAGAACATTAAGCCATTATAACTTCCTATCAGGAGTGCTTAAGAGGCAAAGCTGTACAACTGGGAGGAGACCTCCACGTAAGCTTTTAAGGAATGCAGAGAACCGACCAGGGCTTCTGACCTAATGTTCAATCCTCTCCTTGTTGTATGTCCTGTTAGGTATCTATGTGGATGCTGAACAAACGAGGATGGGCTGGCAATTTGGGATTTAGCTGACAAAATTGAGTTCTTATTGGCTTACACAATAATATAAAATGTTACGACATGACCCAGTTAAACAAGGTCCCTGCTGTTGTTTTCATCAAGGAACCAGGGATAACAGCACAAAGTCAGCTACTGGAACAAATAGTGCTATTGGCACTATCATCATAAAAAGCATCGGTGGAAAAGAGATGGAACTAGCAGAAGAACTGGATAAGTACCAGATTGACATAATACGCATGACTGAAACAAAGAAGACAAAAACAGCTGAGATCTTTCTGAACAACAAATACAAAATGCAAGCAATAACAATCAGTAGAAAGAATGTAGTTATATTATTCAACACAGTGAGGATAATCTTTTTGAATGGCAGGCAATATCAAGTAGAGTGGTGTCGGCAAATATGAGAATAGGGAACTGTACAATGAGACGTATTTGTGCTTATGGTCCCACAGATGATTCTAGCAAGGAAGAAGCAAGGGAATTTTTTGAGGTATTAGGGAAGGCAGCTAGCACAATGAAAATGCAAAAGTTGGTCCTTGTTGGAGATCTAAACAGCACAGTAGGAAATGATTACCAGACATATAGAAATGTTTTAGGAAAATTTGGAGAAAAGAAAAAAAAACTAATAATAATGTTAAGTGCCAACTGAATTTCTATTCAGGACATGGACTAGTTATTACTAACATCATTCCAACATAAAAAATGTGCACAAATTCACATGGAGAGAAGATACAAGGAATAAGAAAAATCTCATTGACTATGTCATAGTTGATAGTGATGTTTTCCCACTGGCTAAGGATACAAGAATAAACAGGATTTGAAATAGGAAGTGATCACTATTTAGTTTTGAGCAGAATAAAATTGAATTTCATACTGAATAGAAGAGTGTACAAGAAAGTTTTAAAATGAATCAAAGTTGAGCAGCTTTCAAAGGTGAACTGCAGACTCAGATACACAAAAATCATTGAAGAAAAAATGGAGATTCAATGACAAACCCTGAAGAAAACATGGATTGATTCAGCCAAAGAGAGCATGTAGTGAGGTTGTAACCGTTGAAAAATCACAACTCGATGATGGAATCAGGAAGTTAAAAAGGGTCAAGGAAAAGAAGAAAGTATATTAAAAGTTCCTGTCAAGTAAGATATTGGGTTCTTAGAGAATACAATATACAATAGGTGGATTGATATAGTAAAAAGTGCCTTAGAAGATAGATATATAAATATAAGATCTGACAATGTTATAGCTTTGGTAGGAAGTTAGTAATGATGTAAATTTTTCATGTAGTACAGGATATGATAGTACATCCCTTGAGGATAAATGTCAGGAATTTGATGATGATGATGAGAATACAATTCTACATTAGACAGTATAAATAAAAATGGATAGAACATTTAAATCGAATGGACAACAGCAGACTACCGAAAATATTATACACAGATATAAAATAAGTGGAAAAAGAAGAATCATGAGACCAGAACAGGCCACCTGACCTAAAATCCATGTTAGGAAGAAGAGAATACACAGAGAGAGAGAGAGAAATGTAAAAAAGCAAAGGAAAGCACTGTGTAAAACTAGATAAACCAAAGTCATGGGGAGACTTTGGTGAGAACATGGAAAATAAGTGTTAGGAAGGTGGAAAAATATTCTTAGGGCTATTTAAAAGCTTAGAAACTGAGGAAAAAGTACTGTAAAAGGGGATCAGAGATAAGGGGATATTCTAGATGGAGTAATTACTCTGCAAGACTGCTATATGAAATAAGCAGTGTCAGCATAGTGATGAAACTCCCAATTCATCACCATGCTGGTGATGAAATTCAGGAATACATATCCATACTTGAAGCAGAAAAAGTCATCAAAAACCTTAAATGTAAAAAAAGGCAGATGGAGTAGAGGAATTTCGACCAGAAATACTCAAATATGGAATATGAGGTGTAAAAATTTTTAAAGTGGCTGCATTGCATAGTTCAGAAGTCCTGGTCAGAGGATCAAATTCCAGATTATTGGAGCAGAGCCCTTATAGCACCCATCTACAAAAAAGGGAAATAAAACTGAATATGACAATTACAGAGGTATTGCCCTACTGAGTGTTCTTGGTAAGATTCATGCAAATACCCTTGAGAAATGGCTACGAAAAATGGTGGAAGGGAAGCTCTTAGAACAATCTGGATTCAGGGCGAATAGAATAGATCCCGCCATGGGTGTTTATAAAAGTCTGCAATGGATGAGCTTGTATAGCTCCTTGAGTTCATAAGGCTTGCCTTTCTTTAAAAAAAAGAAAAAACTTCCTATCATCCCAGCTTTGTTAATTCTGTTGCCTATTTCTATGTTTATTTTGCCATCTTCACTTGTGCCTATGAGTTGAAATGCTTTTCTTCTTCTATAGGTTCTCCATTCAGGATGCAGCTGATGTTTTCAATGTTTTTGTCTATTTTCAGTCAGTGTCTTTTTATTGCTGATTTTCATACTAAATTTATTACAGCAGTTATTCATTTCAGTTAAGTAATTCTGCAGACTTGTACTGTATTTATTTAGGAGCATAACATCATCTGCATAAAGTAAAGAGCTGAAACATCATCAATTTTAATTAGGTTTAATATCACTTTCCTTCAAAAAGTGAGCCATATTGATGAATAACAATAATGTGTACTCTTGTCTCAATACCTGATTTAACATCAAACAATCTTCCTGTACCTCCTTCAATTCTGACTTACATTTCAAATATAGACTATGTATCTATTGGCACATGCTTTTTCCTTAACTACAAAACTTAAATCCAAATTCTTATCATATTCCTATGACTATTTTGTCTTAAAGTGAAAGTATGATTCTCTATTTGCCCTGAATCCAGCTTGTTATTCCACAAGCTGGATTAAGCTTTTATAGCCTGTTCTTTGGTTTGCGTTCATAAATATTACTGAGCAAGGAAACTCCTCTATAATTTTCAAATTCAGTTTTATTTCCCTTTTGATAGATGGGTACTATGAGAGCACTACTCCTCATCTGGAATTCAACTCCCTGATCAGGCTTTCTTTTCTTTTACAGTGCAGCTACTGTAAAACTATTATCCAGGATTTATCCTTAAGCACCACTCCAAGTATTTTGTAACGAAGGATAGGGGATCCACAGAAAAATGTTTTATCATCTCATAATTGATATTATCAAGTCCTACTGAGGAAGGTTTTTTTTTCTTCTGGTTCCTCCTTGAGGAAGTGTTGAATGTATGGCTCCAATCCATATGCTGCTGGTTGGCTTTGATATTCCTGCAAAGCTATGTATTTTCAAATGCTTTAGAATCAGAAATTACACATCCATTATGTTTCAGGAATGGCATTTTATATATCTACTCTTCATTTTCTGTATATGTGTACCACTTTTGCATTAGTTTTGTATGAATGGCACATGATGAAAACTGATCCAAGATCACTTTGACTTCTAATGTAAAATGCTTTGGCCTGATCAAATTTAAAAGTTGTGAAGCAAGTTTGATTTGATAAGGTAATTTTTGAAATATATTCTATTGTGTCTTGCTTATAATTTTTATTTATTTATTTTTTATTTTTATTCCTTGGCACTCTAGTTTCCACTATGGTTTTTTTAAATGGGTGGAAAATTAGATGTTTTTGGAATTGAAGTTATTGCTTCCCACCTGCTCAGTGCAAACTGTTACACCAGTACTTATCGTCAGATGTCCATAAGTTGGATCACATGATAAACGTGGTAACAGGATGCCAAATCCCAGGTGAAAAATGGTCTGGAGAATAGTACTATTTAAAAGTGGGAGGGAAAAAAAACATTTGGTTCAAAATAATCTTGGGCTATGAACTGCTGTTTAAGTTTGCAATTGTCAGTCTGACTGTCCATGATGAGAAATGATTCCTTGATACCAAACACTAGTAACTTCATGGAAAGTTGTGGATAACTAAAACAAAATAATAAAACACTGGATTAATTAAATTCCTAAGTAATGCCAAGTTACTTAGGAATGACAGGCCAGTGAGCCTACCACATTAAAGGAGAAAATTAAAATAAAAACCACGTGGCATCCTTTGGAAGTGTGTTGTTACTAAAAATGCAATGCAAAGAAATTATTTCACAGACATGAAGATTAGTCATTAATGTTCAAATTCTTCACAGTTGACTCATGACAAAACTTGTCGAGACCACAGAAATGTTTGTTATAGTGTACAGTTTGCTATAGAAAACTTCTATTTAAATAGCATTGTGCCAGAGGCTTTGATCAGGACTTCTCAAGAATTTGTTATGAGATAATTATACTCAATTTCATGATTTCACTTGTTTTTTGACAGCTGTTTAAGATTAAATCAAATACGAATCTATCAATATTCTATTTTAAATTCTAGATGTGGTTAAAATTTCCAATAGGCATACATTTTTCCTTTAAATAAGAAAATAATAGAACATGAATGCATCTTTTAGTTATGTAAAGCGCGTACACACACACTGAGAACTACCTTTCAGAGCCTACTTCAAGGAAAATAGGCTTGTCAGATAAATGATCATGCTTATGTGGTTAAGTCACCCTTTTCTAAAAACTTAAAACTGTGAAGCATGTTCTTAAAACTATAAATACCACGATTCATATTTCTCCTTCAAGTATTATGGGAGTCGAGCAAACTTTACAGTTGAGGTTGAAAGTTTATTTTTCACTTGGTTAGAGTATAATAAATTTAGTTTAATCCTTTATCCAAGTGTGAGCAAACAAAGTTTGCGCCTGAAAGTATCTTCAGGACTGGGTTAAGGTGGTACAACACCAGGGTAACTCGTTGCAAAGGTGGAGCAAGCTACCAACACTCCTATCTCAGTATCTCCTATAATGCAAAACATCTCCTTGCAGATATGTCTAATGTTATGCATTAAGGGAAGGGCCACTACCCAGACTAGTTTCAACCTCTATTGAGGTCTCTTCAGTGGGAGCCAGGCCCAAGTGGAGATATCAGGCAGAAGCATTAGCAGGTCATCTCTACCTATAGGAATTGCCAATTGGTGTGCCACCCTTTATTAATAATTTACTCTGGATTTAGAGAAAGATGTTGAAATTCCTATAGGTAGAGATGACCTGCTAATGCTTCTGCCTGATATCTCTCTCCACTTGGGCCTGGCTCCCACTGAAGAGACCTCAATAAAGGTCGAAACTAGTCTGGGTAGTGGCCCTTCCCTTAATGCATAACAGACATATCTGCAAGGAGATGTGTTTTGCATTATAGGAGATACTGAGATAGGAGTGTTGGTAGCTTGCTCCACCTTTGCAACGAGTTGCCCTGGTGTTGTACCACCTTAACCCAGTCCTGAAGATACTTTCAGGTGCAAACTTTGTTTGCTCACACTTGGATAAAGGATTAAACTAAATTTATTATACTCTAACCAAGTGAAAAATAAACTTTCAACATCTTTCTCTAAATCTAGAGTAAATTATTAAAAAAGGGTGGCACACCAATTGGCAATTCCTATAGGTAGAGATGACCTGCTAATGCTTCTGCCTGATATCTCCACACCCAACAGACCACTTCAAACACAGAAGACCAAAAGACATCTTAAAATGAAAACCTCTAGAAAAGCTCACCAAGGGTGGGCATAGTACCCACCCAGCTTCCACAAGTAAAATAGAGATAAAGGGATAAAGAGCCAAGGGCTCACTCCATCTACCATAGAAGTTAACAGTGATATCTCCACTTGGCTCCCACTGAAGAGACCTCAATAAAGGTCGAAACTAGTCTGGGTAGTGGCCCTTCCCTTAATGCATAACATTAGACATATCCGCAAGGAGATGTGTTTTGCATTATAGGAGATAGGATTGTTGGTAACTTGCTCCACCTTTGCAACGAGTTGCCCTGGTGTTGTACCACCTTAACCCAATCCTGAAGATACTTTCAGGCACAAACTTTGTTTGCTCACACTTGGATAAAGGATTAAACTAAATTTATTATTAGTTAGAGTTGAGGCTAATTTTATTTTATTTTAAATCATAGCACGAGTCATATTTCTCACAAGCATGTGGTAAATAACCATTACTTCAGTTTTTCTTGATAATTATCTTGATAATTAGCTAAACAGTGTCCTATACACTTAAAATATTAACTTTTTTAAAAACAAATTACTTGAACCAGATACCTACATGATTTATTTATTGCACTTTTATGATGTGATAAATCTCCATTCTTTTCAGAACCTAAGGACAAATGATTAAACATCATTAACAATGAATTGCTATTAAATTTGACTGACTTGCAAGTATGCTGTATTATGAACTAAAAAAATTTTAAAAAATACATTTAAAATTTTCTTTAACCAAAAATTGTCATAAAAACACAGACATAATTCAATCACTTGTGAGACTGCACTCAGTAGACAAAATTAACTGATCAAAGATTGTTAGTTGTGAGTGCTAAAATAAAACAAGATCCTTCATCAGCAGTCATAATCAAATAGAGATTACAGTTCTGAGATCAACTTAATATTATAGTCCCATAATCCTGGAATTTCTAAAATTTAATATTCATAATGCATGTTCCAAATTAGCAGAACTTTACATTCCAATAGGTAAGTAAATTATCCCCCCCCCCCATGACAATCATAATTCTGATTATACTCTGTGTGCATGTGCATTTCTCTGGAAAAACTGTTGAGTGGAATATTAAACCTAGGTAGTACTGTAAAGATTTATAATTAATATTAAAATATTTCAATAACTGGGATAATGCAGTGCCCATGAGCAAATGTCAGTGTACTGAAAGCTGTTTCTAAAAACCTACACCGCTATAAACTAAGAATTTACAGAAATGTAGAACTTGAGACTATTGTGAATACACATACCTTCCCTTCAGTTATTTTTTTGTTAGAAAACAAAGAAATTTTTCAATCTGGATGCCAAGAATACTTCTGGTTGCAATGGTATTTTTTATGGTTCTAAAGGCTTTTAACCTACAGTTGACTCCAGTTTTCCTTTTACGTTCTCCTAATTCAGTTATTTATACTGCAGATCGAAAACTAGGCCCGATTAAACTTATTTCAAAGAACAAATCAACTTATTGCTCTCACTTCAATACCTATGGGGGAAAAAAAAATCCTTAACAGTCAACTTCTGTGCTATCTGGATACCCCTCAAGTAATACATGATGTCAATATTAAGTAATTCTGCCACTAACAATTAATAGGAGTTGCTTATGTCACTCTTTGGAGAAATACCATTGAGTTTCTTCAACCATGGAAATATCTGAAGAAACTCAAATGGTTGCTTTGATATCTCAGATATTCAATTGTATTTGGTACTAAGGTATTAAATAAGCTCCCATCATATGGTTTGTCTTCTGACTTTTATAACTGGGTTGCCACTATTCCCTCTTCTGCTGCAAATTAAGTGTGGGGTTGGATGATTCTTCACTGGCAAACTTTCCATCTAATGTTTGAGCACCACAAGACTCTTCTTCAACTATCCTCTTCAACAAAACTTTTAAAATATCTACTTCAGATTTCCAAAATCTTCAGTAGTTGTTTTGATGATCTTGTTGATTTCAATGCTAGAAAAATTCAATCCTGACATTTCTTGCAAAAGTTCACTCTAAACTTTATTAACTTTATACAGATCACACGCACACACTTATCCACCCACTTAATAATGTTCTCACATCTGGGATGATGTCCCTGTGAGCTTCTTGAAATCCATGATTCAGTAAATATAAGAGAACAATTACATTGACTAATTCTTTCACTTTCAATGAAATTCTACTTTTGTCATTGTATTTTCTACTGATTGGTATGTGCACGATTGCTGTTCTGTTCAGATGAATTGGTATCGACAATTCCTCACCCTCCTTTAAATCTACCAAGACAAATGCAGCAATTAGTTATTCACTGCATTTCAATTCTAAACTCTTGCATTACTACTGTGCTACAGAACAGCCTTCTTTTTTGCTATTTCATAAAGAATATCGTCTGATATATCAGTGTGTCCAGATCTAATTGAATGTTTTCTTCTTTCTCAATTTTGTTCGTCTATGGTGATAAATTTGTTTGCCATGCCTCCAGTTAAAAAAAAATAGATACAGCTATGCAAATATTGGTGCCTATAAAGGAGATTTCTCCCCAAATTCTATGAGCTGCCTCAACATGGTGGGAGGGTGAAACTGGATGGAATGGACAAAGCATGCTGAGAGTATCAGTTCCTGTTGGGACCACCCTAGGCTATTCCACCATGCCCAGCTATAAAGCTAGAAGGGGAAATGCAGCAGATAAATTGCAAGTCAGCTGCTTTAGAATGGCCAAAAATCTCTATTTAACAAAGAATCATTAAAGAGCTGCATTGATGCTATTGCATTCAGGAAAGCCAACATGACTGTTTTAGATCACAGGAAATAGTTGAGAAATATACTATATGGTCAACTCAAAATGGCTCTCACCTCCTGACCTTGAATATAATAATAAAATTATTATACAGTAAAAGGAATAACACTTACTTTAAGAAAAACATGTATATTATTTGTAGAATTTCTGGCTAGGTTATCTAGCCATTGTCAATATAGAAAAGAGATAAACGCAATAAGAACACTTAAAATTGCAAATGCATGACAATATATACTATCAGCTGCAGGAGGATAGCTACAGCTAAGACTCACTCTTCATTTTGAGTGACTCTTAGCTTATTTTGCTTACATTTAAGCCTAGGGCTTCTGAGCAAGGAACAGTTTGCAGTGGTGGTGATGTCAAGAGTAGGAACAAGTTCGTATCTACTTGCACTCATTTATACTAAGCATATTCATTTAATTGCTTAATTCACATTTAAGTTTCTATAAGTCCATGGTGTTTTAGAGATATGGGAGAGGTACAATTAATGGATCAGAGATATACTGATGAATTATTGTTATGTGATTTCCATTGGTCAGTGTTATGTGATTTCCAAGGATCTGGAACCAAGAGTGCTGGTGTACTTGTAATTACAATATTAAGAAACACAGGAATGAGATTGTTACTTAGGATGACTTCCCAAAAAACTGGAAAAGGTTAAGGCAATCATTTTTGTTAAGGTGTGGACTATGAATGCGAGTTTCACAACTTTCGTTATATAATCTTTCAAGAAGAAATTAACTTTTGTGTAGGACTTTAGTTTTGTTCCAATGGATTCCATGCCTGGTGGATAAGGCAGCTAGCTAAACCAGACTTAAGACACTCTTGAAGTAAAATATACTCTTTTCCTCCTGATATTGTAAAATTATTCCAAATTTCACAAATGCAAGTTACTTTAGTTGTCAAAACAAATTCTACAAGCAGATGAAATGGGTTGTTTCCTCTACTCTAGCAATTTTATGGAATGTTGTAAAAAGTATATTTTCAATTTTTACCTCCTAAGCCATCTATTTGATATAGATATTTTTGCTGTATGGAACTTTCCTTGTCTGAAATTCATGAATTTCTTGAGAAAATTAATTTGGTAAACTCAAAAATTAAATTTACATTAAGCAGAAGATAACAATCATTTCCCTTTTCTGAATGTTTACATCAACATAACAGCAGTCTATATACTGAGAACCATAGACTGCTGTTATGTTACATTAACATAACAGCAGTCTACAGTTCTCAGTATATAGGAAACCAATTCATGCTGATAAATATATGAATGCTTCTTCTCATCATCATCACCACTGTCAAAAATATGGCATGATTAAAACTTTAGTTCATGTGCACATAAGCTATGTTCTACTGATTTGCTTTTAAATAATGAACTGTCATTTATCATTAACAGTTATAAATACAAAATTAATTGATAAAATAATAATTATTGCCTTTATCCTAAATCCTCTTGCAGAAGTTTCTAGAAATTCAATGCTACATGTTCAAGGACTATCAGAGGAAACCACAAGACTTCTTTGCCAGATTGACTTACAAGTTTCTTTTCATCCAGTCCATAAACTGAATTCCTTTCCAGCCTTTCCAAAAGACAAATAACCTCTCTCTCATATCCTTGAGTTTATGGGATCCCTTGTTCAGACGGCCTTTATTATAGGCAGAGAGGTCATTCTGCTCAGATTCATTTGGAAGAATATTAAGAGTATTGAGTATATTTTACTTCAAGAATCTGATAAATCTGGTTTAGATAGCCACCTTATCCACTATACATAGAACATTAGACTGAAATATAAATCTTTATTGCAAATTATGATAACAATACCAATATAATTTTCAAATGTAATGAAAGTAATTGTCAAAGTTGGAAAAAAAAAACCCACACCATTTATCTCAAAACAAATATGTAAAGTTATAGCCCAACAACCCAGGTTTACAAATAAATGCAAGATTATTCTAGTAGAATCTAGAGCACAATTGGAAACAAAAATTTTGAATAATGCAAATGTTTTGGAATAAAAAAGCAATTGAAGCCAAACAGGAAGAGAGGATGAATTTCAATAAACTTAAAAAATCATACATTTGCAAAGAAATTTCCATATCTTGATAATACAAAGGCAGTAGAATATGGACCTAACATTGGATGGTCAAATATGAATAAAACTAAACAAAATATGGAAAAATAATAGTATTCAAAAAACCTCAGACTATAAAATCATTATTATACCTATTGCATCATATGAAGCTGAGACATGGAGACTCAATAAGAAATAAATAAAATCAAAGCACTCAAAATGAAATGTTTAAGAAAATTACACAGGCTCTCATTAAAATATAAAACAAATGAGCATGTTAAAAATAAATTCAACTAACCAGAACATATCACAGATATAATTCTTAAACAATAATTTAAATGGTTTGGACATATTCAGAGAATGTGCAGAGATTACCAAATAAAGCTCTGACTACAGTCACTGGAGAGACCAAAAAGAAGAACTTGGCTAGTCACTGAAGGAAAGGTCACCATTATCCAGCTTCAGAGATGACAAATGGCTATAGACAGAGCCAGATGGTGACAATTTGTTCATGATGGGGGGGGGGTCATTCACTTGAGTTTATTTAGAAGTCATTTTGACTCTTTATGTCAAATGATATTACATGGAAACATTTAACAGCATTTCAGAGGGAAAAGGATAGATACCATTGGAGGTTATAGTCTGTACTGTATATATTGTGCAACAATTACACATTTCCTTATCCACAGATAGATGAATGGTTAAAAATAACTTAATGACAGGAACTGACTCCTTCAAAAGGCTAGTAAACTCAAACCAAAGGTAATCTGGAAATATATTAGCCATATGCAATTCTGTAGGGGGGGGGGGGCATGCATACGTACACACACACACACACACACTGACGTGTACCCACAAGGGATGTACAGGATATGATAGTACTACCATGAAAAATTTACATTACTAACTTCCTATCTATAATTTTCTTCCAAATCAATCTGTTACCTGTCAAGACTCCAACATTGTCAGATCTTATATTTCTGTCTTCTAAGGCACTTTTTATCATATCAATCTACCTATGTCTTGGTCTTCCTCTGGGTCTTTTTCCTGCCGACCTGGCAGAGAACGCTCGTTTTGCTAATCTTTCCTCTCCCATTCTATTTAAGTGACCATACCACCTGAGATTAGCTCTGCTAACGCATTCCTGGTAATATCCTCGTTTTTAATATGATATTGCCATTGATGCCATCTGTTCATGCCCTTAATCTATCTCAGGACTCTCATATCTGCAGTCTCTAGTCTTTGGTCAAGTGTTTTATTTCTATCTCAGCTCTCAGATCCATAAGTTAAAATTGGTTTAAACACTGTCTTGTATACAGCTAATTTCTCTCTTATTCCATATAAATTTATTCAGTTAACTTTATACCATACTACCAGCTTTATTGATTCTGTTGTCTATTTCCATATTTAATTTACCATCTTCACTAAAAAAATCATGCCTAAGTAGCTGAAATGTTTTACTTGTTCTATATGTTCTCCAATCACAATGCAGTTGATATTTTCAGTGTTTCTGCCTATTTTCATTGTTTTTGTCTTTTTAATGCTGACCTTCACCATATCTATTACAACAGCTATTCAATTTAGTCAGGAATCTTGCAGACTTGTAGTGGATTTATTTAGAAGTATAACATCATCTGCATAAAGCAAAGAGCATACATTAACATCTCAAAGTTTGATATCAGGTTTAATACCACTTTCCTTCATAATGTCATCCATATAAGTAATGAATAACAGAGGGGATAATGTACATCCTTGTCTCACACCAGATTTAACATTAACCCATCTTCCTGTACTTCAATTCTAACTGATGAACTCAAATAAAGACTAAGTATTGCTTGCTTGCTTCTGAACTATGCAGTGCAGCCACTGTAAGAATTTTATACCTCCATGCTTGAGCAATATATAATGCCCCACTGACACCATACAACCGTAGCATTTTGAATAGCTTTTATGAGGGTGGTCTGAAAAGTTCTTGGCCCTGCCCGTAGATGGCAATACTATCTGCAAGATTTTTTTTTCTAAGTTGGTACATCTGTCATAAGCATCCATGTGAAATTGCAAAACATTCTATTAAATAGTTTGTTTTATCTATTTGTTTTATTCTATCAAGTAGCTGTCTGAAGCAAAAGTGTTGTCTGTATCCCTTGAAATGGATAAAAGAGTATCGTGCTATTATAATCTTTGTAAAAGAAATTCATTTGAGGTTTATGGGCACTCTTCTCCTTTGTTTTTGACAATTAAGAAATGAGCTGCCAAGTTTAAACGTGGCCGTACCTGCCTTGAAGGTGTTCCACGTGAAGGACGTCAAAAATGTGTAAAAACACCAGAAATCATTGATCAAGTGCATGTATGGCATTGGAT
The DNA here is from genome assembly GCF_054136105.1 of Typopeltis vanoorti. Taxonomy (NCBI): domain Eukaryota; kingdom Metazoa; phylum Arthropoda; class Arachnida; order Uropygi; family Thelyphonidae; genus Typopeltis; species Typopeltis vanoorti. Next base: position 72,503,421 of record NC_143555.1, read on the forward strand.
GACCAGCGAGTCAAAGTGCGTGAAATTGCTGAGACTATAGGCATTTCAAAAGAACGTGTAGGATATATTTTGCATGAAAAATTGCATATGAAAAAGCTTTGTGCAGGATGGGTGCCGCATTTGCTCACATCAGATCAAAAACGCACTCGCATGAAAATCTCTGAACAGTGCTTGGAGTATTTTAACAAGAATAAAACTGACTTTGTGCATCGATTTATTACTATGGATGAGACTTGGATTCGCCATAACATGCCAGAATCCAAACAGCAGTCAAAAGAGTGGACAGAAGCCAGTTGCTCAGCGCCAAAGACAAAGTTGGTTCCATCAGCAGGAAAGGTCATGACATCGGTGTTTTGGGATGCTAAAGGCATCAGGGAATATTATTCTGATCTTTTAACTACACTAGACAAAAAAATTCATGAGAAAAGACCCAATTTGCAGAAACAAAAAATCATCTTTCATCAAGACAATGCACCTGCCCACAAAGGTGTTTTGGCAATGGGAAAATTATGGATCTGCACTATCAATTGTAGGAACATCCACCCTATTCCCCAGATTTGGTTCCCTCTCAATTCTAACTGTTCCCAAAACTAAAAAACTCTTCCTTGCTGGTCAGCGTTTTTCTTCGAATCGAGGTGATTGCAGCTGTAGAGGGGTATTTTGCAATCTTAATGAGAACCACTACAGGGATGGGATAATGGTGCTGGAATAAATGTATTAGTTTTAAGGGAGGTTATGCTGAAAAATAAAAATAATTTTGAAATTATAAATTCATTTTTTCATTGTTAGCCCACAAACTTTTCAGACCACCTTCGTACTTGCTGATTTACAACTCAAATAGAAACTACATATTGCTTGATATAATTTCTCATTTACATCATATAACTGGAGCATTTTGAACAGCTTTCCTCTTGTCATGTGTTTTCCAGATCTACAAAACTTAAATATGGATGAGTGTTATATTCCCATGATTTCTCAACTATTTGTCTTAAAGTGAAAATCTGATCCTGACAACCTCTGTTTGGCCTGAACCCAGCTTGTTCTCTTCAAGCTTCTCCTCCACAATTTTTCTTAGCCATTTCTTAAGTATTGCACAAACACTCAGTAGAGAAATTCCTCTGTAAAACTCAAAACCTCACTTACACATTCTTCTTTTTAATACGAAGTTCAATTTTTCAAATCCTCCATATACTCTGGTGTCTTGAACCAGACCTTGGTGGGAAAACATCACTGTTGACAATAATATAATCAACGAGACTTTTCTTATTAGTTGCCTCATGTAAATTTTGTACACATTTTTATGTTGGAACATGGTTAGTATCTAACACCATGATATGTTTCTGATGCTTTTTAATGTTGATGGTGCCAATCTTGATCTCTGCTGATAGTGAGTTGAAGTTTGAATTTGTTCCAGTAGCTGACTTTTTTGCTGTTTTGTCCTGGTTTCCTGGCAAAAAAAACATGGGCCTTGTTTAACCAGGTGATGACCCAGACAGCATGAAATTCCATCATGCTGTACCATCATTGAGTTGTGGTTTAATGAGAATACAATTTAGTTGGTTAAATACCAAATTGTATCAGGCTATCCTCATTTGTTCAGTATCCAGGTAGATAACCAACAGAGTGCACCATGAGAAGGTGAAGATTGGACATCAAGTCAGAAGCTCATGTGGGTTATCCAGCCTTGATCCTTAAGCAAGTAGACTTTAGACTCCTCCCACCCACTGTTTCCTCATCATGAAAAAATTGAAACCAAGTCTTTTCCAATAGAGGAACACTACCATTTCTTCATTTTTTCACTTGTGATATGGAAGCTAGATGAGAACCAGACAATTAGTATATACATTTTCTCTTCCATTGTGACTTTTCCTCAAATGACTAAATTAGCAATTCACTATGCACCACTGAATGCTATACATATCTAGAACAAAGTGGAAGGCATAACTGTAAAAATAATTATGCATTCCACATAATCAGTATCTGTTTCTCAAAGCAAAATATTTATTCCTATATTTTTATTTCCTACAGAATACACAATTCATTTCAACAACATGAAACCAGTATCATTTGACTTTAAAAGATTGATATAATGCTTGATATAATTTCTTCTCAAGTACCAAAAAATCATCTTTCATGTCATTTGAAATGATGTTTCTAAATAAATATGAAAGAAATATGGGAAAAATACAGAATAATTATTTTATTTTAATGCAAAAGATAATTTTCCTTTTCTAAGTAAATAACCTTTTCTAAGTAAATTTCACTGTATTTTAGATCCTGAAGTCCACTGCAGAAAAGGGCAAAATTATAACTATGTGAAGATGAGCAATTGATTAACATAAAGATGCTCACCTTGAATACAGTTTTATGCTACCATGGAGGGGAAGGATCTTTATATACTGCAATCAGAGCTCCATTCTGATTCATTAATTACCTTGTTTCCAGATCTTTTACTTTATGTGAAACAAATATACATACCCTTTTTCACATGACAGATCTTGAAGTAGCCAAACTTGCTGACCTCTGCTCAAGTTAATAATTTAGATTTTCTGATTCCGTTACTGGATGAAAAATTTATAAACATAAAGCATCAGTTATTTTTGGCAACATTCAGATTTTGTACCTTTCTATTGGCTTGAGGAATGTCAAAATATATTTCAACTATTTTTTTTTCTTCTTTCTATTCCCTCTCCCCCAAAATAAATAAAATAAAATAAAAATATATATAGATATAATACAAAATAGTAATGAAACTGAAGAACTTAGGACTGTGCATATCCACATTTTTTCATCATGCTAATAAATAAAAGTTTTCTTTGTATTTTTTAATCCCATACATAAGGGAAAAGAACTGATAGTAGATGTGCCATGTGAAAGTGGGAACTGAGAAAGAAGAAGAAATCTATTTACATATTTATTGAGGAACTGGAGATTACGGTTGGAGGAGGGTTGTTCCAGAAAATACAGACAAATGAAATAAATGAGGAGAAGGAAAAGCAGGTTCACTGTTGTTTGTAATTGTACTGAAAAGAGATGTTAGGCAACTAACTGCTGCTCTTGTTTTTAACAAGCCCAAAAGAAGAAAGTGAAGCAATGACTATGGCAATACTAATAAAAGACGAGCTGAAACCGTGTCTGTGAGATAGAAGGCAAAGTAAGTCTGTGAGAGAGAGAGGAATAATTTATGGGCTGAAGTCTATTTATCTGAATCTATCTTCTGAACAGCATCAAGAAGTTTTAGGGTGTTTTTAGGTACACCATCCCAAATTCTTAGAATACAAACAGTCTAAGGATGGGTAGATTTAGTATTTGGAGAAAAGTCAGTAGCTGGGTCAATGAAAAAAAATGGGTAGGGGAGGGAAATGCCTAGTTTTTTTGAGGCTGAGGAAACCACTGGATGTGGTGTGTTTATGCCAAGAGAAGTTGAAGGTAAATGCTCAATCAGATAGATCTGATTGTCTCTATGATTTGTATATGCTGAGTATATGGAAAAGTGAGCTGAGATCTCTTTTGTGAAGGAAAAAAGAAGTAAAACAAACCTGATATTTTTCCACCCTTGAGAACATCTTCCTTATCTTCCTGTTGTAGTAATTTTTCTTGGTGCAATTTTTGTTCCCTCTGTGCCCTCAATTCTGCTTTGCGCTTTTCTTTTTCTGCTTTCTTCAGTTTCCTTTGCCTTTCAATTTCTCTTTCCTCTTCAGCTCTGCGAATTACTTCCTTCTCTATATAGCAAAAACAGTAAGTTTTCTAAAAAAAAGTTAGCATTTCTCATTTGAAATTTCAAAAATTTAAACTGATCCTTTTCAAGTATTTATACATGCAGTCTACATGAACATACATAAGCAATCCTACAGTGCCTGGACAAAAAAAAAAAAATGGATTAATGGTGATGAATAACAAATTGGTCCACTTGTTTTTTAAAACTATGTTCTATCTGGTACTGCACAGTAATGATTAATTGCAGTTCTTACTTTTTGGAATAATTTGTTTCTAATATGATACATTTAGAGATGTAGCATATATGCTTGATGAGATTAAGGTGTGGAGAAGTGTGATAGCTAGATGGTGTAGGAATGTCCATCCTCTAATAGTTTCTGAACAATGATTTTTTTCTCTCTCCCTTTCTGGCTTGATAGACAACAAGACAGTATTGATTTTATAGGCTGTTCATGGTTAGATAGCAGTTACTATACTTTTGATGGTATGATCATTAAAAAAGCACTGTTGCATATTATCCAAAGCCTCATGTAGTCTTCTAAAGGTTTGGTATTATGATCATTGTGAATTAATAGTAATATTTATTCAACAAATAATGTATCCTTCTGCCAATGCTCAAGGGTTCAAACCTATGAGACTTACTGCAAAAGAAAAGGTTTCTAAGCATCCTGTTTATGCTATGATCAGTGTGGAGTTCTCAATGAAATGGATACTTCACAGAATCAAGGCTGAAATTCTTAGCAATAGTTTACCTACACACAAAAATATTTGAGTAATAGTTTGATTACTCTCGACAACTATTATACAACTCTGTAAACTAGAAATATTCTTGCTATTTCCTGTTTTTTTCTGTTTCCCTCTACTGTTTCCAGAATTTTTCCAGAGATGATAACTGTACAAGTGCACAGAGAGGTTTCATCTCTGTATTTTTTGTGTCCAGTGTGATCTGAATTGTGCATCTTGTATCCAGAATGATGTGCAATTCATGGTTATTTATAATACACTAAAAGTTTCAATGAGATTAATTACAACTTTTCCGCTGCCTAGAAAGTTTATATAAATACAAAATTATATAGAGTAGAACTCTGTTATAATGAATTCCACGGGACCGCATATATTTGTTCGTAATAACCGTTATTCGTTATATCCAAGAAGGTCATAATTTGAGCGAATTAAAAATGTTTTCAGATTTTTCTCAGCATAGGTATATTGGGTAACATACATACATATAAAGAACAAAAATTTATTTTTAAAACTTCACATTTTTACATAAAAATCATCAAGTGTGCTTTGCTTTGCAAAAGACACATATTTCATATGTTTGAAATTGTTCCTCATACTACTAAGATGCTTGAATATGTCATCTGAACTTACAGATCGTGATTCCATAAATCTTGTTAAAATATGTAAAGCACTTTCTGCTTCACACCAGGTAACGATTTTCTCATCGTTGCTATTTTCTTCCTCGGAGTCACTACTACTATTATCTTCTTCTGGTGTATGAGAGATTTGTTTTAAGATTTCAGCATCTGTCGGTATACCCGAAGTTGCGACGCCATTATCAATGTCTATAAAATTATCGATCTCTGTGCACGTTTCAAAATTGTTCAAATTTCGCGCTTTTCTGATAACAGTAAGTTATCCTCTTCAGATTCGCACTCGTATTCCGCAAGACTGGCTTTCTTAAAACAGTTTTGTATCGTAGACGATGACACCAAATTCCAAGCATCGCTCATTAAACGTATTGCATGAAGTACACTGATCTTCGAGTCGTAAGCATTTTCCACAGATTTTTCTCTGCATTCTATCAGTTCCAAGACTAACAGACGACGAAAATGGGATTTAAAACATCTAATTACGCCTTGATCAAGTGGTTGCAAGACAGATGTCACATTCGGTGGCAAAAACACAAGTTTTATGTTTGTTAAATTAGCCACTACAGGATGGGCAGGACAGTTGTCTATCAATAACAAAATTTTCCGGTTTTCACTGTGAAGATTTTTATCCCACTTGCAAATTTCATTTTAGAAAATTGAAGATGTCATCCAGGCCTTCTTGTTCGCTGTATAATCAACGGGAAGTTTCTTTATGTTTTTAAAGTATCTAGGCTTTGCCGATTTTCCAATTACAAGAAGCTTTCTTTTATCGCTACCGGTCATGTTCGCACAAAGTAAAACCGTGAGTCTATTTTTGATAAGTTTTCCGCCAATGCACTTTTCGAAAAGTTTAATTGAAATTGAAAAGTTTTTATCGGGCGTTAAATTATAAAAAAAACCCTGCTTTGTCTGCATTATAAATGTTGTTCTATCCATACCTTTGTTTGATGTCTGACCATACATTATTGATCCAGTCAGAAACAATGTTTTTGTCAATGAACAACACCTCGCCACTTACTTTTGCGTAGACAATATTGTTTCTGTTCTTAAAGCAATCAATTCCACCCATTGTTGCATTTAAAATCGCTATAACCAAGTTGAACAGCAAATTTTTCGGCTTGAACTTTCAGAATTGGTCTGCTAATAGGTAAGCCAACAGTTCTTTGCACTTTAAACCATGAAAGAAGTGCCTCGTCAACATCACTTTTATTACACTTTAAGTTTTTTACACTTCGATAAATTGTTGTCAAAAGCTTTCAGTCAACTCGCGATTCTTCAAATTGTTGATATTGTAGATGGGGACAAACCATACTTTGCTACTATCAGATTTGATTGGCCACTTTTCATCTCCCGTATAATTTCTACTTTTTCAGAAACCAATAAAATTTTCCGTTTGACTCCTGACATTTTTCCACAACCAGAAAATGCCTAAGAACGAAATGCCAGTAAAGGAACGACTAACATGTATTATTCGTTCGTTATTCCCATGAAACGAATTCGTAATAAACATGAAATACATGCATTAAATCAAATGTAATTCAAATATACCTTCAAAATTATTAGTTATAAACGTGAATTCGCTGTAACCGTGATCATTATAATTGAGTTCTACTGTACAAACAAAACATGAATTTTTCAACATAACTGACATTCAAACCTTAATACATTATGCAAATGAAAGGCTCCTAGTATAAATGAACATCAAATGTGAATGTGCCTATAACAGATGCGTGTTTATATTTCTAAGCTTTTGGGCGTGTGTGTGTGTGTGTGTAATGCAAAAAAAGTTGGAAACATTTGTCGCATTCACCCAAGGCCGGATTAAGACCCATAGAGGCCTTAAGCACTTAAAAGATTTTGGGGCCCAATATATATGTAATTCAAAATATAAACAATAATAAACCATAAAATAAATTTTTCTTTTTCAAAATGAAACAAAACTTATAGTAAGATAGAAAATAATGTTTATTTTTGAATACTTCAACTTTATTTAGATTTGAAAAGTTTTCTCCTACTTTTTTTTAATTGCAAAGTCTTTGTTCAGATCCTCAAAATTAATCTTATGTAACACATCTGCTTCTATACTTAGTAGAGATAAGGCATTCAACCTGCCTTATTGCATAGTTGTTCTGATGGGATTTTTAATATACTTCAACTGAGAAAATGAATGCTCAGCTGAGCCATTTGTGACCATTAATGTTAAAATTATATGAAAGGCAATGCTACATTTGGAAAGGCACACTCAATATTGTCTTCTACAATTATTTTATAAAGTTCAGCATGACTGAATCTTGTTGTTACATTTTTTTGTTGCACTGAACTTATGATGCACATATGAAGGAAATCTTGTTTTTACATTTTTTGTTGCACTGAACTTATGGCGCACATATGAGTGAAACTGCTGAAGCTCAGCTGAGAAATTAGTGTTCAAGTCCTCTGGGTAAGCATCAATTAGCTTTTGACAACACCAAGAATACCTTTCAATTTCAGTAGACGATGAAGTCACTGAAGTAGCATTATGTGGCACATCACTTAGAAAAGAAAATCTCTCTGATATTTCTTTGTATATCTCTCCTCTTCTTCTCATCTTAGTTTCAAATTTGTCAACAATTGTGTAAAAGGTGGTGATACGAAATTTATCTCTGGCATTCAGATATACTTCTGGAGCATCTCCATCATTGGGTACCTTCTTTCTGATATGCTTACGAGTTTGAGCTGCCTTGTAATCAACATCTAGTAGCACTTCCTTTGTAGTCGCTTCATATCTTGCAAGTTCATTTCGTGAAGTGCACAATTGGTCAGCTAATGATCCATACAGATCTGCACGTTTTTAAGTTGACATCCTCATTCTGTAGAACTTGGCTTACTCTATGAAAATTTTGCAAAATCTCATCCCAAAAATTCAACATAAAAACGAATTCTAGCTCTTGCATCTTATTTGCAATATTATCTGCTTCTCTTCTAGTGTCTCCCTTTTGTGGCTGGTCTTTGGCTATACAGTCTAACGCTTCTAAAATTTGAAGAAAAGATTTCAAAATTGCTGCTGTTGCCATAGCATGTGCCTTCCATCTGGTATCAGATAGGGATTTTAAGACATTCTCATTTCCAATACAACCTTTAAGAATTGTCCACCGGCTGGTTGAGGCTGAAAAAAAGGTATAGAGCAACTGCACTGTAGAGAAGAAATTAACCGCCTCTTGACAGCAGTCTACAGCACTCAGCCTACCGAATTTAGTGAATGAGCTGCACAGGGGACATATATAGCAAATTTGTTTGTTCCTAAAAATTTTTTGCTGTATCCCCTTATAACGCCCAGACATGTTAGCAGTGTTGTCATAAGACTGACCCCTACATTTCGAAAATTTTAGCTGACAAACTTTACGTAAGTACTGCAACACCTGATTTGCCATTTCCACACCAGTGTGGCTTTTCATTTCCAGAAAGGAAATGAAAAGCGTTCAATAGGCTGTCCATCTTTTAAGTACCTAAGTACAACACTTAACTGGTTGATATGTGACAGATCTGGTGTTGAATCAACTGACAAACTAAAATAATCAGAAGATATTATCATCAACAATAAGCACGTGGACCTTTTGAGCCATCAGTTGAATGAGTTCCTCACAGGTGGCTTTGGACAGATAAGAAGGATTTCCTTTGCCACAATTTCCATATTTTGCAATGTGACCTGCTAAAAATGGATCAAACTGACTTATGAGCTCAAGCAGCCCTAAAAAGTTCCCATTTGGAATGATCCAAATCTTTCTTCTGTTACTCGAAAAGCCAAGCCACATTCAGCTAACATATGAATAACAGCTATGACATGCCTCAGGATATGTTCCCAGTAATCACACTCTTCCTGAATTTGTTTTTCCAACTGTTGTCCCAACCCTACACCTTGTCTGCGAGTTAAGACTATTTAGCATAGTCTCGGTGAGTTGTGCTTTTTTCATGTTGATCAATTACAATAGTATTTCGCCAGTCACTGAACCCTTCTCTTGTAACAAAATGTGAGAAATTTTTAGGAGCAAACAATTTACAAACAAAACATAAACTGATCCCATTGATGGTGAATACAATAACCACTCTCTCTTGTATTCCTCACCATTGGCTTTTGTCCCATTGTCCCAACAAAAAGTTTCTGCGAACAGTATCTTATTGGTTTGCCACTACTGAAATGTCGGTAAGACTCGTCAAATGGCCCATTGTGGTGTTGACAGTCACTGGATCCACAAGAGTCCAATAAGCCATGTCATCAGCAGAGAAATCAAGCCACAACCCTGGATCTTTTGCTATATTTACTTCATCTTTTGCAGACTGAATCATTTCACCACCATCACCATGGCCCACTAAACTTTCATTTTCAGCAATTATTTCAACCTCAGAATGTTGCATCAATATTTGCAGTAGAGATATCAAGAGAATTTACAGACAAAGTGAGGTCAGTAGTGAGACATGTGCTAGATGAACCTGCTTGTGACACCTTGATGATTCCAACATCATATTTTGATTTTGAAGTGATCAAAGTGGCATTCGTGTCCACTTCTGATGACGGAGATTGGCTCTGATCAGGAATTGGTATATAATGTTGTGGAACTTGTGTGAAGAAATCAGTCAGCTTTGCAGTCTTGGAATCTAATTCCAGAGTCTCCTCATTTCTTTTTTGATAGTTTTCACTTTTGTGCACCACTTAACTGAACACGTTTCATCTTGGTTCTTGGGATCTGTTAAATACAGAAATAAAAAGATTATTTTGTTGAATATTAGGTGGCAATCAACACAGTTACACATATCACAGGCAAAATCATACGAACAATTTAATTTTCGGCTTACAGCTGAATCTTGTGCTTTCATGCTTTAATTAACTCTTATTTTACTGGAGTCACACTTCTGCAACAGCTAGGCCTTTTACCAGAGGCGTGTTTCTGAGACAACCATGTGATTTGTTTCATATTTGCTTCTGGAGCCTTTAATTTATTAAAACAAGACCTAAAACTGAGGAAAATAAAAAATAAAATGGTTACGTTAATTATAAAAAATTACCTCATTTGACACAATGGTAGTGCCAGAAAGCATCGTGAGCGATAACACGGTGTAAACAAACCGTCATGCACGTGGTTAGTTTTATTAGGCCTTCTACACATCATTATTTATTGAAACAAAGTAGGTAACAGTAAGAAAAGATAAAAACAATGAAAAACTAATTAAAAGTTAATTTAAATTAAATTAGTCATTTAACTAAAGCAGAAATTCTGTGGTGCCCCCCCCCCTTCCATGATGCCCTAAGCACATGCTTATTTTGCTTAATGGTTAATCCAGCTCTGCATTCACCAGTGCATCTGAAACAGAGATCAGTTTGGGAGTGTAGTATAACAATGCCTATAATCAAAATGCAGAGAAGTAGATAAGGTGGATAACACAATCTGCAATTTGATTATAGGCATTGTTATATAATTATATTATATAACAATGCCTATATTGTATAATATAGGCATTGTTATATATTAAATATAGGCATAATTATATATTATATAGTCATTATATAATATATAATTATATTATATAACAATGCCTATAATCAAAATGCAGAGAAGTAGATAAGGTGGATAACACAACTAAATTATATTATACTCTTCCAACATGCGGCGTTCTTTATGAAGAATTAGATGGTATATCGTTAATTTAATTCATGCAGTTCAAGTCATTGTTTTAAGTTTGCTTCTTGAGTTTGGACTATACTATTTTGGAAGCCTAAATGTTAACATTCATATTACACATGAATGATATCTTTTTCCTTGCTGTTCAAGTTTAGTCTCCCCCCACCCAATTATGCCAAAGATAAGGAGAACATTATATCAGCGTTGGTTTCCAGGGGCAGAAACCCTAGCAAATTCCAGGGGCAGAAACCCTAGCAAATTTATCCAAGTGTAAGCAAACAAAGTTTGTGACTGAAGTATTTTCAGGATTGGGGCAACTCATGGTAAAGGTGGAATAAGTTCTGATCACTTGCCTTACTATTCCATAATGCAAAGCACATCTCCTTGCAGGCATGTATAATGCCATGCATTATGGAAAGAGTCACTACCCAGACCGGTTTCGACCTTTATTGAGGTCTCATCTTCTAATTCTCTTCTCTTCTAAATCCAGAGGTGGTGATACTAAGGTGGAAGTAATGCAGAAGTCATATCACCATATACCAGTTTCCAAAAGGTGTCAACACCTTATTAAAATTCTCTGGATTAGAGATAGTTCATGGAAGTTTTTTTCACTTGGCTATACTACCAATTATATATTTGGTTTAATCCTTTATCCAAGTGTAAGCAAACAAAGTTTGCTCCTGAAGTATTTTCAGGACTGAGGCAACTCGTGGTAAAAGTGGAATAAGTTCTGATCACTGGCCTTAGTATCCTATAATGCAAAGCACATCTCCTTGCAGACATGTATAATGCTATGCATTATGGAAAGGGTCACTACCCAGACTGGTTTCAACTTTTATTGAGGTCTCATCAGTGGAAGCCAGACCCAGAGGTATAGGCAAGTGAAAAAACTTCCATCAGCTATCTCTAATCCAGAGAATTTTAATAACAAGGAGTTGACACCTTTTAGAACCCTCAGCATGCATGCCAAACGTGGCACGCAAACTACTTTTTTCCAGCACACAACCCAGGGGTCACCTTAAAAAATAATTGAATAAATAAATACATATCAATATCTTCGCTGAGTTGTATATTTTAACTTAATAGAATACAATTTTATTAAGTAGAACTATAACAAATAAAAATGCAATAAAGAAACAAACACTATCAACTGTTTTAATAATAATAAATAATAAGAAAATGAAACAAACATCCTATTTCCAAGCCATCTATCTGCGATATACTGATGTGCAAGTTTTGTCCCATTCAGTTGTTGCATCATTTGCCAGGCAGCCAGACATGTCGTGACTCCTTTACCATCATTTTATATTATATTTTTTTTGTGTTTTGTAAAGAATTTGTCAGTTTTCTAAAGTGTGCGCATATATATGTGGATTTGGATTTAACTAAATTGTAAGATTAAAATATAGGTTGGAAGTATTTATTGTCAATTACTATGTTTAATTTATTAGATATAAATGTAAATTTTCTTTACATTGCCATAAACATCAGTTATTGTTAAAGCTATGTGAAATGTATTATCAACATTCAGGATTATGAAGTGTTATCTGCATGTGATTAGATGACATGTACCTTTCCCTTTCATTTGCATAGTAAGCAGGATTTGTAAATCTGTTGGGAAAACATGTTAGTCATCCACTGATAGGTTTTCATTGCATCATACATGAGGAGACTATGTGCAAAAGCTGCCCTAAAGGAACTTCAAGAAGTGATGCAAACAGTAACAAGGTTGTTAATTACATTTCTGCATGTGCTTTGAATAAAAGACAATTTCAGAATCTATTGAATGAGGTGGATTCAGTGTACAGAGGACTAATAATGTACAACTATGTTCATTAGCTTAGTGGAGCTCTTGTTCTGAAAAATTTTTTGAATGCCTCAATGATATAAATCTCTTTTTGACTAATCAACAGTCTTATAACAAAACGTATGACATCGTGTGAGTTTGTAAACTGATGTCTTTTGCAGATTTTTGCAAACATTTAAATGACTTGAACCTTAAACTACAGGGCCCTTGATGTTATGTTTGACGACATAAAGCCATTTGAAATGAAACTAGGAGTTTTTAAGAGGGATATAGAGTGAGAGATTTAGATATTTTCCAAACCTAAAGAAATACATCAATGATCTCCAAAAGGATGACAAAACAGACTGCCAATGTCTTCAAAAGCTATTTTTAAACGTCACTGCATCAACTGTTGAGCAGTTCTCTTTAAGATTTGTTAAATACAGAGAACTAGAAGAGACTGCAAAATTCAGTAAGTTTCCAGACATTATAAAACTGGATAAATTAAACTTGCAGATGTTTTCACAGATAAATATGGATGATTTTGAAATGCAGTTGATTGATTTTCAAAGTAGCTCAAATTTGGAGGCAGAAATTTGCAGACCTCTGAATTGACTTGGAAAATATTGAAATCGAGTGATTAGAGATGGGAGTAACAGAGAGAAGTGCAGAAAACAAAGTACTAAGGACTTAGAATACTATTTCAGAAACTTTTGTATGTTTAAAAAACCCTTGCAATAGCATTACTATCCATTTTTGCATCTACATGAATCATTGTTCTCAGCGATGAACTTTGTTAAGTCTCATAATAGGCGTAGCCTTACAGATGAAACTAGTAGCGTATGCATAATCCCTAAAGGTTATAAAATATAAACCTGATATAAATTATTTGTCATCAGTGATGTAGCAGCTAAAGTCTCATTGATGCTAAATAAATGAAATGTCCACTATTTTTCTTTCTCTAGTTTTGATTTGATGTTTTCTGCTAAAAAAATGGTAAAGATTAACTTTTGTAATATATTATGTAGGTAAAATAACATATTTTTATTTGTAATTTTTATGCATTTATTTATTCATGTGAGGTTACCACCATTCCTCAACCGTCGTCCATTAAAACTGGTTCAGCTCTCCTAGTGAGGGATTAAATATGTATTTTATGAATGTAAATCTGTGTATGTGTGTTCACAGGCCGATCTGCCTGTTCTGAGGGACAAAAAACCCGAGTTTTTGGGTGAAAAAATCCTCCACCTCCATATAAGATCGGCTATCTCACTTTTAGTTGAAAGAAGCCGGATAAAGGTTCCTCACATTCTGGATGGGAATCGAAAACAGGTCTTTCGAACTTAATGAGGCTCCATTTTTATGTATTACTCATAAGGGATTAAGAATTAATAAAAGAATATCTTTAATTTTATTTTCTTTTATTGTGCTTTAGTCAAGTAAAATGATTATGAGATTGTGCACTGTAATATATTGGAAAAATTTGAAAAAGCTTAAGTCTGAGTGATCTTTATAAAAAAATTCAGATTTATTGTTTACCCCTTTGCTGATGTTAAAATTGTGTGGGCTGCATATGGCTAGAATTAGACAAAGGCAAATAAAAAATATGCATGCTATCAACAGGGTAGAAGGACTTTTAACCTCCCTACCGGCCGAGGTATATGAAATAGCGAGACCAAACTACACTTCTTATCCATGTTATTCAACGGGTGTTACAGAATCATATCCAGATTAAGCTGGACGTTTATAGACATCATGGCCAGCTAGGGGTTAAGTAAAAATTCTGTCACTAATTTTTACATTCAATCAATCTTATATGACTTACAATAATCACTCTTACAATATTCTTTGATTTTACCACTCTAGTATGATTTCTGATTATTTGAAAAGGTTCTCCCAATATGTAAAAGACACCAAATAATAATATGTTCCCTAAAATTTTGCTTAGAACATGAGAAAATTTTGCATCAAAGATTCGGTGATTTTGGCACACACACTTAAAAAGTCAAGATTGCAGGAGTTTTTTTCAGCTTTTTTTTTCAGTTTTTTTTTTTCACAGAAAAACATGAATAAAACAAATGTCTCTGCATACTCAAAAATATCCCCACACCCTACAAACACCATATTGCATAGATGCAAGCAAAACAAAGCAAAAGTTTTATTTTATCATTAAACATAGTACAGAAGACCATTAGTCTATATGCGATATTTAGGGACAATTAGAGTAATTAATATAATGGGAATGAAAATAAACTTGTATAGTGAGAAACCCCACCGTCCTACACACAAACAAAACAGAGTAAAAGGTTTATTGCAATGATAAGTACAGTAATTAATAAAATGTCCTAACAACCTATTTCAAATTTCCAGTTGCAGAAAATATGTAGTTACTCATGTTCATAATGCAGTAGTCATTGGGTGCAAAATCAAATTATTTATGTAGAGCAAATATGCATGCGCATACACACACACACACACAGACTGAATATATTCTATACCTCCCAAAGATGGGACACTAATAATACTGTAATAAATTCTTATTGAAGTCAATTTAATGAATTAACAATGTCTTCTAAGCATGCAATGAGTGATATTGCTACTCCTAGCAATGCAGAAAAATGTGGCTAAGATGCAAATAGGAAACCAGAAAAACATGCCTCAAGTCCATAACATTGAATAATAACCAGATGTAATAAAATGGAACTTCTATCAAGGGAGTGTTAGAAAGCAAAGCAGTGTCATATGTCATTCATAATGTCATTCTAATACCTACTCTAACTTCTTTAAGTTAGAGTAGGTATTAGAATGATATGAAGGAAATGGAAAGAAGAGCTTAGAAAGATCATCATCAAATTCCTGACAAGTACCCTCAAGGAGTGTACAGGATATGATAGTACAACATGAAAAATTTACATCATTACTAACTTCCTATCTACAGTTTTCTTCGAAATCAGTCTATTACTTGACTCCAATATTATCATTATCAGATCTTATATTTCTATCTTCTAAGGCACAGTGTATCTTATCAATCCACCTATATCTTGGTATTCCTCTGGGTGGTTTTCCTTGTTTTGCTAATCTTTCCTTGCCCATTCTGTTTAAGTGACCATATCACCTGAGATTAGCTCTGCTAACGCATTCCCGGAAGCCGATATTGTCAAGCTCTTTCCTAATATCCTCATTTTTAATATGATATTGCCATTGATGTCATCTGATCATGTCTCTAATCTTTCACAGGACTCTCATATCTGCAGTCTCTAGTCTTTGGTCATTACTTCTGACTCAGCTCTCAGATCCACAAGTTAAAACTGGTTTGAAAACTGTCTTGTATACAGCTAATTTAGTGTTCCAACTAATATCTCTCTTATTCCATATGAATTAATTCAGTTGACTTCCTACCATACCCAATTTGTTGATTCTGTTGTCTATTTCCATATTTACCATCTTCATTAAAAATCGTGCCTAAGTGGCTGAAATGTTTTACTTGTTTCACAGTCTCCCCGTTCACAACACAGTTGACATTTTCAACAATTCTAGCTATTTTCATTGTCTTTGTCTTTTTAATTGCTGACCTTCACACCATATCTATTACTACAGTTATTCAATTTAGTATGGGAATCTTGCAAACTTGTAGCGGATTTATTCAGAAGTATAACATCGTCCGCATAAAGCAAAGAGCTGACAATAACATCTCCAATTCTGATATTATGTTTAATACCACTTTCCTTCATAAGGTGATCCATATAGATAATGAATAACAGAGGGGATAATGTACATCCTTGTCTCACACCAGATTTAACATTAAACCATTTTCCTGTACTTCCTTCAATTCTAACTGCTGACTTACAACTCAAATAAAGACTAACACTGACACAATGACTGTAGCGTAATGAATAGCTTCTCTCTTGGCACCTTGTCATATGCCTTTTCCAGATCGACAAAACTTAAATACAGATCTTTGTTATATTCCCATGTTTACGTCTATTTGTCGTAAAGTGAAGATCTGATCCTGGCAGCCTATATTTGGCCTGAATCCAGCTTGTTCGTCACCAAGCTCTTCTTCCACAATTCTCCTCAACTGTTTCTTAAGTATGCTTGCATAAATCTTGCCAGGAACACACAGTAGGGAAATACCTCTGTAATTCTTACATCATTTCCCTTTTTATATATGGGTACTATCAAAGCTCTACTCCAATCATCAGAAATTCATCCATCTGCCCAAGCTTTCTGAACTATGCAGTGAAGCCATTATAAGACTTTTATACAACCATACTTGAGCATTTCTGGTCGAATATCATCTACTCCTGCTGCCTTTCCGCATTTCAGGATTTTCATGGCTTTTTCTACTTCAAGTATGGATATGTATTTCTGACTGTATGCCAGTTGAGTGATTTTACCATTGTGCGATCACCGGGTTTCATTTAGCAATTTTTTTTAAGTAATTACTCCATACTTCAAGGATATCCATTTCTCCTGTTTTCATGTCATGTTTATCATCTCTAACTCCTTTTACAGCACTCTTTCCGCCATTTCTAAACTTAAACAATATTTTGCCACCATCTTGATATTTCTAAATCACTTAGGGAATTGAACAACGTAGATCCGAATATAAATTAAATTATACTTTAATAAATATTTACGATATTTCGGCGGCGTCACGTTGCCATTTTCAAAAGGAATTTACAAAAAGGCACATGCACGCAGGCACTACAACACAGTAACTGAGATTGAAGATATGAAGCTATCGTTCTCCTGGAAGTCCTGATGGTGCCCTCTAGCAGGCTAAGTAGGTGTTCTTGTCCATTGGGCTGAAGGTCTGCTGATGTATGCCTCCCAAATTTGGGGCAGTCGCATACAACCAAATTTTTGAGGTTTGGAGAGTTTCTTAGGGCTGAGGCTGATTCCAAAAATAGTCTTTCGAACTTGTATTTGCTACGGTGTATTACTGTAGCTTTCTTCCACCGTATTCTGTGGCGTGTATCCAGAGCATGGTCTGCAAGACCAGAATGGCTGTACTTGTGAAACCGGATGTAGTCCTTGTGTTCAGAAATTCTGATATTCGCTATCCTGCCTGTTTGGCCAAAGTATGACACTTTACAACTGCAAGGGGACCTGGTATACACCAGGTAGGTCTAGGGGAAGTGGCTGTTCTTTGGTGGTGCGGATAAGGGATGCCAATTTTCTGTATGGCCTGTAACAGGAGGTGAGGTCACGTTTTTTTAAAATTTTGGTGGTTTTTTCCCGAGGTGCCTCGGATGTAGGAAATGGTGATGGATTAAGAGTAATCTTTATTGTGGAGGGGGGAGGGGGGCTGTGGTTTGTAGGTTTTAATATTTTTTGGATTTTTTTGGGGGGAGGGGAGTAGCCATTGGCTGAGAAAGTGTTGAGGATGTGAATTAGTTCAGTGTTTAGGGCCATGTCATTAGAACAGATTAGTTTAGCCCCGTTGTATAGTGTGTTCACCACTCCATATTGTTGTGAGGGGGGGGGGGATGATTGTTGGTGAATATCTGCCTGTATGGGTGGGTTTTCTATAAACTGAGAAAACCAAGGTTCCATCAGGATGGCGGATGACTAGTGTGTCTAGGAAAGGGAGGCTGTTGTTTTCCTCCTTTTCCAGGGTGAACTTGATTCTGGCGTGTTGGTTGTTTAAGTGTGAAAGGGAGGAATGTTTCAGAGCCATGTGGCCAAATAGCGAACACATCATCAACGTAGCAAAGCCATATGGTTGGTTTTTGTGGGGCAGAGGCTTTTTCTTCAAAGGTCTCCATAAAGAAATTGGCCAAGAGTGGGGAGAGTGGTGAACCCATGGCTGTCCCCTCTATTTGTTTGTAGAATTTTCCCTGCCAAACGAAATAGCTTGAGTTCATTGTGAACTGAAATAGGGATGAGATATCGGGAGAAAATTTAGCTTGGATTAGCTCTAAAGTTTCCTTGAGTGGGACATTTGTGAATAAGGAGGAGACGTCAAAGCTGACCATTATGTCAGTATGTTGGAGTGTAAAGTTTTCTATGCTGGCTTTGAAGTGGGCCGAGTTTTTTTTTTTTATGTGTGAAGGTGTGTTGCCAGTATGTGTGAGCTCTTTGGCCAAATGTTTAGCTAATTTGTATGTGGGGGAATCAATGCCATCCACTATGGGATGCAATGGCACGTTTTCTTTATGTATTTTTGGGAGTCTATAAATATGGGGGGGGGGGGGGGTATAGAGTTAAACGGCTTTAATCTGTTGGTAACTTCTACAGGCCAAGAAGTGACTTTCTTAAGGAGCCTAGGAAGTTTTCTGATTTGTGAGTTGGTGGGATTGTATTCAATGGGGTGGTAAGTAGCCCGATCTAATAGAAGAACATTAAGCTTACCTTTGTAGTTCTTTTGGTTAAGTACTACAGTTGCATTTCCCTTATCTGCTTTGGTGATAACTAAATCTTTATTATTCCTCATTTCCTGTAGAGATTCTTCGTTGGATACGTTGTTTTTGCTGGTCTTGCTTTGGAAAGGACACCAGCTACATCCAGTCTTACACTGTTGGCGATTTGATGTGGAAGGTGGCAGATTCCCCTTTCAATCTGGATCATAATATCCTCACTAGGTATTTTTCTGGGAGCAATGGCGAAGTTGTGGCCACGTGAAAGCACGTTGAGTGCTTCAGGTTTCAGGGTTACTGAAGAAAGGCTGATTACGGTGTTGGTAGCAAGTTTTGGATTCACGGTAGAATTCTTTTTTAATTTTTCAAATTTTTTCATCTGTCGGCCATGTATTTTTTCAAATTCTTTGTCTGCAGCAGTACATGAGATGGCATGTAAAATAGACCACAGTTCGCGATTTAAAGTGCACGAAAGTTCATCTTCGAAGGCACAAATAGCTTCGTTAATTTTCGCTAAGAGAAACCGCGTGGCGGCGATTTGTTCGCAAAGCAACATGTAGCTAGCGCGGTTATATATACGGAGAGCTTTTTGCGAAACAAAATGGTGCTTGAATTTTACACAGTTCGGGATTACCTTATTATCCCGGCAGTGTTTCAGGAAAGTTAGATGATTTAATTGTCTAGACAGCTTCAACTTCATTTTACCATATTGGCGGGCTTTCCGTTTGATCATATCTCCGTGGATGATGTTGATTCTCGTAGACAGGTTTATACGTTGGGTATGCGTTTCTAAATCACTTAGGGAATTGAACAATGTAGATCCGAACATAAATTAAATTATACTTTAATAAATATTTCCGATATTTCGGCAACGTCACGATGCCATTTTCATTAACTCTAAACCCTCCACCCCACGCGCATTTATGGACTCCCAAAAATACATAAAGAAAATGTGCCATTACGTCCCATAGTGGATGGCATTGATTCCCCCACATACAAATTAGCTAAACATTTGGCCAAAGAGCTCACACACTATACTGGCAACACACCATCACACATAAAAAACTCACCCCACTTCAAAGCCAGCATAGAAAACCTTACACTCCAACATACTGACATAATGGTCAGCTTTGATGTCTCCTCCTCATTCACAAATGTCCCACTCAAGGAAACTTTAGAGCTAATCCAAGCTAAATTTTCTCCCAATATCTCAGCCCTATTTCAGTTCACAATAAACTTTGACTATGTCATTTGGCAGGAAAAATTCTACAAACAAATAGAGGGGACGGGACAGCCATGAGTTCACCACTCTCCCCACCCTTAGCCAATTTGTTTATGGAGACCTTTGAAGAAAAAGCCTTAGCCTCTGCCCCGCAAAAACCAACCATATGGCTTCGCTACGTTGATGACGTGCTCGATATTTGGCCACATGGCTCTGAAACACTCCTCTCCTTCCTTACACACTTAAACAACCAACACGCCAGAATCAAGTTCACCCTGGAAAAGGAGGAAAACAGCAGCCTCCCTTTCCTAGACACACACTAGTCATCTGCCATCTTGATGGAACCTTGGTTATCTCGGTTTATAGAAAACCCACCCATACAGGCAGATGCATTCACCAACAATCCCACCCACCCCTCACAACAATATGGAGTGGTGAAAACACTATACAACAGGGCTAAACTAATCTGTTCTAACGACATGGCCCTAAACACTGAACTAAATCACATCCTCAACACTTTCTCAGCCAATGGCTACCCCCCCCCCCCCAAAAAAAAAAATCCAAAAAATATTAAAACCTACAAACCACAGCCCCCCTCAACAACAAAGATTACTCTAAATCCATCACCATTCCCTACATCCGAGGCACCTCTGAAAAAATTACCAAAATTTTAAAAAAACATGACCTCACCTCCTGCTACAGGCCTTACAGAAAATTGGCATCACATATCCGCTCCACCAAAGACCAGCCACTTACCCTAGACCTACTTGGTGTATACCAGGTCCCTTGCAGTTGTAAACTGTCGTACTTTGGCCAAAGAGGCAGAACAGCGAATATCAGAATTTCTGAACACAAGGATTACATCCGGTTTCACAAGTACAGCCATTCTGGTCTTGCAGACCATGCTCTGGATACACGCCACAGAATACAGTGGAAGAAAGCTATAGTAATACACCGTAGCAAATACAAGTTCGAAAGACTATTTTTGGAATCAGCCTCAGCCCTAAGAAACTCTCCAAACCTCAACAAATTTGGTTGTTTGCAACTGCCCCAAATTAGGGAGGCATACATGCAGACCTTCAGCCCAACGGACAAGAACACCTACTTAGCCCGCTAGAGGGCATCATCAGGACTTCTAGGAGAATGATAGCTTCATATCTTCAATCTCAGTTACTGTGTTGTAGTGCCTGCGTGCACGTGCCTTTTTAAAAGTTCCTTTTGAAAATGGCAACGTGACACTGCCGAAATATCGTAAATATTTATTAAAGTATAATTTAATTTATGTTCGGATCTACATTGTTCAATTCCCTAAGTGATTTAGAAACGCATACCCAACGTATAAACCTGTCTACGAGAATCAAGGTTTTCTTCAAAGCTTGCCACTGAATCACCAAGGTTTAGTTCCTGTTCTCAAACTCTTTCATTTTTCCTTCAATAATCTTTGTGTATTTTAGTCTACAGTTCACATCTGAGAGCTGCTCAACTTTCATTCATTTTAAAACTTTCTTATATCTTCTTCTTTTCAATATGAAATTCAATTTTATCCTGCTCAGGACTAAATAATGATCACTTCTAATTTCAAATCCTCTGTACACTCTGGTGTCCTGCACCAGGGAGAAAACATCACTATTAACAACAACATAGTCAATGAGACTTTTCTTATTCCTTGCTTCTTCTCTGGAGTGCTTAAGGGTCAAAGCTGTACAACTGACAGGAGACCTCCACATACCCTTTAAAGGAATGCGGAGAACCGACCAGGGTTTCTGACCTAACTCCAATCCTCACCTAATCGTGGTGCACCCTGTTGGGTATCTACGTGGATACTGAACAAACGAGGATGGGCTTGCAATTCGGGATTTAGCCGACCAAATTGTATTCTTATTGGTTAAACCAAAATAAAAAATGATGGTACAACATGACAAAATTTGAAACTGGCTGTGGTGTCGCCCAGTTAAACAAGGTCCCCATTGTTTTCGCCAGGGAACCATGGCGAACAGCAAAAAGTCAGCTACTGGAACCAATCTGAAAACACACCCCAACTCAACATCACCAGAGTTAAAGATCAGTACTATCAACATAAGAAGCCTGAATGGCAAAGAGATGGAGCTAGCTGAGGGATTAGAAGTACCAGATCGACATAATAGGAGTGACAAACAAAAAAAACAAAAACTGGTGAGATCTTTCTGAGCAATAAATACAAAATGTTATATTCAGGCAATGACAATCAAGAAAAAGGAGTAGCCATAGTATTCAACACAAAATACGAGGCTAATCTTCTTGAATGGCAGGCAGCCTCAAGTAGTGATGTGGGCAAATATAAGAATGGAGAACTGGACAATGAGACTTATTTGTGCCTACAGTCCCACAGAAGGTTCTACTAAGGTAGAAGTGGAGAAATTTTTTGATGCTTTAGAAAAAACAACTGACACAGTGAAAAAAGGAAAACTTGGTCCTTGTTGGGGATCTAAATAGCAGAGTAGGAAATGATTGTCAGACATACAAAAATATTTTGGGAAAATTTGGAGAAAAGAACAAAGCTAATAATAATGGCAAATACCTGTTGGATTTCTGCTCAGGACATGGGCTGGTTATTACTAACTCCATGTTCCAACATAAAAATGTGCACAAATTCACATGGAGAGAAGAGGCAAGGAATAAGAAAAGTCTCATTGATTATGTTATTGTTGATAGTGATGTTTTCTCCCTGGTGCAGGAGACCAGTTTACAGAGGATTTGAAACTGGAAGTGATCACTATTTAGTCTTGAGAAGGATAAAATTGAATTTCATGTTGAAAAAAATAACATGTAAGAAAGTTTTAAAGCGAATAAAAGTTGAGCAGCTCTCAGATGTGAACTGTAGACTAACATACACAAAGATTATTGAAGAAAAATGAAAGAGTTTGAGAACAGGAATCAAACCTTGGAGATTCAGTGGCAAGCCTTGTAGAAAACCCTGATTGATTCAGCCAGAGAGGCATGTGGTGAGATTGTCTGCAAGGATAGAAAAAATCAGGACTCCATAGTGGACACAGGAAGTTAAAGCGGCAGTGAAGGAAAAGAAGAAAGCATATCGAAAGTTCCTGGCAAATAAGTCAGCTTTTGCTCTTAGAGAATACAGAGACAAATGTAAGAAAGTGAAATACTATGTAAAACTAGATAAACAAGTCATGGGAGTACTTTGCAAGAACATAGAAAATAAATATCAAATAGGTGGAAAGATATGAAGAAGCTTAGAAATGGAGGAAAGAATGCTGTAAAAGGAATTAGGGATGATAAAGGTGACATTAAAATAGGAGAAAAAGATATCCTTGAAGTATGGAGTAATTACTTCGAGAAATTACTGAATGAAACAAGCAGTGATAGGACAGTGGTAAAAAACACTCAACAGGCATGCAGTCAGGAATACATATCCATACTTGAAGTAGAAAAATTCATCAAAACCCTGAAATGTTGAAAGGCACCGGTAGTAGATGATATTCGACCAGAAATGCTCAAGTGGTGGTATAAAAGTCTTACAGTGGCTTCACTGCATAGTTCAGAAAGCCAGGACAGAGGGATGAATTCCCGATGACTGGAGTAGAGCTCTCATAGTACCCATATATAAAAAGGGAAATGATGCAAGAATGTGAGAATGTCTGAATGTGAGAATTACAGAGGTATTTCCCTAGTGTGTGTATTCCTGGCAAGATTTATGCAAGCATACTTAAGAAACGGTTGAGGAGAATTGTGGAAGTAAAGCTTGGTGAAGAGCAAGCTGGATTCAGGCCAAATAGAGGCTGTCAGGATCAGATCTTCACTTTACAACAAATAGACGAGAAAGCATGGGAATATAACAAAGTTCTGTATTTAAGTTTTGTTGATCTGGAAAAGGCATATAACAAGGTGTGCCTAGAGAAAAGCTATTCAATACACTACAGTTATATGGTGTCAATTGGGCATTATATCAAGCAATACTTAGTCTTTATTTGAGTTGTAAGTCAGCAGTTAGAATTGAAGGAAGTACGGGAAGATGGGTTAATGTTAAATCTGATGTGAGACAAGGATGTACATTATCCCCTCTGTTATTATCTATATGGATCACATTATGAAGGAAAGTGGTATTAAACACGATATCAGAATTGAAGTTGTTAATGTCAGCTCTTTCCTTTATGCAGACGATGTTATACTTCTGAATAAATCCGCTACAAGTTTGCAAGATTCCCTTACTAAATTGAATAACTGAAGTAATAGATATGGTATGAAGGTCAGCAATAACTAGACAATGAAAATAGGTAGAACTGTTGAAAATGTCAACTGTGTTGTGAACGGGGAACCTGTGAAATAAGTAAACATCTCAGCTACGTGGGCACGATTTTTAGTGAAGATGGTAAATTAAATATGAAAATAGACAACAGAATCAAGAAATCGGGTATGGTAGGAAGTCAACTGAATAAATTCATATGGAATAAGAGAGATATTAGTCGGAACACTAAATTATCTATATACAAGACAGTTTTCAAACCAGTTTTAACTTATGGATCTGAGAGCTGGGTCAGAAGTAATGACCAAAGACTACAGACTGCAGATATGAGAGTCATGTGAAAGATTAGAGGCACGAACAGATGGTATCAATGGCAATATCATATTAAAAATGAGGATATTTGGAAAGAACTTGACAATGTCGGCTTCCAGGAATGATTTAGCAGAGCTAATCTCAGGTGGTATGGTCACTTAAACAGAATGGGCGAGGAAAGATTAGCAAAACAAGTGTTCTCTGCCAGGTTGGCAGGAAAACCACCCAGAGGAATACCAAGATATAGGTGGATTGATAAGATACAATGTGCCTTAGACGATAGAAATATAAGATCTGATAATGATGATATGGGAGTCTTGACAAGTAATAGACTGATTTATAGGAAAATTGTAGATAGGAAGTTAGTAATGATGTAAATTTTTCATGCAGTACTATCATATCCTGTACACCCCCTTGAGGCTACGATGCTTCTTCTCTCCATGTGAATTTGTGCACATTTTTATGCTGGAACATGGTGTTAGTAATAACCAATCCATGTCCTGAGCAGAAATCCAACACATATTTGCCATTATTGTTAGCTTTGCTCTTTTCTCCAAATTTTCCCAAAATATTTTTGTATATCTGACAATAATTTCCTACCCTGCTATTTAGATCGCCAACGATGATCAACTTTTCCTTTTTCATTGTGTCAGATGCTTTCTCTAAAGCATCAAAAAATTCCTCCACGTCTACCTTAGTAGAACCATCTGTGGAACCATAAGCACAAATAAGTCTCATTGTCCAGTTCCCCATTCTCATATTTGCCCACATTTCTCTACTTGAGACTGACTGCCATTCAAGAAGATTAGCCTTGTATTTTGTGTTGAATACTATGGCTACTCCTTTTCCTCGATTGTCATTGCCTGAATATAACCTTTTGTATTTATTGCTCAGAAAGATCTCACCAGTTTTTGTCTTTTTTTGTTTCAGTCATCCCTATAATGTTGATCTGGTACTTATCTAGTTCCTCAGCTAGCTCCATTTCTTTGCCATTCAGGCTTATGATGTTCATAATACCGATCTTTAACTCTGGTGATGTTGAGTTGGTTTGTGCTTTCAGATTTGTTCCAATAGCTGACTTTTCGCTGTTCTCCCTGCTTCCCTGGCGAAAACAACAGGGTCTTTGTTTAACCAAGCGATGCCCCCAGCCTGCATGAAATTTTGTCATGTTGTACCATCATTTTGTATATTGATTTAAGCCAATAAGAATACAATTTGGTCGGCTAAATCCCAAATTGCCAGCCCAACCTCGTTCATTCAGTACCCAGGTAGATACCCAACAGGGTTAACAAGAAGGTGAGGATTGAACATTAGGTCAGAAACCCTAGTTGGTTCTCCGCATTCCTTTAAAGGCCATGTGTAGGTCTCCTCTCAGTTATACAGCTTTTACTCTTAAGCACCCTTGACCCTTAAGCTTAGAATGATTGATGTTGGAAATTGAGGCTTTGGCAAGTGCTTGACAATATCAGACAGGAGTTAGAACCTAGAAAAGTGCTTGGCAAACATCATGAAAGGTGATTCCTGTCAATTGCTTTTGCTTTCATTACTTATTTATCCAGCAAGTTCCTGACAAGCTGAACAAGTTTTTCCCCTACGAATAAAGAAATATGTATGCAAGAATGAGTGGATGATATTGCAAATGGACGCGAGTACATGCCTCTGGTAAATGCAATATTGCATATTTTCCTGTTTCCAGAACCAGTGTAGAAATTAAGAAAGATTACTTTATGAATCCTGTCAATGACTGGGAGTCCTTTCTTAAGAATCTTAACTGCGAGTAGAATAAGATTTATATCCTGAAACTCCTTCAAATGGAACATAAACGTTTAATTCTAGATGTGTATTCTGCTATGAATTTCCAATCTTACTGGTATCGTGGGAAGTCAATTGAATAAATTCATATGGAATAAGAAAGAAATTAGTCGGAACACTAAATTAGCTGTATACAAGACTGTGTTCAAACCAATTTTAACTTATGGATCTGAGAGCTGGGTCAGAAGTAAAACACTTGACCAAAGACTAGAGACCGCAGATATGAGAGTCCTGAGAAAGATTAGAGGCGTGAACAGATGGCATCAATGGCAATATCATATTAAAAATGAGGATATTAGGAAAGAACTTGACATTGTCAGCATCCAGGAATGTGTTAGCAGAGCTAATCTCAGATGGTATGGTCACTTAAATAGAATGGGAGAGGAAAGATTAGCAAAACAAGTGTTCTCTGCCAGGTTGGCAGGAAAACGACCCAGAGGAAGACCAAGATATAGGTGGATTGATACGGTACGAAGTGCCTTAGACGATAGAAATATAAGATCTGATAATGTTGGAGTCTTGACAAGTAACAGACTGATTTGGAGGAAAATTGTAGATAGGAAGTTAGTAATGATGTAATTTTTTCATGTAGTACTGTCATATCCTGTACACCCCTTGAGGGTACATGGCAGGAATTTGATGATGATGATGATGATGATGACATCTATAATAATTAAGAGAACTGCATCTTTACACTTCCAAATACCAAAAAATAAATTAATTTAATTAAATTAAAAGAATTAAATGAAAAGAATGTATTATACAAGGATTAACTTCCATATAATATTTCACTATAAGTTCTTAAAATAAACTAATGAGTACAAATATAGTCTATCAAGAACTCAAGCCCATTTCATTCAGAAATTGAATATTTCCATCTCATCATCTGATATCAATGCAAACCTACATACATCTCATCTGATATCAATGTAAACCTACATACAGTCTCTCTTATACCAACATACCAGTAGATGAAATGGAGAGCTTTACTAAAAATCTCTTCTCACCAGATGCATCAAGACTTTGCAATCAATGCTTTCACAATTTCTACAAATGAATCAATCGTCTTTACAAATCTTATCCATGAGAAATCCTTTATTTCCTTCTTATTTTGCAGATCTATTCATGGAGAACTTCTTTCTTTAGCCAACCCAACACTTACAATGTGGTGGAGATATGCTGATATTTTTTATCCAGAGACATGGTATTTCAGATCTAAATAATGATTTACATTCTCTCAACACCTTTCATTCAAAAATTCAATTCACATTAGAATAAGAAAATGAAGGCAAACTACCTTTTTATGTGTCCTGATTAGGAATACTATCTTTACTCATCTCTTCACCATCCTTCACAAAAAATAGCCATAATTCACACCTTTAAAAAATGAGCTGTTTCCAATTTATAACATAGAAAGAAAGAATGAACTCTGGTTTCTATTCAGCCAGTCTATCATTAATGGATATTCAAGAAACGTGGTCTGAATAATGCTATTTTCTCATCCTCCTCCACAGCAAACTCCTGGCATTCATTACAGACTCCATTTCCATCTCATACATCAGTGGAAATCTCTCCATCAAAATTGATGAAATGGAATAGAAGGGCTTTGATCTCCAAATGACAGTAATTCCTCCCTCCCTCCCCTCTATAAATATTTGTACTGATGCTAACTCACAGAGTAATGTAGTCATTAAAATCACTCATAAGATTATGAAGATCAGTTGGAGTTAACTCAGAACCCAGGTTAATAAATGGAATGTACTGTAATAAGAAATCCCACTGACAGGTAGACAACTATAGTTTCCAGAGTAGTATTAAATTCGACATGCTGAAAAAGGATATGATTGCTCACAATGATAGCAACTCCTCTATGAACAGGTCCATCTAGCATTTTGTTTTTAAGAATAATCATGAAATGCGGGAAGGGCTCTTGTTGGGTTCTAAATGTCACCTGTAGACAGAAACAGACAGGCTTATATTTCTGCAGAACCTTAATATTAGCATTTTGGCAAAATCTGAGAATTCAATAGAAGTTCTCTCTATTCCTTTGGCTATGTAGATTTATCGAGGGACTGAGCTGACTGCTTTTTTTTATGTGGGGCTCTGAACTCTGATTTTTATTTAATTTTATTTTACAAATGGATTCTCATTTAGTGTGTGCTTACAAAGTTCAGGTATAATGAAATTATCAGAAAGTGAGATGGACATGAGTGTTTGTGTACCTTTGATATTATTTTTTTAACTACCACCTTCTCAGCATAAGAGATGTCAGAGCAGGTTTTGTGATGGCTAGCTTCCTCTCTGCATCCTGATATGAAATCTGTACAGTCTTCTTTATTCTTTCACCTATGGCATGATTAGATTTCTGACATTTAAAGTACGAAATCAGAAGGAACATATGTACTAGACATCATATATTTATGGTTAACACAACATGTGGAGAAATATAATATTTATTAAAAATCCCATTTGTTTCATCCAACCTTCCTCTCTGCATCCTGATATGAAATCTGTACAGTCTTCTTTATTCTTTCACCTATGGCATGATTAGATTTCTGACATTTAAAGTATGAAATCAGAAGGAACATATGTACTAGACATCATATATTTATGGTTAACACAACATGTGGAGAAATATAAAATTTATTAAAAATCCCATTTGTTTCATCCAACCTTATGTAGACATCATCAGGGATAGAAGAGAAGATCAGTTAACTACATTCAAACATGAATCACGAGTCATGTAACACGCACTACTAGCGCTTGTCTTAGTAATCATAGCCCAGTTACCAGGAGAGTGCACTATAAGTTCAAAGGAAACAAATTAATAGCTTTGTAATTCAAAATTAAATAACATTCATTTAAAAATAATAAAAAATAATAAATTAAATAAAATATTATTATTATTTGACACCTCCAGAGTCCAAGGACTCATCGAGGGAGGGCACCTGCTCTACAACTCCGTCTCCACCATTCAATCACCAACTGACCGCAACTACACCATCGCCATCTACTGCCGACCACCACAGATATTCCAACAGACAATCACAAACATCCATGCCCATGGCGTGATTCGAACCTGCAGCCTTTTGGCTGGAGAGCAGATACACTATCCAATCGGCCAACCAGGCCGACTTTATGAACAGTTAACGGCAATCACTTCCCAGAACTTTTCAGTGTGGCAAGCGGAGTAGTTAAGATCTGAATGACATAATAAAAGTCTAAGTTTCAATGAACAGACAATCAAATTTAAATATACTGGGCTGAAGAATCTTGGTTTGGTTCCAAAATCTGTCTTGTGTCAGTGGCATGGCAAGCTAGACTTAATTTCTGATTCTAAAAATTTAATGTAGTTTAATTTTAATTTAAGTTTTAATGTGATTGAATGATGACTGTCAATAATTTTTTTTGAATGGTAATTTTGTTATAACCATTAGTCGAAGTGATTTCCATTTTATTTAATTCTTCCAACAGAAGAGAATCAAAGAACAGCAAGTTCATGAGTGAGAGAGAGGATGGGGATTATGGTAAACCATGCAACAGTGCACAAAATATTTTGATTGCTGCAATTTTACAATTCACACTCAGTGCTACTTGGAAATCCTGATACTGAAAAAAAATTTCTTGCAACCCATGAAAAAAAAAAAAAAAACACCCAGTGGTGGTGTTTTTTTTTTTTAAGGCTCTAGAGACCAAACATGACTTTCCACATCACTTTACCATCATCATCATCAAATTCCTGCTACCCTCAAGGGGTGTACAGGATATGATAGTACTACATGAAAAATTTACATCATAATTAATTTCCTATCTACAATTTTCCTCCAAATCAGTCTGTTACTTGTCAAGACTCCAACATTAAGGCACTTTGGACCGTATCAATCCACCTATATCTTGGTCTTTCTCTGGGTCGTTTTCCTGCCAACCTGGCAGAGAACACTCGTTTTGCTAATCTTTCCTTGCCCATTCTGTTTAAGTGACCATACCACCTGAGATTAGCTCTGCTAACGCATTCCTGGATGCTGACAATGTCAAGTATTTTCATAACATCCTCGTTTTTAATATGATATTGCCATTGATGCCATCTGTTCATGCCTATAATCTTTCTCAGGACTCTCATATCTGTGGTCTCTAGTCTTTGGTCAAGTGTTTTACTTCTGACCCAGCACTCAGATCCATAAGTTAAAACTGGTTTGAACACTGTCTTGTACACAGCTAATTTAGTGTTCCGACTAATTTCTCTTATTCCATATGAATTTATTCAGTTGACTTCCCACCATACCAGCTTTGCTGATTCTGTTGTCTATTTCTATATTTAATTTACCATCTTCAGTAAAAATCGTGCCTAAATAGCTGAAATGTTTTACTTGTTCCACAGGTTCTCCATTAACAACACAGTTGACACTTTCAATGATTCTGCCTATTTTCATTGTCTTTGTCTTTTTATTGCTGACCTTCATACCATATCTATTACAACAGCTATTCAATTTAGTCAGAGAATCTTGCAGACTTGTAGCAGATTTATTTAGAAGTATAACATCATCTACATAAAGCAAAGAGCTGACATTAACATCTCCAATTTTGATATGTTTAATACCACTTTCCTTTATAATGTGATCCATATAGATAATGAATAACAGAGGGGATAATGTACATCCTTGTCTCACACCAGATTTAACATTAAACCATTTTCCTGTACTTCCTTCAAATTCTAACTGCTGACTTACAACTCAAATAAAGACTAAGTATTGCTTGATATAATGCCCCATTGACACCATATAACTGCAGCATATTGAATAGCTTCTCTCTTGGCACCTTATCATTTGCCTTTTCCAAATCGACAAAACTTAAATACAGATCTTTGTTATATTCCCATGCTTACTCGACTATTTGTTGTAAAGTGAAGAACTGATCCTGACAGCCTCTATTTGGCCTGAATCCAGCTTGTTCTTCACCAAGCTTTTCTTCCACTTCTTCTCAACCGTTCCTCAAGTATACTTGCATAGATCTTGCCAGGAACACTCAGTAGGGAAATACCTCTGTAATCCTCACATTCAGTTTTATTTCCCTTTTTATATTATGGGTACGATGAGAGCTCTACTCCAATCATCGGGAATTCGTCCCTCTGTCCAGGCTTTCTGAACTATGCAGTGCAGCCACTGTAAGACTCTCACACCACCATACTTCAGCATTTCTGGTCGAACATCATCTACTCCTGCTGCCTTTCCACATTTCAAGCCTTTGATGGCTTTTTCTACTTCAAGTATGGATATGTATTCCTGACTGCATGCCTGGTCAGTGTTTTTTTTACCACTGTGCTGTCATCACTGCTTGTTTCATTTAGAAGTTTTTCAAAGTAATTACTCCATACTTCAAGGATATCTTTTTCTCCTGTTTTCATGTCACCTTTATCATCTCTAACTCCTTTTACAGCACACTTTCCTCCATTCCTAAGCTTCTTCAACAACCTCCAGAATATTTTGCCACCTTCTTGATATTTATTTTCTATATTCTTGCCAAAGTCCTCCCATGACTTTTGTTTAGCTAGTTTTACACAGTGTTTAGCATTCTTGCATTTGTCTCTATATTCTCTAAGAGCGCAAGCTGACTTATTTGACAGGAACTTTTGATATGCTTTCTTCTTTTCCTTCACTGCCTCTTTAACTTACTGTGTCCACCAGGAGTTCTGATTTTTTTATCCTTACAGCCAACCTCACCACATGTCTCTCTGGCAGAATCAATCAATGTTTTCTTCAGAGTTTGCCACTGAATCTCCAAGGTTTGATTCCTGTTCTCAAACTCTTTCATTTTTTCTTCAATAATCTTGGTGTATTTTAGTCTACAGTTCACATCTGAGAGCTGCTCAACTTTTATTCGCTTTAAAACTTTCTTACATGTTATTCTTTTCAATATGAAATTCACTTTTATCTTGCTCAAGACTAGATAGTGATCACTTCCAATTTCAAATCCTCTGTACACTCTGGTATCCTGCACCAGAGAGAAAACATCACTATTAACAATAACATAGTCAATGAGACTTTTCTTATTCCTAGCCTCTTCTCTCCATGTGAATGGTGCACATTTTTATGTTGGAACATGGTGTTAGTAATAACCAGTCCATGTCCTGAGCAGAAATCCAACAGATATTTGCCATTATTAAAACACTTAAGGAATAGAACAACGTAGTTAAGGATATAAATTAAATTAAACTTTAATAAATATTTTCCGATATTTCGGCAACGTCACGTTGCCATTTTCTAAAGGAACTTACAAAAAAGTTATGTGCACGTAGGCACTATAACACAGAAACTGGGAATGAAGAAATGAAGCTATTGTTCTCCTAACAGTCCTGATGGTGCCCTCTAGCGGGCTAAGTAGGTGTTCTTGGCTGTTGGGCTGAAGGTCTGCAGATGTAAGCCTCCCAAATTTGGGGCAGTCGCATACACCCAAATTTGTTGAGGTTTGAAGAATTTCTTAGGGCTGAGGCTGATTCCATAAAGAGTCTTTCAAATTTTGTATTTGCTACGGTGTATCCCTGTAGCTTTCTTCCACATTATTCTGTGGCGTGTATCCAGAGCATGGTCTGCAAGCCCAGAATGACTGTATTTGTGAAAATGGATGTAGTCCTTGTGTTCCAAAATTCTGATATTCGCTGTCCTGCCTGTTTGGCCAAAGTAAGACAGTTTACAACTGCAAGGGACCTGGTAAACACCAGGTAGGTCTAGGGGAAGTGGTTGGTCTTTAGTGGAGCGGATAAGGGATGCCAATCATTAGGACTGTTAGTAGAACAATAGCTTTATCTCTTCATTCCCAGTTTCTGTGTTGTAGTGCCTACGTGCACATAACTTTTTTTGTAAGTTCCTTTAGAAAATGGCAACGTGACGTTGCCGAAATATTGGAAAATATTTATTAAAGTTTAATTTAATTTATATCTTAACTACGTTGTTCTATTCCTCAAGTGTTTTAATAATGCATAACCAACGTATAAGCCTGTCTACGAGATATTTGCCATTATTATTAGCTTTGCTCTTTTCTCCAAATTTTCCCAAAATATTTTTGTATGTCTCAATCATTTCCTACTCTACTGTTTAGATCCCCAACAAGGACCAACTTTTCATTTTTCATTGGTTCAGTGGCTTTTTCTAAAGCATCAAAAAAATTCCTCCACTTCTACCTTAGTAGAACCTTCTGTGGGACCATAGGCACAAATAAGTCTCATTGTCCAGTTCCCCATTCTCATATTTGCCCACAATACTCTACTTGAGACTGACTGCCATTCAAGAAGATTAGCCTTGTATTTTGTGTTGAATACTATGGCTACTCTTTCTTTTCCTTGATCGTCATTGCCTGAATATAACATTTTGTATTTATTGCTCATAAAGATCTCAACTCTTTCTTTTCCTTGATCGTCATTGCCTGAATATAACATTTTGTATTTATTGCTCATAAAGATCTCAACAGTTTTGGTCTTTTTTGTTTCAGTCATCCCTATTATGTCGATCTGGTACTTATCTAATTCCTCAGCTAGCTCCATTTCTTTGCCATTCAGGCTTCTTACGTTGATAGTACCGATCTTTAACTCTGGTGATGTTGAGTTGGGGTTTGTTTTCAGATTTGTTCCAGTAGCTGACTTTTCGCTGTTCGCCCTGGTTCCCTGGCGAAAACAACGGGGGCCTTGTTTAACCGGGCGATGCCCCAGCCGGCATGAAATTTTGTCATGTTGTACCATCATTTTTAATTTTGGTTTAACCAATAAGAATACAATTTGGTCGGCTAAATCCCAAATTGCCAGCCCATCCCCGTTCGTTCAGTATCCAAGTAGATACCCAACAGGGTGCACCACGAGAAGGTGAGGATTGGACATTAGGTCAGAAGCCCTGGTCGGTTCTCTGCATTCCTTTAAAGGCTATGTGGAAGTCTCCTCTCAGTTATACAGCTTTGACCCTTAAGCACCCCACATCACTTTACCAGGCGATGAAATTCATCACCCACCTAAAGACACCTATAAAACATCCATGTCCACAGTGAGATGCAAACACAGTTTGTTGCCTGGAGAGCAGATATGTTAACTTCACTGACAAGCTAATAAAGCCAAAGTGATATCATAGTCAAGACATGATCTTCTGCTGATATAGCTTAGTAAACAAATGAATGGTGGGAAATCATACACTGACAAGTGAACACAAAGGATTAGCAGGAACCACACACACACACACACACACACACACACACACACATAGCATGCAAAAGGACAACATGAAAAAGCACTAATTCAAACAATAATGGAAGATATAAAAGGAAGAACTAGAAAAGTATGGAACTATAAAAATAAAAACCCAGAATCAATGTTTGACTCAGAATGTTACAATAGCTTAAATTAATGTTGCTTACCTGAAATCTTCATAATGAACTAAATGTGTGTACCATTAAAATGCAAAACAACCTGAAAATTTTGTAATTGGTTGCCTCCATTCACAGAGAAAGAAAGGACACAAGTGATGAACAGCTATTATGCTCAAATTGCCTTAGTCATACAAGGATGGCAGAAAAGTGGTAGACAACTGTTCTGCAAAAGTCACAAAATTGCAAGTTACATGTTGCACAGGCCTACCTCTACAGGGAAGAGAAAACCAACAATGGATAAGTTGATTTCTCTTAAACCTAAATTCAGAAATGATATAATATACAGTATTAATTAGGAATTAATTTTTTAATCAGAAGTTGTGCACTGGTAATAGCTTGTTTTGTCTTTGAAAACTTAATTCTAAACTGATAACCACACAGACTAATGAAAATACAGTATTTTAGATGTATATACAGTAAAAGCAAATGAAGAAATTTCTTCTAAGAACGTATCTTCTGTTCAAAGCAGAAGAGTATGAGTGATTCTTGTCGCATGGCACATGGAAAGAGATGGGAGAAGGAACGCAATAAAATATTTGCTTTCAACCAAAACACCATCTCTAAAGGAAGAGTGGCCTCAGTACCAATATTCTGCCCTAGTAGTATTATACTCCTGTGGTTATTTTTCAACTTTAAAAAGTAGTTATATTTCATTGCTTCAAGTTTTTAAAGAAATAAGTTACTTTAACACATTTGTATATACCACTAACTAAATTAAAATGCTGTACACACACAAGTTAAAGTTAAGATTTATAAAAGCCTATGAATGAATAACAAGAGGGAAAGATGAAATAAAAGAATTTGCTCAAATAAAACAAAGGAAATTGTAGGAAATAAAAGAAAATCATGGGAAATAAAATAAAATTGCAAGTTACATGTTGCACAGGCCTACCTCCACAACATAAGTGCAGAGTATAAAGGCTTACTAAGTATTTCTGTATTTCATGTCCAGTGCCTTTGTATGTTAAGGTTTGCTATAATAATAAAAAATCAATAAAGTATGCTAAACAATAATACCTCTTTCTTCTTTTAGTCTCTTTTGCTTTTCTCTTTCTAAATCAGATTCCTTAGATTTCATAAAGGCAACAACCTGCAAATAATAAACAGCATAATATTGAACCATTATCTAAGGCACTGAATTCTATGATCAACATTCACTATAACAAACTACTAAATCCTAACCAAAGCCCCCACAGGTATAATGCAATGCTAATAAAAATTCATTATAGCAAACTATCCTCTACAACAAACTGTCCTGTGAGCAATGAGTTTGCTATGAGGGTGGTTAACTGTACCACTGAATAACTTTGATAGAATTCAAGACTGCATACTGAACAAATAGCAAAACAACTTGGTTATAGAATTAGATAATAAGACAATTTATTTCAAATAAAAAAGTATACAGTTTTCAAAACTGTTATTTTTGATTCCATTCATTATCTAATGTGTAATGAGAAATTACACATTAAAAAATGTGTAATTCTTATGTGTCTATTAGGTGCATCTATTATTAAATGTGTCTATTATATGCTTTATAGAGCTACAGAATACTGATGAGAAAGAAAATATAGAGAACATATACAGAAATGCAAGTTCCCTCTGTGCCAAAATAGTACAGTGTATTGTTTACAAGTTTTACACTCATTTTGTATAAAACTGCACTTAACTTTTCCCATAACAGAGAAATTCAGGCAGCATTTTTTTGGTAGGCAAAATAATATAAATAAATAAGAGAAAATTTATGTAGAAAATGAGTGGAAATTTCATTAAAAACTTGTATGCTTATATCTATCTGCTAGTTAATAAGCTATATTTTAATCATTACAGTAAACAGAAGTCTAACAAACTACTGAAAAATCATGAAGTTCTATACAGAATGCTATTCCAAACAAACTGACTAAAGCAAATAATCTCTTACAACTAAACCATTCCTGTTTATTGGAAGAAGCAAATATAACTAATCAAAGAATTAATGATTTATTAATTCTGCATTTCAGCATTAGCAAAATATTTAATATTTTGGCTTATTTTTAAAATAGTTATCAATATTTTTCTGTTGGATGAGAACTGTAACCATGAATGTTATTTGAATTGTGTATATACAGGTATATTAATAAAACCTGACAAAAGGACTAACTTATAACCAATCATTCAATAATGATAAAAATAAAAGATACCCTGCAACCATGTTTTTGGTGAAACCAAAACCAAAGATTTCTTTTCGAGTGCTTTGCTGACTAAACTATGTATAATGTACATAGTTTGGTCAGCAACATGGCAAATACTATACTTTGCTTTCATTAAAGCAAAGACCATTATAATGAAGATCTGTATTGATGTAGATCTGAAAAATGCATATGAAGTGCCAAGAGAAGAGCTGTTCAAACTAAAATAATGATACACTTTTTGAAAATTTTTCATATTGCTCCTTTAAAATGCAAATCAGCACAATATACACAGACAGATTTGCCTATATTCTTAAGGAGGCACCCCAGGTATATAAACACTGGTTATTTCTGTGATTAAATATTAAAACAAATGATATATGTATTCAGTCACGTATTAAAAATGTGATAACATGAGTGTTTTTAGATATATCTTAGGGAAGATATTCATGTTTGTGATGTGTCGATTTTAAAATTTTTTGGAACATACATGGTGAAAAATTTATGGAGACAGCTCACGTGTTAGAATAATTGCTTTGCTTATCATTAGGAAAGTAACATTTGACGTTTCGACTATGTATTCCTGATGATTCACCATCAGGAAACATACATATGTACAGGATGCAAGCTACATAACACCACACTATACAAAAGTAAGATGAATCTAAATGTTTGTTAATCATCAAACTGGAACTCCCTTTTTCCAGCTTAGCCTGACTTCTGGTGGAAAAAAAAAAAAAACTGCATTCAACTTTTTCTGAAGTCCTCTCGTATTAAGATTTTCTTCTGTTTGGAGTTGTTCTGGATGCTATAGGGGTTGAAAATGGGTCCTCCATATTCTTGGAATAATTAATTCATCATTCTTGTTCAGATTTGGATGATGTTTCAACATTTCACAGGTTTCTTTGAATATTCTTTCAAACCAGGTTTTGGTGCAGTGTTGAGACTTAGTGCCTTTCCTGTCAATTCTGTGACATGTTTGGAGTGAATGGTCTGACAGGCCTGTTTTACCATAGTGGAGGTATTTAATGTGGTATTTGTGTTCATCTTTTCTAAGTGGAATGGTGCATCCTATTTCCCTTATGTCAGGTAGGTTACAAGGTACATTGAATTTTGTAAACCCCTGGGAGGAGAAGGTATGGAAGCGCTAAATAAATTTCTTAATTTTTCAGGGGATTTGAAGGTTGTCTTAATATTGTATTTAAGTAGTATTCTATCTGTTTTTCTCTGAATACCCCTAATGTATGGTACAGCTATGGCATTCTTGTAATTTTTTTTTTTGCTTTTCATGACATTTTTAAGGAGGATCTTGTGAACTGTTTTTTTTTTTTGTTGTTGTAGCCATTTTTTTACAAACATTTGGCTAATAATTTCAAATTCTTGGTTCAGAGCCTGTTCATTGGAACAAATTGTTAGGGCTCTGTGTTTGAGGGTGCTGATGAACCCTAGTTTTTGTGTTGGACGGTGGTATGAATTTTTATGTATTGGCCTGTGTGTGTGTGTGTGTGTGTGTGTGTGTGTGTGCGCGCGCGCGCGTGTAGGCTTGCAGTAGACTGTGAAGGAGAGGCAATCCGAGGAAAGATGTGCAACACGTGTGTCTAGAAAAGAAAGAAAGTTTTTTTCGATCTAGATGGTGAATTGGATATGTTTGTGTTGTTTGTTCAGGTGGCTTAGGAATGTATTTAATGTTTTGCAGCTATCAGGCCAAATGGTGAAAATATCAACATATCTTCATTCATAACTTGCCCACCCAGGGATTTACAAAATTCAATTAACCTGTAATCTACCTTACATAGTGCAAACAAGGCACACCATCTCAATTAGAAAAGATGAACACAAACACCACATTAAATACCTCCACTATGGTAAAACAGGCCTGTCAGACCATGCACTCCAAACATGCCACAGAATTGACTGGAAAGGCACCAAGCCCCAACATGACTGTGGCTGGTGTTGTAAGAAGTCCCAAAAACCACACCACAGCCTAGTTCAAAAGAAAATTCAAAGAAGCCTATGAATGCTGAAATATCATCCAAATCTGAACAAGAATGATGGATTAATTATTCCAAGAATATGGAGGACCCATCTGCAACCCCCGATAGCATCCAGAACAACCCCAAAGAGAAGAAGAGGACTTTAGAAATACAAGAGGACTTTAGAAATTGTTTAATGTTTTTTTTTTTTTTTTTTCAATGATGACCTCAATACGGAGGTCAAAATGTCAAATGTTACTTTTTTATTATTACGGGCGACCCCAAGGAGTCCTTAAACTCATCGAGGGAGGCCCTAAACATGCCAATCACAACTATTTGACATTCACACAGTATCTAGCATACTTTGCCTTGAACTCATTCACTGTCATAGCACCCACAACAGACTGACAGCTTATTCCACTCATTCACCACTCTAAAAGTAAAAACCCTAGCTCTAACACCCTTACTAACCACACTCTTGCCCAGCTTCCATGGATGTCCCCTAGTCCTCCCGCCACCAGTCCTGTTCTCAAAAATATCCTCTGAATTAATCCTATAGTAATCCTTCAACAATTTGAATGTCTCAATCATATCTCCCCTTTTCTGCCTATCAACCAATTTCTGCAACCCACAAATCTTCAACCTGTTCTCATAAGGTTCATTCCATAGACCTGCTATCATCTTGGTCACTCGTCTCTGGATCCTCTCCACCTCCTTCCCATCAAGAAGAAACCTAGGTGACCAAATCTGGGCACAGTAGTCAAGATGGGGTCTTATCAAGGCTCGATACAGAGGAACAATAACTTGCTTGTCTCTGCTCGTCAAAGTATTCTTCAGCATTCAAGTGATTTGATGAGCTGATTTAGCCACTTTTGCAATGTGTCCCCTAAACTTCAACTCCCTATCCACCAACACTCCCAAGTCCCTGGCCTCATCAATCTCCTGGAGTACAGTTCCACCAATGTGATATGCTGCTGCTAATCTTTTCACCCCAAAATGCATAACCTTACATTTTGCCACATTAAATTAACATCCATTCTCCTTAGCCCAGACCTGCAATCTATCCAAATCATCCTGCAAAATTTTGACATCTGCATTCACTATTGCCCTACCCGAATTTGCATCATCAGTGAACAAATGAACCGTTCCTCTCAGATCCTTCCCTACATCGTTAATGAACAAATTAAACAGCAATGGTCCAAGAACAGAACCCTGTGGCACACCACTAGTCGCAGGCCGTCTTTTGGACTCTACTCCTGAGTAAACTACTCTCTGATATCTCCGTCAACCACGCTTCTATCCATCTCGCCAACCCTATATCCATTCCCATATGTTACAGTTTACGGATTAGAATTCCATGTGGTATCCTGTCAAAGGCCTTAGCCAGGTCCAGCAGGATCGCTGTAAACCTATTACCCTTATCTTAAATATTATTAAATCCATGCTGTTCCCCATACAGTATCTCATTTTACATCAAACTACTCTCTGATATCTCCGTCAACCACGCTTCTATCCATCTCGCCAACCCTATATCCATTCCCATATGTTACAGTTTACGGATTAGAATTCCATGTGGTATCCTGTCAAAGGCCTTAGCCAGGTCCAGCAGGATCGCTGTAAACCCATTACCCTTATCTTAAATATTATTAAATCCATGCTGTTCCCCATACAGTATCTCATTTTCATCAATCCATTCCTGTATTTTTCCCTTGACTACTTTTTTCAAGACCTTGACAACAATTCCTGATATGCTGATCAGTCGGTAATTTGCAACAGTAGTCTTGGATCCTCCTTTATACAGTGGAACTATTTTCCCCCCTCTTTCCACCCCTTCAGGACTAAACCAGACCCAAGACCGAGATTAAACAATATGGTCAAGGGTAATGACAATTCTTTAGCTGCTTCACGTAAGACTCGTGCTGGTATACCATCCAATCCCAAAGATGTATTCTCATTAATGTTCTGTAATAGACTATTCACCTCCACTTCATTCACCACAATTCCCACATAAACTAATGATTCCTTCGATGTCACCAACTGGATGATATACTCTTGCAAAGTGCTCACTCAGTAACTCCACTATATCGACTGATTCAGTGACCTCCCTACCATCGGTATTCCTTAAAATCATTCTGCCGTGTACAGTTTTTTTTTTTACTTGTAGCCTATTGAAAGAACTGTTTGGGATTCTCTTTAGCTTGCATGGCTAATTTCCTCTGATAATTCTCTTTTGCTTTTCTGACCACACTCGTTACCCTTCTGGCCTGCACTTTATACTGTTCGTGTGCCTGCAGGACCTTTCTCGTTAAATTCCCTCCGCAGTTGTTTCATTTTTTGCAACTCAAGCTTAATGGTATTATTTATCCATTTAACCCCTACTTGATTTACTATTTGGACTCTAGGTATATAGTCAGCCACAACCTCCTGCAAATGCTCCTTGACCACTTCCCACACATTTAGCCACCTCCCGGGTGGCTAAATGTGTGAAATTGATCTTATGATCACTCGCACCAATAGGTGGCAACATGGTCATATTCATTACAGTCAAATTCTCAGATGCTATTACTAGGTCAAGCACTCTCGAACCCTAGTATTTTCCATTACATGCTGCCTCAGATAGTTATCCCTTAATAACTGAATAAAATCCAGTTTCTTCCTCACATGTGTTGTCCTCTCCTCCTTCCAATCAATGTTACCATAGTTGAAATCCCCCATAATGCGGATGATGCGAAGTTGGGTAGGGCAATAGTGAATGCAGATGACGTCAAAATTTTGCAGGATGATTTGGATAGATTGGAGGTCTGGGCTAGGGAGAATGGATGTCAATTTAATGTGGCAAAATGTAAGGTTATGCATTTTGGGGTGAAAAGATGGGAGGCAGTTTACTGCATTGGTGGAACCGTGCTCCAGGAAATTGATGAGGCACGAGATTTAGGAGTGTTGGTGGATAAGGAATTGAAATTTAGGGGACACATTGCAAAAGTGGCCAAATCAGCTCATCAAATCACTTGGTTGCTGAAGAATACGTTGACAAGCAGAGACAAGCAGGTTATTGTTCCTCTGTATCGAGCCTTGATAAGACCTCATCTCGACTACTGTGCTCAGATTTGGTCACCTAGGTTTCTTCTTGATGGGGAGGAGGTGGAGAGGATCCAGAGGCGAGTGACCAAGATGATAGCAGGTCTGTGGAATGAACCGTATGAGAACAGGTTGAGGATTTGTGGGTTGCAAAAATTGGTTGATAGGCGGAGGAGGGGAGATATGATTGAGACATTCAAATTACTGAAGGGTTTCTATAAAATTAATTCAGAAGATATTTTTGAGAACAGGGCTGGTTGTGGGAGGACTAGGGGACATCCATGGAAACTGGGCAAAAGTGTGGTTAGTAAAGGTGTTAGAGCTGGGTTCTTTACTTTTAGAGTAGTGAATGAGTGGAATGCGCTCCCTGAGTCTGTGGTGGATGCTGTGACAGTGAATGAGTTTAAGGCGAGGTATGATACTGTATGAATGTCGAATAGTTGTGATGAAAATGATTTGGGGCCTCCCTCGATGAGTCTAATGACTCCCTGGAGTTGCCCGTAATAATAATAATAATAATAATAATAATAATAATAATTACCCTCCTTCCACTCATTTCATCAATTTGTTTATGCAACTATCTCCACCATCTATTCCATCATCTGGTCTATAGCAGCACCCAACTATATATTTTGTTCTGCCAGTCTCAATCTCACACCAAATAGCCTCAAATGAGCTCTTTTCACTATCCTGCAATACAACTTCTATTCTCCTTGGTTGCAGTTCATCAGCTATCATCAATAACACTCCTTCCCCCATTTTATTCTCTCTGTCCTTCCTGAACACATTATACCCTACACAGGATAAGGTGATCAGCCTTACGCCCTGACATATACTATGTCCTGTAGTGTCGAATTCTCAAGGCCGGTTTGCCTGCTTTGCAGGATGAAAAAACCCCAGGATAAACTGGGGAAAAAAATCTATTGTCCACACCCAAGGCCGGCTAACTTGGCTATGGCTGAGGAAGATCCTTCAGCTCCTCACATCACCGACAGGAATCGAACCTAGGACACTCCTTCCCCAGACATATGGTTGCGAAGTGCACAGCCACTAGACTAACTGCAAGGAAGGGAAAACAAGATGGTGGAGAAGTGCTTATGATAAGTGATAACACAGTATGTATATACTACATACTGTGTTATATAAAGAACTTTCATGAATAGAAGTTCATTGTTTATTTTTCCTCTCACCCCCTCTGAAGGACCCCCACCATTGAAATGGTTCACCTTTTGTTTTGTTTTGTTAATGGAAGTCATCATCATCAAATTCCTGCTATGTACCCTCAAGGGGTGTACAAGTTATGACAGTACATGAAAAAATTACATCATTACTAACTTCCTATCTACAATTTTCCTCCAAATCAGTCTGTTACTTGTCAAGACTCCAACATTATCATATCTTATATTTCTATCGTCTAAGGCACTTTGTACCGTATCAATCCACCTATATCTTGGTCTTCCTCTGGGTCGTTTTCCTGCCAACCTGGCAGAGAACACTTGTTTTGCTAATCTTTCCTCTCCCATTCTATTTAAGTGACCATACCACCTGAGATTAGCTCTGCAAATGCATTCCTGGATGCTGACAATGTCAAGTTCTTTCCTAATATCCTCATTTTTAATATGATATTGCCATTGATGCCATCTGTTCACGCCTCTAATCTTTCTCAGGACTCTCATATCTGCGTTCTCTAGTCTTTGGTCAAGTGTTTTACTTCTGACCCAGCTCTCAGATCCATAAGTTAAAACTGGTTTGAACACTGCCTTGTATACCAGTGCTTCCCAAATTTCTGTATGTCAAGGCCCCCTATGCAAAAATTAAAATATTTCACGGCCCCCTCGAAAAAAAATCGTAATAGAGATATATATTATCATAATATATAATATTTACTGTATTTATATTCAATACAAAACATACACAGCGAATATTGCAAAAATCAAATGCATGTATTACATTTTTTGCCTCTTACCGTTTGGTTTGAAGACGATGCGGGCTGTTCTGGTAAAATATGAAATACTGTCTTTTTTTTTTTTTTAGTCTATTTCTGCTTCTTCTGATTGTTAGCGGGATTTTTTATTTTATTTTTTTTATCAACCACTTATCCATCTCAGGGTTAAATTTTTTAACGTAGAATAGATTAAATAATATCACCACTTACCGATACTGGCACACCACAGACTGATAACATGAAATTAGTGAATATTACCTGAATAAGGGAATCCCATGGACGAGGAACATTTTTCTCTTTTGTGACTTTTCTCCCTTTACGGTAATTAAGCCTAACGCGAAACAGACAGCAAAGGCAGGTTATTAAAACGTGCATATGATTGGTGCGGTATTATCAAAAGATCGCGCACCCGAAAGATATAAGCATAGCTGACAATTGAGTTGAAATGCTAACTCTCTTCAACCGAATTCCATATGTGAAACTGCCATAACATTCATGATATATATATATATATATATATATATATATTACTTAGTTTTAACACTTTTACGAATTTTAACACGTTCGGTTGAATTTTATTGCTGCCTTGA
Organism: Typopeltis vanoorti; assembly: GCF_054136105.1. Lineage (NCBI taxonomy): Eukaryota > Metazoa > Arthropoda > Arachnida > Uropygi > Thelyphonidae > Typopeltis > Typopeltis vanoorti. The sequence goes on from NC_143555.1 coordinate 72,548,056, forward strand.
GAAATCGAACTTACAAACATCTAATTAATAACAATAGTTTTTAGTTAGATACCATGTTTGCCCATGCAACATATGGTTTTGTTTCAGTCTATACAGCATAGTTTCTGTATGAGGGGACATGTGATTCATTAATTAGTGTGTTTTTATCCCAGTTGTCTCTAATTGCACTATTTGTTGAGAAATATATTACACAGACTCCTCATACCTTATTCATTGGCATAATAAAAGTACTTGTTTTTATTATCTCTGCAGTATAGTGGCTATTAGGGAGGGCGTGTTGTTTACCACTGCAAGCGAGTTGCTATCTCCCCACATGAACTTGTTTAAGCTTTTTTTCATGTTTGAAGTATATGCGAAACTTTTATTGGTAACAGAAAACTGGCTCGGATGACAATGATAATATAAAACGAGTTTTGATATGTATATAAAGTCAATATCAACAGTCCCTGATTACGAACGCGTGATGAAAGGGGCAGGAAGATTTGAAGCTTCCCTGCAGAGCATTCGAAGTAAATACAATTAACCACTGCTTTGAAATGAAACATATGAATAAGCAATATTTACTAATATTCATTAAGCGCCGGAATATGCAGGAAGCAAAGTTTGTGAATCAACACCAATGTGTGAATTTTTCCATTAAAATATAAAAAATAACAAAAAAGAAAAAATAAATAATAAAAGTTAAATACGTTTCTTTTAAAATAAAAAAAATCTACTTAGTCTTAAAATATTTTCAATTTGTTTTTATTATTTGATGGCCCCCCCCCCCTCAACAAAACCTACGGCTCGCAAGGAGGCAGCGGCCCACAGTTTGGGAAGCGCTGTTGTATACAGCTAATTTAGTGCTCTGAATAATTTCTCTCTTATTCCATATGAATTTATTCAATTGACTTCCCACCATACCAGCTTTGCTGATTCTGTTGTCTATTTCTATATTTAATTTACCATCTTCAGTAAACATCGTGCCTAAGTAGCTGAAATGTTTTACTTCTTCCACAGGTTCTGCATTCACAACACAGTTGACATTTTCAACAGTTCTACCTATTTTCATTGTCTTTGTCTTGTTATTGCTAACCTTCATACCATATCTATTACAACAGCTATTCAATTTAGTCAGATAATCTTGCAGACTTGTAGCGGATTTATTTAGAAGTATAACATCATCCGCAATAAAGCAAAGAGCTAACATTAACATCTCCAATTTTGATATCAGGTTTAATACCACTTTCCTTCATAATGTGATCCATATAGATAATGAATAACAGAGGGGATAATGTACATCCTTGTCTCACACTAGATTTAACATTAAACCATCTTTCTGTACTTCCTTCAATTCTAACTGCTGACTTACAACTCAAATAAAGACTAAGTATTGCTTGATATAATGCCCCATTGACACCATATAACTGCAGCGTATTGAATAGCTTCTCTCTTGGCACCTTGTCATATGCCTTTTCCAAATCGACAAAACTTAAATACAGATCTTTGTTATATTCCCATGCTTTCTCAACTATTTGTCGTAAAGTGAAGATCTGATCCTGACAGCCTCAATTTGGCCTGAATCCAGCTTGTTCTTCACCAAGCTTTTCTTCCACAATTCTTCTCAACCGTTTCTCAAGTATACTGGCATAGATCTTGCCAGGAACACTCAGTAGGGAAATACCTCTGTAATTCTCACATTCAGTTTTATTTCCCTTTTTATATATGGGTACCATGAGAGCTCTACTCCAATCATCGGGTATCCCTCTCTCCAGGCTTTCTGAACTATGCAGTGCAGCCACTGTAAGACTTTTATACCACCATACTTCAGCATTTCTGGTCGAATATCATCTACTCCTGCTGCCTTTCCACATTTCAAGCCTTTGATGGCTTTTTCTACTTCAAGTATGGATATGTATTCCCGACTGCATGCCTGGTCAGTGTTTTTTTTTTATCACTGCTTGTTTCATTTAGCAGTTTTTCAAAGTAATTACTCCATACTTCAAGGATATCTTTTTCTCCTGTTTTCATGTCACCTTTATCGTCTCTAACTCCTTTTACAGCACTCTTTCCTCCATTCCTAAGCTTCTTCAACAACCTCCAGAATATTTTGCCACCTTCTTCATATTTATTTTCTATATTCTTGCCAAAGTCCTCCCAAGACTTTTGTTTAGCTAATTTTACACACTGTTTAGCTTTCTTACATTTGTCTCTGTATTCTGTAAGAGTAAAAGCTGACTTATTTGCCAAGAACTTTTGATATGCTTTCTTCTTTTCCTTCACTGCCTCTTTAACTTCCTGTGTCCAGCAGAGAGTTCTAATTTTTTTATCCTTGCACACAACCTCACCACATGCCTCTCTGGCAGAATCAATCAATATTTTCTTCAGAGTTTGCCACTGAATCTCCAAGGTTTGATTCCTGTTCTCAAACTCTTTCATTTTCTTTTCAATAATCTTTCTGTATTTTAGTCTACAGTTCACATCTGAGAGCTGCTCAACTTTTATTCGCTTTAAAACTTTCATACATGTTATTCTTTTCAATATGAAATTCAATTTTATCCTGCTCAAGACTAAATAGTGATCACTTCCAATTTCAAATCCTCTGAACAATCTGGTGTCCTGCATCAGGGAGAAGACATCACTATCAACAATAACATAGTCAATGAGACTTTTCTTATTCCTAGCCTCTTCTCTCCATGTGAATTTGTGCACATTTTTATGTTGGAACATGGTGTTAGTAATAACCAGTCCATGTCCTGAGCAGAAATCCAACAGATATTTGCCATTATTATTAGCTTTGCTCTTTTCTCCAAATTTTACCAAAATATTTTTGTATGTCTCGCAATCATTTCCTACTCTGCTATTTAGACACCCAACAAGGACCAACTTTTCATTTTTCATTGTGTCAGTTGCTTTTTCTAAAGCCTCAAAAAATTGCTCCACTTCTACCTTAGTAGAACCTTCTATGGGACCACAGGCACAAATAAGTCTCATTGTCCAGTTCCCCATTCTCATATTTGCCCACATTACTCTACTTGAGACTGACTGCCATTCAAGAAGATTAGCCTCGTATTTTGTGTTGAATACTATGGCTACTCCTTCTTTTCCTCGATTGTCATTGCCTGAATATAACATTTTGTATTTATTGCTCAGAAAGTTCTCACCAGTTTTGGTCTTTTTTGTTTCAGTCACCCCTATTATGTCGATCTGGTACTTATCTAATTCCTCAGCTAGCTCCATCTCTTTGCCATTCAGGCTTCTTACGTTGATAGTACCGATCTTTAACTCTGGTGATCTTGAGTTGGGGTTTATTTTCAGATTTGTTCGAGTAGCTGACTTTTCGCTGTTCGCCCTGGTTCCCTGGCGAAAACAACAGGGGCCTTGTTTAACTGGGCAACGCCCCAGCCGGCATGAAATTTTGTCATGTTGTACCATCATTCTATATTTTGGTTTACCAATAAGAATACAATTTGGTTGGCTAAATCCCAAATTGCCAGCCCATCCTCATCCGTTCAGTATCCAAGAAGACCCAACAAGGTGCACCATGAGAAGGTGAGGATTGGACATTATGTCAGAAGCCCTGGTCGGTTCTTTGCATTCCTTTAAAGGCTATGTGGAGGTCTCCTCTCAGTTATACAGCTTTGACCCTTAAGCAACCCGTGAAAAATTTACATGCTTCTTTAATCTACTTTAAGGTTTTAAATTCCTCTTGAAAATTATTATTCTTTTAAGAGTTTGGATTATAAGTTTATATCAATGTTGTTCTATCAAAATTATGTTCCAAAAAATTTTTAAATCAACAAGTCAAGAACATGAAATCTTCCTTAGTCTAAAAACATCTTTCATGTTTTCACATTTTTTAATATATGGCTAAATACAAGAGTGTGCTGTCAATTCCTTCATGGTGTGCTGATCACCATGAAGGAATTGACATGTAAAGATCATTTGCATTTTAATATTTAATCACAGGAATAACCAGTGTTTCTGTACCAGGGGTGCTCCTTAAGGATATAGGCAAATTTGCTATATGCACTGATTTACAATAACATGGCTTAAATGAATCAAGGATGATTTGATGCAAAATGAAGGAAGCATGCTACCTCCACTGTATTCATTATCTATACTGATGACAATTATGAAGGATAGTGGCATTACACATGATATCAAAATCAGATATATTCAACTAAGCTCTTTATTTTATGCAAATGGAATTATCCTAAATAAATCGGGCATGCTTCTAAAACTAACTGAACGACTGTCATAATAAACACAGTATGAAAATCAACAATAAACAGCATGAGCAATGAACTGCATTCTCAATAGAGAATATACAAGTGCAAAGAAAACATTTCAGCTATTTTGACCAATTTTTAATGACAAATTAAATATAGAAATAAGAAACAAAATAAACAAAGTTATGGTGTGTAAGAAGATAATACATTTACGAGATATCAGACATATTTGTCAAACATTTTAAACTAGCACAGCATTTACTTATAGATTTGAGAGTTGGGTTAAAAATAAAATGGTTAATGGCAGATAGAGTTCTGAATAAAATTATGAAAGGAAACAGAACAGCATCAATGGCAGAATAATTAAAAATGAAGATATAAGGTTATTAGAAAGCAACAAGACATTAAGCATTCAAGAATGTGTAAGCAGAGCTACAGAAGGAAGGAGATACAGAGGGGTGCTTAAGGGTCAAAACTGTATAACTGAGAGGAGACCTCCACATAGCCTTTAAAGGAATGCAGAGAACCGAGTGCTTCTGACCTAATGTCCAACCCTCAACTTCTCGTAGTGTACCCTGATGGGTATCTACTTGGATACTAAACGAACAAGGATGGGCTGGCAATTTGGGATTTAGCTGACCAAATTATATTCTTATTGGTTAAACCAAAACAAAAAAATGATGGTACAACATTATAAAATTTCATGTTGCCTGGTTAAACAAGCCCCCCACTGTTTTCGCCACGGAACTAGGGCGAACAGCGAATTGGGGTGTGTTGGGGTGTGTTTTCAGATTATTTCCAGCTACTGGAAATAATCTGAAAACACACCCCAACTCAACATCACCAGAGTTAAAGATCAGTCATATCAGCATAAGAAGCCTGAATGGCAAAGAAATGGAGCTAGCTGAGGAATTAGATAAGTACCAGACGACATAATAGGGGTGAATGAAACAAAAAAGACAAAAACTGGCGAGATCTTTCTGAGCAATAAATACAAAATGTTATATTCAGGCAATGACAATCGAGGAAAAGAAGGAGTAGCCATAGTATTCAACACAAAATATGAGGCTAATCTTCTTGAATGACATATTTGTCAAAGTATCAGGCAGTATCAAGTAGAGTAATGTGGGCAAATATGAGAATGGGGAACCAGACAATGAGACTTATTTGTGCCTATGGTCCCACAGAGAAGGTTTTACTAAGGTAGAAGTGGAGGAATTTTTTGATGCTTTAGAAAAAGTTTTGTCGAAGGTGCCAAGAGAGAAGCTATTCAATACACTACAGTTATATGGTGTCAATGGGACATTATATCAAGCAATACTTAGTCTTTATTAGAGTTGTAAGTCAGCAGTTAGAATTGAAGGAAGTACAGGAAGATGGTTTAATGTTAAATCTGATGTGAGACAAGGATGTACATTATCCCCTCTGTTATTCATTATCTATATGGATGACATTATGAAGGAAAGTGGTATTAAACATGATATCAGAATTGGAGATGTTAATGTCAGCTCTTTGCTTTATGCAGATGATGTTAAATAAATCCACTACAAGTCTGCAAGATTATCTGACTAAATTGAATAACTGTTGTAATAGATATGGTATAAAGGTCAGCAATAAAAAGACAAAGACAATGAAAATAGGCAGAATCATTGAAAATGTCAACTATGTTGTGAATGGAGAACCTGTGAAACAAGTAAAACATTTCAGCTATTTAGACACGATTTTTACTGAAGATAGTAAATTCAATATAGAAATAGACAACAGAATCAGCAAAGGCGGTATGGTGGGAAGTCAATTTAATAAATTCATATGGAATAAAAGAGAAATTAGTCGGAACACTAAATTAGCTATATACAAGATAGTGCTCAAACCAGTTTTAACTTATGAATCTGAGAGCTGGGTGAGAAGTAAAACACACGACCAAAGACTAAAGATGGCAGATATGAGAGTCCTGAGAAAGATTAGAGGCGTGAACAGATGGCATCAATGGCAATATCATTAAAAACTAGGATGTTAGGAAACATCTTGACATTGTCAGCATCAAGGAATGCGTTAGCAGAGCTAATCTGAGATGGTATGGTCACTTAAACAGAATGGGTGAAGAAAGATTAGCAAAACAAGTGTTCTCTGCCAGGTTGGCAGCAAAACGACCCAGACGAAGACCAAGATATAGGTGGATTGATACGGTACAAAGTGCCTTAGACAATAGAAATATAATATCTGATAATGTTGGAGTCCTGACAAATAACAGACTGATTTGGAGGAAAATTGTAGATAGGAAGTGAGTAATGATGTAATTTTTTCATGTAGTACTATCATATCCTGTACACCCCTTGAGGGTAAATGCAGGAATTTGATGATGAAAAATTATTACAACAAGTGCGTGTGCGTGCCACCAAAACAATATGAAAAGACCTAAATGTAGACCAAGCTACAGGCAGAACAATTTAATTATCTTGGAAGACTAAAATGTAAGATCTGACAATAGTGCTGGGGGAAAAAAAGAAGAAGAAACACTGATTTGGAAGAAAACTGTGTATAAGAAAGCTAGTAATATTTAAATTTATGTGGTGTTGTCACAGTATCCTATACGCCTATGGGGGTACATATTACATAATTATAATTATTAAGGAAGCATGCTACCTCCACTGTTTTCATCTATTCATCTATATAGATCACAATTATGAAGGTTAGTGGCATTACACCTGATATCAAAATCAGATATATTCAACTAAGCTCTTTACTTTGGAATTATAATCCTACATAAATATTACCTGAAACAATATTGCATAAATGAGTTATCAGTTCCTGATAACTCATTTCAAATTAATTTGCTTGTATTACAATTTATATGCAGTACACTTTAATGACTTAAAATATCCTGATGTCCTGTAAGCATTCAGTTTATCAATTCTATAGATCTGTCAGAGCAGAACACGAGAAGCATACCACTATTATCACCCAATGACTAGTGCGCTGTATCTCTAAAAATAGCACGCACGCACATCCTTGAAACTATAAAACAAAATTGACATACATTAAATGATTAAATCTGAGTGATAAGACCACAAAGTATTTTATACACAAATCATGGTTCAAGATTTAATTCCTCAGAGTGAACTGAAATTATAAGCTGCCATTTTAAAAATGTTGCACATCACTGAGTGGTTAGTATATACAGGTATATACTTGTGAAAACGGTACCGTTTTCACAAGCAGCCATTCTGGTCTTGCAGATCATGCTCTGGATACACACCACACAATACGGTGGAAGAAAACTACAGTAATACACTGCAGCAAATACAAATTCGAAAGACTATTTATGAAATCAGCCTCAGCCCTAAGAAACTCTCCAAACCTCAACAAATTTGGTTGTATGTGACTGCCCCAAATTTGGGAGGCTTACATCAGCAGACCTTCAGCCCAACGGCCAAGAACACCTACTTAGCCCGCTAGAGGGCACCATCAGTACTTTTAGGAGCTTCATCTCTTCATTCTCAGTTACTGAGTTGTAGTGCCTACATGCACATGCCTTTTTTTGTAAGTTCCTTTTGAAGATGTCAACTTGATGTTGCCGAAATATCGGAAATATTTATTAAAGTATAATTTAATTTATATTCGTATCTACATTGTTCAATTCCTTAAGTGATTTAATAATGCATAACCAACGTATAAGCCTGTCTACGAGTTTTATATCATTAATTTCTAGATTGTAACTGAAAATAAATAAACCATCATGTATTACTGAAAGAGAAAGCCGAAGGATCTGGAGCTTACTCCACCTTTACTATGAAATAATGGTGGATTCAATATCCACTTAATTTGTACCATCATGTATTATATTTGCAGTGTTTTTTCTTTATGTTTTATTGCTTGTTTGCTGAGGTCTGGAGAATCATTTTGCTTGTTATCGTAGAATTTATGCTGATAACAAAAAAAAACAAACTGTTCAAACGCCTCTTGATACATTTTTTGATAAAAAAGCAGTAACTAACGTAGGTACAAGTATTTATTAAACATTTACTTTGCATTTATTTTTTATCTTTCCTAAAAGAGTACCATATAAAACAAATTATTAATAGAGTAATCGATCATTGATGAATTGTGATTTTTACCATTGATTATTAGATTTGATTAAAGCGATATACGCGGTAATATCGAGGGATTAATTAACCGTGTTAATCGAGGAATAAATAGTACTTAATGCTGTAGAACTAAGACTAGTTTGGCTGCAGGATGTGCCCAATCTACATACAGTAATTGTGTTATCAGAAAGATTTGTACAGTTTTGTGGTGGTATTACAAATATTATTTTTTGGACTAAATATAGAGAACATTGTTAAACACAGCCACTAGAACAAACTACAGAAAAGAATATTACAGAATACTAAATTGAAAACAAAGTATGTTAAAGAAACTTTAGCAACTCTTCAGTTACAGAAATGTTTCTTTCAGTCGATGTATTATGTTTCTAAGAACTCCATTTTTAATATTTAGACAATACTATATCCACCCCCTTCCCTAATTCCAACTAGGAAAAGTAAACCTATTGCAATAGATATGGATTAGATAATAGAGGAACTGTGCTCTGTAAATTAATCATAATGCTTTTTCAAATCACTTCAGATCTACAAATAAGCAAACTGGTCATCTTATGTGGCATACCACTATGTAGGTGTTATCCACTAAGCTCACAATATACAGGGTGATTATAAAATAACGTCAAGTGTTCAGAACCTTCTAGCGAGTAATGTATTGGACGAAACACACCAATATTCGGTAGACATACACAGTGGAACATGGGGATTCGATTTAATGGAAAAAAAAAATAGTACCAAAAGTCACTGACAGGGGAAATTTTGGCGCTGCCAAATTAATTTTAGTAGGTGTGACTAATGAATGACTAAATGGCAAATGAGAGAGCACACATCAATTTCATGACGTTTATTGTTAATTACAAATGAGGTTCAATATGACCACCATTTTGATGTTCCAGGAACTGCATATGGTGCACGATATTTTCCACAGTGGCTCGCAACATATCGGAATTGATTTGTCTCACTTGTAACGTTATTCAATCTTTCAAAGTTGGAATATCGAGTACATGTCCTCAATACTCAATGCTTTTAAGAAATCGCCACAGCCAAAAGTCACAAGAATTGAGATCAGGCAATCTCGGTAAGCATGGAATTGCATGACTTATGATTCGTCTGTCAGAGAAATGTTGTCGCAAAACACGCTGTACCTGAAGTCCAATGTGGGGTGGTGCACCATCCTGCATGAAGATGGTCGAATTGAGACATCCTCTTTGCTGCAGTTGTGGAACCACAAAGTTCTGTAGCATATTGGCATACCTGTTAGCATTGACGGAACAGGTCACTGGTCCATTTTGGCGATTTTCCTCGTAAAAGTATGGACCGATGATAAAAGATGTCATAAATCCGCACCACACTGTGACTTTGGGTGCGTGGATAGGCATCTGCAGACACACGTGCGGATTAGTTGCAGCCCAAATGTGACAGTCGCGTGTGTTAATATCGCCGTTCAAATAAAAGTGTGCTTCGCCACTCCATAAAATCTGCCACGGCCATGCATCATCCACTTCCATGTGCACTAAGAATCTCAAAGATAAGCTGATTCGTGTGGTCGCATCACCAGGGCGCAATTCTCGAACATGACTGGTTGTATAGGGGTTACACTTCAACATCTGATGTAGGATTTTCCACACCGTTGTGTATGCGATATCAGTTTGCCGAGATATTGCTCGTGCACTGGTGGTACCCTGCACATGCGTCATCTCCTGTTCCACAATAGCAATTGCAACTCGTTGGTGATTGATTGGTTTGCATCCCCTGCCTACCTGCACTGCTAGAGTTCCAGTAGTTTCAAATCGCCGAATCAGTTTTCGTAAGTTTGTTACGCTAATCAGTCCTTTTCGTAAATTTTTCATACGCCGAAAATCACGAAGACAAGCGCCGGCATTATTGTTATGCTGATAGAGTTTGACTAACAAAGCATGCTCACGTAAGGTAAGAGGCATCGAAAAGCAGTTCGCCTACGAATGATAAGAAATCTCACAGGCTTACCTTTTTATTGCATGATCGCTAACAAGAAACGCGATAATGCAAATTAATGCATTTTACTCGGTAAACAGCGCCAAAATTCCCCCCGTTGGTGACTTTTGGTACTTTTTTTTTCGTTAAATTGAATCCCCGTGTTCCACTCTGTACGTCTATCGAATATCGGTGTGTTTCGTCCAATACATTACTCGCTAGAAGGCTCTGAACACTTGATGTTATTTTATAATCACACACGCATATATACACACACACGCACGCACACACACAAGCATATACACACGCAGGCACGCACATACATACACACACACGTGCACGCGCACGCACACAAATAACCTACATATATATCCTACAAATATAACCCATATTGCTTTATGAATACAAATAAAACACATTAAAAAGACCATGTAAACAAATCATTGAAAATATACTGCAATAATTATTTTTATTTTAATAAAATTAGATATAGAAGTTTTTACAAAACTGAATTTTAAATATCTTTACCCTTTTGGCACTCAACTGGCACTGTTTCTCATCCAAACAGTCTCCAACCACACTACTTATTCCTGGATCAAGAGGATTGTTTTTCAAATCTAGCCACCGTAGATTCTTCAGCCGAGCAAAACTGATTGGCAATTTTTCCAATTTATTACCATATAAATCCAGATATTGAAGATTTATTAAATTGCCAAAATTGTCTGGTAACTCTTCCAGCTCATTTTTAGACAAATCCAATTTCACAATGTGAACAAGTGATGCAAAGTTTGCCTGTTGGGAAAAAAACAACATTTACTTTCTACATTAAAAACATTTCTTTACCAACAATAAATTTAATTATTATAGTTCACCACTTATATCATTGTCAACAATTTTCATTATATGTAGTGCTACAAACAGAAAGAAACAATTTAAAATCAGTTAATAACAGTTTGACAATACCCACAGATCCAAATTTTTTCAAACTTTTGTGAGAAATAAAACAGAAAATAGTTTTATTAGCATTAAATTCAACAGGGCTCCCAGAATCCCATTGTAGAATGGTGAAGATCAGAATTTAGAGCTGTAAAAGTTAATATTCTTGAAGTGATTTGAGTGATCTTGAGGCGACCTGCATAGTGTGTGTATGACTGTCTAATGAAAGGGATAGTTTTTTTTTTTCCCAAATATGTTGAGCCCATACATGAGAGGTTAGTTAATCAACCTATAGTACATCAGTACCATATATGGGCAGTGGATTGGGAAAAGAGAAACTTGTTTACATTTGATTTAAAATCCTCTGTATTGCATTCCTTGGGAAATACATCACAGGAAAGAATGTCCGAGAGTACACCAGTAGCTGGATATAGGAGAAAGAAAAGGAACTTGTTGGAAAGTTTATTTTCCACTTGGTTAGACTATAATAAATTTAGTATAATCCTTTATCCAAGTGTAAGCAAACAAAGTTTGCACCTGAAGTATCTTCAGAACTGAGGCAACTCGTAGTAAAGGCGGACCAAGCTCTAATCACTCCTTGTCTCAGTATCTCAAATAATGCAAAGCACATCTCGTTGCAGATATGTATAATGCTATGCATTAAGGGAAGGGCCACTACCCATACCCAGTTTGGGTAGTGGCCCTTACCCAGACCAATAAATATCTCCCATAATACAAAGCACATCTCGTTGCAGACATGTATAATGCTATGCATTAAGGGAAGGGCCACTACCCAGACCCAGTCTGGGTAGTGGCTTAATGCATAGCATTATACATGTCTGCAAGGAGATGTGCTTTGCATTATGGGAGATACTGAGACAAGGAGTGATGAGAGCTTGGTCCACCTTTACTACGAATTGCCTCAGTCCTGAAGATACTTCAGGCGCAAACTTTGTTTGCTTACACTTGGATAAAAGATTAAACTAAATTTATTATAAAAGAAACTTGTTCTGTAGGTGTCAAGGTGTACTATGAAAGGATGTTGGATGGCAGCTGTAAGCATTCCAACAGTACTGAGTAATAAATGCGAGAACAGTATTAGATAGCTGGATGGATTTGCATAAGGTTAACAGCTGTTCAGAGGTGAAGTAACGTCTTGAGCGAAAGAGAAATCCTAGTTTTTTTTTGGAAGTTGAGGATGCAATGATTGTGATGTGTTTATGCGAGGAGAGGCTTGATGTCAGGGTAATTCCAAGAAGCGAATTCTCACCTTGTCTGCAAATTTGAGTGTTATCAAAAATAATACTGGGGGGGTGTGCATAAGCAATATCTCGATTAATGTGCTTAATGCGTTCTTAAAAACAGTGGCATTAATCGAAAACGCACTAATCGAATATAATATGGGAAAAAGTATAATTCGTTTCTCAAATTTCTTTTTTTGACCTTTTTTTTTTTTTTTTTTTTTAAAGAAATAGGGTATATCTCAGGGCCTAGTTAAAGGAAAACCGTGAGGTTGAAAGACAATAAAACATATTCAGAATATAAATTTATTATTCTATCTCTTAACAAAGAATTTAGCTAATGTAGTTTGGCAGGCATTCTGTTTTTTTTTTTTTTCATATAACTGACAGTATGGCCCTACTGCCTCTTCTGCAAATATTTTACTGCTTCTCTTTATCAGGGTCAGCCTCTAAGCATTGCTGCTTAAAAACTTTCGTTGTGAAAAATATTTTAAAATTGTTTTTGTGATATCTCTTTGGGCTTGTAAGTGATTTAAATTTTCTTCATATTCTTCAGCTGTGCATCTAAATTTAGCAGGTCGGAATCACTCTATTTCTCAGAATGACATTTAATTAACTTAGATTCATTTAAAAAGCCTCTAAAATCATTTGCATAATGTGGAAGAATGTGCTTCCAAACAGCTCGCATATTGCCAGCAGTAATTTCATTCGATTTGTGACTTCATAACCAGCATTAACCTCAGATTTTTCTGATTTTGCAGAAAGTCTTGGAAGGCATTCACTTCCAAAAAAGGCTGATTTCATCAACATTAAATATTTGATGGTCCCAAAACCCCCTTTCTTCCACAATTTTCTTCAAAATCTCTGGATAATTTGTGGCCACCTTTTCTGCACTTGCAGCATTAGAACTTTATGTAGGCTATCTCTCTTTTTGGAACATTCAAACCACCCAGCACTAGCTTGGAATTCTTCTTCCTTTCCATCATTGATAGTCCTTTCAAGGTTGCAAAGAGACTTAATGCTTTTGATTTACTGTCCATATTAGCGGAATCCGTTTTTGGTTACAGTCTTCGATTCATGTAGAAGTCTAATTCAATCATAATACTTTGATTTTGGGTGCATGCATGATGAACTTGAAGCAGCCTTACCTTTCTCTTTGTATTCAGCAGCTTTGCATAAAATGGCTCTTATAGTTGATTCACCCATTTTTGTGTTCTTTTGCTTTTTTTGGTCTGGACTGTGCTTGTTCATTTTTCTTTATTATTTCAAGTTTTTCTTCCAATGAGATTACTTTTCGAAAACCATTTTCACGTTTTCATTTTTTTTGCTTACAAATTCTTTTTTACTCATGATGAAAGATTGCGAAAATACTTTAATATAAAAAAGTAAGGAAAACAACTGCAAAGGAGGCACGAGATATGATCATCAAAATACTATATACGTGTGTGTATATATATATATATATAATTAGCAGATGACAAATTTGAAACAGTGTACATGGAAATGGTGTAGTATGCCATTAAAAATAACTTTGTAAAATGTTTTAAATCAGTAACTAAATTATTTAATCCTGGTGAGTGATATTTTAAAATCACTCACCAGGTTTAATAGTTAGCTATAAAAATGTATAGGCAAAAATCTGTAACATTTATTTTTCTGTAAACGATTTTCTCTTTAATTTTTGCATATATTAACAGCTATTTTTATTTATACATCCGTAGAAAGAACAAATTTCCTACTTTTCTGTATTCTCCACTTTGAATGTTTTCTCTCCCTCTGCTTAATTCTCAAATGTTTCCACATATGTGAAAGCAAATATTTACAAACATGACATCACACAACACAAATAGACTGGTACTGTAAACCACATTCCTTACACAAAATAGCTGACAGTAGTCCACATCTATCAAAGTAGTGTTTGAAATCTTGTGTAACTTTGTAATACCCCCCCCCATGATATTCTTGTATTTACTGCTGTCACCAGTTGCTCGTTTTTAAACATTTATAAATATGTTTATTTATAAATAAACATAAATATTCTAATATTTCATAGAGTTTTTACAGTATTATAAATTTTTAAAAATTAAAATAAACTTTTAGAATTTTTCATTATCATTAATTTATTAATAAAGATGAGTGACAATTTATTTGGACATTCTTTTCAGCAGAACAGAATTAACAAAGAGAAATAACGTGCAGATTATCTGAATGAATCTAATAGTTTTCTCTGTTTTTTTCCAGAAAGAGGTCAGAAGAATTATCTTCAAATTGAATACCAAAAGTCTCTTGGCCCTGATATAATTTTTCTGAATTACTTCTGTTTCTTGTATATTCTCTCACTTCACTGGTATTTATTTCCATTGGAAATAAAAACCAGTGGAGCCTGGAAATTAGTCATATTCGACCCATTCCTAAACAGGGTAACAACTTTTTACTGTCAAAACACTGCCAGTTTTTTCACATTGGTTCTTTCTAAAATAATGGAGAAACCATTAACACTGAACTTCCATGCTACTTCAAAGCCTCTCAGTGAATACATTATTGCCATTATGGATTCTTCCACTTTTGGCCAACAGAGGATCATCTTGCTTATGTCATCAACCTTCAGACAAATGTCATGGAACTCAAGTAGTTACTCTTGCTATTGTGCAAGGCATTTGATGATCTTGTTTGTTACAGAACCCTGGTAAGCTCTAATGTCTAATAAGCCACTCTAAACTTGTGCTCTCACATTTTATCGTGTTTTTTGTGGATAATAATCATACTCGCCAAAGATTTAGGCCTAGAGTGGCCTAAATCCAGTGTTCTGGAAGGGGACATCCTGTTTTTCTTTTTCCTAATGGTTTGTAATTTTCTGGAAAAGTTTTCCAGTTTACTGTCTAGATGCATGTTACATGTGATGATGCTAGATTTTTATCCTCAAACTTTGCAACTCTGTTTTTTTTCACCTATTCTGCTTCTTCTATATTGACCTCCTCCAATTGACTGAAAATCCATTTCCAGTTCACAGTTTTGTTGATGACAATGGCACCACCTTGTATCACTAGATACCAGGTGGCACCTGTGAATAAGCTACTCTCTAAACTTGTGCTCTCACATTTTATGTTTTTTGTGCATAATAATCATGCTTGTCAAGGATTTAGGCCTAGAGTGGCCTAAATCCAGTGTTCTGGAAGGGGACATCCTGTTTTTCTTTTTCCTAATGGTTTGTAATTTAAGGCTTGTTTTGGTGATCTTTCTGTTTTCATTCTTTCAACGTTTTTCATCCATTTATGTTTATATTTTTTAATTTTTGCTATTACTGATTCCTGGTTAAATTTTTCATAATTTCTTCACTTCTTTGTGATCAAATAGAATATACTTTACAGTTTTTCTCATAAACTTCATTTCAACTGTTATTAATCTGTCTTTTTGTGTTATTGTCCAGATTTCACTTCCATACAATAGGAATGGGCTAACGTATTACATACTTTAGCCTGGTTTTTCTCATGGAAAGGCTTAGACGTTGGTTATGCATTTTCACTATATTATTTCAGGAAAGTACAACGTACTGGGATATACATAAAATAAATTTTAATATATTTCTATATTTCGGCAACGTCACGCTGCCATTTTCAAGAACTTATGTACAAGATACGTGCACGCAGGCACAGCAAAAACAATAAATGAGTAAGAATGAAGCTATTATTTCTCCTAAAGTCCTGATGGTACCCTCTAGCGGGCAATGTTGGTATTCTTGGGCGATTGGGCTGGAGGTCTACTGATGTAGGTTTCCCAAATTTGAGGAAGTCTCATGCAGCCAAATTTGTTGAGGTTTGGCTCTTTTCTTAGGGCTGTAGCTGATTCTATGAAAAGCCTTTCATATCTGTTGGTTTTAGCCTGGTTTGTTTTGAACTAGGTTAAGTTTTAATATAGAGTTAATTTTAAATATTTTGAAATTTTTAGATTTATATTCTTTTTCATATGTAATCATATATCCTAGATAGTTAAATGAATTCGCCTGTTCTAAAATCTTGGATCTATTACTATTTTAGTTCTCACTGGATCTTGTCCTTTAAAGGCATCATTTTTGATTTTTCTGATAGCCAAAGTTTATGGAATGATATTATCATTCCATAAACTTTGGCTATCTCATTTATATTTAAAATATTTTTCTGTAAGTTATCTTCAGAATTTGTAATTATTATTTGGTCATCAGCAAAAAGAGTGTTAAGTTCACAGTAGGAGAAAGCTTAATACCTGGATGGAAATTTTTATTCCATTTTATTATTTCATTTAGATAAATATTAAAAAGAGTTGTTGAAAGAGGACATCCCTGTCGGACTCCTTGGTTTCTCTCTCTCATACATGATAGTTCATAATTTAATCTTATTTGTATTTGATTATTTTCATATATACTTAGGATAGCTTTTAGAATATTATTCGGTATTTGTCTTTCTTTTAATATGTTAAATAAATTTTAACTTTGTCAAATGCTTTTTCAAAGTCAATAAATGTAATATGTGTTTCTAAATTGTATTCTCTTCTTTTCTCTATTATTAATTTTAGGCAAAAGGCTGGGTCTGTACATGATTGTTTTCTAAATCCATTCTGTACTTCTAAAATAAAGTCTTCAGAATATTTTATTAGTTTTATTTAAAATTCTGCTATATATTTTGTAACAGGAATTTAGAATACTTATACATCTATAATTTTTAGGGTCATCTCTATTACCTTTTTTAAAGATAGGTATCATAATTGCTTTTGTCCATTCTATTGGTGGGTTACTTGTTGAATATATGTTATTTAAAAATAATAGTCTTTCTTTGAACTTTATCCCTGCATACATATACAATTCTGAACCTAACCCATCCTCTCCAGGTGATTTTCCAT
Source organism: Typopeltis vanoorti (assembly GCF_054136105.1). Taxonomy (NCBI): domain Eukaryota; kingdom Metazoa; phylum Arthropoda; class Arachnida; order Uropygi; family Thelyphonidae; genus Typopeltis; species Typopeltis vanoorti. The sequence goes on from NC_143555.1 coordinate 72,565,369, forward strand.
TTCTAGTTTCTTTCAAGCTGATTTCTAATTATTTTTTAGTTACTTCCTTTTCATTTTCATTAAACGTCTGCCAGTTATCTTTTTTAAAATAACTATCATTTTAAAATACAATTCTGTATAGAAATGCTTCTAATTTCAATTTGGTGTTTAATTTTATGTTTTCTTTAGTATCTGTACTTAAATGTTTCAAAATGTTATATATATATATATATATATATTGGGTTTTATTTTAAATAAATCATGTTCTAAATTAGAAACAAATTTGTTCCATGATTTTCTGTCTTTTTCTAACCTCTCTTTTAGCTATGTCTCTTATTCTTTTATATTCTATTTCATCTTTTAATCTTTTACTGCTTAACCATTTATGATATGCTTATTTTTTCATTTTATTTCTTTGATTCTCTCGTCCCATATCTTCAGTTTTTTCTTTTTATTGAATTTTTGGCCTTTCCTAAGCTTTCATTTGCTGCTGTATTTAGTATCATTTTTATATTAAACCACTATTTCTATTTCTTCATTTTGTTTTATTTTATCTAAACACTGGTTAATTCTTTGTTCATATAGCCATTATATTTGTGTCATTTAATAATCTATTTTTATAAAGAAATGTTTTAAGTTATCTTTCTGTTCTTGTTATTTGTAGCCATTTAGGTCATAATCTTAATTTTATTTTAATGAGAAAGTGGTCACTACTTATTTCATATCCTCTGTGAAGATAACTTATTCAAGATAAGTTAAGTTGTCTCCAAGATTCTGCATAAGTTAATGTCACCCTATTTGTTGAGATTAGACAAATAAGTACTTCATTGCTGTTGACATCAAAAAAATAGATTTTTAGTGGCTTCTGTGTAATGTTGTTATTGCCTTCTATGTGTTTCTGTCTGGAGGAGTGTGCAAAGAATGGATTACCAGACTAGAGTTTAATAATGATGACAGCATGTGTTTATGTTCCTCAAGGCAAATGTCTGCAGTTCTTCCTGTATGTCCAAAATAGGTTATTTGCAGGCATCTGTTACTATATACACTGGATTTACAGGCATCTGTCACTTTGTACACATTTGTCCTTAGGAAAACAGACATTATCGTCAAAAATTCCTCAGTGTGTGTGTGTCCAGGTACTGTGATAGTACATGATTAAGTTTGCATTATTGCTAGTTTCTTGTTAACAGTTTTCTTCCAAATTAATCTGTTATTTTCCAGGACTAATACTGTCGGATCTTACAATTGATCTTCTAGGGCACTACTGACTGCATCAAGCCACCTGGATCTTGATCTTCCTGTGGGTCTTGTTTTTGCTACCCTAGCATCAAACACCTATTTTGCTAACTTTTCCTCTCCTTTTATATTTGATATCATTCTATGATAATGCCATCTGTCCTAATATGTCCAGAGTTCCAGAATAATCTCACTTTTAAAGTATAGTATTTTAAGGTAAGTTTTACTTCATTCAATTTCATGTAGAGTGTCTAGCACATGGTCTGGGAAGCTGCCTTTGCCTTACAGAACATTCCTAACTTAAACAAGTACAGAGGTAAAAACTTCCAAACATCTGGGTGAATATAATTTTGCATTTAAATCAACAAAAAGACAAGCCACCTTAGATATTTGAATGTATGCATAATATTCTGTGATCTTGTTCAAATTTCTTTTTACCTTGCTATCTTTATCCTTAAAAATGCCTCAATTACTGTTATGGAAAATATGCCAGATTACTGACATATTTTCCATAACATGGCGTATCCACTCTCCAGCCAAAAGGCTGCGGGTTCGAATCCCGTGGGCATGGATGTTCGTGATTGTCTGTGGAAATACTAGTAGTGGTGGTCAGCAGTAGATGGCGTTGGAGACGGAGAGTTGTGGAGTGCGTGCCGTCCCTCGATGAGTCTTTGGACTCCCTGGAAGTGTCATAATAATAACTTTGTCTTTTCATTTAGGATAAATGAATCTAATATTGATTTCCATCCTCTTGATGCCCAAGTATATTTATGTATGTCTTTATGCTTATAGAAAGAATGCATTATTTTAATTTTTTTTTTATTTATTTTATTATATATATTTTGTAACTGATTATAGAAATCAATATTTCATTCTATCCTATCCTGTTCTCTCAGCCATACGGCTAGTGGGGGGGTAGCTATATGCTACTAGGGAGATGATTATTAGCAAGGTGGTTTCCTGTTGCCTCCCTTGCCGTAGTATATTTTATTACTGTAGCTGTATGTATGTGTTCACGGGACCGGTTTGCCAGTTTTAGGGATGAAAAACTCGAGTTATCTGGAGGGAAAACCCTCCACCTCCATACGAGACCAGTTAACTCTTTTAGTCGAAAGAGACCAGATAAAGGTTCCTCACGTCTCTAACAGGAATCGAACCGAGGTCTTTCCGACCAAAGGGCTTCGTCTATACTGACTGAGCTATGGAGGTCAATATTTCATAACAATCAGTAAATTTTAAAAATTAACAGCGAGTACTAAGGAGCCGATTACTTTTGCACAACCTGTAAGTACCTATAGTCCAGCAAATCAGTTATCCTTACAATTAAAAAGCAGCCACATGCCACTGCCTGCTATGCCCACCAGACCAAGTAAAGTGGTGGCAACAAAGGCCAACAATGAAAGAGCACCTTGAGTCTTGCCAGCATAATGCTATCAATTGCTGACAAACTCAATGCAATTCCTTATGAAGTGCTGTAGCTGTAAAACCGAAGTTATCGATAAAAAAAAAGGGTATATTGTGCGATTTCTATTGCCACTGGCCACATGCTTCCTGTGCAAAAACAGATGAATTGCTGCACAATTCTTCTGTTTTTTCTTTCAAACCTTTTCTTCCAAATCTGAACACTAGAAACTAAGCTCGAGCTACTCGATTATCAGTGTCGCATTGTAAGTGCACCCTTGCCCACTAATGAATGTCATGACTTAATTGCATCAATGCTACATGATTCGATGGAGGCCATAAACAGCAGACTGAATGCTATTATTTTGAATTTTCTGATGGGGAAAATGGTATATCATTAAAAGAAGATATTGGCAAATTAGCAGAATGCAATTTTGATCCCAGAAATATCAGATGCCACTGTTTCAGACCCATAAATAAAAGAAAGGATGGAACAAACCATCACAACCAAATTAATAATGGTGATAAATAACACGTTCAAGGTCACTTGACCCTAACCATTCATATGTGCCCAACCTGACTTAAAATTTGCCTAGAGAAAACAAGGACGCCATCTTCAAAGACAAATTGAAGAATGCCAAAATGGAAACAACAGTTCATCGACTACAAACAAGTTAAATTATTGCAAAAATCAAGTGACACCACTAGCAGCCTCCATGGAGACCAGTATGTAGGCACTGCATATGAAATCTACAAGACCCTTGCGGTAAAATATATGCCCCACAGAACCTTGCACATCCACTTCACTAACATCTGTGGTCACAACTTTAACCTTAACAGTGCCCACCACTATCTTCAGTCCACCAAACCCCACCTACTCCTTTTAGCAAGAACTCTAATCTCACCTCCCCCAGCACTATCCATCTCAACCATCCAAACTATACACTGTTTAACTCCTTTTGACCAAGGGTGGCATCTGTGCATATTCTGCTGACATACCTTGCCAAAGAGTACCTAACCTAGAATTGCCCAACTTTGACCTTCTTCAGTTGAAAATATCCCTTCCCCACTCAGTCAAATTCATCTGCTGTCTCTATCGCTCTCCTAATGCCACCAACCATTATGAGCTCTTTAATTTCTTCTCTTTAAAAATTGATTTTCTCCAGTCCCACTCTTCTAATAGCAAAATCACCTTCCTAGGAGATTTTAATGTCCATAACACCAACTGGCTTTCCTCCTCCAGTTGTACAGATCTTGCAGGCAGAAATGCTGAAACATTTGCCATCACTAATGACATTACACAAATTGTTCACATGTCAACCAGAATGCCAGATAAACTGAATCACTAACCAAATGCCCTAAATCTCTTCCTCACCAATGACCCTTCCAAATACACAGTGAATGTAGTGAGCCTTCCCCTGGGGTAATTCTGACCACAATCTAGTGCTCATCTCCTTTTGCATGAAACAACGCTTATACAGCTTCCCATACAAGAGTATGTTTGGCATAGCCTCCATGATTTCTATGACTCATTCCCATGGTTGGGCTGCTGTTTCCTGTCTTCCAATCCAAACATATGCACCAACCATATCACCAAAGCAATCCTTACTGGCATGGAAACATGATCCAACACTTTTCTTAACTGAACTGAAACCCCTAACTAAACCCTGGTTCTCCAAAAGATGTGCCAAGCCTGTACAAATGAAAAATCAAGCATACCACAACTGGCTCACATCAAGAACTCCATCCTCCTTTAGTGCTTATACAGATGCCTGAAATAGCTGCAAGAAAACTATCAATGCTTCCAAAACAGAGTTTGAAAGAGCAAAAAACAGGAAACTTACAGTCTGTCCAAATGGCAGTCTAGACTTCTGGTCTTTTTCCAAAGCAATCGGTCGTAACTTTTGCCTAACACTATTCTCACCCCTATCATACCCAGATGGCTCTATTGCATCATCACCCACAGAAAAAGCCAATCTCCTAGCTTCACACTTTGCCTCCAATGAACACATAACTGACAATGTTAAATGACCCCCAACCATTCCAGCTGCCCTACATACAATACCCTCATATCATTGTCAGAAAGAGATCAGAAACCTATTGTCTAAATTAAACACAAAAAAAGTCTCCTGGCCCTGATGGCATTCTTTCAATTGTCATGAAGATCTGTGCACTAGAACTGACTCCTATCCTATGTCACTTGTACATACTTTCTCTTTTACTCCACTGGTATCTATCCCAAAATCTGGAAATTGACCTGTATTCAACCCATTCCTAAAAAGGGTAACAGATCACTGGCATCTAACTACAGCCCTATCTCACTCACCTCAGTGATATTGAAAGTGATGGTAAAAACCATCAATTCTCAACTCCTGCACTACCTTGAAGGCTAAGCTATTAAGCAACCACAGTATGGATTACATCGCGGCTAATCAACAGGAGATCTGCTCTCATATATCACCCATCTCTGGACAAATGCTATCGATAAATTTGGTGTATCTCAAGTGGTTGCACTTGATATCTCTACAGCTTTTGACTGGGTCTGGCACAAAGGCTTGCTAAGCATACTCCTATCACTTTGACTGTCTCAGGACTTCTGATGTTGAATTGCCAGCTTTCTGTCTGGATGCACACTACACTGTGATGGTAGACGGTTCCTTATCCTCTCGCCATTCAACTAATGCTGGGGGATTCCACACAGTTCTGTTCTCTCACTAACCCTCTTCCTTCTATATATCTGTGACCTACTTCAGTGGACCTCCAACCCAATACACAGTTTTGCAGATGACAGCACCTTTCACTCCTCTGTTGACAAACCTTGTTCTACACATCTACACAACTCACCTCAACCTACAGAACACCAACCACCAGTGTCCTCGATTCTGATCTCCAAGCCATCCTCCAATGGGGCTCAAATAACCTCATCAATTTCAATGTTAGTAAAACCCAGTTCTGTCTTATTACAACAATCCCTCGATTAATGCGGCTCCGATTAGTGCGTCATTTTTTTCTATATTCAAATTCGATTAGTGCACCTATATACATCTTAAAAATAAATGTTACAGATTCAAAAAATGCTGTTAATATGCATTTTTTGAATCTAACGAGGAATGCTTGGGTGAATATTTCAGTGCTGTTTAATTCTTTCTACACTGGATGGAAATATTTGATGCTCATATGTTCAAAGCAAAGAAACATAAGGAAAGAAATTAGCTATATACAGGCATACCCAGATTTGTATGACACATCAAGTTCTAGACCACTGTCATATAGTGAATTTCTTCGTATGACAAATCACTGATCCCTCACACACACACACACACACACACTTGTAGATGCATGTAATACTTTAATAACATAATTCACAGAGAAACACTTAAACACAGAGTTATACAACGAGCAATGACATTGTAAACAAATAATTCGTGAAACTTCACATCATCTGATTCACAGGAGTGTCATGTCACAAAAACATTGTGAGTCAATGCAGCATTGGTTATAATTGAAAAGCACTGTATCAGTAGATCATCATAAGGCAGAGTATTGCCGTGCTCAGAAATTGAAAACTCAAGTCAGTCCCAGAAGATTACTCTCAATATGCATTCCTTCGTATTCTACTAGTGAACACTTTTCAGTAAATAAATCCAGCTTTCACTCTATGCAAGGAAAAGAAATATTTTATAATTCCTACTGCTTTTCTTTTAACATAGATGTTTAATACTTATTGAGAAAGTTGCCATATTGACTGAAGTGATTTTTTTTTTATTGTCTACATTAACATAGAAAAGTAAAGTCACATTAGTATTGACTGCTAAGATTAATAGTGACAATCTATGATTACAAGTATTATTTGTTATGGCTAAAACTATTCCAATGCATACAAATATATTTTTAAACATGTGTTTAAAGTGAGATTGAGAGAATGGATAAATTCACAGACAATATATTGTATATCAGCCCTACATATATGAGGTCATTAAAAAAAAATCTATAACCCAACAGTGGTGTATTTGAGCAAGCAGTAATGGAAAAGAGAGCTTTTTTGGGAAGGGGGGGGGGGAGAGGATAGAATTCACTGGGAAAGATAAAGATGGTATGGAACAGATGCAAAACAAAATGAAGGGAAAAGATGAAAAGTTACGTAAATCTAGAGTAAATGTACATGGCTGCTGACCAGCAGCTCTTATGGTAAAGGAAATTAAAGGAATGACAATGGCCAGTTTTTCAAAGCCCATGAAATTACCTGCAATAGGACAATGCATAACAGAATTTATAAGAAAGCAATTTGCAAAAGAAATATACACACACGAGCATCTGTAACTCAACTAGTTTGATTATGCCCACTGACTGGAATGACTTGAGTGAGTCCCATTTAGGATTTAAAGAACTTTTATCGAGGCTTTTCAAATGAAGGCGAGTTAGCCAGTCTCGTATGGAGGTGGCAGGATTCCCCCCCCCCCCGCGCCAAATACTCTTGGGGTTTTTTTTCATCCTGCAAAACAACCAGAACACTTGCAAATGATAGCCTATGCAGATGAGATTAATTGTCCTTCAGTGCAGTAATAACTATTTGAAGAAGCACAATGAGAAATGTGCGAGCGTGCACACAGAAATTTTATTAGTATTTATTACGATTTTCTTGTGAATAAATATTTTTCTTTACTCATTTTATAATTAAAATAATTAATATAATAATTATAATTAATTTTTCTTTACTCAAATAGTCAAGACATTCCTAGTTTGAGATGACTGTTTATACATTTCCTAAACAAGATTATGAGCACATTATGGAGCTTTTTTAATGACACTGAAAGTTATAAATAATCAAGTCAAGTATTTACTAAGCCCATCTATAAAAGAATTTTTGCTAAAATAAAAAGACTATCAATTTTTTCTCTTTATAAATTCCTTCTTATTACGTATTAGGCCTACTGGCTTGTTACAGAGCTGACTTGAGCTCTTCTAAGTCATATCCGTCCCGAGGATAAGGTGACTAGCCCTATGCTTCCCGGTATTATGGATGAGGAAATCACCATATTAAAGGAGGACTATGTAAAGCCAATGTTTTTCTTGTTCCTATTGGATGACATATATGAAACATGGTGATAAAGAGGCAGGTATTTAAGCAATGAATTTATTGCCTATGAATCCTTATAAAGCATGCCTTAAAGCAATTTTAAAAATTAAATGTATATTTTCTCATTTGCTATATATCTCCATTATCTTTCATATGATGACATTACCTTACTGGCGGCCATGATTAATATTTTTTTGAACCAAAAATTATCACCCCACCCCCACAAAAAAAATTGATCCCCTGGGAGTGATATCCTCCCTCCCCCAATGAGAAACACTGCTTTAGATTGACTTTTTCTGCGAGTACTGATGCAAGAGTTAGGAAGGAGGATTGGATAAATGTTATTGCTAATACGTTTGGCATGCATGATGCAGGTTTCCTTGCTTTCAAGCCTTTTCATTATCAGTTTTGGATGTGCTTATATTTTTGCTTACAGCTATTTCAAGCTTTGGTATTAAAAAAAAATAATACTTTCAGGAAAGCCAATTTTAATATACCTGGTTCTTCTAATGTGCACACTTGGTGCACTCCTTGAACTATCGATTGGATAAAGAATAAGAATTTACAGTGGGATGAAGAATGAATGTTGCCATACCACAAGCAATGCTTTGATGATACAGATCAGAAGACTAAAAACAATATGACCAATGAAATGAGCCATCATGGAAATAAAGCATAGAATCACAAAGTTAACCCCATTGGTATTTTATAATGCTAGACAACAGATGGATGAGAATAAATAGCCTAGAGGATAAACAACATCTGCAGTATACTTAGAAGAATCACTATTGAGATAAAGATCAGTGTTATCAAATTTTTATCAAAACGCTTTATCAAATAAGTGACAAATCAATCTTATCAAAGTGCAAGCAGATCAAATCTAGGTGTTAATGATTCTTGTGATAATAGTCAACTGCCTATTACAGTACTTTGCTTATATATATAGAGTGTACCAAAAGTGAGGACCCATAGGCCAATAACAATGCTTTAATTATTTTTTTTCAGATTGTTATAAGATGGAATATAAATTAACAAAAGAAGAAAGAAGAGAGATTATTCACAGGCATAATGCATGATACTTATCCAATGAAAACCCAAACTGGATAACAGAAGGACATGTGCAATTAAAGTATGGGCTTCTATGTGCAGGAATAGATGAATTAGTCCATATTTCTTTCCTAAATACTATAACAGGTGAAACCTACTTTCACATGCTGCAAGCACTTCTGATAATCTCCGAATTGAATGAGATCCCATTTAAAGAACGAGCAGCTATAATTGTTTCATCAAGATACGGCTCTGCCATATTTTTCAATTAACCACTGTTAAATTTGTGATCCTTATAAACTTCATAAGAGAATTTACTTGATCACAATTTAACAAGCAGAAACCTTAAGAAAATTGTGCTTGCATCTGAGTATAATATAAAATAAATAACTGTTAACTCTCATATGAACATTAATTGTATAACAGAAAAACAAGATAATTAATGTACAGTAATTAGTCATAGGATTTTGTATGTCAGAGGCTAGTTTTTACACTTGAAATAAGGGATCTAGGATTCATGTAAATTCTTAGAAATTTTGGAAAGAGGATTAATTTAGTACAGGTAACTTAGAGGTTAGCTTAAACAAAAGACTATAGCTCAAGGTCATAATTCCCGAATTGAGACGTCGTCACGTGTCAGTCATGTGCACATGGACCGCAGGATGTTTTGAGTGGAAAAACGTCACTCTAATTGGTCAGTGAAATCGACTACAGTAAGGGTAAAAGAAAAGAAATTGAAGGTGCCGGTAGGGGGGGGGTCATTGTATAAAAGGTTAGGAAACACCCCCTCCCCACACACACAGGGCTTTTTTCCTGAGAGTTTCTTCACGAGTCTTCGTATAGGTCTCGTGCGGTTTTGAGTGAAGTTTTCCTGAGTGACGGGTTAGGAGTTATCTCTGTCCAACACAACAAGGAAACAAAGTGTGCGGGATTTTGATTCTGTGTTCCTATTGTAAGAAATGAGAAATGCCATTTAGTTAAAAAGAAAGAAGATAATGTAAGTGTGTTTCATCACCCAGTGATAGTAACGAGAGAAAGGAATCTATAAAGAAGTCAGTGCCCACGTGATGAAGTTTACAGCCATAGAATAGATGATCCTGTGTGTGTCCTTGATTGAAGCATGTAAAGTAAAGATCGTGAAAGCCCATCTTAATGCCAAAGGAACTTAGGAGTGACAAGTTATAGAAGAGTTTGTCCTAGGAAAGTACAATCGGAAAAAGTAGAGACCAGTGTAGAAGACCCAAGTCAAAAGGTACTGTGAAAATTTGTGTCAATTCAAATCTTAACTGTAATCATTGTTCAATTACTGAACAGTTGGAGGGATTAATGTGAATTATATTAGGACTTCAGCACATGTCAGACTAGAATGAGAATAAACTTGTTACTATTAATTAATAAGTGTTCATGTGCCTAGAGATTTATGCATATACATTGTATTTTATTTAAGAAAGTTTTAAAGGTCAAAAGTGTGTATTAGCACAGCAAAAGGATAGTTTAAACCATACTGTTTTAGTAAGTTGGATAGAGTAAACGGATTATATATGTCCATGGTAATGCAGCAATACAGCGCATTCAGACTAGTAAAGGGTTAAGTAAAGTGTTAACTAGTTCTGGGATTATACATATGTTTGTATGTATAGAATCTGTTATGGCGGCATGATCACAATTCCCATATAGGATCTTAGCTTAATACTTGTGTATAGCTAGTGTTCATTTGTATTTTATATTCTTAATACTGAATTGAGTTTTATTTGATAAAAATGAATTGTACCATGTTTAATAGTTCAATAAACTTTTGTTCATTGAGAATACAGTTGTCTGAGATTGCCACTCGATGCACCACTTGTAAAAACATACGAATCTAATCACACAGGGGTGGGGGAGTTTTGTTAAGTTACGAGATAAAGGTCATGACTGCATATTAGTTTCATACTCAGACATATTTTGGTAATTGCTCCTTGTTTTTGAATTTTATATCTTAAATGTCCTGAAAGGCGCAGTATAAAATAAATATTTAGGGACACTAAGGGGAGAAGAAGCTTGAATATTTGTATTTGGGTGAGATCTCGTATATAGATAAGATTTGGATAAAGACAAGTAGAGTTTCACATGTAAGGATAGTTTAAAGCCTAATAATTGTAAATTGGGACACACCACCACCTTACCGGCCATTAAAGATCAAATACACATCCTCAAAAGCTTCGTATCCATCATAAATTTCAATGTAATGGTATTACAATTTTAATATGCACTTCACATCCATGGTATTGTGGACGTATATGTACATCCTCGCCAGTAGCGTGGTTAACACACAGAATTTTTTGAAAGAAACATTTCCAGGGAAATGGACTGGGCAACATAGGTGCACTGAATGGCCACTAATGTCTCCAGACCTAACTCCTTTGGATTATTTCTTATGGTTCCACCCTCAAATCAGTGGCTTATATCAAACAACCCAGAACAATAGAATCTAAAGGAGACCAACACATCAGAATTTGCAAACATCAGAGAAAATGTTACAGTACTCAGGAATGTTCAAATGTCATGTGTCAAACAAGTAAGGAAATGTTTAGAAGAAAATGACAACCAATTCAAACATTAATGTAATTTATATAATAAATTGTCTATGGAGTCTGGCTTGTGGCATCCTGTATATATTCTGTTGAATGGATTTAATAGGTCAAATTGGGATACTAGTAACTTGTGGTAAGAGCAAACTTGGTACAATACATTAAACTGGCACACGCGTGTGTGGCATAATGAATTCACAAGGCTGAGATATTTTTAAAAAAGATTAAACAACTGAAAGCCGAGAGATAAAAGTAAAAAATGCTATTTAATTAAGTAGATTGCATGACTAGTTTCATCTTCATAGAAGACCTCTTTGGGTGCATAAGAGGGAACAACCAACAAAAAAATTGCAAAAGAATCTAGAGGAACCGAGAGATAAAAAAATCTATACATTAGCGTATTAATATTTCAAGCTGTTCTGTGTATCTCTCATCGTTGGGCATGTGCATACGTTCAACATTGCTTGAATGCCAAAGTTGGATGGAAGGGCAATAGCAGTCTGAGAGAGATTATAGCTAAGGTTGGTGTTGAGATGTATTTGATTGAGGATGATTTCTTCGGATTCCACAATTCTTCTTTCCAGTTCATCATAGCATCGAAAGATATTTTCAGATTTATCCCATAAGACTGGATGAATGAAGTTTTCCTCATCAGCATCAGCAGAACTCAGGATATGGTTCAAAAGAGCACTAGCTCTGGTTCGTTCTGCCATATGTGACATCTCTTTTATGTTCCTCAATACGTAATTCGATGGATTTTTTACGTCTAGCCAAAAATAACGTTTATTGCAGTTGCACCAAATTTAGTAAATGCCAGGATATTCCAGATTATGTTTTTGCTTCGGCCTACTGAGCAAGGAACGAACATTCAGAAGAGGAGTGTTATTATATTTTTTAAGAACTCTGGCAAATTTTGGCAAAACAGAACTGATATATGGTAGGGATATGTAGCCTTTTTCACTATTTCCATCTTCAGTATGGCAAGAAAGAGGATTGAAGAGTAACTTATTAACTATTTGTTTCGAATAACCATTTTTCTGAAGGGTTGCAAGAAGAAACTGAAGTTCTTTGTTAATATATTCTTCTTCACAAAGGAGTGAGTGAGCACATTTGCCTAGCGTAGAGATAATACCAAGTTTTTGAAGTGGATAGTGATAGGACTGTACATGGAGATATCTGTTGGTGTGAGTTGGTTTCCTGTAAAGAGATTTTTAATTTCTCAGAAATATGAGCGAGTTTGACATCCAAGAATGGAAGAGAGCATCAATCTATAATTCTGTAGTAAATTGGATTTTGGGGGGTTGACTGTTGAGGTAGTCAAGGAAATTCTTTAGAGACTCAGGACCGTGATTCCAGATTAAAAAGATGTCATCGATATATCTTTTCACAATTTTGGATTCAAAGGAAAGGAGGAGATAGCTTTTGCTTCAAGATTCCAAACATAGAATTGCCAGTATGGGCTACCACGGCTAAAACCAGAGTTTTGTTTGTACATAATGTCTTTAAACTGGAAAATAGCTAGAATTAACACGAGTTAATACTAAAGTCTGTTCAATAGTATCAGATAAAGAAGCTTTCTTAGTAAATAAATGAGCCAAAGCACATTTTGTACAATAAATTCTTTCATTCAAAAGTTCCTTTTTAGATCTATAGTATATTTTCTTTGCACATTGTTTTAATATTTTCTCTTAATGAAATGAAGCTTGGAAAGAGGACATGGAATTTACAATGCTTTAGAAACACTAACCTGTTGATGTTTATGCAAATCTTTTGTAAAGTTTTTTGGAAGTCTCTTATGTTTCTCGTCATAAAGGTTAGAGATATGGCATAATGGATTTACTTGGCTATATATATATATATATATATATATATATATATATATATATATATATATATATATATATATATCAAACACTCACAGCCTTTCATATCTACTTCATAAATAAACACAGTTCTTAGTTTTAACCTCAATTACATCTGTTTCCAATCTGACCAAAAAAACTTACTTGAATTAGTCATCTGATTTTTCACAATTATGTTCTTTTTTACTCTTCTTTTTCTTGTAGCAAAACTTATACGTTGGTCACACATAACTGGTAATTGACTTAGGGAATTTACAATGCATAAAACGGATATTAATTAAAGGAAACTTTAATGAATACCTTCAATATTTCGGCAACATCATGTTGCCATCTTCAGGAACATAGAAATATGGTATGTGCATGCAGGCACTAACAAAAGCAAATGAGGAAATAAGGCAAAAAACTAATATTGTTATTAAAGTCCTAACGGTGCCCCCTAGTGGGCTAATTGTGTTGTCTTGGCCATTGGACTGAAGTTCTCATGATGCAAATCTCCCAAATTCGGGGCAGTCTCATGCACCCAAATTTGTTGAGGTTTGGAACGTTTTTTTAGAGCTGCTGATGATGCCATGAATAATCTTTCGTACTTGAACTTGCTGCAGTGTATTATTTTCGTTTTCTTCCAACAAATTCTATGGCATGGTCTGCAAGCCCAGAGTGGCTGTACTGGTGAAACCGGATGTAGTGTTTGTGTTCTGAAATCCTGATATTTGCTGTCCTGCCTGTTTGGCCAAAATAGGACAATTTATAGCTGCAAGGGACCTGGTATACACCAAGTAGGTCTAGGGGAAGTGGTTGGTCTTTGATAGAGCAGATAAAGGATGCCAACTTTTCACATCTATGACAAGAAGTTAGGTCATATTTTTTGAGGATATTGGTTATTTTCTCAGAGGTGCCCCAAATGTAGGGGATGGTGATAGATTTAGTGTAATCCTTATTGTGAAGGGGGGGCTTGTGGTTTACTGGTTTTAGTGTTTTTTGGGGATTGTTGCCATTGGCTAAGAAAGTGTCGAGGATGTGGTTTAGTTCAGTGGTTAGGGCATTGTCATCTGAGCAAATGAATTTTGCCCTGTTATATAGTGTTTTAATAACCCAATATTGTTGTGAGGGGAGGGGGGGGATTGCTGGTGAATGTATTTACCTGTATGGGTGAGTTTTCTATAAACAGAGAAAGCCAAAGATCCATCATGCTGGCAAGTGATTAGAGTGTCTAGGAAGAGGAGGGTGTGGTTTCCTCTTTTTCCAAGGTGAACTGGACCCTGGGGTGTTGGTTGTTTAAGTGTGTTAGGAAGGAGTGGAGTGTATCTGAGCCATGTGGCCAAACAGTCATCCATGTACCGAAGCCAAATAGTGGGGCAGAGTTTAAGGCTTTCTCTTCAAAGGTCTCCATAAAGAAGTTGGCCAAGGGTGGGGAAAGTGGTGAACCCATGGATGTCCCCCTCTGTTTGTAGAATTTTCCTTGCCAAACAAAATAGTCCGAGTTCATTGTGAACTGAAATAGGGCTGAGATATCGGGCGGAAATTTGGCTTGGATGAGCTCTAGGGTTTCCTTGAGTGGGACATTTGTGAATAAGGAGGAGACATCAAAACTGACCATTATGTCAGTGTGCTGGAGTGAGAGGTTTTCTTTTTTACTCTTCATCTCAAAGGCAGCACTATGTATGTTCACTCTGATATCACATATAAAAGTGTATCCAAATTACAACTCTTGTCTAATTTCTCAGATTACTTTCACCTTCAAATGTCACCATCCTGACTTTTTTTTTATCATTTCTTTAAAGGTTGATTTTCCCCATTTCAACTTTGATAATAATGAATTCATGGCCTCTCTCTTTCTAAGATTTCAATCTTCACACCTCCAATGGATTCCTTTTCATGACTGCACTGATCTAACAGAGATGAAGTATTTATCATTGACAATCTTACACAGGTCACCTAAAATGCCCCAACATAATTCCAAATATCTCTTACTCTCCGATAGCCCTCAGACTCAGCCAGTATCAAGATGCACTTTAATTAGAAAGTGCTTGAGTTTGAATCCCATTTAGGATGCAGAGAACTTCAAGGTTTTTTTTTTGAGTAAAGGTGAGTTAGCCAATCTCTATACAGAGGTGAGAGAGTTTTTTCTCCTGCAAAACAGGTCAACATAAGAACATATGCAGTTTACAGGCATAATACACTAGCCTCATACCCTTAGTTACACTGGCTTCATTTCAAAACATCTTGTTCACCAACAATTTCCTGTGCATTTTTTTCTTTAAATGATAAACCCATATGAAAGGTTTTTCAATCCACAGTAAGTGGGGCAGTAGCCTCACACCTGACAAATTCATCTCCCATCTAAAGACAATCATAAGCATCCATGCCAGCATTTTAACTCACAGCCTTTGGAGAGCTAATATGCTAACAATGCAGCCAACCAGGCTGGAATTGATAAGAGATGGAATATTTATCCATCTAAAACAACAATCCAAATTAACATTATTCACAGAATAGTTATTTGGGAAAGACAGTAATGTCCTAAACAAAACAGAAAACTTAATGTTTTAAATGTTGAGGAGACAATCCAGCAACACATTCATTGAAAAGCACTCATAACACTGGCAACCAGTTCATCACTCTTCAAGTGAAAAATATAATCCTAACTAACCACACACACACAAACTTAATTCCCAGGAATGACCCCTTGTTCTTCCCACTTTAGTCAAGAGCTAAAAAATTTCAACTGCATCAATCCTATAAAACTATCATATCCTCTCTTTTACACTTAACTTCTGTAACCCACAAACCCTCAACTTATCCTCATATGAAGCATTCCATAGACCATGCATTTAAATATAGTAACAGCTTCATACACACACATATCTCCAGAGGAAAAAATCAACTGTTCCATTCCAGATAGATAAAACATTCACAATAACAAAAAATTTCTATCCAGGATTATTAACCTGTGTAATTAGGGAAAAAAAAAGTTCTTTTGACAACAAATAAAAAAACAAACAAAAAGAATTCTAACAAAAAACAAACAAAAAACACAGAAAACAGCAAAGCTCAAAGCAATGAAAAAAAAAACATTACTATATAGAAATACAGTAATACCCAGATTAACGCTCAGGATGAGTTCCTAGAAGAGAAAGCACTAAACAGGGTAAATAGTAAATAAGGCTAGAGGAACACGACCAAGAATAAACAAGTTTTACTTTAATTTTAAGTTATTTTTATGTTAACTTGCAAAATATACATAACACATATACATACATACACACACAGAAATATAAAGTTTATTTTTGTGCTGTCGAAGGTTCTGGCTCTCCTGAAATCCTTGATTTTTTAGTGATGAAGTCATCTAGCATCATCTGTCATTTTCTTTTTCTCTCATTAAGCAATTGTCAGAGGTTGCTTTTTTTTTAAATCTATCGAACCAACCATTGCAAAGTTTTCGCTCACATCCTCTTTGTTTTTGAATATGATTAAAAATACTTCTGGCCTTTTCCATAATCATGTTATGGAAAAGGCCAGATATCAACTAGAAGTTTACCTTTTTCTAATCACCTCAGTGCCTGCATTTTAATGAAGAGTGAAATGCTTTCTTGTATCAATTTTGTTTTATCATCTGCAAACCCATTCATTTTGAATAATTTAAAAAATGCTAGTAACAATTAATTTTTAATGAACAAATAGAATTTTTGTTGATTTCCTTGGTCAATAATACTGATGATTACAGCACATAAATAACGTTTTACGCAGCACTCCGAATCGTATTGATAGTGATGATTCACTCAATACTGATTCACTGCCAATAAACAACTACACGATGTACGGGGAAAACAAATGCACAGGACAAACATACATTTAGGATTTAGGGGAATTACAGTGCTACGACGAATCGTCACCTTTCACTGATTGGTTCAGGTTTTCAGGAATAATCATATTATATACAAATCAAGAAAAATACAGTGATATATTGAATTAGCATAAATTTAGCACTTTTTCAGGCTTCGAATAGAACACGTTACATCAAATCGTAGAATATTTAGTGTTTTTTTAGGGTTCAGAAAAAACACTCATTATAGCGAATAGGTTAATTTGGGTAGCAACTAAACAGGGCCTTACTGTAGCGGATATTAAAGATGTTAGAGATCCAACATTATTTCAAAGCCAAATGTATTTAGAAACTATGAAATTTTCGTAATTTGATGGGAGAGCTTGTGAGAATACAATCCCCAGAATCGGACTTGCCTTAGATTGCACTACTTAAAAGAACACAACCTAGCATCTGTATATTTGCCTTTTATTAGTGCATTTCATAAAGGTTTCACTGGTTTGGCAGCTTTTTTGAACTGGTTGGTTCTCTTCAGAAACCTTAAGAGAAACCTACATATTACCTTTCACGGGTTTAACTCCAATTATAAACAATGTTTCCCACGATTATATACATCTAAACCTGAATGACCTCAACTGACCTCTTTGAACTACTACAGTTCACTTCAACTCTAAATTGCATCATATGATTCTTTTTAAGATTCATTCAGTAGGATTTATGCATTGTCAACTGCTCTTCGAATTCTGGTAGTTACTTCGACCTTTTTCATTATTGCTTTAAAGCTTAAGTATCTACAGCAAATGCCCAAAAAAGCAAGGTCTTCTTCCTTGAAGATTTAAAGAAGGGAAGCCTTCTCCAACTTAGTCATGTTGGAGAAGGCTTCCCTTCAACTCAAATGATCAAGCTAGAAATGATGCAGATATATTTGCTCTCAGCAGTAACTTTCACAAACTACCCATCTGCAAACTAAAATCCGATAATTCTTCCCACTCTCAACATCCTCGATCTCATCTTAATCAATTTTCCTGATACATATACTGAAGATGATAATACTCCTCTTGGTAACTCTGACCATAAGCTCATTTAAGAGCTCTTCATCCAGCTATTCTAGATCTCATTTGACACTGCAGTAATGCCAAATGGGAAGATTTGCCAAATTCCTAATCCTTCTTTCCTGAATACTGTTATCTACTTTTCTGATCCAAACACCTACTCCAAGTGAATAAATAAAAATTCTTACTAGAATGGTCATTCCCTATTCAATCCAGAAGTCCAGACAAGGTTTTAAAATGTGCAAAGGCAGTCCATGAAAATAATTCAACACATCATGACTTATAACTGAAGTCCAGCATTCCACTCAGCATATATTGTAACATGCAACAGTTGCAAAGAATATCAGTAAATACAAATCAGATTGTAAAAAGCCTAAGTGCAGAAAACTTGTATTTTCCTCATATGGCAAGTGAGATTTCTTGGTCCTTGAGGTCAGTAAGGGCTACTTTTGTCCATCCATTCACCTCTCACATCGAAATAGCACTCTTGTAACATCACCCAAAAATAAGGCTGACCACCTGGCATCATTCCTCTCCTCTGGCTCCTGCATCAACAATCAACTCCTTCACCTTCTAGAAGCCCACCAGTTAATCACTGAATCCAAAATGGATTTTGCCACTCTTGATCCGCAGTGGCTCTTTTTCCCCATCCATGAACACAAGTTAGGAAAAGATATGCCATGTGACCATGTGGTCACTCAAGACATTTCAGTTTAATTGGATCTGACACAAAAGTCTACTTACCAAATTACCATCTCATGGTCTACCATACACATTCTGCAATTAGACTGCCAATTTCCTCTCTAATCATTCACTGAGTTGTAGTTTATGGCTTCCTTCAGATTTCACCACCAATACTTACCCCCCCCAGGAACTCTAATTTTTCCCGCTCCTTTCCTCCTATTCATAAATGATCCTTAACTAACCTTAAACCCTATCCATACTTTGTTTTGTCAGTGACAGTAATTTCTGTTCCTCTTTTTCATCTGATAAAGAATTTGGCTTGCAGCTTGTATACAAAATCTTACACTGCTACCAGCACCATAATCAGTGCCGTAAACAGAGATCTCCTTGCCATATTTCAATGGGGTAAGAATAACTTTGTCAACTTCAGTGCCACCAGAACATAATCCTCTCTTATTTCACGTAAAAAGTCCCATATTTCTCCTCATATACCCATGATAATAGCACAAGATCAGATATCTCTTCCTGGACTTACACATCTAGCCTCTCCAGGCATAAACATAACACAACATAACATAACAGCATGCTTGACCTCCACAAAAAGTCCTATTCACTCAAAACATTACTTCTTACCTGTATAACTCTTAACACTGAATAAATCTCAAATCTTCCCTACCATAGAATATTCTTCTCACGTATAAGCTACATACCAAAAAATTCAATGCTATCCAGAATAGAGCAATCTGTTAAATTGGGATCCCTCTCACACCAATACACCCCAGTGACTTTCCCATAAACATTGTTTCCACTGTCGACTTCCACTTTATACCTCTTTTACAGGTATTTTCATGAGTGCTGCTGTTCCTCAACTCTCCCTAAAGCTTGTAAACATATGAGTAGCTACTGCTCAACACTTACTCAATGTCCAGATCCAAAATTCTCATCTTCTTTCATTCCATTTACCTGCTTTGAAACAGTTTTCTCTATATGTTGGTTTATTTTAACAGTACTAATTGCAACACAGAATTATAAAATAATTAATATTTATTAACTTATTAGCTAATATTTCACTTGTATTATATTCAGCATCTTCAGAGCACATGAACAGTTTCTCACAGTACATGAAACAATTTGGTATACCAGCGAGACTAGTTCAAAAAAAATTGTAATGAACAACATAACTAAAGTTGTATTGGCACAATCCATGTTGGAAAAAAGAGAAAACAAATATTAATTAGATCTTAAAATGACTGTCTCCCAGATTTTCAGTAAATTAATACAGTGATACTTGTTGAGGTTTGGATTATGTTTTAAACTGCTGTTGATTCCAAAAACAATCTCTTTGACTTATGATTTCTGTGTAGCAATTCAGTTTTCTTCCATTTGATCCTGCATGAAGGGATATCCAAGACATGGTCTGCTAGATCCGACTTGCCATAATGATAGTGCCAAATGTATTTTTTTATGTTCACCAAGGCGAATGTCAACAGTTCTTTTGTCGGGCCATAGTAACCCAGGTCACAAGATCAGGGTAAAACTCCTGGATGTGATAAAGAAGAGTTTTTTCCTGAGGTGAATGGATGAGAGAGTTGCCAATTTGACATTTATTAGCTGCTGTGACAGCTGATATTTATCAAGCACTCCAGGTATCTTTTTAAATGTGTCTTGAACATATGGATTGTAACAGTTTTGCTGTACTCTTGCATGATAGGCAATAAATGGGATTTCTGTAAAGCATTTAGTGTTTTTAATAATAAATACAGTATAATCTGTCCCACATACACACTTGCTAAACATTTACCTAAATTACTAGACCCCCACACACATACACAAATAATTCTCCCTCCTTTGTTAAAAATTCTATTCACCTAAAAAGTATATTAGAAAACCATATCTTAAAAAGTTCAGATGTAATGATTAGTTTTGATATTACTTCACTATTTACCAATGTACTGTTAATGAAACCTTTGATTTCCTAAAATCATATTTCCCCCAGATATATTTGAATTATTTAAATTTACAGTACATGCAGGTTATTTTGCATGGAAAGGAAAGATATACAAACAACTAGATGAGACAGCAATGGACTCCCCCTTTTGGCAATTTCTACAGAGAATGAATATAGCCACTCTCTCATGGTTTGGCTGCACTATGTTGATGATGTGTTTGCTATTTAGCCACATGCCAGATACAATGGATACTTTTTTAGTGCATTTAAATAACCAACAGCCTAAAATCCACTTGACAATGGAACATGACTGACTGTCCTTAATGGTTTATTATCTTTTTCTGTTTATAGAAAACCCACACACATATAGATAGCTATTTGCACAAACAATAACACCATCCAGCTCAACAGTATGGTATCCTAAAAACACTAATTCACTCACTTGCATCACCATTTCTTAGCCAATGGCTATAATCCCCATAGGAAGAAATAATACTAAATGCTCCAAAGAAATCCTCTTCATTGCCTATTACACACAAGACTTCAACAAAACTCTTACCATCCCATACATTCAAGCACATCTGAAAAGATATCTACACTGCTTAATAAATATCAGCTATGCACCATATTTAAACCATATGTCAAATTGGCAATATATGGAAAAACTAGCTTTTTTTATCACAATTTTTTTTCTTAAACTAGTCCCACTGTTATAACAAATTGTTTTGTGTATCATGACTGTTCTTACTCTGAAGAGGCTGGATATAATAACAGAAAAATACTTGCTAATAAGTTAATAAATATTATTTACTTTCTTATCATTTTGTGTTGTAATCAATACAGTTAAAATAAATTAACATGTACTGCTAACACATAAGCCTTTCCTCATTTGAGTTTTCTCTACAATTTTTCTCAAAAACCACAAACCTTCAGTTGTTCAAATATATATACACTATCTACTAAAAACTTTCCGGACACTTTAGCAATTTATAATTGATACCAGCAGACAAACATTGTGTGCGGGTATGTCCAGTCTACCTTTGGATTTGATCACCTCCTATACACTTTGAGGGAAGTTATCCACCAATGTTTGGCACAAATCGGGTGGAATTTGCCTCCATTCCTCCATCAAAGTAGCACTGTGTTCAGCCACAGATCAAGGACAAGCTGCTCTGGACCTCAATCACCACTCCAATTCGTCCCACAGGTTTTGAAGCGATTGAGGTCAGGACTCTGTGCAGGCCAGGGCAGTCTAACACCCATCTCTTCATACCAGCTGCAGCTATGTAGCATGGGACACTGTTGTCTTGATAGTAACACAAGTCTGTTCCATAAAAACTCCACAGTGTAGACAGACATGATTACCCAGGTGGAACCTACATGGAACCATGGACAACGACCAGTGGTCCCACTCCAAACCAGCTGAATGCAACCCACACCATTCCTCTTCCACCACCAAACTTTACTGTATGTACAACACACTGTGGTAACAAGCATTCACCAGTATGCCTCCACATCCTGCCATCAGACTGGAAACAGGTGAACCTTGATTCATCACTCCAGAATACCCTTTTCCATTGGTCAATTGTCCAGTTCACATGCTCTTGGCACGCACCAGACCAGATGAGCAGCCTTGTTTGATGTTCGGTTTGTGTGCTGATGTTCTTCCATGGAAACCCAGTAAATGGAGCTCTTTTTGTACAGTATTAAGCTCACCATGGTGTTACTGGTGCTCATCATGGATGGTCTGTAACAATTGTAGCCAGATTTTGCCTGCCACCCATTTTAACACCCTCCTGTCCTCTGTCAGTCATTTTTGGCAGCCATCCCTGGATGCTTTCCTGCACCAGTGATGCCAGAACATCTCTATTTGTTGATCACATCGCCAACCATTGATTTTGATGCTCCAATTGAGTGGCAATATATGTATGGACAGTGGCACTCCACCCCCCAAAAAAAAGGAAAAAACACTAGAAAATTTTCCAAAAATCCTTTCCTAATTAAAATTCATTGTTTTTATTTATGTTGTGTCGTGTCTTCTATTTCTATACTACTTATGAATTACAATCATTGCAGATGCTCAGTCATAGGTCGTATGTGATGCATAGTGTGTATTCTCAAATAGTCTACTCAACTCGGGCCTCCCCAAGATTAAATCCCGAGTGCACTACTGTATACGGACATGCCACCGATGTGACATCCGACGATGACACTTCTCTCAAAGTCACCGAGTTCACATCTTGTTGCCATACCACCTGCATTCAACTGCTACGATAAAATACTGCTGTCTGTACACCAGTTATGTTATTGGCAAACCTGGAGTGTTTGTTCCATAACTTCAAATAACAAGGGTGTTCGGAAAATTATTGGTAGTGTATCTCACGATGGTTCTCTTGACTCCGTGCAGGTTGGATGCTAATAATAATAATAATAAATAAATCAAAATATAAATTCTTTTTTGCTGATTAGAACATTTAATATCCACATAATGCAATGATATGCTAAAGAGTTTTGCTGTGTCTAGTCAGTGAGTACACTTTTAAGTTTAACAATCTCTAAGGTATAAAAATTTTTCATACAAAATGTTCAGTCAAAATGTCAAATCAGTTCCATTTAATTTATAAACAAGGGCCACATTAATATATGTGAGTTGGCTTTTTATGTGAGACACTACCATACAAAATGAAAATACTGAACACAGAAATTTAATCTTTACAGTAAAAGGAACATACATTTACTTTTTCAATAAAGAAAAGTACACCCACCAAATAAGGTTTACCACATAATTTTAATTTATACTAAATATATTTTGCAAATGCTAATCCATATCACTAACTTTAAACTTATCAAAAGAAACAAATATTAAACTAGAAATGCTGCAAAATGGGCATAATACATGGCTCATCCTACATAATGAGTATGCCTATAGAAATGATTTTATTCTATAAAACAACAGTTCAAGAGCTGTGTTGACAGATTGAAACATATCCATTCTGCAATATGTTGTTCCTTATTTTATGTGTTTGTCCTGATGATGCTAATAATTTAAAAATGGTAAAATGTAGTAGGGTATGAAATTTTTTTTTAAAGTCAATACTAGTATATCAGATTAAATTGATAATAAGTTAGCGACAGGGCCGCATTTATACTTTTGGAGGCCCTAGGCACATCATCATTATGAGGCCTCAAAAATAAGCATTTTTAATTTATTGAAAATAAAAGTCAACATTTTCATAATAACTCATTTTAATAACACAATACAACATTGGTATTACATATATTTGCATTTTAAAAGAAGCATAAAAATAAATCAGTTCAAATTTAAATAAAAAAAATTAATAAAAGTTTTTTT
Source organism: Typopeltis vanoorti (assembly GCF_054136105.1). Classification (NCBI taxonomy): domain Eukaryota; kingdom Metazoa; phylum Arthropoda; class Arachnida; order Uropygi; family Thelyphonidae; genus Typopeltis; species Typopeltis vanoorti. Next base: position 72,589,400 of record NC_143555.1, read on the forward strand.
TTTCTGGCTTTGGTTTTAGCAAATATATCTATGTCATCATAATTAATTGTCCATTACATCTGATTCAACGCATAATAACAACAGGTCACTTGTTTCATTTTGGTGCAAGTTGCTTCTTAAATAATTTTTTATTCATTTCAACACTGAAAATGAGCGTTCAGCACTTGCATTTGAAATAGATATCATCAAAAATATTTTTAAAATTGTTTCTACGTTCGGAAAAGTAGACCTTAACCCATCGTTTATAAATTTCTACATATTTTTAATTGAAGAATTTTCTTCCTTTATCATTATTAAAAATTGCTTAACTTCATCAGTAAATTTTTCTGGAATCAATATCAGTCCCATAAGTTTGTAAAATTCTATTAATACTAGTTTTGTACTTGTCTTGATCTACATCTTTCTTCAAAAAAATGAGCATTTTTTTACTTCATATTAGTTTTTACTACGACATATTAGATATGTCGAAAAAGCTATTTCGACATATCTAATATGTCGAAATAGCTTTTTTTTGTTCTTTCATTAATTTCCAAAATTAGCTTATTGCAAATGACATTAAAAGTGTTCACAGCGAAATTTTCTTTCCCATGTAATATAATCTCATTGTTAGATTGTGAAACTTCGTCACTTTTTTTTTTTTTTTTTAAAACTCTTTCCTTTTCATCTTTAAATTTTGTCTCATCTGTTAATAAATTCGCTTCTTCATTTACAGCAGCAAAACTATTTCTTATATCTAAAATAAAACCAACTAAAGACTATTGTAACAATATTGCAATAATATGTAACAAATTATTAGCTAAAAACAAATCCATATCAGGATCCTGTAGGGATTTACTAGTAGCATGTATTAGTTGTAAAATTTTGTCCTACACAATTGTAAAAATTGCTGTTTCTGGTTTGTCAAAATGTTCAGCCAATGATGAGCTCTCTAATTTAGAAATAGGTTTATTTTAATAAAAAATATCGCACATTTATTAAAATATGCTCGATAAACTGTTCATTAATAGTAAGTGGCCACTCCTGCTACATCGATAGGATAAGAGATATGTTGTAATAGATTTAACGGTATTAATATGAACACAGATGGATAAGAAAATAACTGTTTATTAACTTAAAAGCTAATATTTCACTGGTATTATATCCAGCATCTTCATAGCACACGACACAAAGTTTGTTACAAATGCAAGACAACCACAATCTGGTGTAACAGTGGGGCTAGTATAAGTAATTGCAGTGTGCAACACAAGACTAAAGTCATAATAGGGCACCATCTAGGTAAAAAAAAAAGTTCAAAGTTTTGAAATAGTAGTCCAAATAATAGTCTTCGGAAGTTTGAAAAAATAAAATAAAAGTAATAAATATTAATTTGGTCTTGGGATGACTGTCTCCCAAATCTTGGGTAGATTAATACAGCCATACTCGTTAAGATTTTGAGTATGTTTTAAGGCTTCTGCTGATTCCAGGAACAACCTCTCTGACTTATAAAAGCTTCTGTGCATTACTTTTGTTTCTTTCCAATTGATCCTGTGTGTAGACCTCTGGCAGACCATGCTTTGGATACCCCTACACAGATATGTCGCAAAATGTAAGGTTATACATTTTGGGGTGAAAAGATTAGCAGCAGTTTACTACATTGGTGGAACTGTACTCCAGGAAATTGATGAGGTGAGAGATTTAGGAGTGTTGGTGGATAAAGAGTTGAAGTTTAGGGGGCACATTGCAAACGTGGCCATATCAGCTTATCAAATCACTTGGTTGCTGAAGAATACTTTGACGAGCAGAGACAAGCATGTTATTGTTACTCTGTATCAAGCCTTGATAAGACCCCATCTCGACTACTGCGCCCAGATTTGGTCACCTAGTTTTCTTCTTGATGGGGAGGAGGTTGAGAGGATCTAGAGGCAAGTGGCCAAGATGATAGCAGGTCTGTGGAATGAACCTTATGAGAACATGTTGAGGATTTGTGGGTTGCAGAAATTGGTTGATAGGCATAGGAGGGGAGATATGATTGAGACATTCAAATTGTTGAAGGATTTCTATAGGATTAATTCAGAGAATATTTTTGAGAACAGGACTGGTGGTAGGAGGACTAGGGGACATCCATGGAAGCTGGGCAAGAATGTGGTTAGTAAGGGAGTTAGAGCTAGGTTTTTTACTTTTAGAGTGATGAATGAGTGGAATAAGCTGTCAGTCTGTTGTGGATGCTATGACAGTGAATGAGTTCAAGGCAAGGTATGATAGATACTGTGTGAATGTCAAATAGTTGTGATGAACATGATTTGGGACCTCCCTCGATGAGTCTAAGGACTTCCTAGAGTTGCCTGTAATAATAATATCAATATGTTAAATCTATTACAACATGTCTGATGAACACATAAGCCTATCCATGAGGATAAGAGATAGTTTGCTTGCTGGTAAGTACAGACTCCGATTGAAAATTTTCTTCAGGACCCCTCTTGATTTGTTTCATTTACTTCTTTCCCTCCTATGTTTTCCACGTCATTTTGATTTTCTTCATTTTCATCTTTTCCTCATAATGATACCAATGTTTCATTTTCATTCCAAGAAATGTGAACTACAACTTAATTTGTACGCAATTCTTCATTTTCAGAACGCAAGAAAAATTCAAAATTGCCCCCTTTTGACTATTTAACTGTTTTTCATTTTCTCCGAGTCATTTTCTTTTACTAGCTCTGGATTCAAATTTTCTTGGCATCATTATGTATATTAATCTATCAAAAGCGAAATAAATTTTTATTAAATCCAAAATAAACATATAAATAAAATAAACAATTATGTTAAAAGCTAAAAAAAAATACAAAAATAGAAACAGTAGTATCTTGGTTTTGTTAAAATAAACTAGTTACCGTTATTTTACTATTACTCAACTATCTGTTTAATTACCGTTATTTGGAATTTCCTTTACTGTCCTATGATATTTGACCTTTTTTTGCTGCACAATTTATTGTGTCTCTTCCCAATATAAAAACAAATTATACATATGCAAAAATAAATAATCAAAATATTTGTTTGCATTGGAAATGTCAAATATTTATATTTTTTGAATAACATTTATTGAAATAAACATGACATTTTGCTTTCTTTCCTTGCAAAATAAGATTATATGGGTCGCACATTTCAATTTTAGGAATGATTTTTTTTTATGAACAACAAATGATGTTAAACTGTATTACTTGGGGTTTCCGATTGCGAGTCTTTTTAATATCAAAAATTTATATCCAACAGTATTTTTTTATCAGAGACACTTCGCCTTTGTCTTTTGCATAAAACTGCAACCGATTTTTTTTTGTTTAGAATCCGCATTACTATAATATCCAGTGTAACCACTGTAGATATGCTGAAAACATAATATGAAGAATATCCTACACAAAATAATTCAAAATTTCTGTCATTTTGAAGATTTTCTACTGCATCTACCTCCCTTCTCCTCTTCTGGAACTCAATTATATAACTACGTTAAATTTCTACTGGTTTGAAAGCTTTCAGATAGTATTCAAAATCTGTTAGTTAAGTTTACCATTTTGACAAAAAAAAATTTTAAAAAATAAATAAAATAAAGCAATAATATTGTTGTGCCGTCGAAGCATCTAATTCTGTACTATTTCTTTGCAATCTGAAATCAGTTGGTCAGCGGTCTGCTGAAATTTCAGTAGTGTTATTTTTGTTATTTATTTATTTATTTTTTTAATTCTAAATATTATTACATCTTCGAAATACTCCATAATAATCATCCTAACTGGAGGAAAAGTTAAACTTAGATTTCACTCAATGCTATTGAAAAAGACAAGAGAGAAAGTTTCCCCAGAAATCACACCTAGCTGTAGTGCAGAATATATCAAGAATGTCTTGATGTATTGCAGGAATGTCCAAGAATGTCTTGATGTATATTTGTGTTAGGATGTCTATACAGACATCCTAACACAAAAATACTGACATATCTCTTACAGGCTGATACAACAGTTATACCAAAATGATTTCTTAATTTATAGCGATCAGTTTCATTTTTATTATTGAAAAATTATAAATAATTTGATACAATTATCTTGAAAAAAAAAAAAAGAGATTTGAATTATTTAAAAGAAAAAGGTGCATATGTATTACATAATCATTTATGTTTTTTTTTTCTATTCCTTTCTGCTCGAGTAACAATCCATAAGCTAACGAAAATTATTGAGAAAGTGAGAAACAAACACGTTCAGTAAACGCATTAAAAAGTCCCTAATAGCCTAATACACACACAGAAATTTATTTTATATTTTTCACCTTTCTGATTGCTTTACAGACGTTCAAAACATTTTATTCTGATATTGCTTTTGTAAGATCAAACTGTTTTTTAAACATTAATTTCCCCAATATTACATAATTTAATGATTTATACTTATCAGGAAATAATATAAATGAAAAAATATACAAAATTTGCTAATTTATAATAATCACAATTTAATTTCAATATCGGAATATTAAAAGTTCTCTGGTACAATTACTTTGGAAAAATAATGAATTCAAACAAAAAGAAAGTGCACGTTATCTAGCAGTATTTTGTGTGGGGGGATGATAATTTTGGGACGGGGAGTTAGCCATTAAAGGCGAATTAATTCTGTTATGAAAATTTTGAAAAAAAAAATTTCCTTTTGACGCATGCACCTACACGTTTCAAAAGATAAACTGTAGGGAAAATATCACTACTTCAAAACTGCCGCATAATATTGAAATTAGCCGAAAATATGTACATAACAGTTGACTTCATAACTGCCGTTTATTTCGATTTGTAGTGAGTGATTAGGGGGAAAACCAAGAAAGTTGAAATGCAAAAACTTATAGATTACATTATAAAAATTATGCATTACATGATATGATTCTCTATAAAGCAAAATTTAAAAGTGCAAATCTTTGCACAATCTGTGAACTAACCTTCGAACTAAGATTATGAATAAAAAGAAAACTTAATTTGAAACAGATGGAGGCTGTATTCATTTTTAGATTTGGATTTTCATAAATTTATAAAATAATCGTTTGACAAAAATAGTTATCTTCAATCAAGTTCTAGGAGAATTTTAAAATGTATTGGTGATTAAAATAATTAGCAAACAAATTGATAGTGACATTGATCTTCCAAAGTGATACAATATGAAGTGAAGGAAGTATGGAAGGATTTATTTTACGCTGGCATTAAAAACTATAATTATACAATAAAAACAAGGCAGCAAAAAATGAATATAACTCATAGTATTTACATGACAGTCTGATATAACTTAGATTACGTATAACTGTCTGCTATAGCTTAGATTTGATATCTAAGTTATAACAGTCTGATATAACTTAGATTCCGGTTACTGAGCAAACAGCAAGCAACTGTGTTTCTTGCTGTAGGCAACTGAACATAGCTACTACGTATGCCAGGTAATCTAGTTAAGTGTTCTTTTCAGCGTGAAGGATTACTGCCCCTTCTAATGGACATGACAGTCAAACTGCACTTCTTATCCATGTTCTTTCAACAGGTGGACAGAATATTATCCAGGTTTGCTGGACATGTATTTACGTCCAGAAAAGAAATGGCACGCTTACATACATGAATTTTATGGAATACAGGAGTTCCTGATAGTTTTATATTCTAAGGAAAGAGCAATGTACTTATTTCAAATGGAAGTGGGAGGCCTCACAAATTTTTCAGTGGCCTCTAGTTTTTATATGATGAATTTAATATTTAAAAATAAGTATTTTATTTTGCAACTATAACTACACTGTTTTTTTTTTTATTTCTTTGTGAGGAATAAGGTTTTAAAATGTGGCCCCATAGAGAGAAAGGCTCCCAAATTGTGTCTAATGGTAAATGCAGCCCTGGTTAGCGAGCATAACTCTCAGGTATCCATGAATTAGTTATGAAATTGTGAGCAACCTTGGCCACCAAGCAAAGGAAACATTTATTTAAAAATGTGATATCAATGGACTACAGGTTCTGTAGCTCAGATGATAGATGATGCCCCTTTGGTTAGAAAGATCTAGGTTCAAATCCCATCTAGGATGTGAAGAACCTTTATTGGGGCTTTTCAAAAGTGAGGGTGGCAGGGTATTTTCTACAGGGAAGTCAGGCTTTTAATGCCACAAAACAGGCAAACTAGCCAGAACACAAGCAATTTACAGATGCAGCAGACAGAATTATGATTATTATTATTTATCCATGCACTTAGCCTAGTAGCTATACGCTTTGCAACCATATGCCTGAGAAAGGAGTTTCCTTGGTTTAATTCCCATCGCTGGCCTGAGGAGTTTAAGAATCTATCTCAGACATAGCCAAGTTAGCCAGAGTGGACAGCAGGGTTTTTCTCCCCACTTTATCTGGGGGTTTTTCTTCCTGCAGGCAGGCAAACCGGCCCCGCCAACACACACAGCCGCAGAATATAACGGGAGACATAGGGCTAGTTACCCTCCTTGGGACGGATACGACTTAGAAGGGCTTAAGATAGCTCTGTAACAGGCCAGTAGAAGGAAGAAGAAGATTATTATTATGTGACACCTCCAAGGAGTCCAAAGACTCATTGAGGGAGGGCACCTACTCTACAACTCTCCAACTCCACCACTTTATCCACCAACTACAGCAAACCACATCATCTGTACCAATGCCATCTACTGCCCACCACAGACAACCAGTATTTTCACAGACAATCGCAAACATCCAAACATACACACCCATGGCGGGATTTGAACCAGCAGCCTTCTGGCTGTAGAGAGGATGTGCTAACAGCTCAGCCAACCAGGCCGGCACTATCAGGTTTCTATCATGCCAAGTTACATGGCTGTATTTTTATAAAATATGCTCATTTCAGCAATTACATCAACAAATTCAGCCAGGGCTGCACTGAGGAATAACCATTTTCCTTAACTTGTGGATACTGAAAGTTTTTCCACTTGGTTATATTATAAATTAAAGATGCAAAGAAATATAATTTCTTGGCATCTTTAAGAAATTATTCTTGGTTTCATCCTTTATCCAAGTGTAAGCAAAGTTTGCACATGAAGTAACTTCATGACAGGGCAACTCGTATATACAGGCTAATGACTTCAAATCAATTTCCTTAGTATCCCATAATACGATGCACATTCTTACAGACATGATACTGCTATGCATTATGAGAAGGGCCACTACACAGACCACTTTCGTCCTTTAAGGAGGTCTCATCAGTCAGGTCCCACCTTACGGTTACTCATATATGGAAATATGAGTTCTGCATTACTTCAACCTTCATATCACTTCTAGGTCTGGCTCCCACTGATGAGACCTCGATAAAAGTCGAAATCAGTCTGGATAATGGCCCTTCCCATAATGCATAGCAGTATACATGTCGGTAAGGATATGTGCACTGCATTATGGGATCCTAAGGCAATTAATGTGCACCCATGAGCCTCTATATACAAGTTGTCCTGCCTGAAGCTACTTCATGTGTCAACTTTGTTTGCTTACATTTGGATAAAGCATGAAACCAAAAATCTAATTTCTTGGCATCTTTAATTTATTAACTGCAGATATTGCAAAAAAAAAAAAAAAAAAAAAAAACTGCTGCTTTTGCAGAAAACTTGATACTTCCTCTGCATGATGTTTAATTTGCTGCACTTTAGCACTCATCATCAGTGGTTCTAACAGGCAATTAAGTGCCCATGACCTTCAAACTATTCTTGGACTTCTCAACTGTAACTCGAGGATAAGGTGGTTAGCCCTATCCCTCCCAGAGTGTCCTATGTCTGTAGATGCATGTGTTCACGGGGCCAGTTCGCCTGTTCTGGGGGGGATGTAAAACCAGAATTTCTGGGTGAAAAAAAAAAAAATCTACCTCTGTATGAGACCAGCCAACTGAACTTTAGTCAAAAGAGACCAGATAAAGGTCCCTCACGTCATGGAAGGGAATTGAACCCAGGTCTTTCCGACCAGAGGGCTTCATCTATACCAGTGATGGCAAACCTTTTTACCCAGATGTGTCAAACTTTTTTTTTTTTTTTTTTTTTTTTTTAAATATTGACATTGTTGATGTGCCACTTGCATACATGCATTATAAATGTAACTACATAATCATAGATGGTGACTTATACACATCATATTAGGCTATTTATTTAACAGGACATTGATATAAAATCTATGAATTCATATTATACAATTATTTTAACAAACTGAAATTACAAACTTACATTACATTTAATGATTTTTCTGTTGCTGACTACTGGTAGAAAGTTCTTTCAATGAACAAACCTACCTTCGCCTTAACTGAGAGCAATCTTACACGATTTATCACAGTTTTGTCATCAGAATACCGATATCTTTCAACATCCAAGCAGTGCCACCTGAAACCCTCAAGTGTATCAGTGCTTACACACACATGTCATAGGTTCGCTATCACTGGTCTACACCAACTGAGCTAGGGAGGCTCCTTAGCACTCACTAAAGATAAACTTAGGTAATCGGTCAGGTTACCTGGTATATAAAATTTGTCTTTTATACTATATTTTTTGTACTTACAGGAAGAGTTTTGATATGGTTGCAAGATAGGTCTACATGGGTTGCTTTGGGCAAGGCAGCCTATTAAAAAAATAAAGAAATAAAATATGTAAATATTAAAATATTAATAAAATACTAAAACATTCTATCTATTTATAAACGTATGAAAAAAAGAATGAAAGAAAGGAAATGGCCACATAGTTACTGGCTAGAAGAGTAGATAGCACTTTCATTCTCCAACCAAGGGGCTTTCAGTTAAAATCCACTAGATGTTTGAAAGTTAGATGGTGCACTCATTGTGTGTGGTTTTCAGATTAACTTAAGATACAGCTATCTTTTTAAATCATTATATATAAGGTGGCAATATGAAGGGACAAAAAAAAAAAACTCTTATCTGCAGGGCCGTCGCCAGATTAGATAGTGCCTGATGGATTATAAGACAAAAATATAAGAAAATCTCCAATTTCTATTTTGTTTTTATTACAAGAGAAATATTAATGCAAAATGATTACATAATAATATTAATTAAATGTTTGCGCTATGGGGGATATCGCACAATAAAACTGATTATAAGTTCTTCTAAATTTAAATTATAAGCTATGTCCGCCTCTATCGATATAGTTACTAGACCAACCAATCCCTCTTGGGTCATTGCTGTTTGCAAATAATTTTTAATCAGTTTAAGCTTGGAAAAACTTCCTCCCGCACTTGCTACGCTAACAGGAATTGTTAGTTTAGCTAACATATAGAGGCAGGAGGCCTCTATGCTACACCCTCTCGACGGTACTGCATATCTGGACCACACTGTTGACTATAGATTGTGCCTTAACATTTAAAGACATCGAAGCAAAAAAACCTAGAACTTGGTGGTGGTACATAGATGATATATTTTTTGTTTGAAAATATAACGTGAATGACTATTTTTTTTTTTTTAAATAACTAAAAAATAGTGCGACTTTTTACTCATAGATTTAATACAAAAATTTCTACATGTTTTGAAAAGTATAACCAATTGCATCTTCATGAAGATGAAGAAATATACAAAAAACCTCTGGAAACTCCAAATAGTTGCTAGTTTGAAAATTATAGAACTATAGCATGCATTACCTGCGAGAATCATTTGGAATATCAGAAATAACCTATTCACTCTTGCAAATAGCTTTCAGATGGTTGTCAACATAATGGAGGTCAGATATGGTACATATGACTTGCAGATATTTCGTAGGATCTGGACTCGATTCCAAGACACCTTATTCAAGGTGCCTTGAGAGCATATGACTTCAGAAAATTCATTGAAGTCTATTCTCTCAGGCTCCAATCACGATTTCAAGTCCAATGAATTCAGATTAGGACTTACAGATGGCCAATCAGATGGTGATGTCATCAGTCACATTTGCATCCAACCACTGTTCAGTGGTCCTTACCTTGTGTGCAGGGGCCGAATCATGTTGGAAGTTACTGCCTACCATGAAACAAGGTGTTATTCTTGGGCCATACAACAGGTTTCAACACAGTGTCTTGATATACTCTGGCAGAGGTTTTGATCCTTCATCATCAAATTCCTGATATATATATATATATATATATATATATATATACCCTCAAGGGGTTTAGAGGATATGATAATACTACATGAAAAATGACATCATTACTAACTTCCTATCTACAATTTTCCTCCAAATCAGTCTGTTACCTGTCAAGATTCCAACATTATCAGATCTTATACTTCTATCTTCTAAGGCACTTTTGCTGTATCAATCCACATATATCTTGGTCTTCCTCTGGGTCATTTTCCTGGCAACCTGGCAGAGAACACTTGTTTTGCTAATCTTTCATCTCCCATTCTGTTTAAGTGAGATTAGCTCTACTAATGCATTCCTGGATGCTGACAATGTCAAGTTCCTTCCTAATATCCTCATTTTTTAATATGATATTGCCATTCATGCCATCTGTTCATTCCCCTAATCTTTCTCAGGAAATGTTTTACTTCTGACCCAGCTCTCAGATCCATAAGTTAAAACTGGCTTGAATACGGTCTTGTATACAGCTAATTTAGTATTTTGGCAAATTTCTCTTGTATTCCATATAAATTTATTCAGTTGACTTCCTACCATACCAGCTTTGTTGATTCTGCTGTCTATTTCCATATTAAATTTACATCTTCACTAAAAATTGTGCTAAGTAGCTGAAATGTTTTACCTGCTCTACAGGTTCTCCATCCACAATGCAGTTGATATTTTCAATGTTTTTGCCTATTTTCATTGTCTTGTTATTGCTGACCTTCATACCAAATCTATTACAACAGTTATTCGCTTTAGTCAGGGAATCTTGCAAACTTGTAGCAGATTTATTTAGAAATGTAACATCTTCCGCATAAAGCAAAGAGCTGACATTAACACTCCAATTCTGATATCATGTTTAATACCACTTTCCTTCATAATGTGATCCATATAGATAATGAATAACAGAGGGAATAATGTACATCCTTGTCTCACACCAGATTTAACATTAAACCATCTTCCTGTACTTCCTTCAATTCTAACTGCTGACTTACAACTCAAATAAAGAATAAGTATTGATTGATATAATGCCCTAATTACACCATATAACTGTAGCGTTTCGAATAGCTTCTCTCTCTTGGCACCTTGTCATATGCCTTTTCCAGATATATTATTATCTAACACATCCAAGGAGTCCAAAGACTCATCGAGAGAGGGAACCTACTCAGCAACTCTCAGCCTCCACCACTCCAACTACCTTCATCTACCGCCGAACACTACTACTATTTTCATAGACAATCGCGAACATCCATGCCCACGGCGAGATTCGAACCCACAGCCTTTTGGCTGGAGAGCGGATACGCAAATCACTCGGGTAATGAGGCAGGCATCTACAAAAATTAAATACAGATCTTTGTTATATTCACATGATTTCTCAACAATCTGTAGTAAGTGAAAATCAGATCCTGACAGCCTCTATCTGGCTAAATCAATCAGTGTTTTCTTCAATGCTTGCCACTGAATCTCCAAGGTTTGGTTCCTGTTCTCAAACTCTTTCATTTTTTCTTCAATCATGTTTGTATATTTTAGTCTACAGCTTGTTCTTCACCAAGCTTCTCTTCCACAATCCTTCTCAACAGTTTCTCAAGTATATACTTACATATATCTTACCAGGAACACTCAGTAGAAAAATACCTCTGTAATTCTCACATTGAGTTTTATTTTCCTTTTTATATATGGGTCGTATGAGAGCACTACTCCAATCATCTGGAATTTATACCTCTGTCCAGGCCTTCTGAAATATGCAGTGCAGCCATTGCAAGACTTTTATATCTCCACTTGAGCATTTCCGGTCGAATATCATCTACTCCTACTGCTTTCCACATTTCAGGCTTTGATGACATTTTCTTCTTCAAGCATGGATATATATTCCTCACTGCATGCCAGGTCAGTGTTTTTTACCACTGTGCTGTCATCACTGCTTGTTTCATTTAGCAATTATTCAAAGGAATTACTCCATACTTCAAGGATATCTTTTTCTCCAGTTTTCATCACCTTTATCATCCCTAATTCCTTTTACAGCACTCTTTCCTCCATTTCTGAGCTTCTTCAACAACCTCCAGAATATCTTGCAATCTTTTTGATATTTATTTTCTATGTTCTTACCAAAGTCCTCCCATGACTTTTGTTTAGCTAGTTTTTACACAGTGTTTAGCTTTCTTACATTTGTCTCTGTATTCTCTAAGAGCACAAAGTTTACTTATTTGCAAGGAACTTTTGATATGCTTTCTTCTTTTCTTTCACTGCCTCTTTAACTTCCTGTGTCCACCATGGAGTTCTGATTGTTCTATCCTTATAGACAACCTCACCACATGCCTCTCTCGCTGAATCAATCCGTGTTTTCTGAAGGACTTGCCATTGAATCTCCAAGATTTGATTCCTGTTCTCAAACTCTTTCATTTTTTCTTCAATAATCTTTGTATATTTTAGTCTACAGTTCACATCTGAGAGCTGCTCAACTTTTATTTGCTTTAAAACTTTCTTACATGTTCTTTTCAATTCGAAATTAAATTTTATCCTGCTAAATAAGTGATAAATAAAAAAGACTAAATAGTGATAACTTCCAATTTCAAATCCTCTGTACACTCTGGTGTCCAGCACCAAGGAGAAAACATCACTATCAGCAATAACACAGTCAATGAGATTTTTCTTATTCCTTGCCACATCTCTCTCTCTCTCTCTCCATGTGAATTTGTGCACATTTTTATGTTGGACCATTGTGTTAGTAATAACCTGTCCATGTCCTGAGCAGAAATCCAACAGGTATTTGCCATTATTATTAGCTTTGCTCTTTTCTCCAAATTTTCCCAATATATTTTTGTATGTCTGACAATCATTTCCTACTCTGCTATTTAGTTCCCCCCAACAAGGACCAACTTTTCCTTTTTCATTGTGTCAGTTGCTTTCTCTAAAGCCTCAAAAAATTCCTCCACTTCTACCTTAGTAGAACCTTCTGTGGGACCATAGGCACAAATAAGTCTCATTGTCCAGTTCCCCATTCTCATATTTGCCCACATTATTCTACTTGATACTGCCTGCCATTCAAGAAGATTAGTCTCATATTTTGTGTTGAACACTATGGCTACTCCTTTTCCTTGATTGTCATTGCCTGAATATAACATTTTGTATTTATTGCTCAGAAAGATCTCACCAGTTTTTGCCTTTTTTTGTTTCAGTCACCCCTATTATATCGATCTGGTACTTATCCAGTTCCTCAGCTAGTTCTATTTCTTTGCCATTCAGGCTTCTTATGTTGATAGTACTGATCTTGAGTTGGGGTGAGTTTTAGGATTTGTTCCAGTAGCTGATTTTTCGCTGTTTGCCCTGGTTCCCTGGCAAAAGCAATGAGTCCCTTGATCGAATGAGCAATGCCCCAGCCGGCATGAAATTCTGTTATGCTGTACCATAATTTTATATTGTGGTTTAAGAGAATAAGAATACAATTTGGTCAGCTAAATTCCAAATTGCCAGCCCATCCTCGTTTGTTCAGTATCCAGGTAAATACCTAACAGGATGCACCACGAGAAGGTGAGGATTGGACATTACGTCAGGAGCCCTGATCAGTTCTCTGCATTCCTTTAAAGGCTATGTGGTGGTGTCCTCTCAGTTATATAGTTTTGACCCTTAAGCACCCCCCCCCTGATCCTTTCCCATTCTCACAAAAATGCAACTTGGATATCCCCTTGATATGTCACCCCATACCAAACCATCACCGATGTGGGGTGATGACCTCTCTGAATCCTGAGTGCTATGGCATGTGCTGTGCAAGGGCATATAATCCAATCATTTTGGGTTAAATGACTCTTCAATGGTGAAAATCTCATCCATGAAAAGAATATCTGTCTGTGGTTTGCATACTGCCTAAGAAGGGCCTTTGATTTTATCACTCTCTAGCACATAAGTTGTGGCATTAGAAAGTGTTCAGTAGAACAACAGGCTCTCACCCTCAGGTCATTAGTTAGCATACTGACACTGTTCTCTGTGAAACATTCATCACCCATGACATCACTTTGTTTTCTCACAGGATTATGGTGGAGGCATGCCTTCACAACCCTCACGCTACTACATCCTAATGCAGCATGGCAGATCTGTTCTTTGGCAGTCAGATATGTCTACTGTATTGATCTAATGGTTAATAGTCCAATACACAAACATCTTACTGATCCAAAATGTTTTTAACATGTTGAAAATATCAGGTGGCTGCATTCCAACCTTGTGAAGGGCTAATAAAGCTACAGGGTTCTCATAATCTCCCCACTGCATGTTAATCCATATAGCTAGACAACTATCTACTAATAAACATACAAATGTTGGATGCGCACAGCACCACTAATGGCATGCACAATTCTGCAGGCAACACGAGGTGGTGGGGAAGTTGTAACAATATTTATGGCAAGAGTGTCTGTATATCACGAATGGGAGATTCTAAGTTAAATGCTCTTTGGCATGGTACATCAGGCTGAATGTATGCACAAATGCCACCCCTGAGCCAAAAGGAGTCAAAGAGTATGTATTTGGGAGAGTTGAGATGAGCAGTACTGAGAAAGGCTACAAATTTGATTTCTGCCAGAAAAAGAAAGCAGGGTTTGGCAAACTGGAAGCAGATGTGAACAGTATTGGGGATGGAGATGAGACCATGTATACTTGTAAAGTGGATCTGGAAGTCTCTGTGGGGTTTGCTGTTGACCGAGTGGGCCAAAACACATTTCCAATGCAGTACTTGTACTCTGGTTTCCAAGTTGGCTATTAACAGTTTCTTGATTTCTGCAGTAGTATTTCTCTTCTGTAGTTGATATGCCATGTTTTGTCACTGCTATGTCATTTTTCTTCCATCTGTTGGCAAAGTAGTTGTCCTTGTTAACGCTACTGACTAAGGAGAATGCGACTTAGGGAGAACTTACTTTGAAGCTGTTCACAGTTGCTATTAATTCTAATACACTTGCCAGTGTGTCACAGGTAACTTTCACCAGTGATAAAGAAAGCTGTCGCAGCCCCCATTCTTTTTTTTTTTCTTTTCTTTTTTTTTTTTTTTTTTGTAGGTCTGAAGCAGTGGCATCTCATGATTTTTCTGTAATCGAAAAACTGCATTTTTCCTATTAGTTTGATGCTATCTTCCCTCAGCGTGTTGTCACTTTTGGTGTGGAAGATGAGGATAATGGTGTTAACTTTGTTTATAGCCTTGATCAAGTCATGCACCATCAACATAATGAAGCTATGGAGCTGGCTGGTTTTAGTGGTAGCAGTTTTTACATTCAGGAACTGTTTCAATGAAGAGAGGCACAGTGGATAGAAGACAGGTTGGTTCACGAGAAGTTTATATGCCAATTCGTCAATATTTATGAACCGAGCATGCAACCACTGCCAACATAAATTACACTTGCAAGTAGCAGATATTATATGAATAAAAAAGACTTATGGGATGGACACTTAAAGCATACTTAAGGATTTCTCCATGATATTGAGAATAAGTGCTGCAGTTTCACTTGAAATTTATGTAAGAAATAACTTTTAAAATGATAAAAATGGGGATCACATATTTCAGTCCTCTTATTCCAAAGCACCATTCTTCCAACTTTTGTTCTTCCAATTTTTAGAAATTCTGCTGGAATTTTATTTTTGCCAGATGCTTTATTACTAAATACTACAAATACTCATTTCTATGATTCAGACTGCAGTAAAAATAAATAAATCCTGCAATATCTTTTATTCACAAAGAAGTAGGAGGAGCTCCTTTAGCCCTAATTTTTTTGGAGATCATAGACAGCTGATCTTTCCTCTTCACCCGAGCTCAACGCTATTAATGAACAAAAAACTTTCAGGGTAGAGAATGTGGAAGATAACACAACTATCATGGTTTTACACCCTAATGTATGTCTGAAATAGTACGAGTTCTAAGGTTGAGATTCGCATTTCAATCTGAACCATAAATTGTTTTGTGCATAAACAAATTCATGCAACTTCATGTGAAAAACAATTCACTTCAACTAACTGATCATTAACTATTCTACTCTATGTCACAGGCAATTATGTAAAACAAAAACATCCTCTTTAGTATTTGGCAATAATACATGTAAAAAAATATATCTTTCAAAATATTTATTTTCTAACTTTAATATTGTTAAATTGTAAATGAAATTATTTCGTGTTTTAATTCTTCATTCACATTTAACATCATCCACCATGTTATAAGCAAGACTTGTAAATATCATTTGTTGTTAGTC
This sequence comes from Typopeltis vanoorti, assembly GCF_054136105.1. Lineage (NCBI taxonomy): Eukaryota > Metazoa > Arthropoda > Arachnida > Uropygi > Thelyphonidae > Typopeltis > Typopeltis vanoorti. Next base: position 72,605,686 of record NC_143555.1, read on the forward strand.
TCTTATTTGTAAATTATTATTCATATAATTACTTGGAGTCTGTTTATTATTGTTTAATTAATCTGAAATATGTATTGGTACTTATAGGACTCTGTATTAAAATATCATTCAGTTTATTTTATTAATTCCTGTGTAAATGTTGTAAGAAAGTGTGTAAGTAAATTTAAATGTATATTATATGAACTGCGATATATTTTTTTAATTAACATTACTGAAAGAGAAAGTAATTTTATGTAATTCTTCTGAATGCATTTGATTGGCTGTTGTCAAGGAAACAGAGTTAATTTTAGATAGTATGTGCGTGGAGCGGCTATGGTATTCGAAGGGAGAAAGAGTTGATATGAGCTGAACTGGCTAGAACCAAATTTTGGCGGGAAGATTGAAGGTATTTTATTGGAAAATGAAAGAAAGAAGGGAGAAGCATTCAGGACAGCAAAGAGTAAAGTAACAGGTGGCAGCAAAGGGATTTGGATATGCTATAAATAGATTAGGAAGAAACTGGGAAATAGGCAATTAGGAATATTTATATGGAATTCTAAAATTACAACTAATTACAATTGTTTTGAGGAAGAAAAGTGCAAGCCTGAATTTAATGCATAGAAGAAAACAAGGAATAAGTAGATTACCTAAAACGAGTGCGTCAAGACTTGTGAAGCACTATGTTTAATATTTTAGTTATATAGTGAAGATTCCCTTTGAATAGTGTTACTTCAAAGTGATAGTTAACTTCAGTTTTAAGTGTGCCTATAGTGAATCCGATGTGCAAAGGATGTAACCCAGTAAGAGCAGTCCATTTTTTTTTTTTATATTTCAGCGTGAAGAAATAAGAGTTAGTTCTGCCTGATATATCTTAACATTAACTGTGGCATTCTACTAAAATTTATCGGAAGTATGGAGCTTTAAAGTGTTTCCCCCTTGAAGTGATAACTACCTCATAATTGAATTAAGTGTTTGTTGACTAAGAGAGAATTAGAGAGTTCTACTATAAGAGTATTTACTGTAAGATTCTGTAACATTGAACTGTGTGAACCATTTAATTATTCAGAAGAATGTAGAATTGACAGCTGGATGTCTGATGCCTATTGTTATGAATACCTGAACTAAGTTGATTTGCATTATCTCGTTTTCAAAGTTATACTTAATGTACATGTTATATAACCCTGCATTAAATGTTTTGTTTTATTGATTCTAATTTGGTGTTTGCCTGATTCTCCTTCATTGCACCACTCATAAAAAAATATCAGACCTTGTGGAAGACTTAAATGATAATATTAACCTCGGCCTGTATAAAGTGAGATTGAAAAAGTTAATTGATGATTGATTCTTCTATATTATATAGACTAGTCTGAATATAGGGTGGCGCAGGATAATATAAATTTCTCTATATTCAGATCAGTATCTTTTAGCATCTAACAAATAAAAACAGATAATTTAAATAAGAATAACGTTCCAACAAGATGGTGGATTCAAAGCAAGGATGTACGATCCAACAATATATCACCACAATTTGCATCTCCATATACTTCTTATTAAAAGAACACGTAAGACCATAGTAATAACTTTTAATTAATAAAAGGTACAGATATTTCACACTAAAACTAATAGTACATCTTCAGTGTCACACAAACAGTTATACGAATGGAATACAAGTAACGAACATTCAGTGGATCACCTATTAAAATACAATTGGTGTAGCATGTTAGGAAATGATAGAAAATAATAATTAATCTTTAAGATAATTGGTTTTTTTACTGATTACATAAAATAAAAGTCTCCCAGATCTTCGAGAGAGACAATCATTTCGATTTAAATTCGGTCGGTGTAAAATAGCTTCACAACTTTCTTTAAAAAAGGCGTTCATATTTGAACCTGCATCTATGGAGGAGAATAGCTTTATCCCACTGGATATTATGATTCACATGGTATTTGGTAAACGCCGGCCAAAGATAGAGATGACAGTTTATCCTTTGTAGAAGGCAATAAAGAGGAAATTTTGTTGATAGGAACATACGTGGGAATCAAATGTTACTTTTTCAAAATTCTACCTATAGGGTCTGAGATTCCTGGAATGTAAGGGATTGAAACTCTGCAGACTGTTTAAGAAACCTTAGGTACTGGAACATAAGATTCAATTATCTGTTGGATTTGATTGGGGTTGTAATTATTCAATTCCATTAACTTTTTAATGATGGAAAGTTCTTGTTGTAAGATTACTAATGAACAGCAAACTTTATGTGCTCTATTAGAGATTTAAGAATGCCAAATTTTTGAGATGTGTAGTGAGCAGACTTTTTATGAATGTATCTGCCAGTAAATGTGGGCTTTTGAAAGACGCTTGTAGATAAGTTGCCAGAAGAAGTTCGAGTAAGGAGGATGTCCAAGAATGGTAAAGTACCAGAATTTTCTTTTTTCATGGTGAATTGAATACGTGGGTGAAGGTTATTTATCTGTTGCAGAAATGTGGAAAGCTCATTTTCAGTATGTGACCAAATAGCAAAAACATCGACATAACGATACGAAAGAGATGGTTGAGGATGAATATGTGTTCTTTTAATAATTATACTATGCCACAGGTACCTCTAAAAATAAGAATCCATACTTCTAATTTTTGAAAAGTTAGATGTAACTCTGGAAAAATACAAATGATAATTTAGAAATGGGTAGGAGACAGAATCAGATAGCATGATCTATTATACAAGTAATGAACTTTAATGATCATAAAAAGGAAAATTAATGATCATAACAATCAAACAGGAAAATCTATTATTACGGGTATCTCCATGGAGTCAGTACTCATCACGGGAGACCCAAAGCAGCAAAACAATATCCATCATATCTCTTCTTGAATTCATTTACAGACTAAGAGCTCGCAACTAAATCAGGCAATGAATTCCACTCATTCACCACCCTCCAGGCAAAAAACCTTGTTCTGACACCCTTGTTAACCACACTCTTCTTTAATTTCCAGGAATGACCTCTTGTTCTTCCATCACTACCACACAGCTGAAACATTTCCCCTGCATTAATCCCATAAAAACCTTTCAGTAACTTAAATATTTCTATCATATCCCCTCTTCTCTGCCAATCAACCAACCTCTGCAATCCATCAATGTAGGGAGCTTTTTTTACATCACTTACCAACTTAGTCACTCTTCTCTGAACCATCTCCACAGCCTCCTCATCTCCAAGGAATCCAGGTGACCAGATCTGAGCACAGTAATCCAAATGTGGAAGTATCAATACTTTATAAAGGGGAATAATAACCTCTTTATCTCTGGATGTCAGTGTGTTCCTCAACAACCAAGTAATCCTATGTGCAATCTTGGACACCTTAGCAATGTGTCCTCTGAACTTCATCTCCCTATCTACCAACCCCTTAAGTCCCTAGCCTCATTAATCTCTAGGAGTACTGTTCCATCAATGTAGTACACAGCTGGTAATCTTTCAATCCCAAAATGCATGACTTTACACTTTTCCACATTGAACTGACATCTATTACCTTTTGCCCATTCCACCAGCTTATTTAAATCATCCTGCAAACTCGCAACATCAGCTTTTATTGCACTACCCAACTTTGCATCATCAGCAAACAACTGAATATCTCCCTGTTGAAGTTTATTTTTTACTTGGTTAGAATATAATAAATTTAGTTTAATCCTTTATCCAAGTGTGAGCAAACAAAGTTTGCACCTGAAAGTATCTTCAGGACTGGGATAAGGTGGTACAACACCAGGGAAACTCCTTGCAAAGGTGGAGCAAGCTACCAACACTCCTATCTCAGGATCTCCCATAATGCAAAACACATCTCCTTGCAGATGTCTAATAGGTAGAGATGACCTTGCTAATGCTTCTGGCTGGTATCTCCATTTGGCCTGGCTCCCACTGAAGAGACCTCAATAAAGGTTGAAACTAGTCTGAGTAGTGGCCCTTCCCTTAATGCATAACATTAGATATATCCACAAGGAGATGTGTTGTTAGCTTGGTCGCTTGCTCCACCTTTGCAAGGAGTTGCCCTGGTGTTGTACCACCTTATCCCAGTCCTGAAGATACTTTCAGGTGCAAACTTTGTTTGCTCACACTTGGATAAAGGATTAAACTAAATTTATTATATTCTAATCAAGTGAAAAATAAACTTCAACATCTTCCTCTAAATCCAGAGTAATTTATTAAAAAGGTGGCACACCAATTGGCAACTCCTATAGGTAGAGATGACCTTGCTAATGCTTCTGACTGGTATCTCCACTTGGGCCTGACTCCCACTGAAGAGACCTCAATAAAGGTCGAAACTAGTCTGGGTAGTGGCCCTTCCCTTAATGCATAACATTAGACATATCCGCAAGGAGGTGTGTTTTGCATTATGGGAGATACTGAGATTAGAGTGTTGGTAGCTTGCTCCACCTTTGCAAGGAGTTGTCCTGATGTTGTACCACCTTACCCCAGTCCTGAAGATACTTTCAGGTGCAAACTTTGTTTGCTCACACTTGGATAAAGGATTAAACTAAATTTATTTTATGAATATCTCCCTGTAAGCCATTTCCTATATCATTTATATACAAAGCACAGAGCCCTGAGGCACACCACTGGTCACCTGTCTCATCGTGGACTCGGCTCCTCCATACACCACCTTCTGGTATCTCATTCTCCTATCCATATCACCAATTTAGTATCCATTCCCATCTGCTCCAATTTGGTAACAGTGTTCCATGGGGTATCCTGTCAAAAGCCTTAGCAAAATCCAGAAGTACCACTGTGTAGCCAGTTCCTTTGTCCAACTCAGATGTCATTTTATTATGAAAAGTTAATAGATTGCTAAAGCAGGATCTACCTTTAACAAAACCATGTTAGCCTCTATAGAGGCTCATATCCTGATCCACCCATTCTTGAATTTTGTCTTTAACCAACTTTTCCAATACTTTTACCACTACTCCTGAGATGGTGATTGGTCTGTAATTAACTACTGCAGTTTTAGAGCCACTCTTATGCAAAATAACCACTTTGCCTAACTTCCACTCCCTAGGGACCATACCAGAGTTCAAACTTAAATGAAATATCCAAGTAAAAGGGAATGACAATTCATTTGCATATTCACACAACACCCGAGCTGATATTCCATCTAAGCCTACAGCAGTGTTTGCATTTAAATTTTGCAATATATTAAATACCTCTGATTTCTTAGCTTCGATTCTCCCATTTGTTATTACTACAGGTACAGAGATATCCTCACGTGGGTGATAGACTTTTGAAAAGTGATCACTCAGTAACTCGACTATTACATCTGATTTTGAGATGTAATCTCAAATTCAGATGTAATAGTCGAGTATTAACCTTAATCTTCTCATCATAATTTGAGATTATGAGAAGATTAAGGTCTTCTCATAATCTGATTTAGCTTTTCTTACTATGCTGGTAACCTTTCTAGCTTGAGCCTTGTACTGCTCATGGGTGTACTGATCGCCTTTGTCCTTGTAAATTCTCCACAACATTTTCTTTTTTTGCAGGTCAAGCTTGATACTACTGCTCATCCATCTAATGCCTGCCTTGTTTGACTTCCTGACCATGGGGACACAATCTGATATTGCTTTCCTCAGATACCTGCTGATTTTATCCCATGCACTGCTAACATCTTTCCCCTGCAATGGCTGCAAGCTCACTCCAAAGCCTGTTATAATTGCCTAACCTGTAGTTCCATATATACCCCTTCTTAACAGAAAAATCCACAGATTTTGCAACCTCCCAAGTCAATACCACATGATTGCTTTCACCAATTGGAGGTAACGAGGACACCTTACTTATGCATATATCCTCTAAACCAATAACCAGGTCCAAACTCTCACACCACGTGTCCCTTCAGTTATGTGCTGTTTCAAGTAATTATCTCCTAGAAGATGTATGAACTCCATTTCCTTTTTATTACATGATATTGCCTCCTTCCAATTTGTATCACCATAATTAAAATCCCCAATAATAATCACTAAACTTGCACTCATTTCACTAATTTGCTGATGCATGAATTCAGTATCTCCCACTGTACTCCCTGGCCTATAGCAGCATCCAACTGTATATTTGGTTGCATTGGTCACTATTTCGCACCAGACCGCCTCGAATGAATTCTCATTCACATGTCTATCATCTTGATATATTACTTTCTTTGGCTGCAACACATCAGCTATCATCAACAGTACTCCTCCCCCCTGTTCTATCTTCTCTATCCTCCCTGATTTCAGTATTCCCATGCCGATTTTTATCCCCTCTCTTCTGCAATTTATTCTGCGAATAAGGATAAATATACAATCAGTTGAGTCAATCATATTATTCATTATCACTGCTCATCTACTTAACTCTTAATTGTCAAAACAAGGCAGCACACACACTATCCTCCCATTGACACTTTTCCTCTTCGCAATATCTAACAATGTTCTTAAATCTTTTCCTACTCAATTTATACCACCACTCAGTCATTTGTACCCACCATAACTATCATCCTCTCTGCTTCATGTCCTCTCTTTACTGCTAAAGCCACTCTTTCTATTGTCCCACCAGCCAAGCACTCCTCATGCATACCACTCTCCATACCCTTAATCATAGAATCACCACATATCTTACCACTCTTAACGTCATTCAAGTCCACACAAGCATCACTCATAGACTCATTTTCTATGCTATTCAGCATGAGTCTACCAATGTCATTACTCAACGCTCTCTATTACTTACCCCCCCACCACCACCACTCTCTTGTTGACTCCCAATCACTCCCATACTATTTATTACTGCATCATTCACCAAAGACTCACCCATACGTAAATCTGTTCTAGTTACTTCAGCTAAGGTAATCGCTATAGTCCTAATTTCTCTGTTTAACACATTAAATTCAAACGTGTGGACAGACTTATGTGTTCGTCGAACATGTTGTTTATTATTTTAACGGTATAATAGAACACAGAAACTAAGTAAATAATTTATTGACTTGATGCTGATATTTCGCTGGTATTATAACCAGCATCTTCAGAGCACAAAAACACTGTTTGTCACAATACGCGAGACTCAGAACAACATGGTGTACTTAACCAAAATTGTAGCAGCAACACAAAGACTAGAGTCCTGATTTTGGCGCCCTCTATCTGAAAAAAAAAAAAAAAAAAAAAAAAAAAAAAAAAAAAAAACCGCTATCATATATTACTAGAGTCCTAGAAAAGTGCTAGTTTTTTCTTAATATGACTGTCTCCCAGATCTTCGGCAAGTTAATACAGCCATATTTGTTGAGATTTGGAGTGTGTTTTAGGGCTTCTGTCGCCTCTAAGAACAATCTCTCTGATTTATATGGGTTTCTGTGTAGTACTTTTGTGTTTTTCCAGTTGATCCTGTGTGCAGGGGTATCTAGAGCATGGTCTGCTAGGCCCGACTTCCCATAATGATATTTCCGGACGTATCGTTTATGTTCGCTGATGCGGTTATTCAGGAAGAACAGGAAGAACTGTGAATATCCGCATCAGCGAACATAAACGATACGTCCGGAAATATCATTATGGGAAGTCGGGCCTAGCAGACCATGCTCTGGATACCCCTGCACACAGGATCAACTGGAAAAACACAAAAGTACTACACAGAAACCCATATAAATCAGAGAGATTGTTCTTAGAGGCGACAGAAGCCCTAAAACACACTCCAAATCTCAACAAATATGGCTGTATTAACTTGCCGAAGATCTGGGAGACAGTCATATTAAGAAAAAACTAGCACTTTTCTAGGACTCTAGTAATATATGATAGCGGTTTTTTTTTTTTTTTTTTTTTTTTTTCAGATAGAGGGTGCCAAAATCAGGACTCGAGTCTTTGTGTTGCTGCTACAATTTTGGTTAAGTACACCATGTTGTTCTGAGTCTCGCGTATTGTGACAAACAGTGTTTTTGTGCTCTGAAGATGCTGGTTATAATACCAGCGAAATATCAGCATCAAGTCAATAAATTAATTATTTACTTAGTTTCTGTGTTCTATTATACCGTTAAAATAATAAACAACATTAAACTCAGTTGTAACTTCCAGTATCTCCTTGCAAAGCACCTCCAATTCCTCATGCAGAAGATGAAGGTCATTTTTCATTTTCATGTCAGATAATATGTGCAATTTATTATTATTATCATCACCCAAGACCTTGTGGAGTCAAAGACTCATCTACAGGTCCTTATCATACCCTGCTTGAAACACCCTCAAATTCTCTGCAGACACCACACTCTCTCAGGCAAGGCATTCATCATTCACAACTCTGCATGCAAAAATCCTGCTTCTCACTCCCCTGCTCAAATCTTCTTTATACAGCTCCCAGGGATGAGCTCTGGTTCTCCCCTGATCTCCCACCGTTTTCTGTAGAACCTCTCCAACATAGGGGAGATATGATACTAACTTGTAGGTTAGTATCATATCTCCCCTCTTCCTCCTATCCACCACACTCTGTAAATTGCATCTTCTCAATCTTTCCTTAAAGTAATGAACTTTAAGTTGCCTGGTCTTTGTAATCCTCATGGAAGGGTTATCACCACTTCTCGTATGCTGCCTCCATTTACAGACAAAACTTTACAGAATGGAACTTATGTCAAATTTATTCCTTCCCATGAAAAAACATGCAATTAGCCTTTTTCCAATAACTGAAATTGCTTCATATATAATTCAATTACATAAGCCGGCAAAGGTTGGTCAATTGGTAGAGCCTCTGCTACTAATGGCTCAGTTAAGTACGTTTGAGCACGGTTAGTAGTTGGAAGGGGACCAATCTTTCGATGTTGTTGGCAGACTCTCCCCTGATGATTCTTTGGACTCCCTGGAGGTGTCAAATAATAATAGTAAAATAACCATGGTAGTAACACATCTTCTTTTAGGCTGCTAGTTTCTAATAACAAAAATGCAATAAGAAATTTCTCAGTAGCAAGTCAATTTAAGCTCCTAGATAACTGCAACAGTTAAAAACAAAATAAAACAATACACAAAATTATGAAGCAAACATACTGCTAAAGGTTTGTCACTACTCATAATACAATTTAATGAAATAACTACAAGACAAACAAATTAAACAGGTGTTTAATCTTTTCAATATTTCATCTTTGTCCCAGAGACATCTTCAGGAATACAATGTTAAAATTGTAATAACACATACAAAAACAGACAAGAAACAATAAGCGAAAGAAATGAAATTAGACTATATAAAGACTGAAGTCTTAAGAAGGATACCCTCTAGGGGTGCTGTTGGTTAGTCGCAGTTGTTGAGAGGGAGGCATTTTTCTCAAATCTTGGGAAATTTAATACATAATATTTATTAAGATTACGCCGGTTTTTTTTTTTTTTTAAATCTACTAACAATTCTAAAAAGTCTTTCAACTTTGTATTTACTATGCTGGAGCATAATAGTTTTCTTCCATCTGATTCTGCTCAGGGTATAACAAAGTATGGTCAGTTAGACTGATAAGTTGCTAGAACAAGGAACTTTGTAAACACCTGTAACAGAGATGGCAAGGAAGTGGATCCTTACAAGAGTAGCAGAGAAGGGAAGCCAGTTTCAAATGAGGTTTGAAAAAAATGCAGAAATTGCATTTCTTTAAAGTTCTGGCTATTCTTTCTGAAGTGCCACAAATATAGAGAACAGTAATAGTGTTTCTGTAGTCTTTACATTGAGAAGAATGTAAGAAGGTAGAAGAGAGAGATAATTTGTATATCTTTTTGGCACTGTAACCATTGGACAGGATGGTTTGGTGAATTATTATTTATATGGGCACTCCATGGAGTCCCACTCTATCCATTAACACAATACCTATCATACATCTCCTTAAACCTATTCAATGTTGGGGAGTACTCACAATCACTTCTGGCAATCCATTCCACTCATTCACCACTCTCCAAGTAAAGAACTTAGTCTGTACACCCTCACTAACCACACTCTTAGACAACCCCCCCCCCCGTACTAAAAATTTCTTCTCTGTCAATCAATGTTGGGATAAGTTTCTATCATATCTCTTCTCCTCTGCCTGTCAGCTAAATTCTGCAAACCACACATCCTCAATTTATCCTCATAGGGAACATTCCACAGACCTTTCATCAGCTTGGTCACTCATCTCTGAATCCTTTCCACAACCTCCTGATCCCCAAGAAACACCAGTGACCAAATCTGTGCACAATAGTCAAAATTTGGCCAAATCATAGTCTTATAAATAGGGATAATAACCTCCAAATATTCTGCCAACTTTTGCAATATGTCCTCTGAATTTCAAATTGCTATCCACCATCTAGATCCACAGCCTCATCAATTTCCTGTAAACTAGTACCATCAATATGATATGAAGTGTGTAATCTTTTCATCCTGAAGTGCATTGCTGTACATTTTGCAACATTCATTGAATTGACAACCATTGTCCTTTGCCCACACTACCAATTTATTTAAATCATCCTGTAAAATATCTACACCACCTTTATCTATTGCCCTTTCTAGTATTGCATCATTTGCAAACAACTGAATATTCCCCCCCCCCCTTCAAATCTTCTGCTATATCATTAATGAACAAATTAAATAGTGGATCTAATACACGTCCCTGGGGCAATCCATTAGTCACCCTCATCTGCCTTGATTTCACTCCACTATACACAACCCTCTAAAATTGCCTCTATCAACCATCTCCCTATCCATGCCACCAGCCTCATAGCCATTCCCATTTACTCCAACTTATCTAATAGTTTTCCATGCAGTATTCTGTCAAATGACTTTGAAAAGTCCAGCGGTATCATGATATAGCCATTTCCTTTATCCAATGCTACTGTCATCTCAGTATAAAATGTGAATAAATTACTGAGATATAGACCTTTTACAAAGCCAGACTGCCCCCTATTGGGTATCATATTCCTATCCACCCATTCCTGAATTATACTTTTAACCAACTTTTCCAACACTTTAACCACCACTTCAGAGATATCAACTGGTCTGTAATTTGCTACTTCTATCTTAGAGCCACTAACTATCTTACTCTCTTTCCACTCACTTGGAGCCTTGCTAGAGCTGAGACTTAGATTAAACAACTTCATCAGTCATTACAAGTTCACTTACATATTCTTGTAGCACATGAGCTGATATACCATCCAGGCCCACTGCTGTATTCACATTAATATTTTTCGATATACTGAGTCCTCCACTTCATCAATCTCAATGCTCACCTCAGTAACTACAAAGTCACGCCTTGACAATGCACCCTTGCAAAGCAATCACTTAATAACTGAACTATTTCTTTGCTTCAGTAACTCTCCTACCATAAGCAATGAGTAACGTTATCTTTCAGTAATCATTCTTTCTCTTACTTGCTATGTAACAAACTCTTTTGGATTTACTTTGGCCTGCTTAGCTAACTTTCTCTCGAAATCTGATTTAATCATCCTTACCATACTAATTACCCTTCTTGCTTGAACTTTATACTGCTCATGAGCATGCTGATCACCTTGCTGTATATATCCCTTCCTCAAAAAAAAAAAAAAGCTTTCTTTTTTTTTGCAGCTTCTGCTTTATATTGTTAGTCATCCATTTAATCCCTACTCAGTTTATCTTCCTGACTGGGTATGCACTCTGATACTGCCTTGCTCAAACAACCCTTAACCATTTCTCATGCACTAAAGTGCATGGGAAGAATAAAGGTGAATTCTGCTGTAAGGAAAGTTCGGGTGGAATAGAGGGTGGAGGCTCTGCTGATGAGGGTTTTGATGGCATCATATTGTTGAGAAGGGGGGGATGTTAGTATAGTTTATATATCTACCTTTGTGGTTGTAAGCTGCAAAAGAAAGGGTGCCATTAGGAAGATGTGTTGAAAGAAAGGATGCCATTAGGCAGATGTGTGATTCGAGTACCTAAAGAAGGCAAGCTGTTATTTTCTTTTTCTATAGAGAACTGGATTCTGGGGTGCTGACTGCTGAAGTGAAAGAGGAAAGTCATTGTGTCTGAGTAATGGGGCCAAATAAAAAAACACACATCATCAATATATCTTAAAATTTGAGAGTGACAGAATCGAAGGTTTGAGAGTGGCAGCATCAAAAGCACATTTTATAAATGCTCTTTATATAAATTAGTCGGGGGAGGGGACTATGGACATATCTTCATCTGTTTATGCTGGCCTGGTTGGCCGTGTGGTTAGCTTATCCACTCTTCAGCCAAAGGGCTGTGGGTTTGAATCCCACTGTGGGCATGGATGTTTGTGAAAATACTAGTGGTGGGGTAGATGATGCAGAAAAGACAGAGTAGTAGATTAGGTGCCCTCCCTCAATGAGTTATAGGACTCCTTGGAGGTGCCATGTAACAATAATAATAATGTGCCTTTCCAAGAGAAGTAACCAGTATGGATAGCAAAATTAAAGAGAACAATGATATTGTCAGAATAGCAAAAACTTTTTTCCAGTAAATTTAGTGTCAGGAGGGGTACTTATTATGGGTGCCCCTGCTAAGACTTTAGTCTTTATATACTCTAATTTCATTTCTTCCACTTATTGTGCTTTTGTTTGTTACTACAATTTTGACATTGTATTCCTGAAGATGTCACTGTGACAGAGACAAAATACTGAAATAATTAAACCTGCTTTTCAAATGATTTCTCTTTGTGCTGTAGTTATTACATTAAATTGTATTGAGTGTAAACCAGCACCTAAGATTAAATACTCGTTTAGCACTACAACCGGAGATAAGGGGTTGATAACCTTTAAGTCCACCCCCCTTTAACAGATGGAAGGCAAAAATAACAGTCCGCCAATCTTTCTCATTTCGTTAAAGTAATGAAGAAAATCAGAAATTGAGCTTTTTTTTAATTAACTTATTACTAGTCTGAGTACATTGTATCAAATATACTTTGTAACGAAAGAAAAGCGCTTTTTCAACGTTTAGAACGTTGCAAGCACAAGTCATTGAATTTTCATGTCCGAATTACAGTGATTCAGACGGGGCAATTGTGTTAATCGAAACACCACCGATCAAAACATGAGTAAAAATGGGATCTTCTCTGGAAAAGGATCAACTCCATACCACAGTGGTAATGGCGACCTAACGAGTCCTGCAGTATGTAAATCCAAGCGAAAGGCTAGTCAAAAACTAAATGTTGTTGATTCGGAAATGCAACTATTTGAGAGTAAACACTGAAAGCAGCTAACGAGCCCATGAAGCTAATCTGCAAACTTAGATAATAAATAGAATTCAGATACATTAACTGTTAATTTTTAAAATAAAATAAAAAGCGAATATCGTTTATAGGCACTGACCAACTCTTTCACTGGAACGTCGACAATTTCATTTAAACTCAGGTCCAGTTCATCGCCTTCCAACTTGTCTTTCAAAACTACTTTCGACATTATAAGCTATATGACAAACCACATACCCACGTTCGCAGAAGATAGTCCACGTACATGACACTTGAGAAAAACAAACGCCCTCCCGTGTGTTCGTGAAGATATTCGTGAAAGAAATTTCAAAGTACGAAAATAATTTCTATAATCATAAACTAAGTATTAGCTATACTCATAAATTATAAACTAAATACAAAATATTCTAGAACAATTATCCACATGCAACATTTTCGTCAGTACCCCTTACAGAGATTTATCTCAAAATGGTGTATTCACTAAAACTAGGAACTGGAACGTCGAACTCTGCACGAAGCAGGTAAGTTAAGAAATGCTATCCAGGAAATGAAAAGATTTGAAATTTGGATTTTAGGAATGAGTGAAATTAGGTGGTCAGGATCAACCAAAACTCAAGTTAATGACAAGACAATGTACCACTCTGGAAGTGGTGAAAACAACCATCAAAACGAGTTGGAATAATATTAAACAACGATGCCAATAACTCACTGCTGAGCTTCATTCCCCTCCTACTCAGATAGGATGATGTTATTAAAACTGAAAGGTTCAACCACTAGATATTAATCTTAAACAGATCTATGTCCCTGTTGCTGACAAGAGTGACACCGAGATCGAAGATTTTATGATCAATTAAAAGAACTAATAAAAAATACAAAGAAACATGATATTAACATCGTCGTCGGTGATTTCTAAAGTTGGGAAAGGTAGAAGTGGAAATATAGTTATTATTATTATTATTATTTTCGGGCTACTCCAGGGAGTCCTTAGACTCATCGAGGAAGGCCCTAAACATCATGTCCACACAACTATACGACATTCTCACAGTATCTATAATACCTTGCCTTGAACTCGCTCACTGTCATAGCACCCACAGCAGACTCTGGGAGCTTATTCCACTCATTTACACTCTAAAAGTAAAGAACCCAGTCTAACACCACTGCTAACCACACTCTTGCCCAGCTTCCATAGGTGTCCCCTACTTCTCCCACCACCAGTCCTGATCTCAAAAATATCCTCTGAATTAATCTTATAGAATCTTTTTAGCAATTTGAATGTCTCAATCATATCTCCCCTTTTCTGCCTATCAACCAGTTTCTGCAACCCACAAATCTTCAACCTGTTCTCATATGGTTCATTCCATAGACCTGCTATCATCTCAGTCACTCGCCTCTGGATCCTCTCCACCTCCTCCCCATCAAGAAGGAACCGAAGTGACCAAATCTGGGCACAGTAGTCAAGATGAGGTCTTATCAAGGCTCGGTACAAAGGTACAATAACTTGCTTGTCTCTGCTCGTTAATGTATTTTTCAACAACCAAGTGAGTTGATGAGCTGATTTAGCTACTTTCGCAATGTGCCCCCTAAACTTCATCTCCCTATCCACCAACACTCCCAAGTCCCTGGCCTCATCAATCTCCTGGAGTACAGTTCCGCCAATGTGATATGCTGCTGCTAATCTTTTCACCCCAAAATGCATAACCTTACATTTTGTCACATTAAATTGACATCCATTCTCCTTAGCCCAGAACTCCAATCTATCTAAGTCATCCTGCAAGACTTTGACATCTTCTGCATTCATTATCGCCCTCCCCAACTTTGCATCATCAGCGAACAAATGAACTGTTCCACTTAGATCCTTCACTATATCGTTAATGAACAGATTAAACAGCAGTGGTCCAAGAACAGAACCCTGCAGCACCCCACTAGTCACAGGCCGTCTTTTGGACTCCACTCCTGAATAAACCACTCTTTGATATCTCACCATCAACCACCCACCTATCCATCTCACCAACCCTATATCCATTCCCATATGTTGTAGTTTACGGATTAGAATTCCATGTGGTATCCTGTCAAACGCCGTTGCCAGGTCCAGAAGTATCACTGTAAACCCATTTCTCTTATCCAGTTCAGCCGTCACCTTGTTATAAAACTTGAGCAAGTTACTCAGGCATGATCTACCCTTTACAAAGCCATGCTGTCCCCTGTACAGTATCTCATTTTCATCAATCCATTCCTGTATTTTTCTCTTGACTACTTTCTCCAAGACCTTGACAACAACTCCTGATATGCTGATCGGTGGGTAATTTGCAACCATAGTCTTGGATCATCTTTTATGCAGTGAAACTATTTTCATCTCTTTCCACGCCTTCGGGACTAAACCAGACCCGAGACTCAGATTAAACAACATGGTCAAGGGCACTGATAATTCCTTAGCCGCTTCACGCAAGACCCGTGCCGGTATAGCTTGCAGCATATTGAAAGAACTGTTTGGAATTCTCTTTTGCTTGCATAGTTAGTTTACTTTCATAATCGGCTTTTGCTGTTTTTACCACACTCGTTACCCTTCTGACCTGCACTTTATACCGTTCCTGTGCCTGCAGGTCACCCCTTTCTTTAAATTCCCTCCACAGTTGTTTCTTTTTTTGCAGCTCAAGCTTAATGGTGTTATTCATCCATTTAACCCCTACTTGTTTTACTATTCGGAACCTAGGTATACAATCAGCCATAATCTCCTGTAAATGCTCCTTGACCACTTCCCGTGCTCTATCGACGTCCAGCCCTTGCAGTTGTACATGCCATGGCACTGATCCAAGCAATCTCCTAAGCTTGTCATACTTGCCAGCATGGTAATTCCACATATACCCTGTCTTAATCAAAAATTCCACACCTTTAGCCACCTCCCAGGTGGCTAAAGGTGTGGAATTACCTTATGATCACTCTCACCAATAGGTGGCAACATGGTCATATTCATTACAGTCAAATTATGAGATGCTATTACTAGGTCAACCACTCTCAAACCCTAGTATTTTCCATTACATGCTGCCTCAGATAGTTATCCCTTAATAACTGAATAAAATCCATTTCCTTCCTCACATGTGTCCTCTCCTCCTTCCAATCAATGTTACCATAATTAAAATCCCCCATAATAATTACCCTCCTTCCACTCATTTCATCAATTTGTTTATGCATACTATCTCCACCATCATTCCATCATCTGGTCTATAGCAGCACCCAACTGTATATTTTATTCTGCCAGTCTCAATCTCACACCAAATAGCCTCAAATGAGCGCCTTTCACTATCCTGCAATACAACTTCAATTCTCCTTGGTTGCAGTTCATCAGCTATCATCAATAACACCCCTCCCCCCATTTTATTCTCTCTATCCCTCCTAAACACACTATAACCTACACATTCTATCCCACTAACTATATCATCTTTCATGTTTCAGCCATGTTTCACTAATGCCAATAACCTGTGGCCAGGAAGAGCCAATCAAGGCCAAAAATTCTTCCTTCTTGTATCTAATACTCCTGGCATTAGTATACATGAAATAGAGTGATCCCTTTGTTCCACCCCTATCTTGATGCGTTATTCTAAATGTCCCATTCCCAATTTTTGTCCTTAGTGCTGGCTCAGGTACATTATATACATTTTTACACTCAACTGTCTCACTGATGTCTGCATATCCACTCCCCCCCATCCTTGGTAGTTCTAGATTCCCTTGTTCTGCACATCCATTTTCACTTTCTTCAGCAACACTTTTTCCAGTCTTCGCACACCA
This sequence comes from Typopeltis vanoorti, assembly GCF_054136105.1. Lineage (NCBI taxonomy): Eukaryota > Metazoa > Arthropoda > Arachnida > Uropygi > Thelyphonidae > Typopeltis > Typopeltis vanoorti. The sequence continues at coordinate 72,622,610 of NC_143555.1, forward strand.
AGTCCATTCAAATGCAGGCCATCCATTTTGTATAAATCCTTTCGCCCATCAAACTCATTCCACACGTCCACGAATTCCACACCACACCGTTTGCATAACCTGCGCATAATGTCATTTGCGATTATGGCCCTCCTTCTAAACTCCTCTCTGTCATACCGCGGCAACAGACTCACCATTCTAACTCTGTCACTCTTTTCTTTCGCTACCTTTAACAATACTTTCAAGTCCTCTCATAAAAAATTTATCACCTTTCAATTCATTCGTACCCGCCACAATTATTAATTCTTTCACCCTCTGTTTTTGTACTCTAATACTCTCACTTACATCCTTAAATTTCGCACCCGGTAAGTACGATTTAGTTACACTCCCATCTATCACTCCTCTTAAGTAACGAGTCAGCATAGTTGGCAAACATGAACTGGGAACAAGAAATGAGAGAAGACACCGTCTTATTGAAGACTGCCAAAAAGAGGAGCTAATAATCACGAACGCATCGTTTAAGCTGCCATCCCGAAAGCTATATACTTCACGATCACCACAGAATTACAATGCAAATATAGTCAGAAACCAAATTCATTATTTACTAATTAATCATCGATTTCTAAGTTCCATAAAGAGTACAAAAACCTATGCTAGTGTGGATATTGCTTCTGATCATAATCTACTGGTGACAGAATTAAAACTTAGACAGAAAGCGATACTTAAGAAACATTAACAAAAAAGGTTTCATCTAGGAGAGTTAAAAAACCCAGAGAAAAGAAACAAATTAAGTCAAAATCTGAATCAAGAAATAGCACTTATCAAGAATAATGACGTCATGAGGGATGATGAACCATGGGAGAAATTAAAATCTGTCTTCATATAGAAATGTACTAATACCCTTTGTCTTGATAGATCATTAAAAAAAGAAAGATTGGATAACTGACGAAATTCTTTCTCTCATGAATCAACGCAGATTATATAAAAATCATTGTCTAACAAAATATAAAGAGGTTCAGAAAATTATTAAAGGCAAGATCAAAGAAGCAAAAGAAATCTGGATGAATGAAAAATGTAAAGAATTAGAAATTCTACAGGAAAAGCATGACCGTTTTAATTTACACAAAAAGCTGAAAGAGACCTCAGGTATATTTAAGAAAAAACAACTATGTACCCTTCGAAACAAAAAGGGAGAAATAATATCCAAAATAGATGACGAAATACTAGAATGAGTGAATATGTTGAAGAACTCTTCTTCTAACAGCCAGCCTGGCTGGCAGAGTGGTTAGCATATTTCCTCTCCAGCCAAAAGGATGCGGGATCGAATCCCACCGTGGGCATAGATGTTTGTGATTGTCTGCGGAAATACTGGTAGGGGTCGTCGGTAGATGGCGTTGGTGTAGTTGCGGTCAGTTGGTGGATTGATTGGTGGAGACAGAGTAATAATAAAATAATAATAATAATAATAATAACAACTCTTTACTGATAACAGACAGAAACCAGAAAATACTTATGAACAGATGGAAGATCCATGCATTTAAGATCATAGGTAGAATGTGCGCTGAACTCAGCTAAAAATGGTAAAGCCTTAGGCTCTGATAGAAAACCAGCAGAAATAGTAAAGTTATTAGAAGAGGACAACATTGCTATATTACTAAAGCTATTTAATAAGATCTACGATATAGGCATAATCCCTCAAGACTGGTTACAGTCGACCTTCATCATGCTACCTAAAAATGCAAATGCAAAAACTTGTAATGAATGACTATAGATTAATCAGCCTAACGAATCATGTTCTCAAAATGTTTCTGCAAAATGTCTCAAAATATTTCTGAAAATAATTCAAAAAAGAATATACAGAAAATGTGAAAACACCATCAGTGATACCCAATTCTGCTTTAGAAACGGTTTGGGAACGAGAGAGGTGCTTTTCTGTTCTCAAATCTTATTCCAAAATGTAGTGACCAAAACAAGGAATTGTTCATTTGCTTCATCGACTTCGAGAAAGCATTTGACAAAGTCTAACGTACTAGAATGATTGCACTACTAAAAACAATTGGATTAGATGGTAAAGAAATCAGATCATAGAATAATTATATTGGAACCAAAAGGCATCTGTTCAATTTGATGACATTATAACAGACGCCATTAACATCAAACGAGGCAAGGCTGTGTACTGTCGCCTCTCATTTTTAACATATACTCAAAAGCCATATTTAAAAAAATCTTTAACGGGAGAGAGGAAGAGATTAATGTGAATGGTAAAATCATCAGTAACATCCGATATGCTGATGACACATCTCTCCTGGCTGACAATATTTAGGATCTTCAAAATCTTCTGGAACTAGTGAACGAAAAGAGTGAAAAAATGGGATTAAAAATAAATATCACACCAAAACCAAATTCATGATCAAAAGAAGAAACCAATTCTTAATTCAGCACTTTCTTTAAATGGGAAACAAATAGAAAGAGAGAAAAAACTTAAATATTTCGGATGCTGGTTAAATGAAGAATGCAATCCAAAAATGGAAATAAAAGTTTGAATTGAAATGGCAAAAAAAAAAAAAAAAAAAATTCTCCTGAAGAAATCAAAACTGTCTAACCGCAATTTAAATTTCGAGTTTTATGCATGGTTAAATGCTATGTATGGTCCATATTGCTGTACGGTGCAGACACTTAGACTTTGAAAACAACATCAATAAAAAAAATTTTAAGGCTTTGAGATCTGGTTATATGATCGAATGATAAAAATCCTATGGACAGCAAAAACGTCCAATCAGGAAATACTGGAGCGAATAGGGAAATGACGTGAAATTTTAGATACCATAAAATGAAGGAAAACTGCATATCATGGTCACCTACTTGGTAATGAATAATATATTTTTGATTATATAAGGGAATATAAATGGAAGAAAAGGACAAGAAAGAGGAGGAAAATCTTGTCTGGTAGCAGTGGCATAGCTAGAGCTTTTGTCACCCAGGGCGGTTCCTGCGTTTGATGCTCCTCTCAATACACACGAAAAATACTACAAAAAGTCAGAACAACGTATAGGAAAATAAATTAAAATACTATGCTTATGTTTATTTTGGTTGTAAGTATAGTTGTTAAAAACTAATTATTAAAGTAATAAAAATTACTAAAAAAAATCACCTAACGCCTTTTTGTTCCCGTATAGGGAGTAGGCGAGGCTATTTTTTTTTAGCCCTATCTAACTTTTGGAGACTGAGTGTGCGGTTCAATCTCCACTGGTAGCCAATCAGAGATAGCTGGCCCAAGGCTATCACTAATTAATCGGCATACAGTGAAGAAGGCGGCTAGTAAGTGCCGCCATCTGGTGGTCCCTAACCCTAGCACAATATTTTTAATGTCTGAAAATAATGTGGATTCGACGGCCGATTTTCTTGAGTTTCCGGGAGAAAAAACCCACCAGCCCGTGCCAGAGATCGACTAACTCTGCAACCGGTCGAGAAAAGGCTTAGAAAAAGTTCCTCTAGTCGGCGACAAGATTCGAACGCGTTTCGTCGGGCGGTCAAGCGCTGTAGAGTAAAAAACGCCACTTCTACTGAGCTACACAGGCCTTAAGTGAACATAAATAAAAGCATCGTCGAAAAATAAAATTGTGTCTCACTTGAAAAGTGCCGCCTGGGGCCGACCTCCCCCCCCCAGCTACGCCACTGGCTAGTAGACATCAGACAGTGGACTGGAATAAGCTGTAAGGGACTGTCAGAGTGGCTGAGGATCGTTCAAAATTGCCGTGGTGGTCGCCGACGCACGATAGGAGATGGCGCTCAAAGACGAAGAATAACCATCAACTTCCATGTCTGTTAGTGTCAAATTTCACAGTATACTGCAGTGTGTATGTATATTTTGCATTTTCTTCCCAATAGTAACCTTATCAGAGGTAATTTATTTCCTACATGCATACGTTGCATATATTACATATAGCTTTCAAGTACTGACTGACATTTATATTTATATTTTTGTATCAATATTCATATTGCTAAAGTGTCCAGACACTTTAGCAAGTTACAATTGATTCTACTGGAGAAACTTAATATCACGTATGTTCATCTTTGGCTTTGATCACCTTCTGCAGTGTTTGAGAGAGAGAAAGAGAGAGGATACGATCACCTCCTGCAGCATTTGAGAGAGGATTTGATCATCTTCTACACTCTTTAATGAGTGACAGATATCAGGTGAAATTTGTCTCCATTCCTCGATCATAGCAGTATTGGGTTCAACGACAGATCATGCTGCTCTGGACCTCAATAGCCGCTGCAGTTCGTCCCACAGATGTTCGATGGGGGTTGAGGTCAGAACTATGCGCAGGCCAGGGCAGTTATTTTACATCCATCACTTCATACCAGTTCAGGATAGCTGCAGCTTTGTGACATTGGCCATTGTCATATTGATAGTAACACGGATTCGTTCCATTTATTTATTTATTCATAAACTGTTGGAAAAAACCCTGCTGTCCACGCCCAAGACCGGCTAACTTGGCTATGGCTGAGGAAGATACTTAAGCTCCTCACGTCGGAGACGGGAATCGAACCCAGGACACTCCTTTCCCAGGCATATGGTTGTAAAGTGCATAGCCACTAGGCTAAACTGCGCTGACGATTCGTTCCATGAAAACTCCACGGTGTATGCAGCACCTGATTACCTCCAGAATATCAATGTACTGAGTGCCTTCATGGAACCACGGAAAATGACCAGTGGTCCCATTCCAAATCACCTAAATGGATTCCCCAACACATTACTGTGGGTACAACACACACACACTGGTAACAAACGTTCACCACAGTTTGTGTGTGTTGTACCCACAGGTCAATTATCCGGATCACACGCTCTTTGCACGAGGTCAGACGAACAGCCTTGTTCGTTGTTATGATGTTCAGCATATGTGCCATTGCATTTCCGTCGAAACCCAGTAAATGGAGTTCTTTTCGTACAGTATAAGTGCTGCTCAGCATTGTGGTACTCTAACTCATCAAGAATAGTCTGTGCCGATTGGCCGATTTTTGATTCCCGTTTTAATACCCTTCTATCCCTGTACGTCACTATCGGCGGCCGCCCTGGATGTTTTCCTACAATACTGATGCTAGTGTAAAAACTCGATGTTACAAAAATTAATAAAATCTCTAGTGCATCGATTTTTACTGTAGGAACACACCTAAAAAACCTTGTATATAATGTATCTATGTTTTGTATATTTAAACTTTGTATAAAGATCAAAATAAGCCCAAAGGGAATTAACTCGCTCATTGTTTAAGAGTAGAAGTAGGATGTTTGAAACCAAGGGTAGTGTCTGTAAGTCGGCAGTTTCTTTTGAAACGTATTTACTAGTCATGTAGCAAGTGACCTTCAAGGTCAGTATTGAAAAGGGATGGCCTCCATCAGTCGGAAAGTCCCGTAGGCCACGTAGCCGGATTAAGGACATCTAAAGGGAAGAATAGGATTTGTTGGCGAAAGTTCGAAAACCGCCAGTCACGTGGTTGTTGTACGGGGTTCTCGTGACTACGCGTAACACATGTACGGGGACATTTGGAGTCGAATAAACTTAACCCAAAGTGCAGGGGTATTGAGAATATAAAGCTTGGAATTTTGTTGAGAAGGGCTTCCTGTTTTCATCTTGCATGATCTGTCCACAAGAAGTCGAGAAGGAGAGGTGTCGATTAGTTCCAGAGGGGAGAGATGGGAGTCCATCCACGAAGGGAGTTTCCAGTCCGAGGCCAAGGATAAACCGGAGGTTACAGTCTAAATGGAAATCTTGCCGTATTGGTTCAAGCCTTGCTGCTCTGTTTGAGTACGTGCATGCCCACCGACCTACGCAGTTCCTCGCCGGTCAGTTCAAGACGCCGGATCTGCTACTAATTGTTCAGTTAAGTAAGTTTGAGCGCGGTTAGTAGTTGGAAGGGGCCCAATCGTTCGATGCAGTTGGCACACTCTCCCTCGATGAGCCTTTGGACTCCCTGGAGGTGTCAAATAATAATAATAAAACCTATCCAGTATCCCGATGGCTTACGCGATCCCTCGATAGTGCCCTGTGACTCCCATCAAGGAAAAGAAGAAAACACGGAACGGAGAAGAAACCCCCTGAAGCCCCGGAAAAGAAAAGAAAAAGAAACAAGGAGGAAAGGCGTATGCAAGACAGTCAGAGATCCACGTGAGTCTGTATGTTAATTATTTTATGTTTGTGATTTAAGAGAATTCCCCTCAAAGAACTGCTGAACTATTTAATATAGAAAAATAGTGGTTTAAGGTACATGAAACGCTCGTAGATTTGTGTAAAAATTATTATTGAATTTAACGTGTTTCCTTTGGTTAATATGTGTTAATTAATCGGTTATCACATCATGTACAGAGCTGTTTTAATCAAAGGGAATGAAATATGCCAATGTGATTATCAGTCAATTAACTAAGTCTTAAGATGAGAATCTAAGGGTCATGTAATGTGTGTGGTGCATGGTTAATGACTAATTACGATTGTTAATGCGCACCTAGAAATTTCTGGTTCTGTGTGAATAATATTTAGTATTCGTGATATAGAATGCATTATCGGAGATTTCATTAGAGAAAAAAAATAAGAAAGTTCACTAAGTATTACATTTTAGTAATTATTCAAGATTAATGAGGGTTTTGTATGAATGAAGATTTGACTTCATGTATTTTATAGTAACTATTAGATCAGTAATTAAATTTTGTTTCTATATTTGTACGTAATGGTTTGGTCTCATTTTTTTGTCTTTTGCAACGCACTGATTCAAAAAAAAAATAAACTCGGATCTGTAAAGTGGGAGCCCAAAGGTTATTAGAGTCATTTTTGAGATAAATAGAGAGTTATAGGGCCAGAACTTCAAAGCAAATTGATAACTTGGGGATGACAAAGAGATTTTGTTGTGAAAGATTTAATAACATACTGGAAGTACTTAATTTCTTGCACCATATCGAGGCATGAGATGGCGCAGACATAAATCTAAATAAATATTTCCATTGCTCTCGGGTAGAAGGAGTATAGAATACAGAAGGTAGGCATCTAGAGTATAAAAAGGGAATGAAAAAAATTAAGTGACGATATATTACACTGTCGCAGGATATATAAGAATAGAGATCAAACAACAAAGTAAGAAAAAATAACATATTTTTACACTAGAACATCATTTGTTGATCATATCGGAAACCGTTGATTTTAGATGCTCCCTTGAGTGGCAATGGTACGTATGGAAATACCACCAATGTAACAGCCCACGATGACACCTCTCTTGAAGTCACTAAGTTCACGACGTGTTGTCATGCCACCTGTATGACTGCTAAGATGAAATATTCATCATCATCATCATCATCACGAACCATGGGCTCACTGCCCATTGATGTCTGATGCCTGTTTCACTATCTTCTTCCATCTTTCTTTGTCCAGTGCACAGTGTCGCAGTTTTTGTACACCCATTCCGCACCAGTCTTTTATATCGTCTATCCATTCTCTGTATGGTCTACCTCTTCTGTTTAAACCATTCAAAATACCAAACATAAATGTCTTTATCTTCTGGTCCTCACTCATTCTACAGATGTGTCCAAATAATTGCAGTTCCGTTTTATAATCTTCTGCATTAGATTCTGTTTTGGTTGTATCTTCTGATAGAGCTCTTCATTGGTGATTTTCTGTACTCATCCTATTCTTAGAATCTTCCTGTAACAAGTTCTTTCAAATGCCAAAATTCTTTTTCTTGATTCCTTATTTATTACCCACGTTTCAGATCCGTACAGTACACCGCTGAAGATTCATGTTTCCAATACTCTTAGTTTTGTTTGCAGACTGCTCACTTTACTTTTCCAGATGTTATCAATGGCCTTCAGATTTGTTCTTCCCTTTGCAATCCTGATCTTTATTTCTTTTTTACAGTCCAAGTCATATGTCAGTTTACTTCCCAAATATGTGAATTGTTCTACATTTTCTATATCAGTTCCATCCACTTATATCTTTTGTTTCATGTTCTTCTCACTAAATACCATTGTCTTTGTTTTTTTCCAAGTTCATAACAAGTCCAAATCTCTTCCCTTCTTCATTTAGCAGTCTCAGTGTTTTTTGTAGTCCTCTTTCGTCTTCTTCAATAATAACAATGTCATCTGCAAATCTCAGATCGTTAATTCTCATTCCGTGTACAGATATTCCTTTGGCATCTTCCTTCAATTTGTCCACAGCTCTTTCTAAATGTGCGATGAAAATGCTTGGTGATATTGGGTCTCCCTGTCTAGTATACCTCTGCTTGTTTTAAAATTTCCCCTAATCATCACCTATTCTAACTGCTGCAACTGCATTCTGATAAACATCTTTTAATATAGTTATTAGATTTTTATCAATTCCATAGGATTCCAGAACTGCTAATATCACTTTCTGGTCAATACTGTCAAATGTTTTCTGAAAATCAACAAAGCAAGTATATATGTTTTTGTTTTTTCTCCTAGCTTTCTTTGATATTAACCTCATTGTCAAAATCTGTTGAATTGTAGTTCTATCCTTCCTATAAAAAGGGGAACGAAAAAAAATTAAGTGACGATATATTACACTGTCGCAGCATCACCTGGATATATATATATATATCCAGGTGATGCTCCCTTGAGTGGCAATGGCACGTATGGACATACCACCAGTGTAACAGCCCACGATGACACCTCTTTTGAAGTCACTAAGTTGACGACGTTTGTCATGCCACCTGTATGCAACTGCTACGATGAAATATTGTTTCCTACTATCTGTACACTAGTTTTTATATTACTAATAAACATGGAATGTTCTATAACTAAAAATAACATAGGTGTGCGGACAAATATTGGTAGACAGTGTATTTGCACTATACAATTCACACAATGTGAGTAATTTATGTTACATTACAGCGATTGGAAGTTGATCTTATTGGCAAAATTAATTAATTCTGAGTAATAGTTTTGGATTAGTCTCTGTTTTGACACTGGCCACTTGTCTCGAGAAGTAATGACTAGATGTATTAGGGGCGTCCGGATTTTGTCCAGTAGCTGAGAGTCGTAAAATATGTGATCGACAAGTCGTTAAAGGTGCAACAACAAATGCATGACAGAGATTCCAGGATATGAAATCAGTGTAGGTAGGTCTTAATTTCCATGTCTCGTTAGTAGCGTTGTTAAACCTGGAGAGATGGCGTGTTTTTTCAGCCAGGGTCTGCTTCTAATAATTTTCAAGAATTCTTTTGTTGTTGATCCATTTTTTGATGCTTTCCATTCTTCCCACAAGTTTACCATTATTTCTCATAGAAGTTTTATAGCAGATTTCGAATACGTTTGGAAACTTGTTTCTAGCCGTTTCTTTAGCCAGCTGATCCATTCTTACGTTTCCTGCTACCCAGGTATGAGCCTTATCCCAGCAGAACTTGATCTTACAACCTTCTGGAGTGAGATTCAAAACCAGATTTCTTGTCTGTTATATATTAAGAGGCTATATATTAAGGCTATATGGTTGTTCTGGTTTTTATGCCATCTATAGTGCTTCTAGTATCACTGTAAATTGTTGCTGTCTTTTGATGAGCGGAGTTGAGTTCTAATTCTCGGAGATATGTAAGTCAATAAACTATAGCAAGTTGATCTGCCTGGTTATTGGAACAGAGAGGATACAGTCGAGCATAAGTCGAGTAACAGCGTTCTTGTATAATGGAATGTCTGTTATATACAATGAAAAAAATAACCAGCGTTCCCTCAGGCTTTGCTTCCGTCAATGTATATATGAAATTCGTCCCATTCAGAGCTTTCCTTCTCCTTAACATATGTTCTCTATTCACTTTCTGTAGTGAATAGAGGCCACCTACTGTAGTGAAGGTCCGCTTCACTACAGTAGGTGGTCTTCGTAGCAATTTGGATCAATGTAGTAATTTCCGTTATAGCTTCCGGAAGTATCTTCATATCTAAGAGAGAATTCTTGCATTTTCAGGCAGATCAGTGTTTGACCAGCAATAACGTAAACTGTCTCGAAAGATATTGTCCTGTATTGAATTCGTATGGCTATAAGGCGATGAACTCTGGTTAGATTTTGTCGGTTTTTCTTCGAATTTAGTGTATGTTTCCAGGCAGGTGCAGCATAAGATATAAATGGTAGCATAGCTTCTGTATAGATTTTTCAGCGCTCGAAGGCCTAATCCCCGACTTTATCCTTGTGGACTTAGCAAGTTTACAATTTATAAGCTTTTTTAGACAACATATGAGATGTGCTCCTTGAAGATAAATATTTCATATTTTAATACTCCGAGATATTTTCGCTCACTGGCTACCTCGAGACCCTCCCCGTTTAGGAAAACGTTGCAGGTTGTTTTGATATTTCATGTGAGATGTGGAGCACTTTAGACTTGGTGCTATATTGTTGTTGTTAAACCAAGACCCCATGGACCAATCCCCCCCCCAAAGACGCATCGTGGGAGGTCCCTTTGTCATACACACAGCTCGTCATACTGTGCATTAAATACATTCAAATTGCTTGCAGACACCACACTCTCAGGCAATGCATTTCACCATTCACAATACTCATTGCAAAAAATCTGCTTCTCACTCTTGTGCTCACAGTCTCCTTTAGTGATTACAGGGATGACCTCTTGTTTTCCCCTCGTCTCCCACCATTTTATGAAAAATCTCGTCAACAATATCTTATAACAATCCCTTACTAACTTATGACTCTATCATATCACACCTCTTCCTCCTGCCCACTAGACTGCAATCTGCAACTTCTCAACCTTTTTTCATACTCAACATTCTAGAGACCAGATGTTATCCTAGTCAATTGCCTCTGGAACGGTTTCAATATCTCTTCATCCTTTTGAAAACCAGATGACCAAATCTGTGCACAGTAGTACATATGTGGTCTAATCAAGGCCTTATACAATCAAAAAATTTCTTTACTTCTAAAAGTCGTTGTCCTCTGCATCACCGAAAAAATTTATTTTGTTGTCATGACAATTTTGGCACTGTATCCTCTAAATTTTAGATCGCTATCCATTACACCCCAAGATCTCTGAATTCCTCCACCTCTAACAATACATCCCCACCAAACGTAAATCTTTGTTTTCCAAATTTTAAACCCTCACACTTTGCAACATTGAACTAGCATCCCTACTGTTATGCCTATTACTCATTCTACTCAAATCATGCAAGGCAAAAACATCTGCTCTACCACTCATAGTTTGTTCCAGTTTTGCATAATCTGCAAACAATGTAATATCCCCATTCAAATCTTCCCTAATATAATTAATTTACAGGTTAACAGCAAGAGCCTTAAACAGATCCTTCAGATGTTCAAGTCAGTGAAGGGAATTTACCAGATTAATGCAGAAGAGTTTATAAAAAGAGCAGAGGGCGAGAGGAGACCGATGAGAGGCCCTAGAAGTTGTGAATGTACTACAATACATTGTGGATGCAGGGAGTGTTAATAAATTTAGGGTTCAATATGATAGATAACTGAGCCTCCAACGATTAGTTTGCTGGCTCCATCGAGATTACTGTTGTAGTACTAGTAGTAGTAGTAGTAGTAGTAGTGGTGGTAGCAATAATAATAATAATAATAATAATAATAATAATAATAATAATAATAATAATAATAATAATAATAATAATAAATGGAATGACCAGAAAAAAAAAGACTAAGATGGATTAATATTAGTAATGTCTTAGAAGCTAAAAATTCGACACTATAGAGACCTGACAAATAATACACATTAATTTGGGAGAAGGTTGTTCATAACAATCTAGCGACAGTGTAAACTTCATTATATAGTACTGTCGTGTATTTTGTACATCACTGAAGGGTACAAATGATGACAAACTGTTAAGAAAGGAATACTGTACAAATGAATGAAAATTGAATTGTGTAATACTAAAACTGGACACTTTTGTATGTGGATTTTTTTTATAACCAGCATAAACGAATACCTACAAATACTGAGTATATGATAATTATATTTCTAAGTATGAGATAAAGATCATGTATTGATTATTCAGAGTTTGTATGATTAGAAAAGCTGGAATCATGTATTTAAATTTCACTTTATTAAAGGTAACTTTCTTCTCCAGTGCTCACTCTGCAATTTTAAAGAGCCATCCTTGATTGGATGACTTCTAACTAAGTCATCCAATCAAGGAATCATTATCATCATATCACCTTTGCAAGTTATGAATTTGTTTCAGTAATGAAAGGAAGTCTTAATAGTGAGTCGTACTAGATGCTACAAAAACCTAGTTCATAGCAGGAATCTTGCGGGGAAGCCTCGTTTGATTTCTTTCAATACAGCTGTAGTTGTGAATTTCATGGTTGCTCTCCTGTCTGTAAAATAATTTTTGCAATTTAGAGTAGGCTTTTTTGGACATTAAGTTATTAATAATTGCTGGTTACCATGCAGCATCGAAGGTTCCTTGTACACCATCTACCAATAATTGTCTTGACACCTCAGTTATTTGAAGTTTTGGAACATTCCAGGTTTAGCAAGCAGTATATCATTAGTGTATGTGGGGTACATTTAACTGATTTGGAGTGGTGGGACCACTGATCGTTGTCCATTGTTCCATGCAGCCAGCTCAGTACCTTGATTTTCTGGATAATCAGGTGCAGCATGCACTGTGGAGTTTTCATTGAACCGACCCGTGTTACTGTCAATACGACAAGGGCCTCAGTAACAAAGCTGCAGCTGTTATGGAATGGTATGAAGAGATGGGTGTTAAATGACTGCCCTGGAATGCGAAGAGTTCTGACCTCAAACCCATCGAACACCTGTGGGACGAATCAGAGCACATTTTGAGGGTCCAGAGCAGCACGTCCTCAATCTGTTGGTGAACGCAATGCTGCTTTGATGGAGACAAATTCCACATGATGTCTGCAGCACACTGGTGGAAAGCCTCCCTTAATGCGGTGCAGGATGTGATCAAAACGAAATGTGGACACACCCGATATTAGGTTTTGCCTGCTGGTATCAATTGTGAATTTTTAGGGTGTCCAGTCAATTATTGGTAGATAGTGAAAGTTAGCCTATTCCTGTTTGTTTGTAGTACGCTTTAGTTCTTTTGATAAATAAATATATAAATCAGCTAAGGCCTTTTAATCCCTTATAGGTAGTAGGCGAGGGCTTTATACCATATCTAACTTTTGGAGACTGATTTTATTTATGTAGTTCTTTTGATAATAATAATAAGTTAGAGCCTTTTTATTCCCTGATAGGGGGTACGCGAGGCCTTTAAACTCTAATCCTATCTAGCTTTTTGAAACTGAGTGGGCAGTTCAATCTCCACCGATAGCCAATCAAAGATAGCTGGCCCATGTCTATCACTAATTATAGGCAGTCACCGACGAAGAGACAAGCAAACAAGTGTAAGTTAGCCTATTCCTTCTTGTTTTTAGTATGCTGTAGTTATTGGTACCTAACAAATAACTAACCATCTCTTGCTACCTAACCCTAAGATGATATGTTGCTGTCTTAAATAATGTGGGTTCTACGATCGATTTTCTTGAGTTTACGGGTTGAAATACCCGAGTTTCCGGGAGAAAAATCCCGTTTGCCTTCCAAAGATCGACTAACCCTGGAACCGGTGGAAGAAAGGCTTAGAAAAAGTTCTTCCAGTCATCGACTAGACTCGAACTATAATTCTGTCTGCGTGAGGCTTAGCGCAGACGATGCAGGCGCCAGTTCCACTGAACTACTCAGGCTCCTTCTGACCTTTGTGTCTTCCAGTAGATGCAATGGGGTAGTGGGGGGGGGGGTTGTAGCCTTTGATATGTCAGTTAATCCTATTATGAAAGGGATGTTGTCTTTAAGGGTAGCTAAACAATCGATACAGTCTGATCAGCAGTATTCAGTCCAAAAGTATAGAATAAAAAATCACTCATACGCTTAGAATTTAAATATTTAAATACTAGAGAGGAAATTACACACTATTAGAGCACTGTACAAGTTATCGGTCGGTTCTAGTTACACCCAAATTTCCTGTCCGATACCACAGAAAATTAAGGTAAAAAGAATAGCAATCTCATTCATGTCTGTTCAGTTCCCAACCTAGTAGTGTGTGTGTGTGTGCGCGCGCGTGCGCTAAAAAACAAGAAACCCCACAGAAGCATGCAAATTACAGAATGACACACTGGCCTCATAGCATTAGCTGCGTTGGCATTAAATTAAAATCAATAACCAAACAATTAATCTCATTCCAAGAGACTAGTAGAGTCATAGAATCACAGGGGAGGTCCTTATCACCAAAACTAACTATCGCAACTTTCAAAACAATCCCTTCCCTTCTCAAACCTCTCGAGAAAGAACCTAGCTATCAATTGATCAAAAGTATGTTCTGTCGAAAGCAGGAGTCTATGTGTCATAAGTGGAAGTTTGTCATCCTCCAGTAATTTTAGATAAGTAGTACCACAGAATAGCGTTCTTCGAAAACCTGTTACTGTCATTAGTATAATACTTTCGAAAACATGGACAATCAATACGTAAATCACTCAATGAAGCAATAAAATCAATAAAAGTTTTAAAGCCGAGTATCGCTCCTAAAAAGGACACTAGAGTAGCATAGAATTGTGACCTTTGATAGTCCCACAAACACAAAAAAGAATAAAGCCTTGCGTTCTTTGAATGGGTGTGAAGCCCAATATATAATATAATATAAAAAACATAATATAAGATATATTATATTATATATAGTGGTTAGCGTATCCGCTTTCCAGCCAAAAGGATTCGGGTTCGAATCCTGCCGTGAGCATGGATGTTTGTGATTGTCTGTGGAAATACTAGTGGTAGTCATAGGTGGTAGATGTCGTTGGTGTAGTTGTGGTCAGTTGGTGGGGAGAGAGCAGTAGAGCAGGTGTCCTCCTCCCTCAATGAGTCTTTGGACTCCCTGAAGGTGTGTAATAATAATAATAATAAAATGAATATTATATAATTTATTATTATTATTATTATTATTATTATTATTATTACGGGCGACTCCAGGGAGCCCTTAGATTCATCGAGGGAGGCCCTAAACATCACGTCCACACAACTATTCGACATTCTCACAGTAACTATCATACCTTGCCTTGAAAACTGTTCCACTGTCATAGCACCCACAACAGACTGTGGCAGCTTATTCCACTCATTTACACTCTAAAAGTAAAGAACCCAGCTCTAACACCCTTGCTAACCACACACTTGCCCAGCTTCCATAGATGTTCCCCTAGTCCGCCACGACCAGTCCTGATCTCAAAAATATCCTCTGAATTAATCCTAAAGAAACCCTTTAGCAATTTCAATGTCTCAATCATATCTCCCCTTTTCTGTTAATCAACCAATTTCTGCAACCCACAAATTTTCAACTTGTTCTCATAAGGTTCATTCCATAGACCTGCTATCATCTTGGTCACTCGCCTCTGGATCCTCTCCACCTCCTCCCCATCAAGAAGAAACCTAAGTGACCAAATCTGGACACAGTAGTCGAGATGAGGTCTCATCAAGGCTCAGTACAGGGGAACAATAACTTGTTTGTCTCTGCTTGTCAAAGTATTTTTCAACAACCAAGTGATTTGATGAGCTCATTTAGCCACTTTTGCAATGTGCCCCTAAACTTCAACTCCCTATCCACCAACACTCCCAAGTGCCTGGCCTCATCAATCTCCTGGAGTACAATTTCACCAATGTGGTATACTGCTGCTAATCTTTTCACCCCAAAATGCATAACCTTACATTTTGTCACATTAAATTGACATCCATTCTCCTTAGCCCAGAACTCCAATCTATCCAAATCATCCTGCAAGATTTTGACATCTTCTGCATTCATTATTGCCCTACCCAACTTTGCATCATCAGCAAACAAGTGAACACTTCCTCTCAGATCCTTTCCTATATCGTTAATGAACAAATTGAAAAGTAGTGATCCAAGAACAGAACCCTGCGACACACCACTAGTCACAGGCCATCTCTTGGACTCTACTCCTGAATAAGCTACTCTCTGATATCTCTCCATCAACTACCCACCTATCCATCTCACCAACCCTATATAATATAATATAGTATATATTATGGTGACCAACTCTCCCGTATTTCCCAGGAACTCCGGTATTTTAGCTAATTTTTTTTGGATCATCCCGGCACCCCGTATTGATCTTCAAATATTCGCGTTATTTTCATTATCATGATTGATTATGAAATATGTATATTATAACCGCCAAATACAATTTGACACTAATATCGATAGTTTGGAAAATTCTAATCGATACAATTCCCAACAATATAACATTTTTGCTGCAACACATGGGTGTTGCGGCAAAGATGTTATATCGTTGGGTTGATCTTGTAACTTGGCGCCATTCTAATAATCGACACCCATTCGGAATAATCAGATCATTGGTAGCGATTTTCGATTATACACTTCCGGATTTTGTCTGTCTGTTTCTTATCTTGCGTTCTTACCAGCTGTTATGTCTGCATTCATTCTCAAAGTATTTTCAGTATCCTTGAATATAGTATATTTTCGTGATGGATAGTGATGGTGGAACGGGAAGTAATAATGTAAAAAGGGAACCAAAAAAGAAATGTAAATATTTGTGTGTTTATCTGAAGAAATGGGAAGAACAGAAAATCAAAGCTGCTGTAACATCTGTTGATAAATATAAATACGTTTAATCTAAGAAATATGAATATTTTAATTGTATGTAAGTATAAATGTTTAAAATTATATTAAATATTTTGATGTGCCATTATTTAAATGTATATTATAAATATAAGCCATCCTACCAATTAATGTAAGATTCACGTCCCAAAAATTTCGCTAAAATTTGTCGTGACCCAATCTCCCTTATTTTCATGTTCAAAATTTATATATATATATATTGTTTTCAGAATTCATTTTTACTCGGTTGGAATATTATAAAAAAGCTTTAATGACTATTACCGAGAGACAAAAAGATGACAAGATATATTTAAAAAGATACTACTAGTTTACTAGTTTCGTTGAATAGATCAACATCCTCAGGTTTGTTTTTCAAACAAGCTAGTGTCTTTTTATACTTGTTCTGTTATTACAATTTTAAGTCTCTGTAATTTTTTTATATACTTCTTTGATTATGATACCTGAGGATGTTGATCTATTCAACGAAACTAATAGTATCTTTTTAAATATATTCTGTCATCTTTTTATCTCTCGGTAACAGTCATTAAAGCTTATATATATATATATATACTCTATATATATAAAAAGATAAACCGAAACCAGGTTTGTTTTTCAAACACGCTACTGTCTTTTTATACTTGTTCTGTTATTACAATTTTAAGTCTCTGTAATTTTTTATATACTTCTTTGATTGTGATACCTGAGGATGTTAATCTATTCAACGAAACTAGTAGTATCTTTTTAAATATATTCTGTCATCTTTTTATCTCTCGGTAACAGTCATTAAAGCTTATATATATATATATATACTCTATATATATAAAAAGATAAACCGAAACCAGGTTTGTTTTTCAAACACGCTACTGTCTATTCAAAACAAAATTCAAGTCTAAAGATGGTACAACACCAGGGCAACTCATTGTAAAGGTGGCTAAAGCTTTGATCACTATTCTTAGTATTTTCCCATAATGTAAAGCACATCTCACTAGAAGATGTATACTGCAATGCATTATGGGTGGGGTCACTACCCAGACCGGTTTCAATCTTTTTTGAGGTCTTCTCAGTGAGTAGCTAGACCCTAAATACCAAGGTTTTAGTAATACAAAGCCTTATCAACTTTACCTATATACGTTGCAACAAGGTGTATTAAGTTTTAATAAAAATCTCTGGAGGAGATATTGATGGGAATAAATTTTTAACTTGGGTATATTGTATATTAGGATAACCAAGCAATTTTATATGCTTGGTTATCAAACAATTAAGTATGCAAACAATTAAGTTTGCGCCTGAAACAAAGTTCAAGTCTAAAGATGGTACAACACCAGGGCAACTCATTGTAAAGGTGGGTAAAGCTTTGATCACTATTCTTAGTATTTTCCCATAATGTAAAGCACATCTCACTAGAAGATGTATACTGCAATGCATTATGGGTGGGGTCACTACCCAGACCGGTTTCAACCTTTTTTGAGGTCTCTAGAAGATGTATACTGCAATGCATTATGGGTGAGGTCACTACCCAGACCGGTTTCAACCTTTTTGAGTATATTGTATATTAGGTGCTAAAATAACCAAGCATATAAAATTGCTTGGTTATCCTAATATACAATATACCCAAGTTAAAAATTTATTCCCATCAATATATATAAAAAGATAAACCGAAACCAGGTTTGTTTTTCAAAAAAGCTACTGTCTTTTTATACTTGTTCTGTTATTACAATTTTAAGTCTCTGTAATTTTTTATATACTATTCTTAGTATTTTCCCATAATGTAAAGCACATCTCACTAGAAGATGTATACTGCAATGCATTATGGGTGGGGTCACTACCCAGACCGGTTTCAACCTTTTTTGAGGTCTCCTCAGTGAGTAGCTAGACCCTAAATACCAAGGTTTTAGTAATACAAAGCCATATCAACTTTACCTATATAAGTTGCAACAAGGTGTATTAAGTTTTAATAAAAATCTCTGGAGGAGATATTGATGGGAATAAATTTTTAACTTGGGTATATTGTATATTAGGTGCTAAAATAACCAAGCATATAAAATTGCTTGGTTATCCTAATATACAATATACCCAAGTTAAAAATTTATTCCCATCAATATCTCCTCCAGAGATTTTTATTAAAACTTAATACACCTTGTTGCAACTTATATAGGTAAAGTTGATAAGGCTTTGTATTACTAAAACCTTGGTATTTAGGGTCTAGCTACTCACTGAGGAGACCTCAAAAAAGGTTGAAACCGGTCTGGGTAGTGACCCCACCCATAATGCATTGCAGTATATACATCTTCTAGTGAGATGTGCTTTACATTATGGGAAAATACTAAGAATAGTGATCAAAGCTTTACCCACCTTTACAATGAGTTGCCCTGGTGTTGTACCATCTTTAAACTTGAACTTTGTTTCAGGCGCAAACTTAATTGTTTGCATACTTGGGATTGGGTGCTAAAATAACCAAGCATATAAAATTGCTTGGTTATCCTAATATACAATATACCCAAGTTAAAAATTTATTCCCATATATATATATATATATATATAGGGCCGGTAAGCTGGTAAGACAAAAATATATTGGGTATACCCCCCCACTAGTATATATATATATAAAACTTCTCCCATTCAAAAGCCAAGAACTCCTTCTTATGGTCTGTACCTTTCTAAAAGTACAAACCAGGCACTGACGTTCGCGTTTGGGCGGTATAAGACTAACACAGCAAATGCTATTAGAACTATCCCTTCAGAGATATTAAGGAACAAAAAACCTACCACGGGACCACAGCCAAAGGCTAGTAATCTGCCCTGGGGAAATTGGATATGCAGTACTTTCAAGTCTCAGCCAAGGAAGGGTGACGAATTATTATAAGGGAAACCACCAAAACACAAGAAAACGTAAACGAAACTCTAAGGAACAAATAATGAAAATTACAACTTGGGATGTAAGGAACACAAAGAGAAATAACCAAGACAAAAGAAAACCCTAAACGAAATTCTAAGGAACAAAGAATGAAAATTACAACTTGGAATGTAAGGAACAGAAAGAGGGAACTTGATGAACAACTGAACCAAGCTAATGTAAAGATACACATCGTTACTGATACAAAGGAAAAGCAAAGTGTAACCAAAGAAACAAATAACTATATTTGTTTAGTCTGCTAGATGCAGAGTACTAAATATATTCAGGAATATTAAAAGAGAAACTGAACAGTATTATAGAATACAAAGTAGTAGAAGAACAGAGTCGATTCCAAATATATCTTGCATAGACTAAATTTTCACTCTAAAAATATCAATTGAAAAGCAAAGAGAATTTCAAAAAGAAACACCCGGCCTTCATTGGTTTTGAAAAGCCTTCTGTGAAATTAATAGACAAGAGTTATTTGAAATATTAACTGATCTAGATATAAAAAAAAATCAACTCTTAGTCTATTCTAAGGAGGGTTGTCTGAAACGTTCTCAGCCTAACAATGAAAAAACAATTTATAATTTCAAAATTATTTTTATTTTTCAACATAATCTCCCTTAAAACTAATACATTCATTCCAGCGATGCTCCATCGCCATTATCCTGTCCCTGCAGTGGTTCTCAGAAAGATCTGCAAAATACCCCTCTACAGCTGTAATCACGTCTTGATTTGAAGAAACACATTAACCTGCGAGGAAGAGTTTTCGTTTTTGGAAGAGATTGAAGTCAGAGGGAGCCAAATCTGGGGAATACGGTGGATGTTCCAATAATTGATAGTGCAGATCCCTTAATTTTCCACTGTCAAAACTCTTTTGTGGGCACGTGCATTGTCCTGATGAAAGATAATTTTTTTTCTTCTGCAAACCGGGTTTTTCTCGCGAATTTTTTCGTCTAGTCTAGTCTGGTTAAAAGATCGGAATAATATTCCCCGGATATTGTTTTACCATTTTTGAGATAATTGGTAAACAAATCGCCTTTAGCACCCCAAAACACCGATGCCATGACCTTGGAACCGACTTTGTCTTCTTTTGGTGCTGAACAACCGGCTTTTGTCCACTGTTTTGACTGCTGTCTGTATTCTGGTGTGTAATGGTGAATCCACGTCTTATCCATAGTGATAAATCGGTGCACAAAATCAGTTTTATTCTTATTAAAACGCTTCAAGCACTGTTCAGAGATTTTCATGCGAGTGCGTTTTTGATCTGCTGTGAGCAAGCAGGGCACCCATCTTGCGCAAAGCTTTTTCATGTGCAATTCTTCGTGCAAAATATATCCTACACGTTCGTTTGAAATGCCTATAGTTTCAGCAATTTTACACTTTGACTCGCCAGTCATCCAATACCATATCGTGCACTTGATCAATGATTTCTGGTGTTGTTACAATTTTTAGACGTCCTTCACGTTGAACACCTTCAAGGCAGGTACGGCCACGTTTAAACTTGGCAGCCCATTTCTTAATTGTCAAAAACGAAGCAGAAGAGTGCCCATAAACTTTTGTGTACTTCGAATGAATTTCGTTTGGCGTTAAACTTTCTTTTTACAAAGAATTTTATAACAGCACGATACTCAATTTTATCCATTTCAAGGGATACAGACAACACTTTTGATTCAGACAGCTGTATAAAACAAACTACTTCATAGAATGACTTGCAATTTCTCATGGATGCTTATGACAGATGTTCCAACTTAGGAAAAAAATTTTGTCCATAGTTTTGCCATCTATGATCGAGGCTGAGAACTTTTCACACCACCCTCTTATACACAGGAAAAACACACATTATTTTAAAGTTAGCACAGTGAACGCCAGTGTGCTGTTTCTACTCCTGTCTCTAAATGTAAATGTAAGTAATCGCCTTAGTAAAATTGTCTCTAAAATGTGCTCAAGTGAACTGTGGTAATCTAAAAACGTAGACGCATTAATCATTGAAATCAATCGAGTGGTTTCTGAAATACTAGTTTTTTCAAAAATCCCAATAGCCATGTTGGTCAAGCTGCACCAGAAGAACCAAGGCCGTATTCACTGACGCCATATAATCCATCGATCCCACGTGCTGCGACGAACGCCAATTTCACCTGACGATACCAGACTAATATTCTCCCTCAGAATCACCGGCCAAGTCATGTCCGTCGTAAATTGCAAAGGTAAGATAGACAAAAGCGACTTAGGGCAATTATGTAGGAAGTTTTCGGTATTGAGACACATTGTAATATAAGGTGTTTATTAAAAATAAGTAATTAAAATCCAACTAGACGCACAAAACTTGTTGGGTTTTATTCAGGAGGGGGGGTAGTGGTACATAAAAAGTACCATTAAAGCCCATTAATGATTGATTATATATATCAGATGTTTTGATAACTTCACAACTGTTAAATAATGATAAACTAGAATACAAATGAAAAATTCGATACTGTATGCGTGTTGGAACGTTGCTAGTTGTTGCAATCACGTTTTGTGGTTATATATATCCTGGGCATTTATCCTAGGCAGTTAAATTTTTGATGAAAGCAGACCATACTTGATGTAAAATTATGCTTTGATTTTTCTTGCATTGTGAAGGGATTCTCAGCATTTGTGAGGCTTCTTTAAATTTTCTTTAGATACAAAATCTTCAGACATCTTAGCAAGTTTCGATATAGTCAGTCTCTTCACTAATGTTCCCAGAAATTAAATAGTGTATTTACTTGTAAATGTTTTCCCACAAGACACTGAGGGACTATTGTCCCTCATTGTCATATTTTCAAGTCAAATATTGGGAACAAAAAGGACTTGCCATGTGTCCCTCTCCTTTCTTCAGCCTTAATCAACCTGTTTATGGAAAATTTTGGAACTAACACATTAAAAACCTATTAGAAGAAACCAAGTTTGGTTACGTTACGTAGATGATATTTTTTGTCATTTGGTCGGGAACGGTGGATGAACTGAATGCTTTCAAAGATTATCTGAACTACTTGCATCTCTATATAAACTTCACTATTGAACTAGAACAGCACAAAAAATTACCTTTCCTCGATATCCTTTTCGAAGTAAATGAAGACGATAAAAGGTTATCCTTCTCCATATATTAAAAACCTACCACAATGGGAAGATTTTTAAATGCCGCTTCGCACCACCATCCGTTGCAAAAGATAGGCATAAATAAAACTTTACGAGACAGGGCAAACGATATATCAAACACTCGTATTAAAAGGAATGAAGAACTGCACTACCAGAACACAGAACCTCGCACTTTAATGGTTTTGAACACAAGACGATCAGAAAAATTCTTAATACATCTCCTGCAACTCCCTTACTTAAACAAGATTTCAAGAGAGCAACCATGTTGACATCAAAAATGTCACAGACAAAGTAGCTACGTTGCTCTGCGAGTACAACCTAAAAGTGGCTTTTTTAGCTTTACAAAAATTATCAAGATTCCTACATCCACCAAAATCTCCACATCGCCCATGAAAAAACCAGGCGTCTAGAGATTCATTGCCCTTGTGGCATTTGACCTGTAGGCCGGACAAGAAGGTCGGGAGAGACCCGCACGTCTGAACACAAAAAACGTCGAAAAAAAGAAGAGAACATGAATTCCACACAACCACTGCTGGCCATCAAGCACTCTCGCAACAAACAAAAATAAGGTATATTGATAATAACTGTTTGACAAGAAAATTTATAGAAGCCTCACAAATGCTTAGGATCCCTACAATGCAATATAAATCAAGGCTTAATTTTACATCAAGTATAGTCTGCTTTCATCAAAAAAATTAACTGCCACGCACATAGGATATAGCACATGTGATACCACAGAACGTGATAGCAACAACAAGTAAGGTTCCAATATGCATATAGTAAAGAATTTATGATTTATATTCTGGTTTATCAATTATTTAATAGTTGTGAAGTTATCAAAAACATCTAATATGCGTAATTAATTGTTAATAAAGCTTTAGTTGTGTAAACCTCTTATGTACCACTACCCTCTGATGATGTAAGTCAGGGGTCTTCAAACTTTCAGACAGTGCGGGCAGCATTAAAAATTCCAATGAAGCCCGCGGGCCACTTAGAATTGTAAGATGAGTTCCAGATTCACAAGGAACGCTGTGCATTTGATACTTTACATAAAATCCTATAAAAATAAACAAACTCAGCTTTAAGAGCGTAGGTAGGAGTCGGGTTCATGGTAAGTAAATACAATCAATACTTGAAAAAAGATAATTTAATGAAGAAAACATTCATTTTTTACAATGTCAATGGGCAACTTAGCAATGTTTTTCCTTCACCAGCTTGTCGATGTCGGCATCAGTGTTGGAAGTCGCTATGCGCAGAGTATTCTCATGATGTTGGTCCATAATCTGAGTTCTTGTCTTGGACTTCACATGCTTCATTCTGGAGAAGAACTGTTCACATATATGTGCTTCCTAACAAAGCTCACATCTTCAAATTATTATTATTATTATTATTATTATTATTATTATTATTATTATTATTATTACGGGCAGCTCCAAGGAGTCCTTAGACTCATCGAGGGAGGCCAAACATCATGTCAAGAACAACTATTCAACATTCATACAGTATCTATCATACTTCACCTTGAACTAATTTACAGTCATGGCACCCAGAACAGACTCTGAAAGCTTATTCCACTCATTTACCACTCTCCAAGTAAAAAACCTAGTTCTAACACCCTTGCTAATCACACTCTTACCAAGCTTCCATGGATGCCCCCCCCCCAATCCTCCCACTACCAGTTCTATTCTCGAAAATATCTTCTGGATCAATCTTATAGAAACCCTTCAGTAATTTGAATGTCTCAATCATATCACCCCTCCTTCACCTATCGTCCAATCTCTGCAACCCACAAATCTTCAACCTATTCTCATAAGGTACATTCCAAAGACCTGCTATCGTCTTGGTCACTCGTCTCTGGATCCTCTCCCCATCACGAAGAAACCCTGGTGCCCATAAGTGGGCACAGTAGTCCAGATGGGGTCTTATCAAGGCTCGATACAGAGGAACAACAACTTGTTTGTCTCTGCATGTTAAAGTATTTTTCAGAAGCCAAGTGATTTGATGAGCTGATTTAGTCACTTTTGCAATGTGCCCCCTAAACTTCAATTCCCTATCCACCAACACTCCCAAATCCCTGGCCTCATCAATTTCCTGGAGTACAGTTCCACCAATGTGATATACTGCTGCTAATCTTTTCATCCCAAAATGCACAATCTTACACTTTGCCACATTAAATTGACATCCATTTTCCTTAGCCCAGTCCTCCAAACTATCCAAATCATCTTGCAAAAATTTGACATCCTGTGCACTCACTATTGCTCTACCCAACTTTGCATCATCAGCAAACAAGTGAAAACTTCCTCTCAGATCATTTCCTATATCGTGTTAATGAACAAATTGAAAAGTAGTGGTCCAATTACAGAACCCTGCGGCACACCACTAGTCACAGGCCGCCTTTTGGACTCTACTCCTGAATAAACCACTCTCTGGTATCTTTCTATCAACCACCTTCCTATCTATCTCACCAACTGTATATCCATCCCCATCTGTATATATATATATATATATATACAGAAAACCCAATGTACGTTTTCCTGTTTACTTGGTCCCATCTTAAAGACTAGTTTTACGATACATTGTTTTCCCGCCATTAACAACTTGATGTGGACGTTATTTCCCATGATTTTCGTTTTTTTCTCCAGTGGCAATACTGATTTTCGAATCCATTTCCTCTCATTCAAATCGATTTCTGCGGAAATCTGCGCATTTCTGTTTCCAGATGGCGTTGCTTTCGGCTGTAGTTTCGTTTCTGCGATCACGGTGACTTGCGCGCTTGCAGCAGTGATGTAGTGATCAGTGATATCGTGATTATTCAATCGCAGTACGAATTGATATTGCAGAATTTTTGCTACGTAATTTAGCGTGTGAAAATTGCTTCCAAGTTGCGGTGGTATTTTATCCATGTAATATGGAGAAAAAAGACAGAAAATGTATTTCGGTAGAAGAAAAAATGGCAATTCTGCGACGTGTAGATTGGCATGCCGGAGCACGCGTGCATTTAGCAAAAGATCTTGGACTCCCCGTGTCCACTTTGAACACGATAATAAAAAACAGGTCAAGCATTGAACTCAATGCAAAGCAAGCTAGCGCTGTCAAAAAAAAAAAAAAAAAAAAAAAAAAAAAAACGAAAATACAGTATATCCGGACATTGGCATACGATGAATTGGATAAACTTGTGGCGGAGTGGTTTGCTTCTACGAGAGCGTCTGGTATTCCAGTCGATGGTACTATACTCCGAGCAAAAGCCCTTGAATTTGCTGCAGGGTTGGGGATTAATGGTTTTACTGAGGCAAATGGATGGATTGATCGTTTCAAGACTGGTCACAATATTGTGTATAATCACGTGTGTGGAGAAAGTAATAGTGTTTGCAGGGGAAAATGTAAACCAGTGGAAACATGAACTAAAGACTATTATTCAGGACTACGAACCGAAAAATATTTTCAATGTTGATGAAACTGGGCTCTTTTATAACATTCTGCAAAGGTTTGCAAAACATTGTGTTTTAAAGGAGAGAAGTGTCACAGTGGAAAACTCAGCAAGCAGAGGGTAACTGCTTTGCTCATGGTCAATGCTGATAAATCTGAAAAATTACCTCCACTGGTAATTGGTAAATTAAAAAAGCCAATGTGTTTTAAGAATGAAAAATCTGCCTACTAAATATGATGCTAACATCACAGCATGGATGACTACCCAGCATCTTCACATCCACATGCATGCTCTGGATGCTAAAATGGGGGAAAATCACTGCAAAATACTACTACTGCTAGACAATTATCCTGCACACCTTAAAGATCTGCAGCTCAGAAATATTAGATTAGTGTTCTTTCCCCCTAATTGTACAAGTGAGCTTCAGCCATTACATCTGGGCATCGTCCATGCATTTAAATGGAAATATAGAAAAATGCTTGTTGAAAAAGCTGTTTTTGCATGATAATGGTATGGATCCAAAACAAATCACCATATCAATCCTTGATGCCATGCATTATGTGGCCAAAGCATGGTTGCATGTTACTACTGAAACCATATCCAACTGTTTCTGGAAGGCACGAGTTACGTTTGTGGAAGAGGAAAAACTACAGGAGGAAGAAGAAGATATGTCAGAGCCCAACAACTGGTACGTGATGGATGAGGATTCCTCATTTCAAGACTATGTTGATGTTGGTATGATCAGATCAATGGTACCAAGTGCAGAAGACATCCTTTCCAACTAACTTGGTGAAGAAGAAGTGGTTGAAGAAGACTGTGATCAATAATCTACCATCATCCCTACTAGTAAAGAAGCAATGGAAGCTATCTCTGTTTTGAGGTGGTATATTGCAAGTGCATCAGGATTTAATGCCTTATAAAATGTTTAGAGGCAGGTGGAACTTATGAGTGCAGAAAAAAGCAAAAACAATCAACAATTAAAGATTTTTTAAATAGATAAATGTACGTAATTGTAAAATCATTTATTTTCAGTTATTAAATTTTGTAATCTAGTATGCAGACTCACATACTAACAGTGTCATCTTTTAGCCTTCTTTTATTTTTTTTTTTACATTTCCTGCTATTTACACTTTGTTCGATCACTACCCTGGAAAGTGTAAAAAAGGGGTTTTACTGTGTGTGTATACATATATATATATAAAATCAACTAACGCCTTTTATACCCCAATAGGGAGTAGGCGAGGCCTTTATACCCTATATAGCTTTTGGAGATTGAGAGGGCAGTTCAATCTCCACCGGTAGCCAATCAGAGATAGCTGGCCCATGTCTATCACTAATTATAGCAGCCACCGATGAAGAGGCTGGCAAACAGGTGCTGCCACCTCTTGGACCTAACCCTAACAAGATATGTCACTTTCTGAAATAATGCGAGTACTACGGTCGATTTTCTTGTGTTTACGGGACGAAAAACCCGAGTTTCCGGGAGGAAAAACCCGCTTGCCCATGCCAGAGATCGACTAACTCGGGAACCGGACGAAGATAGGCTTAGAAAAAGTTCCTCCAGTCAGCGACTAGACTAGAACCTACGTCTAACTTCGAGCAGCCAAGCGTAGAGGATGCAAGCGCCACTTCCACTGAGCTACACACCCCTTGATTAACGATATTAATTAATCCCTCGATGTTACCGCGTATATCAAATATAATAATCAATGCTAAAAATTACAATTCGTCCATGATCGATAACTGTATTAATTAATAATTCGTTTTATATGGTACTCTTTTAAGAAAGATAAAAAATGAATGCAAAGTATATGTTTAATAAATGCTTGTACTTACATTAGTTACTGCACTTTTTTTTTTATCAAAACAGTTATCAAGAGTCGTTTTTGTTTTTTTCTTATAAGCATATATCTTATGATAACAAGGAAAATGACTCTCCAGACCTTGGCAAACAAGCATTCTTAGATTAATATCTGGATCCACATCCATTGCTTGCTGCTTAAACGATTCTAAACTGCAAAATATTCCATCCAATTCTTTGATTGTTATCTCCTTTGGAATCTCATCTTCACATTTCATTTGTTAGTTGTCTTCATGTCACTGAAATCGATTGAATCCAATAATTCTTTAACTGTGTAGCTCAGTAGAAGTGGCGTTTGCACTCTACAGCGCTTGACCGCACGACGAAAGGCGTTTTCGAATCTAGTCGCCGACTAGAGGAACTTTTTCTAAGTCTTTTCTCGACCGGTTCGAGTTAGTCGATCTCTGGCACGGGTTAGCGGGTTATTCTTCCCGAAAACTCGGGTTTTTCGTCCCGTAAACTCAAGAAAATCGGCCGTCGAACCCACACTATTTTCAGACATTAAAAATATATTGTTGGGACCACCAGATGGCGGCACTTTCTAGCCGCCTTCTTCACTGCGTGCCGATTAATTAGTGATAGCCTTGGGGCAGCTATCTCTGATTGCTACCAGTAAAGATTGAACTGCCCACTTAGTCTCCAATAGTTAGATAGGGCTTAAAAACGGCCTCGCCTACTCCCTATATGGGAACAAAAAGGCATTAGCTGATTTTCTTTTTTGAAGTTTTTTCCCACTTGGTTAGACTATAATAAATTTAGTTTAGTCCTTTAAATAAGTGTAAGCATATAAAGTTTGCATCTGAAGTACCTTCAGGACTGAGGCAACTCATGGTAAAGGTGGACCAAGCTCTCATCACTCCTTGTCTTAGTATATCCCATAATGCAAACCACATCTCCTTGCAGACATGTACTATGAATTAAGGGAAGAGCCATTACCGAGACCAGTTTCGACCTTTATTGAGGTCTCGTCAGTGGAAGCCAGACCTAAAGGTGGTGATACTAAGGTGGAAGCAATGGAGAAGTCATATTTACCTATACGAGTTGCAAAAGGTGTCTCACCTTATTAAATTATTCTGGATTTAGAGAAATATGTTGAAAGTTTTTTATATTATATTATACTAAGACAAGGAGTGATGAGAGCTTGGTTCACCTTTACCACGAGTTGGCTCAGACCTGAAGATACTTCAGATGCAAATTTTGTTTGGTTACACTTGGATAAAAAATTAAACTAAACTTATTATAGTCTAATAATAAGTAGAAAAAAACTCCCAATATCTTTCTCTAAATCCAGAGTAATTTAATAATAAGGTGAGACATATAGGTAAATATGACTTCTCCATTGCTTCAACCTTAGTATCATATCTGGGTCTGGCTCCTACTGACGAGACCTCAATAAAGGTCAAACCTGGTCTGACTAGTGGCCCTTCCCTTAATGCATAACATTATACAAGATGTGCTTTGCATTATGGGAGATACTAAGACAAGGACACCTTTACCACGAGTTGCCTCAGTCCTGAAGAAACTTCAGGTACAAACTTTGTTTGCTTAAACTTGGATAAAGGGTTAAACTAAATTTATAATTCTTTAACATCTGCATCAACACCATCAAAACCAAGGTCTTCACCACACTTGCTCCCACTAATCATGAATGTTTACAGTTGCGTGTTTAATGTTAAAATTTTTCCAAAATTCTTGGAGCCTAATCGCATTTTCTCCCGTTGTTGTTTCTGCCTTAAAAAACGTCTCTTTAAGAAAATAGGCTTTGAAAGTTGCAGTGACACCCATGTCCATGGTTTGTAGCGGTGATGTCAAATTTGGTATGGAATTTTGGTAAATTTAAAGGCGTTAGTTAAAACTCTTGCGGCGTATACAAAGGGATTGTAGCAATTAATTTCGTCGCGTTAATCATCGGATACCTGTAAATATATATATATATATATATATAAAAATCAGCTACGCCTTTCTATTCCCGTATACGGGGAGTAGGCGAGGCCATTTAGCCCTATCTAACTTTTGGAGACTGAGTGGGCAGTTCAATCTCCACTGGTACCAATCAGAGATAGATGGCCCAAGGCTATCACTAATTAAACGGTA
Source organism: Typopeltis vanoorti (assembly GCF_054136105.1). Taxonomy (NCBI): domain Eukaryota; kingdom Metazoa; phylum Arthropoda; class Arachnida; order Uropygi; family Thelyphonidae; genus Typopeltis; species Typopeltis vanoorti. Next base: position 72,652,623 of record NC_143555.1, read on the forward strand.
CTCAGTGAAGAGAGACGGCTCAAATGTGCCGCCATCTCGTGGTGCCTAACCCTAACACAATATATTTAATGTCTGAAATAATGTGGGTTCTACGGTCGATTTTCTTGAGTTTACAGGACGAAAAACCCGAGTTTCTGGGAGGAAAAACCTGCTTGCCCGTGCCAGAGATCGACTAACTCGGGAACCGGTCGAAAAAAGGCTTAGAAAAATTTCCTCTGGTCGCCGACTAGACTCGAAACCAAGCCTTCCTTCGTGCGGCCAAGCGCCGTGGTTGGCAAACGCCACATCCACTGAGCTACACAGGCTATATATACCAAGCTATTTTAAACCTGGTTTTACCCCATTTCCCAAGTAAGTCAAGTTTGCGCTGCAAGTCTAGGTGACCCCACACGTAGTGCAAGTCAAGGCAACTCGTGGTAAAGGTGGTTAAGCTCTGATCACTGTTCTTAATATTTACCCTTAATGCAAAGCACATCCCCTGGAGGAGATGTATGATGCTATGTATTAAAGGCAAGGGGGCCACTATCTAGACCAGTTTCGACCTTTGTTCAGGTCTCATCAGTGGGAGCCAGGCTAGAAATACCAAGATTTTTTTTTAAAACACCTTATGGTTACTTGTTCTAGTAAAATACTTATATAAGCTCTGTATTACTAAAATCTTTGTATTTCTAGCCTGGCTCCCACTGATGAGACCTCAATAAAGGTCGAAACCGGTCTGAGTAGCCCCTTGCCTTTAATGCATAACATCATACAACTCCTCAAGATGTGCTTTGCATTAAGGGTAAATATTAAGCATAGTGATCAGAGCTTATCCACCTTTACCATGAGTTGCCTTGACTTGCACTACGTGCAGGGTCACCTAGACTTGCAATACTTGCGGGCGCAAACTTGACTTAATTGTCTGTTTGCTTACTTGGGAAATGGAGTAAAACCAGGTTTAAAATAACTTGGTATCTTTAACATTTATAATACCCAAGGTAAAACACTTTCTACACACACACACGCACACACACACACATATATATATATATATAAACATGAACGTTTATATAAAGAAAGTGCTGAAGCCTTACTTCATATACCTAATCTTAATAGAAACGATTGCCACTGTTCCAAAAGTTAGGGAAAGTGTTATCTTTCAGTGAGGAAATACCATGAGTAGACATATTACTTAAAATTATAACGGAATTAATTTACGTAAAATATTATTTATTAGTAGAATTTTCGCCTGAGTATCACAGACATCTTCAGTACATGTAAAAAAAGGCTAATTAAATAATAACTGACAATTCCAAAGGGAGCCACCGAAGTAGCTCATGTAAGATAAATAAATTAAGTCATTAAGTTCCTAACTTATTAAAAACACACACACACACACTATACATATATATATATATGTCAAAGATACCAAGCTATTTTAAATATAAACCTGGTTTTTTACTCCATTTCCCAAGTATGGGTATAATATATATTAAAGATACCAAGCTATTGGGTATAATATATGTTACAGAAACCAGGTTTATATTTAAAATAGCTTGGTATCTTTAACATATATTATACCCAAGGTAAAAAACTCTCTCTCTCACAATATACACACACACACATAATTAAAAAGTTAGGAGAGATTAGTTGCTTTAAAAAGTACTATCTCCCACAAAGGGAATAGACGTAGACAATCGGATCTGTTTAAGTTGGGAGAATGAAGTAAACTTTCACGTTTCTTTATAAAGTCGTTCCGTGAAGGAACAGGGCTGGTTTTATCATTAGGCGAACCTAGGCAATTGCCTAGGATATCAAAGACTTCCCGGAGCCAGATTTTGATTATTAAAATAATACCAAAAAATAACTGAAATAAGTCAAGCCATCCTGATGCGTGCTGATGATCCTACATTATTTTCGCATTTTTCTTTCCAAGTTACTCGAAATTAAAACTTACTCGCCCTACGATGCTCAGGAACGATTCGCTGGTCTAGTAATAATATCTATAGGGCATGAAACTGCATCTACAATCAATATAGATGAATTAATTCAAAACTTTGCCAAAGAAAAAGCCGCGAGATTAATTTTTCATAATTTTTGTATTTAAGATGTAATAATTTTCTTGCTGAACAGATTTTAGGAGTAATTATATATGTATACAAACGTATTGGTTTCGATTAATAAAGTTGTCATCATCATCAAATTCCTGTCATATACCCTTAAGGGGTGTACAAGATATGATAGTACTACATGAAAAAAATTACATTACTAACTTCCTATCTACAATTTTCTTCCAAATCAGTCTGTTACTTGTCAAGACTCCAACATTATCAGATCTTATATCGTCTAAGGCACTTTGTATCGTATCAATCCACCAATATCTTGGTCTACCTATGGGTCGTTTTGCTGGCAACCTGGCAGAGAACACTTGTTTTGCTAATCTTTCTTCACCCATTCTGTTTAAGTGACCATACCACCTGAGATTAGCTCTACTAACACATTCCTGGATGCTGACAATGTCAAGTTCTTTCCTAATATCTTCGTTTTTAATATGATATTGCCATTGATGCCATCTGTTCACGCCTATAATCTTTCTCAGGACTCTCATATCTGCGATCTCTAGTCTTTGGTCAAGTGTTTTACTTCTGACCCAGCTCTCAGATTCATAAGTTAAAACTCGTTTGAACACTGTCTTGTATACAGCTAATTTAGTGTTCTGACTAATTTCTCTCTTATTCCATATGAATTTATTCAATTGACTTCCCACCATACCAGCTTTGCGATTCTGTTGTCTATTTCTATATTTAATTTACCATCTTCAGTAAAAATCGTGCCTAAGTAGCTGAAATGTTTTACTTGTTTCACAGGTTCTCCATTCACAACACAGTTGACATTTTCATGATTCTGCCAATTTTCATTGTCTTTGTCTTTTTAATGCTGACCTTCATGACCATATCTATTACATCTATTCAATTTAGTCAGAGAATCTTGCAGACTTGTAGCGGATTTATATTTAGAAGTATAACATCCGCATAAAGAAAAGAGCTGACATTAACATCTCCAATTCTGATATCATGTTTGATACCATTTTTCTTCATAATTGATCCATATAGATAATGAATAACAGAGGGGATAATGTACCGTGCATCCTTGTCTCACACCAGATTTAACATTAAACCATCTTCCTGTACTTCCTCCCATTCTAACTGATGACTTACAACTCAAATAAAGACTAAGTATTGCTTGATATAATGCCCCATTGACACCATATAAGTGTAGCGCATTGAATAGCTTGGCAGCTTTTCATATGCCTTTTCCAAATCGACAAAATTTAAATACAGATCTTTGTTATATTCCCATGATTTCTCCAGTATTTGTTTTAAAGTCAAGATCTGATTCTGACAGCCTCTATTTGTCCTGAATCCAGCTTGTTCTTCACCAAACGTTTCTTCCACAATTCTTCTACCGTTTCTCAAGTATACTTGCATAGATCTTGCCAGGAACACTCAGTAGGGAAATACCTTTGTAATTCTCAAATTCAGTTTTATTTCCCTTTTTATATATGGGTACTATGAGAGCTCTACTCCAATGATTGGGAATTCGTCCCTCTGTCCAGGCTTTCTGAACTATGCAGTGCAGCCACTGTGAGACTCTTATACCACCATACTTCAGCATTTCTGGTCGAATATCATCTACTCCTGCTGCCGTTCAACATTTCAAGCCTTTGATGGCTTTTTCTACTTCAAGTATGGATATGTATTCCTGACTGCATGTCTGGGCAGTGTTTTTTACGACTGTGCTGTCATCACTCCTTGTTTCATTTAGCAGTTTTTCAAAGTAATTACTCCATAGTTCAAGGATATCTTTTTCTCCTGTTTTCATGTCACCTTTGTCATCTCTAACTCCTTTTACAGCACTCTTTCCTCCATTCCTAAGCTTCTTCAACAACCTCCAGAATATTTTACCACCTACTTGACATTTCTTTTCTATATTCTTGCCAAAGTCCTCCCGTGACTTTTGTTTAGGTAGTTTTAGTGTTTAGCATTGTTGCATTTGTCTCTATATTCTCTAAGAGCACAAGCTGACTTATTTGACAGGAACTTTTGATATGCTTTCTTCTTTTCCTTCACTGCCTCTTTAACTTCCGTCCACAGGGAGTTCTGATTTTTTTTTTCATCCTTGCAGACAACCTCACCACATGCCTCTCTGGCAGAATCAATCAATGTTTTCTTCAGAGTTTGCCACTTAATCTCCAAGGTTTGGTTCCTGTTCTCAAACTCTTTCATTTTTTCTTCAATAATCTTCGTATATTTTAGTCTACAGTTCACATCTGAGAGCTGCTCAACTTTTATTCACTTTAAAACTTTCTTACATGTTATTCTTTTCAATGTGAAATTCAATTTTATCCTGCTCAAGACTAAATAGTGATCACTTCCAATTTCAAATCCTCTGTATACACTCTGGTGTCCTGCACCAGGGAGAAAACATCACTATCAAAAATAACAGTCAATGAGACGTTTCTTATTCCTTGCCTCTTCTCTCCATGTGGATTTGTGCACATTTTTATGTTGGAACATGGAGTTAGTAATAACCAGTCCATGTTCTGAGCAGAAATCCAACAGATATTTGCCATTATTATTAGCTTTGCTCTTTTCTCCAAATTTTGACAAGACATTTTTGTATGTCTGATAATCACCTCCTACTGTGGTATTTTGATTCCCAACAAAGACCAATTCATTGTCAGTAGCTTTCTCTAGAGCCTCAAAAAAATTCCTCCACTTCTACCTTAGTAGAACCTTCTGTGGGACCATAGGCACAAATAAGTCTCATTGTGCAGTTCTCCATTCTCATATTTGCCCACATTACTCTACTTGAGACTGACTGCCATTCAAGAAGGTTAGCCTAGTATTTTGTGTTGAATACTATGACTACTCCTTTTCCTTGATTGTCATTGCCTGAATATAACATTTTGTATTTATTGCTCAGAAAGATCTCACCAGTTTTTGTCTTTGTTGTTTCAGTCACCCCTATTATGTTGATCTGGTACTTATCTAATTCCTCAGCTAGCTCCATTTCTTTGCCATTCAGGCTTCTTATGTTGATAGTACCGATCTTTAACTCTGGTGATGTTGAGTTTGGGTGTGCTTTCAGATTTGTTCCAGTAGATGACTTTTCGCTGTTCGCCATGGTTCCCTGGCAAAAACAATGGGGGCCTTGTTTAACCGGGCCCAGTCAGCATGAAATTTTGTCATGTTGTACTATCATTTTTTATTTTGGTTTAACCAATAAGAATACAATTTGATCAGCTAAATCCCAAATTGCCAGCCCATCCTCGTTCGTTCAGTATCTAAGTAGATACCCAACAGGGTGCACCACGAGAAGATGATTGGACATTAGGTCAGAAGCCCTGGTCGGTTCTCTGATTCCTTTAAAGACTATGTGGAGGTCTCCTCTCAGTTATACAGCTTTGACCCTTAAGCACCCCTAATAAAGTTGTTAATGTTCATAATGATATTTTTAGAAATATCCACGTGTACTTGTGTATGATAATATATATATATATAGACAACGTATAGGGCACCTAAATTTTCTTTGCCTAGGGACATCAGATACTCTCGAACCGGCCGTGATGAGGAATAAACTTTGGTGAAGGACTCTTCTTTTTCCAGTGAACTCTATGTCTAGTATTGATGGCATGCTCTTCAAGTCCAGACTGTTCAGTTTCAAGGTATTGAATATACGACTTGTGTTCTTCTATCAGAATAAAAGCAGATCTTCCTGTTTATCCAAAGTAAGATAATGCACAAGGGAAGGGAATTTGGTAGATATCCGGATGACTTAGATGTGGAAGCTTGTCCTTTGGAGAAGCGAGAAAGATGGCGATTTTTCTGATGGGTCGAAAGACAACAAAAATATATAGTGGTTTTAAAACTTTCCCTTATGTGCAAGGCATTAGTGAACTCATAGCGAAAATTTTAAAACCACTCAATATTTTTGTTGCCTTTCGACCCATCAGAAAAATCGGTTTGCCTGTCTTGAGGGAAGAAAAACCCAAGTTACCGGGAGAAAAAACCCTCCACCTCTATATGAGACTGGGTAACTCACCTTTAGTCAAAAGAGACCAGTTCCTCACATCACTTATGGAAGGAACCTTTATCTTTATCTGGTCTTAATCTTTATGGGCTGAAATTAAAAAATATTTTAATTTCAGCCCATCAGTTTTCTCCCATGAACATGTGACTGCTAATGCAGAGGGATTACAATAAAAGCTGGCACACTGCTGTTTGTACTGTCTTATGATACATAAGAAAAGTTATTTACTGTGGGCATACGAGTTACTTTATAATTATGCCCCACATGTTTCACTATATAAGAAATGGTGAGTAACAGATCACGATTTTAAATAAAGAAATAAAAAATAATCATCTTTCCCATTTTTGTATATGGAAACTGGCAACAACTGACAGTAATTGTCTTCACGCTCTGTTAGTTCAGTGTGTTATAATATTCATGTACAAGCATTTCTCCAGTGAGAACAGTTATACATGAATCAGAGTTACGCAAGATGCTATTCAAGCCAGACCAAACAAATCAATTACTACCACCAGAGCTGTGGATACCAAAATGAATTATTAAGAGGCCTCAATGGAGTCAAATACTTGTCGAGGGATGCTATACTATCCACATTGGTTGTCCACCTCGTCTTGAATTCATTCACTATTTGCACACACAACATCCAATGGCAATCTGTTCCAATCATGCACCATTCTATGAGAGAAAAATCTAGATCTCACCCCTTTCTTGACAGCATTCTTTAAATGAAAAATTCAATTAACTGAAATCCTGTACAAGCCTCTCAGAAGTTTTTTAAGTCTCAGCCATTTCATCATTTTCTCCTGTTTGCTAGTGTCTGCAGTCTACAAATTCTCAATATGTATTATTATTATTATTTTACACTTCCAGGGAGTCCAAAGACTCATTGAAGGAGGCAACGGCTCTACAACTCTGTCTCCACCACTCAATCCACCCACTGACTGTAACTACACCAACGCCATCTACCGCTGACCACCACCACTAGTATTTCCACAGACAATCACACACACACACACACATCCATGCCCATGGCGGGATTCAAACCCACAGCCTTTTATATATATATATCTTCATAATCAGTATTCCACAATCCTGATCTTATTTTTAACACTCTCCTTTGCACTCGCTCCACTATATATATATATGAATCACCACAGAAACAAGGAAATAAGATCCGTGCACAATAGTCCAAGTGAAGGCCTTCTGAAGCAGCAAAATTACATCTTTACATGTCAAAATTCATTTCAGAATTGCAATTAATCTCTGAGTTGTATTTACGATTTTCGCTATATGACCCTTGAACTTCAACTTCCTGTCTACCAAAACTCCAAGATCCCTAGCCTGATCAGTTCTTCCAGCATAATCGAACAAATATAACATGATATTGCATATCTAATCTCACCAAAATGCATGATTTCACATTTACTAACATGGAACTGACAGCTATTTTCCCATGCCCACAATTCCAATCCATTCAAATTATTCTGCAAATACTGTATATCAACTGCATTTTTGACCATGCCTATCTTTGCAGCATCATCAGCAAATAGCAGTATGTCACTTGTCAAATCCTTCCCAATATCATTAATGTACAAATTGAATAACAGTGGACCAAGCACTGATCCATGTGGTAGACCACTGGTTACCTTAAATCTTGGAGACTCACATCACCTGTATACCAATTTTTGATATGTCAGTCAGTTATCCTCATATCCATGCTATTATTTTATAATCCAAACCCATATTCTCCAATTTATGCTGTATTCTATCAAAAACCTTAGCAAAAGTCAAAGTATCATAGTATATTCATTCCTCTTGTCTAGCTCAACAATAACATTATAGAATGTAAGCAAGTTGCTAAAACATGACCTTCCCGTAGTAAACCCATGCTGTTCATTGCAAAGAAGAGATTCTCTGTCAATCCATTTCTGAATGCAAATCCTAACCAATTTTTCTAACATCTTCACCGCCACTCCTGAAATGCTGATTGGTTGATAGATGGATACATCAGGCATCACACCACTCTTGTGCAATGGGATTACCATACATTCTTTCCACTTCTGTGGAATCTTCCCTGTTCCGAGACTGAAATTATATATATACATATACAGGGTGTTCGGGATAAATTTGACATATTTATAATTAATTATATTTTTCCGTAAGTTACATGTATTAACACACACTTCTCTTCATTTAAAAGTTTGGACCCTTCTTCATTCATATACAAGATGTCAGAAAGGATGGATAGCTGGAACCCACCTGCATCATGGAAGAGAATAACTTGTATCATGATGATTCGTGCCCGCCATCAAAATAAGGATATTACGACTGCTGCTCAATGCTCCCTGAATACAGTAAAAACAATCAGGCATGAACTAGAGACTTGCAATGGTGACTACGAGGATGTAGCAAGAAGAAAGATCCCTAGCAGACGATCTGATTGCGTTCGTACAGCAGAATTCCTCGCAAATCTGCAGGAACAGGTGTTGAAGAACCCTGACATTGGAATTCGGGCTTTGTTCGTGAAGTTGCTAACTGTAGTCAAGCCCTGGATAACAAGGGTAGCCAATGGTAGGCCGTATGTATGGTAGCAGGATTCGGCCCCTTGCCACACCTCTGGGAAAAGTCAAAAATGGTTGTCTGAAAATTTCTACGACTTCACCAGTCCAAATGTTTGGCCTCCAAACTCCCCAGACCTTAACCCCATGGATTATTTTGTATGGGGTGCAGTTGAAAAAGACACCAATCGCACTTCCAGTAATACAAAAGCCCAGTTAATGGATAAAATTAAAACAGTTTTTGGGGCCCTTCCCAGGGAGACTGTAGCATCAGCTTGTTCGAGGTTCCGAAGCAGAATTGAAGCTGTGATCGATGCTAATGGTGGTTATTTTGAGTAAATCTTGTTGATAGTATTGTAATTAACTCTGCCTGTAATGTTTTTTTGTCAATTCATTAAATTTAATAGATACAAAGAAGATTTTCTTTTTCCTTACGAAACTGTCAAATTTATCCCGAACACCCTGTATATATACAGCCTCGCCAAAGGAATAGCCAGCTCAGCTGAACATTCTTTTAGCATCTGTGTTGATATCCCATTCAGCCCCTACTGTTGTGCAACAGCTATATAATGAAGAACCTCATACATCTGAGGTTCTTCATTTAGTGAAAAGGTAGCAGTGAGCGCAATGTTACACACACACACACCAGGTTGTTAGCTTTTAGCAGAATAGGCATTAGTTGAACAACCTCTTCTGCATTTTTCACCTTTGCAATATCTGCATTCAGTAGTTATTCTTTCATATTCATTCTCTCTTTTACTTGCAGCATAAGAATAGAATTCTTTGGGTTGTCTTTAGCTTGCAGAGCTAGTCTCTTTTCATATTCACTTAGTTTTCCATACGACAGTCGACTCTACTGGCCTACTGCTTATAATTTTCATCACGGATATCATCCTTATGCACGTTGTATTCCTTCCACATTATCCTTTTTTTACAAATCTCTTGTTTGATAAGATTACACATCTATTTCGCTCCTACTCTATTTTTTGCACTCTAGGGATATATTCTGATATTGCTTCATTTATGTATTTTTTTTTTTTAAACACTACCCATGTATTGTCGATATCCTTCCTATCCAACAACTGGTACCATGGTGCAGGATCCAGCATACTCCTCACTTGGTCATAATTGCCTGCTTTGTAGTACAAGCATGTAACTTTTTTGAATGGAATATTCATAAATTTAGCCACTTCCTGAGTACTACATGGTCACTGTCACCAACTGGAAGCAGAATAGTCACATCTTTAAATGAAATCTTCTCTGACACTATAATCAAATCTAATACTCTTTAATTTCCAGTTCCTTCTGTCACATGCTGATCAAGGAAGAGTTGTCTCACAACAGCTCAAATTCAATTTCATTTTTCTCATGAGATTTTACTGCTACCCATCAATGTTTGGATAATTAAAATTATGATTACCCTTTTTTGCACCTATTGTCTTTATTTGGTAATGCATTTCTTCCTCAATAGCAACTGATCCACTAAGTCTGTAACAACACCCCATTATGTATTTGATCTTGTTGACCTCCACCTCACACCAGATGGATTCAAACTCCCTGCCACATGAAAAACCGTTCCTAGTATTAGTCATAGGTCTCAACACTAACTGGATTCAAGTCATCCAATATCATTAATAGCACACTTCTCCTTTCCTATCCTGTCTATCCTTCATAAAAATTACTGTACCCTTTAAACTCAGATATGCCTTGGTGGGTCCAAATTGAATAAACACAAATATAAAATCTTTCTCTCCTCCATCATTTCCATGATAATGCCCATTCCCATTAACACAGTTACATAATGAGAATGTTAGGTCTCATACCAGTCATTAGATTTTCAAGCCTCCTGATACCAAACACATTCAAACTGTAGGCCATCCCTTGAATACAAACGTAATATTCCCTCAAATTCACTCCACATATATTAATTAGTAAAATAAATGAAAATCTAGATATCTTACAAATCTTAGATGTGCTGAGAATAAAAAAAAAAAAAAGAAAAAAAGAAGAAGTGATGATCCTTACATTTTCCTCTTACTCTGAGTATGGAAACAACACAGCTTGCTCCACTTCATTAGGCATTACAGTATTTTAAATTTCAGCATGACAGTACAAATCCTACATATTTCTACATTTGTATGTAAAAAAAAATCACCTTTTCATATCCATATTTCTGGTAATTACAATGATTAATGTTGATGTTTCTGGAATGAAAACAAATAATTCATTGACTAAATTAAATATATACACACTGACATTTTGTCAGCTCAAGCTAGCATTATCAAAGCACTTTAAAGACACACACACACTCAGCAAAAATTGTAAATGAAATGACCTCAAGAACAAGGCCAAATGGCAAAAGACTTTTCTTTCTAATTTTTGTTTTCTATTTACAGTTCAACATTACCCACTGGCAAATTACTTCGTTGAAGAGGGAAAATGAAGGGGCTGTAACCTTCTTGGATACTTAATTACAAGGCAATTGAATAGGTGACTCAGAATTCACTATCATATGCCCCCCCCCTTCCACACACAAGCATCTAAATGCCATCTCACATCACCATCCTACCAAAAAAGTTGGAATTTTTAAAACCTTAGCCTACAGGGCAAAGCAAATTTCATCCTTAGGACCTGCACTGCATCTGGAACAACAGAATCTACTTACAACACTTGAACAAAATGGTTACAAGAAAAATCCTTGCTAAATGCATTAAAAAAAAAACCCAAATGACAGAATGGGCCACCTTGGCAAGAAGAAAAAAACAAAAAATATATTCAGCATGGGAACCTAAAAGCTGACTAGCACAATGTGCCTTGGAAGACTATTTCATCTGGTAGTAGAAAGCCAATCTACTACACAGCTACTTTTCCAAAAACCATTCCTGGAAGCAGCTCATGTTCTACAGAAGCTAGTGAATTGCAGTATAGATGATAGTGTAATTATGCACAAATTTTGGTACACTGCCCTATCCTTCCAGCAGTAATCACAGTAGATTGCTGCAGAGGGTGCCACTTCTGTCCTTCACACGTGATTATCCTTGTCTCGAGGTCATTTCATTCCCAGTTTTCATTAAGTGTGTATATCTTTAAAGCATCTTGGATAATGCTAACTCGAACTGGCAAAATGTTTGCATATAAATATTTTTGTCAATAAATTATTTATTTTCATTCCAATTTCACAACCCCCCCCCCAAAAAAAAACAACTTCAACATTAATGAAAACCAAATAATAATGAATATTAAATTCCATAGAGTTCTGGTTATAGTATTACTGTAAGTTAGATGCTTAATTATTATAAGATACTAATAATGATATGACTAACATAATACAACTGTAATTCTGTTTTTATATTAGCACTTTCAATTTAAGCTTTTTTTTTTTTTTTTTTTTTTTTTTTTTAGGCTTATTCAATTCACATAGTTATTAGCAGTTATTTGCAATGATTCTGAATTACAAATATTTCCTTTAAAACAAAAATAATTCCAAATTTGATGTAATGAAAATTTATATTAATTATGACTACAATAAAATTTTTTTGTTTGCAACAAACACAAATGTTAATCATGTACACAATGTCAATTTTTGATTAATAGAATAAATATAAACATGAGTGTAATATCATCATTGAACATTCAAAGACTCATTGTGAGAGATCAACATTATCTACATAATATCTATTGTACCTCTCTTTGAATGCATTCACCAATGAAGTTGCCCCAACAAACTCTGGCAAACTGTTCTGCTCATTCATCGCACCTTCATGAGTAAAAAATCTAGTCCTCACACACACCTTGATAACCACACTCTTACCCAATTTTCAGGAAAAAACCCCCCTCAACTCCTCTAGCCAAGTGTTGAAAAATTTCTTCTGCAACAATCATACAACCCCCCCCCCCCTTTCAAGTAACTTAAACATTTCTATCATATCACCTCTTTTCTGCCCAACAACCAATTTCTATAACCAACAAACATTTAACTGCCACAGTGAGCGGCAATTATTCTCTCTACGCCTTATCCCCAAGAAACCTGATCAGAACCTGTGTACAGTAATCCAGATAAGATGAGATCAGAGAAGCATGATTTAAATTTAATATTATTAAAAAAATTTACCTTACATAACAAAATTTTATTTTATTTTTTTTTTACTGAGCTTAGAATGCGTTATCATTCTAAATCTGAAACACAATTTCCCTCATAATAATTAAAAAAAATTCTTTAAATTAATTTGTGGCATTGTTATTTTTTAAAATACTTTTTATACACTGTGAATACAAAATATCTTATCAAAAGGGAATTCTTTTGATAAGATAATATTTAACTTTCAACACTGATGAACCTTTGAATTTTTAGGTTTCATTTGTTTTTCTTTTATCTATTGAAATATTCTCATTTCTCTCAAATTTATAAACTGTATAACATAGTCGATCACAACAAATGTTATAATCATAGCTACTGTATTTTATTCGGTTTAACAACTTGAACAAATTCAAAGGCTGTCCCTATATTCAACAATAAGTAAAATAAAATAAAAAAAGGTATGATCTGGAGTTTTTACAGGATAATTTTAACTGATTCATTTTTGAATTCTTTTAAAAATATATTGTCAAATATTGAAAGAATTCAATAAAGCACTAAGATTCAAGAGATCCAAACATCCTATTCATGTCAGCAGTAAGGTGAATACTGAACTGCAAGACTTCAGTGTCACATAAGTGTATTAGAAACACAATAAATGAGCAACAGAAAGAAAATACATTTCAAAAGAATGCCATATTATTAAATTACATATTTTATCACTGTACATTTTATCATTTTGTGCTGTAAATGTATGCTAATTTTTGAAATCTTCTAATATGGTTTTAATAACAAAGAACACAATATGTTGAAAGTTTATTTTCCACTTGGTTAGAGTATAATAAATTTAGTTTAATCCTTTATCCAAGTGTGAGCAAACAAAGTTTGCGCCTGAAAGTATCTTCAGGACTGGGTTAAGGTGGTACACACCAGGGCAACTCGTTGCAAAGGTGGAGCAAGCTACCAACACTCCTATCCTAGTATCTCCTATAATGCAAAACACATCTCCTTGCAGATATGTCTATTGTTATGCATTAAGGGAAGGGCCACTACCCAGACCGGTTTCGACCTTTATTGAGGTCTCTTCAGTGGGAGCCAGGCCCAAGTCGAGATATCAGGCAGAAGCATTTGCAGGTCATCTCCACCTATAGGAATTGCCAGTTGGTGTGCCACCCTTTTTTAATAAATTACTCTGGATTTAGAGAAAGATGTTGAAAGTTTATTTTCCACTTGGTTAGAGTATAATAAATTTAGTTTAATCCTTTATCCAAGTGTGAGCAAACAAAGTTTGCGCCTGAAAGTATCTTCAGGACTGGGTTAAGGTGGTACACACCAGGGCAACTCGTTGCAAAGGTGGAGCAAGCTACCAACACTCCTATCCTAGTATCTCCTATAATGCAAAACACAATGCATAACAATAGACATATCCGCAAGGAGATGTGTTTTGCATTATAGGAGATACTAGGATAGGAGTGTTGGTAGCTTGCTCCACCTTTGCAACGAGTTGCCCTGGTGTGTACCACCTTAACCCAGTCCTGAAGATACTTTCAGGCGCAAACTTTGTTTGCTCACACTTGGATAAAGGATTAAACTAAATTTATTATACTCTAACCAAGTGGAAAATAAACTTTCAACATCTTTCTCTAAATCCAGAGTAATTTATTAAAAAAGGGTGGCACACCAACTGGCAATTCCTATAGGTGGAGATGACCTGCAAATGCTTCTGCCTGATATCTCGACTTGGGCCTGGCTCCCACTGAAGAGACCTCAATAAAGGTCGAAACCGGTCTGGGTAGTGGCCCTTCCCTTAATGCATAACAATAGACATATCCGCAAGGAGATGTGTTTTGCATTATAGGAGATACTAGGATAGGAGTGTTGGTAGCTTGCTCCACCTTTGCAACGAGTTGCCCTGGTGTGTACCACCTTAACCCAGTCCTGAAGATACTTTCAGGCGCAAACTTTGTTTGCTCACACTTGGATAAAGGATTAAACTAAATTTATTATACTCTAACCAAGTGGAAAATAAACTTTCAACATCTTTCTCTAAATCCAGAGTAATTTATTAAAAAAGGGTGGCACACCAACTGGCAATTCCTATAGGTGGAGATGACCTGCAAATGCTTCTGCCTGATATCTCGACTTGGGCCTGGCTCCCACTGAAGAGACCTCAATAAAGGTCGAAACCGGTCTGGGTAGTGGCCCTTCCCTTAATGCATAACAATAGACATATCCGCAAGGAGATGTGTTTTGCATTATAGGAGATACTAGGATAGGAGTGTTGGTAGCTTGCTCCACCTTTGCAACGAGTTGCCCTGGTGTGTACCACCTTAACCCAGTCCTGAAGATACTTTCAGGCGCAAACTTTGTTTGCTCACACTTGGATAAAGGATTAAACTAAATTTATTATAAAGAACACAATAGCATATTCCAAAATGTACATAATGTATTAATTCAAATTATGCACCAAGGGGTTGTTTAAAAATCTGTTAATTATTTCACCTTTAACAGGCACATAAGGTAACACTGAGTTATGACAAAGTATATTTAATTGAATAATTAACACTTTTGTTTTATTGGTTATAACAATGACTGCCATATTATTATGGGAATCACTTTCATCACAACATAAAAATAATTAATTACACTGCTTATAATAAGTTCTTTCCATTTCTGCAATATTTGTAATGTCTCAAGGTAATTTCTTTATCTCCAAGAGTTCTACAGTATTTTCAACCTTCCTGTCAACATTTTGATGATGTACAGCATGATAAATAGTGATATTTCCATTTTATTGGTTGGATTCTTAATTCATTAATTTTCAAATATACATATATATAAATATAAACTATGCTCCTGCTATAACTGATTCTAAGTACTTCTGTTTGACAGATGCCACTATGACATTCTAGTAAAAAAAAAAAAAGTTAACACATTAAAAAAAAATAAAAACCAATAGACAGCATAAAAAATAATCACAATTAGCCTTTATGAATCTTGATTTTTTTTTTTTTTTTTTTACATTAGAATTCCTAAAAGTAGCTTCACTTATGTGAACTACATGTTATCAACCCTTGCCACATGCACATTTGAAGAATAATAGATGTTTAAATATTAAGATTTTTAAATTCTTTTCCTTACCAGAAATTTTAATATTTGTTATTTCAAAATCTTCATTCAATGCATAGTGAAGCATGAAATTCGTGCTTCACTAATGGAAATGCAACAACCTTTATTAACCACAACTAAAATTGTGTAAAGTTGATGGTTATATTGGTACAGCAATGTAATCTGCAGCAAAGGGAAGAAAATGAAGACTGGTGGATTAGTCTGAGATGACAATAAAAGATCTAACACTTGTGCCATCACAAATTCTGTTCAACATTTTCTATCATATTACACTATAAAAGCCTAGAGAAAAAAGAATAAAATCAAGAAGTACAGTAGGCTGCCCCATGCTTCATGAAACTTTCACCCAATTTTACAACTGGTAAAATTCTATTATGAGTGTATGAAATGTAATCACAGAAGCACGGCAATCAGGATGTATATTTCTCTACTGTATGTAGGTTGCTGAATGGCTGGAGCCACAGTGTACAATTGAGAATAAAACTTTTAACCAGTATGGATAATTTATAACTGAATATCTTTTATCCATTAAGTAAGTTTTATATAACAAAATACTGTATACATATTTGTATTAAAAAAATGGCTACGAGTAGCTGTGCACAGAATATTTCAGATGTTTGGGTGGTCCGATGCCTATAGGCTACCTACCAAGTTTGCAGTTAACAAGTTTGATTTCCACCTGATAGGCGCACTTCATCACCCTTTTATACGCTAGTAGTCCCTCGGCAGTAACGAATGATGATGGATTCAGCTGCAGTCGCAAATGGCGTGTCGCCAAGTTCCTCTGCCATTTGGGCACTCTATTATAAGCAATATAATAAGGGAGTTTGTGGCATGCAGTATTTGTGGCATGTATGCATCTCGGGAATTGGATGTCTGGCTTGTGAGAGAGAATGGGGTGCATGTATGTTTAAAGTGCAGGCAGTGGGAGGAAATAAATGCAGCAGATATCTCAATAACCGACCTTGTTGTGCTCCAGGAACAGGAAATGAATACAGGAAGACAAGTAATGTGATAGGAGAGAATGAAGAAAAAAAATGTGAATGAGAAAATAATAGTTGATAGTGTAGAAGGAGTGAGTGACTGTGAAAGTTTAGATGGTTTTGTTTGGGAGAGTGAATTTCAATTTAGAGTGACTGACCTACAGAGGGAGATAGAGGAGCTGAAAGAGGAGGTGGAATGTCTTGGGAGAAGTATGATAAATATGAAAGATGAGATTAGAAGAATGGAAGAGATAAATGCAAGGTAAATCAGAGTAGGGGAAGAGAGAGAGAGTTTTGGGAATGATAGGAGAGGAGAGAAATTTGTGAATGATAAAAGAGGAGAGAATCGAATTGGATATGGAAATGGAGAGAATGGAAACAGGAGAGAGAGGCATGGAAGTGCTAGAAGAGGAGAGAATGGAAACAGCAGGAGAGACGGAATGAGAGAGAGGTCAGTGCTAGAAGAGGAGAAAATGAAAACAGTAGGGGAGAGAGAGAGGTATGGGAGTGCTAGAAGAGGAGAAAATGAAAACAGTAGGAGAGAGAGAGGTATGGGAATGAAAGAAGAGGAGAAAATGGAAACAATAGGAGAGAGGGAATGGTAAGAGGTATAATGTATGGGGACTCAATGATCCGTGGTGTTCAAGATAGGATGCGTGAGGAGTGTTTGCCAGGAGGAACGATAGAAAGGGTGGCTTTGGCAGTTAAGAGAGCTGAAAGGGTGGAAAAGATGATTGTGATGGTGGAAACAAATGACTTGAGTGGTGGTGTAAATAGGGCAGTGAGAGATACGAGATTCTTGCTTGAGGTGGTACGAAAGAAGACACAGAGAGGAAAGATAGTGTGTGTTGCCTAGGTATGATAATGACGAACTGAGCAGAAGAGCAGTAATATTAAATGACATAATAGTAGAATGTGTGGATGCTTGGAGTGCATTTGAGGACAGAGAGGAATTGTATGCAAGAGACTACTTACATTTGAATGAGGAAGGACGAAGGCATCTGGAGAGATTGCTGTTCTGAAAAAGTCAGTGTGTCCCAGGGTGGATGGTAGCAGGGGTGGCCTATTGTGGGAATGGGTACTTGGGAGAAGGGGGGATGACATCAGGTAACATTGAGCCCAGTGGAGTCTAGAGGGGATAATGCTGGGTATAGAAACAACGGCATTTATATGCTATATACTAATGCCAGGAGTATCCCGAATAAGGGAGAGGAATTGGTGGCTGAGATAACATCAGTCTGGCCAAAAATTATCGGGATCACTGAGACAAGGCTGACAGAAGGGGATATAATACCATGAATAGAAGTCGCTGGGTATAGCATTTTTCATCAGGATAGGAGTGGAAAGCGTGGTGGTGGGGTACTGCTTGTGATAAGTGATGACCTATGTCCTCTAGGAGTGGAGGCTTTGGAAGGAAGTGAGACAAATGATTCTGAGAGCATACGGTGTGAGGTAGAGGTAGGAAAGGCAGGATATTTAGTGAGGATGTTGCTACAGACCCAGGAGCACAGAGGATGGGGACCAGGAGATGTTTAGAGTTTGGCAAGTGCAAGAAGAATGATTGTTATGGGAGATTTTAACTACAGTAGTATAAACTGGGGGAGAGGAAGATGCATGTAGCAATAAGGGAATGGAATTTCTAGAATTTTTGAGGGACAAATGTCTTAGGCAACATGTAATAGAGGGAACAAGAGGTTCAAGAGTTTTGGATTTGGTTATAGCATCAGAAGAGTTGATAATAACTGAGATGACATCTCTCCCACCAGTTGGAGAGAGTGACCATATCGTTTTGACTTGGAAAATGAATAGACATGCAGGAGTCTCAAAGAGATGGGAACATATGTGGAATTATAAAGCAGGTGATTATAATAGTCTAAGATGTCAACTTGGGGAAGTTTCATGGAGGGAGCAATTGGAAATGCCGGGATATCATTAGTGCATGGGAAATTATTAAAGAATATTTGTTAGCAGCAATGGTAAGTTGTATACCACGAGTGAAGAAGAGGACACAATTTGGAGTAAAGTGGATGACAAACAATATTAAACAGGAATTGCATGCGAAAAAGAGGCTGTGGAAGGGATATAAGGAGACAGGAAAAGAGAAGATGCATGAAGAGTATAACACACAGGCCAGAAGAGTGAATAATATGGTAAAGAAGACGAAACTGGAATATGAGAGGAGATTAGTCCTAAGATCGAAAGAAAATCCTAGGGAATTTTTTTAGATATGTGGCCAGTAGGAGGAGAAATGACTGTGGAAGAATGATATTGTGGGATAAAAATGGGAATAGAGTGACTGATGCAGAGGACATAGTAGAATTGTTCAATGACCACTTTATTGGAGTATTTCATCCTGGAGGAGTCAGTTTTAAAGCTAGAGGGATAGGGCAGGTTCAAGGTTTTAGAGGTACAGGAGGAGAGTATGTCTCAAATACTGAGTACTCTGGATGTCAGTAAAGCTGTGGGGCTGGATGGTATTTCACCACGAGTTTTGAGAGAATGTGCTAGGGAACTGACAGTGCCTTTGACCTGGCTTTTCAATGAAAGTCTGGCTACTGGAAAGGTGCCCATGGAATGGAAGGAAGGTAAGATAGTGCCATTGCATAAGGGCGATAGCAGACTGGAAGTGTCTAATTATAGACCAGTTTGTGTGTCATCAGTAGTTAGTAAGATCTTGGAGAAAGTAGTGAAGGACCGTATACAGCATTGTGCAGATGAGGATAATGTTATCTGCGAGAGTCAACATGGATTTGTGAAGAGGCGCTCTTGTTTTAGCAATATGCTAGCCTTTTATGATAAAGTTACAAGAGCATTAGATGAGGGAAAGGCATATACTGCTGTTTTCTTAGACTTAGCAAAGGCATTTGACAGGGTACCACATGATAAGCTGATATTTAAGTTGCAGCACATGGGTCTGGATGTCAGATTGGTCAACTGGATTCAGATTGGCTGTCCGATAGGTATCAAAGAGTTGTGTATGGCAGGGTAGTTTCAAGGAAGCAGAGGGTTACAAGTGGGGTCCCATAGGGCTCAGTGCTGGGACTTATATTGTTTAACCTTTATATCAATGACATTGTCAGTGGATTGCAGGGAGATGTTGAGTTGTTTGCAGATGATGCAAAGCTGGGAAGGATTATTAGCAATAGTGCAGATGTGGAAGTCATGCAAGAGGATTTGAATAAGCTAGATAGATGGGCAAATGAATGGGGATATCAGTTTAATGCAGCAAAATGTAAGGTCTTAAGGTTTGGGAAACATCGATGGGACACTGCATACTCTATGGGAGGAGTTATACTGGAGGAAGTAGGGGAGACAAGAGATCTGGGATTAACGATTGATAGAAACCTGAAATTTAGGGGACATATTGCAAAGATGGTGAAGGTAACACAGAGGATTGCTGCAATAATGAGAAGGACACTGACCTGCAGAGACAAAACAGTTATCATTCCGTTGTATAAGACCCTGATCAGACCACACTTGGACTATTGTTCTCAGATTTGGTCCCCAGGATTTGAAGGGGTAAATTAACTGTGGAAAGGGTACAAAGGCAGATAACAAAGATGGTTTCAGGACTGTACAATGATAGTTATGAGGATCGGCTGAGGGAATGTGGACTGCAGAGTTTGGTGGATAGAAGAAGGAGAGGTGATATGATTGATACTTTTAAACTGTTGAGAGGTGGTTACAGGGTTGACACTGGAGAGTTCTTTCTCTTGGTTGAACAGTGGGAAGGAGTGAAGACAAGAGGCCATCCCTGGAAGTTATGAAAGGAAACTGTGAGCAATAGGGTGAGGAGTGGTTTCTTTGCATGGAGGGTGGTTGAACCATGGAATACATTGCCTGATAGAGTGGTGAGAGCGAGAACGGTCAATGAGTTCAAGGAGTAGTATAATAGACTTTGTGTTTCTTAGGGGGGAGGGACCTCCCACGATGAGTCTTTTGACTCCATGGAGGCCTGAATAATAATAATAATGTAGAAGGGGGGGGGGGGATATTACACTACAAGCCTGCAGGTGGCAAATCTTGTAATTTACCTCTCTTTCTTTATCAGTTGCCCTCATAAATGTCTAAAAAGAGGGAAAAGTAAATTTGAGGATACAAAATACCTAATCTTTGCTACAAGTTTATATACAACTTAGAAACATTTGAAAAAATTGACTCCACTCATCAGTCACAGTCCTTCTCTCCAGAACTTGTAGCTCGGTGTGCATCCATTGAGCATAAAGCCCACTATACCATGACCCCCAGCATCACCGTATCTACCCTTTTCAAGAACATCCTCAAGAACAATGGTAAGCAGTACCACTTTCACACCAGATCAAGTGTCATCTAGAAATCAGAGGAAGGAATAAAATGACTCTCACCTGTAAAGAATACATTAGCCGATTGGTGTCTTGTCCAAATTTTATGTATACAACACCACTGAAACGTGGTCTACAATGAACTGTTGATAAAGTTATACAGACTACAGGCTTTCAGGCATATAGGGCTACTTGCTGCAGACATCTTTCCACAGTTTGTCAAGATATTTGTATACCTGTGTTTGAATGCAGCTGACTTGCAAGCTGACCTGCTGTGGTATGTGCTGTTATAATCAAAAATCTCTCTTCATGCTCTGTGGTAGAACGAGGGTGACCAGAAATGTCTGGAAGACATCCCACTGGTTTGAAACATTGCCCAAAGCCTAGATACAATGCTATGTGAGATTCCAAACCCTCTGGCAATATCAATAAAACTGTGGCCTTCTTCGAACTTTCCAATAATTCTTCTTCATGTGAAATTATCTAGTCATGTCTTTGTGACATTACAAGACATCCAAGTTTGCAACTTTATTCCTTTCAAGAAAAGGAAGGAGCGAGAAAGAGTTTTTCAAACACAACTTTCTCAGCGCAGCCTTTTGCCTTTTATCCTGTTGAGTGGTGCCACATGACTGCTTTGCACACAATTCAAAAATTTGAATGTGTACCCACTTTCTACTTGAAATCTTCAGTTATACAAGTTAATCTTCAGAAATAGTGCTTGTCCTTAGGGTTTTGGACACCAGTATATATAAAATTACATAAAATATAAAATTCCAATTCATATAAAATCCATCATCAGGTTTCAAATGTACTTTAGTAGCTGAACCTTTAATGGTAGAAGTTAGTAAACAAAATCAGCAGCAACAAGAATTGCAATGTTAGATAATAGTTTTGGAAATGGAAATTTCAACAATCACTGCATAATTTTTTTTTGTATAACATCCCACCCATGAAAGATGGTAAATCTTTAACACACTGGTATGATGGGCAGGCTAAGAGTTTGATAATCCTGTTCTAGAAACAAAACTTTTTCCCCCCCTCTTTTCTTCCAACCAGTTCATATCTCTCACACTGCAAAGATGATAATCATCCTTCCAGGCCTAGTGTCCTGTTGCATCTCTTCAATGACTTCTATATTCTCCACAACTGGGTGGTATCAGAGTATCTTTTTGGGGCAGTCTCGAGCTGGCCACTTTTTTAATTTGTATATTTTATATATTACTGAGTCTATTTTAAGTTCCTTACGTATTTCATTGCTTAATTTTGTCCCAGAGTGTACAGCCTATTCTGAAGTGACTTTAAAGTTTTGTCATCTGTGGTCTCTGAAGCAGGGTTTCTGGCTTAACAAAAAAAAAAAAAAAAAAAAAAAAAACCTTAGCCCCACCCACAGTACTGATGGACTATGAGTTTATAACCTTTTATGGATGAGAACTGCAAAAAAATTTCATCTACATAGACATTAAATAAGAGTGGTGACACTAGGCATCCTGAATGAACTCCTCAGTTAATTTCCATTCTAACTACTGTGCTAACTCTTACAGCTATTTGGTAATTTCTAGTTTAGGAATTTGTTTGAGCGTGACGGCAAAGTTATGTCCTAGACTGAGAGTGTTCTTGGCTTCTTCAGTGAGTGTTTCCGACGATAGGTTTACGACCACATTGTCTCGTCGAAGTTGTGGTCGGGAATTCTTATGTTGGCACTGTTGTAGGAGTTCATATTTCTTTAGGTGTTTGCTTTTTACTTTTGTGAATTCTTTTTTTGCTGCAACTTCGGAGATGTGCTGTAGGACAGTCCATATTTCAGGATTTAACACGTTGATTAGTTCTTGTCTCTCGGGAGACCCTGTAACCCCTAGAGAGCACATCCCCTGGGTGGCAGATAGGGAAGCCTACCATGTGTGTATGTGCATGCATGTGTGTGTGTGTATATATATGGTGGGGTGGTCTGAATATACTGAATAAGGACTCGTGGACCAACAGGGCCATAAGGGGAAATCATCTTGATTGTAAGGGAAGCGGCACTCCCATGGAGCCCTAGCTGGATCTATCCTCTCCTTCTTCTACTTTGAGGAAGATCCACCTACTTTAATCTTTCCTATAAGGCCTTATCAGCCAACTCTTCTTATTTTATGACCCCCTATGCTATTAGAGTACTCAAGGGCCATGGGGTCTTTTCATTTCTGGCCTTACAACTTGTCCCTCTCTATAAACCTTACTATAATTCTTCTATAATCTACTCTTTCCCCTTCAATATACCCTATTCTTCCTATGGGTTTAAATTCGGAAGAAGGCTAGTTCAGAAGCCTTAAGGTAGCAGCCCTACCACTGAACTATTCCATCGTCAGGCTAGTCCCCTGACATGGAGAAAATAATCCTACTTGTAAGCTGAAAGAAATAGATAATCGGATTGAATCTATAGGAAATGACCCTGAAATGGAAAAGGTAAAACAAAAATGGAAACGAAAATATAATACACATAGCAAACTGGAATGTAAGAGGAATAGCATATAAAGAAATAGAATTAGACCAGTTATTAAATGAAAGAAATTTTAAAATAGCAGTAATCACTGAAACAAAAAAAGAAATTAAAAGGAACTATGAGAACTGAAAACTTTAATGTGATATACAGCGGATTCGACAGAGACCAAAGAGTACAAGCAGGAGTCATGATTTGGATTCATAACTCCCTTTCAAAACAGTTAAAACATTATAAATTATGGAATGAAAGAATAATAGAAGCTAGAATAAAAATAGATAGATAGAGGCTATTTAACAATAATTGGTTTATATGCCCCAGAAGGAGGAAGAGAACAGGATAATATTGATTTTTATAATCAGCTACAAAACATATAATAAAATAAATAAAAATGATTACATAATTTTTGCAGGAGACTTAAATGCAAGAATTGGAAACACAAAAATTAATAATAATATAGGAATACATGGAGAACATACTCTAAACAGCAATGGTAAAAAATTGATTGACTTTGTAGTTTATAATAACCTAAAAATAATGAATTCCTTCTATAAACATAAAGACATACATAAATATACAGGGTGTTCGGGATAAATTTGACAGTTTCGTAAGGAAAAAGAAAATCTTCTTTGTATCTATTAAATTTAATGAATTGACAAAAAAACATTACAGGCAGAGTTAATTACAATACTATCAACAAGATTTACTCAAAATAACCACCATTAGCATCGATCACAGCTTCAATTCTGCTTCGGAACCTCGAACAAGCTGATGCTACAGTCTCCCTGGGAAGGGCCGCAAAAACTGTTTTAATTTTATCCATTAACTGGGCTTTTGTATTACTGGAAGTGCGATTGGTGTCTTTTTCAACTGCACCCCATACAAAATAATCCATGGGGTTAAGGTCTGGGGAGTTTGGAGGCCAAACATTTGGACTGGTGAAGTCGTAGAAATTTTCAGACAACCATTTTTGACTTTTCCCAGAGGTGTGGCAAGGGGCCGAATCCTGCTGCCATACATACGGCCTACCATTGGCTACCCTTGTTATCCAGGGCTTGACTACAGTTAGCAACTCCACGAACAAAGCCCGAATTCCAATGCCAGGGTTCTTCAACACCTGTTCCTGCAGATTTGCGAGGAATTCTGCTGTACGAACGCAATCAGATCGTCTGCTAGGGATCTTTCTTCTTGCTACATCCTCGTAGTCACCATTGCAAGTCTCTAGTTCATGCCTGATTGTTTTTACTGTATTCAGGGAGCATTGGGCAGCAGTCGTAATATCCTTATTTTGATGGCGGGCACGAATCATCATGATACAAGTTATTCTCTTCCATGATTCAGGTGGGTTCCAGCTATCCATCCTTTCTGACATCTTGTATATGAAAGAAGAAGGGTCCAAACTTTTAAATGAAGAGAAGTGTGTGTTAATACATGTAACTTACGGAAAAATATAATTAATTATAAATATGTCAAATTTATCCCGAACACCCTGTACTTGGGCAGCAAGAGGATGGAAATCAATATTAGATTACTTCATATTAAATGAAAAGACATCAAAATTTTCATTTTCATTAGATGTTAGAGTTCACAGAGGATATGAAATAAGCAGTCATCACTTCCCTGTTAAAATAAAATTAAGATTACCACCTAAATGGCTGCAAGTAACAAGAACAGAAAGAAAAGTTGAAACATTTGTTTATAAAACTAGACTACTGAATGACACAAATGTACAATGGCTATATGAACAAAGAATTAACCAATATCTTGATAAAATAAAACAAAATGAAGAAATAGAAATAGAATGGCTTAATATAAAAACGATACTAAATGCAGCAGCAAATGAAAGCCTAGGAAAGACCAAAAAATTCAATAAAAGAAAAAAACTGAAGATCTGGGATGATACAATTAAAGAAATAATCAAAAAGAAAAAAGATGCCTATCACAAATGGTTAAGCAGTAAAAGATTAGAAGATGAAATAGAATATAAAAGAATAAGAGCCATAGCTAAAAGAGAAGTCAGAAAAAGACATAGAGAATCATGGAACAAATTTGTTTCTAATTTAGAACATCATTTATATAAAATAAGACCCAATGTATATAAGATTTTGAAACACTTAAATGCAGATACCAAAGAAAACATAAAATTAAACACTGAATTGAAATTAGAAGAATTTCTAAATTACTACACAGAATTGTGGACAGACAAATATTTTAAAAAAGACAACTGGCAAACAATTAACGAAAATAAAAAGGAAATAACTGAAGAAGAATTAGAAATCAGCCTGAAAGAAACAAGAAACGGAAAATCACCTGGAGAAGATAAGCTAGGTTCAGAACTATATAAATACGCAGGAACAAGATTCAAAGGAAGACTCTTATTATTTTTAAATAAAATTTACTCAACTGGTATCCCCCCCCCCCCCCCCAATAGAATGGAAAAAAGCAATTGTGATTCCTATCTTTAAGAAAGGTAACAGAGATGACCTTAAAAACTATAGAGGTATCAGTATACTAAATTCCTGTTACAAAATATATAGCAGAATCTTAAATAACAAACTAATGAAATATTCCGAAAACTTTATTCTACAAGTACAGAATGGATTTAGAAAAGGACGATCATGTATAGACCCAGCCTTTTGCCTAAAATTAATAATAGAGAAAAGAAGAGAATATAATTTAGAAACACATATTGCATTTATTGATTGACTTTGAAAAAAGCATTTGACAAAGTTAAAAGAAACATATTATTTAACATATTAAAAGAAAGACAAATACCAAATAATATCCTAAAAGCTATCACAAGTATATATGAAAATAATCAAATACAAATAAGATTAAATCACGAGCTATCATATACGAGAGAGATAAACCAAGGGGTCCGACAGGGATGTCCCCTCTCAGCAACTCTTTTTAATATCTACTTAAGTGAAATAAAAACAAAATGGAATAAAAATTTACATCAAGGAATTAAACTTTCTCCTACAGTTAAGTTCAACACTCTCCTCTTTGCTGACGACCAAATAATAATTCAAAATTCTGAAGATAACTTACAGAAAGCTATTTTAGATCTAAATGAGATATCCAAAGATTATGGTATGATAATATCAACGGCAAAATCAAAAACTATGGCCTTTAAAGGACAAGATCCAGCAAGAACTAAAATAGTAATAGATAACAAGATCTTAGAACAGGTGAATTCATTCAAATGCCTAGGATGTATGATCACATGTGAAAATGAAAAAGATATAAACGTAAAAATTGCAAAATAATTAAAAATAACAGGTGTAATTAACTCTATATTTAAACCAAACCTAGTTCAAAAACAAACCAGGCTAAAAGTATACAATACATTAGCCCTACCAGTCTTAATGTATGGAAGCGAAATCTGGACAATAAAACAAAAAGACAAACAAAGATTAACAACAGCAGAGATGAAGTTTATGAGAAAAACTGCAAAGTATGCCTTATTTGATTACAAAAGAAACGAAGATATTATGAAAGAATTAAATCAAGAACCAGTAATAGAAAAAATTAAAAAATATAAACATAAATGGATGGAACATGTTCAAAGAATGAAAACAGAAAGATTACCAAAACAAGCCTTAAGGTACAAGCCATTAGGAAAAAGAAAACCAGGACGTCCTCTTAAACGATGACTTCTAAGGCCGGAACAGGCCATGCTAGGCCTAAATCCTTGATACGCATGATGATGATGATGATGATGATTAGTTCTTGTTGTAGACTGTGATAGAGCTGTTTAATAAACTCTATATTTCCCTCAGATATTTTTGAATTATTTCAATTTACCATGAACGCAGGTTACTTTATATGGGGAGGAAAATTCTACAAACAGATTAATAGTACTGCTATGGGTCCCTCCCCTCTCCCCGTTAGCAAATTTTTACATGGACCACTTTGAAAACAAAGTACTTACCACAGCTACATACAAGCTACAAGTGTGGTTACGCTATGTAGATGATGTGTTTGCCATCTGGCCCCATGGACAAGACACTTTGGATGCTTTTGTCACCTACCTAAACAGCCAACACCCCCAAAATTCACTTCACAGTAGAAAAAGAATCAAATAACTGTTTACCATTTCTTGACACATTAGTCATCCACCTTTCAGATGGATCACTATCTTTTTCTATTTACATAAAGCCTACACACACAGGAAGATACCTACATAAACAATCACATCATCATCATCCAGTCCAACAGCACAGCATTTTAAAAACACTTACACACAGAGCCAGAGCCATTTGTTCTAACGATACAGCTCTGGCCACTGAACTCCAATATCTGCACCATACGTTCTTAGCCAATGGCTACAATCCCTACAAAATAGATAAAATACTACATAGGCCGATTACTCTGCCCCCCCCCCCCATAATATACACAAGAATATAACATGACCATTTCTATTCCCTATATCAGAGGTATATCGGAAAAGATAGCCAAAGAATAGTATTGAACCATGGCCTTCGCACCACTTTCAAACTTCATGCCAAGCTGGCAACTCTGATCCGCTTGCCTAAGGATAAGCTTCAGCCTTTAGCACACCCAGGAGTGTATGAAGTGCCTTGTGACTGTGACTTGGCCTATTATGGGCAAACAGGAAGATCAGTGAACATCCGCCTGGAAGAACATGAAAGATACATTCGCTACTATTATTATGGCAAGTCAGGACTGGCAGACTACGCTTTGGACACTCCTTCACACAGGATTAGATGGAGGAAAACGAATGTGCTATTTAGATGTCGTTATAGATCTGAAAGATCATATTTTTGAATCAGCAATGGCTTTGAAGAATTCTCCCAACCTTAACAAATATGGTTGCATTAATTTATTAATTTGCCAAAAATTTGGGAGACGGTTATCCTAAGGAAAAACCTGGATAGCTGCTGGTTTCCCCCCCCATTAGAGGACGCCAAAAATGGGACTTTAGATCTTTTCTTTTACAATTATATTGTTTCACTCAATCACTGTTGCGTTTACAAGTGTGTTGTGCTCTGATGATGCTGAGTTGAAAATCAGCAAAATATAAGCATTAATAAAACATCTTTGTAAGTTAAGGGGATAAAAATCCCTTCTTGTTTTTCAGCCAGTAAGCGAAACTAAGATCGAACACTACGATCTGTAACGTTTCATGCCGACGAACTGTCAGCGTATCCAAGCGTAAGTGACCACTTGGTAGTGCCACACCACGGCAACTCATTGCAAAGGTGAAGCAAGCTTTCTCACTGTTCTTGATATTTTCTCATAATGTAAAACACAGCTCTTAAGAGATGTAGTATTGTTTTACATTATGAGGAGAGGTCACTACCCAGACCGGTTTCAACCTTTTTTGAGGACTCATCAGTGAGTAGCTAGACCTAGTTAATATCAGAGCTTAAGTGAAGAAAACTTACATACTTCTGCTATACGATTGACCGAAAGGTGTGTCACTATATTTCATTATAACATAGTATAACTAAGATGAAAAGCCAAAAGGCTATTTTTTTCTGGCGAGGTTGTTATAAGTTAAGGGGATAAAAATCGCTTCTTGTTTTTCAGCCAGTAAGCGAAACTAAGATCGAACACTACGATCTGTAACGCGTCATGCCGACGAACTGTCAGTGTATCCAAGCGTAAGTGACCACTTGGTAGTGCCACACCACGGCAACTCGTTGCAAAGGTGAAGCAAACCGGTCTGGGTAGTGACCTCTCCTCATAATGTAAAACAATACTACATCTCTTAAGAGCTGTGTTTTACATTATGAGAAAATATCAAGAACAGTGAGGAAGCTTGCTTCACCTTTGCAACGAGTTGCCGTGGTGTGGCACTACCAAGTGGTCACTTACGCTTGGATACGCTGACAGTTCGTCGGCATGAAACGTTACAGATCGTAGTGTTCGATCTTAGTTTCGCTTACTGGCTGAAAAACAAGAAGCGATTTTTATCCCCTTAACTTATAACAACCTCGCCAGAAAAAAATAGCCTTTTGGCTTTTCATCTTAGTAAAACATCTTTGTGATAAAAGTGTGTGTGGTGTTGTTAATACTGTGAAAAATAAGTCACGAATAACCATCAACACCTAAGCTTATCTCTGTTAGATACATGATATTAAGCCTGAAAGTAAGCATTGGCAGTCTAGTCAACATAAAAACAGGGGGAGAGAGGAAATTGTTCTTGCAAGACTCCACATAGGTCATCTTGCACATTCTTATTTACTGAGGGCTCATGACCCACCTATGTATGAAAAATGCAACATGAATTTTACCATTTGTCATGCTCTGGTGGTGTGACAAGAGGAATAAAATTTTTAGCTATCTAGCTGAGCCATATATATTCAGACAGATGTTATCAGACATGATCTGCATGATGTTTTTAATTTTTTGCAAAGAATTAACTTATACAAACAGATCTGATTATTAATTTTATTTATATGTAAATACTGTATTGCTTAATTTTTGTACATACATATTATTTACTAATAATTTATCACTGACAATTTATTAATATTCCTCTATAATCTTCACTATGACCTTCGCTGTCCTTGCAACCAACCAAACCCAATCCACCAATGTTTTTGTATGATCTTTTGTCTCTGCTGTTCTCCCAATTCTGAAAATCATTCTGATCACTTTGACTTCTTACCCTTGAAGCTTGATTTCCTGCAATCCAAATCCCCTAAAAGTAAAGTTATTTTCTTTTGTGAGTTTAATGTCCACAAATGGCTCTCTTTTTTTCCAACTCCACTGACCAAGGTAGAAGAGAAGCATATATTTTTGCTGTTAACAATGACCTAAAGCAAAACTGTTTATCATCCAACCAGAATTTCTACACTCCTCTCCACTCTGAATCTTTTCTTAAACAGTTATCCTTCCAGGTTCACTGCTGAGGTGACCAATTCTGTTAGTAATTGAGATAACAATCTCATCCCAGTTTCATCTCTAGAAGAATGTCCACCTCTTGGCCATTCACAACCTTGTGTACTTTGGTACTACAACAATGCTAGGTGGAAAGATCTCTGAGACTTTCAACCTCTCTTTTCATTGGTCAGACTACTGTTTATGAACTCTGGAGGTATTTGCTACGATCTTGTTAGAGAAGTTATCCATGTTGGAACGAAGGCCTTCTTTCCCCACTCTGTTCAAAGTTCCCATTCTATAATTAAGCCATAGTTTTCCGAAAAGTTAGTTTGGACAGAAAATAACACAGCTTATTGAACATGGCTTGAGACAAAAACTTCATCCACAGCCTATACCGAAGCTCACAAAACTTCATATTGATCATTAGTGGGGTTAAGTCAGACTTTAAAAGGACTAAATGTAGAAAATGTGCCACCTGTACCAATGTTTATCATGACTTCTGGTTCTTCATAAAAGCTGTCCATTGTAACTTCTGTCCATCTACATCCACTACTGTCCACATCACCACTGTCCTCTCTGAGATAATGGAAAATGTGATCAATAGTCAACATCTTTACTATCTACAGGCCCACCAAATAATCATCAACCAACAGTATGGATTCTGCCATTCAAGATCCAAAGCTGACCTCCGAGCACAAATCACCAACCGCTGAACATGTGCTATGGAAAGGTTTAGAGAAACCTGTGCTGCTGCTCTTGACATGTCCAGAGATTTTGATTGTGTCTGGCATTGAGGCCTGCTAAATCACATTCTGTAATTGGGTTGCCCATTTCCTCTCTGGTCATTCACTCTCTTCATTCACCCTACTAATTTGACAAACCATGCACAGTGCACAGGCATTGTGAAAGAGAAACTTTCCAAACCTCAACAAATTTGGGTGCATGAAACTGCCCCAAATTTGGGAAGCACTCATACTTAGATCTTCAGCACAGTGGCCAAGACTACCCACAGTTCAGCCCACTAGGGGACACCATTTAGGACTCTAAGTCCAACCTTTGGTTGCCTTACTTCAGACGTCATTTGCCAGTGTTAGTACCTGTGTGCACATATCACTGCTTTGTGATGATCCCTGATGATGGCAATATAACATTGCTAAATTATAGGAAGTATTAATAAAAGTTATTATAATTAATATTTAGTACACTTATTTCCTGAAAAATAATAGTTACATTACATCAATAGCTTCCTCACTCAGCACCCAAAAAATTAGGCATTCTATTTCATCAAGATGCTGTTTTATACCCATCCAACTCTTAACTACACAAACACCAAATTCCCATCCTCAGCATACTTTTCACATGTTTGTAGTGGTCTTGACACTATCCAGAGGAGAGCAATTAGGGTCTTAAAGATTCACTTCAACTTCCATCTTACAGAGGCAATGTTTTGGCTCTGGGCAAGTATTTCAAGTACAGTAATCCCTCGATTAATACGCCCCAGATTAGTGCATCATTTTTTTTCGATACCCAAATTCAATTAGTGCGTCTCTAAAATTCGATTAGTGCACCTATATACATCTTAAAAATAAATGTTACAGATTTTAAAAGTATTGTGTCTATACATTTTTTATGGCTAACTATTTTAAAAAATCACTCACCAGAATGAAATAGTTTAATTACTGATTTGAAACATTTTACAAAGTTATTTTTAATGGCATACTACACTACTTCCATACACGCAATGTATTCCAAATTTTTACTGCCAAAATTTATGTCTTCTGCTAATTACATAGCATTTTCCTGATCATATCTTGTACCTCCTTTGCAATTATTTTCCTTACATTTTTTTTTAAATTTTAAAGTATTTTCCCAACCTTTCATAATGCGTAAAAGAATTAGTGAGCAAAAAAGTGATTGTGTGAAAATGATTCGAAAAGAATTTTCTGATTGGAAGAAATACTTGAAGTAATAAAGAAAATGAACAAGGCAAGTCCAGAGCAGAGATAAGAAAAGAACACAAACATCTGTGAATCAACTCTAAGAGCAATTGTAAGCAAAGCTGCTGAATACAAAGTATTATAATAATTGAATTAGAGAGACTTCTTTGTACACTGATCAAAGATCGTAACCAAAAAAACGGATCCTGCTAAGAACTGACCTTATTAAATCAAAAACATTAAGTCTCTTTGCAACCTTGAAAGAAAGGGCTATCAATGATGGAAAAGAAGAATTCCATGTTAGTGCTGGGTGGTTTGAGAAATAGCCTACATAATGTTCTAATCACAGACGAAGCTGCAAGTGCCCATAAGGAGGTGGCAGCAAATTATCCAGAGATTTGAAGAAAATTGTATAAGATGGAGGCTATTGTGACCAACAAATATTTAATGTTGATGAAACTGGCCTTTTTTTGGAAGCCAATGCCTTCCAAGACTTTTCTGGCTAAATCAGAGAAATATCAGCCTGGTTATAAAGTCGAATGAAATTACTGCTAGCAATATGCAATCCATTTGGAAGCACATCTTCCACATAGCGCAAATGATTTAAGAAGCTTTTCAAATAAATCTAAGTTAATTAAATCTCATTCTGAGAAACTGAGTAAATCCGACCTGCAAAATTTGGATGCACAGCGGAAAGATCTTGAAGAATATGAAGAAAATCACTGACAAGCTCAAAGAGATTTCACAGAAACAAATTTAAAATATTTTTCGTGCAACCAAAACTTTCAAGTACCAATGCTTAGAGACTGGCTCTTGTGAAGAGAGAAGCAGGAAAATTTGCAGAAGAGGCAGTTGTATGAAAAAAAGAAAGAGAATGCCCACCAGAATAGTAGATTTATATTTTGAATATGTTTTATTGCCTATCAGCTTCATAGTTTCCCTTTAACTAGGCCCTGAGACATACCCTAATTCTTTTATAAAAAATCAAGGGTAAAAAAAGAAATTTGAGAAACGAATTATATTTTTTTCCATAGGTTATTATACTCAATTAATGCATTTTGAATTAATGCACCTGTTTTAAAGAATGCATTAGGCGCACTAATCGAGGGATTGCTGTATTTCAATCGTCATCATTGCCACAGTGAATTAGCAACATCATCCCTCGATTTTCTGTTGCACCTGTTAATACAAGAGCAGCAGCTGCCTAATTCCCATTTATTGTGAAACTGTAAACATACTGAACCTGCATTTCCTCAATTATTCCATTTATCTTTGTATTCCGGAACAGCTACCCACAAAAAGTATTTCCGAACAACTGCAATCTGAAACTTTTTTTTAAAGCATAGCAGATTATTTACCCCAGACATTGCACTGATGTGCTTATAAGTCCTTAAACCTTTCATATACAGGATCAATATATTATATATATCATCATCATCAAATTCCTGGCATGTACCCTCAAGGGGTGTACAGGATATGATAGTGCTACATGAAAAATTTACATCATTACTAACTTCCAATCTACAATTTTCCTCTAAATCAGTCTATTACTTGTAAAGACTCCAATATTATCATTATCAGATATTATATTTCTATCGTCTAAGGCACATTGTACTGTATCAATCAATCAATCTATATCATGGTCTTCCTATGGGTCGTTTTCCTGCCAACCTGGCAGAGAACACTTGTTTTGCTAATCTTTCCATGCCCATTCTGTTTAAGTGACCATACCACCTGAGATTAGCTCTGCTAATGCACTCCTGGATGCCGACAATATCAGGTTCTTTTATAATATATCCTCGTTTTTAATATGATATTGCTATTGATGCCATCAGTTCATAGCTCTAATCTTTCTCAGGACTCTCATATCTGCAGTCTCTGGTCTTTGGTCAAGTGTTTTACTTCTGACCTAGCACTCAGATCCATAAGTTAAAACTGGTTTGAACACTGTCCTGTATACAGCTAATTTAGTGTTCCAACTAATTTCTCTCTTATTCCATATGAATTTATTCAACTGACTGCCTACCATACCAGCTTTGTTGATTCTGTTGTCTATTTCCATATTTAATTTACCATCTTCAGTAAAAATCGTGCCTAAGTATGTTTTACTGAAATGTTTTACTTGTTCCACAGGTTTCCCGTTCACAACACAGATAACATTTTCAACAATTCTACCTATTTTCATTGTCTTTTTAATGCTGACCTTCATGCCATATCTATTACAACAGTTATTTGATTTAGCCAGGGAATCTTGCAAACTTGTAGCGGATTTCTTCAGAAGTATAACATCGTCTGCATAAAGCAAAGAGCTGACATTAACATCTCCAATTCTGATATCATGTTTAATACCACTTTCCTTCATAATGTGATCCATTTAGATAATGAATAACAGAGAGGATAATTAATGTACATCCTTGTCTCACACCAGATTTAATATTAAACCATCTTCCTGTACATCCTTCAATTCTAACTGCTGACTTACAACTCAAATACAGACTAAGTATTGCTTGATATAATGCCCCATTGAAACCATATAACTGTAGCATATTCAATAGCTTCTCTCTTGGCACCTTGTCATATGTCTTTTCCAGATCGACAAAACTTAAATACAGATCTTTGTTATATTCCCATGCTTTCTCAACTATTTGTCGTAAAGTGAAGATCTGATCCTGACAGCCCCTATTTGGCCTGAATCCAGCTTGTTCTTTACCAAGCTTTTCTTCCACAATTCTTCTCAACCATTTTAATCAAGTATACTTGCATAGATCTTGCCAGGAACACTCAATAGGGAAATACCTTTGTAATTCTCACATTCAGTTTTATTTCCCTTTTTATATATGGCCACTATTAGAGCTCTACTCCAATCATCGGGAATTCGTCTCTCTGTCCATTCTTTCCGAACTATGCAGTGCAGCCACTGTAAGACTTTTATACCACCATACTTCAGTATTTCTAGTCAAATATCATCTACTCCTGCTGCCTTTTCACATTTCAAGCCTTTGATGACTTTTTCTACTTCAAGTATGGATATGTATTCCTGACTGCATGCCTGGTCAATATTTTTTACCACTGTGCTGTCATCACTGCTTGTTTCATTTAGCAGTTTTTCAAAGTAATTACGCCATACTTCAAGGATATCTTTTTCTTCTGTTTTCATGTCATCTTTATCATCTCTAACTCCTTTCATAGCCCTCTTTCCTCCATTTCTAAGCTTCTTCAACAACCTCCAGAATATCTTACCACCTTCTTGATATTTATTTTCTATGTTTTTGCCAAAGTCCTCCATTAACTTTTGTTTAGCTAGTTTTACACATTGTTTTGCTTTCTTACATTTATCTCTGTATTCTCTAAGAGCAAAAGCTGACTTATTTGCCAGGAACTTTTGATATGATTTCTTCTTTTCCTTCATTGCCTCTTTAACTTCCTATATCCACCATGGAGTTCTGATTTTTCTAGCCTTTCAGACAACCTAACCACATGCCTCTCTGGTTGAATCAATCAGGGTTTTCTTCAAGGCTTGCCAATGAGTCTCCAAGTTTGGTTCCTGTTCTCAAACTCTTTCATTTTTCCTTCAATAATCTTTGTGTATTTTAGTCTACAGTTCACATCTGAGAGCTGCTCAACTTTTATTCGCTTTAAAACTTTCTTACATGTTATTCTTTTCAATATGAAATTCAATTTTGTCCTGCTCAATACTAAATAGTGATTGCTTCCAATTTCATATCCTCTGTACTCTCTTCTCCCACACCAGGGAGAAAACATCACTATCAACAATAACATAGTCAATGAGACTTTTCTTATTCCTTGCCTCTTCTCTCCATGTGAATTTGTGCACATTTTTACGTTGGAACATGGTATTAGTGATAACCAGTCCATGTTCTCTGCAGAAATCCAACAGATATTTGCCATTATTAGCTTTGCTCTTTTCTCCAAATTTTCCCAAAATATTTTTGCATGTCCGACAATCATTTCCTACTCTGCTATTTAGATCCCTAACAAGGACCAACTTTTCCTTTTTCATTGTGTCAGTTGCTTTTTCTAAAGCCTCAAAAAATTCCTCCACTTCTACCTCGGTAGAACCTTCTGTGGGACTATATGCACAAATAAGTCTCATTATCCAGTTCCCCATTCTCATATTTGCCCACATCACTCTACTTGAGACTGACTGCCATTCAAGAAGATTAGCCTCGTATTTTGTGTTGAATAGTATGGTTACTCCTTCTTTTCCTTTATTGTCATTGCCTGAATATAACATTTTGTATTTATTGCTCAGGAAGATCTCACCAGTTTTTGTCTTTTTTGTTTCAGTCACCCCTATTATGTCGATCTGGTACTTATCTAATTCCTCAGTTAGCTCCATTTCTTTGCCATTCAGGCTTCTTATGTTGATAGTACCGATCTTTAACTTTGGTGATGTTGAGTTTGGGTGTGTGCTTTCAGATTTGTTCCAGTAACTGACTTTTCGCTGTTCGGCGTGGTTCCCTGGCGAAAACAACGGGAGCCTTGTTTAACCTGGCGATGCCCCAGCCAGAATGAAATTTTGTCATGTTGTACCATCATTTTTTATTTTGGTTTAACCAATAAGAATACAATTTGGTTCGCTAAATCCCAAATTGCCAGCCCATCCTCATTCATTCAGTATCCAGGTAGATACCCAACAGGGTGCACCACAAGAAGGTGAGGATTGGACATTAGGTCAGAAACCCTGGTCGGTTCTCTGTATTCCTTTAAAGGCTATGTGGAGGTCTCCTCTCAGTTATACAGCTTTGACCCTTAAGTACCCCCTTATATATATATATACACACACACATACATACACATATAAGTAAATAAATGAATCAGTGCTTCATCCTCTTAATCACCCAAATGATAGTACTGCAACATCACCTATATATATGCTTTTCTCCTAGCATCATTCTTTCATCCAACTACAGAACAAATGACCAAAGCAAATCAACTCTTGTGTACTTAGAACACTCATCACATGTTCTCTGGGATCTTCTATTAGAAAGACACTAGAAGAATCTTGCAAAACATGGACACCAAAAATGGTTGCTGATCCTGATGGAATCCAGATGAATGTGGTGAAGTGATGTGTTCATGAACTAACAACTGTTGTTTACCTACAGCATGAAAGATAGATATGCTGTGAATTCCTAAAAAAAGTAAATTATGTCTATCTTCATACTATGGATCTATTGCTACTCTCACCTCAGTGTTATCTCAAGTAACAGAGAAGGTCATTAATAGTCAACTTCTTCGATACCTGTAGAAGAGTGACCACTACTATGGATTCTGCCAATCAAGATCCACATAAAACTTTGAAGAAACTTGTGCTGTTGCAGTTGGCATTTCATAGGATTTGGCATCAAGAGCATCTTTACAACCTACTTCCTTTGTACATGAATGTCAGTTTTCTCTCAGGTCATTCACTATGTGTAATGGTGAAAGATATTCTCTTTGGATTTTCCTATTAATACATACATTCCTCAGGACTTTTATCCCACTCCCATCTTCTCCGTGTACACAAACAACCTTCTTTCACTGACTTCAAATCTATTTAGTTTTGCTGATGATAGCACCCTCTGTCCATCCTACTTATATGACAAACCTTCCAGCACTTAAACATCTTCAAAATCATCTACAATAAAGGTCCTGAAAATATTGATCTTCACATCATTCTGCAATGGGATAACACCCCCCTCCCCCCACAAAAAGAACTCCATCCCTTGCTATTTACCTTTGATAATGCTCAACTTCACAGTCCAGACCATACCTCTCTTCTTAGACTGACTTTTACTCCTAAGTCTTTCCGAATGATAAATACCAACTGAATTTGGTGAAGCAGCAGTTCAGCTGCCTCACCAAACCAGATATTCATCGTTCATTCATTCCATCTATCTCAGTTCTGTGGAACAGTTTTCCTCATGAATTATTTCCCCTCACCCAAAACTACAATTTCCAAAACTCTATAAGGAGAATATCAACCTCATTACTTTGATTCTGACCACAGCGCACACACACACACACACAGCATTTCTTTGCTATAGGTTTCACAGCCGGTCATTATGTTGGAATGAATGATATTAAAACATTAGCCATCCGGTATTTTTCCTTGTTCCCAAATATTGTTAAATCATTTTAATAAATTTTAATAATTTTAAATTTTCCTGATTTTCTTTGATGTATTGCTGATTGAATGTTTTTAATGATTTAAGTCAATCAATCAACTAACGCCTTTTATTCCCTAATAGGGAGTAAGCGAGGCCTTTATACCCCATCTAGCTTTTGGAAACTGAGTGAGCAGGTCAATCTCCATCGGCAGCCAATCATAGATAGCTAGCCCATGTCTATCACTAATTATAGCAGCCACCAATGAAGAGGCTGGCAAACAAGTGCTGCCATCTCTTGGTACCTAACCCTAACAAGATATGTCACTGTCTGAAATAATGTGGGTACTATGGTCGATTTTCTTGAGTTTATGGGATGAAAAACCTGAGTTTCCGGGAGGAAAAACCCAGTTGCCCGTGCCAGAGATAAACTAACTTGGGAACCGGTCGAAGATAGGCTTAGAAAAAGTTTCTCCAGTCAGCGACTAGACTAGAACCTAGGTCTAACTTCAAGCAGCCAAGCGCAGAGGACACAAGTGCCACTTCCACTGAGCTACACAGGCCTCGTTTATGTTTTTCCTTTATATTATATAGTAAGTAGTTGGCATTATATTGGTTTTAGTTTCATTACTATCTTGGAGTAAGTTTTGGAAGAAGTCAAGCCAGTTTTCTCTTTGATTAGCATAAAATCACCTACTATATAAAATTAATTCCATGGTTAATTCACAGGATCTTCTTGGAAAACAAAAAAACAAGACTGTTCTCATTAACCAACTTAGCTCTATATATGGGGAGGAACAGTTAATACACAAGTGTTATGGTTGTATGCATGTTTTAAAAGCAGTTGCATCATATTATGATATTCTCAGTTATATTTATTTAAACAATGCAAAGATGTATGTAAGTTGTGCTGGAGATACAAATTATTCTTTTAGCGCTCAATGCATAATATACTTTGAAAGTTTTAGATTCTGTGGTTTCAAAGATGTTCTACAAATTGCCAATATAATGACCACATGATGAGAATTAGCATTAAAAAAACTTTCTTCTTGACCACAAGGATTAGGCATTTGCCTGTTCCAGCTTCATTGGTCTTTTTGTATTGCAGCTAGTCTTTCTTTCTCCCCTTTTGGTAGATGATACCTTTCCATCCTACATAGATACTAAAAATTATATATTTAGTTTAATCCTTAAATCCTTAGTTTAGGATTAAATTAAATATATAATTTATAGTCTAACCAAGTGGGAAAAAACTTCCAACTACATAGATACTGTTTCCATTTCTCTCTATATTCCTTAATCTTTTCTTTTAAAAACTTTATTAAAGCTAAAAAATACACACAGTTTTTTGTGCCAATAATACATATATCTTTGCTCACTACATAAGAGTAAAATCCTCCTGATATCCATCTAAGGATGTATATCAGGAGATTGATGAAAAGAGTAAAAGATAACAGTGCAGTATGAAAGGTGGTCAAGTATGTTGTACAAGTATAAGTGAGGAGTTGACTTGACGAAAAAAGATTATGAATGGGATGCTAGCAGAGTTCTGTGAGGAGAAAGGAATTCATTTTTTGTGAATGTGCAGGATGAATTGGAGATGGATGAAGCTGCATAAAAGAGACTGGCTACATTTAAATGGATCTGGTGTAAATCAGCTGGGTGAGAGAGAGAAAATGAAGGAAGTGAATGGAAGACCTGAGGAATAAACAGGTGGTAGAGGTGATGTGGAAAAGTAGGAAAGCAGAGCTTGTGAATGGAGAGGTGAATGGCACAAGTGAAGAGAAAGAGAGAGAAGGAACACAAGACAGACAGGAAAATAGGGGTTAAGGAAGACATTGCAAGATGAGTGAATGATAGATACAGGAGCAGGTGTACGTATGTACAAGAAAGGATTGAGATGACAAGGGATGTGGAGGCAATAATTAGGTATGAGGATAGGTGTAAGATCGGGTAGAGAGGAAAGGCCAAGGTGGAGGATTTATAATCAAGAAATGAGGTTGGTGAGACAAATTATGGAACCAGAAATAAGGCAGCATGTATGTTTACAAATGCCAGAAGTATTCAAAACAAAAGGAACAAAACTACAGCATTGATAGAGCTGATTTGTCCAAAAATTGTTGGAATAAGCAAAACATGGTTGGATGAGGATAGCATTCTGATAAGAACAGAGATGAATGGATGTGAATGTTTCATGACAACAGACAGGATAAAAAGGGAGGTTAGATGGGCAATAACTCCCCTGTTACCATTAATGAGCAATGATGGTAGCAGAGGAGTTAAGCCCATCTAAGGAGGTGTATGATTAAAGCATACAAATTGCTGCAAGATTTTTACAAGATTAATACAGAGGAAATTTTTCAGAACAGATCTGGTGGTGGGAGAACCAGGAACCATCCTTGGAAACTGAGCAAGAGTGTAGTTAGCAATGTGTTAACAGAATGAGATTTTTTGCTTGGAGAATGGTGAATAAGTAGGACAGGTTGCCAGTATCTGTTGTGGGTGCCATGACTGTGAATGAGTTCAAAGTAAAATATGAGTTAAGTTAAGTTACTGTGTGAATGTTGGATAATGCCAAAATATAATATATTTTGACTGTAAGGTGTAAACAAAACACCAGTTTTGCATTCAGTTTTACACTACAGACTATGAGCATCTACAATACAGCCTGTATTTTGGAATGCTTATAGTTCTGGAGTACAGAACTGAGTGTAAAGCTAAATTGTGATAACTATCTGTCAAAATCTGATAGAAAGAACCATGTATTGAGGCCACACAGGAGCAACCTGTAGCTGGTTTATTTTGTAAAATACAGAATTTTTTTAGTATTCACATGCCTACTTGAATACTAGATAACCCTAAATTCTCCAATATCCTGTACCTCTTCCTTATTAGTGATCCTTCTCTAAGTATACTGAATGTTGTTTGCTAGGTAATTCAGACCATAATCTAGTCCTTATTTCTTTTCCAATGGACATGCACAAACAGCCTCTCCTATCCATATGTTGTTCGGTATTATAATATAAAATGCCAAGTGGGATGATCTATGCAACTTTTATGCATCATACCCTTGGTTGGGATATGTTTCAAGCCTTCTGATACAAACATATGTATTCAGTGACATAGGAGTGCTCTAGCATAGGGGCAGTTTCAAATGGCACCAATGTCAGAAGGTTATCAGTGGATGGGATAGTTTATTGATTACTGAAGTTACCATAATAAAAATGGCATGTAGCTAAGAATTTGCCAAGGGTGCCTAAACTAAGCTGTGTTGTTGCATGCACTAACCAGTCTGGGTAGTTACACTTCCCATAATGTTTTTTTTTTTGGGATACTGAGGCAGTTGATGTGAAGTGATGGTTTCTGTATACAAGTAGATTAGTGATGATACTTCATGTGAAGACTTTGTTTGCTTTACTCGAGTAAAGGATTAGAACAAGAAGATAATTTCTTCACAAGCATAATATACTTTTTAACTCAGTGGTAAAACTTTCTACAATGATTTTTCTAGGCTTAAAAGACACCTTAATCCCAGACATTATTCCCTGGGTCAGGATTAACAGGTTTGTCATGGATAAGAAACTTGACTTTACAGAAACCTAATTAATGCTGTGATAAGGTGGTTTACTGTCTGTATCATCTGTCAGTTTTCTCTGGCTGTTTTGCTTGTCTATACAGGATAAGAAACCTGGGTTCAAATATGAGACAGGATTTGAACCCAGGTCTCCATCCAAAGGACATTAGTAACCAAGATTTGGAGGTTCTCCATACCAAAAATTTTGACATTACAAACAAATCTTGTGAACTGTTTAATTCAAAACTTATTACTGTTTAAAATCTACCACAGTTCTGGTATTGGCCTGACTACTGTTATCAAATTGTGAGGGGAAAATGGAGCGCCTGCAGGTAAACCAACTTTACCAGCAGTCTGAAATCATCTAAATTACTGCTTTAAAAAATAATAAAATAAAATTATGTGTGAATACAAACCTCATTACATATTATTTAACACATCACCAGAGTTAAACTATCAACATAAGAAGCCTGAATGGCAAAGAAATGGAGCTAGCTGAGGAATTAGATAAGTACCAGATCGACATAATAGGGGTGACTGAAACAAAAAAGACAAAAACTGGTGAGATCTTCCTGAGCAATAAATACAAAATGTTATATTCAGGCAATGACAATAAAGGAAAAGAAGGAGTAACCATACTATTCAACACAAAATACGAGGCTAATCTTCTTGAATGGCAGTCAGTTTCAAGTAGAGTAATGTGGGCAAATATGAGAATGGGGAACTGGACAATGAGACTTATTTGTGCCTATGGTCCCACAGCAGGTTCTACTAAGGTAGAAGTGGAGGAATTTCTTGAAGCTTAAGAAAAAGCAAGTGACACAATGAAAAAGGAAAAGTTGGTCCTTGTTGGGGATCTAAATAGAAGAGTAGGAAATGATTGTCAGACATACACAAATATTTTGGGAAAATTTGGAGAAAAGAGCAAAGCTAATAATAATGGCAAATATCTGTTGGATTTCTGCTCAGAACATGGACTGGTTATTACTAACGCCATAATCTAACATAAAAATGTGCAAAAATTCACATGGAGAGAAGAGGCAAGGAATAAGAAAAGTCTCATTGACTATGTTATTGTTGATAGTGATGTTTTCTCCCTGGTGCAGGACAACAGAGTGTACAGAGGATTTGAAATTGGAAGCAATCACTATTTAGTATTGAGCAGGATAAAACTGAATTTCATATTGAAAAGAATAACATGTAAGAAAGTTTTAAAGTGAATAAAAGTTGAGCAGCTCTCAGATGTGAATTGTAGACTAAAATACACAAAGATTATTGAAGAAAAAATGAAAGAGTGTGAGAACAGGAATCACACCTTGAAGATTAAGTGGCAAACTCTGAAGAAAACATTGATTTATTCTGCAAGAGAGGCATGTGGTGAGGGTGTCTGCAAGGATAAAAAAATCAGAACTCCCTGGTGGACACAGGAAGTTAGAGGCAGTGAAGGAAAAGAAGAAAGCATATCAAAAGTTCCTGGCAAATAAGTCAGCTTGTGCTCTTAGAGAATATAGAGACAAATGCAAAAATGCTAAACACTGTGTAAAACTAGCTAAACAAAAGTCATGGGAGACTTTGGCAAGAATATAGAAAACAAATATCAAGGTGGCGGCAAAATATTCTGGAGGTTGTTGAAGAAGCTTAGAAATGGAGGAAAGAGTGCTGTAAAAGAAGTTAGAGATGATAAAGGTGACATGAAAACAGCAGAAAAAGATATCCT
The DNA here is from genome assembly GCF_054136105.1 of Typopeltis vanoorti. NCBI lineage: Eukaryota > Metazoa > Arthropoda > Arachnida > Uropygi > Thelyphonidae > Typopeltis > Typopeltis vanoorti. The sequence goes on from NC_143555.1 coordinate 72,696,410, forward strand.
TGAAGTATGGCATAATTACTTTGAAAAACTGCTAAATGAAACAAGCAGTCATGACAGCACAGTGGTAAAAAATATTGACCAGGCATGCAGTCAGGAATACATATCCATACTTGAAGTAGAAAAAGCTATCAAAGGCTTGAAATGTGAAAAGGCAGCAGGAGTAGATGATATTCGACCAGAAATGCTGAAGTATGGTGGTATAAGAGTCTTACAGTGGCTGCACTGCATAGTTCAGATAGCCCAGACAGGGACGAATTTCCGATGATTGGAGTAGAGCTCTCGTAGTACCCATATATAAAAACGGAAATAAAACAATGTGAGAATTACAGAGACATTTCCCTACTGAGTGTTCCTGGCAAGATTTATGCATGTATACTTGAGAAACAGTTCAGAAGAATTGTGGAAGAAAAGCTTGGTGAAGAACAAGCTGGATTCATGCCAAATAGAGGCTGTCAGCATCAGATTTTCACTTTACAACAAATAGTGGAGAAATCATGGGAATATAACAAAGATCTGTATTTAAGTTTTGTCGATTTGGAAAAGGCATATGACAAGGTAGCAAGAGATAAGCTATTTAATACGCTGCAGTTATATGGTGTCAATGGGGCATTATATCAAGCAATACTTAGTCTGTATTTGTAAGTCGGCAGTTAGAATTGAAGGAAGTACAGGAAGGTAGTTTAATGTTAAATCTGGGATGTACAGACAGGGATGTACATTATCCCCTCTGTTATTCATTATTTATATGGATCACATTATGAAGGAAAGTGGTATTAAACATGATATCAAAATTGGAGATGTTAATGTCAGTTCTTTGCTTTATGCTGATGATGTTATACTTCTAAATAAATCTGCTACAAGTCTGCAAGATTCTCTAACTAAATTCAATAGTTGTTGTAATAGATATGGTATGAAGGTCAGCAATAAAAAGACAAAGACAATGAAAATAGGCAGAATCATTGAAAATGGAGAGCCTGTGGAACAAGTAAAACATTTCAGCTACTTAGGCACGATTTTTAGTGAAGATGGTAAATTAAATATATAAATAGACAACAGAATCAGCAAAGCTGGTATGGTGGGAAGTCAATTGAATAAATTCATGTGGAATAAGAGAGAAATTAGTCGGAACACTAAATTAGCTGTATACAAGACAGTGCTCAAACCAGTTTTAACTTATGGATCTGAGAGCTGGGTCAGAAGTAAAACACTTGACCAAAGACTAGAAATCGCAGATATGAGAGTCCTGAGAAAGATTATACGCATGAACAGATGGCATAAATGGAAATATTATATTAAAAACGAGGATATTAGGAAAGAACTTGACATTGTCAGCATCCAGGAATGTGTTAGCAGAGCTAATCTCAGGTGGTATGGTCACTTAAACAGAATGGGTGAAGAAAGATTAGCAAAACAAGTGTTCTCTGCCAGGTTGGCAGCAAAATGACCCAGAGGAAGACCAAGATATAGGTGGATTGATAGGGTACGAAGTGACTTAGATGATAGAAATATAAGATCTGATAATGTTGAAGTCTTGACAAGTAACAGACTGATTTGGAGGAAAATTGTAGATAGGAAGTTAGTAATAATGTAATTTTTTTCATGTAGTACTATCATATCCTGTACACCCCTCAAGGGTACATGGCAGGAATTTGATGATGATGATGATGAGGTGATGCATTAGCTTTGAGTGAGACTGTTGGTAACTTTGCTTATTTTGTGGGTTCAGCCTGTGGAAGTTAATGTTTAGACACGACAAGAATTAATGCTTGTGTTGGTGATAGCTTATTAAATCATTCAATAATGCTATTTTGGTGGAAATAAATAACATACATGTTGCATATATTGTTGATTGCCAAGTCTTATTGAACTTAATGCTGGACAAGATGGGGAATCCTGGATGGCCTAATAGAATGTTGCAGTAAGCCTCCCTCCCTGTGGTCTGGGAACAAGGTCCAAAGCTTACTGTGGTGGTACAATGACCAGGATAGCCCTGGCATTCCACTAACTATATATTTTGTTTTGTTCCCTTCACGACATACTGTGTGAAGTGAACTAGCTCTAGCTTAATGATTATTTATCATCCACTTAAAAAATCAGACAAAAATCATATACATATGTATCTAAATCTGACTTTTAAAGAATCACATAGCAGGAAACTTATCACTCCTGCTAAAATGGGAGTCAAGCTTTCTGTCTGCTAATAGGGCAATTGGGTTCAACTTCTCCCAGTGTCTCCCACCAAGATGGTACCATGGTAATACCATGTAAAGATATATATTTCATAATAATTCTTCTCATCCAACTCTCATTCGGAATACTAAGGAATTCCCCCCCCCCATTATACAAAGATGACATGCATGCTTCGTCTGATTATTTTACCATACAGATATGAAAAACATTTCTATTACGTTTGACTAATATGTTTCCTTGTGCAGATGATATCCACCCAGTTTTGTTAAGAATGTGATATACTCATATATATTCACCTGGCTTCTGATATCTATTATAAAACAGAAGCAAGGAATGATTCAATTTGATATCCTGGAGAGAGAGATGAAAGTTGGCACTCAAACTGTCATCAGACTGCTCTCGTGTCAGTCTCCTCCAAAATAATGGAGATCATCAACAGCCAACTTCTTCAGTACATGAAGGCCCACCAATTAATGATCACCAACATGGATTTCACTACTATCATTCCCCACTTTGAACATGACGAGGCCTGAAGAGACCAATGTTTTGCATCTCCCACTATGAAAGGTTACAAATATATATTACATTTGTACAATGAACAGGAGAGTATTATTTTTTTTTTCTTACATAGTCCAGAAACCCTACTCTAGAGACCAAACAAAACTTTTAGAATCCACTCCACTTTTCATCCCTCTTGTAAGCAAGGTGGTGGTGGTATCACACTGAGTGATCAAGTTCATCTACCACCTAAAGACAATCACAAATATCCATGCATGATACCAGCAGCATGTTGGTTGGAAAGCAGGTAAGATAACCATTCATTCAGCCAAGCTGGCTTGCTCTTGGCATTTCCAAAGTATTCGATCAAGACTAGTATAAATTTTTTCTTACAAGCTACAATCTTAATGTCTCCTTCCATTTTGTGATTGGGTCACTGTTTTTTTTCTCTAGTTATGGTGAATGGCTTCCTCTCATCAAGTTTCTATTCGTCTATTCTTTTCTATTTGTGTCTATGGTTCTGCAGAAGATTCTACTACAGAAGAAGTGGAGGAATTTTTTGAGCCATTAGCGAAAGCAGCTGACAACAATAAAGGAAAAGCTGGTCCTTGTTAGAGAATTAAACAGCAGAATAAGAAATGATTACATGTTCTGAGCAGAAATCTAGCAAGTACTTACCATTAATATTAGCTATGATCTTTTCTCAAAGTTTTGGGATAATTTGGAGAAAATAACAAAGCTAATAATAATGGTTAAGTACCTGTTGGATTTCTGTTCAGGACATGAATTAGTTATTACTACCAACATGTTCACGTGGAGAGAAGATGCAGGAAATAAGAAAAGTTTCATTGACTATGTTAGTTGATAGCAATGTTTATCCACTGGTTCAGGACAGAAGAATATACAGAGAATTTGAAATAGGAAGAAACCATTTCGATTTTAGCAGGATAAAATTTGAATTTCATGTTGGAAAGAAGAGTGCATAAAAAAAGTTTTAAAATAAATGAAAGTTGAGCAGTATTCTGAGGTAAACTAAAGACTAAAATACACAATAAAATGGGAGATTGAAAACAAGAACCAGACATTGGAGATTCAGTGGCAAAACCTGAAAAAAACATTGTTTGATTCAGCTAAACAGGCATGTGGTGATGTTGTCAGCAAGCATAGAAAAAAAAAAAAAAAATCAGAACTCCTTGGTGAAATCAAGAAAGCATGTCAAAATGTTCCTGAGATGTAATGCAGCTTGTGCTCTTAGAGAACACAACAAAAAATGTAAGAAAGCAAAAGCACTGTGTAAAACTAGCTAAACAAAAGTCATAGGAAGGAGGGGTGCTTAAGGGTCAAAGCTGTATAATTGAGAGGAGACCTCCACATAGCCTATAAAGGAATGCGGAGAACCGACCAGGGCTTCTGACCTAATGTTCAATACTCACCTTCTTGTGGTGCACCCTGTTGGGTATCTAAATGGATACTGAACGAACGAGGATGGGCTGGCAATTTGGGATTTAGCCGACCAAACTGTATTCTTAATGGCTTAAACCAATATAGAAAACGATGGTACAACATGACAAAATTTCATGCTAGCTGGGGTGTCGCCCGGTTAAACAAGGTTCCCGTTGTTTTTGCCAGGAAAACAGGGTGAACAGTGAAAAGTCAGCTACACCCCAACTCAACATCCCCATAATTAAAGATTGGTACTATCAACATAACAAGCTTGAATGGCAAAGAAATGGAGCTAGCTGAAGAATTAGATAAATACCAGATCAACATAATAGGGGTGACTGAAACAAAAAAGACAAAAACTGGTGAGTTCTTTCTGAGCAATAAATACAAAATGTTATATTCAGGAAATGACAATCTAGGAAAAGAAGGAGTAGCCTTAGTATTCAACACAAAATACGAGGCTAATCTTCTTGAATAGCAGGCAGTCTCAAGTGGAGTAATGTGGGCAAATATGAGAATGGGGAACTGGACAATGAAACTTATTTGTGCCTATGGTCCCACAGAAGTTTCTACTAAGGTAGAAGTGGAGGAATTTTTTGATGCTTTAGAAAAAGCAACTGACACAATGAAAAAGGAAAAGTTGGTCCTTGTTGGGGAACTAAATAGCAGAGTAGGAAATGATTGTGACACATACAAAAATATTTTGGGAAAATTTGGAGAAAAGAGCAAAGCTAATAATAATGGCAAATATCTGTTGGATTTCTGCTCAGGACATGGACTCGTTATTACTAACACCATGTTCCAACATAAAAATGTGCACAAATTCACATGGAGAGAAGAGGCTAGGAATAAGAAAAGTCTCACTGACTATATTATTGTTGATAGTGATGTTTTCATCCATGTGCAGGACACCAGAGTGTACAGAGGATTTGAAACTGGAAGTGATCACTATTTAGTCTTGAGCAAGATAAAATTGAATTTCATATTGAAAAGAATAACGTAAGAAAGTTTTAAAGTGAATAAAAGTTGAGCAGCTCTCAGATGTGAACTACAGACTAAAATACACAAAGATGATTGAAGAAAAAATGAAAGAGTTTGAGAACAGGAATCAAATCTTGGAGATTCAGAGGCAAGCCTTGAAGAAAACCCTGATTGATTCAGCCAGAGAGGTATGTGGTGAGGTTGTCTGCAAGGATAGAAAAATCAGAACTCCATGGTGGACACATGAAGTTAAAGAGGCAGTGAAGGAAAAGAAGAAAGCATATCAAAAGTTCCTGGGAAATAAGTCAGCTTTTGCTCTTAGAGAATACAGAGACAAATGTAAGAAAGCTAAACACTGTCTAAAACTAGGTAAACAAAAGTCATGGGAGGACTTTGGAAAGAACATAGAAAATAAATATCAAGAAGATGGTAAAATATTCTGGTTGTTGAAGAAGCTTAGAAATGGAGGAAAGAGTGCTGTAAAAGAAGTTAGAGATGATAAAGGTGACTTGAAAACAGGAGAAAAAGATATCCTTGAAATATGGAGTAATTACTTTGAAAAATTGCTAAATGAAACAAGCAGTGAGAGCTGTTGTAAAAAAGCACAGTGGTAAAAAACACTCAGCAGGCATACAGTCAGGAATACATAAACACTGGACAGAGGGACGAATTCCCGATGATTGGAGAAGAGCTCTTCTTCTTTCTTCTTCTTCTTCAACCTTCTGGTTCTGTCTACTGCTGGACGAAGTTCTCCCCCATGGTTTTCCAGATCACTCGGTTTTCTGCTTCTCCCATCCACCTCACTCCTGTAATTTGTTCCAGTTCATCCCTCCACCTTCTTCTCAGTCTTCCTCTTTGTCTTGCTCCATCCACTGGTCTCCACTCTGTTGTTTTTCTAGTTCATCTCCCGTAACTGCATCTGGCAATATGGCCAGCCCATCTCCTCTTAGCCTGTTTAATGCATTTTACAATATCTATGACACCTGTTTGAGATCTTATCCAGATATTTGTCTTCCTATCTCTCAATGTTATTTTTAGCATACTTCTTTCCATGCGATGTTGTGTTGTTGTTGTTTGCAGCTTTTTGTTTAGGGCTTCTGTTAAAGTCCATGTTTCCCCTTCATATGTTAGGACAGGAAGTATGCACTTGGAGTAGAGCTCTAATAGTACCCATATATAAAAACGGAAATAAAACAATGTGAGAATTACAGAGATATTTCCCTACTGAGTGTTCCTGGCAAGATCTATGCAAGTATACTTGAGAAATGGTTGAGAAGAATTGTGGAAGGAAAGCTTGGTGAAGAACAAGCTGGATTCAGGCCAAATAGAGGCTGTCAGGATCAGATCTTCACTTTACGACAAATAGTGGAGAAAGCATGGGAATATAACAAAGATCTGTATTTAAGTTTTGTCGAACTGGAAAAGGCATATGACAAGCAAAGCTATTTAATACGCTGCAGTTATATGGTGTCAATGGGGCATTATATCAAGCAATACTTAGTCTGTATTTGTAAGTCGGCAGTTAGAATTCAATTAAGTACAGGAAGATGGTTTAATGTTAAATTTGGTGTGAGTCAAAGATGTACATTATCCCCTCTGTTATTCATTATCTACATGGATCACATTATGAAGGAAAGTGGTATTAAACATGATATCAGAATTGGAGATGTTAATGTCAGCTATTTGCTTTATGCGGACGATGTTATACTTCTAAATAAATCTGCTACAAGTTTGCAAGCTTCCCCGACTAAATTGAATAACTGTTGTAATAGATATTGTATGAAGGTCAGCATTAAAAAAGACAAAGACAATGAAAATAGGTAGAATTGTTGAAAATGTCAACTGTGTTGTGAACGGTGAACCTGTGGAACAAGTAAAACATTTCAGCTACTTAGGCACGATTTTTACTGAAGATGGTAAATTAAATATGGAAATAGACAACAGAATCAACAAAGCTGATATGGTAGGCAGTCAATTGAATAAATTCATAAGAGAAATAAGAGAAAAGTTAGTCAGAACACTAAATTAGCTGTATACAAGACAGTGCTCAAACCAGTTTTAACTTATGGATCTGAGAGCTGGGTCAGAAGTAAAACACTTCTGACACCATCAAAGACTAGAGACCGCAGATATGAGAGTCCTAAGAATGATTAGAGGCATGAACAGATGGCATCAATGGCAATATCATATTAAAAACAAGGATATTAGGAAAGAACTTGACACTGTCAGCATCCAGGAATGTGTTAGCAGAGCTAATCTTAGGTGGTATGGTCACTTAAACAGAATGGGTGAAGAAAGATTAGCCAAACAAGTGTTCTCTGGCAAGTTGGCAGGAAAACAACCCAGAGAAAAGACCAAGATATAGGTGGATTGATATGGTACAAAGTGCCTTAGACGATAGAAATATAAGATCTAGTAATGTTGGAGTCTTGACAAGTAGCAGACTGAATTGGAGGAAAATTGTTGATAGAAAGTTAGTAATGATGTAAATTTTTCATGTAGTACTATCATATCCTGTACACCCCTTCAGGGTACATGTCAGAAATTTGATGATGATGATGACAAATATCAGGAAGGTGGCAAAATATTTTGGAGGCTATTGAAAAGCTTAGAAACAGAGGAAAGAGTACTGAAAAAGAAATCAGAGATGATAAAGGTGACACGAAAACTGGAGAGTAATATACAGTAGTTATTTCAAAAGATTGCTATATGAAACAAAGTGACAATATGGTGTCAGAAAACATTCGACATTCATGAAATCAGGAATAATACTTGAAATAGAAAAAGCCACGAAAAACCTGAAATGTGGAAAGGCAGCTGGACTAGATGATATTCAACTAGAAATGCTCAAGTATGGAGGTATAAAAGTTTTATAGTGGCTGCACTGCATAATTCTGAAGGCCTGGACAGATGGCCGAATTCGAGATAGTTGGAGTAGAGCTCTGATAGTATGCATTGTGGACTGATACAGTAAAAGTCCTTCAGAATACAGAAAAATAAGATCTGATAGTATTTTCCAATTGCAGCCGATATATGACGGACATCAGGGGAATTTGTCTCCATTCCTCCATCAACGTAGAATTGAATTTAGCAACAGATCGAGGACATGCTGTTCTGGATCTCAATTGCCACTCCAATTTGTCCCACGAGTGTTCGATGGGATTGAGATCAGGACTCTGCACAAGCCAGGGCAGTCATTTAACACCCATCTCTTCATACCATGCCATAACAGCAGTAGCTTTGTGGCATGGAGCATTGTCATCTTGATAGTAACACTCAACAGTGCAGGAAGTATCTGATTATCCAAAATATTAAGGTACTGAGTTGCCTTCATGGAACCACGGAAAATGACCAGTGGTCCCACTCCAAATCAGTTAAATGGATCCCACACCATTACTGCTCCACCAAACTTTACTGTGGGTACAATACACTGTGTCAACAAGCATTCATCATGATGCCTCCACACCCTGTCATCAGACTAGAAACAACTGAACCTTGATTCATCGCTCCAGAGTACCCTTTTCCACTGGTGACTTATCCAGATCACATGCTCTTTGTATGGAGCCAGACGAACGGCCTTGTTTGTTGTTATGATGGCTTGTGTGCCGCTGCTCTTCTTTCGAAATCCAGTAAATGGAATTCTTTTTGTACAGTATTAGTGCTCACCATGGCATTACTGACACTCTGAAACTCATCACGGATGGTCTGTGCCAATTGTAGCCAGTTTTTGCATGTCACCCGTTTTAACATCTTCCTGTCCCTGTTAGTCATTTTCGGTGGCTGCTCTGGGTGTTTTCCTGCACTAGTGATGCCAGAACATCTCCATTTGTTGATCACATTGCCAACCATTGATTTTGGATGCTCCAGTTGAATGGCAATGGCATGTATGGACATGCCACCTATGTGACATCCCACGATGACACCTCTCTCAGTCATTGAGTCCATGTCATGTTGCCATACCACCTGTATTATTCAACTGCTACGATGAAATACTGCTTCCTATTATCTTTATATTGGTTTTTATGTTATTAACAAACCTGGAATATTCCAAATAATCGGGACATCCAGTACAAAAATGGGCAAAGAAAAATTGTTATGCTTTCTGATTAAATGCAAAATCATGTGCCAACTGAGTTATATTGAAATATAAAATGATTATGTTTATTCATAAGCAACCTTTTAAAAAAATCTCATTAATGACTGGAGAATAATGCAGCTGAATAAGGCATAAAGAGCAATGTATTTATACTTACATTATTTTTTTTCTTCACCAATATGATCTGGAATTACTTTTGTTTCAAAATGCTTTTCTTCTACTGTACTAGGATTTAATCCGCACAAAACAGATGCCATGCTTTTCTTCTCCTTTTTCTGATTTGTAAAATAAGTACAAGAAAGTGTTTATAACTTGCTTATATTTAATAAAGAACCAATTAAATAGGATGTATTAAGTGACCATGAAACACACAGCCTTTTCCTACTAAAATCAGGCTTCGTTTAATATGAATCCAACTGATGAAACATTGTAAAGTTGTAATAAATTAGTAAAAAGATTGACATAAGGGTTATCACAGTTGACTTCCACTAGTGCAAATACCATTATAATAAACTCGCTGACTATAACAAACTATCAAAATGTTGCAAATAAAATTCTGTATGCACAATTCTATTATAAATAAAATTCACTATAGCAAATATCCACTGTATCAAACTATTCTGGTGGTCCCTATGAGTATGCTATAGTGGAAGTCAACTGTATAATCCAGAAATTGTTGTTTTAGAAACCCAACATGACACACCACTTGAAGCCTTCTAAACAAAAACTGTCAACCTTTGTTATTTCAGCTGTAATTCTAACCAAATCTCAAGTTTCACTTTTCGATTTGCAAAGTCGAAGTAGCATAAAACTTGTAACTCAAACTTTGTTGTACGTCTCTAATTTGACTGTTAGTCTCAAAGTAAATATCTGATCTTTGTTTAAATCCAGCCTGTCTTCCTGCCTTTCAGTACTTGGTGAAATCTTTTCTCCAGCACTCATTAGCAAAATTCCTTGATATTTCTCAAATTCAGTTTTATTTCCTTTTTTGGTACACCAAGAACCATTATTGGGATTTCACCTTCAGAATTACATTACTGCACAACTTTTATCTCCATATTTTAAGTATTTCAGATTGAATACCATGTATATCAGCTATCTTCCTGCAATTCAGATTTCTAGTCAAGTCTCACCTTCTGGTTGGCTGAGTGAATAACATCTACTTTCCAAACAACCAACTGTCAATATGAATTCAGCAGCTAAATGTATATTTTGCTTGTCTTTAGGTAGATGATTTCTGTGAGTCCACCATTCTTGCTTATTGGAAATATTGCTTGAAAAACTGTTTGTCTAATAAAATGTAGTTCTTTAGGGTACCAGGGGTATTATACTCTTAGCCTGCTTATGGCACTAAATAATATATGACAAGATTCCAATTTTCTGCGAGTGAATTTGCACACATGCCGCATTCAACCCTATCCATTTGTGGTCATAATAATAATCTAGATGGCATTACCATAAGCATCACTAAGAGAGCAAATACCAGTCCATACATACTTTTTTTTTTTTTTTACAGGTATTACATGTGTACACACACACACACACAGAGATAATTAGAAAAATTATAACTTCAGAATGTTTAAAATGTACACAAATTAAGATTAAAAATAGCAAAATGAGACAAAACCACTATACAGAAAGAGAATAACCAAGATGAGTTTTATGGTAATTTATTGATATGTATTCCCAAGGGATGTACAGTCCACAGTGCATAAGTACTATAAAAGGAATGAAAATTGAAGAAAAGAAAAAAATATGATAACACTGTATTTGAAAATCTGGAGCCTGTGTAGCTCAGTAGAAGTGGCATTTGCACTCTACAGCACTTGACTGCATGAAGAAAGACTTTGGTTCAAATCTAGTCATCGATTAGAGGAACTTTTTCTAAGCCTTTTCTTGACCAGTTCCCGAGTTAATCGATCTCTGGCATGGGCAAGTGGGTTTTTCTCCCAGAAACTCAGGTTTTTCATCCCATAAACTCAAGAAAATCGGCTGTCGAACCCAAACCATTTTCAGATATTAAAAATATTGTGTTAGGGTTAGGAACCATGAGATGGCGGCACTTGTTAACCATCTTCGTCACTGTGTACCGATTAATTAGTAACAGCCTTGGGCAAGCTATCTCTGACTGGGTACCAGTGGAGATTGAACTGCCAACTCAGTCTCTAAAAGTTAGATAAGACTAAAATGACCTTGCCTACTCCCTATATGGGAATAAAAGGAATTAGCTGATTTTTTTTATTTTTTTTTAATTTGAAAACCTACAGATTATACTCCTTAGGATATACATAAAAAGGGTAAAGTTTTCAAAATGGCAAGATCAAAAAGAACAAATATTTGTTCTGTGTGGTTAGAATTTAACTGAGGAATGCTGTACAACCTGATAAACAGATTTAGACAAGAAAAAGGGATTTACAGATGTCAAACAGTAACCATGGAAACATTTGTAGAAAATGAAAGCAAACAGAAACTTAATCTGTGTGAAAGAGAGTGGAGTGAACTGGTTACGTATGGTTCATTAATCCAACTAATTGCACTCTTTTGAGAGAGAGGAAGGTATTTTTGCTATTTTGGAAGTTTTGTTGATTTATGTAGTGCAAAGGTTTGTCAAATGAGAAAGAATGCATGCAGTATATGTTGTCATCAAAACAATGGACTGGATATGCAGTAACTGTGATAAGACTGGTGATATACAGAATAGGGTGGGGGGGGGAAGAGAATGCAAAAGAATACATACCTATGGAACCCTGCCATTAGATACAAAGTGTTATGACAAGTGTGTGTGTGTGTGTAACATCAAATGTAATGTGTGACACGAGATGTTGGCTGTATTCTTTCTTTTAAAGAAAGAAGCCATATGAACCATATAATGGGAGATTGCTTTAATAGATCTTTCTGACAAATATGATTCATTGACCTTAGGGATCTCAAGAGCAACCCTCTGGGATTCCCCAAACTTTTTCACGACATTTACCACTGGCAGATGACGAGAAAATCGACTGCTGATCAACAGTGATTGAATCCACATGTCATTTTAAAAGCATGAAGCATAATTGCAACATGCTTAATTCTCCTCTAATAGGCATGGGACACTTCTTGGAGAACCACAGTCTAGATAAGAGATGAGAATCTAAAGTGATGGAAATATGAATGTTTCCATACCAGTTAGAATTGTTTCAATGATCTGTCTAGATCAGAACTGAAAACATTTATCTAACCAAAGAAAAAAACTTCAACAGGGGTGCTTAAGAGTCAAAGCTGTATGACTGGGAGGAGACCTCCACAAAGCCTTTTAAGAATGTGGAGAACTGACCAGGGTGTCTGACCTCATGTCCAATCCTCACCTTCTCATTGTGCATCCTGTTAGGTATCCACCTGGATGCTGAATGAATGAGGATGGGCTGACAATTTAGGATTTAGCAGACCAAATTGTATTCTTATTGGTTAAAACCACAATATAAAATGATGGTACAATATGACAGAATTCATGCCAGTTGGGGCATTGCCTGGTTAAACAAGGCCGCCCCATGTTATTTTTGCCAGGGAACCAGGGAGAGCAGCAAAAAGTCAGTTACTGGAATAAATTTCAGTAAGGAAATACCATGAGTAGACATATTACTTACTATTATAATAACGGAATTAACTCATGTAAAATATTCTTTATTCAAAGAATTTTCGCCTGAGTATCACAGGCATCATCAGTACAGGTACAAAGGCTAATTAAATAATGACTGTTATATTCACAAAGCGCCACCTAAGTAGCTAAGGTTAAATTTCCTAAATTTATTTTTTAAAAAAATTATTATTTTTTTTTATTTTATATGTGTGTGTGTGTGTGTACAATTACAAGTTAGGAAAGATTTGCTGATTTATAGAGTACCATCTCCCACAAGGGGGAAAGACGTAGACCTTTCGTCTACGTCTTTCCCCCTGCTTAGGTTAGGGGAGTGTTGCAACTTTTCACATGGTTCATTGTAAAGCTATTCCATTAGGAACCGACTTTTGTGAATGACTTTTGTCTTGTTCCACTGAACTCAATGTCTAGTGTTGATGGCATGCTCTGCAAGTCCAGACTGTTCAGGTTCAAGGTATTGGATATACGATTAAGTTTTGGAATGTGATGGCATACTTTGCTAAAATTTACTTGGTATGTTAGAAAAGAAAGAAAAGAATTAATGAGAATGGGAAGAATAAAATCCCAGGCTTCACAGTAAAGTTCTCTCTGTAGACCATCAAGATCCTGAAGATTTTGGCTGGAATTCTTTAGAGACTATGGTAACTTCAGCTACAGTAATGGTTCTATCAACCCGTCATGGATGTGAACAGGAAAGGCATTAATGTTCGAAGAGCTGTAGTTTCTCCATAGTACTACTGACTTCAAACAGACGTTCCTCGTGTTTTTGAAAGGAGGCAAGGATGTCCTGTGTGGTGGATGGCAGATATTATTATTATTATTATTATTTGACACCTCCAGGGAGTCCAAAGACTCATCGAGGGAGAGTGTGCCAACAGCATCGAACGATTGGCCCCCTTCTAACTACTAACCGCGCTCAAATTTACTTAACTGAGCTATTAGTAGCAGAGGCTCTACCAATCGACCAACCTTTGCCGGCAAAGGTTGGTCGATTGTCACCATCCACACAGATTTGGGTGAGAGTCCTTTCTCCATGGAATTTGATGAGGAAGCTATTGAAAATGCAGCCAAAGGGCTCAGTGTTGCTATAATCTTATTTTTTAAAATTATTAAAATTGATACATGGTCAGAATTCAAAAAAGCAATAAAACAGAATATGCTTGAATGGGGAAACATCCTTTCCTCAAAAGGAACAAGATGAAAGACCTATGAAGAGAAAAGTTGGTTCATAACAAACCAATGCGATGGTATAGAACATCAGAAATCATGAATGAAGACATCCCCTCCTGTCTTACAATCCATTTAGTTGTGCTATCATGCTTCACAAGTGGGCTCGTATCATTTACTACATTAAGTTCTTGACTCTATGCCGTCTCAGAAAACAATAGCCTTTCTATCATCTTTGCTCTCTTTCAGCAGCACAAGATGATCGAATGCATAAAGGTGAGGATGAGGGAAGTAGGAATGAAAATCAGTGTCAAGATCAGGGAAATGGGAGTAGTCAGACTGAAGAGAGAGAGAGAGAGGTGTGTGGTATAGCAGCTAGAACAGAGAATGCTGGTGCTGGTAGAATGGCACCTCAAAGACACAGGGATTGTTATGTACACAACTTAAGGAGTATTCGAAACAAGAGAGATGAGTTTTTTGCATTGATTGAGTTAGTATGCCCAAAGATGATTAAAATAAGTGAAACTTGGTTGTCTGAGGAGGATGTGATGTTGGGAATAGAAATAGAAGGATATATAATTTTATGGAAGGATAGGAATGTGAAAAGAGGAGGGCGGGGGGGGGGGTGCTGTTAATGATTGTGGAGTGTGTCCATAAAGTGTGGAACTTCACAAGATGTAGTTTTTAATGAGGTGTTGACACTGCCACCGGCTGATGAGAGTGATCATGAGGTACTTGTTTGGGAAGTGATGAATCAAGATTACTGCCAAAAATAGATATATGTGGAAATATAAAGCGAGTAATTATAGGAAGCTCTGTAGTCAGTTAGCATCAGTACACTGGGTAGATGAAATAAGTGGAAAAGATGTTGACAATGCATGGAAACTCACAAGGTAGTATAAGACAAAAGCAATGTATGACTGCATACCAAGGGTTAAGTGAGTAAATAGAGTAGGAGTGAAATGGATGAACAGTGAAATCAAGCAAGCTATGCTGGAAAAGAAAATGCTATGGAGGAGGTACAAGACAGTTGGTGGTAATCAGATCCATGAAGGGTATAAAGTGCGGCTAGAAAGGTGATAAGCATGGTAAAGAAAGAAAAGGTGCAGTATGAGAGGAGATTGGCTGGTCACGCCAAGGTTAACTCAAAAGAATTTTTCTGCTATATGGCAAGCAAGAGAAAGAATAATTAAGGCAGGTTAAAACTGGTAGAATAGTCATGGCAGCAGAATAACAGTTGCAAAGGATATAGTGGAATTATTTATGTGCATTTTATCAGAATATATTATACTGTAATATGTAATGTAAATGATGCAGTGCAATATATAGAAGGGAGTGAAATATTAGGAGAACTGGAGTTTCACTTCCAATTCTCCTAATACTTCACTCCCTTTCTTTCACGAAACAGAGGTGTATCAGGTGTTGGTTGGGTTAGATGTTAATAAGACTGTGGGAATGGATGACATATCACATATTCTTAAGGAATGTGCACCACAGTTGGCTGTGCACTTGACCTGGTTATTTAATGAAAGTCTTGCAGAGGGCAGGGTTCCTAAGAAGTGGAAAGAAGGCAAAATAGTACCATTCCACAAGCATGGTTCTAGGAAAGAAGTTTCCAATTATAGACCAGTCTGTATAACTGCAGTTGTACAGACTGGCAAGTTGTTGGAGAGATTGGTTAGGAATGGAATACAGGATTGGATTGATGGACATAGCATTCTTTATAATGGCCAGCATGGATATGTAAAGGGTAGGTCCTGTTTTAGCAGTTTACTTGCATTTCATGATAAGGTAACGGGTGTATTAGATAACGGAGAATTATATACAGTAATTCTTGGACTTTGCAAAAGTGTTTGATAGATTACCACATGATAAGTTGATGTACAAGCTGTAGAGGATGGGGTTAGATAGTATATTGGTTACATGGATTGGAGATTGGCTCTCTCTGAATGATACCAGCATGTTGTGCATGATGGATCAGTGTCACAAAAAAAAAAAAAAAAAGAAAAAAAAAGGAGGGAAACTAATGTTGTTTGTTTGTAAATGATATATCATTTACAAACAAATTGCTGTTTGTTTGTAATTGATATATCATGTGAACTGACTGAGGATCTTCAGTTGTTTGCTGATGGTGCAAAGTTGGGAAGAATTATGAGTAGCACTGCTGATGCTGATTTCCTTCAGGAAGATTTGAATAGACTTTTTACTTAGACAAAGGAGTGGGATTATAGTTTCAATATCAGCAAGTGCAAGATGTTGCATTTTGGAGTGAAGAAATATAAGACCATATATTATATCAATGGTGCTGTACTGCAGGAAGTGGATGAGATTAGATATTTCCAGGTGATGGTTGACAGTACACCGAGTTAATTGCTAGTGTTGCAAAGGCTGCCCATTGTAGTGTTACTATGATAAGAAGTACTCTAATATGTAGGGATAAGGAAGTGGTTGTGCCACTGTATAAAGCACTGGTCAGACTACACTTGGACTATTGTGCTTAAATCTGGTCACCTGGTTTTCAGTGTGATGTGGAGACATTTGAGTGGGTACAGAGGTAAGTAACTAAGACAATATCAGGACTTTGGACCGCTGGCTATGAAGAGAGCTTGAAAAAAAATGTGGATTGCAGAGTTTGATGGATAGGAAGAAAAGAGGTGATATGATAGAGACATTTAAGTTAGTGAGAGGATTTTAGTGGATTAGTCTAGATAACATTATAAAAAGATTCTAGATAACATTATAAAAGGCATTAATGTTACAAGAGCTGTAGTTTCTCCATAGTACTACTGACTTCAAACAGACGTTCCTCGTGTTTTGGAAAGGAGGCAAGGATGTCCTGTGTGGTGGATGGCAGATATGTTGTCACCATCCACACAGATTTGGTGAGAGTCCTTTCTCCATGGAATTTGATGAGGAAGCTATTGAAAATGCAGCCAAAGGGCTCAGTGTTGCTATAACTTCTAGGAATGACCTCTGGTCATTCCTAGAAGTTATGTAAAAGTGTGGCAAAGAGGGGGATGTGAGGAGTAGATTTTTCACAAGGAGAATTGTCAGTGAATGGAACACATTACCAGAATGTGTTATTAATGCAAAAAGTGTTAAGGATTTTAAGTTTCAACATGATAAATATGTTGTTTAGATATCCAACAAACAAGGACCAACTTTTCCTTTTTTGTCAGCTGTCTTCCCTAATGCTTTGAAAAATTCCTCTTCTTCTTCTTCTTCTTCTTAGTAGAACTTTCTGTGGGACCATAAGCTCAAATAAGTCTCATTGTGAAGTTCCCATTCTGACATTAGCCCACATACTCTACTTGATATTGCCTGCCAATCAAGAAGATTATCCTCATATTTAGTGTTGAATTTAGTGAAGAAGCTATTACTTCTTCTTCCCGATTGCCATTGCCTGAATTTAACTTGTATTTGCTGCTTAGAAAGATCTGACCTATTTTTGTCTTCTTTGTTTCTGTAATACCTATTATGTCAATCTGGTACTTATCCAATTTTTTTGTTAGTTCCATTTCTTTTCTATTGATGCTTCCTATGTTGATGGCACCAATCTTGATCTCTGCTGATGTTAAGTTGGGATTTGTTAGATGGTTGAATGTTTGCCCTTTGCTCTGATTCCCTGATGAAAACAATGGGGGGGGGGTCTTTAAACTGGCAATGCCATGGCGAGCATGAAATTCTGTCATGTTGTGCAATCATTTTATATTATGATTTAAGCCAATAAGAATATCACTTGGTTGGCTAAATCCCAAATTGCCAGTTCATTCCCGTTTGCTCAGTATCCAAGTAGATGCCTAACTAAGTGCACACCCTGAAAAGGAGAGGACTGGACTTGACCAGAAGCCCTAATCAGGTCTTTGTATTCCTTAAAAGGCTACACAGAGGTCTCCTCTCAGTTATCCAGCTTCATCCTTAAGCACACAACCCCATCACAAATATCAAACTAAATTAAATTTTATCCACTATTTCACAGTGGGGTTATTTCTTTGAATTGTTTCAAAATGTCTGGTATAATTTTCTTTGCAAATGGTCCAGTTTTAACCAAAACGGAGATAACATGTCAAATCTTAGTAGAGATTCTAGATATCAAATTTCATTAAATTTGTCATCCAAAATAAACAAAAGTAGTACTCCATTCTGATTGGATGAAGTCTAATCGAAGTGAGTATTACTTTACATAATTCTGAAATGTTCTGCCTAATTTTAACATACAAGTGATAAGATTTAGACTGAAATAAGATGACTAAATCCTAAATACCATATTTTAGTTTGGTTCTATTCAGCCCTGAGTAAAATTATACCATTTGTATTACCATGATCTGTAGTGATTTTCTCTGTAAATGACTGATTTAAAACAAAACTGAAATTCTTGGCAATTTTGGTAACGTTTCCAAATACCAAATTTTAATCAAAATTTTTCCTACAACCTGAGTTATTAATACGTATGTATGTGTAGTAATGACAAATCTGAGAGTGCTCACGTTTTTTTAATTGTACATTTAAAGCTATCTATAATAATTAATTTTTTTTCTTGCCTTCCTAAATACCAGATTTAATTTTGGTTCTATCAAGTACTGTGCAGAATTATACCACTTGTATTACATCGAAATATGCTATAATTTTTTCTGTAAATGATTGATTTAAATCAAAACCGAAATTCTTGGAAATTTTCATAACATTTCCAAATACTAAACTTTATTAAAAATTTGTCCTAGAAGCTAGGTTATTACTCTCTCTCTACCCTATATATATAAAATGATAAGCCTTTTTATGTCACGTTTTTTGAAACGTTTTGAAACTCAGAGATTACCCAGAGTGTCGAGTCTTCAAAATTTGAGTCATCAGAATTCAAGAACTAGCCTACCAGTCTGGAACTGGGGCACCATAGGTGCCAGAGGCCCCCCCCCCCCCTTTTGAAGACTCAACACTCAGGGACTACTCTGAGTGTCGAGTCATCAGAATTCAAGGAGAACCGGCCTACCAGTCCAGGGTGATGGGCATGTAGGCATCGGGGGGCATAGCCCCCCCAGTGTGTGTGTGTGTGTGTGTGTGTGTGTGTGTGTGTGTGTGTGTGTGTGTGTGTGTGTGTGTGTGTGTGTATGTATATATATATATATATCCACTCTATATATATAAAAAGATAAGCCGAAATTTGAAACATTTTTATGTCACATCTTTTGTCTCTTCATTGTTTTGAGCCGGGTTAAGCCGATTAAGCTGATATATATATATATATATATATATATATACACATAGAGAGAGAGAGATGACATAAATCTAAGAGTGCTCACATATTTTTTGAACTGTACATCTAAAGCGACTTCATATAAAAGAATAAAAAAAATTTTTTTTTACCTTCTTTGGATGAAGAACATGAACACTACTACTAGAGCGATGCATTCTAATATGACTATTCAAGGAATGCTGAAAGTTAATGTACATATGAAACAGAACAATATAATTTTTACATTTAATTATATATAATTATAACACCAAATACAATAAAATTTAATTATATATATAAAAAAATTAAATGCAAAGATATCAAGAATGTACCCCCCCTTTCTCAAAATCTTCCATTCAAAATATTCCCCCTTCAAAAATATATAACTAGATGAGTCACTGTCACCTGACAGTGAGTCAGCTAGTTATATAACAAACATGAATATATTATAAAACCTCCATATATATACAACTTTCAAATTACAGTTCCTTTCTGAAATATGTTGAAATTTTAAATATTTAAAATGGGTATGAATGGGTATAAGACATTGCTACCTATAATGTGTCATGGATAAAAACCAAGTGGCATATAGTGGGTATTCCACAGGTGTGCTGTGGTAAGACAGCGTTATTAAAAAATCATTAAATTTATATTAAAAACTCACTTTATTAAGAAAAAAAGATTATATTACCATCTGCCATTGTAGAGAAGAATAAAAATAAATGTTAGTTAAAAATATATATATAAAGTTATCTATAAGGAAACCATAAGGAATAGTTAACTGTGCTTGACTTTTTGGCTGCTGGTAATCTAATGAGTAGATCTAATCTATCTGTGCTGTTGAGTATCTGCACACCCTTAATTCCCATGCAAATTTCAGTGCAAATGCATCAGAAGAACAGGCAACCTAATCTCTACTTACCTTTAGCCATTAAAAATGCATGCAGATGCCTCATTCTAGATTCCACATAAGGAATCACACTCACTTTTCATATAATGACTAGTCATAGCATGCTTTGATGAAAATGCCTGCCTTATCTCATTTAAATCACACCGAATGTCTTGATATTTGTAATAGTTCATGACTAGTTATTTTAAATAAAAAACTCCACAAAAATTATTTCTTCATGAAGTTTCCAGGTATGCACTGCAAACCTGGAAAATATGTATATGCTCTGGTTGTGTTAAGTACATGGAAACTCCATCTAAAATTTCAAGTGGTAACTCCTAAGCCTCAGGTCAAATAAAATTCATGACATGTGGGAACTGTCATAACTTAAAGGAAAAAGGAAGAATAGTGCCATGTGAAGTTAAGTCAATCCTCAAGAGTAAAACCCTTTGCCCCATTTATTATTATTTTTAATCAAAAATTACTTTGATTAGAATTAATTTCTAATTCCAAACAGTTATCACATAATCCCTAACAATTAATAGTGTTAAGTTATACCACCGGAAAAAAATAGCCTCTTGGCTCTTTATTGAATTCATAGTGTTCTTGGTGTTGGAAGTTTTTCCACTTGGTTATACTATAAATTAAAGATGCCAAGAAATTATATTCTTGGTTTAATCCTAGTGTAAGCAAACTTACGAGTTGCCCAGTCCTGTAAATACTTCAAATTTGCATCTGAAGTATTTGAAGGACTGGGCAACTCGTACATAGAAGTTAATGACTTCACATCACTTGCCTTAGTATCCCATAATGCAAAGTACACATTCTTATGGACATGTATAATACTATGCATTATGGGAAGGGTCACTATCCAAACTGGTTTTGACCTTTATTGAGGTCTCATCAGTGGGAACCAGATCCAGAGGTTATACCAAGATTGAAATAATGCGGAAGTTATATTTCCATATAAGAGTAGCCAAAAGGTGTCACACCTTATTAAAATACCCTGCATTAGAAATAGTTGTTAGAAGTTTTTCCACTTGCTTATAGTATAAATTAAAGATGTCAAGAAATTATATTCTTGATTTAATCCTTTATCCAAGTGTAAGCAAACACAGTTTGTGCCCAGTTCTGAAAATACTCCAGTTGCAACTTCAAATACAACATTACACTTGGATAAAGAATTAAACCAAGAATATAATTTCTTGGCATCTTTAATTTATAATTAATACTGTGCTATTTAAGTGTGTGCTAGAAACATTTAAATTTCTCAAAAGCATCACAATTTTCCCAGGCTTCAATTTTAGAGAATGTGAAGGTAATTTACTTAACTGCAAACTATCCCAGAATTCTGTGAGGAATTAAAGGTTCCCATTTTCTTTTATAATCAAAGTTCTAACAACAACATAAGTTCTTGGAGTCCCTAGTATCAATTAGTGATGATCTTGTCAAAGTATTTATTTTTTGATTCTAGAATAGCAACTAACTTGACTTGAGAAGAAACTTGTTTGCTGAACATTGCAGAAACACTATTCATAAAAATAACTGGTAATTAGTTTACGGAATTAACAACGCATATAAAGTGTATTAATTAAAGGTAACTTTAATGTATAACTTCTATATTTCAGCAACGTCACGTTGCCATCTTCAGGAACATAAAGATATGGTATGTGCACACAGGCACTAACAAAAGCAAATGAGGAAGAAAGCAAGTAACTAATGTTGTTCCTAAAGTCCTAATGGTGCCCTCTGGCAGACTAACTTGGTTTTCTTGGCAGTTGGGCTGAAGTTCTCATAATGTAAGTCTCCCAAATTTGGGGTAGTTTCATGCACCCAAATTTGTTGAGGTTAGGAACGTTTTTTAGAGCTGCTGATGATTCCTTGAATAATCTTTCGTATTTAAACTTGCTGCGGCGTATTATTTTTGTTTTCTTCCAACAAATTCTATGGTGGGTATCTAAGGCATGGTCTGCCAGCCCAGAGTGGCTGTACTGGTGAAACTAAATGTAGTCTTTGTGTTCTGAAATCCTGATATTTGTTGTTCTGCCTGTTTGGCCAAAGTAGGACAATTTGCAGCTGCAAGGGACCTGGTATATACCAGGTAGGTCTAGTGGAAGTGGTTGGTCTTTGGTAGAGCAGATAAAGGATGCCAACTTTTTATATGGTCTGTAACAAGAAGTAAGGTCATGTTTTTTGAGGATATTGGTTATTTTCTCAGTGGTGCCCTGGATGTAGGGGATGGTGATAGATTTGGTGTAATCTTTATTGTGGAGGGGGGGGGGGTTGTGGTTTACTAGTTTTAGTATTTTTTGGGGGTTATAGCCATTGGCTAAGAAAGTGCTGAGGATGTAGTTTAGTTCAGTGGTTAGGGCCTTGTCATCTGAGCAGATTAATTTTGTCCTGTTATATAGTGTTTTTATAACCCCATATTGTTGTGAGGGGGGGGGGGATTGCTGGTGAATGTATCTGCCAGTATGGGTGGGTTTTCTGTAAACAGAGAAAACGATCAAATGATAAACCAAAGATCCATCAAGCTGGCGAGTGATTAAAGTGTCTAGGAAGGGGAGGGTGTTGTTTTACTCTTTTTCTAAGGTGAACTGGACTCTGGGGTGTTGGTTTGGTTGTTTAAGTGTGTTAGGAAGGAGTGGAGTGAGTCTGAGCCATGTGGCCAAATAGTGAACACATCATCCACGTAACGAAGCCAAATAGTGGGTTTTTGTGGGATGGAGTTTAAGGCTTTCTCTTCAAAGGTCTCCATAAAGAAATTAGCCAAAGGTGGGGAAAGTGGTGAACCCATGGCTGTCTCCTCTATCTGTTTGTAGAACTTTCCTTGCCAAATAAAATAGCCTGAGTTCATTGTGAACTGAAATAGGGCTGAGATATCGGGAGGAAACTTGGCTTGGATGAGCTCTAGGGTTTCTTTGAGTGGGACATTAGTGAATAGGGAGGAGACGTCAAAACTGACCATTATGTCAGTGTGTTGGAGCGAGAAGTTTTCTATACTGGCTTTAAAGTGGGCTGAGTTTTTTTATGTGTGATGGTGTGTTGCTAGTATAGTGTGTGAGCATTTTGGCTAAATGTTTGGCTAATTTATGTGTGTGGGAATCAATGCCATCCACTATGGGATGTAATGGCACATTTTGTTTATGTATTTTTGGGAGTCCATATAATCGGGGGGGGGGGGGGGGTCTAGAGTTATAAGGTTTAGTTTGTTAGTGACTTCCACAGGCCAAGAAGTGACTTTCTTAAGGAGTCTGCAGAGAGTTCTAATCTGAGAGCTGGTAGGATTATATTCAATAGGGAGGTAAGTAGTACGGTCTAGTATTAAAGCATTAAGCTTACCTTTGTAGTCCTTTTGGTTTAGCACCAAACAGGCAGAACAACAAATATCAGGATTTCAGAACACAAAGACTACATCCGGTTTCACCAGTACAGCAGCTCTGGGCTGGCAGACCATGCCTTAGATACCCGTCATAGAATTCGTTGGAAGAAAACAAAAATAATACGCCGCAGCAAGTTTAAATACGAAAGATTATTCAAGGAATCATCAGCAGCTCTAAAAAACGTTCCTAACCTCAACAAATTTGGGTGCATGAAACTACCCCAAATTTGGGAGACTTACATTATGAGAACTTCAGCCCAACTGCCAAGACAATCAAATTAGCCTACCAGAGGGCACCATCAGGACTTTAGGAACAATATTAGTTACCTGCTTTCTTCCTCATTTGCTTTTGTTAGTGCCTGCATGCACATACCATATCTTTATGTTCCTGAAGATGGTAACGTGACGTTGCCGAAATATAGAAGTTATTCATTAAAGTTACCTTTAATTGTCTCTTGTCTCTTTAATTGTAACTTGTCTCTTGTCTCTTTAATTGTAACTTGTCTCTTGTCTCTTTAATTGTAACTTGTCTCTTTCTGCACATATTTATTTAATTTAAATGTATTAAATACCTGACTAAAGAGATGAAAATTTAATCCATTTTAGTTTGATCCTAACAAACATGCATATTTGTTAGGAACTCAGTGGAACTACATGTAAAACTTTTTATTATACTAGATTTAAGAAGTCAACTACTGTGAGATGAAAAATAAATAAAGAAATAAATAAAAAAGTTTAATAATATTAAAATTTTACCTTTTGACCTTTAGATTGAGGTCATCTTCAGGAATATATACATCCACACACACACACACACACTTGATTACAACAACTAGCACCATGGCATTGTAAGTTACATAAAGTCTAAAGCTAAATGAATCCACCTACCTAATCTCTTGTGGTTAAAAAGAAATTGATTAAAAAAAAAACTAAAGTTAAATTAATAATTAATTATGTAAGATAATAAAAAAAATCCTAATTGTTGACATCTGGTTACTAAATCTTACTTTTAGTCTTGATACTTTATTATCCAGGAGAACCTAGAGTCCTTTAAAAAAGGACTAGGTTCTCCTGTTGATTTATTATTATTATTATTTATTTATTTATTTTTTTTTTTTGAAGTTAGTTCTACTCTCAAGTGGACATTAGCTGATATTTTCATTATTTTTGTTCATAAAGATCAGTGTCAACTGTAGTGTGGTATCTCAGGTGAAGCGATCAAGGTGTCCGAAGCTGGTTAAGGGAAAAATCAAAGAACGAGTAGATAGGAATGGGATACTATATGGGAGGACAACACAGTTATATATGAAGGGTAGTAATGCCTTAGTAACTTACTTTTTATAATTAAGTGCCAGTCAGTGGTGTAGCTAGAGCTTTTGCTGCCCGGGACGGTCCCTGAGTTTGCTGTCCCTCTTAATACACACCAAAAATACTACAAAAAGTCAAAACAACGTATAGGGAAATAAATTAAAACACTATGTTTATTTTTGAAGTAAAACTTTAATTTCAACATTGTAAAATGTTATTTTTTTGCTTTTTTGTTAGCAGAATCATCGATGACATTGGCAAAGTTTATTTCATAGTAATGCAGGTAATTCTTTATCAATTTTAATTTAGAAAAACTCCTCTCACAACTAGCAACACCTGCAACAACTGTGAGGAAAATTCGCAGTAGTATTACAATATTTGGAACAGTTCTCGAGACTGTATTTTAGAATTAACTGCAAATGTTCAAAAAGGTTCAAAGTGCCATCTGGGGTGGACTCTCCCCCTCTGCCCCTCCCTAGCTATGCCTCTGGTGCCAGTACTAACTTAAATAAAGGTGATGGCTATCTGGTGATATCACTGACCTTCACAAAGGCATTTGACAGGATTCTGGATGGAATTCTCTTACATAAATTGCAGCAAATGGGGATGGATATGGTGGCTGATGAGAAGATATTAAAACAGCAGTTTATCTGGGAGTACAAGAGAAGGCCTGTGACTAGTGGTGTGCAGCAGGGCTCTGTACCTAGACCACTAATATTTAATTTATACATTATTGATACAGGAGATGATCTGAGAAGAAATATTTAGCTGTTTGCTGATGATGCAAAATTTTGTAGTGCAATAACTAATAAACATGTAGACATTTGGCAGAATGATTTAAAAAGACTGACAGTTTGGCTACAGGATAACGGCTCGGTTTAACGTGGTGAAGTGGAAGATAATGTATTTTGATATGAAAAGATCACCAGCTGTGTACCAACAACTGTAAACTAGGAAATTGATAAAGCTGGGTGTTTTTGGAGTTCAGAGAACATTTTGCAAAAGTGGCTAAAATAGCTCATAGAATTACCTGGTTATTGAAGAATAGGCAAGCAGAGATAAAGAGGTTATTATACCTCTTTTAAGGCCTTTAAGAAAATTTAAAGAAAAGACTAATAAAATGTTATGTGTGGAATGTTCTCTTATATGCAGCTAAAACCTGGACATTGAGGAAAGAAGCAATTAAAATTTTGGAAAGCTTCGAGATGTGGATTTGGAGAAGGATGGAAAAAGTAAAATGGACAGATAAATAATGAAGAGGTTTTCAAAAGAGCAGAGTAAGAAAGGAATCTGTTAAAAAGGATAAAAAGAAGAAAGGGAAATTGGATTAGACATATTTTGAGAGGAAATGGAATAATCAGAGATGCCATTAAAGGAAAAAGACCTACAGGAAGAGCGAGGAAACAATGCTAGATAGCATGCTGAATAGAGACAGATACACAACCTTAAAAGAGAACGCTCAGAACAGAAGAAAGTGGGAGGAAAGTTTTTGCTACTAAGGAAGAACCTGCTCAATTGCAGAATACTTATGAAGAAGGAGATACAGCCCCATCACTTTTCCTGGGATGTGGAAGAGGTGGAGAGGATCCAGAGGCAATTGACTAAGATGGTAGCAGATTTATAGAATGATTCGTATTTTTCAGCACTTGACTAGTGGGAAGAAAGAACTAGGACTCACCCAAGTAATTGACAATAGCGTTGGGAGCGTGAGGACTAGATTTTCTGGAGAGCAGTGAGCAAGTGGAGTAGGCTGCCACATTCTGTTGAGGATACCTGTTGGTCAATGAGTTCACAGCAAAGTATAACAGATACAGTCTGTTATAATCATTCTGCCAGATGTTTACATCATACTTATTAATATAAAATGTTTAGGGTTTCCCTCTGTGAGTCTGCAGACTCTGTGGAGATGCCTGTGTAATAATAGTAATAATAATAATAAATGGTAAATTAAATGAAGAAAGGGGAAAATCATGCAGCCTGAGTGTTTCCAAATACCTGTAAGAGCCATCAGGTAAGAATGAAAATGAAGATAATATTCAAAGAGAAGAAATGTAATGGACATTGAAAAATATGGATAAAAGCAAACACCTGCTGCAACTGGGAAGTCATCTGGAATATTAACATATTTCACATAAATAGCAACATCAATTTAAATCCTAAAAATAAACCATGTTACATTGCTACTTCCTTAAATACAGTATAATCATTATAATTTTTAATATCTTCTAACCTGGTTTCACCAAATGCATGCAGATAAAGTAGGTATAGATGACATCTTTCCAATTCTATGGAAGTAATATTGTACATTCTCTCAATAACTTGGTTTGTTGTTTGGAACTTGACATATTTCTCCTAAGTGTATACTTTTTTTTTAATGTTCTGAGGTTTCATATATGTGTGTGTGTGTTTGGTTTCTGTGTTTGGATTTTGATTCTATGCATACCAGCCACTGAATTAGAAATCTTTATGCGGATGTACATAAATGTCACTTATGCAGTGTATATGCTAAATACTTGGTCACGTGCATCACCACATGTTCTAGGCAACTACACTATCTGATCAAAAGTATCAGGACACCCCCCCTCCTCCTCTGTAATTCGTAAACTGGCATCTAGATTTCATTACTACAACCTCACTTACCAGTATAAAAAGGGCGTGTATTATTCAGTGATAAGAAGTACGAGCAGAATGGGTAGGTCAAGAGAGCTCAATGACTTCAAATGTGGACTAGTTATTGGTTGCCACATTAGTAAGAAATGTATCAGAGACATTTCAACCCTCCCAAATCAACAGTTGGTGATGTGATTGTGAAGTGGAAACATGAAGGCACAACCACAACAAAACCACGGTCAGGTAGGTTGTGTTTAAGAACAGAGAGGGACCGTCGAGCATTGAAGAAGGTGGTTCGTGGAAATTACCAGACATCGAGTGAAACAATCACCTGGGAGTTCCACAGTGCTATTAACATATGGCAGTCTGATGGGAGGGTCTGGGTGTGGCGAATGCCTGGAGAACAATTCCTGCAAGCATGTGTAGTGCCAACAGTGAAATTTGGAGAAGGTGGCATTATAGTGTGTGGGGTGTTTTTCATGGAATGAACTTGGCCCTCTCGTAACACTACACGGAAATCTAAATGCGGAAGGGTACAAGGACATTTCGACCTGTTGTGTACTGTCTATGGTAGAAGATGAATTAGATGATGACTATTGTCTGTATCAGCATGATGACAATGATACCTGCCATAAAGCAAGGTCTGTGAGGGAATGGTTTGTGGAAAATAATGTTCCAGAAATAGAATGACTGGCCCAGAGCCAGTCATTCTATTTCTGGAACATTATTGAACATCTGAACTGAATCCCACAGAAACCTTTGGGATGAATTAGAACACCGACTTCACTCCAGATCCCAACAACCCACATCACGAACTGCTCTGGCTATGGCTCTTCAAGAAGAATGGGCTGCCATTCCTCCAGAGATGTTCCAACACCTGGTAGAAAGTCTCCCCAGCAGAGTTAGAGCTGTCATAGAAGCAAAGGGTGGACCCACCCTGTATTAATGTCCACTACTGGAAAGTGTGTCACAGGGAAAGTCTGATTACAGTTTCGAGTAGGTGTCCAGATACTATTGATCAAATAGCGTATTTAAGAATGTTGATGGTCAGTAATCATCAATAGTGTTGATCACGATGGGAAAAACAAATGATCTTTCAGAGTTCAATAAAGGGCTTATTGTGGATGCCCATCTGGCTGGAGCCATGATTTTGAAAACAGCAGAGCTGACTGGTTTCTCAAAAGGTGAGATATCCCGGGTGTTTAATCAGCAGAAAAATAACCCACACTGCTTGTCTAAGAGGCATAACTGTGGTCCTCAGTCTGTCAGGAACGAGATTGACATGATCTGAGGAGGCTTGTATAGACAAATAGAACTTCTTGTGTGCAGCTGAATTTAAACCAAAGCATTTAATGAAAGCTGCACGAACTTTGTGCAGGAAATCAAAGAGGATTGATACTGACAGTTGAATGCCTATATGACAACCAAAAATATATGAAAAAGTTTCTAATTCAGTGGCCGGTATGTGTAGTTAAACCATGCAACCATTTTTTCCCCACCCTGAGCAACGTTTTGGATGCATTATCAGTTGCAAAAAATCAAAACTTCTGCAAATTTTGATTAGACAAATCTACCACAACACGAAACCGCTTGTACATACATTTCTGGATTATGTACTTCGGTCACTCAAAAACTTATATTTCAGATTAAATATCGTCTATGCTGGCTTCCAGTTTTTGAAGAATTCAGTGAAATTAATTTTACATTAACAAAATTTACCTCCTTTCTATATTTTTAAAATGGTGATGGGGGATGTACTAGCACTCTTTTAGGTAACTCCACCCATGAAAGATTGAAAACCTATAGTACAATAGACAGGCAGTTATTTTTTTTTAACTATTTTTTTTATCCTTCTCCCGACTAAACATGGGAATTTTTTAAGCCACTTTATGCAGACAATAAGCAGGATAGTGGTCTCACAGTGGACAAAAAATTCATCTTTTATGACAATCACATACATCCATACTCATGAGGATAGGGATCATTACACCCCCATTGCAATTTTTAATTGCTTAATCACTATCAATTTCATGATATGAAAAACACTACAAAAATACCCTCAAGGGGTCTTTAGGCATCTATGACAACACTACACGATTAAGTTTTACATTATTAATAATCTCTTACCAACAATTTTCCTCCAAATTAGTCCATTACTTGTCAGCCCTTCAATACTGTCATGTCTGACATTTAGTTCTTCTAAAGCATTTCTGACTGAAGCAATCCATCTATGTCTTCCTCCTGCCACCTTATAATCAAATACCTATTTTGCTAACCTTTCCTCTCCCATTCTATTAAAGTTACCATAACACCTTAGATTAGCCCTGTTCACACAATCTTGAATGCAAACAATGTCAAGTTCCTAATGTCTTCATTTTAGGAAAGAACTCGACATTGTTTACATTTAGGAATGTGTGGGTAGGGCTAATCATTCTGACACTGATTTGAACTGTTCAGGCTCCTAATTTTTCCAAGAACTCTCATATCATGGGTCTCTAATATTTGATAAGTGCTTTATTTCTATCCCAACTCTCAGTTCTATAACTCATAAAATTGTTTTGAACACCATCTTGCAACTGCTAGTTTAGTGTATTGGCTAATTTCTCTCTTATTCCACGTGAATTTATTCATCTGGCTCTCCACAATACCAGCTTTGCTTATTCTGTTTATTTCCAAATTTAATTTGCCATCTTCAATAAAAATTGTGCCTAAATAGCTGAAATATTTTACTTGTTCTGTAGGCTCTCCATTCAGAATGCAGTTGAAGTTTTCTATGTTCCTGCCTATTTTCAAACTTTTAGTCTTTTTATTGCTGATTTTCATGCTAAATTTGTTACAGCTGTAACTTAATTTAGTCAGAGAATCCTGAAGATTTGCACTGGATGTGTTTAGGAGTACATCAACTGCATAAAGCAAAGAGCTAAGTTTGATATATTCTAATATCAGGTTTAATGTCACTTTCTTTCATAATATGATCCATATAAATGATGAATAAGTGTGTAGATAATGTGCATCCTCATCTTAGCCCTGATTTTACATCAAACTATCTTCCTGTATTTCCATCAATTCTAACTGTTAACTTAAATACAGACTATGAATTGCTTTATATAATGTTCCATTTACCCAATATAATTGTAGTGTTTTGGAAAGCTTTTCTGTAGACACCTTGTTGCATGTCTTTTCCAGATCTACAAAACTTAAAAACAGATTCCTGTCATATTCTCATGATTTTCAACTATTTGTTTTAAGGTTTTTAAACTGACAAACTGCAGCTTGTTCTTCTCCCAGTTTCTCTTCTACAATTTTTCTCAGCTTCTTTTCAAGTATGCTTGCATAAATCTTATGTGGAACACCTTGTAGAGAAATTCCTTTGTAATTCTCACATTCAGCTTTATTTTCTTTTTTTATAGATGGGAACTATGAGAGAGCTCTACTCCAATCATCTGAAATTCAACCTCCTGAATTATGCAGTTTAGTTACTGCAAAACTTTTATACCTCCATATTTCAGAATTTCTGGTCAAATATCATTTACTCCAGCCACCTTTTCACGATTCATTTTTCTGATGGCATTTTCTACCTCAAGTATTGATATGTGCTCTTGTTTGCATTTCTCTGGAAAATTTTCCACTGTGGTTCTGTCAACTGCTTGTTTCATTGAACAATTTTTTAAGTAATTACTCCAGACATCCTTGATGTCTGGAGTAATTATCCTTATCTTTAGTTTTTATGCTACCTTCATCATCTTTGATTCCTTTTACAGTACTCTTTTCCTTAATTTCTAAATGTTTTCAATAGCCTCCAAAACATTTTGCCAACTTCCTGATATTTACCTTCTATATTCTTAAGAAAGTCTTTCCATGACTTTTGTTTAGCTACTTTCATACATAGCTCTCTTACATTCTCTGTATTCCTTTAGGGCATCTGCCAACTTATTTGCTAGAAACTTTCAGTATGCTTTCTTCTTTTCCAAAATTATTCAATTTCTTCTGCACACCATGGGATTTCTTATTTTTCTATCCTTGCAGACAATGTTACCACATGCCTCCCTAGCTGAATTAATCAATGTTTATTTCAGCATTTGCCACAGAGACTCCAAATTTGTGTTTGGATCTTGTTTTCAATCTATTTAATTCTTTCTTCAATAATGTTTGTATAGTTCAGTCTACAGTTTACCTCTAAAGCTGTTCAACTTTAATTCTTAAAATAAAATAAAAAAAATAAAAATTAACCTCCCTTTGCATATGGGAGGTTTAAGACTACAGTAACAAATTATAGACCAATAAGTATCTCAGGCACGGTGGCAAAAGTACTAGAAAAATTGGTAACAAAGAGAATTCAAGAATGGGTAGATAAAAATATGATACTGTATGAGGGTCAACATGGCTTTGTGAAGAATCAGTCATGACTTAATAATTTACTGACTTTTTATAATAGAATAACAGCTGAAATGGATAAAGGAAATGGCTACACAATGATTTTGCTGAATTTTGCAAAGGCATTTTACAGAATACCACATGGAACACTGTTACACAAATTAGAAAAAATGAGGATGGATATGACACTGGTTAAGTGGACAAGAGGATGGCTGCTGGATAGATATCAAAAAGTGGTATATATGGAGGGGCAGAATCGAGACAAACACAAAAGCTACCAAAGGTGTGGTTCAGTGCTGGGACCATTGCTGTTCAATTTGTACATAAATGACATAGGAAATAACCTAAAAGGAAATATTCAGTTGTTTGCTGATGATGCAAAATTAGATAGAGTAATAGTTAATCAAAGCAATGTGGAGAGCTTGCAAGACAATTTAAATATGCTGTCAGTATAGGCAAAAGTTAAATGGTATCAGTTTAATGTCAAGATATGTAAATTTATGCATTTTGGGATAAATAGATTACAAGTTGTGTATCGCATTGATAGCACTGTACTCCAGGAAACAGATGAAGCTAGAGATTTGGGGGGGGGGGGGGGGGGTAGACAGTAACTCTGTCTACCCCCCCTAAATAGGTTTAATAGTCCTACAAGTTTATAGGACATATTGCTAAGGTAGCCCATAAAATTACTTGGCTAGTGAAGAACACATTAACAAGTACAGATAAGGAAGTTGTAATTCCTCTTTATAAGGCCTTGATATGCCCACATCTGGATTACTGTGCTCCAGTCTGGTCCCCCCCCCCTGGGTTTCCATTTAAGTTGCTTAAAGAATTTTATAAGATAGATGCAGGCAAAATGTTTCAGCACTTGCTAGAGGGACCAGGACAAGGGGTCATCCCTGGAAGTTGAATAAAGGTGTGGTCAGTAGGGATGTGAGGACTAGATTTTTTTTGCTTGGAGAGTGATGAATGAGTGGATTGAGTTGCCAGAGTCAGTTGTGAGTGCTTTTTCTGTTAATAGTTCAAGGAGAGGTATGATAGATTGTGAATAGATTGAGTCTCCTGCAATGAGTCTTTGGACTCCATGGAGGTGCCCATGTAATTAATATATATATATATATATATTTTTTTCCTTTTTACAAACCATTCTTTCCAATGTGATATTGAATTTTATACTACTTAAAACTAAGTGACCATCACTTCCAATTCCAAATCCTCTGTACACTCTACGTGAATAATAATGACTAGTCCATAATATCCTGAGCAGAAATCCAGCAGACCCTTACCATTATTACACCGAGCATATTATTAGCCTTTGCAAGGCTAATAATATGCTCGGTGGTATTCACTTCCTACTCTACTATTTAGATCTCCAACAAGGACCTCTATTTCCATTTTATTTATATCAGCTGCCTGCTCTAGTGACTCATAAAATTCCTCTACTTCTTCTTTAGGGAAAAACCTTCTCTGGGCCCAAAGGCACAAATAAGTTTCATTTCATTTCTCCATATTGAAGTTTGCCCACATAACTCTACCTGAAACTGCCCGCCAATCAAGAAGTTTATCTTTATGTTTTGCATTGAATGCTATCGCTACTCCTTCCTTTCATTGATCATTATTGTCTGAATACAATAACCTATACTGATTATTTAATAAGATCTCACCTGTTGTTGATGCAAATTTTGTTCACATGGTAATTTTCCATAAACGTGTGGATAGACTTATGTGTTCGTCGAACATGTTGTTTATTATTTTAACGGTATAATAGAACACAGAAACTAAGTAAATAATTGATTTATTAACTTGATGCTGATATTTCGCTGGTATTATAACCAGCATCTTCAGAGCACAAAAACACTGTTTGTCACAATACGCGAGACTAAAACAACATGGTGTACATTAACAAAATTGTAGCAGCAACACAAAGACTAGAGTCCTGATTTTGGCGCCCTCTATCTGAAAAAAAAAAAAAAAAAAAAAAAAAAAAAAAAAAAAAAAAAAAACGCTATCATATATTGCTAGAGTCCTAGAAAAGTGCTAGTTTTTCCTTAATATGACTGTCTCCCAGATCTTCGGCAAGTTAATACAGCCATATTTGTTGAGATTTGGAGTGTGTTTTAGGGCTTCTGTCGCCTCTAAGAACAATCTCTCTGATTTATATGGGTTTCTGTGTAGTACTTTTGTGTTTTTCCAGTTGATCCTGTGTGCAGGGGTATCCAGAGCATGGTCTGCTGTGAATATCCGCATCAGCGAACATAAACGATACGTCCGGAAATATCATTATGGGAAGTCGGGCCTAGCAGACCATGCTCTGGATACCCCTGCACACAGGATCAACTGGAAAAACACAAAAGTACTACACAGAAACCCATATAAATCAGAGAGATTGTTCTTAGAGGCGACAGAAGCCCTAAAACACACTCCAAATCTCAACAAATATGGCTGTATTAACTTGCCGAAGATCTGGGAGACAGTCATATTAAGGAAAAACTAGCACTTTTCTAGGACTCTAGCAATATATGATAGCGGTTTTTTTTTTTTTTTTTTTTTTTTTTTTTCCAGATAGAGGGCGCCAAAATCAGGACTCTAGTCTTTGTGTTGCTGCTACAATTTTGTTAATGTACACCATGTTGTTTTAGTCTCGCGTATTGTGACAAACAGTGTTTTTGTGCTCTGAAGATGCTGGTTATAATACCAGCGAAATATCAGCATCAAGTTAATAAATCAATTATTTACTTAGTTTCTGTGTTCTATTATACCGTTAAAATAATAAACAACATGGTAATTTTCCAGTTCTTCTGCAAGCTCGATTTCCTTTCCAGTAATAATTTTTTAATAAATTTTTAATTGCTTAAACTTTCATTTAAAAACAATCTTGTGTGTCATGCCATTTTATATAAAAATAATTTTTATTTAAAGAAACTACCTGAAAAGTGCCTAACAAGACTTATCCTACTTGGCATTTCATTTATTTATTTTTAAACATCAATCTCATCCACAAAAGAAAGATATGTTATGCTTTAGTACTTTGATCTAATGATCAAACAATCTCTTTGAACCTATTTCTGGTTTCAGAAATAGGTTTAAAGAGTTTCTGTGAGACCACCTCCCAAAAGAATGATGGTGATCTGACACTAGGCAATGAAAATCATCTACCTGGTGTTCACAAACATTTGATACAGAAGGGTTTGAAATCGACTTTAGGTTATGGGACAGAGAAAACTACATGGTTATCTCACAGCTAACCACATAGTTTTCTTTTAACTGTTACATTTTAATATCAAGTCAAAGTTACCATAAGATTTATTTTTATAAAACAATAGTTCCAATAATGTGACTTCAATAGTATTTAAATGCATATGTACCTTATGTGCAAAACTTTTAGTACATCCCTCATAGAAACAATTAAAATGTTGCTTCTTGTGAAAACTCCTGATGTGCATCTGTAAGTTCTTACTGTAATAGTAACTACGGGAACAACCTTCATGAGGGCATGGATAAACTGGCCTATCAAGTCTATGGACTGCTTTGTGCATATCAAGCTCTGACTTTCCAGAATATTCTTTATGACAAATTTCACAACTGTAAGCTATAAGAAAAGGAATGAAATTTATTATACTTTATTATTATTATTATAAAAAACCTCCATGGAGTCAAAGACTCATCGTGGGAGGTCCACTGTTATACACACAGTTTATCATACTGTGCCTTAAATATATATTCAGTCTCTGCACACACCACACTCTCGGGCAAAGCATTCCAATCACTCACCACTCTCTATGCAAAAAACCTGCTCCTCACTCCCTTGCTCACACCCTCCTTATACAGCTTCCAGGAATGACCTCTTGTTCTCACCCATTCTGTGCAAAACCTCCCTGACATTAATCTGGTAATAACCTCTTAACAGCTTATATATCTCAATCATATCCCCGTTCCACCTTCTATCCACCAATTTCTGCAAATTGCATTTTGTCAATCTGTCTTCATACTCTACATTCCAGAAACCAGAAACCACCTTAGTCAATCACCTCTGAACTTTTTCCAACGCAATTTCATCTTTTTGAAAACCAGGTGACCAGATCTGTGCACAGTAATCCATATGTGGCCTGATCAAAGCCTTATACAAAGGAACTATAACATCCTTACTTCTACAAGTCAACGTCCTCTGCATCATTCCCATTATCTGCTGTGTTGTCTTCACTATTTTAGTAACATGTCCCCGAAATTTTAGGTCCTTGTCTACAATCACTCCCAGATTTCTCATTTCCTCTACCTCTTACAAGATATTTGCACCGATTGTGTACTTTACATCGCATCTCTGCTTCCCAAATTTCAAAACCTTACACTTTGAAACATTGAATTGATATCCCCACTTATTTACCCATTCAGTCAGTGTATTCAAGTCCCTCTTGCAAAGCCACAGCATCCACACTACTCCTGATAGCTCTCCCCAACTTTGCATCATCTGCAAACAACTGCACATTACCATTCAGACCTCTCCAGATATCATTTACATACAAATTAAACAGCAATGGACCCAAAACAGACCCTTCAGGTACACCACTAGTAACTTTCCTCTTCTGGTATATCGCTCCTCCAAAGACAATTCGCTGATACCTATCAGACAGCCAATCTCCAATCCATCGAATCAATCTACTGTTCAGCCCCATCTGCTCCAATTTAATTACCTTACCAGCTTGTCATGTGGCAATTTATCAAACGCCTTTTGCAAAATCTAAATATGCCACTGCATATGCAACACCCTTATCCAACGCATTTGTCACTTTATTATAAAAAGTAAGCAGATTGCTAAAGCATGATCTTCTTTTCATAAATCCATGGTGGCCGTCAAAGAGTATTTTTCTGTTGTCAACTCAATTCTGAATCTTATTCCTAACTAACTTCTCTAATACCTTGCCCACAACTCCAGACACACAGACTGGTCTATAATTCAAAGCCTTACTCTTATCACCTCCCTTATGAATTGGAACAATTTCGCCCTCTTTCCGCTCTTTTGGAACTTGACCCAGTGAGAGACTCATGTTGAAAAGATATGCAAAAGCTGTTGTTAACTCTCTGGCACATTCCCTCAAGACACATGGTGAAATAGCATCAACTCCCACAGCCTTATTTACATCAAGTCTATTCAATTCCTCATATACCTCCTGTTCACTTATTAACAGTTCCTCCTCCTCCTTTCCCACTGCTTTCAAGTTCTGCATGATGCCACATTCACAAGAATTAAATACCTTTAGAAATTGCTCACTAAATATCTCAACTATATCCTCCACAGCAGTTATCACTCCTCTTTTCACCAATCAATCCCATCCTACCATAATCATTCTTTCTTCTACTGGCGACATATCGAAAAAACTCCTTAGGATTTTTTTTGGCCGCTTTAGCTAACTGCTGCTCATACTGTATTTTTGCTACCCTTATCAAGCTAGTCACCTTCCTCGTCTGCTCTTTGTACTTCTAATGCAACTGGTTGTTATAAATACTCATTTTGTGTTTCTTCCATAATACCTTCTTCTTCCAGATCACATACCTTATCTCTTGATTCATCCATTTTACACCCACTCTATTTACCCTCTTGACCCTTGGAATACACTCTGATATTGCCTCCACCAAACAGTTCTTGAGTATGGCCCAAGCAGCATTGATATCCTTTTCATCCAGTTCCTCTTTCCAATTTATTATCGCAAGCCGTTTCCTGAGCTTTTCGTAATTACCAGTCTTATAATTCCACATATATCCCTTTCTAAGACATCCTCGAATGACTGGTCACCCTGCA
Organism: Typopeltis vanoorti; assembly: GCF_054136105.1. Taxonomy (NCBI): domain Eukaryota; kingdom Metazoa; phylum Arthropoda; class Arachnida; order Uropygi; family Thelyphonidae; genus Typopeltis; species Typopeltis vanoorti. Next base: position 72,734,006 of record NC_143555.1, read on the forward strand.
CATGATGTGGTCACTCTCACCAACTGGTGGAAGATTTGACACCTCATTTATAATAACATCATCTGATGAGATGATCAAATTCAATACTCTTGATCCTCATGTACCCTCCGTTAAGTGCTGCCTAAGGTAATTAACTTTCAAAAACTCCAAAAATTCATTTTCTTTACCCCCAGATGCCGTCTCTTGCTTCCAGTCTATATTACCATAATTAAAGTCGCCCATAATGATAACTCGTTTCTTGCTAGCTAGGCCAATTTGCCTATACATTTCCTTCTCATTACCCTCCATATTACCAGGTCTATAGCAACACCCAACTAAATATTTCATCCTGTTTACTTCTATCTCACACCATACCGCCTCAAAACCGTGACACTATTTGCACCTTGCAATTCCATTTTAGATACGCATAACTCATCTGCTATCATTAACAGTACTCCTCCTCCCTTTCTTCCCTGTCTATCTTCATGAAAAACATCATATCCGTTCATCTCTATTCCTGTCAGGATGTCATCGTCATCTAACCACGTCTCACTTATACCAACAATTTTGGGGCGAACAGACTTGAGCAAAGCAACAATTTTGTTCCCTTATTTCGAATACTTCTAGCATTGGTGAATAAACATAAGAAATCATTACTGCTTCTACAAGTCCTACGAACGTCACTCCTACGATGTGACTCTTCAATACCTTCCCCAGTCACTTCCTTTATATTACCACCAATTCTACAACTTTCCTCACACCTAAACTCTTCCCACCCATCTCAATCTGTGGTTGTCCACTTACACATTCACCTCTGAATTCAGCACCTGCATTTTTCATAAAGTTTCTCCCATCCACCGACTCCCCCTGTTTCCCTGTTTATGTTGTACCTCCTCTCTCTCATTTACTTCATTCATAATATTCACCTCCCCATTTGCAAGTGAACAAATACCTCTCCATATCCTAGTTTTTTGCTCTTTCATATCACTTCGCACCACCTCAGATATATTCATTACAGTCATTACTTCTCCTGCCAGTAACAATCTCTAACCAAAACCATTTAAATGTAGCCCATCTTCTTTATAGAATTCATCCATCCCTCAAATTCCTCCCACATATTCACAAAATGCACTCCATTCTCCTCACATAACTGCACTAACATATCATTCATAATCTTTGCTCGCCTCCTCAATTCATCACTATCATACCTTGGCAACACACTGACTACTTTTCCTACCACACTGTTATCTTTTACTCTCCTTAATAATCTCCTTATATCCAATCTGGCATTTTCCTTGTTCCCATCCAAATCATTTGTTCCTACTACAACCACCAACTCTTGTGCTCTCTTATTCCTCATGTCCAATGCTTCAATCACCCTCTCCATTCTACCACCAGGAAAACAAACCTTATGCATCTTCTCATTCACCACACCTCTAATAATGGAATCTCCATAGAGAGCCACTCTCGAATCATTTGATATATCTTTCGCATGGCCATCTTTCCTTCTGCTCTTTTTCACTTTTCCATGTATGTCTCTAATTCTTTTCATCTCATTTCGCATGCAGTTCATCTCTTGCCTCATCATCATCAACTCTGCTTTCACGTCCACCTCCAATATATATTCCTGTCTGACATTTTCATGCAGTTTTATATTGTCTTTGGATATTTTTGTCACGCAGCATCTAGAGCAGTCCTCACACTGATGTTCTGACGAGGATATCCAAGGATAATTAACTGACCCATTTTCCTTCTCTTGAGCAACATTCTGATCCTGCATTTTAGGAATGTTTGGCATAACAGCAGCAGGGCCTGGATGTATCCCAAGACATCATCATCATCATCATCATGGATCTACTGTCTTGATGTGAAGAACTGGCACAAGGTGAAACTGCAGCTCCAGGTAATAAGAGTGAGACACCAGGTTCGATATCTTTTATCATACTTTGTGCAACTTGAAGAGAAGTAGATAATTCAGGTGACACAGAACAAGGAATAATATTTGGCTATCTGTACTTAGCTCTGATTCTATGTTATTTGAGTGAGTTTCAATTAACTCAACAGTATTAAGAATAGGCATCGTATTCATTACTGGGATTGACAATGAATCTTGGAGCAAACTGTCAAAAGATGTGGTCACTGCCTGTGATTCCTCAATTTCTATTATTGTATCTTTGCTTTGTTGTGATACTTTACCAAAACTGAACTCTTTATAGATGGAAATGAGTTCTGAGTTGGACTAGGATATATATTTGAATTAGAAACAGCAATCTCATTTAATGGATAATCAGTTCCTGACAGTACTACCTTTCCTTCACTTGTGAACGACTTTATTGACCTGTTGGTATCTTCTGGTGTGTCTAATTCATTTACTTTTGATGACACATTGGCCTTCATGCCTTTACTGTTAGAACCACGAAGATAGCTACTCCAAGGTCTTCCTCTTTTCTTCTTAATTACCAGTGGCAATTCTGTGCTGCATTTTTTTCTTGCACCTCAGCAAGTAACAAGTCCTGGTTACTTGAGTCATGTTCACTCTTTTCCTGAATATCAATACTGGAAGTATCCCTCTGTGCGACTTCTGTACAGATCTCAACATTCAAACTTTTAGCAGCACTAAGCAGCGTGGCAAGTTGGTCCTGCGAAATGATCACTTCACCCTTGTACATAAAATCTATTATCATTTTTAAATCCGTGTATTTTATATCTTTGAGAATAACAACTGGATGTTTACAAGAGTTTTCAAGAAATATGCCATGAAAGAGAGAACTGCAGGCAGACAACACTATTTTGTATGCTTTAAGTCTCTTAGCTTCACATACTAAACTCACATCTACAAAAGTTTCAGTAAACAGTAATTCATTAAAAGTAGTTAGTACATTGACATGGTGATTATTCCTTCTTAAACAAATCTGATGAGCCTCCATCTTCATAATCTAGTAACAATTTTTTTTTTTTAAGTTAACCAATAACAAGTTGGAAAAATTAAACTGGCACCTAAATTGTTATATCTTTACCAGCAACAATGGTTGTAATACACATGTAAATTAGGACTAACTCGAATCAGTGAAAAATGACACTGCATTACTGACTTTACTCACCACATTAATGACTTCATTTATTCTAGGAATGTCTGATCACACATATACCATAAATGAACTTCTGCACAAACTAATAATGTAAACATGAGAACCAAAAATTATCACATTAACTAACACGCCACCTTGTGCAAAAAAAAAAAAAAAAAAGAAAAGTTTTTCAGTGGCCTTTCTCCAACTGTAACTGTTAATGTCAGTTGAAGAAATGTAAAACTAAATCACAACTTAGTTTTGGTATGGTGACTATTATTAATAGGCAACATTTAGTAAATATTCAACAATTATACAATAATCAGTGAATGTGAGAATCACAGCAGAATTTGCCTACTGAGTGTTGCTGGCAAAATTTATGCATAGCTAAGAAAATTTGTGAAATGAAGCTTGGAGAAGAACAACCGCATTCATATCCAGCATAGATTACTAGGATCAGATTTTCACTTTAAGACGAAAAGTTGAGATAATATGGAAATAGAACTAGAATTTGTATTTAAGTTTTGTAGATCTGGAAAAGGATATGACAAGGTGACAAAAGAAAAGCAGTTCGAAACACGATGGAGAAAGTGCCAATTAGATCTCCGAGTGGTAGATGACTTTCATTGTCTAGTGAAACACCACCAACCTACTCGATGGAGTTGTTAAGTGGTTATTGCCATGTTTTGTCTCTCTCTCTCTCTCTCTAGAGCAGTGGTCTTTAACCATTTCGAAGTCACAGAATACTTTTGATTATAAGAAAAATTTGAGGAACACCAAGAGCATTAGGGTCATAAACTAACAATAAAAATATGCATGGACTTGCTTTTTATAAAAATGGAACTTATTTTAATGCGATACTTCAGCTTGTCGGCTTTCAGCAATATCAGGTCTAATATGCGATATAGCTACCCTCATCACCTTGTGTATATTAGTAGTCGTTCATGCATTTTAGTTTTTATATGGGTTAATATTGAGAAACCGAGCTCACACAAATATGCTGCTGAAAACTGTAACAAAATTTTCAGTACCCTTGTCGAAAGAGAAAGTTGGATATTCGGCTTGGACAAAAATCCAAAATTCCTTAAGTTATTTCAGAGAATTTCATTTTTAGAATACAATCCGTTGGCAAAGTAACTAATTGTTCTTCTTTTTGCAATGAAAATTCACAACTCGATGTATTAACTGTGCCAAATGGATTTTGTATCCAGTCATAATTGTGTGTATTTAAGGAAGGAAACTAACTTGAAATCTTTTCTTCCAATATTGTTAATTGTTCTGTTATAACGGAAATAATTCCTTCACCATTTTTATTCAGAGTAGCTAATTATACTCAGAACTGTGTCATGTGACATCTTTCACCGGCGGAACACTTGTAACCAGTTTGTGGAACATCAGTTAAGAACCACTGCTCTAGAGTAAGGTAGGGTCTCCAATTTCTGTCTCCTCCTCTTCTTCTTACAAGCGTGCAGGTGGTGGCATTACAGGGTATGCTTTCCACACTGTATTATTGAGCCATCACCTATTTCATTTGAAGGTAAGGTAATATAGTGATTTCTGCAGGCTGGATGACATAATACATGGGACTGAGCCTACTATTAACACTTTAGGAGGATTCCTGATCAGACGACAAATAATCCTGCCATTGCTTACTCTGTCAGTTTATGTGTGGAGGGAGTCCAAGTATGGCAGCTTGCATGGGGTACTGTCAAGGATATGCTTGAATTGGGACCTGGGCACTTCCTGTGTGGGAGTCACATCCACAAGTCCTTCAAACCCTGCTGTATGCCATTTTATAAATTTTCCCAATATTTTATTAATATGAAAGATAGCATAAAAATTAGTGCTACTATGGATAGAAAAAAATCATCAAGAAAAACAACAAAAAATCAAGAATAGAAAAAACAAATAGCAAAAAACAAAAATATACCAAGAAAACAACAAATGCATGTAAAAAAATTTCTACATAGACTTTACAAACATGTAGTAATTAATACCAACATAAACAATTTGCACCACCAATCTGTTATTCATCACTTCACTCAACCTCAAACCTAGCATCTTCCATGACATAGCTCATCTAAATTTTCTATAATACTATGCTTGATATTTTCAACAAGAATGGCAAAACATGTGCTTCTGTCAAGTCTGACCCAATTGCAGATCAGGGTTATCTGATCTGCTTTGACTTAAGATTTTCTTGCCATCATTTGCTGCCTTAATTGCTCTTCTAATTCTGATGATAACAGTAACCTTTTTTGATTCTCCCTCCTCTCTCATCCCTCTCCCATTCCAAAAGTTCATCACATACAGTCTAATCCAGTGTTTCTCTTTCTGTCTCTAAGCTTTATCACTGAAAGTTCACATGCAGTCTAATCGAGTGGCTTGCAATTTCCAAGACTGTAGAGCTCTCTCTCTCTCTCTCTCTCTCTATATATATATATATATATATTTTTTTTTTTTTTTTTTGTGGAAGCTCTATGAAAGTTTCATTAAAAAATTACTGGAAAAGAATTAGGGCAATGAATCAATATCTGCAAAATCTTTTGATTAAGAAAACATATGATACATAATATTACAAATTTTATTTAAGGTTAAATAGTGGCAGCATTCATAGTGAAGAATTTATGGAGACAAAATCATACATATTGGAGTAATTACTTAACTTATAATTAATATAATACAGGGCACAAGCTACATGACATTATACAAAAGTAAGATAAATCTAAATGCTTTGTTAATCGTTTATCCTGGCCTGACCTCTGGTGAAAAAAAAAAACTTAAAATAATAAAATAAATACACTCAGGTCTCATTTTATGTGTATCTTTTTTTATGCGGTTTTGAAGTTACGTGGTGCATATTTCATGCAAATTCGGGGTTTCCCCATTGTACATAATGAACAACGTGTTGCAGCACATTCTGGCATAACGTGAGTAACGTGTAAGCATTGAGTGTCCATGAAGTTTAAGTTTGCATGTGAGGGTTTGTCTTTTCATTATTGAAAGTCTAAATTTTGCTAATTTTTATTTTAAAGATTTAATTTGGCCCAATGGAGGGAAAAAACCACCACAGAATTTGCTTTTCTTTGGAAATGAAAATTGCAATTTTAGATCACTTAGCAAAAGGAGAGGGATCTACGGCAATTGGTAAACATTTTAATTTAGGCAAATCTACTATAAGAGCAATTAAAAAGAATGAAGTCGCAAAAAGAAAATCTGTCATTTCTGGCACAAAACTAAGTGCCAAACTATCATCGTGCTCAAGAGATGCTTTATTAGAAAAAACAAAACGGGAGCTCGTAATTTGGATTGAAGAATTAATTCAAAGGAGAATTCCTATTATAAGTGGTTATTTAATTAAACAAAAAGCTCTTCAGTTTTATGAACAGATGAAGTATTGGAGCCATCTACTTCTGCTTCTCAGGCTGATAAAGAATTTTCGGCTAGCAAAGGATGGTTAACCAGGTTTTTAAAAAGGAATGCACTTCATAATGTGAAGATTATAGGCAAGGATGCAGCAGCAGATGAAGCAGCCACCAAAATTTTCCAGAGAAGTTAATTTTCCAAAAGAAGACTTATAGGAAAGGAAAGCAATTCTAATTCTAAGCATATCTAAAGAAAAGCAATTGAAGGGAGTCAGCTGGTAAGTGAATATTCTAAAGAGAGCGCTGTTAAGTGAATAATTCTCTTCTAGTTACAGTAGATATGTTCTGAGGGAGGATTTTGGTATGCCACCTCAGATGAGAGAACAATATTCTAAGATTAGGCAGATTAGGGATTTATAAAGTGTTAGTATCTAAAGCAGTGTTTCCCAAAGGGTGATCTGTGTATCCCCAGGGGTATGCAAATGATTGTTACGGATGTGTGGCACTTTTTTAAATTTTGATTTTTAATTATCTTTTTTTTTTCTTTGATGTTTTTGTTGCCATATTTTTGAAGATTAAATGTAGGTTCTGTTCTGCATTAAAGTTTAAATTCAAACAGTTTGAACAACACATATTAGAACTCTCTCATATATTTCGTTAAATCTATCCACTAAATTTTCTATCTATCTATTGGATTCATATATCTAAAAATTCATTTAATAATTTAAAAATAAATTGGTTTACATGTTTGTAATATATTATAACAAAAATGTTATCATACCTGAGGCATGGGATATACTGGTATTACTAAAATTTTAAAAGGGGTACTTGGGTAATGAAAGTTTGGGAAACACTGATCTAAAGAAAAGCATTTGGAGGAAGTCATCTGTTAAGTGAATAATTCAAGAGAGAGAGATCATATGTTAGATGAATATTTCTAATTACAATAAATGCACTCGGGGTACTTAAAGGTCAAAGCTGTATAACCGAGAGGAGACCTCCACATAGCGTTTAAAGGAATGCGGAGAACTGACCAGGGCATCAGACCTAATGTCCAATCCTCACCTTCTCATTGTGCACTCTGTTAGGTATCTACCTGGATACTGAACGAACGAGGATGGGCTGGCAATTTGGGATTTAGCTGACCAAATTGTATTCTTATTGGCTTAAACCAATATAGAAAATCATGGTACAACATGACAAAATTTCATGCCGGCTGGGGTGTCTCCCGGTTAAACAAGGCCCCCCGTTGTTTTCACCAGGGAAACAGGGCGAACAGTGAAAAGTCAGCTACTGGAACAAAAAGCACAATCCAACTCAACATCACCAGAGTTAAGGATCGGTACTATCAACATAAGAAGCCTGAATGGCATAGAAATGGAGCTAGCTGAGGACTTAGATAAGTACCAGATCGACATAATAAGGGTTACTGAAACAAAACAGACAAAAACTGGTGAGATCTTTCTGGGCAATAAATACAAAATGTTATATTCAGGAAATGACAATCAAGGAAAAGAAGGAGTAGCCATAGTATTCAACACAAAGTATGAGGCTAATCTTCTTGAATGGCAGGCAGTCTCAAATAGAGTAATGTGGGCAAATATGAGAATGGGGAACTGGACAATGAGACTTATTTGTGCCTATGGTCCCACAGAAGGTTCTCCTAACTAAGGTAGAAGTGGAGGAATTTTTTGAGGCTTTAGAAAAAGCAATTGACACAATGAAAAAGGAAAAGTTGGTCCTTGTTGTTGGATCTAAATAGTAGAGTAGGAAATGATTGCGAGACATACAAAAATATTTTGGGAAAATTTGGAGAAAAGAGCAAAGCTAATAATAATGGCAAATATCTGTTGGATTTCTGCTCAGGACATGGACTGGTTATTACTAACACCATGATCTAACATAAAAATGTGCACAAATTCACATGGAGAGAAGAGGCAAGGAATAAGAGGAATAAGAAAAGTCTCATTGACTATGTTATTGTTGATAGTGATGTTTTCTCCCTGGTGCAGGACACCAGAGTTTACAGAGGATTTGAAATTGGAAGCGATCACGATTTGTCTTGAGCAGGATAAAATTGAATTTCATATTGAAAAGAAGAACATGTAAGAAAGTTTTAAAGCAAATAAAAGTTGAGCAGCTCTCAGATTTGAACCATAGACTAAATTACACAAACATTATTCAAGAAAATATGAAAGAGTTTGAGAACAGAAACCAAACCTTGGAGATTCATTGGCAAGCCTTGAAGAAAACCCTGATTGATTCAGCCAGAGAGGTATGTGGTGAGGTTGTCTGCGAGGATAGAAAAATCAGAACTCCATAGTGGACACAGGAAGTTAAAGAGGCAGTGAAGGAAAAGAAGAAAGCATATCAAAAGTTCCTGGCAAATAAGTCAGCTTTTGCTCTTAGAGAATACAGAGACAAATGTAAGAAAGCGAAACCTCAAATTAACTGTTCCTTCTCATGTATGAACAGATGAGGTTTGCAGGTCAACATCCATAAACCATTAGGTTCTAAACTCACCAAACCAATTTTTGATCCTATCCATTCATTTCATATACCTTTGTCTTCTGGAACAGTCTTCCTCATACTGTTTTCACAAATGTACACAACCAGTAACTCTTCAGGAAGCCTGCTAACAGATTCCTTTCTTCCCTCTAATTCCCTGCCCACACACACTCACAGCATGTATTGTCTTGTCACAGATCTCGAAAGCTCTAGTGTGTGTGTGGGGGGGGGGGAATTGGTATATAATGTGATGACTACTACTTTGTATGAAACCTAATCATATATTTTATGAGATTACAATAAAAAGACTTAAAATGAGTGATTTCTTTATGATTTTCTCTTAATGTATATAGGTATGTGCATATGCACACCTGCAGATGTATAGTAATTATTAAGCTACCTTATCCATCTTTTCCCATCCAAGAAGTAATCATTAATGGCACAGTTAATCCATTAATTATTCAAATAATACATTAATGGTTTAAAGTACAATGAACATTTTGTAATCTCTTCCTCCCAGTCCCCATCACCACCTTTGTTAAAATTGATACTATATAGCTAAAATACAGCATCAGTTTTAACCAAGATGATCTCCAATCTGGAAAACTTCAACTTAAAATCACAGCAAATCAAGATTTATAAACTTCACATAAGTATATAAAACATACTGTTTCATATTATCATTATTAGAAAATTTCATTAAAATATTAACTTTACTGCGGTATTAATGAAATAAAAATCATCAATTTCCTATAATAATTTCTAAAAAGCTCTTCAAAATTGACATGGTAGCTGTGAAGAGTGTATCATCCCAACCTGCACAGTTATTTGGTATGCTACACAAATTCTGCATGTTAACATTTGAAGTGTGCTAAAATTGATTTCAAAAATCAAAGTTACCACATATTATTTCTAACATACTGAATTAAGAAAGGAAAGCAGTAAGTTCATTAATATAAGATTGTGGAATTTTATTAAATGATTAAATATCTAGGATGTTTAAATGTGAAGGATATTAAAGCAAAAATCATTAACAAGTATTCATATAGTAGAATTTGTAATTCATTTTAGCAAACTATGGACTGAACAGCATTAACACCAGACAAGTCCACACTCAGAAGTGTATATTCACATTTACATGCATATTATATTGTTAAATAAAATTTCTTACTGCATGGATGACATTCACTTTTGTGTCTTCTAAATTTCATCCAATCAGAAAATACAGCATCACAACCTGGACTATCACATCTGTATTCTAAAAGATAAATTTATTAACTATAAATAAACAGAGACAGAATTATATATAGCATTTAATATCAATGAATCATGATATCAATTATTTCTAAAACTAAGTAGCACTCATCAACTCACATTATAGCAAACTCTGTTATAACATACTTGCTTATTGTAAAACTACTACAAACTCCTGACCACAACTCCGTAAGTATAATGCAATACATAAAAAAAAAAAAAAAATCACAGTAGCAAATTATCCACTATAACAAATTATCCCACAGGCTTTATGAGGTTGTTATACTAAGAGTTGACAATAATGGGTAACAGTATGCAACATTTTTCTTGTGACATTATTCTAAGTTATATACTTCTGTTAAAAATGACCCAGAAAGTAGTGCCCATTTGTTTTTAAAAATTTGTGTGGAGTTCAAGGAATTAAAATTAGTATTTCATACACAAAAAGGTAGTATGCACAATAAAAAAAAAAAAGAAAAAAAAAAAAGACTCCTGCTGATGAAATGTTCAAAACCTACAGTACATTAGTACTGTGGGCAGGGTAAGGATTTTTTGCATTTTTATTCATTTATTGTAATTTTTTACCTGGTCTGAAAACTCTGCTCTGGAGACCAAGCATGGAACTTTTTCAAGCCATTTCAGGTCTTCAAGCAAGAAGGGCAGTGGTATCACTTTGGGCAATGAAATTCATCTCGCACCTACAGACAGTCGCATACATGCCTGTGGCAGGATTCAACCCTGCAGCTTGCTAATTGGACGGCAGATGTGCTAACCACTCAGTCAAGTGATTTGTATATATATATATTAAAGATCTACTCCAGTCTAGTTTAAGTTGATTGGTTGAATTATGCTTAAAAATTTTGAAACATTAAGCCATGAGTTTGAATCTCACTGTTAAGAATGAGTGTTTGTTAATGTCTTCAAAGAAGCAGTAGATGATTTCATCACTTGATGTGAAACCACCACCTGGATAAAGTTCCATGTCTGGTTGATAGTTCAGAATTTCCAGATCATCTAGCAATTGGCTCATCAACAGTATTAATGTGCAATATGCCTACAACCTTCCATGGATTGAATTCACATAAAACGATTATGATTAACAAAAGAACACCAAATCTATATAATATATAGCATATCTATTAATAAGGTTGAAACAAACATGCCTTAACTTAATTTACAGGTATATTACAAAACAAATGTTCTCCCTAAATTAGACAAATTAAGTATTGCGTCTACCAAACTGTAATCTATTGTTGGCATTAAAATTTGCTAACAGGAGGTAAAAAATTACTGCTATTCAGAAGGCACATTTCCTGACTTCAAATCTGCTAATGTCGTATGTATGAAGAATCATATATGTATGTGATAAATTTTCATAACAACAGTTCTTTAAGGGAGCCTCCTAGGTGTTATATCATCATCATCAAATTCCTGACATTTACCCTCAAGGGGTGTACAGGATATGATAGAACTACATGAAAAATTTACATCATTACTTATTTCTTACCTACAATTTTCTGCCAAATCAATCTGTTACCTGTCAAAGCTACAACATTGTCAGATCTTATATTTATATATCTATCTTCTAAGGCACTTTTTTACCATATCAATCCACCTATATCTTGGTCTTCAACTGGGTCTTTTTCTTGCCAACCCAGCAGAGAACACTTGTTTGGCTAATCTTTCCTCTCCCATTCTGTTTAAGTGACCATATCACCTGAGATTAGCTCTGCTAATGAATTCCTGGATGCTGACAATGTCAAGTTCTTTCCTAATATCCTCATTTTTAATATGATATTGCCATTGATGCCATCTGTTCATGTCCCTAATCTTTCTCAGTTTTGAATTGGTTTGAACACTGTCTTGTATGCAGCTAATTTAGTGTTCCAACTAATTTCTCTCTTATTCCATATGAATTTATTCAATTGACTTCCTACCTTACCAGCTTTGTTGATTCTGTTGTCTATTTCCATATTTAATTTACCATCTTCAATAAAAATCGTGCCTAAATAGCTGAAATGTTTTATTTGTTCTATAGGTTCTCCATTCACAATGCAGCTGATATTTTCAATGCTTCTGCCTATTTTAATTATCTTTGTCTTGTTATTGCTGGCCTTCATACCATATCTATCACAACAGTTATTCAATTTAGTCAGGGAATCTTGCAGACTTGTAGCGGATTTATTCAGAAGTATAACATCATTTGCATAAAGGAAGGAGCTGACATTAACATCTCAAATTCTGATATCAGGTTTAATACCACTTTCCTTCATAATGTGATCCATATAGATAATGAATAACGAAGGTGATAATGTACATCATTGTCTGACACCAGATTTAACATTAATCCATCTCCCTGTACTTCCTTCAATTCTAACTGCTGACTTACAACTCAAATAAAGACTAAGTATTGCTTGATACAATGATCCACTAACACCATACAACTGTAGCGATTTGAATAGCTTCTCTCTCTCTCTTGGCACCTTGTCACATGCCCTTTCGAGTTTGACAAAACTTAAATAAAGATGTTTGTTATATTCCCATGCTTTCTCGACTATTTGTCGTAAAGTGAAGATCTCATCCTGACAGCCTCTATTTGGCCTGAATCCAGCTTGTTCTTCATCAAGCTTTTCTTCCACAATTCTTCTCAACCGTTTCTCAAGTATACTTGCATAGATCTTGCCAGGAACACTCAGTAGGGAAATACCTCTGTAATTCTCACATTCAGTTTTATTTTCCTTTTTATATATGGGTACTATTAGAGCTCTACTTCAATCATCTGGAATATGTCCTTCTGTCCATGCCCTCGAAACTATGAACAGCCACTGTAAGACTTTTATACCACCATACTTCAGCATTTCTGGTCTAATATCATCTACTTCAGCTGCCTTTCCATATTTCAGACTTTTCATTGCTTTTTCTATTTCAAGTATGGATATGTATTCCTGACTGTATGCCTGTTGAGTGTTTTTTACAACTGTGCTATCACTGCTTGTTTCATTTAGCAACTTTTCGAAGTAATTTCTCCATACTTCAAGGATATCTTTTTCTCCTGATTTCATGTTATCTTTATCATTTCGAACTTCTTTTACAGCACTCTTTCTTCCATTTCTAAGCTTCTTCAACAACCTCAAGAATATCTTACCATCTTCTTGATATTTATTTTCTATGTTCTTGCCAAAGTCCTCCCATGACTTGTTTAGCTAGTTTTACACAGTGTTTAGCTTTCTTATAATTGTATCTGTATTCTCTAAGAGCACAAGCTGACTTATTTGTCAGGAACTTTTGATATGCTTTCTTCCTTTCCTTCACTACCTCTTTAACTTCCTGTGTCGACCAAGGAGTTCTGATTTTTCTATCCTTGCAGACAACCTCACCACATGTCTCTATGGCAGAATCAATCAATGTTTTCTTCAGAGCTTGCCCCTGAATATCCAAGGTTTGATTCCTGTTCTCAAACTCTTTCATTTTTTCGTGAATAACGTTTGTATGTTTTCGTCTACAGTTCACATCTGAGAGCTCTCAACTTTTATTCGTTTTAAAACTTTCTTACATGTTCTTCTTTTCAATGTGAAATTCAATTTTATCCTGCTCAAGACAAATCGTGATCACTTCCAATTTCAAATCCGCTGTACACTCTTGTGTCCTACACCAGAGAGAAAACATCACTATCAACAATAACATAGTCAATGAGACTTTTCTTATTCCTTGCCTCTTCTTTCCACGTGAATTTGTGCACATTTTTATGTTGGAACATGGCATTAGTAATAGCCAGTCCATGTCCTGAGCAAAAATCCAACAGGTATTTGCCATTATTATTAGCTTTGCTCTTTTCTCCAAATTTTCCCAAAATATTTTTGTTTGTGTGACAATCAAAGTGTGGAGAATTTTAAGTGCTCTATTTTTTGATAATTTTCTTTTTAATTTTAATTTGATAAAATTCTGGACCCTTACCAAGATGCCACATAAAGATTTGTCACTAGCCGAAAAAATTGCTTACTAGACCAAATCAAAGGCTATTCACCGAATACCAGTCATCGGCATCTGACAGAAATAACTTGAGTACTGAAATCTATGACTGTGCACTTGATACAAAAGCAAGATAAACTGTGAGAAGAATGGACAAAACTTGGAACATTCCAAAAACAGAAGTGTGAAGGTAAGGATCCTGATGTTAAAGATATCCTAAATCAGTGGTACTTCATTATAACTCGACAAGAAGCTTGGTCATGATGATTTTAAAGCAACAGATAGTTGGTTATGTTGCTTGAAATGTAGGCATGATATTAAATTCGAGAAAGCACACATCCAAAAGGATAGTGCTGATGTTGTAGGTGCAGAAGAATGGAAATCAAAGTACACACTCAAATTACTTCAGAAATTTTGCGCAGATGATATCTACAATGCTGATGAAACAGGCCTGTTTAATCATGACATGCCAGATGGTTCGCTCTGCTATAATCATTCAAAACTGTCAGCTTCTAAGAAAGCAATGAATTATACAACTATGCTATGCTATTCAAACAAGTCAGCTACTGATAAAAAGAGGCTGTTGGCTATTGGGTAAAGTCTTAAGCCTAGAGAGGCTAAGAACAGGCTTGAGAGGTTAAGCTATAAGGGGTTAAGAATGGATAGTTTACCAGTTGAATACTGTGTTAATAAGAATGCATGGATGATTTCTGAAATTTTTAAGAAATCATTAATGAGCTGGGATGTAGAGTTAAACCAGAAATCAAGAAACATTCTTCTGATTTTTGACAACTGTGTGGCACACCCTCACTGTTCAGTGTCTGACAAACATCCAGCTGGAATTTCTGCCTGCCAACACTACATCCTTGGTGCAAGCAATGGATATGGGAATCATAAAAAAATTTGAAAATGTACTGCAAAAAGTTGGTGATACAATATCCTAGAAGCAATTGAAAAAAATATTATCTTCCACAGCCAAGGAAATAAGTTCAAAAGTTAACCTGCTCCAGGCATTACAGTTGTTATCAATAGTTGATTAAAAAATAGGCAGTGAAAAATTCAGAACTGCTTTCTGAATCACTTTTCTCACTGCCGTTTAGATATTGTGATAATAAGAAAGCATGGATGATTCCAAGCATGGATGATTGGAAAAGATGATTGAATTCAAAGTTAGAAACTACGAATTCATTTTGAAGGTATTAACAATAATATTAGATGTCACAATGAAATTTAAGAGTGTGACAATGAAATCATTGAAAGCATTCTATCAAAAAATCAAGCCAAGGAATTAGAAAGTAAGGAAAGTAATGAAGATGCCACATCACTATTAGAATGAGCGACTACACAGGAGATCAGTTACGACAATACTTCATGCATGAAGGGACAATGAAGGCAGTTCACTGTCTGCACCAGATGTCTGTGCTGATTTTGTGTACTCACAGTGAATCAAAAGAACACAGCAGGGTACACTGGATAAATTGGTCTGTCAATAACTATTAGGAACTAAAAGCTGAGAAGTAAGTATATGCATATTTATTATATAAATTACATGTTATATAAATTAAATGTTTATCAAATATTATAAAATATTTCAAATATCAGATATTTCTAATGTGTTGTGTATCTTATTTTAATAGGATTACACTGAAGGAGAAGTTTTGTTTCTGTTAATATTATCATTATTAACATCTGACCTCCACGGAGTCAGACTCATCGTCATGTGTGGTAAACACTATCACATACAAAGTTCATTTAACGATGCTTTAACTGATTCGATGTGGTTATATTCACGACACACTCACGCAATGCATTCCACTACCAACCACTCCCCATGTAAAGAACCTGCTCCTCACATCCTCCATATACAGTTTCCAGTTCAACCCTCTTGTTCAACCCCCCCCCCATTCTATAAAAAGTCTCTTTCCTGTCAACCTGATAACAATCCCTGACTAACTTATATGTCTCAATCATATCTATCCTCTCCTATTCACAAGGCTTTGCAATTTACATTCTCCCAATCTGTCCTCATACTCCACAATCCAAAGACCACTGACAATTTGTGAATTTTTTCTGGACCCTTTCTAACATATCCTCATCACCATGAAAATCTGGTGACCAAATCTGTGCACAATAATCCACATGACCTGATTAATGCTTTATACAATGGTATCATAACCTCTTGATTAGTGCACGTGGGTCCTTTGCCATTATCTGTTGTGATGTCTCCACAACTAGTGCAATGTGCCACCTTAATTTCAGGTCCTTGTCCACCACCACTTCGAGATCTCTCATCTTCTCTACCTCCTTTAAAGTTTCCCCACTAAGTGTATACTTTGTATCCCATCGTTGCTTACCAAATTTCAAAACCATACACTTTGCAACAATAAACTGACAGTTCCAATTACCTGCCCATTCATACAATAAATTCAAGTCCTCCTGTAAGGCCATAACATCTGCTTGACTCTGCATTGCTCTCCCCAATTTTGCATCATCGGTTAAACCCATCCCAATATCATTAATATACAAATTGAACAATGGTCCTAAAATGGATCACTACAGCACAATACTAGTGACCTTCCTCTTTCAGGATACTGCACCAACATATACAACTTTCTGATAACTATATGGCAGCCAGTCACTGATCCAACTCAGAAGTCTTATCCAATCCCACTCATTTTAATTTATTTAACAGCTTGTCGTGTGGTAGTCTATCACAAATTTTTGCAAAATCTATACCACTGTATGAACATCTCCCTTGTCCAAGGCATTTGTCACCATGTTGTAGTACATAAGTTAATAAAAACATGATCTCCTTGTAACAAACCCATGCTGACAACCACAGAGAATACTGCTGTTATAAACCCATTTCTGTATCCTAGTTCTCACCAATATCTCTCTCTCTCTCTCTCTCTCTAGTACTTTCACCACCACTCCAGATATACAATTTACCTTCTTTCCACTCCTTTGGAATCTGTGCTGTTGTGAGACTTATTAAACAGGCATGCTAATGCAAATTCCCTGAACATTCCCTTAAGATATGTATGGTGATATGTCATCGAATCCTATCACTTTATTAACATCAATCTTATTATCTCCTGCTCACTCACAATTAAGCCATCCTCTCCTATGATACTACACTTAAGTTTCTCATGATTTCACCAAGATAAGGATGAAACATCCTTATAAATTGATCACGAAATATCTCAACAGTGTCTTTTAGCAGTTACCATTCTACCATTTTCATCCATTAACATCATCTTACCATAATCCTTCTTCCTTTTACTTGCCACATATCTAAAAAACTCTCTAGGGTTTTTCTTTGCCTGATTTCTTTCTGCTCATACTGCACTTTTGTCATCCTTAATGAGTCACTCTAATGGCTTCTTTTTTATACTCTTTATGTAACTGATTATTACCATTATTCATCTTGTGCTGCCTACCAAGTGCCTTCTTCCAGATTAATCCCCTGATTCATCCATTTTACACCTATCATATTGTGTATTTCTTTGAATAAACTCAATAAGTGAAACTATTTTATCTTCCTTATTTATGATACTCCTGCCAATTCTCAAGCAGCATTTACAGTATTTCCTTACTGCTCAACTCCTTATTCCTTGCTATAGCTCCAATCTGTCTCCTAAGCTTGTCATAATCATCAGCCTTATACTTCCATATATCCTGCTCAGAGAAGTCTGTGTATGACTAGCCACAACATAGGTGATCACCTCATGATCACTCTTGCCAACTGGAGGAAAGTGTGAAACCTCACTCACAATTACATCCTCTGATGAAATGAGATCTAAAACTCTCTATTCTCATGTGCCCTCCTTTACATGCTGCCTGAGATAGTTGTCTCTCAAGAACTCAATCACCCTTCCTTTGTTCGCTAAACATAACTGTTTATACATTTCTTCATCACACCCTCCACATTCCCTGGCCAATAGTAACATCCAACTAAATATCTCTTCCTGTCAACCTCCACCTCACATCACACTCCTCATTACCATTGCCACTATTTCCCTCTTTCATGTCTACCTTATGTGGGGATAATTCCCCCACTATCATCAGCAATCTCCCCCCCCCCCCTCTTGTCCTTTCTACCCTCGCAAAAAACACTGTACCCTTCCATTTCTATTCCTGTAAGGATATTATCTTCATTCAACCATGCTTCACTTATTCCATTGATTTTGGGGTGAATAAATTCAATAAGTGAAACTATTTCATCTCCCTTATTTATGATGCTCCTGGCATTTGTAATAAACACAGCACTTCACTTTTAGGTCTATAACAGGTCCTACCCATGCCACTTGGTTGTGATTTCCCCACACCTGCCCTAGCCCAATCACCTTTATCACTGCTTACCACATACATCTGTTCAGTCTCACATCCCAATCCATTCCATTTCCATGCTGAGCTTCCCCCCCCCCCCATTTTCCTGTTCCTCTTGAATTCCTGTTATCTCTTCATCTCTCCCACTACTACTATTTCCATTGCTAAGCACTTCTGTCTCTTGAATACTACTCTCCTGATCTTTAACTTCGTCTCTTACTTCTGACCTCTTGCTTACATCACATACTGCACTTCCATCTAGCAACAGTTTCTCCAGTGCACTCACTCCAAAGTTATTCAAATACAATCACTTTTGCATAATTTCATTCTTCCCTCAAATACATGCTATACATCCATAAACTGTAATCCCTTCTCCTCACACAGCTTCACTAGCATACCATTCATGATTCTGATTCTCTGTCTCAACTCATCTTTGTCATACCTTGGCAACACATGGACAACCTTCCCAACTATATTGTTACCTTTCACTCTTCTCAACAACCTCCTGATTTTGCCTTTAGGTTCTTTCTTATGTCCACAAAAATCATTTGTTCCAGCAATCGACCACTAATTCTCTTGTTTCCTCCTCACATCCAAATCCAAAGCATGAATTATCTTGCTCATTCTCCCTTCAGGATAGCAGACCATACGGACTCTCTCATTACCCAATCCTCTAACAATGGAATCTCCATACACTGCTATTCTCAAATCACTCATCACTCTTTTGGCTTTTTTTCTTTCATTCTATTCTTTTGCACACTTTCATTTAATTCCACTATATGTCTAATATTACTCCATATATTCCTCATTTCATTTTTCATTTTTGAGTAACTTTCATCAAATCCTGTATTCTCACAATTTCACTCTGTTACTCTCGTAGTCTTGCTACCTCTCATTCTGCTGCACCTTACTTCCATTTCCTCATTTATACTTCTTTTTGCTCATGTCATTTACTCCCTTAGTCTCATTAACTTTCGTTCCATTTCCGTTTTCTTTCATTTACACTATCTTTTATTTCTTCAGTCTGTTTCGCATTCGTTAACTCAATCTAACGAAGTATTACACTTTCTACAAATCTATATTTTCGGTAGTCTCTTCACAAACAGATCTCTCACATTTCACATATTACACTCATGACATTGAACCATTTTTGAAAAGTCTACGTCATAAACAGCACTTGATTTTCATGGTGCTCACCTAGTTGCACTGGTCAACTCCCATGTGATTGACCTCATGAGTACCACCATTCTGCTCCCTTTAAAGAAGGCAAGATTCAAAATTTCAATTAATAAAGTCAGTAACAAGGCCAAAAATCACACAGACACAAAATTATCAAAAATAAACACTATACTAAAATTCAAGCAATATTGTCAATTATTATGCAAAATAGCACATCTTTTCCAGAGCTCTTTTCTAACACTACATACAATGCAGCCCTGTAGTGGATGTCTCATACTGATGACAAAGAAAATTTAAATATACATATTTTGCTATCGAAAATAAGCATAACTGGAATAGATGCTTAATTGGACTAAAATGTACTAGTTCCAGTTAACCAGAAACTACTGTATACAATAATTAAATGATCGCACATCTGTCTAAACTATGCACTGAAAGTGGGAGAAAGCTCCAACTCCTTAATTTTTTTTTTTTTTTTTAAACTGTTCTGTAGTCTGGTGTTGTCTCAGAAAAGTATCTACTTTCAAATGACACCTGTGGAGTATACATAACATGTATCCCATAGTAAAATAAATTTTATGTAAATATTTCGTTTTATATATCAGAAGACATCATCAGTACAATTATCGAACAACAATAGGAATTGAATTAGAAAACAGTAGAGCACATGCTTAAATTGAAATCCTGATGCATGGAAACTCACAAGGTAGTATCTGACAAAAGCAATTTATAACTGCATACCAAGGGTTAAATAGCATAGGAATGAAATGGATTTACAGTGAAATCAAGCAAGCTGTGCTGGAAAAGAAAATGTTATGGAGCAGGTACAAGACAGTTGGTGGTGATCAGATCTGTGAGGAGTATAAAGTGCAGGATAGAAAGGTGATGCGCATGGTAAAGAAAGAAAAGGTGCAGTATGAGAGGAGATTGGCTGGTCAGGCCAAGATTAACTCGAGGGAATTTTTCAGGTACATGGCAAGCAAGAGGAAGAATAATTATGGCAAATTAACATTGGTGGATAGTCATAGCAGCAGACTAACAGCTGCAAAGGTACTGGAATTACTGAACGAGCACCTTATCAGCGTATATCATACTGGTGTAAATGATCTGGTACAATATGTGTACAGAAGAGAGGCAGGTATTAGGAGAACTGGAAGTGAAAGAAATGTTGGTTGGGTAGATGTGAATAAGGCTGTGGGAATGGATGACATATCACCACATATTAAGAAATGTGCATCACAGTTGGCTATGCCCTTGACCTGGTTACTTAATGAAAGTCTTGCAGTGGGTAGGGTTCCTAAGGAGAGAAAAGAAGCCAAAATAGTACCACACCACAAGCATGGTTCTAAGACAGAAGTCTTCAACTATAGGCCAGTCTGTATAACTGCAGTTGAGGTCAAGGTGCTGGAGAGATTGGTAAGGAATAGAATACAGAATTGGATTGATGGACAGCATGGATTTGCAAATGGTAGGTCCTGTTTTAGTAATTAACTTGCATTTCAGGATAAGGTGACAAGTGTGTTAGATAAGGAAGAATCATATACAGTGATATTCTTAGACTTTGCAAAAGCATTTGATAGATTACCACATGATAAGTTAGTGTACAAGCTGCAGAGGATGGGAATAAATAGAATAGTTAGGTGGATCAGAGATTGGCTCTCTGAACAATACCAGCAGGTTGTGTATGATGGAGCAGTGTTTCAAAAAAGGAGGGTAACCACTGGCATGCCCCAGGGGTCTGTTCTTGGGCCCCTGCTGTTTAACTTATTTGTAAACGATATAGCATGTGGACTGACTGGGGATCTTCAGTTATTTGCTGATTATGCAAAGTTGGGAAGTATTATAAGTAGCACTGCTGATGTTAATTCCCTTCAGGAAGATTTGAATAGACTTTTTACTTGTACAAAAAAATGGGGCTGTAGTTTTAATATCAATAAGTGCAAGATGTTGCATTTTGGAGTGCAGAAATATAAGGCTGTGTACTATATCGATGATGCCATACTGCTAGAAGTGGATGAAATTAGAGATTTGGGAGTGATGGTTGACAGTAGACTGAAGTTTAGAGGGCATATTGCTAGTGATGCAAAGGATGCACATCGTAGTGCTGCTATGATAAGAAGTACTCTAACATGTAAGGATAAGGAAGCTGTTGTGCCACTGTATAAGGCACTGGTCAGACCACACTTGAACTATTGTGCTTAGATCTGGTCACCTGGTTTTCAATGTGATGCGGAGACACTGGAGAGGGTCCAGAGTCGAGTGACTAAGACAATGTCAGGACTGGAATGCTGGCTATGGAGAGAGGTTGAAGAAATGTGGATTGCAGAGTTTGGTGGATAGGAGGAAGAAAGGTGATATGATAGAGACATTTAAGTTAGTGAGAGAGGATTTTATCAGATTAATCCAGGGAGAATTATAAAAAGGGTATAAGGTTGGGGGGGGGGGAAAGAACCAGAGGTTGTTATTCCTGGAAATTATGTAAAAGTGTGGTGGAGAAGATTTTTTTTATATGAAGAACTGTCAGTGAATGGAACACATTACCAGAATGTGTTGTTAATGCAAAAAGTGTGAAGGGTTTTAAGATTCTATATGATAAATATGTTGTCAGCTAAGTCCATGGAGGGTGTAATAATACAGTTGAGCATTAATGAATTAAAAAGTATTGGGCTGAAATTAAAATTAAATTAAAATATATGAGATAAATTTATTTAATATAATTGAGAATAACAATTTTCCAAACTTTTCGAATAGTGAGGCAGTTGTTATGATTAAGATAAGGTCAATGAAGTAGGGCTTCAACACTTTCTTTATATAAATGTTCATGTTTATATATGGATCTATATAGCAGCTTAACATTTTGTCTGCGATTAGTGTTTTCAATTCCATGTTGTGCAAGGCCAGATTTGTGAGGTTTGATAAGACAGATGTGGTCTTGATGTTCAGAGATATGTTTATTTACAGATCTTCCTGTTTGTCCAAAGTAAGACAAGTTACACGAACATAGTACTTTGTATATGCCATTGGTGAGAGTTTGTGTTTTGGAGAAAGGTTATGAATTTGATCGATGGGTTTATAGTTAGCAACAAGTTGATATTTTTTCCTAATTTTTGCCACTCGTTCAGAGATGCCTTTAAGATGTAGTATAGGAGTCTTGTGAGCATTTTGTCTGGGTTGCTTTATAGGAGAGTGGTTGATTTTTTTTGGATTACTATTGGATTATATCCATTTAGTACAGCTGTTTCTTTGACAATTTCCAATTCTTGTTTTAGAGATTTTCAGAAGAACAAATCTCGTGTGCTTTGGATACTAGGGATTTTATGATGCCATATTTTTGAGATGGATGGCGAGCTGATGTATTGTGGATATAACGACCTGAAAAGGTTAGTATTTGTTAGAAAACAGAAGTGGAAATGAATCCATCTTGCTTATGCTGGATGTGTGCATCAAGAAAGGAAATATCTTTTGATGATTCTTTTTCTAGTGTGAACTTGATATACAAAGATGTAGGGTGTTGATTTTTTTGTAGAAATGAGTAGAGTTCTAGTTCTATGTGACTCCAAACTAAAGATGGCATCAATATTCTACAGCCAAACTGTTGGTTTGGGGTCAAGAGCCAAAATTCTTTTTTCTAAGTCTTCAAGAAAAAAAAAAGTTCGCTAGGTTAGGTAATAAGGTTGAGTCCAATGCAGTTCCTTCCTGTTGGTTATATATTTTATCTTTCCACTTGAAGTAACCTGATGTAATTGTAAATTTGAAAAATTCCACTGTCTGATGGAAATTTTTAGGTTAAAAATTCTATTGTCTTTTTGTATTGGGGGAGAGAATGTCAAAGTTTACTACCATGTCTGTATCTGCTAGTTTGTCTTTAATTATTGTATAAAATCCAATGGAATTGTTTTTTATCGAGGAAACTGAATGGCCAATGAGGTGACAGAGAAGGTTTGACAGAAATGTTGCTATTTTATATGTGGGACTGCCTACAGAATCCAAAATAGTTCTAGGTGGACAGTTACTTTTGTGTAATTTTGATGAATCATATATTCTAGGAGGTCTTGCATGGTACATTTGAATCTTTTGATGATTTCTTGATCTATGGATGTTGTTTCATCCAATAACTTGAGTGTTTAGAGCTGACTTTTGGTAGGATCATTATTAAGCTGAGAGTACGTACTGCGATCACAAAGAAGAAAATTCATTTTTTGATCGTATGATTTAGCATTTAAGACTACAGTGGAGTTACCTTTGTAAGCTTTGTAATAACTATGTTATTATTTTGTTTTAGGGCTTTTAATTTTCTGATGGTGGAATATTCAATTCTGATGGTTGGTATCATAGATCACTTTGGGTATTTCAAAGCGTATTCTATTAACTTCAATACTAGACAGACGACTGGTGTTCTTTTCAATGTTGTGTATGAAATGTAAATAGGGAATACATTTGGGCAAAATCACAAACTTGTGACCTCGTGCTAGTACATTCAGCTCATCTACAGTTAGAGAATGGCCAGATAAGTTAAAACTCATTTGTCAGTAGGTAATTTGGCTGTATTTTTCTTAGATCATTCTAACAAAGTTGAGTATGTTTTTATCGAGATTTACGATACTTTTTCAAATGCTTTTGTGCCTGCATTTTTTGATATAATAACCATGTGTAGCAATTCTTGATTTAATGTATTTGACAGATCAGTTTCTAATTCTGTTGTTTTAGGATATTTAATGCCAATTCCTTTTTTGAAACTCAACTGATTATGCAACGGAGAATGGCTAGCTTTTTGATAAATTTTATGAGCACCTGGCAATTTAATGACTTTCCTTAACGAAAGTGGGTATTTGTATAGTGCTTCTGCACTTCTTTAAAAATGGGATTCTGACTCGCAGCTGACCTTGTTTCAGTTACAGCTTCCTTAGTAAGTTGCTCTTCTCTGCTGTTGCCTTCATGTGAAGGAATAAGATTTTCTTGTATAATGACACCTGTAGAATATCCATAACTAGAGAATAACACGATACATAACACAAAATATTTACATAATAAAATTTATTTTACTGTGGCATATGTTAATCAGTTACATGTTTCAAAAAAAGAATTGGTAAAAAAGGAAAGGGGTAGATTTTGTTGACTTAGTCAATATGTTAGAACCTCAGATTGTAGGCATTAGTGAGACCTGGCTATCAGATTCAGATGTACTAACTGGTATTGAGTACACTATTTTTAGGCAGGATAGGAGAGGAGGGGGGGGGGGGCATGCTGCTAATGATATCAGATGACTTGAATCCAGTTAGAGCTGAGACCTATGATTGTAGTACTTCTATTAACAGTATTTCATGTGGTAATGAGTTTGAAGCCATCTGGTGTGAGGTGGAATCCAACAAGATCAATTACATAGTGTTACTGTTACAGACCTGGTGGATCGGTTGCTAGTGATGAAGAAATGCATCACCAAATAGAAAAGATGAGCGTGAAAAGAGTAATCATAATGGGAGACTTCAATTATCCAAATATTGATTGGCAGCAGTAGAATCTCATGAGAAAAATGAAAATGCATTTGACGAGCTGCTGCGGAACAACTTCCTCAAGCAGCATATGACAGAAGTAACTAGAGGTCAAATCGTGATAGATTTAATTATAGTGTCAGAGGGCATTTCAGTTAAAGATGTAACTATTCTGCCTCCAGTTGGTGACAGTGATCATGCAATTTATGAATTTCTGAATTACATGCTGAATTAAAAGCAGGAAATTATGACCAAATGAGGAATATACTGAGTTCTGTGGAATGAGATCTGCTGCTGGATGGGAAGCATATCGACAGTGCATGGGAAACATTTAAACAATACTTAAATGATGCAATATCAGAATGTGTCCTGAGAGTTCGAAGAATAAATAGGGTAGGAGTCAAATGGATGTGTAATCATATAAAGCAAGAGATTCATAAGAAAAGGATGATGTGGAAGGAATACCATGTGCATAAAGACGATGTCCATTATGAAATTTATTAGCAGCAGGCTAGAATAGTCACAACTGTTGTACGGAAAGCAAAGTCTGAGTATGAAAAGAAACTGGCTCTGTGTGCTAAAGACAGCCCAAAAGAATTCTATCGATATGCTGCAAGTAAAAGAAAGAATGAACATGAAAGAATAACCCTTCTAAATGCAGATGGCATGATGGACTACAGACGCAGAAGAGGTTGTTCAACTAATGAGTGCCTATTTTGTTAAACGCTGTCAACCTGGCGTACAAGATACAATTGACCTCACTACTACCTCTTCACTGGATAAAGAAACTCAGGTGTATGAGAACGAAGTATTAGAGCTGTTGCACAATCTGAATAAGAATTCTGCAATAGGGACTGATGGGATATCAGCACATGTGCAAAAGAGTGTTTAGCTGAACTGCTATTCCTTTGACCAGGATGTTTAATATAAGTCTCAGAACAGGAAAGATTCTGCAGGAATGGAAAGAATGTATGGTAATTCCATTGCACAAGGGTGGCGCAAAGACCGATGTAGCTAACTATCGACCAATTAGAATCTCAGCAGTGGTGATGAAGATTTTGAAAAAATTGGTTAATGCTCCCATTCAGAAATAGGTTGTGAATCTCTACTTTGCAATGAGCAACATGGGTTTACTAAGAGAAGGTCATGTTTTAGCAACTTGCTCACATTCTATAATAATGTTACCATTGAACTAGACAAGGGGAATGGATACACCCCCCCCTTGTCTATAACCATCAGTCAGCCATCCTCTTATCCATGCTAATATTCTATAATCCAAACCCATATTCTCTCTGAATAAAATACAAGATACAATTGACCTCACTACTACCTCTTCACTGGATAAAGAAACTCAGGTGTATGAGAACGAAGTATTAGAGCTGTTGCACAATCTGAATAAGAATTCTGCAATAGGGACTGATGGGATATCAGCACATGTGCAAAAGAGTGTTTAGCTGAACTGCTATTCCTTTGACCAGGATGTTTAATATAAGTCTCAGAACAGGAAAGATTCTGCAGGAATGGAAAGAATGTATGGTAATTCCATTGCACAAGGGTGGCGCAAAGACCGATGTAGCTAACTATCGACCAATTAGAATCTCAGCAGTGGTGATGAAGATTTTGAAAAAATTGGTTAATGCTCCCATTCAGAAATAGGTTGTGAATCTCTACTTTGCAATGAGCAACATGGGTTTACTAAGAGAAGGTCATGTTTTAGCAACTTGCTCACATTCTATAATAATGTTACCATTGAACTAGACAAGGGGAATGGATACACCCCCCCTTGTCTATAACCATCAGTCAGCCATCCTCTTATCCATGCTAATATTCTATAATCCAAACCCATATTCTCTAATTTATGCAACAGTCTACCATGCTGTATTCTGTCAAAAGCCTTAGCAAAATCCAAAAGTATACTGTTGCATAAATTAGAGAATATGGGTTTGGATTATAGAATATTAGCATGGATAAGAGGATGGCTGACTGACAGATATCAAAAAGTGGTACATGGGGGGAGTCTATGCCCACAGTTCCAGTCGATTCAAATCATTCTGCAAGTACTGCATATCTGCAGCATTCCTGATTACCCTTCCTGTCTTTGCATCATCAGCAAATAGCTGTATGTTGATTGTCAAATCCTTCCCAATATCATTAATGTACAGATTGAATACAGTGATGCAGCTAGAGTGTCTGCCGTCCTGGGTGGTCCCCGAGTTTGCCACCCCTCTCAATACACATCAAAAATACTACAAAAAGTCAAAACAACATAGAGGGAAATAAATTAAAACACTATGTTTATTATTTCTGGGAAAACTCCCAACGTACATACATAATCTCCGAGGTTTGGAAGCTTCACAACATAAAATTGAGGTCACAACCCCGACCAATAGGTGATAACATAAACACTTCAATAACAGAAGCACCTACCCGACCTGACATAGCATCCACTTTCCCAATGTGTTCAGATGACGACCAATAGTCGAAACGGACCGCATCCTGTCAACCCCTTTTTCCCCTTCCCCATATAAAAAAATCAACCCCTTCACCTTTTCCCCACCCTATATAACATAATAATATAATATATATGTTTATATATATATTACTGAAAAAACCCGGGTTTTTCTAATTTAATTCTCCCAAATTGCCTACCCCCCCCTCCACACACTCAGTAGTTTTTGGACATCGCAGAAAGAAGAAAAGCCACAACACCCTGAAAAAGGTATGTGTAAATTTCTCTTCCTTATGCTACATATACTTTTTGGTAAATTTACATCTACAATACCCTAAGAATCCATGAGTAAATAGCCGATAACATTTAAACAGGGGCACTCCTAAACTGAAGCAGGCAAAATAGCCGTAATTATAATAATTAAAACACTATGTTTATTTTTGAAGTAAAACGTAAATTTCAACATTCTAAAATGTTATTTTTCTTGCTTTTCTGTTAGCAAAATCGTCGATGACATTGTCAAAGTCATTTCATAGTAATGTAGGTAATTCTTAGTCAATTTTATTTAGAAAAATTCCACTCACAACTAGCAACACTTACAGCAATTGTGAGGAAAATTCGCTGTAGTATTACAATAGTTGGAACTGAGTACTCGAGACTGTATTTTAGCATTAACTGCAAAAGTTCAAAAATGTTCCAAGTGCTTCCGGGGGAGGACCCCCCCCCCCAGCTATGTCTCTGATTGAATAACAGTGGACCAAGCACTGATCCTTGTGGTACAATTGTTACCTTAAACCTTGCAGACTCACATCACCCCCCCCCCCCCGGTCTCCTGGCGTCCATTGTGATTCTGATATGTTGGAGAGAGTGCAAAGGAGAGTGTTGAAAATGAGATCAGGATTATGGAATACTGATTATGAAGACATATTGAAAATTTATAGACTGCAGACACTAGCAAACAGGAGAAAGAGGTGTGATATGATTGAGACTTACAAACTTCTGAAAGGGTTATACAGGATTTCAATTGATGGAATTTTTCAATTTATGGAGGGTAGTGAAAAGACAAGAGGCCATTCCTTGGAAGCTAAGAATGAATGCCACTAAGAAGGGATGGGTGAGGGCTAGATTTTTCTCTCACAGGGTGGTGCGTGATTGGAATGAATTGCAATTAGATGTGAGTGCAAGCAGTGTGAATGAATTCAAAAATAGGCTACGTGGAGGTCTCTCTTAATAATAATAATAATAATAATAATAAAACCTAAAAGTGGAAGGTATCTGTCAAATACAATAAATCAGGACTTGCTATACATGATTATTAATATAGCAAAAAAATGCAGGCACGGAATCATCAAAAGATATTTCATTTCTTGATGCATTCAGATAAGTAACATGGATCAATTTCCACTTCTGTCTACTGAAAACCAACTTTTTCAGGTCACTATATCCACAATACATCAGCTCACCACCCATCTCAAAAATATAGCATCATAAAATCCCTAGTACCCAGAGCACACAAGATTTATATTTTTGAAGAATCTCTAAAACAAGAATTGGAAATTGTCAAAGAAACAGCTATACTAAATGGATATAATCATCATCATCAAATTCCTGACATTTACTCTCAAAGGGGGTGTACAGGATATGATAGTACTACATGAAAATTTACATCATTACTAACTTCTTACCTACAATTTTCTGCCAAATCAATCTGTTACCTGTCAAAGCTACAACATTACCAGATCTTATATTTCTATCGTCTAAGGCACTTTGTACCGTATCAATCCAAGTATATCTTGGTCTTCCTCTGGGTCGTTTTCCTGCCAACTTGGCAGAGAACACTTGTTTTGTTAATCTTTCCTCGCCCATTCTGTTTAAGTGACCATACCACCTGAGATTAGCTCTGCTAACGCATTCCTGGATGCTGACAATGTCAAGTTCTTTCCTAATATTCTCGTTTTTAATATGATATTGCCATTGATGCCATCTGTTCACGCCACTAATCTTTCTCAGGACTCTCATATCTGCGGTCTCTAGTCTTTGTGTCAAGTGTTTGACCCAAAGACTAGAGACCGCTGGTCTGAACACTGTCTTGTATACAGCTAATTTAGTGTTCCGACTAATTTCTCTCTTATTCCATATGAATTTATTCAATTCACTTCCACCATACCCACTTTGTCGATTCTGTTGTCTATTTCCATATTTAATTTACCATCTTCACTAAAAATCGTGCCTAAGTAGCTGAAATGTTTTACTTGTTCCAAAGGTTCTCCATTCACAACACAGTTGACATTTTCAAATGATTCTGCCTATTTTCATCGTCTTTGTCTTTTTATTGCTGACCTTTATACCATATCTATTACAAAAGTTATTCAATTTAGTCAGAGAATCTTGCACACTTGTAGCGGATTTATTTAGAAGTATAACATCGTCCGCATAAAGCAAAGAGCTGACATTAACATCTCCAATTTTGATATCATGTTTAATACCACTTTCCTTCATAATGTGATCCATATAGATAATGAATAACAGAGGGGGATAATGTACATCCTTGTCTCACACCAGATTTAACATTAAACCATCTTCATGTACTTCAATTCTCACTGCTGACTTACAACTCAAATAAAGACTAAGTATTGCTTGATATAATGCCCCATTGAATAGCTTCTCTCTTGGCACCTTGTCATATGCCTTTTCCAAATTCACAAAACTTATATACAGATCTTTGTTATATTCCCATGATTTCTCCACTATTTGTCGTAAAGTGAAGATCTGATCCTGACAGCCTCTATTTGACCCAAATTCAGCTTGTTCTTCACCAAGCTTTTCTTTCACAATTCTTCTCAACTGTTTCTCAACTATACTTGCATATATCTTACTAGGAACACTCAATAGGGATATACCTCTGTAATTCTCACATTTGGTTTTATTTCCCTTTTTATATATAGGTACTATGAGAGCTCTACTCCAATCATTGGGAATTCGTCCCTCTGTCCAGGCATTCTGAACTATGTAGTGCGGCCACTGTAAGACTCTTACACAACCATACTTCAGCATTTCTGGTCGAATATCATCTACTCCTGCTGCCTTTCCACATTTCAAGCCTTTGATGGCTACTTCAAGTATGGATACGTATTCCTGACTGCATGCCTGGTCAGTGTTTTTTTATCACAGTGCTGTCATCACTGCTTATTTCATTTAGCAAATTTTCAAAGTAATTACTCCATAGTTCAAGGATATCTTTTTCTCCCGTTTTCATTTCACCTTTATCATCTCTAACTCCTTTTTACAGCACTCTTTCCTCCATTTCTAAGCTTCTTCAACAACCTCTAGAATATTTTGCCACCTTCTTGATATTTATTTTCTATGTTCTTGCCAAAGTCCTCCCATGACTTTTGTTTAGCTAGTTTTACACACTGTTTAGCTTTCTTACATTTGTCTCTGTATTCTCTAAGAGCACAAGCTGATTTATTTGCAAGGAACTTTTGATATGCTTTCTTCTTTTCCTTCACTGCCTCTAACTTCTTGTGTCCACCATGCAGTTCTAATTTTTCTATCCTTGCACAACTTCACCACATGCCTCTATAGCTGAATCAATCAAAGTTTCAAGGCTTGCCACTGAATCTCCAAGGTTTGGTTCCTGTTCGCAAACTCTTTCATTTTTACTTCAATAATCTTTATGTATTTTAGTCTACAGTGCACATCTGAGAGCTGCTCAACTTTTATTCGCTTTAAAACTTTCTTACATGTCATTCTTTTCAATATGAAATTCAATTTTATCCTGCTCAAGACTAAATAGTGATCACTTTCAATTTCAAATCCTCTGTACACTCTGGTGTCCTGCACCAGAGAGAAAACATCACTATCAACAATAACATAATCAATGAGACTTTTCTTATTCCTTGTCTCTTCTCTCCATGTGAATTTGTGCAAATTTTTATGTTGAAACATGGTGTTAGTAATAACCAGTCCATGTCCTGAGCAGAAATCCAACAGGTATTTGCCATTATTATTAGCTTTGCTCTTTTCTCCAAATTTTTTTAAATGGATATAATCCAATAGGAATCCAAAAAATAATCAACCACTCTCCTATAAAGCAAAACCAGGACTAGGACTCCTATACCATATATTAAAGGCACATCTCTGAACATGTGACAAAAATTAGGAAACAATATCAACTCATTGCTACCTATAAACCCATCGATCAAATTTGCTACTTTCTCCAAAACACAAACTCTCACGTGGCATATACAAAGTATCATTATTATTATTTGACACCTCCAGGGAGTCCAAAGACTTATTGAGGGAGAGTGTGCCAACAGCATCGAACGATTGTCCCCTTCCAACTACTAACCGTGCTCAGACTTACTTAACTGAGCTATTAGTAGCAGAGGCTCTACCAAAAGTACCATTATTTAAAGAAAGATGTTGGAAGTTTATTTTGCACTTGGTAATACTATAATAAATTTAGTTTAATCCTTTATCCAAGTGTGAGCAAACAAAGTTTGCACCTGAAAATATCTACAGGACTGTAGCAAGGGGGTGCAACTGTTGGCAGCTCAGAGCAAAGGTGGACCAAGCTCTCATCACTCCTTGTCTCAGTATCTCCCACCATGCAAAGCACGTGTCCTTGCAGGAATGTATAAAGTGGCCCTTCCCTCAATGCTATGCATTGAGGGAAGGGCCACTACCCAGACCGGTTTCGAACCTTTATTGAGGTCTTGTCAGTGGGAGGCAGACTCAGAGGTGGTGACACTAAGGCAGAAGCAATAGAGAGGTCATATTTACCTATATGAGTTGCCAACTGGTGTACCACCTTATTATTACATTACTCTGGATTTAGAGCGGATAACGGTGCCAATTTTTTATATGTTACAGACCATATAAAAAACTGGCATTCCCTTATCTGCTCAACTAAAGACCACCCCCCTCCATAGACCTACCTGGTGTATACCAGGTCCCTTGCAGCTGTAAGCTGTCATACTTTGGCCAAACAGGCAGGACAGCAAATATCAGAATACAAGGACTACATCTGGTTTCACCAATACAGCCACTCTGGTCTTGCTGACCATGTGCTGAATACCTGCCATAGAATACGGTGGAAGAAAGCCACAATAATACACCGTAATAAATACAAATATGAAAGGCTTTTCATGGAATCAGCTTCAGCTCTAAGAAACAATCCAATCCTCAACAAATTTGGCTGCATGAGACTGCCTCAAATTTGGGAAACCTACATCAAAAGACCTTCAGCCCAATCGCTCAAGAATACCAACATTGCCCCTAGCGGGCACCATCAGGACTTTAGGAGAAATAATAGGTTCCTGCTTCTTCCTCACTTACTGTTTGCTGTGCCTGTGTGCACGTGTCTTGTTCTTAAGTTTCTTGAAAATGGCAACGTGACATTGCCGAAATATTGAAGTATATTAAAACTTATTTTAATGTATATCCTAGTTGACATTGCAATTTCCTTAAATTATTTAGTAAAAAATAAATGAAACTGTATTTATTGATGTCATAAGTTTACATCATCTGTTTACAAGATGAATCATATGTTTGTCAGTACCTACATCAATGTTGTCTTATATGATACAAAACAATGTAGATGTTATAGGTATTATTAACACTAGATATCAAAAATAAAAAGATAACGTGAAAAGGAAATTATTCATATTTATTTACATATATAACGATTCATGCATTGATAATGAAGCAGCAGCAATACGATTGCTTTATGGTAGGCTAGCCTATAAACTAATGAATGAATCATAAAATTATTTTATTCTAATTAATAACACTATTCTAGTAGTAAGACTTATACGTTGGTTAGACATAACTGGTAATTAATTTACAGAATTAACAACGCATATGAAGTATTTAATTAAAGATAACTTTAATGAATCACTTCTATATTTCGGCAATGTCACATTGCCATCTTCAGGAACATAAAGATATGGTATGTGCACTAAGGAACTAACAAAGCAAATGAGGAAGAAAGTCTTCCAAAGTCTAACAAAGCAAATGAGGACTTTCTTCCTCATTTGCTTCATTAAAGTTATCTTTAATTAAATACTTCATATGCGTTGTTAATTCCGTAAATTAATTACCACTAATTAATAACAGTTAATTTTATGCAGCTATGATTTAATACTGCATCTTTACATTTGTTTTCATTTTTCTCGACTGCAAATAGTGCCATGTATGGTCTGTAAGCTTCAACGCTTACAAGTTTTGAAATTTTAACTTTTCATAATAGACTGGTATATATTTTATGGTAGTAAATGATAAAATAGACTAATATTTACATATATATTTTATGTATTCATGACATAACTTTTTCTTAATGTTTTCGATATTTCTAGGCTAAGTAGTTCATCTGTGAGTTTTTTTCAAATTGTCACAAATCTCCAAAAAATTTTCCAATATATTTATTCCAAAAAAATCCATGTATAAGTGGACCCATGCAGTTCAAATCTGCGTTCTTCAAGAGTCAACTGTAGTATAGCATGATAAAAATGTAATTTTTGACAGATAGCCTAGATATAGTTTTCCCATGGCATTTTTAAAGGCTGTATATACTTGATCGTTTAGTTATTTTAGTTGAATGTGTACATTGCATGTCCTGTGATTCCTGTATTGCTGTTTAATGTCATTGTGTTTCTTATATCAGTTCTTCAGTGGTTTTTGTTACCTATTTCCTTTGAGAAGATGAATCTTGGTGACCAAAGTTTTTGCTGCTGCTTCATGGATTGAGTGTACAACATGAGTGAAGCTCTGGGATGGTTCTTCAGACCTTCCATTAGTTTGTTTATACTGAGTTTTTTTTTATAGGAAGAGTGAGTTGAGTCAGTCCACTGATATTTATTTGTTATTCTTGTTTTAGAATTAAAAGTACTAAAAATAAGTTTTACATATGCACTTACTATTCTGTGATCGGAGTTTAGTTCTCCATTGTTGTAAGCTCTGCCAGTGGCGCACTCAGAATTTAATCTCCGGGAGGGGGGGGGGGGGGAGCACTTGAGATTTAATCTTGGGGAGAGCAAGTTAAATATATGGTTTGAGAATGCACACTACACAATGCATACGACCTACGACTCAGCATCTGCAGTGATCACCAATACATGAAACCTATGATCTCCTTTGGGCAAACGAAGTAGCGCTCGGTCTGTCGGAGCAATACTTCGTTCGCCTCGCATTCAACAGTGGCCGTGATTCCCAAGAGGTATAAGGGTATTCCGACCTTATGTGACTTTTCCTAATTAAAAATAATAATTTTAATTAGGAAAAGATTTTTGGAAAATTTTCTAGTGTTTTTTCGTTTTTCTTTTGTGGGGGCTCTTGGTCCCCTCCCTGGGTGCACCACTGAGCTCTGCAATTTTGAGCTGATCTCATCCACTTTCCATTAATTCAACAAGATCAATTATCAACAAAGATCAGCTAAGATCAATTTGTGATCTTGTTCCATTTGGATGTTCCAGATCTATTTTCTTCAAGATATGTGTAAAATTTTTCCTCTGTAGATTGACAACATTATGATTGTTGTGTAGTTCATCTAAAAGATATCCATTTTCATTTGTTGTATCATGATACATGAATGTCCCTATATTTTTTGTGATTCCTGAAACATTTGATCCTATTTATACATTAAAGCCTCCACCTATGACGTGGAGATTGTGTGTTGGGACAGTGTAGAGAAAGTGATAGTTGATTGTATAAAGCATTTTTGGAGGTTTCATCTAAGTCTCAATAGGTGCATAGGTACATGTTATTGTTGCTTTTGGATTAGAATTTAAAGTGATTGCCATTATTCTTGAAACATGGATCATAAAAAAGGAAAGATGAAAAACGAATACCCAGCAGAAATGAAGTTCCTCAGAAAAACAGCTGGATATACCAAGTGGGACCACAAAACAAATAAAGAGATCTTACAATCCCTGAAAATAAAACCAGTTAATTACTACATAAGACAGTATAAACAAAAATGGCTAGAACATTTAAATCGAATGGACAACAGCAGACTGCCAAAAATATTATACAGATACAAAATAAGTGGAAAAAGAAGAATCAGAAGACCAAGAAAGAGATGGCATGAGACCAGAACAGGCCACTTGGCTTAAAATCCATGTTAGGAAAAAGAAGAAGGAAGAGAAGCCATTATTCTCTCAGAGACTTTGGAAATAGATGTGACTATATATCCTTTTTTTGACTAGAATTCTGAGTCCTCAATTACCAGATTTGTCAGCTGATGTATAGATGAGCATCCAATTTCTGCAATTTGACATGATTTCATTCCATTCAAAATTTGTTCTCCACCTTTTCTTGAATGCAGACTGCATCAAGGTTTGCTGAGACTTCCAATGCAAAGTTTGCAAAATTTTCACATTTCATGAGAATAAGAACATTCTAAGTGAATAAAATGATCGGGTTTCTCCAGAATTGACGTTTTGAGTGTCTATCCCTCATGCTCCAGTTTGTGGGCTTCCTTGAAGGCTTTCACTAACAAGTTTATAAATTCTCTTTGAAAAATAGGAATGGAGGTTGCACTACATGATTTTTCTGTATCTCTTACACCTTTTTGTAATCAGCAATAATCCACATATCAGGTGATTGGTCCTAACATGCTTCACCAGCAACTTTAGCCGACTGAAATACCTAGTGTTTCACAGGGGACACTGGCAGGAGGTGTGGTTTGGGTTCTGCCCACCACCACCATAGTAATTTCATAATAAGGTGACAAAACATTCTAATACTGGTGAGGATATTTTAATAATGTTCATCTTTGGAGTTGATTCCAGGTAGTAAAGCAATTCTGCTGGTGACAAGTTTTTGCTTGTCACTGAGAAGAGCAACCAATGAGAGTTAATAAGTTTGGGTTAATTTTAATAATGTTCAACTTTTTGCTTGGTTTCTTGGGAGTAGTGTATAGCTCTGCTCTGTTGTAGGTTTCACCTGTCACTGAGTGGAGCCACTGCTGAGTGTCCTGTCATGCAGTGATTCAGGTCAGCAATGAAGAGTTCAGTGATCATTTTGGGTAACTCAGATTTAGAGTGATCTTGTAGATCACTCAGAGAAACTCATATAGCTACTCTTGACATTTCAAAATTGATTTTGAAATGTCAAGAGTAGCTATATGAGTAACTTTCTCCCTGGTTGCTCATGCATGCTATGGTGGATGGTTTCCTTGCCTCAGATTTCCCCACCAATGTTCCATTCTGTTCTTTCACCCACTGTCTTCCTCTTATACCACTGTCTTCCCACTTCCTCCTATCCCACTGTCTTCCTCCTAAGATTGGGAGTGACAGCAGGTCATAAATGACATGCTCAATCTATGACCTTCCAATCTTATCCATAATTTTGCCGATGACAGGACACTCCATTTCTCCTTTTCATTTGACAAACTTTCTGGTGCTCAAGTATTAGAATCCTCAAGATCCACTCGAACCAATGTCCTGAACTCTGATCTCCTAGCTATAACTCAATGTGGCAAGGAAAACAAAACCACCAAAGATTAGAAATAGATGTTGGAAGTTTTCTCACTTGGCTATATTATAAATTAAAGATGCCAAGAAATTATATTCTTGCTTTAATCCTTTATCTAAGTGTAAGCAAACAAAATTTGTGCCTGAAGTAACTTCAGGACTGTGAAACATGTATATAAAGGCTAATGACTTCACATCACTTGCCTCAGTATCTTATAATGTAAAGCACATATCCTTACAGGCATGTATAATGCTATGGATTATGGGAAGGGTGTGAAACCAGTCACTATCCAGACTGGTTTCACTTCCAGGTCTGGCTTCCACTGATGAGAACTCAATAAAGATCAAAACTGGTCTGGGCAGTGACCCTTCCTATAATGCATAGCATTATACATGTCCATAAGGATATGCTTTGCATTATAGGATACTAAGGCAAGTGATATGAAGTCATTAGCCTTTATATATATACGATTTGCACAGTCCTGAAGTTACTTCAGGCACAAACTTTGTTTGCTTACACTTGGATAAAGGATTAAACCAAGAATATAATTTCTTAGCATCTTTAATTTTTAAAACCACTAAAACTAAGTCCTGTTTGACCTCTTGAAGGAAAGAGCTCGCACCCCTCTCCCTTACTGTCAATAATATTCATATATCAAAACATGGTCAGATTTCCCTTCTTGGACTAACCTATACCTCCAACCTTTTCCAGCAGAAGCACATTTCAAATATAACTTTTAAAGCTGCCAAAAAATTTGGTGTACTTTTTTTATACAAGATGCTACTTCACACCTGCTAACGCTATACAAAAATTGCTATTGCTCCCATATTTAGGATGGTGCACTAAAATCGTCTCTAAGATTGCTTGATGAGAAAACCCTTAATTTTGATGTTTGATTGTGCTGGATTCCAAGCCACACTGGAATTAAGGGAAACGAGACTGGAGAGACAGGTGCTAGATCACTTATACTTTTTTGACGTACTGTTTAACGGTACCATACACAGACTACACGCACTTTATACGATCAAAGCTAATTGCCAAATGGCAGTCATCATGACAGGGAGTATTTACACATAAATTGCATGCCATCAAGCTTGAAATTAAGTACAGGTAACCCTCGTATAATGCAGATGTTAGGTTCCATAGAAATGCCACATTATATAAATCGCGTTATGCGAGACTCAGATTACATAGAAAAAGTAGGGTTAGGTTCCCAAATCGTTTTTTTTTTTAATTATATAAACAACAATGACATAACCCAACAAAATAATTTTTTTATTTAATTCTTGTAATTCATATAAGTTAAGAAAACATATATACTATGAAACAAACATAGTATAAACTTATAAAATTACAAATTGTACACAAACTTCATTGCACATAATAAAGTGCATATTTCAATCGTCATCACTGTCTTCAAAAAGAACATTTTGTAGATGTTCTTCATTTAAGAATGGCCGGAAGTGGTCATCACTTGAAATCTCTTGGATTTCAAGTGATGATTTCATTTGTATAATTCTCATTGCATACTTCGGCTGGTTTAATTATCAAGAAGTCAGTAATAAGACCTTGCTTACCACTATGCTGCAATTTTTTTATTAAGTTCTTAATATGGAGATAAACAAATATCCAATTGTCTCGTGAATTTTCCAAAGCCCTTCGTTCTGGGGTCATTATCCGTAAAATACCTTCCTAACTTTCTTGCCAAGTCCAATCCTTCTGCTAATTTCTTTAAACTGAATTTTTGAACGGATTCATCACAATCAGAATCTTCGACAGAACTTTCACTGCCATTTGGTTCGATGTCATCTATTAATTGTACCAGTTCCTCCTCATTTAAATCTATTTCCCCATCAACTAATTCACTAATTTAGTTTTCAACCATATCGAAAAAGCCCTCTATGTGGCCATTACTACAGAAATATTTTTTTCTACATAAAAAAAGCATTACATATTGTATGTATGTAACTCAGAAGAAAATAAAGTGCTCAGCTTGAGAAGATTAACACACTTATGATTTTCAATGCACTTTCCTGGCAGAAAATGAAGACAACTTTCAACAATAATTAACACTTTATACGGTAAACAATTGATGTACATGCGTGCAAAAGGATATTTTCCCTAAAATTCACTACTTATAACTACATGCGCGATACGGGCAGACACAAATTTAACGAAAATAAAATTTGATTTTTATGAAAAATTTTCGATGAAAAATATATGAAAAGATAAAGGATTACTGCAATTTGTAGATTGCGTTATATCAAAACTGCATTGTATAAGTACCATATTATATAAGGGTTGCTACAATTTGTAGACCGTGTTATAGTGAAACCGCGTTGTATAAGTACCGCGTTATACGAGGGTTACCTGTATTCACATTCTAGTCAATGTAAGAGAAGAGTGGAAGTTGTTCTTGCTAGGCTCCACATAGGTCACAGTCATCTTACACATTCTTATTTACTGAGGGATGACGACCCACCTGTGTGGGAAAAATGCAACATGCATCTCACTATTTGTCATCAGCCAGCACAAGGAATGAAATTTGAACCTATCTAGACATGCCATATACACTCCAGATTGCATGATGTTTTTAACCTTTTACAAAGAATTAATTTGTAGAAACACATTTCACTGTAATTTTATTTATATGTAGATACTGCACTGCTTAATTTTTGTACATACATATTTACTAATTTACCTTTGACTATGACTTGCCTTAACCTTTGCTATGGCACTATATGACCTTTCATGTTCTTGCACCAATAAACCATAAACCAACCAACAAAATCTATACAGAATAGGGCAACCCAGTTAATTAATGATCCCTCTTTCACATATCCGCTTCACTTCCTCTCTGACAGATATTCAGATTTCTATTTTCGTGGAAGTGCTCTGCTGAATGGAACACCATTATTCCTCCACTTTCCTCCAAAATCATTAGAACAAGAGCTACTGCTAACCAACACTTCATTCTTAAAAACTCACCAAAACAACTTCATTGTCTCCTCTTTCATTCTAACTACTTGTGTTCTTAGGAACATCCCCCCCCCTCAACTGCCTTTCCCTCCCAAAGAATACAACCTTCAGATCTTGACCTTTCATGTGTGAGTTGGATTAAAAAAAAAAAATCAGTTTTTGGAGATGCACTCCTGCACTTTAACTTACCTCAATAAAGGTGAAAATTAGTCTGGATAGTGATCCTCCATCAATGCACATCTCTAATATTCTGTGTCAGTGCTTATAAAATTTATATTTTACATGCACTGAATTAGGATGAAAATCATTACATTTCCTAGTTAAAAGTGATAAATTACACAATGCATGTGCATAGTATATAAATTACATGTTTGTGTGTAATTTATATACCATGCTCAGTGCACATTACTAATCACATTTTTTTAGTACAATGAAAGATATTTTTGTAAGCTGTAATCCAGTGGTGGCTCATAAGAATTTGTAATGGTGGGGCGGTAGCAATAAAAGTAAAAAAAAATTTTTTAAAAAATCGATATGGAATGAAAAAAATTATATCATTAATAAAACTAAAATATAACAGAATTTAATAATATTTAACAGAATTCTTCTCTTTGTTCATTTAGGCTGCTATGCTACAAGCCCAAACTGCACATAAATCATGCATTACCCCCACTAGGTGGCAGTTTGGTGCAGTCTGCATTCAATGCAGCTCCAGCCAGTGGTGCACCCAGGGGGGGGCAGGCATCCCCCAAAGAAAAGGAAAAAACACTAGAAAATTTTCCAAAAATCTTTTCCTAATTAAAATTCATTTTTTTATTTATGTTGTGTCGTGTCTTCTATTTCCATACTACTTATGAATTAGCGATCACTGCAGATGCTCAGTCATAGGTCGTATGCGCTGCATAGTGTGTATTCGCAAATCGGTTACTCAACTCCCCCCTCCAAGGTTAAATCCTGAGCAGCCGGCCCCCTCCAAGATTAAATCCTGAGTGCACAACTGGCTCCAGCATTGAGTATATTAGCCAGTACTGATACTAGCCATCGCCTGCACAGCACATTGACTATTGCTTATATAACTATTGCCAAAAATGAATTATATAAAATACTGTCAAGCAGCATTGTATTGCAAACAAAAAAATAACGGTTTTATAGATCCATTTTAATGATGACGACCTTAATTTGTGTTGCTTGCGCTCATGTAGAAGTAATGTATCTTGGGCTGCAATGCTACCAAGTCCAAACTGCATGTAAATCACATTACTCCCACTATGTTATCCCCACTAGGTAGCAGTTTGGTGCGATCTGTATTGAATGCAGTTTCAGCATTGAGTATACTAGCTAGTACTGATACTAGCCCTAGTGAACACAGCACATTGAGTATTATAAAATACAACTATTGCTACAAAATTAATATAAAATACTATCAAACGGTATTGTATTACAAACAAAAAAATAACAGTTTTTAGATAAATTTATAAAAATTTAAGAACAGCGATAATAAAATAGGAACTTTCATTTTATACTGGAGGGGCTGTAGCTCTTATGGATGAGCCACCACTGCTGTAATCCCTGAACACACGCAAGCACGTACACATACAAACACACAAAGTTTTGTCAGAGGGATTATTGCACTATTATCCAAAAAAATGATGTCTGTGAAATGGGGGAGGGGGGGAGAGGAGTTTCTTGTTTCCTAAGAACTCTGAGGTTTCCAAGTATAGTATACTATACTAGCACGATCTAAGTTTACATTAAAAAAGCACCACTAATTACATTCAATCCAACTGGATTGAAGTCTTTTTCTGGGTTTTTTCCTATCATCTTAGCATCAAACACTTATTCAGCTAACTTTTCCTTTCTCACTGCATTTAAAGTAATCAGAACACCTTAATTTAGCTCTGCTCATGTAATCATAATGCTAATGATGTTGAGTTCCAATCCAACACATTCATTGATGTTCATTTCCAATCCAACACATTCATATTTTAGCTGATGCAATCTGCAATTTTTTCTCAGTACTCATCATTATCATCATCAATTTCCTGATATGTATCCTCAAGAGGTGTACAGGCTACTATGACAGTACTACATGATTATGTTTATATTCTTCTTCATCTCCTCATCTGTCTGGTGACAGGTTGAGTCCCCGTTGTACAATCTATTCCCAAATGGTTCTACTTCTAGTCTTCTTGAAAATAGTAATGAAGTTAGGGAATTTGTCTCTTTCTTTTAAGGATACGAGCCAACTTTTTCTCAGTCTTCCTGGTGGAAGCTGTTTTCCTGTTCTTCCATTTAGCACGATGTTTGGAAGTCCGTAACGAGGCATTCTCTGGACAGGACCGAACCAAAGAGGCTGTTGCTGAAGAATGATATCTGTGAGGCTGTCCTGGTAGTTGAGATCCTGCTTTACTTGTTCTGTGGTTTTATATTCAGTCCAGTGTGTTTTGTTTATTTTTCTTAGGTACTTCCCCTCGAATGCACTTATTTTAGTGAGTTGCCATGACTCACTTCCATATGTTGCTGCAGGGATGATCATGGCTTTGAATAGTTTGATTTGAAGATGTTTCGAGAGTTTGTTATTGTTCCATATTTTGTTTAGTTTATTCATGTTTGACCATCCAATGTTAATTCTGTGTTTTACTGTTTCAGTGCTGTCTAAATTGTGTGTCATAGTGCTTCCTAAATAGACAAAGGATTTTACTTGTTCTAGGCTTTGGTTCTCCAGGGTTATTGAGATGTTTTCAGCTTCTCTTCCTATTTTCATTATTTCAGTCTTACTGCTGTTGATTGTCATTCCCAATTTTTACATTTCATTTAAAAGATGAACTGTTTTTTTCTAATTGTAGCTTGGATACTGCTAGGATTACTATATCGTCTGCATATTTGATGTGGTTGATGTTTCTTTCATTTATATATCCCTGGTTCATTGGAGATTTCCATATTTTCAGAGTTCAGTAGGAATTTGGTCAATTCCAGGAGTTTGGGATGTTTTGATTTGGTTTATTACTTTAAGTAGCTCATCTTTTAGGATAGCAGGTGCTCTTTCTTTTTCTTTGCTATTTGATGAATCCCACATTTGGTTTCTTTGGAATAGTGTTTGGTAGTATTCTTTCCATAGTTTTTTTTGTATATCTTGAATTGTGCTGGTTTCTATATCATTAGAATCTTTCATTTTTAAGGTGATGTTATTATATTCTTTGGTTAGATCTTTTAATTATTTTGGAAATTATTTTGTTTATATTATTACTAATCTTTCATCAACAATTTTCTTCCAAATTGGTCTGTCACCACTCCAACTGTTGATTCTAACATTTTGGTCTTCTAAAGCACTTCTGACTATATCAATCCACTTATATCTTAATCGTCCTCTGGGTCTTCTAAGAGTCATCTATGCATCAAACATCTGTTTTGGTAACCTTTTCCTTTCCATTCTGTTTAA
Source organism: Typopeltis vanoorti (assembly GCF_054136105.1). NCBI lineage: Eukaryota > Metazoa > Arthropoda > Arachnida > Uropygi > Thelyphonidae > Typopeltis > Typopeltis vanoorti. The sequence continues at coordinate 72,777,490 of NC_143555.1, forward strand.
ATGACCATGCAAGCTGAGATTATCAATGTTCACACACACTCTTCAATGCTAATAATGTCAGATTCCTTTCTGATATAATTTTTAATATAATAAACTATAAAACAGAAGAAAATCAACATAAAACTTATTTGAAGAATTTTTGTGTAAGTTTCATATGCATCTTTATATACTCAATTTAACATGACTGCCATTAATGTCATCAGTTCATCCCCTAATTTTTCTCAGAACTCTCATATATATGGTCTCTAATCTTTGTTCAAATGATTTATTTCTAATCAAGTCTCACATCCACAACTTACAGCTAGTTTGAACCATCTTGTATACTGCAAGTTTAGTGTTTTGGCTAATTTCTCTCTCATTTCATATAAATTTATTCAACTGGCTCTGTACTATGCTAGCTTTCAATCTGTTGTTTATTTTTATTTTTTATTTGCCATCTTCACTAAAAACTGTGCTGAAAGAGTTGAAACATTTCTTGTTTTATAAGTTTGCCATTGAGAATGCATCTTAAATTTTCTGTTCTTGCTTATTTTCATACCAAATTTGTTACAGCTGTTACTCAATTTAGTCAGAGAATCCTGGAGGCTTGCTTTGGATTTGTTTAGGAGTACAACATAATCTGCATTAAACAAAGAGTTAAGTCTGATATCTCTGATACTAATATCAGATTTAATGCCACTTTTGTTCCAAATGTGATCCACACAAATGATGAATAAGAGTAGATAAAGTGTGTACTCTTGTCTTATCCTGGTTTTATGTCAAACCATTATTCTTGTATTCCTATGAATTCTAACTGATGAATTACAAATTATATATAGCCTATGCATTGTTTTGTATAATATTCCATTTACCCCATATAATTGTAATGTTCTGAAAATCTTTTTTCTGGGCACCTTGTCATTTGCCTTTTCCAGATCTACAACACTTAAATACAAATCCATGTTATACATGTTTTCTCAACTATATGCAGTAAAGCAAAAATATGATCTTGACAACCTCTAATTGCCTAAACCTAGCTTGTTCATCTCCAAGTTTCTCTTCCACAATTTTTCTCAGCCTCTTTCAAGTATGTATGTATAAAGAATGTGTACACTTAAAAGAGAAATTCCTCTGTATTTCTCATTCAGCTTTATTCTCCTTTTTTAAAGATAGGAACCATGAGAGTTCTACTCTATTCTGGGATACAACCTTCTAACTACACCCTCTGAATTATACAGTGTAGCTACTGCAAAACTTTTATACCTCCATACTTAAGCATTTCTGGTCGAATATCATTTACTCCAGCTACCTTTCCACATTTCAAGTTTTTGATGGTTTTTTCTACATCAAGTATTGATATGTACTCCTGTCCACATTCTTCTTGAAAATTTCTACTATTGTTTTGTCACAGCTTGTTTCGTTTAACAGTCTTTAAAAGTAATTATTCCAAATAACTAGAATATCCTAACCTTAAGTTTTCATGCCCTTATCAACCATGATTCCTTTTACAGGACTCTTTTCTCCATTTCTTAGCATTATAATAGCCTCCAGAACATTTTGCCATCTTCTTGATATTTATCTTCAATATTCTATCCTAAGCAAAAATCCAAAAGATACTTACCATTAGTATTAGCCTTTTCCTTTCTCCAAATTTTCTCAAAACACGTGTATATGCCTGTTGGGATTCACTTACTACTCTGCTGTTTATATATCCAACAAGAACCACTTTTCCTGTTTTCTTTATGTCTGCTATAATGACTCGAAAAACTATTTCACTTCTTAAAAGAACCTTCTGTGGGACTCTAGGAATATATTTAATTGTCCATTTATCCATTCTGAAGTATGTCCAGAATTCTTTCATATCTCTGGTCACATCTGTTTTGTTGCTAATATACTCTTGAATCCTGAGTTAAAATTGGTTGTGAACACACTAGTTGTGTCTTGGATACTACTAGTTCAGTGTTTTATGTAATTTTTTTCATATTCCATATAAATTTATTCAGGCTGCTCACCATACCAACTTTGATTATTTTTAAAAACTATTTCCACCTACAATCTACTATTTTAGTAAAAATAGTGCATACATAGCTGAAATAATTTACTTGTTCAACAGGTTGCCACTGGAAATGAAGTTGATATTTTCCATGTTCCTGCCTAGTTTATTTTATTCTTAAATTTCAGAACCAAATCTGTTATACAAGTTATTCAAATTTAAAGATCTCTGAAGATGTACTGGAATTATTTATGAGTTTATGAGTAAAATATCATTTAGGTAATAAATGAACTTCATCACCTGGTGTGAGACTGGCTTGAAGAAATTTCAATGTTGGTCTCTAGATCGAGTTTTCCAGAATTTTATATATATATATATATATATATATAATATGGTTTCTACCACATATATATTAATCGATTCAATTTATCAGAACTTGCAGTTCTGATAAATGAAGGCTCAGATAACTGAAATACAATTATATGGTTCTCTACCATTAGTTGGCTGACATGCAAGGGTTGGTTAATTGAAGAGAGTCATAATCTTTTGATAATGTTTTAACATAAACAGTAAAACATTTTTTTCATATTTTCAAAAATTAAATCCAGATTCTTACAATATTTCCACGATTTCTTGACTATTAAACTTAGTAAAAATCTAATTGAACAATTCTTATTTGTGTATTTCTGATGTTTCTTATGAATAATGCTTACCAGTATGTTACTACTCATCTTATTTAACAATTAAAGTGATTAACCATGTTTAGCTACTTTTTTACTCACAGCCCTTTTATACTGTCTGTATTCCGTAGGTAGAATTAATTTCTACCATAGACCTATCAGCAGCTTTTATGTCATCTTTCTCAATCTAATTCTTTAACAGTATACTATTCTCATTTCTATTTTTTTTTTCAACAGCTTTCAGAACATTTTACCACTTCTGTGATATTTATTTTCAATATGCTTAAGGGTCAAAGCTGTATAACTAGGAGGAGACCTCCACTTGGTCTTAAGAAATGTGGAGAACCGACCAGAGATTCTGACATATCGTTCAATCCTCACCTTCTCATGGCGCACTCTGTTAGGTATCTACCTGGATACTAAAAGAACACAGATGAAATTTTGGATTTAGCCGACAATATTTCATTCTTATTGGTTTAAACCACAATATAAAATGATGGTACAACCTGACAGAAGTACAAGCCAGCCGGGATGTCGCCCAGTTAAACAAGGCCACCATTGTTTTGCTTTGTTGATTCTGTTGTCTATTTCCATATGTAATTCCATCTTCACAAAAAATTGCACCTAAGTAGTGGCTGAAATGTTTTACTTGTTCTATAGGTTTTCCATTCACAATGCAGTTGATATTTTCAATGCTCCTGCCTATTTTAATTGTCTTTGTCTTGTTATTGCTGATTTTCATACCAAATTTATTATAACAGCTATTCAATTTAGTCATGGAATCTTGCAGACTTGTACCGGATTTATTTAGAAGTATAACATCATATGCATAAAGTAAAGAGCTGAGATTAACAGTTCCAATTTTGATATCATGTTTATTACTGCTTTCCTTCATAATGTGATCCATATAGATGATGAATAACAGATGGGGATAATGTACATCCTTGTCTGACACCAGATTTAACATTAAACCATCTTTCTGTACTTCCTTCAATTCTAACTGCTGACTTACAACTCAAATAAAGACTAAGTATTGTTTGAATATAATGCCCCATTGACACCATATACAACTGTAGTGTTTTGAATACCTTTTCTCTTGGCACCTCATCACGTGCCTTTTCCAGATCTACAAAACTTAAATACAGGTAGTCCTCAACTTACGATGGGGTTCCGTTCCAGCGTCTCCATCGTAAGTCGATTCTGACGTAAGTCAAGGACTTTTTTTAATTCTTGATTTGTTTGATTTCTGTTATATTTTCATAGATTAGGTTTCTATTTTACTTAAAATGGTTAAAAATATATAAACTTAGATAAACATTTATATATTATTTATTAGCACATATACATATAAATACATAAATATACAATTAAGAAAGAAAAATTTAAGAAAAAAATACATAAACACATATCAAAAATGGTGCACTTACTTTAATTTGAAATTCCTTTAAATATTAGTTAACATAAACACAAACAAAAAATTATTAATGGTGTCTAATTAAACAGTGAGTAACTATCACTCATTTGGATGATATGGCTATTTCTCGCGATCGGGAGTAGCTTTTTTAATCAGAAAATTGGTTAATCCTGTTTGTTGAGTTTTTGTTTTCTTTTCTTCTTCATATATTTCGATAGCATCTGACTGCTTCTCGAATTTGCTTTTCGACTTTGGTGAAGCGATCAGTGTCTTGATCCATATTTTTGAGTAGCTGAAGTCCTTGATTTAGTTTGAAAATATTTCAGCTAATCCTTTTACAGTAAATTTTTTAAAGATTTCTCTTCTTCATCTTCCTCATTATTCCTTTCGTCTACAACTCTTTCTTTTTGGAAAATCAATCTTGATCAGTCAGTTCACTTTCTTCTTGATCTGCTAATTCTTCTATATCAGTAATATTGATTTCTAGATCCAGTTTTCTTGTAATTTCAATTATTTCTTCACCAATTTGTTCTACATACTATGCTCACTGTACTCTTCGAGCGTCTACTGCAGTAGTAACTTCTTCCAAATTCCTTGCATACATTGTTCAGATACTTCCTTCCATGAAGTTCCAATGTTCTGGATACATTGGTTAATATCGTAATTTTTCCAAAAATAGCACAATGTTATAGCATCGCTGTCCATTGTTGCTGTTATTGCTTGAGAAAATGCAGTTTTCAGATATATCTTGAATAATATGTATTGAATGTAGTAATCAAACCATGATCCATAGGTTGAATCACAGCTGTTGTACTGGGCAGTAGATACATCACATTTATATTTTCATTCAAATCGCCAATGTGAAGAGGATGTCCTGGAGCATTGTCAAGCAGCAATAGAATTTTAAAAGGCACGTACTTCTGGAATAAAACACATTAAGAACCAGTCTTCAAATAAAACAATTGTCATCCAAGCCTTAGGATTACTCCTGTAGTAAACCAGCAACTTATTCTTGTCAATGTTTTTCAAAGCTCTGGGGTATTGTGAATGGCAAACAATAAATGGTTTTAATTGAAAACCAGCAGCATTTCCTACAAGAAGAAGCGTAATCCTATCTTTAAATGCCTTAAAACCAGGTGCTGATGTAGCTTCTCTGTGAATGAAAGTTCGTTCTGGCATTCTTTTCCAGAACAGTCTGGTTTCATCTACATTAAAAATCTGCTCTAGCAAATAGCCTTCATCTTTTATCATCTCTTTCAGATTTTTCTTGAAAATTTTGGCACTTTCAAAATCGAAACTAGCAGCTTCTCCCGTTATTCGTATGTTATGTAAGTTAAATCAGCTTTTGAATCGATAAAACCAGCCTTTACTAGAATGTATGCTAGCCATATTTATTTTCTTCTTGTTTCATAAAATTGTCAAATATTGCAATGCGTATACAAGAGCAATGTGAGATATGTATGTATATGCTGGCAGCAAAGTTAAATTAGAGAATTTTTAATAATAATTTTTGGCCGTCGTAAGTCGAGGACTACCTGTACAGATCTTTCTTATATTCCCACGATTTCTCAACTATCTGTCGTAAAGTGGTGAAAATATGATCCTGACAGCCTCTATTTTGGCCTGAATCCAGCTTGTTCTTCACCAAGCTTCCTTTTCACGATCCTTCACAACCATCTCTCAAGTATAGTTGCATAAATCTTACCAGGACTAATTCTTATATTCAGTTTTATTTCTCTCTTTACATATGAGTACTGTAAAAATAGAGTTTAATTTTATTTTATATCAGTCATTGGCTGCCGTCTTTATAAAATTTTATTTATGTACCGGCTTTTTGTAAAACATCTTAATCTCTATTTTCTATCCTGCTTTGTCTCAACTTTATTACTATGGTTGGCCATCATACTTTCCGACTGCTGCCATGTATATGCTTACTCTGTGTCTTATCTCTCACGCTCTATGGACTAGCAAATTTATTTGTTTGTCGACTATGCCAGCTAGACTATAATTTGAGAATGAGAGTAGTATTATACATGATTAAAACAGACACTTTATACCTTCACATTTGTACACATCCGAAACACAAGAATATATTACAGCTCACGGATCTTCCTTTACAAACAATCTGTTATTTTAGGCAAAAGTTCAATTAGGGCATCTCACTTTGTAGTCTTGATTAGGATGCTTCTTGCTTTCACTTGACTGTCGCAACAAATCATTTGTCTTTCATGGCATCTTGTTACAAGGAACGAACGATATCTTACCTTGCCTTTTCCTCTGTAGAGGAAGACTGCTTGCTTTTTTTGTGAATAAGTTACTAGGGAGACTTGGACTTCACTTTTGAGACCTTTCCATTGGTTTCTGGTCACAGGTGCTGGTGGTGTCACAGAGAAACACAGAAGAACGTCATCTCCTACTCAACATGTTTCTTAAATATCCCTTCTGTTCTTTATCTTTTCCACTGCAAATTTTACACCTATATTCAGACATGCTAACGTCACTTTCACGCCCTTCTTAGAGGTTTATGTTCTTGATGTTTTTTTTTTCAACTTTGGAAGTGCGAGATTTTAGAGTACTATGAGAGCTTTACTCCAATCATCTGGGATTCGTCCCTCTGAACTATGCAAGTATACTTGAAAAATGGTTGTGAAGGATTCTGGAAAGGAAGCTTGGTGGAGAACAAGCTGGATTCAGGCCAAATAGAGGCTGTCAGAATCAGATTTTCACTTTACGCCAAATAGTTGAGAAATCATTGGAATATAAGAAAGATTTGCATTTAAGTTTTGTAGATCTGGAAAAGGCACATGACAAGGTGCCTTTTCCAATATTTGAGCATTTCTGGTCAAATATCATCTACTCCAGCTGCCTTTTTCTACTTCAAGTATGGATATCTATTTCTGATTGTATGCCCATTGAGAGTTTTTTACCACTGTGCTGTCACTGCTTGTTTCATTTTGCAATTTTTCAAAGTAATTACTCCATACATCAAGGATATCTTTTTCTCCAGTTTTCATGTCACCTTTATCACTAATTCCTTTTACAGCTCTATTTCTGAGCTTTTTCAACAGCTGCCAGAATATTTTGCCACCTTCTTAATATTTATTTTCTGTGTTCTTACCAAAGTCTTCCCATTACTTTTGTTTAGGTAGTTTTACACAGTGTTTAACTTTCTTTCATTTGTCTCTGTATTTCCTAAGAGCACAAGCTGAGTTATTTGCCAGAAACTTTTGATACTCTTTCTTTTCCTTCACTGCCTCTTTAACTTCCTATGTCTGCCATGGAATTCTGATTTTTCTATCCTTGCAGACAACCTCACTACATACCTCTATGGCTGAATCAATTAATGTTTTCAGTGGCAAATTCAGTGCATTTGCCACTGAATCTCCAAGATTTGATTCCTGTTCTCAAACTGTTTGATTATTTCTTGGATAATGTTTGTGTGTTTCAGTCTACAGTTTACATCTGAGAGCTGCTCAACTTTTATTCGCTTTAAAACTTTCTTACATATTCTTCTTTTCAATATAAAATTCAGTTTTATCCTGTGCAAGACTAAATGGTGATCACTTCCAATTTCAAATCCTCTGTACATTCTACTGTCCTGCACTAGTGAGAAAACATCACTATCAACAATAATAAGAAAAGTCAATGAGACTTTTCTTATTTCTTGCCTCTTCTCTCCATGTGAATTTGAGCATATTTTTATGTTGAAACATTGTGTTAGTAATAACCAGTCCATGTCCTGAGCAGAAATCCAATAGGTATTTGCCATTACTATTAGCTTCGCTCTTTTCTCCAATCCCAAAATATTTTTGTATGTCTGACAATCATTTCCTACTCTGCTATTTAAATCCTCAACAATGATAACTTTTCCTTTTTCATTGTGTCATTCTCTAAAGCCTCAAAAAATTTCTCCACTTCTATTTTAGTAGAACCTACTGTGGCGCCATTGGCACAAATAAGTCTCAATGTCCAGTTCTATTTGCCCACATCACTCTAATTGATATTGCTTGTCATTCAAGAAGATTAGCCTCGTATTTAGTTTTGAATACAATAGCTACTCCTTTTCCCTGATTGTTATTGCGTGAATGTAACCTTTTGTATTTACTGCTCAGAAAGATCTATCCAGCTTTTGTCTTTTTTTGTTTCAGTCACCCCTATTATGTTCATCTGGTACTTATCCAATTCATCAGCTAGCTCCATTTCTCTGCCATTCAGGTTTCTTATGTTGACAGTACCAATTCTGAACGCTTGTGATGTTGAGTTGGGGGTGTGTTTCAGGATTCTCTTCCGGTAGCTCACTTTTCACTCTTTAACCTGGTTCCCTGGCGAAAACAATGGGGGCCTTGTTTGACTGGGCAATGACCCAGCTGGCATGAAATTCTGTTATGCTGTACCATCATTTTATATTGTGGTTTAAGAGAATAAGAATACAATTTGGTCAGATAAATCCCAAATTGCCAGCACATCCTCATTTGTTCAGTATCCAGGTAGATACCTAACAGGATGCACCACGAGAATGTAATGATTGGACATTAGGTCAGAAGCCCTAGTCAGTTCTCTGCATTCCTCTAAAGGCTACGTGGAGGTCTCCTCTCAGTTATACAATTTTGATCCTTAAACATTCCTGGAATGAAGTCAATTGAATAAATTTATATGGAATAAGAGAGAAATTAGTCAAAACATTAAATTAACTGTCTACAGGGCAGTGTTCAAGCCAATTTTAACTTATGGATCTGAGAGTTGGGTTATAAATAAAACAGATATGACCACAGATATGAGTCCTAAGAAAGATCAGGGGCAGGAACATATGGCATCAATGACAATATCATATTAAAAACGAGAATATTAGGAAAGAACTTGACAATGTTAGCATCCAGGAATGTGTAAACAGAGCTAATCTAATATTGTATGGTCACTTAAACAGATTGGGAGAGTAAAGATTAGCAAAACAAATCCAGAGGAAGACCAAGATATTGGTGGATTGATACACTAAAACGTGATGATAATGTTGGAGTCTTAACAGGTAATAGATTGATTTGGAGGAAAATTGTAGATAGGAAGTTAGTGGTGATGTAAGTTTTTCATATAGTACTATCATCCTGTACACCCCTTGAGGATAGATGTCAGGAATTTGATGATTGTAATGATTCTGACAAGTCTTCCCATGATTTCTGACTTTTATAGATAGCTTTCTTACTATTTCTCTGTATTCTCTAATGAGATCTGCTGACCTATTGCCAGGAACTTTTGGTATGATTTCTTTTTTTGCAGGATTAACTCTTAGCTTCTTAGATCGATCATGAAATTATGATTTTTTTTTTTTTTTTTTTTTTAATCCTTGAAGCAACAAGGCATGGTTCCTCGGCTGAATTCTGACAATTGAAGGGTCATTGCTTGTCTTCAGATTTTTCCATATGTCTACAGGATATGATGCTTACTTTCAAACTCTTTCATTTTTTTCCAATAACATTTACATCTGAGTCTACAGTTCCCCTCTGAAAGTGATGTAATTGATTCTTTAAAAGTTTCCTATATATTTTTCTTTTCAATATGAAAAATACTTAGGCTTCACAGTGCTTCACTTTTCTGTTTTGAGCATCTCAGAAGATATGAATAGTATTTTGATCATATAGTGGTCTATGTCCTTGATTTAATGATTTCTCAGTCAGCTGCTACCTCTTCTCCCTTGTAGTTTTCCTGTTATGATCATATTGATCAATATGTGTCCCACAACTTTGATTTTCTTCTTCCCCATCTCATTCAGGAAATTTATTTTTAGATTGGCTTCTTCAACTAGCTATAACTATGTATCCAGCTAATCTGCACTATTCTTCTTAATTACCACATATTCAGAGCTATTTTTTTTAATTCTTTTTCAAGGGTCCATATTTCTGGGGTGTACGCTATTTGCAGACCAGACACAGCAATTTATCAGTTGCACTGCTATATAAACCCAGTCAAGGTGGAGGAGTCAAGAAAGGACACCGTCGAAGCCTTGCCGGTCTCAAGCCAGGAGAAATGGGGATGGTTAGCGAGAGGCCAACCACCCCTCCTGTAAAAAGCCTCTGGTTACGAAACAAGTACCACAGAAGCCTTGGATCTCGGATTGCTTTGCGAAGATGATTACTAATCGTTTTGGGACCTGGAATATAAGTAGTTTGATGAAAGAAGGTGCTCTTTTTAATGTGACGAATGTCTTACAACAGTATAAAATTGGACTTTGTGCTGTATGAGAGGTGCGTTGGCTGGGCCATGGCTCGACCCGTAATCACCCGTAACTGCATTTTTAGTTAGTGACAAATTTCAGTACAATATTTTAGATTTTAAACCTGTGAACAATCGGCTGTGCACTATTAGAGTTAAGGGACATTTTCAAAATGTGTTTATTGTGAACTGTCATGCGTCTGTGGAAGAGAGCTCGGAGGAAGCCAAAGATTGTTTCTAAAAAGTGCTTGAGCGCATTTGTGTTAATCTACCTTCTTATGACGTCAAGTTAGTGGTGGGAGATTTCAATGCAAAGCTGGGGAGAGAGCGCGTGGCACCCTTTCGTGGGAAGTGAGAGTCTACACGAGGAGTGCAATGATAATGGGACCCGACCTACAAGTTTCACCTCAGCTACAGGATGCTTTTTAAAGAGCATTATGTTCGTGCACAAAGACGTCCACAAGCAGACCTGGAGATCGTCAGATGGTAGAACAGCTAACCAAACAGACCATGTACTAGTGTATCGGAGTCACCACAGCTCCATTTTGGATGTGAGGCGTTTTAGAGGAGCAGACGGAGATAGCGACCATTACCTGGTAGCCTACGATTTCAGGCACAGAATTGCTCCAGAAGCCTTCGTGTCCTACCACACAACCTGTATGGGACTTGGACAAGTTGAAAACAGGAGAAGGCAGGCAGACTTTCCAGTTAGAGTTGCAGAACCGCTTTGAGGAATGACAAAAGGAGGGGGGGGGGGGTGATTCGGATAGGATGTGGGACACCATCAAAAATACAGTCACGTCTGCCACCTGAGGACTGTGGGAAAGAGAAGAAAGGCATGGTTTAATAGAGAGTGTGAAGAAGCTGTAGCGAACTGAAAGGAAGCACTGTCGAACTACTTAGCGGACAGCAGGAAAAAGGTTGCATATGAGAGGGTGAGAAGAGTGGCAAATATATGTCTACATAGGGAAAAGCGGAAATATCTTAATGAGAAGGTAGCTAGCATAGAGAGTAATAGGATGGCGAATAATGGGCGGGAAATGTACTGGACGATTAAAGCCATGCGAGGTGGCCAGAAATAAGCGGCAACCATAAAGAGATGAGAGTGGAAATCTTCCAACAAACTCAAAAGACGCTCTCACTCAGTGGCGTAGATATTTTGAGAACTTGCTGAACATCAATGCTGGAACATTAATACCAGAGAACCTTACTCCTTATCAAACTGCTGAACCATATATTGAAGAGCCGATGTTTAGTGAGATTACTCGTGCTGTCCGCATGCTGAAAAATAACAAGGCTCCATGAGTGGACTGCATTCTGGCGGAGCTTCTGAAGAATGGTGGGGATGTCCTGCTGGAGCAGCTTCACTGGCTCATCTTGCTGCTATGGCGAGAAGAACGTTTCCTGGATGAGTGGAAGGAGGTGCTCTGATCACCACTGTATATAAGATAGGAGATAAGTCTCAATGTGGCAACTATAGGGGCATCTCACTGCTGACGACTGGCTACAAGGTGCTGTCTAACATCATGCTAATGCGCCTCACACCATATGCAGAAGAGTGTATTGGTGACTACCAGACGGGCTTCAGGAGGAACTGTTCTACGATAGACCAACTCTTCACGCTGCACCAAGTTTTTGAAAAGTGCTGGAAATATAACCGGGAAGTCCATAATATCTTCATAGACTTTCTAAAGCCTTATGACTCAATTATACATCCAAAAATATGGCAGGTTTTAGAAGAGCTGGGAATTCCTCAAAAACTCCTTAAAATGGTGCAGGTTAGTCACCTTCTACTTTCACTCTTGTTCAAGAGCAAGAGTGAAAGTAGAAGGTGACTTGTCAGACCTGTTTCAAGTACAGACCGGTGTGAAGCAAGGTGATGGGCTTTCTCCGATTCTCTTCAATCTAGTGCTAGAAAAAGTAATCAGAAACATACAGTAAATGGCAGGCGGAGTCGACATGGAAGTGCAGATTAGGATTCTTGGCTAGGCAGATGACCTGAACGTCATGGCGCACCAACGGGATGATGCAGTGGCACTGGTTACTGCTATTGAGGAAGCTGAGGAGGACGTTGGCTTAAAAATAAATGCCGAGAAGACGAAGTACCTTTTCATGAGTTGCCATGCTGCTCAAGATCTAGAGAGAGCTACTCAGTTTGAGAGGGTGACGGAATTCAGGTACCTGGGGTCTAGTGACTGAAGACAACAAAGTTGAAGCTGATGTCCAGAGTTGGGTGAATGCTGAGAATGCAGCCTGCTACCAAGTGCATCCCCTTTTCGCCGTGCGTTTACTATCTTGGACTACAAAGGGACTATACAAGACTTTGATCAGACCTGTTCTCCTCTATGGTGCCGAAGCATGAACTCTCACGGTGAAGCAAGCTGACCATCTGAGAGTATTCGAGAATAAGATGCTACGCGTATCTATGTAGGGATCATGGCAGACGGAGTTTCGAGTAGGCGGTCTAACACTAACACTGCCATACACGCTTTGTACAACTCGGCAGACGTCTTGACGGAGCTGCAAGCCTGGCATCTTCAATGGCTGGGGCACCTGCACCGTATGGGCCCCGAAAGGACTGTGAGACAGAGAAGGAGATTGGTGGATCAGGAGGAGGAGGATCTGCAAGCTGTCGGGCTAGAGACTGGAATGTGGCAGATAGTCACAGAGGACTGTGCCCAGTAGCATCATGCAGTGCTTGAGGCCAAAAGTCCCCCCCCCTGGGCTGACAGCGCCTAGACAAGTCAAGTAAGTCAAGTTTCTGTTATTATGTTTCATCTTAACAAAAGCCATTTAGTTTTTTTTTTAACATGAAATGCAAGTATCAAAATGAATAATATCAGAAAGCTACTACTATTATCCAAAAATGGAGAGGAGATTTCAAAACTAGGAGTTCCAGTTCTAAACACCATCTTAGATTTGTCTTGGTACTAACAAGGTACAAAGATAAATTGCATTTTAATACTAAATTCCCTTGGAATTAATAGATATTATACTTTAATTTTGCTTTTAACCAAATTTAACCAAAAGGAAGTTGTTCAAAAGGATAGCGACTATTTTTTTTTTAGTATATATGGAATGTATCATGCATGCCAAACTTATTCCCTCTCTCCATATGAGAAATCAAAGAACCTATAAGCACTTCAAGTGCCATGTGTAGGTAGAGGTGAGGATATTGACAAAGAAATTTATTCACTTTTTTTTCTTGAAGAGTTGCAAGAGTGAGAATACTTCATGAGGAAAACTGTTCCAGAGGACAGAGGTAGATAGAATAAGAGTTAAAGGAAAAGCAGGTTCAGTGTATTTGTGAATGCACTGAAAAGGGATGCTGGAAATATTCTGCTCATTTTAACAGGCCCAATGAAAACTGAAAGAATGATGGTTGCCAATTCAGTGCAACAGTGTCAACACAAGCACCTGCAGAACATCACAGTATTGAAATATTGTATCTGTGTGATAGAGGTTGAAGTAAATCTGTAAGAGATGTATCGTCTATGAGCAAAATTACTCTCCCCTGGACTGAGGCAAGAATTTTTTGAGAAATTTTAGGTGCATTCCCACTAAACATGTTACTAGTATTATCTAAGGATGGGTAAAAAATAGTAACTTGAGCAGAAGAATATCCTAGTTTCACAGATGCTGTGAAACAGGGCATGAGGCACTCCTGCATTTATCACAAAGCTTGAAGAGGGAGCTATCCACCATGACAGATTGAACAGCTAGAGAGAAAGCTGGATACTCAATTGCCGATGGCAGCTGGTAGACCAAAGGATGACATTTTGTTTAGCAGATCATGATGCCAGACAAAATCAAAAGCTCTGGAAATGTCAAAAGTAACAGTATGTTTCTTCACCTCTCCATGGCACATGTCCAGTGGTTAGTGATGTAGGCTAAGAGGTCAGCCATAGACCTTGAATGGCACTGATTAATGTATTTGCTGGCGTATAAGACGCACTTTTTTTTTTCTTTGAAAACAGGTCTGAAAAACAGGGTGCGTCTTATACGCCGATACTCGGTTTTTTATTACTTTCATTTCTGGAAATTTTCTCTGTTCCGAGTACGCTATTTCTTTCTTGCTTCCTTGCGGTGTGTGAGACATTCCAGTTACGTTAGTTATGTATTCCAGTTACTGGAATACATTCTATTAATTCCAGTTATGGATAGATAACATTTGGTCTAGGCGCTCTGGCGGACTGTTGAAGGAGCCTGCCCTGCTAGTATGGGATCAATTTTATTCTCACAGAACAGAAGATGTTAAAAATAAACTCAAGGAATTGAAAACTCATTTAGCTGTAATTCCAGGAGGTCTAACTAGTCTGCTTCAACCTTTAGATGTCTGTATTAATAAACCATTTAAGAAATTTATGAAGAAGAAGTGGAACACTGCATCCAGAAGACTGCTGGATGTAGCCTTCAGATTTTGAGGTTACGCCATCAGGAAGAAGCCTAGCATTTCGCAAATATGTAAGTGGGTCAAAGCTTCATGGGTTGCTGTGAAAACTGAGACAGTGGTTAAATCATTTAAGAAGTGTGGCATGTGGCATTAGTAATGCACTGGATGGTACAGAGGACAATTTGTTGTATGAGGACTCAGATTCTGATTTAGAAGAGGTTTCAAGTGTCTCTTATTTAGCTCTGGAGATGAATTTCTGGGTTTTGATGAAGAAGATTAAAAGGTGGATACTCTTTCTTAGTTAGATTAGGTATTTGTTGAAAGTAGACCTACTTATTACTTTATATTTGAAATACTGTAAATTCATTATAATATTCAGTGATAAAGTTTTTTTTCCTAAAAAATGTGTACAAAAAAAGGGGTGCGTCTTATAGGCCAGCAAATATGGTAATTGGTGTGAGACTCTAGGTAGCAGAGAAGTTGACTATCGATAACTTTCTCCATTATTTTGGACAGGATTGAGACAATCGCTGGTCAGCAGTTCGCCAGCAGACTTTCATCCCTCCCTCCCGCTTTTTTTTTTTTTTTTAATATATAATGGCTTCTGTGCATTAGAATAACAGCCAGATAATTATAGAAGAATGCAGAGATGATACTAGACAAGTGTTAGCTCTGGAGTACAATGTTTGAGTAGAACTGGGCAGATGCCATCAAGACCAGCAGACATTTTTCAAGACCAAGTTGTTTAATATTCTTCTGATATATTTTACCAGAGGAGGCGTGCTGTCTCAGATTCTGGTGGTAGTAGGTGATCTGCCTTGCCCATCTACACAGGAAATGAAGGAAAAAGGTTATGTCAGGAGATTAGTTTCATCTTTGGTGCTGTAATCGTGCCATCTGGATAAGAGACAGGTGGAAGTACAGAACAGCAGAAACTGCATGTGATGGCCTTGGCAAGAGACCAGAAGAGACTAGCTTGAATGGCTTCCATTTTGACTGGAGGCAAGTTTTTTGTTGATTTTTCTCAAATCTAAATCTGACTTATGAAGTCAGATTAAGATTTGCTGATGAGTGATTTGCATTTATTACATGCTTTTGCACAGGATTATCATGATGCTGGAGTTCTTCATGCAAGTTAAAAATTCTCATCAAATTTCCAAGCCCTGGATACACTTCTTGTTGAACCAAAGCTGGAAATTGGAAGAATTTTGAGCAGAATGGGGAATGAAGGCCTTCATGTCAGTGAGGTTAAGTTCTGTGGCTCACTTAGAGTAGGTGTTTGTGCTAAAAAAACAGCAAAAACAATATTTAGACCATGGAAAGGATTCAGAGATTGTCTCACTTAGTAACTTTGTAGCATCAAAAGACACGGATGGAGATGGATATAATAAATTTAGTTTAATCCTTTATCCAAGTGTAAGCAAACACAGTTTGCGCCAGAAAATATCTTCAGGACTGAGGTAAGGTAGTGCAACACTAGGCAACTCCGAGCAAAGGTGGACCAAGCTCTCCTCACTCCTTGTCTCAGTATTCCCATAATGCAATACACATCTCCTTGCTGACATGTACACTGCTATGCATTAAGGGAAGGGCCATTACCCAGACCGGTTTCAACCTTTTTTATAGGTGAAGAAGGCTCTAAAAATTAGGCGATCCCGAAAGATCACCCATCTCAGCATTGTTCCACTCGGTGACAAGCTCACCTCGTCACCGAGAAGAACTTCTCAGCATTGGTTCTGCCCAGTGGCAGGCTCACCCCCACCACCAAGAAGAGCCATAATCTCAGCAGTGGCCCCACTCAGAGACAGGCAAAAACCTACCCCCAAGTGGAGCCTCTCAAAGCCAACCCCGCACCAGTTTTCACCCTCATTGGGGTCTCACCGGTTTCAACTTTTATTGAGGTCTCGTCAGTGGGAGGCAGACCCAAACATGGAGATACTAAAGCAGAAGCAATAGGAGAGGTCATATTTACCTATAGGAGTTGCCAACAGGTGTACCACCTTATTATTGAATTACTCTGGATTTAGAGAAAGATGTTGGAAGCTTATTTTTCACTTGGTTAGACTGTAATAAATTTAGTTTAATCCTTTATCCAAGTGTAAGCAAACAAAGTTTGTGCCTGAAAATATCTTCAGGATTGAGGTAAGGTAGTGCAACACCAGGAAACTCCGAGCAAAGGTGGACCAAACTCTCATCGCTCCTTGTCTCAGTATCTCCCATACTGCAAAGCACATCTCCTTATGGACATCTCCACGTTTGCGTCTGCCTCCCACTGACGAGATCTCAATAAAGGTTGAAACTGGTCTAGGTAGACCAGTTTCAACCTTCTCTTAATGCATAGCAGTATACATGTCTGCAAGGAGATGTGCTTTGCATTATGGGAGATACTGAGACAAGGAGTGATGAGAGCTTGGTCCACCTTTGCTCGGAGTTGCCTGGTGTTGCACTACCTTACCTCAGTCCTGAAGATATTTTCAGGTGCAAACTTTGTTTGCTTACACTTAGATAAAGGATTAAACTAAATTTATTATAGTCTAACAAGTGAAAAATAAACTTCCAACATGGAGGTGGGATTGGTTGTAGGAAGAGCATACTGAGAGGAGACTTGTACACGACTGTCACTTGAGTTATCGAGAGGAGTGGTGACCTCTGTGGTGTATCTGGAAGGCAAACTGGTTTGAAACAGATCCAGAATATTAGGAGAGTGAAGAGTTTACCAGGAAGGTAGGTAAATATATGATTTCAATTGGCCATTGCTTATAGCAAAGATTTCTGAATCTTGTTGAGACTGGTCAGTGGTACTAGAAAAGGGGAGCAGTTGGAATTGTGGCCATTAAGGTCACCTAGGAAGAAACCCTCACTATTTAAATAGCTGGATTGTGACAATGGTAGAGCTTCGAGAAGAAGATGTAAAAGTGGGTTTTAGAGTTTGGAGAACAGTAAATGCAGCAGATAAATTTGTTACTGAATAGGGCAAGGAAACCTTTGAGCCAGCAGAGGTCAAAAGCAAAGGATTCTATATTAGCCATTCTCTGGCATGCAATGTCATATCTCACAAAGACACGAGTGGAAAAAGGAATGTGTGTAATTTTGATATTGAAGGTGGATAGAAATAGAAGTGGGGTGCTTAAGGATCAAAGCTGTATAACTGAGAGGAGACCTCCACATGACCTTCAGAGGAATGGGAGAAATGACCTCTGACTTAATGTCCAATCCTCACCCACTTGTGGTGCACCCTGTAAAGTATCTAGCTGAATACTGAACGAACGAGGATGGGCTGGCAATTTGTGATTTAGTCAACCAAATTGTTTTCTTATTGGCTTAAACCACAAATAAAATGATGCCACAACATGACAGAATTTCATGCCTGCTGGGGGACATCGCCCGGTTAAACAAGCCCCATCCATGTTGTTTTCACCAGGGAACCAGGGTGAACAGCAAAAAGTAAGCTACTGGAACATATCCTGAAACACACCCCAACTCAACATCACAAGAGTTCAAGTTCAGTAGTATCAACAGAAGAAGTCTGAATGGCAAAGAAATGGAGTTAGCTGAGGAATTGAATAAGTACCAGATCAACAGAATAGGGGTGGCTGAAACAAAAATGACAAAAACTGGTGAGATCTATCTGAGCAATAAATACAAAACGGTACATTCAGGCAATAATAATCATGGAAAAGCAGTAGCTATTGTATGCAACACTAAATACACTAATGGCAGGCAATATCAATTTGAGTGATGCGGGCAAATATCAGAATGGGGAACTGGACAATGAGACTAATTTGTGCCTATGGTGCAATAGTAGGTTCTACTAAAATAGAAGTGAAGGAATTTTTTGAGGCTTTAGAGAAAGCAACTGACACAATGAAAAAGGAAAGGTTTTTCCATGTTGGGGATCTAAATAGCTGAGTAGGAAATGATTGTCAGACATACTGAAATATTTTGAGAAAATTTGAAGAAAAGAACAAAGCTAATAATAATGGCAAATACCTGTTGGATTTCTGCTCAGGACATGGACTGATTATTACTAAAACAATGTTCTAACATAAAAAGACACATAAATTCACTCGGAGAGAAGAGCAAGGAATAAGTCTCACTATGTTACTGTTGATAGTGATGTTTTCTCACTAGTGCAGGACAGCAGAATGTACAGAGGATTTGAAATTGGAAGTGATCACTATTTAGTATTGAGCAGGATAAAATTGAATTTCATATCGAAAAGAAGAACATGTAAGAAAGTTTTTAAAGCGAATAAAAGTTAAGCAGCTATCAGATGTGAACTGTAGACTAAAATACATGAAAAAATAAAAGTAAAAAAAGAGGAATAATACTAGGAGATGAAAATGGATGAGATATCAAAGATAAAGCATAATAAGGGTCAGATATTATTTTTCAGAATTGTATAACACCACAAGCACTGTTGAAAATATTATTGCATCAAAACTAGAAAACAGGAAGAAAAAAAGTATTCCAGAAATACAAAATTTTGAAATAGAACCAAGCATTGAAAGATGTGAAAAATAATGAAATGCTAGGAGAAAATGGAATTACATTAAAAATGATGAAAACAGGAGAAATATTAACAGAATTGAAAAATCTGTTTAATAAATGCCTACAAAAATTGTTCGAAATGTTTTGTAAATTTCCAATAGATGGCAACATAATTTGTTCATTCACACAGTGTGGGCATGTATCATCTTTTTCATGATCCATGGCAAACTTTTAGCCACGTGTGATGCATAGTTCTCATTTGGCAAACATTTAAAATGACCGTGTTCACATTTTTCATAAAAATGGAGAAAACTGACTTTCTTGCAGAGATAAAACACTTTTATTTGAAGAACTGGATGGTTGCACAGATCAAAGCCGAGTTAGATGCAGTTCATGGGGACTCTGCACCAGCATTAAAGACTATTTATTTTTGGATAAATGAGTTTAAACGTGGTCATAAGTCCATCGAAGATGAAGCGCGCTCTGAACACCCAACGGAGGTCACTATGAAGGAAATGATTGACGAAATCCATGCACATGGTATTGTTATGGAAGACTGCCGAGTGAAAGTGAATGAAATTGCTGAGATTGTAAGCATCTCAAATGAATGGGTGTATAATATCCTGCACGAAAAATTGCACATGAAAAAGATGTGTGCAGGATGGGAGCCACGATTGTTGACTGTTGATCAAAAACACATGCGAAAAAACATTTCAATGCAGTGTTTGGCAATGTTTAATCGTAATTCGCAGGATTTTTTGCATCACTTCATGACTGTAGACGAAACTTAGATCTGCCACTACACACCTGAGTTCAAGTAGCAGTCAAAAAAGTGGACAATGCAACAAAATGCATAAAAAGCACCAAAAAAACGAAGACTGTTTTATCAGCTGGGAAGGTGATTGTCACTGTTTTTTGGGATTCCCAAGAAATTATCATGATAGACTATTTGGAAAAGGGTAAGCCAATAACAGGAGTCTATTATGCATCATTGTTCTTCTTCTTTTAAAAGAAGAAGAACCAAAGAAAAAACAGCCAAGATTGGCACACAAATAAATAGCTCTTTCATCAAAACAATGCACCGTCCCACACATCGGCCATCGCAATGACAAAATTGCATGAATTGGTTCCACATAAACCATATTTTCTGGACTTGGCCCTGAGTGACTTCTTGTTCCCAAACTTAAAATTTTGGCTCGGTGGGAAAAATGTTTCTTCGAATGAGGATGTCATCAAGGCTGTCGATGACTATTTTACAAAATTTGACAATTCCTACTTTTTAGATGGGATGAAAAACTTGGAAACTCACTGGACCAAATGTGTAGACATTGAAGGAGACTATGTTGAGAAATAAAGGTGATTTTTTCCAAAAAAAAAATGTGTTTAACTTATATTTTTACCAAACTTTTCAAACAACCCTCGTAAAAGATAAAGATATACCAAACAATGGTATCGTGATACTCCTGTTCCAAAAGGGTGACAAGAAAAAAGATAGAAAATTACAGGCACATAAACTTACTAAAAATATACATAAATTCACTCAGAGAGAAGAAGAAGCAAGGAATAAGTTTCATTGACTATGTTATTGTTGACAGGGATGTTTTCTCATTGGCGCAGGGCACAAGTGTACAGAGTATTTCAAACTGGAAGTGGTTACCATTTAATCTTGAGCAGGATAAAAGTCAGTTTCATATTGAAAAGAAGAACATGTAAAAAAGTTTTAAAACAAATAAAAGTTGAGCAGCTCTCAGATGTGAACTGTAGACTAAATTACACAAACATTATTCAAGAAAAAATGAAAGAGTTTGAGAGCAGGAACCAAACCTTGGAGATTCGGTGGCAAGCCCTGAAGAAAACTGATTGATTCATCCAGAGAGGCATGTGGTGATGTTGTCTGCAAGGATAGAAAAATCAATGGTGGTCACAGAAAGTTAAAGAGGCAGTGAAGGAAAAGAAAAAGCATATTGAAAGTTCCTACAATTAAGTCAGCCTGTGCAACTTCTGGAAATTAGTGGCAATTAATTATTTCAACTGAGAGCCAGATTCTTGTAGAAGAGCTGTGCACATTTGCTCTATACAGAGACAAATGTAAGAAATCTTAACAATGTGCAAAACTAGCTAAACAATAGTCATGGGGAGACTTTGGTAAGAAAACGTAGAAAATACACACCAGGAAGGTGACAAAAAATAAATGAAACAAGCAGTGACAGCACAGTGGTAAAAACACTGAAAAGGCATGCAATCAGGAATACATATCCATACTTGAAGTAGAAAAAGCCATCGAAAGCCTGAAATGTGGAATGGAATGGAAGCAGGAATAGATGATTTCAAACCAGAAATGCTGATATATGGAGGTATAAAATCTTGCAGTGGTTGCACTGCTTAGTTCAGAAGGTCTGAAGTGAGGCACAAATTCTAGATGATTGGAGTAGAGCTCTCATAGTACCCATATACAAAAATGGAAATAAAACTGAATGTGAGATAAATTAATGATACCAAGAAATTATATTCTTGGTTTAATCCTTTATCTAAGTGTATGCAAAGAAGTTCGCACATGAACTATTTTCAGGCTTGGGGCAACTCGTTTAAAGAAGCTAATGACTTCACTTGCCTTAGTATCCCATGATGCAAAGCACATTTCCTTGTGGACATGTATAATGCTATGGGAAGAGTCACTACCTAGACCATTTTGACCTTAATTAAGGTCTCATCAGTGGGAGCCCAACCCAGAGGTGATACTAAGTTTGAAGTAATGCAGAAGTCATATTTTTGTATATGAGTAGCCAAAAAGGTGTCACACCTTATTATTAAAATGCTCTGGATTAGAGACAGTTGTGGTAAGTTTTTTATCTTTTATCTAGTATGTTATCTCTAATCCAAAGTATAATAATAAGGTGTGACACCTTTTGTTTACTCATATATGAAAATATGACTTCTGCATTACTTCAACCTTAGTATCACCTATGGGTCTGGCTCCCACTGATGAGACCTCAACTGGAAAAATCTGGGAAGATCAGTGGATTAACTACTAATGCAGACAAGACAAAATTAAACATTTTTGGAAAGTGGGATCATGGAGGCATCCCTTTTGGACTAAACACTAAGAGAGAACCCCTGATTATACTTGGAATTCCATTCTCCACTTATCCCCAATATTACCAGTCCAAGAACTTATATACAAGAACCTAGAAACGTTAGAAGACTGGAAGATAGGGCCACTTTCCTTTTCTTCTAAAGCCATAGTACTCAAAACCATAATCTTTCCTGCTCAGTTGTACATAATAAATATTACAGACATCACAGAAACTGAAGGAAAAACAATTATATAGTAAGCCTGTGCAATTTTTTTGGTTCAGCCGATACCAAGAAGAGTAAAAGATTTCACGGCCCCATCGAAAAAAATTCATAATACAGACATATATTATTACAACATTTATTGTATTTATATTCAATACAAAACATACACAGCGAATACTGCAAAAAAAAAAAACAAATGCAAATATTACATTTTTAACATCTTTATTATTATTATATAGGCTTACATACACATTTGACATGGCACATTATCTTATATTTTTCTATAGATAAATATATGGTTAAGTAGATATAATATCTACTTAGTCTTAAAACATTTTAAATGTGTTTTCATTATTTCACGGCTCCCCTCAACAAAACTAATTAGTTTTGTTGAGGAGAGATTGTGGGTGGTTTTGTTGTGGGTGGTCTACACCAGGGGGAGATAAAATTCTCTCTATTCTTGCTATGAGAGGTTTTTTAAAAAGTTCTATCTTCTTAGTATCCCATGTATACTTCAAAGTGGTCTTATAGTCAGTTGCAGGGATGACTGGAGAGAAATTCCAGGCAGAGAAGGCTAACTTGAGGCAGTTAACTCAGATGGGGCTAACTACCTGGGTATCAGTCATCCTTGTGCTTTAGTTTCAATTAGTCTTTCAGTTGGTCATCTATATGAGATTGGTGAAAAAAGGGAAACTGATAGCCTTTGGCTATATGATGATATAAAAGAGCTGCGGCCTTTTCTCTACCTCTCATACTATCTATCTGTCTTTTCTTTCTCCTAATACTATCACGCTCTCTTGCATACCTATACTAACTACTCTAGGCCTATGATGAGCAACCCTTTACTTTTTTCAGACATGTACTTTTTTAAGCACATGTCCGTAAGGATATGTGCTGACATTATGGCATACTAAAGCAAGTGATGTGAAGTCATCAGCTTCTTTATATGAATTGCCCAAATCCTGAAAATAGTTCAGGCATGAACTTGTTTGCATATACTTGGATAAAGGATTAAACCAAGAATATAATCTCTTGGTATCTTTAATTTATAATATAACCAAGTGGAAAAAATTTCAACAACTGAATATGAGAATTACAGAGGTATTTCCTTACTGAATGTTCCTGGTAAGATTTATGCAAGTATACTTGAGAAATGGTTGAGAAGAATTGTGGAAGAAAAGCTTGGTGAAGAACAAGCTGGATTCAGGCCAAATAGAGGCTGTCAGGATCAGGTCTTCACTTTACGACAAATAGTTGAGAAAGCATGGGAATAAAACAAAGATCTGAATTTAAGTTTTGTAGATCTGGAAAAGGCACATGATAAGGTGCCAAGATAAATGCTATTCAAAATGCTACATTTATATGGTGTCCGTAGGGCATTATATCAAGCATTACTAAGCCCGAGTTGTAAGTCAGCAGTTAGAATTGAAGAAAGTACAGGAAGATGGTTTAACTCTTAAGAAGAAAAGCAGTATTAAATCTGATATCAAAGTTGGATATCTTAATCTCAGCTTTTTACTTTATGCAGATGATGTTAAACTTTTAAATACATTTAGTACAAGTCTGCAAGATTCCCTGACTAAATTGAATAACTGTTGTAATAGATATGGTATGAAAGTATGCAATAACATGACAAAGACAATGAAAATAGGCAGAAGCACTAAAAATATCGACTGCATTGTGAATGAGAACCTATACAACAAGTGAAACATTTCAGCTACTTGGACAGATTTTTAGTGAAGATGGTAAATTAAATATGGAAATAGACAACAGAATCAACAAAGCTGGTATGGTAGGCGATCAACTGAATAAATTTATATGGAATAAGAGAGAAATTAGTCAAAATACTAAATTAGCTGTATTACAAGACAGTGTTCAAACCAGTTTTAACTTATGGATCTGAGAGCTAGGTTGGAAATAAGCCACTTGACCAAAGACTAGAGACAACAGATATGAGAGTCCTGAGAAAGATAGGGCATGAACAGATGGCATAAATGACAATATCATATTAAAAACAAGGATATTATTAAAGAATTTGACATTGTTAGCATCCAGGAATGTATTAATGGAGCTAATCTCAGGTGGTATGGTAATTTAAAAAGAATGGGAGAGGAAAGATTAGCAAAATAAGTGTTCACTGGAAGGTTGTCAGAAAAAATCCAGAGGAAGACCAAGACAGATGGATATACAGTAAAAAGTGCCCTAGAAGACAGAAATATAAGATCTGATAAGGTTGGATTCTTGACAGATAACAGAGTGATTTGGAAGAAAATTGTTGATAGGAAGTTAGTAATGATGTAAATTCTTCATGTAAGTACTATCATAATATCCTGCACATCCCTTGAAAGTACATGTCAGGAAATTGATAATGATGATAGTAATAAATGTTGCTGCAATTTGGGCTTATGTCAAGAGTAAAGTGATGTTCACCTTAGTGATGATGGACATCACTTTACTCATTGGGCAATTCATTCTCCACTGGTGGCAATCAGAGATAGCCGGCCAAAGGCTATCACTAATTTAAGTGGCATGCAGTGAAGAGATGACTAACAAGTGCCACCATCTTGTGGTACACCTTAACACAATATTTTTTTTAATGTCTGAAATAGTGTGGGTTCTGCAGTCAATTTTCTTGAATTTACAGGATGAAAAAACCTGATTCTGGTAGGGGAAAAACCCACTTGCTCGTGCCAAAGATCAACTCACTCAGGAACTAGTTGAAAAAAGGCTTAGAAAATATTCCTCTAGTTGGCAACTAGAATTAAACTTACAATACGTTCTTCAGGCAGTCTAGCATCAAGGAGTGCAAAACATTAGTTCCACTGAGCTACACAGGCTCTCACTGTCAATGCTTTTATTTGAATATAGGCTCATTTAGGGTTAAATGGAAGGACATGCAATGAGAGAGAGAGAGAGAGAGAGAGAGAGAGGATAGATGCTTGGACATGATGCATACTCAACACTGCCTCCCACATACTACTACTACTCAATCACACAGAGTATGATTGAGTAGTACAGCTCACTGGGAAGCCTCTTAACTTGTTACAAACAGGATTAGGCCCATGCACTATCTGGCAGCTAGCCTGCAAGATATTGTTGAACCAGTTGTGGTTTTTAGGTTTCTAAATATGTCTGGCATGCCCTTAATAGGTATTACTCACACTGCATGGAGAAGAGAGGGGGGGAAAGAGAAACAGAAACTCTAGCTCTGGAGGCCAATCTTAGCATTCATCACTTTGGTCTTCCAAGAAGTGAAGTGGTAGTATTTCAGAGGACAATAAAGGTCATCTACCAACTGACAGATCTAGTTTGTCCTCTGACCTGGAAGATATCCTTTTGCAGTAGCAATATTCATCAGGTTCACGTGAACCCTTTTTGTGGAAACAGGAAACCAGGATTGATTTCACAGGGAGAAGCTGTATATTGTGTATAGCCTGCCCATTAGTGGCCCTAATTTGAGAACTTACTACATATGTAATATAACACTTTTGCTTCAATGTACAGAAAACAAATTTACTGTAAAGTTATCTATTATTTCATCATTAACAGTAAAAGAATTAAATTAATGAAGAAAATTACCTGTATGTGATTTTAAGTGGCACTTTAATTTACTTGGCAAAAGAAATGTTTTTTCACAACCATGATGAGGACATCTGTATGAAAGGAGAAAATAAATAATAACATCAGAATTGTACTCAATTCTACAAATAATACTTTTAAGGAAAAACTCTAGTGTATATTGTGTATGTATATTGGTTTCACAGAGATTATTCAAAGCAAATTAGGCAAACTTGCTATTTTGGAAGATAAAAAACCCAACTTTACAGCAGGAAAACCTGGCTACAATCACACAAGACTAACTAACTAACTTCAGTTAAAAAAGACACTAGAATAGTTATCTGCATCCCAGACAGGATTTACACCCAGACTTTTCCAACCAAATTCCAGTATGGAGAATTTAATACATTACAACAAAAATAATGTATAGGAATACAACCGACTAACTATTTTATGTTCAGTCAGATTTAAAAACCTCAATAGAAATGACGATGGCAACCATCAATGTAAAAAAAGATCAATAGAAAAAAATTGGAGAAAGAAAAAGAATTACAGAAATAATATATAAAAAAAATTGACAGATAACTCAGCAATTGGAAGACAAGGTTAGCTAAAAGTTTAAACCAGCTTTCTTTCTGATAAAATAAAAAAAAAATAACTATAAACTGTCCATGTAAAGTCCAAGTTTCAAAAGACTATATAAAATAAAATTCTAATGAAAAAAAAAACTTTTTTTTTTTCCTATCTGATCTCATACACTAGTGGTCGAAGGACCTATAAGCACATAAGTGCTGTGTGTAGGTAAGGAATGAAATAGAAGTCATTGACATTTTTTAAGAGTTGCAGGTTATTGTTGTTTGGGAATACTTCTTGAGGAAAGTTGTTCCAAAGTACAGAGGTGAATGTAATAAAAGAGGAATAGGAGAAGTAAGTTCAGTGTGTTTGCAGTTGCATAATGAAGGCATACCAGACAGCTGCTGTTCTTGTATTAGCAGGTGCAACAAAAAGTGAAGGAATGACCATTGAATTCTTATAGAACAGACAGTGCTGAAACATTACATCTGTGAGACAGAAGTTGAAGTGAATCTGTAAGAGAGGGATCATCTATGAACCGAATTGCTCTCCTCTGGACAAAGTCAAGAATTTCTACAGAACTTTTAGATGAATCACCCCAAACATGTGAGCAGTATTCTAAGGATAGGTAGATTTGGGATTTGTATAAAGTTAAGGGTTGGATGGATGTAAAAAAACAGCATCTTGAATGAAAGAGGTTTTTGGATGCTGAGGAAGCCAGTAGTGTACCCAAAGAAAAAGGGACAAAAACACTAGAAAATGCACCAAAAAATCTTTTCCTAATTAAAATTCACTTTTTTTTTTATTTATGTTGTGTCATGTCTTCTATTTCTATACTACTTAAATATAAAAAAAAAAATTTTTTCTGATGCGTAGTGTGTATTCTCAAATGGTCTACTCAACTTGCCCCCCCCCCAAGAGTAAATCCTGAGTGCACTACTGGAAAAAGCTATTGATGTAATGTGTTTACACAAAGAGAGGCTGGAGGTATGTGTAAGTCCAAACAGAGAGATCTGATTATACCTGGTGATTGTGTATTGAGTAAGGGTAGATGAGCTGAGATCTCTTTTGCAAGAGAAGAGGCAGGACTGTGTTTTGGTAGTACTGAAAGTGACCAGATTGTTCTCACCGCATCTGAAGGATAGTATGCAGATCAATGTAGGCACTAGTTGTAGATGTTCTTAATGCCTGGGGATGTCCATGCACTACAGACCATGCAGTGTAGGAATGTAGGAAGAATGGAGAGTACTATCATCTGCAAAACTATGAATAGGATTTGTGAAAGTAGGTCATTTATGCACAGGAAAAAGAGAGTATGTGACAGGACAGAGCCATCAGATGCTCCTGTATTGGTGGTGAAGTTCGAGGAGAAGGTGGTGGATAGACCAAAGGATGGCAGTTTGTTTAGCAGGTCTCAATACCAGATACAAGCAAAAGCTCTCAAAATGTCAAGGGCAACATCACAGGTTTCTCCAAACCTTTCCGTAACATGTGTCCAGTGGTGAGAGATGTAATCTAATATGTCAGCTGTGGATCTTCAAATGGCAGATTCCATACTGGTGGTTGATGATTAATTAGTGACCCAGTAGATAGTGGAGATGTTGGCTTTTGATGACTTTTTCCATTATGTTGGAGAGGTATTCATTTTTCTGAAATTACTATAAGCTACATATAATAGATTCCAGAGACAATAAAAAACAGGTGTTAGCTCTCGAGCACAATGTTAAAGAACAATTGGAGAGATGCCATCAGGTCCAGAAGACATTTCAGTGTTCAGAGTAGGAAATGATTGTCAGACATAAGAAAATATTTTGAGAAAATTTGGAGAAAAGAGCAAAGCTAATAATAATGACAAATACCTGTTGAATTTCTGCTCAGGACATGGACTGGTTATTACTAACACCATGTTCCAATATAAAAATGTGCACAAATTCACATGGAGAGAAGAGGCAAGGAATAAGAAAAGTCTCATTGACTATGTTATTGTTGATAGTGATGTTTTCTTCCTGGTGCAGGACACCAGAGTGTACAGAGGATTTGAAATTGGAAGTGATCACTATTTAGTCTTGAGCAGGATAAAATTGAATTTCATATTGAAAAGAATAACATGTAAGAAAGTTTTAAAGGAAATAAAAGTTGAGCAGCTCTCATATGTGAACTGTAGACTAAAATACACAAAGATTATTGAAGAAAAAATGAAAGAGTTTGAGAACAGGATTCAAATCTTGGAGATTCAGTGGCAAGCCTTGAAGAAATCCCTGATTGATTCAGCTAGAGAGGCATATGGTGAAGTTGTCTGCAAGGATAGAAAAATTTGAACTCCGTGGTGGACACAGGAAGTTAAAGAGGCAGTGAAGGAAGGAAAAGAAGAAAGCATATCAAAAGTTCCTGGCAAATAAATCAGCTTGTGTTCTTAGAGAATACAGAGACAAATGTAAGAAAGCTAAGCACTGTGTAAAACTGACTAAAAAGTCATGGGAGGACTTTGGCAGGAACATAGAAACTAAATATCAAGAAGGTGGCAAGATATTCTGGAGGTTGTTGAAGAAGTTCAGAAATGGAGGAAAGAGTGATGTAAAAGGAATTAGAGATGATAAAGCTGATACGAAAACAGGAGAAAACGATATCCTTGAAGTATAATAAATTTAGTTTAATCCTTTATCCAAGTCTGAACAAGCAAAGTTTGCACCTGAAAATATCTTCAGGACTGGAGTAAGGTAGTACAACACTGAGCAACTCGTAGCAAAGGTGGACCAAGCTAACATCACTCCTATCTCAGTATCTCTCATAATACAAAACAGATCTCCTTGCAGATATGTATAATGTTATGTTAAAGGAAGGGCCACTACCCAGACTAGTTTCGACCTTTATTGAGGTCTCTTCAGTGGAGATACCAGGCAGAAGCAATGGCGAAGTCATCTTTACCTACAGGAGTTGCCAAAAGCTGTGCCACCTTTTTATTAAATTATTAAATTACTCTGGATTTAGAGAAAGACGTTGAACGTTTATTTTTCACTTGGTTAGACTATAATAAATTTAGTTTAATCCTTGATCCATGTGTGAGCAAAGAAAGTTTGCACCTGAAAATATTTTCAGGACTGGGGTAAGGTAGTACACTGGGCAACTCGTGGCAAAGGTGGACCAAGCTAACATCACTCCTATCTCAGTATCTCTCATAATGCAAAACACATCTCCTTGCGGATATGTATAATGTTATGCATTAAGGGACTTGGATAAAGGATTAAACTAAATTTATTATAGTCTAACCAAGTGAAAAATAAACTTTCATCATCCTTGAAGTAAGGAGAATTACTTTGAAAAATTGCTAAATACACAAGCAGTGATGACAGCACATGGAAAAAACACTGACCAGGCATGCAGGCAGAAATACATATCCATAAATGAAATCAAAAACCTGAAATGTGGAAAGGCAGCAGGAGTAGATGATATTCGACCAGAAATACTCAAGTATGGAGGTAAAAAAGCTCATACAATGGCTGCACTGCATAGTTCAGAAGGCCAGAACAGATGGACAAATTCCAGATGACTGGAGTAGAGCTCTAATAGTACCCATATATAAAAGGAGAAATAAAACTGAAGGTGAGAATTTAACCAAGAACACTCATTACTGAGTGTACCTGGTAAAATATATGCTAGTATACTTGAGAAATGGTTGAGAGGGATTGTGGAAGAGAAGCTTGGTGAAGAACAAGCTGGATTCGGGCCAAATAGAAGCCGTCAGGTTTAGATAATCACTTTACCACAGATAGTTGAGAAATCATGGAATATAACAAAGATCTGTATTTAAGTTTTGTAGATCTGGAAAAGGCATATGAAAATGCCAATAGAGAAGCTATTCCAAACGTTAGTTATATGGTGTTAATTGGGCATTATATCAAGCAATACTTAGTCTGTATTTGAGTTGGAAGTCGGCAGTTAGAATTGAAGGAAGTACAGGAAGATGGTTTAATGTTAAATCTGGTGTGAGACAAGGATGTACATTATACTCTCTGTTATTCCCTATCTATATGGATCACATTATGAAGGAAAGTGGTATTAAACATGGTATCAGAATTGGAGACGTTAATGTCAGCTCTTTGCTTTATGCAGACAATGTTATACTTCTAAATAAATCCGCTACAAGTCCGCAAGATTCCCTGACTAAATTTCTTTAATAATATCCTTGTTTTTAATATGATATTGCCATTGATGCCATCTGTTCACGCCTCTAATCTTTCTCAGGACTCTCATATCTGCAGTCTCTAGTCTTTGGTCAAGTGTTTTACTTTGGTTTGAACACTGTCTTGTATACAGCTTATTTAGTGTTCTGACTAATTTCTCTCTTATTCCATATGAATTTATTCAATTGACTTCCTACCATACCAGCTTTGTTGATTCTGTTGTTTAATTTACCATCCATATTTAATTTACCATCATCACTAAAAATCGTGCCTAAGCAGCTGAAATGTTTTACTTGTTCCACAGGTTCTCCATTCACAATACAGTTGACATTTTCAATGATTCTGCCTATTTTCATTGTCTTTGTCTTTTTATTGCTGACCTTCATACCATATCTATTACAACAGTTATTCAATTTAGTCAGAGAATCTTGCAGACTTGTAGTGGATTTATTTAGAAGTATCACATCATCTGCATAAAGCAAAGAGCTGACATTAACATCTCCAATTTTGATATCATGTTTAATACCACTTTCTTTCATAATGTGATCCATATAGATAATGAATAACAGAGGGGATAATGTACATCCTTGTCTCACACCAGATTTAACATTAAACCATCTTCCTGTACTTTCTTCAATTCTAACTGCTGACTTACAACTCAAATAAAGACTAAGTATTGCTTGATATAATGACTCATTGACACCATATAACTGTAGCATATTAAATAGCTTCTCTCTTGGCACCTTGTCATATACCTTTGCCAAATCGACAAAACTTAAATACAGATCTTTGTTATATTCCATGATTTCTCCACTATTTGTCGTAAAGTGAAGATCTGATCCTGACAGCCTCTATTTGATCCGAATTCAGCTTGTTCTTCACCAAGCTGTTCTTCCGCAAATCTTCTCAAACTATACTTGCATATATCTTACCAGGAACATTCAATAGGGATATACCTCTGTAATTCTCACATTCGGTTTTATTTCCATTTTTATATATAGGTACTATGAGAGCTCTACTCCAATCACTGGAAATAAGTCCCTATGTCCAGGCATTCTGAACTATGCAGTGCAGCCACCGTAAGACTTTTACACAACCATACTTCAGCATTTCTGGTCGAATATCATCTACTCCTGAAGCCTTTCCACATTTCAAGCCTTTGATGGCTACTTCAAGTATGGATATGTATTCCTGACTGCATGCCTGGTCAGTGTTTTTTTTTATCACTGTGCTGTCATCACTGCTTGTTTCATTTAGCAAATTTTCAAAGTAATTACTCCATAGTTCAAGGATATCTTTTTCTCCTGTTTTCATGTCACCTTTATCATCTCTAACTCCTTTTACAGCACTCTTTCCTCCATTCCTAAGCTTCTTCAACAACCTCCAGAATATTTTGCCACCTTCTTGATATTTATTTTCTATGTTCTTGCCAAAGTCCTCCCATGACTTTTTTGTTTAGCTAGTTTTACATACTGTTTAGCTTTCTTACATTTGTCTCTATATTCTCTAAGAGCACAAGCTGACTTATTTGCCAGGAACTTTTGATATGCTTTCTTCTTTTCCTTCACTGCCTCTTTAACTTCCTGTGTCCACCATAAAGTTCTAATTTTTCTATCCTTGCAGACAACTTCACCACATGCCTCTCTAGCTGAATCAATCTGGGTTTTCTTCAAGGATTATCACTGAATCTCCAAGGTTTCCTTCCTGTTCTCAATACACAAAGATTATTGAAGGAAAAACTTTCATTTTTCCTTCAATAATCTTTGTGTATTTTAGTCTACAGTTCACATATGAGAGCTGCTCAACTTTTATTCGCTTTAAAACTTTCTTGTTGAAAGTTAATTTTTCACTTGGTTAGAGTATAATAAATTTAGTTTAATCCTTTATCCAAGTGTGAGCAAACAAAGTTTGCGCCTGAAAGTATCTTCAGGACTGGGGTAAGGTGGTACAACACCAGGGCACTCCTAGCAAAGGTGGAGCAAGCTACCAACACTCCTATCTCAGTATCTCCCATAATGCAAAACACATTTCCTTGCGGATATGTCTAATGTTATGCATTAAGGGAAGGGCCACAACCCAGACTAGTTTCGACCTTTATTGAGGTCTCTTCAGTGGTGTACCACCTTACCCCAGTCCTGAAGATACTTTCAGGTGCAAACTTTGTTTGCTCACACTTGGATAAAGGATTAAACTAAATTTATTATACTCTAACCAAGTGAAAAATAAACTTTCAACATCTTTCTCTAAATCCAGAGTAATTTATTAAAAAAGGGTGGCACACCATTTGACAACTCCTATAGGTAGAGATGACCTGCTAATGCTTCTGCCTGGTATCTCCACTCGGGCCTGGCTCCCACTGAAGAGACCTCAATAAAGGTCGAAACTAGTCTGGGTTGTGGCCCTTCCCTTAATGCATAACATTAGACATATCCGCAAGGAAATGTGTTTTGCATTATGGGAGATACTGAGATAGGAGGGTTGGTAGCTTGCTCCACCTTTGCAAGGAGTGCCCTGGTGTTGTACCACCTTACCCCAGTCCTGAAGATACTTTCAGGCGCAAACTTTGTTTGCTCACACTTGGATAAAGGATTAAACTAAATTTATTAAAACTTTCTTACATGTCATTCTTTTCAATATGAAATTTAATTTTATTCTGCTCAAGACTAAATAGTGATCACTTCCAATTTCAAATCCTCTGTACACTCTGGACAAAGTCCTGCACCAAGGAGAAAACATCACTATCAACAATATCATAGTCAATGAAACTTTCTTATTCCTTGCCTCTTATCTCCATGTGAATTTGTGCACATTTTTATGTTGGAACATGGTGTTAGTAATAACCAGTCCATGTTCTGAGCAGAAATCCAACAGATATTTGCCATTATTATTAGCTTTGCTGTTTTCTCCAAATTTTCCCAAAAATATTTTTGTATGTCTGACAATCACTTCATGCTTTGCTATTTAGATCCACAACAAGGACTAACTTTTCCTTTTTCATTGTGTAAGTAGCTTTCTCTAGAGCCTCAAAAAATTCCTCCACTTTCACCTTAGTAGAACCCGCCGTGGGACCATATCACAAATAAGTTTTATTGTCCAGTTCCCCATTCTGATATTTGCCCAAATCACTCTACTTGACACTGCCTGCCATTCAAGAAGATTAGCCTCGTATTTTGTGTCGAATACTATGGCTACTCCTTCTTTTACTTGATTATCATTTCCTGAATATAACATTTTGTATTTATTGTTCAGAAAGATCTCACCAGTTTTTGTCTTTTTTGTTTCAGTCACCCCTTTATGTTGTTCCTCAGCTAGCTCCATTTCTTTGCCATTCAGGCTTCTCATGTTGATAGTACCGATCTTTAACTCTGGTGATGTTGAGTTTGGGTGTGCTTTCAGATTTGTTCCAGTAGCTGACTTTTCGCTGTTCGCCCTGGTTCCGTGGCGAAAACAACGGGGGCCTTGTTTAACCAGGCAACGCCCCAGCCGGCATGAAATTTTGTCATGCTGTACCATAATTTTCTATATTGGGTTTAAGCCAATAAGAATACAATTTGGTCGGCTAAATCCCGAATAGCCATTCTATCCTCGTTTGTTCAGTATCCAGGTAGATACCCAACAGGGTGCACCACGAGAAGGTGAGGATTGGACATTAGGTCAGAAGCCCTGGTCAGTTCTCCGCATTCCTTTAAAGGCTATGTGGAAGTCTCCTCTCAGTTTTACAGCTTTGACTCTTAAGCACCCCATAACAAGACAAAGATAATGAAAATAAGCAGAAGCATTGAAAATATCAGCTGCATTGTGAATGGAGAACTAATGGAACAAGTGAAACATTTTAGCTACTTAGGCACGATTTTTACTGAAGATGGTAAGTTAAATATGGAAATAGACAACAGAATCAACAAAGCTGGTATAGTAGGAAATCAACTGAATAAATTTATATGGAATAAGAAAGAAATTAGCCAAAACACTAAATTAGCTGTATACAAGACAGTGTTTAAACCAATTTTAACTTATGGATCTGAGAGCTGGGTTAGAAGTAAAACACTTGACCAAAGACTAGAGACTCCATTATGAGAGTCCTGAGAAAGATTAGAGGCATGAAAATATGGCATCAATGGCAGTATCATATTAAAAACGAGGATATTAGGAAAGAACTTGATATTGTCAGCATCCAGGAATGCATTAGCAGAGCTAATCTCCAGTGGTATGGTAACTTAAAATGGGAGAGGAAAGATTAGCAAAACAAGTGTTCTCTGTCAGGTCAGCAAGAAAAAAATCCAGAGGAAGACCAAGATATAGGTGGATTGATACAGTAAAAAGTGCTTTAGAAGACAGAAATATAAGACCTGATAATATTGGATTCTTGACATTTAACAGACTGATTTGGAGGAAAATTTTAGATAGGAAGTTAGTAATGATGTAAATTTTTCATGTAGTACTATCATATCCGGGAAAGCCCTTGAGGTTATTATATATCAGGAATTTGATGATGATGAAGTTTTAACTCATACATTCCTTTTTAAATTAGCACTAAATGTATTTCTGTCATGTGTTTTGCTGTCTATATGGTTACAACATCTTCAAGAAGTTGTTAGCCATACTGACAGTGAAAAAATAAAAAAATAAAAACCAGCAAACAATGTTACCAACAGCCACCATTTCTATAAATTGAAAAGACTGTAATGAGAGTTTAATCATGTGTCATTAGACATGTTACGTGCAGTCTCTACATTGTTGTGTAAACTCTGTATAGGAGAGGTCTTGAATTTTCCAAATATTACAGTGATCTCCAAAAATCATGAAGGATCAGTCCTTGGTTTTTATTTCTTATACCTTTTTGAGTAGAAGACCTTGGACGACTCTTGAGCAATCTATCTAAGTAAAGTAAGGCACGGAAGATACGTTGCCAATTTACCAGGAGATATTCTTTGAGGATGTGAGTGGCAAGTCGACTTTTTCCAGTCCCTTTTGTTTTCAACATCGCTTATATGTTCTTTGTTATGGATTTCGAAACTTTTCCCAGTTTGACCTACATGCATCTTTCCAGAAGAATACAGAATCTTATATGCTCCTAGATATTTATAAAATGGAACTTTATCTTTAAGGGAACACAGGAAGCTTAGTAAAGTGTTAAATGGTTTGAAAGCCGTTCTGATGTTGACTGATTTTAATATTTGGGTTATTTCTCTCAATGCATTGCCAATGTATGGTGTGTTAATATGTGTAAAACATTCAAGTACTTTCCTATGCCACCAATCATACAGATTTTACACAACAATGTAGTATAACCATTCTCTACAGTCTTCTCAATTTACAGAAACAGTGGCTATTGGGAAACGTTTAGTTTCTTTTTGCTTATGTCAAACAACCTCCTGTAAATGCTGTCAGTCATATAGACAGCAAAACGTCGTGAAAACACCTCATGCTATTAAAAAACGTCTATGAGTTAAAACCTGGTTATAATTTTTTTTAGTAATTTTCTGATGTCTTTTTTGTCAAAAAACTATGAGGAGCGTACAGTCTCAGATTTCAATATGGACAGAGGCTATTTCTTGGTCATCTATACAAAAGTTCAAGAAAAAGAGTAATGCTAGGAGGTCAGCTTTAACTTTGGGTGAAGTAACAGTGGTGCCATCAGGATGAGAGGAGGTGTAAATGAGCAGAAGTTTGATCCAATGGCCTTTGCAAGGGACAAGAAGGCACAACTTCCATTTGGATATGAAGCAAGTTTTTTTGGCTGTTGGCCTTTATGAAAGCTGATTGAGATATGCAGATATTAGCATATCTGCTCTCCAGCCAAAAGGTTGCGGGTTCGAATCCCACCGTGAGTATGGATATTTGTGATTGTCTGTGAAAATATTAGTGGTGGTGGTCGGCAGTAGATGCCGTTGGTGTAGATGATGAACGTAGTTGTACTTGGTGTATTGAGTGGTGGAGACGGAGAGGTGTGGAGCAGGTGCCCTCCCTCGATGAGCCTTTGGACTTCCTGGCGGTGCTATGTAATAATAATAATAATAATAATAATAATAATAACTGTTATTATTATTATTAACAGAGTATGAAGCTGAGTATCTTGTTGCAAGCTAACTGCAGCTGAATTTTTCTTATTTGGCCGCTTTCATAGACTTTCCATTAAACTATGACTTGAAAAGCAGATGGGATTTTGGACAGAATAGGGAACGAAGGCTTTCATGACAGTGAGGAAAATTTCTGTGACTTATTCGAAATAGGTGTTAGGGTCAAATGAGCAAAAAGTAATAAGACCAAGTAAAGGAGAAATAGAAATTCCTGAGGTAATTCCATTTGGCATCTTTATAGTACAGAGAATGAGGTCAGGAGTGGTTTGAGGAAGGAAAGAGATGAAACTTGCACAAGACTGTGGTCTGATTTGATGAGAGAAGAGGTGACTTCTGTGATGTGATGTATCTGGAAAGAGAAATGGTTAAAAAGAAATTTGAAGTATTGGGAGAGAGTGAAGAGGGTTATCAGAAATTTGTGTAAGTAAGTAGATGTACAATTTGCATTAGATCATCGATTATGTTTCTGCTTTACATCCAGCTTGGTCAGCAGTACTGGAAAAGGGGGGCTAATTGGAACTGTGGATGTTGAAGTCACCTAAGAAGATGACCTCACTATTAGGATGGCTGAGTTTTTTCATAAAAAGAAATGTAAAGAGGTCTGCGTGATTATCAGAGTTTGGAGAACAGTAAATACAACAGATTAAAATTACTAGATGAGGCAAGGAAACTTCGAGCCAAAGGAGGTCGAAAGCAGTCTGACATGCAATGTCTGACCTCAGAAAGGTACAGGTGCCACCCTTGTGACAAAAGGAATTGGGACAAGTGTAATTTGGACATTGGAGGTGGACAGCAGTGGATGTAGATACTATTTAGGTTTCTGTTAAGAGTAAGAAGTGTGATCTGGATGACTAAGTGATGGTGTATGCCAATAATGTTGGTCTTAATGCCACAGATGTTAATAAAATGGATGTGAAAGAGTTTTGATTGAGGAGATTCTGGCATGGTTTGCATGCTGTGATTGGTTGCATCTTTTTTTTGGTTGAAATTGGTATAATTATGAAATGTTCCAAGTTTAAGAATACTTTCTCATACACTAAATAAAATATATGATAAAAAGAAGATTAAAAGTAAATTTAAAATGTCCAGGTTAGGTCCAAGTTTACAAGTATAGCTAACACAAAATGAACAACCTTGTAATTGCATCCAAGCTTTTTCACAGTGGAGGAGAATCTAACTGTAGTCTTTTCAATTCTTGATACAACTTAACCACATTCTTAATTCATTTCTTTCTTACTACTTACTTCTTGAATAGGTTCTGTCTTTTAACCTGAAGTATAGCAGCCTCAGTGTCAAGCTCCTTCTATATCCCACCCAGTAATGAAAACATTGACACTCTTCTCTAGTTCACCATTTTTCTAAGTTTGTTGTGCCAGCCTTCTACCACATTATTCGTTCTGGCTTCATCTGCTACTGTCCTTTCATACACATTCCAATTCTAAATTGGGTATCATGGTGGAAGTGCTTGTCTCCTACTTGTGCAGGAGATCAACATACATAAGTGTTATCTATGTAATATGCAACAAAAGAATCAGAAAGGGTAGATAATTTTACATTTATTCAGATTAAGAGCAAAATTAGCTGTGACAAAACTAGAAAGATAAAAGACAGTATTCAACCCAATTTTGACAGAGGAGTGAGTGGTAAGATGGTTAGAAGACTAGCAGCCAGAGATGACACTCATCAAAGAACAATATTTAAAAGAAAGACACCAGAAAAGAAACTGAAATATTAATATTCAAGAATGTGTGAGTAGAGTCAATCTAAGAACACAATCACTTAAACACATGAGAAGTGAAGGATCCAATATCTGGAGCAGTTTTTCCAGCCATTCTGGGTGGAAAAACTCGCAGGAAAATTAAGATATGGGTGGCTTGTGAAGTTAAGCACTTTTTTTCAAAATGATTAGTTTGGAAAAAAAGTTGATTAGAAACCATAAAAAAAGATTAGTGTAGTACTCCAACTTTCCAAGCTTTAAGATCCTCCATAATCTATATCCTAAACACTGAATTACTGGAAAAATTAAGATGCAGTGGGATAAGCTGGTCAACCTATCTACTACTACTACTACCAAAAAAAAAGTCATCTTTCTCCAAGAAAGATCATTCTGTTTCCTGAACTTCAATAATGCAAAGACTTCCCTTCTTATGCTGACATTCACTTTAAACTGTTCCTGACAAAAAACCATATCCAGTCTCCTCAGTCTCAAAAAAATTTCCCTTTTGAACTCAAGACATTAATTCTCACATCTACCATTTCTAACTCTGTACAAATACCACACTTATCCTGTCTCTTGTGGGTAGTACCAAAAACTTTCCTAAAAAAATTTTAACATTTTCAAATATAACAAGGGAAATGGAACATCTTGAACCAATATACAGTACATGCCTAATGACATATAATTATTATTATTTTTTTTTGATCAATGTCTAGTGTGGATGGCATTCAATGTTGTCAAGAGATTAGGAGTGAGGAATTTTGGCTGTCTCTAAGAGCCAAACTTGATATCAGAAGGAATGAAATGCTTTTTTCAGGGGGAGGGAAGATTCAAGAGCATAAAACGAAATGACTTTTGTTGAAGAATGTATTTCAGTGATAACTCGAAATCAAAATTTCAAACTAGGTGTCTTTATATCATGATTTCTGCAATCTAACCATTCGTTATAAGTAATCTAAAGCAAATTGTTTATCTCCCAACCAGAATATCCAACAATCCTTTCCATTCACCCAGCTCTGGATCTTTTTTTAAGCAGTTTTCCTACTGTATAGGTGACCTCTCCTCTTGGTAACCTGATACAAGTTTCATCTTTAGTGGAATGCCTTTCCCTCAGCCATTCACATCATAATATCCTCTGGCACAACAATGCAGATCTCAGAGACTTTATCCTCCTTTCCATGGTAGGATTAATGTTTCTATTTCCCAGATCGTGACACTTGTGACCATGTGACAGAAATTATTCATGTGGAATGAGCCATCATTCTCTGCTCAAAATTCCTGCCCATGGTTTACCAAGAGATATCATGGCAACCCAAGAAAATACAGCACATCCCAGGTGGCCTGAGGGACAAAAACTCCACCTTTACACACACACACACACCCTACAAAGAAAAACCACATTTGCAAAACAATTATTACCAGTGCTAATTTTGACTCTGAAAGGGCTAAATGTAGAAATTTGCCAACTGCACAATGAAAATGACAAACAAAGGCACCACAAGATGGTCGTGCCTTCTGGTCTCTTGCAAAAGCTGTTGGGCATAATTTCTGCCAGGCTGTGCTTTCAAACCCCCAGATGTCAGTACTGCAATATTAAAGATGTCCTTCAAGCATCATCTTCTCATCCAACTTCTGCAGAGATGACTAAGATAAATCACCTCTTTCTTTACTTGAAAAATTATACTGCATGGCTCCTGTGGCCTTTGGTCAAAATGTTGTCAGAAGAATTTTAAATAGCCTGGATACCAAAAAGACTTCTGGTCCTGATGGCAGCAACAACTGCATTCACAAAATGCAGTGCTCCTGAATTTTCCACACTCTTCCCACCCACACAACTTGGAAGCAATCCCATATATATATATATATATATATATATATATAGCAAATTTAAAGAGAGACTCTTCAGACACCAAAAAACTTTATATTCTTTTTCATTTAAAATATTACTTCCTTCCTGTCAACTTTATAAATCTCAAATCTGAACAACCATAGAATACTTTTCTCATATTTGGAATGGTGCATCCAAGACTACCCTAAGAGTTCTAGATTAATAGTGACCTCTCTCTCTCTCTCTCTCACACACACACACACACACACACACAATATTCCCTCCTGTCATAGGTGCTGTTTCTGCATTATGTCATTTTATAGGTATTTTCATGGGTGTTGTTTTGCTGATTTGAATCACTATCATTCCACTGCCTTCTTCTAATCATGTAAGAACTAGAACAACCACTGGTCAAATCAGTATGAAGTCTAAACATATCAAACCAATGTTTCATAATCTTCCTTTATATCATCTACCTCTGTTCTATGGAACAGAGGTAGATGATATAAAGGAAGATTATGAAACACTATTTCCCCAAGTGCAAGCTCCATATATTTTTAATTGAACTTGTCAGCAGATTACTTCTTTCTCCTTAATCACTTGCACGCAGATGGCACTACTGTGTTATAGGTTTTGTAACCTCTCAAAGTGGGGTCAATTAAAAGTGCCCTTTAGATGAAAAGACTTGGGGTGCTTTAATCTAGGATGTAAGTGGCATAAGTTTTACAAAAGAAAGTGAGCTAGTATTATGCAAAGATAAAAGGGATTTCCTCCATAAAACATAAACAGGCTCTGTAAAACATAGACTTGCATGCACAAGGGCATAAGGAAATTATGGTAAAGCTCAACAATTAATTTCCTATCCTAGCAAAAATGAAGCTTATTAAAGGCAAGTTACTGTAAAGCAATGGGAATAATGTTAAGGGAAAATGAAATTTTAAAAAGTACTTACACAAAAGGCTTAA
Source organism: Typopeltis vanoorti (assembly GCF_054136105.1). NCBI lineage: Eukaryota > Metazoa > Arthropoda > Arachnida > Uropygi > Thelyphonidae > Typopeltis > Typopeltis vanoorti. The sequence goes on from NC_143555.1 coordinate 72,818,840, forward strand.
TTTTAGTGTGTTCATAACTATGAATCTTCAAGTGCTGTTCTTTTATGAAACACTTATTACAGTGGTTACACTAAAAAATACATCAGCATGTGTTTATAGCAGCACATTAATGAATATACAGTATTTTTAACATAAACATAAGAAACATTAATAACACTTTACAAATATTTAGCAACTAACAAGCCATCACCAGTGTAGGAACAGTTATACAAGGTAGAATGCTAACAATCAATTATTTAAAATAATATTAGCCACATGTATATATGATGTGACTACAGTGAGATATTAAAAGACTAGTAATAATTGAGGAGAATGAGACTTTCCTATATTTTGTGTAAAGACATACAATTCTTTCATTTTAAGTTCAGGTATTAAGGCTTCAGCACCTTCCATAAATAAACATTCATATTTGATAAGACATTGATAAAGTAATCAGGTTTGTGACCAGAAGATTCTATGTTCAGTATCTACAACATGTGCTAAGCAATACTTCTCGGGTTTATTATAAGCAATGTAAGATTAATGCTCCTGTATTTGTTTTTCTACAGAACGACCAGTTTGTCCAAAATAAAGATTATGCTTACAGGCTGATTGATTGAGTGACTGATTAGGAGTTTATTGGCACAAGGACAAAAAACGTCATAATGTACCAAACCAAAGGTTACAGCTGTACTCAAGATAATAAGCAGTAATAGCATGTTATTGACTATTTTGTCTGTTTATTTACAAAGGGTAAATTTTAAAAAAAATTAGTAAAGCAAAGCAGTATCTACATATAAATAGCATTTATAATCAAATGTGTTTGAATAAATTAATTCTTATTAAAAAGTTAAAAAAAAATTCATACAATTTATCTGAGTATGATAAGATCTGCCTGAGTGTATATGGCTCAGCCAGCATAGTAAAAAAATCATTCCTTTCTCAAGCGATTGCTGGAACTTATAGGGTTGGTGAGCTGTATAGGAGGGCAGTTGATGGAGAGATATCTGAGAGTAGCTTATTCAGGAGTAGAGTCCAAAAGAAGGCCTGTGACTAGTGGTTTGCCACAGGGTTCTGTTATTGGACCACTACTATTTAATTTGTTCATTAATGATATAGGAAAGGATCTGAGAGCAACTGTTCAGTTATTTGCTGATAATGCAAAGTTGGGTAGAGCAATAGTAAATACACATAATGTCAAAATTTTGCAAGATGATTTGGATAGATTGGCAGACTGGGCTATGGAGAATAGATGTCAGTTTAATGTGGCAAAGTGTAAGATTATGCATTTTGGTGTGAAAAGATTATCAGCAGTATACCACATTGGTGGAACTGTACTCCAGGAAACTGACAAGGCCAGACTTGGGAGTGTTAGTGGATAGGGAGTTAAAGTTTAGGGGCACATAGCAAAAGTGGCTAAAGCAGCTCATCAGATCACTTGGTTACTGAAGAATACCCTGATGAACAAAGACAAGCAGGTTACTGTTCCTTTTCATCGAGCCTTGATAAGACCTCATCTTGACTACTGTGCACAGATCTGGGTGCCGGGATTCTTGGTGATGAGGAGGAGCTGGAGAGGATCCAGAAGCAAGTGACCAAGATGGTGGCTGGTCTATGGAAAGAACCTTATGAAAACAGGTTGAATATTTGTGGGTTATAGAAACTGATTGATTGATAGGCAGAAAATGGGTGATATGATTGAGACATTCAAATTACTGAGGGGTTTTTACAGGATTAATTCAGAGGAAATTTTTCAGAACAGGTGTGGTGGTGGGAGAACTAAGAACCATCCATGGAAACTGAGAAAGAGTGTAGTTAGCAAGGGTGTTCGAGAGTGGTGAATGAGTGCAATAGGTTGCCAGCATCTGTTGTGAGTGCCATGACTGTGAATGAGTTCAAAGCAAAGTATGATAGATACTGTGCAAATGCTGAATAGTTCTGGACATGATGTTTAGGGACTCCCTCGATGAATCTAAGGACTCCTTAAAGTTGCCCATAATAATAATAATAACTCCACCTTCTTCTCTCTTCCATCATCTATGTGGATAATGATGATTAGGTCAAATGAACTCTTTCCACTTCTGTCTGTCCCTGGGGAGTCTAAACAATTCTGTCCAGTATGGTGTCACTTGTTGTGATCTGGTTTTCAGGTACTCATAGAATCATTTCAATTTAAGTTCAGGTATTAAGGCTTCAGCACTTCCCATAAATAAGCATTCATGTTTAATGAGACAATTTGCTGGAACACCACCACAATGTGACTAATGGTGAGAAGCACATTACACCTTGCACTGTTCACATATAGATGAGTCATCAGTCCTAAGTAAATATGAATGTGGAAGATGACAATGACTTATGTGGTGCCTACCAACTTGAGGAGTCAAGTTGATAGGCTCCACCAACTTGACTACCAATGCTTAATTTCAGGCTTAATCTCATGCAATTTGTTTGACAGTGTTATCTAACATGATGACTGCCATTGGGTTATTAAATTTGATCATATATAAAACTGTCTATAGTCTGTATATGGGAGTGACAAACAGTAACCTTAAAACATATGAGCTGATCTAGCAGCTGTATCTACAGTCTCACTTTCCCTTAATTCCAATGTGTTTGGGTATCCAGCAAACTGAATTTGAAAATTAAGGATTTTCATTTTGTACAGCAGCTGTAGAAGCAGTGGATATGATTCACAAGAGATGAGATGGCATGTGAATAACTCAAGCCTGTATAAATTATATACTTTTGGAAGCAGTTTTCTTTCATATGTACAACTGTGGGGTGAATGAATGCATGCAACTATACTGTACATTTTTTTTATGTTGAGCTGATACATGAGAGGATGGTTGATCAACTTTTAGTGCATTAGTACCATATATGGGTAATTGAACTGCAATCAAGACTTAATGGATATGATAAAGTCAGTAAACACAATCAACAGTAGTCTCAGATCTTGAACCAACAATATAAAAAGGAAGGAAATCAGTGTTCTGCTCTATGTACATTAAATAACTATGCATAAATGAACAATGGAGTGGCAAACTTCCTTAATCTTGCACAGTGAGAGGTTGCATGATGGACTGCAAACCTCCCATAATAGAATGCCATCATGTTCAGTGCAGGTAATGAATGAATGTCCAGATTCATGTCAATAGCTTGCATAATCTCTAATATGCATACCAAAATGATGTATGGTAATCTGATGTGTGTGTGCGTGTGTGATATTGAAACTCCCAAAACAGAGAGAGAGAGAGAGAAGATACTAGTCCATATAAGAACTTCTGCAAGAGACTATTTTTAGGACATGGGAATTGATGTTTTTTCTCTAACTTTAGATAGGACTGAGGTGAGTGAGATGGTGGCAGTAGTTAGATGGCAGTGATTTTTCACCCTTCTTAGGAATGGGTTGAATAGGCGAATTTCCAGAGTGTGGGATAGATACCAGTGGAGTAAAAGAGAAAGTACAGGCAGCCATCAGTTTATGGCTCACTTACGTTCCTGAAAAAATAGGCATAAGCCGAATTTTGCATAAAACGAAACCAATTTTAATGAGAGGTACAAAGTTATGTAAGGTCGAATAGATGCGATTACACTCCTTTTTACATTTGCAGTCCATTCCCAATCGTGGTCCATTTCGCAGAGTTCATCAGTCAATGTCTCTATGCTTGCAAGGATACGCTATAAATCGGCCATTTTTATATCTCTCAGAGGACCTACTTCGTTTTCTTTTTCCTCCTTTGGATGTTGACTTAATTGTTCAGCTAATTGTTTTAAGTCTTCATTGTAAAGCAGTTTATCATGCTCTCTAAGACTTCTGTCACATCTTCAGCTGTAATATCGTCCAATCCCACATCTCGTGCAAGCTTGGTAACATCTTCAATAACATTTTCCTCATGCTCTAATTCCTCGAAGTCGTGCATAAATGCTGGAAGAAATTTTCGCCATGCTCCTTTTAAACACTTTGCTGACACTTCGTTTCAAGCCGCCTTGATGTTGCTAATGCCCTTCAAAATATCGAATGACCGCCAATAGTCTTTAATAATTTTTCCTTAAGTATCCAAGACTCTTACCATTTCCATTTAAATGTTATAATGTTATACAGAGGTAACAAGCTCTGAAGATTGATAATCCTCTGATCCATCGGATGCAAAAGCAATGTTGTGTTTGGGGGCATGTAAACAACCTTGACATCCAATGGTGTTCTTACTTCAGCAAGGTTTTGAGGATGTCCAGGGGCATAATCCAAGAGAAGCAATGCCTTGGCTGGCAAATCATTTTCTTTACAGAAGAGAAGCATGGTAGGACAAAAATAATTTGAATACCAATCTATAAAAATGTCTTGTGTAACCCAAGCTTTCTTGTTTTCCATTTCCAATAGACTGGCAGAATGGCTTTTAGACCCTTGAAGCACGTGGTGTATGTGAATGGTACACCAACATTGGTTTAAGCTTCAACGTTCCGGAGACATTTGCACCCAACAAAAACATAGGTCTATCTTTTGCAGCTTTAAAACCTGGAGCGGAACGTTCTTTGCAGGAAATGAAGGTGCGTGATGGTAATTTTTTCCAGTAGAGCCCAGTCTCATCAACATTAAAAATGAGAACAGGAGGATAACTTCCTTGTTCTACACAGTCTTGAAGTTCTTTAGGAAAAAGCAGCCACTGCCGCAACATCTGCACTTGCCACCTCACCGCATAATTTGACACTATAGCACTTACTTCGAGACTTAAATCTCACGAACCAACCTTTGCTTCCTAAAAATGTTTCTTTGCATCCATCTGTCTTTTTAAGATCCTCAAAAATTGTTTTTCCTTTCTCAGTTATAACAGCCTGAGTCAGAGGAATGTTTTTCTGATTCAAGTCATCCACCCATAATGATGATAATTTTTTCATTTTTTCATAAAGTTTACCACTGCTATAACTTATGTTTTACATTTAGTACTGCCGTAGATTGTTGCACAGACTGTTTTATTCTATCTGCATTTTTCATCATTGTAGTAACAGTCGATGGAGATAAGTTCATACTTCTACAGACATTAGCACGTGTCTGCCCGTCTTCCATTCTTTGAATCACCTCCATCTTCTTTTCAAGTGTGATTGATTTCCGTGTCTTCTTAATACCAAATTCTGCTAAAAATGTTTACGATGTTTAAATTTATATTTATCTTGATAATTTATACTGATAAATTTATCAATTTAAATACATATGCATGTAAAAAAAAATTAAATAGAACAATTAGGTAGATTCAACAGTAAAACTAGGTTTGAGACATGTATGTCGCAGTAGCTCGATAAACACTCAAACACTAGAGTGCCTGCTAGCGTCGTTTCTCAGTCAGACCAGACTAAATAAGAAAGCACGTGCAGGCATCCAGAGTTATTATGAATCGCCGTAAATTGAACCATCATAAACTGAGGGCTGCCTGTATATACAAGCAACATAAGAATCAGTTCTGATGCACAGAGCTTCAGCACAACTGAAGGAATGCCATCAGGGCCAGGAGACTTTTTTTGTGTCTAATTTAGACAATAGGTTTCTGATCTCTTTCTGGCAAAAGGATATAGGGACATTGTATGTTGGGCAGTATGAATGATTGGGAGACATTTGTCACTGTCAGTTATGCATACATTGGAGGCAAAGTATGAAGCCAGAAGATTAGCTTTTTCTGTGAGTGATGATGCAATAGAGCCATCTGGGTATGATAGGAATGGGAATATTGTTGGGCAAAAGTTGCAACCGATTGCTTTGGCAAAAGACCAAAAGTCTTGGCTGCCTTTTGATCTATTCAGTGGTTCAGTGGCTACCATTTAGATAGGCTGCTTTTTGCTTTTTCAAACTCTGTTTTGGAAGCATTGATTGTTTTCTTGCAGCTATTTCACTTATTGTCGGTATAAGCACTAAAGGAGGATGGCGTTCTTGATGTGAGCCAGTTGTGGTATGATTGATTTTTCATTTGTACAGCCTTGGCACATCTTTTGGAGAACCAGGGTTCAGTTTTGGGATGGCAGTTCAGGAAAGTGTGGGAACATGTTTCCATGCCAGTGAGGATTACTTTGATGATACGTTTGGTGCATATGTTTGGATTGGAAGACCGGAAACAACAGCCCAACCATGGGAATGAGTCATAGAAGTCACAGAGGCTGTCCCACTTGGCACTGTTACAATGCCAAACTACTCTTGTATGGGAAGCTGTGTAAGTGTTGTTTCATGGGGAAGGAGATGAGCACTAGATTTTGGTAGGAATTACCTGGGGGGGGGGGGGGGACCCTCACTACATTCACTGTGTATTTGGAAGGGTCGCTGGTGAGGAAGAGATCTAGGGTGTTTTGCGAGTGGTTCAGGTTATTTGGCATTCTGGTTGGCATATGAACAATTTGTGTAATGTCATTAGTGATAGCAAATGTTTCAGCATGTCTGCTTGCAAGATCCATAAAACTGGAGGAGGAAAGCCAGTTAGTGTTATGTGCATTAAAATCTCCTAGGAGGATGATTTTTGCTGTTAGGAGGGTGGGATTGAAGAAAATCAATTTTTAAGGAGAGGAAATTAAAGTGCTCAGAGTGGTTGGTGGCATTAGGAGAGCGACAGAGACAGCAGACGAATCTGACTGAGTGGGGCAGGGATATTTTCAATCAAAGAAGGTCAAATTTGGACAACTCTAGGTTAGGTGCTCTCTGGCAAGGTATGTCAAAGTGGATATATGTGTGCAGATGCCATTCTTGGGTCAAAAAGAGTTAAACAGTTTGTAGTTTGGAAGGTTGAGATGGATAGTATTGGGGGGGGGGGATGAGATTTGAGTTTCTGCTAAAAAGAGTAGGTGGGGCTTGGTGGAATGTAGATGGTAGTGGACACTATTAAGATTGGAGTTGAGGCCATGGATGTGCAGGTTCTCTCAGACACAGATTTGACTGCAAGGGTCTTGCACATTTCCTATGCGTGCCTTCATGGTGGCTGCTGGTGGTGTCATCACATGATTTTTGTACTAATTTAACTTGTTTATAGTCAATGATCCAACTGTTGTCTCCATTTTGGCATTTTTCTTTAAGTTGTCTTCGAAGTTGGCATCTTTGTTCCCTGTGGGCAAATGTTAAGTCAGGTCGAGCGCATATGCATGATTAGGGGGAAGTGTCCCTTAACTTGTTATTTATCACCGTTATTAATTTGGATGTGCTTGTCGGTGTGCCACAGGTCACTTTCACGAGATGTGGAAAGTTCGTTCCGTCCTTTCTTTTATTTATGGGTCCAAAACGATGACATCTGACAATATTTCTGGGATTGAAGTTGAATTCTCCTGTTAATTTGCTAAAGTCTTCTTTAAATGATTTACCTTTTTCCGTTGGAAAGTTCAAAATAACAGCACCGAGTCTCCTGCTTTTGGCCTCAATCAACTTGTGTACCATTGATGCAATTAGGCTGCAGAGTTCATTAGCATGCAAAGGTGCACTTGCAATGCAATGCTGGTCACCGAGTAGCTCGAACGTAGTTTCTAGCATTCAGATTTTGGAAGAGAAAGTTTCAATCATAGTAAGGTGTTGTTTGAGGTTTTGAACTCATTTCCATAAAACAGCTACTATCAAAGAAGGAGGGCATTTATGAAAGGAAAGCATAGCAAAGAGAAAAAAGACTGGTCGAGATCGATAAAAAGCTTGTGCACCGATTCATCTATTTTTGCACAGGAAGCATGTAGCCAGTGGCAACAGAAATCGCACAATATACTTTTTTTTTTCCCGTAACTGGTTTTACAACTGTGGCCCTTCATATTGTCAATGGATTTGTCGGCGATCAATGGTGCTATGCTGAAGAGACTCGAGGTACTCTTTCATCATTGGCCTTTGTTGCCACCATCTTTACTTCGTACAATAGGCTTAGCGGACACTTTCATGTGGCAGTTTTTGAATTGTAATAATAACTGATTTGATGGACTATGGGTACTTACAGGTTGTGCAGAAGTAATCAGCTCCTTAGTACCCTCTGTTGGTTTTCTACTGACTGATTATTTTGCACAAAAAACACTTGCAATACCGATAAAATGTGGGAGTACAAGCTTAACGTAGCTTATACATAGGCACTGCCTGGTGGACCTGATGAGATGTGAGTCTTCTCTCAAAAGTAAGTCCTAAGAACTTGGTTTCTACTACTAATGGAATAAACTTTTTCTGATTCTTAACACTGGACCTGGATGAAGAGAGCATTTTGGCAGATGTGTAAATACACTTTTTTCTGCTGAAAACCTTAATCTATTACAATGAGCCCAGATGTTTTATCATTTCAAAACGGATATCATTATGATCTACTGCACGAGCATAATAAAGTAGAACTCTTTCTTGAGAAAGGCTGCTGAATGGCTCTAGCACAGGCGTTCCCAACCCTATGCCACGGGCACCATGGTGCCTGTCGAACAATTTGTGTGTGCCCACCGCTGTTCAACCGTGTGCCGTATAGTTTGAAATAATCATGCACACATCACGCAACAATTCATGGCATGCTATATGATGCATGCATTAATGACACATGACAAGTATTAAACGCATACAATGTAAAATAGATGCGCATTCGAAATTGTTCATTATCTGTTGCTAGTTATATGCACATAATTTTAACGGTGTCTTGTACTTAAATTTTTGAAATATTTTGATTTTTAATCCTAAAATGAGTGAATCAAGTAAAAGACGACAAAACCTATAATTTTAACACTGACTGGGAGGAAACACATTGTTTCGTTAATTTTAAAGATAATCGTGTTTGTTGTGCAACAGCAGCGTTGCAATTCCGAAAAAACATAATGTTGAACGTCACTTCTAGACAATACATGCCACTTTTAATACGAATTATTCACTTAAATCTGAAGTAAGAACGAAAAAAATAAATCAACTAAAATCGAACCCGTCTTCCCAACGGTCGGTTTTCACTAGACATGTGGTAACATCTAAAAATGCCACCATTGCTTCTTTAAAAATTTCACACATGCTTGCAAAGAAGAAAAAAATCATTCTAACAAACGTGAGATTATGTCAGCAATACAAGATTTACAATTGTCAAATAACACTATCACAAGAAGAATACATGTAATTTCAATGGACATACAAGCTCAGTTAAAAAAGTGACTTGGAAATATGTAACTGGTTCTCTTTACAATTTGACGAGTCAACAGATGTATCAGACATAGCACAGTTAGCAGTTATGATGAGAATGGTATTTAGTAACTTCACTGTAAAAGAAGATCTACTGAAAATATTACCCATGAAAGGAAACAATGGGTGAATATATTTATAATGCATTCAGAATATACGCCAAGTCGATGGACATGCCTTTGCACAAGCTGTCTGCGATAACTACTGATGGGGCACTAGAAACGGTTGGCAATATCAATGGATTTATTGCACTCTGCAAGAAAGATCATTCATTTCCAAACTTTATGTCCTACCACTGTATTATCCACCAGGAAGCTTTGTGCAGTAAAATACTGTCCTTTGGACATGTTATGAAAGTTGTTACAAAATAATCAACTCCATTCAGGCAGCCCCTTTGCAGCATCGACTTTTCAAGGCTCTATTGCAAGACATTGAAGATAAAAAACCTGATCTCATCCTGCATACTGAAGTACATTGGATCAGTAAAGGAAAAGTCCTTACAAGATTTTTAAGCTTAATTGAAGAAATAAAAAAATATCTTCACGTCAAAAATGAAAATTTTGATGAACTAAATGACTTTTGCTGGCTGTTGGATTTATGTTTTCTCACAGACATCATGGAAAAATTGAATTCTTTAAATTTGGAGTTGCAAGGAAAAGATAGACATGTCGCTAAAATGATGGGCTTCTGTAAACTCATTTAAAGCAAAATTGGATTTGTGGATATCACCTCTGCAGATGGGAATGCTGTTCATTTCCCAAATATGAAAAAAATGGTAGGCGATAGTGAATTTAACTTGTCACCATTTGTTAAACATCTTCAAGTGCTTAAAGAACAGTTTGAAAAGAGATTTCAGGAATTTACTATCATTGAGCCAATGATCTCCTTTTTTATCAATCCTTTTACTTGCCAAGTAAACATAATGGAAATAACTGCATGCATTGCAAAGCTTGTTCAAGTAAATGATGAAGAACTGGAGCTAGAAATTTTGGATCTTCAGAATGACATTACGCTAAAATCCCATATAACAGATGAAAACTTCTGGAATGTAGCGGATAGAAAAAAGTTTCCATTCTTAAAAAGAGCAGTGTACAAGATAAAATCGTTTTTCGGTTCCACATACCTTTGCGAATCATTGTTTTCAACCATGAATATCATGAAATCAAAATATAGATCACGACTCACTGATGAGTATCTTGATGAGTGTTTAAGAACTGGAATATCATCATATTCTCCTAATTATGAAGCACTGGCAAATGAAATGCAATGCCAGAGATCACACTAACTTACATATATATATTTAAATTTTTATATAATGTAAACTTTTAAGTAATAAAACATTTGATTATAATGTAAACTTTGTATGTATTCATTTAAGAAAAGAATTCAAAAAATTTGCTTGAAAAAATAGATGGTGCCCGTCACCCTTCCGTTATTTTAGAATGTGCTCTAGGACAGTACTTCCCAAACTTCTGGATGTCAGGGCCCCCTTTGCAAAAATTAAAATATTTCACAGCCCCCCCCCTCAAAAAAAAATCGTAATAGACAGATATATTATTACAATATTTATTGTATTTATATTCAATACAAAACATACACAGCGAATACTGCAAAAATCAAATGCATATATTACGATTTTTGCCTCTTACCGTTTGGTTCTGAAGACGCAGGCTGTTCTGGTAAAATATGAAATACTGTCCTCTTTTTTTTTTTTGAGTCTGTTTCTGCTTTTCTGATTATTCGCAGGATTTTTTTTTTTTTTTTTTTTTTATCAGCCACTTATCCATCTCAGGGTTAAATTTTTTTAACGTAGAATAGATCAAATAATACCACCACTTACCAATACTGGCACACCACAGACTAACAACATGAAATTAGTGAATATTACCTGAATGAGGGAATCCCTGGACCAGGAACATTTTTCTCTTTTGTGACTTTTCTCCCTTTACGGTAATAAGCCTAACGCGAAACAGATAGCAATGACAGGTTAAGAAATGCATATGATTGGTGCGGTATTAACAAAAGATCGCACAACCGAAAGATAAAAGGATAGCTGACAATTGAGTTGAAATGCTAACTCTCTTCAACCGAATTCCATATGTGAAACTGCCATAACATTCATTATATATATATATTACTTAGTTTTAACACTTTTACGAATTTTAACACGTTCGGTTGAATTTTATTGCTACCTTGGGAAATCAAACCCACATTAATAACAATAGTTTTAGTTAGATACTGTGTTTGCCCATGCAACATATGGTTTTGTTTCAGTCTATACAGCATAGTTTCTGTATGAGGGGACATGTGATTCGTTAATTAGTGTGTTTTTATCCCAGTTGTCTCTAGCTCATACCTTATTCACTGGCATAATAAAAGTACTTGTTTTTATTCCCTCTGCAGTATAGTGGCTGTTAGGGAGGGCCTGTTGTTTACCACTGCAAGTGAGTTACTATCTCCCCACATGAACTTGTTTAAGCTTTTTTTCATGTGTGAAGTATATGCGAAACTTTTATTGGTAACAGAAAACTAGCTCGGTTGACAGTGATAATATAAAACGAGTTTCGATATGTATATAAAGTCAATATCAACAGTCCCTGATTACGAACACATGATGAAAGGGAGAGGAAGATTTGGAGCTTCCCTGGAGAGCATTCGAAGTAAATACAATTAACCAGTGCTTTGAAATACAACTTATGAATAAGCAATATTTACTAATATTCATTAAGAGCCGAAATATGCAGGTAGCAAAGTTTATGAACCAACAACAATGTGTGAATTTTTTTTTCTATTAAAATATAAAAAATAACAAAAAAGAAATAATAAATAATAAAAGTTAAGTACATTTCTTTTAAAATAAAAAAATCTACTTAGTCTTAAAACATTTTAAATTTATTTTCATTATTTCACTGCCCCCCCCCTCAACAAAACCTACGGCCCACAGTTTGGGAAGCGCTGCTCTAGGAAACAAAAAGGTTGGGAACCTTTTTGTTTTCTAGCACAATGATAGAAAAGTTTAGCTGCTATTTCTCTTTTTGCACTTTTAATATTAAAAATTCAAGAGGATATGAAACTATTACAAGCACTTTGGGAGCAAATTTTTCTAAAATCTCAGCAAAGTAAATGAAAGCTAGATATAGAAGGCACTGTTTGACAACAAAAGCCATTATGTTCAAAGGAAAACCAGTGGTGCCAATCTATATCTAGAATTCATTTTCCACAGTGCATTACTAAGAGCCAAGGAGAGAAAGAGAGAGAGAGAGAATTTCTTGCTGAAACTAACTAGGTCAGAACTAGGATGATACCCTGGTTAAAAAAGTTTGGCTCTATTTTCTGGTTTTATTTTGCTGCACAGGAATCTTTTCAGTTTGCCAAAAGCCACCAGGCCTAGCTGAATTTTTCTCTTTACTTCTTCATGAATGCTTCTTTTTCTTGATGTAAAAGTTCTTCCTAGGAATATGCATTTTTGTACTTGCTCTTTTTATTACCATCTATTATTATTTGCTATGTTAACTAGTTTCCTTCAATTTATGTAATTATTTCAGTTCTCATAGTTTATGCATAATCCTATTTAATTTTATTATTATTATCCAGGCCTCCATGCAGTCAAAAGAATCATCGTGGGAGGTCCTTCGTAAGAAACACGGTCTTTTAAGACTCATTGAGGGGGAGGTCCACCCCCCCCCCCCTAAGAAACACAAAGTCTATCATACCACTCCTTAAAATCATTGACCATTCCCACTCTCACCACTCCATCAGGCAATGCATTCCATTGTTCAACCACCCTCCATGAAACCATTCCTCACCCTCTTGCTCACAGTTTCCTTTCGTAACTTCCATGGATAACCTCTTGTCACCACTCCTTAACTCTGTTCAATCAAGCGAAAGAACTCCCGCAGTGTCAGCCCTGTAACCACCTTTCAACAGTTTAAAAGTATCAATCATATCACCTCTCCTTCTTCTATCCACCAAACTCTGCAGTGCACATTCCCTCAGCCGATCCTCATAACCAACACTGTACAGTCCTGAAACCATCTTTGTTATCTGCCTATGTACCCTTTCCACAGTTAATTTATTCCCTTCAAATTCTGGGAACTAAATCTGAGAACAATAGTCCAAGTGTGGTCTGATCAGGGTCTTATACAACGGAATGATAACTGTTTTGTCTCTGCAGGTCAGTGTCCTTCTCATTATTGCAGCAATCCTCCGTGTTACCTTCGCCACCTTTGCAATATGTCCCCTAAATTTCAGGTTTCTATCAATCATCAACCCCAGATCTCTTGTCTCCTCTGCTTCCTTCAGTATAACTCCTCCCATAGAGTATACAGCATCCCAACGATGTTTCCCAAACCTCAAGACCTTACATTTTGCTGCATTAAACCGACACCCCCCATTCATTTGCCAATCTATCTAGCTTATTCAAATCCTCTAGCAGGGCTACCACATCTGCACTATTACTAATAATCCTTCCCAGCTTCGCATCATCCGCAAACAACAGAATATCCCCCTGCAATCCGCAGACAATGTCACTGATATAAAGGTTAAACAATATAGATCCCAGTACTGAGCCCTGTGGGACTCCACTTGTAACCCTCTGCCTCCTTGAAACTCCCCCACCATACACAACTCTCTGATACTTATTGGACAACAAATGCTGAATCCAGTTGACCAATCTGACATCCAGACTCCATGTGCTGCAACTTAAATATTAGCTTATCATGTGGCACCCTGTCAAATGCCTTTGCTAAGTCTAAGAAAATGGCAGTATATACCTTTCCCTCATCTAATGCTCTTGTAACTTTATTATAAAAGGCTAGCATATTGCTAAAACAAGAGCGCCCCTTCACAAATCCATGTCGACTCGTGCAGATAACATTACTCTCATCTGCCCAATGTTGTATAGCCCTCACTACTTTATCCAAGATCTTAACAACTACTGATGACACGCAAACTGGCCTATAATTAGTCACTTCCAGTCTGCTACCGACTATATGCAATGGCACTATCTTACCTTCCTTCCATTCCATGGGCACCTTTCCCACAGCAAAGGTGTCGAAGGCACTGTCAGTTCCCTAGCACATTCTCTCAAAACTCGTGGTGAAAACCATCCAGTCCCACAGGTTTACTGACATCGAGAGTACTCAGTATTTGAAACACACTCTCCTCCTGTACCTCTAAACCTCGAACCTGCCCTATCCCTCAAGTATTAAAACTGACTCCTCCATGATGATATACTCCAATAAAGTGTTCATTGAACAATTCCACTATGTCCTCTGCATCAGTCACTCTATTCCCATTTTTATCCCACAATATCATTCTTCCACAGTCATTTCTTCTCTTAGTGGCCGCATAGCTAAAAAATTCCCTAGGATTTTCTTTGGATCTTAGGGCCAATCTCCTCATATTTCAGTTTTGCCTTCCTTACCATACTAGTCACTCTTCTAGCCTGTGGCTTATATTCTTCATGCATCTTCTCTTCACCTGTCTCCTTATATATCTTCCATAGCCTCTTTTTCGCATGCAATTCCTGTTTAATATTGTTTGTCATCCACTTTACTCCAAATTGTGTCCTCTTCTTCACTCGTGGTATACAACTTACCATTGCTGCTAACAAATATTCTTTAATAATTTCCCATGCACTAATGATATCCCGGCATTTCCAATTGCTCCCTCCATGAAACTTCCCTAAGTTGACATCTTAGACTATTATAATCACCTGCTTTATAATTCCACATATGTTCCCATCTCTTTGAGACTCCTGCATGTCTATTCATTTTCCAAGTCAAAACGATATGGTCACTCTCTCCAACTGGTGGGAGAGATGTCATCTCAGTTATTATCAACTCTTCTGATGCTATAACCAAATCCTTGAACCTCTTTTATTTAGGAACTTGAACCTCTTGTTCCCTCTATTACATGTTGCCTAAGACATTTGTCCCTCAAGAAATTCTAGAAATTCCATTCCCTTATTGCTACATGCATCTTCCTCTCCCCAATTAATACTACTATAGTTAAAATCTCCCATAACAATCATTCTTCTTGCACTTGCCAAACTCAACTGTCTAAACATCTCCTGGTCCCCACCCTCTGTGCTTCTGGGTCTGTAGCAACACCCCACTAAATATCCTGTCTGGCCCACCTCTACCTCACACCATATGCTTTCAAAATCATTAGTGTCACTTCCTTCTAAAGTCTCCACTCTTAGAGGAC
Organism: Typopeltis vanoorti; assembly: GCF_054136105.1. Classification (NCBI taxonomy): domain Eukaryota; kingdom Metazoa; phylum Arthropoda; class Arachnida; order Uropygi; family Thelyphonidae; genus Typopeltis; species Typopeltis vanoorti. The sequence continues at coordinate 72,834,159 of NC_143555.1, forward strand.
ATAGGTCATCACTTATCATAAACAGTACTCCACCACCACGCTTTCCCTTCCTATCCTGCCAAAAAATGCTGTACCCAGTGACTTCTATTACTGTTATTATATCCTCTTCTGTCAACCACGTCTCAGTGATCCCAATAATTTTTGGCTAGGCTGATGCTATCTGCGCACACCAATTCCTCTCCCTTATTCCGGATATTCCTGGCATTAGTATAAAGCATATAAATGCCATTGTTTCTATACCCAGCATTATCCCCCTCTAGACTCCACTGGGCTCAGTGTTACCTGATGTCGTCCCCCTTCTCCCAAGTACCCATTCCCACAAGAGGCCACCCCTGCTACCATCCTCCCTGGGACACACTGACTCATTCAGAACAGCAATCTCTCCAGATGCCTACGTCCTTCCTCATTCAAATGTATGCGGTCACTCACATACAATTCCTCTCTGTCCTCAAATGCACTCCAAGCATCCACATATTCCGGTCCTCCCTTGTCACACATTCTAGCTATCATGTTATTCAATATTACCGCTCTTCTGCTCAGCTCGTCATTATCATACCTAAGCAACACGCACACTATCTTTCCTCTCTGTCTTCTTCTGTACAGCCTCAAGCAAAAATCTCATATCTCTCGCTGCCCGACTTACATTACCACTCATGTCATTTGTTTCTACCATCACAATCATCTCCCTTTCCACCCTTTCACCGCTCTTAATTGCCATAGCCACTCTATTATTCCTCCTGGCAAACACTCTTCATGCATTCTATCTTGAACACCACGGATCACTGAGTCCCCATACATTATACCTCTTAACATTCCCTCTCTCCTATTGTTTCCATTCTCTCTTCTTTCATTTCCATATGTCTCTCTCATCCCCTCTCCTCTACTGCTCCTATTCTCTCTTCTAGCATTCCCATACCTCTCTCTCTCTCTCTCTCTCTTTCTTCCTCCCTCTCTCCTACTGTTTCCATTTTCTCCTCTTCTAGCACTCCCATACCTCTCTCCTACTGTTTCCATTCTCTCTTCCTCTAGCACTCCCATACCCCTCTCTCTCTCTCCCCTACTGTTTCCATTCTCTCCTCTTCTAGCACTCCCATACCTTTCTCTCATTCCCTCTCTCCAACTGTTTCCATTCTCTCCTCTTCTGTCATTCCCAAAATTCTCTCCTCTCCTATCATTCCCAAAACTCTTTCCCCTACTCAGACTCGCCTTGCATTATCTCTTCCATTCTCCTAATCTCATCTTTCATACTTCTCCTCTCATTCACAAGACATTCCATTTCCTCTTTCAGCTCATCTATCTCCTTCTGCAGGTCAGTCCCTTTTAATCGAAATTCACTCTCCCAAACAAAACCATCTCCTAAACTTTTACAGTCACTCATGCCTTCCACACTACCAACTATAATTTTCTTATTCATATTTCTCTCTTCATTCTCTCCTATCATGCTATTCGTCTTCCTATATTCATTTCCCATTCCTGGAGCAACAGGGTCGATTATTGATACATCTAATGCATTTATTTCCTTCCACTGTCTGCACACACACACACACGCACCCCCCCCTCACAAGCCACATATCCAATTCACAAGATGAATACATGCTGCAAGTACTGCATGCCACAAAGTCCCTTATTATATTACTTATAATGGAGTTCTTAAATGGCGGAGGACTTGGCGACACGCCATTTGTGACTGCAGCTGAATTTGATACTGTATTTAATTTTTCTTCTAGTTCTCTTTTTGCTGTTTGCTATTACTACAATATCATCAGCATAGTTCATGATTTAGTTTTTTACCATTGATGTTGATCCCTTTGTCTCTCCGATCTAGTTCACTCAGGACATATTCCAATACCACATTGAATAATTTAAGTGAGATAGTATTTCCTTGATGTACTCTTATTTTCTTGGAATAGGCTGCTTTGTTCATATATACGGATACTAGTAGTTACTTTTTCATATATTTTGTTTTTTAGCTGTATATAATTTTTACTTATTCCATCATCATCAAATTCCTGACTTGTACCCTCAAGAGGTGTACAGAATATTATGAGCGTACTGCATGAAGAACTTGCATCATAATTAACCTCAAATCAACAATTTTCCTCCAAATCAATCTGTTATTTGTCAAGATTTCAATGCTATCAGATCTTATATCTCTGTCTTCTGAGGGACGTTTTACTGTATCAATCCATCTACATCATGGTCTTCCTCGTCCATGCAGCCTAGTGGTTTTTGTGCTTCGCAACCATATGCCTGGAGAAGGAGTGTCCTAGGTTCGATTCCCGTCACCGACGTGAGGAGCTTAAGGATCTTCCTCAGCCATAGCCAAGTTAGCCGGTCTTGGGTGTGGACAGCAGGGTTTTCCCCCCCAAGTTTATCTGGGGTTTTTCATCCCACAAGCAGGCAAACCGGCCCAGTGAACACACACGGATCTATAGCCATAAATACTTACCCCCCGAGGGGGGCTCAACTCCCTACAATAGGGACGGGGGAGAAAAGGGAGGGAACTCCATACGAATAAATAAATAAATGATCTTCCTCTGGGTCTTTTTCCTGCCAACCTGGCAGACAACACTTGTTTAGCTAATTTTTCCTCTCCCATTCTGTTTAAGTAACAATATCACTAGAGATTAGCTCTGCTAATACATTCCTGGATGCTAACAATGTCAACTTCTTTTAAATCTTTCTCAGGATTCTCATATCTGATGTCTTGCTAATTTGTTTAGCAATTTTTCCTCTACCAATCTGTTTAAGTAACAATAGCACTGGAGATTAGCTCTGCTAATACATTCCTGGATGCTAACAATGTCAACTTCTTTCCTAATATCCTTCTTTTTAATATATTGGCATAGTTGCCATCTATTCACATCCCAAATCTTTCTCAGGACTCTCATATCTGATGTCTAGTCTTTGGTTAAGTGTTTTATCTCTAACCCAGCTCTCAGATTCATAAATTAAAATTGGTTTGAACACTATATAGCTAATTTAGTGTTTTGCATAATTTCTCTCTTATTTCATATAAATTTATTGTTGACTTCCTACCATACTGGCTTGGTCGATACTGTTGTCTATTTCCATATTTAATTTACCATCTTCACTAAAAATCATGCTTAAGTAGCTGAAATCTTTTACTTATTCTATAGGTTCCCATTCACAATGCAGTTGATATTTTCAATGCTTCTGCCTATTTTCATTGTCTTGTTATTGCTGATTTTCATACCAATTTATTACAGTTATTCAATTTAGTCAAGTAATTTTGCAGACTTGTATTAGATCTATCTAAAAGTATAACATCATCTACATAAAGTAAACAGCTGAGATTAACATCTCCAATTTTGATATCAGGTTTAATACTGCTTTCTTTCATGATGTGATCCATATAGATAATAACAGAGGGAATAATACATCCTTGTCTGACACCAGGTTTAACATGAAATCATCTTCCTGTATTTCCTTCAATTCTAACTGCTGACTTGCAACTCAAATGAAGACAAAGTAACACTTGATATAATGTCCCATTGACACCATATAACTATAGCATTTTGAATAGTGTGAATCCAACTTGTTCTTCACCAAGCTTCCTGCTCACAATCCTTATCAAATGTTTCTCAAGAATACTTGCATAAATCTTACCAGGAACACTCAGTACGGAAATACCCCTGTAATTCTCACATTCACTTTTATTTCCCTTTTTGTATATGGGTACTATGAGAGCTCTACTCCAATCATCTTGAATTCATCCAGATGATTTTATACCTCCATGCTTGAGCATTTCTGGTCGAATATCATCTACTTGTGCTGCCTTTCCACATTTCAGGCTTTTGATGACTTTCTCTACTTTAAATATGATATGTATTCCTAGTTGCATGGCTGTTGAGTGTTTATTTACGAGTACTGTCACTGCTTATTTCATTTAGCAATTTTTCAAAGTAATTACTCCATTCATCAAGGATATCTTTTTCTCCAGTTTTCGTGTCATCTTTGTCAATCCTAATTCCTGACGGTCGTCTCACCTATGCCTGGTTTGGAGCTCACTAACATGATATATCCTCTCCGATGTGGACGAGAAAGAGCTCTGCTTAAATTGGTCCACGTGGTCTAGCATACAATATCCTTTTATATTGCACCTTTAGCGGCACCCCTTCTGCATCACACCTTTTTGCCTGTCACCATTCTTCTGCACTCAGTTCCGTTCTGCTCTCTTAGCATCTTCCGGGAAGCTCACGCGTGCACCGTGCTCCGTGTGTACGTGACTGCCGTAGGCTCTGCTGCTAATCCGAGTGTCTCGCTCACATGCTTTGGACTCATAATTTTACATGCTAACATATATTTCGCAAATTATTCTTCCCTTGTTAAACATACAAAGATAGGTAATATTCCTTTACATAGAATCATTCAATGTCAAGATACAATATCTTTAAGGCTTTCCAGTAATTTACAATTCTACTTATATACAAGTATATCCTTGGTGTGTTAAAGCTTGTTAAATTTCGAACGAAATATTTCTTAGTGAAATCTTTTCATTCAAGATTTAAGAGATATAACATTAGGAAGTGTAGAAGGTGTGTTGATTGAATAGGTGAATGCCAAGCAAAGATAGGATGGTTAGAGAGAGAGAGAGAGAGAGAGAGAGGAAGTCGAAAGTACAAAAAATGAGTTGAAAAGTATGAAGGAAAAGATTAGGAGACATGAAATGCTAACTGACATGGTGAAGAGGAGAGTTTGTGTGTGTGGGGGGGATGGTACTAATGGTTTTGAGAGCATGTGGTGTAAGATGAAAGTGGGCAAGATATTTCGTAGGTTCATTGAGGAGAAGTATCAAAGAGAAAAGAATTTGTCTAGAATTCTACAGCAGATAATTATGATAGAAATCAGCTTAGGAGAGTTCCACAGATAAAAGAATTGGAAGGAAGAGATACCACCAGTGCATGGGAACTAGTGAAGAAATATTATCAGCGATGGCATGCTGCATCAGAGGCATAGCCAGGGAGGGATGGAGGGGGGCGGTCCGCCCCAGACGGCACTTTGAAACTTTTTGAACTTTTGCAGTTAATTCTAAATTACAGTCTCAAGAACTCATTCCCAAATATTGTAATACCACTGTGAATTTTCCTCAGTTTTTCTAAATAAAATTGATTAAGAATTACCTACATTACTATGAAATAGACTTCGCCAATGTAATCGACGATTTTGCTAACAGAAAAGCAAGAAAAATAGCATTTTATAATGTCGAAATTAAAGTTTTACTTCAAAAATAAACACAGTGTTTTAATTTATATCCCTATATGTCGTTTTGACTTTTTGTAGTATTTTTGGTGTGTATTGAGAGGGGAGGCAAACTCAGGGACTACCTCAGGTGGCAAAAGCTCTAGCTACACCACTGTATTGCATACCTCAAGTGAAAAAGATAACATGATCTGGTGTAAAGTGGATGACTGATATAATCAAACAAGAACTGTAGGTGAAAAAAAGAGGTTATGGAAAAAGTAAATCAGCAAAATGGTGTGAGCAAGCATTTGATTTAAATCAAAATGGCTAAAAATAAGTGGAAAACAATTATCAACCGAGTTATAAAATTTCTTCATTACAAGATCCCCCATACTAGGCAATAATATCAAAAAAGTGCTGATTTAAAAACAGAAACCATACATAAAGCAAATAACATAGAAAAAGTATGGGAAAAATCTGCACAAATTCTGACAAAAGCAGCAACAGAAAGCTTAGGAATAAAGAGTAAATGGTACAGAAAAAGGGGACTGCAAAACTGAGACAAAGAAACAGAAAAGATAATAAAGAAACAAAAAAAAATTACTAGAAATGGCATTCCAAGACAGTAGAAGCAAAAATAGTGTACAAAAGAAACACTGCAATTGCAAAACAAGAAGGTAAGGAAAAAGAGAGAGAGAGAGAGAGAGAGAGAAATGGAACAATTTTGTACCTGAACTAGAAAAGGATAACTAAGTCACAACTAAAAACCTATAAAATAATAAACTACATGAACAAAGAAATAAAAGATTGGCAGGTAACAGATTGATTTGGAGGAAAATTGTAGATAGGAAGTTAGTGGTGATGTAAGTTTTTCATGTAGTACCATCATATCTTGTACATTCCTTGAGGGTACATGTTCAGAGATTTGATGATGATGATGATGAGAAATAAAAGAAAAGATAAAAATACAAACAATAGATTTAGAAAAATGGGCAACTTATTTTCAAAATCTTTGCACTGAAAATAAAGTAAAATTTTATACAATACAGGATGATCAACAGAAAATTTTTTAGTTCTGACATTACAATGTCAGAACTAAAAAATGCAATAAATAAGATGAAAAATAGAAAAACACCAAGACAATATAAACATGGAACTGGACAAAAATGTAGGTGAAAATTTTACTGAAAGACTTCTGAAATTCTTTAACACGGTCTGGATTTCTGCATAAACTCTAAACTCTTGGAAAAAAAGCACTGGTTATCCCAATTTATAAAAAGGAAATATAGATGATTCCAATAACAATAGACGAATTAATCTGCTAAATGCAGGGTACAAAATATATCCATGAATATTACGAGAAACTAAAGAGCATTATAGAGGACAAACTACTAAAAAAACAGAATAGATTCCAAAGAGGCCGATCCTGTATGGACTCAATATTCACTCTAAAATATTAATCTAAAAAACATGGCCTTCATTGATTATGAAAAAAGACTTCTAATAAAATTAATAGACAAAAGTTATTTAAAATATTAACCGATCTAAATATACCAAACCAGCTCTTACAGCCTATTCAAGAAATAAAACAGCAGTCAAATTAGTATTTTGCAAGGTGCTGCATAATAAGCTGATATTTAAGTTCCAGGATATGAGTTTATCAGGTTAGTGAACTGGATTAGAGGTTGACTATCTGATAGATCCATAGCATTGTGTGTAAATGTGTCAAGGAAGAAGGTCATAATTGAGGTTCTATTAAACTCAGTATTAGGACCTCTACTGTACAACTTTTATGTCAATGATATTATGAGTGGACTGCAGGCAGGAAGGGGAGGGGAGGATATTTAGTTGTTTGCATATGATGTGAAGGTATGAATTAGTAATTTATATGGGGGCACTTCTTTGAATAAGATAGACAGATGGACAAATCAATGAGAATATCAGTTTAATGCAATCAAATGTAAGATCTTGAAATTTGGGATCTACTAATTGCAAGCTGTATATTCTGTTCGTTGAACTATATATACTACAGGAAGTGGAGGAAACAAGGGATGTTGGGATGATGATGATTGATATAAATCTGAAGTTTAGGGACCACATAGCAAAAATGATGGAGATAACCCAGAGGATTGCTGCAATACTGAGAATAACTTGACCAGAAGAATTAGAAGTAGTGATTCCATTATATGAAGCCTGGTTCAGACTAAATCAGAATTACTGTGCTAAGATCTGGTCACTGAGATTTGAATGAGATAAATTAACCTTGGTGAGAGTGCAGAGGCAGATGGAAAAAATGATATGATGACTGTACTATGTTAGTTATGACAGATAGTTAAAACAGTTGAGAGGTAGTTACAAGCTTGACAATGGATATTTCGTATTGTAGAACAAATGGAATGAGGAAGGGGCATCCCTGGAAGTTGTAAATGGAAGTGGTGTGAGAGAGAGAGAGAGAGAGTGATAAGTGGCTTTTTTTTCTGAATGCAAGGTGGTTAGACTGTGGAATGCAATGCCTGATACGGTGGTGAGAACATAAATGGTGAACAAATTTAAGGAGTTATAGGCTATATCATGTTGTCTACATATGACCACTTAAATTTGTTTACCAGACTCCTCATTAATATATCATGATCCTTAAATTTTTTCACCAACTTCAAATGGGAGAGGTCTTATGCTCATTAATAATAATATACAGTATATACCATACAGCAAAGACGGTAATTGTAAAATAAGGATACATGCCTATTTTGTTGAATTTTAAGCATTTTATTGTCATTACTTCTGTTTTTATAAAGACTTTTGAAACAATGCACAAATACCAGCAGTTGATTACATTAAAAAGTACTTTTCATGCATATAAATCATTGAAAAAATTAAACCACGGCATATTCTGAGTTATCAAGAATGGTGACAGTGCACTAAATATGCACAGATTAATCAATTGATTATAAATTTCTATATAAATATTATCAAAACAAAACAGAAAACCAGTTTTAAAAATTATATTTTAAAACAACTTGCCATTACTGGATAGAATAAAGTAAAGCATCTGTTCATATTCAATGGGAGTCAAAGGGCTATAATATAATGAACAGAAATAGATCTCTTTTAATCAATATACCAAACCCTAGATTTACCTGATATTTTCTCTTTTCATGATACACAGTGATATGTCTTTTTAATGCATGCTGTGAGCTGAAAAATTTTCCGCAATTTTCCTTTGTGCACCTGTAACAACACAAAATATTTAATAAAATTGTTCAGTTCTAAGTGTCTGTATATATAATATTATTATTATTATATCACCTCCAGGGAGTCCAAAGACTCATTGAGGGAGGGCATCTACTCTACAACTCTTCGTTTCACTACTCCACCAACCTTCATTGTCTAACACCAATGCCGACTACCACCACTAGTACTTTCACAGACAATCACAAACATCCATGCCCATGGCAGGATTCGAACCCACAGCCCTTTTGGCTGGAGAGCGGATATGCTAACCACTCAGTCAACCAGGTCAACATCAGTTAACTATATATATAATATATATATATATATTTTTTTTTAATGGGATCCTATATGCCGTATAGTATGGTCTATAATCCAGGTGGAGTGAATCTGATGAACGAAAGGACTTACAGATATGCCTTATCATATTCAAATGATTTTGGAGCTAGATGACAAACTCTCAATAAACAACGTTTTAGAGAAAGTTGTTTATTGAGAGTTTGGAAGTGTAAAACCAGAGAAATCAGCAATCAAGCATGTAACTAGCCCCCCCCCCCCCCTGTGATAAATGAGCACATGTACAGAAATGATTATGCAATTTCACAGGTTTCCAATTTGAATGGGTTGGTAAAGACATTACACAAGGGGATGTTGAAATGCCTGTACATGAATGCAAGAAGTATCAGAAATAAGGGAGAGGAATTTTTGGCACTGGTCAGTTCTACTTAGCCAAAAATTATAGGCATCAGTGACACCTGGTTGACAGAAAATGATATAGTTACAAGAATAGAACATAAAGGGTACTATATTTTCAGGAAGGATACAGGAAATAGGACAGGAGGTGGAGTATTGCTGGTAATAGCTGAAAAATTACAACCAAAAAAATTAGAAGTTAAAGAGGATTTTAGATCTGGGACATATGGATCATTTGAGGCTGTCTGGTGTGAAATAGGGATCTATAGGACAAAATATGTTGTTGGGTGCTGCTATAGACCAGCGGGTCCACAGGGAGATGTACATACCATGTATCGGTAGATTAACATGAGTACAGGCTAAACAATTATGGGGAACTAATTGGGAACATAGATTGAAGGGAGAAATGACAAGGTGGAAGTAGAATTTATACAGTTGCTAAGGGATAATTACTTGACACAATGTTATAGAAGGGACAAAGGATTTGAGAGTGATAGATTTGATAATAACATCAGAAAATATATCCAGAACCAAAATAGACACTCTGCCTCCAATTGGGGAGAGTAACCATGGTCTTGTTCTGGGAAGGTGCCAAACATGTAGAATTCTCTGTCAAGAAAGGGTTTATGTTGAACTATAAAGCTGGTAATTATGGCAGACTTAGGAATCATCTTGAGAAGCTATAATCAGAGATTGTTTGAGTGAAGCAGTATCACACTGCATACTCAAGGTGAGGAAGATAAACCAAGTGGGAATTAAGTGGATGAGTAAAGATATAAAGCAAGAGCCAGAAAAAAAAAAAAAAAACACTGTGGAGGGAATATAAAAAAAAGGTGATCAGCATGCTCATGAGCAGTACAAAGTGCAAACAAGAAAGGTGACTAGTTTGGTAAGAAAGACTAAATCAGATGAGAAAAAAATTAGTTATGCAGGCCAAAGTAAACCCAAGAAACAATGCTCATGACAGGAAGGCAACAGAGGTAAAAGAAATAGTTGAGTTGCTGAGTGATCATTTTGCAAAGGTCTATAATCCAGGTGGAGTCTTTGCAATTTCTCATGTGACAGACGCATATCAAAACTGAAGTAAAGGAAGAGGTGTTCACCATATTGAAAAATATGAATGTGAACACAGCAGTGGGACTGGATGGCATGTCGGCCCATGTATTGCATGAATGTGCAAGAGAATTGGCATTGCCTCTGATGAAGTTGTCCAATCTAGGTCTCAGCTCTGGCAATGTTCCAGGGGAAGTGGAAAGCGAGTAAAATACTTCCATTATATAAACTTGAAAGTTTGCTACCTCTGCCAAGAGAGAGGCAGCAACTACAGACTAATTAATATATCAGGAATGTTGGTTAAAGGTAAAACCCAATATTGGGTAGATAAGAATGTGATACTCTACAGTGGGCAGCACAGCTCTGTAAAAGGTAGTGCCTATCTTTGTAATTTATTCACATTTTATAATAAAGTAACAGCAGAATTGGATATAGGTACATCATGATATACTGCTGGACTTTGCAAAGCTGTTTGACAGAATATCACATGAAAACTATTACAAAAATTGGAGCAAATGAGAATGGATATGAAACTAGTAGCATGGATGGGGGGGGGGGGACTGACAGACACCAGAGAGCAGTATATAGTGGAGTGGAATCTAGGAGAATGAGGGTGACCAGTGAAGTCCTCAGGGTTCTGTACTAGGACAACTACCCTTTAATTTGTATATCAATGATATATAAGAAAAGATTTAAGTGAGGATATTTCAGTTATTTGCTGATGATGCAAAACTAGGGAGCAATAGTTGTTAAAGGTGACATAGATAATCCTAAATCATCCTGAGGGATGATTTAACTAAATGGCATTGTGGGCAGAGGATAATGATTATCAATTTAATGTTGCAAAATTGAAGGTCATGAACTTTGGGTTGAAAAGGTTACATACTGTGTGTCATATTGATGGTACTCGATTGCAGAAAATTGATGAGGCTAGGAACTTGGGGATAATGAAAAGAGTTGAAGTTCAGAAGCCATATTGCACAAGTTGGTAAAATGGTTCAGAGGATTACCTGGATGTTGAAAAACACACTATCAAGTAAAGATATGGAAGTTATTATCTCTTTTCATAAAGCTATGATTCGGCCACATCTTGACTACTGTGCACAGGTTTGGTCACCTGAGTTTCTTGGGGACCAGAAGACAGTAGAGTAGATTCAGAGACAAGTTACTAAGCTGGTGATAGATCTGTACTCCTTATAAGGACAGGTTGAAGGTTTGTGGGTTACAAAGTTTAGTTGATAGGCAGAAAAAAGAGAGGACATGATAGAAACTTAAGATATTAAAGGGGATTTATAAAATTGCTGCAAAGGAAAATTAGAGAACTAGGGTCCATCTGTGGAAGCTGTGTAAGAATGTAGTTAGCAGGGGTGTGCAGACCAGATTTTTTGTATGGAAAGTGGTGAATGAGTGAAATGATTGCCAGAATTAGTTGCAAGTGCTCTGACATTGAATGAGTTTAAGGAGAAGTATGATAGGATTTGTGTGTATAATAGTTTTGGTCTCCTATGCTTAGTCTCAGGACTCCATGGAGATACTATACAATAATAATACAGTACATTAGTACTGCAATGTAGTGAAAATTTGGGAAGAATGAAGAAACAGAAACTTTGAAGTTTGTCTATTCTAAGTTTTAAAAAATTTATTATATACTAATACTTAGATAGTACTGCATTATTAAGTTTAGATTAGTAGTTTGATTCTCACTACAGAAAATTTGTAGTTACGATGTTAAGTTTGTTAAAGTGGATGGTTTGCTATAGAGAATTTTCTTCAGAATGGAATTTTACCTATGGGTATTTAATCAGGAGTTTTCAGTAGTTTATTATAGCGAGAAAATTTGTTCTAAGAGTTTGCTAAAGTAATTAAGTGTACCAACTTTCCATCGCCCACTGTTTTCCATAATCAGGTCATTACTTTTCAGGTCTTTAAATATTGTCAACTTTATATTTGTCATCTAAAACACTACCAATTGCAACAATTCACATATACCTTGGTCTTTTTTGGCTTTTTTTCCCTAACATCAAATGCCTGTTTTGTTAACCTTTCTTCTCTATTCTGTATAAACCATAGCACTTCAAATAACCTCTTACATATTCTTGAATGCTAATGATATTAAATTTCTGTTTAATATTCTTTATTTGTAATATGATTCTATGACTTTCTGAACATTCTGAACAATCTGAACATTCCCTTAATTTTACTCCATCTATGATATCTGTTTTTTCTAGTCTGGAATCGACTAATTTTTCTAATAAAACTCTCAAATTCATAAGATAAAAATGGTTTGAATGATGTCTAGTATACTGCACAACATAGTATCGACACTAAACACAGTATCTGGACGGATGAAGCTCGTCTTCTCCATAGAAAAAGTTTTAAATATGAATGCCTTTTCAAAGAAAGTTGCAAAGCCCTTTTTACATCAGCCAAACGTGAATCAGATGATTGTCTCTCTCCCCCCCCTCCACCCCCAAAAAAGTTTGGGAGATGCTCATATTATGTAACCATCAAAAATAGTTTTTAATATTATTTATTAATATTAATTTCTAGCATGCAGCAACGTTTTAATTGGTAAACCAATTATTATATGTACCTTGTATTCCTGTTTCTTTGATTAGCTTGTTTCTATGCACTGATGATGTATTATTATTTTCAGTATGAAATATCTGTACTTTCATTTCATTAAAGTTAATTTCTGTGATTATCATGTAATTTGTTATTTATTACGTTCTTATTATTTGAAAATAAATGATAGTCATTTCACTTTAATTTTTCATAATTAGGAAGAAAAAAGCATTATTACTTTACATTAAATACTTTACATACTTATGAGTTGATTCTGCTCGTTTTTCTGAAGATCTTTCATGCACATTTGACACATGCCTTTTTAAGTGACACATTCTGGCATAGCTCTTATTGCAGTCATCATACAGACAGACATATGGTCTCTAAAAAATAAATCAATAAATACAAAAAAAATGTGTTAATACTGATAAGATTGCACATATCATTCTCCAACAAATTCTACTGCCTATTAGCACATATCAGGTCATCCAAAAGTATTGTCATTTTTTATACTTTACTTGTTCAAACATGTCTCAGCTTGTCTAGATATGAATTTTTAAATCTTTATAAGTATTACTAAGCTGAGGAGGCATTCTAAGGAATTCCACCTTGCAAGAACATCATACATAAGTTATTGTTTAAGTAATCCTTTATTACTATGGAGGTCACTGAATGTGTGAAAGTGCCAGCGATGGTTCCAAAAATTTTGACAAGGAGACTTTAGCTTGAAAGATTCCCCTTGCTCTGGGTGCCATGTCTTTCTCAATAATATGCTGCTATTTCAAGAAATGCAATGCAACTGTTGAAGATTTAGCACAAAATTGTTGAAGATTTAGCAAAAGATCTTAATTCATTGTAATCATTCATTGGCATTTGCAAACACTTGGAACAGTGTCTAAGCTTGGCAAGTGGGTTCCTCATGAACTGACGAACAACAATCGAAGAGGGTAAGTCAACGTCTGCACTGCTTCATTCTCAACTCAAAAATCTCCATTTTTGAGTTGTGTGGTCACAGTGATGAAAAGTGGACACTTTAAAGAATGTTAAGCTCTAAAGGCAGTTTTTTGATTGTGTTCATTCAAGAGAACAGTCTAAACCTCAACCAAAACAAGACCTTCATCCCTCAGAAGGTTTTGTTAAGCATTTGTGGGTTACAGCTGCTATTATATACTTTGAAATCTTGTCACAAAACCAAACTATCACAGCTGAAATATGCTATGAACAACTTGATCGACTGAATGAAAAACTGAAAGAAAAGAGGTTTCTCTGGTCAATTGAAAGGTTGTTGTTTTTCACCATGATAATGCATACCTCACAGTGCAAGAATCACTGTACCAAGATTGAGGAACCATTTTCCAGTTACCACTTATTTCAAAGTTTGCAACATTTCATTAATGAAAAACAATACAATATATTAAAGGCGCCGAAATTGAGCTGACTTTTTTGCCTCCAAACCTCTTGAATTCTATAGAAATGGCATTATGAAACTTTCACAATGTTGGAAGAGTTTTATTGATTCAAATGGAGAATATATACTTGATTAAATCAGCAAATGATTTATCTTTTATATCCTTTCAAAACTTAATGCTAAAAGCAACATTATTTTTGGAATGACCTCATATAAGAGGGTGGTCTGAAAAGTTCTCGACCTAACAATGAAAAAACAAATTTATAATTTCAAAACTATTTTTATTTTACAACATAATCTCCCTTAAGACTAATACATTTATTCCAGCGATGCTCCAGTGCCATTATCCTGTCCCCTGTAGTGGTTCTAGTAAGATCTGCAAAATACTCTCTACAGCTGCAATTACCTCTTGATTCGAAGAAAAACGCTGACCAGTAAGGAAGAGTTCTAGATTTGGGAACAGGTAGAAGTCAGAGAGAGCCAAATCTGGGGAATAGGGTGGATGTTCCTACAATTCATAGTGCAGATCCATTAATTTTTGCATTGCCAAAACACCTTTGTGGGTAGGTGTATTGTCCTGATGAAAGATGATTTTTTCTTCTGCAAACTGGGTCTTTTCTCACAAATTTTTTTGTCTAGTCTGGTTAAAAGATTGGAATAATATTCCCCGGTTATTGTTTTACCCTTTTCAAGCTAATTAATAAACAAAATGCCTTTAGCATCACAAAACACCAATGCCATAACCTTTCCTGCTGATGAAACCGACTTTGTCTTCTTTGGCACTGAACAACCAGCTTCTGTCCACTATTTTGACTGCTGTTTGGATTCTGGTGTGTAATGGTGAATCCAAGTCTCATCCATAGTAATAAATCAAAGCACAAAATCAGTTTTATTCTTGTTAAAACGCTCCAAGCACTGTTCAGAGATTTTCGTGCGAATGCGTTTTTGATCTGCTGTGAACAAGCTTGGCACCCATCTTGTGCAAAGCATTTTCATATGCAATTCTTCATGCAAAATATATCCTACACGTTTTTTGGAAATGCTTACAGTCTCAGAAATTTCACGCACTTTAATTTGCTGGTCATCCAATACCATATTGTGCACTTGATCAATGATTTCTGGTGTTGTTATGTTTTGGATGTCCTTCACGTGAATCATCTTCAAGGTTGGTACGGCAGCACAACGATGACTTCCAATCCACATCGAAGAAGAAAGTTCACCATCTGTCATTACTAAAATAGCTTATAGTAATAGTGGTGAAGATGCTAGATCTAAAGAGTTTGGCACCAGTTTTATGAGATTTTATATCTGTGTACAATATCAATTTATTTTTCATAGAAAATCCAGATACATTAATTAAATGGAAATATCAAATATAGATGTATATAAACTTATTCAAGTCTATATAAATAGATTAAACATGAATATACATTACATTTGCTCTCATCATCAGTAAACTTTTATGAGCTTCATATGAATTTCTTTTGATGTTAAACCTTCTTTTACAAAGAATTTTATAACATCACGATACTCAATTTTTTCCATTTCAAGGGATACAGACAACACTTTTGCTTCAGACAGCTGTATAAAAGAAACTAGTTAGAATTACTTGAAATTTCACATGGACACTTATGATAGATGATGTACCAACTTAGAAAAAAAAATCTTGTCGATAGTGTTACCATCTATGGTCGAGGCCGAGAACTTTTCAGACCACCCTCGCGCGCGTGCGCATGTGTGTGTGTGTTGTGGAAAGTGGCTAGTTTACTGCCTAGATATGACAAGAGAACTGAGAAGGAGAGCAATGATACTGAATGACAAAATGGCTGAAATGTGTCAGATGGAGAGTGTTAAATTTGTCAATGAATATGGCAAAAGGAAGTTAGGATGGTTCAAAGCTGATGGAATGCATTTGAATGGGTTTGGTGTTGGTCATTTAGAGTGATTTTGTTTACTAAGATTACACAGGGTCCATACAAAATTAGTGCCACTCAGAACCAGAGAGAGAGAAGCAGAGCAGAGCAAAGTGATGCAGTGCAACATTGGGGATGATAAGAGTATAAATGAAAATCAGAGTCAGGATCAGAGAAATGTGGATGGTCAGAACGAAAAGAAAAGTGCACTACAGCAGGAGAGTAAAAAGTGATTGTGTTGATAGGATGGCCTCAAAGACTGGAGAATTGTTATGCTTGTATACTAATGTGCAGAGTATCAGAAATAAACTGGTTGAGTATAGCACTGGTTAAATCAGTATACCCAAAGATAATTGGCATAAATGAAACTTGGTTGACTGAGGATGATATACTGTCAGGTCTTGAAATGGTAGGATATAGAACTCTGATATAATAGGAAGATGAATAGAGGAGGGGGGGGTATTGTTAATGGTAGTAGAGGAATTATGTCCTTCAAGAGTCAAAGTGGAAAATAGTAGTACGTGTGAAGATTTTGAAGCTGTACGGTGTGAAGTTGAAATCAATAAAATAGTAAATCTAAAAGGATGCTGTTGTAGGCCAGGGAATGTGAAGAGTATTGATTGTGAAATGTTTAGACAAATTATATTTGGGCAAGTGAAAGAAGATGATCCCAATGGGAGATTTTAATTATAGGAATGTGGATTGGAAAGAAGAGTATATAGTAACAAGGAGGGTGAATTTGTTGAGTTTCTGGCTGATAACTATCTAAAGCAGCATATGACGGAAGCAGCATGAGATCTATCAGTGTTAGATTTGGTAATATCCTTACAGGATATGGTGGTGAATGAGGTATCAACACTACTACCTGTTAGTGAAAGTGATCATGAGATACTGATTTAGAAGGCAATCAAACAGGAAAATGACCCATTCTTAAATAATGTTAGTAACTGTTTCTTCAATTTGAATGCATATTATTATTCTTAAAGCACACCTCCATAGAATCACAATACTCATCACATCAGGTACACATACAAAGATCATCAAAGCGTGTTTTAAACTTACTCCAAATGGCTGCACTTACCACATTCTCAGGCAATGCTTTCTTCCACTCACCTACCACTCTCCATGCAAAGAACCTGCTCCTGACTCCTTACTCATACTCTGCTTATAGTTTCTAGGGATGGCCTCTTGTTCTCTCCCAACTCTCCCATTCCATGAAAAATTTCTTCCACATTAACATAGTAACAACTTCTGACCTTATATGCCTCAACTGCATCCAGTCTCCCGCCCCCATGAAGCATTGATCCAAATCATGAAGCTTTGCATTCCACTCAATCGGTCTTCATACCCCATATTCCAAAGACCTGTTATGATCTTGTACACTTTCTAATATATATACTTGTCTTCATAAAATCATGTGACCAAATCTATGCAAAATAATTTATATGAAACCTGATCAAGGCCTTATAGAATGGAATCATAACCTCTTTATTTCTATACATTAAGGTCATCCACACCACTGACAATCTGATGTAACAACAAACTTGTGCAATGTGACCTCTTAACTTCATATCCCTTGTCCACCACTGATCACTCATCTCCTCCACCTCCTTCAAAATATATTCAAGGAAATGATCTAGATAAAATATAGTACAGGGATATAATCTTGAAAGTATAGAAAAGCTCGGGTATTGGCACCTGCTCATTTTTGCAGTTTAATTTACAACACGAATGAAAATAAAATACAGGTAGTTCCCGCCTTTATGAATTAACTGGTTCCTGATGATCGTTCACAAATCGGGAGTTTATTTGCCTTAGAAATAATGATATGAGCAAGATTTACATTTGTAAGAAAGAATATATAAAATATAAAATGAATATTAAATGATAAGAAAAGACTTTACTAGCCAAAAATTTACACATTTAAAAAATAACATAATAAAAATTTTAAATTAAAAAGATTCTTTGAAAAAAAAAATTAGCTCATTTCTATATCACAAAGAAGACCTCGAGCGTCATCAGCTTCGTTGACTTTCGCTTCTTTTCATTTAAAATAGCTAGACAGCAAGCAGAAGCATTAGTGATTTTGCAGGAAAATTATTAAATCATTCCAAGTCTGAATCTTGTGATTCAAAGATTGCTTTGAGCTTTTTTTTTTGAGAAGATTAAATGCTTCTTCTAGGACTTTTAAAGTGAAAAATTGAGTTGGAGCTTCATATTCGTTATCTTCTTTCTTTTTCTTCTTCATCTCTTTCTTGTTCCTCTACTTCAAGGAGATCATTGGGCAAGAGTTTCATAGTATGAGATTGAAGCAACTCATTAACATTACCTTCCGAAACTCCATTTGCAACTGGTTTTGCAGATTTTGCAGGCTCACTATCGGAGGTTGTAGCTTTACTTTGTACTTTAATGTTATGGCAACCACTTCACTTTTCATAGCAGTCAAACCACCCACTACTTGCAACAAAAAGTCTCTTTGCAGTCATCCTTTTTTTTGGTCTTTCAGCCTTTTAAAAATGGCTAATGCTTTAGTACTCATTGTGTATGTAACAGGCATATTTAATCATTGAGTTTGGTTGCTTATCTAAACAGTTAACAGTTTTTCTATATGAGAAATTATACTGCCTGTTTCTTTATTATGCAACCTTGTAGACTGCATAAATTGCACATTTTTTCCTTCTTTCAAATATTTTTATTTATCCTTAAAATGGTGCAAACTGTAGCAAGCAGCAAGAGAAAATTTCTCATAAAGTGATTTAACAGTGCTACCCACTTGATGGCTGGTAATAATTTTGTATATTTTCTGCAACATAATTGCTTTTCTTTGTTTCTTTTGCTCATTTTCTGGTTTTGCACTACTGCTTCTTTTTGACATTGTTGGAAAAGTGAAAGGGTTATAGTTAAAAAGAAAACAAAATAAAAAATCAAGTGTAATTAAAGAAATCTACGAATAACCCACTTGCATCAACAAGGCTCATGAGTAACTGAGGCTCGTTCTAACTGATCATTATGTCATTATGTACTGTGTAATTCCTCATACACACCCGTAATTACCTTCACCACACACAATTTAAACTAAAAATTCCAAACCAAAAAATTCATAAAGTGGGAATTTGTAAAATGAGAACTACCTGTATTTGATTATTTAGCTCTAATATTTTGCTACTGTTAGATTCAGCATCTTCAGAGCAAATATTTTTTGTCATCACAGCATGTGAAAAGTAAAAATTAGTGGGAACAGTCTAAAACTGTGATGGACAATACAAAGAATTAAAGTCCTGATTGGTCCCATCTATTGTTGAATGAAGAGAGAGAGAGGTTAATAGGGATTAATTTAATCTTAAAATGATTGTCTCACAGATTTTTGGTAAACTGACACAGCCATACATGCTGAAGTTTGGGGAATGTTTTAAAGCTATTGCTGATTCCAAAAACAGTCTGACTTGTAATGATTTCTGTGCAACACTTTTGTTTTCTTCCACCTAATTCTGTGTGAAATGTCACTTCAAGCATGGTTTGCCATCCTGACTTGCCATAACAAATGGTGGTGAATGCATTTCTTATGTTCTCTGAAGCAAATGTCAAGATCTTTCTATCTGTTCATGAGGTCACAAGTATGTGATAAAAGATGGAGTTTTTCCTTAGGTGAATAGATAAGGGTTACTAGTTTGATATATGGTTTGAATATAGTGCAGGACTTACATTTATTAAGCACTCTGGATATATAAAACAGAGAAACAGTTTTGCTGTGGTCTTGTGTATTGAAGAGAGGATTTAGGGGAGGGGAGATATGTAGCATTTTATCTATTTTGAAAGAGCTATAGTCAATGGTCAGTAGTGTGGCTAAAGTAGTTCTGTGGCAAAAGCTGTATCACCAGAATAAACAAATCGGGCTATGTATTAGCATTTTGAGGATTCCATGCTGATAGGCTGGATGATAGTGTGATTGTTTATGTAAGTATCTTCGAGTGTGTGTGAATGTGAGTGTTGGCTTTCTATAAATGGAAAAGATAATGAATTGGTAGGTTGTGTAGAATTTTGTACCCTCCAGCAATGAGTCCTTGAAGGTGTCATGTCATAATTTGAAAAATGTGTGATTAGTCTGCCAAGTAAGGACAGACAGTTATTTGATTCTTTTTCTATTATGAAGTACATTTTTGACTTGGTTGTGCTATGTAGATGATGTGTTTGCTATCTGGTCACAAAGTCTACAACATAGCAGAGCCAAACCACTTGTAACTAACCACTTGTTTAGGTGGCTATGTTGAGTCTAGGTTCTCTAAATATAGTTTAATATCGTTTTGATCTAAACAGAAATTTTTTTTTTTTTAAAACAGAAATTTGCCATTAAAGCTCTGGCAGAAAACGAGACATTCAATACATCATCAACACTGTTTCCCATTGTAAATATGGGCAAAAAAGTTAAATTATTTATAGAAAATTATAAATATGTATTAGAAACATGTCGATATTAGAGTCAAACACATCAGTTCACACCTCATGCACGCAAAACAGATGAAACTCAGAAAACAAAAACAGCAACTCATGAAAAATGACAATGTCCAATTGGATTGCTTCACACAATTACCAATCACAGCCACTAACAACTACTGGGTGCTACTGTCTCAGTGCACATCCTTACTTTCTGAACTATTTGAAACCACTGGAACATTAAGAATTTGACATGCTGCGCAATTTGCATGTCTGTTTAAAGGGCTCAAAGGTATCCGCATTTGTGACTGCACACCCAGGCTATTAGCATGAATGTGATGCAATGTTTATGCATCAAAACGTCTCCTCTTTATGTGTATATAATGTTTAATTTTAGAAATCACACAAAACCCGCAAACACAATTCAGGGAGTCTTTAACAGGAATACATGCAAAAATATAATATCGCTGAAATAACTATTCCATGGGTGTACACCACACACCCTAAATATACACCTAATATATATATATATATATATATATACATTTTTTTTTTCATTTTTTTTTTTTTTTTTTATCAGTATCTGTACCCTCTCCAAGGTCACTTCATTCACCTCAAATCCCAGTGAGTATATCTGAGCACAGAAAACCAGATGTCTGATCAAAGCTTTATACAATGGAACCACCACCCTTTTATTCCTCGTGGTCAATGTCCTCCTCAAATACTACAGCAATTCTCAGAGATGTCTTCACAACCTTTGCAATATGTCTTCTAAGGTTCAAATTTCTATCTACAATCACTCCAAAATCCCTTGCTTCCTCCATTTCTTCCAGTATAACTCCAACAAGTAGCATGAAGCATTCCATCTGTGGATCCCAAATTTCAAAACCTTACATTTAGTTGACACCCCATTCATTTGTCCACCTTTCCAGCTTATTCAAATCCTTGTGACGAGTCAAAATATCAGCACTATTACTAATAACCCTCCCAAGCGTCATATCATCTGCAAACAACTGAATATCTTCCTGCAGACCCATGACAATATCATTGACAAAGATTGAATAGTAACGTTCCCCAGTACTGAACTTATCACTGCATAAAGGCAGTGATAAGGCTGTAGCTTCAAATTATAGGCTGGACTGTATATCTGGAGTTGTGGTGAAGGTCCTGGAGAGATTGATGAGAAGTAGGATATAGAAATGGGTTGATAACAGCAGTATTCTCTGTGGTTATCAGCATAGGTTTGTTAAGGGGAGATCATGTTTCACTAACTGACTTATGTACAATAACAAGGTGACAAATACCTTGGACAGAGGAGATACATATACAGTGGTGTACTTGGATTTTTGCAAAAGCTTTTGATAGACTGCCACATGACATGTTCTTAAATAAACTGAAACAGATGATTGGGATTGGATAACAGACTTCTGTGTTGGATCAGTGATTGGCTGTCAGATAGGTATCAGAAAGTTGTATATGGGGGTGCAGTATCTAGAAAGAGGAAAGGTCACCAGTGATGTGCCGCAGGAATCAGTTTTGGGGCCAATGTTTTTCAATTTGTATGTTAATGATATTGGGTTGGATTTAACTAGTGATATCCAGCTGTTTGAGGATGATGCAAAACTGGGGAGAGCAATGCACAGTCAAGCTGATGTTAATGCCTTACAAGAGGATTCGAATAGATTGCATGAATGGGCAGGTAAATGGAACTAC
Source organism: Typopeltis vanoorti (assembly GCF_054136105.1). Taxonomy (NCBI): domain Eukaryota; kingdom Metazoa; phylum Arthropoda; class Arachnida; order Uropygi; family Thelyphonidae; genus Typopeltis; species Typopeltis vanoorti. The sequence goes on from NC_143555.1 coordinate 72,856,368, forward strand.
CAGTTCAATGTTACCAAGTGTAAAGTTTGAGATTTGGTAAGCAATAATGGGATGCAAAGTATACACTTGGTGGGGAAACTTTAACAGAAGTAGAGGAGATGAGAGATCTAGGGGTGATGGTGGACAAGGACCTGAAATTCAGGGGCCACATTGCACAAGTTGTGAAGACACCACATCGAATAATGGTGTTGTGCCCCCTTTCTTATAAATTCTTATATCTCTATATCAAGCCGTTAAAAGTGATGTCTCTTCTATGTGGGTCACATGGTATCTCTATCACACAAAGAAACAGCCTCAGGGTAGAGCCAAAATTCAATGCGACTAGAGTCCTCAAATGTTACCTCTCTTAAAATCCCAAGAAATTTGTATTTTCAGACTGCGCCACTTGGAATTATTAGATTAAAGATAATAACTCAATCAAGAAGTAAGTTAGACGATATACTCATGTGACCTAGGCTTGCAATCTTAGCCTTAACCTTACTCAATTAAATTCCTGCTCAGATCTGTAATAAGTTTCACAAGTGGTGCATCGAATTCTATACACAGACTCATATTTAGTTAATTTCAAGCAAGGTTTATTAGCTTCTAAAATTACAGTTTACATACATGGACAATCATCACTCTAAATAGACACATTCTAATCTGAATCAATTAAATAGCTACACTTCATCAGGTATGATCTCTGAACATAATTTTCCTCAAGTAATTCACACACAAGTTAATAATTCTTGAACATCTAGATCACTACTGAATTCCATTAATTAATTTCTATACTAACAACTGGTAACTTTAGGCATTCTTCAACATACAAATACTCAGATTCACTTAGTATTCACTCATGACTTCCCATAAAACACAATTTTCTTCAGATAATTCACACGCAAGTTAATAATTCTTTAACATCTAAATTGCTACTAAATTCCATTAATTAATTTCCACACTAACTAGTAACTTTAAGCATTCTTCAACATACAAATATTCAGATTCACTTAGTTACTACTCATTCATGACTGAGTGTGTGAATATCATCACACACTCAGATTACATACAAGAGGAACAAGAGGTTCAAGAGTTTTGGATTTGGTTATAGCATCAGAAGAGTTGATAATAACTGAGTTGACATCTCTCCTGCTAGTCGGAGAGAATGACCATATGGTTTTGACTTGGAAAATTAATAGACATGCAGGAGTATCAAAGAGACGGGAACGTATGTGGAATTATAATGCAGCTGATTATAATAGTCTTAGACGTCAACTTCGGGAAGTTTCATGGAGGGAGGAATTGGAAGGCCGGGATATCATTAGTGCGTGGGAAATTGTGAAAGAATATTTGTTAGCAGCAATGGTAAGTTGTATACCACGAGTAAAGAAGAGGACATAATTTGGAGTAAAGTCGATGACAAACAATATTAAACAGGAATTGCATGCGAAAAAGAGGCTATGGAAGAGATATAAGGAGACAGGTGAAGAGAAGATGCATGAAAAATATAAGACACAGGCCAGAAGAGTGACTAGTGTGGTAAGGAAAGCGAAACTGGAATATGAGAGGAGACTGGTCCTAAGAGCCAAAGAAAATCCTAGGGAATTTTTTAGCTATGTGGCCAGTAGGAGGAGAAATGACTGTGGAAGAATGATATTGTGGGATAAAAATGGGAATAGAGTGACTGATGCAGAGGACATAGTGGAATTGTTCAATGAACACTTTATTGGAATATTTCATCCTAGAGATGTCAGTTTTAATGCTAGAGGGATAGGGCTGGTTCGAGGTTTAGAGGTACAGGAGGAGAGTGTGTTTCAAATACTAAGTACTCTGGATGTCAGTAAAGCTGTGGGACTGGATGGTATTTCACCACGAGGTTTGAGAGAATGTGCTAGGGAACTGACAGTGCCTTTAACCTGGCTTTTCAATGAAAGTCTGGCTGAAGCCAGACTTTCATTGAAAAGCCAGGTTAAAAAGTCAGCAGAAGCATGCACCTGATATCTAGGCTGGTAATTACTATGAAGAAGTTAATCCGGGGTAGACTGAGGGAAACAAAGAATTGTCCTAATGAAAGAGAAGACAGACTGAAACAGATGCAGAAAATTAGAGATACCACCGAGTGAAGATAAGTAAAGCTCATTATTTATATGAATGTAATCTGAGTGTGTGATTATTATTATTATTATTCAGGCCTCCATGGAGTCAAAAGATTCATCGTGGGAGGTCCTCCCTAAGAACATAAAGTCTGTCAAGCCTCATCGAGGGGAGGTCCCCCCTCCCCTAAGAAACATAAAGTCTATCATACCACTCCTTAAACTCATTGACCATTCTCGCTCTCACCACTCCATCAGGCAATGCATTCCACGGTTCAACCACCCTCCATGCAATGAAACCACTCCTCACCCTCTTGCTCACAGTTCTTTTCATAACTTCCAGGGATGGCCTCTTGTCATCACTCCTTCCCTAAGCATTAAAGCCAAAAAGGGTAGAAGTGCCTCAAGGTGACAGGTATGTAGAGGGCAGTCTCATTTGAGGCTGTTTGGTGTGAGATAGAGATCAACAGGGAGAAATATGTAATCGGTTGTTGCTATCATCCAAGGGATATAAGGGCGCTCTTGTTTTAGTAATATGCTAGCCTTTTATAATAAGGTTACAAGAGTAGTAGATGAGGGAAAGGCATATACTGCCATTTTCTTGGATTTAGCGAAGGCATTTGACAGGGTGCCACATGATAAGCTGATATTTAAGTTGCAGCACATGGGTTTGGATATCAGGTTGGTCAACTGGATTCAGGATTGGCTGTCCGATAGGTATCAGAGTTGTGTATGGTGCGGCAGTTTCAAGGAGGCAGAGGGTTACAAGTGGAGTCCCACAGGGCTCAGTACTGGGACCTCTATATTGTTTAACCTTTATATCAATGACATTGTCAGTGGATTGCAGAGGGATATTCAGTTGATTGTGGATGATGTGAAGCTGGGAAGGGTTATTAGTAATAGTGCAGATGTGGAAGTCATGCAAGAGGATTTGAATAAGCTAGACAGGTGGGCAAATGAAGGATGCTGTCGGGTTAATGCAGCAAAATGCAAGGTCTTGAGGTTTGGGACACATCGATGGGATGCTGCATACTCTATTGGAGGATATATACTGGAGGAAGAAGGGGAGACAAGAGATCTGGGGTTGATGATTGATAGAAACCTGAAATTCAAGGGATATATTGCAAAGGTGGTGAAGGTAACACCAAGGATTGCTACAACAATGAGAAGGACACTGACCTGCAGAGATAAAAGAGTTATCATTCCATTGTATAAGTCTAATTGTATAAGTCCATTGTATAGTCTAAGTGTGACCCTGATCACACTTAGACTATTGTTCTCAGATTTGGTCCCCAGGATTTGAAGGGAATAAATTAACTGTGGAAAGGGTGCAGAGGCGAATAACAAAGATAGTTTCAGGACTGTACAATGTTGGTTATGAGGATCGGCTAAGGGAATGTGGACTACTGAGTTTGGTGAATAGAAGAAGGAGAGGTGATATGCTTGAGACTTTTCATCTGTTGAGAGGTGGTTACAGGGTTGACACTGGAGAGTTCTTACGCTTGGTTGAACAGCAGGAAGGAGTGATGACAATGGGCCATCCCTGGAAGTTGTGAAACTGTGAGCAAGAGGATGAGGAGTTATTTCTTTGCATGGAGGGTGGCTGAACCGTGGAATGCATTGCTTGATAAAGTGGTGAGAGTGAGAATGGTCAATAAGTTTAAGGAGTGGTATGATAGACTTTGTGTTTCGTAGAAGGGACCTCCCATGACGAGTCTTGATAGACTTGTGTTTCCTAGGAAGGACCTCCCGCGATGAGTCTTTTAACTCCTTGGAGGCCTAAATAATAATAATAATTAGTATACATAATCTTCCCGTGTGTGTGAATCAGCCCACTCTGTATACTATAATTTTCTGTGAACAATTAATCACAAATTCACAGCGATTAATGACTTTAGTACTATTTACAGCTGACTATATTGTCTGCCTCCCTAGCAAATCATATTTACCTGTTTTTGACCATTTATTCTATTCTTTATCAATAAATGTTCTAAATGTCAAGCCCAATCCATTTAAGTGCAAACCATCTCTCTTAAAATACTCCTTCCTTTTATCACTCATCCCAGACATTCATAAAATGAATATTCAGTTTCATTTCTTTGCCAAGCTTTTACACAATCTTGACATCATTCCATTTACTATAATTGCCCTTCTGTTTAATTCAACACTGTCAAATCTTGGTAGCACACTCATCATCTTCCCACTCTCGCTCTTTACATTCATTGCTATCATTAAGTCCATCAAATCCTGTCTCACAGAAAATCTTTTGCTACCTAGATCATTTGTTCCCCACAACTGCAATAATCTTACTCACTATCATTCTGCAATTTCACAGCCTCAGTTATATCCTTAATCTTTGACCCTGGATAACACACTTTAATTACTCTACCATCCTTCACACCCTTAATTATAGAATTCCCCCATATATACACAATAACCTTTTTGCTCCTTTTTAACTTGACATCCTTTACCCCAACTGATGTTTGTTTTGTCCCTGATATACTCAGAATTCATCCTCTTCACCACTCATTATCCCTCCAGGAATAAAGCCTACTGTACCAGGATACAATATTAATAATCAAATGATCATTAAATTGCTCTACTATGTCATCTGCACTGGTCACACAATTCCCATCTTCATCCAAAAAATTCCTTGGTATTCCCAACGTATTACAGTCCTACTCTCCTACTGTTCTAATTTTTCTCTCCTTATATAGCGCCTCTGTAGCACAATTGGAAGAATGACGGTACATTGCGCCCTTCGATTGGAATAGGCCTAAGTTCGATTCTCATCGCGACAGGAGAAATCTTTATCTGGACGATTTTCAATCGAAGGTGAGTTAACCGATCTCATATGGAGGTAGCAGGGTTTTTTCTCCCAGTAACTTGGTTTTTCATCCCGCATACAGACAAATCGGCCCTTCAGAACACACACAATTTACAGACATAGCATACTAGTTGTGGTGGTGGTGGTGGACGCTAGATGGCATTGATGGAGATGATTCGTAGTAGAGGTTCGGTGTAGTGGTTGAGACAGTTGTATCAGTTGTAGGTGTCCTCCTGCGATGAGTCTTCAGACTCCTTGGTGGTGTCAGGAATAATAATAATACTGGTCACTTTCCTCTTTCTTAGCCCGAGTCTCCTCATGCAACTGTTCTCCCTCTCTCTTGATATGCCTTTCATAATCTCTTTTTCATCACCAATTCCTGTTTAATTTCTCTAGTCATTCATTTGACTCCAAATTTTGAGATAAACAATCTGCTGCTGCTTCTGTCAATAATTTTCTCTTAAGTATCTCCATGCACTACTGACCTCTCTTTTCTCAAATTCTTTCATCCATTGTACTGCTGCAAGTTGGTTTCTAAGTCTATGATAGTTGTCTGCCTGTCCGCGCAGTTAGCCTAGTAGCAATGCACTTCACAACCATATGCCTGGGGAAGGAGTGTCCTAGGTTCGATTCCCATCAACGTGAGGAGTCCAAGGATCTTCCTCAGCTATAGCCAAGTTAGCCAGTCTTGGGCGTGAACAGCAGGGTTTTTTCTGCCAGTTTATCTGGTGTTTTTCATCCCTCAAGCAAGCAAACCGGTCCGAGGACACACACGAATTACAGTCAGGAATACTGACCCAGTCATAGGTCTGATTCGTCAGCCTATGCCGGTTCTGGAGCCCGGATAAAATTTGGGGGTACTACATGGACTACATCATGAACTTCCGTAAAAAGGGGGAACGCTGTATCATCACACGGAATTTATTTATTTATGCCCGCCTTACAATTCCATATAAATTCCTCCTATCTTGATACTTCTACATGCCTATTACTCTTCCAAATCAGAACTACATGGTCACTCCTACCAAATGGGATAAGCATGACATCTCAATCACAATCAGATCCTCTGATGCTAGGACCAAATCTAAAACTTGTGTTCCCTGCCCAAGACAGTTATCCCTCAAAAATTCCCAAAATTAAGTTCCCTTAATACTGCAATGCCACCTCCTTTGCCTGGTTTATATTGCTAAAGTTGATGTTCTTCCCCCACTCCTCATAATGATCACTCGCTTTGCACTTGCCTAAACATTTCCTGCTCATCATCATCTATATTCCCTCGTCTATAGCAACATTCCACTAAATATTTTGTCTTATAAACGTCTATCTCACACCATATACTCTCAAAGCCATTAGTCCGATATTACCATGATTCTCCATCTTCGGAGTACATCATTCATCTCTTATCATGAGTAATCACGTTCACCTTCCTTATCCTGTTGAAACATACTATATCCTTCAATTTTTATCCCTGTCAATTTCTATCATTAATACCATTTATTTGTAGCTTACAGAAATATTTGAAATGAATTATTAAACAAATGTGAATAAAAACTGCTTTACTGTGTACCAAATGGTCAAAATTTGTTGGCGTACAAGTCTCGTCTTCAGAACAGAATATTGCTTATATATTTAATTGCTTTGTGGGTCTTCTATTTGTTAATCTGTAAAGAGTTAATGTACTGAACACAGTACATTAACTCTTTACAGATTAACTCAAGAAAAATCAACTCAAGGAGAACACTTGGGTTGATATTTCTGAACTGTTCTCATTAGAGGTTTTTGCTGGCTTTCTTCAAGAACAGCAGCATTGGGGATATGATCATGACATGTGCACGCTAATACTGATTGAAGGTATGTTATTCCAAATCTCTTGATATTAACTGCACATGGACAGCATTGTTTCATGAATTGGAACTAAGTAAATATCGAATACTGGTTTTATAAAGAATTTTGATGTCCATCTATATGTGGTGATCAGTTTGAATTTCCAGATACTAGTTACTTTGGAAACTGAAGAACTTTGCACTTTCTGTTGTTAGAGTACTAATATAGGAACCAAGGTATGTAAGCCGTTTACCTCTTTAAGAATATGGTAATTTAATTTAATATTTCCTTCTATTTTATTTTTCAGGATTTTGGTTTCATTGATGTAAATAATTAACCCAATTAATGCTGCATTTTTATGCAGATTATCTAGGTGGCTTTGGGCAGTCTGAACATTAGTCAATCAGCACATCATTTGCAAAGGCAGAGCCTGCTTTATGCAAACCTTCAAGTTGTTCTGTCCCACATTTCAAGCCTGAAAATGTAGTCAATGGTAATAATGAAAGGATATGTAGTGAGTCTCCCTGAGAACTCCAGTGGAAATAGGAAAGTTCTTGGTCATTCTATTCCTTAAGCATTACTCTTGCATGATAATCTGTGATGGTTCTACTACTGTTTCAATTATTTGCAAAGATGTGCCATAATAGGATTTTGAACATTCTTTGTCTACTGACTGAAATTCTTGGAGAAATCTAAAAAATTTAAGATTCAAAGGAAGATACTTTTTATCCTTTATTCCTTCTAGCATGTTTTTATGGAATGTGTTTGATAATACTCGAGTTTTTCAGCAACTCTGCTTTATTTTTAAGTAGAAGAGGTGTCACATATGCTCCAATCTAATTTAATAGCATTCTGCTACATATCTTCTAGAACTGGGTTGTTCAGATGGCTTTTTTTTTTTTTTTTTTTTTTTTGAGCAATAGTATTAGACATTTTCTCCACTGAAATGGCATGCTTGATGTAGTTAAAACTGAAGAAATGCAAATATTTCCTAACTTTTTCAAAAGAGTATTTCATGGTTCAATTTGGGTGTCTTTCATTCTTTTGGGTTTTTAGTACAGTTTCAAATTCTTGCATCCATAAAGCTGCTACATGTACGCGATGGTTCTTTTTGGATTATTTTTGGCTAGTCCATAGGAAAGTTCAGCAGTGAATTATTCAACAGTCTCTAAAACTATTGAAAACTTTGATAGAAGAAGCTTAGTTTCTACTTTTAAAACTAAGTTTTTCCCAGTTTATTGCCATTCTGCATAATACTGATAGAAAAATGTACTCCAAGAAATGGATGAATTCAGGAATTTGGGGATGTTGGTGGATAGGGAGTTGAAGTTCAGAGGGCATATTGCAAAAGTGGCTAAAACAGCTCATAGGATTGCCTGGTTATTAAAGAACACTAAGACATGTAGAGATAAGCATGTTATTATTTCTCTTTATAAGGCCTGATCTGGATTACTGCACATAGATCTGGTCGCTTGGGTTTCCTGGAGATATGGACGAGGTGGCATGGATTCAAAAGCAAGTGACCAGGATGATTGCAGGTTTGTGTGATGCTTCATATGAGACTGAAGATTTGTGGGTTATAGAAGCTAGTTGATTGGCAGATAGGAGGTGGGGTATGACAGAGACAGATAAGTTGCTTAGGGGGAGGGGGATTTATAGGATTGATGTGGAGGAAATATTTCAGCACATGAATAATGTGAGAAAAACTAGAGGTCATCCATAAAAACTGAGTAAAAGTTTGGTTAGCAAGGGAGTGAGGATTAGATTTTTTGCTTGGAGACTAGTGAATGAGTGGAACAGATTATCAGTCAGTTGTGCATGTTTTGTCAGTAAATGATTTCAAGACACGCAACAACTGACTAGTAATCTGTTCCACTTATTCAAATTTTCTGACATAGTCTGAATATATTTTTCCTTGTCATTTTGGAATGCCATATAAATTTGATTTAAATTAATCTGGCTGCTTACCTATCATGGTTTAATGTTGTTGCATTTCTTTTTAATCCTACAGTGGTTTGTCACCTATTTATTTCAGAATAATGCAGTGGGCTTGGTGACCAGTTTCTACTGCTACGTCAAGCTGTAGAATGGTTCACTAGGCACCAGGTCTTTGGCTAGTTTATTCTGAACTGTTTATACTTGATTTTATGATAGGAATAATCAGGTCTTTCCATTAATATTTATTAAAATATGATCCATTTCTTGATTATATTCCATCTGGATGTTCCCAGGTTCATTTTCTTCGAGGCTTGCAAAGAAATTTGCTTTGTAAATTGACAACGTTATCTGTATTACATAATTCAGATGTATATTTTCCCTGGTGATTTCTGGAACATCAGATCCCATTTGTACATTTAAATCTCACTCTATGATGTGCAGAAACACTGAGATAGTCTGAATAATTATAGAAAACACTCTTGGAAGTTTCATCTGGGTGCACAGATGTGGATCATACTACTTTGGTGTTTCAGTTTAAAGTTACACTTATTCTATCAGAGATGTAATTATTTTTTTTTTTTTTTTAATCAATGACATATGAGAGGCTGTAAAATTACAGCACATTAGTGACAAGCAGGGTATGGTTTTAAATTTGTGCTGAGACCACAAATGCAGATGAAGTGGATATAAATCTTTTGTTGGTTTTGTTTCTACTTTTCTGAGTGCTTAACTGTTCCTGCTTTGGCTCGAGGTCTTTCTCAGAGACATTATGCTCAAAGAGAAAAATGTACAAAGGCATTACTGTCCTTTATCAAAATGCAAAGCCACACAATATGAGAGGCTCGTCTGCATAGTCTTCATTGGGAAATTCTTTCCTACCCTCCATATTCACCACACATCACTATCTCATCATCTATTCTTACTACTGGACAAGTGTACCGGCAACTGACACTTTCAAAACTAAGTGGCAAGAAAATGGAGTTAACACTTCTAAAAATTGAAAGTTGTGTGACAACCTCACCAAGGAAAAGTTAGATGCTAATTTTTCTGAATACTTGTGAATATTCTATATCACGTATTTCCTAATAACGTATTTCCTAAAACTATACAGAAATAATTCACTACTCGTGAAGTTGTTGATAAGCGAGGTATGATTCAACATGCCTGGATTAGCGACGAGGACACATGTAGTTTTGTTCAGGCCGGTGAGGCTATTTCCGCATACAATGGCTAATTAATAAGATACCTCTGAAAACTGCAAATAATTTTAATTATGCTCAAATAAACTGATTGTAATTTTCCGAGTACTGTAAACGAACATTTAGCTAAATACGGAAGTTATTAGGAATAGACATAATTATTCGTATGTTTCTTAATCACGCAAGAAGGGAGTAGATTAATACATCTAACGATGAGTGGGCAAAAAAAAGACATATATCCAAGGGATGATCGAACATCTGTTGCTGGAAGCCAATATTTGCAGTAAGGCAACTGTTAGTTTAACGTCAGGACAAACATGTATAAACCCATATCACATTTAAAGAAGGATACAACCCAAATGTTCAATATATTTAAATATATGTTTTTCTTCAGGTGCGGTTTTGTAACATTACCTCTCCTGAATGAATGCGCATATGGAAAACCATGCGGTCTTCCCTCGCAAACATAGCAGAACACCCATCATGAGGACACAGAAACCACATGCCGAAACACTTCTCACATATTTAGGAAATAACAAGGCAATATCTACGACAGCGCCATTGCAAAATAAAAACTGCTTTAGAAAATATCATAGAAATAAAGGATATAATTCATCATTGCAGTACTTCAAAAAAAAATTACAGTACTTCAATAATAAATAATTGAATCTGAAGCTTGAAAACGTTTACATTTTCAAGTATCAGATCTACCAGAAACCTTATACATAGCATAAGGTACATCTGGACTACTGCGCACAGATCTCGTCACCTCACCTCAATTTCATGGTGATGAAGAAATGGTTGAGAGGATCCAGAGGCGAGTTACAAAGATTATTGTAGGTCTGAGGCATATTTCCTACGAAAAAAAAAGATTGAAGGTGTGTGGGCTCAAAAAACTCATATCCCCTCCCCCTCTCGTACGTAGATGTAGAGGGGGGATATGAGAGAGCAGCATTTAAGTTATAGGAGGGGATTTTACAGGATTGATACAGATGACCAGTGACGTAACGAGGTATGAAGCGCCTGTGGCAAGTGTTTAACTTGCGCCTCCCTCACCCAAAAATAACAAAAATGTTATACGTTTTGCGCCCCAAACCTAGTTGCGCCCGTGGCGAGCGCCTCTTTCGCTACGCCCTCGTTACGGCACTGCAGATGACTTCTTTGTGAACAGTGCAGGAAGAGAAAGAGAATCAGGGGGTCATCATTAAAGATTGTGCAAGAGTGCGTGCTTAACAAAGTGTTAGGACGAGATTTTTTGCTTGGAGGGTGTTGATTGTGTGGAATGCGTTGGCGGAGGTAGAGGCGAATGATTTGTCTCTTACTAAATATAAAGAGAAGGATTACACGTATTATGTGAATATTGGTTTTTGTGTCAATGTAAGGTCTTCCGCGATGAGTCATCAGACTTCATAGAAACATAATAATAATAATAATAATAATAATAATAATAATAATAGCCCTTATAATAATAATAATAATAATAATAATAATAATAATAATAATAATAATAATAATAATTATTATTATTATTATTATTATTATTATTATTATTATTATTATTATTATTATTATTATTATTATTATTATTATTATTATTATTATTATTATTATTATTATTATTATTATTATTATTATTATTATTATAAGGGCTCTGTGTAGGCATGCGAACAGGCGCACAGTGATGTCGCCGCTCCCTTTTTTTTTTTTAGTTTTAAAGTGGTTCCAACTTCTGTTTTTAATTTCAAAATGTTCCCAAGTCACTCTACTTGTCACGCCGAAGACAGTGATATAAAATTCACCGAAATCGGCTAAGAAGAAACCAAATTTTGAAGTGAACAGAGAGGACCATGGCCAACAACGAGTGAAGAACAAAGGACGTCGCCATCTTTACAATCACACTACAGATCCTCAAGGGAAGAAAGATGAGTCATAAAGTTCATCAAATGACTGAAGGATTTATCATCCGACGGAAATCGTATAACCTGTAGGAAATGCACTAGGAGTCTACACTTTACTTGTGCCGGCCTTTCAGAAGGAGAACAAAGAAACGCGCCTAAGGCAGCCATATACGACACAGCCCATTTCCGTCGGATGATAAATCCTTCAGTCATTTGATGAACTTTATGACTCATCTTTCTTCCGGAGACAAAATCACACGAGGAACTGAACAGACAAAAAAATGCAGGTGAATCCTATAACTTGAACTCCTTAAATATACTAATAGAAAACGGTCTAGATACTACAAAAGCCAGCTTACTACATCTTGAGCAAGAACTCTTTGACAAACAGAACGAACAAATTACAAAAAAATCTAGCGAATATGAAGATTTGGTCAAACATGATAATTTAGCAGTGATAGAAGTGTTGCAAACGGTAAAAGATATTAAAATCAGCATTAACGCACTAACGGGCAGGCAACACAATTTGATGTAAGAGACATCCAAACTCTGTCAAGAACTTGATTCCCTAAAACTACAATACGAACATTTAAATCAGCAACAACATAAAGAAGATATTGTCATAAACGGTCTTCCTTAAACTGCACCTACAGAAAACCTCAGAGATGTAGTTTTAAAATTAGGCCATGCAATTGATATATTCCTACAGCTTAACGACATTCAGACCGTAAATGGGATTCCTAGGAAGAGCAAAAAACAAGACTTGCCACAACCCGCACGGACATAGTTCGTCTTACAAGCAAGTTCACAAGAGACAATCTCATAAATGCCGGCAGACAGAAAAAAACAGTTACCAAGGACTTGAACGCATTGCAAGACAATACACCAATCATCCTCTCCAAATATTTAATACCATACAACCAGAATCTGTTGTACCAAACAAGAAAACAAAAACAGAAAAATTTACCAAGTTTTGTGGATCAGAGATGACAAGATATTCTTGGGGAAGTCACAAACTTCAAAGCCGATACAAATCAAAAGCTCAGAATACATAGAAAGACTACCACAGTGAAAAAAAAAAAGTCTGATAATTAGTTTGAAAAGAAGACCACAACAAAAATGAATTTGAATCAAAACGAATGTAATAACACCAGAATATATCGGTAATTTCACTTTGATCAGAACTTTCAGATCATTCGTTTGACCTCTCAAACATCAGCCTGCTTCCAACACAGCAATCAAATCAATAAAAAATATCTAATCGGTGTCATTCTTAGATAAGCTTATTAAAAAGCTTCGAGGATGAAAGCTGAGACATTAAATCTCAACCGAGATCAACAGAAAGAAAGAAATATATATGTATTTATTATTATTATTATTATTATTATTATTATTATTATTATTATTATTATTATTATTATTATTATTATTCGTGACAGCTCCAAGGAGTCTTCGGACTCCTTGGAGGACACCTATTGTACAACTCTCCATCTGCACCAAGCCTCTACTACCAATCATTTACATGAGCGCAATCTACTGGCCACCACCACCACAGCTAGTATTTTTGTGTGTAAATTGCATGTGTTCTGAAGGGCCGATTTGACTCTATGCGGGATGAAAATCCCGAGTTTGAAAAAATTTATATATTTATTACATTTAAGTCCTGTAGTTACAGCGCTTAAATGCATTAAAAGCAAAAAATTATAAAATATATCTATATAACTTATTGTTATGCTTAATTATTATTATTATTATTATTATTATTATTATTATTATTATTTTGAAGGAATAATTATTATCAAACCTTTACATGGCCAATATCTTAGAGATACTGAGGACAAAACTGACGTGTACAAGACGTGGCAATGGCTACAAAATGGATATATTAAAAAAGAAACAGAAGGATTTATTCTAGCATCTCAAGAAGCAGGCATTACAAACTAATGCAATGAAAGCTAAAATTTTGAACATCAATAATAACAGCAAATGCAGATTATGCGCACAGAAAGATGAGGCTGTAGAACAACTAATCAGTGCTTGCAGCAAGGCAGCTCAAACTGACTATAAATACCGCCATGATCAAGTGGACAAAATAATTCATTGGCACGTCTGCAAAAAATATGGCTTTCCTACATCTGAAAATTGGTAGCAGCATAATATAGAGACAGTATTGGTAAACGAAACAGCAAAATTTCTCTGGGACTTTCGAATACAAACTGATCGGCATTTGGAACACAATACACTCCTTGATGAGTCTTTGGACTCCTTGGAGGTGTCAAATAATAATAATAATAGACCTGACAGCGCAATTGTCGAACATCGGCAGGTTTAGATTATCGATATCGCAGTGATAACAAAATTAACAACAAAGGACTGGAAAAAATTACTAAATATCGAGATATGGCCATCGAAGTTGGCAGGCTGTGGCTTAAACACACTAAAATTATCCCAATAGATATCGATGCACTTGGGGCAATTTCAAAGAAATTATGCAACTAATTACAGCAATTAAACATCAACGAAGTGACCTCATATGACCTATAAAAAACAGCATTACTTGGAACAGTCCATATTTTACGATGCTATCTGACAGACTGTTCTTAGATTCTTGGGTAGAATCTGAATTGTTCTGATTTGTTCCAGTCAAATTGTTGTTAAAATAATATTTTTTTTAAATAACGTAGTTTAAATCTTGCTTTAAATGCCTATCACTTATTTGAATAAATAATAATAACAATATCACGAAAACTTCATTGGCTTTGAAGTTGCTTTGGTATTGCACTACTTAAAACACACAACCTACCAGAATCCTATATGTTCACCTTTTTTAATTAAATATACATAAACATTCCGACTTTTAGTCCCAAATTGAGGGGACTAATTTAATCTTTATATCTTTTACCATTAGAAGAAGCGATCGTCAGCCTTCATCTTCACTGATATCTGTAATCAATCATCACAAGCATCAAGAGGAAGAATATAGCATCTTTCTATATTCTCCCCTTAGATGTATGTCATGATCAACCAAATAATATATGTCATTGTCTGAGGTACTATGTTCTACTGTAATATTAAATAAGCTGCAGGGTTTAAACACCATATCCACTTTTATAGTTGCAAATTATTTTTGTTAAAAAGAGACTACACAAAATCTTTAATATATATATATCTATATATATATATATATATATATATATTTTTTTTTTTTTTTTTTCAGAATTCATTTTTACTCGGTCGGAATATTATAAAAAAAAAAGCTTTAATGAATGTTACCGAGAGATAAAAAGTTGACAAGATATATTTAAAAAGATACTACTAGTTTACTAATTTCGTTGAATAGATCAACATCCTCAGGTATCACCATCAAAGAAGTATATAAAAAATTACAGAGACTTAAAATTGTAATAACAGAACAAGTATTACTTGTTCTGTTATTACAATTTTAATATATATAATAAAATATATATATATATATATATATATATATATATATATATATATATATATATATATATATATATATATATATATATATATATATATATATATATATATATATATATATATATATATATATATATATATATATATATGTATGTATGTATGTATGTATGTATGTATATACACGTATATTATATATTATATATATATCATATTTACGCGGCTCTTCACGCAATACCACGAAAAAATAAACAAAAAGGGAAGAGCAGACAGCAAGAAATTAAACATAATAAAAAAAAGCGAGAAGTGGGAGAGAAAACCGGGGTTAATAAAAATTACTTGTATAAAACGTTTTAATTCGAAACACATGAAATGAAATTTACTTTGAACAATTAGAACAATTTTAAAGTTGAAACACGATAACTTTGGTTACTTATTTACTAGTAGAGGCCTTCCTTGTATCCATTTTATTAGTAAGCTCCTTTAAAAAATTAGGTGTGCAATTAGTCAAAGCAGATCTTACAAGCTCGTTCAAATATACATCATTTAAAACAGATATATATATATATATATATATATATATATATATATATATATATATATATATATATATATATACATATATATATATATATATATATATATATATATATATATATATATATATATATATTTAATAAATTTGAGTCAATATTGCGCTTCAAGGAGTACGTGGTACGAAAATTGGAGATCAGTTTTCCGGTGCATTGTTTAAGTGTTGAATAACGTTAGTCCGGAACTTGCTTCCAAAACTCAATTATGGAACATTCACATCGTTTCACTAGCTTCAGTCCTTCGTCCTCTGGAAGTTCCAAAGGTCCCAGTTCTGCAGCTGCGATATCTATCCCTATTGGTTTTGACAACCGTGATCAAGCACGTTCGTCAGGAAAGGATCCCCCCTCCCACAAAAAAAAACGAATGTTGGCTTAAGTTCTCGAAGGTCGCAAAATCGATTCAGTTCTTCGACCAGATCATTCAATTTGCTAACATAAAATGCCATTTCTAATTCCACTCCTGGCGAAATCAGTATTTTCTTCAGACAAACAAAGTGATTGAAAGTTTTATTTTCCAAGTCTCTCTGGAAAAGTTGCAGTTTGCTTTGGAAACTTAGCCCCGTCAATGCGAGATCAGTTAGTTTTTCTTTCCTTTGAAGTGAAACATTTAATAACTGTAGAGCGGTAAAATATGCTGTCTAACAACCCCTGCGTGTCTTCAAGATGTGGAGAAAATTTCTCCTTCCCTCTCTCTAAGAAACTGTTTGATTGGGACTAAAAACAAAAAAAAATTATTTAATACATTGCTAACTGAGAGCCATCTTTCTAAGCAAAACCGTGATAAGTCATTAGGAATCGCGTAAAAATTCAACTCGAGAAAGCTTTTGAAATGTCGGGGTGATTTAGCACTTTACGGATTAAACTGATAATTCTTAGAACTATTTCCATTACGTGTTCATATTTAAAACACTTGGCAACTAGTTGTTCCCTGTGAATAATGCAATGTATAGGTAGAAAAGCAGGATGTGATTCCTCATTCTCAAGGAGCTCCAATTAGCCCTTTAGGCTTACCACTCATGCGGCATCGTTTGCAATGTTGATGGTTATTTCACATGATACTGAAGCTTTTGTAAGTGCACATCGAGACTTTCTTTAATATCAGAGCCACATGTTGTACCTTTCAATGCTATCGACTCCAAAAGCTCTTTCTTGAAGTCCAGGTTGTGAGATACAGTGCGGGCAAATGTATGGTTTTGTCCTGAATATTTGCACATTCATCCAAAGTCAGACTAAATGCAACACAGTTTTTCAAGCTATGGTGTAAGTTATTTACAATGTTAGTACTAAGAACCTAAATTCTCCTTTCACTCGTATGCCTGGAGACTGGCATCTGTTCAATCAGTTTGAGGGTTTTATTATCCAAGTCTAAAACTGCAATTATTTATGCTATATTCTTCTTGACAAATTCTCCTTCCGTGTTTTGAAATTTTGCCTACTGGTTTTCCCTTTTAGTTGTTTTCGACCACAGGCACTTTTGAAGGCAATCCATACAACGTATTTCTGGCAATATTTTTATATGGTAGTTCATCTTTGCTTCCCCCCCCCCAATTTTATCCAAACTTGGACCATCATGTGGATGGGATGTATTTATGACTCTAATCCATGTGTGTTCAGGGGCCAGTTTGCCTCTTCTGGGCACAAAAAACCAGAATTTCGGGTGTCAAAACACTCCTCCCTGTATGAGGCTAACTCATCTTTAGTCGAAAGAGACCAGATCAAGGTTCTTGAAGTCACTGACCGGTATCGAACTGACCGTTATAGACGATGCTTTTGTCCGTAAGACCTGGGGTTCGATACTGGTCAGTGACTTGAAGAACCTTGATCTGGTCTCTTTCGACTAAAGGTGAGTTAGCCTCATACAGGGGGGGGGGACTGTTTTTACACCCGAAATTAGGGTTTTCGCTCCCCAGAAGAGACAAACAGGCCCCTGAACACACTCGGACTAGAGTCATAAATTGGTCCCATCCACATGCCAGTCCAGGCTCGGATAAAATTGTGGGTGGGTAAAGCAAAGGTGAACCACCATATAAAAATCTCACTAGAAATACATTGTGGGAATGCTTACAAAGTTAGCTATGGTCTAAAACAAGTAAAAGGGAAAACCAGTAGGCAAAAAACAAGTAAGCAACTTAGGAGGGAGTTCAATCTCCACAGGAGATTGAACTCTCCTCCTCAGTTGTAAAAGCAAGATAGGCAAAAACGTCCTCTCCTATTCCCTATACGGAAATAAAATCCATTAGCTGGTTTTTTGCAGTTATTATTATTATTATTATAAGCTGTATAGCTGGGTGGAAGTGACGTTTGCATCCTATCTACTAGGCCGCCCAAAGACAGTCTTTATTGCAAGTCTTGTCGCCGAATGGAGGAATATTTTCTAGACTTTCTTCTCTCTTCCCGTGTTAGTCGATCTGTCTAGCGGACAAACGGGTTTTTCTCCAGAAACTCGGAAATATCGCATAATTTATTTTGTAACGATTGTAATATGTTAAGTTTGTATTCTACGCAGAATGCGTATAATGTAATTGCGTATCTTAAAATGTTTTCGCATAATTCTTTATTCATTAGTATTTTTATGTGTGTCAGAGTAATCTCATTTAATCGATATAGTTTGCTTGCTATTATCCTGAGTTTGTTGTGTAGGTGGTTTGTATGACTATTTCAACTTTGATCATCATCGCTGTGAAGTCCGAGATAACGTTTTGTTTTTATCTGTGTAATGGTTGTGGTTTTAGGATCAGCGCTTTGTGTATACGAGCTTTGATGATGGATAGTACGATGTTTAATTTCTATGGATATGGTCTGAGAGTTTTTGAATATCGTTAATATATATGCCGTTTATATATATGCCGTTTTCAGTTATTCATTTGTTTGATGTCGTGTTACATATTTGTGTAAACGAAATATGTGTGTTTGTGGATGGATATTATGGTCATGTCGTCTGCGTATTGGAAGATTTTACACGTTTTAGGGAAAGATGGCTTATATCATGTGTGTATATATGTTAAATAGAATAGGAGATAGAACAGTTCCTTGTGGTACTCCACAGTTACCAGTACCTCTTTGCTATACACTGATGCTATATGTGTGATGTGCTTTATGTTTTTCATTTATGCTTTGAACCACTGAAGTAGACGACCTCCATTCCGATACCTGTTAGTTTATTCAACAAGGGTTTTGTGTGTTACCGCTTTTGTTAGGTCAATAAAAATGACTAATACTATTGCACCATTATCTAATGGAGCGTTTATTAGGTCTGTGAATTCTTCCAGGAGTGTTGCTGTTCCTTTATTTTTTGAAAGGCATATTGCGTTTTTGGGATGATTTGAAATTTTTCAATGTGAGTGGAGAGTTTGCAATACACAATGCGCTCCAAGATTTGGTTGTTTTCAGAAAATGTGACGATGGGTTTGTAATTACTTATAATGCTACTTTTTCCATATTTACATATGAGAGTGATTAATGCAGTCCTCAGTGTTTCAGGTACGTTCCGTGTTTTGAAGATTTGATTTAACAGTTTTAGTATAACTAGTTATACTAAAACTGTTAATTTTTGTTCTGTTCAATTCCTGGTGCTTTGTTATGGATAATTTGTTGAATTGCAAGTGACAGTTCTTCTTTTGTTACTGTGGGGAACCATATTGACATGGTCCTAGTAGAGAATGTTTCTTTGTGTGAGGAGAGAATGATTCTTGCAGTTTTCGGGCAGAGTTCGCAAAGTGTTGAATAAAGTTCTTTGCTAAATGTTTGAGCTATTTGGGCTTACAAGCAAAGTGGTGTTTTATTGTTTCTAAGGCAGTGGTTTTCAATGTATTGTCCAGCATTTCATTGCTCATGTGCCAGGTTACCTTTATGTCATTCTGAGCTGTTGTTACTTTGTTTCTATAATCGTTTCTTTTCACATTTCTAATTTGTGTTGTTAACAGGTTTTATTTTCTTTTGTGTTCAGTTTGTAAAATGGTATTGTTAGGTGACCTCTTAAGTTGTCTATTAATATGTTGTCTGTTATCCATGGATTCCTTCTGGTTTGGGAGCGCATTTTTATTTTCAATGCTTTGTTATATTTTTATTAGATGTAAGTTTAAGATTATTATACACAGCATCAGCAGAGACTAAAGATGCTATCTGCATCTAGTCTGTTTTTCTGATTTTGTCATTTATTATAATTTCGTTTAGGTTTCTGTTATACTGTTTTTGTAGTCTCAATGAGTTTCAAGGGTTCTGGTTCAGTGTGTAACTGTAATGCATAATTTTCTGCCAGTTTGCACGTTATGACGGCTGCTGTATAGCTGTTAGGAGAGGCACGTATATTTAAGTGGTTAGTACATGTTGAAGTGATTGTGTTTTCGACTATCTCTTTTTGTGTAACGACTGTTTGGATGGGGTTATGTTATATGCTAACAAGAAGTCTAGGTATTGTGCTCCATTGAATTTTATGTTCCAAATGTTTATATTCTTGTCACCTATTATTATCAAGTATCTTGACGCGCCATCTTCCATGGCATAAATCCGTCTGTTTAATTCATCTAGCAATTTTAGGGTTTAAATTGGGTGGTCTGTATATTGCGTTTATTATCAAGGAGTTCTCTTCTTTGATATTTTAAACTTCGATGCATATATTTTCTGCAAATTCTAATTTATAGTTTATTTCTATTACTTCTAATTTGTTTGCAAAATATTATTATACCACCACTTCATTAAGTTTGCCTGCAGAATTTCTGTTGTTGAAAGTTTTGCATATGGTAGATGGTTGCTTCTACGATTGTTCTGGATACTTCTGTTAGTATTTAAATATCTATGTTGTTTATATCATCCTTCAGATAAGCTTGCAGGGTCAGCCAGGATTTTTGAATGCTCCTGATGTTGATATGAAGAATAGATAGTCTGCGCTCATAAGTTGATATGATTTTACTTTTCTTCTATGTTAGAATAGTTTCTCATAATATGGTGTTAAGTATTCGGAAAAGTATATTGCGGTACTCTCGTGAGTTCCATTCAGAACTTTGACTACTGGTTTTTTAATTCTGCAACATTTTATGAAGTTAACTTTTTGTTGTCTGATAGTGAGTCGACGACGACGGGGAAGTTCAACGAAATCTTCTCTTTTCCTTTTTTTGAGGTAATCGATGCACCGACTGGATATCTTTTGATTCTATGGGAGCTCCAATTTTCTGGCTTATTTGGATTACATGTCATTTAAATATTTAGCAGCAATTTCTGGGAGACCACCTATGAGGAGATCATTTTTATATTGTTGTTGGTTTAGGAGTTCGTAATGTTGTTTTAAAGAATTTAGTTCTTGCCATAGATCTGTTGTCTCTTTAATTAAATTATGCTGTCTTTCCGTTAACTCTTTAATGCTGTTTTTAATTTCTCTAATGGTCTGCAATTAGAGATTCTACTGAATTGTTATTATATTTAATAAATTCCACATATTACTTGGATTTCAGAAATGTGTGCGGTATGTTTTTCAAATAATTCTCCAACAAAGTTGATTAAACAATCTTTTAGGTTTTGTAATCTATTTTCCAGTAATACATTCAAAGTGGGCTCACCTGAGTTTCCATTACTGTACTAGTTGTATTTCATTTCATCTGCTGATGACTGCTGCATTAACTGTTCATCGCCTGCTGTTGTTTTCTGCATTGGATGTTACCTGCCTGCTGTTGAAGGTGATATTCCTTTATTTTCTGTACAATATAGGCATTTCCACTTGTCATGCTTCCCATTTGATTTTCGATGCCACTCAAACATAGAAAATGCATATTTCTCTGGCAGTTCCTGCATGTTACATGATGTATTTCCCCTGTCAAGTCCTGCTAGCATTTCTAGCACTTCATATTTCAAGTTTAGTCAAACCGGGTGTGACTGCTAAAATGGCGACTTCCTTTGTTCTCCTTAGTTTCGTTGACCACTGTATACTTCAAATTTTCATAACTTCTGACATACGTGTTACTTAACAGATTTTTACAGCTTTCGCATCAGTATGTTCGGCATGAAAAAGGGAATTCAGGAGTACACTTTGAATTTTAATCCACAATAAAAACCATTACTTTACAACTTAAAATATAGGTAATCATCCAAATAGCATTCTTTCTACCACTTGATACTAAAGCGCCCTCAAATAAAACAAAATAACAATAGTAATAGTAATAATAATAATAATAATAATAATAATAATAATCATCATCATCATCATCAAATTCCTGCCATGTACCCACAAGGGGTGTAGAGGATATGATAGTACTACATGAAAAAATTATATCATTACTAACTTCCTATCTACAATTTTCCTCCAAATCAGACTGTTACTTCTCAAGACTCCAACATTATCAGATCTTATATTTTTATCGTCTAAGGCACTTTGTACCGTATCAATCCACCAATATCTTGGTCTTCCTCTGGGTCGTTTTGCTGCCAACCTGGCAGAGAACATTTGTTTTGCTAATCTTTCTTCACCCATTCTGTTTAAGTGACCATACCACCTGAGAATAGCTATGCTAACGCATTCCTGGATGTTGACAATGTCATGTTCTTTCCTAATATCCTCGTTTTTAATATGATATTGCCATTGATGCCATCTGTTCACCCCTGTAATCTTTCTCAGAACTCTCATATATGCAGTCTCTAGTCTTTAGTCAAGTGTTTTACTTCTGACCCAGATCTCAGATCAATAAGTTAAAACTGGTTTGAACACTGTCTTGTATACAGCTAATTTAGTGTTCCGACTAATTTCTCCTTTATTCCATATGAATTTATTCAATTGACTTCCCACCATATCAGCTTTGCTGATTCTGTTGTCTATTTCTATATTTAATTTACCATCTTCAGTAAAAATCGTGCCTATATAGCTGAAATGTTTTACTTGTTCCACAGGTTCTCTATTCACAACACAGTTGACATTTTCAATGATTTTGCATATTTTCATTGTCTTTGTCATTTTATTGCTGACCTTCATACCATATCTATTACAACAGCTATTCAATTTACTCAGAGAATCTTGCATACTTGTAGCGGATTTATTTAGAAGTATAACATCATCCGCATAAAGCAAAGAGCCGACATTAACATCTCCAATTTTGATATCATGTTTAATACCACTGTCCTTCATAATGTAATCTATATAGATAATGAATAACAGAGGGGATAATGTGCATCCTTGTCTCTACATCCCAGATTTAACATTAAACTACCTTCCTGTAATTCCTTCAATTCTAACTGCTCACTTACAACTCAAATAAAGACTAAGTATTGCTTGATATAATGCCCCATTGACACCATATAACTGCAACGTATGGAATAGCTTCTCTCTTGGCACCTTTTCATATGCCTTTTCCAAATCGACAAAACTTAAATACAGATCTTTGTTATATTCCCATGCTTTCTCGACTATTTGTCGTAAAGTGGAGATCTGATCCTGACACCCTCTGTTTGGCCTGAATCCAGCTTGTTCTTCCCCAAGCTTTTCTTCCACAATTCTTCTCAACCGTTTCTCAAGTATACTTGCATAGATCTTGCCAGGAACACTCAGTAGGGAAATACCTCTGTAATTCTCACATTCAGTTTTATTTCCCTTTTTATATATGGGTACTATGAGAGCTCTACTCCAATCATCTGGAATTCGTCCCTCTGTCCAGGCTTTCTGAACTATGCAGTGCAGCCACTGTAAGACTTATACCACCATTCTTCAGCATTTCTGGTCGAATATCATCTACTCTTGCTGCTTTTCCACATTTCAAGCCTTGGATGGCTTTTTCTACTTCAAGTATGGATATGTATTCCTGACTGCATGCCTGGTCAGTGTTTTTTACCACTCTGCTGTCATCACTGCTTGTTTCATTTGGAAGTTTTTCAAAGTAATTACTCCATACTTCAAGGATATCTTTTTTTCCAGTTTTCATATCACCTTTATCATCTCTAATTCCTTTTACAGCACTCTATCCTCCTTTCTTAAACTTCTTCAACAACCTCCAGAATATTTTGCCACCTTCTTTATATTTATTTTCTATATTCTTGCCAAAGTCCTCCCATGATTTTTATGACTTTTGTTTAGCTAGTTTTACACAGTGTTTAGCATTCTTGCATTTGTCTCTATATTCTCTAAGAGCACAAGCTGACTTATTATTTGACAGGAACTTTTGATATCCTTTCTTCTTTTCCTTCACTGCCTCTTTAACTTCTTGTGTCCACCAGGGAGTTCTGATTTTTCTATTCTTGCAGACAACTTCACCACCTGCCTCTCTAGCTGAATCAATCACGGTTTTCTTCAAGGCTTGAATCTAAAAGGTTTGATTGCTGTTCTCACACTCTTTCATTTTTTCTTCAATAATGTTTGTGTATTTTAGTCTACAGTTCATGAAATCTGCCCCAACTTTTATTCGCTTTAAAACTTTTTCACATGTTATTCTTTTCAATATGAAATTCAATTTTATCCTGCTCAATACTAAATAGTGATCACTTCCAATTTCAAATCCTCTATACACTCTGGTGTCCTTCACCAGTGAGAAAACATCACTATCAACGATATCAACAATATCATAGTCAATGAGACTTTCTTATTCCTAGCGTCTTCTCTCCATGTGAATTTGTGCACAATTTTATGTTCGAACATGGTGTTAGTAATAGCCAGTCCATGTCCTGAGCAGAAATCCAACAGATATTTGCCATTATTATTAGCTTTGCTCTTTTCTCCAAATTTTCCCATAATATTTTTGTATGTCTCACAATCATTTCCTACTCTGCTATTCAGATCCCCAACAAGGACCAACTTTTCCTTTTTCATTGCGTCAGTTGCTTTTTCTAAAGCCTCAAAAAATTCCTACACTTCTACCTTAGTAGAACCTTCTGTGAGATCATAGGCACAAATAAGTCTCATTGTCCATTTCCCCCATTCTCATATTTGCCCACATTACTCTTCTTGAGACTGACTGCCATTCAAGAAGTTTAGCCTTGAATTTTGTGTTGAATACTATGGCTACTCCTTTTCCTTGACTGTCATTGCTTGAATATACTATTTTGTATTTATTGCTCAGAAAGTTGTCACCAGTTTTTGTCTTTTTTGTTTCAGTCACCCCATTTATGTCGATTTGGTACTTATCTAATTCCTCAGCTAGCTTCATTTCTTTGCCATTCAGGCTTCTTATGTTGATAGTACCGATCTTTAACTCTGGAGATGTTGAGTTGGGGTTTGTTTTCAGATATGTTCCAGTAACTGACTTTTCGCTGTTCGCCCTGGTTCCCTGGTGAAAACAATGTGGGCCTTTTTTAGCCGGGTGACACCTCAGCTGGCATGAAATTTTGTCATGTTGTACCATCATTTTTTTATTTTGGTTTAAGCCAATAAGAATACAATTTGGTTGGCTAACTCCCAAATTGCCAGTCCATCCTAGTTCGTTCAGTATCCAAGTAGATACCCAACAGGGTTCACCACGAGAAGGTGAGGATTGGACATTAGGTCAGAAGTCCCGGTCGGTTCTCCGCATTCCTTTGAAGGCTATGTGGAGGTCTCCTCTCAGTTATACAGCTTTGGCCCTTAAGCAGCCCTAGAAATAATGATATATATATTAAAAATCGAAACCATGAAACCCTGGTTATCTCAGACCAACCTGCAGATGGTCTGAATTTTCAGAAATGTCAGTATAATATTAGGAAAGCAAAATTTGAAAAAATACAATACAATATTGGAAAAAAATTCACATTCAAATTCATTCAATATATATATATATACAGGGTGTTCGGGATAAATTTGACATATTTATAATTAATTATATTTTTCCGTAAGTTACATGTATTAACACACACTTCTCTTCATTTAAAAGTTTGGACCCTTCTTCATTCATATACAAGATGTCAGAAAGGATGGATAGCTGGAACCCACCTGAATCATGAAAGAGAATAACTTGTATCATGATGATTCGTGCCCGCCATCAAAATAAGGATATTACGACTGCTGCCCAATGCTCCCTGAATACAGTAAAAACAATCAGGCATGAACTAGAGACTTGCAATGGTGACTACGAGGATGTAGCAAGAAGAAAGATCCCTAGCAGACGATCTGATTGCGTTCGTACAGCAGAATTCCTCGCAAATCTGCAGGAACAGGTGTTGAAGAACCCTGGCATTGGAATTCGGGCTTTGTTCGTGGAGTTGCTAACTGTAGTCAAGCCCTGGATAACAAGGGTAGCCAATGGTAGGCCGTATGTATGGCAGCAGGATTCGGCCCCTTGCCACACCTCTGGGAAAAGTCAAAAATGGTTGTCTGAAAATTTCTACGACTTCACCAGTCCAAATGTTTGGCCTCCAAACTCCCCAGACCTTAACCCCATGGATTATTTTGTATGGGGCGCAGTTGAAAAAGACACCAATCGCACTTCCAGTAATACAAAAGCCCAGTTAATGGATAAAATTAAAACAGTTTTTGCGGCCCTTCCCAGGGAGACTGTAGCATCAGCTTGTTCGAGGTTCCGAAGCAGAATTGAAGCTGTGATCGATGCTAATGGTGGTTATTTTGAGTAAATCTTGTTGATAGTATTGTAATTAACTCTGCCTGTAATGTTTTTTGTCAATTCATTAAATTTAATAGATACAAAGAAGATTTTCTTTTTCCTTACGAAACTGTCAAATTTATCCCGAACACCCTGTATATATATGTTAAAAATACCAAGCAATTTTAAACCTGGTTTTACTCCATTTCCCAAGTAAGCAAACAGACAAATAAGTCAAGTTTGCGCCTGCAAGTGATGCCAGTCTAGCTGATCCTACAGGTAGTGCAAGACCAAGGCAACTCGTGGTAAAGGTGGAATAAGCTCTGATCACTAATCTTAATATTTACCCTTAATGCCAAAACACATCTCCAAGAAGGGGATGCATGATGTTTTGTATTAAATACAAGGGTCCACTACTCAGACCGGTTTCGACCTTCATTGAGGTCTCGTCAGTGGGAGCTAGGCTAGAAATACCAAGATTTAGTAATACAGAGCTTATAAGTATTTTACCAGAACAAGTTGCCACAAGGTGTTTTAACCTTATTAAATAAAAATCTCTGGAGGAGATATAAATGTAGAAGGTATTTTACCTTGGGTATAATACCTTCTACATTTGCCACGAGTTTCCCTAGGCCTGAAAGGAGCAAACGTTGTTTGCTTACACTTGGATAAAGGATAAACCCAAATATATAATTGATGGAGAATGTTTTTTTACAGATCCCTACATAGCAAATCAGGGGAAACTGGTCTGGTTAGTGTCCTTTCCCTAAATGCATAGCATCATACATGTCCACAAGATGTGCTTTGCATTATGGGGTACTAAAGCAAGTGATGAGAACTTATATACCACCTTTGCCACGAGTTTCCCTAGGCCTGAAAGGAGCAAACGTTGTTTGCTTACACTTGGATAAAGGATAAACCCAAATATATAATTGATGGAGAATGTTTTTTACAGATCCCTACACAACAAATCTAACAATTTTTTAAATATGCTCGAACAAATGTACGATACTTGAGAAGTCAGAATTTGAAACACTCTTCAATCCAATTTATAATCCAATAATCAAAGAACTTGTGCAAATATGGTTCTGGATAAAATCAGAAAATGAAAGATCTAGAACGAAAATTTGTATAAATTGTAATAATAGACGTTGTTGCTGATCCTAGTGCTATTGCAGAAAGTGGGAGATAAATTTGCTACATTCTCAGCAACAAGTTCATCTCCTTAGTTTTTAATACTGAAAGTGCAATAAGTGAAACATCAACATTTTCCTTCAGGTTAGCTTGAGCAGGTAATTAGTCTTTCGATAAGGAAAAACGAAAAAGAAGTCCTATCCCCTGTCATTCCGGTGCAGAGCACTTGATGACATTTATTATATGATAGCAAAACATCATTCATCATCTTCCATATCTGTCTTTCTCTTAATGTACAACAGATTTTCTTTCAGGAGAATGGTTTCCGGATTCTTGCAATAAACCGACTTATTGCCATTCCAAAATCAAGAAAGGATCAAACAAAAGTTTACAATTATCGACCAACTGATCTGAACAGCCGTCTATATAAGATATTGCAGAAAATGGTTAAAGCATTTAATGATATTTTCTTTAACAGACAATATAGCTTTAGTAGACATCGTTTAATGTTGGACCATATGGTTCGTTTAGAGACATGTAATAAATATGCATTCCTGAAATGTAAAGATCTGGTTAAATAGTTCCATCGAATGAGGGTCTGAAACATTCTGGAGGTATGGCGTATTGAAAGACCTGTATAACCTAGGTCTCAGAGGACAACTTCAAAAAAGAACAGCGTCTCATGGAAGAATCTGACTTGGGCTTCCAAGTCAGAGTCTTCCACGGGTCTTCTTAAAGTCAAAAAACTTTAAGTAGAAAGAAAATTCAAGCAACAGTCAGTTCTGCATGAACCTGTCGCGGATCATATTCCAATTGGTATTAAAGTACAATTGCATATACAGTACAAAGACAATACAGCCGAAAGCATTCCTTACTCAACAATTGATTACACAGTAGTTTAAGCGCTCTCTAATGGGAAAAAATAAAACTGAAGCAAATATTGATAACTGATATTATAGATATTGATATATTAAAGTGTGGAATAAAAGACTCAATCAAAGTTAAAAAAATAGGAAAATGAAATTAAGAAAACACTGGATTAGACAGGAAATTGGACACTACATAAAAATTGAGATGAGGCATATAAAAGGTGCAAAAATACATATAAAGTCAATATTAACACAGTTTCAAGTACTATAGAAAACGGCTACACAATTAACTATCATAAAATAAAAATTAGTACTACAGAAATGAATTCCTAAATGCCAAGGAATAGACCAGAAAACAATGGAAGTTTGTGAATACATTAATCGCCAAAGATATATGTAAACAAAACCGTCCATCTTTTAAAGATATCAGTGAGAATGTAGAAAACAGAGACCGAGGATTCGCTGAAGAATTCAATATCGACGTGTCGCGGTAGTGAAAGCTTTCTAAGGAATGCAAAACCACCCTTCTAACTTAAAGATCAGCTCTGCGTGAATCTCCCAAAAGAATTGATAACTACAAATATCTTTTCTGCATTTGTGAAAACGAAATCAAAAATATAAATCTTGGCTAAAAACAACCAAATTTTCAGGATGCAATGGCATTAACACTAGCATTGCTAGTGTTAATGTCATTGCATCTGAACCCAAAGGATAGCTTTGGGTTCAGACAAAAGTTTATCACAGAACATGCTCTGCGGAATTTTACAAAGAAAGCTTCTACCTCCCTAGATGATCTTACACTAACACTAACAGTACATTTAGATTTCTACAAAGCTTTCTACTTTTCTCTACTGTACTACTGTGGTATATCACAAGAATCAGTCGTATGATCAACTTTATTTAGTATTTATATCAATGACGTCTGCAATCTTAAATTAAAAGTGAAACAAACGGTTTTGTTTGAAATCAAAGTGAAATAAAAGGCGTTAGCTGATTTTTTTTTTTTTTTTTTTTTGATTAACGGTTTTGCAGATGATTTGGTCCTGGACATCCAAAAAACTTGCAAACCATAATGAATGCTGATCTCTTAAAATAACAGATTGGTTCTAGTTAAATGAGTACTCTGAATGTGTCAAAAACTAAATATGTAAATTTTACTTGCGAAATACAAGTAAAATGATCTTCGCGGAAAAATTATTGTTACATGATTGGAAATGCAGAAGAAATTACATTGCAACCGTATGGAAATAGAAAAACACAATGTAATAATTATTAAGAATAAAAATTGATTTTAATTAAAGTTTCAAACGCCACTTTCCCGATGTCGTAAATAAAGGGAGGATTATTTTAAAGACTTCACTATTTAAGTATATTCATAAAAAAAACACAGTAACGCCTTTTATTCCTAAATAGGGAATAGGCAAGACTGTTTTAGAACTCTCTAACTTATGGATACTGAAGGGAAACTTCAATCTCGTGCTGTAGCTCATCACAGATAGCTAATCCAAGACTGTCACTAATTATACATGGAGTCAGTGAAGAAGTGCAACTAACAAACGTGGTCCCTAAGCCTAACATTATGTTTATTGTCTGAAAATAGTGTGCTTTCTAGAATCGATTTTCTTGAGTTTACGGGGTGACAAACCCGAGTTTCAAGGAGAAAACACCCGCTTGCGCGTGCCAGAGTTCGAGTAACACTGGAACGGGTCGATAAAATGCTTAGTAATAGTTCCTCTAGTCAGCGACTAGAAACGAACATACGACACACTCTCTCTTTTCTGGTGATTTAGCTCCGAGGAAAGCACATGCCACCTCCACTGATTATACAAGCACTGAATAGATTCATAAATTTAAATAAATTAAACATATTATACTCTGCATGGATTCAAAACACACTACAATATGCCATTTTACATTGGGATGAAATCTATTGTCCACTACTAAATCCTCTAGTTTCGACCGAGAATCAAATCATTTAAATCTTAACGAGAAAGAAATAAAGGATACCGCCATGTGCAATAAATCACCATACTGAACATTCAATCCATTGGATATTTCTACGGTTATAGGTTACTGGTATTCATAAGAAACGATAATGCAAACGTAAATATTAAAGATGTTTTCTTTAGTAGACAAAAGGGCATAAAATATTATACAAAATCAACATTATACAAAATCAACAAAACGCACAAAATAAACAAAGTCATCGATATTACACAAAATCTACCTTATTCACATAGGAAAGCATGACCGAAAATGCCACGGAAGGTACTAACAGGGACACAGATACAGAAATAACAAGGCAGTGTTAGGCGTAAATGAACAGTTCAATAGTAGTTGGATACATAATATAGTTTCACATCAGGTGCTCAAAGTTACGACCATTAGCAGTGATGCATGCCTGATACCGACGACGCATTGATTGCCGTGCATTATGGAAAATACTTGGTTTTTCCCGGATATTAGCAGTGGCGATGGCGATTCTTCCCACGAGGTCCATGTAAAAGGCAACAGGCGTTTCGTACACCATAGCTTTAAGGGTTCTCCACAGAAAGAATTTAATGCTCGATAAATCAGGTTAGCGCGTGAGGACATGCGACGGGTCCGCCATGCCCAATCCGTCGAGCCCCAAAGGCACTGCCCAAATACTGACGCACAGAAATGCCTAAATGAGCTGGAGCCTTGTTGTGTTGGAACCACATCAGCCTACGCACAGTTATTGGAACATTGCTCAGTAAATCCGGCTGAACTTCTTCCAGAAGGTCGATACTTCTGGGAATCCAGTCAGGGTGGTAACAGGTATGGGCCGACTAAACAGTCAGCGATAATACCTGCCCATACATTAATGGCGACGTACATTTTGATAAGGTTTCCATGGCCTGACAGCTGTTTCGAACTGGTTGGTTCTCCTGATAGACCAGATGAAACAATTTTGCATTGTCAAACGAGAGCCTTTTGGCTTTTATTGTTGTAAATATACAAGTAGTTCCTAAATAAAATAAACAACCACTACACACACATAATGCTGATTTAGTGACAAATTTATTTAACACACTATCTTTATAAATGAGAAGTGAAATTAGCCCAAACAAATATATAATGCTAATAAAAGAAAATCAGCTAACGAGTTTCATTACCTTATAGGGAGTTTGCAAAGCTTTAAATATTATCTAGCTTCTGAAGACTGCGTGTTCAGTTCAATCTCCACTGGTAGCCAATCAGGAATAGCTGGTCCATGATTATCACTAATTATTATTATTATTATTTTTTTTATTATTATTATTATTATGTGATACCTCCAGGGAGTCAAAATACTAAACGAAGGAGAGTGTGCCAACATCATCGAACGATTAACCCCTTCCAACTACTAACCGCGTTCAAACTTGCTTAACTTTTTACAAGCCATTAGTAGCAGAGGGTCTATCAATCGACCAAACTTTGCTGGCTCTAAGCGGCAAACGATGCAGAGAAGGGAAAAAACAAATGCTGACTTCTTCTACTACCTAACCGAAAACCTACAGAAACTAGGAATCTCTTTTCAAAATAATTCCATAAATTATTGATTTTAGATAATGTTTCATAACATACATATGTTCAAAGATCAGGCTCATGTGTAAACGTGAAATATATGTGTGTGTATGTATAGCTCTCTAATATATATAGATATATAGATATATATATACTGTATATACCTGCAACTGCAATTATATATATATATATATATATAGTTGCAGTTGTAGCTAAAATAAGAAGATACAGTGCACGCATTGAACAGTACAAGCAAAATTCGATGTTTCGCGCAAATCAGTACCAGTTTTACAAGAAAATTGATTGCTAGTGGAACGATAACCTTAAAGAAAATATAAATATAAATCCCAGAGACAAAGAAAATACACTAAAGTTTTGAAAAAAACCTATGGAACAACCCTAAGAGGAACAATTACAAGGCAAAATGGATTGAACAAATTACCAACAAATCTCTAGAATGAAAAATGGACCTACTGAAAATAACAACTGAAATGGTTCAAATGCAAGCTAAAAAAATAAAAAATTGGACAACACCCGGGAAGGATGAATTACATGGCTATTGGTTGAAATACCTAACAGGCTTACATGAAAGACTTGCTGACCAATTTTATGATGTTTTAGAAGGAAAATGCAAAGAACAGTGGCTCACAGCAGGGAAAACGTTTTTGATCATAAAGGATAAAAAGGTCGAAACCCAGAAAACTTCTGACCAATAACCTGCCTACCAACAACTTTTAAGCTACTCACAAGCATACTAGCTGATAAAATATACAGCTATCTTAAAGCAAAATCTCTTCTCCCAATTTAAAAAAAAAGGTAACAGTGAAAATTCAAGAGTCACAAAAGACCAATTGCTGATTGATAAAAGGAATGTTAAGAATTGCAAACGTAGAAAAACCAACCTTCATATGGCTTGGATAGATTATAAAAAAAAGCGTTTGATTCGGTTCCTCATCGTTGGATTTTAAAATGCACAGAACTATTTGGTATTAGCGACAACGTGCAAAAAGTTTTGCAATACAGCATGAAAAACTGGAAAACAACGTTGATTATAAATACAGAAGAAATTGGAGAAGTAAACATAAAAAGGGGCATCTTTCAAGGAGACTCATTATCTCCTCTATTGTTTATATTGTCATTAATCCCCTTAACTAGAATTTTAAATAAAACTGCTCATGGTTATCAAACTGCGCAAAAGAGTGCAAAGATATCTCACCTTTTATACATGGACGATCTGAATTCAGACGATCAAAATCAGAGAATGAACTCGGATCGTTGCTAAACACTGTGCACATATTCAGTCAAGATATATCAATGGATTTTGACTTAGACAAATGTGCAATTGCTGGAATAACAAGAGGAAAGTTTGAAGATATGAACGAAATCGACCTGCTCAATGGTGAAATAATCAAAGCAATAAAATTCGAAGAAAGCTACAAATATTTGGGAATTTTAGAAGCATCACAAATTCGGCACAATAAGATCAAAGAAAGAACTAGAGCAGAATACATAAGACGATTAAGAAAACTCCTTAAGTCAATGCTTAATGCTAGAAATTTGATAAAAGCAATTAATACCTGGGCCATACCTGTTCTGAGATATTCAGCAGGCAGTGTTGAATGGACCCAGCTAGAGATGGAAGGTTTAGATAGAAAAACTCGAAAATTAATGACAATGCACCATGCCCTCAATCCTCGCAGTGACATCGATAGGCTATATCTATCATGCAAAAAAGGAGGTAGAGGATTATTACAAGTGAAGCAAGTTATTGAAGAAGAAAAACGAAATTTAAATGATTATCTGCAGCAATCAACGGAAAAATTTCTAATTCAGGTAAGGAAAGAGGGTTTATTTAAACCCATGGAGACAAAATTGGAATACAAGTGAAAAGTGAGAACCGAAAGATGGAAAAATAAGGCATTGCATGGAAAATACCTTCACAGCATAGAGGACAGCGCTGACAGCAACTTGACCTGGCAATGGTTGAGAAATGGAGCACTAAAGAAAGAAATAGAATCGGTAATTTTAGCAGCACAAGAACTGAGAAGGAAGTGGGATGCAGGATACAAGCGGGTTGAAGGAACTGGAGGGAGATGGCTGGAGTTGTATTCGATATAAGGGTGCCAATCAATCTGAAAGGCAAAATCTATAAGACAGTAGTGAAGCCAGCTATGACATATGCTATAGAAACTGTGGCCCTGAGCGAAAATAACATCAGCAGGATGGAAGTAGACAGATGAGCACGCTTAGGTGGATGTGCGGTGTGACCAGAAAGGATCGTCTGAGAAATGATTATGTGAGGGGGAACAGTGAAAGTTACGAACTTAGGAGCGAAGATACAGGAAGCAAGGTTGAGATGGTTGATCATGTGATGGGGAGGGAGGACGAATATGTGGGAAGAAGGGTCATGCAGATGGATGTGCAAGGAAGGAGGAAGCGTGGGTGGCCAAATGAGAGATGGAGGGAGCTGGTAGAAGAGGACTTAAGGACAAAGAACTTGGATGTGGTAACAGCCCAAGACAGGAGGATATGTAGGAGACTCATCATCAGCAGAGACCCCACTTAAGTGGGAGAAGCTGCAGAAGAAGAAGAAGAGACAAAAAATACTAATAAAAATTTTAGTTGAAATCAATGCAGAAAATGCAACACTTAGAGCTGAATTCTGTAAAATTATAAGTTGCAATGTCACTCAAGATGTCTATTGTACGTGTGAATATTTTAGCAATCAATAAATTACTATTACTATTAAAAATATTATAATTATTATTATTATGATTATCATTATCATTATTATTATTATTATAAAAAATACCGTCGTGCTCCGTGAGACGGTGCATCCCGACTGCGATACATTACATTCCACACCAAGTGAACCGCTGCCACGCCGCGTTGAATTCGTTGATCAAGAGAGCCTGTTTCGGTGCCAGGTTATTTTGCGCCCTAGGCGAAATTTACAAGTGCACCCCTTATTTCATAAACTAAAATGTTTCTAATTGACATTAAACAAAATAAAATTGTCTTTCAGGTTAAATTAATAAGGATTTTTTATTTTCTTTTTTAATTAATCTGAAAATTGTCTGTTATAATCCGGCCTGGATGGCCGAATGGTTAGCGTATCCGCTATCCAGCCAAAAGGCTGCAGGTTCGAATCCCGCCGAAGGCAGGGATGTTTTGAGTGTTTGTGAAAGTACTAGTTGTGGTAGTCGGCAGTAGAGGGCGTTAGTGTTAGATGATGAAGGTTGTTGGAGTAGTGAGACGAAGAACTGTAGAGTAGATGCCCTCCCTCGATGAATCTGTGGACTCCCTGTAGGTGTGATATAATAATATTTCATTTACAAAAAAAGTTATAAACTACCGAAATTTAATATTTTGAAATGTTAACGTTTTAAAATATTTATCTTTTAACTGAGCCGTCACTCTTGACTGCATGCCACTTATTTAGTGATAGCCTTGGGCCAGCTATCTCTGATTGGGTACCAGTGAATATTGAACTGTCCACTGTCTCCAAAAGTTAGATAGGGCTAAAAACGGCGTCACCTACTCCATATGTATATGGAAATAAAAAGGCGTTAGCTGATTTTTTTTTCTTCTTATCTTAACTGAATTTTAAATAGCGGTAGGTTCAAATCTTTTAAGTAAGGAACAAAACAGAACCAAGAGTTAAATAGTAAAATAGTGTTGGGTGAGGGACAAGAAAAAAGAATCGATATCTAAATCATATATCACTATTTAATTTTGATATTTCCGTAAAGTATGAATAAAGCATAGCTTGAAATTTTGCACCCCTTCATGGCTTGCGCCCTAGGCTGTTGCCTAGTTTGCCAAAATGGTAGAGCTGGCCATTTGTGTAGGTCAGTAGAAGTGGGGTTTGCACTCTATGACACTTGACCGCACGACGACAGTCTTTGGTTTGAATCTAGTCGCCAAGTAGAGGAACATTTTCTTAGCCTTTTCGCTACCGAGTCCCGAGGTAGTCGATCTGTGGCACGGACAAACGGTTTTTTTCCTCTCGAAAATACGTTTGTCCCTTAAATTCAAGAAAATCGGCCGTCGAACCCACACTATTTGCAGACATTAAAAATATTGTGTATTGTGTTAGGGTCACGATATGGCGCCACTTGGCAGCTGCCTTCTTCACAGCTCATCGATTAATTAGTGATGGCCTTGGGCCAGCTATCTCTGAATGGCTACCAGTGCATATTGAACTGTCCACTCAGTCTGCAAAAGTTAGGCGTAAAATGGCCTCGCCTACTCCCTATCCAGGAACAAAAAGGCATTAGCTGATATTTGGTATTATTATTATTATTATTATTATTATTATTATTATTATTATTATTATTATTATTATTATCATCATCATCATCAGAGGGTGCTGCGTAGGCATATGAATGGGTGCATGGTGATGTTGCTACTCCCTTTTTTTATTGTTTTAAAACTTGTAATTTCATGTGTAGCCAGGAGATCATTTAGATATGTCTGGCTGCCAGTAGTCGCTCTAGCTCATTTAGCATTACCCAGGGTGCACCACGTGAAGGCGAGCTAGGAATTACAAGCTATGCAATCACCAAACGGTCCTTTTCAGGACCTCAAGAAAAAAAAGAGAAAACAAGAAAACTAGGTGCTAATTTCTGGATTTGGCAACTCAACATAGAAGGAATCAGCTTTGCTAATAGTCAATATCTGTCAAAAATCCTTTGAGAAAATGATATAGACATAGCCGTCATTCAAGAGTCACACACATACAGTATAATGAACAACAATTGAAATCTAGAGAAAAAATTGCAGGGAGCTCCACATCACCAAACTCATGGCTGTGCAACTTATGTATGCAATAATATAGAGAATGTCCACTTAATATCAGCAAATTTTAATCAGAATATACACACTATCATAGCCAAAACTGAAGATCTCACAGTGATTGATATCTATAAGCCTCCCATGGTAGAATGGCGACCTGAAGTAATTCCTATATTTTCATATCCTACTATTTACATAGAAGATTTTAACAGCCATCACACCATGTGGAATTACAATAATAATGATGAAAATGGTGAAGCATTAACAAACTGGGCGGAGCAAAACAATCGTTGATTAATATATGATGCAAAGGACAAAGGAACCTTTAAGACTGTAGCATGGAAGAGGGTATACAAACCAGACCTCTGATTTGTTACCCAAAATTTACAAAATCCACAACGAAGTCCTTAAAGATTTTCCACACAGCCAAGATCGCCCATTATTGATAGAAGTAGGAATACAAATGCCAATAATACATTCTATTCCACGACCAACATGGAATTTTTGAAAAAAGAACTGGCAGAATTTTTCATAAAAACTGGATAAAATAGAAAGATAGATACCTCCGGTGAGTGAAAACTATGACAGATTTAGCAGTCATATCAACAGTGAAGAGGTATATTCCAAGGGCTTTCCGAATGGAAGATATACCTGGCTGGAATAAAGACTGCGAAGAGTTATACGAAGTCTACTTAGAATCTGGTGACTGTGACATAGCTGACGAATTACTCCAGAAGCTTGATAATGAGCACAGAGAAAAATGGTTAAAAACTACAGAGGACTTACACTTTAAAAAATCAAGTAGAAAAGCATGGAGCCTATTAAAGAAGTTAAGTGGAAGTAATCCAAAGAGGTTAGGTGGGTTACTCACTAGTAAAAGATCGTTTGGTGAATCCAGATCAAAATGCCTTTCTAATAACCTCACAGTCTAGGACCCCTGGAGATCATGAACACATTGGAAGTTAAACGAACACTCAAAAACTTATGACAAAGTGCAGATGGCAGTTCCCAGTTTTCAAGAGAATTTACCACAGACGAAATAACTGAGGCCTTGAAGGAGGTGAAAACTGGCAAAGCACCAGGCTTTGATGGTGTTCACCCTGAATTCTTGGTAAACTGTGGAAAAAATGTTGTACGAGTTGTATGGAACAAGTACTAAGCCTTACTACCTATATCGAAGAAGGCTACCAGAGATGTTTGAAAACCTCTGTTATCTTTGTTGACCTTATTGCTGCATACGACATTGTATGGAAAGAGGGGATGCTATACAAGCTGATACCAGTCATACCATGCCAATCCCTCATAAGACTTATTGGTAACATTCTTTCTGACAGGTTGTTCGATGTGGTACTGTGAAACAAAATGAGCAAACTAAGAAAGCTGAACAATGGTCTCCCACAGGGCTCAGTATTAGCACCAATATTATTCAACTTATATACATCTGATCTACCGACAACTAGGTCAAAAAATTTGCTTATGCTGATGACATAGCCCTCACCATCCAAAACAAGAGCATTGCAGTAAGAGAAAATATTCTCACAAATGACCACAGAACCATTGGAGAATACTTTCATAAATGGAGACTAACACCAAACCTCAATCAGGCCGAGGTTAGCTCTTTTCACCTATACACCAAATTGGCAAATAGGAATCTTCAGGTCAGCTTTAACAACACAGTGCTGCAGCACCAAGATTTCCCTAAATATCTGGGTGTTACCTTGGACAGAACACTATCTTTCAAGAGACATCTGGAAAATCTCTCTTTAAAGATCAGAACCCATAATAACATCATACAAAAACTGTGTGGTTCTACATGGTGTTCTTCTCCTATTACACTGCGATACCCAACGTTGGTCTTAGTCTACTCTGCGGCAGAATAATTGTTCACCAGTATGGCTAAACAGACCACATATCAAGAAAATCGATACAAAAATAAATGCAGTGATGAGGAAAATAAGAGGTTGGGTCAAATCCACACCCCCTCTACTGGCTTCCATCTTTCAGCAATATTGCACCACCGAACTTACACAGACAAAATTCTCTAGTAAAAGAATACAAAAAAATAAACAGCAATCCCCCTGTTGCCGATACACGAAGACCTCCCATATATAAACATAAATCGCCTTAAATCCTGACGTTCTCCACTAATACTGGCTGAAGAACTAGTCAATAGCAATTTCAATGTTAATTCAAAATGGCTAGAAACTTGGAAAGAAAAATCGCCACCAGACTTAAACAAAGTATATCCTTCCCAACCAAAATCCAAAAAGGATTGAGCTTCCATGTTACCTATGGAAAAGCCTAAATAGGATACTCACAGGACATGGTTTCTAACCAGACAGCTTATACAAGTGGGGAAGATCACCTATACACCAATGTGTCTGTGGGGCCATAAATCAAACCACCTGGCACATTGTAGAGAACTGCAGCATAAGAGGCTACCGTGATGACCTGAGAGACTTTTTTGAGCTAGATCCTTCAGCTCTTGATTGTCTAGCTGAACTAGACTTAAAATTTTAGACTTTTTTAAATCTGATATTTGTATATGTGCATTACTTGTTTCATTTTTATTGTCTGCACAAATATGTATTTATATATTGTGATGTCTCGTTTCTTTATTATGTCATATATTAAATAAATAAATAAATAAATATTGTTTAAAGTGGTTCCAACTCCTGTTTTTATTGTGAAAGTGTTCCGAAATAAGTCTACATTTTTATGCCAAAGAGAGTGATATAAAATTTACCGAAATCTTCTAAGAAGAAACCAAAATTTGTAGTGTTTAAAAGTAAACAGAGAGGACCGCTGTCAACAACGAGCAAAGAACAAAGGACACCGCCATCTTTACAATCACGACACCGTTGCGCAAGTGAAGTAAGGTGAGTCATGAAGTGTGTAAAATGCCTGGAGGATTCATCGTTTGACGGAAAGAATATAATAGGATGTACGAAATGCAATAGGATTCTACAATTAAAATGTGCTGGCTTTTCAGAAACCTGGCAACACAAATCCAATGCAACATGCGAGGAATGGAAGTGAGTACTCTGCAGAAAAACAAAGTCGCACTTAACGCAGCCACCAATGATGCAGCCGAATATACCTGAAGTAAAATCAGACGACGAACTGAACAGACAAAAATATGCAAGTGAGTCCTATAATTTTTATATATGAGTCCTACAGTTTGACTGGAAGGAAGAGAAGGCACATGGGAGGAAGGAATTGGATTTTATGCGGTTATTAAAGGATAACTATCTGCGACAGCATGTAATGGAAAATACTAGGGGGAAGAGAGTGCTTGACCTAGTAATCGCATCTGAGAATATGGCTGTAACGAACATGACCATGTTGCCACCAATTGGTGAGAGTAATCATAAGATCATGACTTGGGAGGTGGCTAAAGGAGTGGAATTTACAATTAAGACAGGATACATGTGCAATTACCGGGCTGGTAAGTATGACAAGCTTAGGAGTGTGCTTGGCTCAGTGCCATGCATGTAAAACTGGAATGGCTAGATGCTGATAGTGCATGGGAGGTGTTTAAGAAGTGTTTGCAGAAGGCAATTGTTGCCTGTATACCAAGAGTCCGAATAATTAATCAGGCAAGGGTTAAATGGATGAATAACACTATTATGCTTGAGCTGCAAAAAAAGAAACAATTGTGGAGGGAATTTAAGGAGAAAGGTGACCAGCAGGTGCAGGAGCAGTATAAAGCTCAGGCCAGAAAGGTAACAAGGGTGGAAAGAAAAGCAAAAGCGTATTATGAAAGAAAATTGGCCATGCAGCCTAAAGAGAATCCCAAACAGTTTTTTCGATATGTTGCAAGTATAAGGAAAAATATTCGTGGCAGAATGATTTAAAAAAATGCTGAGGGTAGGGAGGTAACCGAATCATTCGATATAGTGGAATTACTGAGCGAGCACTTTGCAAGAGTATATCATCCAGGTGGTGACATGGCAGGAATGAAAGAACAACAGCTTATACAGGCGTGATAGAATGAAGTGGAGGTGAATAGTCTATTACAGAACCTCAATGTCAATACATTTGTGGGATTGGATGGTATACCAGCTCGTGTCGTACGTGAAGCAGCTAAAGAATTGCCAGTGCCCTTGACCATTTTGTTTAATTTGAGTCTCGGGTCTGGGTCAGTCCCAAAGGGGTGGAAAGAGGGGAAAATAGTTCCGCTGCATAAAGGTGGTTCCAAGACTGCTGTTGAAAATTACTGGCCAACCAGCATAACAGGAATCGTTATCAAGGTCTTGGAGAAAATAGTCAAGAGGATAACACAAGATTGGATAGATGAAAATATGATAGTGTATCGGGGATAGCATGGTTTTCTGAAGGGTAGGTCATGCCTCAGTAACTTGCTTAGTATTATAACACAGTGACGGCTGAACTGGATAAGGGTAATGGGTTTACAGTGATTCTACTGGACCTTGCTAATGCCTTTGACAGAATATCACATGGAATTCTAATTAGCAAAATGCAGCATATGGGGATGGATATAGGATTGGTGAGATGAATAGGACGGTGGTTGATGTAGAGATATCAGAGATTGGTTTATTCAGGAGTAGAGTCCAAAAGACGACCTGTGACCAGTGGTGTGCCACAAGGATCTGTTCTTGGACCACTCTTGTTTAATTTGTTCATTAATGATATAGGAAAGGATCTGAGAGGAACAGTTCATTTGTTCGTGGATGACGCAAAGTTGGGCAATAGTTAATGCAGATGATGTGAAAATATTGTAGGATGATTTGGATAGATTTGAGTTCTGGGCTGAGGAGAATCAATGTCAATTTAATGTGGCAAAATGTAAGGTTATACATTTTGGGGTGAAAAGATTAGCAGCAGTTTACTACATTGGTGGAACTGTACTCCAGAAAATTGATGAGGCAAGAGATTTAGGAGTGTTGGTGGAAAAGGAGTTGAAGTTTACTGGGCACATTGCAAAAGTGGCCAAATCAGCTCATCAAATCATTTGGTTGTTGAAGAATACGTTGACGAGCAGTGACAAGCATGTTATTGTTCCTCTGTGTAGAGCCTTGATAAGACCTCATCTCGACTACTGTGCCCAGATTTGGTCACCTAGGTTTCTTCTTGATGGGTAGAAGGTTGAGAGGATCCAGAAGCGAGTGACCAAGATGATAGCAGGTCTGTGGAATGAACTTTTTGATTACAGGTTGAGGATTTGTGGGTTGCAGAAATTGGTTGATAGATGGAGGAGGGGAGATATCATTGAGACATTTAAATTGTTGAAGGGTTTCTATGAAATTAGTTCAGAAGATATTTTTGAGAACAGAGCTGCTTATGGGAGGACTAGGGGACATCCATGGAAGCTAGGCAAGAATGTGGTTAGTAACAATGTTAGAGCTGGGTTCTTTAATTTTAGAGTGGTGAATGAGTGGAAATGGCTGCCAGAGTCTGTGGCGGGTGCTGTGAAAGTGTTTGAGTTTAAGGCTAGGTATGATAGATACTGTGTGAATGTTGAATAGTCATGATGAACATGATTTAGGGCCTCCCTCGATGAGTCTAAGGACTTCCTGGAGTTGCCCGTAATAATAATAATAATAATAATAATAATAATAATAATAATTTCAACGCTTTAAACATACTAATAGAAAATGGTCTAGGGGCTATAAAAGCCAGCTTAGTAGATCTCGTTAAAGAAGTCCTTGACAAACAGAACGAACAAATTACAAAAAAATCTAGCGGATATGAAGATTTGGTCAAACAATAATTTAGCAGTGATAGAAGTGTTGCAAACTGTAAAAGACATTAAAATCAGTATTAACGCATTAAATGACAGGCAACATAATTTGATGAAAGAAACATTGGAACTCCGTCAAGAACTTCATTCTCTAAAACTAAAATACGAACGTTTAAATCAGCAACAGCATAAAGATCACCTATCTGAAACTGCACCTACACAGAAAACCTCAGAGACATAGTTTTAAAATTAGGCCATGCAATTGATATCCCCCTACAGCTTAACGACATTCAGTCTGTAAATCGGATTCCTAGAAAGAGCAAAAAACAAGACTTGCCACTTACCACGATCTGCACCAGTCATAGTTTGTCTTATAAGCAAGTCCACAAGAGACAATCTCATAAAAGCCAGCAGACAGAAAAAAAAAACAGTTGTTAAGGATTTGAATGCATTGCAAGACAACATGCCAATCTTCCTATTCTTATATTTAACACCTTTCAACCAGTGTCTGTTATACCAAGCAAGAAAAGGAAAAACAAAAAAAAATTACCAATTTTTGTGGATCAGAGATGCCAAGATATAAAAAAGAATGAATGAAATAAAAAAAATTCACAATAAAAAAGCACGTGAACCATCAAGATAGATGCAATAATATGTCAGCAACTTCGCTTTGATCATACCTTTCAGACCTCCCAAACATCAGCCTACTTCCAACACAGCAAACAAATCAATTAAAAAGAAAATTTTAAAAAAATATCTATTTGGCGTCATCCTCAGATAAGCTTATTAAAAAGCTTTGAGAATGCAAGCTGAGACATGATATCTTAACCTATATCAACAGAAAAAAAATGTGATTTGAATAGATAAATAAATAAATAATTTATTACATTGAAAAAAAAAATTATTATTAAAGTTGTAAAATTGTGAAGTCAAAAAAATTATTATTATTATTATTATTATTTATTCACATCTTTGATACACAGTCAAAACAAGATATTATTTATTATTATTATTCCTGACACCTCCAAGGAGTCCGAGGCTCATCGCGGGAGGACACCTACAACTGTCTCAACTGATACAACTGTCTCAACCACTACACCGAACCTCTACTACCAATCATCTTCATCACCGCTATCTATCGCCCACTTCTACCACCACCACCACAACTGGTATTCTATGTCTGTAAATTGCGTGTGTTCTGAAGGACCGATTTGTCTGTATCGGGATTAAAAACCCGAGTTTACGGGAGAAAGAACCCTGCTACCACGGTGTGAGATCAGCTAACTCACCTTCGATTGAAAATCGTTCAGATAAAGATTCTTCCCGTCGAGACGAGAATCGAACTTGGGCCTATTCCAATCGAAGGTCGCAATGTACCGTCGTTCTTCCAATTTTGCTACGGAGACTATCATTTAAACAACAATTTGATCGGCGATGCAGAACAATTCAGATTTTACCCAAGAATCTAAGAATAGTCTGTCAAGTAGCGTCGTAAAATATGGACTGTTCCCAGTAATTCTGTTTTTTGTAGGTCATATGGAGTCACTTCCTTGATGTTTAATTGCTGTAAATAGTTGCATAGCTTCTTTGAAATTGCGCCAAGTGTACCGATAACTATTGGGATGACTTGGTGTGTTGAAGCTACAGCAAACCAACTCCGATTGCCAGATCTCGATATTTATTATTTTTTTCCAGTCCTTTGTTGTTAATGTTGTCATCACTGGCTATTGCGATATCGATAAACCAAACCTGTCGATGTTTGATAATTGCGATGTCAGATCTATTGTGCTCCAAATGCCGATTAATTTGTATTCGGAAGTTCCAGAGAATTTTTGCTGGTTCGTTTTTCAATACTGTCTCTATTTTATGCTGCCACCAGTTATCAGATGTAAGAAAGCCATACATTTTGCTTACATGCCAATGAATTATTTTGGCCACTTGATCATGGCGGCATTTATAGTCAATTTGAGCTATCTTGCTGCAGGAACTGATTAGATGTTCTACAGTCTCATCTTTCTGTTCGCATAATCTGCATTTGCTGTTATTATTAATGTTCAAAATTTTTGTTTTCATTGCATTAGTTTGTAATGCCTGTTTCTTGAGATGCTAGAATAAATCCTTCTGTTTCTTTTTTAATATATCCATTTTGTAGCCATTGCCACGTCTTGTACACGTCAGTTTTGTCCTCGGTATCTCTAAGAAATTGGCCATGCGGAGGTTTATTTTTCAGAGCACATA
The DNA here is from genome assembly GCF_054136105.1 of Typopeltis vanoorti. Classification (NCBI taxonomy): domain Eukaryota; kingdom Metazoa; phylum Arthropoda; class Arachnida; order Uropygi; family Thelyphonidae; genus Typopeltis; species Typopeltis vanoorti. The sequence continues at coordinate 72,900,911 of NC_143555.1, forward strand.
TCGGTTATTTTTCTGTTCCTTTTTGTAATTGCATTTGTTTTCTGTTGCTTTCCGAAACCCTCTTGTGTAACTGCCTAAATATTTGCTCAGAGCTGTTGTTGATGTATCATTTTAAGCTGATTTCTTCTTCTTACATAGTCTGTCTCACTTGCAGCTGATCCCGTTCGCCTATTCTATTTGGTCGGTACAACCGGTCAACATTACTTAGTAGACGTAATGCATGATTCATTGTTATTAGTTTTATAGTTTTGCGGTCCAACCTCCAACAATATATTCCCCTCACCCAAGACAAAATACAACATCCCATCTTTATTTACAAATTTTAAAACCTTATTGGAAATTTTTCTACTTGGTTATACTATAAGTTAAAGATCCCAAGAAATTATATATTTGGGTCATCCTTTATCCAAGTGTAAGCAAACAAGCTTGTACCTGAACTATTTTGAGGACTTGGGAAACTCGTAAAATATGACTTCTGCATTTCTTCAAACTTGGCATCACTTCTGGGTCTGGCTCCCACTGATAAGTCCTCAATAAATAGTGAAACCGGTCTGGGTAGTGGCCCCTCCCATTATGCATTGCATTATAAACGCCTGAAACGGGTGTGCTTTGTATTATGGGATACATACTAAAGCAAGGGATATGAAGTCATTACCCTCTATATACAAGTAGCTCAGACGTGAGTATATTTCATGTGCAAAACTTTGTTTTGCTTACTTGGGAAATGGATTTAAACTAAATATAAAATTTTTTGGTATCTTTAACACACACACACACACACACACACACACACACACACACACACACACACACACACACACACACACACACACACACACACACACACACACACACACACACACACACACACACACACACACACACACACACACACACACACACACACACACACACACACACACACACACACATTAATTCTTGTTTCCTTTATATTGTATATATACATTATGTATGTGTTTTTCTATTAATACAATACTTTTTATTCTGTAATTTACCTGAAAAAAAACTAAATAAAAATTTATTGATGTAATTATTTTTCTTCAAGCTTTTCCCCCCTGGAAAATGTCTGTAGAAGCCCATGTGATAGGTGTTAACTGGTTAATCATTATAAATGACTAATTATCTTAAATTGATTATGAAGAAGTGAAATCTCGCGAGAATAATGATACCGATTTTATTCTGCCATTGTGACACAACATACTCAAGCAGCATGTGACAAAAGGAATCCGAGATCAAAGTATTGAACTAGGTTTGATTACAGTGTGAAAGAGAATGTTTCAGTTAATAGTGTGACTATTCCCGGTTCGCAACAGTGATCATGCTGTATAGACCAGTGAAATCGATGGTAGTAATTCCCCTTCAGAAAAAGGTTATATACTGAACCATAAAGCAGATAATTATGACCAACTAAGAAGAATTCTAGGTTTTTCCTTAGGGTATCGGTTGATAGATGGGAAGGATATCGGCTGGACATTAATTATTCTACCTTGAACTGAAAAGTGTATAATTCGATTCAGATGGGATCGAATTATCTTATGTATTAGCTCTGTTATGTATTTGTTGCGATTACTAATACTTTTCGTTAATTAGCAATCCTGTTTCATCTTTATATCTTTGCTATGTATCCTTTGAACTCTATCCACAGTTACCTGAAATCCTTTGCTTCCTTCCCTCTCTCTTCCACTGCATTTTCATTAATTTAGCTCACTGCATTCCAACTCAATCTTCTGACATTGAAAATATTACACTCGAAGACACTGAAGAAAAATTCCCATTATTTTGTCTCCGCAGCATCACCTATCCAAATCGTCTTTAAACAATATCTTATTTAGAGTTAGTTTTTATAACTTTACCCTTCTTTTCAGCACTTGCAAACAATTAAATGTTGCCTTTTATACCAGATGCTGTTTCATTAATAAGTAAATTAAATAGCAATGACTCTGCAGAGAATACTATGCCATCCATTGTCACTTTTTCACTCTGAGACACCTATGCTCCATACGACCGGTCGACGTATATTATTTAGCTAGTTTTCATGCATTCCACCAATCTGCTTTCAATTATTAACTTGTACAATTTAAAAACTAAGTAATGTGGCACTTTTTTCAAGTGATTTTCAAAAACAAGTTCCTTTGGAAAACAAGAGATGTTGCAGCCCTCATCTATTTAAAAACTAAGTAATGTGGCAACATCTCTTGATTTTCAAAAACAAGTGAAAACAAGAGATGTTGCAGCCCTCATCTCTCTCTCTCTCTCTCTCTCTCTCTCTCTCTCCAGCTGATGTTGCCTTATTGTATAATTTAATCAAAATCTAAAAGGAGCGTTTCCTTTAAGAAATCCACGTTGTTGACTGAGAATTCCTTCTGTCGTCAAGCCTTGTATTATAACTTCTACCATCTTCTCAAGCAACTCCCCTATCACTCTAGAAACATAGACTGTTCGTTAATTTTATACCTCTGTAATTTGATATTATCGTTCTTTTCAAAAATCTCCAGAACCTCAAAAACCAAAAGGTTCTCCAGAACCTTTCTCATTTCTAGGCTTTTAATGAACGACTAAGTCAGCGTCGCAGTTTCTTTAGAGCATTCCCTTAAAAGCGTGGTAATAATTTGTGTAATGCTGCTCTAAATTCTTCCCATGTTGTTATTTTATTATTTTCATGCTATTATCTTCTTCTTCTTCTTCCATCCTTCCATGCGATCAATCCTAATCCCAATTAATCCCAACACATTCCATTATCATGACATAAGTGCATAAGACAATGATTATTAACGACTATGTTATGCACTTATTTCATGTAATTAATTGTCCTTCCGCAGTTGTCATTTCTTTTACTGGCTATATATCTAAATATATAACTAACTATATAACTTTTGTGTCATTCTTTTTTTATAAATGAAATTATTCTGATTTATTATTCTCTCTGTTATTTCGCAATCTATATTTATAAAAAAAAAAAACATTTTTCATTTAAATAAATACGGCATATTAAAGAAATAAATATATATCGTATCTATGGCGACGAAATATACCTTTTCTGTTTTTTTTTTTTTTTTTTTTTTTTCAGACTAAAAATAGTCCAAATTTGATCCTGTTTCGATACTATTCCATTGAAGTCAACTTTCAGTGATGGAGATGAACCAAAGTCTCCCTAGCGGTGATAGTGGAACAGAATCGTTGATGTGTATGCTATGGTGGTATACGAATTGTGATCGTCCGATTGATTTTTGCTGTTTTGTGAAGATATTCATTAGTGCAATGCTATGATCTTTGCACTGCCATTTAAACTATAAAGATAGACAACGTGTGAGGTGATCTGTTCTTCTCTGTGAATTTATTGTGGAGATTGTTTCCGTTGTTATCTAAGGTGGCAAGTCTGAAGTTTTCCCATACTCGACAACCTGGCTTCGTTTTAGTGTCTGAAGCCATGAGCGCAATCTTATTAGCTTCATTCCTCGCATTTCAGCATTTCTCGATGTGTGTATATTTTTGTAAGTAGTAGCATGCCAATTTAGTTATAAGCACTCCACTAAAGTCTGCACATTTTCTCTCCTCCCAAATTTTTTCTTTCTTTATTTTATTTTTCATGGCTGTAACCGAATAGAATTTGAAGGAATCAGGTGGGGGTGGTTGTTTATTTATCTGAACGATAGCCGGCGCTTTTGGTTTGATGCATAGTTAATAAACTAGCTATCAACATGTTTAAATTACAGGTTTTATTATTATTATTATTCAGGCCTCCATACAGGTAAATTCATTATTTTAATTCTAAATCTGTTTCTTATTGAGAAATAAGAAATAAAAAAATGCATTTAGCATTTTCAGAACAAAATTTCCACATTAAAATCATTTGTTACAGAATTGCAATTTGAATAAAGTTGAGACAATGAATTTTTTTTTTAAAAAAAAAATTATGTATGAAAGGAATTCTTTGTAATACTATCTTCACGTGTTAAAGGATCTTCATATGATCACATTTAGACTGTTTAGTCTAAATGTAGACAGAAAAGGCTTATTTCGGTTGAATTTAACGTTAATTTTTTTTTAAAAAAAACGTACGTATTAAAATTAATTTAAGAATGATATCCTCCTCCCCCCGTTGTTTTAATTGAAATAATGTTTTCGTTCCTGTTATTTATAATGTAAGAATTTAAACCAAGAAAGGCATACCCGAATTTTTTTTAAAAATTATGTTTGTCCATTTCTCTCTCTCTCTCTAAAACCAGGTTTAAAATAGCTTGGTATCTTTAACACACACACACACACACACACACACACACACACACATATATATATATATATATATATATATATATATATATATACACACACACACACACACACACATATATATATATATATATATAATATATATATATATATATATATATATACACACACACACACACACACACACTCGTTAGTATTCAGTGTATACTTCTAGTGGGTTTTAACACTTATGAGCTAGCGTTAGGAGTGGGACGAATGTTTAATCCAACTCTGCTCAGGATACTAAACGTGATTTTATGCACTTAAATTTTTTTAGCAAATTCTTCAACGAATCAAAGTTGAAAATTGATACCTTTACAGGTTATTTTGGCCTATCTTGTTTCTTCCTCACTGTCTTAAAGTTAGGTGATATATTTGAGGAAACTAGTATTGATTAACTTTGCTTCAGTAATATAAGTGTGGACAAGTAAATTCCATTAGCGGTCTAATTAGTATACTAACAACAGTAATTAAGAAACATTTTAACTAATTGTTGAAAAACTCCAGAAGTGAATGCCAGATTTAGAAGAAGCGATAATTTAGAATGTGACCAGAAGAAACAATGTGAATTCAGCGAAACATGATGATACAGTTTGATTTTGAACACTGGTCAGTGATCATAGTAGGGACTATGCAATGCAAGGCTGTTTGGAATTTTCTTTTTTGGTTCAAATTGAGGTTGTTTAATAACTATCTGTGATAAATGTCTTCTTTTATCAGTTAAAAAACTTAGCTATTTGTAAATAACATTTTAATGTTTTGTGCTGCAGTTTTGAAAAAGAAAAAAAGTATTTGGGTGTTAAATTTTCATAAACCATGGAACATTTAATTTTTAACAGCAAAAATTTTAGAGCTGTTATTTATACAACTATTATCAAAATACCTATGAAAGGAGCAAATTCCTTTGGTGGTGTAGTTGGTGCAACAGTAACCATATGAATGGGGAATTCATAATAATATCTTGATTAAAATTAAAATATATTGAATAAAATTCTTCCCAGCTTCAAAAATTCTTTGGTTGTCAAAAAAGAACAGGAGGAAGGATTGTTTATCATCATCTGGTCTGACATTAGTTACCTTGCTTACTCTGATGACCATTACATCATAAAAGTCTCAGAATGGTTATTACAGACCAAGCAGAGTGATAGTATCGGACTAGATGGTGATGAAAAATCATTCATCTTTTTCTTTTTTGACAACGAAAGAATTTTGTAGACACCTCTGTTGCACTGAAACATATCTGCCTGTTGCTGGTAAAGTAGACTTTTTACCTACTCTGCCACTGAAGTTTGTAAGTTTCAAAGACGTTTTTTAAATTGTCGAGTGAAATATTGGGTTTTGTTATTTAAGAGGTAACTGTATGTTAAGCCAGTAGTATAGTTTTTTTTTTTTTAAATTCTGTGCATAACTCCATTAATAATATGAAGAGATTAAGCATACAATACAGAGGAAAAAGGCATTATGGAGGCAGCATAAGACGAGTAGTAATAATCAGTTCCATGAGGATTAAAAAGAACAGGCAAAGAGGGCGACTTGGTTGGTAAGGGTAGCAAAAGTGAAGTATGAGCAGCAGTTAGCTAATGAAACCAAAAAGAATCCTAGGGAGTCCTTTCAATACGTAGCCAGCAAAAAAAATAAAAAAGAAGAAGAATGATTATGGAAGGATGATATTTATTGGAGAAAATGGTATAAGAACAATTGCTGCAGAGGATATAGTTGAGATACTATATCCTCTGCAGGAGTTTCATTCTTGTGAATATGACATCATGGAGAGTTTGAGAGCAGTTGATGATGAGGAGGAGAGACTGATAGTAAGTGATCAAAGAGGTATATGGGAAATTGAGCAAACTTGAGGTTAATAAGACTTGTGGGACTTGATAATATATCACCACGTATTTTGAAGGAATGTGCCTGGGAGTTGCCATCTGCCTTGACATATTTTTTTAACGAGTCTTGCACTGGGTCAAGTTCCAAAGCAGCGGAAGGAAGGCAAGATTGTGCTGATTCATAAGGGAGGTGATAGAACTCAGGCATGAAATTATAGACCTATCTGTGTGTCACATGTTGTGGTTTAAGTGTTGGAGAGGTTGGTGAGAACCAGGATCCAGAATTGGGTTGACAGCAATAGTATTATCTCTGATGGACAGCATGGATTTTCTAAAGGGAGGTCATGCTTTAGTAATCTACGTACTTATTACAATACGGTGATGGCTTTATTGGACAGAGGAGAGGATACACAGTAGTATATTTAGATTTTGCAAAAGCTTTTTGATAGATTACCGCAAGATAAGTTGATAGTTAAACTAGAGCAGATGGGGTGGGATATTAGATTAGTGCATTGGATCAGAGATTAGCTATCTGATAGATATCAGCAAGTTTTTGTATGGGGGGGGGTAGCAATATCCCTGAAGAGGAAGGTCACTAGTGGTGTGCCTCAGGGGGGCGTCTCTTTTAGGGTCATTGCTGTTTAACCTGTATGTTAATGATATTCGTGAGGATTTGGATGCAAACTCAGTTGTTTGCAGATGATGTAAAGTTGGAATAAACTATGAAGAGTAGAGGAGATGTTGTGGAGTGATTGGGCACGTGCATGGGAATGCTAGTTCAGTGTTGCAAAGTGTAAGGCTTTAAAATTTGGGAAACAAAGATGGGATGTAGAATTTATGCTTGGTGGGAATTGTTGTAATTGCGATGATGGTGGATAAATATCTAAAATTTAGTGGACACATTGCCATATTGTGAGGACAACACAAAGAATTCTAGGAATTATGCCGAGGACACTAACTTTTAGCAGTAAGGAGATTTTTGTTCCATTGTATAAGACACTGATTGGACTGCACATGGACTACTGTGCACAGATTTGGTCACTTGGTTTTCAAAAGGATGAGATGTCAGAAGCAACTGACTAAGGTAGTTTTTGATCTCTGGAATGTTGAATATGAGGAAGGGTTGAGAAGATGCAATTTCCAGTCTAGTGGACAGAAGGAAGAGGGAGATATGATAGAGACCTACAAGTTAGTAAGGGGTTGTTATAGAATCAGTGTTGAAGAGGCTTTACAGAAAATAGTGGGAGATCAGGGGAGAGCATGAGGTCATCCCTGGAAGCTGGTTTTTTTGCATGCAGTTTTGTGAATGATTGGAATGCCTTGCCTGAGAGTGTGGTGTCTGCAGAGAATTCAAGTGTGTTTAAGGCACAGTATGATGAGCTGTGTGTATGACAAAAGGACCTCCTGGACGAGTCTCTGACTCCATGGGGTCTTAGGGTAATAATAATATGCATGCATTTTCAATTAATTGGTAAGAACAATAATTTTGTTTTTATTTCCAACAGCTGGCATCCAGCTGTCAAAAATAAAAAGCAATAAACACATTTTTGTATTTGTAAATGCAAATGTAAATTTTGATGTCTTTTCTTAGATATTATCGATGACAGAACAAGAACTGAAAAAAACTTGCTGATTTTCTTGAAATTTAAAAGATAACGATTTATTTTTCTTTGATGTGGTTTCTTTATCATGCTACATCTTTGATTCTTTCATGTAAAAAAAATACTCAGCCTATGGCTGTCACTATATTCCGTTTTTGTTCCATACATTTTAAAAGTGTGACTTGTTTTTTCTGAAGACTGTGGTTGCAAGGGACTGCAGGCATTGGATTTTTGACTTACTTTCATGATATTATAGTTTTTCTTATGATTACCCATTGTGGATCAAAATACGGGATGAGAGAAAATGGAAGAACATTCTAAAGATCCAGCAACTTCTGCTATGTATTTATTGCTTTCACTAACTTAAAAGGTCATTATAGGTTCCTGGAGCTGCAATTTTCATCAACCTGAGAACCCTTTTATTCTATTTTGCTGGGAATTGAAGTCCCAGTGACTTTGTTTGCCTATCTTGTTCCTTAGGAGGAAGAAGATTGTATGTGGTATTCTTCTCCAAACTGTGCTCAGGCAGATGATATTGTTGACTTTTTGATGATGTTTTGAAGAAGATTGTATTATTAGAAGAATGTGAGGGACCCATTGCTGGAGGGCATTCTACTCCACTCCACTACAAATATCTCACCATATCTGCTACTATTTAATTTTCCCATTACACACAACCGCCACAAACGCCACTCTGTGTACAGGCAAATTAATCATTAATTTACCTGTACACAGAATGAAAAACTCGAGTTTCCAGGAGAAAAAAAAAACCCTGTTACTTCCATATGAGATCAGCTAACTCACCCTCAATTGAAAAAAACCAATATAAAGATTCCTCTTGTCATGATGAGAATTGAACTCAGGCCTTTTCCAGTTGAAGAGTGCAATATACTGTACTGTCGTTCTTCCAATTGCACTATGGAGGCATTTTTTATTTTATTTATTTTATATTGTTAATTTATAAGAAAAACAATTTTTTTGGGTTGATTTTAATTTTTTGTCATATTTGCAAAATATTATGTTTTTACAGAAAATAAAGATAGAACATTTTTAGACATAAAATTTGTAATGCTTTATAATTTTAGTAAACATGTGTTTGGGCTTAAGTGCTGGGTAGAACTTGTTAGAGGATTAAAAAAACTTTAGGAGTACGGTACAATATTCACATACAATGAAAACAACAAAAATAAAAGTTAAACATATTAGACAAGTATACAGTTCTAGCTGGGTGGGAACATAGTATACAGTGCCAGTGACATAGCACTGGTAATGTGGGATCCACATTATCAGTGCTATGGCATTATCACTGATAATTAAGAATTAATATTTCCTATATTAATAAATCCATATTTATTTGGATTAGGTTGGTTTTAATGAGAAGCTGTAGATTAAAAAAAAAATAAAAAATCTTTCACTTTTAAACTTGCTCTGTTGGAGTGTGGTTGGTTATTTTGGATTTATGGCTGAAGCAGCTAAGGACATGAGGCCAGTGTATTATGTCTGTAAATTTCATGTTCTTCTGACCAGTTTACTTTACCTGTTATGCAGAATCAAAAACCTGAGTTTCCAGGAGGAACAACCTTGCAACCTCTGTATTGAGACTGGCTAACTCACCTTCAGATTGGAGCATAGTATTTTTATTTTTATTTTTTCCAATTTGATGATCTATGTAGCATCTGAAAAATGATCAGTTAAATCTGATTGACTACAGTCATGATTACAGATTTTTATTTATTTATTTAATGTTCTTCCATGCAGATGATTAATGATCTTCAAGACTCTCCATAATACACCAACTTAGAGCAACAGTGAAATCTATTTACAAGAGAAAGTGAGAGGGAGTTGGACCTTAGTGAATTGGATAAGGACAGCCAGTTTAAAGTGAGGCTTGAAGGCAGTATACAGAGTGTATGTTTTCAAAATTCTCGCTATTTTTTCAGACTTATCCCAGATATAGGGAATGGTGATAGCATTACTTTAGCCTTTCTGAAGGGAAGGTTGAGGATTGAAGAAGTACTTTGTTGATTCTATTGGATTTGTATCCACTAGATAAGTGTAGCATTTATAGTTCTGTTCACCCATAAGAGAAGCTTCATTGGAAGAAAGATTGTTGGCAAATAGTTCAGCTTTGTTACCTCTGTGTTTAACAGTATTCAATTGGATGACACCTTAACACTTAAGAAATGTTTTTCCTCCTGATATCGCAAAATCTTTTCCCATTTTCATCCATTATGGTTACTGTTGGGAGAATACAATTTACTAAGAGGCTACCACTACTGGTTTCCCTTTTCATTCCTATGAAATTTGAAAAACATGTTTTTGACTCAGTCCTCTCCCCCCTTAAAGCCTTGTATCTGGATAAGATATGTAAATATGTACACTATTTGGTCTTATGACTTGGACACAACTCTTTTTTATTTCACCTCAATTATCAACATCTAAGAATATCCATTTTACTCTGGAAAGAGAAACTGCAATACTCTAACCTTTCTAGACATCTCAGTAACACTTTCTTAATTATTATTAATAACAATATTAATGGTAACCTTTCTTTTACAGAACAGTATAGTATTATTAAAACTAACCATTATTATTAAGTTGCTGTCGCGATATAATATATTTTGGTACCGTCGGAATCGAACGCGTAACGGTGGAAGACAAAACGAAGCTGAGTTACTGTATTTAGTTATATTTCATTTTATTTAATTATATTTAGTACTAAAATGTTCTGATGTTTGTACTTTTTTTTCCTCTTATTTGTTAATTGAATAATTATTAAAGATTACGCTACTCGGCAGTAAGGAATGATGGTGGATTCGGCAGCAGTCGCAAGTGGCGTAACGCCAAGTCCTCCGCCATTTAAGAACTCAATTATTAGCAATATCATAAGGGACTTTGTGGCATGCAGTACTTGCGGCATGTATGCGTCTCGGGAATTACATATGTGGCTTGTTAAAGAGAGTGGAGAGCGTATGTGCGCAAAATGCAGGCAGTTGGAGGAAATGAGTACATTAGATATATCGATATCCGACTTTGTTGCTCCAGGAATGGGGAATGAATGTAGGAAGACAAGTAGTGTGATAGGAGAGAATGAGAAAATAATAGTTGATAGTGTGGAAGGTGTGAGTGACTGTGAAAGTTTAGGAGATGGTTTTGTTTGGGAGAGTGAATTTAGATTAAGAGTGCCTGACCTGCAGAGGGAGATAGATGAGTTGAAAGAGGAGGTGGAATGTCTTGTGAATGAGAGCAGAAGTATGAAAGATAAGATTAGGAGAATGGAAGAGATAAATGCAAGGCGAATCAGAGTAGGAGAGAGAGAGAATTTAGGGAGTATGAGTGAGAGGTATGGGGGTGCTAGAAGAGGAGAGAATGGAAACAGTAGAAGAGAGGGAATGAGAGAGAGGTATGGGAATGCTAGCAGATGAGAGGATGGAAACAGTAGGAGAGACGGAATGAGAGAGAGATATGGAAGTGCTAGCAGACGAGAGGATGGAAACAGTAGGAGAGACGGAATGAGAGAGAGATATGGAAGTGCTAGCAGACGAGAGGATGGAAACAGTAGGAGAGACGGAATGAGAGAGAGATATGGAAGTGCTAGAAGAGGAGAGAATGGAAACGGTAGGAGAGATGGAATGAGAGAGAGGTATGGGAATGCTAGAAGACGAGAGGATTGAAACAGTAGTAGGAGAGACAGAATGAGAGAGGGATATGGAAGTGCTAGAAGTGGAGAAAATGGAAACAGTAGGAGAGAGGGAATGAGAGAGATGTATGGGAGTGCTGGAAGAGGAGACAATGGAAACAGTAGAAGAGAGAGGTATGAGAATGAAAGAAAAGGAGAGAATGGAAACAATAGGAGCCAGGGAATGGTAAGAGGTATAATGTATGGCGACTCAATGATCCATGGTGTTCAAGATAGGATGCGTGAGGAGTGTTTGCCAGGAGGAACAATATAAAGGGTGGCTATGGCAATTAAGAGAGGTGAAAGGGTGGATGAGATGATTGTGATGGTAGGAACGAATGACTTGAGTGGTAATGTAAGTCGGGCAGCGAGAGATATGAGATTTTTGCTTGAGACTGTACGGAAGAAGACAGAGAGAGGAAAAATAGTGTGCATGTTGCCTAGGTATGATAATGATGAGCTGAGCAGAAGAGCGGTGATATTGAATGGCATAATAGCGAGAATGTGTGACAAGAGAGGATATGTGGATGCTTGGAGTGCGTTTGAGGAAGAGAGGAATTGTATGCGAGAGACCGTTTACATTTGAATGAGGAAGGACGTAGGCATCTGGAGAGATTGCTGTTCTGAACGAGTCAGTGTGTCCCAGGGAGGATGATAGCAGGGGTAGCCTCTTGTGGAAATGGATACTTGGGAGAAGGGAGACAATGTCAGGTAACACTGAGCCCAGTGGAGTCTAGAAGGGATAATGCTGGGTATAGAAACAATGGCATTTATATGCTTTATACTAATGCCAGGAATATCCGGAAAAAGGGAGAGGAATTGGTGGCGCAGATAGCATCAGCCTGGCCAAAAATTATTGTGATCACTGAGACGTGGTTGACAGAAGGGGATATAACAACAGGAATAGAAGTCGCTGGGTATAGCATTTTTCGTCAGGATAGGAGGGGAAAGCGTGGTGGTGGGGTACTGCTTATGATAAGTGATGACCTATGACCTCTAAGAGTGGAGACTTTAGAAGGAAGTGACACTAATGATTTTGAAAGCATATGGTGTGAGGTAGAGGTGGGCCAGACAGGATATTTAGTGGGGTGTTGCTACAGACCCAGAAGCACAGAGGGTGGGGACCAGGAGATGTTTAGACAGCTAAGTTTGGCAAGTGCAAGAAGAATGATTGTTATGAGAGATTTTAACTTCAGTAGTATAAATTGGAAAGAGGAAGATGCATGTAGCAATAGGGGAATGGAATTTCTAGAATTCTTGAGGGACAAATGTCTTAGGCAACATGTAACAGAGGGAACAAGAAGTTCAAAAGTTTTGGATTTGGTTATAGCATCAGAAGAGTTGATAATAACTGAGTTGACGTCTCTCCCACCAGTTGGAGAGAGTGACCATATGGTGTTGACTTGGAAAATGAATAGACATGCAGGAGTATCAAAGAGACGGGAACTTATGTGGAATTATAAGGCAGGTGATTATAATAGTCTTAGACGTCAACTTCGGGAAGTTTCATGGAGGGAGGAATTGCAAGGCCGGGATATCACTAGTGCGTGGGAAATTGTGAAAGAATATTTGTTATCAGCAATGGTAAGTTGTATACCACGAGTGAAGAAGAGGACACAATTTGGAGTAAAGTGGATGACAAACAATATTAAACAGGAATTGCATGCGAAAAAGAGGCTATGGAAGATATATAAGGAGACAGGTGAAGAGAAGATGCATGAAGAATATAAGCCACAGGCTAGAAGAGTGACTAGTGTAGTAAGGAAAGCGAAACTGAAATATGAGAGAGATTGGCCCTAAGATCCAAAGAAAATCCTAGGAAATTTTTTAGCTATGTGGCCAGTAGGAGGAGAAATGACTGTGGAAGAATGATATTGTGGGATAAAAATAGGAATAGAGTGACTGATGCAGAGGACATAGTGGAATTGTTCAATGAACACTTTATTGGAGTATCTCATCCTAGAGGAGTCAGTTTTAATGCTAGAGGGATAGGACTGGTTCGAGGTCTGGAGATACAGGAGGAGAGTGTGTTTCAGATACTGAGTACTCTGGATGTCAGTAAAGCTGTGGGACTGGATGGTATTTCACCACGAGTTTTGAGAGAATGTGCTAGGGAATTGACAGTGCCTTTAACGTGCTTTTTCAATGAAAGTCTGGCTTTGGCAAAGGTGCCCAGGGAATGGAAGGAAGGTAAGATAGTGCCATTGCATAAGGGTGGTAACAGACTGGAAGTGTCTAATTATAGGCCAGTCTGTGTGTCATCAGTAGTTGTTAAGATCTTGGAGAAAGTAGTGCGGGACCGTATACAGCATTGGGCAGATGAGGGTAATGTTATCTGTGAGAATCAACATGGATTTGTGAAAGGACGCTCTTGTTTTAGCAATATACTAGCCTTTTATAATAAAGTTACAAGAACATTAGATGAGGGAAAGGCATATGCTGCAATTTTCTTAGACTTGGCGAAGGCATTTGACAGGGTGCCACATGATAAGCTGATATTTAAGTTGCAGCACATGGGTCTGGATGTCAGATTGGTCAACTGGATTCAGGATTGGCTGTCTGATAGGTATCAGAGAGTTGTGTATGGTGGGGGAGTTTCAAGGAGGCAGAGGGTTACAAGTGGAGTCCCACAGGGCTCAGTACTGGGATCTATATTGTTTAACCTTTATATCAGTGACATTGTCTGCGGATTGCAGGGGGATATTCTGTTGTTTGCGGATGATGCGAAGCTGGGAAGGATTATTAGTAATAGTGCAGATGTGGTAGCCCTGCTAGAGGATTTGAATAAGCTAGATAGATGGGCAAATGAATGGGGATGTCAGTTTAATGCAGCAAAATGTAAGGTCTTGAGGTTTGGGAAACATCGATGGGATGCTGTATACTCTATGGGAGGAGTTATACTGGAGGAAGTAGGGGAGACAAGAGATCTGGGGTTGATGATTGATAGAAACCTGAAGTTTAGGGGACATATTGCAAAGGTGGTGAAGGTAACACAGAGGATTGCTGCTGTTATGAGAAGGACACTGACCTGCAGAGATAAGAGGGTTATCATTCCGTTGTATAAGTCTCTGATCAGACAACACTTGGACTATTGTTCTCAAATTTGGTCCCCAGGATTTGAAGGGGATAAATTAACTGTGGAAAGGATACAAAGACGGATGACAAAGATGGTTTCAGGACTGTACAAGGATAGTTATGAGGATCGGCTGAGAGAATGTGGACTGCAGAGTTTGGTGGATAGAAGAAGGAGAGGTGATATGATTGAGACTTTTAAACTGTTGAGAGGTGGTTACAGGGTTGCCACTGGGGAGTTCTTTCGCTTGGTTGAACAGCGGGAAGGGGTGATGACAAGAGGCCATCCCTGGAAGTTACGAAAGGAAACTGTGAGCAGGAGGGTAAGGAGTGGTTTCTTTGTGTGGAGGGTGGTTGAGTCGTGGAATGCATTGCCTGATGGAGTGGTGGGAGTGAGAATGGTCAGTGAGTTTAAAGAGTGGTATGATAGACTTTGTGTTTCTCAGGGGGGGCCTCCCCCCGATGAGTTTTGACAGACTTTGTCTTAGGAAGGACCTCCCTCGATGAGTCTTTTGACTCCTTGGAGGCCTGAATAATAATAATAATAATAATAACAATAACCATTACAGCCAAGACTTTTATTTAATGGATTTAATTCCTTTAGAATCCACAAAATACTTACTCCTTTTTCCAATCTTCAAACTTCTCTTCAGAAAGATTATAATCATGTTATCACCATTCTCCATGGTCTGGGTATGCCTGAAAAAAATGGCTAGAACTTAAAATCAAAATACAATCTGTACACTATACTGCCTTCAAGCCTCACTCGAAGCTCACTTATCCATTCCTCTAAGGATCCTCTCTCTTTTTTTTGTCTCTTGCATGTGTGTGTGTAGAGTTCCTTGTTCCTGCAACTTGGCTATTATAGATAGACTAGAAGATCAGTCACCATCCACATGGAAAAACAAAAATTATATCTGTAATCATGAATAATAGGAAAACGCCAGGAGAAGACAATATAAATATAGAACTATACAAAAATGCAGGTGAAAAATTTAATGAAAGACTTTTAAAATTTTTTAATATGGTTTGGATGTCCGGAAAAACCCCTAACTCTTGGAAAAAAGCACTGGTCATCCCAATCTATAAAAAAGGAAATAAAGACAATTGCAATAATTATAGGGGAATTAGCCTGCTGAATACAGGATATAAAATATATGCAGGAATATTAAAAGAGAAACTAAGCAGCATTGTAGAAAACAAATTACTAGAAGAACAAAATGGCTTCCGAAAAGGCCGATCCTGCATAGATCCAATTTTTACTTTAAAATTATTAATAGAAAAGAGAAGAGAATTTCAAAAAGAAACACATGTGGCGTTTATTGATTATGAAAAAGCATTTGACAAAATGAGTCGACAAAAATTGTTTAAAATATTAACCAATTTAAACATACCAAACCAACTTTTACAATCTATTCAAGAAATATATACAGGAAATAAAATAGCAGTTAAATTAGAACACACTTCAGAATGGAAAGATATATCAAGAGGAGTACGACAAGGATGTACCCTCTCACCTCTGCTTTTCAATATATATATAAATGAAATATTAACAATCTGGAAACAGCATAACCCATTTGGTATACAAATGACCCCGCAAATGAAGATAGATACACTACTATTTGCAGATGATCAAATAGTATTAGCTACATCAGAAGATGACTTACAAAGATCATTAAAATCATTAAATGATATCTCAAAGCAATATAATATGACAATATCCAAAGAAAAAACAAAAATAATGGCATTCAAAGGAGAAAACCCAATAAGAAGTAAAATAGTGATAGATAATACAATACTAGAACAAGTAAACACTTTCAGATACTTGGGATGTGATCTATCATACGAAGAAGAAAAAGACATAGACACTAAAATATCAAACTTTGTCAAAGTAAATGGCATAATAAATAGTATATTTAAGCCATTCCTGGTACAAAAACACACTAGAATCAGACTATATAATGTCTTGTCAAAACCAACTCTACTATACGGAAGCGAAACATGGACCATGAAAAGGAAAGATGAAAAACGAATTCAAACAGCAGAAATGAAGTTCCTCAGAAAAACAGCTGGATATACCAAGTGGGACCACAAAACAAATGAAGAAATCTTACAATCACTAAAAATCAAACCAATTAATTACTACATAAGACAGTATAAACAAAAATGGCTAGAACATTTAAATCGAATGGACAACAGCAGACTACCAAAAATATTATACAGATACAAAATAAGTGGAAAAAGAAGAATCGGAAGACCAAGAAAGAGATGGCATGAGACCGGAACAGGCCACATGGCCTATATTCCATGATAGGAAGAAGAAGAAGAAGAAGATCATGACTGCAGTTAGTCAGGTCTAGCAGAACTTGCTTTGGATATTAAACATGGAATCAGATGGGGGAGAAAAAACACTATGCTACACTGCAACAAGTTTAGAAGTGAGAATGTATTTTTTTTTTTGAATCTGCACCTGCCTTTAAAATCCAACCTAATTAAATAAATATGGATGCATTAAACTTTCCAAAATATCGGAAACATTATTTCTTAGGGATCCTGTGTTACAACCTAGGCTTCTGATTGGCATTCATAATAGAGGCACCTCACCTATTTAGGACTCTAACTTGTGCATACTGAGTTTCATTTTGTTTTGTGTTGCTTTTGTGTCTATCTGTTACAATTTTATGTCGTACTCCCTGAAGATGTCTGTGACTGAGACAAAATATTGGAAGCATTAAGTATTGATTTTGATTCTTTACCAGTGCTGTTTTTTACTATCTCTTTAGTCTCCGACATGAATTGTGATTATTTCACTAATTTTAATAAATGTTTTTTTTTCTTTGTTTTTTTTTTATTATAAAAATGTTTAAACTTACAGAAATTGACTACACACAATGCTGTTTGTTTATTATTTTTATAGGATATCCTTTAATAGATTTACAACTTTACAGCGGTTAATCATAGATTTTACAAGTGAAATGTTATGATGCCAAACTTTTATCTATATCTTTACTTTAAACAAGTGTTGAACATTTTCTGCAAGATGTACTGAAGTGAACTGGAAGACTATTACATGTATTCTAACATAAGGCATTATTTGACAAGATTACTCCTCTGTGAAGGTACATCATCATCATGTTGAAAAATAGTAATTAAGAAAGTGATTGCTAGATCATGGAGCAAGGCATTTTTCCAGAGTACACTTGCACTTTTCTGCATTGACAGTTCTGAATAGTGCAAATTCATTCTGTGTAGGACTTGATAGCTAATACATTTCCACATGATTATTATTATACGTGCACCTCCACGGAGTCTGAACACTCATCACAGGAGACCCAAACTATCCACACAATATCTATCATACCTCTTCTTGAACTCATTGACAAATGAAACACAACTGACTCCTGCAATGCATTCCACTTGTTCACCACTCTCCAACCAAAAAATCTAGTCCTCACATTCTTGTTAACGACACTCTTACTCAATTCCCAGGGATGACCTCTTGTTCTGCCACCTCTAGCCAGTTGCTGAAATATTTCTCGTGCATTAATTCTATAAAATCCTTTTAGTAATAACTTAAATGTTTCCATCATATCCCCTCTTTTCCACCTATCAAACAACTTTTGTAACTTACAAACTCTGTCTACTATTAGGGGTGGGGGATTCCACAGACCACTCACCAACTTGGTCACTCACCTCTGAATCTTCTCCACCACTTTCACATCCCCAAGAAATCCAGGCAACCAGACCTGAGCATAGTAATTCACTTGTGAGTGTGAAATTATGAAAACCTTATAAAGAGGAATAATAATTTCTTTCTTTTTGCTTGTTAATGTGTTTTTCAGTAACCATTTCAGTAAACAAGTTATCCTCTGAGCTTTCTTGGACACCTTAGCTGTATGCCCTGTGAACTTCAGCTCTCTATCTTCCGACATCCTACCCTCCAAAATACCTAATTTCACCATTTTCCTAGAGCACAGTTCTGTCAATGTAATACAAAGCTTCTATTCTTTTAATCCCCAAATGCATAATTTTAGACTTCTCCATATTAAACTGGTATCTGTTATCTTTTATTCATATAGTCAACTTATTTGAATCATCTTGCAAGCTCTCCACATTGCTTTGATTACTATTATGCTACCCAACTTTGCATATGAGCAGTCATTTAGATCAGGTGGATGTTCTTCTAAATTAATAACGCATTTTAGATTCCAAGTGAAATTATAACCTACCTATGCATTCTATTTGTGTCTCATTTCTTTCATTCCTCACTCTTGTAACTAATTCTGCTTTTCTTCATTTCATGCAGCCAACATCTATTCCTTCTTCTTTCGGTCTTTCTCCAGCTCATGCAACCAACCATTCCTTCTTTCTTTTTTTGCTATTCTTTATTTCAGTTCTTCATTTCCTTTTGGGAACCATATGCCAGCAAAGGTTGGTCGATTGGTAGAGCCTCTGCTACTAATGACCCACGCAAAAAGTTAAGCAAGTTTGAGCACAGTTAGTAGTTGGAAGGGATTCAGTTGTTCCATGCTGTTGGCACACTCTCCCTCGATGAGTCTTTGGACTCCCTGAAGGTGTCAAATAATAATAATAATAATATCAAAGCTACTATTGGAATTTCTCCTCTGTTCATTCTCAGTATACATCCAATCCACTACCACTTGTGTCTTTTTATTTCACTGGTAATAAATTTTTGCTTTGTTTATATAATGCAAAGTAAATGTTTAATAAATATTTGTACCTACATTATTTATTGCAATTTTTTTTATCAAAAGAAGTTATCAAGAGTCGTTTGAACAGTTTTAGTTTTTTTCTTATCGGCATAAATTCTACGATGACAAGCAAAATGACTCTCCAGGCCTTGGCAAACAAGATAAAACATAAAGAAAAAACACTGCAAATATAATACATGATGGTACAAATTAAATGGATATTGAATCCAACATTATTTCATAGCTGATTATAGAAACTACAAGAGTTTCTGCCGAATATATAGAAACTAAAAGTTTTCGCAGATGCAAGCATAAGCAACCTTATGGGTGACTTGTAGTAAAGGTGGAGCAAGCTCCAGATCACTTTCCTTAGTATTTTCCATAATGTAAAGCACATCTCTTAGAGGACATTATGATAAATAAGCCTTTGGCTTTCTATTTCAGTAATACATGGTTTATTTATTTTCAGTTACAATCTAGAAATTATTGAACAAAGAAAAAACAACAACAACTAAACCATACTATACTGATATCGGAGGTCGCAGTATCTCTCAGATACAATTTACTGTCAAATATCACAAACCTTTACATAACATGTTAACCAAACTGACAGCAAAAAACAGTGCGGAATATCACTCGTAATGAATGCACAGCTACTCATGACCTCCAAGCTATACACTGAATTGTGTAAGAATATTATTATTATTATTATTATTATTATTAAACAAGACCTCATGGAGTCAAAGACTCATCTAGGAGGTCCTTTTATCTTACACACACATCTCATCATACCATGTCTTAAACACATTCAAACTACCCGCAGACACCACGCTCTCAGGCAAGGCATTCCAATCACTCACAACTCTGCACGAAAAAAACCTGCCTCTCACTCCCTTACTCACACCCTCCTTATACAGTTTCCAGGGATGACCTCTGGTTCTCCCCTGATCTCCCACTATTCTCTGTAGAACTTCTCCACCATTGATCCTATAACAACCCCTTACCAACTTGTAGGTCTCTATCATATCTCCCCTCTTCCTTCTCTCCACGAGACTCTGCAAATTACATATTTATATTAAACATTTTGTATGTATCTGTCAGATCAGCTGCGAGCTCTGCAGGGTAAAGGCACGTTAATCAAAACTCTTGCTGCGTAAATCAAGGGATTGCCGCAATTAATTTTGCAGCATTAATCAAATCCCACGTTAAGCAAAACCGCGTTAAGCAAGGGATACCTGTACAGTTAATTTTTTTTATTCTTACATATTTTTCATGGATTCCATAGCTTCTAATAATTAGACATAACGTCTCTCTTTTAATAGTGTTAAAAGCTTTAGCAAAATCTATATAATCTAGGTATAAGTTTTGTTCCAAGTTTTTTCACTTGGTTATGCTATAAATTAAAGATCCCAAGAAATTATTAGTTTCATCCATTATCCAAGTTAAGCAAACAAGGTTTCCATGTGAAGTCACCTCATGACTGGGCTACTTGTATATAGAGGCTAATGACTTCTCATCAATTGTTTTAGTATTCCACATTGCAATACACATATCATTACAGACATGCATAATGCTATGCATTATACATGTCTGTAATGCATGTCTGGCTATATGCATATAGCCAGACCCAGAAGTGATACCAAAGTTGAAGTAATGCAGACATCATATTCCCCATACAAGTAGTCAAAAGGTGTCACACCTTATCACTAAAATACTCTGGATTAGAGATAGAGGTTGAAAGTTTTTTCACTTGGTTATACTATAAATTATAGATGCCAAAAAATTATATTCTTTGTTTCATCCAGTATCGAAATGTAAGCAAACCAAGTTTGCGTGTGAAGTCACTTCACGACTAGGACTACTTGTATATAGTGGCTCCTATGATGAGACCTCAATAAAGGTCGAAACTGGTCTGGGTAGTGGCTCTTCCCATAATGCATAGCATCATACATGTCCGTAAGGATATGTGCGTTGCGCTATGGGATACTAAGGCAATTGATGTGAAGTCATTAGCCTCTTTATACAGGTAGCTCAGTCATAAAGTGACTTCATGCACAAACTTTGTTTGCTTACACTTGGAATGGACATGAAGAATATAATTTCTTGGAATCTTTAATTTATAGTCTAGATATGAGGAGGTTCTAAATTCTGTACCCTGTTAAAAGCTTTAGCAAAATCTGTATAGAATAGGTTTCTTTATCCCTTAAAGTTCATTCATTATATTCTTTCATTAATTCATGAATTCAAAATTCATTATATTCCTTAAAGTAAAAATGCAATGTATAGTACTTTTTTAGAGCAAATTGTTTATATCTTATTGTCTTCTCTGTTTTATTTTTAATCTGTTTATCCCAAATTTTACAAAATTTTTTTTTGCAATTGCTGATAATAGCTATATCCCTCCAATATTCACATTTCATGAGATTTCCATTCTTTGAAATTATCATTATCATTGCTTCTTTCCACTATCAGGATATTCACATTATGACACTTGCAAAAAAAAAATTCTCTCTAACTTACTGTACACTCTGATTTTATTGCTTTGTTAGCCACATGATGAACTCTGATCTCCATCAGCATATGGAGATAACCAAATCATATTATTAATAATTATTAGATGGGCAACTCCACAGAATCCAAAACTCATTGTGGGAGGTTCATGTTAACCATTATTGATGAAATGCCTAGCATACCTTTCCTAAATTGTTACTGACAAAGCACTTGTAACTGCCTCTGGCAACTCTTCCACTCATTTACTACTCTCCAAGTAAAAAAATCTAGTCCTTACACACTTGCTAACCACACTCTTACACAATTTCCATGGACGACCTCTTGTTATTTCCCACCTAGTTCATTTATTGAAAAGATTCTTTAACATCTACCCTAAAAACTCCTTTAGTAACTTATGTTTCTATCACATCCCCTCATTTTCACTTCTCAGTTATATAGCGTAATTCACAAACCTTTAGTCTATTCCTTTTAGGGAGTACTCCACAAACTAGATGCCATTTTGGTCACTAGCATCCAAATCCTTTCCACTGCTTTGCCTCCAATATACACATAACTGACAATGGCAAATGTCCTCCAATCATTTCAACTGCTCAACATACAATGCCCCCTATATCCTTTTGCCAGAAAGAGATCAGAAACCTGTTGTCTAAATTAGACACAAAAAAAGTCTCCTGGTCCTGATGGCATTCCTTCAGTTGCCCTGAAGGTCTGCACCAGAACTGACTCCCTCCTATTCTATGCCATCTGTACATACTCTCTTACTCCACTAGTGTTTATCCCAAAGCCTGGAAATTGGTATATATTTAACCCATTCCTAAGAAGGACTACAAATCACTGCCATCTAACTACTGTCCTATCTCACTCGCCTCAGCCCTATCTAAAGTGATGAAGACCATTAATTCTCAACTCCTACACTACCTTCAAGGCACGCAGCTATTAAGTGATCACTAGTATGGATTCCATCACTGCCAATCAACAGGAAATCTACTCGCATATATTACCCATCTCTGGACAAATGCCATGGAGAAATCTGGAGATATCAAGTGTAATCACTAGTGGTTGCACTAGATATCTCTAAAGCTTTTGACCGGGTCTGGCACAAAGGCTTACTAATCAAACTCCTATCATTTGGACTTCAGGACTTCTGCAGTTGGATTGCCAGCTTTCTGTCCAGACGTACACTATGTGTGATGGTAGATGTTCCTTATCCTTTCACCAACCCTCTTCCTTCTGTATATCAGTGACCTACTTCAGTTGACCTCCAACCCAATACACAGTTTTGCAGATGATAGCACATTACACTCCTCCCTTCCATTTGACAAACACAACTCACCTCCACCTACAGAACATCAACCACCACTGCCCCCCAATTCTGACCTCCAAGCCATCCTAAAATGGGGCTCAGATAACCTCGTCAACTTCAATGCCAGTAAAACTCAGTTCTGTCTTATTTCTCACAAAATAAGAACCATTTTCCCCTCAGTATTATTTTTGATAACACTCAAATTTCCAGACACGACGAGATTTCTCTTCTTGGAATTACCCAAACATTAAGCCTCTCCTGGCATAAACACATCACAGCCATTTCATCCTCAGCTTCCAAAAAATGAGGATATTTCTTTCGCTCAAGATGTTACTTCACCTCTGAACAGCTATTAACCATATACAAATCACAAATCCACTCTAAATGTGAGAGCAGAATTAGCTGTCTAATTCTGCTCTCACATTTAGAGTGGGACTCCTAAAAGCTCCCTCAAAATGCTTGACTCAATACAGAGGAAAGCAATTCAATTAATAAATGACCCATCTCTTACCAACTCGCTTTCCCCACTTTCACTCACACATTTGGTCTCTGCAATTTGTGTATTCTATAAATATTTCCATGGCAAATGTTAATATGAAATAGCATCAATAATTCCTCTACTCAGCACTAAGCCTGTTGGAACTCTTACAGCTGCCACCCAACATCCTTGAGGGTGACTGATGGACAGATATAAAAAAATGGTTTATGAAGGAGTTGAGTCCATGAGAAGCAGGTGACCAGTGGTTACCTGCTTATCACAGGACTCAGTACTTGGTTCTCTGGTGTTTAATTTGTATATCAGTGGTATAGTAGAAGATATGATGGGAAATATTCATTGCTGATAATGCAAAACTGGGAAGAGCAATATTAAATGAAGATGATATAGAGATCCTGAAGGATGTCTATATCCTTCAATGAAGATGCCTATGAAGGTGGAGGTAGTGTGCATAAACAAATTGATGAAATGAGTGGAAGGAGGGTAATTATTATGGGGGATTTCAACTATGGTAATATTGATTGGAAGGAGGAGAGGACACATGTGAGGAAGGAAATGGATTTTATTCAATTATTAAAGGATAACTATATGAGACAGCATGTAAGTGAAAATACTAGGGGTTTGAGAGTGCTTGACCTGGTAATAGCATCTGAGAATTTGACTGTAATGAATGAATATGACCATGTTGCCACCTATTGGTGAGAGCGATCATAAGGTCTTGACCCGGGAGGTGGCTAAAGGTGTGGAATTTTCGATTAAGACAGGGTATAGTTGGAATTACCGTGCTGGCAAGTATGACAAGCTTAGGAGATTGCTTGGATTAGTGCCATGGCATGTACAACTGTAAGGGCTGGATGTCGATAGAGCATGGGAAATGGTCAAGGAGAATTTACAGGAGGTAATGGCTGATTGTATACCTAGGGTTCGAATAGTAAAACAAGTAGGGGTTAAATAACGCCATTAAGCTTGAGCTGCAAAATAAAAAAGAAACAACTGTGGAGGGAATTTAAAGAGAAAGGTGACCTACAGGCACACGAAGGGTATAAAGTGCAGGCCAGAAGGGTAACGAGTGTGGTAAAAAAAAAAAAGCAAAAGCGGATTATGAAAAGAAACTAGCTATGCAAGCTAAAGAGAATCCCAAACAGTTCTTTCAATATGCTGCAAGCAAAAAAAAAAAAAACTGTACATAGCAGAATGATTTTTAAGGAATGACGATGGTAAGGAAGTCACTGAATCAGTCGATATAGTGGAATTACTGAGCGAGCACTTTGCAAGAGTATATCATCCAGGTGGTAACATTGAAAAAATGAAGGAACCATTAGTTTATATGGGAATTGTGATGAATGAAGTGGCGGTGAATAGTCTATTACAGAACCCCTTAACGTGAATACATCTGTGGGATTGGATGATATACTGGCACGGGTCTTACATGAAGCAACTAAAGAATTATCAGTGCCCTTGACCATGTTGTTTAATCTGAGTCTTGGGTCTGGTTTAGTCCCGAAGAGGGGAAAATAGTTCCACTGCATAAAGGAAAAGACTACTGTTGCAAATTACCGACTGATCAGCATATCAGGAGTCGTTGTCAAGGTCTTGGAGAAAGTAGTCAGGGGAAAAATACAGGAATGGATTGATGATAATGAGATACTGTACGGGGGACAGCATGGCTTTGTGAAGGGTAGATCATGCCTCAGTAACTTCCTCAAGTTTTATAACACAGTGAAGGCTGAACTGGATAAGGGAAATGGGTTTACAGTGATACTGCTGGACCTGGCTAAGGCATCTGACAGGATACCACATGGAATTCTAATCCATAAACTATAAACTACAACATATAGGAATGGAGTTGGTGAGATGGATAGGTGAGTGGTTGATGGAGAGATATCAGAGAGTAGTTTATTCAGGAGTAGAGTACAAAAGACGGCCTGTGACTAGTGGTTTGCCGCAGGGTTCTGTTCTTGGACCACTGCTATTTAATTTGTTCATTAACGACATAGGGAAGGATTTAAGAGGAACAGTTCATTTGTTCGCTGATGATGCAAAGTTAGGTAGGGCAATAGTGAATGCAGAAGTTGTCAAAATTAAATCTTGCAGGAAGACTTGGGTAAATTGGAGTTCTGGGCTAAGGAGAATGGATGTCAATTTAATGTGACAAAATGTAAAGTTATGCATTTTGGGGTGAAAAGATTAGCAGCAGTATACCACATTGGTGGAACTGTACTCCATGAGATTGATGAGCACAGGGACTTGGGAGTGTTGGTGGATAGGGAGATGAAGTTTAGGGGGGGGACACATTGCAAAAGTGGCTAAATCATCTCACTTGGTTGTTGAAAAATACTTTGACGAGCAGAGACAAGCAAGTTATTGTTCCTCTGTACCGAGCCTTGATAAGACCTCATCTCGACTACTATGCCCAGATTTGGTCACCGAGGTTTCTTCTTGATGGGGAGGAGGTGGAGAGCATCCAGAGGCGAGTGACCAAGATGATAGCAGGTCTATGGAATGAACCTTATGAGAACAGGTTGAAGATTTGTGGGTTGCAGAAATTAGTTGATAGGTGGGAAGGGGAGATATGGTTGTGACATTCAAATTGCTAAAGGGTTTCTATAGGATTATTTCAGAGGTTATTTTTGAGAATCAGGACTGATGGTGGGAGAACTAGAGGACATCTATGGAAGCTGGGCAAGAGTGTGGTTAGCAAGCCTGTTAGAGCTGGGTTCTTTACTTTTAGAGTGGTAAATGAGTGGAATAAGCTGCCAGAGTCTGTTGTGGGTGCTCTGACAGTGAATGAGTTCAAGGCAAGGTATGATAGATACTGTGAGAATGTTGAATAGTTGTGTGGACATGATGTTTAGGGCCTCCCTTGATTAGTCTAAGGACTCCCTGGAGTCGCCCGTAATAATAATAATATGTCAGATTAAAGAGATTGGCATTATGGGCAAAGGTGGGTTTATTGGTGCAACAACAGCAAAGGTCATACCGTGGCATAGCAAAGGTTATAGCAATACATAAACAGTGAAAGTCAAACTAGTAAACAATATGTATGTACAAATACCGTGTACACAACAACTGGGCGACGGTCAACTGCACAATGGCCAAGTGGGTGACGGACAACTGGGCAATGGCCAAGTGGACGACGGACAACTGGGCAATGGAATTTAAGATCAAATATACAATTCTATTCTGTTGATCTATTACCAGGTAAATTTAAATAATATTTTTTGAGAAATGAGTTAAAAGAACGGTATAAACATAATATTGAAAAATCACGCTTATAATTAAGTTTATTTTTATTGTGTAGAATTACGAATTATATAGAAGTTATATTGAAATTTCCCATACAAAAAATGAGTCATCTAGTTAATAAAGATTTATATTATATATTTTCGTTTATATCATATATCAATATTTGTAGGATCATTTAAGAAAGAGATGGTTAAAACGAGTTGTCCGAAAATGATTTAAAAATGAAAAGGTATAATTGCACAATATTAAAATAAAGAAAAAAATGCAGTTTTTTAATTCATTTATTAATATTATTTTGTAATTAACAAACATGTTACATAAATACATTAAAACAAAAATATATGAAATTCAAAAAAATTTTTTAAAATTTATTAATTCATATTATAGTTATATGCAATGCCATGTAAATATTCTATTATATTTTCCCTATCGTAATTAATAACTTTTTTCAAAATTCTTTGGTCAGCTTCATCGTAATATCTATGTTTGTGCTGATGTTGAAAACGTGCTATATTCTGTTATATTTTCCCTATCGTAATTAATAACTTTTTTCAAAATTCTTTGGTCAGCTTCATCGTAATGTCTTTGTGCTCATTTTGAAAACTTGCTACTGCTCTTTCACAATCAACATCATATGTTTTTTGAATTTTTTGTAGTCCATTTATAAAAATTCATAAATTTGGATGACTTGCACTGCTGCCAAAGCTCAATTGCAGTTTTTGATGACAGGCTTCTGCAAAATTATTTGTCCTATCGGTTCCATTTATTGTTCTTTGGTACACAGACCAAACGTTTGAGGGAAAAATCGGTGGAGTCCTGGTTCTATTATTCCTTAGATGACCTATGCATGTGTTTGTAAACCATTCTAAAATTGGTTCAAATTCATTGGATAAATGATTCTCAAATTCAGAAATAGCTTATATAATATCTTGTTCGAACAAAAGCAAGTGAAGTGATCATTTTTGAATTTAATGTGAATTGCGCATCATAATTATATCTGGTTAAAAGACTGCATGAAGCTAAATGCTTACGAAGATTTTGTACGAGATGAAAAAGCAACCATTTATGTTAGCTTGTGGAAATACTATACGTAACGCTTGATTAATTTCAAAATCAACATTTATATTTTCGGGATCTAGTAATGGCCACATTTCATGTATCATAAAATAATTTTGTGTATGTTTCAAGAGTCTTAAAACAGGGAAAACAGGATCTTCATCCTTTCTAGCCAAAATAACAAAAATTTGAGCAAAAAGAGGGGGGAGGGAGTAAAAATGTGTTATCCATAAATAATTCATTCATGCTTTGGCTCCACACTTCATGGCTTTCACGACCAAAAATTAATATTCTCATTGGGTCGACCTGTTCTGATCCAGAATCAGCCAATAAAAAACGTTCAAATTGTGATGGACTGAATTCATAATTTAAGTATTCTTCAGGAATAATTATTGTTTCCCTAGAATCAGGATTAATTTGGGCTTTTTGTTAATTTTTTTTCTAATTTATTTATCTTCTCTGAATATTTCTGCATAGACTGCTATGATTGGAAGCATTCCTTCTACCGCAGAAGAAACATTTTGTAGAACTTGAGTTCTGATTTGTGATGGGTTGCTCATTGTCGTATCCGCTAATTTTTTGGCTATTGCACTAACTTCTTGCATTATTACTCTGGCTGCATTTCCAGAACTACACGTGTGTTCCTATTTTTCAGAAATTAGTGATCCATTACTGACACTTGTCCAGATTCTACCTTTGCATCCTTTGTTTTTATTTTCACATTGCCACAATTGAATTGAACCTTCCTTATCAATCTTGTCTTTAACATAAAGATACCCATTCCAAGCATATTTTTCCTTGTCTCTTTGACTTAATATTCTTGAATAATCCATTTCTGAAGAATAGAAACAAGAAATATAAATATAAAAATAAAATAAAATAAAGTTTTCAATATTGATATAATTAAAAATTTTTTCAGTACTATTTTTCACTTGTTGGGACACAAATAAAAGATTCATCATAATAATTTTACTTAGCAATTTGTTTCATTTGAGAGATAATCAAGAGTTTGAAATTTTTTAAAATTAATTTAGATGTTACGTATACAATTAAGATTATAAATTTTGAATACATGCCTTTTATTTACTTAGTTGTTCTTTGCACGTTGTAACTGTAACGTTGACACAAATATTGGAAACGATGTAATAACCAAACAACTAATCTTACTGTTTAATAGAAGTCAAAATATCTTGCGAATGCGTATCGAACTAAATAACCCCACAAAAAACGCACAAATGATAAATTGCCAAAGAAGACAACTTACGCAGTGAAGCTCAGAAATACTTCTTTACAAAATAATATTAATAAATAAAATAAAAAACTATTTTTGCTTTATTTTAATATTTTGCAATTAACCTTTTCCTTTTTAAATCATTTTCGGACCACTCCTTTTAGCCATCTCTTTCTTAAATGATCCTACAAATTTTGATATATGATATAAACGAAAATATATAATATAAATATTTATTAACTAGATGACTCATTTTTTATATGGAAAATTTCAATGTAACTTCTATACAATTCGTAATTCTACACAATAAATATATCATCATCATCATCAAATTCCTGCCATGTACCCTCAAGGGGTGTACAGGATATGATAGTACTACATGAAAAAAATTACATCATTACTAACTTCCTATCTACAATTTTCCTCCAAATCAATCTGTTACTTGTCAAGACTCCAATATTATCAGATCTTATATTTCTATCGTCTAAGGCACTTTGTACGGTATCAGTCCACCTATATCTTGGTCTTCCTCTGGGTCGTTTTACTGCCAACCTGGCAGAGAACACTTGTTTTGCTAATCTTTCTTCGCCCATTCTGTTTAAGTGATCATACCACCTGAGATTAGCTCTGCTAACGCATTCCTGGATGTTGACAATGTCAAGTTCTTTCCTAATATCCTCATTTTTAATATGATATTGCCATTGATGCCATCTGTTCACGCTTATAATCTTTCTCAGGACTCTCATATCTGCGGTCTCTAGTCTTTGGTCAAGTGTTTTACTTCTGACCCAGCTCTCAGATTCATAAGTTAAAACTGGTTTGAACACTCACTGTCTTGTATACAGCTAATTTAGTGTTCCGACTAATTTCTCTCTTATTCCATATGAATTTATTCAGTTGACTTCCCACCATGCCAGCTTTGCTGATTCTGTTGTCTATTTCTATATTTAATTTACCATCTTCAGTAAAAATCGTGCCTAAGTAGCTGAAATGTTTCACTTGTTCCACAGGTTCCCCGTTCACAACACAGTTGACATTTTCAACAATTCTACCTATTTTCATTGTCTTTGTCTTTTTATTGCTGACCTTCATACCATATCTATTACAACAGCTATTAAATTTAGTCAGAGAATCTTGCAGACTTGTAGCGGATTTATTTAGAAGTATAACATCATCCGCATAAAGCAAAGAGCTGACATTAACATCTCCAATTTTGATATCATGTTTAATACCACTTTCCTTCATAATGTGATCCATATAGATAATAATTAACAGAATGGATAATGTACATCTGACACCAGATTTAACATTAAACCACCTTCCTGTACTTATCACTCTTAAAGTAAAGAACCCAGTTGTAACACCCTTGCTAACCACACTCTTGCCAGCTTCCATAGGTGTCCCCTAGTTCTCCCACCACCAGTCCTGATTTCAAAAATATCCTCTGAATTAATCCTATAGAAACCCTTTAGCAATTTGAATGTCTGAATCATATCTCCCCTTTTCCGCCTATCAACTAATTTCTGCAACCCACAAATCTTCAACCTGTTCTCATATGGTTCATTCCATAGACCTGCTATCATCTTAGTCAATCACCTCTGGATCCTCTCCACCTCCTCTCCATCAAGAAGGAACCCAGGTGACCAAATCTGGGCACGGTAGTGAAGATGAGGTCTTATTAAGGCTCAGTACAGAGGTCTCTGCTCGTCTCTTGACGAGCAGAGACATGTATGGCCTGGCTAGATAGGTAAAAATTTAATTTCTCTCTCATATAAAGTGCTGTCACTACTCCAGAATATGACATTAGTAAAATGTGTATTGCATTTTTCACACATGGGAGGCTCTCAGTAAATAAGAATGTGTAAGATGATGTGACCTATGCTTACCCTAGGAAGAACAACTTCCTCTCTTCTCTTTCTTCATTGACAAGAATGCCAATGCTTAATTTCAGGCTAATGTCATATAATTTGTTTCTCAATGTTTTCTGCCATGATGACTGCCATTGAGCAATTAGCTTGATCTTATAAAATATCTGTAGTCTGTAAATGGTACTGTCAAATAGTATGTGGAGAAAGTATGAGCTGATCTAGCAGCTGCATTTGCAGTCTCATTTTCCTTAATTCCAATGTGGCTGGGAATCCCGTAAGACTAATATATTTCATCAGCATCCCATCCCTGTAGTAGTTCTCAGTAAGATCTGCAAAATACACCTCTACTGCTGAAATCACCTCTTGATTTGAAGAAAAACTGACCAGTGAGGAAGAGTTTTAGTTTTGGAAAGAGATAGAAGTCAGAGGGAGCCAAATCTGGGGAATAGGGTGTATTTCCAGCAATTCATAGTGCAGATCCCTTAATTTTCCCATTGCCAAAACACCTTTGTAGTCAGGTGCATTGTGCTGATGAAAGATAATTTTTTTTTTCTTCTGAAAACTGGATCTTTTCTCACGAATTTTTTTGTCTAGTCTGATTAAAAGATCGAAATAATATTCCCCGGTTATTGTTTTACCCTTTTCAAGATAATTAGTAAACAAAACACCTTTAGCATCCCAAAACACCGATGCCGTGACCTTTCCTGCTGATGGAACCGACTTCTTCTTCTTTGGCACTTAACAACTGGCATCAGTCCACTGTTTTGACTGCTGTTTGGATTCTGGTGTGTAATGGTGAATCCAAGTCTCATCCATAGTAAGAAATAGATGCACAAAATCAGTTTTATTCTTGTTAAAACACTTCAAGCACTGTTCAGAGATTTTCGTGCGAGTGCATTTTTGATCTGCTGTGAGCAAGCGGTGCACCCATCTTGTGCAAAGCTTTTTCATTTGCAATTCTATGCAAAATATATCCTACATGTTCTTTTTCACGCAATTTCACGCACTTTTGACTCGCCGGTCATCCAGTACCATATCAATCACTTGATCAATGATTTCTGGTGTTGTTACACTTTTTGGACTTCCTTCACATGGATCATCTTCAAGGCTGGTACGGCCAGGTTTAAACTTGTCAGCCCATTTCTTAATTGTCAAAAATGAAGGAGAAGAGTGCCCATAAACTTTTATGAACTTCGAATGAATTTCTTTTGGCATTAAACCTTCTTTTACAAAGAATTTTATAAAGCACTATACTCCATTTTATCCATTTCAAAGAATACAGACAACACTTTTGCTTCAGACAGCTGTATAAAACAAACTTATACATCTGTACATTTGTACATCTGTCATAAGCATCCATCACATGGATGCTTATGACAGATGTACCAACTTAGAAAATAAAAAATCTTGCCAATACTGTTGCCATCTATGATCGAGGCCGAGATCTTTTCAGACCACCTTCATACAGCAAGATTATACATAGGAGAGAAGAGATAACCTGTAAAGAGCTCAAGGAGTCCGTATAAATTACACACAAAAAGGTAACTTTTGGTAGCAGTTTTCTTAAACAAACCAAATGGTCTTAAGTTGATGTCCGTTTAAGCTGCATTGTGTATTGGTGAGAAGATTGTTGCTTTCAGTCTACCACAAAAGTCTGACAATACAGGTATCCCTTGCTTAACGCGGATTTGATTATCGCGGCGAAATTAATTGCGGCAATCCCTTGATATACGTGGCAAGAGTTTTGATTAACTTACCTTTAAATTTACCACGCAAAATCATGCTAATGGCACGAGGCTGCTAGCCTTGTGGTCATCCAAATTCTCTTAATGATCTGTGTGAGAATGTGAAAGTTTTATTTTCCCCACCAAATACAACATCATTGTTACAACCTATGGACATGGGAGTCATTGGAACTTTCAAAGCCTATTTTATTAAAAAGACATTCTCAAAGGCAGTAGAAACAACAATGGGAGAAAATGCGATTACGCTCCACGAATTTTGGAAAAAATTTAACATTAAACACGCAATTGAGAACATTCGTGACTCGTGGCAGCAAGTGTCTTCTAGTTGCATGAAAACTGTTTGGAAAAACCTTTGCCAGAATGCGCTAATGACTTAGGTTGTTTTCAAAATCCTGTGAACAACATGGTCAAAGAAATCATTGCAATTGGTGAAGACCTCGGTTTTGATGGTGTTGATGCAGAAGATGTTAAAGAATTATTGGATTTAAATTCAAAAGATTTCAGTGACAACGATCTTCTTGAAATTGAACAACGCACATATGAAGACAATGAACAAATGGAATATGAAGATGAGGTTCCAAAGGAAATAACAGTCAAAGAACTGGAAGGAATATTTCGCAGTTTAGAATCACTTAAGCAGCAAGTAATGGATATGGATCCAGATGTTAATCGAAGAATGCTTGTTTGCCGAGGTCTGGAGAGTCGTTTTGCTTGTTATCGTAAAATTTATGCCGATAAAAAACAAACTAAAACTGTACTTAGTACTAACGTCGCAGGTAGATGGCCGAAGCAGTCGTTTGTTCGAGTGCGCTGTCTAGTGCCTTCCAGATACATCTCAAAAGTTCTCGATACTTCGTTATTTTCATATAAATACAAGAGGATCTCATCCACAGTCAGTCAGTCATGAATAGTGTGATATTCGTGTATAAGTGCATGCAGTTCTTCGTGTCAGCCATAGCCTATTGTGGTTTTATATTGCCAGATTTTTTTCATTAGTGTGAGACATATTCAGTGGATAATAACTGTTACACGGCCATTTTGGATCATTTTTTGGGTTCACCTTCCATCACTATGGCGTCTACGAGTAAAAAGCATAAATCAAGTGATTCTTGTTGGGTTTTTAATGAAAAGTGGACCCATTTGTACTTTTTGTGCCGGTTGGCGATAAACCAGTGTGTTTAATTTGTCGTGAGTCAGTGTCAGTATCAAAAGAATACAATATAAAATGACACTATGAGACAAAGCATGCATCCAATTTCGATCACCTTCAGGAGCGGCTTCGTGTGGACAAAGTGAACCATCTCCAAATCAATTTAAAATGCCAGAATTGTCTATTTAAAAGGCAGAGGGAAGAGAGCGAAGCGTGCGTCAAAGTAAGTTATGTAAAAGCTGAAATAATTGCTTAAAAATGAAAAGCCTTCTTGGACAACCAGTTTGTGAAAGAGTGTCTCATCACTGCTGGGGATATTCTGTGCCCAAATAATAAGGAAGTGTTTAAAAAACCGAGTTTGTCTGCGGTAACTGTAGTATGACATGTCAAAGAACTTGCCAATAACATCGACGGAACTTGAAAAAAAATGGTCATCCGAATTTATGTCATATTCACTTTCTTTAGATGAGAGCACATATGTGAAGGATACAGCACAACTGGCTATCTTTGTCTGTGGCTTTGATCAATGTACCTGTGAAGAGAACGAAGAAGGGCACTGATATTCTTGAAGCCTCCAAGAAACGTTCCAGCGTTTCAACCTCAGCTTAACCAACCTCGAGGGTATGGTAACTGATGGTGCCCCTGCTATGGTGGGAAAGAACGAAGGGTTTGTTGTGCTGCTACGGAAGGAACCGGAACTAGAAGGAAAATATTTCATCCATTACCACTGTTTAATCCACCAGGAGAATTTGTGCACGAAAACTATTGGATTTGAGAGTGTCATGAAAGTTATTGTGACTGTCGTCAACATTATTAGGGCAAAGAGGATTGAATCATCGTCAATGCCAAGAGTTTTTGACCCAAGAGTGCGAAGCGGATCATGGCGATGCGGTTTATTATAGTGATGTGCATTGGTTGAGCAGAGAGAAGGTTCTTAAAAGAGTCTTTGACTTAAAGAGCGAAATACAGCAGTTCATGGAAACCAAGAGGAATCCGATTGCAGAATTTAATGATCCGAAGTGGATGACAGACTTTGCCTTTGTGACCGACATCTCGTTGCATATAAATGACCTAAATACGTGGCTACAATCCAAAGATTAACTGGTGCACACTCTGTTTGATCACATCAAAGCTTTTGTGGGCAAGCTCAAACTTTGGGAGGCACAACTCACAAAAAAAAAGACTTAACTCATTTTCAGCTTCCTGCTGAGTCAAACTGTTCGTCTCTTGATGAATACTCTACAAAATTAGCGTGTTGCGAAGTGAGTTTGAAGAGAGATTTAGTGATTTTCATAACCAACAGTCTTCTTTAGATTTATTTTCAATGCGATTCAGTGTCAATGCTGCCAAAATGCCAGGCTCATTACAAATGGAGCTGCTTGAACTCCAAAATAACTCTTCTTTGAGAGAAAAATTATTCAGTGTGCCCTTGCTTACATTTTACAAAGACTACATTTCTGAGGATGCATTCCCTAATCTTCGCCGGCATGCTTTGAAGATGTGTGCTTTGTTAGGAAGCACTTACTTATGTGAGCAGTTCTCCAGAATGAAGCATGTGAAGTCCAAGACAAGAACTCAGATTACTGACCAACATCTCAAGGCTACTCTGCGCATAGTGACTTCCAACATTGATGCCAACATCGAAAGCTGGTCAAGGAAAAAGATTGCCAAGTTGCCCATTGACTTTGTAAAAAATAAATGTTTTCTTCATTAATTTATCTTTTTTCAAGTATTGATTGTATTTACTTATCATGAACCCGACTCCTACCTATGCTCTTAAAGCTGAGTTTGTTTAATTTTTTAGGATTTTATGTAAGATATCAAATGCACAGAATTCCTTGTGAATCTGGAAAGCATCTTACAATTCTAAATACTGCAGTATAGTTTAGTGGCCTGCTGGCTTCATTGAAATTTTTAATTCGACTTGCAATGTCTGAAGGGTTGAAGACCCCCTGGTCTAAGGTATACAAATGGTGTTCTTTTTTTTAATGTTACACAGTGATCAGCATTCATTTTCGAAAATATGGATTTTACAACCTTGTTATAACTAACTCTTTTTATTATCCTGACATTTCGATCTTCATATCAAGATCATCATCATCTAGAGCATACACAAATATACAAGACAAACTGAGTTACATTACAAACCATAAGCTAGAGAAACAATGATTTGATCACATGTTATTCTACTGGCATGACCTCTAGTGAAAAAAAAAAAATTATAAATTACATCAAGCTAGATTTAATTTAAGATAACACGAATAAACATTTTTTCTTATAGATAGTTTTCTTTCAGTAATAATGCTGGCCTATTTTTAGTATTACAATACTAAATACAATTTAGTATTGTAATACTAAAAATATTAAAAAAATACCCCTGCAAAATTAAAAAGCCTACTCAACTCATCCAAAGACCCACTCCCTGCTGGCCCACCCTGGAATATACCGTATTCATTGCACCTGTAACATACCATATATAGGAGAAACAGGACGCACAATTCCTATCAGACAAAAAGAACATAAACGACACATCAAATATAATAATTATGGTGAAGCTGGCCTTTCTGATCATGCCCTGTGAACACCTTACATAGAATTGACTAGGAAAGCACTAGTTGTCTACATCATACCAAAACATGGTATGAATGCAAATTTAAGGAAGCCTGTGAGATCATTATCAACCACCAGAATCTGTACAATAATGAAGGTTTAAAAATTCCATACATATGGAAGGCATATATTCGACCCACGGAACCTTCCTGTCTAAGAACAACTACAAACAGGACTGTAGTGAATCCAGGATCCTAAATCAAAAATAACAATTGTAATACTAAAAATAGGACATCATTATTACTGAAAGAAAACTACCTATAAGAAAAATTTTTTATTCATGTTATCTTAAATCTAGCTTGATGTAATTTATAAATAATTTTTTATTTTTTTATTTTTATTTTTTCACTAGAGGTCATACCAGTAGAATAACATGTGATCAAATCATTGTTTCTCTAGCTTATGGTTTGTAATGTAACTCAGCTTGTCTTGTATATTTGTGTATGCTCCAGATGATGATCTTGATATGAAATCGAATACAAATGAATGCAAATGGTGTGTTCTGTGTCTATCTTTCATTTTCCAGATTTTATCCTATACAGTTTTTGCACTGGTCGTTTGATTGATTGATGAGGATTAGATCCAAGGTTGTTTTTGACTCTGCCTCTTGCATAACATGCTTTAGCTCAAGTACACTTAAAAGGTATTAAGTTTGATGTAGCGGGGTATCTACAAAATATACTCTATGCTCCATGTTGATCTTTTTTGGCTGTCTGACATTCTGGATTCCACCAAGGCTTTGGAGAGAGTTGAAATCGAGATGTTGTTCAAATGGAAACTGTTGCTGCCTGGACAATGCAGTCTGTTACATACTTTACTGATAGCTGTTTGACTGATGGTATTAACATTAAATTTTGCAATATAGGAAAAAGTGTTCCAGTTAGCTTGGTCCATTTTCCATATAGGCATCCATGTAAGATATTTCTGTGAAGACATTGTGCAAAGAACAGTGAGCTGTGGAAGATTGGAAGAGAAGCAGATTGTGAGATCGATCGCAGAATATGAGCATGTAGGCATATGGAAGAAAGTGTTGAGTCTGTTATTTAAAAGAGAGAGGTCATTATTGTCAAAGATTCTTTCAGTGATTCGACCTCATCTATTTGTGTTGGCTATACCCCATAGAGTATTATGACTATTAAAGTCACCCATCAAAAGTATGGATTCAGGCAGTTGCAAGATAAGGTTAACAAGATCAATTTTATTTAACTCAGCACTTGGTGGTAAATAAATTGAACATACTGTAATAAGAAATCCTGCATTTAGGCAAATTGCTACTGCTTCCAAAGCAGTATTAAGTTGGACATGATTGAAAGGAGTATGACTGTCCACTAGGATATTTACTCCTCCTTGAGCAGGACCACCTCAAGTTCTTTCCTCACGTACAACAGTGACTTTCCTTAAGTAATGTTTCCAGTAGACAGAAAGGTTTGTGTTTCTGCAGTAAAATCGTGATATCATCGATATTCTGGTGAAACCCATGATAGTTCCATTGTAAAAATTTTCCTATTGTTTTGGCTTTATAGACTTGTCTGATTTTTCAGAGGTTGAGAACTTGCATTTGTCAGGTTTATATTTATCACTTGTTTTTGAGAAGTATGGATGGCCGGTGTCCATCTCTTCCTCTGGTAAAATATTCAATACATCTCATGTGTCAGGTTCAGTTGGCAAGTTTGCTTTACTTTCAGTGTATACTGAAGCATCCATTTTTTCTGTGTGTGTGTGTGTGGGGGGGTGTCTGGTGGTTTATCCTTTAGTGATATCTTTATCACAATTTTTTTGATAAGTAGGTTCTCCTTGAATAGAGCCATTTTTGGGGTTGTCTGTGGACCAAGACCGTAGGTCATGTGGTCAAAGCACTCAACAGAGAAGCACTCGCTATCATAAGTTCGGGTATGGTGGAATAGACATAAGAGTTTGAGTTGCTGTTAACATATTCTTAATTGTTACCTTCTCAGCATATGAGGATCTCAGAGCAGGTGTGGTGGTGACTAGCTTTCTCTTTCATCCTCATATGATATGTTTTGTTCTGTTTTAATTGTTTGCATTTCTTTTTTCATCTTTTCACTTCTGACATGCATGCGAATAAGCTGGATGATTTCTCTAACAGCTGACACATTTAACTTTTTTTTTGCAGAGCAAGATTTATTATCATGCTCTTTGCTACCACATCGGGCACATATGGTAGAGTCACGACAGACTGTTTCAGCATGCCCATATTTCTGACATTTAAAGCATCTTAGCAGATTAGGGATGCACACTCTAACAGGACAGTTGAGATACCATACAGATGTTTTAGGCTTAGGTGCATTCAAAGTAAGAATGTTGTTTCTGATTGGAACCAGGTGATCAGCTCTACATATCAGGATGTGGCTCGCCCATATTTCTGACATTTAAAGCATCTTAGCAGATTAGGGATGCACACTCTAACAGGACAGTTGAGATACCATACAGATGTTTTAAGCTTAGGTGCATTCAAAGTAAGAATGTTGTTCCTGATTGGAACCAGGT
This sequence comes from Typopeltis vanoorti, assembly GCF_054136105.1. Classification (NCBI taxonomy): domain Eukaryota; kingdom Metazoa; phylum Arthropoda; class Arachnida; order Uropygi; family Thelyphonidae; genus Typopeltis; species Typopeltis vanoorti. Next base: position 72,939,815 of record NC_143555.1, read on the forward strand.
GATCATCTCTACATATCAGGATGTGGCTCACACCTGTCACTCTGTGACCTTTAGAGCCAGACCCAGAAGTGATACTAAGGTTGAAGTAATGCAGAAGTCATATTTCCATATACAAGTAGCCAAAAGGTTTCACACCTTATTACTAAAATATTCTGGATTAGACATAGATGTGTGATTGGTATCCCACCCATTGATCTTGCTCCCACAAGTTTCTCAGAGCGTTGTTGACACGATGTTTCCACAAGGATATCACAGAATGTAATTTCTTAACATTTTTGGAAAGTCCTGCCAGTCCCAGTCATATACCCTTTTGAATAAAGAAGGGTGATGTGTTCCCTAATGTCCAACCAACAGGCCTAGCTGGGCAATCCAGGCCCACCCACCCATCTTGCTGAAGTAGAGGCCAAAGTAGTGCAAGACTATCAGGATCCCCCCCTCCTTTCCAGATTTCTACGGGTTGCACCACACAGCAAACATGGTGACAGGGCATTGGATGGATCCCAGTGATGTTTGTCTGAATAAAGGATACGAAGAAAGCCTCAGGAGAAGTAGAGCAAAGAATACAGGAAGAAAAGTAATAAAAAAAAAAAAAAGAATAAGAATGAAAAGGGCCAGTGGCATCACTGGGAGGTCCCCTCCACTATGAACAGGTGTCCCCCACAGGGAGGGTATGGGCAAAGGTAAGTAGCTGCCAGTTTAATGTGGCCAAGTGTAAGATGTTGCACTTTGGGAAGAAGATATTGCAAGCTGTGTATTATATTGATAGAGGAAACTGATAAGACTTGGGACTTGTGGGTAATTTTGGACAGGGAGTTGAAGGTTAGAGGGCATATAGCAAAAGTATCCAAAACAACACACCAGATTATGTGGTTATTGGAGAATTGTTCCCCTTTCATAAGGCTTAAATAAGGCCATATCTGAATTGTTGCATGTTAACCTGGATTTAGTGGGAAGTGGCAGAGCAGATACAGAGGCATGTGACAAAGATTGTGGCAGGTCAGTGGAATGTTCTCTATGAGAATAAATTAAAGGATAGGAGCATATAAATTATTAAAGGGGTTTTTATAGAATTGACATGGAAGACTTTCAGTACATAGCTAGAAAGGAGATAATGATGGGTTAGTCATCCATTAAAATTGAGTAAGAGTATGGATAGCAAGAGTGTTGGGACTAGATTTTTTGTTTAGAGGATAATGAATGAGTGAAATGGATTGACAGAAATGGTTGTGAGTATTTTGTCAGTGAATACGTTTATGGAGAGAGAGATGATAGCTATTGTGTAAGTAATGGGTCTCCCACAATGACTCTTCTGACTCCTGACTCCATGGAGATTCCTGTATAATAATCTTATAATGGATTTTTTTAACCTGTTGAGTCATCCATTGGCATGATTCCACCAAGACAAGACTGAAATACAAGATTTGGCAATACTGGAATCCTAACAGACTGACTGACTAACTGGGATGAAAATTTCAATAAGAAGGTAATAAAGTAATAATGCAAACTTATCAATACACTACAATATTATCATAGTATACCATATGTCAGTTGAAGGTATGTGGTACTGCTTCATGTGCAAACTTTGTTTGCTTACAGCTCACACTTTATGTAGCTCACACTCCATTCAAAGTTCTTTCATTACACTTGGATCAAGAATGAAACCAATAATATAATTTCTTGGCATCCTTAATTTATAGTATAACCAAGTGGAAAAACTTTCAATATCTATCTCTAATGCCGAGTATTTTCATAATAAGGTGTGACACCTTTTGACCACTTGTATATGGAAATATGACATCTACATTACTTCAATCTTGTTATCATCTGAGGATGATTCTAGATGCTTCTTGGTTTATAAGAAATGCCCAGATTCATAGAGAAGATAATATCCCTTATATCTCTTTCCTTCTCCTAAATCTAGCTGAGAAGTTCTTTACCAAGACAAGTAACCATCCAAACCCGTTAATCAAGGAAGCCTCGGAATATAATGAAGCAGAAAATTACAAATATAAAAGACCAAAGTCTATCTTAAGTTCAGCTGAACACAGCTAAATTCACTGCCCTCAATGGGCGAGCATATAGCTCACACTCCATTCAAAGTTCTTTCATTACAAGACAAAGGGGAATATGAAAAGCAATTTTGCTTCACCCATCTAGCCAGAAATGTTAATGTCCTTGTTATCATATCTGGGTCTGGCTCCAACTGATAAGACCTCAACAAAAGTCAAAACCTTTCCCATAATGCATAGCATGCCTGTAAGGATATGTGTGTTGCATTATTATTATTACATGACACCTCCAGGGAGTCCAAAGATTCATCGCAGGAGGACACTTGACTCTACTTCGCTAAATACATCTCACCCTCTCCACTACTACTTAGTTCTCCTACTACAACACTACTACCTTCAGCGTCATCTACTGCCTATCTTCACCAACAACAGTATTTTTTGTCTGTAAATTGCATGTGTTCTGAAGGCCGATTTGTCTGTACGTGGGAGAAAAAACCCTGCTACTCCCCCATATGAGATGGCTAACTCACCTTTAATTGAAAATGCCCATATGAAGATTCCCCTTGTTAAGATAATCATCAAACCAACCAAGGTATTTTCAAATCGAAGGGTGAAGAAATTATATTCTTGGTGTCATCCTTTATCTAAGTATAAGCAAACAAAGTTTGCACTTGAAGTCACTTTACAACTGGGATAATTGTATAGTAGCCCAGTTATGAAGTAGTACCATATACCTTCAACTGATATACAGTATACTATGATAATATTGCATGATAAGTTTGCATTATTACTTTACTACCTTCTTATTGGAATTTTCATCTCAGTCTGTCAGGATTCCGATATTGTCAGATCTTATATTTCAGTTCTCTAGGCTACTTTTAATTACATCAACATTTAGATCTTAGTCCCCCCCCCCTTTTTTTTTTCCTGATATCAAACACCTGTTTTGCTCATCTTTCTTCTCACATTTTGTTTAAGTGACTGTATCAGCTTAGGGGTAGTGTAAGCAGAGTATTATAATTGCTGGCCTGGTTGGTCAAGTTGTTAATCTCCAACCAACAGGCTGCAGGTTCAAATCCTGCCATGAGCATGGATGTTTGTAATTGTTTTTAGGTGAGATATGAATTTCATTGCCCAGTGTGAGACCACTGGCCCACTTGTTGAAGGCTTGAAGTGGCTTGGAAAAAGTTCCATGTTTGGTCTCTGGAGCAGGGTTTCAAGACCAGGTAAAAATGAATTAAAAATATATATATGTAAAATTAGTAAAAATAGAAAAAAAAAAATCCTTAGCCCAACTGTGGCACAAATGGACTATAGGTTTACAAATAAGCTTTTTGTAGGTGAGAGCCACATAAATAAAAATTGGTACACTATTTTTTTCTACTTGTATGTGGAAACAAGACCTCTACCATTTTTGCTCTTAGTATCTGCAGGGTTTAGCATCAAGTTATGAAGCCTCAAAGGTTGAAACCAGTCTTGGTTTCAACCTTTCTCATAAATCAGTGATCTTTCTCATAATGCATGGCAGTATACACATCTGACAAGAAGCATGCATGCACTGTACTATAGGTTTCTAGGGAAATTTTAATATGAAGTCTTCTGCCTCCATAGACAAGTAGCACATCAGGTTAGGTTACGTGCTTATACTCGGTATGTGAGCTGTACACTGATTGCTGTTGTAGTCAAACTGATACTTGTAACATGAGATTCTGAATTCTGTGTATGGGTTGGCTTGGTATGTTTTTCACCCATGTACTTTACTCTTCCTACTACTTCTCTTCCATTTTAATTGATTTATCATAATGCTCACTGTCATTTGGTCACAGTGTGTTAACTTGCAAGATTAAAAAAAAAAAATCATTTACATTGTTTTTCAGTGTAATTTTGTCTTATAGTTAGTTACAACAGATACTATCATTGAGGTAATTCTCAGAGCCATCATAGTTCAGTTATTAGTGATAGTACATTTTGGTTAGAAAGACCTGGGTTCAGTTCCTGCCATGATAAGGAACTTTTTAAAGACTTTAGTTAAAAGATAAGTTACTGATCAAATGCAGAAATGTGGGAATTTTTTCCTTGTCATTTTGGTTTCTCCCATAAAAACAGTCATGACTCTGTGAAAATGTATCTACATACATACATACCAAAATCATCATATCAAATACTGTAATACTTGACTACCAAGTATTACATTTTGGTAGTCAAGTATTACCAAAATGTAATACTTGACTCCAGGAAGGACTGGGAAAAGATCGAAGAAGAACATGAAGACTGCCATTCAGGTAATAGAAAATATTTAACTGAGGTTTTTTTTTGTGTGTGTGCTCGCACGTGTGCATGCATTGATTTCACCCATGTAGGTTTTGAATGGTACTGTTGATGAGCTAAGATTAGGGTAAAGTTCAGAGGGCATATTGCAAAAGGTAGTCAAATCAAATGCTCATTAGGTTACTTGGATGTTGAAGAGCACTCTGACAAGCAGGTTGCTATTCCTTCTTGTAAAAGGTTTAATAAGGCCCATCTGGGGCTTTACTTTGCTTAGATATGATCACCTAGATTCCTTTTCAAGGAGGAAAGTGGAGAGAATCCAGAGATGAGTGACTAAGATTAACAGGTCTATGAAATTTTCCTTGTGAAGGCCTGCATGATGATTGTTGAAGGTCTGTGGATTAGAAAGGCTAATTGATTGGTGGAAAAGACAAGGATTTTATTAAAAGATTTTATAGGATTGGGACAGTGTTGAGAAAATAGTAATAAATAATAATAATCTGTGTACTTACTAGAAACTAAATGTCCTTTTTCAAGCCACTTTGTATCTCCACTAAGCAGGATAATTGATTTATTCCTGGAATGAATGTTGTATTATCTCCTAAAGCCATTCATGGATATCTGCAATAGCAGGTTTTAATGTGCATGTAAATATTCTATATCTGCTACACCAGCCAGACCAGTAAGTTTTATCCTGGTTTCATATCTTAATTTTAAAATAATTTGCTTGTTTGCATTATAGCTTTTACTATTAAAATTTTGAAACTAAAAATGATTTTACTTATTTCAGATTTTGCTATAATAGAAGATAGTTCAGAAAAATAGATAAATGGATGATATTAATGGTTATAAAATGGAAACCTTACAGTGGATAAAATGGGAACCTTATTGTGAATGAAATGGAAACCTTACTGTGGATAAGGAATTCTTTTATAAGAAATGGTTGGGATTCTTAATTATCATTCCTGTTTTTGGAGTGAGAGTTCAGTAGTTACCTAGGAAAATTGATCACAATGTGGTTGTATGCACTATTAGTTACAAAAAGTGTTAATTGACTTTTCTGCTTTACCTCAGTATGGATGAGGCCTTTTTAAATGATTTGCTTGAGTGTTCAGTATGCTTAGATCAGTTGGACAGCAGTAGCAAAGTTCTGCCATGTCAACATACTTTCTGTAAACGATGTCTTGAAGAAATAGTTAATTCTCATAAAGAGTTGCGTTGTCCAGAGTGCAGGGTGTTGGTAGAAACTAAAGTGGAAGATCTTCCATGTAATATACTACTGATACGTTTATTAGAAGGAATAAAAAATAATCCAAGGTTGAAAGGACCTGGTGACTTCTCAGGAAGAAGGCCTGAACCATCTCTTTCTCATAGTTCACCACCACCACCATCACCTCATCCTCCTGCACTGAGACAAGGTGTACAAATTTCAGCAGATGGAAGAACACTGCCAAAACAGGTAGGATCAACTGTTTCATGTTTAAATTTACAAGTTGGAAATTAAATGGATTTACATTTAGAATTATTAAGCTGTTAAGCCTTATAATTACAGGAATCCTTCCTTTTACATGCTTAGTTATCCATGCTGTGCTGATTGAAAACCAGTTAATTATATTAATAAGCATTGAAAAAAAATTGTAACTTATTCATTGGCTTTCAAAATCTTAAATAATTTTTTAAAAATATATTTGTTTTTTCCATTTTTACTGCCAATACAACTATAAAGGATAATAAAAAAATTTTAAACAATTGAAAATTTATTAAACACTGCATAATATGCATTTATAATTATATGTACAAAGTGTATTTAAAGGTAGTCTGCACTGATTTTTGTTTCTTTTTCTGTAGGTACATCTACATTAACAGCTCATAGCTTTGTTTACATTCCAGTAGACTTGCATGCTGTGATCAAGTTTAGGGTCACTATCCACTAGCTGTTGAAACTTAAAATTGTCTTTAAGTTTTAACAGCTTAAAAACAGTTAATTCACGTTTTTGCTCTTAAGTGATAAATTTTCACTTAAAAAATTTTTTTTTTATCTTTAGCACTTGCTTCACTCTTCCTTTTTCCTGTAGTGAGTATTGTTATTATCATCATCATCATCAACAGACTTCCATGGAGACAAGAGACTCATCATGGGAGGTCCCATTCTCACATGTACAGTTCATCATACCTTGACTTAAATACATTAACTGTCTCTGCACTCACCACACTCTCAGACAATGCATTCCAATCATCCACCACTCTCCATGCAAAAAATCTATTCCTCATCCCCTTGCTCATACTCACCTTATACAGTTTTCAGGGATGGCCTATCATTTTCATAGAATATCTATGAAAAATCTCATCGATGCTAATTTGGTAACTATCCCTTACTAACGTCTCAGTCATGTCTCCCCTCTTCTTTCTATCCACTAGGCTCTGTAATTTGCATTTTCTCTGTCTGTCATCTTATTCCAGAGACTAGAAACCAACTTAGTCAATCATCTCCGGACCCTCTCCAAGATTTCATCATTCTTTTGAAAACCTGTGCACAGTAATCCATATGCAGCCTGATCCAAGTCTTGTACAGTAGAATCAAAACATCCGTATTCTACACGTCATTGTTCTCCACATCATTCCCATAATCCATGTATCATCTTGACAATTTTAGCAAAATGTCCACAAAATTTCAAACCATATTCACCACAACCCTCAAATCCTACATCTCCTCCACCTCCTACTCCAAAATATCCCCCACCAATTCTATACTCTGCATTCCATCTTTGCTTCCCAAATTTTAAAACCTACACTTTGCAGCATTAAACTTGCATCCCTATGCACTTGTAAATTCAGACAGTCTATTTAGATCCTCTTGCAAAAGCTGAAACATATTCTCTACATCATCATCTTCCCAACTTTGCATCATCTGGAAACAACTGTGTATCATCATTTATGCCTTTTCCAATATAATTCACATACAAATTAAACAACAATGGCCCCAAAATAAACCTCTGGTGGTCGCCAGTAGTGACTTTTCTCTTCTGGGATATCATTCCCCATGCACAACCTGCTGATACCTATCAGACATCCTTCATCAGCCAGTCTCCAATCCAATGTGCTAATCTACTATCCAACTCCATTTATTCCAATTTAACTACTAGTTTGTCATGTGCAATCTTTTGAAAGCCTCTGTAAAATCTAAAATCTCTTATACCACCATATGTGTATCCCCCATATTGTACAGTGTATTCATCACCTTGTAATAAGTAAGCTGATTGCTAAAACACTATTTTTTTTTTTTTTTTTTTGGCAAACCCATGAAAGAGAATTGTATTGCTGTCTATTCAGTTCTGAATCCATTCCCTCACCAGCTTCTCCAGTATCTTGACCATAACACCAGACAAGCAGATTGACCTATAATTTGATGCCTTAATCTTATCACCTCCTTTATGAAGCAGAACAATTTTGCCATCTTTCCATTCCTTTGGGACCTTGGCTAATCTAAGACTCATGTTAAAAATGTACATTAAAGACTGTTAACTCTCTCTGGAACATTCCTTCAAGACATGCGGTGATATACCATCAAGTCCCATGGCATTTCTCATATACCTCCTGCTTACTCACAATCATTGGTTCCTTCCTCCCTTCCCATTGCTCTCAACTTCTGCATTACGAGGGTTGTTTAAAAAGTTTGGTAAATTTCCAATAGACAGCTACACAGTTCGTTCATTCATACCAGTGTCGGCATGTATCATCTTTTTCATGACCCCTGGCAAAATTTTAGCCACATGTGATGCATAGTTCTCGCTTGGCAAACATTTAAAATGACCTTGTTTGCATTTTTCAAAAAAAATGGAGAAAAACGAGTTTCGTGCAGTGGTAAAACACTTTTATTTGAAGAAGTGGATGGCCGCACAAATCAAAGCCATGTTAGATGCAGTTCATGGGGATGCTGCACCATGAACTTTTTTGGATAAATGAGCTTAAACAGGGTCATAAGTCCATCAAAGATGAAGTGCGCATTGGAAGCCCGACTGAGGTCACTGTGAAGGAAATGATTGACAAAATCCATGGTATTGTTATGCAAGACTGCTGATGAAAGTACACGAGATTGTAGGCATCTCAACTGAACGGGCGTATAATATCCTGCAAGAAAAATTGCACGTGAAAAAGCTGTGTGCGCTGTTGGTGCCACAATTGTTGACTGCCGATCAAAAACGCATGCGATGTTTAATCTCAATTTGCAGGATTTTTTGCATCAATTCGTGACTGTAGACAAAACTTAGATCCACCACCACACACCTGAGTCCAAGCAGCAGACAAAACAGCCCTGCGAAAAAGCACCAAAAGAAGGGAAGACCATTTTGTCAGCTGGGAAGGTGATGGTCACTGTTTTTTGGGATTCCCAAGAAATTATCATGATAGACTTTGATAGATAGATTTGGAAAAGGGTAAGCCAATAACAGGACTCTGTTATGCGTCATTGTTGGACAATTTAAAAGAACTGAAGGGAAAAAAATGGCCAAGATTGGCACACACAAAAAGTGCTCTTTCATCAAGACAATGCACCGTTCCACACATCGGCCGTTGCAATGGCAAAATTGCACAAATTGAGGTTCGAATTGGTTCCACATCCACTGTATTCACCGGACTTGGCCCTGTGTGACTTCTTCCTGTTCACAAACTTAAAAATTTGGCTTGGTAGGAAAAATTTTCTTCAAACGAGGATGTCATCAAGGCTATCAATGACTATTTTGCATAATTTGACAAATCATACTTTTTAGATGGGATGAAAAAAATTGAAACTCACTGGACCAAACGTGTAGACCTCGATGGAGACTATGTTGAGAAATAAAGGTGATTTTTTCCAAAAAAATGTGTTTGACTTATTTTTTTACCAAACTTTTCAACCAACCCTCATATGCTACAATCAGAAGAATGAAATACTTTTATGAACTGATCATTAAACACCTCTACTATATTCTTCTCTGTGTTTATCATTCTCCATTATCACTGACCAACATCATCCCATAATCATTCTTCCTTCTACTGGCCACATATTGAAAAAAACTCCCTGGGATTTCATTTAGCCTCATTTGCTGACTCCTGCTCATTCTGCACTTTTGCTACCCTTGCCAAGCAATTCACCTTCCTTGCTTACTCTTTGTACTACTTATGTAACTGATTATCTCCACTCATCTTGTGCTGCCTCCACAATGCCTTTTTCTTCCAGATTACACACTTCACCTATTCAATCATCCATATTACACCTACCTTATTTAATCTCCTGATCTTCATAATGCACTGAGTCATTGCATCTGCCATATAATTCCTAAGTAGAGACCAAGTAACATCAATTTCTTTGTCATGCAATTCCTCATTCCATGATATTGCTGCAAGCTGCCTCATCAGTTTGCTATAATCACCTACCTTATAGTTTCACATATAACCCTTTCTATCAAAAGTCCTGTTATGGTTGACCACCACTACTTGGGTGGTAGCCAACATATTTATATTTATTAATGACATTTTCAATGTCATTAATAAATATCATCATCATCAAATTCCTGCCATGTACCCTCAAGGGGTGTACAGTATCCTGATAGTACTACATGAAAAAAATTACATCATTATTAATTTCCTATCTACAATTTTTCTCTAAATCAGTCTGTTATTTGTCAAGACTCCAACATTATCAGATCTTATATTTCTATCGTCTAAGGCATTTTGTACCGTATCAATCCACCTATATCTTGGTCTTCCTCTGGGTCGTTTTGCTGCCAACCTGGCAGAGAACACTTGTTTGGCTAATCTTTCCTCTCCCATTCTGTTTAAGTGACTATACCATCTGAGATTAGCTCTGCTAATGCATTCCTGGATGCTGACAATGTCAAGTTCTTTCCTAATATCCTGGTTTTTAATATGATATTGCCATTGATGCCATCTGTTCACACCTATAATCTTTCTCAGGACTCTCATATCTGCGGTCTCTAGTCTTTGGTCAAGTGTTTTACTTCTGACCCAGCTCTCAGATCCATAAGTTAAAACTGGTTTGAACACTGTCTTATATACAGCTAATTTAGTGTTCCGACTAATTTTTCTCTTATTCCATATGAATTTATTCAGTTGACTTCCCACCATGCCAGCTTTGCTGATTCTGTTGTCTATTTCTATATTTAATTTACCATCTTCAGTAAAAATCGTGCCTATATAGCTGAAATGTTTTACTTGTTCCACAGGTTCTCCATTCACAACACAGTTGACATTTTGAATGATTCTGCCTATTTTCATTGTCTTTGTCTTTTTATTGCTGAACCTTCATACCATATCTATTACAACAGCTATTCAATTTAGTCAGAGAATCTTGCAGACTTGTAGCGGATTTATTTAGAAGTATAACATCATCCGCATAAAGCAAAGAGCTGACATTAACATCTCCAATTTTGATATCATGTTTAATACCACTTTCCTTCATAATGTGATCCATATAGATAATGAATAACAGAGGGGGATAATGTACATCCTTGTCTCACGCCAGATTTAACATTAAACCACCTTCCTGTTCTTCCTTCAATTCTAACTGCTGACTTACAACTCAAATAAAGACTAAGTATTGCTTGATATAATGCCCCATTGACACCATATAACTGCAACGTATGGAATAGTTTCTCTCTTGGCACCTTGTCATATGCCTTTTCCAAATCGACAAAACTTAAATACAGATCTTTGTTATATTCCCATGCTTTCTCGACTATTTGTCGTAAAGTGAAGATCTGATCCTGACAGCCTCTATTTGGCCTGAATCCAGCTTGTTCTTCACCAAGCTTTCCTCCTACAATTCTTCTCAACCGTTTCTCAAGTATACTTGCATAGATCTTGCCAGGAACATACAGTAGGGAAATACCTCTGTAATTCTCACATGCAGTTTTATTTTCCTTTTTATATATGGGTACTATGAGAGCTCTACTCCAATCATCTGGAATTTGTCTCTCTGTCCAGGCTTTCTGAACTATGCAGTGCAGCCACTGTAAGACTCTTATACCACCATACTTCAGCATTTCTGGTCGAATATCATCTACTCCTGCTGCCTTTCCACATTTCAAGCAGTTGATGGCTTTTTCTACTTCAAGTATGGATATGTATTCCTGACTGCATGCATGGTCAGTATTTTTTACCACTGTGCTGTCATCACTGCTTGTTTCATTTACAGTTTTTCAAAGTAATTACTCCATACTTCAAGGATATCTTTTTCTCCTGTTTTCATGTCACCTTTATCATCTCTAATTCCTTTTACAGCACTCTTTCCTCCATTCCTAAGCTTCTTCAACAACCTTCATTTTATGTTAAAGATACCAGGTAATTTTAAACCTGGTTTTACTCCATTTTTTCCAAGTAAGCAAACAGACAAAATGTCAAGTTTGCGCCTGCAATATATGCAAGACTAGCTGATCCCACAGGTAGTGGAAGACCAAGGCAACTCGTGGTAGAGGTGGAGCAAGCTCTGATCACTAATCTTAATATTTACCCTTAAAGGTCGAAACCGGTCTGGGTAGTGGACCCTTGCCTTTAATACAAAACATCATACATCCTCTTCTTGGAGATGTGTTTTGGCATTAAGGGTAAATATTAAGATTAGTGATCAGAGCTTGCTCCACCTCTACCACGAGTTGCCTTGGTCTTGCACTACCTGTGGGATCAGCTAGTCTTGCATATATTGCAGGCGCAAACTTGACATTTTGTCTGTTTGCTTACTTGGAAAAAATGGAGTAAAACCAGGTTTAAAATTACCTGGTATCTTTAACATAACTATACCCAAGTTAAAAATACTTTCTACAACCTTCATTTTAAAAATTTTATGGAATTTACATCCGTGTTAAAAAACTTTTTTTATTATCGCGACGTTTCGATCTTCACATCAAGATCATCATCTGCAGTGTACATAAGTATACAGAGCAAGCTGAGTTACATCATTAACTGTAAACTAGAGAAACAATGATTTGATCACATGTTATTCTATTGACGGGACCTCTGGTGAAAAAAAATATATATATATATATATATAAAAATAAAATAAAACAAAAAAGAAATTTTTACATCAAGCTAAATTCTATTTTTACAATGACAGGGATAAACATTCTTTTAGATGGTTTTCTTTCAGAAACAATTGGTGTCCTATTTTGAGTATTTCAATTCTTATTTTTGATTTACAATACTGGATTTTCTACAGTCCTGTTTATAGTTGTTCTTGGTGAGGAAGGTCGAATATATACCTTCCAAATGTTTGGGATTTTTAAACCATCGTTGTTCAGATTGGGGTGGTTGCTGATAATTTCACAGGCTTCCTTGAATTTCCATTCATACCATGTTCTAGTGTGATGTAGACAGCTGGCGGTTTTCCAGTCAATTCTGTGTAAGGTATTCAGGGCATGATCAGAAAGGCCAGCTTCACCATAATTATATTTAATGTGTCGTTTATGTTCTTTTTGTCTAATAGGAATAGTGCATCCTGTTTCTCCTATATATGGTATGTTGCAAGTACAATAGATCCAGTATACTCCAGGGTGAGCTAGTGGAGGGTGTGGGTCTTTGGATGAGTTGAGTAAGTTTTATAATTTTGCAGGAGGTTTAAAGGTGGCTTTGAGGTTGTACTTTTGTAGTACTCTGTTTATTTTGTCTGATATTCCTTTAATGTAGGGAATGGTTATAGTTTTACTGTAGTCTGGTTTGTCTTTGTTTTTTATTGTGGTTTTGTAGAGAATTTTGTTTATAGTATTTTGGCTGTATCTGTTTTTTTGTTGGTTATTACTGATAATTTTAAACTCGTCTTTCAGTGCCTGTTCACTGGAACAAATCGTCTGAGCTCTGTTTTTTAGCATGTTGATGACACCTAGTTTTTGTGTTGGGTGGTGGTATGAGTTTATGTGTATATATTGTCCCGTATGTGTCGGTTTTTGGTAAACAGTGAAGGAAAGATTGCCCGAGGGAAGATGTGTGACAAGTGTATCTAGAAATGGAAGTGTGTTTTTCAATTTCAGTTGTGAACTGTATGCGTTTGTGTTGTTTGTTTAGGTGGCTAAGGAATGTGTCTAATGTCTGGCGGCCATGGGACCAGATCGTGAAAACATCGTCAACGTATCTAAGCCAGACTTTGGGTTTTAGAGGGGAGTAATCTAGGGCAAGTTGCTCAAAATATTTCATGTAAAAGTTAGCAATGGGGGGGGGGGGATAATGGCGAGCCCCTGGCTGTGCCTTCTTTTTGTAAGTAGAAGGCGTTTTGCCATACAAAGTAACCCGACCGTAATACATACGCAAAAAGTGCCGTGATATCTGGAGGGAATTTGTTTTGTAGGAGACGGATTGGGACATTTTTAAAGAGGGCAGAGACGTCAAAACTGACTAATAAATCATCTTTTTCTAATATAATGTCTTGGATGATGTTTATGAAGTGTTTTTGATATAGGAAGGGGAATGACCTACCAACTCCTTGAGTGTTGCCGCTAATTTTTTGGCTTAATGATACATCGGGCTATCAATTCCTTCAACGATAGGTCTTAGCGGGGTGTTTTCTTTGTGAATTTTTGGTAGCCTGTAAATTCTAGGGGAGCACACGTAATGAGGGAACAGTGTTTTGATTGTATCTTTGGGCCATGTGGTAGTTGATTTAAGTAGTTTCTCTGTTTTGTTTTTTGTTCTGTTCGTTGGGTTGTAGTTAACTAGTTTGTATGTGTTATTGTCAGAGACCAGCAGATTCATTTTTTCTATATAAGTGGTACAGTTTAAAATGACAGTGGCATTTCCTTTATCGGCTCTGGTTATTACTATGTTCGGATTTGTTTTAAGTGATTTTATCGCTGTTAATTCGTGTTTAGTTATGTTGCTTGTTATTGTTTTGTTATGGTTTAAAATGTTCGCAGTTTCTATACGTATTTTGTCTGCTATGTTATTAGGTACGAATCTTAGGCCTCTTTCTATATTACAAATAACTTCAAGTTTGTCTATCGTTTTTGGTGCTCTAGCAAAATTTAAACCTTTGTTAAGTATAGAGATTTCGTCTTTGTTTAGAGCGTGGTTAGATAGGTTAATTATGTTATTGATACCTGTGGGTGATTGGTGGCTCCTGTTGTTTCTTGCTTCTGGTTGGTTGTTCTTGTTCACTGTGGCAAACTTTGAATATGGCGGCTGGTTTTGTCGTTCTTTTAGTCTTCGAAATTTGGAAATTAGGTTTTCTTTCTTCGTTTGTTGGATGTGGTTTGCTGTGTTGTCTGTAATCCTTCATTATCCAGATATCTGCGTTTAAGGAGCTAGACAGCCCCGTTTTTTCTTTTAGTAGCTGGTTTTGCATAGCGGCTAGGTTCTTTCTGGTAGCTTGGATCTACTCTCTCAGTAGTGCTTTCTCCATGCGGTGGTATATTCTTTGTGCCTTTGTTGAAGTGAATTTTCTCTTTAGCCTGATGCAGTTAGAAGTGATATCGCTGTCCCTACACCGTTTTAAAAATGCCAGTCGGTTGATCAAATTTGAAACTTGGATCTTCAGCTTACCGTATTGGTTACATCGCTCGTGGGTAGAATCTCAATGAATTATCATAATCCTTTCTTTTAGGGTTACACGGTGATCAGCATTCATTTTTAAAAATTTTATGGAATTTACAACCGTGTAAATTCCATAAAATTTTTAAAATGAATGCTGATCTCCGTGTAACCCTAAAAGAAAGGATTACTTCTTCAACAACCTCCAGAATATTTTGCCACCTTCTTGATATTTATTTTCTATATTCTTACCAAAGTCCTCCCATGACTTTTGTTTAGCTAGTTTTACACAGTGTTTAGCATTCTTGCATTTGTCTCTATATTCTCTAAGAGCACAAGCTGACTTATTATTTGACAGGAACTTTTGATATGCTTTCTTCTTTTCCTTCACTGCCTCTTTAACTTCCTGTGTCCACCAGGGAGTTCTGATTTTTTTATCCTTACAGACAACCTCACCACATGCCTCTCCAGCAGAATCAATCAATGTTTTCTTCAGAGTTTGCCATTGAATCTCCAAGGTTTGATTCCTGTTCTCAAACTCTTTCAATTTTTCTTCAATAATCTTTGTGTATTTTAGTGTACAGTTCACATCTGAGAGCTGCTCAACTTTTATTCGCTTTAAAACTTTCTTACATGTTATTCTTTTCAATATGAAATTCAATTTTATCTTGCTCAAGACTAAATAGTGATCACTTCCAATTTCAAATCCTCTGTACACTCTGGTGTCCTGCACCAGGGAGTAAACATCACTATCAACAATAACATAGTCAATGAGACTTTTCTTATTCCTTGCCTCTTCTCTCCATGTGAATTTGTGCACATTTTTATGTTGGAACATGGTGTTAGTAATAACCAGTCCATGTCATGAGTAGAAATCCAACAGGTATTTGCCATTATTATTAGCTTTGCTGTTTTCTCCAAATTTTCCCAAAATATTTTTGTATGTCTCACAATCATTTCCTACTCTGCTATTTAGATCCCCAACAAGGACCAACGTTTCTTTTTTCATTGTGTCAGTTGCTTTTTCTAAAGCATCAAAAAATTCCTCTATTTCTACCTTTAGTAGAACCTTCTGTGGGACCATAGGCACAAATAAGTCTCATTGTCCAGTTCCCCATTCTCATATTTGCCAACATTACTCTACTTGAGACTGACTGCCATTCAAGAAGATTAGCCTTGTATTTTGTGTTTAATGCTATTACTACTCCTTCTTTTCCTTGATTGTCATTGCCTGAATATAACATTTTGTATTTATTGCTCAGAAAGATCTCACTAGATTTGGTCTTTTTTGTTTCAGTCACCCCTATTATGTCGATCTGGTACTTATCTAATTCCTCAGCTAGCTTCATTTCTTTGCCATTCAAGCTTCTTATGTTGATAGTACCGATCTTTAACTCTGGTGATGTTGAGTTGGGGTTTGTTTTCAGATTTGTTTTCAGATTAATAAATATACATACTAAATTATACTAAATCCTACCATCTTTAGCTTCTCCAGTTTAGATATGGTCTATATAATGCAAAGGTAGTGGAATAATGATCTAAAAACTGTTAACAGTATAAACTGGTAAAAAATGAGTCGTGTTGCAAATAAGCATAATATAAAAAATAATATTGGAAAGCAGAATATAAAAAAAATAATTTTTCTCATGAATGGCATTGATGGAATAGTACACCCACAGATATGAGAACCTTTGAGACTTCTGCACATGTCAAAAGAAAGAGAATCCATTCTGATAATAAGGTAATCAATCCGTATTGTGGGATGAGTGTTTATTATTACATGTCGGAAAATTAACTTCTCTTTTATGATCATTGTAGTTTTTAAAGTGATAACTATTTTGCTTGTATAACAGTTAGAAAATTTTACGTATAAAGCACATGATTTCGCATTGGTGACTAATTCGTACATCGCCTTATTTCTTTCTCCCCTTCAACATGAATTGACTTTTCTTGGCACTGAGCCAACAACAGCTCTCGTATCTGTGGTTGGGCTATAACTGTATTCCACTCCATATCATGGTTAGTGGAAGAGATATTTACAGTTATGCCTGACTTTTTCATTCCTGTTTTGAGCAGTGTCAGTATTACTGTGATGTTAATCTTCTGTAAGCACAAAATTTCTCTTGGTATGACCAATGTAATATATTCCACAGAACAGTAAATGTTATTCTGTAGATATTTTGATGACTTCAAAAGGCAAATTTTTTTTTAAAATTTTTTAAAATTTAAAATTTTTTAAAATTTTTACCAGCTTAGGATTTAGATCTTTCTAGCAGTATGAAATAGTATAAGTAGAAAGTTATATCGATGTATGAAAGGGATGCGTAGTCTCAGTATTGAACATTTGTATTTTAGATTTTTCTGTAAATAACAGTATATTGACTGCATTTTTATGATAACTATAAAGTATAAATTGATGAAATATGTCCAGTCTTGCTTAATTTTTATTGGCATTATGTAAGATGCAGAATGCTCTATTCTTCTGAGAGTTGTGTGCAGCGGAGTGCCCTCCCACTTTTGTATAGACTGGTGTAGAGATAGTGTGAAGTGAATGACCTTATGGGTAGATTTATAGTGGGCATTTGGAAATATACTGCCTGATTCCATATGCCTCTAAGACTTCTGCAGTTTGGATATAATTCACGTGAATACTACTAAAGAGAAAACTATTATATTAACTGCAAATGCTGGAACTAATTTGTGTGTGTGTTATATTTATTATTATTACCCTAGACCCCATGGAGTCAAATACTCATCTGGGAGGTCCTTTTATCATACACACAGCTCATCATACCATGCTTTAAACACACTCAAATTCTCTGCAGACACCAACTCTCAGGCAAGGCATTCCAATTATTCATAACTCTGCATGCAAAAAAACCTGCTTCTCACTCCTCTACTCACACCCTCTTTATACATTTTCCAGGGATGACCTCTGGTTCTCCTCTGATCTCCCACTATTTTCTGCAGAACCTCTCCAGCATTAATCCTATAACAACCCCCTTACTAACTTGTAGGTCTCTATCATATCTCCCCTCTTCCTCCTGCCCACCAGACTCTGCAAGTTGCATCTTCTCAATCTTTCCTCATACTCGACATTCCAGAGGTTAGGAACTACCTTAATCACCTCTGGACCTTTTCCAACTTTTTGTCCTTCCGAAAACCAGGTGACCAAATCTGGGCATTATGTGTGGCCTAATCAAAGCCTTATAAATGGAACAAGCATCTCTCTACTTCTACAAGTCAGTGTCCTCTGCATCATTCCCAGAAACCTTTGTATTGTCTTCACAATTTTGGCTATGTGTCTCCTAAATTTCAGATCCTTATCCACTATCACTCCCAGATCTCTTATTTCCTCCACCATACCACAATATATCCTCACAGGCATAAATTCTGCATCCCATGTTTGTTTTCCAAATTTTAAAACCTTACATTTTGCAACATTGAACTCATATCCTCATTCCTGTGTCTAATCACTCAATTTATTCAAGTCTTCTTGTAAGGCCACAACATCTTCTCTACTCTTCATGGTTCGTCACAACTTTGCATCATCTGCAAACAACTGAATATCTCCATCCAAATCTTCACCAATATCATTAATAAACAAGTTAAGCAGTAATGGCCCTAAAACAGATCCCTGAGACACAATGCTAGTGACGTTCCTTTTTCTGGATATCCCCCCCCATACACAACTTGTTGATACCTGTCAGGTAGCCAGTCTCCATTGCAATGCACCAATCTAATATCCAACCCTATCCGCTCTAGTTTGACTATCAACTTATCATGGTAATCTATCAAAAGTCTGTAAAATCTAAGTATATTACTATGTATCCTTCTCCTCTGTCCAAGGAAGCTGTTACCTTATTGTAATAAATAAGTACATTACTAAAACATGACCTCCCTTTAGCAAATCCATTCTGTCCATCAAAGATAATACCATTGTAGTCAAACCAATTCTGGATCCTAGTTCTCACAAGCTTCTCCAACAACTTAACTACAACACCTGACACACAGATTGGTTTATAATTTGATGCTTGAGTTCTATCACCTCCTTTATGAAGTGGCACAATCTTGCCCTTCTTCCACTCCTTAGGAAGGAAGGAGGGCAAGGAGTTTGCAAGACTCGTATTAAAAAAATATGTTAAGGCCGGCTTTTGTTTGGACTGGCACATTCTTTCAGAATACGTGGCGCTATATTATCAAGTCCCACAGCCTTATTTACATCTAGTTTGCTCAACTCCCCATACACCTCTTGCTCACTTACAGTCAGTCTCTCCTCCCCATCATCAACTGCTCTCAATATATATATATATATATATATATATATATATATATATATATATATATATATAAATATGATATAATATATATATATATATAAATATGATATAAACATAGTGATGGGTGACTTCAATGCAAAAGTGGGAAGAGGGGGTTATAGAGAAATTGTTGGCGAACATGGCTTAGGCACCAAAAATGACAGAGGAGATCGCCTAGTCCAATTCTGTCAGGAAGAAGATCTAACAATAGCAAATACCTGGTTTAAACTTCCACCAAGAAGACTGTACACTTGGAAATCGCCTCAAGATAACCAACATAATATTGTCAGAAATCAAATTGATTATATACTGATAAATAAAAGATTCCACAGTAGTATAAAGAGTGCAAAGACTTATCCTGGAGCAGATATCTCATCAGACCACAATCCCATAGTTGCAGAAGTACGTCTTAGATTAAAATCAGCTAAAAAATCACAAAAGAAGAAAAAGAAAATCGATGTAGAAAAACTGAAAGACCCGAACATAAATAAAAGTGCCAAGACACAGCTTAACCTGCGATTACAACAGATTAACATAGAAGAAAATAAAAGTGTGGAATCTCTTTGGAATAGCTTAAAGAATGCCATCGTAACAACAAGTATTGAAGAAGTAGGTTATGTGAATAATATAAAACAACAGGAATGGATGACAGATGAGATTCTTTCTCTTATTGATACAAGAAGAATGTATAAAAACAACGACCTAGCCAGGTATACAGAAACACATAACATCATCAAGAAAAAAATAAAAGAAGCCAAGGAAAATTGGATGAAAAATTTATGTACTGAAATTGAACTGCTTCAGAAACAACATGATAATTTCAATCTGTATAAGAAAATCAACGAAATTTCCGGAAAACTGAGGAAAAAGCAAATAGTGTCTCTAAGAGACGAAAATGGAAAAATAGTTCTAGAAGAAGAGAATAAAGCACAGATTTGGATAAAATATGTAACAGAACTTTTCAATGATACTAGACAGAAGCCTATAAATATAAAAGATAACATTCAAGGACCAGCAATCATGAAATGCGAAATAGAGAATGCTATACAAACAAGTAAAACAGGAAAAGCCAGTTGACCAGATGGTGTGCAAACAGAATTTTTAAAATTAATCGAACCAGATAACATCAAACTTCTTGAAAAACTATTTAATAAAATATATGAAAGTGATGAATTTCCATCAGATTGGCTCAAATCTACATTTATCACTATCCCAAAGAAACCCAAAGCGAATTCCTGTGGTGACTTTCGACTTATTAGTCTAATGAGCCAAACATTAAAAATATTTTTGAAAGTAATTCAGAATCGCATTTATAGGAAAAGTGAAGAAACTCTAAGTGAAACACAATTCGGCTTTCGGTTTGGTACTAGAGAGGCCCTTTTCTGTACCCAAATATTGATACAAAAATGCATAGAAAAACAGAAATCTGTCTTTATGTGTTTCATAGATTTTGAAAAAGCATTCGACAAAGTCAGACACACCAACTTAATAGAAATCCTTCAACAAATAAGGCTAGACGAACAAGACATAAGACTAATAACAAATCTGTATTGGAATCAGTCAGCTACCGTTCAATTAGACAACATTACCACCAGTGATATTAACATCAAAAGAGGAGTGAGACAAGGATGTGTGCTCTCACCACTCCTGTTCAACATATATGCAGAGGTAATCTTTAAAAAAGCATTGGAAGAATGTCCAGAGGGAATCACAATAAATGGAAAGATTGTTAACAACCTACGATATGCAGATGACACCGTGCTAATTGCAGATAACATTATGGATCTCCAAAAACTCATTGACAGAGTATACATAGAAAGCCAAAGAATGGGAATAAATATAAACATCAACAAGACAAAATACATGATCATCAGCAAACATCCAGCCTCATCAATGAAACTGACACTCAATGGGAAAAATATTGATCAAGTGTCAAGATATAAATATCTTGGTTGCTGGCTTAATGAACGGTGGGATCCAGAAATAGATATAAAGACAAGGATTGAAGTTGCACGGCAGTCCTTCATGAAAATGAGAACACTATTCTGCAATAAAGACCTAAACATGGAAGTCAGATGCCGAATGCTGAAATGCTACGTGTGGTCTATTCTGCTCTATGGAGTTGAAACATGGACATTGAAGGCGACAACCATCAAGAAAATCAAAGCCTTTGAGATGTGGCTATACAGAAGAATGCTAAAGATATCATGGACAGAAAAAATTACCAATGAAGATGTCTTAAAATCCATTGGCAAAGCTAAACATCTTGTACAAATAATCAAGAAACGAAAAACATCATATCTTGGCCACATCATGAGAAACAGCAAATACCAACTTCTACAAACTATTTTGGTAGGAAGAATTGATGGCAAAGGAACTAGAGGAAGAAAAAGAATATCATGGTTTGACAACATCAAGACGTGGACAGGAAAGAGTAGTGCACAACTGCTCAGATTAACACAAGAGCGCAGTTTGTTCGCCAAGATGGTCGCTGACCTTCGATAGAAGATAGCACAATAAGAAGAATGTATATGTGTGTGTGTGATATAACTGATTGACTTGACCGAGAGGCATATTTTGAATAAGTAGAAAAGCGTACTCAACAAACATTGGTGTTTTTAATGTATAGATATTCTCTCGCAATGTTTGTTTGTATTTCTCTCCTCTAATGCACCTGATGAGGTCTTCTAAGAAGATGTTTCGATAATTAATTTACCTCAAAAAAAAAAATACACACAAGTATATATGCTATTGTAGTGCACTTCTTTAGTAGTTACTGCACGTAAGTAACTATAATGGAATCAACAGATAAGAATAGTTTAACAGTGCACAGCTTGTCATATTCAAGAATTATCATTAAGCCAAAATTCATAGTATTCATCTTATCTGACATCCATGTGCTTTGAGTTTTTTGATAAATGAGGGCCAGGCTTGATGTAGGATCATTCTTTGGTTTTAATTATGTTGGGTAGATGTACGTAACATTTCAGTAGCTTTTTAAAATTTTCTGAGAAAAATTTTGTTGGCCCCAAAGGATTTTTCTGTTTGTTGCCAAAGTGCTTAATAATTTTCATGTGTTGTTTGATAGACTGATCTAGATTTCCATTTTCTTTTTCATCATGGTATGTCCTTGTAGTATGAGGATCCAGTTTTAAAGGATGTAAAAAATCTGGAGACCTTGCATGGGGGGGGTGAAGGCTACCCTTATGTTTTAGTGTCTGAGAATCTGTGATTGTTTGCATGTTAAATATTGAATATATGGGAGGTTTGTTGCTCCTCTATAATCTGGGTTTTTCCTGGATATGGTCCTGGTTTCCTTTGAGTGGTTGTTGCAGAATGTTTATGATCTAATTGATTAGATTCATTTTGAAATGTAGTAAGAATATGGAATTTAAGTTCTTGGCTTTCATGTTCAGCTAGAGATATCTTGTATTTCTAATTATTCCTAATTTTATATGGGACAGTGTTCTGGCAAAAGGTATCTTTTGGTGTAGGTTGGTTTTTTACAGCAAGTTTCTTTTGAGGAACTTGGGAGAAATTTAGAATCTGCAGTAACCTTTTTTTTTTTTTTCCAATTCCAGAGTGAGTAGTTGGCCAAGTGGTTAGCATATCCACTCTCCAGTCGAAAGGCTGCAGATTTGAATCCTGCTATGGGCATGGATGTTTGTGATTGTCTGTGAAAATACTAGGTGGTGGTGGTGGGCAGTAGATGATGATGGTAGTTGCAGTTCACTGTAAATGGTGGATTTGAGTGGTGGAGATGGAGAGTTGTGGAGAGTGTGTGTGTTTGTCCTTGATCCATGTTCAAAAATCTTAAGTGCATGGACCTTGGATATGATGTACATGATGCATTTAGTTTAATAATACTTCTTTAATATGATACCATGCTTTATTGTTAAACTGCTTTTAACCATTGATTCCATTACAGTTAAGTATTAAATGTCTATTTTTTTTTTTTATCTTACTTATTGTAACTTTCTTGAAGCATGCCACAATAAATGATCTGATACTGGCACTTCATACTTAGTCATTCAGAGTTATAAAATTTGTCTTAAGTAGAAAATTAATTGCTTTCTCGAAAATAAGTTAAAAAAAAAATTTTAAAGGTAGATACAAACCACACCATTTGTTTACCTTAGACCACAATGGGCATGTTTTGTGCTGATCCCAAAGCTATTGCAGACATTTTGGGAGAAAATTTTACCAGAATCTCAGTAACAGCTTCATATCTTTCTGAATTTTTAATATTGAAAGAGCAACAAGCGAAACAGCAGCTAAATTTTTCTACCAATGGGCTTAAGCCATACAATCAGCCATTTGTTAAGGAGGAACTAAAAAGAGCTCTTTTACTGTCTCACCCTAGTTCAGTAGGTCCTGATGACATCCATTATGAAATGATAAAAACATCTTCCATCGTCTTCTAAGGATCTTTTTCTCTTAACATACAACAGAATACTTGCAAAGGAAGAGTTTCATGGATTCTTGGCATAAGTCAGTTGTCATTGCTATCCCCAAACCAGGAAAGATCCAACACAAGCAAATAATTATCGACCTATTGCTCTTATTAGCTGTCATTACTTTCTAAATACCAGACTTCTCTGGTATTTAGAATTGATCGTCTCTCCAATACACATTGTGGATTTCGTAGATATCTTTAAACTTGGACCCAATTGGTCCATTTAGAAACATTATAAGAAACTCATTCCATAAACAAGAATTCTAGTTTCATTGCTCTTTGACATGGAAAAACTTTATGAAACAGTCCAGAGGTATGGCATATTAAAAGACCTCTGTAACATAGATCTCAGATGATACCTTCCTGTATTTATTAAAAACTTTTTGTCCAGGCAAGCTTTACAAGTCAGAGTAGGAAGTATGTTATCTCGGCCATATCATCAAAATTAGGGTGTCTCCAAAGCTCAGTCTTAAGGGTGACATTTTTTGTTATCAAATTTAGTCACTAAACTGCTTCCTCCAATGGTAGGCAATGCTCTATATGTTGATGACTTCATAATTTACTATAACACTCATAACATGAGGATAACTGAAATAGAACTTCAGCAAGCAGTTGATCGTGTCTCTCCATGGGTTCTTAGTAATTGGTTCAATATTCCAGCAGAAAAAAGTATCTGTGTATACTTCTATCAAAAATGCACTTTTCACCCAGATACTTAATAAAGAATGAGACAAACTGTTATTACAGTAACAACAGAAGCCAAGTTTTTGGGACTCATCTTTGACAGAAAGCTTACATTCGTTGCACATATTCATCAATTAATAGCAAATTGCAAGAGAGCATTGAATCTCCTTTGCACTGTATCATGTAACAAATGGGATGTAGATTGATCTTCATTGTTTCGTCTTTATTGTGCAGTTATACCACTAATTGGTGATGGTGATCATATGATCTTGACCTGGGTTTTGGCTAATTGTGTGGAATTTTCAGTTATGGGGGGGGGGGTTATATGTGGAATTACATATACTGGTAAATAAAACGACCTTAGGCAATTGCTTGGATCAGTGCAATGGCATGTAAAACTGTAAGGGCTGGATGCTGTTACACCTGATATCTTAAGAATGTAGAAATCTCAGCTATCATGGTGTAACATGAAGAATAAATAAATTAAAAAACCCTGCAAAAAAAGATAATAGATGAATTATTTAAAAGAAAAGAAAATATTCTTGCATCCAATAAAATATATAAAATATAAAGGTGTTTGTTGAATTAACTAACAAATAGAAAGAATATATTAATGTTGTAATATGGTATAAATGAGAAAATTTAACTAAATAAGACAGAAAAGGATTAGTCATAAGAGATGGTATATGAGAGGCTAGAGAATTAAATATTAAGTAAATTCATAGAAAAATTTTGGAAAGGGGATTAAATTAGAGGCTAGCACAAGAAAAACAACAGACAATCTCTTAGGGTCAATTCCCGGATTGAGACTTCGTTACGGGCTCGCCGATCAAATGACGTTTGGCAGAAAAACGCCACCCTAATTGGTCGGTAAAATCAAGTCAAAAGGGGGGGGGGCGGAGAAAAGAAGTTAGAGAAGGTGCCGTTAGAAGAGAGGGTATAAAAGGGTCAGAAACCCCCCCCCCCCCAAAGAGGACTCTTTAGGGCTTTTGGTTTTGGTTCTGTTCCAGGAGAGTTCTTCGCGAGCTCTTTCGTTGGCAAGATAGGGGTTATATCTCCGTCGTCACAACACGGAAACGAAAGTGAGTGGGATTTCGATTCCGTACTTCCTATGTAAGAAGTGAGGAATGCCATATAGTCAAAGAAAAGAAAGCATATTATTTGTGTTTCAACTCCAGTGTCAACTACGAGAAAGGGAAAGAAGTAAAGAAATCGATGTCCACGTCTCGAGTTGTACAGCCGTTATATAGATGATTCAAAGTGTGTCCTAAGTTATGAGAGGTTAAGACCGTGTAAGCATAGTTCAATTCCAAAAGGAATGTAGGAGAAACAGATTATCGAAGAGGTTATACCAAGATAGTTCGATCAGAAAAAGGTAGAGGCCCATATGGAAATTTCAAGAAAGAAAGGTACTGTAAAATATATCTCGTGTTAACTAAGATTCGTCTGTATTAGTTATCATTATTCTAATACTGAACTGTTGAAGTGACCAAGTAAACAATACTAGGACTTTGGTATATGACAGAATATAATGAAAGTAAGCTTACTAATGTTAATATTATATGAGTAATTAAGTGTCCTGAGAATTTTGCATGTCTAATATATTGCATAAGAAAGTTTAAATGTCATAGTTATGTGTCAGTGCAGTAAATGGTTTAGTTAATCTACTCACGTTTGGATAGTTAAATAGTGTGAATTAATCTTATATGTCCGTGTGAAATGAATTTATGTGTTGAATGTGTATGGCGGCATGATCATAATACCCATTATTGGATCATAGCTTAAATACTTATGATAAGCTAATCTCAGTTTGTAAATATTTAGTATAGCATTGAATTGAGTAATAACTAAAATTTGAATTGTACCATGTTAAGGAATTTAATAAACCTTTTGCAAATGATAAGAGTTGTCTGAAATTGCTATCCAATGCACCACTTGAAAAATACGAACCTAATCGCGCGGGAAATTAATGTGTTAAGAAACGAGATAAAGTGTCACGACTGCGACATAGTTTCACTTTCAGACATATTTTAGTTCTTACTCCTTGTTTTTGTATATAATATCTTAAACTAAATGTCCCAAAAGACGCAGCATAATACAAATATTAAGTTAATTCTCCCCTTAGTATCCCTAAGTATTAGTAAAAATTTTGGTGATATCTCGTGCGTAGATAATAGTTGAACATAGATAAAGGGGAAATAACTAGATAGAATAAAAATCGTAAAATGGGACACAACAATGTTGATGCATGGAAGGTGGTAAAGGAATGTTTAAGGGAAG
This sequence comes from Typopeltis vanoorti, assembly GCF_054136105.1. Lineage (NCBI taxonomy): Eukaryota > Metazoa > Arthropoda > Arachnida > Uropygi > Thelyphonidae > Typopeltis > Typopeltis vanoorti. Next base: position 72,966,340 of record NC_143555.1, read on the forward strand.
TAATAGCAAACTATCTACCTAGAGTCAGGAGAATAAATCAAGTGGAAGTTGAATGAATGAATAACATCATTAAGATGGAGCTACAAAAAAAAAAATTGTGAAGGGGTGACTAGGAGGCACATGTGCAGCACAAAGCACAGGCCAGAAGGGGAACCAGTGTGGTAAGAAAGGGAAAAACAAAGTATGGAAGGAAATTAGCAGTGCAGTCCAAAGAGTTCTTTTGGTATGTTGCAACTGAATGGAAGCATGTTTATGGTAGAATGATTTTAAGGAATGCCGATGGTAGGAAGGTAACTGATTCAGTTAGAAAAGCCTGTAACTAGTTGTGTGCCATAAGGCTCTGTTCTTGGGCTGCTACTGTTTAATTTGTACATTAATAATATAGGAAAGGATCTGAGAACAACTATTTAGTTGTTTGCCGATGATGCAAAATTGGGTAGAGAAATAGTTAATATGAATGATGTTAAAACTTTCCACGATGATTTGAATTGATTGGCAAACTGGGCTAAGGAGAATGGATGTCAGTTTAATGTGGCAAAGTGTTAGGTTATGCATTTTGGGGTGAAAAGATTATCAGCAGTTTACCATATTGGTGGAACCTTACTCCAGGAAATTGACGAAGCCAGTGATTTGGGGGGTGTTAGTTAATAGGGAGTTAAAGTTTACAGGGCATATTGCAAAAGTTGTTAAAGAAGCTCATCAGATTACTTGGTTACTGAACAATATCCTGACAAGCAGAGACAAACAGATTATTATACCTCTTTATCAAACCTTGCTAAGAACCCATTTTGACTACTGCATGCAGATCTGGTCACCTGGGTTTCTTGTCAATGAGGAGGTGGTAGAGAGGATTCAGAGGCAAGTGACTAAAATGGTAGGAGGTCTATGGATTGAACCTTATGATAGGTTGAAAATTTGTCGGTTACAGAAATTGGTTGACAGGCATAAAAATGCTGATATGATTGAGACACAAATTACTGAAGGGGTTTTGATTTTAAGATTAATTTTTTTTTTTAATTTTAAGATTAATACAGAGGAAATTTTTCAGAACAGGTTAAGGATTTTCAATAAATTTATAAGTCATACACTCAAGCCACCATGAACATTAACCAGAACTGCATTCCGTGTTTCTTCAGGGTTAAAGCAAGTTAACTAGGAACAGGCCTCTACATAATCATTAAGGAATGCACCTAATGTCCAATCCTTGCTTTCTCGTTGTACACTCTCTGTTGGTAGTTATCTACCTGATGCTGAACGAATAAGGTTGGGCTTGTTATTTGGGGTTTAGCCAACTAAGTTCTTTTCTTTACTGGCTTAAACCAAAAGAAAATGATGGTACATCAAAATGAAGTCATGCCATCTGCGACTTTTCTGGGTTAAACAAGGTTCCCACTGTTTTCATTTGGGAACCAGAGGAGAACAGCAAGAAGTCAGCTACTAGAACAAACTCAAACACAACAACTGCAGAATTCTGTGTGGCCACCATAAACATAAGAAGTATCGGTAGAAAAGAAGTGGAACTGATATAAGAATATACCAAGTTTTTTCACTTGGTTATACTATAAATTAATCCACATCATCATAATTGTTACTGAAACGAAGAGGACAAAAACAAGCTAGATTCTTTTATGTAACCACCAGATGTTATATTCAGCAATAATGATCAGAGAAAGGAAGCAGTATCTATAATCTTCAACTCCAAGCATCTTGAAAGTCAGGTAATATTTGGGTAGAGTGGTGTGAGCAAACATCAAAATGGGGAATTAGACAATGAGACTTATTTATTCATATTGTCCAACAGAAGATTCTTTCTAAGAATGAAGAAGTGGAATCAAGTGGAGGAATTTGTTGTCATCAGAAAAGACAGATGATGTAAAGAAAAGCTGATTCTTCTTGTAGATCTAAACAGCAGAGTAGGAAATGAATATCAGGCATATAGAAATCTGTTGAGGAAATTTGGATAAAAGTGCAAAACAACAATAAGTACCTGCCGGATTTCTGTAGAGGTCATGGACATGTTCCAACATAAAGGTTCGCACAGATTTATATGGAAAGAAGATACAAGGAATATGAAAAGTCATTAACTGTGTTATTGTGGATAGTGATATCTTCATGTTTTAGGGCAGAAGAGTATGCAGGGAATTTGAAATACGAAGTGACCGCCATTCAGCTATCAGCAAGATAAAATTGAATGTCCTATTGGAGATAAAAATATGTAAGCAACTTTTAAAAATAGTCAAAATTTGAACAGCTTTCACAAGCAAACTGCAGACTTAAATATACAAATATTATTGGATGAAAAATCAACGAGTGTGAAAACAATAAATCTTGGAGATTCACTGCCAGACTCTGAAGAAAACATTGATTGATTTAGCCAGAGTGGCATATAGTGAAATTGTATGCATTGAATTAAAAAAAAATTAGAACCAGTTGGTGAGAGTGATTTGGTTATCTGGTTTTAAAAAGGACGAAAAGTTGGAAAGGGTCCAGAGGCAACTGGCTAAGGTAATTTCTGATCTCTGGGATCGAATATGAGGAAAGGTTGAGAAGATGCAATTTACAAAGTCTAGTGGATAGGAGGAAGAGTGGTGATACGGTAAAGACCTACAAGTTAGTAAGGGATTGTTAGGATCAATGTTGAAGAGGTTTTACAGAAAATGGTGGGAAATCAGGGGGGAACTAAAGGTCATCCCTGGAAGCTGTATAAGGAGGGTGTGAAAAAGGGATTGAGAAGCAGGTGTTTTGCATGCAGTTATGAATGATTGGAATGCCTTGCCTGAGAGTGTGGTGTCTGCAGAAAATTTGAGTGTTTAAGATGTGGTATGGCAAGCTGTGTGTATATGACAAAAGGACTTCCTAGATGGGTCTTGACTCCATGGGGTCTTAGGATAATAATAATGAATACGAGATGGTATCAAAAAGTTTCGAGACTAGCTCTGTTTATGAGAAATTACTTTATTTATCTACGTTTACACACTATCACCTTCAAAATAGAACCCTCGCATAGAAATACAACGCTCCCAGCATTCCTGCCACTTCTGGAATGCATCCAGGAAGTCTTCTTTTTGAAGCGTTTCAAGCACCTGCGATTCGTGCTTTATCTCTTCAGTGGTGTCAAAACGGTGACCTTTGAGCTGGATCTTCATCTTCAGGAAAAGGGCGAAGTCTTCACGAGCCAAATCTGGCGAGTAGGGTGGGTGTGGAAGTGAGATCATGTTGTTTTTGGAGAGAAACTCACGTGTGAGGAGAGCTCGTGACAGAGTTCATTGTTGTCGTGGAGCATCCAGTTTTTCACGTGCCACAGATCCAGTCATTTTGCTGAATGTCCTCCCTCAGATGCCTTAAAACCTGCAGTAGAACTCATTGACGGTCAGGGATGAATTCTCGATGCACAATGAGCATGCACTTGGTTGAGCTGCGGACCTGCCTTTCCTTTTTTGGTCGTGTAGATGATGGGCTCTTCCACTGTGAACACTGTTGCTTTGTCTCAGGGTCGTATCCATACACCCAAGTTTCGTAACCGTAATGATCCTCGACATGAAGGACGGGTCATTCACAGCATGCTGATGGAGTTCTTGGCAGACTTCGATGCGGTGTTCCTTCTGCTCCTGGGTCAGCAGCCTGGGGACGAACTTGGCAGACTTCGATGCGGTGTTCCTTCTGCTCCTGGGTCAGCAGCCTGGGGACAAACTTGGCAGCAACACAGTGCATTTTCAAATCACACGTGAGGATTGCCTGGACTGTTCTGTATGACACGTTGACAATGGCAGCAGTGTTGTGGAGTGTTCTCTGATGATCCTCATGCACACTTTACCGAATGGTTTGATATTTTTGGGGATTGAGCTCATTGAAGGTCTTCCTGATCTCTCGTCATCTTCCAGTGATGTTCTTCCGCTCTTGAAGCGCAGGTGCCACTCAAAACACCTCAAACGTCTCATTGCAGCATCGGCGTAAACTTACCAAATCATATCAAACTTCTCTGTGGCCGATTTGCTGAGTTTCATGCAGAATTTCACGTTCGCTCTTTGTTCTAATTGCTGTCCATGAAGAAATCGCAGATGTGGTAATGCAGCTGGTCAGAATAGCACCAGTTGCGCAGCTGCTGATGTACATAGGACGATGTCTTTTGGCACACTTACTTATGAAGGTTGGTGCTCCCCGTGACTGCGTGCAGCCTTGTGCTGCCATCTGTTGGCATGTTACAAAACTAATCTGAAAACTTTTTGATACCACCTCGTATATATAAGAAATCAACTTACTGGTGAATGCAAGAAGTGAAAGTAATCTAACAGTCCTGGAGAAAAAGAATGCATGTTCAAAAATTCCTAGCAAATAAGATGGTAGGTTCCCTAAGAGAATACAAAAAATTTTAAGAAAGCAAAATAGTATATAAAAGTAGCTAAACAAAAGTCTTGGGAAGACCAGTAAGAATATAGATGATAATATTAGAAAGGTCACAGAATGTTCTGGGGGTTATCGAAAAATCTAAGAGGAAAAAGGGATGATAAATTAGAAATGATTATAAAAATAGAGATGATGACAGTGACATTAAAACTGAAGATATACCAGATGTTTGGAGTAATTATTTTGAAAAACCACAGGCTTTCAAATGAAATAAGTGATAGAACAGCAGTAGAAAATATTTAAGACAAATGCAGTCAGGACTACATATAAGTACTTGAGGTAAAAAAAAATATTAAAAACCTTAAATGTGAAAAGGCAACTGGAGTAGACTAGAAATGCTCAAGTAGAGTTATAAAAATTTTATAGTGGCTTCACTAGATAATTCAGAAGGCATGCTAAGAGATCAAATTCCGGATGATTGATCTAGAGTTCTTATAGTACCCATTTATAAAAAAAGTCGAAATAAAACAATGTGAGAATTACAGAAGGTAAGATTTATTGAAGTATACTTGAGAAGACACTAAGTAGACTTGGAAGAGAAATTTGAAGAACAAGCTGGGGTTGTCAAGACCAGATTTTCATTTTGAGACAGATTGGAATATAACATGGATCTGTCTAAGTTTTGTTAATCTGGAAAAGGCACATGAGAAGATGCTCAGAGAAAATCTTTTCTCTGGTGCATATTAGGAATTTTGATGATGCATCCTGTATGATATTTGAAATCTCTTAACATGCCTATGCAACATTATTATTATTGGTGACACCTCCAAGGACTAGTCATGGGGGGGCAGGTCACTCTGACCACACAAATCATTGCACTACTCAATCCTCCATTTTCACACACACTACAGTATCTGTAAACTACACTGCCATCCATGTTGTACACACACCTATGCAATGCTACCCACTGATCGTATTTTGTCTATTAGTTGCATGTGTTCTCTGGCCAATTTGTTTGTATGTAGGATGGAAATCCAGATGGAAAGCAAGTTGGCTTTAAAAATGAAAGCCAACTTGCTTTCATTTTTAAAGCCCATATAAAGATTCCTCTCATTATGATGGAAATCAAACTTAGGTCTTTTTCTAATCAAAGGTCACCTTGTTCTATTTGTTCTCCAACCTCCATTATGCTTGTAACCATTCCATAGCTATTCACAACAGTGATTGGTTTGCATCCGATATGCTAAATGAGTTATGGGTAATCTCTGCTGAACGTGTTATGATTTTCAGAAAATAACTTTATTAGGAGTGCCTGAGATGAGTGACTAAGACAATATCAAGACTTTGGATTACTCGCTATGGAGAGAGGTTGAAAAATGTGGATTGCAGAGTTGGGTGGATAGGAGGAAAAGAGATGATATGATAGTCATTTAAGTTAGAGGATTTTATTGGATTAATCCAGATGAGACTATAAAAAGAGTAGAAGGTGAGAGAAAAACCAGAGTTCATTCCTGGAAGTTATGTAAGAGTGTGGTGAAGAGGAGGGGGGGGGGGAGTAGATTTTTTTACATGGAGAATTATCTGTAAATGGAACTCATTACCAGAATATGTTGTTAATGAAAGGGGTGTTAAGGATTTTAAGATTCGATATGATAAACATGTTGTCAGTTGAATGAACCTCCCACAATGAGTCTGCCAACTCCATGGAGGGTACAATAATAATAATAATAATAATCATTTTAAAATGAAAATATGTATAACTACAGTAAAGATATTTTCATAAAACTTAGCTGTTTACTTACGGATATTTCGGCTTGTGTATCTCAGGCTATCTTCATTGTAGAGTGCAATGGAAAATTCAAATAAAACACATGTAAACTATGTAAATAAATAGTTTATGAAACTAACATTGTACTCCATGCAGAAGATGATATACAATACAGAAACTATGATCTTTTTTTTTTTTTTTTTGACAATAATATAATTTTATTAAAATACCTTTACTGTGGTTATATGTGTTTTCATTTTTAAATGGATATTCCACATCTGTACCTTTACCAAAAGTTTGGTATAGTCAATTTCCTGAAGAGGAATTTGGGACATTATGATTTATAGTTAGCAAAACATGTTGAACTATACAAGTCAAATTCTGCCGTTTATTATTTGAATCAATATTTTCTGCAGAGTTTGCCACAGAGTCTTTCAAATTTGGTTTCTGCTTTCAAACATGATTCCTTTTTCTAAAGAGTATTTTTGAGTCTACTGTTCACCTCTGAAAGCTGCTCATCGTTGACTCTCTTTAAAACTTTCTTACATATTTTTCTTCTTCGTATGTTACTCACTTTTTTATTCTGCTCTGAACTACAGTAAATGGTGATCACTTCTTATTTCAAACCATCTCTCTCCCTCAGTATACCAGAGCATACTGAACTAGCATGAAGATATCACTTATTAACAGTAATGTTCTTATTTTTTATTTTACATTTCTTTTTATTTGTTACACATATAGAAATGTAAAACTTTGTTTCCTACTATAGGTCACATGTTGCAAATATACAATTGCAACATGTGACTCATTTTTTGCATTTTGTTGTTATCAGGTTGACCTAAAAGAAATTTTTCATAGAATAGAAGATGGGGTAGAACAAGAGGCCATCCCAGCCTAATCTAGCTCTAGGATCCATAAGTGAAAATAACTAGTTTAGTATTTTGACTAATTTCTCTTTTATTTCATATAAATTTATTCATTTGACTCTCTACCATCCAGTTTTGCTCATTTGTCTATTTCCATGCCATCTTCACTGAAAATTGTGCCTAAATTCATCGATGAAATGATTTGCTTATTTTATAAGTTTCCCATTCAGAATGTAGTTGATGTTTTCAGTTTTTCCACCTGTTATCATATCCTCCTTAGTGGCTTCCTCCACTAAGGAGGACGTTGAAAATATTCAAGAGGTCATTGAAAATGAATTAACCTCCAAAATAACGAAGTTAGAGCAGATTATTGGAGAGATGACACAGTAATTACAGAAAGTCGAGCAGCATTTGAATGTAGGGAGGAAAAGAAAATTAAGGCAGAATAAGAAACAACAACAACAACGCACAGAATCAGGTAAGTTAGTAAGTAACAAAAATCAAAATAAAACGTTGATTGTAAAAAGAAGCATATTATTTGGCATAGTTACTATTGTAAAACATGCGGTTGATAAGTGGGTTATAACTTCCTGGAGCAAAAATTAAAAGAGTTATTGGAAGAAGAGAGTGAAGAGTGAGAAAGTGAAAAACGTAAGTATATTAACTCAGTGTGACAAAAATGAATTAAGAAGAAGGGCTATGATGGCCAACAATTTGATGTGTAGGCTGTGTAGAAGGAATGGATGCAAGTTTTTGGATGTGAGGGTTTGAGGGAAGATTGGATTTGTATAAGAGGAACGGCCTACACTCGAATGGTATCAGGAGTTTTGAAAAACTACTAACTGGTATGAAACCTAATGCAGAGAATCAGGGAAATTAAATTATAATGGGAGGAATGGTGAGAATCTGTGTGTAAGAGCAACAATTTTATGTAACTGTGTTAATAATGAGAATGGGCATTATCATGGAAATGATTATGAGGAGAGGACGATTTTGTGTTTGTTTTGTTCTGACCATCAAATGTGTGCAAAGATGTATGCACACATTTGAAGAGAACAGAGATCTGCAAGTTGTCCAACTTTGTCACACAGAGAAGCAGACAGACTTACTGGTATCGAGTATAAAGATTACAGTATTTTTAGGATGGATAGACAGGATAGGAGAAGAGGAAGTTAGCTGCTAATAATATTGGATGACTTGAATCAAGACTACAGACATGAGTGTACAAAAGAACATAATAGGTAGCTTATTATGTCTGTACACAAATCTAGGAATTTTGGAAATAAAGAGGCAGAGTTTGTTATCTTTGTGAATGTTGGGACCTCAGTTTGGATTAGTGAGACCTAACTATCAGAAGCAGACAGACTTACTGGTATCGAGTATAAAGAGTGCAGTATTTTTAGGAAGGATAGACAGGATAGGAGAAGAAGTTAGCTGCTAATAATATTGGATGACTTGAATCCAGTTTGAGTTGAGACCGCTGATTGTAATACTAGTAACAGTTCTTCATGTGGCAATGAGTTTGAAGCCATCTGGTGTGAAGTGGAATCTAACAAGATCAAATACATAGTGGGATGTTGTTAAAGACCTGTTTAGTGCAAAAAGAGAAGTTGCAGAATAATCATAATGGAGGACTTTAATTATCCAAACATTGAATGGATAAGTGTTTTAATTATAGTGTTAGAGGGTGTTTCAATTAAAGACATAACTATTCTGCCTCCAGTTAGTGACACTGATTATGCAGTACTTGCTTGGGAAGTGGACTAAGTTTATGAATGTTCGATTCAGGAAAAGTTACATGCTGAACTACAAAGCAGGAAATTATGACCAACTGAGGAATATACTGAGTTCAGCACAATGGTACTGGTTGCTGGATGGGAAGAAGATCGACAGTGCATGGGAAGCATTTAAAAAATACTTAAATGATGCAATATCAGGATGGTCCCTTGAGTTCAAAGAATAAATAGAGTAGGAGTGAAAGGTATATGTAATCCATTTAAACAAGAGATTCATAAGAAAAGGATGATGTGGAAGGAATATCATGTGCATAAGGATGATATCCATTATGAAAATTATAAGCAGCAGGCCAGAAGAATAACAACTGTTGTATGGAAAGCTAAGTAGGAAAAGAAACTGGCTTTACAAGTTACAGATAACCCCCAAAGAATTCTGTCGATATGCTGCAAGTAAAAGAAAGAATGAATATGCAAGAATAACTCTGCTGAATGCAAATGGTGCGAGGGTCACAAATGCAGAAAGGGTTGTTCAATTAATGAGTGCTCGTTTTGCTAAAAGCTATCAACCTGAAAAATGCAACACTGAGCTTGCTGCTATCTCTTCAATGGTTTAAGAGGGGGTATATGAGGAGGAGGAGGTATTAAAGCTGTTGCACAAACTGAATAAGAATTCAGCAATAGGAATTGATGGGATATCTACTTGGGTGCTAAAAGAGTGTTCATCTGAACTGGCTATTCCTTTAACTAGCTATATAATTTGTATCTCAGAACAGGGAAATTCCACAGAAGCGGAAAGAATGTATGGTAATCACATTGCACAAGGGTGGTACAAAGACCGATGTATCCAACTATTGACCAGTCAGTATCTCAGGAGTGGTGGTGAGTATTTTGGAAAAGGTAGTTAGGGCTTGCATTCAGAAATGGGTTGATGGAAAATCTCCACTTTGCAATGAACAGCATGGGTTTACTAAGGGAACTTGCTCACATTCTATAATAATGTTACCATTGAGCTAGATAAGGGGAATGGACACCATGAGTACTTTTGAATTTTGCTTTTGACAGAATACAGCATGTAAGACTGTTGCATAAATTGGAGAATATGGGTTTGGATTATAAAAAGTGCCTCCGTAGCGCAATTGGAAGAACGATAGTATGTTGCGCCTTTCAATTAGAAAAGGCCTAAGTTCGATTCTCGTCGTGACTGGAGGAATCATATGGAATTTTTCAATCGAAGGTGAGTTAGCCGATCTCGTATGGAGGTAGCAGGATTTTTCCCTCCCGGAAACTCCGGTTTTTCATCCCGCATACAGACAAATTGGCCCTTCAGAACACACAAAATTTAGAGACAAAAAAATACTAGTTGTGGTGATGGTGGTGGGTGTTAGATGGCCTTGATGTAGATGATTGATAGTAGAGATTCGGTATAGTGGTGGAGACAGAGAGTTGTACAGTAGGTGTCCTTCTGATGAGTCTTCAGACTCCTTGGAGGTATCACGAATGATAATAAAATATTAGTGTGGATAAAAGGATGGCTGACTGAGAGATATCAAAAAGTGATATATTGAGGATGTGAGTCTGCAGAATTTAAGGTAACCAGTGGTATACCACAGGGATCAGGCATTGGTCCACTGTTATTCAGTCTGTACATTAATGACATTGGGAAGGATTTGATAAGTGACATTCAGCTATTTTCTGATGATGCAAAGTTAGGTAGGGGGTAATCAGGCTGATGCTGATATCCAGTACTTGCAGAATGATTTGAATAGGCTGGAATTGTGGGCATGGGAAAATGGATATCAGTTCAATGTGTGTAAATGTAAAGTCGTGCACTTTGGGATGATTAGATATCCAGTGTTGTATTATATTGGTGGGATTAGGCTGAAGATCTTGGAGTTTTAGTAGTTAGGAAATTGAAGTTCAGGGGCCATGTTTCAAAGATTACAAATACAACTTAGCAGATAATTGCATTGCCGAAACAAACTTTGTCATGTAAAGATAAGGATGTCATTTTGTCTGTTTACAAGGCCTTGATATGACATCACTTGGGCTATTGTGTCCAGGTCTGGTCTCCTGGTTTCTGTTGTAATTCAGATACAGTGGAGATTGTGAAAAGAGTGTTAAAAATGATATTAGGATTGTGAAATACTGATTATGAAGACAGATTGAAAATTTGTACACTGCAGATAGATACTAGCAAACAGAAGAAAGAGAGGTGATATGATCGAGAGCTACAAACTTCTGAAAGGTCATACAGGATTTCAGTTGATGGAATTTTTTATTTTATGGGAAAGGACAAGTGGGCATCCTTGGAAGCTGAGAATGAATACTGCTAAGAAGGGGTGAGATCTAGATTTTTATCTTATAGAGTGGTACATGATTTGAATGGAGTGCCATGGGATGTTGTGTGTGCAAGCAGTTTGAATGAATTCAAGAACAAGTATGATAGCTGGTGTGTATAGTATGTTGCCTCCCTCAATGAGTCCCTGACTCCCTGGAGGTTTCTCTTAATAATAATAATAATAATCCTTGTCATATTATTGCTGACAATATTTATTATGGTAGTTATTCTGTTTAGTTAGGTCTTATACTCGATTTATTTAAAAGTATGACATCTGTAAAGTAAATATTGAACTCCTTTGATATCAGTCCTAATGCCACATTCCTTCATAATGTGATCCATATAGATGAATAACAGTGGAGATAATGTGCACCCTTGTCTCACACCTAATTTAAAATTAAATCATCTTGTGCCTTCCTCAGTTCTAACTGTTGACTTACAACTCAAATATACATGTATTACTTGATATAATGTCCCATTAATATGTTATAATTTTTGTGTAATGATATGAGATGTATTGTTTATTGAATTTATATAATATACGCTGCTCTGCCAAAAGTATCTGGACATCCTAGACACGGAGCTTGCCCATGACACGTCAGTTAAGTTTTGAACGAGATATGATCATTGGGTGCCATATAAATGGCAGGTCCATCCATGCGATAAGTGTACAGAATGTACAGAAATACAAGCAGCATAGTGCTACAACAGTCGCACCATGATTAGGAAGACCCCGTATTCTTTCAAACTGCAACAAACAGGCCATTGCCTGTGAGGTCAGGAAGACTCTTAGGGACACTCTTCAGGGCATCACAATGGATCTGGTGGGCTCTCCTTCCACCTAATGTGTCCCATCATCATCATGAACAGTGCAGCATGATCTTCATGAGATGCGGTTTTTCAGACGGGCTGTGAAGAGGAAGCCTTTCATCTCGAAGGCGAATGCTCGGTAGTGTCTGCGCTGGTAGTATCTGCACTAGGCCAATGGGCAAAACTGATGTGGAGTGATGAGAGTCGCTTTACTCTCTACCAATCGGATGAATGTGTGTGAATCTGGAGGCTCACTCATGAGAGATATAACTAAAACTGTCTCGTGGCCACAATGAATGATTGTGGTGGTGGAGTAATGGTTTGGGCAATGTTCTGTTTTGCCAGTGTGGGGCCCATATCTGGTATGGCACATGACTCATTGCATACACCTGTGCAAGCCACCTGTCATCAACCACTATCAGTTATTGGAGCGTTTGAAGGCTGAATAGCAACCTAGAGTCAGCAACTTGTAGATAGTGGTTATTGCTGCAAAGGGTGGCCCATGTTATTGACTGCATCCATCATGTATGGCCTGCCAGACACTTTTGGCAGGGCAGTGTAATTTTGTGTGATGATATTTGATGTATTGTATAACGTGATGTGATGTATAATTTTAGTGTGATATGAGATGAACATGACAAGGTACCTTGCACCATATACCTTTTACAGATCTACAAAACTTAAATACAGAACCTGTTATATACCCATGATTTCTGAACTTTTTGTCTTAAAGTAAATGATCTTGACAATCTCTGTTTGGTTGAAACAGTTTGTTCCACCTCATGTTTCCCTTCCATGATTTCTCTTAGTCTCTTCTCAAATAGGCTTGCATAAGCACTTCCATAGTGCATTTGGAAGAATGACAGTGCATTGCACTCTTCAATTGGAAAAGAACTGAGTTCAATTCTCATTGTGATGAAAGGAATCTGTATATTGGCTTTTTCAATTGAAGGTGAGTTAGCTGATCTCATACAGAAGTAGCAGGATTTTTTTCCACAGAAACTCAGGTTTTTTCATCCCACATACAGCAAATTGGCCATGAGAACACACAATTTACAGACAATGTATACTAGTGGTGGTAGTGGTGAGCAGTAGATGGTGTTCTGTGTTGATGGTAGTAGTAGTGTCATGTTGGAGGTTAAGTAAGGGAGACAGTGAGTTGTAGTGGAGTAGTCTGCCCTCCCACAATCAGTCCTTGGATTTCTTGGAGGTGTCATTGTAATAATAATAATAAATCTTATCTACTCAGGTGGTTCTTTTGTAATGCTTAAATTGTTTTATTTACCTTTTTATAGATGGGCACCCTGAGAGCTACTCACATCTGAAATTCAATCTCCTGACCATGACTTGAATTATGCTGTGCAAGAAGCTATAATCCTGTTTGATTCCCTGATTAGCTTTTATTTCTCCTGCTATGCATTCATTAATATTTATGATTGTGGTTGTATTATTATATAAGCTATTAATTGCATTTAAATTACTGTTGGGAATAGCTTTGGGCTTCTACAGTATTACATTCAATAATTTTTATCTGTTGACTTGGTCAAATGCTTAATGTATAAATGTCAAGTGGTTTTGTAAATTAATTTCCTGTCTTTTTAATCAGTGCAACTTTTACTTTCCTAAATCCAACTTGTTCCTTTAATAACAAATTATCAGAGCACATCCTTTATTTTAAATCTTACTATATAATTTATATACTGTATTTAAAAAAACCATTATTCCTGTAATTTTCATGTAAACTTTTGCCTGCATTCTTAAAAATTGATATTATTTTAGCCATTTTCTATTCTTCAGGTATATTACAGGTAAATCTAACACATTCTTGATGGGCCTGTTGTTTCATTCTTGGTGTCTCCACGAATACAGGTCTCAAAGTTTCCAGGGATGGCAATCTTGAGCCATTCTTCTCCATTTATTTCCTATCACTCTACTTAGAGGGTCTTCCTATCTAGTTGTAGGTCTACCAGGTTTTCTCTTGGTTGATTTTGGATACCAGTTTGTGATGTGGTAGGCCTACCTGTTGTTGTTGAGTCTTGCAATATGACCCGCCCACTGTGCCTTGTTGTCATATATAGTTTTCACTACTTCTTTTACTCTGGTTAATTTTCTGATAGTTTTTGTGATGTAGTCTTTTTTATTATCCCTAAGATTCTTTGTGTTCCAAGGAGGACACAGTTGTTGAACATGCTAGCTCTTATTTTGATATCTAGCTTAGGATTTGTGATTATGGATTTGATACGGTTAAAGAAGGTCCATGCAGCTCTTTTTCTTTTTGATATTTCTTCAGAAATATCGTTGTCCATGTTTATTGCTTGCCTAAGGTATGTGCAAGATTCTACACTTTCTATGGTGAAATTATTTAGTTGGATGGTGTGGGTTTGGCAGTGTTTGTTTCTCATCCATTTGGTTTTGTCAAGGTGAATTTTTAGCCCTGTTTTATTGCAGGATTCATGCACTTGTGAAGTATTGTTTCAAGTTGCGGAGGGTCTTGAGCTATGAGTATTATATCGACTGCAAACATTAATATTTGGAACAGCTCTCCATTGATGTTCATGCCATCTTCTAAGTTGATTTCCTTAAAGTGCTTTCCAGAGTATACATAAAAAGGTTTGGTGATATGATATCTCCTTGTCACACACCTCGATTAATGGTGATAATTATAGGGTCATCGAATAAGGTTATTTGTGTAAAGCTACCACTGTTAATTTCTTGAATTAGATTGATGTAGACTGGATCGATACCTTGTTCTAGTAGTTCCTGTAAAACTGCATTATGTTCAATAGTGTAGAAGGCTTTTTTAAAATCAATAAAGAGAAAGGAAAGATGGATCTGGTATTCTTTGCACCGTTCACTAAGTTGGGTGACTACTTGAATGTGATCTCTTATAGAATAACCTATTTTTGAGTCCTGCTTGTTCTTTACTATTATTTTCTTGAAGGTGGTTTTGATTCTGTTTGATATAATTTTTGTTATTAACATATATGTGTGTGTGATAGCAGACATATAGGATAGTCATTCTTGATGTCTTCTATGTTGCCTTTTTTTGAAGACAAAAATTATTTCTGATATCTTCCATTTTGAAGGTTTTTTTTCTTCTTTCCTTTAGGTTCCAAGTAAATCTTTTGGCCAGAGCTTTATAAAGTTGCAGTCCTTCTTGTTGAATATCCTCAATTTTTATCTGGTTGATGCCAGTAGCTGTATTTGATTTCATGTTTTTGAGTGCTTATTCTGTTCCGTCTGAGAACATTTCTGGTACATTGTTCCCAGAAATATAGATAGTACAAAACTTTTGTACTATCTTTTCCATTTTTGTTCTGTTTGTGTGTCTTCTTCCATCTCGATCTAGTAGTACTGTTGGGATTGGCTTTTTCATAGTTAATTCTCTTTCAGTTCTTTTTATATTCTTTTTAGATTCAGCGGCATTTCTCAGTCTTTTTTCCCAGTAAGTTCGATAGTCCTCTGGGATCTTCTTTCCTACTTGGCAAATATTTTTATTCCTTGTGAAGTATTGTTTCAAGTTGCGGAGGTTCTTGAGCTGTGAGTATTATATCGACTGCAGCTTGTGAAGATAGCTGTTCCTGTGGCACTCCATGTATATTTAGCAATTTTTTATATTTTCAAAGAAATGTGTTTGTGATTTTTTCATTATATGATGAGAAATCTCCCGGTTCGTTGCCATTTTGATTTACTAGTTATTCTCGATATCTTCTTAAAACCTGTGGTATCTGGGGAAAAAAAAAAAAAAAGGAGCAAACTGTGGCATAGCTATAATGGTAGATCAAAAATGAAAACCAATAATTGAAAGCTGCATTTTTATTAATGACAGAACAGTAACCTGTAAGAATGAACTCAAAAGAGGATATCTAAAAGAAAGGAGTTGGGGGGGGGGGGGACAAGAAAGTGCAATATTTTCTTTTAATGATATAGAAAAGCTGATGAGATATTGTAATAAAAATTAACATATGATAATTGCTGGGAACTTCAGTGCTGGAGTGGGGAATTAAAGCATTGAAGTTCCCAGCAATTATCATATGTTAATTTTTATTACAATATCTCATCAGCTTTTCTAGACCATTAAAAGAAAATATTGCACTTACTTGTTCCCCCCCCCCCCTCAACCCCTTTCTTCTGGCGCATATATTCCCATTACCGTTAGATATCCTCTTTTGAGTTCATTCTTACAGGTTACTGTTCTTTCATTAATAAAAATGAAGCTTTCAATTATTGGTTTTCATTTTTGATCTACCATTATAGCTATGCCACAACTTGCTCTTTTTTTTTTTTTTTGGCTCTACACCACTGTATATCATTATGTAATCTTTCAATTCTGTAGTTTCTTAATTTAATGTTTTCTTCGCTTCATTTATTATTGCTATATTTCTCTTTTCATGGTTTGTTGATTTCCTTCACCTAGCTAAGCCTTTAACATTCCAAGCAGTGACATTTAATATATGTGATTCAAATTGCTTATTTGTATTTGTTGTTTCCATTAAACCTATCTGTTTTTATATTGGATGATTCTGAGTTCATCTATTATTTTACAAGGAGAGGTTACCAGCTCCTTGGAGGATTTAGATCTCTCTCTCTCTCCCCTTTGTGGTTAAGGATGGTCCTATGTGTAGCTACACTGCTACCAGCATAGCTCTCTGGATCATTGGTATATGCAAGTTTCTCACCATGAGAAAGTGGAGAGATTGGAGGAGATGATAATTGATGCCTTCATTATTCTGGTTGTAGTAAGAGATGATTATCTGTTTCTCATTGTAAGTGAAATAGGCAGCACTAGTGATATGGTTAAAGTAAAAAAGTTAGGAAAAGTATTTATGATCAACAATATGCATCACTCATTTTGAATATTTTGGAAAAATAAGTGGAACAAGGAATAAAATAATTATAAATATTTACATGTTATTGTTTCCTTAACTCAAACTAGAATTATCTAAGTACTAAAAACCCACTTTGCATGCACACACTCTCACACCCATCCACTCATCCACAAAATGATTGATTTTTTAAATCCTTTTGTGAGTTTCTGTTATTAATGCTTTTGGGTGACGAGAAAGCGCAGTGCACCAAAATTTGTTTAAAATTAAAACCTCATATTTTGTAGGCCCATAGACCCATAGGATTTCATTCAGCATATACATAAAGGAATTGCTATGTATATACATAGAGGAATTGCTCAAGTGTTTCCCAATCTATAAGGTGATCTTTTAATGTTCTTGATTTCTAATCATGGTAGTCTATCCTGTCTGTTCAGTTTACTGAGTATCAAATTGACAGATGATATTGTAAACATCCATGAAGAAGACAGGATCCTTGTCAATCTTTAATTTGCTTAGATGGATAGAAAACTTGTCAGGTATTTTGCAGACTGTTCTAATCATATGATGTTTTAGTAAATAGCTTAATTTTTTGTTGCACCTTTGATAAGGTAGTGATATGATGTACATGTAAGTTTGTTGGCTTGTTCTTTTATTGTTATCATTATTATATTTGATACACAAATCTTCCTTATCTTCTCTTACCTTTACTTTAACTCACTTTCCCTTATCATTTATTAAAGGTAGATCCCAAACATGGAATGTTTGGGGTCTACAGGTGGGTACTATTGAGATTGTCTGTAAAGAGATGGATAGGCATAAAATTGACATCCTGAGAATTACAGTGACCAAATGGAATGGAGAAGGACACTTCAAAAGACAGGATGGCAAGCTAGTTGTTGACTCAGGTGGTGACTCAAAACATCATGGGAATAGCTGTGATACTGAAGACGGCTCAGGAAAGAAGGCTTCTTGATTATAACCCTGTTAATGATAGGATACTTTCTATTAGACTTCGGCCTACCACCTACCAATGTATCAATTGTGGTAGTTTATGCACCCACCACATGGATTAGGCCTGGAAAAGAGAGTGAGAAATTCTGTGAAAACTTACAAACTGTTTTGGACTGCCTCTCAAGGAAAGACATACTTTACATCTTGGGGGGGGGGGGACGTGAATGCAAAAGTGGTAAAGAGTATGAGAGTTAGGCCAGAGTGTGGCATGTTTGGTCTGGGTGAACGTTACCCATGGGAAAAGACTGTTGGAATTTGCCCATGTTAACAGATTCGTTATTACCAATACCTGCTTTCAGAAACACCCACGACAGACCTATACTTGTATATTTAACATTGATAGGTCAAGGCACCAGATTGATTACATCCTGGCTCTCCAGCAGTGGAAGACAAGCATCTCTAATGTACATAGGGTACAGACCATCAGCCAGTAAGAGCCAAAGTAAGACTAAGACTCTAAAAACTTCCAAGTCAGGCACATCCCACTAGATTGGATGTTAGAGTAATTCCTAGTGGATTCACAGAAGAAACATCATCTTGGTCGGATAGTTTTTTTGGAGACCAATGAGGAGAACTCACCAGAAATGCTTTGGGAAGGAGTCAAGGTGATAATACAGGATACAGCCAAGAAGTATTATGGCCCAATAAGAAGACCAAGAGACCCATGGATATCAGATTCAACATGGGAACTAATCAAAAGAAGGCAGTTGGAAAAACAAAGAGACACAGGGACTGAAGAATATAAGAGATTATAGAGAAGTCAGAAGAGCCATCAAGCAGGGCAAGGAACAGTTCTATACCAATTAATATGAAGAGATAGAGTTCCAAATGAGGAGGAACAATTATAAAAGGATGTTTTATTTAGTTCATCACCTAAAGCAGCATTTCTCAACCTTTCTAAGCCCAAGGACTAGTAAAATGCCTAAAATAATTCTATGGACCACTAACTTACAGAGGCATAGCTGGGGGGGGGGGGGAGCGATCTGCCCCAGGCGGAACTTTTTGGGTGTTTAAGAAATCTTTCTATACTGTCTATAAAACAGCAACTGAGTGATGAAATAGACTTCGACAATGTCATCGACTATTTTGCAAACAGAAAAGCAAGAAAAATAACATTTTAGAATGCTGGGATTAAAGTTTTACTTCAAAAATAAATATAGTCTTTTTAATTTATTTCCCTATACGTTGTTTTGACTTTTTGAAATTTTTTTAAAAACTTATGTACGAATTTCCAACATTTTGGAAAAACTGTGCCATTTATAACATAATAATTCTAAAAGAATGTTTTGAATACATATAGAAACATAATTAATTAAATTGGAAGTAAATGATTAAAAGTGTATCATCATTGAACAAAGTTTTAATTTTTATTAAACAAATAAATAATATGATATAATTATGTTACTGCTTACTTTTAATGAGATGGTTGAGCTTTTCTGCCTTTGCAGAGTTGCTGGATATCTGGCTCAATATTGGTCAACTTCAGTCGAAGATCGGCACACACACACACTAAGAAGATTTCAGTACTTTGTTTTTATTTGAAGAAGCGATGAAAATCCTTTCTCACAAAGATAGGTTGTAGAAAACTACATGACGATTTTCAGTGCTTCTTCAGATAATTCAGGCAATTCACTTCTCACCTAAGGCGAGATCCAAAATTGAGCCAATCGAAGATCATGGAATTGCATTTTAAGTCCACTGTGACTTGAAAGCTCAATTAAATTAACTGTTCTTTTTTCGATAACGAAAGGTTGTTCTCGTGACTGCAAGTCTGAAATGGATCACTAACCCACAGAAGTTTCTTATAAAAGTTATTCGGAAAATATGTTTTGAAATTCCATTTCAGATTTTTGAGGCGATCACAAACCCTTTCCAGAAACTCAGAATCAACAAAAAAATCATTTTCCATTAAAAAGGATTCCAATATTGGAAAAGGTGCAAATTGTCTGTCTTTTACATAATTAATCCATAAAACCAGTTTTTTTTTGGAATACCTTTATTTTGTTGCAGGCATCAAGAACAGTTAAAGAATTTCCCTGAAGGGAGAGATTTAGTTCATTTAATTTCGAAAAAATGCTGAAAGATAAGATAGTGTTGATAGCCATGCTTCGTCAACAAGGAGTGATTCAAAATCAGAATTATGTTCATTTACAAATAATAAAACTTTGTGCCTTAATTGAAATAACCTTGTTAGTACTTTTCCCCCTAGAAAGTCAGCGAATTTCGGAATAAAACAAAAGTTGTATATATTCACTGCCCATTTCATCTCAGAATACTGAAAATAACCTGTTATTTAACAGTTGAGCTTTAATAAAATTAACTAGCTTTACAGTGTTGTATAGCACAGTTTTAAATTCAGGTGGTATTCCTTTGGAGGCTAATGCTTCCCTATGTATGAAAAAATGTACCCAATTCATATCAGGAGCTACTTCCTTGACCATAGAAACAACCCCACTATGCCTGCCTGTAAGGGCATGAGCTCCATCCGAACAGAAACCTATGCATTTTTCCCATTGGATCTCTTTGTGTATTATGTAATTATTGAGAGCGTGAAATATTTCTTCTCCAGTTGTTCGGGATGGCAAAGTTCTACAAAAGAGAATATCACATGAATGTTGTTATCATGTACATATCTTACATAGCATATTAACTGCACATCATTTGTAACATCAGCAGTCTTGTCTATTTGTAACGCATAATAAGGGCTCTTCTTAACTCTTTCGATTAACTGAGATTCTACATCACCTGCAATATCATTAATTCTGTGACTGGCAGTGTCATTTGAAAGAGGAGTCAAATCAACATCTTTTAATAACTTGTTGCCAAACATAGTTTTTATCACATCTTTTATAGCTGGAAGTAGTAAATTTTCTCCAATAGAATGAGGTTTCTCTGTTTTCGCTATGCGTAAACTTAAGAGATAGGATGCTTCCAGTGCCTTCCTATTAATGGAACCTATGACCAAAACTATATCTTTCCCATGAATTAAGTGTCCCTGAAAAAAATTCAATTGGCTTATTTTTCACATCACAATATTTAGTTTCTAAATGTCCGGAGTTTTGCAGGTTTCATGCTTATTCGACAACACTTCATAACACAAAACACATCGAGGTTTCTGTTCACTTTCATCTCCACACCAAGTAAACCCGAATTCAAAATATGAACTGTTATATTTCCTATTGTAGTTTTTCTTTGAACTGCTTGTTTCTTCTACTTCAATAGTATCAGATTTACTTGGTGTTACAACATGTGTATCACAATTAGGGTTTAGCATCACCTGCTTCATTTGCTCTTCTTTTCAAGTCCTAGTTCTAATACACTTTTTCATTATTAAAAAACGTTTCCAAAAAATATATAAATACTGGGGTTAACTCAGGACACACTTTGTCCAAGTATCACTTAATACTTCTGAAGATATACCAAGCCTTGGCTGAAGGAGGGAAACCTTCACTAATAAAAATCAATAAACAACAGGCAATTGGTTGAAATGTAGATAACACATGTTCACTTTAAATCTGACAAAACAGCAAGGGAAGATGGAAACAATAAAACTATATTGTTGTTCACTTCACACCGCTTTTATTATTCTTCATTCTGCTGCTAAATTTGTAGCAGCAGAGTAGCAGTAGAATGAAGAATAATAAAAGAGGGATGAAGTGAACAACAATATAGTTTTATTGCTTCCGCCTTTGAACATTCTGATGCTATTTGTTGTTTTTTTAAGTCTCCATTTGATTTCAATAATTTTTACTTATTCAATTTTAATTTTTCTGTTTGGATAATTAAAAAATATATTTATTTAATTAATTTAAGTCTGCCTGCAGACCACCTATCCCATCGTCACGGACCACCTATGGTTGGTGGACCGCAGGTTGAGAAACACTGACCTAAAGCACAAGTAGTTTAAACCCAAATTGAATGTCATCGAAGACAGGAATGGAGCATTACTAACAGAAAAATTGGAAAGAATACTGAGGAACTGTACAATAGAGTCGATAAAGAAAATGTGAAGGAGCCCTCTCACCAGGAAAATTTTGATATGGAATCTCCTCCACTTAAGCATAAAGTTGAAAGAACAGTTAAGCAGCTTAACACTAATCAGGCCCCAGGTGCAGATGGAATCCCAGCAGAGGTTGGTGGGATTCCATCTGTGTTGGTGGGACTCTTATCCCTCTATCCCCTGTGGAAGGCCACAGGGGATAGAGGGATAAGAGTATTTCATAGACTGATTACAAGGATATGGGAGACAGGATCATGGCCTAGAGACTGGAAGAAGTGTTTTCATAGCACTACATAAGAAGGGAGATATGAAGACGTGCAAGAACTATAGAACTATTGGTTTAATATCTCATTCGAGCAAAATTTTATTGAAGATCATGCTAAATAGGATTGAGGCTAAAGTTGAGACAAAGATGCCTGAGGAACAAGTAAGTTTTAGGAAAGGTAAGGGCACCAGAGATCAGATCCTTTGCCTTAGATAGATCATACAAAACTATAAAGAATTGAGACTCCCTCTGGTAATGTGTTTCTTAGACTACTCTAAAGCTTTTGAGTAGTCTATGTCAGCATGTGAAACTGTGGGAAGTAATGAAAAGAATGGATTTTTCTCACCATACATCCTCTGTCCAAAAAGAAACCAACTTTTCAAAAATAGCAGAAACTAGTGGTGCCACCTGTTGTATCTTTTTGTTGTCGAAAGTAGCAACCTTCATTAGTGTTTTGTCAACTGTTTATGACATTTGTTTCATTAGAAGCTGAATTATAGTGCTGCCAAGCGTGACAGTGTGTTTTGACCAACAGTCAGAAAATGAGTTTCAAACAGAGCTGCAATTGACTTTTGTGTTAAACTTGGTAAACGTTTTACCAAAACACATCAAATGCTTCAAAAAGCATATGGTGATGAATGCTTATCCTGTACTCAAGTTTACGAGTTGTTTAAGCGATTTCAAAGTGGTCTTGAGACTCTTGAGGACGACGAAAAGCCAGACCGGCCAAAAACTAGACCGAGCGAAGTTAACATCCAAAAAGTGCGTGATTTAATCAGATTCCATGAGATTGATTGAAGATGAATTGAGGATTCCAAAATCAACTGTGCACAACATTTCGACTGAGAGTTTTGGCCTTTGTAAATTGAATTCACAATTTGTTCCCCACAAGTTGACCGATGACCAAAAAATGTATCGAATTGAACACTGCAAGGATCTCATTAAAACTGCTCGTAAGGACTCAGACTTCCTTGAAACGATTGTTGACAAAACGTGGTGTTTTAAGTATGAGCCCGAAATAAAGCGCCAGAGTGCTGAGTGGAGACAACCAGAAGAGTGGCATCTGCAAAAAAGTCGCTTGGAGAAGTCAAAAGTAAAGACAATGCTGATTTGTTTCTATGATTCCAAGGACATTATCCACAAAGAATTCGTTCCGCCTGCGAAACAGTCAATGGTGAGTTTTATCTCGAAGTTTTAAAGCGATTGGTAGCGAGAATTTGTCACATACAGCATGAATATCGTGATGCAGGTAGCTGGTCACTTTTGCACGATAATGCACCATCTCATCGTTCAAACATTGTGAGACAGTTTTTGAGCAAAAACCAAGTTTGTGTGTTGGATTACTCACAGTATTCACCTGATTTAACATCCTCTGACTTCTTTCTCTTCCCCGACTTTATTTGCCGATGAAAGGAAAGCAATACAACACCACTGAAAACATTCAAGCGGCAGTAACCGCAACCCTCGACAGTATCCCAAAAACCGATATAAAAAACTCATTTAACGAATTAATTGACCGTGCCAAAAGCTGTATCGAAGCTGAAGGAGAGTATATTGATTGAAATAAACGATTTGAATAATTATAATTGGCCTGTGTTTTATTTTCTATCAAGAGTTGAGTTTCTTTTTGGACAGAGGGTGTACTATCAGGTTGATAGCCAACTTGTACAGGGAGTAAGAAGCTGTGGTAAGAATAGGTGTTGGATTGATTGATTGGCTTCAAGTTAGAAAAGGAGTCAGGCAAGGATGTTTACTTTCTCCTCACTTGTTTAGTATATATGCGGAGGATGTCATGCATGAAGCATTGAAGAAGCTCAAAACAGGAATTAAGATAGGAGATAGATTGGTCAATCTGAGGTATGCCGATGCTACAGTACTCCTTTCTAATGACAAGGAAGAACTAAGACAAATTCTTGACAAAGTTAACAAGATCAGTAATAACAGAGGACTTCAACTCAATCCAAGCAAGACAAAGATTATGGTTCTCAAAGGAAATACAAACAGGGAAGCTCTTGAGAAACAAATGTACCTTAATGAAGAAAGAATTGAGGTAGTCAGCAAGTTTGGGTACTTGGGATCCATTATTAATGTGAAGAATTGCTGTTCAGAAGAACAGCAATTCTTCACATTAATTCAGACGAAGTTTAGGAATGGCTAAAACAACAGTCAGAGACATCTGGAAGGATGGATCTATCTCCATGGGAACAAAGTTGAGGATTTTGGATGCAGTTATTTTTCCAACAGCGACTTATGGATGTTGAGACTTGGAACCTAAAGAAGTCAGATAAGCAAAGGATATCTGCTTTTGAGATGTGGTATTACAGAAGACTGTTGAGGATATTATATACTCAAAGATGTAGAAATGAATGGGTGTTAGAAAAGATCGGTAGAGCTTTAAGGCTCCTTAAGGATATTGACAGAAGAAAGTTAAAATATTTTTGACCCTTTGAAAGGATGGAAGGAGGACTTCTCAGAACAGTAATAGAAATAAAGTTCCTGGAAAAAGTAGAAGGGGTAGACCGTCAATATGATGGATGGTTGGTGTGTGTAGAGTGACTGATTTTCAGAGAGTTGAAGCCTCCAGAAAAGCAAACAAGAGGACTACATGGCGAGGCCTGGTGTGGTACATCACCGAGCATTGGAGTGACTATACAGCATATGGATGCCCAGTGAACATATTGATTGATAGATAGAAGAAAAGGTGACTTTGAAATCTTGTTTTGTAGGAAAGATGGCAATACATCATTTTGGTATCGAAGGAGGATAAGTTATTATTGTCCCCATTTAAGAATGGTATGTATATTAGTGTTAAAGGCATAGTTTGTAGAAGATTTTGAAGCTTGCGATGATTAAGCACTTCAGAGTTTGTATGGGTATGAGAAATGAAGTATATTATCATCACCAAAACTTGGACGGAATTATTGCTTAATGAGAAAAGATCGTTTACGTATAGGAGAAAGAGGAGTAGGTGATAGTACGGAGCTCAGAGGCATTCCTACATTGCTGCAGAAGTTTGAGGAGAGGAACCCATCCACCATGATATGTGCAAACTACTACAGAGAAATCTGGCTATCCATTTATGGATATTGGAAGATGGACCAAAAGATAGCAGTTTATTTGAGCAGTCTAGACATGTTGGAAATGTTAAGGGCATCACATCAGCACATTTCTTCAAACATTTCTGTGGCATGTGTTTGGTGATTTGCAATGTGGTCTAAGAGATCTGCTGTGTATCCAGAGTGTCAGAATCTATACTGGTGGTTATTGATTAATGGTTAGGTCTTTAGTGAAGATTTGTTGGTAGACATTTATGTCTGTCTCTCTCTCTTTTTTTTTTTTTTTAATAATTTGGCTTGGATGAGGTCTAAGGTATCTTTGAGTGGGACATTGGTGAATAAGGAGAAGACATCAAAACTGACCATTATGTCAGTGTGTTGGAGTGAGAGATTTTCTATACTAGCTTTAAAGTGGGCTGGATTTTTTTATGTATGAAGATGTGTTGTCAGTATATTGTGTGAGCACTTTGGATAAATGTTTGGCTGATTTGTATAAGGGAGAATCAGTGCCATTCACAATGGGATGTAATGGTACATTTTGCTTATGGATTTTGGTAGTCCATATATCTGGGGGGGGGGGTAGAGTTAAAGGTTTTAGTCTGTTAGTCACTTCCACAGGCCAAGAGGTAACCTTCTTAAGGAGCTTATGGAGTGTTCTGCTTTGGGCGCTGGTGGGAACATATTCTATAGGAAAATAGGTAGAACGATCTAAAAGCAGAGGCAAGGCTTACTTGTGTAACCTGATTAATTTAGAACTGCAGTGGCATTTCCCTTATCTGCTTTAGTAATTACTATTTTTCTGTTGCTTTTAATTTCTTTCAGAGCTTTAAATTCTTCTTTTGGTGGGTTGCTTTTTGGTGGTTTGGCTTCGATAAGAACACTGGCTACATCCATTGTTCTACATACTATAACTTTGTTATAGCACCTAAAAAGATCCCTGCAGAAGAAATAATGTTATAGGTAGAATGAGGTATCTGCTACCTTTCCAACCATATTGCCAACAGTATCGGACTGTATGTAGTCAGTGTTCTTACCCAAGCCAAATCACCAAAAAGCAACCTATCAAAAGAAGAATTCAAAGCTCTAAGTGCCTGTGTGTACATATCATTGTTTTGGGATCCCTGACAATGGCAATGTAACATTGCCAAAATATAGGTAATTATTAATTCAAGTTTTTATAATTAATAATTTAGTTTGTTGTCATTTCCTAAAAATTAGAAGAATGTCTAACCAATATATAAGCGTATCTACAAGAAGGACAAGTATCAGTTTAGGAGCACATGTTTTAAGTACAACTGGGATGGGGGGGGGGGAGGAGGATACCATTTGGTCCATAAGTATTTCTGGCAGAAGGCCACATGAGACATATGATGCACTGTTTATGGCATGATGGGACTGGGTATATGTGGAATTACAGGGATGGTAAGTATGACAGGCTTAGGAGATTGTTTGGATCAGTGCATGGCATATAAAACTGCAAGGGGTGGATGTTGATAGTGCATGGGAAGTGATAAAGGAGTGTTTGATGGAGGTAATGGCAGACTGCATACCTAGAGTCAGGAGAGTAAATGAAGTAGGAGTTAAATGGATGAATATCATCATTTAGTTGGAGCTGCAAAAAAAAAAGAAACAATTGTGGAGGGAAATTAAGGAGAAAAGTGACCGGTAGACATATAAGAACGTTAAAATCAATCAGTACAAGGCACAAGCCAGAAGTGTAATAGTATGGTAAGAAAGGCAAAAGCAGAGTATGAAAGGAAGTTAGCAATGCAGACTAAAGATAATCCCAAACAGTTCTTTCGATGTGCTGCAAGTAAAAGAAAGAATGTATATGGCAGAATGATTTTAATGAATTCTCATGGTAGGTAGAATTACTAAGTGAACACTTTGCAAGAGTATATCATCCAGTTGGTGATATTGCAGGAATGAGAGAGCCGAAGGTTTATACGAGAACTGAGGTAAAGGAAATGGAGGTGCATAGCCTATTACAGAACCTTATTGTGAATACAGCTGTGGGATTGGATGGAATACCAACTTGCATTTTACATGAAGCAGCGAGGGAATTGTCAGTGCCCTTGGCTATATTGTTTAATCTAAGTCTCAGCTCTGGGTTAGTCACAAGGGGTTGCATAGAGGGGGAAATAGCTTTATTGCATAAAGGAGGCTCCAAGACTGAAGTATTGCCGATGATGCGAAGTTCAGTAGTTAATACAGATGATGTCAGAATTTTGTAGTATGATTTGGAATAGATTGGCAGATTGGGCAGAGGAGAATGGATGTCAGTTGAATGTGGCAAAGTATAAAGTTATGCATGTTGGAGTTAGAAGATTACCAGCTGTGTACCACGTTGGTGGAACTGTACACCAGGAAATTGATGAATTAGGAACCATCCATGGAATCTTAATAAGAGTGTAGTTAGTAAGGGTGTTAGAACTAGGTTTTTTGCTTGGAAAGTTGTGAATGAGTGGAATAGGTTGCCAGAGTCTGTTGTTGGTGCCATGACTGTGAATGAGTTCAAAGCAAAGTATGATACTTTGCAAATGTTGGATATTTCTTGACATGATGTCTAGTGTCTCCCTTGATGAGTCTAAGGGCTTTTTAGAGTAACCCTTAATAATAATAATGAGGTGATTTGCTTTGTGCATCTATGCATGGATGATGTGAAGAATGATGCTAGGTCAGCTTTACCTTTAGGAGGTATAAGTGGTTTTATCTGGATGAGAGACATAAAAGTGAGTAGAAGTTATGCCCAGTGGCCTCTCTGATGGGGCCCAGAATGCATGACTACCATTTGGGCAGGAGGGAGGGGTGTCATTTTATGCTCTTGGCCCTTTCATTGTCAGAGTTGGATTTTCTGAGTTGTTTTGATTTGTTGTGTGTTTTGTTGTAGGCTGTGTATGAGATGTTCTTGTCACAAGCCTTCAATTTTATGCAGAATTTCTTTCTTGAGCTGCCTCCATAAACCTTTTAATTCATGGTATGGAAAGTGGATGGAGAATGAAGCCCTTATCCCACCTGAAAACAATTTTTGTAATCTGTCTAGAGCAGCTGTTTAATTTGGAAGACTAAAATTGGTACTCACATCATGGTATGGAGGATTTGAAATATTTGTTGTCACATTTAGTGCTTTGCAGTGTTAAAGGATATGAAGCTAGGAGTAGTTTTTTTTTTTTTTTTGAGGGGGCAGAGTTTTGTTTTATCCCTGTCTCCATCCATTCTATGACAACTCATTCACATTAATCTGGTAATAATCTTTTACCAACATACCCAGTCATGCCAGACCCCTCCCCCCCTCCTCCTTTCAGCTAGGATGCAATTTGCATTCTTTTAATCTGCCCTATATTCAACATTCTAGAGATCAGAAACAACCTAAGTCAAACATCTCTGGATCCTTTCCACATAACTTCATCCTTTTTGAAATTTGTGTGACCAAATATGTGCACAATAATTTATATGTGGTCAAATTAAAGCCTATCCACATCATTGATGTAATCTGCTCAGCTGCACGTATAAGTTTAGTGAAATATCTCCAAAAGTTCAGATCCCTATCCATCATCCCCAGATTCATCAAATTTTAAAACTTTAAACTTTGTACCATTAAGCTGACAATTCCACTACTTGCCCATTCGGCCAGTCCTCTTGCAAAGCTACAACATAGTTCTTCCCAACTTGGTATCATCTGCTAACAGCTGCATATCACTATTCAAGTCTTCCCCAGTATCATTAGCATAAAAGTTAAACAGTAATAGCCCTAAAACAGAACCTTGGTTTACAATATACTACTAGTGTTTTTTTTTCTTCTGGGATATTGCTCTTCCATATACAGTTTGCTAATATCCTATTGGGTATTCATTCCAGCACACTAATCTACTATCCAGTCCCATCCATTCTAATTTAATTATCAGCTTGTCATGTGGCAATTGTATCAAAGGCCTTTGCAGAATCTAAATATACCACTGGGTATGCATCTTCCTTGTCCAATGCATTTGTCATCTTGTTACGATAAGAAAGTAGATTGCTAAAACATGACCTTCCATTAGTAAACCCATGTAGAATGCTGCCATTTTTAACCTAGTTCAGAATCTTAGTTCTCACTAACCTCTCTAATATTTAAATTGCATCCAGACAAACAGATTAGCCTGTAATTCAAAGCCCTTGACCTCCCTTATGACATGGATTGTTCCCTTATGGAACAGTTTTTGCTCGGTTTCCACTCCTTTCTAGTGTGATCAAAACATCTGACTCATGTTAAAAAGATACAGTTAAAGCTGTTAACTCATTGGAATATTCCCTCGTGTGATGGTATATCATCACGTCCTAAAGCTTTATTACCATTGAGTTTACTCAATTTCTCATATACCTCCTGCTCACTCACTATGAGTGGTTCTTCCTTTCTTCCCAATGCTCTCAAGTTCTGCATATGCTACTTTCATGAGAATGACTGCCTTTATGGATTACTCATTTAACACCTCAGTTACATCCTCTTTAGTGATTACACTGGCCAAGAAAAAATTTTTTTTCCTGCTGATTATGATCTGACACTTGTTTTTTTTACTAATTTAGGTGCGCTGATTTCAAATATCAAACCCATTTTTCTCTATCACGTCAGGTTTTTCCTCTATGGCATTTTCTTTTTGCTAATTTGTAAGTTTTTGATAGTTTTAAGGAGGCAGTACTATTTAGAGGATCAAAAAAATCGATTTTTTAATATTATTTTCTAAAAGTATGTACTTTTAAAAATCTGTTCCTAACTTTTTATCAAGACATTCGAAAAATTCCCGAAGATATAGCCTATTATTCAAAGCGGTGCGCAGATCAGAATTGGAGCGCTCGCCGCTCTCGCTTGCTAGTAAACGAATAAATGCTTAAGAACCTGCAACGGCACGTACTGGCGCTTTGAATGCAAGAGAGGCCGATAACCAACCTAATGCATTTAGGTGATGAAAAGTAGGCGATGACAACTGCCTAAAACAAATGAATGCTATATGCATCATAGTGGACAAAGAATGATCGAAATCAGTCAATCGTTAATCGATTGTGAAAGTATGATGAGCGTTTATAACGTTTCAATAAAGTCTCTTGTTTTCTTTTGTCTTGTTAATTGCATGTTAGTCGGCAGTGAAGAAAATACATCACGTCTACTACTTGAAAATGTGTCAATAGTGTAGATTCCTTCTGCTACATTTGTGGCAGCTCTACTGTTCCCAGTCAAAGGACAAATATCACTGATTTCGTTAAGAAAGTGTACTTTGCGTACTTTGACATAAAACTTGCAGATCAAGACAATTCATGGGCTCTAAATAAAGTGTGTAAGTCATGTGTAGAAAATTTACGACAGTAGAGTAAGGGAAAACGCCAAAAATTAGCTTTTGGCATTCCAATGATTTAGCGTGAACCGAAAAATCACGTAGATGATTGCTATTTTTGTTTAGTTCAGACTTCTGATTATAATAAGAAGAATAAGAAAAAAATTGTGTATCCAAATCTCGACTCAGCAATTTGGCCAGTTGCTCATTCCAGTGAAATAGCCGTACCAATTTATAAAGAACTTCCTTTACTTGAGAACAAGCATGATCGGGATATGCCAGATGTTCTTGAGGAGCAAGACCCGGATGTTGATTTAGACAATGAAAATTTAATTTTTATTTCTGAACAGCAATGTTTTACTCAAGCGGAATTGAATGACCTAGTAAGAGATTTGGGCCTATCAAAGGAATCATCGGAATTGTTAGCTTCGAGATTAAATGAAAAAAACTTACTGGAGCATGATACGAAGATAACTTTTTATCGTAGCAGGGAAAGTAATCTTGTACAATATTTTAAACACGAGTGTGGGTTTGTTTACTGTAACAATGTGTCAGGTTTACTAACTGAAATGAGTGTTGTACAATATCATCCAAATGAGTGGATTTTATTTATCGACAGTTCAAGCAGAAGTGTTAAGTGTGTCTTACTACACAATGGGAATGTATATGGCTCAATTCCTATTGGCTATTCAGTCCACTTAAAGGAAACATATCAGGACATTAAAAAGGTTCTGAAGTTATTAAAATATACAGACCATAACTGGATCATCTGTGTGGATCTTAAAATGGTGAACTTTTTACTTGGCTTTCAAAGAGGATATACAAAGTTTCCGTGTTTTCTATGCTTCTGGGATAGTCGAGCTAGAAACCAACACTGGAGTCAGAAACGTTGGCCTCTTAGAATATCCTTAAATGTTGGAGAACAGAATGTTATAAATCAACCTTTAATCGACAGAGAAAAAATAATTTTTCCACCTCTACACATCAAACTAGGTCTTATGAAGCATTATGTTAAAGCTTTAGATTTACAAGGTGACTGTTTCCAATACATATGTGAAAAATTTCCACGACTTAGTTATGAAAAAATTAAAGCCGGTGTATTTGATGGACCGCAAATTAGAACTTTAATGAGAGACCCAAATTTCATCAACTCTATGAATGAAATTGAAAAAGAGGCCTGGACTTCATTTACGATGGTTGCGAATAATTTTCTTGGAAACAAAAAAGCATGCAATTACAAAGATGTAGTGGAAACAATGCTTGAAAATTTCCAGTGCCTAGGTTGCAACATGAGCATAAAGCTTCATTTCCTATACAGTCATCTTGATAGATATCCTGAGAATTTAGGTGCTGTAAGCGATGAACAAGGCGAAAGATTTCATCAAGACTTAAAAACTATGGAAGATCGGTACCAAGGAAGATGGGATTCTCACATGATGGCCGACTACTGTTGGAGTATTCAAAGGGATTACCAAAACAGAACACACAGCAGAAATTGCTACAAACAAAAATTTATTCATTCAAACTCATGTGTAAGTAAAATTGTTATTTTTTTATAAATATTCTTTTAATTTTTAATGAATATTGTTATGTAGTTATGTAACTAATTATCGGCCTCTCTCGCATTCAAAGCGCCAGTACGTGCCGTTACAGGTTCTTACGCATTTATTCGTTTACTAACAAGCGAGAGCGGTGAGTGCTCCGATTCTGATCTGCACACCGCTTTGAATAATAGGCTATATCTTCGGAATTTTTCGAATTTCTTGATAAAAAGTTAGGAACAGATTTTTAAAAGTACATACTTTCAGAAAATAATATTAAAAAATCGATTTTTTTTTGATAATCTAAATAGTACTGCCTCCTTAAAACTATCAAAAACTTGCAAATTAGCAAAAAGAAAATGCCATAGAGGAAAAACCTGACGTGATAGAGAAAAATGGGTTTGATATGGAAGGAGGGTAATTATTATGGGAGATTTCAATTATGGTTGCATTGATTGGAGTGAGGAGAGGACACACGGGAGGAAGGAATTGGATTTTATGCGGTTATTAAGGGATAACTATCTGTGACAGTATGTAATGGAAAATACTAGGGGTCGGAGAGTGCTTGACCTAGTAATTACATCTGAGGATTTGGCTGTAACAAATATGACCACATTGCCACCAATTGGTGGGTGACAGTGATCATAGGGTCTTGACTTGGGAGGTGGCTAAAGGTGCGGAATTTTCAATTAAGACAGGGTACATGTGGAATTATCGGGCTGGAAAGTATGACAAGCTTAGGAGTTTGATTGGTTCAGTGCCATGGCATGTACAACTGCAAGGACTAGAAGTTGATAGTGCATGGGAGGCAGTTAAGAAGTGTTTGCATGAAGCAGTGGCTGTCTGTATACCTAGAGTCCGAATAATAAATCAAGTAGGGGTTAAATGGATGAATAACACCATTAAGCTTGAGCTGCAAAAAAAGAAACAACTATGGAGGGAATTTAAGGAGAAAGGTGACCGGCAGGCACATGAACGGTATAAAGTGCAGGCCAGAAGGGCAACGAGTGTGGTAAGAAAAGCAAAAAAGGATTACGAAAGAACATTGGCTATGCAGGCTAAAGAGAATCCTAAACAGTTTTTTAGATATGTAGCAAGTAAAAGGAAAAATGTACATGGCAGAATGATTTTAAAGAATGCCGATGGTAGGGAGGTAACTGAATCAGTTGATATAGTTGAGTTACTGAGTGAGCACTTTGCAAGTATATATCAACCAGGTGGTGACATTGCAGAAACGAATAAACCAGTAGATTATACAGGAATTGTGGTGAATGAAGTCGAGGTGAGTAGTGTATTGCATAACCTGAATGTCAATACATCTGTGGGATTGGATGGTATACCAGCTCGTGTACGAGAAGCAACTAAAGAATTGTCAGTACCCTTGACCATTTTGTTTAATTTGAGTCTCGGGTCTGGGTTAGTCCCGAGGGGGTGGAAAGAGGGGGGGAAATAGTTCCACTGCATAAAGGTGGTTCCAAGACTGCTGTTGTAAATTACCGACCGATTAGCATATCAGGAATCATTGTCAAGGTCTTAGAGAAATTAGTCAAGAAAAGAATACAGGATTGGATAGATGAAAATGGGATATTGTATGGGGGACAACATGGTTTTGTGAAGGGTAGATCATGCCTCAGTAACTTGCTCACGTTTTATATCACAGTGACAGCTGAACTGGATAGGGGTAATGGGTTTACAGTGATACTACTGGACCTTGCAAAGGCCTTTGACAGGATACCACATGGAACCCTAATCAGTAAACTGGAGCAGATGGGGATAGATATAGGGTTGGTGAGATGGATTGGAGGGTGGTTGAAGGAGAGATACCAGAGAGTGGTTTATTCAGGAGTGGAGTCTAAAAGACGGCTTGTGACTAGTGGTGTGCCGCAGGGCTCTGTTCTTGGACCACTGCTTTTCAATTTGTTCATCAATGATATAGGAAAGGATTTGAGAGGAAGTGTTCACTTGTTTGCTGATGATGCAAAGTTGGGTAGAGCAATTGTGAGTGCACAGGATGTCAAAATTTTACAGGATGGTTTGGATAGTTTGGAGGACTGGGCTAGGAAAAATGGATGTCAATTTAATGTGGCAAAGTGTAAGGTTATCCACTTTGGAGTGAAAAGAATAGCAGCAGTATATCGCATTGGTGGAACCGTACTCCAGGAGATTGATGAGGCCAGGGATTTGGAAGTGTTGGTGGATAGGGAATTGAACTTTAGGGGGCACATTGCAAAAGTGATTAAATTAGCTCATCACTTGTTTCTGAAAAATACTTTAACATGCAGAGACAAACAAGTTGTTGTTCCTCTGTATCGAGCCTTGATAAGACCCCATCTGGACTACTGTGCCCAGTTCTGGGCACCAGGGTTTCTTCGTGATGGGGAGGAAGTGGAGAGGATCCAGAGACGAGTGACCAAGATGATAGCAGGTCTGTGGAATGAACCTTATGAGAATAGGTTGAAGATTTGTGGGTTGCAGAGATTGTACGATAGGCGAAGGAGGTTGATATGATTGAGACATTCAAATTACTGAAGGGTTTCTATAAGATTGATCCAGAAGATATTTTTGAAAATATGACTGGTCGTGGGAGCACTATGGCCATGCATGGAAGCTGGGCAAGGGCGTGGTTGACAAGGGTGTTAGAGCTAGGTTTTTTACTTTGAGAGTGGTGAATGAGTGGAATAAGCTTCCAGAGTCTTTTGTGGGTGCTACGACCGTGAATGAGTTCAAGGCAAGGTATGATAGATACTGTGTCACTGTCGAATAGTTGTTCTTGACATGAAGTTAGGGTCTCCCTCGATGAGTCTGTCGACTCCTTGGAGTTGCCCGGAACAATAATAATAATATTTGAAATCAGTGCACCCAAATTAGTAAAAAACAAGTCTCATATAAAAGTCAGCAAAAATTGCATAGGACTGTGTTATCATTCTACCATTTTCACTAACCAGTATCATCCTTCACTAATAATTTTTTCTGCTGGCCACATATTGAAAGAATGCCTTCCGATTTTTTTTACCTTATTAGCTAACTTCTTTTCATATTGTGCTTTTGTTACCCTTACCAAGTGAGTCACCTTTCTTGCCTGTTCTTTTGTATTCCTCCTGCAACTGATTATTTCTACTCATCTTGTGCTGCATCTATGTCTTCTTGTATGTGTCACCTCTTTGTTCCTCCATTTCACACCTACTTTATTTAATTTCTGATCTTTGGAATGCATTCAGACATTGCCTCTGCCAGATATTTCCTGAGCATGGCCCAAGCAGCAATGTTCTCCTTTCCATCCATTTTCTCATTCCTTGATATAGCTGCAAGCAAGCAATCTATTGAGTTTGTCATCATCACCAGCTTTATAGTTCTCTCTCTCTCTATATATATACCTTTGTCATGGATGTCCTTATATGGCTGACCATAAAAGGACATTGTGAGAATGGATAAAAGTGATCACTTCATGAAAGGATCGATGAAAGTGGTCACTCCATCCGTGGCGGCTTGTACATAAGCAGTGCGACACTGCAGCACCCAAGGAAAAAATTAAATTTTGTTTGTGTTTATAAATAAAAACAATGCTTACAACATTATATAAATGCAATACAACATGTTGAAGGTTACAGCTTATGTTTTGACATTGATTGAAAAGTTAATAATTGGAATTGTTGTGTTAACGCTTTAGATTACGAAACAAATGCACTGCGATCTAATGCAGTGTCAGAATTATTACATTCGGCCAATGCAGCTAGACTTGCCGATATTCATTTGCACTTCTCATTGCACGTTACAAGTGATTCTGACACTGCTCGTTTGGGCAGTGTATCGTATGTTTGCACACGTTATTTCTGTGAGATACGAAACTTTTATTAATGGTGCATGTTCATGGCGAGGTCGAACTATTTTTTTGTAAATCTTATTTTATTTTGTTAAAATAACATATAATTATTTATTTATTATAGATATAAGGCTGAATTATGACGAGTGTCAATGTTGAAAATATGAAAATAATTATATTTTTTCGATTATCATTACACGAAACAAATGCACTGTAATCTAATGCAGTGTGAGAATTATCACAGCAATTGCAGCTAGACTCGCTGATATTCGTTTACGCTTGTCATTACATGTTACAAGTGATTCCAACACTGCTCGTTTGGGCAGATTATCGTATGCTTGTGCATATTATTTCTGTGAGATACGAAACTTTTATTATTGGTGTTTGTTCATGGTGAGGGTCAAATATTTTTAATAAAGCAATTTTTTAATATGTAAATTTATTTATTAATAAATTGGTTACTGATTAGGAAAAAATAATTTATTTATTTTTATTTTGTATATGCAGCACCCCCATTTAAAATTTTCATCGGCCACCACTGCACTCCATGGTCACTTTCACTAACTGGAGGAAGATTTGCATTCCATTTACAATAAATCCTCTAATGAGATATTTAAATCCAAGACCTTAGATTCTCATGTGCTCTCTGTTACATAATGCCTAAGATAGTTGGCCTTCAAACACTCCAAATCATTTGCTTTGTTCCTAGATGCCGTCTCCTCCTTCCAGTCTCTATCCATAATTAAAATTATCCATATCATCATGGTGGTATAACTATTGTTGACTGTTCTTTGGTAATTGCGATGGATTGTCTGATCTATAAAAATAAAAAATAGTATTTTTTATTTATTATATTTTTTGTGTGTATTTATTAGTGACAGCATAATAAATACACACAAAAAATAAACTGGGTGGTAAACACATGCAGTTGACAATAGTACACTTGCCTCATGACTATAGTGTGAATCAGCACCGACAGTTGTCTCGGTGCTAATCTCAAATAATTATTTTACATATATCTTAGGTACAGTGCAAGGTTTAATAATATAGTGATGGGAGGTAAAGGTTCTCTGTTAAAATAGAGTATAAACAATCAGGTATCTGGATACATTTGAGAGAATGACACATGTCCTTGACCTGGAAAGACTTGGATATGAATCCTGTAGGACACTAGGAATATATATATATATTTTTTTTCAAGGTAGCCAGCTTCCTTGAAAAAAAAACCCAGGAGATAGCTGGGTTTTCTTCACACAAAATAGACTGACTGGTAAACACATGCAGTTGACATAGTACACTTGCCTCATGGCTATAGTGTGAATCAGCACCGACAGTTGTCTCAGTGCTAATTCCAAATAATTCATATAGCCTAACCCTGGCAGCCACTCATGCCCTTGATTCAGTCACAAAGTTATCTTACAGGTATACTCCTAGCATATGACCTGTTTTGTTTGTTCCGTTATTTCTCTGTCTGATGATATATGACAAAAAAGTAATTTCAGTTTATCTTCCTCCTATAAAATTTCATCTTTCTTCATTACTGTCTTTTAAGATAATTATTTACACTGAATGCTTTCCAGTTTAGTCATATCCAGAATATACTACTCTAAGACTGATTACTTTTTGCAGATTAGTCCATTGTTATTTTTTTTTTTCTATTGTGATACTTGTTATTAAACTAGGTATTGTTGTCACTCATGTTGATGTTTATTGGGGGGGAGGAACAGATGTCTAAAGCTAATAATTAACTAAAATATTTAGCTAATTAAATTAAGCCAGTATTTTGCCTTGGTGGCATCTTCATGGGCATAAAGAAATACAGTGAGCATTCATGTAGCCACACTGGTAGGATGACAACACACTGATTGTAAAAGGCATGCACCTACAGTGCTAACTGGCATCCTCTATAGATATGGTGAGGGACACTTGCTAAAGGTCTCAAAATGGTCTCCCAGATTTTTAGCAATGCGATGTAGCTGAATTTGTTTAAGTTTGGGAAATGTTGTGACAGATTCCAGAAATAGTCTCTCTGATTTGAATGTATTACTATAAGTGAGAGGGGTTACAGACCATGCCATGGATCTAGTGATCTGTAGCTATGGCATGGTCTGTAATCCTGGAATTGAGTATATTATAACATAGATGGACATTAGGGGCATATATTCAGGGTGCTATTCCATGGGTGTGCAGTGCACACCCTTGGAATAGCAATATCACTGATATTATATTTTTGCATTTATTCCTGTTAAAGACCCCTAATTGTTTCCTGGCTTTGCATAATTCCTAAAATTAAATAGAGTATACTAATGCTTCATGAAAAGGACACTTTTCAACACAGATATACAAATGGAGAGTGGGTCAAATTTTTAGTGTTCCAGCGGTTTTTTAAACCATCCAGAAGCCAAGGCAGGGTCTCCACTGCACAATAGCACCCAGAAATCAATAGCTGTTATTGTGTCAACCAATCCAATTGATTGCATGTGTGAAGTGTGAACTGATGTGTTTAGGACACTGATATAGACAAGTTTTTAATATAAATTTTTTATAAATAATTTATAATTTTTGCTCATATTTACAATGGGAAACAGTGTTGACAATCTGCTGAATGTCCCATTTTCTGTCAGAGCTTTCAAGGATTGTATGATTATAATCAAAGGAGGTTGGAACTTGTTTATAAATAATTAAGTAAAACAAGTTATTTCAGCCTTTCTTTTGTTCAATCCAGAAAAATAATAATTTCCAAATGTGATTACTTTTTCCGATTTCTGTGCATATTATATGGCTGTATTTAAAAATCGTATCAAAATTCAAATTATCTGCGTCTCAATCTAGTATTTGTGAATATTAATTTAATCTCACCACAAAGCATAAACCCTTTGTGCTTCTCATGTTAATGGCATATGTGAAGCATAGCTGTTGTTCATTTGACCTATGTTTTCTATATTTAAAATTATATTAATTGATAAATTAAAATATTCAAATTATTCTACAATTAATTACATTGGGCCAATTAAGAGGAGCACTAATGCACTATGCACTCTTAAATAGCCATATTGTGAGTTTGAGAGGGGGCAGAATTTTGGGCCTTGTTTTAAAAATGTTCCATGTTAAGATTGGCAGAGAGGTGGGGGGGGGAGCTTAGGTGAGGTGTGTTAAAAATGCTTTTAATGTATCCACACTGTGTGGTCTAATGGAGAACACATCAGCATAGTTTGAGAGGGGGCATAATTCATGACTATGTTTTCAAAATGTTCCATGTTACAATTGGAACAGGAAGAAGGTGGGGGGGGGGGCATAGCTGTCAAGAAAGATAGCCACAGGGCATGGTGAATGTGAAAAAGGCTAATGTGTTTTGGGAATAGAGTCTCCATGAGATCTGAGGTTTCTTTTAAGGATATATTAGTGAATATGTTCATTGTCCCTGAGGATCATATCTGACTAGCAAGATTTGAAGTGCACGTTATTTTTTATATGAGAAGTGACTAATAAGAGACAGCTCTTTAGCTAAGTGTTTGGCAACTTTATAAGTAGGAGAACCAATACTGTCTACTGTGGGTTCAAATTTTACACTTACTGATGATTGTTTCTTACACATTACTTTTACTTTAATATAATGTGGGCATAGCGGTCACTTCTGATATTTTCTTTATTGCAATTTATGGGCTTCTTCCTGTATGAGATTATCAGTAAAATTATTTGTGTTAATTATTTGCTCTACTAGTCTACATTTCATATATTGTAATTCATGCAATCACCAGAAAGGTTTCATTAGGATTTAAATGAAAAAATTACATTCTTGTCCCACTGAATACACTTATTAAATACAAATATCATCATCATCATCTTCTTTATACCCTCTTTTACCTTGCGGTGTCGAGGGTCCAGTGATCATCAGACCTCACTCCGTTTACAGGATAAGGTGGTTAGCCCTATGCCCCGGTGTATCCTATGGCCTGTAGTGTTAAGTTCTCAAGGCCAGTTTGCCTGCTATGCGGGATGAAAAACCCCAGAATAAACTGGGGAAAAAACCCTGCTGTCCACGCCCAAGACTGGCTAACTTGGCTATGGCTGAGGAAGATCCTTCAGCTCCTCACATCACCAACAGGAATCGAACCTAGGACACTCCTTCCCCAGGCATATGGTTGCGAAGTGCATAGCCACTAGGCTAACCGTGTGGATATGTATATAAATACAAATATTTATATACAAAATATACTAATGTGCTAATATATCAGTATATTAACCATTCAAAGGATTGAGAAACATCTGTCACATGGTATGTTACTGCATAATCATTTGACAATGTTTTCTGTTGAAAATTCAAAGGTTCACATTGTATATGCTGAATATAAAATGATTTCTTATGTTTCAGCCATTTTTTTAAACTTCAAATACAGTCTTATATGCTGACATATATGGTACTTTTATTTAATATATATTCACTCTTCCTTTAATTAATATGATGATCTGTTTCTTTAATAAATTACATTAATTCTTATCTCATTACAGGTTTCTTCAAGACCACTTGATGTTTTAATACGCACTAGCAATTCTCAATTGGATTTAAATCCGGTGAGTTGCTTGGTCTCTCTGTTAGTTTTATATTCACTAAACCCTTAAAAACTTATAATTGCGTAAGCTTGAAATTCTTGTTTATGATCTTTAATACATGTCCTGTAAGGACAAGTGCATTTCTAACACCATTTCTGTTGCTACACTGTAAGCGATATTTGTAAAAAATTATACTCAACACATGCTCGTTATGATCAGACTATTAAACATACAGTTACCTTCAAAATATTAGTATGCTCTGCTTTCATTGACTAGGCAACATATATCAAGTTTCTTTTTTTTTTCTTCTGTTTAATAGTAAATGGAAGATAATTTATCTGATTTGGAACATTTTTCCACTTGGTTACAGTGTATTTTACTTAACAAGAAATTACATTCTTGTTTTAATCTTATACCCAAGCTTAAGTGTGAAGTAACCTTTCTATCTTCTTGGGTCTCGCTCCCACTCATGAGACATCAATAACGGTTGAAACGGGTTTGGATAGTGATCCTTTCGTAATGTTTTTGCAGTATGGAATAACATAGAATAATCAATTAAAGCAGTTGATCTGAAGTCAACAGCTTTTATGTATAAGGGCTGGTCATGAATTACTTCATGCTTATGCTTATACTTTGATATATAGGATTCTTCAAACCTGCATATAATTTCTAGTCAAGTATCATATGCAACTTAACTGATGATTGTACTTTTTTTTTTGTGGCATGAGAGTAGTTGAGAACAGTCATTTAAATGATGATAATTATTTGGAATTCGAGGAGAACCGGCCTACCAGTCCGGAACTCGGGGGGGGGGCTTTAAGACTTGACACTCAGGGGCTACCCTGAGTGTCAAGTCTTAAAGCCCCCTAGTATATATATCGTCTAAGAGCCCCCTAGTATATATATCGTCATCGTCACACGTATCAAGGATTTAGGCCTAGCATGGCTTTTTCCGGCCTTAGAAGTCATCGTTGAATTGTTTAAGAGGACGTCCTGGTTTTCTTTTTCCTAATGATTTGTACTTTAAGGCTTGTTTTGGTAATCTTTCTGTTTTCATTCTTTGAACGTGTTCCATCCATTTATGTTTATATTTTTTAATTTTTTCTATTACTGGTTCTTGGTTTAATTCTTTCATAATATCTTCGTTTCTTTTGTGATCAAATAGGGTATACTTTGCAGTTTTTCTCATAAACTTCATTTCTGCTGTTGTTAATCTTTGTCTTTTTTGTTTTATTGTCCAAATTTCGCTTCCATACATTAAGACCGGTAGGGCTAATGTATTGTACACTTTTAGCCTGGTTTGTTTTTGAACTAGGTTTGGTTTAAATATAGAGTTAATTACACCTGTTATTTTTAAATATTTTGCAATTTTTATGTTTATATCTTTTTCATTTTCATATGTGATCATACATCCTAGGTAGTTAAATGAATTCACCTGTTCTAAGATCTTGTTATCTATTACTATTTTAGTTTTTGCTGGATCGTGTCCTTTAAAGGCCATAGTTTTTGATTTTCCTGTTGATATTATCATACCATAATCTTTGGATATCTCATTTAGATCTAAAATAGCTTTCTGTAAGTTATCTTCAGAATTTGTAATTATTAGTTGGTCGTCAGCAAAGAGGAGAGTGTTTAAGTTAACTGTAGGAGAAAGTTTAATTCCTTGATGTAAATTTTTATTCCATTTTATTATTATTTCATTTAAGTAGATATTAAAAAGAGTTGCTGAGAGGGGACATCCCTGTCGGACCCCTTGGTTTATCTCTCTTTTAT
Source organism: Typopeltis vanoorti (assembly GCF_054136105.1). Lineage (NCBI taxonomy): Eukaryota > Metazoa > Arthropoda > Arachnida > Uropygi > Thelyphonidae > Typopeltis > Typopeltis vanoorti. The sequence continues at coordinate 73,008,354 of NC_143555.1, forward strand.
ATGATAGCTCGTGATTTAATCTTATTTGTATTTGATTATTTTCATATATACTTGTGATTGCTTTTAGGATGTTATTTGGTATTTGTCTTTCTTTTAATATGTTAAATAATGTTTCTTTTAACTTTGTCAAATGCTTTTTCAAAGTCAATAAATGCAATATGTGTTTCTAAATTATATTCTCTTCTTTTCTCTATTATTAATTTTAGGCAAAAGGCTGGGTCTATACATGATCGTCCTTTTCTAAATCCATTCTGTACTTCTAGAATAAAGTTTTTGGAATATTTCATTAGTTTGCTATTTAAGATTCTGCTATATATTTTGTAACAGGAATTTAGTATACTGATACCTCTATAGTTTTTAGGGTCATCTCTATTACCTTTCTTAAAGATAGGAATCACAATTGCTTTTTTCTATTCTATTGGGGAGGGGATACCAGTTGAGTAAATTTTATTTAAAAATAATAAGAGTCTTTCTTTGAATCTTGTTCCTGCGTATTTATATAGTTCTGAACCTAGCTTATCTTCTCCAGGTGATTTTCTTCCGTTTCTTGTTTCTTTCAGGCTGATTTCTAATTCTTCTTCAGTTATATCCTTTTCATTTTTGTTAATTGTTTGCCAATTGTCTTTTTTAAAATATTTCTCTGTCCACAGTTCTGTGTAGTAATTTAGGAATTCTTCTAATTTCAATTCAGCATTTAATTTTATGTTTTCTTTGGTATCTGCATTTAAGTGTTTCAAAATCTTATATACATTGGGTCTTATTTTATATAAATGATGTTCTAAATTAGAAACAAATTTATTCCATGATTCTCTGTCTTTTTCTGACTTCTCTTTTAGCTATGGCTCTTATTCTTTTATATTCTATTTCATCTTCTAATCTTTTACTGCTTAACCATTTGTGATAAGTTTCTTTTTGATTATTTCTTTAATTGTATCATCCCAGATCTTCAGTTTTTTTCTTTTATTGAATTTTTTGGTCTTTCCTAAGCTTTCATTTCTGCTGCATTTAGTATCATTTTTATATTAAGCCATTCTATTTCTATTTCTTCATTTTGTTTTATTTTATCTAGATATTGGTTAATTCTTTGTTCATATAGCCATTGTACATTTGTGTCATTCAATAGTCTAGTTTTATAAACAAATGTTTCAATTTTTCTTTCTGTTCTTGTTACTTGTAGCCATTTAGGTGGTAATCTTAATTTTATTTCAACAAGGAAGTGGTCACTGCTTATTTCATATCCTCTGTGAACTCAAACATCTAGTGAAAATTTTTGTCTTTTCATTTAATATGAAGTAATCTAATATTGATTTCCATCCTCTTGCTGCCCAAGTATATTTATGTATGTCTTTGTTTATAGAAGGAATTCATTATTTTTAGGTTATTATAAACTACAAAGTCAATCAATTTTTTACCATTGCTGTTTAGAGTATGTTCTCCATGTATTCCTATATTATTATTAATTTTTGTGTTTCCAATTCTTGCATTTAAGTCTCCTGCAAAAATTATGTAATCATTTTTATTTATTTTATTATATGTTTTGTAGCTGATTATAAAAATCAATATTATCCTGTTCTCTTCCTCCTTCTGGGGCATATAAACCAATTATTGTTAAATAGCCTCTATCTATCTATTTTTATTCTAGCTTCTATTATTCTTTCATTCCATAATTTATAATGTTTTAACTGTTTTGAAAGGGAGTTATGAATCCAAATCATGACTCCCGCTTGTACTCTTTGGTCTCTGTCGAATCCACTGTATATCACATTAAAGTTTTCAGTTCTCATAGTTCCTTTTAATTTCTTTTTTGTTTCAGTGATTACTGCTATTTTAAAATTTCTTTCATTTAATAACTGGTCTAATTCTATTTCTTTATATGCTATTCTTCTTACATTCCAGTTTGCTATGTGTATTATATTTTGTTGTTTCCATTTGTGTTTTACCTTTTCCATTCCAGGGCCATTTCCCACAGATTCAATCCCATTATCTTTTTCTGTCGGCTTACAAGTAGGATTATGTTCTCCATGTCAGGGGACTAGCCTGACGATGGAATAGTTCAGTGGTAGGGCTTCTACCTTAAGGCTTCTGAACTAGCCTTCTTCCGAATTTAAACCCATAGGAAGAATAGGATATATTGAAGGGGAAAGAGCAGATTATAGAAGAATTATAGTAAGGTTTATAGAGAGGGGCAAGTTGTAAGGCCAGAAATGAAAAGACCCCATGGACCTTGAGTACTCTAATAGCATAGGGGGTCATAAAATAAGAAGAGTTGGCTGATAAGACCTTATAAGAAAGATTAAAGTAAGTGGATCTTCCTAAAAGTAGAAGAAGGAGAGGATAGATCCAGCTAGGGCTCCATGGGAGTGCCGCTTCCCTTACAATCAAGATGATTTCCCCTTATGGCCCTGTTGGTCCACGAGTCTTTATTCAGTATATTCAGACCACCCCACCATATATACACACACGCACATGCATGCACATACACACATGGTAGGCTCCCCTATCAGCCACCCAGGGGACGCGCTCTCTAGGGGTTACAGGGTCCCCCGAGAGACAAGAACTAATCAACATGTTAAATCCTGAAATATGGACTGTTCTACAGCACATCTCCGAAGTTGCAGCAAAAAAAGAATTCAGAAAAGTAAAAAGCAAACACCTAAAGAAATATGAACTCCTACAACAGTGCCAACATAAGAAATTCCCGACCAGAACTTCGACGAGACCATGTGGTCGTAAACCTATTCAAATATACTGAATAAACTTATTCAGTATATTTTCAGTACTTATTCAGGATGCGCTCTCTAGGGGTACAGGGTCCCCCGAGAGTAGTATATATCATCATCATCATCAAATTCCTGCCATAAATCAGTCTGTTACTTGTCAAGACTCCAACATTATCAGATGTTATATTTCTATTGTCTAAGGCACTTTGTACCGTATCAATCCACCTATATCTTGGTCTTCCTCTGGGTCGTTTTCCTTCCAACCTGGCAGAGAACACTTGTTCTGCTAATCTTTCCTCTCCCATTCTATTTAAGTGACCATACCACCTGAGATTAGCTCTGCTAATGCATTCCTGGATGCTGACAATGTCAAGTTCTTTCCTAATATCCTCGTTTTTAATATGATATTGCCATTGACGCCATCTGTTCATGCCTATAATCTTTCTCAGGACTCTCATATCTGTGGTCTCTAGTCTTTGGTCAAGTGTTTTACTTCTGACCCAGTTATTCTTTTCGATATGAAATTCAATTTTATCTTGCTCAAGACTAAATAGTGATCACTTCCAGTTTCAAATCCTCTGTACACTCTGGTGTCCTGCACATGGATGAAAACATCACTATCAACAATAATATAGTCAGTGAGACTTTTCTTATTCCTAGCCTCTTCTCTCCATGTGAATTTGTGCACATTTTTATGTCGGAACATGGTGTTAGTAATAACCAGTCCATGTCCTGAGCAGAAATCCAACAGATATTTGCCATTATTATTAGCTTTGCTCTTTTCTCCAAATTTTCCCAAAATATTTTTGTATGTGTCACAATCATTTCCTACTCTGCTATTTAGTTCCCCAACAAGGACCAACATTTCATTTTTCATTGTGTCAGTTGCTTTTTCTAAAGCCTCAAAAAATTTCTCCATTTCTACCTTAGTAGAACCTTCTGTGGGACCATAGGCACAAATAAGTCTCATTATCCAGTTCCCCATTCTCATATTTGCCCACATTACTCTACTTGAGACTGACTGCCATTCAAGAAGATTAGCCTTGTATTTTGTGTTTAATACTATTACTACTCCTTCTTTTCCTTGATTGTCATTGCCTGAATATAACATTTTGTGTTTTTTGCTCAGAAAGATCTCACTAGATTTGGTCTTTTTTGTTTTAGTCACCACTATTATGTCGATCTGGTACTTATCTAATTCCTCAGCTAGCTCCATTTTTTTGCCATTCAGGTTTCTTATGTTGATAGTACCAATCATTAGCTCTGGTGATGTTGAGTTGGGGTTTGTTTTCAGATTTATTCCAGTAGCTGACTTTTCGCTGTTCGCCCTGGTTCCCTGGCAAAAACAACGGGGGCCTTGTTTAACCGGGCGACACCCCGGCCGGCATGAAATTTTGTCATGTTGTACCATCATTTTTTAATTTTTTATTTTGTTTTAAGCCAATAAGAATTCAATTTGGTCGGCTAAATCCCAAATTGCCAGCCCATCCTTGTTCGTTCATTATCCAAGTGGATACCCAACAGGGTGCACCACGAGAAGGTGAGGATTGGACATTAGGTTAGATGCCCTGGTCGGTTCTCCGCATTCCTTTAAAGGCTATGTGGAGGTCTCCTCTCAGTTATACAGCTTTGACCCTTAAGCACCCCTTAAGAGTAGTATGTATATATATATATATATATATATATATATATATATATATATAAACTAAAGTGTAGCAATAAAAAAGTTTCTGGAAACTCTTGAATACATCTTGTATTACATAAAAAAAAAAAATCAAGCATGAAAGTACTTATTAGCTATTACATCAATCATATAGCATATTAAATGTATGTAATTAATTGTTATACATAGCTTTTAGATGGTTACTAGCATAGTGGAAAATTACACAACCTACGTTCTAAACATTGCGTTGCATTGATTTCTGTTTGAGACATTTGTTTCTGTTTAGGGTATCTTAAGAGTTTGTAGCTCCATTTGGTCATCAACATAGATGACCAAATCACATTGTGGTTTTCTTAGTGAAGGGCTCTATAAATCCTTTTGCCACAGGCAAGTTATCAGAGACAAGTGTCAAGTGAATTTTTGGCCTCATTCAAAATGTATTGCCTTATTTTCTTTGCATAATTTACACTTTTTGTTCATTTTAAAACATCATGTTATTTACTGTCAAGTTATTTCATCAAGAAATATAAAAAAAAAAAAAGTTTTATTTCCGACCAGTAGATAGTATTATATGCAATTAATTTAATTAGTTAATATCTTCGTAGAATGTTTGTTTCTGCCAAAAGTTTGTTTGCATGAAGATAATCTCAAAGATACCTTGCTGCTGTTTCCAAAATGTGAAGTAATTCCAATCGACAATAGGTGGCACTGTATATTTTTCATCCTCTGTTATAAACTGAATCTACTGTAGATTAATTTTGAAATATATAGTCAAGCATTCTGAAACATTTTATTTTGCTTAACCTGGACGTCATCACCATTCTTATAAAAATGAGACATACCGTTAAACAATAACAAAAACAAACAAACAAAAAAAAAAAAACATAGCCATTACTATTACTGGACGTGAACTCTCAGTGTTGGTAATTTTTTAATTCATCCTAATTTCTTTGCTATCCTTCCTGTTTTACTGTACTCTACTTCTCCTTAGTCTTTTTTTAACTATCCTGTCTTCCAGACCACTACTACTGGAATCCCATGCCTTGCTTCTATGTTTGCCATGTGGTGTAACGCGTGGACATCTGGAAAGAGGGATCATGGTAGGCTTGTGCTAATTTGGTGTCTGCTTCGGAAGACCGGCAATCTTGCATTGGCCAGGATCACTCGCCTAGTGGGCTTCTGCACAAAGCTCAACTGTATTGCAGTAAGTTTCCTACCCCACAGTTAAGGGATGGGACCCAATACTTGCTGCCATGCTGGTATATCATCCAGGGTAACTCTGGCATTCTGCTTCTGAGTATATTTATTGCTTGTCAGATAGTGGGCATCCATGTATGGCTTTGTGGCAGGTGGCAAACTCCAACTCAGAACATAAAATCCTTTAGATATAAATCCGTCATCCCCAATCAAGCACTGATATTGCTTGATTGGGGATGACGTTATCAAATGATGCATCATTTGATAACAGAAGTAAGAAACAAAAAATATTTGATGCCAGTATCAATATACCAGTTTTTCCTCATCATTCATGCAACAGGCGAAAAGCTAATAGGGAAAATGTTGCCCTTATTTAGTCATATGGATTTAGGACTGGCAGGATCTCCTAAAACAGTTAAGAAACTACATTCTGGTAATATTCTCATGGGAACATCATGTCAGCAATACACAGAATAACATTGTAGGTGGGGTGGAATACCAATTACAGTAATGCCTTATAAAACACTAAACTGTTCTAGAGAAGATAATATCAGAAGGGATTTCCCTTGATGTTCCTGATGAGGAGATATATTCAGAGCTTTAAAGATCACGGAGTGACTAGTTTTATAGTCACTCCGTGATCTTTAATCTTGATAGATAGAAATGGTCACTTTTTCCAACCAGGAACATCATCCTTACTTTTGATGCACCTAATCCTCCAACATCTGTAATAGCAGGGTACTTTAATTGCCTTGTTAGGCAATTAAAGTACCCTGCTATTACAGATGTTGGAGGTTTTTTTTGGAATTTATTATCATACTCAAAGAGTATGATAATAAATCGTGCTCTGCAAAGAAACTAAATGTCAATTGTCAGGGAAATCATCCAGCCTATTCCCATACATGTCAAAGGTGGAAGGATGAAAAAGAATTACAAAAGATAAAAACAGATCAAAATATATCAAGATGCAAAGAGAAGGCTATGCTGATTGATTGATAATTTGATACATTAGTCTATGAAATGGAACTATTTTCCCCTCATTCCACCCCCCTTGGGACTAACCTAGAGCTGAGAATTAAACAAAATGGGCAAGGGCACCGACAATTCCTTTGCCGCTTCACATTCACGTAAAACTCAAGCTGGTATACCATCCATTTCCACAGATGTGTTCACATTAAGGTTTTGTAATGTGCTATTCACGTTCATTTCAATCATCCCAGGTTCCTGTATAAACCATCGATTCCCTCATTCCTGCAATATCACCTCCTGGATGATATACTCTTGAAAAGTGTTCACTTAGTAATTCTTCTATTTTGACTGATTCAATTACCTTCCTACATCGGCACTCCTTAAAATCATTCTGCCGTTTACGTATTTTCTTTTACTTGCAGCATATTGAAAGAACTGTTTGGGATTCTCTTTAGCCTACATTGCTAACTTCCTTTCATAATATTTTCCTACAACACTGGTTACCTTTCTGGCCTGTGCCTTGTACTGTCCGTGTGTCTGCGGGTCACCTTTCCCCTTAAATCCCCCCCCCCAATTGTTTCTTTTTTTTTTTTTTTTTTTTGCAATTCCAGCTTAATGGTGTTATTCATCCATTTAACTTCCACTTGATTTACTCTCCTGACTCTAGGCATGCAGTCAGCCGTTATCCCCCCTCAAACACTCCGTTTTCCACTTCCCATGCACTATCAAGATTCAGCCCTTGCAGTTTTATATGCCATGGCACTGATCCAAGCAATCTCCTTAGCTTGTCATACTTACCAACCTGCTAATTCCACATATGATCATATGTGGAATTAGCACATATGATCATATGGTATTGACCTGGGAGGTGGCTAAATATGTGGAATTTTCACTTAAGACAGGATATATGTGGAATTAGCAGGTTGGTAAGTTCTCAGATGCAGTTTCTAGATCGAGCACTCTCGAACCCTAGTATATTCCATTACATGCTGTCTCAGGTAATTAACCCTTAATAACTGCATAAAATCCATTTCCTTCCTCCCATGTGTCCTCTCCTCCTTCCAATCAGTGTTACTATAGTTGAAATCCCCCATAATAATTACCTGTCCTCCACTCATTGAGTCTATTTGTCAATGCCTGCTGTCTCCATCATCTATTCCATTCCCTGGTCTGTAGCAGCCCAACTGTATATTTTGTTCTGCTGGCTTCAGATGTGCTATTTTTACTGTCCTGCAGTCAAACTTTTTTTGTCTTTGGCTGCAGTTTATTGGCTATTATCAATAACACTACCCCCTCCATTGTTTTTTCTCTATCCTTCCTGAACACACTATGCTCTTTACATTCTATCCCACTAACTATATCATCTTCTGTTAGCCATGTCTCACTAATGCCAGTAACCTTTGGCTGGGATGAGTCAACCAAGACAAAATTCCTCCTGCTTGTTCCTAATGCTCATGGCATTAGTAAATTTGCCAAAGCCCCCCTAGGCCAACCCTTATCTTGATGCCTCATACCACTATACCACTAACTCAGTCATATTATACACATTCCTACACCCAGCTGCCTCACTGATGTCTGCATATCCAATCAACAGCTTCTCCAACCCATTCCCCCCTCCCCTGCCCCTTAAAGGTCTAGTTTCCCTGATTCTGCACATCCACTTTCACTTCATTCAACAACAATTTTTCCAGTCTCTGAACACCAAATCCATTCAGATGAAACAATCCTCCTTGTATAAGTCCTTTCACCCATCAAACTCACTCTACACATCCACAAACTTCACACTCCTCCTCCTGCATAACCTACACATAGTCATTCGCTATTATGGTTTTCCTTCTCAACTCTACTCTGTCATACTGCAGTAACAGACTCACTATCTGAACTCTCTCACTCTTCTGCTGCTTCCAGTTCACTATATGAACTCTCTCACTCTTTTCTTCTGCTGCTTCCAGTAATTCTTTCAAGTCCTCTCTCTTGCCATACTTTTCTCCTTTTAAATCATTCATTCTGGCCACTACAATGATTTCTTTCACCCTATGCTTTTGTGCTCTAATAGCCTCACTTACGCATAAAAAACTTAATTGTTTAATACTGACCATATACAAATATTTTAACATTCTTTGCCTTCCAGTTTCGCTAGCAAACTGTCTAGTTTGCTAGCGAAACTGGAAGCCCAAATCCTTTTTCAAGGCATTGATGGAAAAGTATAAAAAATACTAGTAAATGCAAATTGAAAGGAACATTAAAAACGTTGTAAACACTCTAGTAACTAAGGCTGCACGTTCGCCTGACAGAGACTGAGTGGACTTATTGTTCTTAATCATTATTACGCATGCATGTTTGTTGTAAATGCATAATGTGATTACTAGCTAGCTGTAGTTCAGATGGATTTAGAGAGAGGATGAGGTTTTCCCATAAACTGTTAAGAATAGTATCCTGGTTTCTGTTGAGGTTTACGCCAGTTTTTAACACTACTGCGGCTTCCTTGAATAAACGATGTCTATAATCGTCGTCTAAATATAGCATGAGCTATTTTGCCACAATTTGAACAGCCTCACTTACATTATTAATTTTTGCACTAGGAAAGCACGATTTTGTCAAACTCTTATCAATCACCTTTTATGATTGAATCGCCATATAACACTCGCTCGTTAATTTTTTTTTCCTCTCCTGATCATTTTTCTTACCTCACACTTATTTCTTTTTGTTATTAGCTGATCCATTCAGTAGACATTTTTGTGTTTGCTCCAGCTGCTGCTTTGCCCTATATTTCACTCCGTGCAACCGAGCTATCTCTCTCTCATTGCAGTTAACTCTTCATTTTTTATATCATTCAAACTATTTTCTTGTTCGACACTTTCAACCATGTCACATTTAATCTCACTCTTAATGCTATCTGCATTACATCACAATTTTCAATCATATTCTGACTTTCATCCACTACATCAATCTCTCGACCTGAGACACGCTTTTGATCCTCGCTTTAACGACATTTTTGGCACACTTTCCCACCACTATCGCTTTCAAACCAAACTCCAGCTGCTCTCTGCAAAGCATACATTCTGCAAACATTGTGCTGCTTTGTTCTCTGCAAAGCATACATTCTGCAAACATTGCGCTGCCTTGTCCGTTTGATTAAATTCTTTAAACAATGATGACGACTTGGATGCCATTGTTCTACTTTGCATTGGTGCCATGTGCTGTACTATGTATCTTACCATATCTTATTAAAAGATTAAATTAACACTATTTAAAACAAAATTTTTAAGCTAAGCTAATTAACTCTGCAATACACTCTAATTCTAGCACAATTTTTTATCTGATAACGCTCTTGTTTTAAAACTAAATAACTTAGCTTTCGGAGCTCTTCAAACATAGCCCTACCATCACATGCCACCTGACGGAATATTCAAACTCAAACACTCAAACTTAATTTGTAGGAAAATTTTTAGTAGGAGATTAATAACAATAATGTAAACTCAATCATATAGTGCTGTCATAGTAGCCTGAAGGTACATATCCGGAAATTGAAGATGATTAATCAAACCACCACTGAGAAATTGTATGGGATAAAATATGAAAAATTAAAGTTAGATATAGAACACACAGTTTGTTTACTTTGGATCATAATAGATGTATTGTTGACCCCAAAGTTATGGCAGATATTTTGGGAGAAAATTTTGCTAGAATTCGTATCCTGAATTTTTAATACTGAAAAAGCAGCAAGAGAAACAGCAATGCTCAACTTTCCTACCAATGGGCTAGAGCTCTGTAATCAGCTGTTCTTTAAGGAAGAACTAAAAAGACCTCTTTTACTGTCTTATGCAAGTGCAGTAGGTCCTGGTGACATACATTATGAGATGAAACATCTTCCATCTTTTTTGAATCACGTTCTCTTAACAGAATACTTGCAGAGGGAGTGTTTTCAGATTCTAGGTATTAGTGAATTGCTTTTATCATTCCCAAAACTAGGAAAGGATCCAGCATAAGCTAACAATTACTGAAATATCTCCTCTCTCTGACCAGCTGTCTGTGTAAGCTATTGGATTAAATGGTTAATGCCAGACTTCTCTAGTATTTAGAAAAGCAACGCTCTTCTCTCCAACACAATGTGGCATTCATAGATGTTCAATGTTGGACCATTTGGTTTGATTAGGATAGTATACCCATCTATTCTGTTTTGAAAAGGGACAGTCACGTTTTTCCAACTGGGGAAAATTTTCAGAAAAATTGTCCCAGTTTTCCTATGCATTCTTTTCATACACCAGAATGTCCTGTTTTTTTTTTTCTTTTTTTTCAATATCTGATTTTCAAAGATGAAATATTTTTCTTTAGCATTTGTAAAACAAACAACTGTTTCAGAAATAAAGAGTATTACTATATTTTGATAACTTGTTAGATATTGATTTATTTATTTCTCTTAGCAAAATGTTAGGACTTTTTTTTGTTACTGAACCTGAAGTGGTATTGTTATTGCACTTAATAAAAACACTGTGCAATAGCATGCATTGTTTTTATTATGCATAGTAGCATTTACTTCATGATGGTTTGTAAAACATTCATAATTGAAGTTCTTAGGGAGATGAATTCTATAATACAGTAGTTAAATACATTTCCTGCTCCTCACCAGTTTTATTCCTTAGTCTGTAGCAACATCCCATTAAATACTTGCTGTATAAACATCTATTTCACACCATATAATTTCAAGTGGAGTGTTGTCTCCATTGTGAAATCTCAGGGTGGAGATTCCATTGTGAATCTCCACCCTGAGAGGGCACACAATTCATCTGTTATCACGAGTAACACTCTACCACCACGTTTATCCTATCCTGCCAAAATATACCAACAATCTTTTCAGAGACTGAGTCAATCAATGCCACAAACTCATTCCCTTTAATTCTAATGCTCCTAGCATTAGAAATAAATTAGTCCATTGCCAGTATTCTTATAGCCATTATTATTATTCCCCTCATACTTCACCTGGTTCTGTAATATAGCACACATCCTCTCATTTCTCGAGCCACCTACATGAGGCCTTCCCTGTTATGTTCCATCATACGCTCATGTGCAATTCAAGTTACCCTGTCCCGATACACTCACTTTTCCAGAAAACAACAGTCTCTCCAAATGCCTGTGCCCATCTATATTCAAACATAATCCATCTCCTGCATATACCATATATGTCGGCATATAAGACGACTCTCAAATACTACAGAAAACCCCTCAAAATCATGGATCAGCTTTTACGGCGAATATAAAAAGGGAAGCTTAATTTCTCGGATGAACATTTAGGTAGTTACAATATATCGTTATATAAGAAAATAAGCAGTGTTTATAAACAAATCAGATTAATTTTTTGTTACATAAATTTATTTAAAATATGACAATAGATGTAAGTCTTAAAAAAACAAATAATAATTATTAACCTCAATTTTCATGTTAATTTTCTTCATCTGTTGAAAATAGTTCTTCAGATTCATTGTTTAAATGATCATCATATGGATCCCAGTTCGAATCCGGCGAATTGATTTCGTTTTCATCTCATCAGTGTCCCACAACAGATCATCTTCCGTACCATCCATTAGATAGAGATACCACACTTTTTAAATGATTTTATTACAGTCTCTACTTTTACTTTATTCCATGCTTTGATCACTGAATTGCACAACATATCAAGTGATGCAGCGCGCATAGATCCACTGTTTGTAAATGATTTTTCACCAGTCAACATCCAATTATTCCACTCTTCTCACATGTGATCTTTAAATGGTTTGTTCAAGCAGATGTCTAGTGGTTGCAATATAGAAGTTAAATTACCTGGTATAACAGCAATTTTTGTGTTATTTTTTTTCTAGAAGACTTTTAGTATTCTCAATTAAATGACTATGAAACATATCCCATACTAATAAACTGTGTTTCTTCACTATACTGCCTAGTCACGTGTTCCACACATTATTTATCCTTAATTTCACACCATTTTCTTCCATCCATCCTTTTTTTTTTTTTTTTTTTTTCTGTGGAAATTTATAAAAATACCTGAAGGTAATTTTAACTTAGGTTTAGTTTTATGTTTGAAGATGATCATTAGTTTTAACTTTGTTCCATCAGCTAAACATGGCAACACAACCGTAACCCTTGTTTTTTCATGGCCTGTACTTTGAACTAGCACACTCTTACTGCCTTTCAACTCCACTGTTTTATTGCTTATCATATCAAAGCTCATAAGAGTTTCATCTATATTTCCAATATTTGACAGTAGAAATTTATCTTCTTGTCTCAACTAAATAATAAATTTATGGAAACTGGTAAGTTTGTGGTCAAGATCTGCTGGTAGTTTTTGAGTAATTTTCGTGTTTTGTCATATTACCAGATTTTGTCTGTTCATAAAACAATTACACCATCCTGAAGTAGCTTGAAATTCTATAATTTCATCCGGATTCAATTTTGACTATTTTTTTAGGTGCATATGCTGTAATCATATTTCTTCTAACAAGATAACCATTCTGCAATGTGATTTTCCAGTTGCGGCCATCGGGTGATCCCCGTTCTCATCACACATTTTTTCTTTGGCATTTTTTTTTAAATATCTTCTTTCTTCCTCCATTCTCTTGCCATCTTCTCGGTTATGCCAAACTTTCTTGCAGCAGCATAATTATTAGTTTGCTTTGGCATTTCAATTACCTTTATTTTAAATCGGGGGTGCTTAAGGGTCAAAGCTGTATAACTGAGAGGAGACCTCCACATAGCCTTTAAAGGAATGCGGAGAACCGACCAGGGCTTCTGACCTAATGTCCAATCCTCACCTTCTCGTGGTGCGCTCTGTTGGATATCTACTTTGATACTGAACGAACGAGGATGGGCTGGCAATTTGGGATTTAGCCGACCAAATTGTATTCTTATTGGTTAAACCAAAATAAAAAATGATGGTACAACATGACAAAATTTCATGCCGGCTGGGGCGTCGCCCGGTTAAACAAGGCCCCCGTTGTTTTCGCCAGGGAATCAGGGCAAACAGCGAAAAGTCAGTTACTGGAACAAATCTGAAAACAAACCCCAACTCAACATCACCAGAGCTAATGATTGGTACTATCAACATAAGAAGCCTGAATGGCAAAGAAATGGAGCTAGCTGAGGAATTAGATAAGTACCAGATCGACATAATAGGGGTGACTGAAACAAAAAAGACCAAAACTGGTGAGATCTTTCCGAGCAATAAATACAAAATGTTATATTCAGGCAATGACAATCAAGGAAAAGAAGGAGTAGCCATAGTATTCAACACAAAATACTAGGCTAATCTTCTTGAATGGCAGTCGGTCTCAAGTAGAGTAATGTGGGCAAATATGAGAATGGGGAACTGGACAATGAGACTTTTGTGCCTATGGTCCCACAGAAGGTTCTACTAAGGTAGAAGTGGAGGAATTTTTTGAGGCTTTAGAAAAAGCAACTGACACAACGAAAAAGGAAAAGTTGGTCCTTGTTGGGGATCTAAATAGCAGAGTAGGAAATGATTGTGAGACATACAAAAATATTTTGGGAAAATTTGGAGAAAAGAGCAAAGCTAATAATAATAGCAAATATCTGTTGGATTTCTGCTCAGGACATGGACTGGTTATTACTAACACCATGTTCCAACATAAAAATGTGCACAAATTCACATGGAGAGAAGATGCTAGGAATAAGAAAAGTCTCATTGACTATGTTATTGTTGATAGTGATTGGAGTAGAGCTCTCATAGTACCCATATATAAAAAGGGAAATAAAACTGAATGGGAGAATTACAGAGGTATTTCCCTACTGAGTGTTCTTGGCAAGATCTATGCAAGTATACTTGAGAAACGGTTGAGAAGAATTGTGGAAGAAAAGCTTGAAGAACAAGCTGGATTCAGGCCAAACAGAGGCTGTGAGGATCAGATCTTCACTTGACGACAAATAGTCGAGAAAGCATGGGAATATAACAAAGATCTGTATTTAAGTTTTGTCGATTTGGAAAAGGCATATGACAAAGTGCCAAGAGAGAAGCTATTCAATACGCTGCAGTTATATGGTGTCGATGGGACATTATATCAAGCAATACTTAGTCTTTATTTGAGTTGTAAGTCAGCAGTTAGAATTGAAGGAAATACAGGAAGATGGTTTAATGTTAAATCTGGTGTGAGACGAGGATGTACATTATCCCCTCTGTTATTCATTATCTATATGGATCACATTATGAAGGAATGTGGTATTAAACCTGATATCAAAATTGGAGATGTTAATGTCAGCTCTTTGCTTTATGCGGATGATGTTATACTTCTAAATAAATCTGCTACAAGTCTGCAAGATTCTCTGACTAAATTGAATAGCTGTTGTAATAGATATGGTATGAAGGTCAGCAATAAAAAGACAAAGACAATGAAAATAGGCAGAATCATTGAAAATGTCAACTGTGTTGTGAATGGAGAACCTGTGGAACAAGTAAAACATTTCAGCTACTTAGGCACGATTTTTACTGAAGATGGTAAATTAAATATAGAAATAGACAACAGAATCAGCAAAGCTGGTATGGTGGGAAGTCAATTGAATAAATTCATATGGAATAAGAAAGAAATGTCAGAACACTAAATTAGCTGTATACAAGACAGTGTTCAAACCAGTTTTAACTTATGGATCTGAGAGCTGGGTCAGAAGTAAAACACTTGACCAAAGACTAGAGACTGCAGATATGAGAGTCCTGAGAAAGATTAGAGGCGTGAACAGATGGCGTCAATGGCAATATCATATTAAAAATAAGGATATTAGGAAAGAACTTGACATTGTCAGCATCCAGGAATGCGTTAGCAGAGCTAATCTCAGGTGGTATGGTCACTTAAATAGAATAGGAGAGGAAAGATTTGCAAAACAAGTGTTCTCTGCCAGGTTGGCAGGAAAACGACCCAGAGGAAGACCAAGATATAGGTGGATTGATACGGTACAAAATGCCTTAGACGATAGAAATATAAGATCTGATAATGTTGGAGTCTTGACAAGTAACAGACTGATTTGGAGGAAAATTGTAGATAGGAAGTTAGTAATGATGTAATTTTTTCATGTAGTACTGTCATCCTGTACACCCCTTGAGGGTACATGGCAGGAATTTGTTGATGATGATTATTTTAAATCGAGCTTTATACTTGCTTCATTTTGTTGCTAGTTCCATGATTTTAAATGATAACAATTTTAATAATCCTAAAATTTAAAAAAAATGCAAAATTAATAATTAATTAAAATTGGAGCTAATCACTTTTAATTGGGTGATTTGTAATTTGCTTAAATACTAAATCTATGCTATGCAAAAAAATAACGGATATGCATAGATATAAAAATAACGGATATAACAACAATACCTAATGTTGCATTATTACAAGAAAGAAGAAATTGGGGGGTCATCTTATACAACCGACATAAACTTAAAAATTGCCTAAAATTTAAGCCTCGTCTTATACGCTGTTCATCCTATATGCCGACATATATGGTAAGTCTCTTCTATCCTCAAATGTACTCCATGCATCGTCATATGCTCATGTTTATAGAAACTGTACCACCTGCTGTAATCATGGTTTTTTGGTAATTAAATTGAATGCCTATTTGAAAAAAGGATAACACAATAATTCTCACAAATGATGAAGAAGGTAATATAGCGTTTTTATTTTTGATTAATGTTTGGCTTTTTTTAGTAAAAAATGTAACATAATTAAGAAATAACAAACTTGACAAATTTCCAAATATTTCAAAATTGAATGGACAGTGATATTTTCACTGGATAAACAAATACCAGTATCAAAATTTAGTTCACCTACACAGTTTTACTAACATTCAAAGCTAAAAATTCACTTTTCGTTGTTTAGTACTTTATGAGTCCTTCTCTTGCCTTTATTACAGCTTGGCAAAATCAATTTCCTGATAGATGCAGCTGTCAATTCATGGTTCTATATCCTTAGCTTATTGGAGCTCCTGAAGTGTTTTTACTTCTTCTTGTGTATTTCAGTTCCCATTTGGTACCACATATTCTCAATGGGGTTGAGATCTGGGCTATTTCCTGGCTATGGTTGTTATTGAATCAAGTGTTCGTTCAGCCACTTATCAACCTGCAACATAAACTAAACCTTTTTTAAAAGTACTAAACTCAGTTCAAATGGTACATTTAGGATTATGATATCATCACTTACACTTTTTGCCTTACGACAAGGGGTAGAGTCATCCTGAAAGATGCAGTTCGTCATCATGGTAAAGTGGTCTCTGATAGGAGAGCAATTTTTCTAAAATTTTCTTGTACACGTGCGTTCACTGAACCTTTTGTGAGATGCAAATGACCAACACCATGAAACAAATAGCAGCCCCATATCATCTGACTGGCTGAGAATTTGACTGTTGACACCAAGCAGTCAGGACTGATTTTTCCCTGATCGTCTTTGAACTGTCTGTCTGTCATCAGCACCTTTCAGGTTAAACTTTGTCTTGTCAGAAAAAATTACTCTTTTCCACTGATCAGGTTCCATTTGACATGCTCTTTGCACCAATTTAACCGAGAACCGAGCCAATCTCTTTTTTTTTTTTGTTAACCATGGCTTATTTTTAGGGCGCCTGACTATCATTCCCTGTAAAATAGGTCTTCTGACAGTTACAGGACTTGCCACAGCTCCCATTTGTTCTTCCCGGTCCAGGTTCAGTTCTCCAGATGATGCAGGGCGATTTTTGAGGCAGACTGCTTTAGAACTCCATTTTAGCATGGTGTAGCCACTGGCTTTCTTCCTATCTCCTTCTTTTTAGCAGATCTAGTTTCCTTCACTTTTGACAGCAGCCTTACCACAGTAGATTGATTACAGGACACGCTTTTAGCTAGGCGATCTCAGCACAAAAATGTGAAAACTAGCCCTTGCTCTCTGTTTATAGCATAAAATATCTGATGCAATAGCAGTAACTATTACATTATACAGAAACCCATGGAAATGATAGATTATTATTATTATGGGCGACTGCAAGTAGTCCTTAGACTCATCGAGGGAAGCCCTAAACATCATGTCCATCACAACTATTTGGCATTCACACAGTATCTATCATACTTTGCCTTGAACTCATTCACCGTCATAGCACCCACAACAGACTCTGGCAGCTTATTCCACTCATTCACCACTCTAAAAGTAAAAAACGCAGCTCTAACTTCCTTACTAACTTCACTCTTGTCCAGCTTCCATAGATGTCCCCTAGTCCTCCCACCACCACCAGTTCTGTTCTCAAAAATATCCTCTGAATTAATCCTATAGAAACCCTTCAGCAATTTGAATGCGTCAATCATATCTCCCCTTTTCCGCCTATCAACCAATTTCTGCAACCCACATATCCTCAACCTGTTCTCATATGGTTCATTCCATAGACCTGCTATCATCTTCGTCACTCGCCTCTGGATCCTGTCCGCATCCTCCCCATCAAGAAGAAACCTAGGTGACCAAATCTGGGCACAGTAGTCGAGATGGGGTCTTATCAAGGCTCGATACAGAGGAACAATAACTTGCTTATCTCTGCTCGTCAAAGTATTCTTCAGCATCCAAGTGATTTGATGAGCTGATTTAGCCACTTTTAACAATGTGCCCCCTAAACTTCAACTCCCTATCCACCAACACTCCCAAGTCCCTGGCCTCATCAATCTCATGGAGTACAGTTCCACCAATGTGATATGCTGCTGCTAATCTTTTCACCCCACAATGCATAACCTTACATTTTGCCACATTAAATTGACATCCATTCTCCTTAGCCCAGACCTCCAATATATATCCAAATCATCCTGCAAAATTTTGACATCTTCTGCATTCATTATTGTCCTATAGCTAATGATAAACCAATGAAAATGACCATTTAACTACAAAAACTATATTTATGGAAGGTGATGCAGTTTCCATGAACATGAGTATATTCCAGACTGCTTTTCTTACACGTTCTCGCTATCAACTCATTCATCATTACTGCTATTCTCCTTCATTCCACAGTATCATACCAAGGCAACATGCTCATTATCTTTCTTTGAACACATTGCTACTGTGCTATCTTTAACATCAACTCAAAATCTTATGCCAAATGATTCACATTACCTCTCAGGTCATTCGTCCCAACCACTACTATTATCTTCTCCACGTTTTCATCCCTCTTTCTGGCAAGTGCTGTACTTGCTATCATTCCACGAGACAAGCACTCCAGTGGCACTCTATTATGCACACCCTGAATCATTGAATCTCCATACGTGATATTCCGAACAGATTTATCCAACTCTTACAGCTTCCAGTTTCTTTCTCCTTTCTCTCTCACTCTCCTTCTCTTATCTCTCTCTCTCTATCCCTTGCTTCCACACTCTCTCTCGACTTTCTGTAATTTCTTCTTTCCCATTCTCTCACCTTCCTCTCTTCCTTGCTCTCTTGACTTTCTGAAATTTCCACTCTTCCTGTCTCTCCCATCTTCTCTCCCTTGCTCTCTGATGCCATTCTCTTACACCTACTCTCTTTCTTCTCACACTAGCCAACCTCTTCATCCTCCTAATATCTTTCACCCTCTTTAAAACTCAGTCTTCATTCCTTCAATCTCTGTTCTCAGCATTTCTATTTCACTCTCCACACATCCTGCTTTCAATTTACATTCACACATACACACAATCATTGTCAACAGACAAATCATCTCCATCTGCTACATTGCTACATTGCCAATGTTTACATCTTTAATATTCTCCCTACCCTCAAGCACTATCTTTGTTGCTGCTAAATTCTGAGATCTAGATACTTACAGGTGGGGTGGGGTACCCAGAAATATTTAAAAAAAATATATATAAAGTTTATGATGCCGTATTCTAATCTCCTTCAAAGTACTCTCCATGTGACTCAATGCACTTGTTTATTGTCTCCAGCAACTTTTCTTTCACTTCGTCCACATCAATGAATTGCTGTCCTTTCATGGTTTTCTTTTTCCATGGAAATTAAAAAAGTCACATGGAGAGGAGATCGGTCTTGACATCTGATTGAACTTGATGTGCCTTCTTGGGTCTTGGTGAACTCAATGCTTGTTTTGTTTCTGGAGCATAACTGTAGCATCAAGACTCATTCCTGGTCACAACTTTTGAAAGAAAGTTCTGGTCATTAAGAACTTGCTCCGTCAAATCATTGCAAGCATTCACATGATGTTATTATTATTATTATTTTTTTTTAGATCCTCTGTGAGCAAATGAGGCTCAAGTTTAATTGATGCATGTTTCATTTGCAAATCTTCTGTTAAAATTTGCTGGCATGAACTTCATAACAGATTTGTCTCTTCAGAAACTTGCTCAATGGTCTTTCGACGATCTTCATTGATTGCCTGCAAAATATTTTCGATGTGTTCATCATTTCGTTTTAATTTGAAGGTCAGCCAGATCATGGTTAATCTTCAGCTGACACGTCCGTATTTTTGAAATGGGAAAACCACTTGTAGATCTGCATTTTACGTAATGCATTATCCCTAAAAGCTTGCTGAAGCATAAAATAGTTTCAGTTGCAGTTTCACCCAAAAGAAAGCAAAATTTCACTCACACACTCTATTCCTTGTGGTCAGCCATCACAAAATCTCCAAACTTGCTTGCAAGCATTAAAAAAAAGCAGCCAGAACAATGAATCAGTTCACACAGGATGACGGCACTTAGCAGGTTGGCACAGAGCTCTGCACACTCACGATGCCCAGTGGCATCATCTGTAACTGGAAAATACGCACACGCCAAATTCAGATTCCAGTTATTTTTGGACACCCCCTCGTTTCATGCACATATACACTTTCCCATTCTGCACCTGCCACATTTTTAAACATCCGGATGTGTACATACCACATATGTATAGTTCGCCCACCGATTTGAGATCCCTCGACACTTCTGCGCATGTCAGAAAAAGAGAATCCATTCCGATAATAGGGTAATCAATCTGTCTTCTGGGACGTGTTTGTTTATTATTACAGGTTGGAAAATTTAGCTTTTCTTTTACGAACATTGTAGTTTTTAAAGTGTAACCATTTTGCTTGTATAACAGTTGGAAAAATGAACATAGAGTATTAACAAAATTAAAAAAGTATAGCATAAAACAAAAATTTAACTAAGTTTATTTTTAAGAAACTTTTCTATGAAATAAAATTATTATAATGAAAAACAGAAGTTTTTTCAAGTGAACTTAGATATTCTAAACTTACAGTTAAGAGAACTGAGACACTTTAATGTCCTAAACCGATTAATTATTTATGACTTGTTGTGACTCTTTTAACAAACCCATGCAAAAAAAGGTTGGAAAAAAATACCATTATCAAATCCTTTTAATCTTCACAGTCATCTGAATCGGTGTCCGAATCGCCATTACTTTCACTTAAACTGATCACCAAAAGGTTTGCATAATTCTTAATTCTGTCACTGTCCCAATACATATTTTCCACTGAGGTGACATGAAAGATATTTTCTCCAGCTTTCAGTTCCCTGCTCTGAAAGCTTAAAAAGTTTTGACATGTCAGTATCTCCAGTTACGTTGCGATGGCGAATGAAACTTTTCACTTCTGCCCAAACATACTCAATAGCATTAATATCGCAATGATATGGTGGTAGTCTCAAAGCTAGAAATCCATGCTCTTTGAGCATTGTGTCGAATTTAAATAGTTTAGTTGTGGGCGAGTTTCTTTTGACCAAATTAAGCAATTCAATTTTTCGCATATCTGGGGAATGAGAAATGTTATTTGCAGAGAGAGAGAGAGCCAATCCATAAGGACTTGCTTCTTATTAGACCAATTTGGAACTTTGTTTAATCGAATAGAGTGATATGAAGTGTTATCAATTATAACAATAGCATTTTTAGGAAAGTTTGGAATCAGTTTTTCTTCAGCCTACTTTTCGAAGATCGTAGAATTCATTTGCCTATGGTAATTGGCTTTGTATAGTAAGTTCGAATTCAGTAAAAAAAAACCATTTCTCCACCCGCACATAAAATTATTATGCGCTGCGAGGCATTTCCGGTTTGTAGCACTCCACATTCTTCTTTAGACTGCCAACATTTTCCATAAGTTAAATTACTATCAATCCAAGTTTCATCTAGATACACAATCGGTCTTTTCTCCTCCCTGAAACATCTTATTGCTCTTAAATACTGCGTTCTAGATAAAACAATGTCACTTCGCTCTATGATAAGTTTCTTTTTATTCTGGGACTTTTTAAAACAAAATCCAATTTCATGAAGTATTTTCCTTAAAGTTTCTCTTTTCCAAGGAAAATAAATTTTTTCTTTAAGCACAGGAATCAATTTCGGAACAGTTGGCACTCTTTTCGCGACCACGTAAAATTTGTGAATAGTTCTTCTTATAACGTTTACTTCAAAATCTACGGTTTCGATGGTTTTCTTTACTCTGGCGCTTTTTTTTAGGAGATTTAAATTTTGGCTTACCTTCGCCTTTTGATTCCCTATGAATTCTTTTAACAGTCGACCCCAATACGCCCACAATTGCACTTGCACGTTTTATGACTTGAGAAAGGGGAACAAGGAGACGATTCTTTTTCTCAGAATGTCAGCACATTATTCAATATTCTTTTGCAAGAGCTACTGAAACTACAGTCAACAAGTTCTGTTGTTAAACAACAACAGAACTTGTTGATTGTACTGGATCCATCATACAAATTAATAATAAAAAAATAATGCAAAAAAGCGACAACAAAAATCAAGCTAGTACTAGTACAGCGACAGACAAGAAAGCACGTGATTTCGCATGTTGGCGACCAATTCATACATCCTTCATTTCTTTCTCCCCTTCAGCATGAATCGACTATTCTTGGCAAAATGCCAAGGAGAGATCTACAAACGGTAGGCAAACTATAACAAGCATCAAAATCATCAACTTATGCTATGAATGACGTAGTCTTTAAATGGTGTGGGACTGGGTGTATTGCTAAAACTGGTGGCCACCATGTGAGATAATGAGATACACAAAATCCTCAATTTGAATAGCTCAAACTTAAAAACCATTATTGGCAATGAAATAAACACAATATCTTTCCTTACTATTCATACTTTTTTTTTACTAATTTCACTTTCTTATTATTAAAAAAAGTCATACCAGTTTTATTTACTATTAGCTGTACCCTTTAAGAACTTATTACTTAATTGTCTTCTACAATTTAAATTTAATTTGTATTAACAATTTTTGTAGTCAAAATAGTGAAATTTTAGGTTTTGGGAAAAAAGTATTAAACAATTTTTTTTTTTTTTTTGAGGAAATCTCAACCTCCTCTCCATAGTTGACATCCCCACACACTTGCCCATTCAGACAGTCTATTTAGGTCCTCTTGCAAAGCTACAACATCTGCTCTACTTCTCATAACTCTCCCCAACTTTGCATCATCTGCAGCCAACTATATATTGCCCTTTCCTTCATGCTTACACGGTGATCAGAATACATTATGCAGATTATGGAAACAACTACCGTGTTAGAGTAAAACTTCAGTTTAATATAAACCAAAATAGACACTCAATGTTTCGACCTTCACATGAAGGTCATCACCTGGAGTATACACATATATACAAATATTAACAATAATGGTGGCATAAAAATCCCAAGAATTTGGATGGCACACATTCAGCCCACCTAGTTTCCACATACCCTGACTTTAGGATTTAGGAATTTTTCAGCTTTTATTGGCCATTATCCATACCAGTTGGCTGTAATTTATATGTATACTTATATAAGTAATAATTTTTTATTTATTATTTATTAATTTTTTCCTTTATGTAAACATGTTGCTCTCCAGCTTAATTTAATTTTGAACCTAATGGATAATAATAGGACTCTAGCTTTGATGTAATAAGGTTTTTTTTTTCTCCCCACCAGAGGTCAGGCTAATAGCTGTAACGATTGGTCAGTAACTTTAGCATGCCATGTAGATTGTAGTGCAGCTTGTTTCTTTGTATATATGACCTTAATTTGAAGGTCGAAACGTCGAGTGTCTATTTTGGTTTATATTAAATTAAAGTTTTACTCTAACACGGTAGTTATTTCCATAATTTGCATAATGTGAACTATATATTGTCCTTTCCAATGTAATT
Source organism: Typopeltis vanoorti (assembly GCF_054136105.1). NCBI lineage: Eukaryota > Metazoa > Arthropoda > Arachnida > Uropygi > Thelyphonidae > Typopeltis > Typopeltis vanoorti. The sequence continues at coordinate 73,031,996 of NC_143555.1, forward strand.
TGCATACAAATTAAACAATGGTCCCAAAAAAAGACCCCTGTGGTACACCACTAGTGACTTTTCTCCTCTGGGATATCACTTCCCATACACCACTTGCTCATTCCTGTCAGACAACCAATCTCTAATCCAGTGCACTAATCTATTATCCAACCCCATCTGTTCCAACTTAACTACTAGTTTGTCATGTGGCAGTCTATCAAAAGCCTTTGCAAAATCTAAATATACTAACTGTATATACGTTCCCTTTGTCCAGTGTATACGTCATCTTGTTATAATAAGTAAGCAGATTACTAAAACACTATCTTCCTTTTGCAATCCCATTCTGTTGATTAAAGAGAATTCCACTGCTGTCAACCCAGTTCTGAATCCTTGTCTTCACTTGCTTTTCCAACACTGTGACCTCAGCTCCCGACAAGCAGATTGGCCTGTAATTCAATGCCTTAGTCAGTTATGGGCACACTAGGTTTGGGAACATGTGTAAGAGACAAATTTCTGAAATGGGAATATCTGGTTTCAGTGTTTTTTGACAGCCGAACAGTATGGTATATTAAAAGACCTCTATAGTCGTGGTCTCAGGCCACACCCTCCTGTTTTCATTAAAAGGTTTTCTATCTAGTCAACTTTTCCAAGTAGAAAGCATATTATCTTTGCTATACCATCAAGAAGAGGGTATTCTCCAAATCTCTGTCTTAAGACAGTCACACTTAAGTGTGACTCTCTTTGTTGTTAAAGCGGACTCAATCACTGAAAAACACTAAGTCCCACTGTAGTCATTGCTTAATATGTAGATTACTTCATAGTATACCATCATTCTTATAATATGAGGGTTATTAAAAGGCAACTTTTAATAACCCTTGGTCGCCCGAGTGGTTTAGCATACCCACTTTCCAACCAACAGGCTGTGTTGTTCAAATCCTGCTGTAGACATGGATGTTTTTGATTTGCTTTAGGTGGGACATGAATTTCATCACTTGGTGTAAGACCACTGCTCTACTTATTGGAAGCTAAAGTGGCATGAAAAAGTTCCACATTTGGTCTCTAGAGTAGTGGATTTCCAGACTATGTAAAAATAAATTAAAAATACAAATTTTATATATATATATATATATATATATATATATATATATATAATTGATAAAATAGAATAAAAAAATCATTAGGTAACCCATGGTGCAAAATGTACCATGGTACAAAATGTGTGTGTGTGTGTGTGTGTGTGTGTGTGTGTGTGTGTGTGGTTGCATGTTAAAATTACTCTGCCAAAATTACACAAGGATGAAATTACATTTAGATAAAAATATATTAAGAAAAAATGACACAAATTTGAATATTCACACCAAAGTTTTTCACTTTAGAGTTTTTAAATTTTTATGATGAATTTTATATTTATTTTCAGATGAGTTCTGTTAATTTTGTAATACTTTATAAGACCTACCTGTTGACTTTAATTCGATTAAAATATTATTTTTATTTTGTTGTCAAATTAAACACATAAACTTTCTTAATATTGCAAAAATTACTTTTATTTTAAAAAATAATAAAAAACAAACACTAAGTCACATAAGCTATACAACGTAAAAAATCCAATCGTCTATTAGAGTCGTAATTTTGTACAATATTTGAAACACGTTGTTTTAAGGAAATGTTCCTATGACGTCCTGGGTTTCGTTGACCAGTTAAATGCTGTTTGTATGTTGTAAAGATAATTCTTTAACAATGTTATCCAAAAATTTCCAAACAGTTAGATGGGAACACTGAAGAGCGACTGAAATCCATAGTGCCATCCTTCGATACAATTTGTAGTTCTAGCTATACAGTTGGCTGCAGAATGTCTATGGTTCCAAGTAGAAATATTGAATAGAGGTTGTCTATAAGTGCTGTTCTTCCTGAACTGTCGACCTCGAATATATGTATTCGAAGTAAAGGAGAATTTGCTTGATTTGTCCATTATATTCGTCTAAATTAGAGAACAGATCAGCAACTTATAAAAATGTTTCTAACACTTCTTCTTTCTTCTTCTGGTAAAAGTGCAAGTGATTGTAACATTTTAATGTGTACTGCAAATGACTGATTGGATTCATATAGAGATTTTAGTCCACATTCATTTACTTTGCGTATGTTTCTTCCTTTTTCCTTGGTAGAAGAGCCAGTAGACAAGGAAAAGCGATGCCTGAATCATATTGGACATGGATACCGTATACCTATCTATTTCTGGAACCACTTTAAATGTACCATCTGCTAGCCAAAAATCGTTAACTATAAGTTGATCTAGAAGAGTCTTGTGACCAATTAGTATTATACGTTCTGGATCTTCTCCCCCGGAATCATGAATAATCCATTTAGAGTATTTCTCTGGTATTTCAAAATTTTTGTTATCTGGATTTGATGGAACGTTTCCGATTGTTTTAGCTTTGGAGCTATTTAATTCCCTCGTCATGGAGCTCTTCTTCGGTAGGCACATTTTTAATCCATCTGATACAGTCACTAAACTTAGCTATAATTGCACGAGCCGTTGCACCTGGATTCGACATTTTTCTTTTCATTTGATTTGCAAGTTGATGAGCTTCAGATTCAAAAGTCCTATTGACAGTGTTCCGAAGACTCACGGATAATCTTGTTGTCTCTCTGGTATGGAGCAGCGATCGATAATGTAAAGTTCTAAACTTTGCACAATGCCAATGAATAGTTCCAATAGCAGTTTCACAGTGACGAACAAACTCAAATCCTTTGTAAATTATAATTTGACCACTTTTATTACTAACACCATACTCAAAATCAGCCATGGGTAAATTAAAAATTAATTAAAAAAATTAATCACAAAATTTATTATCGCACGTTATACACTAGTAGTATTAAGAGTCACTAAACTAGAACTGAAGAATGTAAGACAAAAATTTACTTATATACCTTCACCCAAACAACTCTTAGAATTTCTTGAACAGTTCATGGTGATTAACAATTGTCGATTGATTTTACCTTAGGAAATTATTCCTTGTAAATCTGAGGTAAGTACTAACTAGGGTAGCTTATCACTACATCATTTTGAGTTTCCAACTCCACCACCTCCCTAATCTCCTTGCCCAAATCTACACTAGTGATTTACCCCTTGCTGGTTATAAATTGTGTACAATTTTTGGTAAATTTTATTTTATCTAATTTCTTACTTGTGTATTTTTTCCTTTTAATTTTTTTCTTAGTGTATTTTTATTTATTTTTTGTTTGTGTAATTTCGTCCTGGTATATAGAGGCCATTAATTTTACATCAATTTCCTTGGTATCCCATAATGGAAAGCACACTTCCTTTCAGAACTGTATTTGTTGAGCATTATGCTCGGCAATAGGTTCCATTAGGCTCCTTAAAAAGGTTACCTCTTGGCCTGTGGAAGTTACATACGGACTGAAACCTTATATATATATAACTCAACCCCCCCCCCCCCCAGATATATGGACTACCAAAAATCCATAAACAAAATGTGCCATTATGTCCCATTGTGGATGCCATTGATTAGCCAAACATTTAGCTAAAGTGCTCACACAATATACTAGCAACACACCATCACACATAAAAAAAAAAACTCAGCCAACTTTAAAGCCAGTATAGAAAACCTCATACTTCAACACATTGACATAATGGTCAGTTTCGATGCATTCTTATTCACCAATGTCCCACTCAAGGATACCTTAGACCTCATCCAAGCAATATTTCCTCCTTATATCTCAGCCCTATTTCCATTCACTATGAACTCGGGCTATTTCGTTTCACAAGGAAAATTCTACAAACATAGAGTTGGCAGCCATGGGTTCTCCACTCTCTCCATCCCTGGCCAACTTCTTTGTGGAGACCTTTGAAGAAAATGCCTTAAACTCTGCCCTGCAAAAACCCACAGTCTGGCTATGCTACATGGATGATATGTTCTCCATTTGGCCACATGGCCTGGATACACTCCACTATTTCTTAACACATCTAAACAATCAACACCTCAGGATCCAGTTTACCTTGGAAAAGGTAAACAAAAAGAGTCTCCCATTCCCAAACACTTCAATTACATGCCAGCTTGATGGATCCCTGGCATTCTTCATTCACAGAAAACCTACACATACAGATACATTCACCAGCAGTCCCCCCCCCCCCCCACACACACACCAACAATATGAGATTATAAAAAAACTATATAACAGAGCAAAATTTATCATTTTGGATAACAGTGCTCTAACTACTGAACTTGACCATATCCTTAATGCTTTCTTAGCCAATGGCTACAACCCCAAAAAATATTAAAATGATGTAACTGCAACACCCCTCTCCTTCCCCTTCAAAGCAGAGATTACTCAAAATTTATCACCATTCCATATATCCAGTGCACATTCAAAAAATTAACAAAAGTCTAAGGAAATATGACCTCAGTACACAATAAATAACAGAAAAAACTCACGTAGAAAGATTATTTATTAGTATAATTTTCGCCTGTGTGTCACAGGCATCTTCAGTACATTAAGCTCAAAATTAAACACTAACTGACAATTCCAAAAAGCGCCACCTAAGTAGCTGGTGTAAGATAACTAAAAAGGTCAAGATGCCTGTGACACACAGGCAAAAATTATACTAATAAATAATCTTTCTACGTGAGTTTTTTCTGTTATTTATTGTGTACCGATATGTCTAGTCACGGTTTACCTCTTTTAAAACTTAATATGACCTCAGTTACAAACCACATAAGAAATTTGCATCTCTTATCTGCTCCAACAAAGACCAGCTGCATCTCCTAGATCTACCAGGAGTATACTAAGTCCATTGCAGTTCCAAACTGTCCTACAGCCAAGCAGGCAAGATAGCCAATATCAAGATATCCAAACATAGGGACTACATCTGGTTCCAACACTACAGCCACTCAAGACTTACTGACCATGCTTTGGACACCCACCACAGGATACGCTGAAAGAAGGTCACACTATTACACTGCAGTAAAAGTGACCTTCATCTTTTGCAAGAGGAATTGGAAGTGCTCAGTAAGGAGGTTCATCAGATTCAGAACCTCAGTAAGGCGGTTCTGAGTTAAATGTGTTGAATAGAGAAAGTAGGGCTATGGAGATTACTTTAGCTGAAATAACTATAACAGGATTAAGTATGGGAGAGTCTTTGGTGATTGATGAAGTAATAAATAGTATGGGAGTGATTGGGATTCAACAGAATGAAAGCACAAGAGGTCTAGAAGAAATGAGATGTCGTGAGAGTGAGGGAGTAAGTAAAAGAGCTTTGAGTAATGAAACTAGGAGAGTCGTGCTGAATAGTGTAGAAAATGAGGCTGTGAGTGACGCTTGTTTGGACTTGAATGAAGGTATTAGTGGTAAAATATGTGGTGATTCTATGATTAAGGGTATGGAGAGCGGTATGCCTGAGGAGTATTGGCTGGTGGAACAATAGAGAGAGTGGCTTTAGCAATTTTAAAGAGAGGGCATGATGCAGAAAAGATGATAGTTATGGTGGGTAAAAATGACCTGAGTGGTAGTAATAATCAGGTAGCAAAAGTTTTAAGACCATTGCTAGATATTGTGAGGAAGAAAAGTGTCAATGGGAGGATAGTGTGTGTGCTGCCTCGTTTTGACAATTATGAGTTAAGTAGATGAGCGATGATAATGAATGATTGCAAGAATATGCAAAAAAAGAGGTCTGGAATTTGTTGACATCTGGAGTGTGTTTGAAGGCAAAAGACAGCTGTATGCAAGAGATGGGTTGCATCTGAACATGGAAAGTCATAAGTGATTGAAGAAATTACTGTTTTCTGAACAGGTTGAAGTAATTGGGAAGGGAAACTAAAATTGAAAAGATTGAGTGTAAGAGGGAGAAACTTAAGCAGTGATTGTATATTTGTTGATTCCCATTCGCAGAATAGAATGGATAAAAATCAGCATGGGACTACTGAAATTAGTGACCTGTACATCAGTTCTAAAGCTGGTACAAGAACTAAAGGGAATCTGAAATTTTTGTATACTAATGCAAGAAGCATTTGAAATAAGAGGGAAGAATTTTTGGCATTAGTCACCAAAAGTTGTAGGCATTAGTGAAACTTGGCTGTCAGCAGATGATGTGGTTACTGGAATTGAATGTGATGAGTACAGTATTTTCAGGGAGCATAGAGAAGATAGAACTGAGGGGAAAAAGTACTGTTGATGATAGCTGATGAGTTGCAGCCAAAGAAATTAGTATATCAAGATGATAGACATGTGAATGATAGTTCATTTGAGGTAGTCTGGTGTGAAATAGTGACCAACACAACCAAATATACAGTTGGTTGCTGCTATAGGCCAGGGGGTACAGAGGGTGATATTGAATTTATGCATCAGCAAATTAGTGCAATGAGTGCAGGGTTAGTGATTATCATGGGGAATTTTAATTATGGTGATATAAATTGGAAGGAGGAAATATCACGTGGCAAAAAGGAAATGGAATTCATACATCTTCTACGAGATAATTACTTGAAACAGCACATAACCGAAGGGACGTGTGAGCGTGTTGGACCTGGTCATTGGTTCAGAGGATATATGCATAAGTAAGGTGTCCTCGTTACCTCCAATTGTGAGAGCGATCATGTGGTATTGACTTGGGAGGTTGCAAAATTTGTGGATTTTATTTTATAACCGTATATTACCCTCTTCTTAAAAGGGGGTAATATATGGAACTACAGGTTAGGCAATTATAACAAGCTTGCAGCCGTCCCGTGGCAGAATATATTGCAGGGGAAAGATGTTAGCAGTGCATGGGATAAAATCAGTGGGTATCTGAGGAAGGCAATATCAGATTGTGTTCCCATGGTCAGGAAGACAAACAAGGTAGGCGTTAGATGGATGAGTAGTAGTATCAAGCTTGATCTGCAAAAAAATAAAATGTTATGGAGAATTTACAAGGAGAAAGGCGATCAGTACACCCATGGGCAATACAAGGCTCAAGCTAGGAAGGTTACCAGTATAGTAAGAAAAGCTAAATCAGATTATGAGAAGACCTTAGCCAAGGAGATTAAGGGTAATCCCAAAGAGTTCTTCCACTATGTGGCAAGTAAAAGGAAGAATGACTTTGGAAGGATAACTTTAGTGGGTGCTGATGGTATTGAGGTGACAAAATCAGGTGTGTAATAGTCGAGTTACTGAGTGATCACCTTTCAAGTCTTTCATCCAAGTGAGGATATCTCAGTACCTGTAGCAATAACTATTGTGAGAATTGAAGTTAAGAAAGCAAAGTACTTAGTATATTGCAAAATTTAAATGCAAACACTGCTGTAGGTTTAGATAGAATATCAGCTTGGGTGTTGCGTGAATATGCAAAGGAATTGTCAACGCCTCTTTCTTGGTTATTTAACTTAAGTTTGAACTCTGGTATGGTCCCTAGGGAGTGGAAGGAAGGCAAAGTAGTTCCTCTGCATAAAGGCTGCTCTAAAACTGTGGTAGTTAATTACAGACCAGTTGCCATCTCAGGCGTGGTGGTAAAAGTATTGGAAAAGTTGGTTAAAGACAAAATTCAAGAATGGGTGGATCAGGATATGGTACTCTATAGAGGCCAACATGGGTTTTGTTAAAGGTCGATCCAATTTATTAACTTTTTATAATAGAATGACATCTGAGTTGGACAAAGGAAATGGCTACACAGTGGTACTTCTGGATTTTGCTATGCCATTTGACAGGATTCCCCATGGAATACTGTTGCACAAATTGGAGTGGATGGAAACTAAGCTGGTGATATGGATAAGAGAATGGCTCAGGGAGAGATGCCAGAAGGTGGTGTGTGGAGGAGCAGAGTCCAGGATGGGGCAGGTGACCAGTGGTGTGCCTCAGGGCTCTGTGCTTGGACCATTGTTGTTTAATTTGTACATAAATAATATTGGAAATGGCTTAAAGGGAGATATTCAGTTGTTTGCTGATGATGCAAAGTTGGGTAGCACAATAAGAAATCAAGCTGATGTTGAGAGTTTGCAGGATGATTTAAATAAGCTGGCAAAATGGGCAAAAGGTTATGGATGTCAGTTCAATGTGGAAAAGTGTAAAGTTATGCATTATGGGATTAAAAGATTACCAGCTGCGTACTACATTGATGAACCGGTACGTACTCCGAGAGATAGATGAGACTAGAGACTTAGAGATGTTGGTGGATAGGGAGATGAAGTTCTGGGGACACATTGCTAAGGTGTCCAAGATTGCACATAGGATTACTTGGTTATTGAGGAACACACTAACATCCAGAGATAAAGAGGTTATTATTCTCCTTTATAAAGCATTGATACTTCCACATTTGGATTACTGTGTTCAGGTCTGGTCAACTGGATTCCTTGGAGATGAGGAAGTTATGGAGAGTGACTAAGTTGGTGAGTGATGTAAAAAATGCTCCGTACATTGATAGATTGAGAACTTGTGGATTGCAGAGGTTGGCTGATATGCGGAGAAGAGGGGATATGATAGAAAAATTTAAATTACTAAAATGTTTTTATAAGATTGATACAGGGGAAATGTTTCAGCTGTGTGGTAGTGACGGAAGAACAAGAATTCATCCATGGAAATTAAGGAAAAGTGTGGTTAACAAGGGTGTGAGAACAAGGTTTTTTTAGCTTGGAGGCTGGTGAATGAGTGGAATGCATTGCCTGTCTCAGTTGTCAGTTCTTCGTCTGTAAATGAATTCAAGAAAAGATATGATAGATATTGTTTTGATAGTTTAGGTCTCCCGTGATGAGTCTACTGACTCCATGGAGATATCCATAATAATAATAATACAAGTATGAAAGACTATCCCTCGAATCTACCTCAGCTCTGAAAAGTTTTCCAAACCTCAACAAATTTGGGTGTATGAGACTGACCCAAATTTGGGAAGCATGCATTTTAACATAGCTAAGACAACTCAAGTCGGGCCATTTAGGACTCTAGGCCCGACTTCTGTTGCATTTCTTCAGCCTCATTTGTCGAGTGCTAGTGCCTGTGTGTACATGCTGTTTTTTTTGTGATCCCTGATGATGGCAATAACATAGCTGAAATATAGGAAGGCATTAATTAAAGTTTTTATATAATTAATATTCTAATATTATTTCCTGAAAAATTAAATGTTAGTTGTAACCAACATATAAGCTTATCTACAAAAACGGGCTGACATATCCTCTAATCCCACAGCACTCTGCAAGCAGCTCCAAATCATCAATGTTTATTCTCCCATTATTCAATATTGCATCCAGCATTGCAGTATCATAACCTGGATGGTACACACTTGCAAAATATTCACTCAGTAACTCAGCTATTTCATCTGTTTCTGTTACCTCCCTTACCATGAGCACTTTTTAAAGTCATCCTTCTTTAATCATTTTTCCAAATGCTCAGAAATGCCCTGCAGAATTATTTCAGAAAACCTGAAAGAATTCTCCAGGATTTCTTTTAGCCCATCAGCTAAAACGCTCTCATAATTAGTTTTGGCCTTCCTCCATACAAGTTATTTTTCTTGCCTGTGCTTTGTACTGGTAATGGGTATGCTGATGACTTTTTTTCTTTATATTCCTTCTTTTTCTGCAACTCCTGCTTAATGATACTATTCATCCATCTAACTTTTACCTGATTTATCCTCCTCACTCTGGGTAACATTCTGATACTGGTTTCTTCAAACACTCATTGACCATCTCTCTCTCATGCACTACCAAAATTTTATTCTCTCCAAATTCTTATGCCATGGCATTACTACGAGCTAACTCCTCAGCTTGTCATAATCATCTGCTCTATCATTCCACACATACTTGTTCTTTACAGAATTTCTACCTGTTTGTCAATCTCCTTAAGAACATGTGACTGCTTTCCCCCAAGCAGCCTGGCTAAGATTGGTCACTGGTAAGTTCTCTAAGTTCTGTGACACATTCAGTACTCTCAAATCTCTTCTCCCTTCCATTACATGCTGTGTTAGGTAATTATCTCTTATCAGCTGTATATAAATTTCATTTCTTTCCCTAATTGTGATCAAAATACCATCCACCATTTATCTGACCTTTGCATATGAACTGACTTATGGTATGGCACCATGCAGTTGTACTTCAGCTATCCAACCCTTCAGTTATCAGAACAGCAAATTACCCTTCCGATGTGATTGGATACTCAATAGAGTACTGTGTGTATATAAAAAGATAGCAGGAATTTGTTGTGCTTGGTTTAACTAGCACAACAACTTGGTTTAACTACACTAGAGTGTATAAAGAATTGTCAAAAGAGACTTCGAATGAACATATGTAGTTTATTTTTTGCTGTTAATGTAGAACTTGTGTGGAATGGCCTTCAGCAGTAGGTTATAGAAGCAGTGACTTCAGGAAACTTTAATGAGATAGTGTTGCTGCAGGAGAGGTTATTAAAAATTAATGTTTAAAAGTTATCTTCTTTTCATGGACCACTTACTTTTGTTGTGAAGAATTTATGGAGACAGCACACATGTTAGAATAATTACTTTACTTATCATTAAGAAAGTGATATTCAACGTTTAGACCTCTGTATTAAGGTCATCATCATCAGGAAAACATACACATGTACAGGATACAAGTTACATGACACGACACTATACAAAAGTAAGATGAATCGAAATATTTTTTAATCATTTATCCTAGACTCCTAGTTTTTGTGTTGAATGGTGGTACGAATGTTTGTATGTATTGGCCTGTGTATGTGTGGGTTTGTGGTAGACTGTTAAGGAGAGGCAGCCTGAAGGAAGACGTGTGACAAGTGTCTAGAAAAGGAAGAGAGTTGTTGTTTTTGATCTCAATGGTGAATTGGATATGTTTGTGTTGTTTGTTCAGGTGGCTTAGGAATGTATTTAATGTTTTGTGGCCATGAGGCCAAATGGCAAAAATATCAACAACAACATATCTAAGCCAAACTTTGGGCTTTAGGCTGGTTGGGGGTGGGGGGGCATGGCTATACCTTCTTTTTGTAGGTAAAAATTCTTTTCACACTTGAAATATTCGGAGCAGAGTACATGGGCAAAGAGGGCCGTGATGTCAGACAGAAATATGTTCTGTAAGAATATATTTCTGCCCGAGTATCATTGATCAGGACATTAGTGAAAAGGGCAGTTATGTCAAAGTTGACTAATAAATCTTCATCGTTAAGTGTGATGTTTCTAATTTTGTTTAGGAAGTATTGTGGATTTTTTATGTAAGAGGGGGAATGACACAGTGTGGCCACTAGTTTCTTGTCTAAGTGATAATTAGGGCTGTTGATTCCTTCAACTATCTGTCATAGTGGTGTGTTTGTTTTGTGTATTTTTGGCAGGACATAAATTCTGGGAGTACAGGCATAATGTAGTATTAGTTTTTTGGTTGTTTCCTCTGGCCACGTGATCACCGAGTTGGTTAATTTTGTTGTTTTCTTTTTGATGTGGTTTGGGGTTGTAGTTCACCATTTGGTACATGTTGTGGTCGGATATCAATTCGTTCACTTTTTCCAAGTATGCTGTCTGATTAGAGACAATAGTAGCATTGCCTTTATCTGCTTTGTAATAATAAACAGCCAATTATTAAACAGTCTTAGTTATTTTTTAAAGATTTAAGGGCCAATTTTTCTGCTATGGTTAGGTTGCAACTTAATTGTCTATTAGAGTTTAATATGTACAATGTTTCCATTTTCATATTTTGTTGGCTTTGTTGGATGGGGAAGGGATTTTAGACCTCTTTCAGTGTGATAAATGAAATCTAATTTGTTAACTGACCTTGGTGCAGTGGTGTAGTTCAGGTCCTTTTTTCAGAAGTGAGAGTTATCCTTCGTTAAGGTTGTAGCTGGATTTGTCGATAACTTGGCCATGGTCCATTTGTGGTTGTTGCTTCTAACTTCGCTTGTAGGTGATTGGATGCTCCTTATATCAGTGGTTTGTAATAATTGGCTGTTCCTCTGGGTATGGCATTTGGATTGTCTGTTGCTTTCTTGTTGTTTTACTGCTTGAAACTTCGCTATTAGTTTTTCTTTGCTCTTACGTATCATGTGCTTTGCCAAGTTGTCTGTAATCCTCTCTAGAATATCCCAAATATCAAGATTTATGTAGCTTGATAGCTTTAATTTTTGTTGTAAAACATCGGCTTGGGTAACTGCTGGATTTTTGCGGGCCTTGTGGATTTGTTCTCTCAACAAAGCTTTCGCTTTCAAATGGGCATAAATACAGAGTGCTTTGGCTGAAGTGAACTTCTTTTTTAGCTTAAGGTAGTTGGGTATCAAGTTGCTCTCTCTCTCTCTCTACATTGTTTTAGAAAGGTTAACTGATTAATTAACATAGAAACACGTATTTTCATCTTACTGTAGTGGTTGCATTGTTATGGGTCAAATTTCCACGGATTATGACAGTTCTTTTAAGGTTACACGGTGGTCGGCATTCGTAGTGAGGAATTTATGGAGACACAACATACTTGTTAGAATAATTACTTTACTTATCATTAAGAACTCTTGAACATACGCACTCTTGTCCAGCTTCCATACATGGAAGCTGGGCAAGGGTGTTAGAGCTAGGTTTTTTACTTGGAGAGTGGTGAATGAGTGGAATAAGCTGCCAGAGTCTGTTGTGGGTGCCATGACTGTGAATGAGTTCAACGCGGGGTATGATAGATACTGTGTGAATATCGAATAGTTGTTCTTGACATGATGTTAGGGCCTCCCTCGATGAGTCTATCGACTCCTTGGAGTTGCCTGTAATAATAATAAAAGTAACATTCAACTTTTTGACCTCTGTATTGAGGTCATCATCATGAAAACATACATATGCACAGGATATAAGCTACATGACACTATGCATAATTAAGATGAATCTAAACATTTGTTAAAAGAAAGAATGGACCTACCTATTGTTTTCACTCTTCTGACCTAAATACCTACTCTTATCAAATAAATCTTCTTAGATGCAGACTGGAATGAAAGCACTATAAGGAATCAATTACACAACAGTTTAGTTCTTTCAGTATTTCATTGCTTTTGAGACATTTTTGAGGTACAGTATGAATTATGCAATCTCACATATAGGCATTACATAGTTATATGGAACTTAATAGAATGAAGTCCATAATCTTAGATAGGAAAAGTGCCCTCTATGGACACTATTATCAAGCCTTGGTTGTCGTACCTTGGAATACTTAATAATTATTTTTTCTCCCATCTTTTGAGTTTAACACAATCATATTTATTTAAATTGGTTGATTTTTGAAAGCAGCTATAGATTCTCAAGCTCATATTTTAGCTTGCTGTGAAGTACTCTGGTGTTTTTTATTTGATTCTGTGTGCAGTTATAAGACATGGCTAGACCTGAAAGGCAATAGTCATGATTGTAGATTTAATTTTTTATGTTCTTCCTAGCAGCTGAAGCTGATCTTCCACTTCTCCATAGTAGATCAGTTTGCAGGAATTCTGTATGCACCAAGAAATTAGACAGGAAGGAATTGGTCCTTAGGGTAGCAAATAAGGACAGCCAGTTTCAAGTGGGGATTGAGAGCACTGCAGAGATTATATATATTTTTTAGAATTTTGTCTATTTTTTCTGGCATACCCTGAACATAGAAAATAGTAAAATTGCATTACTGTAATGTATATATAGAGAAGATTGAAGTTTTTTTTGTTTTTTTTTGGTGTGTGGAGAGGGGTGAGGTGGAAAATTGAGTATTTTGTTAGTTCTGTTGGAATTGTGCTCATCAGATAAGAGGATATAGCATATATGGTTAACATTGCCTGTGGGGGATGTCTAATTGGAAGAGCTCTTGATGGCTCTGTTAGTTAGTTTTAATATTACCATATTGCTGGATAGGAGGAGGATGTCAATGTAACTGACAGTGTGTTTTCTGTATATTGGGAAAGAAAGGTTACCATTAAAGACATGTTATTAAGGTGGGCTGAAAGGCAAGACTATTGTTAATCTCTTTTCCATAGTAAAACAGATTCTTGAATGTTGGTTGTTAAGTACAGGAGAAATGTATGTAGGCCTTGAGTCCATGTTGAAGACATACACCGGTATATCTTAGCCAGATAGAAGGCTTAAATTGGAGCTGTGTCAAGAGCATGCTTTTCAAAACTCCATGTAAAAATCGGCCATGAGAATTGTGGAGGGAGAACCCATTGCACTGCATATATTTGTATATAATTGTTCTTCCAAGGGAAAGAACCTCTAAGGATGGCAGAAAAGTAGATATCTATGATGACTGGGAATAAAAGTTACGCTGTTGACTTCACAGTTGTGAAGTTAGCAGCCTAGCTGTGAAGGTACTTTATGCATAAACTTTGTTTGCTTACATTTCAGGAAAGAATTAAACAAGAATATAATTGCTTGGCAAGTATATGAGGGTAGTTCCATAGGTTTCTGGCCTGGCTAACTTTTAGAGGTGATAGAAAGACATACACCGGTATATCTTAGCCAGATAGAAGGCTTAAATTGGAGCTGTGTCAAGAGCATGCTTTTCAAAACTCCATGTAAAAATCGGCCATGAGAATTGTGGAGGGAGAACCCATTGCACTGCATATATTTGTATATAATTGTTCTTCCAAGGGAAAGAACCTCTAAGGATGGCAGAAAAGTAGATATCTATGATGACTGGGAATAAAAGTTACGCTGTTGACTTCACAGTTGTGAAGTTAGCAGCCTAGCTGTGAAGGTACTTTATGCATAAACTTTGTTTGCTTACATTTCAGGAAAGAATTAAACAAGAATATAATTGCTTGGCAAGTATATGAGGGTAGTTCCATAGGTTTCTGGCCTGGCTAACTTTTAGAGGTGATAGAAAGAATACAACTGTGTCACTTTTCAGCATAATCTCCCTTTACTTCAACACACTTTTCACATCTTTGAATTAACATTTCTGTGCCATTGAAAAAAATAGTCTCTCTTTTTGTCTGCAAAATGGCCTAAAACTGCATCTCTCACCTCATTGTCATCTGCAAATTTACTTCCTCGAAGGTCTTTCTTCAATTTCAAGAAGTAGTAGTAGTCTGCTATATCTTCATTGTGGGGCAAGTTTTCAATCTCCTGGAAGCCGCAGTCCCTTCACTGCAGCCTTTGCAACCACAGCCATATGGACTGGGGCATTGTCGTGAAGCAGGCGAAAAACCATCACTCAGCATTCCTCGTCTGTTCTCCTTTATGACGTCACACAGTTTGTATAGGAGTGAAGCATAATATTCTGCATTCACAGTGGTATTCCCCAGCAATCCCAAAAGATCGTTGCCATGATCTTGGTGGAATAAGTGACTTTGGCTTTCCTCGGCAGTGCTTTGCCCAGTTTGCATCACTCCATGGATTCCCTTTTGGAAAGAAGATCATAATAAAGGACGATGGTTTCATTTGCAGTGATATTGAATTCCATCACTTCTCTCTGATTCCCTTGGCAAAACTCTAAAAACTTGCAGGAACAGGTCACATGATGCTCCTTCTGAATTGGCGAGAGAAGTCAGGGCATCCACCTTGCACTGACCTTCATCATGTGAAGCTTCTCATGACGTGTTATAGAAAACCCCAACCTTTCTGAGATTTCTTTGTGTTTCAGTTGTCTATCATTGAGCAGTTCCTCCTCAACAAGGGAGACATTTTCCTCAGTCATCACTTCCACAGGCTGATCATCATGAGGATCATCTTCGATGCTCTCTCTTCCTAGGTGAAAACTGTTTAGCCCATTCCTTCATGGTGGAATGTGAAGGAGAAGCTTCCCCATAAACACCATTCAATTGCCGTTTGATAGCACTTGGAGAAAGCCATTCTCTGGTGAAAAACTTTATCACAGCATGGTAATCAGTTTTTTAACATTACAGCCACTTAACGTGCGCTCCATCTGAATGATGCAGGTAGAGAGTTGAAACTGGTATGCACAGTGTTTTAAAATTGGCACAAATTTTGTATATAAGGCCGGAAACCTTTGGAACCTTCCTCATGATTTACTTTGTAACTCAGTGAAAAAAAACTTTCAGCAACTATCTATGATCCGGTGTATTTTAATAAGGTAAATACTTGTGCATTAATTTAACCTCAGTATCTTCCTGGATTTGGTTCCCACTGATGAGACCTCGATGCAGGTTGAAGCTGGTCTGGGTAGTGACCCTTCCCTTAATGCATAGCAATATATATGTCTGAAAGGAAGAAAGAGAATTGACTTCATATCAGTTACCTCATCATCCCAAAATGTAAAGCATGCTTCCGTTAGGACAAAGAATACTGCTATACATTAAGGGAAGGATCACTATCCTGATTATTTTCAACTATTATTGAGGTGATAAAGTAAAGGGATGTTCATCATAGGACTAGAGTAGTTAGTAATAGTATTAGGAGAATGAAAAGACAGATAGATAGTATGTATGAGAGAGAGAAAAAAAAAGCCTAAACTCTTTTATATCATCATACAGCCAGAGGCTATCATTTTTCCTTTTTTCACCAGTCTCATGCAGATGAACAACCAAAAGACCAATTGAAACTAAAGTGCAAATATGACTGATACCCAGGTGGTTAGCCTTATCTGAGTTTAGATGTCTTGAGTTGGCCTCTGCCTGTGGTTGCTCTCCAGTCGTCCCTTCAATTGATCATAAGATTCATAACATTGAACTAAGAGGATGGAACCGTTTAAAAAACCTTTATGTGGCTCCATATTAAAAATAGACAGATTTTTATCTTCCCATGGTGAATATTGCATAATGTGGTACACCACCTAGCCAAAAATTCGATACCTCCTAGAATGCTTCTTTCTAAATGCAAAAATCGTCTTTCTGAACAATAAAGTTTCCAAAATACACTATTGTAAAGCATGTATATGTCATATTGCTGGTTTTCAAATCCATTATTGAGGTCTCATCAGTGGGAGCCAGACCCAGAAAGATACTAAGAGTGAATAAAGAGTGAATTAATGCATAAGTCATATTTTCTATATACAATTAGGAAACAGCTGTATTTGCTTATTATTAAAATACTCTGGATCAGAGATAGTTGTAGAAAGTTTTTTTCGCTTTGTTACAAAGTAAATTACACTTGTATTTATATTTCTATACAACTAGACCAGTTGTATAGAAACTTTGTTAACTTGCACTTGGTTAAAATTAATATTTAATTAATAAAATAAAATAATAAAAAATATTAATAAAGTAAATGTAAAAATAAAACAATAATATAATTTACATGGTAACCAAGTAAAAAAAATAATAAAAAGCAATTGGGTACAAAATTGGGCGAGTAAGGATAATATTATTTATGAGGGAGAGTGTGATTTGTTAAAAGACATTCTTGTTTCAGTCACAAAAGCATTTGATACAGGAAAGGCATAAATTGTCCTTTTTTTTTTTTTTTTTTGCAAAACCATTGGATGGGATTCCACATTAATTGATATTTAAGTGCCAAATTGAATTGAATTGAAAAGCAGACCTCTGATTGATATCACAGAGTTGGGTATGAGTAGCAGTATCAGGGAAAAGGAAGGCCACAAATGTGTGGCTCCACCGGGCTGCACACATGCACCTTTATTTAACCTTTGTCACTGATATATTTTATAATAGCTTGCATATGTAGAAACTTTGAATTTATTAAACTCCGGTATATTTCATCCTATTTCACAGGAACATCACCAAGAAGAGAATCAGTTAACAACTATTACGGTTCAAAGGGGGACAGTGAATAGCTTATATAATTCAAATATAAGGTTACTTACTTATTCATTATTACATTAAAAAAAAAAATAGTGATTACCAAAACCTTTGAGAGTGGCATGCAATCAGAGTAGTTAAAATTCAGATGGTGTTGTAAAGTTTCACAAGTTTCAAGAAACAGGCAACTGAACTTACATCTGTTTGAATGAAGAATCTGGGTTGTTCATTTCCAAATAGCTCTGTCTAGTGTCATTGGCAGGATAAACAAGGCCAAACTTCTTACATTCTGAGAATTTTGATTTAGTTCTGATGTTCTTGGATTCTAATTTTAGTCTTATCAAAGTTGACATGAGCGGAGCACTTGATAGACACCAGACAAGGAAAGAGTTGTTAATGTATCTTTGTAGAAAACAAGACTGTTTATGAGCTGGTTTGAAGGTGGTGTATAGATAATACTTGTGAAGACATATTATCGTTTTCTGGTTTGAGGGATGATATTCTGGTTTAGGGATGATATCAATTGATAATTTTCAGTATGGTGGTTTCATTATATCCATTAGTAGTCAGTGTGATTTTTATTTTATTTAGTTCTTCCAAACGAAAGGAATCAGAAGAACAGATTGCTCAGCTCTCTGTGTATAAGAATTTTGTTAACACCTGTTTTCTGTGATGGATCACGGTGTCTCTATCTCTGAGTGAGACCAAACCGCAAAGATATCCACAAATCAATGCTAGATACGAGGTTGTAGGAAAAAGATAGTAATCAATTTTTTATATTTCTTTTGAATGATAGTAAAGAGTAAATTTTTCAGATGTTCCATGAATTTCCCTCTTCATTCAGTTGCTCATGCAGTTTATTCTGCTATGTAAAATGGCCAGTATCGATGGCAGATTTAAACAAGTTAACAGTGTCCTCAGGCAAGTCAGCTTGTAAGTTGTGAAGTTTCCTGAAGTGGTACATTTGTGAATAGGGAAACTACATCAAATAAATCATTATTTCTAGCAAATACAGCTCCTTAATTTTATCATTGAAATCACAGCTAAAAACATATTTAGGAAGACAGTAAGTGGAAGAGCAATTACAATCAAATGGAGGATGTAATGGGTAACCATCTTCATGAACCTTGGGAAGACATCGTGCTCATCCTCCACATATAGATATGTGGAGGATGAGCATGATGAATGATCACTTTTTCAATAGTGGTTAGCATCCCATGAATGTACCTGGTCCAGTAATTTATTTAATTTGTTTATTTTGGCTCTTAGTCAGGTCTCTGCATTACATTTTAGCTTGGTTTGTCCATGAGCAAAATATTAAGTTTATGTAATCTATGATATCCACCAGAACCTTATCAGCTATATGATGAGATTCTTAGTGTTGCAGCATAAAGAATAATTAAGAAAAACACACGTATTAACCACAGTGAAAATTATTTACTTGTAAATATTTCATCCTAAGTATCTTAGAACATCATCAGTACAGTAGTTTAAACAATAATAGGAATAACATACAGTTAGGGCGCATGATTACAACAGAATCTCATTAAACATGCGTAACGTGTTACAGAAGTTAAAAAAAAACAAAAAAAACTAATAATTATTTTACACAATTTTGTATGACAATTTCCCATACTTTAGGAATAGTAAGAATGTCGTTTTTTTTTTGTTTTTTTTTAACTTCTGTAACACGTTGCACACGTTTAATGAGATTCTGTTGTAATCATGCACCCTAACTGTGTGTTATTCCTATTATTGTTTAAACTACTGTACTGATGATGTCCTATGATACTTAGGATGAAATATTTACAAGTAAATAATTTTCACTGTTGTTAATACGCATGTTTCTTTTAATTATGATCTCACCACAGGTTTCGTTATTTAAAAAAAATAAAAATAATAAAGAATAAAGAGTTTGCATTTCTGAGAAGGGCATATTCAAAGTAGGTAGTTTTGCTTCCTATGGAATCTCACCACTTCAAACTTCAATTTATTTGCTTTTTCTGTTCATTAGTCTCTGATGCCTTTTTTCATCTTCTTTGAGTGCCATCTCCTATTGGAGGTTGGTGACCACCTTGGCAAATTTTGAGCGATTCTCAGCTACTCTGAGCAGTCTCTCAGAGTTCATATCAGTCCACTGTCTGATGTCTGCCAGCCAAGATTTTCTTCGTCTTCCTTGTCCTCTTCTTCCATTTATCTTCCCTTTTATAATCAGTTGAAGTATCTTTATATTTTTCATTACGAAGTAGGTGACTAAGATATGCAGTTTTCCTTCTTTTTATGGTATCTAAAAGTTCACGTGATTTCCCCATTTGTTCCAGTACTTCCTGATTGGACGTTTTTGCTGTCGATGGGATTTTTAACATTCGTCTGTATAACCACATCTCAAAGGCTTCAAGTCTTTTTATTGATGTTGTCTTCAAGGTCCAAGTTTCTGCACCGTACAGCAGTACAGACCATACATTTAACAATGCGTACTCTAAGCTCTAAGTTTAAACTGCGGTTACACAGTGTTGATTTCATCAAGGGAAAATTTTTTCTTGCCATTTCAATTCTAACTTTTATTTCCATTTCTGGATTGCAATCTTCATTTAACCAGCATCCCAGATATTTAAACTTTGCCGCTCTTTCTATTTGTTTCCTATTTAAAGAAAGTGCTAAATTAAGAATTGGTTTCTTACTTATGACCATGAATTTAGTTTTGGTGATATTTATTTTTAATCCCATTTTTTCACTCTCTTCATTTATTAGTTCCAAAAGATTTTGAAGATCCTGAATATTGTCAGCCAGAAGAGCTGTATCATCGTCATATCAGATGTTACTGATGATTTCACCATTTACACTAATCCCTTCCTTTCTTCCTTCCAAGACTTTTTGAAATATGGCTTCTGAGTAGATGTTAAAAAGAAGAGGTGACAGCACACATCCTTGCCTTACTCCTCATTTGATGTTAATGGAGTCTGTAATAATGTCATCAACTTGAACAGATGCCTTTTGGTTCCAATATAAGTTTTCAATGATCCTGATGTCTTTACCATCTAATCGAATTCTTATTAACAGTACAGTCATTTTAGCATGTTGGACTTTGTCAAATGCTTTCTCGAAGTCGATGAAGCAAATGAATATTACCTTGTTTTGGTCAATACATTTTTGAAATAAGATCTGAGAACAGAAAAGGGCCTTTCTTGTTCCCAAGCTGTTTCTAAAGCCGAATTGGATATCACTGATGGTGTCTTCACATTTTCTGTATATTCTTTTTTGAATTATTTTCAGAAACATTTTGAGAACATGACTCATTAGGCTGATCATTCTATAGTCATTGCAAGTTTTGCATTTACTTTTTTAGGTAGCATGATGAAGGTTGACTGTAACCAGTCTTGAGCGATTATGCTTGTATCATAGATCTTATTAAATAGCTTTACTAATATGTTAATGTTGTCACCTTCTAATAACTTTACTATTTCTGCTGGTATTCTGTCTGGTCCTAGGGCTTTACCATTTTTAGCTGAGTTTAGTGCACATTCTACCTCTGATCTTAGAATGCATGGCCCTTCCATATGTTCATAAGTATTTTCTGGGTTCTGTCTGTTATCAGTAAAGAGTTCTTCTATATATTTCACCCATTCTTGTATTTTGTCATCCTTTTTGCATATAATTTCTCCCTTTTTGTTTCAAAGGATACAGGATTGTTTTTTCTTACATATTTCTCTTTCATCTTTTTCTGTGTGTAGATTAAAATTGTCATGCTTTTCCTGTAGAATTTCTATTTCTTTACATTTTTCATTCATCCAGATTTCTTTTGCTTCTTTGATCTTGTGTTTAATAATTTTCTGAACCTCTGTATATTTTGTTGGATTACGATTTTTATATGATCTGCGTTGATCCATGAGAGAAAGAATTTCATCAGTCATCCAATCTTTCTTTTTTACTGCTCTATTAGGATATAAGGTATTGGTACATTTCTCTATGAAGACAGATTTCAATTTGTCCCACGATTCATCAACCCTTATGATGTCATCATTCTTGATAAGTGCTAGCTCTTGATTCAGATCTTGACTCAATTTGCTTCTTATTTCTGTGGTTTTTAATTTTCCCAAATCAAACCTTTTTTGTTGATGTTTCTTAAGTATAGCTTTCAGTCTAGGTTGTAACTCTTCCACCAGTAGGTCATGATCAGAAGCATTATCTGCACTAAGATAGGTTTTTGTACTCTTTATAGAACTTCGAAATCATTGATTAATTAGCAAGTAATCAATTTGGTTTCTGACTATATTCCCATTATTATCCTTTGGTGATCGCCAAGTATACAATCTTCGAGGTGGTAGCTTAAACATGTGCTTGTGATTATTAGCTCCTCTTCCTGGCAGAATTAAAAAAGACGGTCACCTCTCTCATTTCTTGTGCCCAGTCCATGTTCGCCAACTCATCTCCACTTCTACCTTTCCCAACTTTAGCATTGAAATCACCCATGACTATATTAATATCATGCTTTTTTGCATTTTTCATTAGTTCTTTTAATTGATCATAAAATTCTTCAATCTCGGTATCACTCTTGTCAGCAGTAGGGGCATAGACCTGTATAAGATTAACATCTAGTGGTTGTCCTTTCAGTTTTAATGACATCATCCTATCTGAGTAAGGGATGAAGCTCAACAGTGACTTATTGATATCTTTGTTTATTATTATTCCAACTCCGTTTTGATGGTTGTTTTCACAACTTCCAGAGTGATACATTGTCATGTCATTGACTTGAGTTTTGCCTGATCCTGGCCACCTAACTTCACTCATTCCTAAAAATCCAGACCTTTTGATAAGACATTGAATTCATCATGTGTGAATGATCTGTTTGTTAATTTTGTAACCCACTCATTATGTGAATATAGGTAAGTAATGGCTGAATGATGTGACAGGATTTTCATTCTGTCACATCATTCAGCATGGATAATGCAGTAGTAATTTTTAAGGAATTTTTAAGCTATATAATTTGAGCTTTATTTCATGCATCTGAGATATTAATAAAGCCTTGAATTACTGAAGCCTTGGATTGAATTCTAATTCCTAAAGATAAGAACTTTGTGATAGGCTACATAAGAACATCCAACATTTTATTTTGTTCTTGTCTATGCAGATGTTATATTCCTTGTTGCTTTTATTGCCTTTCTTCTCTTTAATGTTATCTATAGGTGGATTCTATAGGCAGTCCCATGTATAAAATATCAAGATTTCTATCTAACTTTCTCTGCCCTTTCACAGGCTAGGTTAGACATGAAATATTGGTATTTTATACCTGGAACTGCCTATAGAATCCACAATAGGTCTAAGTGGATCATCCCCCTTCACAGGCCACTCAGCTTCTTTGATAAAAAAAATTCCATAGAATTTCATACAAGGATAAAAGACATTAAACTAGCAGATACAGACATGTTAGTAAGCTTTGATATTGTCTCTCTCTCTCTCTCTCTCTCTCCTCACTAATATCTCTCGCAAAGAGACAATAGAATTGTTAACTCAAAAATTTCCACAGAACATAGTGGAATTATTCAAATTTGCAAACGCATCAGGTTACTTCACATGGAAAGATAAAATATATAAATAAGAGGAAGGAACAGCAGTGGGCTCACCCTTATCACTTAACTTAGCTAACTTTTTTCTTGAACACACCTAGAAGATAAAATTTTCTCTCTTGACTCAGAACAAACAATTTGGCTATACTACGTCGATGACATCTTTGCAGTTTGGAGTCACACAGAACCTGAACTCTACTCATTTCTACAAATTCATCGCCATGCATCCTCATATCAAGTTCACACTAGAAAAAGAATCATGAGGTAAGTAAAAGGTATTTCGTTTCTTGATGTACACATCCAGTATAAACAAGATTGATCCATTTCCACTTCTGTCTACTGAAGACCAACTTTTTCTGGTCATTATATCCATAATACATCAGCTCACCATCGTTGTCAAAAATGTAGCATCATAAAATCTCTAATATCCAAAGCACACAGATTTGTTCTTCTGAAGAATCTGTAAAACAAGAATCAGAAATTATGAAAGAAACAGCCTTACTACTGTAAATGGATATAATCCAATTCTTCTTCTTCTTCTTCTGCAGCTTCTCCCACTTAAGTGGGGTCACTGTTTATTATGAGTCTCCTCCACACCTTCCTGTCTTGGGCTGTCACCACATCCAAGTTCTTCATCTTCAAGTCCTCTTCTACCAGCTCCCTCCATCTCTTCTTTGGCCGCCCACGCTTCCGCCTTCCTTGCACATCCATCTGCATGACCCTTCTTCCCACATATTCGTCCTCTCTCCTCATCACATGACCAAACCATCTCAACCTTGCCTCCTGTATTTTCGCTCCTAAGTTCGTAACTTTCACTGTTCCCCTGACATAGTCATTTCTCAGATGATCCTTTCTGGTCACACCGCACATCCACCTAAGCATTCTCATCTCTGCTACTTCCATCCTGCTAATGTTATTTTTCCTCAGGGCCACAGTTTCTATAGCATATGTCATAGCTGGCCTCACTACTGTCCTATAAATTTTGCCTTTCAGATTGATCGGCACCCTCTTATCACATAACACTCCAGCCATCTCCCTCCAGTTCCTCCAACCTGCTTGTATCCTGCATCCCACTTCCTTCTCACCTCCTCCATCTTCTTCCACTGTCGAACCTAAGTATCTAAAGTCTCTCACCTTCCTGATGACATTTCCTTCCAGCTCCAGGTCTGTCTCCTGGCCACCGCCCACTGCGCAACACATATACTCTGTCTTACTTCTGCTCAGTCTCATACCTCTCTCTTCCAGTACTTTTCTCCATCTTTCCAGTTTAGTTTCCGCTTCTTCTCTTGAATCTACACACAGCAAGATGTCATCTGCATACAGCATTGTCCAAGGTGCATCTTCTCTCACCTCCTCTGTTACCACCTCCATCACAATATTAAACAGAAACGGACTTAATGCTGACCCTTGATGCAAGCCAACTGTTACTTGAAAACTTTCTGTCTGTCCCAAACAGGTCCGAACACTTGTCTTCACATTTCTGTACATTTCGTGCACCAACCTGACATATTTCTCCGGCACCTTCTTCTCCCTCAGACACCTCCAGACTTCTTGCCTTGGCACTCTATCGTATGCTTTCTCCAGATCAATAAATACCAGATGTAGCTCCCTTTGTTTCTCTCGATATTTTTCCATCATCTGTCGTAACCCAAAGATAGCATCTGTTGTTGATCTACCAGGCATGAAGCCAAATTGTTCCTTTGCAATCTCCACCTCCTCCCTCAATCTACCATCAAGAACCCTTTCTAGGATCTTCATTGTGTGGGACATCAACTTTATTCCTCTGTAATTTTTACAGTCTTGTGCATCCCCTTTACCCTTGTAGATGGGAACAAGAGTACTCTCCCTCCATTCCTCGGGTATATTTTCCTGTTGGCAAACTTTCATGAACAGTTCCCACAGCAGGTCAATTCCCTCTTCCCCCAGTGCCTTCCATGCCTCCACTGGAATTCTGTCGGGGCCCACCGCTTTTCCATTCCTCATCCTCTTCATGGCCTCCGTCACTTCCATTCTACTGATGTTCTGCACCATCCCCTCAGAAGGCTGCCCATCTCCTCTGTGAGTCCTTGCATTTTCCTCATTCAGAAGTCCCTCAAAGTATATTTTCCATCTGTTTCTTATGTCCACATCCCTCCATAATACTCTTCCTTCAGCATCTTTGATCTGCCTCACATGTAAGATGTCCTTAGCTGCTTTATTTCTACATTTCGCTAGTTGGTAAATTTTTCTCTGTCCTTCCTTTGTTTCTAATTGATCATACAGATCTTGATATGCCATGGCCTTCGCCTGTGCCACAACTCTCTTGGCTTCTTGCTTTCTCTCTTTGTACAAATGGATATAATCCAATAACAACCCTAAAAATAATTAATCACTCTCCCACAAATCAACCCAGACAAGAAGTCCACAGGACTCCCATACCATACATGAGGGTGGTCTGAAAAGTTCTTGGCCCCAACAATTGAATGCAACACTATCGGCAAGATTTTTTTTTTTCTAAGTTGGTACATCTGTCATAAGCATCC
The DNA here is from genome assembly GCF_054136105.1 of Typopeltis vanoorti. Lineage (NCBI taxonomy): Eukaryota > Metazoa > Arthropoda > Arachnida > Uropygi > Thelyphonidae > Typopeltis > Typopeltis vanoorti. Next base: position 73,057,662 of record NC_143555.1, read on the forward strand.
ATGCGAAATTGCAAGTCATTCAATCAAGTAGTTTGTTTTATACAACTGTCTGAAGTAAAAGTGTTGTCTGTATCCCTTGAAATGGATAAAATTGAGTATTGTGTGGTTATAAAAATTCTTTGTTAAAAAAAGGTTTAATGCCAAAAGAAATTCATTCGAAGTTCATAAAAGTTTCTGGGCACTCTTCTCCTTCGTTTTCGACAATTAAGAAATGGGCTGCCGAGTTTAAACATGGCTGTGCCAGGCTTGAAGATGATCCATGTGAAGGATGTCCAAAAAGCATAACAACACCAGAAATCATTGATCAAGTGCACAATATGGTATTGAATGGCTGGCAAGTCAAAGTGCGTGAAATTGCTGAGACTATAGGCATTTCAAAAGAACATATAGGATATATTTTGCATCAAGAATTGCAAATAAAAAAAGCCTTGTGCACTCGCATGAAAATCTCTGAACATTTCTTGGAGCATTTTAATGAGAATGAAACTGATTTTGTGTGTTGATTTATTACTATGGATACTATGGACTTGGATTCACCATTACACACCAGAATCCAAACAACAGTCAAAACAGTGGCCAGAAGATGGTTGTTCACTGCCAAAGAAGACAAAGCCGGTTCCATCAGCAGGAAAGGTCGTGGCATCGGTGTTTGGGGTTGCTAAAGGCATTTTGATTATTAATTATCTTGAAAGGGATAAAACAATAACCAGGGAATATTATTCCAATCTTTTAACCAGACTAGATGAAAAAATTCATGAGAAAAGACTCTCTTTGCAGAAAAAAAAATTATCTTTCATCAGGGCAATTCACCTGCCCATAAGGTTTTGGCGATGGGAAGATTAAGGGATCTGCACTATGAATTGTTGGAACATCAACCCTATTCCCCAGATTTGGCTCCCTCTAACTTCTGTCTCTTCCCACAACTAAAACTCTTCCTCACTGTCAGCGTTTTTCTTCGACTTGAGAGGTGATTGCAGCTGTAGAGGGGTATCTCAGATCTTACTGAGAACCACTACAGGGATGGGATAATGGCGCTGAAGCATCACTGGAATAAACGTATTAGTCTTAAGGGAGATTATGTTGAAAAATAAAAATAACTTAAAAATTATAAATTCGTTTTTTCATTGTTAGGCCGAGAACTTTTCAGACTACCCTCGTATTAAAGAGATCTCTGAACATTTGGCAAAAATTATGAAAAATATCGACTCATTGCTACTTACAAAACCCATCAACCGGATTCACAAGTTGCTGCCTTCTCCAAAAGACAAACTCTCACCAATGATGTTACCTGGCATATACAAAGTACTATGTTTGTGTAACTTGTCTTGCTTTGGACAAACAGGAAGATTATAAAAAAAAGATATCGCAGAACATCAAGACCACATCCATATTATCAAACCTCACAAATCTGTCCTTACACAACATGGAATCGAAAATGCTTTTTCTTTCTTTATATAAACATGAATGTTTATATAAAGAAAGTGCTGAAGCTTTACTTCATAGACCTAATCTTAATTGGAACGACTGTCTCACTATGCCAAAAGTTTGGGAAATTGTTATCCTCAATTCTATTAAATAATTATCTGCTATATTTTAATTTAATTTAATTAATTTTAATTTCAGCCCAATAGTTTTAATCCATGAGCATATGACTGTATACATAGAGGGATTCCAATTTAAACATGCACACTACTGTTTTCTGAATTCATTCCATTTTGTTGTTCGATACATTATACTGATGATGTCTTATGATAAGACAAAATATTTACTTAATAAAAAAGTTAGTTACTGTGGCATACGTGTTATTCTATAGTTATAGATCCATTTCTCTGTATGCATATTTGACCTTCTTTTTTTTCTGGACATATTGCAAAGTTCTTTGCAAAAATCTATACTACTGCATATAGCTGACTCACTCTTGCAAACATAGGTATAACAAACTTGCTCATTATAAGAAACTAGTGACAAGTTTCAATCAAAGTCCCATGAGTATAATGGAATGTTAAGAGAAATTCACTCTAGCAAACTGTCCTGTCCCTATTAGTTTGCTGCAGTGGGAGTCAATTATACAATACATTTGTCTCTTTGTTGTAATAAGTAAGTATATTGTTAAACTCGACCTTCTCCTAATAGACTTAAGTTGACGCTCAGAAAATTTTGGTATTATCAACCCAGTCATCAATCTAGCGTTCCCCAACTTCTCTTAATCACTTCAGATAAACTGATTTATGAATTTAAAGCCTCAGTCTTGTCATCCACTTTATGAAGTGAAACACTTTTGTACTCCTTTGAGACCCTTGCCTTTTTATTAAACAACCACGTTAAGGAACTCTGGAAATGAGACATTGAACTCCCCCCCCCCCCCCCAAAAAAAAACAAAGAAAAAAAAAACAAATTTCATGAAATTAAAAGGGAAAAAAAAAAAGAAGAATGAACTTATTTTGGGTTTGTATACAATTTTATGCATAAATAGTCTGTCTGTTCCTGAATCTAATGAAAGAAATAAGTTCAAACATTTTTTTTTTTTTTTAAACAAGGAGAAATCACAGCATATATATCTTCCAGTGAGGGGGAAAAAAGCGGAACATAAAAAAAATACAAAATAAAAAAATTGAAATTCCCATGAAATAATTTGTTCTAAAATTTTCATTGCTCATTTATAGAACACTTGTTCCATGTGGTAGTAAAGAAAGGGCCAGCTTTGGTGATATAGACTACTCAGAAAATGCCAACCACTTGTACAGATTTTTATTTTAGACAATAATACGACCTGTCCTAAGAGGAGCACATGATTTTGCAAATGTGAGCAAAAGATTTTACATTTTGAGCCAGTAGCCTGTCATCTGCATTTTCAAGTTGTTCCAAACTGCCCATCAAAAGATGAGTTAACTAACTAGCAAGTTTATCTAGATCAAATTCCTTGAATAAGAGTAAGAGAGCAGAACCTACTGAGTATACCATTATGAATGTATATTACAATGAAAGAAAGTGTAAGTAATTTATTGATTCTCCAATTTGAAAAGAATTTCTGATATGTAAGTGGTGGTGGGTATTTGTAGTTAAATGACAATGGCTGAATACAAATTGGCAAGACATGGTTACATCTCTTAAGTACATATATACATAAATAAATAATGACTGACTTTGGATAGGCTGTGTTTACTTAGATTTGTGCATTGATTGTCATTATGTCTTGATTATATCAGTAACATATTGCAAAATATGCATATATTAAATATAATTTGTTGTTCTGTTGCTTGTTGAAATCATTTTTAGAAACTTTATCATGTCTGCAATTAGGTGCTTCAATAATATCTGATCGATAAATTTAATAATTTTACTTTTTACATTTATGATTACCTCACCTTTTAATATTTGACAGATATGCAATCTTAATTGTTATAAATGTCATTGAATGTATACATTCTTTTCAGGTTTTACAGTCTTTACCATGTGCCAAAGCACTGTATCCATATGAAGGTAAAGAACCTGGGTAAGTAACTTACAGTTAATTATTCTGAATCATGTGCAAGCCTGTAGAAATCATAAATTATTCAGATGTATCTCAGACTGTTTAATTAATGAAAATGAATAATTCTTTCTAATTGTTTTTGTGATTTGTTTGATTTATTTGTTTAAAAAAAACTATTCATACTATTTTTTCTTCTAAATGTATGTATCTTAATAATTTTTTGGTGCATGTATACTCTCATGGAATATACAAGACAATATGATATTTTGTGAGTAGCCTCCAGTTAGCAACTTTCTTCTGTATTGAACTGTTATTTGTTGGGCCTTTAAATTGGTCAGCTGTCTAAATTAGCATTCCTAATCGCATCAACCCATCTATATATTTATACCCATTTGGATTTCCTTTTTACCATTCTTGCTTCTGTCATTTGTTTAGCTAACATGTACTCTCCTATTCTGTTTTAAGTAATGTCATTTTAGCTTCTCAACACACTTCAAAAATGATTAAAAAAAAATTACAATAAGGCCATTTGCCATTACATACATTAAAGGCAATGTTGGAAAAAATAAATTGAATGTTACATACATACAACATTTAAACTACTCACAAAACTAAAGAGCCCACTCAGCTTCCACCCACCCAGATAGACATTACTTCTGATGCACCTGTAATTCACCATACATAAGTGAAATGGGATGTACAGTTCCAATGAAAATAAAATAGAAATGACACATCAAACTCAGTCGTCATCATCATCATGCTTGTCAAGAATTTAGGCCTCAAGTGGCCTGTTCTGGCCTTAGAAGTCATCATTGAATCTCTTAAGAGGACATCCTGGTTTTCTTTTTTCTAGTTGTTTGTAATTTAAGGCTTGTTTTGGTAATCTTTCTGTTTTCATTCTTTCATCCATTTGTGTTTATATTTGTAAAATTTTTTCTGTTGTTAAGTTGTGAATGAAGATATTTTATGTTTTAATACTTCATTCACATTTAACATAATCCACCATGTCATAAGCAAGACTTGTAAATATTATTTGTTGTTAGTCTCTTGCTTGTAATATATTATTCATATAAATACTTTGTTTTGTTTGTTATTAATTAATTATTTAATCTTAAAATATGTAATAATAATGAAAAGACTATATAAACATGTCATTCATTTTATTTAGTTCATTCTGTAAAATTTATTATAAGAAACTGTATGTATGCAAATTTAAATGTATATTATATGAATTGTGATATATCTTTTATTTCTGTATGTAAGAGTGATTTTATGTAATTCTTCTGATTGGATTTGATTGGCTGCTGAAGGAGAAACGGAGTTTATTTTAGTTAACTCGTGCTGAGAACGTGAGCTACTGTGTATAAACAGAGAAGCCAGTGGATATAAGCTGAATTGGTTAAAACCGGATTTTGGCAGGAAGAAGGAATGTAGTTGATTGGAAAACGAAAGTAAGTAAGGGAGAAGCCCTAGAGACAGCATAGAGATAGGTAGTGAGTGGCAGAAGGGGAATTAATATATGCCAAAAATTGACTAGGAAAGGACAAGGAATTAATAGGCATTTTGAATTACTTCTATGGGAGTTCTGATACTACGATAAATTCCAAATGGTTAGTGAAAGAATAGTGCAGAACTGAAGTTAATACATAGAAGAAAATAAGGAATTAGTAGATAACTTAAACCAAGTGCATCAAGACTTGTGTATTTCTGTGTCTATAATTCAGTTATTATAGTGGAAGATTTCTTTTGAATTGTGTTGCCATAAATTAAAAGTCAACAAGAATTTCAAATGTGCCTATGCGAGTTCGATGTGTAGAAGCAGTAAACCGGTAAGAGTTGTCCTTTCTATAACCTGTGAAGCTATAACAGTTATCTCCGTCGGATATATTTTGACCTTAGCTGTGGTGTTGTGTCAATTAATGGTCAGATGTTAGATGTACAGAAGTACTTTCCCCTCAAAATAATAAGTGTTATGTTGTTCCATTGAGTGGTATAGTTCGCCCACCGATTTGAGGTCCCTCGACACTTCTGCGCATCTCAGAAAAAGAAGAATCCATTCCGATAATAGGGTAATCAGTCCGTATAGTGGGATGAGTTGTTTATTATTACCGGTCGGAAAATTAACTTCTCTTTTATGATTATTGTAGTTAACTATGTTGCTTGTATAACAGTTGGAAAATTTTACCTATAAAGCACGTGATTTCGCGTGTTGGCGACCAATTCGGACGTCCTTCATTTTTTTCTCCCCTTTAGCATGAATCGACTATTCTTGGAAAGACGCGAAGCAGGGACCTGGAAACGGTGGGCGAACTATAGCTGACTGAGAAAGAATACAGTGTAGCCTGTCATAAGATTAATTATAGTAACATTTGGAAGGTTAAACTTTTAAGAACTATTCTCAACCTGATTGACCGAGCATAAAGAACTGAAAAGTGAATATATGATAGTTAATGGATTGTAATTATTCTGATTACCTTAAACTGAGCTAATGTATTTATGATTTAATTCATCTAATTGGATAGAAAGATCTATGTGAAAGAAATACTAATGCTTTAAGAAATGTCAACATTAGTCATAATCCTCAAACCTAATCAAGAAGATTATGAATTTTTGTAATTGTTCAATTTGATAACCTTTTGCAGATAGTTATACTTGAATGTATATGTTGTACTATGCCACATTAATTGTTTTCTTTTGTTAAGTTAAACTTGGTGTTTGCCTGATTTTCTTTCATTGCACCGCTCATAAAATTAATCGGACCTTTGCGGAGGCCTTAAAAGCTATTAATAACCCGGCCTGAAGATAAAGTGATAATGAAAGTATAGTTGATGATTGATTCCTCTATATTATTTAGACTAATCTGAATATAGGGTGGTGCAGTATAATATAAATTTCTTTATATTCAGATGAGCATTAATCAACAACTAATGAATAAAAAAGGAATTTAAAGAGGTAAAGATAAGATTAATAAACCAACAAAAATGGAATAGTCAGTTAAGTGGGACGGTCCAACACTGTTACTGATGCATGGTTTAATTCTTTCATAATTTCTTCATTTGTTTCGTGATCGAATAGAATGTACGTTGCGGTTTTTCTCATAAACTTCATTTCAGCTGTTATTAATATTTGTTTGCCTTTTTGTTTTATTGTCCAGATTTCACTTCCATACAATAGGATACAATCCTTTTCTAAATCCATTCTGTACTTCTAAAATAAAGTTTTCGGAATATTTCATTAGTTTGCTGTTTAAAATTCTGCTGTATATTTTGTAACAGGAATTTAGTATACTGATACCTCTATAGTTTTTAGGGTCATCTCTATTACCTTTCTTCAAGATAGGAATCACAATTGCTTTTTACCATTCTATTGGGGAGGGGATACCAGTTGAGCAAATTTTATTTAAAAATAATAAGAGTCTTTCTTTGAACTTTATTCCTGCGTATTTATATAATTCTCAACCTAACTTATCTTCTCCAGGTGGTTTTCTGTTTCTTTCAGGCTGATTTCTAATTTTTTCTTAAGTTATATCCTTTTCATTTTCATTAAATGTTTGCCAGTTATCTTTTTTTAAAATATTAATCTGTCTACAATTCTATATATACGTTTAGAAATTTATATACAGAATATAGAAAAATATAGAAATTTAGAAATTCTTCTAATTTCAATTTTGTGTTTAATTTTACGTTTTCTTTAGTATCTGTACTTAAATGCTTCAAAATCTTATATGCATTGGATTTTATTTTATATAAATCATGTTCTAAATTAGAAACAAATTTGTTCCATGATTCTCTGTCATTTTCTGACTTTTCTTTTAGCTATGGCTCTTATTCTTTTATATTCTATTTCATCTTCTATTTTACTGCTTAATGATATGTTACACTGGCCAAGAAAAAAAAATTTTTTTTTCTGCTGATTTCAAATATCAAATCAATTTTTCTCTATCACGTCAGGTTTTTCCTCTATCACGTCAGGTTTTTCCTCTATGGCGTTTTCTTTTTGCTAATTTGTAAGTTTTTGATAGTTCTAAGGAGGCAGTACTATTTAGAGGATCAAACAAATCGATTTTTTAATATTATTTTCTAAAAGTATGTACTTTTAAAAATCTGTTCCTAACTTTTTATCAAGACATTCGAAAAATTCCCTAAGATATAGCCTATTATTCAAAGCAGTGCGCAGATCAGAATCGGAGCACTCACCGCTCTCGCTTCTTAGTAAACGAATAAATGCGTAAGAACCTGCAACGGCATGTATTGGCACTTTGAATGCGAGAGAGGCCGATAACCGACCTAATACATTTGGGTGATGAAAAGTAGGCGATGACAACTGCCTAAAACAAACGAATGCTATATGCGTCATAGCAGACAAAGAACGATCGAAATCAGTCGATTGTTAATCGATTGTGAAAGTATGATGAGCGCTTATAACGTTTCAATAAAGTCTCTGGTTTTTTTTTTTTTTGTCTTGTTAATTGCATGTTAGTCGGTAGTGAAGAAAATACATCACTTCTACTACTTGAAAATGTGTCAATAGTGTAGATTCCTTCTGCTACATTTGTGGCAGCTTTACTGTTCCTAGTCAAAGGACAGATATCACTGATTTCATTAAGAAAGTGTACTTTGCATACTTTGACTTAAAACTTGCAGATCAGGACAATTCATGGGCTTCAAATAAAGTGTGTAAGTCATGTATAGAAAATTTATGACAGTGGAGCAAGGGAAAACGCCAAAAATTAGCTTTTGGCATTCCAATGATTTGGCGTGAACCGAAAAATCACGTAGATGATTGCTATTTTTGTTTAGTTCAGACTTCTGGTTATAATAAGAAGAATAAGAAAAAAATTGTGTATCCAAATCTTGACCCAGCAATTCAGCCAATTGCTCATTCCAATGAAATAGCCATGCCAATTTATAAAGGACTTCCTTTACTTGAGAAGGAGCATGATCGGGATATGCCAGATGTTCTTGAGGAGCAAGACCCGGATGTTGATTTAGACAATGAAAATTTAATTTCTAGTTGTGGACTGCAACATTTTACTCAAGCGGAATTGAATGACCTAGTAAGAGATTTGGCCTATCAAAGGAATCATTGGAATTGTTAGCTTCCAGATTAAATGAAAAAAACTTACTGGAGCAAGATACGAAGATAACTTTTTATCGTAGCAGGGAAAGTAATCTTGTGCAATATTTTAAACACGAATGTGGGTTTGTTTACTGTAACAATGTGTCAGGTTTACTAACTGAAATGAGTGTTGTACAATATCATCCAAATGAGTGGCGTTTATTTATCGACTGTTCAAGCAGAAGTGTCAAGTGTGTCTTACTACACAATTGGAATGTATACGGCTCAATTCCTATTGGCTATTCAGTCCACTTAAAGGAAACATATCAGGACATTAAAAAGGTTCTGAAGTTATTAAAATATACAGACCATAACTGGATCATCTGTGTGGAACTTAAAATGGTGAACTTTTTACTTGGCCTTCAAAGAGGATATACAAAGTTTCCGTGTTTTCTATGCTTCTGGGATAGTCGAGCTAGAAACCAACACTGGAGTCAGAAACGTTGGCCTCTTAGAATATCCTTAAATGTTGGAGAACAGAATGTTATAAATCAACCTTTAATCGACAGAGAAAAAATAATTTTTCCACCTCTACACATCAAACTAGGTCTTATGAAGCATTATGTTAAAGCTTTAGATTTACAAGGTGACTGTTTCCAATACATATGTGAAAAATTTCCACGACTTAGTTATGAAAAAATTAAAGCCGGTGTATTTGATGGACCGCAAATTAGAACTTTAATGAGAGACCCAAATTTCATCAACTCTATGAATGAAATTGAAAAAGAGGCCTGGACTTCATTTGCGATGGTTGCGAATAATTTTCTTGGAAACAAAAAAGCATGCAATTACAAAGATGTAGTGGAAACAATGCTTGAAAATTTCCAGTACCTAGGTTGCAACATGAGCATAAAGCTTCATTTCCTATACAGTCATCTTGATAGATTTCCTGAGAATTTAGGTGCTGTAAGCGATGAACAAGACGAAAGATTTCATCAAGACTTAAAAACTATGGAAGATCGGTACCAAGGAAGATGGGATTCTCACATGATGGCCGACTACTGTTGGACTATTCAAAGGGATTGCCAAAACAGAACACACAGCAGAAATTGCTACAAACAAAAATTTATTCCTTGAAACTCGTGTAAGTAAAATTGTTATTTTTTTATAAATATTCTTTTAATTTTTAATGAATATTGTTAAGTAGTTATGTATCTAATTATCGGCCTCTCTCGCATTCAAAGCGCCAGTACATGCCATTGCAGGTTCTTATGTATTTATTCGTTTACTAACAAGCGAGAGCGGCGAGCGCTCCGATTCTGATCTGCGCACCACTCTGAATAATAGGCTATATCTTCAGGAATTTTTCGAATTTCTTGATAAAAAGTTAGGAACAGATTTTTAAAAGTACATACTTTCAGAAAATAATATTAAAAAATCGATTTCTTTGATCCTCTAAATAGTACTGCCTCCTTAAAACTATCAAAAACTTACAAATTAGCAAAAAGAAAATGCCATAGAGGAAATACCTGACATGATAGAGAAAAATGGGTTTGATATTTGAAATCAGTGCACCCAAATTAAGTAAAAAACAAGTCTCATATAAAAGTCAGCAAAAATTGTGTTGGACTGTGTTATTTCTTTGATTATATCGTCCCATATCTTTAATTTTTTTCTTTATTATATTTTTTGGTCTTTTTTAAGCTTTCAATCGCTGCTGTAAAGTATCATTTTTATATCAAACCATTCTATTTCAATTTCTTCATTTTGTTTTATTTTATATAAATATTGGTTAATTCTTTGTTCATGTAGCCATTGTATATTGGTGTCATTTAATAATCTAATCAAACACAATAATTATGGGAAATCAGGCATTTCTAGAGAATGCACTTAAAACATTTCACAAGGCACATGTTTTAAGTGCATTCTTGTGGGCTACTAGAGGGCTACATGGTGTGTAGTGTTTGTAGAGAGCTGCTGAAAAGATAAGTATTATTTTAAGTAATAATTGGTAAATTTGCTTGAATCTTACATAATATTGTTTACTTTTCGTATCTTAGCGTGTGTGTGTGATTTTTGTGTGTTTGCTGAGTTATTTCAATTAGTAATTTGATAGATACGATTAATAGCGTGCACATGGCGCCGATAAGAAGGAATACAATGGCGTCCAGATCGCCATCTTTGTTTAAAAATTTTAATATAAAATAGTTTATTCAGTATACCATTTGTGAGATGTATGCTTTAAGGAGAGCAGTTGGAGTCTGGTTAGACAATGATAGTGGAGTGAATGTGTGCAGAAAGTGTAAGGAATGTGAGAATTTAAAGTGTGTTTCAGGTCGCGTGAGTGATATCATTGTCGATAGTGAGAATCTAGATAACAGTGCTATGCGAGGTATGAATAGTGATGTTTGCGAGGTGGTACCTGATAGCTGTGAGAGTGGCGTTGAAAGTGAGAATGAAGGTAAACATACAGAACGAATGAATGAATTATCGGAGAATAAAAATGATGAGACAGATGAAATGAGTGAGATCACTCGGTTGCGCAGAGCGATACATAGGGTGAATCGACAACTGGAGTGTTGGCAAAAATGTTTACCGAGCGTACCAACTAATAAATGGTAAAAGTATGATAAGAAAAATAAGCGTATGATCGTGAGTATAAACAAAGTGAAAGAAATGAGTGTTGTACGGAGATTCTTTAGTAAGAGGTGTGATAGATGAGAGTTTGACCAAATCGTACCAACCTGGTGCAAACATTAAGGATGTAAGGGAGTCTATTAGAGCGCAAAAGCAGAGGGTGAAACAATTGATAGTAGTAGCAGGGACGAATGATTCGAAAGAAGACAAAATGGCTATGAGAGAGGATTTGAAGGAATTACATGAGGTAGCAAAAGAGAAGAGTGAGAGAATTAGGATGGTGAGCCTGTTGCCACGGAATGACAGTGAAGAGTATAGAAGGAGGGCCATAATTGCTAATGACTTGATGAGCGGATTATGCAGGAGGAGTGGTGTGGAATTTGTGGACGTGTAGAGTGAGTTCAATGGGTGAAAGTATTTATATAAGTTGAATGGATTTGGTGTACATAGACTTGAAAAGGTGTTGTTGAATGAAGTGGAAGTGGATGTGCTGAATCAGGGAAACTAGAGTTATTAAGGGGTGGGGAAAGTAGATATACAGACTTTGGGGAGACAGTTGAGTGTATGAATGTGTGTGTGTGTGTGTAATATGCCCGAGCAAGTAAAAAAGGACAACAAATCAGAATGGGATAGTTAGTATAAGGCAACAAAATAGGGATGGGACAAATCTGCTTCTGCAATTCATGTATACTAATGCCAGAAGTATTAGGAACAAGAAGGAAGAATTTTTGGCCTTGGTGGGCACTTCCAGGCCACAGGTTATTAGCATTAGTGAAACATGGCTGATAGAAGATGATATAGCTAGTGGAATTGAATGTGAGGGGTAATCGTGTTCAGGAGTGACAGGGAGAATAAAATGGAGGGAGGAGAGTTATTGATGATAGCTGATGAGCTGCATCCAAAGAGAATAGAAGTTGAACTGCAGGATAGAGAAAATAGCACATTTGCAGCTATTTGGTGTGAGATTGAAGCTAGCAGAACAAAATATACAATTGGGTGCTGCTATAGACCAGGTGATGGAATAGATGGTGGAGATAGCATGCATGAGCAAATAGAAGAAATGAGTGGAAGGAGGGTAATTATTATGTGAGATTTCAACTATGGTAACATTGATTGGAAGGAAAAGAGGTCACATGGGAGGAATGAATTGGACTTTATGCAGTTATTAAGGGATAACTATCTGTGACAGCATGTAATGGAAAATACTAGGGGTCAGGGAGTGCTTGACCTAGTAATTGCATCTGAGAATTTGGCTGTAATGAATTTGACCACATTGCCACCAATTGGTGAGAGTGATTATAGGGTCTTGACTTAGGAGGTAGCTAAAGGTGTGGAATTTACAATTAAGACAGGATACATGTGAAATTATCGGGCTGGTAAGTATGACAAGCTTAGGAGTTTGATTGGTTCAGTGCATGGCATGTAAAACTGCAAGGGCTGGATGTTGATAGTATATAGGAGGCGGTTAAGAAGTGCTTGCAGGAGGCAATGGCCGACTGTATACCTAGAGTTCGAGTAATAAATCAAGTATGGGTTAAATGGATGAATAACACCATCAAGCTTGAGCTGCAAAAAAAAAAAAACTACTACTATAGAGGGAATTTAAGGAGAAAGGTGACCGGCAGGCACATGAATGGTATAAAGTGGACGGCAGAAGGGTAACGAGTGTGGTAAGAAAAGCAAAAAACGGATTATGAAAGAACATTGGCCATGCAGAATAAAGAGAATCCCAAGCCGTTTTTTCGATATGTTGAAAGTAAAAGAAAAAATGTATACGGCAGAATGATTTTAAAGAATGGCGATAGTAGGGAGGTAACCTAATCAGTTGATATAGTAGAATTACTGAGCGAGCACTCTGCAAGAGTATATCATCCAGGTGGTGACATTGCAGGAATGAAAGAACCAACAGCTTATACAGGTTTGGTAGAATGAAGTGGAGGTGAATTACAAAACCTCAATGTCAATACGTCTGTGGAATTGGATGGTATACCAGTTCGTGTTGTACGTGAAGCAGCTAAAGAATTATCAGTGCCCTTGACCATTTTGTTTAATTTTAGTCTCGGGTCAGGGTTAGCCCCAAGGGAGTGCAAAGAGGGGAAAATAGTTCCATTGCATGAGGTTCCAAGACTGCTGTTGTAAATTATCGACCAATCAGCATATCAGGAATCGTTGTAAAGGACTTGGAGAAAATAGTCAAGAGGAAAATACAGGATTGGATAGATGAAAATGGGATACTGTATGGGGGAACAGCGTGGTTTTGTGAAGGGTAGATCATGCCTCGGTAACTTGCTCACGTTTTATAACACAGTGACGGCCAAACTGGATAAGGGTAATGGATTTACAGTGATTCTACTGGACCTTGCTAAGGCCTTTGACAGGATACCACATGGAACTCTAATCAGTAAACTGGAACAGATGGGGATGGATATACAGTTGGTGAGATGGATAGGAGGGTTGTTGATGGAGAGATATCATAGAGTGGTTTATTCAGGAGTAGAGTCCAAAAGACGGCCTGTGACTAGTGTTGTGCCGCAGGAGTCTTTTCATGGACCACTATTCAATTTGTTCATTAAAGATATAGGAAAGGATCTGAGAGGAATTGTTCATTTGTTTGCTGATGATGCAAAAGTTGGGTAGAGCAATAGTGAGTGCATAGGATGTCAAAATTTGCAGGATGATTTGGATAGTTTTTGAGGACTGAGCTAAGGAGAATGGATGTCACTTTAATGTGGCAAAATGTAAGGTTATGCATTTTGGGGTGAAAAGATTAGCAGCAGTATATCACATTGGTGGAACTGTACTCCAGGAGATTGACGAGACCAGGGATTTGGGAGTGTTGGTGGATATACCATTGAAGTTTATTTGGCACATTGCAAAAGTGGCTAAATCAGCTCATCAAATCACTTGGTTGCTGAAAAATACTTTAACAAGAAGAGACAAACAGGTTATTGTTCCTCTGTATCGAGTCTTGATAAAACCCCATCTAGACTACTGTCCCCAGATATGGGAGCAAGGGTTTTTTTATGGAGGGGGAGGAGGTGGAGAGGATCCAGAGATGAGTGACCAAAATGATAGCAGGTCTGTGGAATGAACCTTATGAGAGCAGGTTGAAGATTTGTGGGTTGCAGAAATTGGTTGATAGGCAGAAAAGGGATGATATGATTGAGACATTCAAATTACTGAAGGGTTTCTATAAGATTAATTCAGAAGATATTTTTGAGAATAGGACTGGTGGTGGGAGGACAAGGGGCCGTACATGGAAGCTGGGCAAGAGTGTGGTTAGCAAGGGCATTAGAGGTAGGTTTTTTACTTGGAGTGTGGTGAATGAGTGGAATAAGCTGCCAGAGTCTGTTGTGGGTGCCATGATTGTAACTGAGTTCAAGGCGAAGTATGATAGATGCTGTGTGAATGTCGAATAGTTGTGATGGACATGATGTTAGGGCCTTCTTCGATGAGTCTATGGACTCCTTGGAGTTGCCCGTAATAATAATTCTTAAACACCCATATCTTTACAAGTGTGATGAATTAAGAATTTCCAGGATATGGATTACCGATTACTGTCTATATAGCATCTGGGTCAAGAGCTAATTAATATCATAATTCATAAATCAAACAGGTCCCGCCTCCCCATAGAACTGTAGCTCCTCATTCCAGGATAGTTTATTTTTAGTTGTCCCTTCTCTGGGTCATGCTATTAAGCAGTGTGCAGTATATCCTCTACTGGAATGCAGTGTATCCTGTGTCACTTTGTGTGTGTGTGTGTGTGTATATATATATATATATATGTGTGTGTGTGTGTGTGTGTGTGTGTGTGTGCTTCTGATAATGACCTTCACATGAAGGTTGAAATGCCAAGTAATTATTTTTAATTAAAGATATTATTCTAACACATAGTTGTCCCCATACTCTTGTCCTAATAATTCTTTTTTGTTTTAATTCTGGATATTTTGCAATTTTACAACTCTCTAAGTCTTGAATATTACAAAGAAAATCCAAAACAACAAAATTACATAATAACCACACTAATAAACTTTAAAGAAAGTACAGATGTTTCATACTGAAAATAACAATACATCATCAGTGTGTAAAAACAACAAGCAAATCAAACAATAGGAATACAAGGTACATACAACAATTGATTTACAAAAAACAGTTTGATTGTAAATCATGTGCTAGATTTTAATGAATAATATTAAAACTATGTTTGATGTTTACATAAAATGAGAATCTCTCAAGCTTTTGGGAGAGACAGATACAATCATTCCAATTCAGATTAGGCTGATGTAAGAGGGCTTCACGATTTTCTTTGAAAAGGTGTTCATATTTAAAACTGCTTCTCTGGTGAAGATGAACTTCATTCCACAGAATACTGTGTTTAGTGTCAGTTCTATGCTTTTGCCAGGCCAAACTTCACACAAGTTTCACATATTCATTGTAGTATTGATGTTCATTAATTCTTTTTTTCCACAGAAATGGCCTGTCTGCTCAAAGTATGTCACATTACATTCACAAAGAATCTGGTAAACACTAGCTAAAAATAGATGTGAAAGTTTGTCTTTTCTTGATGGTAACAGATGAGAAATTTTGATGATAGAAAAATATGTGGGAAAAAGGTGATACTTCTTCAAAATTCTACCAATGGGTTTAGAGATACCAAAAATATAAGGAGTTGGAACCCTGCAGTCTCTTGAAGAATCCTGAGGTGTTGGAACATAGGATTCAGTTATCAGTTGGATTTGATGAGGATTCTAACCATTTAATTCTATTCAAGTTTTGATAGTTAGAAGTTCTTGTTGTAATCTTGAGGAAGAAGAGCACACATTTTGTGCTCTATTAATTAATGACTTGATAACACCAAATTTTTGAGAGGTGTGATGAGCAGACTTTGATGAATGTATCTGCCAGTAAAGGCAGGTTTCAGGTAAACACTGATTGCGAAGTACTAGATGGTGTACGAATAAGAAGGATCTCCAAGAATGGTATACTACCAGCATTTCTTTTTCCGTTGTGAATTGAAAGTGTGGGTGAAGGCTATTGATTTGATGTAGAAAAGTGATGTTAATTTCCAGATTGAGGCCAAACAGCAAAAACGTCATCGACAACATTGATGAGAACAAGGTATCTTCCAGATGGTTCAAAAAATATTGTATGTCAAAGGGGCTAACCATGGTGATGCTGTCAATCTGTTTATATAGATCATGTTTTTTTTTTTCAGCGGAAGTATTCTGATTGTATAACAAATTCAAAAATCTTCACAACATCAGGAGGGCAATCATCATATAAATAAACTAATAGTTTCAGATAATGGAATGTTTAGAGAAAGATTCTATAGACATAACTATTAATTTTTCAAAAAATAACAATGTATATTTTATTATTATTATTATTATTATTATTATGTGACACTTCCAGGGAGTCCAAAGACTCATTGAATGAGGACACCTGCTCTACATCTCTCTACACCAACGCCATCTACTGCCCATTAGTATTTCCACAGACAACCACATATAAAGCACTAGTATTTCCACAGACAACCACAGACATCCATGCCCATACTGGGATTCAAACCCGCAGCCTTTTGGCTGGAGAGCGGATACGCTAATCGCTCGACCAACCAGGCTGGCTTATATAATATTAAATTATATATTATTATATAAATTTAATATCATATTAAGTATATTAATTTTAATTAATACTTTCTGACTCACATTTGAATATCTTTGATATTTTTGAATTAGATAAGTACCAGATCGACATAAATAGGGGTGACTGAAACAAAAAAGACAAAAACTGGTGAGATCTTTTTGAGCAATAAATACAAAATGTTATGCTCAGGAAATGACAATCAAGGAAAAGAAGGAGTAGTAATAGTATTAAACACAAAATACAAGGCTAATCTTCTTGAATGGCAGGCAGTCTCAAGTAGAGTGATGTGGACAAATATCATAATGGGGAACTGGACAATGAGACTTATTTGTGCCTATGGTCCCACAGAAGGTTCTACTAAAGGTAGAAATAGAGGAATTTTTTGATGCTTTAGAAAAAGCAACTGACACAATGAAAAAAGAAACGTTGGTCCTTGTTGGGGATCTAAATAGCAGAGTAGGAAATGATTGTGAGACATACAAAAATATTTTGGGAAAATTTGGAAAAAAGAGCAAAGCTAATGATAATGGCAAATACCTATTGAATTTCTGCTCAGGACATGGACTGGTTATTACTAACTCCATGTTCCAACATAAAAATGTGCACAAATTCACATGGAGAGAAGAGGCAAGGAATAAGAAAAGTCTCATTGACTATGTTATTGTTGATAGTGATGTTTTCTCCCTGGTGCAGGACGACAGTGTGTACAGAGGATTTGAAATTGGAAGCGATCACTATTTAGTCTTGAGCAGGATAAAATTGAATTTCATATTGAAAAGAATAACACGTAAGAAAGTTTTAAAGTGAATAAAAGTTGGGCAGTTCTCAGATGTGAACTGTAGACTAAAATGCACAAAGATTATTGAAGAAAAAAATGAAAGAGTTTGAGAACAGGAACAAACCGTGGAGATTCAGTGGCAAGCCTTGAAGAAAACCCTGATTGATTCAGCTCGAGAGGCATGTGGTGAGGTTGTCTGCAAGGATAGAAAAATCAGAACTTCATGGTGGACACAGGAAGTTAAAGAGGCAGTGAAGGAAAAGAAGAAAGCATATCAAAAGTTCCTGTTAAATAAGTCAGCTTTTGCGCTTAGAGAATACAGAAACTAATGTAAGAAAGTGAAACACTGTGTAAAACTAGCTAAACAAAAGTTATGGGAGGACTTTGGCAAGAACATAGAAAATAAATATCAAGAAGGAGGTAAGATATTCTGGAGGTTGTTGAAGAAGCTTAGGAATGGAGGAAAGAGTGCTGTAAAAGGAGTTAGAGATGATAAAGGTGACATGAAAACAGGAGAAAAAGATATCCTTGAGGTATGGAGTAATTACTATTAAAAATTGCTAAATGAAACAAGCAGTGATAGCACAGTGGTAAAAAACACTCAATAGGCATACAGTCAGGAATACATATTCATACTTGAAGTAGAAAAAGCCATCAAAGGCTTGAAATGTGGAAAGGCAGCAGGAGTAGATGATATTTGACCAGAAATGCTGAAGTATGGTGGTATAAAAGTCTTACAGAGGCTGCACTGCATAATTCAGAAAGCCTGGACAGAGGGACGAATTCCCAATGATTGGAGTAGAGCTCTAATAGTGCCCATATATAAAAATGTAAATAAAACTGAATGTGAGAATTACAGAGGTATTTCCCTACTGAGTGTTCCTGGCAAGATCTATGCAAGTATACTTGAGAAACGGTTAAGAAGAATTGTGGAAGAAAAGCTGGGCGAAGACTGGATTCATGCCAAATAGAGGCTGTCAGGATCAGATCTTCACTTTACGACAAATAGTCGAGAAAGTATGGGAATATAACAAATATCTGTATTTATGTTTTGTCGATCTGGAAAAGACATATCACAAGGTGCTAGGAGAGAAGCTATTCAATACCAGTTATATGGTGTCAATGGGGCATTATATCAAGCAATACTTAGTCTTTATTTGAGTTATAAGTCAGCAGTTAGAATTGAAGGAAGTACAGGAAGATGGTTAAATGTTAAATCTGGTGTGAGACAAGGATGTACATTATCCCCCTCTGTTATTCATTATCTATATGGATCGCATTATGAAGGAAAGTGGTATTAAACATGATATCAGAATTGGAGATGTTAATGTCAGCTCTTTGCTTTATGTGGACGATGTCATACTTCTAAATAAATCCGCTACAAGTTTGCATGATTTCCCTGACTAAATTGAATAACTGTTGTAACAGATATGGTATGAAGGTCAACATTAAAAAGACAAAGACAATGAAAATAGGTAGAATTGTTGAAAATGTCAGCTGCGTTGTGAACGGGGAACCTGTGGAACAAGTAAAACATTTCAGCTACTTAGGCACGATTTTTAGTAAAGATGGTAAATTAAATATGGAAATAGACAATAGAATCAACAAAGCTGGTATGGTAGGAAGTCAATTGAATAAATTCATATGGAATAAGAGAGAAATTAGTTGGAACACTAAGTTAGCTGTATACAAGACAGTGTTCAAATCAAGTTTTAACTTATGGATCTGAGAGCTGGGTTCGAAGTAAAACACTTGACCAAAGACTAGAGACTGCAGATATGAGAGTCCTGAGAAAGATTAGAGGCGTGAACAGATGGCATCAATGGAAATATCGTATTAAAAACGAGAATATTAGGAAAGAACTTGACATTGTCAGCATCCAGGAATGCATTAGCAGAGCTAATCTCAGGTGGTATGGTCACTTGTACAGAATGGGTGAGGAAAGATTAGCAAAACAAGTGTTCTCTGCCAGGTTGGCAGAAAAACGACCCAGAGGAAGATCAAGTTATAGGTGGATTGATATGGTACAAAGTGCCTTAGACGATAGAAATATAAGATCCGATAATGTTGGAGTCTGGACCTGATTTGGAGGAAAATTGTAGATAGGAAGTTAGTAATGATGTAAATTTTTCATGTAGTATTATCATATCCTGTACACCCCTTGAGGGTACATGTCAGGAAATTGATGATGATGATATTTTTGAAGAAAATGTGTGGAATTCTTGATAAATGGACTGGAATTGTGCAATATGGATAGTTAATAAATTTGAAAGAAAATTAGGAATTCTATATGTGCATACAAACATAGTATGAGAGAAGATATCAACGGTCTGTTGGAAGAAGCGAGAAAGAAATGTGAAAGAGTAAAAATTGTATGATTACTACCTAGATATGATAGTACTGAGTTAAGAAGGAGGGCAATGATAGCAAATGATTTCATGCGCAGGCTATATGTAGGAGATATGGATATTAATTTTTTGACATGTGGGTTGTGTTTGATGGCAGAAAAGATTTGTATAAGAATGATGACCTGCACTTGAATTCATTTGGCATCAGAAGCCTGGAGAAATTACTTCTTGGTATGAGACTTAATGCAGAGAGTCAGGGAAACTAGATCATCAAGAGAGGAATGGGAAAAATGTGTGTCAAAGTTCAACTATGGTATACAAACATGATAAAGATATAAATGCCTTTGAGCATGGTTATATATGTGGCGAAGGATTGGGAAAATATGCTTTGGGTTCAGACTTTTTAAGTTTGTCTGGGGAGGGAAAAGAGAAAATTCTAGAACAAGATCAAATACATTGCATCTAATTATTAGAATAGGCTAGGTCGCAATTTATTAATCTATACAGAAATGCCAGGAGCATTGGAAACAAAGAGGTTGAGTTTGTTGCTTTATTGAATATGATGTGACCGAAGATTGTTGGCATTAGTGAAACCTGGCTATCAGAATCAGATATGGTAAGTGGGATCGAGTGTAATGGATATACTCTTTTTAGGAATGACAGAAGAGTTAGGAGAGGGGGAGGAGGAGTGCTACTAATGACCTAAGTCCAGTTAGGGTAGAAATATAAGAAAACAATGATGGTAACAATGTCCCATGTAGCAATGAGTTTGAGTCTATTTGGTGTGAAGTGGATGTTAACAGAATGAAATATATGGTGCGGTGTGTGCTACAGACCTGGCGCCTCAGTTGTAGGGGATGAATAAATGCATCGCCAATTTAGCCTTATGGGTACCAAGCGAAGGATCATTATGGGTGACTTTAAATTTCCAAACATTGAGTTGGTAGAAGAGAAATCCCATGATCAGAAAGAACAGGAATTTATTGAATTGTTGCAAAATAACTTTCTCAAGCAGCATGTGAAAGAAGGAACTCAAGGTCAAAGAGTGGTGGATTTGCTCCTAGTGTCAGAAGGGATATCTGTCAAGAATATGGCTATTTTATCACCAATTGGTGACAGTGATCATGCTGTTCTTTCTTGGCAAGTATCTACTTATATTGCAGCTCTAATTAAATCAGACCACATGCTGAATTACAAAGCTGAAAATTATGATCAACTTAGAAGAGTACTATCTTTGGTCCCATGGTATCAGTTACTGAATGGAAAAAATGTGAGCAATGCATGGGAATCTTTGAAAAAGTGCTTGAATGAGGTGGTATCTGAATGTATCCCTAGTATTCGAAGAATAAATAGGTTGGGAGTGAAATGGATGTGCAGCCTTATTAAGCTAGAGATCCACAAGAAGAAGATGTTGTGGAAAGAATATCGTGAGAGTAAGAGTGATAGGAGTTATGAAATATATAAAGCTCAGTATTATGAGTATTATGAGAAAAGCTAAAATGGAGTATGGAAAGAAATTGGCCATGCAAGCTAAACGCAATCCTTTAGTTAAAGGCAATCCAAAAGAATTTTATCATTATGCCGCAAGCAAAAGTAAGAGTGAATGTGGAAGAATAACTTTATTGAATGCAGATGGTACACGAATGTTGGAAGCTAAGGAGATTATTCAGTTAATGAGTGCTCACTTTGCTAAGATATATCAACCAGGTGTATGTAGCATGGTGCTACTGATACGTTGGATGAAGAGTTAGCGGTTCATGAAAATGAGGTTGAAGAGCTCTTGCATAACCTGGATAAGAATTTGTCAATAGGGACAGATGGAATATCTGCCTGTTAAAGGAATGTTCAGCTGAATTGGCTAGTCCTTTCGCACATTTGTATGACTTGAGTCTCAGCTCAGGAATAATACCACAAGCATGGAAGGAATGTATGATAGTTCCATTGCATAAGTATGGTGCAAAAACTGATATGTCTAACTACCGACCCATTACTATCTCTGGTGTGTTAGTGAAGATTTTAAAGAAGTTGGTAAGAACTCACATAAAATGGGTAGACAAGCATTCTATACTCTGCAGGGAACAACAAGGGTTTACTAAAGGAAGGTTATGTTTTAGCAATTTGCTCATATTTTATAACAATGTCTCAGCTGAGTTGGATCAAGGGAATGGATACACTATAATAATGTTGGTTTTTTCTAAGGCATTTGATAGGATACCACACGATAGGCTGTTGTGTAAACTGGAGAATATGGGATTGGAACATAATCTATTGATTTGTATCAGGGGATGGTTGACAGACAGATATCAAAAAGTGGTATACAGTGGGTGTGAATCCACTAGATTTAAGGTAACCAGTGGTGGTGTACTTCAGGGTTCAGTCCTTGGGTCATTATTGTTCAGTCTGTATATTAATGACATCAAGCAGGGTCTATCATCAGATTTGCAATTGTTTGCTGATAATGCGAAGATAGGCAGGGCAATCAGGGATGCTGCTGAAGATTTTAAAGAAGTGTATTCAGCAATTACAAAATGATTTAAATAGACTGGAAATCTGGGCAAACAAAAATGGCTGTCAGTTTAATGTTAGTAAGTGTAAAGTTATGCACTTTGGCGTGATTAGAGTTCCAGCGGTATATTATATTAGTGGAGTTATGCTACGAGAAACTGAAGAGGCAAGGGATCTTGGTGTATTGGTGGATAAAAATTTTAAGTTCAAAGGTCACATAACAAAAGTTGCAAATACAACTCAGAGGATAACTGCTATGTTGAAGCTAACCTTGACATGTAAGGATAAGGAAGTAATTTTGCCTCTTTATAAGGCTTTGATAAGACCACACTTGGATTACTGTGTGCAGATTTGGTCTCCTGGGTTCCAAGGGGATAAAGAAGCTGTGGAAAAGATGCAAAGAAGAGTTACAAAGACATATCTGGGTTATGGGATTTAGATTATGAGGACAGATTGCAAGTATGTGGATTACAGACTCTGGTTAACAGGAGAAAGAGGGGGTGATATGATAGAGGTCTATAAACTTTTGAATGAGTATTATAGCATTTCAAATGATGAAATTTTTTGTTATATGGAAGGCAGGGAGAGAACACTGTGCCATCCATGGAAGTTAAGGTTGTTCTCAGTCAAGAAAGGGTTAAGAGCTAGGTTTTTCTTCCAGAGAGCAGTAAGTGGAATAATTTGCCCTTACGGGTAGTGAGTGCATCTAGTGTAAATGAATTTAAGGGAAGGTATGATAGCTGGGTTGGGTAATTTGCAGCCTCCCTCGATGAGTCCTTGACTCCCTGGAGGGCTTAGATAATAATAATATGTGAGAGATTCAATTCACAGTGGGTCTTATTGGACAACCCTTGTGAATTTTTGGGAGACCATATAAACAAGGAGGCCTTCAAAATTGGGTGCATACCTTATGCAAAGTATTTGAGCCCAGCTAAGAACTTCATCTAGGAGCTTTATCATGAATTCCACTCATTTTCTAGTCACTACAGCTTCAGTGTTTTTTGTAAAGTTGTAACTAATTTCTTGATAGGTAGAGGCATCCTGTAAAAAGTGCTCCTCTCATCTTCCTCTGATAGCTGGCCTTATCCATTACCACTACAGCTTTTTCTTTATCTGCTTTCCAAATAGATCTATGGTTCTTTTGTTTTAATGAAAGCAGTGCACATATTTCAGTAGTAGATAAACTACATGGAGATAATTTGTTTTTCTAGAGTGAAACAGCAACTTCAAAGCATAGTTTATTAGCATCTTCAGGATGCTTGCAAACTGAGGATGCTAGTCAAAACTTTAATGGAATTAATGGTTACAACCCTCATCACATCCAACAGATAATTGACTCCTATGTTCCAACATCTAATGATTCTTCAAGATGTTAATAAAGTGTAGTTTATTAACATCTTTGCTCAAAAGCACTTTCAAGCAAAGATGCTAATGAACTACACTTTGAAGTTGCTGTTTCATTCTATAGAAGCAAATTACCTCCGTGTAATGTATCTACTACTGAAATCCATGCATTGCTTTCATTGAAACAAAAGAACCATATATTCTATTTTGAAAGAAGATGAAGGAAAAGCTGTAGTGGTAATGGGTATGAGAGGACTGCCTTTTACAGGATACCTCCACCTATCAAGAAACAACCCTTCAAAAACACAGATTAAACATTAAATAAAATTCTTGATGAAGTTGTTAGCTGGGATCAAGTTATGCAACCATTTTTGGAAGGATGCCTCTCCAAAATGGTAGGACGCCTCATTTATATGGTCTCCCAAAAATTCATAAAGTTGTCCAGTAAGACCCAATGTGAATTGTATTTACTCTCCCACATATAGAATTGCTAAATTTCTTTCAGTTTAATAACTGATTAAATTGTACATTCCAGATCATTTATCAAGAATTCCACACATTTTCTTAAAAAAATATCAAGGATATTGAAATACAAGAGTCAGATATGTTAGCTTTTGCATTGTTTCTCTGTTTACCAACATTCCATCATCTGGCACTAGTTTACTATATGATGATTTCCCTCCTGTTGTTTTAATTGATTGCTATGATTCCAGATAATTGATTTCTATGTTCCAACTTCTCAGGAATTTTTCAATGGAGTGCAAGGTTCCAATCCCTTATGTTTCTGGCATCTCTGAACCAATTGGTAGAATTTTGAAGAAGTACCACCTTTTCCCACATATTTTCCTGTCATCAAAATTTCTCATCTGTTACCATCAACAAAAAATAAACCTTCACCCCTATCTTTAGCTAGTGTTTACTAGATCCCTTGTCAATGTAATTTCACATACTTTGGGCAGATAGGATGTTTTTGTGGAAAAAAGAATTAATGAACATCAGTACTACATTGCGTATGTGAAACTTCAAAAGCCTGGTCTGGCAAAGCATAGTACCGATACTAAATACAGTATCCTGTGGAATAAAGTTCATCTTCTCCATAGAAGCAGTGTTAAATATGAACACCTTTTCAAAGAAAGTTTTGAAGCTCGCTTACATCGGCCTAATCTGAATTGGAACAATTGTCTCTCTCTCTCTCTCATTTCAGGTGTAAACATCAGAAATAGTTTTAATATCATTTATTAATATTAATTTTTAGTATGTGGCAATCATTTTTAAATGGTACATCTGATTATTGGATTATTATTATTATTTAGGCCTCCAAGGAGTCAAAAGCCTTATCGCGAGAGGTCCTTCCTAGGAAATACAAGTCTATCCAGACTCATCATGGGAGGTCCCCTCCTAGGAAACACAAAGTCTATTATATCGCTCCTTAAACTCATTGACCGTTCTCACTCTCACCACTTTATCAGGCAATGCATTCCACAGTTCAGCCACCCTCCA
Source organism: Typopeltis vanoorti (assembly GCF_054136105.1). Lineage (NCBI taxonomy): Eukaryota > Metazoa > Arthropoda > Arachnida > Uropygi > Thelyphonidae > Typopeltis > Typopeltis vanoorti. The sequence continues at coordinate 73,082,950 of NC_143555.1, forward strand.
TGCAAAGAAACCACTCCTCACCCTCTTCCTCACAGTTTCCTTTCACAACTTCCAGGGATGGCCCATTGTCATTACTCCTTCCCGTTGTTCAACCAAGCGAAAGAACTCCCCAGTGTCAACCCTGTAACCACCTCTCAACAGATTAAAAGTCTCAATCATATCACCTCTCCTTCTTCTATTCACCAAACTCTGCAGCCCACATTCCCTCAGCCAATCCTCATAACCAACATTGTACAGTCCTAAAACTGTCTTTGTTATCCACCTCTGTACCCTCCATGAAACTTCCCCAAGTTGATGTCTAAAACTATTATAATCACCTGTCTTTTAATTCCACATATGTTCCCGTCTCTTTGATACTCCTGCATGTCTATTCATCTTCCAAGTCAAAACCACATAGTCACTCTCTCCAACTGGTGGGAGAGATGTCATCTCAGTTACTATCAACTCTTCTAATACTATGACCAAATCCAAAACTCTTGAACCTCTTGTTCCCTCTATTACATGTTGCCTAAGACATTTGTCCCTCAAGAATTCTAGATGTATCTTGTATTCCTGTTTTTTAGTTTGCTTGTTGTTTCTACACATTGATGATGTACTGTTATTTTCAGTACAAAATATCTGTACTTTTGTTGAAGTTTATACTGTAGTTATTTCATTGTTTTATAGTTATGCCACAGGTACCTTTAAAGATAAGAAATTCCAAAGAGCTGTATTTAAGCTATCCTATCAATACTAACTTATGGTTGTGAAATATTGTCAACAACAAAGAATATAGTTTCCCATCTAATGGTGTGAAACTCTTTAGACATTGTAAAAATAACACTTTAAGCCATTTCACTTGACAAAAAGACAGATCCCCTTCCCTTCCTGGATATTCTCATGTTAGTAGAAAATCTTGGCAATATTTCATTTGAAGTCTACAAAAAAAAAAAAAAAAAAAAAAAAGTTAATACTGGATGATATCTACATATTACATCACACCACCATGTAGTGCAAAAACGAGGCATAATAAAAACTCTTAAAGAATATAGGACCATTGCAGTATTAAGTGATAACAACAAAAAAGAAATAGCATATTTTAAAGACATTCTCCTAAAATATGGTTACAATCTCAGACCTATTAATAGCATCTTAAATCGGCCATTGCATATTTCAGAGCATGCAACATCAAGACAATCACAAAGGTGTTGTTTCTTTATCTTACATGAAAAATATTATCAATAAAATATCGAAAGTGTTAAAATGGTACAACATGGTACTTGCCATGAAAGGTTCTTTCTTTTAAGGTTACACGGGGAGCATTCATATTTATGAATTTAGGGACACAAAACACACGTGTTGAAAAGATTATTTTACTGATTAATAATAAAATAATAACTTGACATTTCGACCCCCTGTATCAAGGTCATCAGAAGGATACATGTGTATAAGAACCAAGCCACATGCTGTTGCACTTTATACAGGTAAATTACATCTACGTTGTTAACTAATCTTTTTTCTTAGCCTGCCCTCTAGTGATTAAAAATTTTTTTTTTAAAAATTACCATTAAAAAGTACAATAAACTCTGCTAAAGTTCTCACATACTAGGATTCTTCTGGAATTATATAGTTTATATTGTTATATTACGATTATCTTCTAGATTTGTACAGTACAGGTTGCTATTGAATGTTCAGGGAAAAAAAAAAAAAAAACTTCTTGTATTGAGATTTTTCTTCGTGGTTGCTATGAAGGTTGCAGATGGGTCCTCCACATTCTTGGAATGGTTAGACCATCATTTTTATTCAGATTCGGATCATATTTGAGCATTTCACATGCTTCCTTGAATTTCCGCTCGAACCAGGTTTTGGTGTGGTGTAGGGACTTGGTACCTTTCCAATCAATTCTGTGGCATGTTTGGAGTGCATGGTCAGAAAGGCTGGTTTTTCCAAAATGGAGGTATTTTATGTGTCGTTTGTGTTCATCCTTTCTGATTGGGATGGTTTGCCCTGTTTCCCCTATGTATGGTATGTTACATGTGCATTGTATTTTGTAAACCCCTAGGTGGCAGGGGATCCTTGGAAGAACTGAGTAGGTGTCTTAAATTTGTCGGGGATTTAAAGGTAGTTTTGATGTTGTATTTGTGTAGTGTTTTGTCTATTTTTTCTGGAATGCCTCTAACATATGGTATAGCAATAGCATTCTTGAAATCTTTTTTGTTATTAGTGATATCTTTGTGGAGGATCTTGCGAATGGTTTTTATACTGTATCCATTTTTTATAAAGGTATGTTTGATGGTCTCATATTCATGATTAAGAGCTTGTTCATTTGAACAAATGGTTTGAGCTCTGTGTTTAAGGGTGCTTATAACTCCTAGTTTTTGTGTTGGGTGGTGATAAGAAGTTTTATGTATGTACTGGCCTGTGTCTAGGTTTGTGGTAAACTGCTCAGTTTACTGCAAACCTACACACTGAAGTTGCAAAGTTTGATGTTTTAAGATACTTGTGACATAAAGACTAAATAATATATGCACGTAAACACAAGGAAGATATTTAATTAACCAAATATTTTGGTCTGGAAATAGCAGACCATCTTCAGTGGCACTACAAGAACAGTTTTTTAATAAACCGCAAACCTACACACACGCGCGCGCACACACACACACAAGCCAGTACATACACAAAAGTTCTTATCACCACCCAACACAAAAACTAGTGGTCATAAGCACCCTTAAACATAGAGCTCAAACCATTTGTTCAAATGAACAAGCTCTTAACCATGAATATGAGACCATCAAACATACCTTTATAAAAAATGGATACAGTATAAAAACCATTCGCAAGATCCTCCACAAAGATACCACTAATAACAAAAAAAGATTTCAAGAATGTTATTGCTATACCATATGTTAGAGGCATTTCAGAAAAAATAGACAAAACACTACACAAATACAACATCAAAACCACCTTTAAACCCCCCGACAAAATTAAGACACCTACTCAGTTCTTCCAAGGATCCCCTGCCACACGTAGCCCAACCAGGGGTTTACAAAATACAATGCACATGTAACATACCATACATAGGGGAAACAGGGCGAACCATCCCAATGAGAAAGGATGGACACAAACGACACATAAAATACCTCATTTTGGAAAAACCGGCCTTTCTGACCATGCACTCCAAACATGCCACAGAATTGATTGGAAAGGTACCAAGTCCCTACACCTCACCAAAACCTGGTTCGAGCGGAAATTCAAGGAAGCATGTGAAATGCTCAAACATGATCCAAATCTGAATAAAAATGATGGTCTAACCATTCCAAGAATGTGGAGGACCCATCTGCAACCTTCATAGCAACCCCGAAGAAAAATCTCAATACAAGAAGACTTAGTGAAGTTTTTTTTTTCCCTGAACATTCAATAGCAACCTGTACTGTACAAATCTAGAAGATAATCATAATATAACAATATAAACTGTATAATTCCAGAAGAATCCTAGTACATGAGGACTTTAGCAGAGTTTATTGTAGTTTTTAATGGTAATTTAAAAAAAAAAAATTTTTTTTAATCACTAGAGGGCAGGCTAAAAAAAAGATTAGTTAACAACGTAGATGTAATTTAGCTGTATAGATTACAACAGCATTAGCTTGGTTCTTATACACATGTATCCTTCTGATGATGACCTCAATACGGGGGGGGGGGAATGAAACGTCAAGTTATTATTTTATTATTAATCAGTAAAATAATCTTTTCAAAACGTGTGTTTTGTGTCCCTAAATTCATAAATATGATTGCCATGAAAGGTGTTCATTCCTTTTGACCACTACAAAAAATATCCATGGTGTTAGGATTACTGAAACAATCTCATCTACCTCTTAAACAACCAGTGGTGTACTAAATGTTCTGTACTTTGAGGCATCTGTAATGTTGGAAAGATGAGTCGATTTGGAGAAATTTATCAAAAAGAACATGCTAAGAATGTGGAGAAAGAATGTGCACATAAATCAGAACTGGAATTTCATACAACTAAAGAAAAACACCAAATTACGCTGCCGTACATAGGATTCTAGGATTCAGTAGTTAGGTATATAGATTTATAGAAGCAATAAAAACCAAGGTCTCATCTTTAATCAACTATGGGCAGAATATATATAAAAGACTTGCATATTAATGAATTAGGCTGCAGTGCTTCAATAAATCAAACGTGAAATCTTGCTGTGATTTTCACATCTAGTTCAAGTTTAATTTGAATAATAACAGTTAATTTATAAATGTCTTTGTGTAAATAATAATTTCTTAAAAAACTAGCACATAGTATTCATCAGTTTAGGATATCCATTAAAATTCAGATTTCCATAAGTTAAAATTAATTTAAAGTTAAGATGTTAATAATATGGTATTTGTAAAGCTGTTAGTTAAAGATTTGTTTTTCTGTCTCAAGCAAGACGTTTTATAATGATGTTATCTTTGGCTACTGGTCTTAGTTATAAAATAAATGTATTTTATATGGATTTAAATTAAATATTGGAGGCAAATTATAATTTTATGAGTTGTCAAAAGTTGTGGGGTTGGTGTGGGTTATGATATATTGTCAATAGCGAGTGAAGCGAAAGTTGCTGCTATATTATCGGAAGTGTTTAAATGAGCTTATTGAAATGTGAAAAGATTGTGAAATGACAAACTGTTAAAATTTTTGGCCTGTTTAATTTTGAAATTGTAATTGCACTGTGAAGAAGAAACTTCGTCGTTTCAGGTCCAGTGCTGGAAAGCAGTAATGGCAACATTATTTGAGCCGAAGTTTGTCAGTTGCATTGCCAAGTATGCATGGTAGTGAAAAGAACATTATCGAACGTTGCTAGACATTTAGTTGTCTATGGATTAGGAAAGGAACATATCAGGATAAAACTGGAGTTTCTGTGACTTTAGGAAGACTTGATAGAAATGAGAAGAAAAACTAGAAGACTGAGAGATGATATCATTGTTATGAAGAAATAAGTAAAGTTTTTATAGTTATTAATCCACTTAGAATTTAATTCAATTGAAACTGAAAGGAACTTTATTGCTTGCCAGTTCACATAGAAATGGGCCTAGTAAAGTTTGTTTTAAGTAGCATTCTCAGTCTGATATGTGATTTCTAACTGTTGATATGGTTTCAAGAATATTGTTTAAACTTTTACATAGAAAGTTAATTCATTCTAAAGTGATGAGTTTTTAGTAGTTTATTTGGAGTTTTTTGTTACTTTCATATAGAAAGTGAAGTTACTGAAGTGCTGTATTGGATGAAGCTAGGATGTGTTTTCTTTTCATCTTAAAATAACAGTGCTCTGTGATTTTAAGGAGATTTTGCTTGTCTTGTGTCACTGTCATATAGAGTACAGCTTTGTTTTGTATTATTCTTTCTCCTCTGTGAACTCAAGAAGGAGGAAAAGTTCTGCAGGAGGCAAGAGACTAACTTTACCTGAGAGTTTTTTACCATATAGAACAATATCTGTTGGCTTATGTGATTGTAAAGAAGTTGTATAGTTATAGTGTTTTTCTTGCTGTGATTTAAAGAAAATACACTGCCGCTTGCAGAACTTTTCTAAGTAGCTGACTTGATGTTGTATATATTTGTGATTTTTTTTTTAAATCACAGATTATTATTTAGTTACAAGAGTGTGAACACTCAATCTCTTAATGGGTTAATGAGTAAAAAAGATGATTTAAGAGGCTAAGTTACATATGAGATCCTTGGATACGAAACTGTGTGCAAGGTTAATTTGGAGTATAGTTTCAGTTTTATTTTTATTTTGAATTTAAGGGATTAAACCACTCAATATGTGAGGGAGAGGGAAATAAAAATAAATACACTAGGGCAGAGTTTCTGGACTATGTAATGCTAATACTGAGTATAAAGTTTCTACTAGGCAGAAATGGAGGAATTTTTTGAGGCTTTAGAGAAAGCAACTTACACATTGAAAAAGGAAAAGTTGGTCCTTGTTGGGGATCTAAATAGCAGAGTAGGAAATGATTGTCAGACATACAAAAATATTTTGGGAAAATTTGGAGAAAAGAGCAAAGCTAATAATAATGGCAAATACCTGTTGAATTTCTGCGCAGGACATGGACTGGTTATTACTAACACCATGTTCCAACATAAAAATGTGCACAAATTCACATGGAGAGAAGAGGCAAGGAATAAGAAAAGTCTCATTGACTATGTTATTGTTGATAGTTAATGTTTTCTACCTGGTGCAGGACACCAGAGTGTACAGAGGATTTGAAATTGGAAGTGATCATTATTTAGTCTTGAGCAGGATAAAATTGAATTTCATATTGAAAAGAATAACATGTAAGAATAAGAAAGTTTTAAAGTGAATAAATGTTGAGCACTTTCAGATGTGAACTGTAGACTAAAATACACAAACATGACTGAAGAAAAAATGAAGGAGTTTGATAACAGGAACAAACCTTGGAGATTCAGTGGCAAGCCCTGAAGAAAACACTGATTGATTAATTCAACCAGAGAAGCATGTGGTGAGGTTGTATGTAAGAATAAAAAAATCAGAACTCCATGGTGGACACGGGGAAGTTAAAGAGGCAGTAAAAGAAAAGAAGAAAGCATATCAAAAGTTCCTGGCAAATAAGTCAGCTTGTGCTCTTAGAGAATACAGAAACAAATGTAAGAAACTAAACACTGTGTAAAACTAGCTAAACAAAAGTCATGGAAGGACTTTGGTAAGAACATAGAAAATAAATATCAAGAAGGGGGCAAAATATTCTAGAGGTTGTTGAAGAAGCTCAGAAATAGAGGAAAGAGTGCTGTAAAAGGAATTAGAGATGATAAAGGTGAAAAAATTGCTAAATGAAACAAGCAGTGATGACAGCACAGTGGCATGCAGTCAGGAATACATATTCATACTTGAAGTAGAAAAAGCCATCAAAAGCCTGAAATGTGGAAAGGCAGCTGGAGTAGATGATATTCGACCAGAAATGCTCAAGTATGGAGGTATTAAAGTCTTACAGTGGCTGCACTGCATAGTTCAGAAGCCCTGGACAGAGGGACAAATTCCAAATGATTGGAGTAGAGCTCTCATAGTACCCATATATAAAAAAGGGAAATAAAACTGAATGTGAGAATTACAGAGGTATTTCTCTGCTGAATGTTCCTGGTAAGATCTATGCAAGTATACTTGAGAAACGGTTGAGAAGAATTGTGGAAAAAAGCTTGGTGAAGAACAAGCTGGATTCAGGTCAAATAGAGGCTGTCAGGATCAGATCTTCAATTTACGTTAAATAGTTGAGAAATCATAGGAATATAACAAATATCTGTATTTAAGTTTTGTCGATTTGGGATATGACATATGGCAAGGTGCTAAGAGAGAAGCTATTCAATACGCTACAGTTATATGGTGTCAATGGGGCATTATATGAAGCAATACTTAGTCTTTATTTGAGTTGTAAGTCAGCAGTTAGAATTGAAGGAAGTACAGGAAGATGGTTTAATGTTAAATCTGGTGTATATACATTACCCCCTCTGTTATTCATTATCTATAGGGATCACATTATGAAGGAAAGTGGTATTAAACATGATATCAGAATTGGAGATGTTAATGTCAGCTCTTTATGCGGATGATGTCATACTTCTAAATAAATCTGCTACAAGTTTGCAAGATTCCCTGACTAAATTGAATAATTGTTGTAATAGATATGGTATGAAGGTGAGCATTAAAAAGACAAAGACAATGAAAATAGGCAGAAACATTGAAAATATCAGCTGCATTGTGAATGGAGAACCTATAGAACAAGTAAAATATTTCAGCTACTTAGGTACGATTTTTAGTGAAGATGGTAAATTAAATATGGAAATAGACAACATAATCAAGAAAGCTGGTATGGTAGGAAGTCAACTGAATAAATTTATATGGAATAAGAGAAAAATTAGCCAAAACACTAAATTAGCTATATACATGACGGTATTCAAGCCAATTTTAATTTATGGATCTGAGAACTGTGTCAGAAGTAAAATACTTGACCAAAAACTAGAGACCACAGATACGAGAATCCTGAGAAAGATTAAGAGCATGAACAGATGGCATCAATGGCAATAATCATATTAAAAACGAGGATATTGGGAAAGAACTTGGGATTGTCAGCATTCAGGAATGTGTTTGCAGAGCTAATCTCAGGTGATAACGTTTATCCAGGTTGGTAGAAAAAACACCCAGAGGAAGACCAAGATATAGGTGGATTGATGCAGTAAAAAGTGCCTTAGAAGACAGAAATATAATATCTGACAATATTGGAATCTTGACAGGTAACAGACTGATTTGGAGGAAAATTGTAGATATGAAGTTAGTAATGATGTAATTTTTCATTTAGTACTATCATATCCTGTACACCCCCTTGAGGGTATATCTCAAGAATATGATGATGTAATGCTAGTAACGACCAAATGTAATGAAATGACCGAAATTTAATGACTAAAGCATTACATTTCATGACTGACAACTCCAGTAAATGGCACATTTATTGCTACAAAAAACTACTTGCCATGCTTTGAAATTGTGTTCAAGTTTAAAGTAATCTCTAACATGCCTCTATCCTTTCCATGTCAGATAATTTTTGAACAAATATAAGGGATAGGATGCAATTTTGGATCAGTATTCATATGGCACACTGTACTAGGTGATTCACAGTTCCACATGCTTGTTGTCATTGGTAATATCACAACAGGCTCTACAACTTGACTGCACTATTCCTCTCTTATTGATCTACCACTTCTTGGTTTAGCTTTCATAATAGTGGTGATAGGAGGATCAGATTATGAGGATGAGAAGGTAGAGAGAGTTTATGGCGATATAGAACAGGGTTTGAAATGTAAAGAAACAAAAGATATAATTATAATACAGGGCGATATGAATGCAAAAATCAGAGGAGGAAGATATTGTTGGGCTATGTGGATTGGGAGTGAGAAATGAAAGAGGAGGTATGCTGTTGGATTTCTGTAGAAAACATGATTTAGCATTTATGAACACTTGGTTTAAGAAACATCCAAGACGATTGTATACTTGTTCCCCAGGGTAGGATATAAATAGTAGCAGAAATCAGATAGATTTTGTTTTGATAAGGAAAAGATATAGAAACATTATAAAAGATGTGACAACATATCCAGGAGCAGACTGTGATACAGATCATATATTGATGTCAACTAAGATGAGGATTAATCTGAAAAAGGTAACTGCAGGGAAACGGAACAAATCATGGAACTTGGAGTGGCTGAAGATACCAAGTACAGCTAATGAATTCGCAAAGAAATTAGAGATAGAAATGAATGAGAGAAATATACAAGAAAGTGACAATGTAAATGAAAACTGGAAGATTCTGAAGTAAAGCATAATTACTGCTACAGAATTACATTTAGCCAAAAAAAAAAAAAAGAAGAGGAAAGAGAGAAAAAAAAGAAACCATTAATGACGGACAATATCTTGAGGGAAAAATCTATAAAGACTTGAGTAGGGAGATACAAAGAGAGATAAGAAGGAAAAAAGGAAGAGATGAAATAAGTAAAGATACAACAGCAAAGGCTGAAAGAAATGACATAAAAGGTGTTTATAAAAATATTAATATAATGACAGGAAGGAGAAAAATGCAAAGGACTGGAGCAGTCAAGAATGAAAGAGGTGAAATTCTGATAGAATAAGAGAAGATATTACAGAGACGGGAAGAATATGTAAACACACTTTATGAAGACAGAGAAAGAGGAGAAAATCAAATGAAAGAGCATAGTGGGCAGAGGCTGTACATCATGAGGGAGGAATCGAATCTAGCAATTCAAAAGATGAAAGAAGGAAAATCCACTGGAATAGATGGTATACAGATAGAACTTATAAGAATATAGGTGAAAAAGGTATAGAAGTGTTATGGCAAATTATTAATGGAATTTATGAGGGACAAGAATTACCAGAGGAGTTTAGAAGATCAATTTTTATCCCCATTCCAAAAAAGACGGAAGTTTTAGACTGGAACAATTTTAGAACGATAAGTCTTATAACTCACACTGCAAAAATTCTGGCACAAATAATTTTAGAGATAATTAAGAATAGAATAGAAAAAGAAATGAATGAGGAACAGTTTGGATTCCAAACCAACAGAGGAATTAGAGAGGCTATAACTTGTCTAAGAATTATTGGGGAGAAAACACTAAACCATGGTGGAAAGTTGTTTTTGAGATTTCTAGATTTTGAAAAGGCATTTCATACAGTGAAACATAAAAAGCTTTTTGACATTCTAGAAAAAATTGATATTGACTCTTATGACTTAGAAATTTCAAAGAGGTTATATTCGTCACAAACAGCGTCAGTATGTGTAAATGGAGAGGAAACAGGAGAATTTCCGGTGGAGAGAGGAGTTAGACAAGGATGCAAGATATCACCATTATTGTTTAAACTTTATAGTGAACAGATGCTTAGCGAGGCACTTGAGGATGTAGAAGATGGAATAAAAATAAATGGAAGAATCATTAATAACTTAAGATATGCAGATGATGTAGTGGTGATGGCAGAAAGTGAAAATGGATTACAACAAATTGTTTAAAGAATTGAACTCTTGTAAAGAGTGCGGACTAAGGATTAACACAAAGAAGACCCAGATAATGTACAGTGCTTGCAGAAAACTATGCGGAGAGACATTTCAGTATGGAATATGTCTGTCCTGAACTGTGATAATGGGCAAAAAAATAGGAGATAATGTAAAGATAAGATGCAGAGGAAAGATTTTAGAAGACATGGATAGATTTCAATATTTAGGTAGCTGGATCTCAGAGAAAGGAACTTCAGAATTGGACATTAGAAATAGAATAAGCAAAGCTAAATCGGCATTTATGGAAATGAAGAGAATTTTAATAAACAAGAATATTAAAATAGGTGTTAGAGTTGGAATAGTTAAAGCAACGGTTTGGAGTATTGCAAGTTATGGAAGTGAGTCGTGGACACTCAGAAAGAGAGGTATGGAAAGAATTAATGCATTGGAAATGTGGTGTTATAGAAAGATGGAAAAGATTAGCTATACAGAGAGAATATCAAATCAAGAAGTTTTAAGAAGAGATGGGATGGAAAGAACGCTGCTCAAGAATATTATGCAAAGAAAGACCAGATTTGCAGGACATCTTCTGAGAGATTCTTCGGAACACCTGACAAGAACTATATTACAAGGGAAAGTTGAGGGGAAGAGAAGACCAACTGGAGAGTAGCTCAATGACATCGTGGAATGGACTGGTTTAAGAATGACAGAGGGGACAGACAAAGAGAAATGGAAAAGAGCTGGTCATCTGCTGTAACCCTCTTGCTAGAGGATGTTACTGGACAATGACGAATAGTGGTGATAAAGATTTTTTTTTTTTTCTCACTGCAAGAATATTTGTTTTGGCGAGGATCTCCTTGAAATTGCTGCTGGAAATCAGCTGACGGTTCTTTCTTTTCTTACCAGATCATTCCCTGTCATGCACTTATCAGCTGACAATTATACATTTTTTGGTAGTTTAATTGCTCTAATCATCCATTTTTTAAAGCTGAAAAAAAAAAAGTCAAAAGAAAAGATTTTATGACAAGGAAAACCTTCATTTTCACGAGAATTTGGAACACATGCTAAATATTTGCTAATTTCATATGGGAAAGTAGAATCTACAGCCCTGTGTGTGTGTGTGTGTGTGTGTGTGTGTGTGTGTGTCATGGGTGAATATTCCAGGTGTGCTAGGCATGTGGTGCGCATGCACCGAATAGCCATATCACTGATATATTTTGCATTTATTCCCATTAAAGACATCCATAATTGTTTTCAGATTTCATGTGATTCTTAAAATTAAGCACAATATAATGCTTCATGAAGAGGACACTTTTCGACTTGTAAACATTGCATCACATTTGTGTTAATAGCCCTGGGTGTGCATTCAAAATACATGCATCTTTGAAAAGATGTACAGATGCTGCAGCTGGTCAAATTCTTAGTGTTCTAGTAGTTTTAAACCACTCAGAAGGCAAGGCAAGATGAGCTCTGAGACAATAGCACCTCAAGGCTGTGACTGGTTATTGTGTCAACCAATTCAATTGAACGTTTTCATTTTTCATGAGTTTCTGTTTTTGTTTTCAGTTTCATCTGTTTTGCATGCATGAAGTGTGAACTAACATGGTAGGAAAGTTTTTATATATAATATAGACAAGTTTTTAATATATAATTTTTGATCAATTTATAACCCCCCTCCCCCAATTACGATGAAAAACAGTATTGTAGTCAAAGGAGGTAAGTCTCATCCTCCTCTTCCAAATTTTACACCTTTCAGTAATTCAAATATACCAACCAAATATAGCATTCTCCTTCATTATTGTTTTCTAATACACAGTGTGTTAAAACAAACACATTGTCTTATACTCTGTGCAGATTTAGTTACAATTAATTGATAAATTAAAGTATTCAAAGTTATCTTACAATTAATTGCATTGAACCAATTAAGGTGAGTGCTGATATGCCTTGCACTCTCAAGACTTTCGTACATCAATAAAAATGCAATCATGCAGTCAAGCTGACGTGAATTTTGTAGCTTGGGTTGCATAAGCCACATCAGAACACCCAACTGAAATGGGTACGCGATGCCACTGATACATATATACAGTGCTTTTTTTCTGGCGGTACGCAACAATACTCAGTACCGGCAACTTTTTTCTTAAGTTTTTAAAAATTTGCGATTTATTGACAGCAAAATGTATTATAAATATTCTGGTAAATGGTACTGTGGTCACGAATTGAATTTTCAGTTTTGATTACTCATAAGTTGGTACCCTGCTTTCCTGTTTCATAGGTTGGTATGCAACCGGAAACAGGAAGTTGTGTTCACTTCCGATTGCTTCTAATATCAGTTTTTCAGTTCTATATTCACTCTGCAATAGGCAGGTGTTCACATGAGTTTTGAATTAATCTAAGTTAAATCAGTGCAATCATTGTTCAAAATGAGTAAAATAAGTAGTTACTTTATGCCAATGAGTAAAAAAAGGAAGGCTGAATTAGCAGAAATTGTTGAATCTACTTGTGATCCTGTAAAACAGAAAACTAACACCGAAAATACACTTGGTGAAGAGGATCACAAAACCAAGATCGAAGATCCACATGGTCAACAGGAAGGAGATTCTGATAATGATTGGCCCGAATGTTGGACACTTTTGCAGAAAAATGACTTCTGCGAGAGAAACGAGTAGCTGTATGTCAAGAATAAAATGTTGGGCTGTAAAGTGTGTCGTGATGTCGGAAGTCTTGTTGTCGATAAACACATGGGAATGAAAATTTCAGCAGCGTGGGCACATAGTAAAATCAGTCATTTTGGAGAATCTCACAAACAACAGTTAATATCATTAAGAAAAAAGATTTATGATTTTAAAGAGAGTGCAGCGCCAAAGCGAGACGGCAAGGGTATATCGGAGGATATGTTAAAAGTGTGAAAGTTGCTGTAATAACATCTTCATGGTGAGTACTGGTGCCTTTTTTTCCAGAAAAAAATCACTGCATATATATATATAAAAAATAATTTTTTGACATGTTGCTTTATACTTTAAACTTTTATGCCCAGTAGTAGAATTTAATGATTGCACTGAGCTGTGCTTTTTTTTTTTTCTTATAGAGATCTTTCATTTAAAAAAGGAGAAATCATTCTTTTGCAAAAACGAATTGATCAGAATTGGTTTCAAGGCGAGCTCAATGGAAAGAATGGTTTCCTTCCAGCAAGATATGTGCAAGTTGTTGTTCCACTACCAACACCCCTTCCACAGTGTAAAGCACTGTATGATTTTTGTATTGGAGACAATGATGAAAAAGATTGCCTCACATTTTCTAAGGTATTATCTTGTTTACATACTTGTACAAAAATTGTAGCTAATAAATTTCAATAGATGCCATTCATAACATAATTTTTCATTATTATTTTTATATTGAATTTCTTCTATTTTTAATAAATGCAATTTTTTTGTAATACAGTAAACCTTAACATTCATAAGTCTGACATTCCAGAAAACTGTCTTGTGAGCAAAATAATGAACAGATAAAAATAGGACTATGCATTAATTGTAATTAGGTTTCCCTTAGGTTTGTTAAAATACATTTTTTAAAAAATAATAGTAAAAAAATCTTACCATTATAAAGAAACATATGTATTGTTAGGTTCTCATAAGATTATGAGAACCTAACATAATCAGATTAGGTTCTCATAAGATTATGAGAACCTAATCTGACTAATCTGAACCTAATCTAACTGATGAGACCTCAATAAAGGTTGAAAGCAGTCTCGGTAGTGGCCCTTCCCATTCTTTTGCAAAAACGTGGACATTATGGACATGTATAATGCACAGCATTATACATGTCCATAAGCATATGTCATTGCATTATGGGATACTAAGGCAATTGATCTGAAATCATTAGCCTCTATGTACAAGTAGCACAGTCATGATGCTACTTCATGCACTAATTTTTATTTGCACTTGGATAAAGGATTAAACAAAGAATATAATTTCTTGGCATCAATGATTTATAGCATAACCAAGTGAAAATACTTTCAAACGCCTTTTAAATTTCACATTGAGAGAAGACACAAGAAATGAGAAAAGTCTCATTGATTGTGTTTGTTGATATTAAACCAGTGTCTTCACACTGGTTCAAGACACAAGAGTATAAGGGGATTTTAAATAGGAATTAATCATCATTTAGTGTTTTGCAACATGAATTTGAATATCATATGGAAAAGGAAATTGTGTAAGAGAGTTTTAAAAGAAATTAAAGTTCAGCAGGTTTCAGAGGTTACCTATTTTATGGTCAAATATACAAATATTATTCAAAGTAAATTGAAAGAGTTTAAAAACAAGAATCAATCCTTGGATATTCACTTGCATGAAGAAAGCATTGATTGATTCAACTGCAGAGGCAAATGATAAAGTTTCTCTGCAAAGATCAAAAAACCAACTCCATAATGTACTCAGGAAGGTAATGAAGCAGCTGTGGACAAGAAGAAAGTATACTGAAAATTCCATAAAAATAATACAGAAAAAAAATATAAGAAAGCAGAGTGGTACAGACAAAAAATATATATACGTGTAGCTTAAGTAGAGAAGATGGTGCGATATTCATGGCAGAGTAGCATTATCTTTCCATGATGAGTCCTTGGACTCTTTGGAGGTATCACATAATAATAATAATAATAATAAAATTATTTAAACAAAAATGATGGAACAGTTTTGATAAGAATATAGAGGATAAATACTAGGAAGGCCAGATGATCTGGAGGCTATTTTAAAAAAAAAAAAGCTTAGAAATGGAGTAAAGATTACTTTAAAAGCA
The DNA here is from genome assembly GCF_054136105.1 of Typopeltis vanoorti. Lineage (NCBI taxonomy): Eukaryota > Metazoa > Arthropoda > Arachnida > Uropygi > Thelyphonidae > Typopeltis > Typopeltis vanoorti. Next base: position 73,098,277 of record NC_143555.1, read on the forward strand.
ATCAGAGATGAAAAAGAAAATCTTCAGGGTAATTACTTTGAAAGATTGCTAAATGAAACAGGTAGTGACTGTAAAGTTGTAAAAAACATTCATAAAAAACATATGAATACTTGGAAAATGGCATCAAAAAAACCTGAAAGTAGAAAAGCAGATGGAGTAAATTATATTACTCCATCTGCTTTTGAGAGAAATGCTCCATATTAGAAGCTCAAATATGGAGCATTTCTCAAATAAACTTCTAAATTTTATAATTCAGAAGATTGAATTCCATATGGAATATAGCCCTCATACCACCCTATCTGTAGAAAAAGCAAATAAAACAGAATGCAAGAATTTTAGAGGAATTATCCTACACAGTGTTCCAGGTAAGTTTTATGCAAGCATACATGAGAAGAGGCTGAGAAAAATTATGGAAGCAAATCTTTAAAAATGAGCTGGAATCATGCAGAATAGAGGTTGTCAGGATCAGATTTTTGCTTTTAGATAAATAGTTGAGAAACATAGGAATATAATAAGGATTTATATTTAAGTTTTGTACATTTGGATAAAGCATACGACAAGGTGCCAAATGCCATTTACAATATAACTGTTACAGTTAGAATATGTAAATGGAATATTTTATTGAGCAGTACATAGTCTATAATTCTGTTGTAAAACTAAATTAAAACCCTACAATTCCAGACCATTCCCCCATATTTATGAACTTCCAAAAATTCATGAAGAGGATGTCTCTCTATGCCCTGTTGTAGATGGTATAGACTCACTCACATACAAACTAGCTAAACATTTAGTCAAAGTGCTTTCCTGTACTCCTGGCAATACCTCGTCACATATCAAAAACTCAGCCCATTTTGGCTCCAGTATATAAGACCTCATACACTGCCACATGACTTAATGGTCAGTTTCGATGTCTCCTCCTTATTCACAACATCACAATATTAATTTCCTCCCAATATCTCAACTCTGTTTCAGTTCACTATGAACATAAACTATTTTGCTTGGCAAGGAAAATTCTACAAACAAATTGAAGGTACCCCCCCCCCCGGGCTAACTTTTTCATAGTCTTGCTCTTCCTAGACACTCTAGTTACAAGACAACCAAATGAATCCCTTGTCTATAGAAAACCCACACATACAGGTAGATACATCCATCAACAGTTACATCACTCGACCCTCCCAGCAATTTGTAACTATAAAAACCTTAGTCCACCAGGAAAAATTAATTTGCTCAGATAACATTGCACTCAACATAGAACTCACCCACATAAAAAAATACTTTTTTTGGCCAATGGCTATACCTTCCACCAAATAAAAAGAATTGAAACACCACATACCACACCACCTCTTCCAAACATAGATTATAACAAATCCATTGCCATTCCCTATATCCATGGCATCTCAGAAAAGGTGGCCAAGATATTAAATAAGCACAATCTTGTGATCACTTATAAATCACAAAAAGAGCTAGCAGTCCTTATCCACTCCCTGAAAGATCAGCTACGATCTCTGGATTTACCTGGAGTGCAACGGGTACCCTACAGCTGCAACCTTTCTTATTATGGACAAACAGGTAGGACAGCAATCCATATAGCAGAGCACTAGGATTGCATTCGATTCTACCACTACGACTACTCAGGATTAGCAGACCGTGCCCTGGATACCCGGCACAGGATCCAGTAGGGGAAAAAGTCACAAAAGTCCACTGAAGCGAATTTAAGTTCGTGAGACTTTTCCTTGAATCTGTTGCAGCTCTTACCAACAATCCCAACCTAAACAAATTTAGTTGTATTGAATTACCCCTCATCTGGGAAACCCTCATTATTTGCAGACCCTGTTTTCATCTTTGTTACTGAAGTGTCCTTGTGTACACGTTTAATACTAGTGTATTAATCCCTGTAGATGTTGATTTAACTTTGGCTAAATAATACAGGAGGTAATAATTAAATAGTTTTAGTTATTATCAAATCTACATTGTTAATTTCCTTAAACAATATATGATGCTTCAGTTTTAAGACATTAGAATTGAAGGATGTATACGTTAAGATGGTTAGATGTAAAATCACTTATGAGACATGAGTGCATGCTATCTCCCAAGTTATTCATCATCTGTATGGATCACATTATGAAGGAAAATGGCATTAGACCCGATAGCAAAATTGGAGACTTAATTCTCTGCTTTTGGCAGATGATGTTAAAATAAAATAAATAAAAAATACTCTTAATATGGGACATTTTCTTTGGATTTTATTGGACCACGATTTTTTTTGTATAAATATATGTATATAATCGTCAACCAGTTTCGCCAGCTTGGGTCTGTCTGGCTTCTTCAGGACGAGAATGGTTACATTAACATTAAATACTACAACAGAAGAATGCAGTAATGACCTTAAAATCAGTTAAAAAAAAAAAATGTGTGTGTGTGTGTATATATATATATATATATATATATATATATATATATATATATATATATATAACCATTCCATTGATCGGGACAACAGCTCCATGCCGTACATTGAAGAAGATTTCAATGTAGAAACTTTAAAGAAGCTGCAGTGGTATTCCGTACAGGAGCCAATCTCAATAGAAATCAAGGCATGATATTAAAAGACATTTTGAAAAGCTTAATAAATTCACTGTTTAGCAGAACTGAATTACGCGAAAAACTATAAAATACGATCTACTAACAATGATTAATTCTCCACACGCTCTTAATGTCGCACGTCCTTTTCGATTTTTTTTAAACTGATTTTAAGGTCGTTACTGCATTCTTCTGTTGTAGCATTTAATGTTAATGTAACCATTCTCATCCTGAAGAAGCCAGACAGACCCAAGCTGGCAAAACTGGTTGATGATTGTATACATTTTTATTATTATTATTATTATTAAACAAGACTTCATGGAGTCAAAGACTCATCTGAGAAGTCCTTTTATCACACACTCATCTCATCATACCGTGTCTTAAACATACTCAAACTCCTTGCAGACACCACACTCTCAGGCAAGGCATTCCAATCATTCACAACTCTGCATGGAAAAATCCTGCCTCTCACTCCCCTACTCACACCCTCTTTATACAGTTTCCAGGGATGACCTCTGGTTCTCCCCTGATCTCCCACTATTCTCTGTAGAACTTCTCCACCATTGATCTTATAACAACCCCTTACCAACTTGTAGGTCTCTATCATATCTCCCCTCTTCCTTCTCTCCACTAGACTCTGCAAATTACATCTTCTCAATCTTTCCTCATACTCAACATTCCAGAGGTCAGAAACTACCTTAGTCAGTCATCTTTGGACCCTTTCCAACATCTCCTCATCCTTCTGAAAACCCGGTGACCAAATCTGGGCACAATAGTCCATGTGTGGCCTAATCAAAGCCTTATACAATGGAACAAGAATCTCCCTACTTCTACATGTCAGTGTCCTCCGCATCATTCTCAAAGTCTTTGTGTTGTCTTCACAATTTTGGCAATGTGTCCCCTAAATTTTATCAATTAATCAAATTAATAAAATTAATCAAACAATTTATTTATATAAAAAATCATGGTCCAATAAAATCCAAAGAAAATGTCTCATATTTAGTTAAAAAGGACCAAATATCAACAATAAATAAAAATACTCTTAAATAAATCCAGTAAAAGTCTGCAGTATTCCTAAACTAAATTGAATAACTGCTGTAAGAAATTTTGTTACGAAAGTCAGCAGGCACATTGAAAATTGAATCCTAAGTGACGACCTATAGAACAACCAGAAGATTTCAGTTCTTTAGGCCCAATTTTTAATGAAGATGGCAAATTAAATATAGAAATAGACAATAGAATAAGCAAAGTATATGATGGTAGGTAGTCAAGTCAAGGGAATATATGTTTAATGAATAAGAGAGAAGTTAGTTAAAACACAAAACTAGCTATACAAACACCTATAGTGAAAAAAAAAAAAAACTTGTGGATTTCAGAGCTAGGTTAAAAATGAAATAGTTTATCACAATTTAGAGACCACAGATATACTGTATGTTGTGACAGAAATCTAGGAGATTGAACAGATATCATCAGTGTTAAAATCATGTTATAAATGAGGGTATTAGGAAGGAACTTGACATTGTCATTCAGAAATGTCTGAGCAGAGCTAATTTCAAGTGGTATAGTTAGTTACATATAATAGGAGAAATATTACCAAAACAAGTGTTTCATCCTAGGATCACAAGAATATGATCTGGAGGGAAGAACAAGATATAAGTGGATTTGTTCACTTAGAAGTGCTTTAGAATACTAAAATATTTGAGACAGTATTCTAACAGTATTGTGGTACTGGTCTATTGGCTAGTGAATTAATTTAGAAGTGGAAGAAAGAGATCTGATCAAGGTGACATGAAAACTGAAGATAAGACATTCTAGATGTCTGGAGTAATTGTTTTGAAAGACTGCTAAATGAAACAAACATTGATGGGACAGTAGTAGAAATTATTCATAATTGAGGTAGGAAAAAGCTATCAAAAGCCTGAAATGTGGAATGGCAATTGGAGTAGAAATGCTCAAATATGGAGGTATAAAACTGGTTAGTAATGTTGTGCAGTTACTAACCAGTAATTCAGAAGGTTGAATTCCAGATGATTGAAGTAGAACTCTCATAGTTCCCATGTATAAAAAGGAGATTGAAACTGAATTTGACAATTACAAAGGTATTTCTTTACTACTAAGTGTCCCCAGCAAGATTTATGCAAGCATACCTGAGAAGAGGCTAAAAAAAATTGTGGAATAGAAATTGAAGAATAAGTTGACTTCATGCCAGATTGAGGTTATTAAGATCAGATTTATGCTTTACAACAAATAGTTGAGAAATCTTAGGAATATAATGAGGATCTGTAATTAAACTTTGTAGTAGATATGCAGAAGACATAATACAATAGTGCCCAGAGGAAAGCTTTTCATAATACTGCAATTGTATGCGGTAAATGGAACATTTATACATAGCAGTATCTAGTCTATATTTCAGCTGCAATTCAGCAATTATAGTTGATAGAAATAGAGGAAGATAATTTGATGTAAAATCAAGTGTAAAACAAGGGTATACATTATCTACACTTTTATTCATTGTCTACATGGATTACATTATGAAAGGAAGTGGCATTAAACCTGATATTAGAATTGGAGATATCAGAATTAGCTCTTTGCTTTATGCAGATTTTGTTCTACTCCTTAACAAACCCAGTGTAAGTTTATAGGAGTCTCTAACTAAATTGAATAATTGCTGTGACAAATTTTGAAAGAAAATCAGAAATGTGAAAATAGCCAGTTACATAGAATATTTCAGGTGCATTCTCAGTAGAGATTGTAGAGCAAATAAAATATTTCAGCTATTTAGGTAAAGTTTTTAGCAAAGATGGCAGATTAAATATGAAAATAGACAGCAGCATTAGCAAAACTGGTGTGGTGGTAATTAACTGAATACATTTATATGGAATAACAGAGAAGTTATTCAAAATGCTAAATGCATATTAAACAGTACTCAAGCAAATTTTAACTTATGTATTTGAGAGTTGGGTTCGAAAAAAAGCACTCGATCAAAGATTAGAAATGTGAAATTTCTGAAAAAACCTAGAGACATGAAGAGATGGCATCGGTGGGAGGATTATATTAAAATGAAGATATTTAAGAACTAACTTGACATAGTTAGTCTTCAAGAATGTTCATTCTCTCCTATTCAAACAGAATGGGAGAGAGAAGGTTAGCAAAACAGGTGTTTAATGCTGAGATGGTGGCAAAAAAAGACTCAGAAGAAGACCCAGATCTTGAGAAGTGCCCTTCAAGACTGAGATATTGAAATGCTAAAAAGTAATAGACTAATTTAGAGGAAAATTGATAGGAGATAAGTAATAATATAAACTTAATAACGTAGTACTGCAATAGTATCATGTATGCTGCCTTGTTGAATGTAAACATCAGGAAATTGAAGGTGATGATTATAATGAGAGCTATCATTCTAATTTGGAGGAACATTATTGATAGGAAATTTTTAATAATGTGAACTTTAATGTTCCGTTATTATTATAGTATCTTGTACATCTCTTAAGGGTCTATCAGAGATTTGATGATATAAATAGTTTTTTAATGGCTAATACATATACATATTTTGTATTGGAATGCCCTGCATTATTGCATCATAGATTTGTTTATCTTTTGTTATGCCATTGCCACTTTTTTTTCCTCTTTCTGTTAGCAGATATTTGAAACTTTTTTAAGAGAAAAACCAAATTAAGAAATTGTCTTTGATTAAGTATGTTTTCTTCATAAGTATCACATCAGATCAGAATGGAACTATAATAAAGAATTTCCACAAAAATTCAAAATGGATAAATTGTAAAATTAGCAGCAAAAGATGTCTATGGGGGTACAAATGAATGTTAGGCTGTTAACAGTTATATAGAGATTCTCATACCTGCTAAAAAATTGCAGTGCAGTATGTTTATTGCTCTTCCATAGTGTAGCTATGAAGCTAGACATAAATAAAAATGAGTTTGTTTTAATTTTAATTTATTTTAGTTAATTAGTTATCAACATAAGATCAACTGGATGATCTGTTTTGATTATTGGTATCTGAAACTCCTGAAATAAACAAAAATAAAATACATGTACATGTAAAATATATGTTTTTCAAACATACCTGTCTCGAAATCAAGAGTACTTCTTGATCCATTTATGTTATTGTATGATGAGGAGGAGGCATGGAATAATGGGGGAAATGATATATATATATATGCACACATATATATTCTCATATTCCTTTGAAAACCCGCCTTCACGGATAAATATATCTGAAATGAAAATATGAAAACAGCTAAAATGTCTTGTGTTAAGAAACACCAGACTGTTGTTAACTTGAAGTGCTGGTGACAGAAAGAAGATGGTGACCATATTCATACATGCTCCTTATCAGCCCAGACTTCCTCCTTTCCAGTGGTGGCCACTGTAAAGATGCGAATACTTTGACTGCTTATGAATAGTGCTAGAGAAAATTATTATTAACTTTTATTAATATTAAGAGAGACCTCCAGGGAGTCGGGCAAGGGAGGCCATACTACTCACATCAGCCGTCATACCTGTTCTTGAATTCATTCACACTATTTGAACGCACAGCATCCAATGGCAATCCATTCCAATCATGCAGTACTCTGTGAGAGAAAAATCTAGCCCTAATCCCCTTCTTGACAGCATTCATTCTCAATTTCCATGGATTCCCACATGTCCTTTCCCCACCCTTCATAAAATTTTCGTCTACTGAAATTCTGTATAACCCTTTCAGAAGTTTGTAAGTCGCAATCATATCATTCCTCTTTTTCCTGTTTGCTAGTGTCTGCAGTCTACAAATTCTCAGTCTGTCTTCATAATCAGTATTCCACAATCTTGATATCATTTTTGACACTCTCCTTTGCACACTCTCCACTATCAAAATCACCACAGAAACCAGGAGACCAGATCTGCATGCAATAGTCCAAGTGAGATCTTATCAAGTCCTTGTAAAGAAACAGAATGACATCTTTATCTTTACGTCTATCTTCTTTTTAGCATTTCCATTATTCTCTGAGTTTTTTGCTATATGACCCTTGAACTTCAACCTACTGTTTACTAAAACTCCAAGAATCCTAGCCTGATCAGTTTCTTCTAGCATAATCCCACCAGTATAATACGACATTGGATATCTAATTACACCAAAGTTCACGACCTTACATTTATTAACATTAAAATGACAACCACTTTCCCATGCCAACGATTCCAGCCTATTGAAATCATTCTGTAAGTACTGCATATCAGCAGCATTCCTGAGTACTCTACCTATCTTTGCATCATCAGCAAATTGCTGTATGCCACATGTCAGATCTTTCCCAATGTTATCAATGTACAGATTGAATAACAGTAGACCAAAGACTGATCCATGGGACACACCACTGGTTACCTTGAATCTTGCAGATTCACACTCCTCCCATTTATGACCTTTTGATATTTGTCAGTCATCCATCCTCTTATCCATGCCAGTAGTTTATAATCCAATCCCATATTCTCCAATTTATGCAACAGTCTTTCATGCTGTATTCTGTCCAATGCCTTAGAAAAATCTAAAAGTATCATGGTGTATCTACTCAGTGGTGACATTATTATAGAATGGAAGCAAGTTGCTAAAACATGCCTTCCTTTAGTAAACCGATGCTGTTGCAAAGTAGATCCTCTGTCAACCCATTTCTGACTGCAAGTCCTGGCCAACTTTTCCAAAATCTTCACCACCACCCCTGAGATACTGATCGGTCAATAGTTGGATACCTCGGTCTTTGCACCACCCTTGTGACTGGTATTACCATCCATTCTTTCCACCATCTAGCTACAAAATGTTAATTGCCAATCTTGGTGGTTGAGCAGGCATTGTCTCAAGTTGTACACCAAAGACCAGGTTTGAATCCTGTTGTGACAGATATTTTTTGGTAATTCCTGAACCATTCTCAAAGTTGTTAGGTAGTGGGTGATTTTAACTGCCTGAATTGCTGCCACATTACTTATTGGAAACCTTAAATAGCATTAAAAATCCATGTTCGATTTCCAGTGACAAAGGATTCCAAAATGAACTTTTAATACTTGGCACCATACATGTGGCTAATGATGTGCTATCAGTTCCCAACCTTTCATTATGGAACTTGGGAGAGGGATTATCATTAAAAAATTTACATCACAGAAATGAAGGGACTTGTTTGATGTTTCTTGTGTTGATTTGAAAGTACTTAAACTCCAGGCATTCCTAACTTGTCACTTCATGTGATCATGTACTTTTTCTTTCACTAAAATGAAAGAATGTTTATCCTAAATAATTCAGAAACATTGCTGTGTAGATGGCTGGTGATTAAAATGCAACAAGCTAAAGCTTAAACCAAAAAAAAAAAAGTTGTTTGATCAAGAGACCAACTCAACTGAGGATGTATCAAATGAACTATTCACTACAGAAATCTATTAGATTCCAATCTGATAAAACCAAAAAAAAAACTTAGCTTGCATTTTTTATTTATTTATTTATTTATTTTTATTTTTTTTTCACTCCAAGTTCCTTTTGTTTTGCTAAAATTTTATACATGTGTGTGAATAATGTAAATTGTGTGGCAATCCATTGTTTGTTTGGACTGCCTGAACTTGTCAGTAGAATTGATTCCAGCATGGCACAATTGTATCGTGTAGTTTCCTCAGATTGGAATCCAATAGATTTCTGTAGTGAACAGTTCATTTGATACATCCTCAGTTGAGTTGATCTCTTGACCAAACAACTGTTCTTCTTCTTTTTTGCTTTAAGCTTCAGATTGTTGTATCTTCACTACTTCAATGCAGGCAGGCTGGTCATTTGATCTGTTTGTTTCTTTTCTAGTTTTTTGCTAATATAACTATTCTTTTTCATTCTAAAAAAATTTTTTTTAAAATTTATATTTGGATCTACGTTGTTCAATTCCTTAAGTGATTTAGAAATGCATAACCAACGTATAAGCCTGTCTACGAGAATTCTGTTAATATGTTTATTCCATTCTAATTTTCTCTTTTTGAAATATAGTATAATCATCTACATTCTCCTGGAACTATTCCTCAACAATCTTAGTCCTGTGCTATGCCACATTATCCTGCTAGAAGTAACTGTTACCAGATATGCAAACTGTGAACATGACCTTTTTCCACTTCTTAAGTGCCCTTTGTCATTGTTCTCATGTCGACTTTCTTTAGCTGTTATTTTTGTAATCTTAAATTGGCTTGTCACATCAGTAGACTATCAATGGATCTACCACTGGCAAAATGTACTCTGGTTGGTGGACAACTCTAAACACTGTTTTCATGAACACGCTCTCATGGAAATGGGTTTGTTTAATATTTGTAGTGGCACACGTTACTGTACAGTGCTTGCACTTGTTATCGTGTTGAGTTGCACAGTCAGTCACTCATATGTGGTACACTGACTGTAATGAAGCTGTCGATTCCATGGATAATTATGATGTACCTAATAAGTTGACTATTCAGTATATACTCTAGTTTATTAAATAATAATGCCAAATAATATATAAATTAAACCATTGTTCAATTTATATATTAATGATATTGGGAAGGATTTGACATGAAATTTTCAATTGTTTACTGATGATGATGCAAAGATGGGCAGGGGCAATCAGGGATTCTGCAACTACTGTTATTCAGTAATTGCAGAATGATTTAATAAGCTGGAACTATGGGCAAATATTAATGCCTGTCAATTCAATTTTAGTAAATGTAAAGTTATATGTTCTAGTTGCCATCAATTAAGGAAAGAGAGAAAAATCATGATAACTCGGGAGAAAAAAGGATAAAGACATGAAAGTCAGGTACATTATGTAAAAAGTGCTGCTGACTCTGGTTATCATATACAGATGAGTGGCACTGTCAGTGGTGTATGCAAATGAGCCACAGCATAAAAGGGGCATTTTGGAGTGGTTTCCATTTTGTACCTGAAGTGAGAACAACCCATTTTGTGATAGCAGAATTCTTGTTTATGGCTTCAAGACATCATTTAACAGATAGATTTAAGTGTTGACTTATTGTAAAACCAAAAATTCATCACCAGCCAAAGTTGGGAAGTGAGCCATTTTGTACCTGAAGTGAGAACAACACACTTTGTGATAGCAGAATTCTTGTTTATGACTTCAAGACATCATTTAACAGATAGATTTAAGTGTTGACTTATTGTAAAACCAAAAATTCAACACCAGCCAAAGTTGGGAAGTGAGCCAAATAGTTGCATGAGAGTCATTCTGTGGTTCACAGATGTAGAACCAGTTCCAGCAGTCACAACAGCATCCCAGAGATATAGTGATGGAATGCTTTTGGCTGCAATCTCAGTGGGTGACCAATATTTCCAATTATCTGCTTGCCAGAAACAGACTTGCTACACCAAATTCAACAATGATCTGACCTCATGTCAGTTACAGGAACATTAGTATCTGAGTGTGCTTGTTGAGTATGCTCAGAAAGCTTCATGAAGATAATCTATATGCTAGGCAACCAGTAGTCTGTGTGTGCCGTTCCCACACCACAGGAAAGAATGTTTGAAATTGGCCAGGCTCCATGTCAACTGGACCTAAAACCAGTGAGGTTTGGTATTGTTTACAGATGAGTCCCAATTTGCTCTATAAAGTGAACATACTGGGTATGTTCTGATCTGGAGAGAATCGAGGACACGTTATCATCCCTTTAGTATCTGTGAAAGGGACACTTATGATGGAGGTAATATGATGGTGTGGAACGGTGTCTCGTTGAGTGGACTCATTGACCTTTGTGTGCTTCCTAGTGGAACCATGAATTCTGCAACTTATAAACAAGGTCCTGGACCTCTATGATCATCCATATGTGGGTGCAATAGGAGAGACGTTTATCCTACAAGATGATAATGCTCATCATCATTGAGCATAGCTCATCTCATCGACTAATATCTTCAAAAAGGGACCATTGTATGTATGGACTGGCAATTAAGGTCCCCTGACCTTATTAATCATATCTGGGATTCTCTAGGTAGATGTGTTGCTGCTCTTAATCCCCCCCTTCCCAAGACCTTGAGTTGGGAGAGCAGAATCATCATTCTAATGATAAGCTTAGGTGTTAACGGTTATTCATTACTTATTTTTAACAGTATTAACGACACCAAACAATTTTATCAAAGGATGTTTTATTAACTGCTTATATTTTGCTGAATTTCAAATCAGCATCATCAGAGCACAACACAATACATGACAGCGAGTAAGTGAAACAATACAATTGTAATATACAAAAGATTTAAACTCCTATTTTGGTTCTCTCTAATGTAAAAAAAAAAAAAAATTCAGTCCATTTCAAAACACTAGTTGAAAATCACATCCTCAAGAATTCAGACATAATGGTTAGTTTTGATGTCACTTCTTCATTCACCAATGTACCACTAATAGACACCCTTGATTTGATCAAGTCTAAATTTCCCCCGATATCTCTGAATTATTCAAATTTACTATGTATGCAGATTACTTTACATGGGGAGGAAAAATCTACAAACAGATTAATGATACTGTTATGAGTTCCTCCCTCTCATCCCCTTTAGCAAACTTTTACATGGAACACTTTGAAAACAAAGTACTTACAACTGCTACATACAAGCCACTAGTGTGGTTACGCTATCTAGATGATGTGTTTGCCATTTGGCCCCATGAACAAGACACTTTGAATGCGTTTGTCACCTACCTAAACAGCCAACACCCCAAAATCCACTTCACAATAGAAAAAGAATCAAATAACTGTTTACCATTTCTTGACACATTAGTCACCCTCCTTTCAGATGGATCACTATCTTTTTTCCGTTTATAGAAAGCCAACACACACAGGAAGACCTACATAAACAATGACATTATCATCTAGTTCAACAGTATGGCATTTTAAAAACACCTACACGCAGAGCTAGAGCAATTTGGCTAATGATACAGCTCTGTCCGCAGAACTGAAATATCTGTGCCATAACTTCTTGGCCAACGACTACAATTCCTACAAAATAGATAAAATACTCCATAGCCCCATTATCCCCCTCTCCCTTCCCTAGTACGCAGGAACACAAAACATTAACATTTCTGTTCCCTATCTCAGAGGTACATCAGAAAAGATAGCCAAAGTATTGATGAAACATGGCCTTTTCACCACATTCAAGCCTCATGTTAAACTAGCAACTGTGATCTGCTCGTCTAAGGATAAACTTCACCCTCTAGCATACTCTGGAGTATATGAAGTCCCCTGTGACTTGGCCTACTATAGTTAATCAGGAAGATTAGTTAACATCCACCTGGAAGAACATAAAAAAATATATTTGCTGCTATTACTATGGCAAGTCAGGACTAGCAGACCATGCGTTGGATACCCCCCTTTCACACAGGATTAGATGGAAGAAAACGAATGTGCTATTTAGAAGTCATAGATCTGAAAGATTATTTTTTGAGTCAGTCATAGTTTTGAAGAATTCTCCTAACCTAAACAAATATGGGTGCATTAATTTGCCAAAAATTTGGGAGACTGTTATTGTAAGAGCAATTTCCACATGAGCTGCACTGTTTTTTACAAACATTAGAGGGCACCAAAATAGGATTTTAGATCTTTTGTCCATTACAATTGTATTGTTTCACTTGCTCACTGTCATGTATTGTTGTGCTCTGATGAGGCTGATTTGAAATTCAACAAAATATAAGCAGTTAATAAAACATCTTTTGATAAAATTGTTAATACCATTAAAAATAAGTAATTATTTACTTTTTTTTTTTTACTTTGATAATGAATATTTGGGAGAGCTTTGCAGGAGCATTGGTTGTTATTTTTGACTGAACTTCTGGACACTATTATAAACAATATGAAATATCATTGTGAGCACTGTATTCATGTGAAGGATCACATTCCTTACTGAGGCATTTTGATGTTTTTGACCATTGTCTTCATGTATTCATTTGTTACAGAATTAAACTATTTATTTAGATTACTTAAATAAAGAGCCAGTAGGCTTCATTTCGGCGATGTAACATTATTTAAATTAAGGGGATATTAAATCCCACATTGTTTCAAAACTCAATAAAAAACTCAAAGATCGGAATCAAAGAGTTTCATACCGAATATAGTAGACTATAAAAGTATCGGCAGATACTAGCGTAAACCAAAGCACGCAGTGCAACTCGTAGTAAAGATCTGATCACATTCTTAGTATTTCCCATAATGTAAAACGCATCTCCTAGGAAATGTATGATGTTATACATTATGGTGGAAGGTCACTACCCAGACTGGTTTCAACCTTTATTGAGGTCTCATCAGTGAGTAGGTAGACCAAATTAATACTGAAGGTATAGCGAAAAGACCTTATACTTTGCTATACGAGTTGTCAGAAAAGGTGCACCCATTAAATTACGTAAATAAAGAGCCAATAGGCTTCACTTCGGTGATGTAATATTATTTAAATTAAGGGGATACGAAATCCCAAATTGTTTCAAAACCGAATAAGAAACTCAAAGATCGGAATCAAAGAGTTTCATACTGAATATAGTAGACTATAAAAGTATCTGCGGATACTAGTGTAAGCCAAAGCACGTCGTGCAACTTGTAGCAAAGGTGGGTAAAGCTCTGATCACCATTCTTAGTATTTCCCATGATGTAAAACACATCTCCTAGGAGATGTATGATGTTATACATTATGGTGGAAGGTCACTACCCAGACCGGTTTTGAAACAATGTGGGATTTAATATCCCCTTAATTTAAATAATGTTACATCGCCGAAGTGAAGCCTATTGGCTCTTTATTTAGGTAATTTAATGGGTGCACCTTTCTGACAACTCGTATAGCAAAGTATAAATTCTTTTCGGTATACCTTCAGTATTAATTTGGTCTACCTACTCACTGATAGACCTCAATAAAGGTTGAACCCGGTCTGGGTAGCGACCTTCCACCGTAATGTATAACATCATACATCTCCTAGGAGATGTGTTTTACATTATGGGAACTACTAAGAATAGTGATCAGATCTTTACCCACCTTTGCCTACGAGTTGCCCTAAGCTGTACTACTTGCTTTGGCTTATGCTAGTATCCACCGATACTTTTATAGTCTACTATATTCAGTATGAAACTCTTTGATTCTGATCTTTGAGTTTCTTATTCGATTTTGAAACAATGGGATTTAATATCCCCTTAATTTAAATATTTATTTAGAATTTTTGTGAGTGTTGCACATCTCATGTCATACTGCTTTTAACTGAATTGCATAGAAAATTTATCATACAGTATTTGAGTTATTGGGATTTTCTCTTTGTTCGTTAATTTATGGAAACCAATGTATGTTGGTGTGATGAAATTCCAACAGCATATTATATTGGTGTGATTATGCTTGGAGAAATTGATGAGGTTAGAGATTTTGGAGTTATGATGGATAAAAAAAAATTGAAGTTCAAAATTCATATAGCAAAAATTGCGATACAAGGATAATTGTGATGCTGAAATGAACATTGATATAAGGATAAGGAAGGCACTTTGCCTCTTTACAATGCCTTGATATTGCACCTGGACTACTCTCTGGGGATTTAGACTTGTGACTGAGAATATCCCATCCTTGGGAATTCTCAGTCCCAAGGGGATAAAGCTATGGAAAGGTGTAAAGAAGAGTGACAAAGATGATATTGGGATTATGGAATGTATATTATGAGAACATATTGAGAGTATGTGGACTGCAGATGCTGGTAAACAGGAGAACGAGAGACAATATGATAGAGGTCTGTAACCTTCTGAAATGGTGTTATAAGATGTCATTCAATAAAAAGGTTTTGTTATATGGAAGGTGGGGAGATAACAAGTGGACATCTGTGGAAAGTTAAATTTGTGTGCTGTATACAAGTGCACAGAACCATTTTTTTCTTTTGAAGTAGTGAGTTCATCTAATGTGATTGAACTTAAGAATAGTTGTGACAGCTGATGTGGGTGATGTATGGCCTCTCTCGATAAGTCCTTGACTCCCTGGAGGTCTTTGATTATAATAATAATCAGATGAAATATTTCACTGTTACTATTTATTCAGTGTTTTTTGATTCTTAAGTATTTTATTTGTCTTATTAACTTTGTTTATTTTGTTTATATATACTTATCCATGACAGAGGTGCAAACTTATAGCATCAATATGGAAATGTTATCTAAGCATCCTATATGGTTATTTTTTAAGCTGCTTCAGGCCTCTAGTAAGCTGAGTGGCAATCTCTCACTAGGCAATGGGTGTTGTCTATCACCTAAAGGTAAAGAGATGAAAATTACCTTTTAGTGATAGATTATTGGCAACACATTATTTTATAATTCCTTTGATTTCATTCATTTTGATTTTTCTTAAATTTGATTATCCTGATAGAGAAACCCGGAATTTCAGTTTATAAAATTATGAGGTTAATATACTTTATTGAAATGATTTATGTTTTATGAAACTAAGTAATTTACTTGGGTGTGTGGGGAACCTTTATTGATTTGCATGTAACAAATTTGTGTCCCTCTTTTCTTTACTATGTTTCGTCTTGGTTTGATATGTTGCATGTGATACTTTACTTGCCACTGGTTGGTTGATTGAATGAAAATATGCCCACTCTCTAATCAACTTGTTATGGATTCAAATTCCACCATGAAGATACTCGCAAACAGATGTTTGTGAGTATCTTCAGGTGGCCTATAAATTTCATTACCTGGTGAGAGACTACTATTTGGCTTGAAAAAGTTCTGTGTTTAGTCTCTACAGCAGGGCATTAAAATTATCCCATCCTTAATTCGCCCACAGTACTAATAATAATGTTCTATAGAGTGGACAAGTTGCACAATAATCCATATGAGGCCTTTATCAGAACTCATAGGGTTAGAACCTTTTGAAGGTGGAATTCACATTATAATACATAGGTTTTTTTTTAATCTACTACACTAGATTTACAGCTTTTAATATAACTTCATAACTTGAATGAGGCTTACTAATTGAATTAATATGGAGCAGATATATATGTGATAAGTGGTGATAAAGGTGATTGGACAGGTGTGGTGGGAAATTGCAACCAACACATGGCTTGGATAGGACTGGCTATAGACCTAAAAATGAACTGCTGTGTTTGTTTATAAATGCCAGAAGTATCAGAGATAAGGGGGATGAAATGGTTTCAGTGGTTGAGTTTATTCACCCCAATATTATTGGAATAACTGAAACATGGTCGAATGAAGATGATTCCTATTATGATGATATCATGATGGGAATAGAAATGGAAGAATACAGTATTTTTCACGAGGATAGAAAGGGCAAGAAGGGATGGGGAGTGCTGCTGATGATAGCGGATAATGCTGATGATATGTCTACATAAGGTGGACATGAAAGAGGGAAATAGTGGCTATGGTTATGAGGCAGTCTAGTGTAACATAGAGGTTGAGAGAGGAAGCCATATTTAGTTGGATGTTGTTATAGGCTTGGGAATGTGGAGGGTGGTGATGAAGATGTATAAACAACTTGGATTAGTGAACAAAGGAAGGGTAATTATTATGGGTGATTTTAATTATGACAGTATAAATTGGAATGAAGAGATAGCATTTGGGAATAAGGAAAATGAATTTCTCAAGTTCTTGAGAGATAACCATCTCAGGCAGCACGTAAAGGAGGACATGTGAGGATCGAGAGCTCTAGCTCTAATCATTTCATCAGAAGATGTGATTGTGAGAAGGGGTTTCACTTTCCTCCAGTTGGTGAAAGTCATCATGAAATAATCACCTGTGTTGTAGCCAGTCATGTGCAGATAATAATAAATTTAATTTAATCCTTTACCCAAGTGTAGGCAAACAAAGTTTGCACCTGAAATAGTTCAGGACTGAGGTAACTCTTAGCGAAGGTGGACCAAGATCTCATCACTCCTTGTCTCAGTATCTCCCATAATGCACAGCACATCTCTTTGCAGACATGTATAATGCTATGCATTATGAAAGGCCACTACTAAGACCGGTTTTGACCTTTATTGAGGTCAAAATGATACTAAGGCAGAAGCAATGGAGAGGTCATATTTACTTATACGAGTTGCCAAAAGGTGTACACATTATTAATTTATTTTGGATTTAGAGAAAGATGTTGGAAGTTTTAGCAGAGACAGCTTGGAGCTATAACATGGAACAAGGAGTTGAGTGGAAGGAAATGCTGCATTGGAACTGACAAAGAAATACATAACAGCATCAATTTGTGAATGTATTCCAAAGGCCAAATGGATGAATAAGGTAAGGTAGGTGTAAAATGGATGAATGTGGAGCTTTAGCTTGAAATCTGGAAAAAGAAAGTACTTTGGAGGAAGTACAAGATAAATAATAGTAATAATCAGTCACATGAAGAGTATAAAGAACAAGGCAGAAGAGCGACTCAGTAAGGAAAACAGAAGTGGAGTCTTCTTCTTCTTCCTATCATGGAATATAGGCCATGTGGCCTGTTCCGGTCTCATGCCATCTCTTTCTTGGTCTTCCGATTCTTCTTTTTCCACTTATTTTGTATCTGTATAATATTTTTGGTAGTCTGCTGTTGTCCATTCGATTTAAATGTTCTAGCCATTTTTGTTTATACTGTCTTATGTAGTAATTAATTGGTTTGATTTTTAGAGATTGTAAGATTTCTTCATTTGTTTTGTGGTCCCACTTGGTATTCATTTCTGCTGTTTGAATTCGTTTTTCATCTTTCCTTTTCATGGTCCATGTTTCGCTTCCGTATAGTAGAGTTGGTTTTGACAAGACATTATATAGTCTGATTCTAGTGTGTTTTTGTACCATCCCTGGTACAAAAAATATACTATTTATTATGCCATTTACTTTGACAAAGTTTGATATTTTAGTGTCTATGTCTTTTTCTTCTTCGTATGATAGATCACAGCCCAAGTATCTGAAAGTGTTTACTTGTTCTAGTAAGTGGAGTATGAGCAGAAATTGGCAAATCAGGCAAAAAAAAACCTAGAGAATTTTTTTAGATATGTGGCAAATAGAAGTAAGAATGATCATGGTAAGATGAAGTTAATGAATGAATGAAAGTGGCACAATGGTAACTGCTGTAGAAGACATTGTTGAGGTATTCAGTGATCAGTTTATAAGTGTGTTTCATTCTTATCAGGGTGGAATCACGAGGAACTTAAATGTAGAGGACGCAGGAGGGGATGGCTTAATTGTGAGCAGGAGGTATTTGATGAAATAAATAAGATTTATGTCAATAAGGCGATAGGATTTGATGACATATCACCACGCATCTTGAGGGAATGTTGGCAGTGGCATTGGGCATGCCTGTTTAATAAAAGTCTTACAGCAGCACAGGTTTCAAGGGAGCAGAAGGAGAGTAAAATTGTTCCACTGCATAAAGGTGGTGATAAGGCCATAGGTTCAAATTATAGGCTTTTTTGTATATTTGGAATTGTGGTGAAGATACTGGAGAGATTGGTGAGAAATAGGATACAGAAATGGGTTGATAATAGCAGTATTTTCTGTGGTTATCAGCATAGGTTTGTTAAGGGGAGATCATGTTTCACTAACTTATGTACTATAACCAGGTGACATATACCTTGGATAGGGATGAATCAGAAAGTTGTATATGGCGGTATCCCGATAGAGAAAGGTCACTGGTGGTGTGCCACAGGGGTCAGTTTCAGGGCCAGTGTTGTTAAATTTTCTTGTTCAATTCAAAGGTTTAACTAGCGATATGCAGTTGTTTGCAGATGATGAAAAACTGGGGAGAGCAATGCAAAGTCAAGTGGATGTTTTGGCCTTATAAGAGGACTTGAATAGATTGCATGAATAAGTAGGTAAATGGAACTGTAAGTTAAATGTTGCAAAGCAACGATGGGATGCAAAGTATACACTTTGTGGGGAAACTTAACGGAAGTAGAGGAGACGAGAGATCTAGGAGTAATGGTGGACAAGTTGCACAATAATCCATATGAGGCCTTGATCAGAACTCATACGGATTTTGTGTACAGATTTGGTCGCCTAGTTTTCATGGTGACGAGGATATGTTGGAAAGGGTCCAGAGAAGATTCACAAAGGCAGTCAGTGGTCTTTTGGAATGTGGAGTATGAGGACAGATTGAGAGAATGTAAGTTGCAGAGCCTTGTGAATAGGAGAAAGAGGGTGGAGGGATATAATTGAGACATATAAGCTAGTCAGGGGTTGTTATCCCATTGACATGGAAGAGATTCTTCATAGAATGGGAGAGGGGGGCTAGGACAAGAGGCCATCTCTGGAAACTGTATAAGGAGGGTGTGAACAGAGGAGTAGGTTCTTTGCATGGAGAGTAGTTGGTAAGTGGAATGCATTGCATGAGAGTGTTGTGGGTGTATACACATTGAATCAGTTTAAGACACAGTTGGATGAGCATTGTGTGCAATAACGTGCGACTCCCATGATGAGTCCCTGACTCCATGGAGGTCAAATGTTAATAATAATAATAATAATAATGACGCATCCTATTCATCTTTTTTACTCATTAATAAAGGAAATCTGCCTTACTGGCTTATTGCAGTCAAGATGGTTATAATCCGATTTTGTAATAATAGACTGGTCAATCCTATCTCCAAAGTCTGTTGTCTTTCTTGCATGTGGTTTCTGGTTGATTTGTCTGTTTTGATGCAGGGGCACTCGGGGCCAGTTTTATCATTAGGAGAACCTAGGCAATCGCCCAGGGGCATTAAGCCTCGGGGTACCAAATTTTGCTACATAGTTCGGGGGAAAAAATATATAGAGACAGTGTATAGGGGCGCCTAAATTTTCTTTGCCTAAGGGCATCAGATACTCTCGGACTTGCCCTGGTGGCACTAGCAAATTTCTGGGGAGGGACTGGCCTGTCACTTACTTATGAGATCAACTAAATCATTTTCAGTTGAAAAGTTCCTTTAAAAGTTCCACACATCCTAAATGTGGTTTAAATCCAGATCTTTCTCACCATAGTGTCTGTTGTCCTTTTTAACCTGGTAGCATGAAACATTACTCTTTAGGTATGCAGTTCCCACCATAAGCATTTTAGGTATTATAGTTTAAACTGTCTGGCATGCCTCCCGCATTTGTTTCATAATAGTTTTTCTACAGGTGGCACTATAAAAGAATATAATAAAAGCTATTTCTTAATGTTGTTTTTCACAATTATTGTATGAGTTATCCTCAACATGCCATTGAAAGTGAATATTCAAAATCTAGAATCCTCAGTTTAAATTAACAAAGAGGAATAATAAGCCAAAAGGATTTGAAAATATTTGTAATCGAGCCATATTATAATTTGAGATATTATATTTGATAATAGATATTAAAAAGTATCCACACATATTCACAGCCAGCAGTATAATTGGCAACATGTTTACATGGTATTTCACATAATATATATATATTATGTTTTTTTCTAATGTGATTTTTTTTTTTTTAATTATAAATAAAATATATAAAAGTAAATAAATATAGCACTGGTTTGCTGACTTACAACCGCTCTTCTACCTTTCAAATGACTGGGAGATGGACTACGCACCATTTCAAAATAGAGAAACAAGATAATAAAATAGGCACATGTAAACACAGTTGATTATTTTAATTAAGACTGATTATACTACAGATATCTCAGTTGCTGTATTATCATATTATAGTTGGAAATTAAAAATTAAACAACAATAGTAAATTACCACTCTAATAGTAAAGAACCCAGCTCTAACACCCCTGCTAACCACACTCTTGCCCAGCTTCCATAGGTGTCCCCTAGTCCTCCCACCACCAGTCCTGTTCTCAAAAATATCCTCTGAATTAATCCTATAGAAATCCTTCAACAATTTGAATGTCTCAATCATATCTCCCCTTTTCTGCCTATCAACTAGTTTCTGCAACCCACAAATCTTCAACAAACCTTCAAAAATGATCTTGTTAGAATAAAATAAAGTGTGTGCTTGCACATGATTTAAAGAAAAAAAGAAAGAAAATGTGTAATATTAAACTGTACAGTTCTTAATAATTTCTCAGAGTTTTGGCAAAGATTAAGATAATATAGAAGGACTTTGCACAAAGTTTGGAAGTCCTTCTACAACTCCTCAATATCAACCTTAATAATGAATTTTCTATGAAATTATTATTAAAAAGTATACCATCCATCCATCCATCAGTGGACCTAACAAGTGCCTACAACCTTCCAACTATTCTTGGACTTTGCAACTGCACCTATAATTTGAGGATAAGGTGGTTAGTCTCATGCCTCCTTCCAGGGCATCTTATATCTGTAGATGTGTGTGTGTTCATGGGGCTGGTTTGCCTGTTCTGGGGAACAAAAAACTTGAGTTTTTGGGTTAAAAAAAAAAACCCCTACCTCCTTATGAGACTGGCTAACTCACCTTTTGTGGAAAGAGACCAGATAAAAGTTACATCACTGACAGGAATCAAATCCATGTCTTTCCAACCAAAGTGCTTCGTCTATATCAACTGAGCTATGGAGGTGCAATAAAAACTATACAGTTTAATATTATTGTTTTTTTAATCATCTGCACATACTTTATTTGATCCTAATAGCATAATTTTTACTTGACTGCTTCTAACTGCATACAAAGAGATATTACTTCTATTACTGTACTGGTATCTCCATGTAGTGAAAACTCATCATTGGAGATCCATTATTCACACAATACCCATCATCTCCTTAAACTCATTCACTGATGAAGCACTCATAACCACCTCTGGCAACTCATTCAACCCACTCGCCACCCTTCACACAAAAAAAAAAAAAAAAATATATATATATATATATATATATATATATATATATATATATATATTTTTTTTTTTTTTGTGTATATATATATATATATATATATAGTCTTAATACCCATTTTAATTCTTAATTCCAACCAAAGTGCTTCATCTATATCAACTGAGCTATGGAGGTGCAATAAAAACTATACAGTTTAATATTATTGTTTTTTTAATCATCTGCACATACTTTATTTGATCCTAATAGCATAATTTTTACTTGACTGCTTCTAACTGCATACAAAGAGATATTACTTCTATTACTGTACTGGTATCTCCATGTAGTGAAAACTCATCATTGGAGATCCATTATTCACACAATACCCATCATCTCCTTACACTCATTCACTGATGAAGCACTCATAACCACCTCTGGCAACTCATTCAACCCACTCGCCACCCTTCACACAAAAAAAAAAAAAAAAAAAATATATATATATATATATATATATTTTTTTTTTTTTTCATCATCATCATCAAATTCCTGCCATGTACCCTCAAGGGGTGTACAGGATATGACAGTACTACATGAAAAAATTACATCATTACTAACTTCCTATCTACAATTTTCCTCCAAATCAGTCTGTTACTTGTCAAGACTCCAACATTATCAGATCTTATATTTCTATTGTCTAAGGCACTTTGAACCATATCAATCCACCTATATCTTGGTCTTCCTCTGGGTCGTTTTCCTGCCAACCTGGCAGAGAACACTTGTTTTGCTAATCTTTCCTCTCCCATTCTATTTAAGTGACCATACCATCTGAGATTAGCTCTGCTAACGCATTCCTGGATGCTGACAATGTCAAGTTCTTTCCTAATATCCTCATTTTTAATATGATATTGCCATTGATGCCATTTGTTCACCCCTCTAATCTTTCTCAGGACTCTCATATCTGCGGTCTCTAGTCTTTGGTCAAGTGTTTTACTTCTGACCCAGCTCTCAGATCCATAAGTTAAAATTGGTTTGAACACAGTCTTGTATACAGCTAATTTAGTGTTCCGACTAATTTCTTTCTTATTCCATATGAATTTATTCAATTGACTTCCCACGATACCAGCTTTGCTGATTCTGTTGTCTATTTCTATATTTAGTTTACCATCTTCAGTAAAAATTGTGCCTAAGTAGCTGAAATGTTTTACTTGTTCCACAGGTTCTCCATTCACAACACAGTTGACATTTTCAATGATTCTGCCTATTTTCATTGTCTTTGTCTTTTTATTGCTGACTTTCATACCATATCTATTACAACAGCTATTCAATTTAGTGAGAGAATCTTGCAGACTTGTAGCGGATTTATTTAGAAGTATAACATCATCCGCATAAAGCAAAGAGCTGACATTAACATCTCCAATTTTGATATCAGGTTTAATAGCACATTCCTTCATAATGTGATCCATATAGATAATGAATAACAGAGGGGATAATGTACATCCTTGTCTCACACCAGATTTAACATTAAACCATCTTCCTGTACTTCCTTCAATTCTAACTGCTGACTCACAACTCAAATAAAGACTAAGTATTGCTTGATATAATGCCCCATTGACACCATATAACTGCAGCGTATTGAATAGCTTCTCTCTTGGCACCTTGTCATATGCCTTTTCAAAATCGACAAAACTTAAATACAGATCTTTGTTATATTCCCATGCTTTCTCGACTATTTGTCGTAAAGTGAAGATCTGATCCTGACAGCCTCTATTTGGCCTGAATCCAGCTTGTTCTTCACCAAGCTTTTCTTCCACAATTCTTCTCAACCGTTTCTCAAGTATACTTGCATAGATCTTGCCAGGAACACTCAGTAGGGAAATACCTCTGTAATTCTCACATTCAGTTTTATTTCCCTTTTTATATATGGGTACTATGAGAGCTCTACTCCAGTCATCGGGAATTCGTCCCTCTGTCCAGGCTTTCTGAACTATGCAGTGCAGCCACTGTAAGACTCTTATACCACCATACTTTAGCATTTCTGGTCGAATATCATCTACTCCTGCTGCCTTTCCACATTTCAAGCCTTTGATGGCTTTTTCTACTTCGAGTATGGATATGTATTCCTGACTGCATGCCTGGTCGGTGTTTTTTATCACTGTGCTGTCATCACTGCTTGTTTCATTTAGCAGTTTTTTTGGTTAAACCAAAATATTTTTTTTTTTTTGTGTATATATATATATATATATATATATATATATAGTCTTAATACCCTTGCTAAGGTCAAAGAAGCATTCCATAGACCTGCAACAGTCATTGTCACTTGCCTTTGGATCCTTTCTGCCACTTCATCCCCATGGAATCCAAGTGTCCAGATTTTATTATAAGGGAACAATAACTTCTCTATCTCTGCGTGTTAGTGTGTTTTTCAACAGCCATGTAATTTGATGTGGTGTTTTTGCTACTTTTGCAATATGCTCTCTAAACTTCATCCTGTCTACAATCACTCCCCACCCCAAGTCCCTCTCCTCATCAGTGCAGCTTGTGATCTCTTCTTCTCAAAGTGGATTACTGTACACTGGCCATATTAAACTGGCAGCCATTTACTTTTGCCTATACTGCTAGTCGATTTAAGTTTTCCTGCAGGAGCTCTGCATTATCTTTATTCACTATTGCTCTTTCCATTTATCATCATCAGAAAACAACTGGATATCTCCTATCATATCATTTCTTATATCACTGATGTACAAATTAAACAACAGAGGATCACATACTGAGCCCTGTGGTATCTCTATCTTCTCCTTAACTCAAATCCTCCATAAACCATTCTTTGATATCTGACCATCAGCCACTCTCTAATCTAAATCACCAGATTCATATTCATCCCTATTTGCTCCAATTTATGTAATAGATAATGCAGAATCTATGTGGAATCCTGTGAAATGTCTTTGCAAAGTCTAGTGATATCACTGAGTAGCCATTTCCCTTATCCAACTTCATTGTCATTTTATTATAAAAGGTAACCAAATTACTAAGGTAAGACCTACCCTTCACAAAATAGAGTATCATATTACTATCCACTCAGTCCTGAATTCTGTCTTTCACCAGTTTCTACACCTTAACCAACACTCCTGTGATGCTAATTGGCCTGTTATTTTCTACTTCCGTCCTGGAGTCTCCATTATGCAGTGGGATATTTTGCCCTCTTTCTGCTCCAGTGACACCTTCCCAGTACTGAGGCTTAAATTAAACAGCTTGGTGAGAGTAGCTGATAATTTCCTTACCATACAGGTCACTCTTCTTGCCTTTGCCTTGTACTGCTAATGAGCATGCTGATCACCCTTTTCTTTATCTCCATCTCCTGCTTAATGAAGGTATTCATCCATCTAACTCCTACCTGATCTACTCTTCTGACTCTAGGTATACATTCTGATACTACTTTCTTCAAACACCATTGACTCCAAGCACCACCAACATCTCTTACCCTCTGAATTCTTATGCCATGATACTGCTGAAGCTGGCTCCTCAGCTTGTCATAATTATCTGCTTTGTAATTCCACCTATACCTCTTAACAGAAAATTCTGCCCTGTTCTGGCAATCTCCCAGGTCTGAACTACATGATCAATTTCCCAAAGTGGAGGCAGCATGGCTAGATTGGTTACTTTTAAGTTCTCTGATGCTATGAACAGATCCAGCATTCTCAGACTCATGTCCCCTCCATTACATGCCATTTCAGGTAATTAACTTTCAACCGCTGTATAAATTCCTCCCTGTGACCATTCTTCCTCCTAATCATAGTTGAAATGAGGACATAGATTGGGAGGAAGAATATTTACTTCCTCCCATAATAATTACTCGGCCTGCATTCATCATGCTAATTTACCAATGCATGTCATCTACACCTTATACCCACTTGATTATAGCAGCAACCAGTTACATATTTTGTTCTGTTGGCCTTTATTTCACACCATATAGCCTCTCACGAACTGCTCTCTGCATCCTTGTTTCCCTGGTGTACTTCTACTCTTTTTGGCTTCAGTCCATCTGTTATTATTAGCAAAATCCCTTTCTCCCAATCCTGCTCCTTCTGTCTTCTCTGAGAATTCTATATCCTTTGCATTCTATTCCTATGAGTATGTCATTTTAGATCAACCTGGTCTCTGTAATCCTCTAACTTTTGACCAATTTGAGTTAATGAATGCCAAAAACTCCTTACCCTTATTTTGAATACTTCTGGCATTAGTATACATAAACTACAATGCCACCTTTATCCTTCAACCTTCTTTGCACCTTTACTTAGTCCACTAAAATTAAAAACCATGGGTACTACATTTAGCTTCATGTGATCACTTCCCCACTTACTAACTTGCTCATCTGCATATCCCCCCCCCCAACACTAGTTTCCATGTAACTTCCAAACTCTCACTGAACATTCTCAAGACTCCTTACCCCAAATCCATTCAAATGAAAGACATTCACCTTATATAAATCCTTCCTTCCATCAAACTCACTTCAGACATCCGCAAACTTTGCACCATTCCTCCAGCACAATTTGTGCACTGACTCGTTCAAAATCATTGTCCCCCATCTCAGCTTGCTTCTATCATACCTTGGCAACAGACTCAACTCTTACAACTTTCTCACTCTTCATTTTTGCATGCACTAGCAACTTTTTCATATTTTATCTCATATCAATTGTCACTTGCTAAATCATTTGTACCAGCCAAAATAAACATCTCTTTCACTTTCACTTTTTGTATCCTTACAGCATCACTAACATTCTTAATCTTGGCACCAGGAAAATGCCATTTTGCCACACTCTCCACGAGCACTCCTCAAATCACCATACAAGATTTGATCCTTATTCTTATGCTTTTGCTATTTCATACTCTTTCTCTCTCCCCTTGCATCTCCCTCAATCTTTCACTGCTGTGTCATACTATCTGCCAGGTGTTTCTCCAACCACTCAGTCTCATGTCTTGTTCTGTGAAGAACTCCACCTAAGTGTTATATCTTTTCCATTACCATGGGGTTGTTCTTTTCATTTTTCACTGCTTCATTCATATTCATACCACTTGTAATAACACCAACCTCGCCATTCGCATTATCACAATGCATTTCATCTTTCAACTCACCACTATCATTCTTCTTGCTCTCTTCACACCTCACATTCGCTCATGAAATACTTTCGACAGGTTTCTCAGGTTTCTTTCTCCTTCCATGATCCCGTGTTCTGCAAAGTGCATGCATATCACATATACCACATTGAACAAAATCACACAAGCTAAAATCATTTGCACATTGGTGTCATGATCACAATACTGCATACAATAAAAAGACCTTTGAAACTACAAAATAAGCACACTCTTCTGTTTGTGGTGAGTCACCTCCGCAACCTCCTGTCTCCGGCTGTAGCCACAATCAAGTTCTTCATCCTCAAGTCCTCCTCCACCACCATCTCCCTTCATCTCTTCTTTGGCCATCTGCGCTTCCTCCTTCCCTGCACATCCATCTGCATGACATTTCTTCCCACATACTCTTCTTCCCTCCTCATCACATGACAAAACCATCTCAACCTTGCCTCCTGTATCTTTGCTCCTAAGTTCGTAACTTTCACCGCTCCCCTTACATAGTCATTTCTCAGACGATCCTGTCTGGTCACACCACACATCCATCGAAGCATTCTCATCTCCGCTACCTCCATCCTGCTGATGTTACTTTTCCTCAGTTTTCATAGCGTATGTCATAGTTGGTCTCACTACTGTCCTGTAGATTACCTTTTAGATTGATCGGCACCCTCTTATCGCATTGCACTCCAGCCATCTCTCTTCAGTTCCTCCATCCTGCTTGTATCCTGTATCCCACTTCCTTCTCAGCCTCACCATCCTCTTTCATTGTTGAACCTAAGTATCTAAAGTCACTGACCTTCCAGATGACATTTCCTTCCAGCTCTAGATCTGTCTCCTGGCTGCCATCCACTTTGCAATACATATACTCTGTCTTACTTCTGCTCAGTCTCATACCTCTCTTTTCCAGTACTTTCCTACAACTTTCCAGTTTAGCTGCCACTTCTTCTCTTGATTCTGCACGCACAGCACGATGTCATCTGCATGCAACATAGTCCAAGGCACATCTTCTCTCACCTCCTCCTTCACCACCTCCATCACAATATTTAACAGCAATGGACTTAATGCTGACCCTTGATGCAAGCCAACTGTCACTGGAAAACTTTGTCTCTCCCAGGCAGGTTTGAACTCTTGTCTTCACATTTCTGTACATTTCCTGTACCAACCTGACATTTCTACGGTACCTTCTTCTCCCTCAAACACCTCCAGACTTCTTGCCTTGGCACTCTATCATACACTTTCTCCAGATCAATAAAAACCAGGTGTAGCTCCCTTTGCTTCTTTCGAAACTTTTCCATCATCTGTCGTCATTTGGCCAGGCATGAAGCCAAATTGCTCCTTTGCAATCTCCACCTCCTTCCTCAGTCTTCCATCAAGAACCCTCTTTAGGATTTTCATTGTCTGGGACATCAACTTTATTCCTCTGTAATTCATACAGTCTTGGGCATCCCCCTTTACTCTTGTAGCTGGGGACAAGAGTACTTTCCCTCCATTCCTCAGGTATATTTTCCTGTTGACAAACTTTTATTAACAGGTCCCACAGCAGGTCAATTCCCTCTTCCCCTAGTGCCTTCCATGCCTCCACTAGGATCCTGTCGAGGCCCACCGATTTTCCATTCTTCATCCTCTTTATGGCTTCCTTCACTTCCACTCTACTAATGTTCTGCACCATCCCCTCATTAGGCTCCCCATCTTCTCTGTGAGTCCTTGCATTTTCTTCATTCAAAAGCCCTTCAAAGTATATTCTCCATCTGTTTCTTATATCCACATCCCTCCTTAATACCCTTCCTCCCGAGTCTTTGATCTACCTCGCATGTGCAATGTCCTTTGATGCCTTATTAACACTACTTACTGTTAATCAAACGAAAACTGTTTAATTATAACAATACAAAAAGGATGAGCTAATTATTGTTAAATACTTTCAAAAATAACTTATCTTTTGGTACTGAAAATTACCACTTGTAGCACCTTTTGCCCTCTTTATCCCACATGGATTCTATTCTCCAGCCTTTATTGTTGTTTAATTTGTAATTTTCAACTGTAATACACTGATGGTGGTTTTCACAATCCACAAAGTGAAATATCTGTAGTTTAATCAGTTTTAATGAAATTAATTTACAATGTTTACATGCAACTTTAATTATAGAAAATAATGCAAAGTTATCCTTCATCAACAGAAAAGCAAGATATTGTCAAGAAGGAATGGGTTGAGGTCATTAAAAGGAAATCACACATTATTTTTTATACATATAAAGAATGTCTGATTTTTGGATGGATGTGACATAATGTGTCCATGATACAAACGAATGATGTTATTTTTCTGACTGAATATGTACTTTTCCAGTTCGTGTTTTGCTATCTATCATGATGTTAAAGAAGCATCACACACTCACATTGGAGTAGCAGTAATTTTTTCTCTTGTTTTATATCATTTGATTGACATGGAGGGCTATATTGAGAAGGAACAAGCAAATGGGCTTGTATGGAATTCTATAATTTTTATTAAGAAAATTATTGTACAGTTTACTTCCTATAATACATATGAGAAAACAGTTATACAAACTTGTAGCCTACAAGCTGTCAGTTGGTCATGACTAATATTATTAAAAAATATTAGTGGTATATGCATCTACCACTTATATTCATTGCTAGTGACATCTGTGGTATGTATCAATTTTTAACTGTGAAAACTATAACACTATTCATTCTTAACTATTTATATGAACATGCACTTTTGTGATAATTACTTAATGATATGCTTTTTGATTGTGCAAAATATTTATTAATGTAGCAAGCAAGTAGTTATATTTGCTCGCTGCATGACTATATGTTCACAGTTAAAAATAAAATTTTTATATTGTTATCTCTTAATATACTACCATTTAGTAACAGAGATTCACGTAGTGTCAAAAATTGTCATAACAATGGTCATTCACTGTTTAGCATGCTGATCGTTCTGTAGAGAGGTACACAGTCCTCTCCCTTCTTAAGATGACACTTCAGAAAGGGAAGGTATACATTTTCTGGATCACTGTTTGCATTACTGGGTGGTTGAGGAGCATTTATTAATTTGATAGCAGTGATGGTTGTTGACTTAGTATTGTATGCTCATTATGTGCATGTGAATCAGTACATGATGTGGTAATATATCTGTCATCATTTTTAATCTAATGTACAGGCAAATGTACATTAAATTATCTTATATCTTTAGAGATTAGTATATTACTAATTATTAAATCACTCAAGGAATTGAACAACGTACATACGAATATAAATTAAATTACACTTTAATAAATATTTCTGATATTTTGGCAACGTCATGTTGCCATCTTCAAAAGGAACTTACAAAAAAGGGCACATGCACGTAGGCACTACAACACAGTAACTGAAAATGAAGAGATGAAGCTATTGTTCTCCTAAAAGTCCTGATGGTGCCCTCTAGGCTAAGTAGGTGATCTTGGCCGTTGGGCTGAAGGGCTGCTGATGTAAGCCTCCCAAATTTGGGGCAGTTGCATACAACCAAATTTGTTGAGGTTTGGATAGTTTCTTAGGGCTGAGGCTGATTCCATAAATAGTCTTTCGAATTTGAATTTACTACGGTGTATTACTGTAGCTTTCCTTCATCATATTCTGTGGCATGTATTCAGAGCATGGTCTGCAAGACCAGAGTGGCTGTACTGGTGAAAACGGATGTAGTCCTTGTGTTCAGAAATTCTGATATTCGCTGTCCTGCCTGTTTGGCCAAAGTAAGACAGTTTACAGCTGCAAGGGAGCTGGTATACACCAGGTAGGTCTAGCGGAAGTGGTTGGTCTTTTGTGGAATGGATAAGGGATGCCAATTTTCTGTATGGCCTGTAACAAGAGGTCAGGTCATGTTTTTTTAAGATTTTGGTAATTTTTTCCGAGGTGCCTCGGATGTAAGGAATGGTGATGGATTCAGAGGAGTAATCCTTGTTGTGTGTGTGTGGGGGGGGGCTGTGGTTTGTAGGTTTTGGATTTTTTTTTTTTGGGGGGGGGGGGTAGCCATTGGCTGAGAAAGTGTTGAGGATGTGATTTAGTTCAGTGTTTAGGGGCCATGTCGTTAGAACTGATTAGTTTAGTCCTGTTGTATAGTGTTTTCACCACTCCATATGTGGGGGGGGGAGAGGATTGTTGGTGAATGTATCTGCCTGTATGGGTGAGTTTTCTATAAACTGAGAAAAACCAAGGTTCCATCAGGCTGGCAAGTGACTAGTGTGTCTAGGAAAGGGAGACTGTTGTTTTCCTCTTTTTCCAGGGTGAACTTGATTCAGGGGTGTTGGTTGTTTAAGTGTGTTAAGAAGAAGAGGAGTGTTTCACAGCCATGTGGCCAAATAGCGAACACATCAACGTAGCGAAGCCATGTGGTTGGTTTTTGTGGGGCAGAGGCTAAGGCTCTTTTCTTCAAAGGTCTCCATAAAGAAATTGGCCAAGGGTGGGGAGAGTGGTGAGCCCATGGCTGTCCCCTCTATTTGTTTGTAGAATTTACCCTGCCAAACGAAATAGCCTGAGTTCATTGTGAACTGAAAGGCTGAGATATCGGGAGAAAATTTAGCTTGGATTAGCCCTGAAGTTTCCTTGAGTGGGTAATAAGTGAATAAGGAGGAGACGTCAAAGCTGACCATTATGTCAGCATGTTGGAGTGTAAGGTTTTCTATGCTGGCTTTGAAGTGGGCTGAGTTTTTTTATGTGTGTTGCCAGTATAGTGTGAGAGCTCTTTGGCCAAATGTTTAGCTAATTTGTATGTGGAGCAATCAAGGCCATCCACTATGGGATGTAATGGCACATTTTCTTTATGTATTTTTGGGAGTCTGTAAATATACGGGGGGGGGGGGTATAGAGTTAAATGGCTTTAATCTGTTGGTAACTTCTACAGGCCAAGAAGCGACTTTCTTAAGGAGCCTGTGAAATTTTCTAATTTGTGAGTTGGTGGATTGTATTCGATAGGGAGGTAAGTAGCCTGATCTAATAGAAGAATATTAAGCTTACCTGTGTAGCATTGGTGATAACTAATTCTTTATTATTCCTCATTTCCTGCAGAGCTTTATATTCCTTGTTGGATATGTTGGTTTTTGGTGGACTTGCTTTGGAGAGGACACAAGCTAATTATATTCATTTATATTCGTATCTACGTTGTTCAATTCCTTAAGTGATTTATTAATGCATAACCAACATATAAGCCTGTCTACGAGTATATTACTAATTGCAGCAGTGATTCTAAAGTTATTGGAATTTGTATTTATGTTGTATTTTCAATTTTTATTTTGCATCACCATAAATAATTATCTCATCTTACACCAAATTAAAAAGCATTCTAATTTTGTTTTTGCTAGCAGAGTGATATACGAATCATTTGTTTAATGCTTAAGTATTTTTTTAAAATTATTTATTTATTTATTTATTGTTCATTGTTTAGAATGTGTTGCCAAAATTGTCAAATTTAAGAATTCTGTAAATTTAAACCTCATCATACAGCCACTGATGCACTTCAAAACATCTGCAGAGTGAAAAGGTCAGACAGATGTAAAGAATAGAACTGTATTTTATTGGTTCAAAAAGTCGAAGGCTGATGACATTGAAGACCAGTCTCATTCTGGATAATCCTCTCAATTGATCTTAAGCCACTGTATCAAACCATTTAAAACTAATTTGGCTACAAGTGTTATTTACAGATTGTTCGCCAAACTTATTACCTCCTAGAAAACCTGTGTAACATATTCACAAGCTTGGCAGTGTCAGCAGGAGTTCTTGAAATGTTCTGCACATACCGACACATAGAGCTTGTTTTCCAGTTATCTGGACAAATATTACTTCACACAAATTTTTATTTGTGATGAAAAGTGAAGACCACCTTAGTAATAAGCTAACCAACATGGGTTTACTAAGGGAAGGCCATGTTTTAGCAACTTGCTCACATTTTATAATAATGTTACCATTGAACTAAACAAGGGGAATGGATACACCATGATACTTTTAGTTTTGCTAAGGCTTTTGACAGAATACAGCATAATAGACTGTTGTATAAATTGGAGAATATGGGTTTGGATTATAAAATATTCGCATGGATAAGAGGATTGCTGACTGTGAGATATCAAAAAGTAGTATACAGGAGATGTGAGCCTGCAAGATTGAAGGTAACCAGTGGTGTACCACAAGGATCAGTGCTTGGTCCACTGTTATTCAGTCTGTACATTAATGATATTGGGAAGGATTTGACAAGTGACATTCAGCTATTTTCTGATGATGTGAAGATATGTAGGATAATCAGGAATGCTGCTGATATGCAGTACTTGCAGAATGATTTGAATAGGCTGGAATTGTGGGCATTAGAATATCGGTTCAATGTCAGTAAATGTAAAATCATGCATGGCGTGATTAGATATCCAATGTCGTATTATGGTGGGATTATGCTAGAAGAAAGTGATCAGGCTAGGGATCTTGGGGTATTAGTAGATAGAAAGTTGAAATTCAGGGGGGGGGGGCATGCAGCAAAGATTTCAAATACAACTCAGAAGATAATTGCAATGCTGAAACGAACGTTCACATGTAAAGATAAAGATGCCATTTCACCTCTTTACAAGGTCGATAGGATCTCACTTTTACTATTATGCACAGGTCTGGTCTCCTGGTTTCTGATACGATTCTGATATATTGGAGAGAGTACAAAGAAGAGTGTTAAAAATGATATCAGGATTGTGGAATACTGATTATGAAGAGAGATTGAGAATTTGTAGACTGCAGACACTAGGAAACAGGAGAAAGAGGAGTGATATGATTGAGACATACAAACTTCTGAAAGGGTCATACAGGATTTCTATTGGTGGAATTTTTCAATTTATGAGGGTGGGGAAAGGACAAGAGGGCATCCTTTGAAGCTGAGAATGAATGCCACTAAGAAGGAGACAAGGGCTTGATTTTTCTCTCAGAGGGTGGTGTGTTATTGGAATGGATTGCCATTGGATATCATGAGTGCAAGCAGTATGAATGAGTTCAAGAATAAGTATGATAGCTGGTGTATATAATATATGGCCCCCTTCAATGAGTTTCTGCATTTCAGGTTTTTGATGGCTTTTTTTCCTACCAAGTATCGATATGTACTTGTCATTGCATTTCTCTCAAAATTTTTTCCACCACTGTTCTGTTGCTTCTTGTTTTGTTGAATGATCTTTCAAAGTAATTACTCTAAATAACTAAAATGTCTTCATTTTTTTGACAATTTATCTCTGATTCCTTTTACAACATTCTTTCCCCTATTTATTTTTTTGCCAGTAGCCTCCAGAACTTTTTGGCGTTTGCTGATATTTATTTTCTGTTTATTCTAGCTAAAGTCTTCCCATAACTCTTTTAAGTAAAATTTGTTTTGCTTTCTTAGATTTTTTTTTTTTTTTATATTCTCTCGGAGCATATATTGACTGATTTG
The DNA here is from genome assembly GCF_054136105.1 of Typopeltis vanoorti. Taxonomy (NCBI): domain Eukaryota; kingdom Metazoa; phylum Arthropoda; class Arachnida; order Uropygi; family Thelyphonidae; genus Typopeltis; species Typopeltis vanoorti. Next base: position 73,133,100 of record NC_143555.1, read on the forward strand.
CTAAGAACCTTCAGTATGCTTTTTTTCTTTTCCGTAACTGTCTTCTTGAATCAGCCATCGAGTTCTGATTTTTCTCTCTGTGCGGACCACTTTGCTGCCTATCTCTCTCTCTGGCTGAATTAGTATTTTCTTGAAAAGTATGAAGTGTTCAAGAATTGGTTCTTGTCTTCACACTCTGAGTTTTTCTTGAATATTTATATATTTGAGTATGTTCCTGAATGCTGCTGGATGTTGATTTATTATTAATATGATAATGTGACATGGTTTTAGGAAATGGGAATGCAGAAGTTAAATGACCCACAAATTCTTGATCTAAATCCTAGCAAGCACTATTGGGAGAATTTAACTCAATGTCAAAACCAACATGTCCAACTTCACTACAGGAACAACTATTTGTTGAAAGAATAACCAAAATACTTCTGTTTATAAGTTTTTTGTTGTGACCAATTTTAGGCAGCAGTTACAAATCATGAATACTCGCTCATGTATCTATTTTGTGTAATACTACCATGCAGAAGGTGTTGTTGCAGCCACCTGGAATTTTATTTTATTATTTTTTTTTATTATTGTAGTAATTGTTGGGTATGCTTGGGCTTGCATTCCTCTGATTCTGATAAGTGTCTGTATTATTTTATTATTAGATCTCCAGGGAGTCAAGGACTTGTCGAGGGAGACCATATATTACCCACACTGGCTGTCATACTTAAACTTTCACACTAGATGCACTCACATCTTTGACAGACAAACTGTTCCATTTACTCACAGTTTTATGAGAAAAAAATCTAGCTCTAATTCCTTTCTTAACTGCATATGACCTTAACTTCTACTGATGTCCCTTGTCATCTGCAGTCCACATACTTTCAATCTATTCTTGTAATCTGTATTCCTTAATCCCTATCTCATGTATTAGCTCTTCTTTCCCTTTGGTATTCAGGGGACCAAATTTGAGCACAGTAATCCAGGTGTAGTTGCATCATGGCTTTGTAAAGAGACAAAATTACTTCCATATTCTTATATGTCAGTGTTCATTTCAACATCACAATTATCTTCTGACCTTTGAACTTCAACTTTATATCTGCCATAAATTCAAGATTTCTAGCTTTGTCAGTTACTTCAAGCATATCCCATCAATATGATGTTAGATATTGCATCACACCAAAGTGCATAACTTTACACTGACTAACATTGAATTAATAGCCATTATCATTTGCTCACACTTCTATCCTACTCATATCATCTGTAAATGCTCTATATCAGTAGCATCTCTGATTTTCCTGCCACTATCTTTGCATAATCAGCAAACAACAGAAGATCTCCTGACAGCTCCTTTCCAATATCACTAATGTGTAGATTAAACAACAATGGTCCAAGAACTGATCCCTGGGGGGGGGGGGGAAACACCACTACTCACCTTAAATCTGGCAGATTCACGTCCCCCATATACTACTTTCTGATACCTTTCCATCAGCCACCCACTTATCCAAGCTAATAGTTTTATTCAAATTCCATATTTCTCTAGTTTGTGCAACACCCTTTCATGTGGCAGCCTATCAAATTCCTTAGCAAAGTTTAACCTGAGATTCATCAGGAAATCTACTTCTGATGGATCGGTTTTTAGTGACTTGCTGAGAGAATGGTATTCACTAATAGCATAAGATACTGCAAAGACTATTCTCAGTTGATATTTAATTCTTAGTTCTCAACTCAATATAACTCAAAACTGAATGAAATTATCTAGTCTTTATTCAATGTATACATTCAACTTGACCTCAGCACAAGGTAGACAAGAGGACCTATGGTCTTCAAAGGTTATTGCATAATAGTCTGAATTTTGAGAACTTTGGTGATAACTGATGTTAACTTGTTCTGTTAGCTAGAGCCTCTATAGCTCAGTTTTCTTTTATCTGATCACTTTATCTGGCCTCTTTCGACTGAGTTAGCTGGTCTCATACAGAGGTAGAGGATTTTTTCTTCTGGAAACTTGGGTTGTTCGTCCCCAGAACTGGCAAACCTGCCCTGTAAACACACACAGATTACAATCAGAAATTACTGCCCTTAGGGGATGCAGCAAGGAGTGGCTACCTGGCTGCAATAATTAGCTCTAAGTCCCCTCAGTAGGGGGAGGAACTCAGCCCCCTCTAAGGTGGATGGATAAGGTGAATGATGTTCTGTGGCTAAGGCATATTTACTTTCAAGTATCAGATGAGGTCATTTCCATGGCTAAATTTGTTAGTTAATTTCTTTCATTCTTTCTTTCTTTTTTTTTTTTTGTTTTATTATTATGATCTATTTCTTTTGTATAATTGAGACAAGTTTGGATTCAATCTTTTCAATCGCAGAAATATTTTGAGAACTGAGACTAACCTAATGAACCGTGGACCTGAGGTGATATGTTTGGTAGTTCACTTTGTATACAATGTGATACAATTGAAATATAGGTGATTGGGTTACTTAAGAATAGCTATTTATTTATACCTTAATGACTTGTTGGAAAAAGTATTATATATTTTGAATATATTAAAAAAAAATAATGTATGTGTATTGTTTGATAGATATAGTTTTAATGAAAGGTTAATGATATTGGGAGTGGCTTTAAGGAATTCTGTTTCTTGAGTTAAAGCTTCGTTATATTACCAGATGGATATTTATACACATTTCTGAATTGGTTAATGTGGTGGATATATATATATATATTTTTTAATGCTGTAAAAAATTAAAGAAAATAAAATTCAGCTAATGCTTTTTATTTCCTTATAGCAGTGATTCTCAATCTATGGGGCACATCCCTTTGGGGGGGGGGGGGGTGCAAAATACCTAGTGGGTGCAAAGAAAGCAGAAATCAAAGGAAAGACTGAAAAAACTACTTTGTTGAAATGAAAGCATTTAATGAAACTATTTATTGACACAAAAACATAAAATACACTCTGAAAATAATATAATAAAATGTATAGAATCCACTGTATTGGATAAACTAGTTATGCTTATGGGAACATATCAGTATTGCAAAATATACCTAGCAACTAATTAAAACTAAACAATAACAATGAATCTAAAAATTAATGGCTTCCTTGGGGCCTGTGTTGTGGAGCAAAGCTTTTCATATGATGGTGATTGGAAATTGACACTCTTAGTTCTCATTCTATATTTAGCTGAGATCTATATTTTGTTTTTAAGGCAGCCACTGCAGAAAACCTGATTTCACAAAGATACGTTGTTGGAAATTGCAAAAGTGCAGAAAATTCATCGTCAACACAACCCAAAATTCAAACAGTGATTTAGATACAAATTGTCTTTTGATTTCATTGCTTGACATGAAGGCTATGAATTGTTCCTCTTCTTCAATTTAGAAACCTTCAGGGATAATTTGAAATGGGTTTCTAACCCACTCATATATTGCCATTATGTTGTCTTTGGTTATAAAATAGTTTCTAAAATTCTTCGTCAACATTGTTAAATGATTTTCAATAGTTGCATATAAAACTCTGATGTGTTGTGCTCTTCATCCTTGTAGGTTTTGATAAATTCATCCACATTTGCAAACATTTCTAATTTTTGTTGCTTTATCTTTTTGTTCCATAACGCTAGTTTTTTACAAAAAGCATTAACTTTGTCACCCATCTCTAAGATGTGTATTTTTTTCTAGAAGTTGCAGGTTTAACATATTTAGTTTCTCGAATATGTCCACCAAGTAGCTCGATTTCATCACAAATAAGTGGTCTCTAAACTTTTCTGCTTCTTCATGATTTCCCTCTTCCAAGAAGATTGCTATTTGGTTTCTTAATTCATAAACATGTTGTAAATATTTTCCCCTTGATGACCATCCTGTCTCGCAGTAAAATAGTAACACTGAATGTTCTGCTCCACAGACATAATTTGAGAATAACTGGTCACAAAGCTTCGACAAAAGTTGTTACTGCATATCTTCACATATATCACCAATTAGCTGAGCAACAGTATCGTTTGATAGAGGTATATACTGTAGTTGTTTAGTAAAACTTTCTCCAAGCATAGTTTGCACAATATTAATTGCCTCTTTCAGAATTGGGTCTTCTCTGATAATGTGGAGTTTTTGCACTTAGCTATTTTATATGCAACTTTGTAAGAAGCTAGTAAAGCTTTTTCATTTACAGACAAAGCTTTTTTAATACTAAATTTTTGCTTTTCAAAACCTTTCAGTTTGCAGCAAAGACCTCTTGAGGTTTGTTAACATACTCCTTATGAATTGTTTCCAAATCTCTTTTAAGTTTATTCAGTTTCATGCTATTAGCCACCGAAATTTTCGAACAAACAACACAGTGGTCTTTCTTCGTTATTTACTTCAGTCTTTGTAAAACCAAAATCTAAATATTCTGCTGCATTTTTTCTTGCTTTTACTTTCAGAGTGATATTCTGTAAACCTGAATTTGTTGACGTCAACACTCCACCGTTGTCAGATGCCTGCTTACGTCCAATTAAAAATGTATCCACTTTTCTAGACTAGAAAAGGTTGTTTTTATACCGTGTATCACAGGTGTTGTGAATAGGAATAAAATAATGCTGACCATCGACTTCTCACTGTTGGTCACTGTTTCAGTGTTACTGCTGTTACAGTGTTGCCATTTCAAGCCTTATTTATACTCACAGAAACATTTCCAGAACATTCGAGATTTCCCATGATGAAATTGCGAATGATTCCAAAAGGCCAATATGATTCAACAGTCTGTGCAGTGATTCGAAAGATTTGATGACATATTTAAATTTGTATGAATATTTAAAAATTTTAATTAATTCCTAGTTTTTTTTTTATTGTTTTGCTAACTTTTATGGGTTTTGTCAGTGTCTTAACACAAGAATTGTAGGGGCACCACAAAAACTAATATTAAAAAATGGGACACACATGAAAGAATGTTGAGAAACACTGCTTTATAGGGAAGTAAGCAAGGTCGTTTTAGCTATGTCTACCTTTTGGAGACTTGAGGAGGCAGTTCAGTCTTCACCAGTGTTGTATGGATGGTACACTGAGAAGTATAAATAATTTCCAGCATTTGTGGATTTATGATAAATTTTAATGCTGTTACAATCACTTAATACTATAAACATTAACGTCAGAAAATTAATTTATTTTCTTTATATTCTGTCTGGAATTTCAACAACAAACAATTATTGCACTTATTTAATATGGAATTTTAAGATTTGTCCATTGCATAGTTCAACACATATTTCATAAAATAGGATGTTAGCAAGAAAGGAAGTCCATAGAAGTACCTGGAGAAAAGATAAGAGTAAACCTGAATTTGAGAGTTGAGAGCAGACCATATATGAAATAGTAAGTCATGGAGGGAGGGAGGGAGGGAGGGATCGTATATTAATTTTTAGTCTGAAGAAGCTATTCATGCGATATGTTTATGCCAGGAAAGGTTAGAGTGTCAGTTCGGGGGGGGGGGAGATCTAATCATTGCTGGAGATTTTTGTATTATTGAAAGTAAGCGAAAGTGAGTTGAGATCATTATTTATAAGAAAGAAGACAAAACTAAAAGTGCATTTTGATAGCATTGATCGACCAGGTTATCCTCACTCTATGGAAGAATGACATAGAGATTAGTTTTAAAGATACTGGTTTTGGAAGTTCTTGAAACTTGGGATGATTTGTACACTGCAGGATTTGAAGGGATAGGACAAATCGAGAGTGTTTTATCATCAGCAGAACTGTGGATACAATTAATGGTCAATGAACGAATTTCATTTATTATTATTATTATTATCACCTCAGACCTCTAAGGAGTCAAGGACTCATCATGGGAGGCCATACATGACTCAAGCCAGCTGTCATACCTTCTCTTAAATTCATTCACACTAGATGCACTTACCACTTCAACAGGCAAATTGTTCACTCACTCACTCACTCACTCATTACTGTTTGAAAGAAAATATAGCTCCTGACCCTTCCTTAACTATTCACAAACTTCTATGCAGGGGCGGCTCGTCTATAGGTGCCGGACCCCACCTATATTTGTATAACTAGACCAATAATTGTAGTTTTAAAAAATATGTTTCTTGTAATTATTATTTTTTGATCTATTTCCAACATGTTTTATTGTTTAATAAAAAAAATTACTGTAGTATTTTGTGGCAATATTGTATAATGCGACTTAGTACGGTCTCTGGGGCCAGCCATGGCTGGCCTTATTTTATACGAGTAGAACACAGGGCATGTATAAGGCAAGTGCACTAGCAATCGTGTTTGTTTACCAGGCACAACGCATATCTTGGGGCCAGTTTAGTCTGGCCTAGTCACCGTATTTTCACGTACATACATAGAACGCGATTCTTTGATTGTGAAGCACGTGCACTAGCGATCGTATTTGTTTACCGGGTACAACGCTTATCTTGGGGCCAGTTTAGTCTGGCCCATTCACTGCGTTTGTACGTAAATAGCAGGCAATTCTTTCATTGTCTTATTATTTATTCTTGTTGATGATCTGTTTTATTGTTTTAGTGTGTTTAATTATTGTTGTCATTTTTTGTTATAATTTATTTTAAAATTTAAATTTTTATTACGTCCATAAACAATACATTTTAACTATGAACAAAATCGATAGTTTATTGGAAAAACGTTTCTCGGAATCTCGGAAGTTTCGACAGTGATTTATAAAATAAATAATAACTTTTTGTTTTAACACTTGAAAAATTAAAACATTTTGCAGGGCAGCCAGCTGGAGTCGAACCAGCATCTTTGGATTTCCGGTTCATTGCTCTAGTCTGTTGAGCTTCTCTTTTTTTGCTCTAGTCCATTGAGCTATGCTCGCAACTACAAATCTTTGGAGTTTTCATGTTATTAATACTTTGAGCCCGTATATGTTACGTTCTAACAATTTAAAAAAAATAATAGCTCAATGCATCAGTTGATTCTGACTATACGTTATTGTAATAGAAATAATAACTATAAATCAATAATAGAACCCACTATATAAATATAAAAAAATTAAGTGGTTTTTGGCCCCTGGCCCCACCTGGTTCTATTGTCACCAGCTGCCACTGCTTCTATATATGTCCAATCTTTTGCATAATGAAAAATTTCATCAGATAATTTTGTATAACAGCCATTCAGAAGTTCATAGACGTCTGTTACATCACACCGCTTTCTCCTGTTTATCAATGTCTGTCCACATACTCTCATTCTGTTCTTATAATCTACATGCCATAATTCCGTCATCTTTCTAACTCTTCTTTGTGCCTTTTCCATGCATCTTTATCCTCTCTGAACTCAGAAGACAAAATCTGCACATGGCAATCCAGGGATGGACTTATCAACACCTTGTAAAGAGACTAAATTACTTCCTTATCCTTGCATACCAATGTTCATTTCACCATTGCAGTGTACTCTGAGATGTATTTGTAACTTTTGATATGTGACCTTTGAACCTCAAATTCCTATCCACCATAACTCCAAGAGTTTCTTGAAGCATAATCCTGGTAATATATTGCCAATAATATGCTGTTGTTAATCTCATCATGCTGAAATGAATGACTTTACACTTATTAACATTAAATCAATGGTCATTATCATTTGCCCACATTTTCAGCTTCTTCAAATCATTCTGTAAGTGCTGGATATCAGTAGCATCGCTGATTGCCCTGCCCATCTTTTTGCATCAGTAGCAAGCAGTTGAATGTCTCCTGTCGATTCTTCACAATATCATTAGTTCTTGTGTGTGTGTGTGTGTGTGTGTGTGTGTGTGTGTGTGTGTGTGTGTGTGTGTGTGTGTGTGTGTGTGTAACATACAATACCAGCATAACATGCAATGAACAACCATAGCAAAAGCTGCCTATCTAGTTACTGAGGGTAGAAAGTGGAAGACAGTTTAGTGAACAGCTTTAATGCCAAACACAATCAAATGCTCTGGAAATGTCAAGAGCAACTTCACATGTTTTTCCAAACATTTGATATATGTGTAGTGATGAATGCTGCAGGCTAAAAAATCTGTCAACCTGGAGTGACAGAATCTGTCCTGCTGGTCAAAGATTAACTGGCAGATCCCTAATTAGTGAACTTCTCCATTATTTTGGAGAGGAGTAAGGTAAGTATGATTATCAGTCATTTGATAGCAGACTTTTGTCTTCCTTTTCTGGAATAGGTTGAAGGTAAACTTAGTTCACTTGGGATAAATGCCATTATTATAAAAGATTTAAGAGATAGCATAGGACAAATTAGTTCTGCAGCACAACTCTTGTGTATATTTAGGAAAATACAATCAGGACCTGCAGACTTTTTTTGGTATCTGTGTTATTTAAGATTCTTGTGATGCTTGTTGCTGAAAGACCATAGCAGCCACATGGTGCACTGCTTGCTGGGTGATAGGAGTCTAGATTTAACTTCAGGTTCTGTGATAAGGGTAGTTGAATGAGAGAGAGAGAGAGGTGGAAGCACATGTGAGCAGAAGTTGCATGCTTTGACATTTGCAAGGACTAGAGAACAAGACTGCTGTTGAGACAGGAAGTGAGTTTGTGCTGGTGGCTTTTTTGAAAAAAAATGGATTTGCTGATGGTTGTTCTGCATCTGTTATATATAGTATGCAAATTTTTTAAATTGAATTGCTGAATTAGTACCAACTAATGTTAACTAATCATTACTTCTTTTCATAATCATGGAAAGGAAATACAGAAGTTCAAGAAATCTTCGTACATGGCAACTTGTAGTGCCACATTACACTAGGTTGGGGAAAAGGAGAGACATCTTGCCCCTCAATGTGAGGCACCTGTTTGTGATGGAGAGGATGTCCGAGTAACAGTATTGGTCCTTTTCATCCTTATTTTGTACTGAGCTTTTCTTTCTGTGTTATTTACTTTGTTTCCTGAGCCTTTATTACTATCCCATCTTCCAGACTGCCATCACTGGGATCCAGTGCCTTGCCACCATGTTTACTCTGTGGTGATGTGACCCATAGACAGCTAAGGTGGGGGAGGGTCCTGCTAGTTTGGCAAGATGGTAGTCCTGGATGGTCTGCCAGGATCATTGATTCGGGACAGGATCCATGGTTTGCTATCTTGCTTGTATGACATATGTGGTAGCCCTGCTGTTCCACTCCTAAGTGCAGTCATTGCTTGCTGGAGAGTGGACATGTATGGTTCCATGTGGTGGATAAGAAGTTCTGATGCTGAAACCATCTCCTTTTGAGTAATTTTCCATCCTCAAGTTTACCAGGGCCCTTAACAAGTCCCAATGTCTAGAAACCATTGAAACATCAACTGAAAATAAAATAAACTAAAAACACCAGAGGCAGCAATAAAATGTACTTACCTTTGTAATACAACACTCGACTGAAGAATATCCATTTTGGAAAATGTGACCTTTCTTCATCCTTGAGGGGGTGTGGAAGGATTGTCAGAATCTCCAAAATCAGTGAAGAAACTCCATTCAGGAGGCATCTCATAGATACAACAATGCAGACACAATCAGAGCATCTCCTTCACACAATATCCATTGGGGAGGGAGAATTCCAATAATAGTCCCCCCCCCTTGTCACACACAAAATTTTGAACTACTCTTGAGGAGTAATATTTGAGTGGGATCTCTATGTACCAGATAAAAAGATCTGCTCTAAAATGAGAGATGGAGTGACAGCCATGAGGAGAATGCTCACATGTAGGGATGGTCACCTAGTTCTCACCATTCATGTCATCCTTACTTTAAACATACCTAAACCATCAACATCTGCAAAAGTGGGAGATCTAAACTGCCTAGTTAGTCTCTACATCCCAGACTCTTTGCACTGCAATTTTTAAATGTCAGAAGTATGATTATTCTCAAACTTCGTGTCATAGCTCTGCCATCCTCACGATGTGGTAGTAAAGATCACAAGAACAGAGACTATAAGAGAAAAACACCAAAATACCCTAATTGTGAGGGAGATCCCCCCACTGTACTCCTGAGCATATCAGACATTTGAAGTATATTGTCTATCAACAGTTCTTTCAAGCACACAGACTGGAATTCCCTGATTTTGTGCTATCCCCACAGATTGTTCCAAATCAGATGATCTGGTGGCATCTTCTGTTGTCTTCTCAGACATCATATTTGTTTAGATCCCACTAGAATGTAACTTCACTGCTGAGCTCTATGATATAGAGCTTGCCTTAAGGCAGGCTCTATATCATAGAGTGCAACATCATAAACATCATAAGAGTGCAACACTATCAAATGTGCATTATATATATACAGATTCACCAAGCTCCTTACAGGCAAAGAGCACAGAGCTATAGAAATGTCTGGGGCTCTCATAGTATTCCCTTTCTCAGATATGGAAGCTACATTTGGATTTGTGCTTCTGTTGGATCCCCAGCCACGTTGGAATTAAGGGGAAAAGGCTTTGGATACAGCAGCAAGGTCAGTTTGTTTCTCAAGCTTTCACCATCTGCCTATCACCTACACCAGTGTTTCCCTAACTTTCGTACCGAGTACCCCTTTTAAAATTTTAGTAACACTAAATACCCCCCCCCCCCCTCAGACAAAGGCAATTTTGAAGAAGTTATATTTCCTTCAAACACTATTAATAATAATTATTATTAAGTTAAGGGGATAATAAATCCCTCATTACTTTTTTCTCTCTCTCTTAATAATACTAATAATTATTATTATTAAGAGAGACCTCCAGGGAGTCAGGAACTCATTGAGGGAGGCCACATACTACATACACCAGCTATCATACTTGTTCTTGAATTCATTCACACTGCTTGCATTCACAACATCCAATAGCGATTCATTAGTCATGCACCACTCTATGAGAGAAAAATCTAGCTCTTATCCCCTTTTTAGTGTCATTCATTCTCAGCTTCCAAGGATGCCCTCTTGTCCTTTCTCCACCCTCCATAAATTGAAATATTCCATCAATTGAAATCTTGTATGACCAGTGGTGAGCTATAAGGAGCTCGCAGGAGCCCTTTGTTAAATTTTTCTCAAATTTGTGAGCCCATTATTCTTGTTTACTTTTTATTTTTTTTAAAAAAAAAATTTTTTTTTTTGAAACATATTAAGTGACAAACTCATACGGTAACCTAACAAAAATTAGCCTATTCGTCAGTGTATAGATTATTTGGAATTATTGTTTCAACTCCTCTATAACGAATGCACCCAAGTTTGAAAATAAAATAAGCACATGGCTATCTTTACCCTTCTCCCTTCTGGTAGCCAATCATATGGTAAAACCAGTAGTCAATCAAATGTTTTATAAATGATTTCATTCTTATTATATTTTGATAGTTTAAAAAATGTTTTTCTTATGTAAGATAAATTAACACAGTCGATTGTGCGCAAATATTTCATGTTTAGATCATGAAATATTTGTTTAAAAATGATAGCCTTTAGAGGTTAATTGGAATTTGTACACAGGCTGTATTAATAAAAGTTTTGGTGTGAAGTACGTTTTTTTTTTTTTTTTTTTTTTTTTTTGCTCGACGATGCGAGCTCTTTGTTAAAATTTCCATAGCTCACCACTGTGTATGATCCTTTCAGAAGTTTGTAAGTCTCGATCATATCACCTCTCTTTCTCCTGTTTGCTAGTATCTGCAGTCTATAAATTCTCAATCTCTCTTCATAATCAGTATTCCACATCCTGATATCATTTTAACACTCTCCTTTGCACACACACTCTCTCTCTCTCTCCAATATGTCAGAATCACAAGATGATTTATATATATATATCTTTATCCCTGTATATAAATTATGCACATATTGTGTGTATTACTTTTATCATTTCAGTTTACTGTACATATGCTTTTAACACCTGGTTTATTTATGCTTTTATGAATTTTTTACACTTATTTTTATACACCTTTTACATTATTATAAAGGCATTGATTTTTTTTAATATTTGAATTCTAATAAAATACAAACGTAAAGCGTTTTAAATTATTAAATACATTTTTAATTATATGAATTCATTATACATTGAAACAGAAATTATTTAAATTTTCAGTAATAAAAAAAAGTTTAATGAGAGAGATGAAATTTTGTGTTGAGTTTTGACCGTGGTTCAACCTATTTGAATTTAACTCTAAATATAAATGGTTCAAACCACATAGTTAGAACTCATTTGTACCCTCACCCAGACAAGGCCCTAATGAAGGTCAGTCAATATATGCCGAGAAACAAGTTTTTTTTTTTTTTAAACTTGCTTGATATCTTTTAGTTATCGAAAAATTATTTATAGAACAGACCCACACTTATCTGTGACAATACTGCAACAAAAATATGAGTAAAAAAAAAAAAAAAAGTAACTAAAATTAAAGACAAAAGGTCTTTAAAGGGTGTTCCTTTAAAGACAAAAGGTCTTTAAAGGGTGTTCTTTTATACACCTTTTGCACACCGATTACAGATGAATCATCAGACAAATTTTTAATTCAGTGGCATCATTTGATTTCAAGCTTAATTTGATAAATTAAGCTTGAAATCAAATTTTGGCTGTCATCTGTTTGGTCATATTCATAATCTGGCTGAGCCCTGTACACTCACAGATAATATCAGATTCATCAAGTATTATTTCCTTTTTTTTTTTTAAATTTTTATAGAACATTAGTCTTTATCCCTGTATATAAATTATGCACATATTGTGTGTATTAATTTTGTCATTGCAGTTTACTGTACATCAGCTTTTAACACCTGGTTTATTTATGCTTTTATGAATTTTTTACACTTGTTTTTATACACCTTTTACATTTGCTTTTCTACACTGATTTTTATACCTGTTTATGCTCTTTTATTTATTTTATTTACTTTGTTCTGCTGAGACATATCATTGGCATAGTATAACATCACTTGGCTCATTAAACTCAAAACCATACTAAACCAAAGGATATCCTGTGACAAAGAAGTAAAAACAAGATTATTGATTGAATTACTGAAGAAGGTGAGGTGTCCTTTGTGGCATATCTGAAATGTCTGGAATGAAAGTTAAGAAAAGATCAAAGATATTGAAAGAGTGGAGAGGATTATTAGATATTCAGGTTGGTAAATGTATAATTTGTGTTAGACCACATAGTCTTTTTACAGACATTTATTCCACATTGTGCCCACAGCCTACTGAGCCTACTGGATGGTTTGAGATTGACTACCATAATGTGACTCATGGTTGACTATGGGCATAAGGATAATGTGTTGAGGACCCTATCTCTTCCACATTGTTGTAAGTATTCATGGCTGTAAAACCGTGTGTGTTCACGGGGCAGGTTTGCCTGTTCTGAAAGATGATAAACCTGAGCTGCTGGGTGAAAAAACCATCTACCTTCATGTGAGACCAGCTAACTCATCTTTAACTGAAAGACACCAGATAAAGGTTCCTCACTTTATGGACGGGACTTGAACCAAGGTATTTCCTTCCAAAGAGTGTTGTCTATACTTGGGCTACGGAGGCTAAAGGACAATTACTAAATAGTTAAATGAGAACAAGAAAAGTGATACTCTTTGAGTGGACATTTGATTGATTAGAAAGAGAGGTCAGCATGAATATTTGAAAACAAAGTCTCATTTAAAATTAACTATAAGATAAAGGAAGCCATAAAAGAATTAAGCTGTATAATGACTGGAAATGTGAGGTCCTTGCTCGATTCCACTTGAATTTCTAGACTATAGTTAGTTTGGCAGAAATAGTATAGTGAATACTGTTAAGACAACTGGCAAATGAAAGATATTTTTAAACTGTAAATCTTTCTTGAATTCTTTTTTTAAAAGATTTCCATAAGTTTCACAAGGCTTTCTTCAAATTTTTTTCTTTTAATAACAGAAAAATATATAATGTAATTTTACTTTGAAACCTTTTTCAGTGTTTACATTCTAGCGTTTTCTACTTATTAAGTTCTTATACTTAATTTCAGATATTGTAAATACATCTCTAAAATTCACAGACATATATATGCAAACACATTAGTTACTAAACTGTTTTAGTTGATATTTTATTTAGGGTGAAGTCATTACAGTTATCAGAAGAGTGGATGATAACTGGGCAGAAGGAAAACTTGGACAAAGGATAGGAATCTTTCCTATTTCCTTTGTTGAGGTATGCATCATTTGATCACTAGTCTAAGGCCTATTTATTTTATTTATTTATTTATTTTTCCTAAGCAGCTACCTTGTTAATCCTTCAGCAGTGCATGCTATGTCTATGTATACTGTGACTTTTTAAAAATTTTCTTGTTAATGAAAATGGTTGTCAGGTGGCTAGCTCATTTCTGCTTCAAGAGGTTATACTAATGTTGTCATTCATATGTAATATGCAAATTATTACATTGAGAACTGTTTGTTTTCTAATGTAAACTTGAAAAGTTACACAACTTATTTATTTATAAATTAAAAACTGTATTTAGAGATTTTGTTTTGCTTGTTTGCAATAATAATTATAACACAAATGAGCACTAATATAGTGCATACAGAAAGAAATGAGTTTTGCTGAAAGTGTTGTCCAATACATTCCGTGCGCACGTGTGTGTGTGTGTGTGTGTGTGTGTGTGTGTGATGAATGCTTGTTTGTTATAGAGGTTTTGACATGTTTGCATGAACTGTGTTTTGCATGTATTATGCATCTGGCCATAGCTCACATGACTTTGTGATGCCCCTTTCATTTCAGGCGGGGGGGGGGGGTCACATTTTTACACATTTGGAAAAATGTAACATACCAATTTTAAGGTTTTTTGGTAGAATTTTCGTGTAAAACTAATACTTGAATTGTCCATAGCATACCTACACTTTTAGAAATTTAAAAATACGAACAATTATAGAATTTCTCTTAGTTATTGGTGAATTATACAACTGGAAAGCAAAAAGTCTTTTCCCTTCTAAAATAGCATAACTTTGTTTTCTCTAGAAAGCATGTTATCATTGCATGCCCAACAAATTGCAAACTGGAAGAACGAGATGATTTTTATCATCCTGCATTGGTTAGTACTGAACAACATAATTTGTTATGCTAGTGAGAGTTTCCATTATGTTTATTTCAGTTGCAGATCATTTAAGGATGATATTGGGGCTGTTGTTTCATTAAATATCCATTGGTAGCTACACTCGTTTCTGGAAGTTTTTCTGGGGACACACACACTTGGAATGTAATAAATGATTTAATTATTTAACTAATTATTTATTCACCTAAGTTTTGTTAGCTCAAGCTAGCATTACTTAAAAGAGAGAGATACTGAATAGAGGGAAATGGAAATGACCTAAAGAACGATGTTCTTGCTTTCAGATGTGATAGTAATATTCCATGTGTCAGTATTATGTAATTAGCAATTTTGTACTGATAAGAAGATAAAGTAGTGCACCAAATTTGTTTAAAATGAATCTGTCAGTTCTGTTGTAATTTACAGTGTTTGGCTTACCTCATTTTCAGGAGCAGTCATTAGGATTTACAACTAGATATATGCAATAACTGTTTCATTCCATATAATGAAGTGATATTTTTTCAGAGCTTGTAATGTTCACTTCTGGATTGGCTATATTGCATATATTTTTATTCTGTTTATTTTTAAGTAGTCATGTTGTTTGCTCAAAATACTGTTTCAACATGTTTGGCACTGTGAAAGCATTATTTTTGGAGATGCCAGGAAGGAGGAAGAGAGAGAGAGAGAGGATTAAGCATATATCTTTGTTTTTCAGGTCATTTCACTTTCTCTGCCCAGCATGTGTGTCTCAAGTGTCTAGGTAATGCCTTTTGAGCTTGCAGAACATTGGCTTAGTAATTAATTCATTTTACAGTTTAATTACTTATTACATTCCCAGTTCCACATAGTTTTACTTCCAGAAAAAATGAATTTTTTAAATACTGAAAATAGTTTCCAGCTAGGAATATTTTCATAATTTTTCTTTCTAAGGAACCTTACATAAAAATCAGTTTGAAACCATCAAACAGTCTGCTATCAAATTCCTTGGATGGTAAATTAAGAAAATAGGAAGTGTCACAGATGCATTCAGAGAAAGAAAAACTTATACAAAGTTTTTTTTCTCAATGAGACAATAAATGGTGCTATGTGCAGAAACTTGTTGAAACTTGATTGCTATTGAACTTCCTAAAACATTGCTTCTTTAACAAGAGAATGCAACTTCTTGCTCCTACATCTTAGCTTTAGTCTGTTTCTCATGTAACCCTACAAGATTTCTTTCTTTTATTTTTATGGTTTTTTAAACCATTCATATATATGAAAAGTTAAAAAAAAAAAAAAACTGTAGTTCAAATAGAAGTTATGTTAATAAACACATAATGCATTTTTTTTTTTTTTGTAACATTTGTGACATATATATGCACAGAACATAATGGATGCTGTTTTCAGTATAATCTAGAATGCAGCGTGTTCTCAATTAGTTTCATCATTTCATCCTTTCCTAAAACATTGAACTTCCTAAAAACGGTAGATTGAATTTGAGCATAACAAGGATTTACATTCTTCATCTTGTCCAAATTGCTTTTAATAGAAGTCTTTTCATGACAAATTTTATGTATGGATTCAAGTTTTGCTGAAGCAAATCTGTTTGCATCTTCTTAGTTTGGACAAAAAAAAGAATGTATATGCCAGTTTTATACAAAATTTACAAAATGCAAATATTGAGAAATATTAAAATTATCAAGGGTACAAAAAGTAGGTTTATTTAATCAAATGAGATTCATTAATCAAATCAAATTAATTTTGGGTAATGTGAATTTTTCACCAGAGTAGCTGAATGTGTCACAAATGTTTAACAGTAGATGTTAGAATAATCAAGAGTAGAATAAACTCCCTTTCTGGTAAATTAAAAAGATTCTTGATTAATACACTTTAATCTGATATTAATCATTTTACACTGAATATCGATAGCTTATCTTGTGAATAACTGTTTAAGGCATTAGTGAATCAAAATTCATTTTCTCATGGCATGACATAAAAATTGTGAATTGATTTTTTTTTATTCTTCATTCAGTCAATTTATTAATGCTAACAGATTTTCTCATGCTTTTAATGAAATGATCAGATATCGATAAATTAAAAAACAATTTTAATATAGTTTTGGATATTGGTGTGGTAGTATTTCTGCATATGTGATTATAATATAATGATTTTGTTGGGTGATTGGTTATCACTAATCAGATTTGGTTTATTGTAGAATGAAACCATTTCCATCTCAAAGTGGCACTCTGTAATAGACATTTAGCCACCAATGTCTTAAGGGATTAGATAAGAATGGAATTCATTCATATCAGCTGTGTTAATCAGAAATGCAGTTGTTGCAATTAACTGATTTCCATAAAATGTCGGTCAATATGGAAATGGGGGGGGAAAGTGGAAATATTTCTGCAATCTAGTCATTTATTATATTTAAAATAGAATACTTACTTGAGAATATGCAGTTAGTTTGAATGAAAAAAGTTTTAAAAAGATTAAACTTATTGTTTGAAAAATTAAGTGATTACAATTGCCAAACCATCTAGTAACAGAGCTGCTCGCAAGCTGTACTGAATCCATGCATGACTGGGCAACTGCAGGTTCATTCTCTGCAGGCTACCAGTAAAAAAAAATATTGTAAATGATTTTCCAGTTTTCCACATTGAATGGTAGTTAATATAACATCAATTAACTGAAGCACTGGAAACGAAATGTAGATTTAATGCTCATCTGTGATAAAAGGGACTTTGATTAGCCCTTTTTTGGGATATTCTAGATGTTAACAGCTGTGGTTTTTCTCTCTTGCCAAATAATCCAAATGTACTGTTAACATTAGAGTAAATGATGATGAACTCCTCAGTACCTTAAAAAACGTACTATTAGGATTTAACTAAATGAGATAATTTTCTTTTTGGCTAACTCTTTAGTTGGTAAAGCTAATTTCTATCTCTAACTTATCAACATGAATGAGTATAATATTAACCATTGCATAAAAAATACACAGGGTGTTTCATAAGGACCTGACTAATTAAAAATGCATAATTATATATGTAAACTTATTTTAGGAATTAGCAAGGAATAAAAAAATAAAGGCTTTTATTCAAAGTATAGTATAGTACATATTACATATACATATAAATTCCATATGTATATGTACATCTCTACTAAAATGTAATTATCCAGTGCAGATCCAAAACTCCTCTTAGGACCAGTGCATTATTTTCTCGTTTTGCCTTCATGAATGCCCACTTTTGGTTCTTTATTATTGGAGTCACAAGGCTCGTCGCAAAGGCCCATCTTAGACAACACAAAGTCTATCAAACCACTCCTTAATCCCATTCACTGCCTTGACATTTACCACCCTATCATACGGTACATTCCATGGTCCACCCACCCTCCATGTAAAAGAAGCCACTTTTTATCTGCCAACTCACCACCTCCTTTTGCAATGCAACTTCAAGGGATAAGCTTTTGTCCTTGTTATTTTTGTTCTACTATATGAAACATTTCTCCAGTGTCAATCCTGCAAATACCTCTCAACAGCTTAAATGTCTCAACATATCAGCCCCTTTGTCTTATATCGACCAAACGCTGTATTTTGCATTTCTTTAGTCTGTTCTCATAAATAACATTTTAAAGTCCTGAGGTCATTTTTTTTCTGCTTCTGCACTCTCCCCCAAGGTTAATCCTCTTCATATCCAAGTGATCAGAGCTGATCACAATAATCCAGAAATGACTTCATTAGGATTTATACAATGGAATCACCACTCTTATCTCTAATGATCAAAGTCTTTCTTAGTGTTGCATCAGTCCATTGGGTTACCTTCTCCACCTTTGCAATATATTCCCTGAACTTTAAATTTTTATGAACTTTCACCCCAAGATCGCCTGCATCCTTCACTTCTCCTAGTACAGTTCCACCAGTAGAGTATGCAGTCTTCCATTGGTGTATCCCAAATTTTAAGACTTTACATTTAGTTGCATTAAACCGATATCCTCATTCATTTTGCCATATGTCCAGCTTATTTAAAACCTCTTGAATTGCTACCACATTGACATTATTACTGATAACTCTTCCAAGCTTCACATCATCTGCAAATAACTGAATATCACCCTGCAATCTAGTGACAGTATCATTGTTGTGAAGGTTAAAAAGCAAAGGTCCAGGACTGATCCCTGTGGAACTCCACTTGTGACCTTCCTTTTCCTTGATATTGCTAATTTGATATCCAGCCACACGTGTTTCAACTTAAATAACAATATAGCACGTCTCCTTGTCAAATGCCTTTGAAAGAAAGGCAGTATATGTATTTCCTTTGTCATCCGCTCTTGTTACTTGATATAAAAGGCAAGCAAATTACTGAAACAGGAGTGCCCCCCTTAACAAATCCATGTTGACCATCACAGATGATATTACCCTCATCTGCTGAATTTTGTATATGGTCTCTCACTAATGTCTTCAAAATCTTAATAACTATATAGGAAATACAAACTGGTTTATAGTTGATGCCTGCAATCTATCCCACCACCACCACTCTTATGCAATGGCACTATCTTATCCTCCTTTCACTCCATGGGCATTTCCCTTAGAATCTGTACTTTCAGCAAACACCAGGTCAATGTCTACTTCAGTGAACACCAGGTCAACTTCCTGTACTAAAGAAATGACAGCTGTAATTTCTTTAGTACAGGAAGCATATTCTTCTTATGCGCTTCTAAGACTCCAACCCTTCCCATCCTTCCAGGAATAAAACTTGCTTTTCTAGGATGAACTATTCCAACAAAGTGATTATTAAACACCAAGTAACCAATGCAGATGACCATGTGATCTGCATTGTCACTCGATTCCCTTTTCCATCTGACATGGTCATTCGACTACAGTCATTTTTCCTCCTAATGGCTATATAAAGACTTACTTAGGTTTTCCTTCGATTTTAGTACTCTTCTTGTATATTCCTCAAGCAACTGCTCTCCAATTAAGTTTTGGATTTTCCACAACCTCTTTTTCATCTGCATATCCTGTTTGATTTCATTAGTCATCCAATTTACACCAAAAAGAGTTATTTTTTTTATTTGTGGTATTGCAACCTGTCATTGCTGCTGATAAATATTTCTTCACCTTCTCTTACACACGGGTAATATCTCTTCCTTCCAATTCTTCCATCCATGGAATCACTTGAAGCTGATTTCTAAGATTATTATAATCATCTATCTTAAAAATCCAAATCTCTGTGATACCTCTATATATATCTAACCATCATAGGTTCAGAAGATTCAGATCTTCTGATGCTAGAACCAAATCCAAAACTTATTTGTCATATTCACTCTTCTAACCTGTGATCCTGAAGAATTCCAGAAATTACTTTCCCGTACTATTGTGTGCTGTTTATACTGTATTAACTATAACAGTATAAACCGCTAAGTTTATACTGTTATAGTTAAAATCTCTCACAGTGATGACTCATTTTGCACTGAGTAAACTTTCTTTTAAGGTTACACGGTGGTCAGCATTCATTCTGAAAAATTTATTATTATGATTATTATTATTTGACACATCCAGGGAGTCCAAGGACTCATCAAGGGGAGGGCACCTGCTCTACAACTCTGTCTCCACCAACTGACCACAACCACACCAACGCCATCTACAGCCGACCACCACCACATTTTTCCGCAAACCATCACAAAAATCCATGCCCACAGCAGGATTTGAACCCCTCAGCCTGTTGGCTGGAGAGCAGATACACTAACCACTCTGCCTGCCAGGCTGGCTGGAGACAAAAACTACAATCCTACAAACAATATCAAAAACAAAACAACACAATTAATCAAGTCAGTGATCATGTGGCCAGAGGAAACAATTAAAAAGCTATTATTGCATTATGCTTGTGCTCCCAGAATTTATGGCCTGCCTAAAATACACAAAATAAGCATGCCACAACCGATAGTTGAAGGAATCAACAGCCCCACTTAGCCAAGAAACTAGCAGCTACACTCAAGGAGTTGGTAGGTCATTCCTTCTCCTACATAAAAAATGCATAACACTTCATTAACAAAATTAAAAACATCACACTCGACAATGAAAATATAGTGTCATGTAGCTTATGTCCGGTGCAATGTATGTTTTCCTGATGGCCTCGATACAGAGGTTGAAACATTGAGTGTTATTTTCATAACTAAAAGTAAAGTAATTACTCCACGTGTTTTTGTCTCCATAATTTCTTCACAATAAACTTTTTAAACATCTCTGGACACAAAGAGTGAACGTGATTAAATTAAATCACGTTCACTCTTTGTGTCCAGAGCAACGTGATTTAATTTAAAGTAGCATCAGCAGCAGTATTACCATTTGTAATCATTCATGACTTTATGAAACTTCCTTTATAAAATATGTTTGGGTTTCCATAAAAATAATATATTTTTTAAGGAAAGAGATGTAAGAATTATGAAAAAAGTATATTAAATATGTCTTAGTAGTGAATATGATATAAACATCATCTGTTTGTTTATAGAGATATGTTAATTGTAGCACAACATACAATTAAATAAAACATTGTTTATTTGTTTGTTGACAAAAATTCAACCCATAACATCTGTTAAGAAAAAATAAAATTTTAACATATTATATATTGAATTTTTGTCACTAAAATTATGGTGTATTACAAACTCTTCCTGTGTTAAGGATTTGCTGCAGTGAACATTGACTGTAATTTGCTTTGGATTCATCCTTAAATTATCTAATGAATGATGCCATTCTAAGTTGTCTGGAAGTTATATCAGAAGCCTAACAGTTTCAGCTTTAAAAAAATGCATCAAAGAATTTGGATTTTTTTAATAACAAAAGTATCAGTTATATTGCTCTTACTTATTTGAGGTATATTTATGTTTGCTGTAATATTTGGTGCACACACATTGATTTGAGATTTATGTTTGCTACAAATTATTATTTCGTGCTCTTGCTTCTCTCTCTCTCTGCAACTGTACTCCCACAGTTCAGTAATAAAATTCATAATAATACTCTGGTTCTTTTCAATTGTTTTGATGTATATCATTACAGTGCATATAGGAGGAACTGAACTATGTTTTCTTACGAGTTGGATAGATGTAGCAAAGATTAACCAGGTATAATATTACATGAACATGTGTTTTTCTCTAACCACACCTGCAAAACAGATAATGCAGTTAACAAACATAGTAAGTGTCCTTGTGATCTTGATCATCATTGGCTCTACTGTAATTCTAAACATTCCCAAACCATGAACACTCAGCAGCACTTTCTTGCAATTTACAAGTGTTATAAAGCGAGCCAAAATTTATTCCTTCACATTTTGTGAACTGCCTGTATAGGGGACCCTGCCATGGTATAGAGCCAACCGGTTCTGAGAGTTCTCAGTGGCAGGGTGAGCCTGTTACTGAGGAGAACAATGCTGAGTTTTTGGAGTTTTACCTGTACTTGAATGTTCAATAAAGGGCAAAACCGGTCTGGGTAGTGTCCCTTTCCTTAATGCATAGCATTATACATGTCTGCAAGGAGATGTGCTTTGCATTATGGGAGATACTAAGACAAGGAGTGATGAGAGCTTGGTCCACCTTTACCACAAGTTGTCTCAGTCCTGAAGATACTTCAGGTGCAAACTTTGTTTGCTTACACTTGGATAAAGGATTAAACTAAATTTATTATTTTGGCTTGGTTGGCTGAGAGGTTAGCTTATCTCCTCTCCAGCCAAAAGGCTGCGGGTTTGAATCCCACTGTGGGCATAGATGTTTGTGATTGTCTGTGGAAATACTAGTGGTGGTGGTGGTGGGGGGCAGTAGATGATGATGGTAGTTGCGGTCCATTGTACTTGGAAACATATTTTATAAAGGGAGTTTCACAAATGGTAATATTTCTGATGCTACTTTAAATTAAAAAAAAAAAGGTAACAAATCATCTCGCAACAGAGGAAAACACCATTTCTAATTGAGTGGTGGAGACGGAGCTGTCGAGTAGATGCCCTCCCTCAATGACTCTTTGGACTCCATGGAGGGATTACATAATAATAATATTTATTAACTGAAAATAGTAACCCAGGTTCATGTTGATGTGGTTATTATTTTTTGTCTCCATTTATGATGATTGTGTAGTGAATCCCACATTTACTTCTGCTGCATTACTAAATGTGTGTGATTCATTACTAAATGTAGTGAATCATACATTTAGTAATGCAGCAGAAGTAGACTTTGATAATTTTTTCATCTGAATATGAATATATATACCTACAAAGAATATGAATCATAACATGAAATGAAGGTGCTAAATGTGGTCTTAATAAGAGAAATATGGTCAAGAATAAGTGATCTTTCTTCTTTCTCTTTTTTTTTTTCTTACATAATTTTTTTTAATGCAAATCTCACCCACAAAAAAAAAAAAAAAGTTAAAATATTTCATGCATTAGAACTAACGGTGAGATAATCCAGAAATTACCCGTTTTATTTTTAGGAAGCAGGTGGTAATCTCACACGAGGTGAAGAAATGTACAGTCTAAAAGATGCTACATGAATAATTCCTACATTGCTTATATCTTTCCACCATTTCACTCTTTGAATTTTTTTTAATTCAGATAACTACGTAACATGGCTTCATGCAAAAGGAGGACCACTATCATTTGCAAGCTCACAAGGACCTGTGAGAAAATAGCATTTTTTGTCATTTCAATCAGTGATAGAAAAAAATATCAGAATCTGCATAGAGTTTGCAGGGCATTTTCTTCTAAAAGAAGAGAACAAAATGAATCTGTCACCAGTGTCTCTAAAATTATGGAAAATTTTTTAAGAAATTCTATGAATTTTTTATTTTGTACATATTTTGAATACTTATATTCTTGATCGCTTTTTATAAAAAAGAAAAAAGAAAGAAAGATGTATTATTATTTTGTAAATGAAGTTTTTTTGGAATTTTTTATAAAATACAATTTATAGTTAATTAAAAAAAATTGTTAAATGGATTAAGCTTACTTTAGTAAAAAAGAAATGTTGGATTTTTCCATGGGCATGACTCAATTTTATTTTCATATGGTGGATCAAATGGAGCAATGAGAATAATGCTGTATGAATGGGTATTTGATACTTTGGCAGGGTCTTTAAATTTGTACTGAGATGCTGTACATTGATATTCATATATACACTTAAAAAACTTCATTTTTCTGATAAGAGGTTATCGATTCTGTAACTGATGGCTTCATGTATTGATTGGTTGACCACCTAGGCTCAGTAACAGGATCAGCTAACCAAATGTGTAAGTAGAAGATTTAATTGCTACAGACTCAGCTGGCTTCACCAAAGTTCAGTATTTTTTTTTTTTTTTTTAATGTTAGCTCCTACCCACCCAAGCTTGTAAATGTACAATACTAAAAAAAGATGCTCACTATAGCAAACCTCTAGAGACCAAAGACACAGTTTCTTATAGCACAAGGTTTGCTATAGTGAATTTGGGCAAAAAATACTGAACTCTCCACATGCTCTCCATTCCTGTGAAACTAAGAAAATGGCAGGAAAGAGAGCAAAAGAAATAGCAGAAACAGAACAAAGAAAATTGTGGAAACAGAGTGAAGAATAGAGTGAGAAATATGATAACTAATAATTAAGGAATTGACAGCGTACACTAGAAATATAAATTAAAAACAAATTTAATAAATACTTTCCGATATTTCGGCAACATCACGTTGCCATCTTCTTGGTAACTTAAAATAAAGAACAGGTGCACAGCACATGAGAAATGAAGCGAGGAAGCTACTGTTTTCCTAAACTCCCTTTACTTCAGGAGCAAATTACCGCTACACGCGGTTCTCTAGCTGACATAAACAGAGCTATTTTAGCGCTAGAGAATGAGCTTTCAAATACACTTAATCACGAACTTTGGTCAATTCTACATGACATCTTGTGTACTGCGGCAAATAAAGAATTTGAACGAATATGGAGTCGACATATCAACAAGTGTGATAAACTAAAAAAGAACTCTACGTCCAAACAGAAACTACAAACCAACACTGTAGTTAACCTTTCGTCAGTTACCTTGAAGCCTGAAGCACTCAACGCTCTGTCACGTGGTCGCAACTTCGCCATTGCTCCTAGGAAATTACTGGCTGAGGAATTCATGATCCAGATTGAACGCGGGATTCGCCACCTTCCAAACCACATCGCCAACGATATTAGATTGGATATAGCCTGTGTTCTCACAAAAACAAAGCCACCAAAAACCAACATATTCATTAGTGAATACAAGTCACTACAAGAATTGAAGAAAAACAAAGAAATAGTTATCACCAAAGCGGATAAGGGGAACGCTACTGTGGTACTCAATAATGACAACACAGGTAAGCTTAAGGCTTTACTATTAGATCGAGCTACTTACCTCCCCATTCGATACAATCCCACCAACTCACAAATTAGAAAACTCCATAGGCTCCTTAAGAAGGTTACTTCTTGGTCTGTGGAGATCATTAACAGACTAAAACCATATAACTTTAGACCCCCCTCCCCTCCGTATATATGGGCTCCCAAAAATACAAAGAAAATGTGCCATTACGTCCCATAGTGGATGGCATTGATTCCCTCACTTACAAACTAGCTAAGTATTTAGCCAAAGCGCTCTCACACTATACTGGCAATACACCATCACACATAAAAAAACTCAGCCCACTTCAAAGTGAGTATAGAAAACCTTATACTCCAACATAATGACATAATGGTCAGTTTTGACATCTCCTTATTCACAAATGTCCCCCTCAAAGAAACCTTAGAGCTAATCCAAGCTAAATTTCCTCCTGATATCTCAGCCCTATTTCAGTTCACAGTGAACTCAGGCTATTTCGTTTGGCAGAAAAAATTCTACAAACAGATAGAGGGGACAGCCATGGGTTCACCACTTTCCCCACCCTTGGCCAACTTCTTTATGGAGACTTTTGAAGAGGAAAGCCTTAAACTCAGCTTCACAAAAACCTGCCATATGGCTTTGCTACGTTGATGATGTGTTCGCTATTTGGCCACATGGCTCTGAAACACTCCTCTCCGTAATGCACTTAAACAACCAACACCCCAGAATCAAGTTCACCCTGGAAAAAGAGGAAAACAACAGCCTCCCTTTCCTAGACACACTAGTCACCCGACAGCCTGATGGAACCTTGGTTTTCTCAGTTTATAGAACACTCACCCATACAGGCAGGTACATTCACCAACAGTGCCCCCCCCCACACACAACAATATGGAGTTATTAAGACACTATTCAACAGGGTATAACTTATCTGTTCAAATGATGAAGCCCTAACCACTGAACTAAATCACATCCTTAACACTTTCTCTGCCAATGGCTACCTCCCAAAAAAAATCCAAAAAATACTTAAACCAGTTATTCACAACCCCCCCCCCCCCCCCCTTCACAATAAAGATTACTCTAAATCCATCACTATCCCCTACATCCGAGGCAGCTCGGAAAAAATCAACAAAATCCTAAAAAAAAAACATGACTTAACCACCTGTTACAGACCAGCTCTGAAACATTCCTCTCCGTAACGCACTTAAACAACCAACACCCCAAAATCAAGTTCACCCTGGAAAAAGAGGAAAACAACAGCCTCCCTTTCCTAGACACATAGTCACCCGCCAGCCTGATGGAACCTTGGTTTTCTCAGTTTATAGAAAACCCACCCATACAGGCAGGTACATTCACCAACAATCCCCCCCCCCCCCCACAACAATATGGAGTTATTAAGACACTATTCAACAGGACAAAACTTATCTGTTTAAATGATCAAGCCCTAGCCACTGAAAATCCAAAAAATACTTAAACCAGTTATCCACAACCCACCTCCCCCCCCATTCACAAAAAAAGATTACTCTAAATCCATCACCATTCCCTACATCCGAGGCACCTCGGAAAAAATCAACAGAATCCTAAAAAAACATGACTTAACCACCTGTTACAGACCATATAGAAAATTGGCATCCCTTATCCACTCCACTAAAGACCAACTACTTCCCCTAGACCTACCTGGTGTATACCAGGTCCCTTGCAGCTGTAAATTGTCCTACTTTGGCCAAACAGGCAGGACAGCAAATATCAGAATCTCAGAACACAAGGACTACATCCGATTTCACCAGTACAGCCACTCTGGGCTTGCAGACCATGCTCTGGATACCTGCCACAGAATAAGGTGGAAGAAAGCCACAGTAATACACCACAGCAAGTTCAAATATGAAAGACTATTCATGGAATCAGCCTCAGCCCTTAGGAACATGCCAAAACTCAACAAATTTGGGTGCATAAGACTGCCCCAAATTTGGGAAACATATATCAGAAGAACTTCAACCCAAAGGCCAATAACTACCAATATAGCCCACCAGGGTGCACCATCAGGACTTTACGAAAACGGTAGCTTCCTCACTTCGTTTTTCATGTGCTGTTATGTAGCGCTTGCATGCACCTGTTCTTTATTTTAAGTTCCCAAGAAGATGGCAACGTGACGTTGGCGAAATATCGGAAAGTATTTATTAAATTTGTTTTTAATTTATATTTCTAGTGTATGCTGTCAATTCCTTAATTATTAGTTATCATGTTTAACCAGCGTATAAACCTTTCAACAAGAGTGAGAAATAGAACAATGGAAATCATAGATTATGACAGAACATCAAGACAGTTTGAAAAGATACAGATAAACAGTAATGGGAGACATAAGAAAGAACTATAACAGTATTATTATTATTATTATTATTATTTAGGCCTCCATGGAGTCACAGGACTCATCGTGGGATGCGCACCTTATCCTAGAAAACACAAAGTTTATCATACTACTCATTGACTCTTTGTGCTCTCACCACTCTATCAGGCAATGCATTCAATCACTCTCCATGCAAAAAAAAAGTGGTGGAGACGGAGCTGTAGAGTAGATGTAGATCCATACCCTCTCTCATGACTTCCTTTCGTAACATCCGGGAATGGCCCCTTGTCCTCTCTCCTTTCCCCTGTTCCACAAAACGAAAGAACTTCCCAGTATCAAACCTGTAACTACCTCTCAACAGTTTAAAAGTCTCAATCATATCACCTCTCCTTCTTCTAACTACCAAACTCTGCATTCTACATTCTCTCAGCCTATCTTCATATCTAACATTGTACAGTCCTGATACACCTTTGTTATCCACCTCTGCACTCTTTCCATGGTTAATTTATCCTCTTCAAATCCTGGGGACCAAATTAGAGCACAGTAGTCCAGATGTGGTCTGATCTAGGCTTTATATAATGGAATGACAACTCTTATTTCTGCAGGTCAGCATCCCTCTCAGTATTGCAGCAGTCCCCTGGGTTATCTTCACTTCCTTTGCAATATGTTCCCTGAATTTCAGGTTTCATCAATCATCACCCTCCAATCCCTTGCCTCCTCCCACTTCTTACATTTCCTCCAACAGAGTATGCAGCCTCCCATCGATGTATTCCAAACTTCAAGACTTTACATTTAGCTGAATTAAACTGATTCCCCATTTGTTTGCCCATCTGTCCAGTTTTTTCAAATCCTCTTGCAGGGCTACCACACCTTCACTTTTACTAATAACCCTTCCCAGTTTCACATCATCTGCAAATAACTGAATATCCCCCTGCATTCCATTGAGAGTGTCATTAATATGAAGGTTAAACAATACAGGTCCCAGTACTGAGCCCTGTGAGACCCCCACTTGTAACCTTCTGCCTCCCTGATACTGCTCCCCGATACAGAACTCTCCCATGGAGAGTTGTGTATATAGCCAATCCCCAATCCATTTACTAACCTTGACATCTAAACCCCTGTACTGGGTTTAGACTTAAATGTCAGCTCATAATGTGGTACCCTATCAAATGCCTTTGTAAAATCCCAAAAAATCACAGAATATGCCTTTCCCTTATCAACCTCTCTTGTCACTTTATTATAAAAGGCAATCATATTACTAAAACAAGAGCACTCCTTGACAAATCCATGCTGCATGCTGATTCTCACAGATAACATTACCCTCATCTGCCCAATGCCATATATGATCTGTCACTACTTCTCCAAGATATTAACAAGTACTGATAAAATACAAACTGGTCTATAGTTTCACACTTTCAGTCTGCTACCACCTTCTGCAGTGCTGCTGTATTACACTCATTCCACTCCTTGGGTACCTTTCCCATGGGCAGACTTTCATTGAAAAGCCAGGTCAACAGAGCTGTCAGTTCTTTAGCACATTCTCTCAAAACTTGTTGTGAAATCCCATCCAGAGTACTCAGTATTTGAAACACACTCTTCTTGCATTTCTAAACCTTGAACCTACCCTGTTCATCCTGTAGAAGTAGGTTTTAATACTCTAAAACCCACTTCTCCAGGATGAAATATCCCAATAAATTGTTCATTGAACACAGTGGCCCCTCGTGGCTTGAAATCATGGGGGGTGCTGCAACTTTCGAAATATACATACACACTGTTAGTACAGTGTATACATGTTTGAATAAAATATCAAAATTATGGTGAAAATTTTAAAAAAAATTAAACACGAAAAAATATTGTTTATTATTGATGAAATTATACAGTTTGGTATAATTCAAAATTACTTAAAAATAAAATATATTCTTCTTGTTTTGTTTCATGAAAAAATATTGTTTATTATCGATAAAATTATACAGTTTAATATAATTCAAAATTACTTAAAAATAAAACCCATTCCTTTAATTGTAATTAAAGGAATGGATTTACAATTTTTGGACATTACAATTAAATCCTTTAATTATAATGTCCAAATATTTAAAGAGACGGAGTAAACACGATAAGCACTATGAACACTCTACTACTGGCACAAACTGCATATAAACAACAGTAGAACTGCGCAACTGTCCATCTATATGTAACACATATGTTGGTACAGTGGATGGGCTAAGGATTTTTTTATTTTATTTTTATTTTTATTTCATACATAAACCAGATACCCTGCTCTAAAGACCAAACACTCAACTTTTTCAAGCCTCTTCAGGCTCCCAATAAGAGGTGGTAGCTTCACACTGAGCAGTGAAATTCATCTTTCACCTAGAAACAATCGCAAATATCCATGCTACAGAAGGATCCAAACCTGCAGCCTGTTGTTTGGCAAATGAATATACTATCACTCAGTCAGCTAGGCTGATGAGGTCAACCAAGGTGGTTATGGGACTGAACTAAACTTCAGAGATGTAAAATATTGAAACAGATCTATGCTGGCTATTTCATACTGTATGTATGTATTAGGTAGCCTATTTGACAAGCATGCACATATACACACATCCAGTTTGAGGTAGCCTGTATGCATCAATGTTTTATACTTCTGAAGTTTAGTCCAGCTGTTATTATCATCATGGGTATCTAAGGTTATCTAATCACTTTTCAGGAATCTGATGATCAGTAAGTGACCAATAGGTGTTTTTATATTAAAATAATATTTATTAGAGATGTCGTTCGCATTCTATAGTTATCTACATAACTACATGATTTGTTCCATAGTTCCATTGTAGCTTCTTTGGTTAACTGTCTTCACTTGGCATTGAGAAAATAATTCTCAGAAGCTGCATTGGAATTACAGAATATTCAACCGTAAACAGCTGAATAATCATACTGCATGCAAATAACATCTTGGAATGGGGGTGGGGAGAAAGTAAACAAATTGGAATATTAAAGATTCTGTCAGAGAGAGGGGAAAAAAACAATTTCTTCCAGGAATCTGCAGAGTTCTTCATTTTACTTTGTATGGAAATTACACAAATAAGACCATTCTTTCAGCACAAACCACAGGATCAGATTTCGAGGTGGGGGGAGACTGTCAAAGAAATAATATGACAATTGTCTTCACATGTCCAGTTTTGGGAGATGTTTTCTTTAACCTTCAATAACATCACCATGTGATTCCTGGTAGCCAGCTCTTTCCGTTATCTCCCTTTTGAGTAAAGTTTGGGCTAATTTAAATGCATGTGGTGTTTAATCACTTATTTATTTTATTTTTTTGTTTCATTCTCTTTATGTAGCTCCGTTGTCTAGCACTCATGTATATTCCCTTCCCTTCTGTGCAGCTTTCACTCTGAAGTTAGTTGAAAGTTTTTATAACAATTCCGTATAAGATTTATTAACTTACAGCTTATAAATGTCATGGGCAGTCTGAGTTAGGATAAATCTACTCTAGAGAATAAATATAGTTTTCAAACTATTCCAGCTCCACTAAATAGGCTGATTGTCTCAACTGGATGATGGAAATCTTATACCATGTAAACACAATTACAGAACATTTATGTCACAGTGAGATTTGAATCCACAGAACCCTTTGGTTTGAATCCTATCATTGTATAAATGTTTACAAAGCAGAATTGCAAGTCAGTTACATTATCTTCACCCATCAAACCAAAAAAAAAAAAAAAAAAATATTGTATAATTTTTCTTATCTTTGTATAGTTTTAAATTGTTATTATTTTAAACCTAAGATAAGAAAAATTATAGATAAATTTTTCTTATCTTTGTATAGATAAAAGATAAAAAGATAAATTCACTGGCAAACTGCATGTTGCAGTTTACCAGTAAATTTTTTCTGACCCCATACCTGTGTTTTCGAAAATATCAGTATATAGATGTATTTACACCCACAATTAGTGTTTGCTCCATCTACTCAATCTTCATCTTATCCATATTAAAGTAATATTAGTTCAACAATTTTCTTGTCTGGATTCGTGTGAAACTGAGTTCTTTCCTTTTTTTAAAATTATTTTTTTTTATTTATTATTATTATTTTTTCTGGCATTCCTTAAAAAAGGAAATGCTGCAATTTTCCTATGCATCTGTATTCTCCTTTCACTGTGAATAGTGGAAATATGATGCATCTGATGAGGTGTCTAGTTTCTATAAACATTTGAAAATGAAAGTGATGAAACTGAAACTAGAAAGCTGCTATAAGACAATATAAATTTTCTGAAATGTATTAAATATAAATAAACTGATTAATATTTTACTTATATCAATGTTTTTATTTTTGTTTTAATTACAAAAGTAAATCTTAAAATCAGTTGTGTATTTCAATTAAAAGAACTTTTTCATAATGTATCATAAATTAGATTTTTATAAAAATACAGTAAATACAATCAACTCACACTATAGTACACTTGTAGAGATAAAAGGAGTAATTTGTTATAGGGAAAGGTTGTTATATTGAATTTTCTTTACAGAAATTAATGCTATAGGGCCTTTCTAGGACTTTTCCTTGGTTTGTTAGCAAGTTCATTATAACAGTGTTTGCTATAATCAGAGTTGATTGTAGTTGTGCTATGATATACAATTGGTGAAAATAAAAGTTCCTTTTATTTCAGATGAATACTAGTGCACGAGCATTAATGAAGCTTTCTGCCAAGTAAGTATACCTTTTCTAGTGTGATTACAGTGTGATGTCGTAATTATTAAGAGGTGTATTTTTTTTTTTATCAGAGCGACTACTCTTAAAGCATAAGATATCTATATATTATATCTGCAGGTAGCTCTGACTGCTTCAAGTACAGCTTTTTTTTTGTCATTTTTTAAAAATTACTTCTAAATATAAACTGTAATGTGAAAAAAAATATTTACCATATTACCCATAAAAAAAAAATTGACATTACAATCACATACGTTTGCCCATGCCACCAGTTTTTGCTATTTGCTTTTGTTGTTTTTCTCTCTTCATTGTTAGTTGTAATTACTTTTGATTTCTTCATTCTTAGATTTACTTTCATTATATTTATTTTCTTCAGTTCCTTGAGAAAATTTATCACACAAAAATCTGAAATACTGTGCATTTTGAATAAATGATATATATGTAAGGGGTGGGGGGGGGGTTGAAAAGTTCTGATGAAAACAAGTGATATAACCACAAGAAAGAACATACCCCTTCACCCTATGTTTCATCGTATTGTAATAATTTAATAATTACAAGGTTCTATCTCAATTCCTTCATGGTGATTATCACAAATTTTCACCACGTGTGTATATATATAATGCAATTGCTTACCAATATACGTTCTTTAGCATACTAAAATGTCTTATTTATTTCATTATTTGATTATTTGGACAATTCTAATTGTGGCAAGCAATCAGATATATGTTTGATACATATATCTGATTAAGCTTAATTTTTAATACCATATTCGTTGAAGTTATCAAGCAGGAATTTATTTTTTTCATCTTTGGTATTATTCAAAGATCACATGATCTTTGAAGTGTAGTAAGTTTACATTTTAAGTGATTCAGTAGGACAATCACATAGTTTTTATCCATATGGGAACAGTCTGGAAATGCTCTTTCTCATGAACCCTCTTCATTCTAGCATTAGAAAAAGTCACTAGAGAATTAAATGAACAAAAAAGGATGGAAATAAATGGGAACAACATACTATTAATTTATGCTGATGATCTTGTTATCCTTGGAGACTCTTGTGAGGATGTTATACAAACTATGTCTAAGTTAATCAAGGCACTTAAGGTTATGAACTTGTCATAAACCTAGAAAAGACTAAATATACGAGGGTGTGCTGAAAAGTTGTGATAATCACCATGAAGGAATTGAGGTAGAACCATGTAATCTACACATTATTCTTCATATTCTCCACTCTATCATTTGCAGTCCTCTGAAAAAAAAAAAAAGTCTCTTGTTGCACAAACCAGTTCTCAACTGCAGATATGACTTCATCATCTCTGATAAATTTTGTTCCTTTCAGGTGTTTCTTTAATTTTGGGAATAGGAAAAAGTCAGATGGGGCCAGGTCTGGCTGATAGGGTGGGTGAGGCAAACGTTGAAAGCTCAAGTTGTGTATTGTCTGTTGGGTTTCATGAGCAGTGTGAGCTGGTGTGTTGTCCTACAAAAGCAATACACTTCTGTCAGTTTTCCCATTGTATTTTTCCTTCAGAGCTGTTGAATAAACTGCTGTAACAGTTTCACCTTTTTTTTTGAGGTAGTTTGGTAAGGATTACACCATCCATATCCCAAAAGATAATGGCAATAACCTTCCCTGCTGACTTTTGAGTTTGGAACTTCTTTGGCCATGGGGCAACTTTATGTCTCCACTCCACTGACTGCTGTTTGGTCTCTGGGTCATAATGATGAAGTCATGTTTCATCAACAGTCACAATATGAGCCAAAAAATTTGCACCTGATTTCTCATAATGACACAAAAATCCCTTGACAGCTACAAACATTCTCTCTTTTTGTCAGCCATCAAACATTTGGGGACCCACTTCGCTGAGAGCTTCTACATCTCCAGATGTTGGTGGATAATGACCCCAACTCATTCTCTGGATATATACCCACAGTCTTTGCAGTGCTTTTGGCTGATATTTGTCTGTCATTAAAGATCATGGCATGCACTGCATCGATATTTGCAGGAGTGATCACTGTGGAAGGTCTTCCTGACCTGGGCATCCTTAGTCAACAGATGTTGTCTAAGGATGCCCAATTTTAAACTTGCCCACCCACCTGGCAGCTATTGGATATGTTGGGGCACAGTCCCCTAAAGTCTCACACAAAGTTTGGTAAATCTCAGTTGCAGACTTTTCTTGCAGCAAGAAAAACCTGATGTTGAAGACACAGAGACCTTCCACTCCATCTCTGTGTCTTCAAATTGCTTCAAAATCTCTGACATGTCTTCTTATATATCCTAAAAGAAAAAATTATTACAATTTGATGAAACATGGGTGTTAAAGGATTTTAAGGTATGTTCTTTCTTGTGGTTATATCAATTGCTTTAATATCATTTTTGTTCTAGGTGTTTATCAGAACTTTTCAGCCTCCCCTTGTATATGCATTTCAAGGATCCATCGAGACTGATCCAACTAGGTTGTTGATAATTATATCTTTGAGCCAGTGGACATATATAATTATCCACTGGCTCAAAGATAATCAAAGGAGTCGCATTAACATCTACAATGATATGCATCAAAAGATGGAGGAATGAATTAAGTAGGTCAATAGGGGATATTTTGCAATTTTACAACTCCTGAAGTCTAGAATAACAAGCAAATCCAAAGAAAAACTCTCATGATGGATGAATGTGGTAATGAGAAACTTAAGACAGCTGGACGAACACTTTACACCAGATTTAGCTTATGACAAGGACCGATGGTGAAATCTAGGCTTAAATGGTCTATTGAGCTGAAAACAGTTACAGAACTGAGATATACTTTTTTATTTTACAAAATGACACTTTGTTGTTGCTACTGCTAGTTGTACAAGGCATCTGACTCTACTTACTTCTGAAAATTACACCTTAAAAATTATAGGCTTTTTTTGGGAGAGCAAATTTTATGAAAAATTGTAAAAAAATTTAAAAAAATGCAAAATCCCATAAATCATGGTATTAGCATTTGTTCATGCAAAGGAGTAAATGGGTCCTCATTGTTTGCTGCTGGTGATTTCCATTCTTCTTCTTTATACTTTCTTTTTTTTTTTTTTTGTTTGCTTGCATTCCACTCTTTACTTCTCATGAGTCTTTTGGCTTTCCTACTCCAGATGACCATTGCCAGGATTCAGTGCACAACAATTTATTATGAGGTATCCATGCACATCTGGAAAGAGATATCCTGCTGTTGTGCATATACTGTTTTGGCAAGATAAATGGTCTAGCCTGGATCATTTGACTAGTGGTTTTGCCCATTACAAGAGTTAGCAGTGCTTCCCATGGCTTCCTGCAGTGCTAGTCTAGTGTTCAGATAGGTCTGTCACTCCACTTCCATGGACATTTAATTGCTTAATGGATAATGAGTGTCCATATGTGTTTCTTCTTGTATGATTGGTGAGGAGCCATGTTCAGACTTCAGTTCCCTTTTTAAGCATGAATCCTTTATTCTGAAATTTACAAGCTGTCAACCAAGTATAGAAATCATAGAATCATCTAATGATAACAAATTTAAGAAACTAACAGACATCACACACAATGAAATATGATTCAGAATGAAAAGAAATATACACTCGTTTACCATCCTACAGCAGGTAAAACTCCAGTAGGAATAATGTCATCATCATCAAATTCCTGACATGTACCCTCAAAGAGTGTACAGCATATGATAGTACTACATGAAAAATTTACATCATTACTAACTTCCTATATACAATTTTCCTCCAAATAAGTCTATTACTTGTCAAGACTCAAATATTATCATTATCGGATCTTATATTTCTATCGTCTAAGGCACATTGTACCATATAATCCACCTATATCTTGGTCTTCCTCTGGGTCGTTTTCCTGCCAACCAGGCAGAGAACACTTGTTTTGCTAATCTTTCCTTGACCATTCTGTTTAAGTGACCATACCACCTGAGATTAGCTCTGCTAACACATTCCTGGATGCCAACAATGTCATGTTCTTTCCTAATATCCTCGTTTTTAATATGATATTGCCATTGATGCCATTTGTTCATGCCTCTAATCTTTCTCAGGACTCTCATGCCTGCAGTCTCTAGTCTTTGGTCAAGTGTTTTACTTCTGACCCAGCTCTCAGATCCATAAGTTAAAATTGGTTTGAACACTGTCTTGTATACAGCTAATTTAATGTTCCAACTAATTTCTCTCTTATTCCATATGAATTTATTCAATTGACTTCCTACCATACCAGCTTTGTTGATTCTGTTGTCTGTTTCCATTTTTAATTTACCATCTTCACTAAAAATTGTGCCTAAGTAGCTGAAATGTTTTACTTGTTCCACAGGTTCTCCATTCACAACACAGTTGACATTTTCAATGATTCTGCCTATTTTCATTGTCTTTGTCTTTTTATTGCTGACCTTCATACCATATCTATTACAACAGTTATTCAATTTAGTCAGAGAATCTTGTAGACTTGTAGCAGATTTATTTAGAAGTATAACATCGTCCGCATAAAGCAAAGAGCTGACGTTAATATCTCCAATTTTGATATCATGTTTAATTCCACTTTCCTTCATAATGTGATCCATATAGATAATGAATAACAGAGGTGATAATGTACATCCTTGTCTCACACCAGATTTAACATTAAACCACCTTCCTATACTTCCTTCAATTCTAACTGCTGACTTGCAACTCAAATAAAGACTAAGTATTGCTTGATATAATGCCCCACTGACACCATATAACTGTAGCGTATTGAATAGCTCCTCTCTTGCCACCTTGTCATATGCCTTTTCCAGATCGACAAAACTTAAATACAGATCTTTGTTATATTCCCATGCTTTCTCGACTATTTGTCGTAAAGTGAAGATCTGATCCTGACAGCCTCTATTTGGCCTGAATCCAGCTTGTTCTTCACCCAGCTTTTCTTCCACAATTCTTCTCAACCGTTTCTCAAGTATACTGGCATAAATCTTGCCAGGAACACTAAGTAGGAAAATACCTCTGTAATTCTCACATTCAGTTTTATTTCCCTTTTTATATATGGGTACTATTAGAGCTCTACTCCAATCATCAGGAATTTGTCCCTCTGTCCATGCCTTCTGAATTATGCAGTGCAGCCACTGTAAGACTTTTATACCACCATACTTCAGCATTTCTGGTCGAATATCATCTATTCCTGCTGCCTTTCCACATTTCAAGCCCTTGATGGCTTTTTCCACTTCAAATATGGATATGTATTCCTGACTGTATGCCTGTTGAGTGTTTTTTCTGCTGTGCTGTTATCACTGCTTGTTTCATTTAGCAATTTCTTGAAGTAATTACTCTATACTTCAAAGATATCTTTTTCTCCTGTTTCATGTCACCTTTATCATCTCTAACTCCTTTTACAACACTCTTTCCTCCATTTCTAAGCTTTTCAAGAACCACCGGAATATCTTACCACCTTCTAGATATTTATTTTCTATGTTCTTGCCAAAGTCCTCCCATGACTTTTCTTTAGATAGTTTTACACAGTGTTTAGCTTTATTACATTTGTCTCTGTATTCTCTAAGTGCACAAGCTGACTTATTTGCTAGGAGCTTTTGATATGCTTTCTTCTTTTCATTCACTGTCTCTTTAATTTCCGGTGTCCACCATGGAGTTCTGATTTTTCTATCCTTGCAGACTACCTTACCACATGCCTCTCTGACTGAATCAATCAGGGTTTTCTTCATGGCTTGCCACTGAATCTCCAAGTTTGGTTCCTGTTCTAAAACTCTTTCATTTTTTTCTCAATAATCTTTGTGTATTTTTGTCTACAGTTCACATCTGAGAGCTGCTCAACTTTTATTTGCTTTAAAACTTTCTTACATGTTCTTCTTTTCAGTATGAAATTCAATTTTATCCTGCTCAAGACTAAATAGTGATCACTTGCAATTTCAAATCCTCTGTACACTCTGGTGTCCTGCACCAGGGAGAAAACATCAGTATCAACAATAACATAGTCAATGAGATTTTTCTTATTCCTTGCCTCTTCTCTCCATGTGAATTTGTGCACATTTTTATGTTGGAACATGGTGTTAGTAATAACCAGTCCATGTCCTGTGCAGAAATCGAACAGGTGTTTGCCATTATTATTAGCTTTGCTCTTTTCTCCAAATTTTCCCAAAATATTTTTGTATGTCTCGCAATCATTTCCTACTCTGCTATTTAGATCCCCAACAAGGACCAACTTTTCCTTGTTCATTGTGTCAGTTGGTTTCTCTAAAGCATCAAAAAATTCCTCCACTTCTACCTTAGTAGAACCTTCTGTGGGACCATAGGCACAAATAAGTCTCATTGTCCGATTCCCCATTCTGATATTTACCCACATCACTCTACTCGAGACTGCCTGCCATTCAAGATTAGCCTCGTATTTTGTGTTAAATACCATGGCTACTCCTTCTTTTCCTTGATTGTCATTGCCTGAATTTAACATTTTGTATTTATTGCTCAGAAAGATCTCGCCAGTTTTTGTCTTTTTTTGTTTCGGTCACCCCTATTATGTCAATCTGGTACTTATTTAATTCCTCAGCTAGCTCCATTTCTTTACCATTCAGGCTTCTTATGTTGATAGTACTGATCTTTAAATCTGGTGATATTGAGTTGGGATGTGCTTTCAGATTTGTTGCAGTAGCTGACTTTTTGCTGTTCTCCCTGGTTCCCTGGCAAAAACAGCGGGGGCCTTGTTTAACTGGGTGATGCCCCAACCGGCATGAAATTTTGTCATGTTGTACCATCATTTTGTATATTGGTATTGGTTTAAGCCAATAAGAATACAATTTGGTCGGCTAAATCCCAAATTGCCATCCCATCTTCTTTCGTTTAGTATCCAGGTAGATACCCAACCTATCTACCTGGGTGCCTCGAGAAGGTGAGGTTTGGACATTAGGTCAGAAACCCTGGTCAGTTTTCCACATTCCTTTAAAGGCTATGTGGAGGTCTCCTCTCAGTTATACTGCTTTGACCTTTAAGCACTCCTGCTTAGATTGTTTTCTTTGATAATTTGATTTAGCATTCTTTACCATACTACTCAGTTCTCTTGCCTGTGCTTTGTAATGCTCATAGTATGCTGAGTTTATATTTGTTTATATTCCTTTCACGGTGTTTTTTTGCAGCCCCTATGTAAATCTCTACTCACCTGCCTACCTCTTACTTGGTTTATCCTCCTGATCCTGGGTATGCAGTTGAATGCTACCTCTCTTAAGCAGTCCCTGACCACTTCCCGTGAAATAATGACATTCTTTCCTTGTAGCTTCTCAAGCTATGGCACTGTCATAATTACCAGCTTTATAGTTCAACATAAACTCTTTCTTGACATTGAATTCCATACATATCAGCCTCCCAGAACAAGCCTACATGGTCACTCTTCCGGATTTGGAGGCATAATTTCTATCTTGATTATGTACAGGGCTACAGAAATCCACTTGCCCACTCACCACAGGTGAGTTAATGTTGAACAAAAAAATCTGATAGATGAAGCAATAATATCCTTCATAAAAAAAAAAAAAAGAAAGAAAAAAAAATGTAGTGGAAATCAATTAGAAATTGCTATGTTGCCTCAAATTTACCTGCCCTGAAGTTCTGCAAGGTTTTGGGAAAGAATAAATTAAGATTTTTGGAAAATATTTGAGCAAATATTTTGATGATAATTAAGAAACAGTTTCAGTAAATTTAGGAAATGTGTGGTAATGAGTTCAGAGTTGTGGGGAAGCATTTAAACATTAAAGAACCTTTTGAAAGAATAATGTATAATAAAAACAGTTTCCATTTCTCTCATAAATTATCATATAGATTTCAGTTAAATGAATCTAATAAAAGGGTACTTGAGGCCATCACCGAAGTCCTTTTCTAAATGATTTATTGATGATATATGTGAATGGCTCCTCTCTGCAAAACTATATTTAAGGAAAGACAGACTGTGGAGGACATATGAAGCCCTTATCTGAATGAACAGGAAGTTTTGGTAGTGTACATGTTAAACCCACATTGGAAAGAAAGGATATTTCTGTATAATAACATATGATGTTTGGTAAGCATTAAATGATGTATTACTTTATTTTGTCATAAGAATGTTTAATATTTTTTTAAATATCACTCATAACAATATTTATATAAAGCAGACTGATATCTTGGGCGAGTAAAGTTTTTTGTGTGTGTGTGTCTGGTAGATTTAAGTTGTATTTCTGAAGACTTGGTTATGGTTACACCTGATGCTCTTACCAGATCTAGCATCTCAAATCCCTTAGTACCCCTCCATGACAAGCTGTTTCAGCCCTTAACAATTGGATAAATTTCAGTTCCATCTAGCCATACCACCTTTCCTTCCTTCCACTGATCTCTGTCCTCACAGATAAAATCTCCCATAATAATTTCTCAGCCTGCATTTGTAGTAATCTGCCAATGCATGGCTTCCACATCTTCCTGTGAACTCTACTGTCTATAGCAGCAACCAACAATATATTTTCCTTTTGGCCTCTATCTTACATTTGATAGTCTTAAATGAACCATCTCCTCCATACTTAAAATCCTCTTAAACTTGTAATTTTGTTGAATTTCAGCTTCAGAATGTAAAAGGTACTTAACATTTTGAAGTACCCTTTACATTCTGTCCCTGTAACTATATCATTTTCTGTCAACCAGATCTCACTTT
This sequence comes from Typopeltis vanoorti, assembly GCF_054136105.1. Taxonomy (NCBI): domain Eukaryota; kingdom Metazoa; phylum Arthropoda; class Arachnida; order Uropygi; family Thelyphonidae; genus Typopeltis; species Typopeltis vanoorti. The sequence goes on from NC_143555.1 coordinate 73,174,023, forward strand.
CCCCTCTTAAATATTTTTACATATGCCTGCCCATAGATTTTCTTCAATTTATGTATTGAAGAAAACCACGTGCTTTTACTGATTATGTAGGAAATAGAACACATCATCTGTGGCTGTAATCATATTCCTATAATATCCACTCTTTTACTGTTGTATACATCATGGATATGACAGTAGTTCAGTCTTTTTGGAATACCTTCTTCCTCTGCAGTAGTCAATTCATCTCTTATTTTATTACTCATCTCATGTAATTCCAAAAATATCATTAGTGGAATGCTGAATGCACTATGTCCTTGAAAACAAAGCGAAGATTTTTTTGAAGAATTCAAAAAACGAAGATTTCAAACATGCTTGAGCACAACGCATTTAACATGAGAGCCAAAGGTGGTGGGGGGGGGGACTCAGACTCTTGGAGTCATTTAGCATCTTCCCTTCCATAACCAATTCTATTATCACCAAAAGCAATGTAGGTGAAGATCCAGAAAATGACACTGAGTCCTAGGACATTATGAGTGTATTTGTTCCCAAAGCAGTTGTAATTACTCACAAAGAGAGCCTTACCATGACATCAGCAACATTTTTTCTGCCCTTTGCAGATGATGTGGAGTATTACAGTAGGTTCAAAAAAGAGAAACTAAACTTCTCTGCTTCTGTCTTAATCAAGTTCTATAAAACCAGATGATAGTTGGTAAAACATCTTTGTTGATTAGCTACTCTGTTCTTAAAATGAAATATTCCTTGCGGCTTTCTAATTCCTGGCTAATGACAATTATCACTGCCTTTCCAATGTGAGTTTAGGATCATCTTCCCTTCCATAACCAATTCTATTATCACCAAAAGCAATGTAGGTGAAGATCCAGAAAATGACACTGAGTCCTAGGACATTGAGTGTATTTGTTCCCAAAGCATTTGTAATTACTCACAAAGAGAGCTTTACCATGACATCAGCAACATTTTTTCTGCCCTTTGCAGATGATGTGGAGTATTACAGTAGGTTCAAAAAAGAGAAACTAAACTTCTCTGCTTCTGTCTTAATAAAGTTCTATAAAACCAGATGATAGTTGGTAAAACATCTTTGTTGATCAGCTACTCTGTTCTTAAAATGAAATATTCCTTGCGGCTTTCTAATTCCTGGCTAATGACAATTATCACTGCCTTTCCAATGTGAGTTTAGGATCAAAGGTTCTGATTGATTAGCATTCATTAGCTCATGATAGCTAACTCTCTATACAAGATTGTGGAAATAATTCCAAATTTCATATCATTCATGGTTTCATGAAAGCAACAACCTTTTTCCAAAACATGATTGCCATTGAAGAAATTCATCATTAGGTCATTTAATCATACTAGAAACATTTTGAATGGCCAGCACAAAACTAATGTTTGTTTTTCCTTAAACAGGATTTATTATACTTTGTTTAATATGGAGAGAATATATGATATAGTTGGAGGCTTATTATATTAAGACATTTTTCTTTTTATTGAAAACTTTATATACATTTGAACATTCTTGGCCTTTTTTTTGCTGTGAGTAGGGAAAAGGGAATCTTGCATTGTTCACTTTCAAGTGTCATGCTGCTTTTTTGTTGCAAAGTATACCAAAACTTGGATCTGCAGAGCGCTTGTAGGGACCATGGGATAGTTTAACATGGATAAGTTACTATAGTGACTTTTTTTTTAAATAGCATTTTGCTTGCCTAAATTGCTTTGGTCAGGATTTTTTCAGTATGTTATAGTGAATGAATGTGTTATAGTGAAATTTTCTATGGTGAGAGCTGGCTGTAAAGAATACTTCCTTCAAAATAAGCAACACACTTTGTGCTCACGATTTTTGCTATCTTTTGCTTTCATGTAATATGAGGAACACAATAAAACAGTTGCAGAAAGAAAACCTTGAATATTTCTTCTTGGATGCTTTGAAATGGGTTGATGTTTGAGCTAAATCATTGTTTTAATGTTGTTTTAGTGATATTTTGATAATTACTGATTGTAGTATTTGTGTGTATGGATGTGTGGTTGAGTGTGTTTATTTATTTTTGATATATTTATACCATGTTCTATAAATTGTTATTCATAGTGCCAATGCAAATGAGAACAATGGCAGCCAAGACATTGTTGTGCAGGGAGTTTGACATGAGAAGATTTTGTGAAATGTAGTGTGTGTGTGTATGTGTTGTGTATTCATTGCCAAGAGAAAAATGGATCGTGGTATGAGAGTGACAATTGAGAGGGGAGTGTGTTGTAGATATTTTTTGAGCCAGAAATGTCAGTGTTGTCAGAAGTGAGAAAATGAGAAGTTAGTACTGAAAGCTGTGAAACCAAAAATATTGCAGTGAACGGAGTTCTTATTTTCAACAATGGTGAACAAAATAGGAAAGAGAATATAAGTGAGGTGATTGAAAGTAGCAGTAAGATAGCATATGCAAAAGTTGTGGTGACAGAAGTTCAAGACAGCATAGAAGACCTGAATAAACAGAAAAAAGAAAGAGGTCCAAAGCCAAAAAGAAAATTTTAAGAATAAACAAGAAAAAGAATGCAAGCAGAAATTTTTTATGGTGATCCTGTGATAAGGAGGTACTTTACAAACGTGCTATAAAATCTTGTTTCCCTGGTGCAGAAATTATTATTATACAGGTACCTTTTTATTAGTATACAGGGCATTGTAAAGGATCGGTCAAGCCAGGTGACTAGTGGTGTGCCGCGGCACTCTGTGATGGGACTATGCTGCTGTTTAATTTGTACATAAATGATATAGGAAATAATTTGAAGGGAGATATTCAGTTGTTTGCTGATGATGCAATGGGGAATAATAGTTAATGAAGGTGATCTAAGAGAGCTTGCAGGATGATTTAAATATGTTGGCAGTATGGACAAAACATAATGGATGTCAATTTAATGTTGAAAAGTGTAAATTTATGCATTTTGGGATACAGAGATTGCAAGCTATGTACCACATTGAGGGGAATTGTACTTCAGGAAATTGGTGGTAGTAGTAGATAGAGCTGAAGTTTAGAGGGTATGTTGTTAAAGCTGCCAGCGTAGCTCACAGGATTACTTGGTTATTGAAGAGCATACTAACAAGCAGAGATAACGGAGTTATCAATCCTCTTTATAAAGCCTTGATACAACCACATCTCAATTACTATGCTCAGGTCTGGTTACCAGGATTGGTTGCTTAGGAATGAGGAAGTGGTAAAGAGGATCTAGAGGCAAGTGACCAAGATTGTGAATGGTCTGTGGAATGCTCCCTATGAGGACAGATTGAGGATTTGTGGATTACAAAAGTTGCTTAATAGGCGAAAAAGTGGGGGGCGTGATAGAAACATTTAATTTACCTAAAGGATTTTATAGGATTTATGCTGGAGAAATGTTTCCACACTTAGCTAGTGGGATAGAATAAGAGGTCATTCCTGGAAGTTGAGTAAGAGTGTGTGGTTAGCAAGGGCATAAGGACTAGATTTTTCGCTTGGAGAATGGTTATTGAATGGAATGGGTTGCCTGAGTCAGTTGCTTAGTTTGTTAATAGTTTCAAGGAGAGGTATGATAGTAATGTGTTAATAGTTTGGGCCTTCCATGATGAGTCTTAGGGCTCCATGAAGATGCCTGTACAATAATAGCAATAATGTTTTTATCTCAAATGACAATTTTTGTGCGCAGTTTGTCTGTGATATCAAATTTCTTACTGTGAAGAACCAAACACAGTAGTTTTTCAAACCATTTCGGGTTCTGTTAAGCAGAGTGATGGTCTCACATTGTGCATTTAAAATCATTTATCACCTAAAGAACACAGACATTGATGTCACATGAAAATTTGAACTCACAGTTTACTTGTTGGAAGAGTAGAAATGCCCTAATTTGAAAAACGGAATACAGAATTACTATTCACTCATTCATTTAGGAAAGGATAGCACTTCTGTATGTTAAAAATAAAGTCAGAACTTGTAAATATTTTGACATATTAACATAATATACTATAAATAGATGTTACACTAAGTTGAGCATTATTTTTATTGTCTAGTATAGTACACAGCCAATATCTTCTAAAAAGATATGACCATGCTAATTTGAAGTATTAATTTTATTCTCCAGTACACAGCCAGGACCTTCTAGAATTGCTCCACCAACACCCACCACAGATAGTCTTCACCAAGTCACACCACCTGTAACTACTACATCAGGTATGTTTGTTTTAAGAATTTTGATTAAATGCTAATCTTTTCTTTTAAGCTTACACGGTGACCCAAATGCATTTTTGAAAATTATGGAGACAACTACCATGTTTGAATAAAAACTTTAGTTTAATATAACTAAAATCTACATTCGATGTTTCGACCTTTATGTCAAGGTCATCTTCTGGAGCATACAACTATACACAGAAAACAAGCTACACTACAATCAAACTGTTTCTCGTGGAAAGGCTTAGACATTGGTTATGCATTTTTTACTAAGTAATTTAAGGAATTACGTCACTAGGATATACATTAAAATAAATTTTAATATACTTCAATATTTTGCCAACGTCACGTTGCCATTTTCAAGAAACTTAAGAACAAGACACGTGCATGCAGGCACAACAAACAGTAAATGAGGAAGAAGCAGGAACCTATTATTTATCCTAAAGTCCTGATGGTGCCTGTATTCACCAGTTTTCACCAGTACAACCAATCTGGTTTTGGACCATGCACTGGATACCTGCCATAGAATACGGTGGAAGAAAGCCACGATAGTACACCATAGTAAATTCAAGTATGAAAGGCTTTTTGTGGAATCAGCTTCAGCCCTAAGAAACAATCCGAACCTCAACAGATTTGGCTGCATGAGACTGCCTCAAATTTGGGAAACCTACATCAGAAGACCTTCAGCCCAGTCGCCCAAGAATACCAACATTGCCTGCTAGGGAGCACCATCAGGACTTTAGGAGAAATAATAGCTTCCTGCTTCTTCCTCATTTACTGTTTGTTGTGCCTGCGTGCACGTGTCTTGTTCTTAAGTTTCTTGAAAATGGCAATGTGATGTTGCCGAAATATTGAAGTGTATTAAAATTTATTTGAATGTGTATCCTAGTGACGTTGTAATTTCCTTAAATTACTTAGTAAAAAATACAATCAAACTGGTTTGTGAAAGACACTGACCAACCACTGCAATAATTGTTGGCCTAACCTCTGGTGAAAAAAAAAAAAAAAAATTAGATCAACACTAGAGTCCTATTATTAGTGTTATCTGTTGGTTGTAGAAATGCATTGGGCGCAACAACAAGTATCTATTTATATACATATATTAACATCATGATTATACCTGTACATTCCAGCCAATTGATATGGAATGGTTTCTAATACTAGTTGAAGATTGGCTAGAGTCCTGACTTATGCTGGATCTTATATATTAGGTAGGCCGAATGTGTGACATCCAGATCCTTGGAAATTTAAGGAAGCCTGCGAAATCCTGATAAACCACCCAAATATCAACAACAAAGATGGCATGAAAATTCCAAGGATCTGGATGGCACACATTCGGCCTACCTAATATAAGATCCAGCATAAGTCAGGACTCTAGCCAATCTTCAACTAGTATTAGAAACCATTCCATACCAATTGGCTGGAATGTACAGGTATAATCATGATGTTAATATATGTATATAGATAGATACTTGTTGTTTGCGCCCAATGTATTTCTTCAACCAACAGATAACACTAATAATAGGACTCTAGCGTTGATGTATAATTTTTTTTTTTTTTTCCACCTGAGGTCAGGCCAACAATTGTTGTAGTGGTTGGTCAGTATCTTTAACAAACCAGTTTGATTGTAGTGTAGCTTGTTTTCTGTGTATAGTTGTATGCTCCAGAAGATGACCTTGACATAAGGTCGAAACATCAAATGTAGATTTTAGTTATATTGAACTAAAGTTTTTATTCAAACACGGTAGTTGTCTCCATAATTTTCAAAAAATGCAATATGTAAATGTTAATCTGTTTCAACCCTCCCCTACCCTATTTTCTTTACTTGTTGAGAATAGAAGTGAATATTGAGAGTTGTTAAGTATGTTTCAAGATGAAATATTTTATTATTTTTGTTGCTCATGTTTCATCATATGTTATTTAATATTCTACATTGCCTAATTAATTCAGAAGCATCTTCAGTAAATTTGCCTATAGTTTTATAAATAAATAGCTTGATGAATTCTAATCTTAGCCATTTAAGAAAGTGTTTGAATGCTCTGTTATTCAATGCAACACAGAGAAATGATTAAACAGTAGTTTAATCATTCTGTTGAGCGAGAGGCCTAAAAATTAAAGTTTCCCAAATCTTGGGAAGTTTAACACAACAATGTTTATTTAGATTAGGCTGGTTTTTTAAATATGCTGCTGATTCTAAAAAGAGTCTTTCCAGTTGATATATGCTGCGATGAAGCATGTTCATGCAACTTATCATATTATGGTGAAACTGGAAGATCTGGCAACATCTGTCTTGGTGAGCACAAGAAATACATCTGCCATCACAAGTATGGTCAGTCAGGTCTAGCTGACCATGCCTTTGGGATACCTTGCACAGGATCAGATGGAAAAATCTACTATGCTTCATCACGGCAAATACCAGCTTGAGACTGTTTCAAGTAGTCATGGCATTCAAGAATAATTTAGAATTTAATATATAGACACGTTTACACAAGAATATTATATTTTAATTTGACAAATATTTCAGTCTGAAAATAACAGACTATCTTCAGTGGCTACATAGGAACAGTTTTTTTAACAAGGTGGAATACCAACAATTGATTATTCAAAAGTAGAACGAGCAGCATGATGTTATATTGCTAAGTAATATAATAAAGAGAGGAAAACATTTTTTTTTTATCAGAGTAATGATTAAATTAAAGATATTAATTCACAAATTCATATAATAATCTTAATTTATAAATAACACTAGACTAATGTAAGAATTAAAGTCTAAATTAAAAAAAAAAAAATTATATATATATATTAATGTGTTATCCTGATTAAACTTTCCCATATTTTTGATAAAGATATACAGTCATTTCGATTCAAGTTAGGGTGTTGAAGTAAGGCCTCTGCACTTTCTTTAAATAAACGTTCAAATTTATAGCGACATCTGTGTAGGAGGTGAGTCTTGGACCAGAGGATGTTGTGGCTTGTCTCTATTCCATGCTCAGCCAATCCAGATTTATTGGATTTGTTGTGCTGAATGTATAATTAATGTTCCTGAATTCTTTTTTTCTATAGAGTGTCCTGTTTGTCCAAAGTAGGAACAGATTGTCGTTACAAGGAATTTGATACACACCAGGCAGAGACATAGTTGAGTGTTTATCTTTATAAGAGAGGAATAGGTGAATATTTTGTTAATAGGTATATAAGTGGCTGTTAAATCATATTTCTTCAGAATTCTTGAAAGTGGTTCAGAAATCTCGAAAATATAAGGAATTGGAACTCGATGTATTGAATCTCGTTGTTTTGGATTGGCTTGTAAGAATCGAACAGATGTTGTGTACTCTTTTCGGAGAAGCCATTTAATTTCATGTGGTGTTTGATAGTTGAAAGTTCTTTCTGTAATTCATGAGGAGTTGAACAATTAGTTCTGGCTCGTCAGATTAAACATTTTATGATTCCTGATTTTTGATAAGGATGATGAGCAGATTGTTTGAGAATATAAAGTCCAGTGAAAGTGGGTTTTCTGTAAACTGTTGTTGTTAGAATACCTGAAGGTGAACAGATGAGGAGGACGTCTAAAAAGGATAATTTGTTGTCTTTTTCAATCTCCATGGTAAACTTAATATGAGGATGTAAGGAATTGATTCTGGCTAAAAATAAAGGTAAGGAATCTCTGTTATGAGGCCATACTGAAAATATGTCGTCTATATATCTTGCCTGAAAGGAAGGTTGAGGGAATATAGATGAGAACAGAACGTCTTCTAGATGTTCCAAATAAAAGTTGGCTAGAGCAGGTGAAAGTGGACTTCCTATGGCTGTTCCTTCCACTTGGTTGTAGAATTTGTTTTGACAAAAGAAATATCCAGAGTGCATCACGAAATCAAATAATTTTATAATATCTTGTGGGAAGATGTCAGCAAATAATTGTAAAATCTCTTTGAGAGGTACATTAGTATATAGAGATTCTACATCGAAGCTCACCATAAGATCAGTAGGTTGTAATGAGATATTTTTTAATTTATTTAGGAAATCAGAAGAGTTTTTCAAAAAGGAGCATGATTTGCCTATATGTGATTTCAATAATTTTTTCTAAATATAGGTTGTTATGTCTTGTGTACACAAAATTAGCTCTATACAAGCCAGTGTTCAAATCACTTTTAACTTATGGATCTGAGAGCTGGGTTAGAAGTAAAACACTTGACCAAAGACTAGAGACGGCAGATATGAGAGTACTGAGAAAGATTAGAGGCATGAACAGATGGCATCAATGGCAATATCATATTAAAAACGAGGATATTAGGAAAGAACTTAACATTGTCAGCATCCAGGAATGCATTAGCAGAGCTAATCTCAGGTGGTATGGTCACCTAAACAGAATGGGCGAGGAAAGATTAGCAAAACAAGTGTTCTCTGCCAGGTTGGCAGGAAAACAACCCAGAGGAAGACCAAGATATAGGTGGATTGATATGGTACAAAGTGCCTTAGACGGTAGAATTAATAAGATCTGATAATGTTGGAGTCTTGACAGGTAACAGACTGATTTGGAGGAAAATTGTAGATAGGAAGTTAGTAATGATGTAAATTTTTCATGTAGTACTATCATATCCTGTACATCCCTTGAGGGTACATGGCAGGAATTTGATGATGAACTAAAATTTGAATTAAAGATTTTCAACTGAGTGGAATTTTTAATATAAGATGAAGTAGTGGGTTAAAAGATTTAGTTATTTGGCTAAGTTAAAAGAGGAGTAGCCAGTAGCATCTACTGTGGAATGGAGAGGGTTATCAGGTTTATGAATTTTAGGCAATTAGTATATCTGGATGGACAGGAACTAAATCAATAGAAAGATTCGGTATTTGGCTAGCCAAAGCAGAAAAATTTCCGTTTCATGTCATAACAAATGCAACCAGTCAGGAAAAGCCTCCCATTATTTTGTGCAACTGTTCGAATAGAATTGTTTCCAAGGCTAATTGAGTAAACTTATTCTGCAGTACAATTTTTTCAGAAAATTTCTTTCAGCTCTAGTTACCAGCTTATTCCTTGAAAGTGGTTTTTTTATTTTTTTATTTTTTCCATAAGTCAGAAATATTTATGAAGAAACCAGACCTCCAAAAAATGCTGAAAAATTAATTTTCCTATATCATAATTTATAACAAATTAATTTTCATGATTAAATCCATAATTATTTTCTATACCTCACAATTTAAAATAAGTTGTGTTAATATTTTTGTTATTTGAAAAAATATTATTATTATTACGGGAATCTCCGTGGCGTCAGTAGACTCATCGCGAGAGACCCAAGCTAGCAAAACAATATCTGTCATATCTCTTCTTGAATTCATTTACAGATGAAGAACTCACAATTAAAAGTTAGGCAATGAATTCCATTCATTCACCACCCTCCAGGCAAAAATATGCACTATTTACAAAATGTTTCAAGTTCCTTAAGTAGTGCACGAAATATGAATTGATCGGTTTATTTTACAGTACTGAAATGAATGCACTTAGGCTGTTTCATAATTACTCTTAAACAGCGACTGCTGTTCATTTATGAAAAATATAATTCCTATGAAAGAATTTGTATTGAATTGAATAAAATATCTTGTTATTTTAAGATTTCTGCCTGATCTCTGATGAGAACCAGCAGTTTGAAACAGCTGTCAGGCCAGTGAAACCTTAATCAAAAGTACTAATAAAAGACAAATATACAGATGCCTTGGCAGTGCTCATCTTTTTAGTATTGCAAGCTAAGGCAACTCCAGTGCCAAAGATTGTATTCTCATAAGTTCTCTTGACAGTTTTTGAAACTTTAAGTTTCTATTATATATATATATATATATATATGTTAAAGATACCAAGCAATTTTAAACCTGGTTTTACTCCATTTCCCAAGTAAGCAAACAGACTAAAAGTCAAGTTTGCGCCTGCAATTGATGCAAGTCTAACTGATCCCACAGGTAGTGCAGGACCAGGGCAACTCGTGGCAAAGGTGGAACAAGCTCCGATCACTAATCTTAATATTTACCCTTAATGCCAAAACACATCTCCAAGAAGGGGAGATGTGTTAAATATATCTCCTCCAGAGATTTTTATTTAATAAGGTTAAAACACCTTATGGTAACTTGTTTTGGCGAAATACTTACAAGCTCGGTATTACTAAATCTTGGTATTTCTAAGCCTAGCTCCCACTGACGAGACCTCAATAAAGGTCGAAACCGGTCTGGGTAGTGGCCCCTTGCCTTTAATACAAAACATCATACATCCCCTTCTTGGAGATGTGTTTTGGCATTAAGGGTAAATATTAAGATTAGTGATCGGAGCTTGTTCCACCTTTGCCACGAGTTGCCCTGGTCCTGCACTACCTGTGGGATCAGTTAGACTTGCATCAATTGCAGGCGCAAACTTGACTTTTAGTCTGTTTGCTTACTTTGGAAATGGAGTAAAACCAGGTTTAAAATTGCTTGGTATCTTTAACATATTTATACCCAAGGTAAAAATACTTTCTACATATATATATATATATATATATATATATATATATATATATCTTCATTTATTTATTTTCATGTGGTCACATGTTAGGCAAAATATTATTACATATTTCTTAATCTTTCTTCATTCTGCAATTTGGCCAAAGTATTGAATATTCGGCCAAAGCATAATTAATTAAATTTAAAACATTGTAAATTAAATTTTATAAACAAATGTCTTAAATGAAAAATATACACTCATTAAGAATTTTCTTCTTCTCTCCTCAACCTTATGGTTCATGGGATTATGCTACTTTACTTGGGAATAATGATTATGGAACAAGGTGTTTCCCATTGCCTTCCTTTACTTTACCTTTAGTAAGTATTTATGTCTGTAGAGGTGCATGTGTGTTTATGGGATTTGCCTGTTTTGAAGGATAAAATTCTTGTCGATAAGCTTATACGTTGGTTAGACATAGCTTCTAATTTTTTAGGAAATGACAGTGTAAACTAGATTATTAATTATAAAAACTTTAATTAATAACTACCTATATTTCAGCAATGTTACATTGCAATCTTCAGGGATAACAAAACAATGATATGTGAATGTAGGCACTCACACACTAATCAAATGAGGCTGAAGAAAGGCAATAGAAGTCAATCCTAGAGTCCTAAACGGTGACTCCCCCCTCCCAGTGGACTAAATTGGGCAGTCTCATGCACACAAATTTGATGAGGTTTAGAAAGTTTTTCAGAGCTGGGGCAGATTCAAGGAGTACGCCTTCATACTTGTACTTGCTGCAGTGTAAAACAGTAGCCTTCTTTCAGCATATCCTGTGGTGGGTGTCCAAAGCATGGTCAGCAAGTCCTGAGTGGCTGTATTGGTGGAACCGGATGTAGTCCTTTTGTTCAGATATCCTGATATTGTCTGTTCTTCCTGTTTAACTGTAGTAGGACAGTTTCCAACTGCAAGGGACCTGGTATACTTCAGGTCGGTCTAGGGGAAGTGGCTGGTCTTTGGTGGAGCAGATAAGAGATGCCAATTTCTTATGTGGTTTGTAACTAGTTGTGAGGTCATATTTTCTTAGGATTTTTGTTAATTTTTTTGCATGTACCCCGGATATATATAGAATGATGACAGATGTAGTGTAATCTCTGCCTTTGAAGGGGTTACATAGTTTTAATATTTTTTTTTGGGGGGGGGGGGGTTGTAGCCATTGACTACAAAGGTGTTAAGGATATGGTCAAGTTCAATAGTTAGGGCATTGTTATCTGAACTGATTAATTTTGCCCTGTTACTGTTATATAGGGTTTTTATAATCTCATATTGTTGGTGGGTGGGTGTGGGGGGAACTGCTGGTGAATATGCTATCTGTAGGTGTAGATTTTCTGTAAACAGAAAAAGCCAGGGAATCTCTCAGGCTGGCAAGTAATCAGTGTAAGGGAGACTGCTGGTTTCCTTTTCCAAGGTAAACTGGATCCTGCCATGTTGAAATTGTGGAATGTATCCAGGCCATGAGGCCAAATGGAGAACACATCATCCACGTAGCATAGCCAGACAGTGGGTTTATGTGGGGGCAGAGTTTAAGGCTTTTACTTCCAAGGTCTGCATAAGTAGTTACTAAAGTTTTTATAATTAATAATCTCGTTTATCATTTCCTAAAAAATTAGAGAGCCTGTGTAGCTCAGTAGATGTGGCGTTTGCACACCACGGCTCTTGGCTGCACGAAGGAAGACTTGGTTTCGAGTCTAGTCGAAACCGGCGACTAGAGGAAATTTTTCCAAGCCTTTTTTCGACCGGTTCCTGAGTTAGTTGATCTCTGGCACGGGCAAGCGGGTTTTTCCTCCCGGAAACTCAAGAAAATCGACCGTAGAACCCACATTATTTCAGACATTAAATATATTGTGTTAGGGTTAGGTTTAAAAAAAAAAAAAAAAAAGTTTCCAAGAGAAAAAAAAACCTCCACCACTGTATGAGATCAACTAATTCACCTTTAGTTGATGAAAAGACCTGATAGGTTCCTTGTGTCATGGATGGAATCGAACTCAGATCTTTCCAACCAGAGGGCTTCATCTATGTCGACTGAGCTATGGAGGTTCCTAAAAATTGTATCAGAGTGTTTTTTTAAGAAACATTTCTTTGTAAAATTTAATTCAGTATGCTTTGCCAAATATTCAGTGCTTTTGTCCAAATCCTGCTTATGTGCATGCCTAATAATCACTTGCCTTGTAGTTCCACACAGCACTTTTCTTGTGCTGTGTGGAATGTGTGAAGAATGCATACCAATGTGTTGGTATGCATTCTTTGGGACAGAGTTTAAGGCTTTTTCTTCCAATGTCTGCATAAGTAGTTATTAAAGTTTTTATAATTAATAATCTTGTTTATCATTTCCTAAAATATTAGAAGATATGAGGGATAAAAAAAACTCAATCCAAGAGAAAAAAGCTCTCTGCCACTGTATGAGACCAGCTAACTTACCTGATGAAAAGACCTGATAAAGGTTCCTTGTGTCATGGATGGGAATCGAACTCAGATCTTTCTACCCAGAGGGCTTCATCTATATTGATTGAGCTATGGAGGCTCCTAAAAATTGTATCAGTGTTTTTTTTAGAAAACATTTGTGTGTAAAATTTAATTCAGTATGCTTTGCCAAATATTCGGTGCTTTTGGCCAAATCTTGCTTCTGTGCATGCCTAATAATCACCTGCCTTGTAGTTGCAGCATGAAAAGTTGAAAATTATAATTATATTGCATCTGTATGTCAGGTGTTGCCATTAATAATGGTGCTGGTACAATGTACCATTAACCTCCTCCCCCCCCCCCAAAAAAAAAAGCAGCACTGGTTCCACATCCTTCTTAACTGAAATTTTCACACATTTTGCTACTTTCCAAGTTAAACCACATGATCCCTTTCCCCAATTGGAGACAATGTAGCTACCTTAGGTATGTACAGATCTTCTGATCCTATAACCAGACCCAACACTCTTGTACCTCAAGTCCCTTGCATCACATTCTGCTTCAAGTAGTTATCTCTCAGTAAGTTTATAAATTTCATTTCTTTCCTGTCATGTGATCTTTTCTCCTTCCAGTTTGTGTCTCTGAAGTTTACCCCCCCCCCCCCTTAATAAGACAAAACAGTCAATGCTTTCACTTTGCCTTTCTGCATTCTGAAACATTAATATTATTCGTTTTGGCACCAGGGAAACGAGATTTTGTCACACTTTCGTGAAGTACTCCTCCTGTCAAAGAATCACCTTAAAAAATTCTCCTTATTAATAAAGAAAGATCCATATGGCTTCATTTTGACATAAGTTACATAAAAATAGTGGATATTAAAGATCTGACATTATTTTAAAGCTGAATGTATGCAGAATCTATGAAAGTTTCATAATTTTGGCTGGAGAATTTATGAGAATTCGATCCTCGTTATTGGAGTTGCCTTAGCTTGCACTACTAAAAAGAACATGACCACTGCCTAATTTGAACAATTTAACTCTTTGTCTCTGAAGAGAACCAACCAGTTGGAAACAGCTGTCAGGTCAATGAAACCTTTATCAAATGCACTAATAAAACACAAATATATGGATTTATTAGTGCATTTGATAAAGGTTTCATTGACCTGACAGCTGTTTCCAACTAGTTGGTTCTCTTCAGAGACAAAGAGTTAAATTGTTCAAATTGTCAATTCCAAAATGGGAATCGAACTCAGATCTTTCTACCCAGAGGGCTTCATCTATATTGATTAAGCTATGGACAGTGAGTGACCTACAAGGCCACATCTCGTACTCCAAAACTGGATCTCTTATGAAATTCTGCATTCTGTCTGATCATTGACCTGAACCTCAGTCCAGCACAACCAAAGGCAACTACTGCCACTGAGCCAAGCCTTCACTTGGCAAGGTGGCAAACACACTGCTAGAGTGCACAAGCCTACCATTCTTTTTGGTGACCAAGCAGAAAGCTGTGCAAGCTAAGGCAACTCTGAATGTTAAGGATTGTATGCTTGTAAGCTCTCTGGTCAGAATTATGAAACTTTCATAGTTTCTACATTTGTCTTGGAAATAATGTTGGATCTTTATCACCTTATACTTTTTCTGCTGTTTATTCATACAATCTTTTCTTTTACTTCAGAAACCTTGCTTTTTTTCTCTTCTGAGTTCGTCTAATCCTGACCTTTCTACAACTCAATCTCACTCTCAATCTCACACTTTGTCCTCTGAAGGACTGCATGTAAGCATACTATTTCCTTATTCATTTCCTATATTTTCCTGACCTTCCACCATCGTAACTTCAATATTGTCATTGATATTAACATTTTCTAGTCTTATATCAATACTTTCTACCCTGCAATCATGTAATTCATTCTCTCTGTACTCACTCTCAAAATACTTGCTCACTAGTTTTGCACTCCATCCACAAATCTTTCAGTTTATGCAATGAATGCATTGCACAAATTCTACACCAGACAAAATCACACAGATTTAACTCGCTCATCAAAGATGTCTTTGCAGCCATCATTCTGCTACACATTGGCACCATGCTGACAATATATACTTTAACATGTTCATGAAGTCGCTCCATGTGTGGACTTTTCTTTCTAGAACTTACTTTATCCTATGTATTTCACCTCCACTCTTGCTCGGTGCCTTTTCATAAAGTTTATACAGCAGTTTTGTTAGCTGCAACTTTTTCAGAAAAATTTTATTTGTAAAATTAGCATTTGTGAGCATCTTAATCATATTGAAAATCTTTTTAATCTCAAATGCAATCCAAACTGATTTCACATTATATATACACACACACATGTACACCTTTATTTGCTTTAAAAGGTTTGCTTTCTGCACCCAATGATGGGTGCAGAATTATAAGCAGTTGTTACCATGTATTTTCAGCTATTGAAAATTTGAAAGGGGATGTTAGAGCAAATATATTTAGTTAGATACTATGTTTTGATGCTAAACATAGTATCAAAACATACTATGGATACTAAAACTGTTTTGCTTCCATGCATGCAGCATATGTGTGGGAGAGGATGTGTTTTTCATTATGAAGTCTCATTTCAATTGTCTCTTATTACACTAAATGTTGCTAAATATAGTGCATAGATTAAATTTCTCAGTACAATATTTATTTAGTGATACAATAAAAATACTTGTTTTTCTTGATTCTGCAATATAGTGTCTGTTGAAAATGGGATGTTTTTTACACACTGGTCACATTTTCATTTCAGTCTTTGGAAAGAATAGATGTAGTGAGTAAAAATTCATCTGCTTCTGAATAAAAACGAATTCTATGTGTTATAAGAAATGGACTGCATCTATTGATCCTCAATAAAATACTGGCATATGCAGGCTATGTATTAAGACAGAAGAGCCACTGACAAAAATGGGGAGGAAAAACTTCTGAATGTAGGATTTTTGAAAAGGTGGATAATTATGATGATCAGATATTATTTATGTTTATATTACTATATAAAAAGTGTATTCTGCTCATCTGTGAATAAAAGAAAATTCTTAGTAAACCAAGATAAATATAAATAAAACAGAAATAAATATATATAACAAGCACAACAAATTATACAAGATCATTTGCTGCTACTCCAACCCACGTGTGTTCTCATCATGCCTAGAGGAATCACCTGACCAATATTAGTTCATTCGATTATCCCCTATCTATAGAAATCTTGGATAAGTTATTTTATGCCCATCATAAATGCAAATATGCATGTCTAGAGTTTATTATTATTATTATTATTATTATTATTATTATTCAGGCCTCCAAGGAGTCAAAAGACTCATCGAGGGAGGTCCTTTCTAAGACATAAAGTCTGTCAAGACTCATCGAGGGGAGGTCCCCCCCTGAGAAACACAAAGTTTATCATACCACTCCTTAAACCCACTGACTGTTCTCGCTCCCACCACTCCATCAGGCAATGCATTCCACGGCTCAACCACCCTCCACACAAAGAAACCACTCCTTGCCCTCTTGCTCACAGTTTCCTTTCGTAACTTCCAGGGATGGCCTCTTGTCATCACTCCTTCCCGCTGATCAACCAAGCGAAAGAACTCCCCAGTGTCAACCCTGTAACCACCTCTCAACAGTTTAAAAGTCTCAATCATATCACCTCTCCTTCTTCTATCCACCAAACTCTGCAGTCCACATTCTCTCAGCCGATCCTCATAACTATCCTTGTACAGTCCTGAAACCATCTTTGTCATCCATCTTTGTATCCTTTCCACAGTTAATTTATCCCCTTCAAATCCTGGGGACCAAATCTGAGAACAATAGTCCAAGTGTGGTCTGATTAGAGACTTATACAACGGAATGATAACCCTCTTATCTCTGCAGGTCAGTGTCCTTCTCATAATAGCAGCAATCCTCTGTGTTACCTTCACCACCTTTGCAATATGTCCCCTAAACTTCAGGTTTCTATCAATCATCAACCCCAGATCTCTTGTCTCCCCTACTTCCTCCAGTATAACTCCTCCCATAGAGTATGCAGCATCCCATCGATGTTTCCCAAACCTCAAGACCTTACATTTTGCTGCATTAAACTGACACCCCCATTCATTTGCCCATCTATCTAGCTTATTTAAATCCTCTTGCAGGGCTACCACATCTGCACTATTACTAATAATCCTTCCAAGCTTCGCATCATCCGCAAACAACTGAATATCCCCCTGCAATCCACTGGCTATGTCATTGATATAAAGGTTAAACAATATAGGTCCTAGTACTGAGCCCTGTGGGACCCCACTTGTAACCCTCTGCCTCCTGGAAACTGCTCCACCATACACAACTCTCTGATACCTATCAGACAGCCAATCCTGAATCCAGTTGACCAATCTGACATCCAGACCCATGTGCTGCAACTTAAATATCAGCTTATCATGTGGCACCCTGTCAAATGCCTTCGCCAAGTCTAAGAAAATGCAGTATATGCCTTTCCCTCATCTAATGCTCTTGTAACTTTATTATAAAAGTAAAGTATATTATATTATAAAAGTATATTATGGAATCACATGCTCTCTGCTTCATCTTATAGGATACACACATATATCACACATGTAAATTACTGATAATTCATTTGCCAGCAATGAAAGTATTTCTGTTCACAACTGTTTTTTTTCTCTCTCTCTCTCTCTGCATGATATTTTCATTACTAATATTATTAAAATTATTAATAACATTACTAATATAATAAATATTACTAATGGTTCATATGCTTACATCTTTAGCAATTCAGTTGTACCAACGCAATAAAGCATTCTCCTTAACTAGTGTTTTCTAATATATCCTACCTAAAACATGTTTTTGTTTCCTCCACCCTACATGTAGTTTTGGTTACAATTAAAGAACCCATCACGACGTGTGGCTTGTCCACCACATGTTGTGATGCATCATATCGTAATGCAAAATTGTGGATGAGGTATTTTCTACTGCCCTGCCAGGCGGGTGGTGTGAAGAGACTTTCAATCGCCCCAACATAAACTTGTTAAGGAAATATACTTGTTTCACTTAAATCTAAATAAATCTATTACATTCAGAACAAATAATTACAATAAATTAACTCAGTATTATTAGCAAAAATTTTTTTTTAAAATTACTTATCATTCAACAGCATTATAAACTATGTTCACTGAATATCCTCCAAGAAATTAAGAAATATATTTATTCTTTTATAAAATTTTGTCCATTTCACAATTTAAATTACATTATATAAATGTAATTTAAATAATAAATTACATTTATTATTTAAAAATCAATTTAAAATATAATTTAATAATTTTTAATTTAAAAATATTATTTAGAAATACAGCAAGTTTCCAGCGATAACTTCATTTGTGTACTATGCAAAAAACTTCCCATTTCATAGATTGGTTTGCTGTTACTTCACAAAATGCAAAAGTGAAATGGAAACAATCTGTTTTTTTTGTGCTGCGATTTCCTTTTTACATGTTCATAGTTGTCTGATGTTGTAAATCTTCTGTATTAATTGTAAGAAACTCATATTTTATATTGAAAATAAGAGTAATGTTCAGGTGTCTTTTTTTTTTTAAGCAATTTCATTTTTCAATACCATCATAAATTTAGTTTACGAAAAGTGTGGTGCAACCAAGAGCACCAGTGTCATGATAACAAAATGTACATATCTAACACGTGATGGTGCCATTTTAGCACACATGTGCATCACGGGAAAGCTTCATTCACAGTGGAGAGGAGGGGAGGGCTCTGTTATGCAGAGGCTCCACCATCCAAAGATGCTATTTCTGAAGTTATTCTAATAGCACAAAGTTAACTGTGTTTAGCATAAAATTAAATTGCTGCTTAGCTTTCATCTAAGTATCCAGTGAAGAGCTGTACAGAAGAGAGCAGCTATATGCAGAAGAAAAGAAAATCAAAAATCAAAATTGTAACAGATGTCAAGAATTAGCAATAGTGAAGAATGATTAGGAAGTGTTATTTGGGATGATCATCTTGCTCCACTCAGTTTCCTATAAACATTGGTCTGTACAGTGGATATACTCTTTGAGACATTTTTGTGTTTATCCAAAGTACAGTTAATTTATGTGTAGGACACTGTATACTTGGAAGAATTTGCAATAGAGATAGTACTTCCATTGAAATTTGATATTTAAAAAAAATTGCCAAAGAAATTGCATTTCTTTAATAAGCTATTTATTTATTTTTTTTTTGTGTTACTTTTAATACAGGAGCTGGCCGTTACCTGAGTTAAAAGTTAAGAGGTTTGCCTTGAAACGTTTGGGCAAAATTCTCTTGCTGGAATGGAATTAACAATTAATATTTCAATTGTGTAAACTATTGCTGGTAGCTCTGTGACCCTGTCCCAATCATTTGCAGCCTTTGGTGTGCACTATTTTAACATGTTCATGTCAGAAATAGAGAAAAACTCTCACAACAACCTTGATCTTCTGACAGGGAGAGAGAAAATGTCTCATGTCATCACAATTACCTATTCATTTATCAATGGATGCCCCACATACACATATTGTGATGAGTTCTTTAAGTGTAACCAAATCAGTGTTGGTGGGGGAAGGGGGAGGAAGGAATGTATTTGTTTCAGGATATATTAAAAAAAAACAATATTTAAGCACAGTGACATATTTTGATAGTATGGAAATACTAAAAGATGTAAATATATGAACCAACATTAATGAGTCACGTGAGAATGGCAGATATAAGGGCAATAGAGAACAGGCATGAATAGAAATACTTTCATTATCGGCAGTTATTAATAATATACACTTCTGATATTATATATGTGTGTGTCCTATGAATTGCTGGCAAAGCAAATAATGTAATCCTTTGAACTCTAGACTTATAAGTTGCATTTATAATAGGCATAATTTAAAAAAAAAAAAAAAAAAAACTTATGAGGAGAAGGAAAGAGATTTGTTTGTGAAATTTAAATAGCTTACCAATAATAAACAGTGACTGTATACGTTGATAGCTGCATAATTATAGAGAGGGGATTATCCAGTGAACTAATAATGTTAATTGTCAAGGCATGGCAGAAATACATATGAGTTGATGGAGTGGAAGATTAACTTGTACACTTTGTTGTGTTTGTTATGTCTATTTATTTCTATATTTTATCTATATTTCACTTTGTTTTCTAAGAATTTTCTTTTATTCACTGATGATCAGTATGCACTTTTTGTATAGTAATATATATATAAATAATTTCCGATCATTACTGGAATTATCTATGCTTTCATGAATCCTACATTCATTACATAAGTTCTTTTTATTTTTGTCAGCAACTCATCTATCTTATCAATAATAGATATTTCACACATGCTAGTATTTTGTTGAAGATCGACAAATGCAGTCTACTTCTTATAATACGTTAAGAATTAATTTTTATTCAGAAATAGATGAATTTTTACATGCTATATCTTTTTTTTCCACAGACTGGAATGAAAATGTGTAAATAGTGTAAAAAACATCCCATCTTCAACAGACGCTATACTGTAGAATCAAAAACAAGGTATTATTTATTATATCACTAAATACAGTATAGAGACATTTACACTCTATTCTTTGTGAAAATATGCCCATCTGATGCAGAAGGAATATATGGAAAGTGAGTTTCTGCAGTCAGTGCAACAAATGTGGAATGCAGTCGGCTTGAATATTTCAATATAATAATAAAATGCACAAACTGAAGAACTTGCATATGGTTGCTCTCATCATAGAAAACTCATGGTAACCATTAGGATGATTTGCTGTAGTTTTGAATAACATTGTTTCGGGCTTCATAAAGGACTTCTTCCCAGTTTCTTATAGTGAGTGAATATTATTATTCTGGGCAACTCCAAGGAGTCGACAGACTCATCGAGGGAGGCCCTAATATCATGTCAAGAACAACTATTCGACATTCACACAGTATCTATCATACCTCGCCTTGAACACATTCACAGTCATAGCACCCACAACGGACTCTGGCAGCTTATTCCACGCATTCACCACTCTCCAAGTAAAAAACCTAGCTCTAACACCCCTGCTAACCACATTCTTGCCCAGCTTCCATGTATGGCCTCTTGTCCTCTCACCATCAGTCCTATTCTCAAAAATATCTTCTGGATTAATTTTATAGAAACCCTTCAGTAATTTGAATGTCTCATTCACATATCACCCCGTTTTCGCCTGTCAACCAATTTTTGCAAACCACAAATCTTCAACATGTTCTCATAAGGTTCATTCCATAGACCTGCTATCATCTTGGTCACTTGTCTCTGCATCCTCTCCACCTCCTCCCCATCAAGAAGAAACCCTGGCACCCATATCTGGGCACAGTGGTCCAGATGGGGTCTTATCAAGGATCGATACAGAGGAACAATAACTTGTTTTGTCTCTGCTTGTTAAGTATTTTTCAGAAGCCAAGTGATTTGATGAGCTGATTTAGCCACTTTGCGATGTGCCCCCTAAACTTCAACTCTCTATCCACCAACACTCCCAAATCCCTGGCCTCATCAATCTCCTGGAGTATGGTTCCACCAATGCGATATACTGCTGCTATTCTTTTCACTCCAAAGTGCATAACCTTACCCTTTGCCACATTAAATTGACATCCATTTTCCTTTGTCCAGTCCTCCAAACTATCCAAATCATCTTGCAAAATTTTGACATCCTGTGCACTCACTATTGCTCTACCCAACTTTGCATCATCAGCAAACAAGTGAACACTTCCTCTCAGATTCTTTCCTATATTGTTAATGAACAAATTGAAAAGTAGTGGTCCAAGAACAGAACCTTGCGGCACACCACTAATCACAAGCCGTGTTTTGGACTCCACTCCTGATTAAACCATTCTCTGGTATCTCTCCATCAACCACCCTCCTATCCATCTTGCCAACCCTATATCCATCCCCATCTACTCCAGTTTACTGATTAGAGTTCCATGTGGTATCCTGTCAAAGGCCTTAGCAGGATCCAGTAGAATCACTGTAAACCCATTACCCGTATCCAGTTCAGCCATCACTGTTATAAAACGTGAGCAAGTTACTGAGGCATGATCTATCCTTCACAAAACCATGCTGTCCCCCATACAGTATCCCATTTTCATCTATCCAATCCTGTATTCTTCTCTTGACTAATTTCTCCAAGACCCTCTCTCTAACCAGTGGAACTATTTTCCCCCTCTTTCCATCCCCTCGCGACTAACCCAAACCTGAGACTCAAATTAAACAAAATGGTCAAGAGTGCTGACAATTATTTAGCCGCTTCACGTACGACACGAGCTGGTATACCATCCAATCCCACAGATGTAGTGACATTGAGGTTTTGTAATAGTCTACTCACCTCTACTTCATTCACCACAATTCCCGTATAATCTATTGGTTCATTCATTTCTGCAATGTCACCACTTGGATGATATATTCTTGCAAAGTGCTCGCTCAGTAATTCAACTATATCAACTGATTCGGTTACCTCACAACCATCTACATTCTTTAAAATCATTCTGCCATATACAGTTTTTCTTTTACTTGCAACATATCGAAAAAACGGCTTGGGATTCTCTTTATCATGTATGGCTAATGTTCTTTCATAATCCGTTTTTGCTTTTCTTACCACACTCGTTACGCTTCTGCCGTCCACTTTATACCATTCATGTGCCCTCCGGTCACCTTTCTCCTTAAATTCCCTCTATAGTAGTTTCTTTTTTTGCAGCTCAAGCTTGGTGTTATTCATCCATTTAACCCCTACTTGATTTATTACTCGAACTCTAGGTATACAGTCGGCCATTGCCTCATGCAAACACTTCCTAACCGCCTCCTATGCACCATCAACATCTAGCCCGTGTAGTTTCACATGCCATGGCACTGAATCAATCAAACTCCTAAGCTTGTCATACTTACCAGCCGCATAATTCCACATATACCCTGTCTTAATTGTAGATTCCACACCTTTAGCCACCTCCCAAGTCAAGACCCTATGATCACTCTCATCGATTGGTGGTAATGTGGTCATATTCGTTACAGCCAAATTCTCAAATGCATTTACTAAGTCAAGTACTCTCTGATCCCCCAGTATTTTCCATTACATGCTGTCGCAGATTGTTATCCCTTAATAACCGCATAAAATCCAATTCTTTCCTTCCATGTGTCGTCCTCTCCTCCTTCCAGTCAATGTTACCATAGTTGAAATCACCCATAATAATTACCCTCCTTCTACTCATTTCTTCTATTTGCTTATGTATACTATCTCCACCATCTATTCCATCACCTGGTCTATAGCAGCACCCAACTGTATATTTTGTTCTGCTAGTTTCAATCTCACACCAAATAGCCTCAAATGTGCTCTTTTCTCTATCCTGCAGTTCCACTTCTATTTTCCTTGGCTGTAGCTCATCAGCTATCATCAATAACACTCCTCCCTCCTTTTATTCTCCCTGTCACTCCTGAACACACCATACCCCTCACATTCAATCCCACTGGCTATATCGTCGTCTGTCAGCCATGTTTCGCTAACGCCAATAACCTGTGGCCTGGAAGCCAACCAACACCAAAAATTCTTCCTTCTTGTTCCTAGTACTGCTAACATTTGTATACATGAATTGCAGAAGCCGATTTGTCCCATCCCTGTGTTGATGCCTTATACTAACTATCCCATTCTGATTCGTGGTCTTTAGTACTCGCTTGGGCATATTACACACATTCACACACCCAACTGTCTCCCTAAAATCTGCAAATCTACTCCCCCCCCCCCCCTTAATTACTCTAGTTTCCCTGGTTCTGTACGTTCACTTCCACTACATTTGACAACACCTTTTCAAGTCTCCGTACACCAAATCCATTCAATTGTAAACCATCCATCTTATATAAATCCTTTTGCCCATCGAACTCACTCCACACATCCATAAATTCCTCACCACTCTTCCTGCATAATTCACGCATAAAGTCATTAGCAATTGTGGCCCTCCTTCTATACTCTTCACTGTCATACTGCAGCAACAGACTCACCATCCTAACTCTCTCACTCTTCTCTTTTGCTACCTCAAGCAATTCCTTCACATCCTCACTCATAGCCATTTTGTCTCCTTTCAAATCATTTGTACCTGCTACTACTATCAATTCTTTCACCCGCTGCTTTTGCATTCTAATTGACTCGCTTACATCCTTAACGTTCGCACCAGGTTGGTACGATTTTGTTAATCTCTCAACTATCACACCTCTTACTAAAGAATCTCCGTACAACACTCACTGTTTCATTATGTTTACACTCACTATCATACTCTTATTTTTTCTATCATACGTTTGCCGTTTATTAGTCGGTGTGCTTGGTAAACATTTTTGCCAATGCTCCAGCTGCCGATTTACTCTGTGTATCGCTTTGCATAACCTAGCAATCTCACTCATTGCATCAATCTCATCATTTTTATTCTCCGATAATTCATTCATTCGTTCTGTATGTTTACCTTCATTCTCACTTTCAACGCCACTCTCACAGCTATCAGGTACCACCTCGCAAACATCACTATTCATACCTCGCATAGCACTGTTATCTAGATTCTCACTATCAACAATGATATCACTCACGCGACCTGAAACACTCTTTAAATACTCACATTCTTTACACTTTCTGTACACATTCACTCCACTATCATTGTTTAACCACACTCCAACTGCTCTCCTCAATGCATACATTTTGCAAACGGTACACAATCAAATCCTTTAAATTAAAATTTTTAGACAAAGCTGGCGACCTGGACTGGATCTTTGTATTTCTCTTAATGGGGGCCATGTGCACAGATAATCATATCTATCACTTTACTATTTAAAATACCCAAAAAACACACAAAAATCACCCAGACACACTAAAATACAAAAAGTAAACAATGGTATGTAAATACTATGTAAATTCACTAAATATTATTTAAAATAACACATCTGTTCAGGAGCTATCTGCAAACACTACACACCATGTAGCCCTCTAGTGGCTACTGTGAGTTTCACAGTAGCCACTAGAGTTTGCTGTATGTTTGCCACTAGAAGGCAATATGTTTGCCTTTCATTAATACTTTTTAAAGTTTCACCAGTAGAAAGGAAAGTCACCCCTATGGAAGGTCATACTTAAAAAATAGCATCATTCTATATTCTGTAAAATGATTTGTTTCAAAATTTGGTGTGTTCAGCAGGAGAAGATAAAATGGGGTGGAATGTGGTTGTTATTGTTAGGCTTTCCTTGTGTAAAGAGGTGTATAGCAATGCAAGTAATGTACAACATAACTTTTCAAGGTTTAATAATTTACTATTTAATGCTTTATAAATTTGTGGAGTATAGTTGTATAATGATCATTATACAACTGTACTCCACAGTTGTATAATGATCAAACATTTGCAAAGTTTATAAATTTACTAGTTGAATGTGCCAGAAAAAAGATAGGATGTAAGAAAAATATTTGCTGCAATCATTATGTCAGGTATTTTTCTTGTAGTAAGAAGTAGTTATCTGCTGAATGGCACATGATGTCATAAATACTATGTAGCTTACTTAGTTCTCATAAGTATATTTTTCATAGTCTAATATTATCTGTTGTTACAGTCTTTTCTCCCAAAGTTTGACTGTTTTCCACAAATATAACAATTATCATCTTTGAAAATTATGGAGACAACTACTGTGTTTGAATAAAAACTTTAGTTTAATATAATTAAAGTCTACATTTGACGTTTCGACTTTTATGTCAAGGTCATCTTCTGGAGCATACAACTATACACAGAAAACAAGCTACACTACAATCAAACTGGTTTGTTAAAGACACTGACCAACCGCTACAACAGTTGTTGGCCTGACCTCTGGTGGGGAAAAAAAATTATACATCAATGTTAGAGTTTTATTATTAGTGTTTCTGTTGGTTGTAGAAATACATTGGGCACATCAACAAGTATCTATCTATATACATATATTAACATCATGTACATTCCAGCCAGTTGGTATGAATGGTTTCTAATACTAGCTGAAGATTGGCTAGAGTGCTGACTTATACTGGATCTTATATATTAGGTAGGCTGAATGTGTGCCATCCAGATCCTTGGAATTTTCATGCCATCTTTGTTGTTATATTTGGATGATTTATCAGGATTTCGCAGGCTTCCTTAAATTTCCTTTCGTACCAGGTTTTTGTGCGGTGTAAAGAGCGGGTGCTTTTCCAGTTGATTTGGTGTAAGGTGTTGTGTGCCTGGTCTGAGAGGCCTGCTTCACCATAATGGTTATATTTAATGTGTCTAATGTGTTCTTTCTTGCGTATAGGTATTGTCCGTCCAGTTTCACCAATGTATGGTAAGTTACAGGTGCAGCAGATGCAATAGACTACAGGATGTGCTAATGGGAGGAGAGGATCCTTAGAGGAGTTGAATATGGTTTTAAGTTTAGTGGGTGGTTTAAAGGTGGCATTGAGGTTATAATGATGTAGGATTCTGTTGATTTTTTCCGATAACCCTTTAATGTATGGGATGGCTATGGTTTTACTGTAATCTAGATTCGTTTTTATTGTTGTATTGTATGGAGTATTTTATTAATAGTATTTTTGTTATAGCCATTATTTATGAATGTGTCGCTGATGATTTTTAGTTCTTGTTTCAGGGCTTGCTGGTTAGAGCAAATTGTTGTAGCTCTGTTTTTAAGGGTGTTAAGGACTCCGTATTTTTGTGATGGGTGGTGGTATGAATTAGCATGTATGGAATGTATATGATGTTAATATATGTATATAGATAGATACTTGTTGTTGTGCCCGATGTATTTCTACAACCAACAGATAACACTAATAATAGGACTTTAGCGTTGATGTATAATTTTTTTTTTTCACCAGAGGTCAGGCCAACAATTGTTGTAGCAGTTGGTCAGTGTCTTTAAAAACCAGTTCGATTGTAGTGTAGCTTGTTTTCTGTGTATAGTTGTATGCTCCAGAAGATGACCTTGATCAACCTATCAAGCCACACCCTGAACAATGGCAAACTTACGCTACTGAATAAAGGACTTAACTATGCAAATACCACCTAAAAAGGTAAACAAATTGGATTTTATCTACCACATTGAAAGAGACATCAGGTCCCTACCTAACAATATAGCAGATAAAATACAACTAGAAACTGGTAATGTCCTGAACACTAAGAAAACCATACAGAACAATCTCACAAAAACAGAATTAGCAGCAATTAAGTCATTAAAAGCCAAACAAAACATAATACTAACAAAAGCAGATAAAGGCAATGCTACTGTTGTCCTTGACAGGTTCAACATACGTACTTCAAATGAATCAACTAGTAGCTGATAACAACACCTATAAAATGGTAAATTATAACTCAACATGTGCCCTTTCGACCAATCATGGAAGGAATAGACAGTCCCAATTACCACTTAGCCAAGAAATTAGCGGCAGCACTCAAGGAGTTGGTAGCTCATTCCTCCTCCTACATAAAAAAACACACAACACTTTATAAACAAAATTAAAAACATAACACTCGACAAAGACGACTTATTAGTCAGTTTCGACGTTTCTGCCCTTTTCACTAATGTCCCCCATCAATGACACAATTCTCCTACTACAGAACAAATTTCCGCCCAACATTACGGCCCTTTTTGCCCATGTACTATAGTCTGGTTACTTCGTGTGGCAAAACAAATTTTACCTACAAAAAGAAGGTACAGCCATGGGCTCACCACTTTCCCCCCAATTACTAACTTCTACATGGAAACCTTTGAACAAAGGGCTCTTGATTCCGCCACGCTAAGACCGACAGTCTGGCTTAGATACGTTGATGACGTGTTCGCAATCTGGCTGCATGGGTGACAAATGCTAAACACATTCCTTAGCCACCTGAACAAACAACAAGAATGTATACAATTTACCATCGAAATCTAAAACCAAAATTCGCTCCCATTCCTAGACACACTAGTCACACGTCTTCCTTCAGGCAGTCTATCCTTCACGGTCGACTGAAAACCGACACACACTGGCCAATACATACATGCTAATTCATACCGCCACCCATCACAAAAATATGGAGTCATTAACACCCTTAAAAACAGAGCTACATCAATTTGCTCTAACTAGCAAGCCCTGAAACAAGAACTAAAAATCATCAGCAACACATTCATAAATAATGGCTATAACAAAAATACTATTAATCGAGGCTAGCTGGTGAACAGACATGCTATCGGAGAGCTCCTGAGAGATTTGTGTTTTTTGTTGATTTATTGATGTTTTGGATTCAATTTAATGGACTTAAGTGTGTAATTTTGGTATATTATTGGAGCTTTATTAGCGTGGTTAGTGTACTAAAGTGTTTTATAACATAATCTATGTCGGAAAGTCGCCACTAGATGAATTCGTAACGTGTAGTGTTCGTGCAAGCTCCAGATAAGATAAGTATCATTTTCAGTTATCGATACAAATTACTTAATATTGTGTAGTTTTGTTTTGTTTGCCTTGCGTATTTTAGTGCATCTATTTTTGGTGTGTTATAACGTATAATTTGACAAAACACGTTGCAAATAATTATGGCACCTGTGCAAAGGAAAATGGCAGCCAGTAATGAAGGTTCGGCATCGTTATCAAAGAACGGTAGCATAAAAGAAATGAGTCAGTGTACTAGCTGTGAAATGTACGATTTGCGGAGTGCGGTCGGAGTGTGGTTAGATGATAATAAAGGATTGAATGTGTGTAGAAAATGTAGGGAGAATGAGGAATTGAAGTGTATTTCGGATCGGGAGTGTGATATTTTTGTCAACCTTCAGAATGAAGGAAATAGGGATATAACAAGAAACGGCAAGGTTGTACATGAAAATTGTGAGAGTGTGAATGTAGAAAGTGTGAATGATAGTATAAATGGTTTCTCAGAGAACAAAAAAGATGAGATAGATGCATTGAGTGAGATCGCGTTGTTGAATAGTGCGATAGAAAGGGCAAAACAGCAGCTAGAGTGCATGAACAAAAGTAGACTGAATGAACCAACCAATAATAAAAGGTATGACAGGAAAAATAGACGTATGAATGTGAACATGAAGAAAATGAAGGATAGAGTGCTGTATGGAGACTCATTAGTACAAGGTGTGTTAGTAGAGGATTTGACAAAATCGTACCAACCTGGTGCGACCATAAAGGACGTAACTGAGTCTATTAGAGAGCAAAAGGAAAGGGTGAAAGAAATGATTGTTGTGGCAGGTACGAATGATATGAAAGGAGATAAAATGGAAATGATAGAAGACCTGAATGAATTGTTTGAGGTAGCAAAAGAAAAGAGTGAGAGAGTTAGAATGATTAGTCTTTTGCCACGGTATGACAGTGAAATGTTTAAAAGGAGGGCTATAATTGCGAATGACTTTATGCGTGGGTTATGTATAACGAATGGTGTGGAATTTGTGGATGTGTGGAGTGAGTTTGATGGGCGAAAGGATCTATATAAGATGGATGGCTTGCATTTGAATGGTTACGGTGTAAGAAGACTTGAGAAAGTGTTGCTGAATGTAGTGGATGTGCAAATTCAGGGAAACTAGATTTGTTAAGGGGGGGAGTAGAGATACAGTCCTTATGGAGGCAGTTGAATGTAAGAATGAATATAATATGCCAGAGCAAATAAGGACAACAAATCTGAGTGGGATAGTTAATATAAGGCATCAAGGTAGGGTTAGGGCTAATGGGGGTCTTAAATTCATGTACACTAATACTAGGAGTATTAGGAACAAGAAGGAAGAGTTTTTGGCCATGGTTGGCACTTCCAGACCACAGGTTATAGGTATTAGTGAAACATGGCTGACTGTAGATGATATAACTAGTGGGATTGAATGTGATGGGTATAGTGTGTTCAGGAATGACAGAGAGAATAAAATGGGGGGAGGAGTATTGTTGATGATAGCTGATGAGCTCCAGCCAAGGAGAATAGAAGTTGCATTACAGGATAGAGAAAAGAGCACATTTATTATTATTATTTATTATTATTGTTCCGGGAAACTCCAAGGAGTTGACAGATTCATCGATGGAGGCCCTAACATCATGTCAAGAACAACTATTCAACATTCACACAGTATCTATCATACCTTGCCTTGAACTCATTCACGGTCATAGCACCCACAACAGACTCTGGAAGCTTATTCCACTCATTTACCACTCTCCAAGTAAAGAACCTAGCTCTAACACCCTTGTCAACCACGCTCTTGCCCAGCTTCCATGCATGGCCCCTAGTCCTCCCACCACCAGTCATATTTTCAAAAATATCTTCTGGATCAATCTTATAAAAACCCTTCAGTAATTTGAATGTCTCAATCATATCACCCCTCCTTCGCCTATCGTCCAATTTCTGCAACCCACAAATCTTCAAACTATTCTCATAAGGTTCATTCCACAGACCTGCTATCATCTTGGTCACTCGTCTCTGGACCCTCTCCACTTCTTCCCCATCACGAAGAAACCCTGGTGCCCATAGCTTGGCACAGAAGTCCAGATGTGGTCTTATCAAGGCTCGATACAGAGGAACAACAACTTGTTCGTCTCTGCATGTTAAAGTATTTTTCAGAAGCCAAGTGATTTGGTGAGCTGTTTTAGTTACTTTTGCAATGTGCCCCCTAAACTTCAACTCCCTATCCACCAACACTCCCAAATCCCTGGCCTCATCAATCTCCTGGAGTATGGTTCCACCAATGCGATATACTGCTGCTATTCTTTTCACCCCAAAGTGCATAACCTTACACTTTGCCACATTAAATTGACATCCATTTTTCCTAGCCCAGTCCTCCAAACTATCCAAATCATCCTGTAAAATTTTGACATCCTGTGCACTCACAATTGCTCTACCCAACTTTGCATCATCAGCAAACAAGTGAACACTTCCTCTCAGATCCTTTCCAATATCATTGATGAACAAATTGAAAAGCAGTGGTCCAAGAACAGAGCCCTGTGGCACTCCACTAGTCACAAGACGTCTTTTAGACTCCACTCCTGAATAAACCACTCTTTGATATCTCTCCTTCAACCACCCTCTTATCCATCTCACCAACCCTATATCTATACCCATCTGCTCCAGTTTACTGATTAGGGTTCCATGTGGTATCCTATCAAAGGCCTTGGCAAGGTCCAGTAGTATCACTGTAAACCCATTACCCCTATCCAGTTCAGCCGTCACTGTGTTATAAAACGTGAGCAAGTTACTGAGGCATGATCTACCCTTCACAAAACCATGTTGTCCCCCATACAATATCCCATTTTCATCTATCCAATCCTGTATTCTTTTCTTGACCAATTTCTCTAAGACCTTGACAATGATTCCTGATATGCTAATCGGTCGGTAATTTACAACAGCAGTCTTGGAACCACCTTTATGCAGTGGAACTATTTTCCCCTCTTTCCACCCGCTCGGGACTAACCCAGACCCGAGACTCAAATTAAACAAAATGGTCAAGGGTACTGACAATTCTTTAGCTGCTTCTCGTACAACACGAGCTGGTATACCATCCAATCCCACAGATGTATTGACATTGAGGTTATGCAATAGACTACTCACCTCCACTTCATTAACCACAATTCCCGTATAATCTACTGGTTTATTCGTTTCTGGAATGTCACCACCTGGATGATATACGTTTGCAAAGTGCTCACTCAGTAACTCAACTATCTCAACTGATTCAGTTACCTCACTACCATCGGCATTCTTTAAAATGAATCTGACATGTACATTTTTCCTTTTACTTGCTACATATCTAAAAAACTGTTTAGGATTCTCTTTAGCCTGCATGGCCAATGTTCTTTCGTAATCCTTTTTTGCTTTTCTTACCACACTCGTCACCCATCTGGCCTGCACTTTATACCGTTCATGTGCCTGCCGGTCACCCTTCTCCTTAAATTCCCTCCATAGTTGTTTCTTTTTTTGCAACTCAAGCTTAATGGTGTTATTCATCCATTTAACCCCTACTTGATTTATTATTCGGACTCTAGGTATACAGTCAGCCATTGCTTCATGCAAGCACTTCTTAACTACCTCCCATGCACTATTGAATGAGTTCAAGGCAAGGTATGATAGATACTGTGAGATACAATCGGTGAGAGTGATCATAGGGTCTTAACTTGGGAGGTGGCTAAAGGTGTAGAATTTTCAATTAAGACAGGGTACATGTGGAATTATCGGGCTGGAAAGTATGACAAGCTTAGGAGTTTGATTGGTTCAGTGCCATGGCATGTACAACTGCAAGGACTAGAAGTTGATAGTGCATGTGAGGTAGTTAAGAAGTGCTTGCATGAAGCAATGGCTGACTGTATACCTAGAGTCCGAATAATAAATCAAGTAGGGGTTAAATGGATGAATAACACCATTAAGCTTGAGTTGCAAAAAAAGAAACAACTATGGAGGGAATTTAAGGAGAAGGGTGACCGGCAGGCACATGAACGGTATAAAGCGCAGGCCAGAAGGGTGACGAGTGTGGTAAGAAAAGCAAAAAAGGATTACGAAAGAACATTGGCCATGCAGGCTAAAAAGAATCCTAAACAGTTTTTTAGATATGTAGCAAGTAAAAGGAAAAATGTACATGGCAGATTGATTTTAAAGAATGCCGATGGTAGGGAGGTAACTGAATCAGTTGAGATAGTTGAGTTACTGAGTGAGCACTTTGCAAAAGTATATCTTCCAGGTGGTGACATTGCAGAAACGAATAAACCAGTAGATTATATGGGAATTGTGGTTAATGAAGTGGAGGTGAGTAGTCTATTGCATAACCTCAATGTCAATACATCTGTGGGATTGGATGGTATACCAGCTCGTGTTGTACGAGAAGCAGCTAAAGAATTGTCAGTACCCTTGACCATTTTGTTTAATTTGAGTCTTGGGTCTGGGTTAGTCCCGAGCGGGTGGAAAGAGGGGAAAATAGTTCCACTGCATAAAGGTGGTTCCAAGACTGCTGTTGTAAATTACCGACCGATTAGCATATCAGGAATCATTGTCAAGGTCTTAGAGAAATTAGTCAAGAAAAGAATACAGGATTGGATAGATGAAAATGGGATATTGTATGGGGGACAGCATGGTTTTGTGAAGTTTAGATCATGCCTCAGTAACTTGCTCACGTTTTATAACACAGTGATGGCTGAACTGGATAGGGGTAATGGGTTTACAGTGATACTACTGGACCTTGCCAAGGCCTTTGATAGGATACCACATAGAATCCTAATCAGTAAACTGGAGCAGATGGGTATAGATATAGGTTTGGTGAGATGGATAAGAGGGTGGTTGAAGGAGAGATATCAAAGAGTGGTTTATTCAGGAGTGGAGTCTAAAAGACGTCTTGTGACTAGTGGAGTGCCACAGGGCTCTGTTCTTGGACCACTGCTTTTCAATTTGTTCATCAATGATATTGGAAAGGATCTGAGAGGAAGTGTTCACTTGTTTGCTGATGATGCAAAGTTGGGTAGAGCAATTGTGAGTGCACAGGATGTCAAAATTTTACAGGATGATTTGGATAGTTTGGAGGACTAGGCTAGGAAAAATGGATGTCAATTTAATGTGGCAAAGTGTAAGGTTATGCACTTTCGGGTGAAAAGAATAGCAGCAGTATATCGCATTGGTGGAACCATACTCCAGGAGATTGATGAGGCCAGGGATTTGGGAGTGTTGGTGGATAGGGAGTTGAAGTTTAGGGGGCACATTGCAAAAGTAACTAAAACAGCTCACCAAATCACTTGGCTTCTGAAAAATACTTTAACATGCAGAGACGAACAAGTTGTTGTTCCTCTGTATCGAGCCTTGATAAAACCCCATCTGGACTTCTGTGCCAAGCTATGGGCACCAGGGTTTCTTCGTGATGGGGAGGAAGTGGAGAGGGTCCAGAGACGAGTGACCAAGATGATAGCAGGTCTGTGGAATGAACCTTATGAGAATAGGTTGAAGATTTGTGGGTTGCAGAAATTGGACGATAGGCGAAGAAGGGGTGATATGATTGAGACATTCAAATTACTGAAGGGTTTTTATAAGATTGATCCAGAAGATATTTTTGAAAATATGACTAGTGGTGGGAGGACTAGGGTCCATGCATAGAAGCTGGGCAAGAGCGTGGTTGACAAGGGTGTTAGAGCTAGGTTCTTTACTTGGAGAGTGGTAAATGAGTGGAATAAGCCTCCAGAGTCTGTTGTGGGTGTTACGACCGTGAATGAGTTCAAGGCAAGGTTATCTATCATACCTTGCCTTGAACTCATTCACGGTAGATACTGTGTGAATGTTGAATAGTTGTTCTTGACATGATGTTAGGGCCTCCCTCGATGAGTCTGTCGACTCCTTGGAGTTTCCCGGAACAATAATAATAATAATAAAAAAAACCATAGCCATCCCATACATTAAAGGGTTATCAGAAAAAATCAACAGAATCCTACAACATTATAACCTCAATGCCACCTTTAAACCACCCACTAAACTTAAAACCATATTCAACTCCTCTAAGGATCCTCTCCTCCCATTAACACATCCTGGAGTCTATTGCATCTGCTGCACCTGTAACTTACCATACATTGGTGAAACATGACGGACAATACCTATACGCAAGAAAGAACACAATAGACACATTAAACATAACCATTATGGTGAAGCAGGCCTCTCAGACCACACACTCAACACCTTACACCAAATCAACTGGAAAAGCACCCTCTCTTTACACCGCACAAAAACCTGGTACGAAAGGAAATTTAAGGAAGCTTGTGAAATCCTGATAAACCATCCAAATATAACAACAAAGATGGCATGAAAATTCCAAGGATCTGGATGGCACACATTCAGCCTACCTAATATATAAGATCCAGTATAAGTCAGCACTCTAGCCAATCTTCAGCTAGTATTAGAAACCATTCCATACCAACTGGCTGCAATGTACGTGATGTTAATAAATGTATATAGATAGATACTTGTTGTTGTGCCCAATGTATTTCTACAACCAACAGAAACACTAATAATAGGACGCTAGCATTGACGTATAATTTTTTTTTTTTTTTTTTTTTGCACTAGAGGTCAGGCCAACAATTGTTGTAGTGGTTGGTCAGTGTCTTTAACAAACCAGTTTGATTGTGGTGTAGCTTGTTTTCTGTGTATAGTTGTATGCTCCAGAAAATGACCTTGACATCAAGGTCGAAACGTTGAATGTAGATTTTAGTTATATTAAACTAAAGTTTTTATTCAAACACGGTAGTTGTCTCCATAATTTTCAAAAATGCATTCGGATCACCGTGTAAGCTTAAAAGAAAGGATAACAATTGTCAGTTACATAGCCTGACCAAAGTGGAGGGATGCACTTAAATGCAGAATGAGAAATAACGTAGTCATGTTTCTCAAGTTCATAAAACGGTTCTTTGTGAATTTGTTCTCTTATATATAAATGCAAGAAGCAGATCTCTTTACAAGCACTTTAAAGGGAACTGCTTTTTTGTAATAATTGTTTTAGTGTCTGAAATAATTTTCTTCTATCTGATGGCAGCAAATAGAAACAAGAATTGTCTGTTTGTACTATTCCTGCTTTTACTGTTGTGAATTGTATGTTGTCCTTGATAGCTGCAAGTAAAGCACTATTCTCCCAAAAATAGTGCACAGTTATATCTTGAAAGTGAACATATTCTATGCATCTAGAATATAACAATTATTTTCTGACATTTTTAGTAGTCATATCCAACTACCCTCATCAAGGAGAATGTACAAAAATACTTAACACTGTTTAAATTACTAAACCTAAAAATATGAAGTAATAATTTTTGGAGAAGATTTGATGTTTCAAAAGTAGTGATATCTTGTTCATTGTCTATTGTATATCCTGTATTGTTTTGCTATGTGAAAGGAGATCTTGAGGAAACAAAGATATAAGAAACCAAACTCTACGCGCACGCGCGCGCGCACACACACACACACACACACACACACACACACACACAGAGAGAGACAGACAAGACAATATATCATCAAATAGTGCCAAAGTAGAATACCAATTACTACTAGGTGTGAAACTGATTCTGGAGTTTTGTAGTGTCTTCTCACCAGTATAATTTCCTTAAAAACAAATTCACGTCCCTTTTACATTGATGAGGTAAGCATAACTAAATTCCAGTCCAGTTCAGATGCCTTTTCGTTGGCATATAAAAATAGTTCTGCTTTGTCCTTGAGTGTTCTACAATGACCACTATATTGCTCTTTGTGTTTCTCTTTAAAAGCTCTTACTCTCTGGACAGAATTTGAATTTGGCATATACAAGTTATGCCATGTGCTTAACTTGTATATGCCAAATATACAAGTTATGCACATAAGTGTATATTTAGTGCTTTTACCAAGGATGTAGAAACTTACAAGATCAAAGGATTTTTTAATTTAGTTTATAAGTTGAATGCTACTTTTATATTATAACACTTACTATCATGGAAGTCTGTATGGGTGTTGTTCCTATCATTTTCATTGTGACTACTCTTGTTCTTCCCACTGTATTGTGAGGTTATCTTGGAGGATTGTATACTATTTATATGACAAAAGAACAAATCCTGAATATTGTGGAAACATCTTTATTTAGGTCGCTAGCATTCGATTTTGTCATTTCCCGTACCTGTGATTATAATGATATCCTGCTCATGGCAGCTATGATTAGTGCTAATGTTTGTGGGACTGATCACTATCTTATTTGTTTCACCATAGCCATCAAGATCGCAATTAAAAGGGGAGTGAGATGCAAACCAGCCAACCAGAGGACTTAATGTTGATCTCCTGAAAGATCCTGCACAGTGCAGCCAGTTCCGACAGTGTCACTAAATTACCAAGGATTTGGGGAGTGCTAAGAAGCACTGATTGGTGGTTTTTTTGCCATTTTTGTTACCCCCTGAAGAATCATATGGCTAGTAGTCTAAGATACATCAATATTGGTTTGACAAAAATGATAGTACAGTAGACATGCTCTATAATGAACTGTGGAATAGTACCAGCCTAAGTCTCATAGAACTAATGCTAGTTTAAACTCATTATTGCAAACAGTAAAACCTTAAAATCTTTGCAATAGTGAAATAAATTTTCCAATGATGATGTCACAATGAGGAGAATACAAAGGAAATGGTCGGAAATATAACCAAAGAAAATTGTGGAAAATGTAATGAAGGGAAATCGTATAAAATATAACACAGGAAAATCATGGGAAATAAAACAAAAAAATTATGGGAAACAACAAAGGAAATGTCAGGAACTTATACAGTGAGGTTGGAACACAAAGGACAGGCAGATCTCATACATACATGAAGCACACAAAGTGAAATAAAAAAGTGCAAATGCAAATAATAATTAAACATAGGCAAAACTAGATGAGCATGAAATTCTAAAATTTAAATTTGAAAAGGTACATTAGCTTAAATTCATATTTCTCACCTCAGCTATCGTAAATATATATGCAGACTGTCTAAAATTGTTTATACAATTAAAATTTTAAGAAAATTAGGTTAAAAATTCAAAAATTCTGAATCCAAAATTTTGGATTTTTTACTTTATAGTTTGGAAAAACAAAATGAGCTGCTACCCAAACAAATTTCATAACTTTTACTTAAACTCGAAGGAAATACTGTATATTGTGCATTCGTGACAAGATTTATGCATAAGCAAGACTAGTTTCAGTTTAAGACCTTACATTATTATTATTATTATTATTACGGGTATCTCCATGGAGTCAGTAGACTCATTGCAGTAGACCCAAACTAGCAAAACAATATCTGTCATATTTCTTCTTGAATTCATTTACAGACGAAGAACTCACAACTAAGTCAGGCAATGAATTTCACTCATTCACCACACTCCAGGCAAAAAACCTTGCTCTCTTTCATCCTTGTTAACCACACTCTTCTTTAATTTCCAGGGATGATCTCTTGTTCTTCCATCACTATCACACAGCTGAAATATTTCCCCTGCATCAATCCTATAAAAAACCTTTCAGTAATTTAAATGTTTCTATCATATCCCCTCTTCTCTGCCTATCAACCGACCTCTGCAATTCACAAGCTCTCAATCTATCAATGTAGGGAGCATTTTTTACATCACTCACCAACTTAGTTGCTCTTCTCTGAACCCTCTCCACAGCCTCCTCATCTCCAAGGAATCCAGGTGACCAGACCTGAGTGCAGTAATCCAAATGTGGAAGTAACATTGCTTTGTAAAAGGGAATAATAATCTCTTTATTTCTGGATGTCAGTGTGTTCCTCAACAACCAAGTAATCCTATGTGCAATCTTGGACACCTTAGCAATGTGTCCCCTGAACTTCATCTCCCTATCTGCCAACACCCCTAAGTCCCTAGCCTCCTCAATCTCTTGGAGTACTGTTCCATCAATGTAGTACACAGCTGGTAATCTTTTAATCGCCAAATGCATAACTTTACACTTTTCCACATTGAACTGACATCAATTACCTTTTGCCCATTCTACCAGCTTATTTAAATCATCCTTCAAACTTTCGACATCAGCTTGATTTTTTATTGTGCTTCCAAACTTTGTATCATCAGCAAACAACTGAATATCTCCCTTTAAGCCATTTCCTATATCATTTATATACAAATTAAACAACAATGGCCCAAGCACAGAGCCCTGAGGCATACCACTGGTCACCTGCCTCATCCTGGACTCTGCTCCTCCATACACTACCTTCTGGTAGGGTCTCTCTCCCTGAGCCATTCTCCTATCCATATCACCAATTTAGTATCCATTCCCATCTGCTTCAATTTGCGTAACAGTGTTCCATGGGGGGGGGGGGGGTATCCTGTCAAAGGCCTTAGCAGAATCCAGAAGTACCACTGTGTAGCCAGTTCCTTTGTTCAACTCAGATGTCATTCTATTATAAAAAGTTAATAGATTACTAAGGCAGGATCTACCTTTAACAGAACCATGTTGGCCTCTATAGAGTATCGTATCCTGATCCACCCATTCTTGAATTTCGTCTTTAACCAACTTTTCCAATACTTTTACCACTACTCCTGAGATGGTGATTGGTCTGTAATTAACTACTGCAGTTTTAGAGCCACCTTTATGCAAAGGAACCACTTTGCCTAACTTCGACTCCCTAGGGACCATACCAGAGTTCAAACTTAAGTTAAATATCCAAGTAAGAGGGGTTGACAATTCCTTTGCATATTCACACAACACCCGAGCTGATATTCCATCTAAACCTACAGCAGTGTTTGAATTTAAATTTTGCAATATATTAAATACCTCTGATTTCTTTACTTCAATTCTCACATTAATTATTGCTACAGGTACAGAGATATCCTCACTTGGGTGATAGTCTTTTAAAAAGTGATCACTCAGTAACTTGACTATTACATATGATTTTGTCACCTCAATACCATCAGCACCCACTAAAGTTATCCTTCCGAAGTCATTCTTACTTTTACTTGCCACATAGCGGAGAACTCTTGGGATTACCCTTGATCTCATTGGCTAAGGTTTTCTCATAATCTGATTTAGCTTTTCTTACTATGCTGGTAACCTTCCTAGCTTGAGCCTTGTACTGCTCATGGGTGTACTGATTGCATTTCTCCTTGTACATTCTCCATAACATTTTCTTTTTTTGCAGATCAAGCTTGATACTATTGCTCATCCATCTAACGCCTACCTTGTTTGTCTTCCTGACCATGGGGACACAATATGATATTGCTTTCCTCAGATACTCACTGATTTTATCCCATGCACTGCTAACATCTTTCCCCTGCAATATGTTCTGCCATGGGATGGTTGCAAGCTCACTCCGAAGCTTGTTATAATTGCCTAACCTGTAGTTCTGTATATGCCCCTTCTTAACAGAAAAAAATCTACAGATTGTGCAACCTCCCAAGTCAATACCACATGATCGCTTTCACCAATTGGAGGTAACGAGGACACCTTACTTATGCATATATCCTCTGAACCAATAACCAGGTCCAACACTCTCACACCACGTGTCCCTTCAGTTATGTGCTGTTTCAAGTAATTATCTTGTAGAAGATGTATGAACTCCATTTCCTTTTTTCTACCTGATATTTCCTCCTTCCAATTGATATCACCATAATTAAAATCCCCCATAATAATCACTAAACCTGCACTCATTGCACTAATTTGCTGATGCATGAATTCAATATCTTCCCCTGATATTGAATTCAGAACGCAACCAAATATACCATCCAACTGTATATTTGGTTGCGTTCTGATGTTGATGTCAGCTACATGACTATAAACCTCAAACAAGCTGACTAATGTTCATTGCTTCTCTTCCCTTCTCTTTTGTAATTGGAGGTGACCAAGTTGACTGACTACTTAGCTTTCAGGTTATTTTTTATTTTAATGGTACAATGCACATGTTTAGTTTATTATGAAGATTTCAGATATCTGACATTAATTTCAGCTAATGTAACATTTTGATATTTAATCATTACTTTGGATGTCCATTTTTATAATTTCATGCTCTTCTAGTTCTTTCCTTTATCTCCAATTATTGTTTATCCACTTTTGATTGATAAGAAATGGCAGAGTGGTCATGACTGCTCTTTGAAGAAAAAAGGTCACATCAAGACAAAAACAGAAGTATTATTATTTATGTAGGTACTCCATGGAGTCCGAAGACTCATTTTTTTTGGAAATCCATTCTATCCATTAACACGATACCTATCATACATTTTCTTAAACACATTCAGGACCCTCACAGCCACCTCTGGCAATCCATTCCACTAATTCTTCAATCTCCACATTAAAGAACCTAGTCCATACACCCTTACTAACTACACACACACACACACACAAACAAACTAACTTCCATAAAGTACAAAGAACAATGTGATTTATGAAAAAAATCAGTGGTGGGTGCAGAAATCTAAGGTAATGCATAAATTTGATGCCGTTTGCAACACTCATTTCTTCTTTATAGACATTAAAGCATTCTATGGACTATTTACTCATGGCTCAAATTCTATATGAAGAAAGGTGGATGACCCTTCTTCATGGATATACCCTCAATCAGAATGCATTTACAACAGCAATAAAAACCTAAGAGCTAATTAGAAGTGAACTCAGCTTTCCGTCTCTTGATACAGAAGATGAATGTGCTATCAAGTGTGTAAAATATAATCATCTAGGCATCCCAATGTGGAAGCCAAGTGCAGTACAACCTCATTTTATGAACTTAATTCATTCCAGAAGGCTGTTCGTATAACAAAGTTCGTAATGCAAAACTATTTTTACCATAATAATTAATGTAACATAAATTCCACATGAAAAATTTTCACCTATTATCATAATTAAAATAAGAATATAACACTAACCTTACCTTTACTTGAAGATATATGGGAAGGAGGCGGGAGGAAATTATTGTTTTGAAGAAGAGTCACCCTCCATAGAAATGTTGGGTAACTGCCCTTCAGGTGTCACTGCTCCTTTCTGTCTTTTTTGTGGCTGGACTAAATGGTGATTTTTAGCTTTGATTACAAACTTATCTAGCATTGTTTGGGTTTGTCTTGTTCTTAAAATTTTTCTAAAATGTGCAATGATATTATCATTAAACATATTAACATTGTTATTAACCATCAGTGGTACCACTTTCCTACAGTTGTTTGGATTTTTTTCCAATGGAAGCACAGTTCTTTAATTTCAGCAGTGGAAATGGTTCTCTTATTGGGCCTCTCTTTCTCTGAAAAAAGTTCCTTAACAACTTCCTGAAGCTACTCCTTTTGCACTTCTTTCAGCTCCTCAGTGGTAAACTCTCTTTGATGATCTTCCACCAACTCCTCTACATCAGCATTGTCCACTTCAAATCCCATGGATCTGCTCAGACAGATCTATGGGATTAGAAGCAGCAGAACCAATCACAGATTCTGCTGGCTGTGCAGGAAAATCTTCAAAATCTGTGCCTGTCACACTCAGGCCAAATTTTTTTCCATGTTGAGTTCATAGTTTTCAAAGAACCTCTTCCCCCCCCCCCAATGCTTTATTTATAAACCTCAAACAATGCAAGATGTTAAAGTGCTTTTATCAAAAGTCTTTGAGGGTCAGATGTCACTTCGAAGTACCCTTGAAACAAAGGCCTTTGTGTAAAGTTTTTTGAAATTGGAAATGACCTGCTGATCCATGGGTTGGATAAGAGGAGTGGTATTAGAAATTTGACGTTTATAAAGTTCTGCTTTCCCAAATCATTCTCTTAGCCTTGGTGGGTGAGCAGGAACATTGTCCAGCACAAGAACTTCTTTCAAAGGTTAGATTGTTCTTTTCAAG
The DNA here is from genome assembly GCF_054136105.1 of Typopeltis vanoorti. Classification (NCBI taxonomy): domain Eukaryota; kingdom Metazoa; phylum Arthropoda; class Arachnida; order Uropygi; family Thelyphonidae; genus Typopeltis; species Typopeltis vanoorti. The sequence goes on from NC_143555.1 coordinate 73,216,383, forward strand.
ATAGTTTTTTTTACACTGGAGGCAAACACTTTGTAGATCCACTCTATAAAAAACTGCCTTGTTTTACTGTTAGATCTCCACATCACATCTAGTTTACTTTTTATTAGATTGTTTCATTTAAACACTCTAGGATTTTTTGAGTGAAACACTAACAAAGGTTTAATTTTATAGTCACCACTAGTGTTGCCATGCAACATGAGAGTTAACTCTTCCCTCATCAGTTTTTGTCCTGGCAGTGTTTTCTCTTCTTGTGTGATATAAGTTTGCTTAGGCATCTTTTTCCAGAAAAGTCCTCTCTCATCACAATTAAACACTTGCTGAGAAATAAATTCCTTCTTCCCTACATAAGTTTTAAATTCATCTGCAAATTGATTAGCAGCCTGTTTTTTTAGCACTGGCAGCCTTTCCATGCCTTACTACACTATGGATCCCAGTTCTCTTTTTAAAACACTCAAACCATCCCCTACTACCTTTAAAATCATCACTGTTCACACTAGATCCTGGGGTTGAACGCTTAAGGTCACTATGTAGTTGCTTAGCTTTTTTGCAAATTAGTGCCTCCGAAATACTGTCACCTGCCATTTGTTTATCATTAATCCACACTAACAAAAGTTTCTCCATTTCCTCGGGAGCCTTAGATCTTTTAGGATACAAAGTTTTCACTCCTTTTGCCACATTTAGCCTTTTTAATCATATCTTATTTTTAATAATAGTACAGCTTGTCAATTTTGCCATGTTATAATCTTTAGAAAGTTCAGAAATATGAGTTTCATTTTCCCATTTAGCTATAAGTTCTTTCTTGAGTTCAGTGGTTGGTATGGGTGTTTCTGTTTATTTTCATCACTGCACTTTTTAGGAGCCATATTAACTAATTATTAAATAAACACCGCAACACAACTGAAAAAAAAAAAAAAAAAAACACTTAGAGAGTATCAAAATTACGATAAACACTAAAGAATGGATTCACAGGACTTGAATAAAACCAAATGCACTGATGCAAACCGATCAATAACTATGGAGATAATGCTGGCTCACGTGAATGTCGGTGCATTTGTAAAATGAACAACGTTCATCAATCAGCACAATTATTTTTTAGTTGAAAAGTTCATAGAACGATTTGTTTGTATAAAGAGGTTTTAGTGTATTATCTTCACAATGTCTTTGTTCAGATTTGGAACACAGATAATAAGCTTGCTGACTTTAAAGATTTCCTTGTTATATCCATCTTCAAAGAAAAAAAAAATGTTGTGAGTCAATCTGTGGTAGTTATTGGGGTATATCTCTCTCTCTCACCAAAACCCTCTTCTATAATCTCTGTGTGACTTCTGGCCTTCCCGTGGAACATTCATTGTAATCTTCACTGCAAAAGAAATGTCATGAATAAAATTACACTCTTATAATTTCTAAAAGAAATTAAAAGGATGTAATTTTTACAGAATTATATACTTAGAATAAAATACTTAGAAGAGGCATAAGGTCGAAAAAAAAGACACCACTTAACTAGACTGCCTAGACTTGTCAAGGTGACAGAAAAAAGATCCAGAGAAAAACTAAGGTGTAACTGGTTTTTGATGCAGTTAGCCTTAGAAGATCAGAGTATAATATTCTGAGAATGTATCCTGACAAATAGCAGATAAATTTGGAGGAAAACTGTTGATCGGTAGTTAACAATAACGTATGCTTTGTTATGTAGTACTATCAGGTCCTTATCAGGTATTTGATGATGATAGCAAAATTTCAAATGAATACTCAGGGTTTGAAAGAATCAAAGTTGAACTACTTTCTCTTGTGAATTATGAACTCTCACATGCAATTATTAACAGAGAAAACATGGAGTTCGAAGACCACAACCAAAGTTTAAAAACTGAGTGACAATATATGAAAATACTGACACTCGGCTGTGGATGCTTATGGGATAATTGTCTACAAAGGTAGAAAAATATGAACTCCTTAGGAACCCAGGAAGTAGTACTCCATGAAATGAAATCACATAAATAATAATAATGGCAAGAACACCATATAAAAGAAAAATTTTGTGACACTTGTGGGTGCAAAGCTATTCATCAAAATAATGAATAGCTTTGCACCCACAGAAGTGAAAGAAAGCATAACAAATATCTTAGGTGTATAGACAATATAATAAGTATCATTCCTGATGAAGAGAAAGAAACTTGGTATCTGTACTTCCCAAAATTCAAGGAATAACACAAAGATGAGATAGAGAGAGAGAGCAACCAAGACAAGACCTCATCCTTTTGGAAATAAGATAAATCTACAAAGGCAGAAGAATAGCTAAAGGTATTTGTAAACATTGCTGCCAGTGAATTCAAATGTAGGCTGGTGATCAGTAATGTTATTCATTCGGTCAGTCAGGCTGCAGTTTATTTATTTTTAGAGATAATGTTTCAACTAAGTGAACATTTAAATGAAGCAGATAACAGAAGTTTCATAATTAATTGATGCTTTTATCCATTTAAGTGAATTAAAGCTGAACATAAGGAGACATTTGTATTCATTTTCAGTATATGTTGACCTTGAAATAACTGCTGATGAATTTTTCTCTGTTGAAACTATAAATGTTTTTATTCCACATTTCTGATATTATTTCATTGTTCTTGATTCCAGTATTAACTGGTTTCAATATCCATTCATTGCTGAGTTGAATAAGAGGGTATTATTAATTCCAGGTGACTAAAGACATTTTTTTAGCGTTAGGTAATACCTCACTCAAATAGGTTTGCATTAATTATGACCTGACAGTTCTGTGCCTAGGGTCTGATTATCCCATAAAACTTTGGACTATATATTATTATTAACGGGGTGCTTAAGGGTCAAAGCTATATAACTGAGAGGAGACTTCCACATAGCCTTCAAAGGAATGCAGAGAACCAACCAGGACTTCTGACCTAATGTCCAATCCTCACTTTCTCGTGGTGTACCCTGTTAGGTATCTACCTGGATACTGAATGGACGAAGATGGGCACCGTTTGGGATTTAACCGACCAAATTGTATTCTTATTGGCTTAAACAAAAATTTCAAATGATGGTAAAACATGACATAATTTCATGCTGGCTGCGGCGTCGGCCTGTTAAACAAGTCCTTTTTCTTCCCTGCTGTTTTTGCCAGGGAACCAGGGCAAACAGCAAGTCAGCTGCTGGAAAAAATCCTAAAACCCACCCCAACTTAACATCACCAGAGTTCAAGATTGGCACTATCAACATAAGAAGCTTAATGGCAAAGAAATGGAGCTACCTGAGGAATTGGATAAGTACCAGATCGGCATAATAGGGATGACTCAAACAAAAAAAGACAAAAACTGGTGAGATCTTTCTGAGCAATAAATACAAAATGTTATATATCAGGCAATGACAATCAAGAAAAAGGAGTAGCCATAGTATTCAACACTAAATACGAGGCTAATCTTCTTGAATGGCAGGCAGTCTCGAGTAGAGTGATGTGGGCAAATATGAGAATGGGTAACTGGACAATGAGACTTATTTGTGCCTATGGCCCCACGTAATGTTCTACTAAGGTAGAAGTGGAGGAATTTTTTGATGCTTTAGAGAAAGCAACTGATACAATGAAAAAGGAAAAGCTAGTCCTTGTTGGGGATCTAAACAGCAGCGTAGGAAATGATTGTCTGACATGCAAAAATATTTTGGGAAAATTTGGAGAAAAGAGCAAAGCTAATAATAATGGCAAATACCTGTTCGATTTTTGCACAGGACATGGACTGGTTATTACTAACACCATGTTCCAACATAAAAATGTGCACAAATTCACACGGAGAGAACCGGCAAGGAATAAGAAAAGTCTCACTGACTCTTATTGTTGACAGTGATATTTTTCCACTGGTGCTAGACACCAGAGTGTACAGAGAAATTTTATTTCTCTAAATTGTAAGTGATCACCATTTAGTCTTGAGCAGGATAAAATTTAATTTCATATTGAAAAGAAGAACATGTAAGAAAGTTTTAAAGCGAATGAAAGTTGAGCAGCTCTCAGATGTGAACTGTAGACTAAAATACACAAAGATTATTGAAGAAAAAATGAAAGAGTTTGAGAACAGGAACCAAACCTTGGAGATTCAGTGGCAAGCCTTGAACAAAACCATGATTCAGCCAGAGAAGCATGTGGTGAGATTGTGTGCAAGGATAGAAAAATCAGAACTCCATGGTGGACACAGGAAGTTAAAGAGGCAGTGAATGAAAAGAAGAAAGCATATCAAAAGCTCCTGGCAAATAAGTCAGCTTGTGCTCTTAGAGAATACGGAGACAAATGTAAGAAAGCTAAACACTGTGTAAAATTGGCTAAACAAAAGTCATGGGAGGACTGGGGCAAGAACATAGAAAATAAATATCAAGAAGGTAGCAAAATATTCTGGAGGTTGTTGAAGAAGCTCAGAAATGGAGGAAAGAGTGCTGTGAAAGGAATTGGAGATGATAAAGGTGACATGAAAACAGGAGAAAAAGATATCCTTGAAGAATGGAGTAATTACTTCGAAAAATTGCTAAATGAAACAAGCAGTGATGACAGCACACTGGTAAAAAACACTGATCAGGCTTGCAGTCAGGAATACATATCCATCCTTGAAGTAGAAAAAGCCATCAAGTCGTCTGAAATGTGGAAAGGCAGCTGGAGTAGATGATATTCAACCAGAAATCCTGAAATATGGTGGTATAAAAGTCTTATAGTGGCTGCACTGTGTAGTTCAGAAAGCCTGGACAGAGGGACGTATTACAGATGAATGGAGTAGAGCTCTCATAGTACCCATTTATAAAAAGAGAAATAAAACTGAATGTGAGAATTACAGAGGTATTTCATTGCTAATTTTGAAAATATTGAAATTGAAAACATTGAAAAATATCAACTGCATTGTGAATGGAGAACCTATAGAACAAGTCAGACTTTTGGTAAGATATATGCAAGTATACTTCAGAAATGGTTGAGAAGGATTGTGGAAGAGCAGCTTGGTGAAGAACAAGCTGGATTCAGGCCACATAGAGGCTGTTAGGATCAGATTTTCACTTTACGACAGATAGTTGAGAACTAATGGGAATATAAGAAAGATCTATATTTAAGTTTTGTAGATCTGGAAAAGGCATATGACAAGATGCCAAGAGAGAGAGAAGCTATTTAAAACGCTACAGTTATATGGTGTTAATAGGGCATTATATCAAGCAATACTTGGTCTTTATTTGAGTTGTAAGTCAGCAGTTAGAATTGAAGGAAGTACAGGAAGGTGGTTTAATGTTAAACCTGGTGTCAGACAAGGATGTTCATTATCCCCCTCTGTTATTCATTATCTATATGGATTTCATTATGACGTAACGCAGTATTAAACCTGATATCAAATTTGGAAGTGTTAATCTCAGCTCTTTGCTTTATGCGGAAGATGTTATACTTCTAAAGAAATCTGCTACAAGTCTGCAAGATTCCCTGATTAAATTGAATAACTGTTGTAATAGATATGGTATGCAAATAAGCATTGAAGGCAGAAACATTGAAAATATCAACTGCATTGTGAATGGAGACAAGTAAAACTTTTCAGCTACTTAGGCACAATTTTTAGTGAAGATGGTAAATTAAATATGGAAATGCACAACAGAATCAACAAAGCTGGAATGGTAGGAAGTCAACTGAATAAATTCATATGGAATAAGAGAGAAATTAGTCGGAACACTAAATTAGCTGTATACAAGACAGTGTTCAAACCAGTTTTAACTTATGGAACTCAGAGCTGGGTCAGAAGTAAAAACACTTGACCAAAGACTAGAGACTGCAGATATGAGAGTCCTGAGAAAGATTAGAGGCATGAACAAATGGCAATATCATATTAAAAACGAGGATATTAGGAAAGAACTTGACATTGTTGGCATCCAGGAATGCGTTAGCAGAGCTAATCTCAGGTAGAGGAAAGATTAGCCAAACAAGTGTTTTCTGCCAGGTTGGCAGGAAAAGACCTAGAGGAATATAGGTGGATTGATACAGTAAAAAGTGCCTTAGAACAGTGCTTCCCAAACTTCTGGATGTCAGGGGCCCCATTTGGAAAAATTAAATTATTTCATGGCCCCCCCTTCGAAAAAAAAATCATAATATAGTCATATATTATTAGAATATTTATTGTATTTGTATTCAATACAAAACATACACAGCGAATACTGCAAAAATCTAATGTAAATATTATATTTTTAGCATCTTACATACACATTTGACATGGCACATTATCTCATATTTTTATATAGATAGATAGATATATTGTTATTGTACATTTGCAGTACAAGCACATGAAACGTAAGTTATTAGTAATAAAGAAAGAATTAAAAACATGAAAGAAGTTTAATAACAATTTAATGATGGATGTGTTTCAGTACAGCTACACAACAAGTCAATATCAGGTGAAATATTTGAAACTGCAATTCTTAGATTTCTACTTTGAAATGAAACTTATATGAATAAGCATATATTTACTAATATTCATTAAGCGCCGAAATACGCAGGAAGCAAAATTTGTGAACCCGCAACAATTTGTGATTTTTTCCCATTAAAATATAAAAAATAACAAAAAAAGAAATAATAAATAATAAAAATTAAATACGTTTCTTTTAAGATAAAAAAAAATCTACTTAGTCTTAAAAGATTTTAAATTTGTTTTCATTATTTCATGCCCCCCCCCCCTCAACAAAACCTACGGCCCCCAAGGGGGCCGCAGCCCACAGTTTGGGAAGCGCTGCCTTAGAAGACATCAATATAAGAACTCATAATATTGGAGTCTTTACAGGTAACAGTCTGATTTGGAGGAAAATTGTAAATAGAAAGTTAGTAATGGTGTAAATTTTTCATGTTGTTATCATATCCTGTACACCCCTTGAAGGTATATATCAGGAATTTGATGATGATGATTATTATTAACTGCCTGCTTATATGAAAAGCTGCATAAATTGTTATTAATATCAAAATATAGAAAAACATTAGACCAAAGACTCTTCTGAACCTAAATATCTGTGGATGAGTGTTAGCAAAGAAGAATCTCCTTTCATATAAAATATTAGTATGAAGTGGAAGTGAGCAGCTGTGAAGAAAATTAATCATTTTGACATTAAAATAAAAATTGGTATGTTGTAAATAAAATTGTGTGTAATGCAGAAGGATAGTATATTGTTTGTAAATGTATGGAGTGAATTTAATGGATGAAAGGCCTTATATATTTTTATACACATGCATACACACACACACACATGAGGGTGGTCTTAAATGTTCTCGGCCTAACAATGAAAAAACGAATTTATAATTTCTAAATTATTTTTATTTTTCAACATAATCTCCCTTACATCCACGTGGTTAGCCTAGTGGCTGTGCACTTCACAACCATATGGCTGGGGAAGGAGTGTCCTAAGTTCGATTCTCGTCGGTGACGTGAGGAGCTGAAGGATCTTCCTCAACCATAGCCAAGTTAGCCAGTGTTGGGCATGGACAGTAGGGTTTCCCCACAGTTTATCCTGGGGTTTTTCATCATGCAAAGAAGGCAAACCGGCCTTGAGAACTCAACACTACCGGACATAGGATACACCAGGGTGTAGGGCTGACCACCTTATCCTGTGAACGGTTGAAGTCCGATAATTAATAAACTCTCAACAACGGAAATTCTCAGATGCAATTACCATGTCAAGCACTCTCTGACCTCTAGTATTTTCCATTACATGCTGTCGCAGATAGTTATCCCTTAATAATTGAATAAAATCCAATTCCTTCCTCCCATGTGTCCTCTCCTCCTTCCAATCAATGTTACCATAGTTGAAATCTCCCATAATAATTACCCTCCTTCTACTCATTTCTTCTATTTGCTTATGTATACTATCTCCACCATCTATTCCATCACCTGGTCTATAGCAGCACCCAACTGTATATTTTTTCTGCTAGATTCAATCTCACACCAAATAGCCTCAAATGTGCTCTTTTCTCTATCCTGCAGTTCCACTTCTATTTTCCTTGGCTGTAGCTCATCCGCTATCAACAATAACACTCCTACCCCAATTTTATTCTCCCTGTCACTCCTGAACACACCATATGCCTCACATTCAATCCCACTAGCTGTGTCATCTTCTGTCAGCCATGTTTCACTAATGCCAATAACCTGTGGGCTGGAAGCCAACCAAGACCAAAAATTCTTCCTTCTTGTTCCTAATACTTCTGGCATTTGTATACATGAATTGAAGAAGCCGATTTGTCCCATCCCTATTTTGATGCCTTATACTAACTATCCCATTCTGGTTCGTGGTCTTTCCTGCTCGCTTGGGCATATTACACACATTCACACAGTCAACTGTCTCCCTAAAATCTGCAAATCTACCCCCCCCCCCCTTAATAACTCTAGTTTCCCTTTGTCTGTAACTTCACTTCCACCACATTCGACAACACCTTTTCAAGTCTCTGCACACCAAATCTATTCAGATGTAATCCATCCATTTTATATAAATCCTTTCGCCCATCGAACTCATTCCACACATCCACAAATTCCACACCACTCATCAAACATAATTCACGCATAAAGTCATTAGCAATTATGGCTCTCCTTTGTACTCTTCACTGTCATGCCATGGCAACAGACTCACCATCCTAACTCTCACTCTTTTCTTTTGCTACCTCAAGCAATTCCTTGACATCCTCACTCATAGCCTTTTTATTTCCTTTCAAATCATTTGTACCCACTACCACTATCAATTCCTTCACCCACTGTTTTTCCATCCTAATTGACTTGATTATATTCTTTACGGTTGCACCGGGTTGGTACGATTTTGTTAAATTCTCAACTAACACACCTCTTGGGAATCTCCATACAATACATGCTCTTTCATTTTTTTTACATTCACTATCACACCCTTATTTTTTCTATCATACTTTTGCCGATTATTAGTCGGTACGCTTGTTAAAGATTTTTGCCAACATTCCAGTTGCTGGTTTACACTATGTATCATTCCGTGTAATAGAGCTATTTCACTCATTGCGTCAGTGTCGTCATTTTTATTTTCCAATGATTCATTCAATCGTTCTGTATGCTTAACCTCATTCACTCTATCATCACCAGTCTCACAGCTATCAGGTACTACCTCGCAAATATCCTCGTTCATACCTCGAATATCACTGTTATCTATATTCTCACTTTCGACAGTATCACTCAGATGACCTGAAACATTCTTTAAATCCTCACATTCTTTACATTTTTTGCACATATTCACTCCACAATCGTTGTTTAACCAGACTCCAACTGCTCTCCTCGATGCATACATTTCGCAAATGGAACACTGAATCAAGTCTTTTAAATTAAGATTTTCAGACAAATATGGTGACCTGGACGCCATCTTTATGTGAGCCATGAGCACAGATAATCGATCTATCAGTTTACTGTTAAAATATTCAAAAAACACACAAAAATCACCCAGATACATTAAACTACTAAAGGAAACAATAGTATAATAAACAAACAATAATTCTATGTACTATATAATACTTAATATATGCTTAATTATTCCTAGAATAACTTATCTTAATCAGGAGCTCTTCTTAGACACGTCCACAGCGCTTGGCTCACTAGCGCCACCTCCAAATACCACCCCACCTCCACCTCCATATATACAGGTATACGTATATATAGGTATCCCTCGGTTAACGTGGTTAATTAATCCCTTGATGTTACCACGTATATCAAAATTGCGTTAATCAAATCTAATAATCATTGGTAAAAATTACAATTCATCCATGATCGATTACTGTATTAATAATTCGTAGAATGCTGCGTAGGAGGAATGACATCATTTTCACACCCCGAGGCTTGCATGTTTTTGCATGGTAAATGTAACCCTGCGGAGCTCGCGGCTTATTTCATAGCCGAATATAGAAACTACAAGTTTCTTGCCGAATATATAGAAACTAAAAGTTTCAGCGGATGCAAGCATAAGCAACTTTATGGGCATCTCATAGTAGAAGTGGAGTAAGCTGCAGATCACTTTCCTTAGTATTTTCCATAATGCAAAGCACATCTCCTAGAGGACATGTATGATAAAAATTCCTTTGCTCTCTATTTCAGTAACAGGATGGTTTATTTATTTTCAGTTACAATCTAGAAATTATTGAACAAAGAATAAAAAAAAAAACAAACTAAACCATACTATACTGACATTGGAGGTTAGCGTTATCTCTCATATGCAATTTATTGTCAAATATCACAAACCTTTACATAACGTGTTAAACCAAACTGACAGCAAAAAACAGTGCGGAATATCACTCAAAACATATGAATGCACAGCTACTCATGACCTCCAAGCTATACACTGGATATGTGTAAGAATATTTGTATAAACATTTTGCATGTATCTCTCAGATCAGCTGTGAGCTCCAGGGTTAAAGGTGCATTAATCAAAACTCTTGCTGCGTATATCAAGGGATTGCCGCAATTAATTTTGCTGCATTAATCAAATCCTGCTTTAAGCAAAACCGCGTTAAGCACGAGATACCTGTATATATAAAATACACCATATACGTATAAACACACATACACATGCACTGCTTGGAAAGAAGTCAACAGACACCATAGTGTTAGGAACACACACACACACACAGCCATGTACCCTCCTTAATAAGATGTAGGATTTCCTTTTGCTGTGATGACATCAGCAGTTCTATTAGGCATACTTTCCACAAGTGTATATAGCAATCAAAGGGAATTTTCGACCATTCTTCCTGTAGGCCTGTAAAGAGATCCTGGGCTTTTGTGGCATGGATGTCCCCTTGACCTCACCTGATGCTCCACTTTATCCCACAGATGTTCAATAGGATTGAGATCAGAGCCGTGTGAAGGCCACCACTTTAGGCAATGCTGCATGTTGGTCGGTTAATGTGGGGCTTGCATAATGTAGTTCTACTATGGAAACTCAGGTTGTGAGCTTCAGTTGTGAATGTTTTTGTGCAGATTTTTCTTCCAGTCACTGCCCAGATCTCCACATTCAATCTGTCGGCCAATGAATGGTGGTTTTTACATATTATCCTTTGTAGCACCCTTTGGTCACGTTTTGTGAGGTGTGGTGGGTCGTTCACTGCAGGCAGCACTTTTAGTTGACTCCCATTGCTTTTATCTCAGTATGGCATCACTGAATGTTGACCTGGGATGGCCCAATTTGTCAACACTTTGATGGCCTGCAAACTTGGCATCCTATCACAATGCCTCTTTCAAACTCTGTCAGTTCCCTTCTCTTAGCCATTTCACCTAGACACAGTTGCAGTGACTTGGGAGCATCATGTTCCTCCACTTTTTATACCAGCTACAAACATGTCACTTGGAATGATGTACTCTTCCCATTGGGGTATCCGTTGACTTCTTTGCAAGCACTGTGTGTGTGTGTGTGTGTGTGTGTGTGTGTGTGTGTGTGTGTGTGTGTGTGTGTGTGTGTGTTACCCATTATAATGTGTATATGAGTAAGTGATTAAGGAGAAAGAAGCAATTCACTAATGCATTTCTTGTGGAGGTGGAAGTACTAAATGCAGAAAGCTTTTCTTAAGAACAGAGGTGGACTATGAAAGCAGTGGATGAGAATTTGGTTGATTAAGTTTTGAATTGAGCTGTGCATATATGGATTGTGGAGGGGGGGGGGGGGGGCTTGCTGCTTATGTTCTTAGTTTGGAGAAGTAGCAGCATTCAAAAAATACCTATAAAAAAAGAACAAGCATAGTCTTCATGAGAAGTCATTATCAGGAATTAGTGAGAGGGGGATAAATGGGTTCAAGCCTTCTTAGAGAATTTTTGTGTGCTATCACAAATGTAACAAGACCAGTAGGTTAGAGTTAGACAGATTTGAGAATTACAGTGTGCTAGAAGTTGTGCAGACAAGAAGTAATGTTTTGAATAAAAAGAAGACCATATGTTTTGGAGCCTGCCAATCCAAGATACTTGTGCCAGAAAAAGACTAAATATGAAATAATCCCAAGAAGGAAAAAATTGGTCTTGTTTGGTCAGTATATTAGAAGAAAGGGAGAGTGAAACAAGATATTTGATATTTTTTGTTTATTTTTGACACTAGTTAATTTAAACTGGAAACCATTTATCCAGTGCGGTAAAAATAATCTAGACAGCAGTCTAAATTATTTTTGCTTTGTCTTATTTATTTATTATTTTGTCATATTATTATTCAGACAGCAATTCTGGATGATTTAGAAGCTCTGATCATAGAGGTAAGAGTGTGAACAAATCTGCAGAGTCCTGTGACATTATCACTGATCACAGAAGCCAATTATCATTATTGTACGGGCACCTCCATGGAGCCCAAACTATCCACATAATCTATCATACCTCTCCTTGAACCCACTAACAGACAGAGCACTCACAATTGACTCTGGCAACCCATTCCACTCATTCACAACTCTCCAAACAAAAAAATCTACTCCTCATATCCTTGCTAACCACACCTTTATTCAACTTCCAGGGATGACCTCTTGTTCTGGCCTTCTAACCGAGTGCTGAAACATTTCCTCTGCATCATTCCTATAAAATCCTTTATTTAACTTAAATGTTTCTATCATATTCTCTTTTTTTCTTCCTATCAATCAAGTTTTACAATCCACATACCCTCAGTCTATCCTCATTAAGCTGCCACCCATTATCTTTTGCTCATACTAACAGCCTATTTAAATTGCTCTGCAAGCTCTCACATTGCCTTGATTAACTATTACTCTACTTAATTTCTCATCATCAGCAAACATTTCCTTTCAGGTTATTTCCTATGTCATTTATATGCAGATTAAACAGTAGTGGTCCCAGCATTAAACCTTGCAGCACACCACTAGTCACCCGTTTTTGCCTTGATTCTGCCCCTTCTTAATTGATAAGTTGCATAAAATTTCATGTCATGCAACCTCTCAAGACAAGACCTGATCTCCCGAAACTTTCTTGTCTGGCCTACATAGCAAATGCCATGAGCAATGAATCTCATAAATGCCTGATTTTTTTTCATGGGATGATGCTGAGGTTTTGGCACATGCAAGAATCTGGAGATTTTATGGAAAGGTAAAAAAGGAACGGAGCAACATAGCCACTTTTTCTGTAACATTCTTGATATAAGGGTGTGTTTGCATTCTTAAAATCTTGTTTAAGTAAAGGAGCTGCAGAAGGTGTATTAAGAATTTTGTTGATCATCTTGGGTTGATGAGTGAATTTATATTGGAATGCAAACTATTTATATGTTCAAGTTTAGTTTGATCCAGTCACATTTGAGAAAATGTGAATTTAAATTCCTGTATGTTGGCAACACATTTTATTACATAGGTTATTTTACATTTAAAATTTTTTTCTACATATATTGTTTGATCATCTTTATTAAATATATATGTTATATAATTTCCCAGTTTGCTATTTCTTCTATAAAAAAATGTTATAAATCAATCCAGCCATTCAACCAGCTGAAGTAATTATTACATTGCATTCTGTAAGGTACAATAAAACATGACACACACACTCACATACATGATAAACAAACCTTTTTTCATTATATTTCACTTAGCTGAATTTGGTCTTCATTCTGATACTGAAATATCAGCATGAAGAGCAAATATAAATTAAAATGCAGGCATAAGTTAGTTTATTAAAAGTGGGTCAATGATAATCCATTTTAATAAACAAACAATAATAGGCCCTACTTCTGTATGTATATGTTTGCATAAAGGAGGAGATTGGCTGTTCAGGCCAAGGTAACCTTAAGATAATTCTTCCACAATATGGGAAGCAAGAGGGAAAATAATTATGGCAGGTTGACACTAGTGGATAGTCATGGCAGCAAAGTGACCATTGAAAGGATATAGCAGAATTATTGAATGAGCACTTCATCAGTGTATATCATACTGATGTAAATGATGCCATGCATTATGTAGAAGGGAGGATAAGTATTAGAGAATTCAGAGTGAAAGAATTGTAGGTGTATCAGGTGTTGATTGGGTTTGATGTCATAATAAGGCTTGGGGGGGGGGGGGAGAATGGATGATATATTACCATGCATTTTTAAGGAATGTGCACAATGGTTATTTAATGAAAGTCTAGCAGTGGGTAAGGTTCCTAAGAAGCGGAAAAAAGGCAGAATGGTACTACTCTACAAGCATGGCTCTAGGACAGAAGTTTCCAATTTATAGACCAGTATGTATAAATGCCATTGAAGTCAAGGTGTTGGAGAAATTGGTTAAGAGTAGAATACAGAATTGGTTTGATGGAGACATGATTCCTTGTGATGGTTAGCATGGATTTGTAAAAGAATAGGTCTTGTTTTAGCAATTTATGTGCATTTTATCATAAGGTAATGAGTGTGTTAGATAAGGGAGAATCATATACAGTAATATTCTTGGACTTTGCAAAAGCATTTGATTAATTACCATGTGATAAATTGGTGTACAATCTACAGAGAATGAAAATGAACAGTATATTGGTTAGAAGGATTAGAGATTGGCTCCTGAGCAATACCAGCTAGTTGCATATGGTGGAGCTGTTTCCAAGAAAAGAGAGTAACCAATCATGTCTCAGGGTTTGTTATTGGGCCCTGCTGTTAAAATTGTTTGTGAATGATATATTATGTGGATTGGCTGGGAATCAGTTGTTTGCTGATGATGTACAGTTGGCAAGAATTATAAGGAGCACTTCTGATGTTAATTTAATTCCCTTCAGGGAGATTTTAATAGATTTTGACTTGGACAAAGGAGTGGGGTTGTAGTTTTAAGATAAGCTGTGATATGTTTCATTTTGGAAATCAGAAATATAAGCCTGTGCATTATATTGATGGTGCTGTACTGCAGGAAGGGAATTAGATTTGCTATCAGGAGGTATTTGTTTACCGTGGACTGAAGAGAGATCATATTGCAAGGGTTACAAAGACTTCACATTGTAGTGTCATTATTATAAGAAGTATGCGAACATGTAGGGATAAGGAAGTGGTTATGCCACCATATAAAGCATTGGTCAGACTACATTTGGACTGTTGTGCTCAGATTTGGCCATTCTGATTTCACTGTGATGTGAAAACATTGGAGAGAGAGAGAGTCCAGGGATGAGTGATTAAGACAATATCAGAACCCTAGAATGTTAGTTAGATAGGTTGAAGGAATATAGATGGCAAAGTTTGTTGGATAGGAAGAAAAGAGGTGATATCATAGAGAAATTTAAAGTTAATGAGAAGATTGTATTAGATTAATCCAGAGGAGCTCATCATAGGAGTAGAAGGCAAGAGGGAGAGAACCAGAGGCCATTCCTGGCAGGTATATAAGAGTGTGGTGAAGAGGAGTAGATTTTTTTTACATGGAGAACATGTATTTAGGCTTAGATGGTGGTTTACAGTTATAATACAATTTAATAGAATAACTACATCACAAAGAAAAATAATTAAATGGCAGGTTTAATCGGTTCAATATATCGGCAAGTTCCATGTTTAGAAATCATGATGTATAGAGTACAGCATATGCAACTTAACCTCCTAATGTTACCAACAATATCAGGCTCAGTGTAGCTAACATCTTATCACAAACATCCCTGCCAAAAAGAAATCTCTCCAGTAGCCATCTTCATGCACTACATGAGCTCCACAAAGTCAACAACATAATCATGATGTTGACAAAAGTGATGCTACCGTTGTCCTCAATTCCAGTGATTATAATTGGAAAATAAATGTGCTACTCAGATATTGCACCATTTATAAACCACTGCATTATGATACCACCAATTCTCAGGAAGGGAACAAAAAAAAAACATTAAAAAGGCTTCTAAAAATGTCACATCTTGGTCTCCTGAAGTTGTTAAAATACCCAACCTTTTATATCTCTCCCATGTACATATGGACTGCCAGAAATTCATAAACCTACTTAATCTCTCTCTCTCTGTCCCATAGTAGATGTTACTGACTTCTACTCCTTTAAATTTTTCATTTCCTCCCCTCTCTCTGTTTCAGGTGTTTACAAGGGTCCTTGTTCTTTCCAAAAAAAGTTCTGGCCACACTTTATTATTATTATTATTACCACGGGCTACTCCAGGAGTCCTTAGACTCATCGAGGGAGGCCCTAAACATCATGTTCACGCAGCTGTTCAACATTCTCACAGTATCTATCATACCTTGCCTTGAACTCGCTCACTGTTATAGCACCCACAACAGACTCTGGCAGCTTATCCCACTCATTCACCACTCTAAAAGTAAAGAACCCAGCTCTAACACCCCTGCTAACCACGCTCTTGCCCAGCTTCCATGGGTGTCCCCTAGTTCTCCCACCACCAGTCCTGATCTCAAAAATATCATCTGAATTAATCCTATAGAATCCTTTTAGCAATTTGAATGTCTCAATCATGTCTCCCCTTTTCCGCCTATCAACTAGTTTCTGCAACCCACAAATCTTCAACCTGTTCTCATATGGTTCATTCCATAGACCTGCTATCATCTTAGTCACTCGCCTCTGGATCCTCTCAACCGCCTCCCCATCAAGAAGGAACCAAGGTGACCAAATCTGGGCACAGTAGTCGAGATGAGGTCTTATCAGGGCTCGGTACAGAGGTACAATAACTTGTTTTTCTCTGCTCGTCAAGGTATTTTTCAACAACCAAGTGAGTTGATGAGCTGATTTAGCTACTTTTGCAATGTGCCCCCTAAACTTCATCTCCCTATCCACCAACACTCCCAAGTCCCTGGCCTCATCAATCTCTTGGAGTACAGTTCCACCAATGTGGTATACTGCTGCTAATCTTTTCACTCCGAAATGCATAACCTTACATTTTGTCACATTAAATTGACATCCATTCTCCTTAGTCCAGAACTCCAATCTATGTAAGTCATCTTGCAAGACTTTGACATCTTCTGCATTCACTATCGCCCTACCCAACTTTGCATCATCAGCGAACAAATGAACTGTCCCACTTAGACCCTTCCCTATATCATTAATGAACAGATTAAACAGCAGTGGTCCAATAACAGAACCCTGTGGCACACCACTAGTCACAGGCCGTTTTTTTGGACTCTACTCCTGAATAAACTACTCTTTGATATCTCTCCATCAACCACCCAGCTATCCATCTCACCAACCCTATATCCATTCCCATATGTTGTAGTTTACGGATTAGAATTCCATGTGGTATCCTGTCAAACGCCTTTGCCAGGTCCAGCAGTATCACTGTAAACCCATTTCCCTTATCCAGTTCAGCCATCACCTTGTTATAAAACTTGAGCAAGTTACTGAGGCATGATCTACCCTTCACAAAGCCATGCTGTCCTCTGTACAGTATCTCATTTTCATCAATCCATTCCTGTATTTTTCCCTTGACTACTTTCTCCAAGACCTTGACAACGACTCCTGATATGCTGATCGGTCGGTAATTTGCAACCATAGTCTTGGATCCTCCTTTATGCAGTGAAACTATTTTCCCCTCTTTCCACGCCTTCGGGACTAAGCCAGACATGAGACTCAGATTAAACAACATGGTCAAGGGCACTGATAATTCATTAGCCGCTTCATGCAAGACCCGTGCCGGTATACCATCCAATCCCACAGATGTATTCACATTAAGGTTCTGTAATAGACTATTCACCTCCACTTCATTCATCACAATTCCCATATAAACTAATGGTTCCTTCATTTTTTCAACGTCACCACCTGGATGATATACTTTTGCAAAGTGCGCGCTCAGTAACTCCACTATATCGACTGGTTCAGTGAACTCTTTACCATCGTCATTCCTTAAAATCATTTTGCCATGTACAGTTTTTTTCTTGCTTGCAGCATATTGAAAGAACTGTTTGGGATTCTCTTTTGCTTGCATAGCTAGTTTCCTTTCATAATCGGCTTTTGCTGTTTTTACCACACTCGTTACCCTTCTGGCCTGTACTTTATACCGTTCGTGTGCCTGCAGGTCACCCCTTTCTTTAAATTCCCTCCATAGTTGTTTCTTTTTTTGCAGCTCAAGCTTAATGGTGTTATTCATCCATTTAACCCCTCCTTGTTTCACTATTCGGACCTTAGGTATACAATCAGCCATAACCTCCTGTAAATGCTCTTTGATCACTTCCCATGCTCTATCGACGTCCAGCCCTTGCAGTTGTACATGCCATGGCACTGATCCAAGCAATCTCCTAAGCTTGTCATACTTGCCAGCACGGTAATTCCACATATACCCTGTCTTAATCACAAATTTCACACCTTTAGCCACCTCCCAGGTCAAGACCTTATGATCACTCTCACCAATAGGCGGCAACATGGTCATATTCATTACAGTCAAATTCTCAGATACTATTACCAGGTCAAGCACTCTCACACCCCTAGTATTTTCAATTACATGCTGTTTCAGATAGTTATCCCTTAATAATTGAATAAAATCCATTTCCTTCCTCACATGTGTCCTCTCCTCCTTCCAATCAATGTTACCATAGTTGAAATCCCCCATTATAATTACCCTCCTTCCACTCATTTCATCAATTTGTTTATGCATACTATCTCCACCATCTATTCCATCACCTGGTCTATAGCAGCACCCAACTGTATATTTTATTCTGCCAGTATCAATCTCACACCAAATAGCCTCAAATGAGCTCCTTTCACTATCCTGCAATACTTCAATTCTCCTTGGCTGCAGTTCATCAGCTATCATCAATAACACCCCTCCCCCAATTTTATTCTCTCTGTCCCTCCTAAACATACTATAACCTACACATTCTATCCCACTAACTATATCATCTTCCGTTAGCCATGTTTCACTAATGCCAATAACCTGTGGCCAGGAAGAGCCAATCAAGGCCAAAAATTCTTCCTTCTTGTTCCTAATACTCCTGGCATTAGTATACATGAATTGCAGTGTTCCCTTTGTCCCACCCCTATCTTGATGCGTTATTCTAAATATCCCATTCCCATTTTTTGTCCATATTGCTGGCTCAGGTACATTATATACATTTTTACACTCAACTGTCTCACTGATGTCTGGATATCCACTTCCCCCCTCCTGCACATCCATTTTCACTTCATTCAGCAACACTTTTTCCAGTCTTCGCACACCAAGTCCATTCAAATGCAGGCCATCCATCTTGTATAAGTCCTTTCGCCCATCAAACTCATTCCACACCAAACCGTCCGCATAACCTGCGCATAATATCATTTGCGATTATGGCCCTCCTTCTATATATATACTTCTTATATATAAAAAAAATTTCATGCATTTCGAATCATTAATCCAAAATTTAGTTTTAACCAATAATGATATTCATGCTGAACTTTGCTATTCACAAATATTCCTCCTTCTGACAGTAAGTTTATTGAAAAATGCTTCCCCCCCCCCCAATCCATCTCCAACATTGTTGATCTCTTTGATTTTGCTATCTATGCTGGTTACTTCTGTTGGAAAGGCACCTTATATAAACAGATACAATGTGCTTCCATGTGCTCTCTCCTCTTCTCCTCTTCTAGCCAATTTTATGTGCATTTTATAAAAACATGCCCTTGATACTCCCGCTCTCAAATGTATTTTAGTTAAGATATATTAATGATGTTCCCTATTTGGCCACATGGCTCAGACACATTACTCTTTCCTCCTCCAACTCAACAGTCAGCACCCCAGAATCTAGTTCATTAATAATACTATTAAAATTAATAATAATATTAAAATTCATTATTGCTGACCTATGTGGTGTAATTGGTAGGACAACTGATTCACGAACTTGATTGAGGCTAAAAAAACAATGGTTTCCTGACTTCCCAATACAACACGATGGGCTGCGAGTTCGAATCTCACGTAAGCATGGATGTTTATAAAACTGACCACCTGAGCTTTGAATTATTAGGAAGATCTAGAGTGCT
The DNA here is from genome assembly GCF_054136105.1 of Typopeltis vanoorti. Classification (NCBI taxonomy): domain Eukaryota; kingdom Metazoa; phylum Arthropoda; class Arachnida; order Uropygi; family Thelyphonidae; genus Typopeltis; species Typopeltis vanoorti. The sequence continues at coordinate 73,236,229 of NC_143555.1, forward strand.
GGTGTGTCTTTTGCTGGCCTTGTTGGCTGAGTGATTAGCATATCTGCTCTACAGCCCAAAAAAGGCTCGAGTCCTGCCATGGATGTTTGTGATTTGTGAAAATAGTGGTGGTGGTGGTGGTCGGCAGTAGATGGCACTGGTGTAGATGAAGGTAGTCACAGTTGGTGGAGATGGAGAGTTGTAGAACAGGTGTCCTCCCTTGATGAGTCTGGACTCCCTGGAGGTGTTATATAATAATAATTATGTTATGTGCCATCCAGTCATTTTTGACTGTTGGTGAACCTGTGAGCAAAGGCTCTCCATCCCACTTGGCCTCTTGTCTTTTCTTTCAGTAATTGTAAGTTCAAGTTGGTAAGTTCTTTTATGTTGTCCATCCAACTATTTTGGGGTCTTCCTCTCTTCTCATTTCCTCAATCTTCCCCAACATATTCTCCAATGATTCATCAGCTCGTATACTGTGACCAAAGTATAGCAACTTCCTTAAGTAATCACCACCTCCAAGGAGCATTCTGTCTTTATATTCTCTAAAACCTTCTTATTTGTCATTCTTGCAGTCCATGGGATTCTTAATAGTTTCCTCCACAACCTTAATTCTAATGGATCAATTTGCTTTCTGTCTTTCTTCTTAATAATCCAGCTTTCACATCCACACATCACAACCTGGAAATACTATTAGTTTGAGAATTCTAAATTTCCTGCCCTTACTCACACCTCTATCTTTCATAATTTTTATCAGGTTTGGCATTGCTCTTTTTCTTTCTTTTTTTTCATGACTATCCTTTTAATTTCATCTTCACATTTACCATCATTTCTGATTTTGGTAAATTATAACTTTCAAGAATCTCTGTTTTATCTCTCTCTCTATCATAAATTCATCTAAATTGCCAGAAGCTGTCACTTTTGTTTTGCTGATGTTTAAATTAAGCCCAGCTTTGTTAACTCCAGATTTTCCTAAGTTTCTGCTATGAGTGTTGTATCATCTGCATATCTTAAATTATTTATTTTTCTGCCACTAATCTTAATTCCAGCTGGATCTTTGTCTAAATCAGCCATTCTCATAATATATTCACTATAAATATTAAAAAGGTAGGGTGACAGTATACAACCTTGCTGCATCTCTTTTTCCACTTGCACACGGTCTGTTTCTCCAAAGACTGTTTTTACTGAAGCTTCTTGGTTATCATACAGCTCGCTTATCAAGAGAATTAGATGTTCATATATTCCCATTGATCTCATTACAAACCACAGTTTGTTGTGATCCATGCAATCAAAAGTTTTCTTATAATCAATAAGATTAATTCTGAAATTCTCTTGTTCTTTCCATAATCCATCTCATATTTTCTGTTTGGTCTCTTGTTCCTCTACGTCTCCTAAAGCCCACCTGTTTCTTGTGGCATTCCTCTATTCACATATGGCTCCGACCTTTGTTGGATCACTTTTGCCATAATTTTACTTGCATGTGAAATTAAAGTGATGGTTCTGTAATTCTCACAATCTCTGGGATTTTTTTTTTTTTTTCATTGGGATGAATACTAATGTTTTCCAATCTCTAGGCCAATATATTTTCTTCCAAACCTGTTGACAAATTTCTGTCAATAACTTCACTGCTTTATCCCCAGTTGTTCTCAGTAATTCCACTGACACAACATCAGTTCCAGGAGCTTTTCCTTTTGCCAGCTGTTCCATGCTGATAACACTTCACTTTTCATATCATAGGTTCTTCAATAAATTCTCTCCTTTAAAATTCTCCTTCAATATTATTATTTTTCTTGTACAAATATTCTACTTCTTCTTCCATCCAACATTTACCTGAATTACTTCTTACAATTACTAATCTAGGCATTAACTTCTCTGTAACATCATTTATTTTTATAAACAGATCTCTTGTCTTCAATTTCCTTGCACCTTTTGTTTAGATGTTTTTCCTTATCTTTCCTAGCCTGTCTTTGGAAATCTGCACTCAGTTGTCTAACTCTTTCTTTGTTTCTCTAAAGTTTCATTTTCTTCTTTCCTCTGCTGTTTGAATAGTTTCTTCTGAAAACCATTTACAATTTTTCTTTCTTTCTTTTTTTTTTTTTGCTTTGCTTAGTCTTCTCTGCTGCTTCTATAACTGTATATTTTTTCCCCCATAGGGAAAAAGGGTGCAAATAGAAGAAATGGGTGGAAGAAGGGTAATTATTATGGGGGATTTCAATTATGATAACATTGACTGGAAGGAGGTGAGGGCACTTTGGAGGAAAGAATTGGATTTTATGTGGTTATTAAGGGACAACTATCTGCGACAGCATATAATGGAAAATACTAGGGGGCAGAGAGTCCTTGACCTAGTAATCGCATGTGAGAATGTGGCTGTAACGAACATGACCATGTTGCCACCAATTACTGAGAGTGATCATAAGGTCATGACTTGGGAGGTGGCTAAAGGAGTGGAATTTACAATTAAGACAGGGTACATGTGGAATTATCGGGCTGGTAAGTATGACAGCTTAGGAGTGTGCTTGGCTCAGTGCCATGGCATGTAAAACTGCAAGGGCTGGATGTTGATAGTGCATGGGAGGTGGTTAAGAAATGTTTGCAGGAGGCAGTGGCTGACTGTATACCAAGAGTCTGAATAATAAATCAAGTAGGGGTTAAATGGATGAATAACACCATTAAGCTTGAGCTGCAAAAAAAGAAACAACTGTGGAGGGAATTTAAGGAGAAAGGTGACCAGCAGGTGCAAGAACAGTATAAAACTCAGGCAAGTGAAGTAACAAGGGTGGTAAGAAAAGCAAAAGCAGATTATGAAAGGATATTGGCCATGCAGGCCGAAGAGAATCACAAACAGTTTTTTCAATATGTTGCAAGTAAAAGGAAAAATGTTCATGGCAGAATGATTTTAAAAAATGCTGAGGGTAGGGAGATAACCGAATCAGTCGATATAGTGGAATTATTGAGCGAGCACTTTGCAAGAGTATATCATCCAGGTGGTGACTTTGCAGGAATGGAAGAACCAACAGCTTAAATACTGGAATTGTGATGAATTAAGTAGAGGTAAATAGTCTATTACCTCAATGTCAATACATCTGCGAGATTGGATGGTGTACCAGCTCGTGTCGTACGTGAAGCAGCTAAAGAATTGTCAGTGCCCTTGACCATTTTGTTTAATTTTGAGCCTCGGGCCTGGGTCACTCTCAAGGGGGTGGAAAGAGGGGAAAATAGTTCCGCTACATAAAGGTGGTTCCAAGGCTGCTGTTGAAAATTACTGGCCAATCAGCATAACAGGAATAGTTATCAAGGTCTTGGAGAAAATAGTCAAGAGGAAAATACAAGATTGGATAGATGAAAATGGGATACTGTATCGGGGACAGCATGGTTTTGTGAAGGGTAGGTCATGCCTCAGTAACTTGCTCACGTATTATAACACAGTGACGGCTGAACTGGATAAGGATAATGGGTTTACAGTGATTCTACTGGACCTTGCTAAGCCCTTTGACAGGATACCACATGGAATTCTAATCAGTATAGTGCAGCATATGGGGATGGATATAGGGTTGGTGTGATGGATAGGAGGGTGGTTGACAGAGAGATATCAGAGAGTGGTTTACTCAGGAGTAGAATTCAAAAGACAGCCTATGACTAGTGGTGTGTCGCTGGGTTCTGTTCTTGAACCACTGCTGTTTAATTTGTTCATTAATGATATAGGAACGGATCTGAGAAGAACAGTTCATTTGTTCACGGATGATGCAAAGTTGGGTAGGGCAATAGTGAATACAGATGATGTCAAAATTTTGCAGGATGATTTGGATAGATTGAAGGTCTGGGCTAAGGAGAATGGATGTCAATTTAATGTGACAAAATCTAAGGTTATACATTTTGGGGTGAAAAGATTAGCAGCAGTTTACTACATTGGTGGAACTGTACTCCAGGAAATTGATGAGGCAAGAGATTTAGAAGTGTTGGTAGATAAAGAGTTGAAGTTTAGGGGGAACATTGCAAAAGTGGCCAAATCAGTTCATCAAATTACTTGGTTGCTGAAGAATACTTTGATGAGCAGAGACAAGCATGTTATTGTTCCTCTGTATCAATCCTTGATTCGACCCCATCTCGACTACTGTGCTCAGATTTAGTCACCTAGGTTTCTTCTTGATGGGGAGGAGGTTGATAGGATCCAGAGGCAAGTGACCAAGATGATAGCACGTCTGTGGAATGAACCTTATGAGAACAAGTTGAGGATTTGTGGGTTGCAGAAATTTGTTGATAGGTGGAGGAGGGGAGATATGATTGAGACATTCAAATTACTGAAGGGTTTCTATAAAATTAATTCAGAAGATATTTTTGAGAACAGGGCTGGTGTTGGGAGGACTAGGGGACATCCATGGAAGTTGGGCAAGAGTGTGGTTAGTAAGGGTGTTAGAGCTGGGTTCTTTACTTTTAGAGTGGTGAATGAGTGGAATGGGCTGCCAGAGTCTGTGGTGGATGCTGTGACAGTGAATGAGTTTAAGGCTAGGTATGATAGATACTGTATGAATGTCCAATAGTTGTGATGAACATGATTTGGGGTCTCCCTCGATGGGTCTAAGGACTTCCTGGAGTTGCCCGTAATAATAATTAATAATAATAGAGCCTCTAATCTTTATACTTCCCTGCCTGAACTTAGCTAAACTTGCCTTTATTTGCTAGACCCTCCTGTGTGCTTATAAAGCCAAAAATGTCTATAAATTATCTGTTTGTTTCATCACCTCACATCATCTGAACATAAAGACTACAGTAATGCATCACTGTTCCCTATATCTGGGGAACATCATAAAAAGAATAGCAAGAACTTAAAAGAAATATAATCTCTGCACTGCTTTCAAGCCTGATTTGAAAATCACTTCCTTTCTTCACTCTCCTAAGGATCCCTTTCCTTCCCCTCTCTATTGCAGGTGTTTACAAGGGTTCTTCTTCTTCTTCTTGCAACTTATATTGTGGTCAGACTGGGGGGGGGGGGAGAAGGTATGCTAACATTTATCTAGATGAACACAAAAATTACTTATAGATCTTTGGACGGATAATACTGGCATCAAAAATAATTACATCAGAAACTTACAAAATACCTTAAATGATATGATAATGAAAGAAAGGGCAACCTAAATAAAATAAAAAATGGCAAATCAGGAGGAGAAGATGGGATAAACTCTGAACTGTATAAATTTGCTGGAAAAAAATTTCATCAAAGATTACTAAAATTTTTAAATAAAATATATATACAAATGGACAAATACCAATAGAATGGAATACAAGTATAGCAATACCTGTATTTAAAAAAGGGGTTAAAAACAAAACCTGCTAACTACAGAGGTATTACCATATTTTTCGATAGATAACGCGTGCATTATCTATACAAAAAAGTCTAAATTCGTTAAAAATGAACATGCGCAATATACATTTGAAAGATATGAGAGATAAATCAAATATAATAACAAAACCAAGGTAGAAGTATTACTTAATATTTATTAAACATTACACTATTCAAATCCAAAAAATTATTCATCAGACTCAATATTTGAAAGAATCAATTGCGTTAAAAATTTCTTTTTTAACGCAATTTAACGGTATTTCTTCAGCTTCATAATCATTGTCACCGGGCACCACTGCATTCCCTTGTGCTTTAATGAAACCATTTCTAACACAGTTTTCACTTACAGCAGCCCAACTTTCTACAGTCCACGTAACTATATCTTTATATGACGTTCTTTTCATCTACCCTGTTTTGTTATATTCATGGATGCCATTCATCATCCAGTCTTCCCATTTAGCCCACAAATTGTCTTTGAATGGTTTGTTTACTGCAAGATCAAGGGGTTGGAGTTTTTTTTTGTTAAACCACCTGGAATTGACGGCCAATTTGAAATACTTACAATTATTTTAACATATGCTGTCGTGTGTGCCCTACAGGAATCCAACAAACAAAGATTTTGGATTGAAAATTGCAGTTTTTCTCTTTCGTCACACATTCTCCAACCAAAATTTCATAACCTCTGAATTTATCTGAACTTTGTCATTAGCAGTAACAATAATATCTTTGGAATCACAGCCTTTTGGAACAGTCTTTCTTTTGAAAATCACCATTGGTGGCAGTTTGGAACCATCTGCAATTACACAGACAACCACAGTAAAGTTAGACCTTTCATCCTCTGTCTGTACTTCCTAACTCTACCTCCTAACTCTCACTCCTTTTGATGTATAGATAATGCGCTTGCACATTATCTATACATCAAAAGGAGTGATGAAAATGTTGGGGGCACACGTTATCTATCGAAAAATACGGTAGTTTATTGAATACATGCTACAAAATATATAGCAGAATATTGAATAAAAAACTAAAAATATACAGGGAAAAATATTATTAGAATGTCAAAATGAATTTAGAAAAGGATGCTCTACAATGGATGCAGCTTTCTGTTTAAAACTACTTATAAAAAAAAGAAGAATTTAATTTGGAAACTCATCTTTTGTTTATAGATTACGAAAAAGCATTTGAAAAAGTAAAAAGATATATACTGTTTGATATGTTACAAAGAATAAATATACCTAATATTTTACTACATGCAATATTGAATATATATAAAGATTATGAAATAAAAATAAATGAAAAGTTGTCTGAAAAATGATCTATAAACCAAGGAGTAAGACAGAGATGCCCTATGTCTCCAACACTTTTCAATATTTACATTAATGAAATATTAATACAGTGGAACACCTTAAACAATCAAGATATAGAAATTTTCCGGAATAACAAAATAAGCTATTATTTGCAGATGATCAGGTAATAATATCAGATAAGGAAGACAATTTACAAAGAGCAATATATAATTTTAACATCATAGTAGAACAGTTTGGAATGAAAATTTCCATAGATAAAACTAAAACAATGGCACTTAAAACTCCGGTTAGAAGCAAAATAGTTATTAATAATAAAATAATAAAAATAAAATAGAACAGATAAATACTTTCAGTTATCTTGGATGTGAAATATCATATGAAGGAGAAAGGACATAAAATTAAAAACTTCAAAATTTTTAATTTTGAACTTAAAAATTAAAATTTTGAAGTTAAAAATTCTAAACAAATTATTAATTATATGAAGATCCAAAGGCTTCAATTCGGCGACATAAACTTATTAAAGTTAAGGGATATTACATCCCATATTGTTTCATAGCCGAATAAGAAACTCAAAGAGTTTCATGCCGAATATAGTAAATATATAAAGTTCGGTGAGTCCAAGCATAAGCAGATACCTGGATAGTGTTACAACTGACCCTTTAGGGAGTGCAACACTGAGGCAACTCATGGTAAGGATGGAGCAAGCTCCGATCACTATTCTTGATATTTTTCCATAATATGAAGCCCAGCTCCTATGAGCTGTATTACTGTTCTACATTATGAGTGAGAGAAGGTCACTACCCAGACTGGTTTCAACCTTTATTGAGGTCTCATCAGTGAGTAGGTAGACCTAGAAATACCAAGTTTGTAGCAAACAGAACTTAAATATACCCTACTATGAGAATTGCCAAGAAGGTGTCCTAATAAATTATTAATTATATGAAGAGCCAAAGGCTTCAATTCGGCGACATAAACTTATTTAAGTTAAGGGATATTACATCCCATATTGTTTCATAGTCGAATAAGAAACTCAGAGTTTCATTCCGAATATAGTAAATATATAAAATTCGGCGAGTCCAAGCATAACTCATGGTAAGGGTGCTCCACCCTTACTATGAGTTGCCTCAGTGTTACACTCCCTAAAGGGTTAGTTGTAACAGTATCCAGGTATTTGCTTATGCTTGGACTCGCCAAACTTTATATATTTACTATATTTGGCTTGAAACTCTTTGAGTTTCTTATTCGACTATGAAACAAGATGGGATGTTAATATCCCTTAACTTAAATAAGTTTGTCGCCGAATTGAAGCCTTTGGATCTTCATATAATTAATAATTTATTAGGACACCTTCTTGGTAATTCTCATAGTAGGGTATATGTAAGTTCTGTTTGCTAAACTTGGTATTTCTAGGTCTACCTACTCACTGATGAGACCTCAATAAAGGTTGAAACCGGTCTGGGTAGTGACCTTCTCTCACTCATAATGTAGAACAGTAATACAGCTCATAGGAGCTGGGCTTCGCATTATGGGGAAATATCAAGAATAGTGATCGGAGCTCGCTCCACCCTTACTGTGAGTTGCCTCAGTGTTGCACTCCCTAAAGGGTCAGTTGTAACACTATCCAGGTATTTGCTTACGTTTGGACTCGCCGAACTTTATATATTTACTATATTTGGCATGAAACTCTTTGAGTTTCTTATTCAGCTATGAAACAATATGGGATGTAATATCCCTTAACTTAAATAAATCCTAAACAAATACTAAAATATAAGACATTTGGAAAGAGAAGGCAGGGTGGTCCTCATAAAAGGATATTGAATGGATAATGAGACCGGAACAGACCAATATGGTCTATATCCATAATTAGTGTTATGATGACGAACACAAAAAAATTATACGCCTGATAAATAGAACACTCCACCCAAATATAGTACAAAAAGAAACATGCTTGAAAATATACAATACTTTAGCAGTGCCCACATTATTATATGGCAGTGAAATTTGGGCAATAAACAAAGAATAAAAACAAGTGAAATTTATGAGAACTGCAAAATACACATTTGATCAAAAAAGGAACGAAGACATTTTAAAAGAACTAAAAACAAAATGAATAGAAGAAAAACTAAACAACTGTAAGCAAAAATGGATTGAACATGTAAACCAAATGGCCAACACCCGACATCCTGAACAAATACTAAAATATAAGTCAATTGGAAAGAGAAGGCAGGGTGGACCTCAAAAGAGGATATTGGATGAATAATGAGACCGAAACAGACCAATATGGTCTATATCCGTAATTAGTGTTATGGTGATGAACAAAAAAATACATCTCCCACCACAACTGTGGTCAGTCATTCCTGTGCCTTGCACAGAATCAAATGAAAGATAACTATTATGCTCCATCATAAGAAATATAAACTTGAAAGATCCTCTTTAGAATCATTAGCAGATTTAAAAAACCAGCCTAATCTTAATAAATATGGTTGTGTTCAACGTCCCAATATTTGGGGAACTTTAATTCTTAGCTCCCCCCATCCAATAATTAAGCCATCAACACACATTAAGGGAAACCTCTCATAAAGCTGTGGTCTTTATATAATCTAATTTAATTTCTTCCACTTATAGTGTCTGGTGTTCTATTACAATTTTAATATTCTATTCCAGAAGATGCCTCTCTGGCAGACACAAAATATTGAAACAATTAAACATACTGTTTAATTATTTCTCTTTGTGCTGTAGTTATTCCATTAAATTTCACATGGAGAATTGTGGATGAATGGGACACGTAACCAGAATATGTTATTAACACAGAGAGTGTTAAGGATTTTAAGATTCAGTATGATAAATATGGGGATGCTTATGGGTCAAAGCGGTATAACTGAGAGGAGAACTCCACATTGTCTTTAAAGGAATGCGGAGAATCAACTAGGGCTACTGACCTAATGTCCAATCTTCACCTTCTCGTGGTGCACCCTGTTAGTTATCTACCTGGATACTGAATGAACGAGGATAGGCTGGCAATTTGGGATTTAGCTGACCAAATTGTATTCTTATTGGCTTAAACTACAATTTAAAATGGTGGTACAACATAACAGAATTTCATGCCAGCTGGGGACGTTGCCCAGTTGAACAAGGCCCCATTGTTTATGCCAGGGAACCAGGACGAACAGCAAAAAGTCAGCTACTGGATCACATCCTGAAATACATCGCAATTCAACATCACCAGAGTTCAAGATCAGTATTGTCAACATAAGAAATCTTGAATGGCAAAGAAATGAAGCTAGCTGATGAATTTGATAAGTACCTGATTGACATAATAGGCAGATTGAAACAAAAAAGACAAAAACTGGTAAGATCTTTCTGAGCAATAAATACAAAATGTTATGTTCAGGCAATAACAATCACGGAAAAGGAGCTAACTATAGTATTCACACTAAATACACGGCTAATCTTCTTGAATGGCAGGCAATATCAAGTAGAGTGATTTCGGCAAACATGAGAATGGGGAATTGGACAATGACTTATTTGTGCCTATTGTCCTACAGAAAGTTCTGCTAAGGTAGAAGTGGAGGAATTTTTTGAGGCTTTAGAAAAAAGCAACTGACACAATGAAAAAGGAAATGTTGGTCCTTTTTGGAGATCTAAATAGCAGAGTAGGAAATGATTGTGAGACATACAAAAATATTTTTGGAAAATTTGGAGAAAAGAGCAATGCTAATAATAATAATGGCAAATACCTGTTGAATTTCTGCTCAGCACATTGACTGATTATTACTAACACAATATCCCAATATAAAAATGTGCACAAATTCACATGGAGAGAAGAGACAAGGAATAAGAAAAGTCTCATTGACTATGCTATTGTTGATAGTGATGTTTTCTCACTGGTTCAGGGCACTAGAGTTTACAATGGGTTTGAAATTGGAAGTGACCTCCATTTAATCTTGAGCAGATAAAATTGAATTTCATATTGAAAAGAAGAACACGTAGGAAAGTTTTAAAGCAAATAAATGTTGATCAGATCTCAGATGTGAGAGCTGCTCAACATTTATTCGCTTTATGGCTGGTAGGGGTAGTTATATGCTACCATTCTAGGGAGATGGTTATGAGCAAGGTTGTTTCCCATTGCCTTCGTTGCTGTAACATATTTTATGATTGTAGCCATGTGTCTTCACAGGACCGGTTTTCCTGTTTTAAGGGATGAAAAACCTGAGTTACTGGGAGAAAAAAACTCTCAACCTCTGTATGAGACCAGTTAACTCACCTTTAGTCGAAAGAGACCAGATAAAGGTTCCTCACATCACTGACTGGAATCGACCCCAGGTCTTTCTGATGAAAGGACTTCTATACTGACTGAGTTATGTAGGATTACTCAGGTGTGAACTGTAGACTAAAATACACGAACATTATTCAAAAAAAAAAATGAAAGAGTTTGAGAACAGGAACCAAACCTTGGAGATTTAGTCCCAAGTTCTGAAGAAAAAAATTGATTGATTTAGTTAGAGAAGCGTATGGTGAGGTTGTCTGCAGAGATAAAAATTCAGAACTCCGTGGTGGACACAGGAAGTTAAAGAGGCAGTGAAGGAAAAGAAGAAAGTAATTACTCCATACATCAAGGATGTATGGAGTAATTACTTTGAAAAATTACTAAATGAAACAAGCAGTGACGACACAGTGGTAAAAAATAGTCAGCAGGCATTCCCTCTCGATCAAGTATGGAGATATAAAAGTTTTACGATGGCTACATTGCATAATTCAGAAGACCTGGTAGAGGATCAAATTCCGGATGATTGGAGCAGAGCTCTCATAGTATCCATCTATAAAATGGGAAATAAATTTGAATTTGATAATTACAGATGTATTTCCCTACTGAGTGATTTATGCAAGTATACTTGAGAAACGGTTGAGAAGGATTGTGGAAGGGAAGCTTGGTGAAGAACAAGCTGAATTCAGGCCAAATAGAGGGTGTCAAGATCAGATTTTCACTTTACCACAAATAGTTGAGAAATCATGGGAATATTACAAAAATCTGTATTTAAGTTTAGTAGATCTGGAAAAAGCATGTGACAAGAGGAAAGCTCCTCAAAACGCTACAGTTATATGGTGTCAAGACATATCAAACAATATTTAGTCTCTATTTAAGCTGTAAGTCAGCAGTTAGAATTGAAGGAGGTACAGGCAGATGGTTTGATGTTAAATCTGTTGTCAAACAAGGATGTACGTTATCCCCCTCCCCAACCTCTGTTATTCATTATCTATATGAATCACATTATGAAGGAAAGCAGTATTAAACCTGATATCAAAATTTGAGATGTTAAATCTCATCTCTTTACTTTATGCAGGTGATGTTATACTTCTAAATAAATCCGGTAGAAGTCTGCAAGATTCGCTAATTTGAATGACTGTTGTAATAAATTTGGTATGCAAATCAGCAATAACAAGACAAAGACAATGAAAACAAGCAGAAATATTAAAAATATCAACAGCATTGTGAATGTATAACCTGTAATACAAATAAAACATTTCAGCTACTTAAGCACGATTTTTAGACAGCAGAATCAACAAGTCGATATGATAGGAAGTATTATTAGTCAACTGAATAAGTTTATATGGAATAAGAGAGAAATTAGCCAAAACACTAAATTGTCTGCATACAAGACATTATTCAAGCTAAATTTAATTTATGAATCTGAGAGCTGGGTCAGAAGTAAAACACTTCACCAAAGACTAGAGATCACAGATATGAGAGTCCTGGAAAGATTAGGGGCATGAACAGATCATATCAGTTGTAATATCATATTAAAAATGAAGAAATTAGGAAATATCGACTTTGTTAGCATCCAGGAATATGTTAGCAGAGCTAATCTCGGGTGATATGTTCACTAAACAAAATGGGAGAGGAATGATTAGCGAAATAAGTGTTGTCTGTCAGGTTGGCATGAAAAAGACCCAGAGGAACACCAAGATATCGGTGGATTGATACAATAAAAAGTGTCTTTAGAAGACAGGAATATAAGATCAGATAATGTTGGAGTCTTGACAGGTAAAAGATTGATTTGGAGGAAAATTGTAGATAGGAAGTTAGTAATGGTGTAATTTTTTCATGTAGTGCTATCATATCCTGTACATCCCTTGAGGATACATGTCAGGAATTTGATGATGATGAATACTATGAATATGTTGTGAGTTGAATGAACCTTGCATGATGGGTCTGCTGACTTTGTGGAACATGTGATAATAATAAACTAAATGAGTGGTTGCTTGTATGAATGAAAAAAACTTATGGTATCGCTGTATAAAACATGCCTGGAAAAAACAGTTATCTCTACCTTTTCCAGTACAGAACAAATAAGTCACATTTTTATCCCTTGTGTGCGAGGCATTTATAAGCATAATTTTTAAAACCACTGAGTATTTTTGTTGCTTTTTACCCCCATCAGAAAAATCTCCACCTTTCTTGTTTCTCCTAGGGACAAGCTTCCACCTCTAGGTTTTTCAGTTGTGTACCAGATTCTTTGCTCTTGTTCTTTATCTTGTTTAGGACAAACCAGAAGATCTACTTTTATTCATCTAGAAGAACTTAAGTCTTGTGTTATGTATCATTTGTAGTAGTTGGTTAGTAGTTGGAAGGGGACAATCGTTTGATGCTGTTGGCACACTCTCCCTCGATGAGTCTTTGGACTCCCTGGAGGTGTCAAATAATAATAATAATAATAGTAATAATAATTTGTCTTGAACAGTCTGGACTTTGCTGAACATGCTTTCTGCACTAAACATAGAGTTTATTGGAACAAGAGAAGATTCCTTCATAAAATTTGTTTCCTCATAGAATATCTTAATAAAGAAATGTGGGAAACTTAATTTCATTGTCCTAACTTCAACAGATTCAATGGTCTGCGTCTATCACGTTTGTGGGAGAGAGTACTTTTTAAATCTGCTAATCTTTCCTAACTTTAATTATACACACACACACCGGGAATGAAGGAAGTCTGAAAGACTTGACAGCACTTAATGTAATGGTGTATAACCCAGAAATTAGGAAGAAATTAGATCATTTAGGATATAAAACAGAAGACAATATACTTTGCAACACAGAGGAAATTGAAAACAGATGGTCAAATTTTAGAAGTGCAATATATGAGACAGCTAACCAGATTATTCCAAAAATTAAGTACAATAAGAAAAAACCCTGGATGACAGAATCAACATTAGAACTTATGAATGAAAGATGAAAAACGAAAAGTACACAACAGTATAGAATACTCTGTAAAATTATAAGAAATGAATGCAGGAAGGCTAAAGACAAAGGCTAAATGTAAAGAAATAGAGGAATTGAACAACAAACACAATATAGTTGGCTCACCATTTGTAGATCCCTTCTTGGCATTTTGCCAAGAATAGTCGATTCATGCTGAAGAGAAAAAAGAAATGAAGGATGTACGAATTGGTCGCCAACATGCGAAATCACGTGCTTTCTTGTCTGTCGCTGCTAGTACTAGCTCGATTTTTGTTGTCACTTTTTTGCATTATTTTTTTATTATTCATTTGTATGATGGATCCAGTACAGTCAACAAGTTCTGTTGTTAAATGTTTCAGTAGCTCTTGCAACAGAATATTGAATAATGTACTGACATTCTGCGAAAAAGAATCATCAGAAGGCCGTTTCCTTGTTCCCCTTTCTCAAATCATAAAACGTGCAAGTGCAATTGCGGGCATATCAGGGTCGACTGTTAAAAGAATTTGTAGGGAATCAAAAGGTGAAGGTAAGCCAAAATTTAAATCTCCTAAAAAAAAAGCGCCAGAGTAAAGAAAACTATCGAGACCATAGCTTTGAATGATTTTGATGTAGACGTTATAAGAAGAACTATTCACAAATTTTACATGGTCGAGAAAAGAGTGCCAACTGTTCCAAAATTGATTCCTGTGCTTAAAGAAAAAATTAATTTTCCTTGGAAAAGAGAAACTTTAAGAAAAATACTTCATAAAATCGGATTTTGTTTTAAAAAGTCCGAGAATAAAAGGAAACATCATGGAGCGAAGTGACATTGTTTTATCTAGAACGCAGTATTTAAGAGCAATAAGACGTTTCAGGGAGGAGAAAAGACCGATTGTGTATCGAGATGAAACTTGGATTGATAGTAATTTAACTTATGGAAAATGTTGACAGTCTAAAGAAGAATGTGGAGTGCTATAAACCGGAAATGCCTCGCGGCGCATAATAATTTTGATGCGCCAGTGAAGAAATGGGTTTTTTACCGAATTAAAACTTATGATACAAAGCCAATTGAACTATTGGAGATTACCATGGGAAAATGAATTCTACGATCTTCAAAAAGTGGGCAGAAGAAAAACTTATTCCAAACCTTCCTAAAAATGCTGTTGTTATAATTGATAACGCTTCATATCACTCTATTTGATTAAACAGAGTTCCAAATTTGTCTAATAAGAAGCAAGTTCTTATGGATTGGCTCTCTGCAAATAACATTCCCCAGATATGCGAAAAATTGAATTGCTTAATTTGGTCAAAAGGAACTCGCCCACAACTAAACTATTTAAATTCGACACGATGCTCAAAGAGCATGGATTTCTAGCTTTGAGACTACCACCATATCATTGCGATATTAATGCTATTGAGTATGTTTGGGCAGAAGCGAAAAGTTTCATTTGCCATCGCAACGTGACTGGGGATATTGACATGTCAAAACTTTTTAAGCTTTCAGAACAGGCGATTGAAAGTATTACAGTTCAAAACTGGGAAAAATATTGCTCTTGTGTCACCTCATCAGAAAATATGTATTGGGACAGAGACGGAATTATCAAAGAATTATGCGTACCTTTGGTGATCAGTTTAAGTGAAAGTGTGGCGAATCGGACACCGATTCAGATGACTCTGAAGATTGAAAGGATTTGATAATGGTATTTTTTCCAACATTTGTTTTGCAAGGGTTTGTTAAAAAGAGTCACAACAAGTCATAAATAATTCAAGTGTCTAAGTTCTCTCAACTGTAAGTTCAGAATATCTAAGTTCACTTGAAAAAATTTCTGTTTTTCATTATAATTATTTCTATTTTATAGAAAACTTTCTTAAAAATAAACTTAGTTACATTTTTGTTTTATGCTATCTTTTTTAATTTTGTTAACACTCTACGTACATTTTTTCAACTGTTATACAAGCAAAATAGTTACACCTTAAAAACAATGTTCGTAAACGAAACGCTAAATTTTCCGACCTGTAATAATAAACAAACACATCCCAGAAGACAGATTGATTACCCTATTATCGGAATGGATTCTCCTTTTTCTGACATGCACAGAAGTGTCAAGGGACCTCTAATCGGTGGGCGAACTGTAGTAAAGAAATGCATAAGTCAGTCCAAGCTCTAACAAATAAAAAGAAAAATTCCAACCATAATATTTGTATAAAAGATCGAAATGGAAAAATGCTACTGGAGACGCAAGATATCTTAAAAGGATGGAAAGAGTATGGGAAAAAAACTGTTTGATTCTGATTGCACAGATGCACCAGATATTCAAAATATGGATGGTGAACCAATTACATTTGAAGAAATAGAATATGCTCTAAGTCAAATGAAAACAGGTAAAACACCAGGTCCTAATCAGATCCCTATCGAATTGCTAAAGAAATTAAATGGAAACACAATTAATGATCTAAAGGTTATTTTTAATAACATGTATGATACAGGATACATCCCTCATGATCTAAAAAAATCCATCTTTTTCACTATCCCCAAAATTCCAAGAACTTTTGTATTTCAGAATATAGACTAACAAGTTTAGCAAACCATGTTATAAAATTATTACTGGGAATAATCCTAGAAAGAATAAAAAGCACTTTGTCAATAGAAATAGAAGCCACTCAATCAGGTTTTCAAAAAGATGAAGGTACAAGAGAAGGAATTTTCAATCTGAAAATATCATTCGAAAGATGCCTTGATAACCAGAAAAAGCATGTATCTTTGTTTTATTGATTACACCAAAGCATTTGATTCATTAGATCACAAGAAATTAATATATATCCTACAGTATAGTAGGTTAAAAGGAAAAGATTTACGTATAATTACAAATATATACTGGAATCAAATGGCCTCAATAAGATACAAAATGCATATTCTGACAGCTTTGAAATCAAAAAACGAGTAAGACAAGGATGTATCTTATAATCTTTATTGTATAATATAATATATATAATTTTAAAGATATTGCAGAATTGAAAAGTGTAAAAGTTGGGGGGTAGTAACTTCAAACGACTTCAGGTATGCAAATGACACAGTCCTTATTGCTGAATCTGAAGATGATCTTCAAAACTTAATCACAGAAATTTCCAGCAGAAGCTTACATGGGATTAATTATTAACCTGAAAAAAAAAAAAAAGTACATAATTATATCAAAAGAACCAATAAATAAGAAACTAAATATAATTGTTAACCAAAAGAAAATTGAACAGATTAAATCTTTTATATATTTAGGATAAATGTTTACAGATGCTGGAAATTCCCTTAAAGAAATAAAAAGAAGAATGAGAGATAGGAAGAAAAGCCTTTATTGATATGAAAACTGTTCTAACATCCAGAGACATTAACATAGACACAAGAAAAGATTAATAAAATGCTATATCTGGTCAAGTCTTCTCTACAACAGTGAAACATGGACGCTAAATAAAGAAGCAGAGGAGAAATTAGAAGCTTTTGGAATGCGGACGTTGAATGTTGATGAAGATTGAATGAAGATGAATGTTGAAAATATCATGGACAGAGAAAATGAAGATGTTTTAAAGAGAGCAAAAATGAAAAGAACATTAATGAAAATAATTAAAGAACGAAAACTTAAATATTTTGGACATCTAACTAGACAAGAAGGCATTCAGAAATTAATTTTAGAAGGGAAATTGGATGGAAAAAGAGGGAGAGAGGTAAACCCAGCAGAATGTGGTTTGAAGACATTAAGGATTGGACTGGCTTGAATTACCATAAATGTTCCAGAGCAGCAAAAGAAAGAAAAACGTTCTGTGACATGGTTGCCAACCTCCTCCTAGGGGAATGACACTTGAAGAAGACGACGACACAGGAAGGAATTCCAGATGATTCAAGTAGAGCTCTTGTAGTACCCATATATACACTACTTCTCTCCAAGCAGTGTGTATATATACACACTGCTTGCAGAGAAGTCAACGAACACCATATTGTGAGCAACAAACAGCCATGTCATCCACCTTAATAAGATATAAGATCACCTCCTTTTGATTCAATTCTATAAGACATAACTTTCCACAAGCACATGATAGAAATCAGTCGACTACTCTTCCTGTACACATGTAATAAGACCCTGGACTGTTGAGGGGTGGACGTCTCTTTACCACACTTGACGCTCCAGTCCATCCCACATATGGTCAATAGGATAGAAATTAGTGCTCTGTGGAGGTCAAGTGTGGTGACCTTCATGTCCACAAACCACACAATTACAGCGCCATCCATATGACATGGTCCATTGTCTTGCTGAAAGAGCCAGTGGTCAGCTCCATAGAAATCTCACAAAGTAGGAAGCATTGCATGGTCTAGAATGTTCAGTTACCTATTGGAGTTCAGTGTTCATGGCACCACATACTGAGGTCCAAGGCCAAAACCAGGAAAAACAGGACCATACCATTACACTGCCACCTCTGAATTTCATAGTTGAGGTTACACACTCTGGTGAGAGACATTCACCGGGCATCCGCCACGCCCGTTCATCTCTCGTTAGAAGGTTGTAGCATGATTCATCACTCCATAACACAGCTTTCCAAGCTTCCACTGAAAACAATGCTGCATGTTGGTTCATGTAATGTGTGGCTTGCATATTGTGGCACTGCCATGGAAATCCATGTTGTGAGCCTCGGTTCTGAATGGTTTTGTGCAGATTTGTGTTCCAGTAGATGCCCAGAACTCTACATTTAGCGTGTCGGCCAAGATGTGGCGGTTTTTAAATATTATCTTTCAATATTTAAATATTGAATATTTTTCAATATTTAAATATTGAAGGATAATATTTAAAATATTATACAAATATCCTTCAATATTTTAAATAGCACCCTACAGTCACAGTGTGGTGGGTCGTTCCCTGCAGGTAGCACTTGCAATTCACTCCCTGCACTTACATCTTAGTATGGTGTCACTGATTGTTGACCTGAGATGGCCCAGTTTATAAACATGGCATCCTATCACAGTGCCTCTTTCAAACACCATCAGTTTCCTTCTCGCAGCCATCTCACCCAGACACAGTTTCACTGACTTGAAAGCATCATATTCCTCCAATTTATACTTGCTCCAAACACGTATATTGTTACATAGCATAATGCACCTTGCCCATGGGGATGTCCTTTGACTTCTTTCCATGCAGTGTGTGTGTGTGTGTATTATTATTATTTTTAAGTTAGCAAAATTATTGACCATATTTAGTTATCTTACATTAGCTACTTAGCTGGTACTTTTTAGAATTGTCTGTTATTGTTTAATTGCTGTTCTGTGATCTTGTACTAAAGATATAGGCAAAAATTTTACATTAAATAAGTTATTTTTATTTCTTTTGATTATGCCAACTAACTGTATTCCATTATTGAAACGGTAGTCTATTGAATTGTTCCTCAAAGAGTTGGAGGTTGTACTCAATAGGAAAAACAGCATGGGGGAGGGACACATTTCTAAGAGAATTTAGATGAATTTAAAGAAGATAATGAGGTTTGTTTGTTGTGTTTGGAGTTGGATAGAGTATGGAGTTTAGGCCAGTACATGATATGGAAGAGGAATAGCAGTGGCCAGTTTTGAAGAGCAGTTCTCATGAAAGTACCTATATAAAAAAAGGCAGTGTGGAAACAGAGTACTTATGGGAAAGTGACTGAAGGTAGTCTGTGTGGGTTAGGGTTATCTATTAAGCAGATTGCCCTTTTCTGAATATAATGAATTCTCAGGGAGGTCTTGGGTGCACTACCCGAAATGTGGGTACAATACTCCAAGGTTGGACAGATCTGAGACTTATAAGTGTTAAGAGTTGAGAGGAAGAAAAGTAATGTTTTGAACAGAAAAGAACACCAAGCCTTTTAGAGGTGCAGGAGGCAATGTATGTAATATGTTTGTGCCAGGATAAATTGGATGTGACAATCAACCCAAGAAGAGAAAGCTGATTTTGAAAGTAAATTGGAACATTATCAAAACAAGAGGGGGGGGGGAGGTGAGGTAGGATCTTTTTTGCGTAATGACATAGGCTTGAGTTTTATTGCATTGAAGTTTACTAAGTTATCTTCATCCCGTATGAGGATGTTGAGGAGATCAGTTTTTAAGTCACTAGTTATGGAAGATCTTGAAGTTTCTATCATTTGAACACTAAAGGTTTCTTTCTGTCATCAGCAAAGCTGTGAATATCATTTGAAATCAGAAGGAGGTCATTGATGTAAAGGCAGAAGAGCATGGGCGAGAATATTGAATACTTTCTCATACATTGCTGGAGTACTCCAACAATGATTGAGAAATCTGATGGAAGGAAGCCATACACCATGATATGCAATGTACGACACTCAGGAAGCTGGTAATCCAATCACAGAGTGCGGGAGGGAAGCCATAAGATAGTAGCTTGTTCAGGAGGCTTCAGTGTCAGACACAATCAAATGCCTTTGAAATATCGAGAGCAATAACTTGGGTTTTTCCAAATCTTTCCATAGCCTGTGTCCAAAGGCGAGTGCGATTAGCTACGAGGTCAGCTGTAGAATGGGAACAGAAGAAGCCATATTGGTAATTAGTAATTAACTGATGAGTCTTCGGGTAGCAAAGAAGCTGGTTGTTGATAATCTCCATATCTTTTGAAAGTACTTAGTGAGAGAATGGGATGATAGTTAAAGCTGACATTTTTCTCCCATTTTGGGTATAAGATTGATCATTGCTTGCTTCTGATGCTGTTGTGTAGATGCCTGTAAAATATGATAGCTTATGTAGGCGATAAAGGTTGGGTGTTAATTCTGGAGCACATTTGGAGGAATATCATCTGAACCAGAAACCGTATTAGTATCAAGATTAAGCAGAATTTTTCTAATGTACTTCTAGCAACAGTTCTGAGGAGGCATACAGTGACATCTTATGATGGTGTTTGAGATGATTTGCCTTGGTTTTCCAGGAAAGAGTTGGATTTAAAAACTGATGCCAAGAGGTTCACATTTTCCTTGGGTGAGGTTATCATGTACCATCAGGATGCAAGAGAGAGGTGTGTACCCTGAAAAGGTACAGATTCTAAGATGATAATTGTATAGAAAGATATAAATTTTGATATTGTACTCATCCTCAATACATCCGCTGTGGTTTTCAATCATCTGATATCAACATCTAAATCTCTCTCTCCTCACATACTGTAGGGTAACCGAACAATGGCTCATCATCCTGGCTAATCCTTTCACCCCCTCCTCCCCCCAAATCAGTTCAGATGCTGTGTGTTGACTTTTTTTTTTTAAACTTGCATTCATTCGAAGATATGTCTGTGATCCCAAAAGGGAATAAATAACATTTTAGACTATCCTTTTGAACAAGATACAAGCTAGCGTAAAATAAAAAGGTTTCTATTTAGTAACAGTGCATCATGCGCAGTAGCAACAGTGCATTCAGAACCCCCCCCCCTTTCCCGGCAGTCATCACATGACTTCAGCAGTTCCTCTGTTGATTTTGTGTTTGAGAAATAGGTTATTTATGTATTTTTTGTTAAATATTTCATGATATTTTGTTCAACATGGTCCCTACATGCCAGTCAGAAAACCTAGTGAAGAATCACAGAAAAAGAGGTGAACAATTGATCTTGAAACAAAGTTGCAAGGTATAAAGCAACGTGAAGCTGGTAAGCCCGTTATTGTGATCATACATGACTTTGGATGGTCTCATCCTACAGTGACGACCATTTTGTAAAATAAGGATAAAATTGTAGTGGCTGTGAAAGGATCTGCTTTCGTTAAATCGATGATATGACAAAGCAAAGACATGGTCCTATCGGTGATATGGAAAAGCTACTTACATCATGGATAGAGGACCTGAACCAAAGGTGCATACCCCTTAGCACTGTGACCATAACCGCTAAGACACTAAGTCTCTTCAACATGCAGAAGAAGAAAGCAGGACCCGATTATGGCTGCAAGTTCAACGCTGCTTCCGGTTGGTTCATGAGATTCAAGCAGAGTTTTGCACTGCATAATGTGAAAATGTATGGTGAATGGGGGGTGCTTGTGATGTAGCGGTTTATCACATCCACCTAACATGCAGAAGGTCCCAGTTTCAATCCCTGGCAGGCACAGGCTTAATTTTGCTGGCCTGGTTGGTCTGGATTTAATCCTTACTCTGGATTTAGAGAAAGATGTTGAAAATTTCAACATCTTTCTCTAAATCCAGAGTAATTTAATAAAAAGGTGGCACACCGTTTGGCAGCTCCTATAGGAGGAGATGACCTTGCTAATGCTTCTGCCTGGTATCTCCACTTGGCCTGGCTCCCACTGAAGAGACCTCAATAAAGGTCAAAACTAGTCTGGGTAGTGGCCCTTCCCTTAATGCATAACATTATACATGTCCGCAAGAAGATGTGTTTTGCATTATGGGAGATACTGAGATAGGAGTGTTGGTAGCTTGCTCCACCTTTGCAAGGAGTTGCCCGGTGTTGTACCATTTTACCCCAGTCCTAAAGATACTTTCAGGTGCAAACTTTGTTTGCACACACTTAGATAAAGGATTTAACTAAATTTATTATAGTCTGACCAATTGAAAAATAAACTTTCGCCATAATCAATGTTATGCAAGTGAAATGGAAAGCTATTGTGTGAAAGAAAATGTAGAATTTAAAATTTTATTAATTCTAGATTATGCTCCAGGTCATCTACTTTACATCAGTGATCTTCACTGATGTAAAGAAACATGACCTGATTCAAGGTCCTGTTTCTCCTTTCAAATACTACTTCATTGATCCAACCGATAGATCACAGGAGTTCTTGCACTGTTTAAGGAGAACTCTTTCACAAGCCATTTTTGCAAAAATGCCACTGAAGGAAATGACCAGACGCTTACGCAATTCTGGAAAACATTCCGTATTTATTGTACTATTAAAAATATTGCTGTGGTTGGGACGAAGGGACCTCTATATATGAGTGGCATATGGAAAAAGACATTAAAAAGGTTGGTGCACGATTTTAGAAGTTTTGTAAAAAATGAAGACCTTTTTGAATTGAGCGAAAAAATAGTGGGCCTAGCAAACAATCTGAATCTTGAAGTGAATGATGACGACATAATTCAACTCATAGTAATTGTCCCTGAAGAGTTGACCAATGAAGAATTCGTTGAACTGGAGGAACAGCATGTTCCAGTAGAGGAAGAGTGAGAAAAGGAAGAGGGGGAAAAGAGAAACAAGAAGTGGTAGGTAAACAATTCACAGTGAAGGTTCTTGCAGAAATATTCTCTGCAGTTAGCAATGTTCTCAAAATGGCTGAAGACATGGTCCCAATGTTGAATGCTACTTATTAGTAGAAAGGAAAGTACATGATGCATTTGCTTGCTATAAACAAATTTATAATGAAAAGAAGAGGAGGAATAAGCAAAGCACATTGGACATTTTTATAAAAAAACGGAGGTTACACCAGAAGAGCCGCAGCCTGGTCCTTCACATAAGGAAGGTAATGAAGATGTGATTGTGGAGGAAAATTTGGATGATTATTCTCTTGTTTTACAGTGGAAGTAATGCATGGTACAGTTTTATAAAGTTTAAAAATTAAAATGACAGTATATACTTATCACGGTCCCTGAATCCTATAACTCTGTTGATTTAATGTATCGACTTATGTCCTGGTGAATGGAACGGAACCCTGACGTAAGTCAAGGGATGACCGTATCGACTTTTTTTTTCTCCCTAATTGCCGCTGGTTATATGTTCATTCTATTGTGTGTATGTTTAAAACATTGCTTTTAAAACTGCAAGTGTGAAATAGTTATTCATATCCTATAGGAGGAACTACCACACCGTTACCTCCAGGACCAGAATCATTATCTAGTGCAACAACTACACCCTCTCCTGCATCATCATCTACAAGTCCTAGTACTCCTTGTTCTTCATCCTCAGCTTCTTCCACTTCACTGCCTTCAGCAACATCTGTTCCTGTTACTACCCAAGTTACAGGAACACCACTGGTTTCTCATACTTTCACTCGTAATTCCTCGCAACGGAGTAGTCATCATAGAGAGAAACGCCATTCTCTTTCAGCTCTTTCAGGCAACCAGAGGTCGCCACAGATTCCAGGATTGCATCGCCATTCAATGGAAATTCTTAGCACCACTAGTCCAGATGGAGGGTCTGAGGAGTCCAGTCTTGATCCTACTACTCCTTTTACTACTACCACCAGTTCTCCTGTCATCACTTCCACTGTTAGTGGATTGGTTTTAGCACCATCTCCAACTCAGGTAAAATAAATTTATCATTGTCAAAGTTCATATAATTTTTTTTCTTCATGCATGAATAATTTGATTTCATCAACATATATATAAAAGCTAATCTGTTTGGACTGGTCATCCCATCTCAGCTCCACAATTTGAAGCTGTGAGTCTGAATCTCCCTCTGGTGTGGATGCTTGCAAATATCATTGTGATAGATGCTTTTTCATTGCCTTGTAATTTCAGTCAATGAAAACGTGCTTATTGGGAGACCTGAAGCAACTTCATGAATATCGCATGTCTTCTCACGTGAGATTTCCATATTAATTATCATGTTAACTATTAGCCCACCCACGACTAATATTCTGTAAGTTTCTGTATGTTTAGTCTTTTGTAGATGAGATTGTCATTAAAAATTTCTTTGTTTTTATATTTATAGTTTATAGCAGTTATGTATTTTTAGTTTTTGTTTTTATGTCTGCTGGATTGACAAACTACTCCTGAACAGTGAGTACCACCCGATTCTTATCAGATATCAAAGTAGAATGTAGAAAAGTGAAATTATGGGATCTCACATTAGAGAGGTTGTGTTTTAGTGATCACATTTCCAAGTAGTTTAGTGAAGGCAAATTCATAACACCACTTCCTGTTTGTTATTTTCATTTTCTTGTACATCTCTGTAGAGCCAGAATCATCATAGGAGGCCCACATTAGCAATTATTCACACAATGCCTTGTCATTTTTCTCCTTGAAACTTCACTAACAAAGAAGTCGATACTGATGTCTTTGTTAGTGAAGTGGTAAATAGCAAGCCAAAAAAAATCTAGTCATTATACCTTTGGTAATACCTTTCCTTCTTTTCTCCTTTCCTGTCATGTGATGAAATTTTTTTTTTCTGCATTAATCCTCTAAAAACCTATACATGTGTACTTCTACTTACGAATTTTCAAGATGCAAAAAATTTGTATTTAAGAACATTGCACAAATAAATTGCCAACTCCTAATTCATTTTACAAATGCAGAACCAACCAACCACTTATGAACATTTTACATTGGTTGAAGTTCACTGATATTTTATTATGAAGCATAATGGAAAATGTGTAGTCTGATAATAATTTCCTCTTTCTATGCTATATTGAATATTATAATAGCAAGCTTATTCTAATGAATTAATGTAATTAATTAGAATAAATTATTTTGGAATTATTCTTTTTTAATATATTTGTATTAAGGTAATTTATTTCAGGAATGCATTTAAAAATTTGACAGGACAGGGGTGGTCTGAAAAGGTCTTGGCCTAACAATGAAAAAACGAATTTATAATTTTCAACATAATCTCCCTTAAGACTAATACATTTATTCCAGCGATGCTCTAGCACCATTATCCTGTCCCTGTAGTGGTTCTCATAAGATCTGCAAAATACCCCTCTACAGCTGCAATCACCTCTTGATTCGAAGAAAATTGCTGACCAGTGAGGAAGAGTTTTAGTTTTGAGAAGAGATAGAAGTCAGAGGGAGCATCTGGGGAATAGGGTGGATGTTCCAACAATTCATAGTGCAGATCCCTTAATTTTCCCATTGCCACTTGTGGGCAGGTGCATTGTCCTGATGAAAGATGATTTTTTTCTTCTGCAAACCGAGTCTTTTCTCATGAATTTTTTTGTCTAGTCTGGTTAAAAGATCGGAATAATATTCCCCGGGTTATTGTTTTACCCTTTTCAAGATAATTAATAAACAAAATACCTTTTAGCATCCCAAAACACCAGTGCAATGACCTTTCCTGCTGATGGAACTGACTTTGTCTCTTTGGCGCGCTGAACAGCTGGCTTCTTTCCACTGATTTGACTGCTGTTTGGATTCTGATGTGTAATGGTGAATCCAAATCTCATCCATAATAATAAATCGACGCACAAAATCAGTTTTTTCTTATTAAAATGCTCCAAGCACTGTTCAGAGATTTTTCATGCAAGTGTGTTTTTGACCTGCTGTGAGCAAGCGCGGCACCCATCTTGCGCAAAGCTTTTTCATATGCAATTCTTCATGCAAAACATATCCTACACGTTTTTTTGAAATTCCTATAGTCTCAGCAAATTCACGCACCTTGACTCACCGGTCATCCAATACTATATTGTGCACTTGATCAATGATTTCTGGTGTTGTTACACTTTTTGGACCTCCTTCACGTGAATTATCTTCGAGGCTGGTAAGGCCACGTTTAAACTCAGCAGCCCATTTCTTAATTCTCGAAAACGAAGGAGAAGAGTGCCCATAGACTTTTATGAAATTCGAATGAATTTCTTTTGGCATTAAACCTTTTACAAAGAATTTTATAAACACATGATACACAATTTGATCCATTTCAAGGGATACAGACAACAGTTTTGCTTCAGACAACTGTATAAAACAAACTACTTGATAGAATGACTTGTAATTTCACATGAATGCTTATGACAGATTTACCAACTTAGAAAAAAAAATCTTGCCGATAGTGTCGCCATCTTATGGTCGAGGTTGAGACCATTTCAGACCACCCTTGTATGTCTCATGAAAAGAATATATATTCATGTTATGAACACATTTCCATGAATGTATTTTGTTCATAAATTGAGGTGTGCCTGTATATGTTTCTGTCGTATTCCCCTCTTTTCCATATATCAACTAGACTATGTAATTTACAAGCCTTAACTTTAACTCTAGCCTTTAAGGTACGTTCTTTATACCTGTCACTAACATAATCACTCACCTCTGGAACCTCTCCACCACTTCCTCATCCTCAAGAAGCCTGGATAACCAGATCTGTGCATAATAAACTGGATGTTGCCACATGAAAACGCCATGAAGAGGGATAATTTTGCTTATCAGATGCCAAATAATCTGATGAGCTATTTTGGCCAATTTTGTGAAAGTCAGTTCGATATCCTAGTCTCATCAGTTTCCTGCAGTTCATTGCAAAATTTATAATTTACATTTCATCACATTAAAATGCAAAACCATTATCGTTTGTCCACCCATACTGACAGTCTGATTAAATCATCTTGCAAGATTTTTTTTATCATCTCTTTTAACTCTTGTTCTACACAGTTTCTTGTCATCAGCAAACAACTGGATATTTCCCCATAAATCTTTTTATATTGATCCATACATTAGAGGTCGAGGGACCTATAGTCTCATCAGTGCCGTGTGTGGGTGCAAATGAGGACTGAGATAATGAGATGGAAGTTTTATTTACTTATTTTTTTTTAATTTTTTTAGGAGTCACAGGTTGTGGTTGTTTAGGAATACTTCTTGGGGAAGGCTGTTCCAGAGGACAGAGGCAGATGGAATGAAAGAGAATGTGAATGGAAGCAGGCTCAGTGTGTTTGCAGTTTCACAGTAAAGATCTGCTGAGCAGTTGGAGCTCTTGTATCAACAGGTGCAACAGAAAGTGGAGAAATAACGGTTGCCAATTCACTGGAGCAGTGTTCATGGAAGTACCTGTAGAATAGACATAGTGAAACACTACATCTGTGAGATAAAGACTGAAGTGAGTCTGTAAGGGAGGGATCATCTATGAGCGTAATTGCATACCTCTGGATGGCATAAAGGATTTTATGGGAAGTTTTTGGTGCACCACCCCCAAACATGTAGACAGTATTCTAAACGTGGGTGGATTTGGAATTTGTATATAGTGAAGAGTTATGTGGGTGTAAAATAGGCTTTTTAATGAAAGAGAATGCCAAGTTTCTTGGATGCTGAGGAGGCTATTGATGTGATGTCTTTATACCAGGAAAGACTAACATTTACCTCCGGTAAATGTTAGTCCATTCAAAGAGATATGATCTTGTGTGGTGATTTGTATATTACTGAGGTAAGGGTCGGTGTGCTGGAATCTCTTGTGTGAGAAAAGGCAAGACTGTGTGATTTTGGTGACATTGAACATAACGAGGTTGTCCTTGCCCCATTGGAGAATGGTATGTAGATCAATGTTTAAGGCACTAGTTGTAGCCTGTGATATCAGAGTGCGTCATGGTTTGTTAAATGAGTAGGGTGAGTGGAAAGTACTATTGTGTGCAAAGCTGTGGATGGGATTAATGGTTATTGTGAGCAAGTCATTTATGTGTAGGAGAAAGAGTAGGTGATAAGACAGAGCCTTGAGGCACTCCAGCATTGGTGGTGAAGCTCAAAGAGAGGGATCCGTCTATCATGATGTGCAGAGAATGACCAGAGAGAAAGCTAGCAACCCAATTACAGAGGGTGGCAGGAGAATGAAGGATGACAATTTGTTTAGTAGGCCTCGATGCCACACATGATCGAAAACTTTGGAAATGTCAAGGGTGACAGCACAAGTTTCTTCAAACATTTCCTTGGTATGTGTCTAGTGGTGGGTGATGTAAGCTACAAGGTCAGACCATGGATCTTGAATGGTGGAATCCATACTGGTGGTCGCTGATTAATTTGTGTGCCTTCTAAGTAGTGGAGGAGTTAGTCAATGATGACTTTCACCATTATTTTGGAGAGGACAGAGGTGATGGTAATTGGTCGGTAGTTTAGATTTCTATCGCCTTTTTTTTTTCTTCTTTTTTGGAATAGAATGGATACGACATTGCTTCCATGTATCAGGATAAGTACCAGATATGTATAATAGATTGTAGAGACAGTGCAATGCAGGTGTTATCTCTGGAGCACAGTGTTTGAGAACAATTGTAGAGATGCCATCTGAACACCAGAAGACTTTTTCGTATCCAAGTTGTTTAGGAGTTTTCTGATGTCTCTTTGTTGATAAACTACAGGAGGCATATAGTGCTTGGATTTTGGTAGGGCAGGAGGCGATTTTCCTTGGTAATCTATGCAGGGGTTTGAGGAAAAGAATTATATTCTCAGGTCAGCTATCTTTGGGTCAAGTAACAGTGGTGCGACCAGGATGAGACATAAGTGTAAGTGCAGGAGAGCATAAGTTGCATCCAACTGCCTGAGCAAGCAACCAGAAGGCACGGCTTCCACTTAGACAAGAGTCGAGTTTTCTGCTAGTGACCTTTATGAAATCAAATTTGAATCTACTGATGACTGATTTGCATATGTTGCGTGCTTTTTATAGGCAGAGTATGAAGCTGGAGTTCTTGATGCAAGCCAAATCCAGTAAGCTGAATTTTTTTTTCTTTGACTGCTTTGACACATTTTGGGTTGAACCAGGGCTTAGATAGTGGATGCAGATTATGGGTTGAAGGCTTCATTCCAGTTAAAATAATTCCTTTGATTTGTTCACAGCAGGTGTTAGGGTCAGGTAGTGGAAGCGATAGTCAGACCAAGGAAAGGAGTAGAGATTCCAAAGGTCATCCTAGTTGGTTTCTTGTAGCGCCAGAGGATGTTAGGTCTTGAATGGTTGGAGGAGTGGCATTCTGTGAGAGAGAAAGAAGACTTGTATATGAGATTGTGGTCGGAGTTGTTGAGTAGAGGAGAGGTAACCCTCTGTGGTTACCTCTCCTCTACTCTCAACAACTAGTAGAACTGGTCAAAAAGAGATTCAGAGTACTTGGAGAGTGAAGAGAGTTATCAGGGATTCGAGTGGGTACAATGTACAATTTGTTTTAATTCATTACTTATAGCAAAGATTTCTGCATCTCGTATTACTTGGTCGGTGGTGTTGGAGTAGGGGGAGCCCATTTGAATTATGGACATGAGGTTGTCCAGGAAGATTACCTCACTATTAGGATAGCTAGATTGCAGGTGGTCAGGTTGTTTCATGGAAAGGAATGTGTAGAGATCTGAGTGGTTATTTAATGTTTGGAGACTGGTAAATGTAAGAAATGAAGGTTACTAAACAAGACAGGGAAACCTTAAGCCAGAGGAGGTCAAAAGCAGGGGATTCTAAATTAGCCATTCTCTTGCAGGCTATATCAGATTTCCAAAAGTACAATTGCAACCTTGTTGGGGCGGGGGGGGGGGATGATGGGAAAGTTTGTATCTGCTTGTGTGAGTGGATTTCCTATATACTGAAAAGGACAGGTTACCATTAGGTAGGTGTGTGACCAAGGTGTCTAAAAAGGCCAGACTATTATTAGTTTTCTTTTCTATAGTAAATTGCATTCTAGGGTGAACGCTATTGAGGTGACATAGAAAAGTATCTGATGTGTCTGACCCATTAGACCAAATAGAAAGTACATCATCTACATATCTCAACCAAATAGAAGGTTTGAGAGGAACTGAGTCAAGATCTTGTTTTTCAAAATCTTCTATTAAAAAAAAAGCAAGGGGATTAAAGAGGTACCCCCTATCTGTTTACAAATTTTGTTCTTCCAAGAGAAATAATCAGAATGGGTATCAAAGGAAAAGAGGTCAGCGATATCAAGTGGGAAAACTTTTTTTAACAGTAATAAGGTATCATTTAACCCCCCAACCGGCCTGGACGTATATATGTATGTCCAAATAAATCTGGATATGATTCTGTAACACCTATTGAATAACATGGATAAGAAGTGCAAGTTGGTCTCACTATTTCATTTACCTCGGCCAGTAGATAGGTTAAGGGAATATTAGTGAGCAATGAGGTGATGTCAAAACTCACTCGGATATCCGTATCATTAACAAGGATATATGTTCACTGGAGCTTTTAAAATGGGAAGAATTTTTTTATGCATGATGTATGACCAGTTGGGGGGGGGGGGAGATTTTGCTAACTGGATAATTTATAGAATGGAGAATCAGTGTTATCTACAACCCTGCCAAAACTTATCTGATCAATGACTGTAAAACTAACATTGTATGTATATTAGGATTTATTTTTCCTGAATACATAAATTTTGTTCAATTTGAACAGGGATGAATATAAATATGATTAACAAAGAAATAAAATTTATTACAAAAAATATTTTATAGTTACTTTTAATCAGAAATTAGATGAATGGAAATCAAACACTGAAGAAAAAAGTATGGAATCATTCTTTGATCGGGAAATATGTATCAGATCACCAAACTAAGTATTTTGTTATTCCTCCTTTAGCCTGCATGACGGCTTTCATCTTTTGTGGCATGGACTCAATAAGCTTTTGACAGTTGGTTGGCAAAATTTTACTCCAGTTTTCTGTGATTGCTTGACATAATTAGACATTTTGTGGGCCTTTTTGGTGTACATTTTTTGCTTTAAAATATTCCAAATGTTTTCGATCAGATTAAGGTCCATTCTAGTTGAAGGTCAAGTTAGTTTTAATTGGAGTGTTTCCATTGTTTTACAGATAGTTCTTGATTCGTCTGCTGCGGTGACAGGATGCATTAGCAAAATCAAATGGAGAGGTTCAAGATCGCTGGAGGCATATTTGTGACCTGCACTCATGGAGAGATCCTGAATGAAACATAGGTCCATCAAGGTAATCAATTATCGAAGAATGGTTCCATGATTCCAATAACTTCATTTTTCAAGATGACACCAGTGATCTTGATCCTCTCTCTCTTCCATGTTATACCCATAGATTTCACTTATAGTCTTCCCATCATGTAGGTGGTGGTCTTCCTGGTTTTCTCTTTATTCTTGGTTGCCAATTAAGTATTCTGTATATCCATCTGTTATTCCCGAGTCTGACTATGTAGCCTGCCCATCTCATCTTGCTTTCGTATACTGCAGTAACCATATCTTTTACCCTTGATCTTTCTCTTAGTTCCATATTTCTAATTTCCATGTTTCATTTTGCTAATGTTACAGATCCTATGTTCTATCATGAGGGTTTCTTCCTCCTCTTGTTGTGTTCCATGTTTCTGATCCGTATATGAGTGATTGAAGAATGTCACTATTAAATAGTTTTGCCTTTGCAGATATGTCAAGATTTGGATTAGTAAGTGCGTCTTTTAGTCTGTTGAATGATAGCCAAGCGGCTTTCTTTCTTTTTACTAGTTCTTCTGATAAATTATTATTCATTTTTGTTTGTCCTAAGTAATTGTAAGAGTCAACTTGCTCTATAGGGTTATTATTAATACATAGGTGACTGTCAATCGTGTAGATGTTTTTAATCCATTTTGTTTTTTCCAGATTCATTTCTAAGCCTATATCACTGCTGTTTGTGTATATTTTTTCACCCATTTCTTGTAGATCTTTTG
This sequence comes from Typopeltis vanoorti, assembly GCF_054136105.1. Lineage (NCBI taxonomy): Eukaryota > Metazoa > Arthropoda > Arachnida > Uropygi > Thelyphonidae > Typopeltis > Typopeltis vanoorti. Next base: position 73,268,349 of record NC_143555.1, read on the forward strand.
GGTTTTGAGATAGTAGTAGTACTAGATTATCAGCAAACATAAGGATTTGTAGTTTTTCACCATCCATGTTTATTTGTTTAGGTCTATTTTTTTCAGAATATATTCTTAAGTGCTGGTAAACAGATTTGGACAGATATGATTATTACAAGAGAGGATTGACTTGGTGAGCTTAGATTTAACAGTAAAGCCCACTCCGCCTTGTTTGCCACTGCTTGAGGATGCTCCAAAGAATATCTGTGAGCCATTGTACCATCTTGCTGTCAGTTCTTTAAATATTTTTAGATTTATTCACTAGGAGGATATCTAAGTTGATATTGGTTAGTTCTTTGATTAATAAATCTATTCTGTAGTCTTCCTAAAGTTCAAGTATTGAGGGCACCAATTGCCATTTTCTAAGATCTAATAGGTGACCTACCTTTATTTGCGAGATTCTTAGCACCCTGGTCTCACTGCCTTACCGCTGCCGGTAAGGCATTGAAATTAAGAAAGGTGAGTATGGGTCACACAGGACTTGGGGCTGTTTCTGTTGTTGCTGTAGTAGCATCTTTTCTGTAGTTGGATATACACTTATCCTGACTAGGGTTTTGACATGCTCGTCAGAGCTCTGTTAGTGGTATTGGGTCCAGGTCTGATAATGGCTAGTATTTCCAACACCCCAGGGTGCACCATGGGGAGGTAGAGTTGGCTTTTGTACCTGAGTATCTACGATAATTTTTTGTCTTCCTTGTTCCCTTTTTTGAATGGAATATGGTTTTTGAGGTCTTCCATTCCTCTTGAATCTTTCCTTCTCTGAATACCATGTGAATCTGGTAGCCAAGATTCTTTTTTCCTAGTATCTTCAACACTAGGAACCAAAAAAATGCTCTAAAATTTCTTCGTAGACTTTGATGTTGACTGTATATTCACGATACATAGTTTTTCAATACCTGATGTCATGCAATCCCAAATGGTAAATGAGGATGTAAAATAAGCCTTGGTATTAATGCACTCATTAAAGAACTTTTCATCAACTCTTCTCCATACAAAGGTACCATTATCATCTCCGGTTCCAAGGTAAATTCGAGATTTGTCACTGAAAATGACTTTTTTTCCAGTAATCAAATTTCCAGTTTAGATTATTTTTACACCATTGGAAATGCATTTTTTTGTGTTTCTTTGTCAAAAAAAGGTTTTGTTTTAGATTTGCAAAAGTGAAATCCTTAACCATTGAGCTGATTTCGTACTGTATGGTCACTCACCGTCACTCTGTATTTTGACCACGTAGCATTAAGTTGTTTCAATGTTGAACGTTGCATAGTTTTTGCAAGTTCAGCAGTTTTCTGTCCTGTCTGCATGAGGTGGCACGTGGACGGTCAAGGCATATTATATGTTGCGTACAGTACTTTGAGCACATTTTAGTAGTCTAGCTACCTGTCTGAGACATTCTGTCTTTCAGATATTCAGTCTCAAATATTTTTTAAATTGCTCGAAAGTTCTTTCACAGAGCCATCCTTTAACACTTTATATATATATAGAATTCAGATTTTGCAACCACGATTCCGCTCTGCATAAAAGTTTTCTTTCTGTTTTATGTGTGTGCAGACAATTATAGATTTGCATGTTGAGGAATGATACATGTTTGTTTCCTCAGCGATTGCTTACTTTTTCCCATCAGTCAGCTTGATCGGATACTTTTTTCTAACACAAATAATTTATTTTCTTTAAATCTTTAAATCATACATAAAATTTTATTTTATTTTTATACTTTAAAGTGACCTGTTTCATTTCTTCCATACTAAAATGTTCGTATGTTAAACTTTCCAAGAAATATGGTTATATTGCAGTTACTGTAGTTACAACAACGTTGATTGGATATTTTTTTGCCAGGGATTGTACTATGGGTTATAGGGTTTATGAATCTTAGGCAGGGGGTATGGCAACTGAAGGGTTTGATTTTTTTATTTTTTTTATTTTTATTTTTTATTTTTTTTGTGATATCAGGAGACCAGGATGAAAGTTTTTTGAGTAGACTTTTTAGTTTCTTGATTTGCGATTTTGTAGGATCATAATCTAAAGATCTGTAGATGGAGTGGTCATTAAAAATGATATTCATTTTCTTATTGTATTCACTGGCATCAAAGGTAATAGTAGACTTCTCTTGTGAGACCTGGTAATGACTATGCTGTTGTCTTTATGTAGTTTATTAAGGGCATTGAGCTGGCAGGGGGATAGATTCCTTTTGGGAATAGAAGATCTAGTAAGTGAACTGGTGACGTCAAGCCTAATATTAGCAATCTCAGGAGCTAAGGTATGGATACTTCGTTTGATGTTGAACATTAGGTCTAGTAAAAGTGCTTGTCAAGCCATAATTGTAGCTGAGACTTAGAACACTAACAGCAGCTTCGTTAAACCTTTTTGATGACAATTTAACTACAGTATGAAGCGGTTGTGCTTGAGGAATGGGTTTAGAATGCATAAGTCTGTTGTATTTATTGGTATGTTTATTTTTTATTTTAAGGAATTCTTTTTGAGCTAAAGCTTCTAAAGTATTATTATTATGTGACACCTCCAGGTAGTCCAAAGACTCATCGAGGGAGGGCACATACTTTATAGCTCTCGGTCTCCACCAACTACAACAAACTGCAACTACATCAATGGCATCTACTGGCCACCACCACCACTAGTATTTTCACAGACAATCACAAACATCCATGGTTTGAATCCATGGCGGGATTCAAACCTGCAGCCTTTTGGCTGGAGAGCGGATATGCTAACCACTCGGCCAACCAGGCCAGTATTAAAGAGAATAGTATGCAGTTCCATGTTGAGAATCCCACTAGAATCTAATTTACTATAGAAAAGGAAACTAATAACAGTCTGGCCTTTCTTTACACCTTGGTCACCTGCATACCTAATGGTAACCTGTCCTTTTCAGTATGTAGGAAACCCACTCGCACAGGCAGATACAGTCACAAACTTTCTGATCATCCCCCCCCCTCTCAACAACATGGTGTCATTAATACACTTACCCATAGAGCTTATAACCTTTATTCCAATGAGACCTCTCTTGCAGCAGAACTCAATCACCAGAGCTTATAACCTTTATTCCAATGAGACCTCTCTTGCAACAGAACTCGATCACCACACTTTTCTATCTAATGGTTACAGTTCAGACAATATCAAAAAAATAATCGATCATCTCCTCCAATCCATGACCTTTTCAGAAAGATTTTAGTGATGCTATCACCATCTCCTATGTCCAAGGCACATCAGAAAAAAAAATATCTAGAATCTTAAAGAAATGCAATCTTGGTGCCACTTTCAAGCCCCACTTAAAACTAGCTACCCTTATCTGCTCCACTAAAGACAAATTTCCTCAACTCTCAGTTCAAGGTGTATATAAGAATTCCTTGTGCCTGCAAGTTGGCCTACTATGGACAGACAGGAAGATCAGCTGCCATTCAAATGGGAGAACATAAAAAATACATCTGCAGTCGTGACTGGTCAATGTGGCCTTGCAGACCATTTTTTGGATACAGCTTGCAGAATCAATTGGAAAATGACCATCATGCTCCATCACAGTAAATTTAGAAGAGAAAAATTGTTTTTAGAATCTGCTGCTAATGCTCTTAAAAACCAGCATAATTTAAATAAATATAGTTACTTAAAACTTTGAGAAACACTAATACTTTGAGATCCCAGTTTACATCCTAGGCCATCAACTGGTGTCCATAAGGGGACCCCACACACCTAATTAGGACTCTAGTCTTTCTTCTATGTGTTTCAGTTAGTTTTGTACTGCCTGTGTGTGTGTGTGTGTGTGTGTGTGTGTGTGTGTGTGTGTGTGTGTGTGTGTGTGTGTGTGTGTGTGTTACATCTCATTTTGTACTCCCTAACAATGTGTCTCTGTAACCGAGACAAAATATTGGAAGCATTAAATACTTCTTTTAATTGCTTCCTAGTGCTGTCTCACTCCATTAAACTTTTATCACGAGTTTTTCCCAGCACTTAGGCTTTAGCACATGAATAGTGCTCTGAAGATACTAGGTAGAAATCCAATTCAGTTAACAGTGTAATAAATTCTTATTTTGTTCTTCTGGTGTTTATACCATCATGCTCTTCTATGAATAATCAACAACACTTAAACCTTTCATTATGTTTACAAGTTCTGCATAGAGATGTTGCACGTGTAGCAATTTGAGATAGATAAGTGGAAACTAAAATTGTCATAACCGCTCGGTAGGCTTGCCTTCTTCCTGCCAAGATGCTGGAGATACCATCCCAAACTTTTTGAAATTTAAACAAATTTTTCATTCTCTCAAAGTCAAATGTATTTAGCCACAGATGAGTTTGGCATTTATATGGAAGCAAATATTTTATTGCAGATATCAGTGGCTATAGCATCTTTAATAGAAATTGTTATTGTTAATCCAAGAAATTTGATGTGTTTTCTGACAGCTTTATAACTGACGGAACTAAAGAATATGAAAAAGCTACACATCTTTATATGAGAAAATTTCAATCCCTCCATCAGCAAAAAATGTTCTAGGTGCAGTTATGGCAAGATCTCATAGTAATGAATTCATAATCACTGCCATTTACAGAAGAAGCAGTCTGTGCTCTCAAGTTGAAGTCATAATTTTGTCATCACTCCTATAAGTACTTGTTTTAGAAGTCTTTTGCCACCACATTACACGGGGGAGGGGGGATGTTTTTTAATTAAACAATTTTATTCCTGTATTTTGCCTAAAATTATTTAATTTTATTTTTATTTATTTATTTTTTTATTGCTGTGTTGTGGCTTCATTAGCACATTTACCAAACATATAAGTTTAAATAAACTCCTCAGTTGTAAATACTCATAAAGCAACATAAAAAATTGTTATTATGGATCAAATGGAATATAAAAGAAAAATGAAGTTTGTTAAAAGCTTTGTCAGCTTACTAGGTATTAATTTAGATCTTACTACTAAGTCTCAAAAGAAAAAAAAAATTAAAAATTATGAATTATTTAAAAATAAATAAATAAAAACGGTGCATCTTAACTCAAATGACCAAGAAATTAAAATCATATGATATTAAACCATTCTTGATATGGGTACCCTACTACCAAACAGTCAGTAAAATCACTTTTCTCTTCTTTTATTAAAAATTTCATTCACTTTATAACTTCAATAAAAAAATTTAAAAAAATCATAATCTAAAAAATTTCATTGTGACCAGCTTTGGTATTACTTTCTTTTAGGCTTGCACGGTGATCCGAATGCATTTTTGGAAATTATGGAGACAACTACCGTGTTTGAATAAAAACTTTAGTTTAATATTACTAAAATTTTACAATTCGACGTTTCGACCTTTATGTCAAGGTCATCTTCTGGAGCGTACAAATATACACAAGAAACAAGCTATACTACAATCATACTGGTTCGTTAAAGACACTGACTAACCGCTACCACAATTGTTGGCCTGACCTCTGGTGAAAAAAAAAAAAAATTATACATCAACGCTAGAGTCCTATTATTTGTGTTGTCTACTATATACATATATTAACATCATTCCAGCCAGTTGGAGTGGAATGGTTTCTAATGCTAGCGGATTGGCTAGAGTCCTGACTTATGTTGAATCTTTCATATTAGGTTGGCTGAATGTGTGCCATCCAGATCCTTGGAATTTTCATACCATCTTTATTGTTGATATTTGGGTGGTTTATCAGGATTTCGCAGGATTCTTTAAATTTTCTTTCGTACCATGTTTTTGTGCGGTGTAAGGAGCAGGTGCTTTTCCAGTTGATTTGGTGTAAGGTGTTAAGTGCATGGTCTGAGAGGCCTGCTTCACCATAATGGTTATATTTAATGTGTAATGTGTTCTTTCTTGCGTATAGGGATTGTCCATCCTGTTTCACCAATGTACGGTAAGTTACAGGTGCAGCAGATGCAATAGACTCCAGGATGTGCTAATGGGAGGAGAGGATCCTCAGAGGAGCTGAATATGGTTTTAAGTTTAGTGGGTGGTTTAAAGGTGGCATTGAGGTTATAATGTTGTAGGATTCTGTTGATTTTTTCTGATAACCCTTTAATGTATGGGATGGCTATGGTTTTACTCTAATCTAGATTCGTTTTTGTTGTGGCTTTATAGAGTATTTTATTGACAGTATTTTTGTTATAGCCATTGTTTATGAATGTGTCACTGATGATTTTTAGTTCTTGTTTCAGGGCTTGCTGGTTAGAGCAAATAGTTGTGGCTCTGTTTTTAAGGGTGTTTATGACTCCATATTTTTGTGCTGGGTGCTGGTATGAATTCGCATGTATGTATTGGCCCGTGTGTGTCGGTTTTCGGTAGACCGTGAAGGATAGACTGCCTGAAGGAAGACATGTAACTAGTGTGTCTAGGAACGGGAGCGAATTTTGGTTTTCGATTTCGATGGTAAATTGTATGTGTTTGTGTTGTTTGTTTAGGTGGCTGAGGAATGTGTTTAGCGTTTGTCGCCCGTGCGGCCAGATCGCGAACACGTCGTCAACGTATCTGAGCCAGATTGTCGGTTGAAGCATGGCGGAATCAAGAGCCCTTTGCTCAAAGGTTTCCATGTAGAAGTTCGCGATTGGGTTGGGATAATGGTGAGCCCATGGCTGTACCTTCCTTTTGTAGGTAGAATTTGTTTTGCCACACGAAGTAACCGGACTTTAGTACGTGGGCAAAGAGGGCTGTAATGTCGGGCGGAAATTTGTTCTGTAGTAGGAGAATCGTGTCATTGATGGGGACATTAGTGAAAAGGGCAGAAACGTCAAAACTGACTAATAAGTCGTCTTTGTCGAGTGTTATGTTTTTGATTTTGTTTATAAAGTGTTGTGTGTTTTTTATGTAGGAGGGGGAATGACCTACCAACTCCTTGAGTGTTGCCGCTAATTTCTTGGCTAGGTGGTAATTGGGACTGTCTATTCCTTCCACTATTGGTCGAAGGGGCACATTTTGTTTGTGTATTTTCGGAACCCCATATATTCTGGGGGGGGGGTGTAGTGGGGTTTGAGTTTTTTAACTGTGTCTGGTGGCCAAGAAGTGATGGACTTTAGTAGTTTTTCTGTTTTGTCCTTTATCCTTTTTGTTGGGTTATAATTTACCATTTTATGTGTTGTTATCGGCTACTAGTTGGTTCATTTGCAGTATGTATGTTGACCTGTCAAGGACAACAGTGGCACTGCCTTTATCAGCTTTCGTTATTATTATGTTTTGTTTGGATTTTAATGATTTAATTGCTGCTAATTCTGTTTTAGTCAGGTTGTTCTGTATGGTTTTCTTGGTATTTAGGACATTACTGGTTTCTAGTCGTATTTTGTCTGCTATTGTTAGGTAGGGATCTGATGCCGCTTTCAATGTGGTAGATAAAATCCAGTTTGTTTACCTTTTTAGGCGCTATTGCGTAGTTCAGTCCTTTATTCAGCAGCGTGAGTTCGCCGTTGTTCAGGGTTTGGCTTGATATGTTAATCACATGGTTCTTGCTTGTCGGTGGTTGGTCGCTCCTTGTCTCCCTTGTTTGTTGTTCATTGTTGTTTCTCGGGGAGGAAGTCCTCTGATTGGCCGCCATATTTTGCCGTTGTTTCAACCTGTGGAATTTTTTCTTGAGTTTTTCTTTATTCTTTTCCAGGGTATGCTTGGCCGAATTGTCAGTAATTCTTTCAAGTGTTTGTAGAACGTCTGGATTAACATAGTTCGATAGTTCTGATTGTAATTTAGAAACTAGATTTTGTGTTGTAGCTAGGTTTCAGCGGGCTGTTTGGATCTGTTCTCTAAGCATTGCTTTTTCTGTGCAGTCATAGATACGGAGTGACTTAGCGGACGTAAATTTCTTTTTTAGCCTGATGCAGATCGGAATGAGGTTATTGTCTCTGCATCTTTTTAAAAAGGCCAGCTGATTGATCAGGAGAGAAATACGAATCTTTAGCTTACCATAGCGATTGCAGCGCTTGTGGGTATCATTTCCATGGATGATCTGAATCCTTTCTTTTGGCCAAGCATAGCCTGGAAAAGAATAAAGAAAAACTCGAGAAAAAATTTTTAAAAATTTTAAAGAAAGCATAAAAAAGTTTCTGGCAAATAAGTCAGCTTGTGCTCTTAGAGAATACAGAGACAAATGCCAGGAAGCTAAACACTGTGTAAAAATAGCTAAACAAAAGTAATGGGAAAACTTTGGTAAGAACATAGAAAATATATATCAGGAAGGTCACAAAATATTCTGGAGCCTATTGAAAAACCGTTGAAATGGAGAAAAAATGGAGGAATCAGAGATGATAAAGGTGACATGAAAACTGGAGAAAAAAGATATCCTTCATGTATGGAATAATTACTTTGAAAAACTGCTAAATGAAACAATCAGTGACAGCACAGTGGTAAAAAAAACACTGACCAGGCATACAATCAGGAATACATATCCATACTCGAAGTAGAAAAAGCCATCAAAGGCTAGAAATGTTGAAAGACAGCAGGAGTAGATGATATTATTATTATTATTATTATTACAGGCGACTCCAGGGAGTCCTTAGACTCATCGAGGAAGGCCCTAAACATCATGTCCACACAACTATTCGACATTCACACAGTACCTATCATACCTTGCCTTGAACTCATTCACTGTCATAGCACCCACAACACCCTGGCAGCTTATTCCACTCATTTACCAATCTAAAAGTAAAGAACCCAGCTCTAACACCCTTGCTAACCACACTTTTGCCCAGCTTCCATAGATGTCCCCTATTTCTCCCATCACCAGTCCTGATCTCAAAAATATCCTCTGAATTAATCCTATAGAAACCCTTTAGCAATTTGAATATCTCAATCATATCTCCCCTTTTCCGCCTATCAACTAATTTCTGCAACCCACAAATCTTCAACCTGTTCTCATAAGGTTCATTCCATAGACCTGCTATCATCTTGGTCACTCGCCTCTGGATCCTCTCCACCTCCTCCCTGTCAAGAAGAAACCTCGGTGACCAAATTTGGGCATGGTTGTCGAGATGATATCTTATCAAGGCTCGGTACAGAGGAACAATAACTTGCTTGTTTCTGCTCGTCAAAGTATTTTTCAACAACCAAGTGAGTTGATGAGCTGATTTAGCCACTTTTGCAATGTGCCCCCTAAACTTCATCTCCCTATCCACCAACACTCCCAAGTCCCTGGTCTCATCAATCTCATGGAGTACAGTTCCACCAATGTGGTATACTGCTGCTAATCTTTTCACCCCAAAATGCATAACCTTACATTTTATCACATTAAATTGACATCCATTCTCCTTAGCCCAGAACTCCAATTCATCCAAGTCTTCCTGCAAGATTTTGACATCTTCTGCATTCACTATTGCCCTACCTAACTTTGCATCATCAGCGACCAAATGAACTGTTCCTCTTAGATCTTTACCTATGTCATTAATGAACAAATTAAACAGCAGTGGTCCAAGAACAGAACCCTGCGGCACACCACTAGTCACAGGCCGTCTCTTGGACTCTACTCCTGAATAAACCACTCTCTGATATCTCTTCATCAACCACCCACCTATCCATCTCACCAACCCTTTATCCATTCCCATATGCTGTAGTTTACGGATTAGAATTTCATGTGGTATCCTGTCAAATGCCTTAGCCAGATCCAGCAGTATCACTGTAAACCCATTACCCTTATCCAGTTCAGCCATCCCTGTGTTATAAAACTTGAGCAAGTTACTGAGGCATGATCTACCCTTCACAAAGCCATGCTGTTCCCCCAAACAGTATCTCATTATCATCAATCCATTTCTGTATTTTTCCCTTGACTACTTTCTGTAAGAACTTGACAACGACTCGTGATATGCTGATCTGTCGGTAATTTGCAACAGTAGTCTTGGACTCTCCTTTATGCAGTGGAACTATTTTCCCCTCTTTCCACACCATCTGCACTAAACCAGATCCAAGACTCAGATTAAACAACATTGTCAAGGGCACTGATAATTCTTTAGCTGCTTCACGTAAGACCTGTGCCGGTATATACCATCCAATCCCACAGATGTATTCACATTAAGGTTCTGTAATAGACTATTCACCTCCACTTCATTCATCACAATTCCCATGTAAACTAATGGTTCCTTCGTTTTTTTCAATGTCACCACTTGGATGGTATACTCTTGCAAAGTGCTCGCTCAGTAATTCCACTATATCGACTGATTCAGTGACCTCCTTACCATCATCATTCCATAAAATCATTCTTCCGTGCACTTTTTTTTTTTTTTGCTTGCAGCATATTGGAAGAACTGTTTGGGATTCTCTTTAGCTTGCATAGCTAGTTTCCTTTCATAATCTGCTTAAGCTTTTTTTTTTACCACACTCATTACCCTTCTGGCCTGCGATTTATACCGTTCGTGTGCCTACAGGTCATCTTTCTCTTTAAATTCCCTTCACAGTTTTTTTGCAGCTCAAGCTTAATGGTGTTATTCATCTATTTAACCCCTACTTGTGTTACTATTCGGACCCTTGGTATACAATCAGCCATAACCTCCTGTAAATGCTCCTTGACCACTTCCCATGCTCTATCGCCATCCAGCCCTTGCAGTTTTACTTGCCATGGCACTGATCCAAGCAATCTCCTAAGCTTGTCATATTTGCCAGCATGGTAATTCCAACTATATCCTGTCTTAATTGAAAATTCCACACCTTTAGCCACCTCCCAGGTCAAGACCTGATGATCACTCTCACCAATAGGTGGCAACATTGTCATATTCATTACAGTCAAATTTTCAGATGCTATTACCAGGTCAAGCACTCTCAAACCCCTAGTATGTTCACTTACATGCTGTCTCAGATAGTTATCCCCTAATAATTGAATAAAATCCATTTCCTTCCTCACATGTGTCCTCTCCTCCTTCCAATCAATGTTACCATAGTTGAAATCCTCCATAATAATTACCCTCCTTCAATATTCAACCAGAAATGCTCAAGTGTGGAGGTATAAAACTGTTACAGTGGCTGCACTGCCTAGTTCAGAAGGCCTGGAAAGAGGGATGAATTCCAGATGATTGGAGTAGAGCTCTCATAGTACCCATATATAAAAAGGGAAATAAAACTGAATGTGAGAATTACAGAGGTATTTCCCTGCTGACTGGTCCTGGTAAGATTTATGCAAGTATACTTGAGAAATTGTTGAGGAGGATTGTGGGAGGGAACCTTGCCGAAGAACAAGCTGGATTTAGGCCAAATAGAGGCTGTCAGGATCAGATCTTCACTTTACGACAAATAGTTGAGAAAGCACGGGAATATAACAAAGATCTGTATTTAAGTTTTATAGACCTACAAAAGGCATATGACAAGGTGCAAGAGAAAAGCTATTCAATATGCTACAGTTGTATGGTGTCAATAGGGCATTATATCAAGCAGTACTTAGTCTTTATTTGAGTTGTAAGTCAGCAGTTAGAATTGAACGAATTTCAGGAAGGTGGTTTAATGTTAAAGCTGATGTTCAGACAAGAATGTACATTATCCCACCCTATTAATCATTATCTATATGGATCACATTATGTAGTGATGCAGCATTATTAAACCTGATATTATCAAAATGGGAGATGTTAAGCTCAGCTCTTTTCTTAATGCAGATGATGTTATACCTTTAAATAAATCCAGTACAAGTCTGCAAGATTCCCTGACTAAATTGAATGACTGTTGTAATAAATTTGGTATGAAAATCAGTAGTAACAAGACAAAATATTGAAAATATCAGCTGCATTGTGAATGAAGAATCTATAGAGCAAGTAAAACATTTCAGCTACTTAGACACGATTCTTAGTGAGGATGGTAAATTAAATATGGAAATAGACAATAGAATCAACAAAGCTGGTATGGTAGGAAGTCAACTGAATAAATTTATATGGAATAAGAGAGAAATTAGTCAAAACACTAAATTAGCTGTATACAACACAGTGTTTAAACTATTTAATATAAGCTATTTAATATATCTAATATTTAATGTAATTCATAAGTTAAATAATTTTAACTTATGAATCTGAGACCTGGTTAGGAATAAAACACTTGACATAAGACTAGATACCACTGATATGAGAGTCTCGAGAAAGATCAGGGGGCATGAACAGATGGCATCAATGGCAATATCATATTAAAAATGAAGGTATTAGGAAATAACTTGACATTGTTAGCATCCTGGAAATGTTAGCAGAGCTATTCTCCTGTGGTATGGTCACTTAAACAGAATGTGAGAGGAAAAATTAGCAAAATAAGTGTTTTCTGCCAGGTTTGCAGAAAACTGACCCATAGGAAAACCAAGATATAGTGGATTGATACAGTAAAAAGTGCCTTAGAAGACAGAAAGATAAGATCTGATAATGTTGAATCTTCTCAAATAGTAGATATATTTAGAGGAAAATTATGGATTGGAAGTTAGTGATGATGTAAGTTTTTCATAGTGTACTATTATAACATCCGATACATCCCTTGAGGGTAGATGCCAGGTTACCCTTTTTTAAATAGCATCAAACAATGCTGGTGAAGCTCTAGATGCACTACCTCCCACATGTGTGAGCAGTGGTACCATGTTTTGGTAGATTTGGAGATTTATACAGTGCTAATAATACAACTAACACATATATACTTTTATACACAATTTTTGAGCATTTGCTGAGATATGTCTGTGCTAAAAAAGGCAGCAGGTGTAGATCAACCCAAGAATGAATCCTCACTCAGATATCAAAACCGAATCTAATCTAATTGGGTTTTGATATCTGTGTGGGGAGGTGAAGGGAGATCTTCCTTGCAGGAAGTTATACAGGATTGTTTAGCATTGAAGTTAACAAAGTTATCCTCATCCCATTGTAGAATAGTGAGGGGATCAAAATTTAAAACATTTGTTATGGAAGATCTTGAGGCTTCTAATGATAGGGCATTACAAGGTTTGTAAAATGAATATGTCAGCATAACTAATTTGAAGTCAATGAGAGCAGGTAATTTGTCTTTAAAAGAATGGATGAGAGTATGGAGTCCTCGGACACTTCTGCATTGGCAAGGGTATCTGAAGAGAAGAAACCATATTTCATAACACATACGGTGCAACCAAAGCAAAGCTCGCAACCCAGTTGCAAAAATCAAGGCAGACTAGGAGGTAGTTTGCGGAGCAAACCTCTGTGCCATATCACCGAACAACTTCCTCCCACTGTAGGCAATGCTCTATATGTTGATGGCTTCACAATTTACTGCCACTCCCATAACATGAGGGTAATTGAAAGACAACTTCAGCAAGCAATTGATCATGTTTCTCTTTGGGCTCTTAGTAATGGGTTTAGGTTTTCAACAGAAAAAAGTGTCTGTGTACATTTCTGTCGAAAATGCACTCTTCACCCAGATCCTGAATTAAGAATGGGATGCACTATTATTCCAGTAGCTACAGAAACCATATTCTTGGGACTGATCTTTGACAGTAAACTTACATTTCTAACACACATTCATCAATTAAGAGGAACGCGCAAGAGAGCATTGAACCTTCTTCGCACTTTATCCTCTACTGAGTTGGTTGCTGATCGAGCTTCATTGCTCCATCTTTATCGTACACTTATACTTTCAAAGCTGGATTATGGATCTGAAGTCTATGGTTCTGCAACACAGAGTAACCTGCGATGGTTGGATTCCATCCATCATCAGGGTATCCAGATAGCTACCGGTGCCTTTCGCATATCACCCACTCAGAGTCTTTATATTGAAGCAAATGAACCAGCTCTATCACTTCGATGGAAACAATTGTCTCTTAATTATGTCCTAAAGATAGAGTCTCTCTCAGATCATCCTACATGGATGTCTCTTTTCTCTGCACTGGGAAGCTCAATGCCACACACTTCAAACTGCCATACATCCTTTTGGTATGCATATTAAAGAGACTATGCAAGCTCTTGGTATAAATGTTGACAACATTGCCTACTCTAAACATAACAGCATCCCTCCATGGCAGGTTTGCACACCATCCTGCAACCGCTCAGTAAAAAGTCAACTACAGAAATCTCATACTCCATCAACCGTCTACCTCTATTTGTTTAATGCACACAGAGCAGCACACTCTGATTTCTTGCCTATCTATACTGATGGTTCAAGAACTGATACCTCTGTTGGCTGTGCTGCTGTGTTTCCGACATTATCTCCAACCAGATCCCACCTGATTACAGTAATTATACAGCAGAGTTACATGCCATTCAGCTTGCACTTGTTCGTATAAAAGAAAACTGCTACCAAAAGTGTATAATTTATACAGACTCATAGAGCTCTTTACAGGCTATCTCCTCTCCTATGCATAATCCACATCCATTACTTTATGAGGTGTTACACCTGTTTCACAAAATGAAAATCCTTAATTTTGATGTTCAGTTGTGCTGGAAACCCAGCCTCATTTCCCTTAATTCCTATTGGATTAAGGGAAATGAGGCTGCACATGCAGCTGCTAAATCAGCTTGAACTTTCTCCACGTACTGTTTGACAGTACTGTATACAGACAACAGACAGTTTATACGGTCAAAGCTAATTGCTCAATTGCAGTCATCATGGGAGGAAGCATTAACAAACAAATTATATGACGTTAAACCTGAAATCAAGCATTGGCATTCTAGTCAACGAATAAAGAGACGAGAGGAAGTTGTTCTCATTAGGCTCTGCATAGGTCACAGTCTTACACATTCTTATTTACTGAGAGCTAATGACCCTCCCATGTATGAAAAATACTGGTAGAGTGCCAATGCTTTGCACGAGAGAGGAATGAAATTTTTGCCTGCCTGGCCAGACCAATACACTCAGGCAGATGCTAACAGACTGCACGATGCTTTTAATTTTTTACAAAGAATTAATTTATACAAACACATTTGACTGTAATTTTGTTTATATGTAAATACTGTATTGCTTCACTTAACTTTGTACGTCTATATTACAAAATATGTAATGTTTTGTGATGTATATGTGCAGGAGTTGAGTACTAATGTATATATTATTCATTAGGTTAATTTCTGACCAATCATGTATTTCTGTAGCCTTGTGTTACCTTGTTGTAATTTTGTTAATATGTAAATACCACACTGCTGAATTTAATTTTTATGCATACATAATATATAATAATTCCTCTTTAACTCTATGTATTACTGTATAATCTTATTGTAGTAATCTTATATGTAGATACTGCATTCCTTGGCTTGGTGTTGTAAATGCATTTTGTTTATTAACTTATATTGTTGTCTAATTATGTACTGCCTTAAATGCTGCAGTAATTTTGTTTATATGTAGATACTGCATTGCCCAGCTTAACTTTTGTGCATACATATTATTTGCTATTTTTTTTTTACTAATTATGTATTGCTGTAGGACACCTTATATATTTGTATAACCTTCTTGTAATTTTCATATTTATGAATTTAGGGACACAAAACCCGCGTGTTGAAAAGATTATTTTACTGATTAATAATAAAATAATAACTTGATGTTTCGACCCCTGTATTGAGGTCATCATCATCAGAAGGATACATCTGTATAAGAACCACGCTACATGCTGTTGCACTCTATACAGGTAAATTACATCTACGTTGTTAACTAATCTTTTTTCTTAGCCTGCCCTCTAGTGATAAAAAAAATACCAATAAAAACTACAATAAACTGCTAAAGTCCTCACATACTAGGATTCTTCTGGAATTATACAGTTCATGTTGTTATATTACGATTATCTTCTTGATTTGTACAGTAAGGTTGCTATTGAATGTTCAGGAAAGAAAAAAAAAACACTTCACCAAGTCTTCTTGTATTGAGATTTTTCTTTGTGGTTGCTATAAAGGTTGCAAATGGGGCCTCCACATTCTTGGAATGGTTAGACCATCATTTTTATTCAGATTCGGATCATATTTGAGCAGTTCATGTGCTTCCTTGAATTTCTGCTCGAACCAGGTTTTGGTGCGGTGTAGGGACTTGGTACCTTTTCAATTCTGTGGTATGTTTGGAGTGCGTGGTAAGAAAGGCCAGTTTTTCCAAAATGGAGGTAATTTATGTGTCGTTTGTGTTCATCCTTCTTGATTGGGATGGTTTGCCCAGTTTTCCCTATGTATGCTATGTTATATGTGCATTGTATTTTGTAAACCCCTGGGTGGGCTAGGTGTGGCAGAGGATCCTTGGAAGAACTGAGTAGGTGTCTTAATTTTGTCGGGGGTTTAAAGGTGGTTTTGAAGTTGTATTTGTGTAGTGTTCTGTCTATTTTTTCGGAAATGCCTCTAACATATGGTATAGCAATAGCATTCTTGAAATCTTTTTTGTTATTAGTGGTATCTTTGTGAAGGATCTTGTGAATTGTTTTTATACTGTATCCATTTTTTATAAAGGTATTAAAACTTAGACAAAAAATTAGTGGCCACACTCAAGGAATTGGTTGGTCATTCCCCTTCCTACATAAAAAATACACAACATTTCATAAACAAAATTAAAAACATTACACTCAACAACCAAGATCTATTAGTCAGCTTTGACATAACTTCCCTTTTCACCAATGTCCTAATCAGTGATACTATCTTGCTCTTACAGAACATATTTCCACACGACATCACGGCCCTCTTTGCCCATTGGCTCACCACTTTCCCCCCCTAATAGTGAACTTTTATATGGAAGACTGAGCAATGAGCTCTAGAGTCGGCTTGCCTAAAGCCCAAAATTTGGCTCGGATACGTCGACAATATTTTTGCCATTTGGCCCCACAGCAGCGAAGCACTAAATACATTCCTTAGCCACCTGAACAAACGAGACAAACACATCCAATTTACCATTGAAATAGAAAAAAAAACAACTCTCTTCCGTTCCTAGACACAGTTGTCACACGTCTTCCTTCAGGCCGTCTCTCCTTCTCAGTTTACCACAAACTTACACACACAGGCCAGTACATACACAAAACTTCTTATGACCACCCAACACAAAAAACTAGGGGTCATAAGCACCCTTAAACACAGAACTCAGACTGTTTGTTCAAATGAACAAGCTCTTAACCATGAATATGAGACCATCAGACACCTTTATAAAAAATGGAAACAGTATAAAAACCATTCACATGATCCTCCACAAAGATACCACTAATAACAAAAAAAAATGATTTCAAGAATGCTATTGCTATACCATATGTTAGAGGCATTTCCGAAAAAATAGACAGAACACTACACAAATACAACATCAAAACCACCTTTAAACCCCCCCCCGACAAAATTAAGACACCTACTCAGTTCTTCCAAGGATCCTCTGCCACACCTAGCCCACCCAGGGTTTACAAAATACAATGCACATGTAACACACTATACATAGGGAAAACAGGGCGAACCATCCTAATCAGGAAGGATGAACACAAACGACACATAAAATACCTCCATTTGGAAAAACCGGCCTTTCTGACCACGCATTCCAAACATACCACAGAATTGATTGGAAAGGTACCGAGTCCCTACACTACACCAAAACCTGGTTCGAGTGGAAATTCAAGGAAGCACGTGAACTGCTCAAATATGATCCGAATCTGAATAAAAATGATGGTCTAACCATTCCAAGAATGTGGAGGACCCATTTGCAACCTTCACAGCAACCACAAAGAAAAATCTGAATACAAGAAGACTTGGTGAAGTGTTTTTTTTTTTTTTTTTTTTTTTTTTTTTTTTTTTTTTTTTTTCCTGAACATTCAATAGCAACCTTACTGTACAAATCCAGAAGAATCCTAGTACGGGAGGACTTTAGCAGAGTTTATTGTAGTCTTTATTGGTATTTTTTTTTTTTTATCACTAGAGGGTAGGCTAAGAAAAAAGATTAGTTAACAACGTAGATGTAATTTACCTGTATAGAGTGCAACAGCATGTAGCTTGGGTCTTATACACGTGTATCCTCCTGATGATTATTATTAATCAGTAAAATAATCTTTTCAACATGTGTGTTTTGTGTCCCTAAATTCATAAATATGAATGCTGATCGCTGTGTAACCTTAAAAGAAAGAGCTCTTGTAATTTTGTTCATATGTAGATACCACATCACCAAATTTTACTTTTAAGCATGCATGTTGTATAATAATTCCTTTTTGCCTTTTTACGTATGGGTGTAAAAACATCTATTATAACTTTAACTATATGTAGATACTGCATTCCTAGGCTTGTACGTGCATTTTGTTTATTTAACTTGTAATATTGACAATTTTTGTACTATAACTGGCACAGATTGGTTGGTTTATAGTTATTTGGCACAAAAACTACAAATGTCATACTGTGCCGTACTAAGGTTACAACTATACATAAGCAGTTAAAGAAAATTGTGAACAGTATGCCTGTATAAAAATTAAGTTCCACAAAGCAGCATCTACATAGAAACAGAATTGCTGCAGAGGGCAGAACAACACACACAAGGTTAAAGGCCCTTTGCAGCAATTCTGTTTCTATGTAGATGCTGCTTTGTGGAACCTAATTTTTATACAGGCATATTGTTTACAATTTTCTTTAACTGCTTATGTATAGTTGTAACCTTAGTATGGCACAGTAAGATATTTGTAGTTTTTGTGCCAAATAACTATAAACCAACCAACCAATCTGTGCCATATTCAATGAAATGCCAAGAGTAAATATATGAGTTTCTCCAATCCTTTTCCATGGCTTTAGCCAGAGATGGGTGGTGAATCATGGAATATCATCTGTGGATTAAAGCTGCTGATTATGACGGAGCCTGTTTTACTGGTCATTGCTAATTAGTCGGTGGGCCTCTAGGTATATAAGTTGGTCCTTGATGACCTAAGTTTTTGAAAGAATGGAAACACAGGGTGTATGGAAAAGTTGGAAAAGTGTGGAGTCCTCGTGGCACTTCTGCATTGGCAATGGTATCTGAAGAGCAGAAACCATCTTCCATAACACATACAGAGCAGCCAAAGCAAAGCTGGCAACTAATGACTTTCTTAGCATTAGTTAACCTTTTGTTTATAATTCTTCCACAATTTTTTTTTTTTTTTCAGCTTCTACTTTATATTGGGGAACAAAACTTCCCAGATATGTGAAAATGGCCTCAGCAACCCTATCAGTTTTTTTTTACAGTGACTTCACTCCAAAATGCTAATATTGATGTACCTTATAATACATCTCATAATACATCCTTTGCCGTGTAGAATAATCAGAGCCACATTCAAAGGGCTTAAGCAGAGGGGTCCTGTACCATAAAGCATCTGTACAGATGCCTTATGGTCAGATGGATGCTTTCTGTTGCTGCTTATCCACTTATCCCTACTCAGTTTATCCTCCTGACCCTGGGCATGCAGTTTGAAACTGCCTTGCTCAAACAATTCTTGACCACTTCCCATGCTCTATATGACCAAATTGCCACCTCAGTTCGTCATAATCAGCAGCTTTGTAGTTCTACATAAAGTTCCTTGGCTGAGAATTCCATATGTTGATCAACCTTCCTGAACAAGACTGGAGGTTGCTCAGCATGTAGTTAGATCATCTGACACTATTACTAGATCCAAACATTGTCAAACCCCTAGTACCCTTCATCACCTGTTCAGGTAATTATCCCTTACTAATTGTACAAATTACTATTTCCATTTTGCCATGTGCACTTTCCTCCTTCCAATCTATGTCCACCATTGTTGAAGTCCCCCATGATTATTGCTCATCCTGTATTTGTTCTAATATGCCGATGCATGTCATCCACATCTTCTTCTGGATTCCCAGGTCTATAGCAGCAACTAACAATACATTTTGTCTTATTGGCCTCTATCTCACACCAGGCAGCCTCGAATGAACCATTTACCTCAGATCCTTAAAATGTCAAACTTGTTGGCTGAGTGGTTAACATACCTGCTCTCCAACAAACAGGCTGCAGGTGCTAATCCCATTGTAGGCATGGATGGATGTTTGTGATTGTCTTGCCTTGTGCACTGCTATAAACCTTTGATGTGGTGCAGTATGACCATTGCCATAATCATCACCTTCCTTAACTTTTATTTTGTTAGTTGAAGTTTTTTAGCTATCATTAATATACTCCTCCTCCTGTCCTATTTCCTCTATCTTCTCTGAAAATATAATACCTGTGACATTCTCCCTCTGTAACTACATCATTCTCTGTCAACCAGGTCTTGCTGATTCCAATAATTTTTGGTCAAGTTGAGCTGACCAATGCCAAACTCCCCTCCTTTATTTTTGGGCATTCATATACATGCATTTTACCATCCCTCTGGACCCACATTACATATGTGGGTCCAGACCTGCCCATTCAGATTCGAAACTTGGGAAACTGTGCCCAGGTGTTTACAATCATTCCTGCAATCATATTCATCTATTTCAGGGTGGTGGCTATTTCTGCATGATCATTCCTGCACTCCCACTCATTTGTCCCCCCCTCCCAAAAAAAAAGAAAACAAAAACACTAGAAAATTTTCCAAAAATTGTTTCCTGATTAAAATTCATTTTTTTAATGTTGTGTCGCGTCTTCTATTTCTATACTACTTGTGAATTAGTGATCATTGCAGATGCTCAGTCATAGGTCGTATGTGATGCATAATGTGTATTCTCAGATCGTCTACTAATCCCCCCCCCCCCAAGATTAAATCCTGAGTGCACTACTGTACTGAGGCATGCTGAATAGTGTTTTTTTGGCACTTGATAATGAGAAAGCATTTAGTTAAAACAAAATTGCTTTTGTTAGACTTCTGCAGATTTATATGATTATTCCTTAACATAATCACTTCTACATTTAACAACACTTCTGCCAACATTATTGTAATTTTGCTGACATAATTGCCCAGTCAGTTTCATTTCCTAGTATTAGACTGCTATCCTGATTATTTTGAGGTGTGAATTAGCATTTAAGAAAAGTTTCGTGTTTAGTGTATAGAGCACTAGTTCCCAGCCTTTTTAGGATCATGCGCCATCTCAACACCTAAAGATTTTGATCCCCCCTCCCACCAGCATAATAGTCAACCAAGTTCTGAAAAAGTATAATATAAATAGGTATTACTTCAAATAAAAAAAGGAACATATGTAAAACTTTTTCATTTGACTTTCTTCAATGAATATAAATTTTATATTACACTTTGTGTATTATAAAACATAAATCGAACTCAACTCAGGAAAATAAAATCCAAGTTAATGTGATCCTTGATCTTGATGTCTGCTACAGATAGTTTTTATTTGAGGTACTAATTTAGTCAATTTCAATCTCAAATCCCCTTGATTTGTGATATCCAGACGATTTCTTATTTTCATTAACAAGTCATTTACAGCACATTCAACTAAATATGATGACAGGAAAGGCAACAGTAATTTTCTTGCAAAACTAGTTGAATTTGGGTATTTCGTTTCTCTCTCTCGTCACAGAGCCATGCCATTGTTCCTTTTATGTTGAATAAAGTTCTAATAGACTCATAATTTTGCATTTCTGAGAGTTGTTCTTGATACTGCATGGCCACAACAGTTAAGTCCATTAGCATTGGCTGAGTTATCCAAGATGGAAAATCTGTCATTTAAATCACAGGCCATGTTGCTCAGGTGATCCACAGTAACAAGCATAGCAGCACCAGTTACCTCACACTTATTTAGCCAATAAAATTGGTCAAATTTTTTGGCTGAAACATTCTTTTGACATAATTGCAGAATTGCAAAATGAAGCCAAATATCTTAGCCTTTGCGTTCCTAATAGTTGCTTATTTAACATATTCAGCTTTTCAAAGATATCTGAAGAGAACTCCAACTGTTTGCAGGAGTTGTTTCATTTTGGTGTGAAGCAATAGGCTTACATGGTCAGCAGTTTTATCCTCACAAAATTGTTTGAAGAGGTGCTCACGCATGAGCAACATTTTATAATGAATTCAATATCTCATTTAGAACAGGCGAAAGTTTTTTTGAAAACTAAATTTTCTCTGTGAATAACATAATTCATAAGCAACATTTCAGGATTGTCATCCTTCATTAATTTTAAACAGTCACATTTCTTGCCCATCATACAGGAGCACAATCTGTATTGTGTTATTGCTCAGTGGTATTCCTTTGACATCTTTCTCCAGAACTGTTTTGAGAAAAGTTGATATTGCTGGTTTAATTAAATCCTCCCCGTATAGTATGAATTTTTCCTGATTTAGCTATGAGCAAAGAAATTTCATAACTAGCTTCAAGAGTATGATTTTAGATAGCAGTTTGTACAGAGAACGATGAATCTATTGTTGATTTTTTCTCGAATTTCTCTTTTAGAGACTTAAATTGATTCAAATCATAGTTCACATAAGCGCTATGTTTTACCTTCAAATGTGCTTCGAGATGACCTTTTTTTCATTGATGCGTTAGTCAAACAGTGTTTGTACAATAGAATGGCGACTGTTCATCCTGAGAGTGGGTATGAAACCGAACCTCAAATACTCATCTTAATTCTGAATGCTGACTTTTTTTCTTGCTTGCACTACTCATTTTATGCATGGGGTTAGCAACTGAAAGGAAAAAAATAGGCTTATGAAGTATACTGTATGCATGTGTGGATTATACAAGGAAATTAATGGCATATAATATGTATTTATACTACTACAAACACATCTAATAAATAAAAAGTTAAAATAATAAAAAAGTAAAATTTTAAAAGTCTACCATCACAAGCAGAGAAAAAGAAACAATGAAATATGTTTGTTTTCAACTGTCAAACAAACCTAATACAATTATGGCAAAGTGTTCATTTTATTTAAATTGATAGTAGCTCAACTTCTGGGTAATCCGAAAACTAACAACATCTAAAAATGTTTACATAAAAAAACGCCTGGTAGCATGAAAAACATTGACAATACATCAAAAAATTAAACTTGGCTCATTGTTGTTTTTACAACAAAAACTGCACAAAGTTAAATTGGTACTGTTTACTTTTCAGAAGTGACAAATGCCATGATCTAACCTTAACACACTTATGCTGGCAAGTATTTATCTTGATTGCTGCACTAGTGTTGCCAGCTTTTTTTTTTTCTCAAAGTCAGGGTTGCAACATCGATAAGTTATCTCTGACAATGGTGATTTTTTGACTATATCGATGATGAGGTGATAAATGCAACATCCTTTTCTAATTTTCTCCCAAAATATTCAAATTGCCTTCCTGTGGGACATAAGCCCCATGTTGGGAAACAGTGGTCTAGAGGAATGTTTGAAGTGGATCATCTAACCCTTGCCGTATCCACAGTATTTAATGTATTAGTAAATTAGATACAAAATGTTTTCTTAAACATTCCTTGAGTTTCAACAAGTTTTGGGTCGAACCAAATGTAAGCTGTGTAGTAGGTCACCTGAGTCAGGGATTATCATATAATAGTAAAAAGATACTAGATGTTAGAAGGAACTTTTCAGATTGGTATTCTGAGTTTTTTCAGTCTTTCCATATAAACCTTGGAGATGGTAAAATTAGGCTTGAAACTGATCTTTCATACTCTTTGTTAACCACACTAGGGCCTAGACTAATGTTCACATGATATCTATGATACTTCCTTGCAATCAGTTGCTTAAAAAACACTCATGACTGCTTCTGGCAAGCCATTCTGCTCATTCACCATTTTCAAAGTAAGAAATCTGTTCTTAATAAGCACACTCATACGCAATTTACAGGGGCAATCCCTTATTCTCTCATATTCCCTCTTTCCTGCCTATCAGTGAAACTTTCTAAATCTACAGTATCTTCATAGAGAGAACTCCACAGTCTGCTTATCACCACAGACACATGCTTCTGGATACTCTCCTCCACTTTTCCATTCCTCAAATGATCAAATCATTGGTCACCTGGGTATCTTGCAGCATGATTCATTTCAAAGCCTTATAAAGAGAAACAATCTTCCTTTCTTCAATTCTCTGGTTTCCCACCACCAAATATCTAATGTTTGGTTGGGGAACCCCCATCAATATCTAAGTGGTCTTTTGAGCTATTTTTCTTACATTTGCAGTATGCTTCTGAACTCATTAATGCACTTTGTTGTGATGAGATTTCCAGTGACATATTATATTGGTGGGATTATGTTTGAGGCTGGAGATCTTGGAGTTGTGGTGGATAAGAAACTGAAGTTCAAAGATAACATTCTAAAAATTGTTAATACAGTTCAGATGATAATCGCAATGTTGAAACAAACATTGATACGTAAGGATTATGGAAGTCATTTTGCCTTTTTACAAGGCCTTGTAATGCGACTGCACCTAGATTATCATCTGCAGATTCAGTCTCTTGGGTTTGGAGGGGAGATAAAAAAGCTGTAGGAAGGGTGTAAAGTAGAGTAAAAAAAGATATCAGGATTATGGAATGTAAATAGAGAGTATGTAGAAACTCGTAAACAGGAGAAAGAGAGATGATTTGTTAGTCTGTAAACTTTTGAAAGGATGTTATACTTATAAACTGATGATGTTTTTCGTTATATGGAAGGTGGGGAGAGGATAAGAAGCATCTGTGGGTGTTAAATTTGTATGCAGTTAAGAAAGTAGTGAGGACTAAATATTCTTCTCAGAGCAGTGGTTAAGTAGAGCAGTTCGCATGTTGAATTAATGAGTGCATCCAGTATGATTGAGTTTAAGAGAAGTTATGACAACTGGTGTTGGTATCTATGGACTCCCTCAATAAGTCCTTAACTCGAAGGTCTCGGATGATAATAATAATAATGACCTCCACTCCCCATGCACTATTACCTCCAAATTCCTAGTCTCATCAGTTTCTCAGTCCAAGATTAATATAAGACATGCTAACTTTTTATCCCAAAGTGCATAATCTTACACTCTGCCACATTAAACTAGCAACTATTATGCTTTCTGCACACACTTATGCTTTTTAAATCATGTTGCATGATCTGTGCAAATCTATATCGACTACTGTATTACCTTGTTTTGATTAATCAGCAAACAACTAGATGTTTTCTCTCAGATCATTTCTTATATCAGTATAATGTGCAATTAAATAGGTCCTGCATCACTCTACAGGCCAAAGTAAATTATTCTCGATAAGAAGTTATATTCTTGTGAAGTACAATTTACTTTGTAACTAAGCAAAACCCTACTCCAACTTTGCTGGTAACCTACCTTCTCCTGGATTCCACTTCTCCACATATTACTTTTTGCTTAAGGCCAATCATCCAAATGCTGTAAAACTTTGCAGGACTACATTGTGCATCATCATGCAGAAGCGATATCAGAGAGGGGGGAAAAAGGTAGTTCCAAAATTCACCAACAGGATGCTATATGGTGTAATGAATGTAGATGTAATGTTTTTCTGTATGTGTGTGTGTGTAAGAATAAGAAATGTGACACAAGCATAAATAACATATTTTTATTCACTTCCATTATGCATTCATGGGCTATACTGTTACTGTTCAATGTACTGCCCTTCCTATGCCACAAACTGAATCCTTTGCACATTGTATTCAACAGTAGAATGCAGCTGGTCAGGACTGATGTTGTGCATATGCTGCATTATGCTGTCTTTCAGTCCTGGCAAGTTATGTGTTTGAGAAATCCCCAGAGCCAGAAGTCACAAGGGGTCAAATCAGGTGAAGGAGGCATCCACACAGTGGGAAATGCACAGCTGATAACTCTGACTACCATAAAATGTTCTCGAAGCACTTCCTGTTATGGATTGACTGATGTGTGAACAGGCCCCATCTTGCATGAAAATGATTGAATCCGTGTCCAGGTGCTGCTGCTGTAGCTGTGGCATAACAAAATCATTTATCATATCACAATAGTAACTCTCGGTAGTAACTGAGCAGGTCACAAGACCCAACTGCGAATGTCCTCAAAGAAGAATGGTCCAGTGAATGAAGATGTAAACCTGCACTAGACAGTAACTTTTGTTGAATGCAAAGGAATTTGTTGGATTGCATGCAGGTTGTTTTTCATAGCCCATACCTGGCAATTGTGAGTATTCACACTCCGTTTAAGAAGTGAGCCTCATCTCCCCCACAAAATCATCCACGGCCACCCAGCATCCAACTCCACTTGAGCAAGAAATGTTAAAGTGAATGTCAGTTGACTTTCAAAGTCCTGCAGGTGCAACTCTCATGTCAGGATTATCTTGAATGGGTAGAAATGCAGAATTTTCCATATTTATTTATTTATTCTTATGGCAAAAGCAGCTACAGGTCAATGTCCAGACCAGAAAGCCAATCCTGAGCCTCATCTGTCACCTCTTGGATGTCCTGAAGGCCACCATGGAATTGACGCCTTGGGTAGTCATTCACAATATGAGTGATTGTCTGGGTCACAGGTAAACGGTCACAATAAGTGTGGTCTGACAGTCTCCATTTATGTAGTAGGTAGCCACATCTGCCCTGGTTAGTTCTGATCCTGTTGAGAGATGACCAAAATCTTCCTAGGAATGGCAAAACCAGGCTGCGGAGCACATGGATCTTCAATCAGGAAACCATTTGTTGGATGATTGTTGGACCAGTGTTCTCTCCAGGTGTCAGGTGTTGATGGTAAGGCAACTGAAGAGAGTTCATTCATGGACCAGAAAGGATTTCTTGATTTTAGGCGGAGACTAGATGATATTATGAGAGTCTGGTTCAGGGGCAGGAGCGGGTTTCTCGTTATTTTATTAAATACTTTAATCAAGGCTTGTCTTCTCCATATATTTGGTGGAGCAATGTTAGATAGGACAGGCAACCAGGAGAGAGAGAAATGCCTCTCGGTATCCCGCTAATTGTGCACATGGTAGAGTTTAACTGGGTGTCTATAATGTTAGTGTGCACACTTCTTTCCCAGACAGGGGGTACAGTATTCTGCTGCAGAGAATGCGAGGGCTAGTACAGATGACCTTAATACATCAGCACCACAACCCCAGGTTGTTCCAGCAAGCAGGGAAATTATATTATTTCTCGTTTTAATTTTGCTGGACAGATTGGTGATGTTCTTATATAGGTTAGGCTTCTGTCCAGGCTCACTCAAGGCATTTTGGGTGAGGCTCATGTTTTACCATTTTGCCACAGAAAGAGAAGTTGAGGTGTTGATTTGCCACTGCATTTTTCAGGTGGAGTGGACACACTTTTTGTTGGATTTGGCTTCAGGTACCACTGCTTAAAGTACACCTCCAGGATGATCAGGTTTGTGTTCAAGGTTGTTTCCAGGTTGGCAAAGGAGGTAGACTGGTGTAGGATCACGAGATCATCGGCATATATATATATATATATATTTATATATATATATAGATAGATAGATTTGCTTGAGCTGGTATGTGATAAGTTAGACATGTAGATGTTAAAGAATAAAGGGGATAACACAGAGCCCTGTGGAAGACTGTTGTGGAGAAATCTGGGCCTGCTCTTCCCCCTCCCCCAACCAATATGGACCCAGATCTTTCTGTTGGAGAGAATGGATTCAAAAAGCTGGAAAGTTGTTTTGCATCTTATGATATTGCTGAGCTTAGGAGGAGGACCTTGATTCAGACTGTGTCATTAGCTGATGTTAGGTCAATTTCGTCTGGATTTAAGTTTCTTCTGGAAGCCTGTTTCATCCTGTGTTGTCAGGGCCAGGACTTGGTCACAACTTCTGCCCGGCCTGAAGCCAGCTTGTTCAATCATCTTGTTCGATGAGTGGTGATATTCTTTTAAGGAGAATTCTTTCAAAGAGCTTAAAGATGGAGCAAAGCAAGGAGATTAGATTTTTGACATTATTTGGATCTTTCCCTGGTTTGGGCAGAGCAATTATTTTGGCTTCCCTCCACAGTTTTGGTAGTTTTCCAGTTATTATAATTTTTGAGAAAAGGGTGGCCAGCTATGTTTGATTTCGTTGGCCGAGATGTTTTAGAAACTCGGGGAGGATACCATCCACTCCTGCAGCCTTGCCATTCTTGGTTATTTTAAGGCTTCCTGTACCTCTTCCAGAGAAACTGGGTGTACAAGTTCAGGGGCAGGAGCCATCTTCAGATTTTTTTCTGATGGAAGATTCCACAGTTATTTTCCTGGTAGAGCTGGGACTTATCTTGGAGGTTTTCAGTAAATGATTAGCCATTTGACCAGGAGTTATCTCTGGTGGTTTGTGTGTTGGTTCTGTTCTCCCTCCCCCCCTCCTAATTTTCTCATATGTGACTAGCTTTTCTGACTAGATTTCGTGAAGTCAAGTTCATTGATGGTTGAGATTTCTGTTTTTGTCGAATGTTGCTGTGAGCTCCTTAGCAATAGTTGGGTCTTCAGTTTTTCATATTTGGCTAAAAGTTCCTCAGTATCCCTACTCCAGCATTCAATGTATTGTTTTCTGTAGCCTCTAGGAATAGAGGCTTTGGCTGCAGTTTTGATTAGTTTGACAAATCTGGGATAGCGATTAGGGATGGATGGTATTGCTGAATGATTTGCTCAATTTGCTTCTCAAATACATTCCGGTTGAATCTGCGAAGGTTCCATCTAGCGATTGATGTTCCACTGATGATTGGGATTGATGTGCCTGTCTCTATTAGTGTAGGACAATGCCGGCTGTTAGGGAATCTGTTGAGGATAGTTCTGGTTGTTTGCAGAGGGTGGTCTTCAGAGTCTTTAGAGACTGTGCACTGATCGGTGGGGGGGGGATAACTTCTGTTCCATCTGGCTGAGTGAAGAGTGCCTTCTTGCTTGGCATCATAGATCAAATACAGGTTATATGTATCCATCCAGTTAACTAGATTATCACCATCTTGGTTTGGTTGTTAGAGGAATTGCCTCACATGGTGTGATGAGAGTTGAAGTCACCAACATAGATAGCAGGGTGAGGTGGCAGCCAGTCCATCTGGTCAGGCCAGGATTGCAATGGTGGTTTGTAGATGTTGTAGATGGTGGTATTTTGAATTTTAATATCTATGGAGTATTTTGCATCAGGCACACTTTGGGTTATGTCCTTGAGACCAGGCCGGATATAGGTTGCCAGGCCATGCTTGAGATGGCAGTTATAAGACACAAGAATTAGGCCTGGGATCTTTAGTCTATTGAGAGCTGTGCCAGGCACATGGGTTTAGTGGAGAGCCAGAACATCAATCGTTTTGTCCTTAGCTATTTTTCAGCTTTGGATTTAGATAGTCCTCTGTTTAAGGAATAAATCTTGTGAGAGTGTTGTTTAAGGGACTAACTTATTTTTCGAAGCTTGCCCTTCTCCCAAACAAGCAAGACGATCCTTGTTATTTTGGGCAACGATCAAGCTGGCATGGACTTTATTTTTTACAACTCCATGATAAATACACATGGAGTTGTGTATTTATCATGGTTGCCTCAAGTGGTCCAGGAGACTTGGTACCTTTGGACGCCTTGTTTGAGACATTAGCTTCATGTTACCAGCAATGTACCACAAGGGTGACACTACTGGCGAATGGGGTGGGGGAGCACAGGAGGGCTGTCTCAACCCCCTCCCCCATTTTCCAGACAGTTGTGTTTGACACATCTATGCATCTTGATACAACAAGTGAATTTGCGGGAACCAACACTGCTATTCCTGGCCTGAATACTGCCGTGGCAATAGTATCTTCATTAACTTGCTTTGAATCGATTAGTTTGCTACCTCTGACAGCTGTAACTCCCATTCATCCTCCATCTTCATGTATAGTCATTCCTCACAGAGGCACATGGAGATAGTGGACCTGGTCGACATTTGTTCAGGCGACAAAATTCATGGAGTGCAGCAACAGCATTGCAGTTGTTTAGGTAGTACAGCTTCACGAGAAAAGCACGTTGAGACAGGGTCAGTGCCATCACTGTGAATGGTGTGAACAACCAGCATGAAGTGAAGAATCCTGTGTCCATCTTTCTAAACCCTCCTGGCACCTGCTGAGTTGCATGATATGCAAATTCCATGCATTTGGTGATTACAATGCCACCTGGTAGTGAATTTTGTAACTAGTTTCTCTCCCCCCCCCTTCAGATATTGCTTCTGTATGATGCACAATGTATTCCTGCAAAGTGTTGCAGCATTTGGATCACTGGATGGTACTCTGCTAGGGATATTTTAATTTTGATCACCTTGTAGATATACTCCTGAATTCATCCAGTGCAAGTCTACAGGATTCTCTAACTTAATTGAATAACAGTTGTAGCAAATTTGACTTGAAAATCAGCAATAAAAAGACCAAATATAAGCAGAGACAACTTCAGTTGCATTCTCAGCCTAAAGGTGAGGATGAGACAGGTAGGAATGGAAATCAAAGTCAGGATCGGGGAAACAGGAGTGGTCACACTGAAGGGAGAGGTGTGGTATAGCAGCTAGAATAGATAATGTTGGTGCTGGTAGAAATTACCTCAAACGCATAGGGATTGTTATGTTTGTACACGAATGTAAGGAGTATTCGAAACAAGAGAGCTGAGTTT
Source organism: Typopeltis vanoorti (assembly GCF_054136105.1). Classification (NCBI taxonomy): domain Eukaryota; kingdom Metazoa; phylum Arthropoda; class Arachnida; order Uropygi; family Thelyphonidae; genus Typopeltis; species Typopeltis vanoorti. The sequence continues at coordinate 73,298,620 of NC_143555.1, forward strand.
GTTGCATTGATTGAGCTAGTATGCCCAAAGATAACTGGAATAAGTGAAACTTGGTTGTCTGAGGAGGATGTGGTGTTGGGAATAGAAATGTGAAAAGAGGATGGGTGTTGGGGGGGGTGCACTGTTAATGATTGTGTCCATAAGTGTGGAAGTTGATATAGCATGCACAGATTTTGAATCTGTGTGGGGAAGTTGAAATAAGCAGGCTAGTATATCTGATAGGATGCTGTTATAGGCCAGGGAATGTAGAGAATACATTGTGAAATGTTTAGGCAAATTAGTTGGGCATGTAAAAAAATGATGATCCTGATGGGAGACAAAGAAGTAAAATATTTCAGTTTTTACACACAATTTTTAATGAAGATGGCAAATTAAATATGGAAATAGACAACAGAATAAGCAAGGCTGATATGATGGGGAACCAGTTAAATAAATTTATATAAAATAGAGAAAAATTAGCCAGAACACTAAACAAGACAGCATCCAATCTGGTATTAAATTATGGATCTGATAGTTGGGTTAAAAATAAAGCATTTGAATCAAAGATTAGAATTCACAGATACAAGAGCTATGAGAAAAATTAGGGGCATGAACAGGTGGCAGCAATGGCAAAATCATATTAAAAATGAACATATTAAGAAGGAACTTGACATTGTTATCATTCAAGAATGTGTGTGTGAGTGTGAGTGAGTGAGAACAGGGCTAATCTAAAGTATGGTCACTTAAAAGAGACTGGGAGAGGACAGTTTTGCAAAAACACGCATTTAATGTCAAGATGGTGGTTGTTGGTGGTGGTGGTGTGTGTGTGTGTGTTGATGGGGGTGGGGGTGATCTAGGTGGATTGATTTAGTTAGAAGTGCTTGAGTAGACTGAATGAAATGTTAGATATGACAGTGTGGAAGTGGTGACAAGTAATATATTAATTTGAAGGAAAATTGTTGATAGGAGATTAGTAATAATGTAAATTTAATTATGTGGTACTGTTATATTTGCCTGTAATATACCTTGAGGGTACATATAATGAAATTGCTGCTTTTGATAACAAAATAAGTAAAAAGAATTTTTGCAGCCTCTCCTGTTACACAAAGGAAATCTGGAACTGTCTCCCAGATTTTGATTATAGTAATATAGCCATATAGTACTTATTGAGGTTTGGGGAGTGTTCCGCTGCTTCAGAAACATTCTCGTCAACATTTAATAACTTATGTTATTAAATGTTTCTTCCAACAATGATGGTGTTTCACAATTTGCCATAATGATGGTAACAAATGTATTTCTATGTTCTTCCATTTAGATGTCAACAGTTCTTATCTGTCTATAGTAAGCCAGCTCACAGCTGCAGGGCACTTTGTGCACTTCTGAATATGTTAGAGATGGAGTTTTACCTTGGTGAATAGATAAGGGTTGCCTTATTTGATTTCTTGTTTTGAATATTGTGTAGAGCTTGACTGCTGTTCTCTTACTGATTGTTGCCATGTTGAACAACCTATGGTACTAAATATAGTTATAAACATTTTTTTTTTAAATGGTTAAAGCACATTTAATCATACACTTATAATTTATAAATGAACCTAATGTTTTGAAAATATTTCTGCAATATAATAAACAGTACTCACTTACCTAACTGCTCATTTGCAGAATCTGATTTTTTTCTTCTTCTTTCTGTAATTGTATATCATAAAGTGATATAGTAATGATATCGTCACATGAGTGTACTTCATAGCTTTAACTTGAAAAGTTGAAATGTGTTCTTATTAGTTCCTTATTTCATAGTGGGCAGAGTCTAGTGGAGCCATGGTTATCCGACGTCATAGTAATCATAGGGAAAGAGAAAATACAGCATCTTCAGTACCAACTTCATCAGATACTCCTCTCACCACTAATACCATTACTGTTAGTACTACTACAACTTCTGGTACAGCAGTACAACCATCTACTCATGCACCTGTGCCAACTTTGTAAGTATTTTCTGATAAATGTATGAAATTTTGACACACTCTCTCATATGTTACAGTTTTTGAAATAGAGGATATTTGTATGATTTTGTGATACTGTAAAATGCATATAGGTGGTGTTGGCTGATGCATACTTTCTTCAACCAACATGTTATGGGTTATCTCATCTTGGGCATGGATGTTTGTAAAAGCCTGCTCTAGATGAGCATTATAGCTTTTTTGAGTTTATAAAGCTTGCCTTGATTGTAAAAAAAAAAAAAAAAAAAAAAAAAAAAACGTGGATTTCTTGAAATGTAGTGTTATATGAAAATAATTTTTATCTAGATGATAAACCTAAAATATCTAGCTAATTCACCTGTCCACTTCGATAGAAAGTATGTATTTTGTATAAGGTGCAGTATCCCAGAAGAGGAAAGTCGCTAGTGGTATGCCATCTGTTTTTGTTGTTGTTGTTGGACCCACACACAAGAGGTTGTTTGATCAATCTATAGTATGTTAGTATTGTATATGGTTTTGGGACCATTATTATATAATTTGTATATTAATGATATTGGGATGGGTTTGCAGATATGCAAAACTGGGAAACTGTTGAGGAATCAAGTAGATACTGTGGCCTTACAGGAGGATTTGAATAGATTGAATGAGTGAGCAACAGTGTAGAATTATCAGTTTAGTGTTACAAAGTGTAAGTTTCTGAAATTTGTTAGGTGACGGTGGAATGCAAAGTCATTGGGAAATATTGGAAGAAGTTGAGGAGACAGGAGACCTTGGAATGGTAGTGGGGGAGGATCTGAAGTTCAGAGGTCACATAGCACAAGTTGTGAAGTCATTGAATCATATTATGCAATGATGTGAAAAATCTTAACATGCAAAAATGAAAAGGTTCATTTTTGCATGTTAAGCAAAAATGAACCTTTCTGGTTCCATTGTATAAGGCCTTGGTCAAGCCTTATATGGATTTTTGGGCACATATTTGGTCTCCTGGTTTTCATGGTGATCAGGAGAATGTATTGGAAAAGGATTCATAGAAGACTAAATAAGGTGGTAACTGGTCTTTGAGAGATGTGGGAACAAGCAGGTTTTTTGCATGGTGAGTGATATACTTATTAGAATATTCAAGGAATATTCTCACAAGTTAGAATATTCAACTTGTTATAATATCCTTGAATAATAATGTTAGAATAAACATTATTATTCAAGGATAATAATGTTTGTATATACAGGAAAACCTTGCTTAACACAATTAATTAATCCATCAATTAATGCATGCTAAGTGAAATCGTGTTAAGCGAATACAATAAACAATAGGAATAATTATAATTCATCCATCAGTTGGCGTTAATTTAGAAAACAAATTACAGCATAAGCTATATTAGAGGATTAAATCATCAAAGTTAATAAAAATCAATTGCTTAAATTTTTATTTAATACCTAAACATTTGATTGAGCCTTTTTTACAAGAAAAATTAAGTAAAGATGTTTGAATCATGCTTGACTTTTTCATCTTGTCATGCAATTTATGATAGTTAGCGATTGCTTTTTCAAGATTTCGGCAGACTTCGAAGCTTCGTTCCATATTAGGATCAGCATCAAACAAAATTTCCTTAGCATGCTCGATGTGATTGTAAACTAGCTCAAATTCTTTTGCAGTTAGCCTCTTAGTCGTAACATTGTTCTTATTCGCACTCCTTATCATCTTCATATGCATGATGTTCTTCTAATTGAAGGAGATTATTCTCGCTTAAATGTTCTGAATGGGAATCAAGCAAGTTTTTCAGATCTTCATTTTCCAGTTCATTAAATCCAAGTTCTTTTCCAAGTGTGCTGATTTTTTCAATAATGTTAGATCTTGGATTTTGCGCATGATAAACTAATATAGGCTTGAGTTTAGTTGCCTTCTGTATTGCCTCCTAATAAAAGCGTAAGCTGATCTTTAGATGCTTTGTATCCTGGTCGAGATGCTTCAATTTTAGCTCGCAGTTTTTGTTGGCATACAATTCCAAAAGAGGCCAATTTTTGTCAATGTTGAACATTTGCCAATCAGCATAATCAATCCTTTGTAATTCTTCAGGAATCTTGGCTGCAGAATCTTATCAACACTAGCAGATTCCCCAGTTATTCTTGTGTTATGCAGTCCAGTTCAATTTTTAAAATGGTCAAACCATCCTAAACTCGCAGTAAAGCTTTCACATTCCTCTTGAAATTGGTCTCTTCAATGAGGTAAAAATATTGAGAGCCTTTTCCTGAATATTCGTTGTTCTAAGAGGTATTTGGTTACGATCCTCAATCCAGAGTGACAGAAGATGCTCCATCTCGATCATTAAATGTCTTCTGTTTCGAGTAATTGATGTATTAATATACATAATACTGATTTCTGATATTGACATACTGCAGAACTGAAAAAAATATGTTTTTAGTACAAACTCTTGTTTTCAGCTAATTGTTTTAGGCACTTTCTTCAATTTCATCTCTATTATTATTGTTTTCTATACTTTCTCCAATTCTGTAATTTACCCCCCCCCCCCCCCCCCCCCCCCGTACACACACACACTTCCATGGAACATGGTGTGAACAAATGTTGATCCATATTTGTAATTTATACTCATATTTTGGTTATTTATGTATGTTATTTATTATATGTGCTGTATATGCTATTTTCATATGACCCCTGCACGTGAGAGATTCCAAAACTTACAACACAGGAGTGTTGCTGTGCGTGATCAACAAGAAAAATGGACTATGTCCTCCAGCTGTTCATGCATCTGTTGAACAACTGGAGGACATAGTCCTTAGGTGTGGGAAAGGCTTTTCCGAAGTACAGAGATCAGTGGAAGAAAAAGATAATTGGAGACAGTCTATGACAGCAAGAGAGGAGATAATCTGTTAACATATTCCCAAGAGTGAATATGTTAACAGATTATCTCCTCCTCCTGATGAATATGAATAATATAAAGTAGAATATGAATAATATAAAGTAGAAGTTTTATTATACCAATAAATACATACAGTGTAGTTTTACTAATATCATATCCTGTTCTTCTGTTCTATTGAATTTTACATATTCAAAAATAAATAATCCATCCTGAAATGACCAGATATCAGCATTTGCAATGAATTTATTTAATAATAGTAAATTTGCTGTCTTTTATTCATCAAATCAGTGCAATGGAACAAGACAATTTATGTTCTTTTATTTTACTGACAACGTAGAAGCAATTTTTTTTCATACTATAATATGAATCGTGACACTGTAGTTTTAGAAATTATTTTTTTTTTTTTTGTTTGTTTTTATGAACAACAAATGATATTAAATTGCATCACTCGCTTTCTGATTGTGAGACTTTTAATGTCAAAAATTTATATCCAATCATATTTTAGCAGGGACTCTTCGCCTTCGTCTTTTGCTTAAAATTGCAACAGATGATTTTTTTTTAAGGATACACATTACTATAATAATAATCTACCCTAGAAGGGTGCTTAAGGGTCAAAACTGTATAACTGAGAGGAGACCTCCACATACCCTTTAAAGGAATGCGGAGAACCGACCAGGGCTTCTGACCTAATGTCCAATCCTCACCTTCTCGTGGTGCACCCTGTTGGGTAGCTACTTTGATACTGAACGAACGAGGGTGAGCTGGCAATTTGGGATTTAGCCGACCAAATTGTATTCTTATTGGTTAAACCAAAATAAAAAATGATGGTACAACATGACAAAATTTCATGCCGGCTGGGGCGTCGCCCGGTTAAACAAGGCCCCCGTTGTTTTCGCCAGGGAACCAGGGCAAACAGCGAAAAGTCAGCTACTGGAACAAATCTGAAAACAAACCCCAACTCAATATCACCAGAGTTAAAGATCGGTACTATCAACGTAAGAAGCCTGAATGGCAAAGAAATGGAGCTAGCTGAGGAATTAGATAAGTACCAGATCGACATAATAGGGGTGACTGAAACAAAAAAGACCAAAACTGGTGAGATCTTTCTGAGCAATAAATACAAAATGTTATATTCAGGCAATGACAATCAAGGAAAAGAAGGAGTAGCCATAGTATTCAACACAAAATACGAGGCTAAGCTTCTTGAATGGCAGTCAGTCTCAAGTAGAGTAATGTGGGCAAATATGAGAATGGGGAACTGGACAATGAGACTTATTTGTGCCTATGATCCCACAGAAGGCTCTACTAAGGAATTTTTTGAGGCTTTAGAAAAAGCAACTGACACAATGAAAAAGGAAAAGTTGGTCCTTGTTGGGGATCTAAATAGCAGAGTAGGAAATGATTGTGAGACATACAAAAATATTTTGGGAAAATTTGGAGAAAAGAGCAAAGCTAATAATAATGGCAAATACTTGTTGGATTTCTGCTCAGGACATGGACTGGTTATTACTAACACCATGTTCCAACATAAAAATGTGCACAAATTCACATGGAGAGAAGAGGCTAGGAATAAGAAAAGTCTCATTGACGATGTTATTGTTGATAGTGATGTTTTCTCCCTGGTGCAGGACACCAGAGTGTACAGAGGATTTGAAATTGGAAGTGATCACTATTTAGTCTTGAGCAGGATAAAATTGAATTTCATATTGAAAAGAATAACATGTAAGAGAGTTTTAAAATGAATAAAAGTTGAGCAGCTCTCAGATGTGAACTGTAGACTAAAATACAGAAAGATTATTGAAAAGAAAATGAAAGACTTTGAGAACAGGAATCAAACCTTGGAGATTCAGTGGCAAACTCTGAAGAAAACATTGATTGATTCTGCCAGAGAGGCATGTGGTGAGGTTGTGTGCAAGGATAAAAAAATCAGAACTCCCTGGTGGACATAGGAAGTTAAAGAGGCAGTGAAGGAAAAGAAGAAAGCATATCAAAAGTTCCTGGCAAATAAGTCAGCTTTTACTCTTACAGAATACAGAGACAAATGTAAGAAAGCTAAACAGTGTGTAAAACTAGCTAAACAAAAGTCATGGGAGGACTTTGGCAAGAATATAGAAAATAAATATCAAGAAGGTGGCAAAATATTCTGGAGGTTGTTGAAGAAGCTTAGGAATGGAGGAAAGAGTGCTGTAAAAGGAGTTAGAGATGATAAAGGTGACATGAAAACAGGAGAAAAAGATATCCTTGAAGTGTGGTGTAATTACTTTGAAAAACTGCTAAATGAAACAAGCAGTGAGACAGCACAGTGATAAAAAAACACTGACCAGGCATGCAGTCAGAAATACATATCCATACTTGAAATAGAAAAAGCCATCAAAGGCTTGAAATGTGGAAAGGCAGCAGGAGTAGATGATATTCGACCAGAAATGCTGAAGTATGGTGGTATAAAAGTCTTACAGTGGCTGCACTGCATAGTTTAGAAAGCCTGGACAGAGGGACGAATTCCCGATGATTGGAGTAGAGCTCTCATAGTACCCATATATAAAAAGGGAAATAAAACTGAATGTGAGATTACAGAGGTATTTCCCTACTGAGTGTTCCTGGCATGATCTATGCAAATATACTTGAGAAACGGTTGAGAAGAATTGTGGAAGAAAAACTTGGTGAAGAACAAGCTGGGTTCAGGTCAAATAGAGGCTGTCAGGATCAGATCTTCACTTTACGACAAATAGTCGAGAAAGCATGGGAATACAACAAAGATCTGTATTTAAGTTTTGTCGATTTGGAAAAGGTATATGACAAGGTGCCAAGAGAGAAGCTATTCAATACGCTGCAGTTATATGGTGTCAATGGGGCATTATATCAAGCAATACTTAGTCTTTATTTGAGTTGTAAGTCAGCAGTTAGAATTGAAGGAAGTACAGGAAGATGGTTTAATGTTAAATCTGGTCTGAGACAAGGATGTACATTATCCCCTCTGTTATTCATTATCTATATGGATCACATTATGAAGGAATGTGGTATTAAACCTGATATCAAAATTGGAGATGTTAATGTCAGCTCTTTGCTTTATGCAGATGATGTTATAATTCTAAATAAATCCGCTACAAGTCTGCAAGATTCTCTGACTAAATTGAATAGCTGTTGTAATAGATATGGTATGAAGGTCAGCAATAAAAAGACAATGAAAATAGGCAGAATCATTGAAAATGTCAACTGTGTTGTTGTGAATGGAGAACCTGTGGAAAAGGTAAAACATTTCAGCTACTTAGGCACAATTTTTACTGAAGATGGTAAATTAAATATAGAAATAGACAACAGAATCAGCAAAGCTGGTATGGTGGGAAGTCAATTGAATAAATTCATATGGAATAAGAAAGAAATTAGTCGGAACACTAAATTAGCTGTATACAAGACAGTGTTCAAACCAGTTTTAACTTATGGATCTGAGAGCTGGGTCAGAAGTAAAACACTTGACCAAAGACTAGAGACCGCAGATATGAGAGTCCTGAGAAAGATTAAAGGCGTGAACAGATGGCATCAATGGCAATATCATATTAAAAATGAAGATATTAGGAAAGAACTTGACATTGTCAGCATCCAGGAATGCGTTAGCAGAGCTAATCTCAGGTGGTATGGTCACTTAAATAGAATGGGCGAGGAAAGATTAGCAAACGAAGTGTTCTCTGCCAGGTTGGCAGGAAAACGACCCAGAGGAAGACCAAGATATAGGTGGATTGATACGGTACAAAGTGCCTTAGACAATAGAAATATAAGATCTGATAATGTTGGAGTCTTGACAAGTAACAGACTGATTTGGAGGAAAATTGTAGATAGGAAGTTAGTAATGATGTAATTTTTTCATGTAGTACTGTCATATCCTGTACACCCCTTGAGGGTACATGGCAGGAATTTGATGATGATGATAATCTACCCTATATATAAAATGATAAGCCTTTTTATGTCACAGTCATGTCTGTATGTTATGTTTTTTGAAATGTTTTGAAACTCAGGGGATTACCCTGAGGGTCGAGTCATCAGAATTCAAGGAGAACCGGCCTACCAGTCCAGAACTCGGGGGATTGGGCACCATATGCGCTGGGGGGGGGGCATATCCCCCCTATTATTATTATTACGTAACACTTCCAGGGAGTCTAAATGCTCGTCGAGGGAGGGCACCTACTCTACAAATCCCTGTCTCCACCAACTGCAACTATCGTCATCATCTACACCAATGCCATCTACCGTCGAAGACCATGAGTATTATTTTCACAGACAATCACAAACATCCATGCCCACAGCGGGATACGAACCTGCAGCCTTTTGGCTGGAGAGCGAATAAGCTAACCACTCGGCCACCAGGCCAGCAACCATATTCAGTACTTAACTACTATAGATATGGTGAAAATACATGAAGGATATACTATATGGACTGATTTGAAATGTATGCTAATTTTGAAGATTTCTTCTGCATCCTCTCCTGGAACTGAATTACATAACTACTCTGTCTAAATTTCTACTGGTTTGAAAGTGTTCACATACACTATTCAAAATCTATTACTTCTTTTTACTGTTTTGACAAAAAAAATAAGAAAATAATATTGTTGTATCTGTCAAAGCAGATATTTCTAATTCAGGACCATTTCTTTGCAATCTAAAATCAGTTGTCAACTGAAGTTAGTCTAAGTTTCAGAAATACTATACTGTTTTCACCATGTAAAATTGGTTATATGCATGCCACAAAAAAGAAAGTTCAGTAATGGTTTTTTTTTTCTTCTTTTTCTTTAAAAAAAATTCTAAATATTACTAATTTTACTGCCTCTGGTTGCTATTTCTGAAATAATCTGTCTTAAAAATACCCAATAACAATCACTTAACTGGAGGAAAAGGCTAAAGGTTTAAATTACTTTCATTGCCATTGAGAAAGAAAAGAGAGAACACTTTCCCAGAAGTCACAGTAGAAATCCTTAAGCATTAGTGCAAAGTATATCTGCAATATCTTGCATCTTGTTTAATTTTCAACTGTTGGTAAGCAGATATCCTAAACAGAAATACTAACATTTCTTTTACAGGATGATTCGGTATTTATGTCAAAATTATAAATTATTTGATACAATTATCTTGGGGAAAAAAAAGTGCATATATGTTACATAATTGTTTAAATTTTTTTGGGGTGTAACCTACTCAACCTACAGATATTTCAGAGAATTTGTTTTCAGAATTGTTTGCAAGACAATTGTTACAAATATAAATCACTTGGAGAACATGCTCATACATTTCAGCATAGAATAGTAGTAAAAGTATAACTACTTTAATAATGCTATGGAAAAGCTTCTAAAATTTTAAAATGTGCAGTGATTTCTTCTTTGTACTACAAGAAAAAACCAGATAATAACACTAAGAAGAAAAACATGTAATTTCTTTTTCATTGGACTAATTACAATGTTCTTTCTTTGTGTTTTCACAGGAAAGTGCACATAATTATTTTCTTGCTATTTTTGCCAGCAGAACATCTGATATAATTATAAGAGTGGCATTTTACATTTTCTCACAAACCAAAAAAAAAAGGCAATAATATTGTTGAATCTGTTGAACTTAATTGTAACCATTGTAACCAGAGTTGTAACCACTTGAAAAACATTTGAAACAAAAAAGATTGTTATTTTTGTTTTTATTTCTAGTGTGTGCATTTCAAAAATAAGAATTCTATTAATTAACCGTTGTAAAATACATATAAGATGAAATAATCTGAGACATGTCTTATATGGAATTGATTTTAATTTTATGTTCGTTTTGAAGTATTCCAATCATCTTGCCCTTGCTGCCATGACTGCCCATAGTAACTAAATTATAAATATATACTTAATTATTCTTTCATATTTTTCAGTGTATGCTTCACATTTCAGTATCTGAAATCTAAAACATCATTTTAACAATCAGAGACGAAATGAAATAATTATTCTCTTATTTGTATCCATGTATTTCTTTGCAATTTTATTATTCCATCCACTATTTTCTGTTCTTTCTTAATCTCAAAATTCAGTTGTTTAGGAAATAGTGATGATCTAAAATTGTAATATTTACTAATACATTACCTGTTATTGCTCGCACTGAAAAAGTCTTATCCTTATGTCATGAAACTTAAGCATGAATGTTAATATTATTTTCTGATTTAAAAAAAAAAAATTAAGGAAGGAAGCTGAAATGCATGAAATAATTTTTCCGCACTTCTGTTTTTACAGAACATTCTTTTTTCTCCTTTGAATATATCATAACATCATTTTTTTTCTACTTTGCTGATTTGTAATAAAGAAAATATTATTAGTACTACTTTGAAAATTTTATAGACAAAGTTTCACTATCAGCAAACTATATTCTTATTTACTAAAAACGATCTTACAATAGGCAAATTTCAAAAACAATTGCATTAGGTGGGATTATGGTACATAGAATTTTTTAACAAATAAGAAAGAAAACATACCATACAATGATTTAGCCTACTATTCAGAAGTGTTAGGAATAAAATTCCTAAACTCCGTATAGGTAAATATGACTTCTCCATTGCTTCTACCTTAGTATCACGACTTCTGGCTCCCACTGACGAGACCTCAATAAAGGTCGAAACCAGTCTGGGTAGTGACCCTTCGCTTAATACATAGCATTATACATGTCCGCAAGGAGATGTGCTTTGCATTATGAGAGATACTGAGACAAGGAGTGATGAGAGCTTGGTCCACCTTTACCACGAGTTGCCGCAGTCCTGAAGATACTTCAGGTGCAAACTTTGTTTGCTTACACTTGGATAAAGGATTAAACTAAATTTGTTATAGAATAAAATTCAGACATCATCTCCCACATGGGAAATTTGGATCCCATACCGCATCACATCATTGCTATGTGGTGACAAGGGGAAAATGTTCACGTTATTATTTATTTATTTTTGTGAAATAATTTACTTTTCGATTGTAGCATGTTTTTCCCTGATAAAACTGAGATTTCATGAAAAACAGAATTTCACTATTATGAGATCACGAGCATCTTCTGTTCAAGATTACTATCTTATTCGGGAAATTGCTTGTTGTAATATTAACTGTTTTTCTTTCTTTTCCATTAGAAATAAAAATTTGATAACAACAGTAATAGTTAATCTTATTTTATTTGTTCTTCCTGAGTGAATGAGAATAATAGTATATTGTTATAATTGCTATGTAACTATTGTTATTATCACTATGCTTTTATTATAGAATACAATTTACAGTATGATAACACCATATGTTTTCTGATATAAATTGATATGTACATGAAAAGAGTCCCTTTATCCCACTTTTAGTAATATTAGTACTAAAAGTATTATTACTGCTACTAATAATAATAATGCTATTTTATATGTTCTGTATTCGGAAAGTAGCCATATTTCTTGCTTTTCCTTTCATATAATATAAAACTTGAAACTTAGTGTGTGCTAGGATGAACAGTGGGAACTCTTCCAAGTGTTACTTTTGCATTTGCTGGTTTTGAAAACTGAGGATTTCATAGGTCATCCAGAAAACTTTGCTCTGTAAGAACTGTGACTGTGAGATTTTTTTTATATATATAAACGCTGTTTCTAAAACAATAGAAGAATTTTCCCAATTTCATTCCTTTTAGAAATTAGGACTATTCCCTATGCAAAACAAAGAAATCAGCTGGTGAATATCCTTTTTACAGATATGTGGTTCATAGTGTATGGACCACATATCTTCTCGCATCTCTAACACAGATGTGAGAAGAGTACAACAGCTTTCTTTGGTTAGAAAACCTTGGATTGAAACGTTTGTAGTGCTATGAGTTAGACAGTCTTATACTGAGATGATGACTTTTCCCTGCCAGGAAGTTGCAATTTTCAGCAAACAGGCAAAGCACTGGAAAATATCAGAGACACTATACGAAGGTGTTCTGAAAAGTTCTCGGCCTCGACCATAGATGACAACACTATCGCCAATAAGTTGTCATAAGCATCCATGTGAAATTGCAAGTCATTCTATCAAGTAGTTTGTTGTATACAGCTGTCTGAAGCAAAAGTGTTGTCTATATCCCTTGGAATGGATAAAATTGGGTATCGTGCGGTTATAAATTTTTTTGTAAAAGAAGGTTTAATGGCAAAAGAAATTCATTCAAAGTTCATAGGGCACTCTTCTCCTTCATTTTCGAGAATTAAGAAATGGGCTGCTGAGTTTAAACGTGGCCTTACCAGCCTTGAAGATAATCCACGTGAAGGTGGTCCAAAAAGTGTAACAACACAAGACATCATTGATCAAGTGCATGATATGGTATTGGATGACCGGAAAGTCAAAATGCAGGATATTGCTGAGACTATAGGCATTTCAAAAGAATGTATAGGATATATTTTGCATGAAGAATTGCAAATGAAAAAGCTTTGCGCAAGACGGGTGCCACACTTCCTCACAGCAGATCAAAAACTCACTCGCGTGAAGATCTCTGAACAGTGCTTGGAGCATTTTAACAAGAATGAAACTGATTTTGTGCATTGATTTATTACTGTGGATGAGATTTGGATTCACCATTACACACCAGAATCCAAACAGCAGTCAAAACAGTGGACAGAAGCCAGTTGTTCGGCACCAAAGAAGACAAAGTTGGTTCCATCAGCAAGAAAGGTCATTGCATTGGTGTTTTGGGATGCTAAAAGGTATTTTGTTTATTAATTATCTTGAAAAGTGTAAAACAATAACTGGGGAATATTATTCCAATCTTTTAACCAGACTAGATGAAAAAATTCATGAGAAATGACCTGGTTTGCAGAAGAAAAAAAAATCATCTTTCATCAGGACAATGCACCTGCCCACAAAAGTGTTTTGGCAATGGGAAAATTAAGGGATCTGCACTGTGAATTGTTGGAACATCCACCCTATTCCCTGGATTTGGCTCCCTCTGACTTCTATCTCTTCCCAAAACTAAAACTCTTCCTTGCTGGTCAGCATTTTTCTTTGAATCAAGAGGATGATTGCAACTGTAGAGAGGTGTTTTGCAGATTTTACTGAGAACCGCTACAGGGATGGGATAATGGCGCTGGAGCATCAGTGGAATAAATATATTAGTCTTAAGGGAGATTATGTTGAAAAATAAAAATAATTTTGAAATTATAAATCCGTTTTTTTATTATTAGGCCGAGACTTTTTCAGACCACCCTTGTACTTGCCTCATAGTTGCTTTTTGCCATAATTCCAATCAAAATAAAATCATGTCTTTAGTCGACTCACTCATTTTTTCTGATTGAGACAACTAAGTTTGGGTAGCCAACTGGATAGAGAGAGAGAGTCCTTGCTTTTAAAAGTATCTGCAAATTAGAACCCTCATACTGCACGAATGCTTATGAAAATATTTAGGTTATAGATTAATTTGGTTCTGTAAATAACATAGTGCAAGGCCATCACGAGACTTGAAAAAACATGTATAGTCTTATATCTGATGTTAATTACCCTACATATAGCATTAAAGTATTATAGATTTCCAAACTTTTGTGGACATAAAAAGAAGAAAAACGTATTTGCACATAGAAGTCGTGTGTCCTGATGGTCCGACCTATTTTTATTTCATTCCCTCAAGAGAGGCAATGTTAGCCACTTTGAGAGGAACAATATATTATTCTTTGTGTTAATATAACAAATTCCTCTTCAAGAGGAATTGGAATCAGTACAGTCAGGCATCTCTGTATCAATATAATCTGAAAAAGGACTGTTTTAGTGGCCCTGAAAGGGAACATTTTTGTTTTCATACTGTTCAGAATTTATATATCTTGAACAGTATGGAACACCCAAAATCAATGGTGAGCGCACAATGCAATTTTCCATTCAGGGCAACAGTTTATTGTCATCATCATCAAATTTCTGCCATGGGTGCACTCAAGGGGTGTACAGGATATGATAGTACTACATGAAAAATTTACATCATTACTAACTTCCTATCTACAATTTTCCTCCAAATCAGTCTGTTACTTGTCAAGGAAGGCTCCAACATTACCAGATCTTATATTTCTATCGTCTAAGGCACTTTGTACCGTATCAATCCACCTATATCTTGGTCTTCCTCTGGGTTATTTTCCTGCCAACTTGGCAGAGAACACTTGTTTAGCTAATCTTTCCTCGCCCATTCTGTTTAAGTGACCATACCACCTGAGATTAGCTCTGCTAATGCATCCCTGGATGCTGACAATGTCAAGTTCTTTCCTAATATCCTCATTTTTAATATGATATTGCCATTGATGCCATCTGTTCACGCCTCTAATCTTTCTCAGGACTCATAGCTGCAGTCTCTAGTCTTTGGTCAAGTGTTTTACTTCTGACCCAGCTCTCAGATCCTTAAGTTAAAACAAGTTTGAACACTGTCTTGTATACAGCTAATTTAGTGCTCCGACTAATTTCTCTCTTATTCCATATAAATTTATTCATTTGACTTCCTACCATACCAGCTTGAGTCTATTGTCTATTTCCATATTTAATTTACCATCTTCACTAAAAATTGTGCCTAAGTAGCTGAAATGTTTTACTTGTTCCACAGGTTCTCCATTCACAACACAGTTGACATTTTCAATGATTCTGCCTATTTTCATTGTCTTTGTCTTTTTATTGCTGACTTTCATACCATATCTATTACAACAGTTATTCAATTTAGTCAGAGAATCTTGTAGACTTGTAGCAGATTTATTGAGAAGTATAACATCGTCCGCATAAAGCAAAGAGCTGACGTTAATATCTCCAATTTTGATATCATGTTTAATTCCACTTTCCTTCATAATGTGATCCATATAGATAATGAATAACAGAGGTGATAATATACATTCATGTCTCACACCAGATTTAACATTAAACCCTTTCCTTCAATTCTAACTGCTGACTTACAACTCAAATAAAGACTAAGTATTGCTTGATATAATGCCCCATTGACACCATATAACTGTAGCGTATTGAATAGCTTCTCTCTTAGCACCTTGTCATATGCCTTTTCCAAATCGACAAAACTTAAATACAGATCTTTGTTATATTCCCATGCTTTCTCAACTATTTGACATAAAGTGAAGATCTGATCTTGACAGCCTCTATTTCACCTGAAACCAGCTTGTTCTTCACCAAGCTTTTTTTTCCACAATTCTTCTCAACCGTTTCTCAAGTATACTTGCATAGATCTTGCCAGGAACTCAGTAGAGAAATACCTCTGTAATTCTCACATTCAGTTTTCTTTCCCTTTTTATATATGGGTACTATTAGAGCTCTACTCTAATCATCAGGAATTCTTCCCTCTGTCCAGGCATTCTGAACTATGCAGTGCAACCACTGTAAGACTTTTATATCACCATACTTCAGCATTTCTGGTCGAATATCATCTACTCCTGCTGCCTTTCCACATTTCAAGCCTTTGATGGCTTTTTTTACTTCAAGTATGGATATATATTCCTGACTGCATCTTGGTCAGTGTTTTTTTATCACTGTGCAGTCATCACTGCTTGTTTCATTTACCAAATTTTCAAAGTAATTACTCCATACTTCAAGGATATCTTTTTCTCCTGTTTTCATGTCACGTTTGTCATCTCTAACTCCTTTTACTGCACTCTTTCTTCCATTTCTAAGCTTCTTCAACAACCTCCAGAATATTTTGACACATTCTTGATATTTATTTTCTATATTCTTGCCAAAGTCCTCCCATGACTTTTGTTTAGCTAGTTTTACACACTGTTTAGCTTTCTTACATTTGTCTCCGTATTCTCTAAGAGCACAAGCTGACTTATTTGCCAAGATCTTTTGATATGTTTTCTTCTTTTCCTTCACTGCCTCTTTAACTTCCTGTGTCCACCAGGGAGTTCTGATTTTTCTATCCTTACAGACAACCTCACCACATGCCTCTCTGGCTGAATCAATCAGTGTTTTCTTGAAGGCTTGCCACTGAATCTCCAAGATTTGGTTCCTGTCCTCAAACTCTTTCATTTTTCCTTCAATAATCTTTGTGTATTTTAGTCTACAGTGCACATCTGAGAGCTGCTCAACTTTTATTCGCTTAAAACTTTCTTACATGGCATTCTTTTCAATATGAAATTCAATTTTATCCTGCTCAAGACTAAATTGTGATCACTTCCGATTTCAAATCCTCTGTACACTCTGGTGTCCTGCACCAGGGAGAAAACATCACTGTCAGCAATAACATAGTCAATGAGACTTTTCTTATTCCTTGCCTCTTCTCTCCATGTGAATTTGTGCACATTTTTATGTTGGAACATGGTGTTAGTAATAACCAGTCCATGTCCTGAGCAGAAATCCAACAGGTATTTGCCATTATTATTAGCTTTGCTCTTTTCTCCAAATTTTTCCAAAACATTTTTGTATGTCTGACAATCATTTCCTACTCTGCTATTTAGATCCCCAACAAGGACCAACTTTTTCATTGTGTCAGTAGCTTTCTCTAGAGCCTCAAAAAAATTCCTCCACTTCTACCTTCGTAGAACCTTCTGTGGGAGCATAGGCACAAATAAGTCTCATCCAGTTCTCCATTCTGATATTTGCCCAAATCACTCTACTTGACACTGCCTGCCATTCAAGAAGATGAGCCTTGTATTTTGTGTTGAATACTATGGCTACCCCTTCTTTTTCTTGATTGTCATTGCCTGAATATAACATTTTGTATTTATTACTCAGAAAGATCTCACCAGTTTTTGTCTTTTTTGTTTCAGTCACCCCTATTATGTTGATCTGGTACTTATGTAATTCCTCTGCTAGCTCCATTTCTTTGCCATTGAGGCTTCTTATGTTGATAGTACCGATCTTTAACTCTGGTGATTTTGAGTTGGGTGTGTTTTCAGATTTGTTCTAGTAGCTGAATTTTTTGCTGTTCACCCTGGTTCCCTGACAAAAACAACAGGGGCTTTGTTTAACCAGGCGACGCAGCATCCGGAATGAAATTTTGTCATGTTGTACCATCATTTTGTATTTTGGTTTAACCAATAGGAATATAATTTGGTCGGCTAAATCACAAATTGCCAGCCCATCCTCGTTCATTCAGTATCCAGGTAGATGCCCAACAGGGTATCTATTGTCTTCTCTTTCTGATTTTTTAAAGCAGATATAACATTTGCATACCGTGTTTTTAAGCTGTGGGTGGGAAAGTTTCTGGGAAATAGTTAGCAACATTCATTTCCAGAAGTCTGAAGGGATTGCCTGTTTTCCTGCTTGCTGAAGAAGAAACATAAACTTGTAGCAATGATTTTGCGATTTATACTCTGTAATCTAGATATGTTATGATAAACATACACTTGAGCTTGTGCAGGAGGATACTTTTCCAAATAATAAAACTAAATATATATCCAAATTGCCATTTGTAATTTTTTTGTAATTTTTTAATGTTGTTTCTTCATTACAGAGTAAAATGGTAACTAGTGATTGTATGTGTAGACTCCAGGGAAGATCAGCAGAAAAACATCTTTTTGTCTTTCCAGCGTAGTGCAAAGACTCCCTCACTGATAAACTTGGATTTGCCCTATTTGACAGTTTTTCCTTATGCCAGATCCAGAGGCATGTCTTTCCTTTTTTCCTTTTATTGTACAATAAGTCTGTATGATGCTGTAAAAGCAAGTAAAGGTTACTGAGTTACAATTATCCATTGTAACTCGGTAACCTTTTACCAGTACGGGGTCTAGTAACTCCATTACTACATGCATTGACAAGAGAGGAACCGAATATTTATCATGCTCAAGTACAGTCTGCTTTCTCCTATGATATTTGAAATCAGGGATGATTTCAAATCTCTCTCAGGCATGTATAGTGATCTTAATTTCTGTTGACTTTTGATCAGAAAATTATAAATTTTGTTGAAGACTGCACAAGGGTGTGTTGCTTGATCATATTCCTCATTATTTTGAAAATGCAAATACTTCACATTGAGACTGAATTGTTTTTCACTAATAACATCATGAAACATTGCCGTGTTCAGTATCCATTCTGTAGCCCATTACATTTCAAGAGTGGGCTTTTTCATCATACCTTCCTTAGTCAAAAGCACTGTAAATATAAGTAGCATTTTGATATCTGTTGGGCTCCAAATGAACTAAGCTTCAAACTTTGAGAATGCAGACTGTACTCAACTTGCTGATGTTGTTGGCCATCACAAATGCAAGTCTGTTCCATTATGAAGGAAAGAATATCATCATCTAGAAATTGATGGAAGAAGCCTAAAATGTTGCCATGTCAAAGTCTTGACTAATTCCTGCCTTAGCTGAATGGAAACTGTGGACAAGCTGACGTGCATTTAATGGCGATCACCCATCTTCTGCTCAAAAGACATGTAAACTGCGGGCAAAATCACTATCTTCAGAGCTAGAAAAATCTCTCTCATCATCATCAGTACCCTAATTTTTTATCCCAAATGTTACTACTACTGTTGCTGCTACTTGCCATCTCTGAAATGAATTGGGTCTTAGATGTACTTGCTAATATTCCTTTCTGCTCGAGTAACAGGCTGTAAGCTAATGAAGATTACGAGAAAGAAAAGAAAGAATACATGCCAGTAGACACACTAAAAAGTCCCAAGCAATCAAATACATGCAGAAATTTGTTGCTTTGTTTTTCATCTTTCTGATTGATTAGCAAATATTTGAAACATCCCAGTATTCCGATATTGCTTTTATATAATAAATTTAGTTTAATCCTTTATCCAAGTGTGAGCAAACAAAGTTTGCGCCTGAAAGTATCTTCAGGACTGGGGTAAGGTGGTACAACACCAGGGCACTCCTTGCAAAGGTGGAGCAAGCTACCAACACTCCTATCTCAGTATCTCCCATAATGCAAAACACATCTCCTTCCGGATATGTCTAATGTTATGCATTAAGGGAAGGGCCACAACCCAGACTAGTTTCGACCTTTATTGAGGTCTCTTTGGTGGGAGCCAGGCCCAAGTGGAGATACCAGGCAGAAGCATTAGCAGGTCATCTCTACCTATAGGAGTTGCCAATTGGTGCGCCACCCTTTTTTAATAAATTACTCTGGATTTAGAGAAAGATGTTGAAAGTTTATTTTTCACTTGGTTAGAGTATAATAAATTTAGTTTAATATCACATAATTTCCTGATTTATAATAATCAGGAAATAATATAAATGAAAACAATATACAAAATTGGCTAATTCATAATAATCACAATTTAATTTTGTTATTTGAAAATTAAAAGTTATCTAGTAGTACAAATACTATGGGAAAATAACAATTTCAAACAAAAAGAAAGGGCAGTTTTTGGATGAGAAAGAGTTTTTTTTTGGGGGGGGGTGAATTTAGCTATCAAAGGAGAAATAATTGTATTATAAAAATTTTGGAAATGAAATTTCACTTTTGACTCATCTACCTATACATGTTTCGAATGATATCCTATAGAGAAAGTATTGCTACTTCAAAACTGCCCCATAATATCTAAACTAAAAGAAATATGTACATAACAGCTTATTTCAATTTGTAATGAACGATTTGGAGGAAAACAAAAAAAAAATGAAGTGCAAAGAACTACAGATTACTTTATAAAGATTATACATTACATGATATAATTTAAGATTTATGTGTAATTCTCTATAAAGGAAAATCGTAAAAATGTGAACCTTCATGCAATCTGTGAACTAAGCTTCAACTGAGATTATGAATAAAAAAAATAAAGAAAACTTAATTTGATACAGGTGGGGACTGGTCTGAAGTTTAGCGGGCAATATGCCCACTAAACTTCCTTATATGGGTTTTTTCTATTGAAGGTGAGTCAGCCAATCTCATACAGTGGTAGCAAGGTTTTTTTCTCCCAGAAACTTGGGTTTTTCATCCTGCGTACAGACAAATCAGCCTTCAGAACACATGCAATTTACAGACAGAAAATACTGTTGTTGGTTGGTGATGATGGGCAATAGATTGTTGATGGTAGTAGTGGAGAGGATGAGATGTATTTAGCGAAAAAGAGTGCCCTCCCACGATGAATCTTTGGACTCCCTGGGGATGTCATCACATAATAATAATAATAATAACTTCAGTCTACTGACAACAGTCACTCCCAAATCTCGAATCTTATCAAGTTATAATTTCTTTGTCAAGTGTAATATACTTTGTAACCAACTGAAAAAAACTTTATACTATTGTCTCTGATTGAGAGTACTTTAATAATACAGTAAAAACCATTTTGCTACTTGTATATGGAAAATAGACTTCTGCATTGATTTAACCTGAATATCTTCCTTTCACTGATTCGGACTCGGTAACTGATTCAAGATCTTTTTTTGCCATCAACAACAATAATCTCCAATGAATGATATATAATCAGAAGCACACAGGTGCACAGAATTCCAGGCTGAGTAGTAGAATTTAATCTATTCCTGCAATGTGAGCTTCTCTGCCAAGTTAATATGAAAAATAATCTATTGGTGATGTACTCTCGGTAATTCTTACTCAAACATTTGACAGTTCATCTTTTACTATTCCACATTCTCTAGCAGATTACGGTGGGCAAAAGGCTGCTATCTGCAATTAAAGGGGCTAATGCTAATACAACTGCCTGCCTCCGTTTTAGTCATTGGGTTCCTATCAGACACAGTCAGAATTCAAAATGGAGTCTCAATTTTGTCCTCTTGGGCCCAGGTTCTTTGCATTGGTGTTAGAACCTTTTTATTTTAATTTATTTATTTATTTATTTTTACAAGAAGTTGACAATTCATATGCTGTGCTAGGAATATTTCTTTCAACTATGAAAGAAAAAAATTATTAGCATATGCAGATAATGTAGTAAGCACTTTGTAATTCAATATAAATCTTTTTTTGGTATTTTTAAAAATTGAACTGACTGCCATTGGTGACAGGTCAAAATTGAAAGTTTTTGAAGGATGGGATCCTGGAGGCATTCTTTTTGGACTAACTCCTAAGAAATGCACTCACCATTCTTGGAATTCTCTTCTCTTCTTCCCCCTGTCCAATACTACCAGTTCAAGAACTTGCATCATCTTGCCAGAAATACTGTTTACAGCTTCCACATATCCCTGTGCGCAGCTAACATTCGAGAGAGAGTTGTCTAGCTGTACAGGTTAACATTCAGTGGGGAGATTATAAGAACTGTGTAGCTGTAATAGCACTTTACAAAGGTACAATGTTGCCTACTGTTATTTTCAACACGCTAAAAACTTGGGATCTGTAGGATGTTTGTCTTTCGGATTATTAACGGTTATAATGATACAGAAGTCTCATCTGACCACCAAAGAACATGTCGACCACACTTTTTTTGACACATCTTGTGAGGCTGTGAAGGCATGCCTTCACTATAATCCTGTGAGAACCCAGAAAGTGACATCACGAGATGAACGTTTTGCAGAGAACAATGTGACGTGCTAACTGGTGACCCAGGGCAAGAGCCTATCATCATTCTTCTGGACACTTCCTAACACCACAACTTATGCAGCAGAGGGTGATAAAATCGAAGGCACTTTTCCAGCAGTATGCAGACAACACACACAGAGATATTTTCACCATTGAAGAGTTATTTAACTGCCAAAATGATCTGGTATATGCTCCAAATGGTGACACAGCAATGTGCTGTAACAAATAATGTCTAATGTGTTTTTGTTTTTTAATCTCTTTATTCTGATTAGCAGTGCGCTTTTGCTTTTGTAATCTTCCTTACTTATTCTATTAGTACTATGTTTATCCACCTTTCCTGTTTTCTAGTCGTATGCCTATGAACACTGGAAAATTTATTTGTTAAGACTGTGCCACCAGTATTTCTATATCGGCATAAGACTCAGTAATGAGTCCGGTAGATCTCTCTCTCGCTAGCATAAATTCCTTCGATAAAGTTTACGTAAACAGTCGTGGTTTCACAAGTACTTAAACTATGCTTGATATGCATAAGTTTATTTAGGAACAGTGCATTGTAATTTAAAGAATCAGGCGGCACTCTATTGACATATAAATAAAACACATTTATTTACATTAATATCAAAGTATATTAAATAAACGATAGGGAGGTTACTCTCTCTACCTATCCATTAGACTTTCAGCATAAAGAAACAAACTTTCCCTTTTCAATACTAATTAACTATACAATACAATTACTCAATTACTTCTCTGCTTATTAAATCAAATTATTGAAAAGTCTGATTTACTCATCAAAAGGTTAGCTAACTATGCCAAATTATTTCACAAATCTTATGCAAATCATTACCATTCCAAATGACTCTCTCATGGACACTTCTTATTACTATTAAGCTAATTCTTATCAGTCCATCTATAACATATCTCCTAGATTATAAAAGGAAATGTACAAAAAAAATAGAACTAACTTACAGAGGTTCTGTATCGTACATTCAATCAAAAGTCTTGCACTAAAGTCTCTATGGCTCTTCTTTTATCTCAGGTCTTAGGCTTCCTTCAGGTGTGTCTTGCACCAGCAGTATCTCGTCGGGAATTGGCGGGGTGTGAACTGCAGCCTGCGGTACTCGAATAGCTTTGGCAAGAGGTTGATCTCCCGCAGCAAAAGGACTTCCTCCTTTTGCAGTATCTCATCGGGAATTGGCGGGCTGTGAACTGCAGCCTGTGGTACTCGAATAGCTCTGGCAAGAGGTTGATCTCCCGCAGCAAAAGGACTTCCGAGCGAAACTGCTTTGGCTATTTACATCAGCTATTCTCTCGTCATTCCTAATTTTCTCCTCTGGCATGGGCTCGCTGTAACGTCTAGTCCTCTGGATCCTACTCCCGATATTTCTGCCGCTTCCGATAATTCTGCTGACAGCCGATGACTCGCTCCTTGATTGCCAACTCCGATAGCTCTAACTGTCGCCGACTCATCCCCCCCCCTCGATGTTCGGTCGAGTCCCTTTTTATTACACCTTCTCCGGGACCTTCTACGAAAGATTGTAACCCCCGAAGAATTCGGCACGACTCCTTGATCTTCTTTTAAGACCACCCGTTCTTTCTTCTCCTCCGTGCATTCCTTTGATCGTATCTTGTCGGGCAATGCAAACTCGTGAACTTTCAGATCTTGCACTGACTTTGAAGGTGTTTATGCATAGAGCTTGTAAGCAACTTTCTCATACACTAAAATCATAAACAACTTTCTTATGCTCTCATATAGAGCTATTATACAAAGTTCCGGTGGCAAAGCAGCATTGCCTTTGTTTTTGACATTCTAAAATATTCTTGTTAAAGGAGTAAATACAGTTAATTCCCATAGGGTTATTTACAGTAATATTTAGCATAAAACATATAGAGACAAACAAGGTTATTTTTGTAACCTTGTGACTTGACCTCTGTAAAAATCGATGTAAAGCACTTTAGTATTTCCAAGCTACATCGAGGTTTGCAGTGCCATAGCACCCAGGATTTAAAGAGGTCATCGCCCCTCAAGTTTGGTTAGTTAGTGACGTATTGGTGAGGGGTATCCAGATTGCTTTTCTTCAAGAAAGGGGTCAAAACCTTCACCAGACACTGTGCTGGAACCCGTGGTGTAGTCCTTCCTTGAACATCTTGTTTCATGGTATGCAGTGGACCTTCAAACAGGATTCAGCCCCTACACACACACACACACACACACACACACACACACACGGTGAAGATCACACAACAGTGGTTGGAGGTTAATGTGCCTGACCACATATTATCATATGACTGGCTGTCTGGAAGTCCTGATCTGAATTCGTTAGACTTGAAATTGTGATCAGAGTTTGAGAGAGTAGCCTAAAAGAAATGACAACCCACCCTTGCTAATCTGAATGTGGATTTGGAGAGATCACACTGCCACCATTTTCATTTGATGTTCATGCCACTACTGATATGTATCCTCACAGATTTCGGATGCACGCAAAGGTGGCTAGACTAGGTATACACAAAAACATTGAACTCTTGGAAATTGGAAAATTGGGTACTTTTCTTCTAAAGCCTTAGTACTTAAAAAAGTCACCCTGCTCAGGTGTGCATCATGACTATTCCAGATATTACAAAAGTTGAAGAAAAACAATTATATGGTAAACCTATGCACCTCTGGCCAATACCAGGAGGGGGAAAAAGAGAGAGAGAGAGAGGATAATTTCTTTAACTGGCCTAAACCTCAAAGAAGCATAGAGGTTTAGGGCTTCTACTATTAAAATTCTTATTTAAGCAATGCAGCCGCAAAATCCATAGAATATAACAGACCAATCACGTCTGTAAACCTTCTCCCATAATTTCAGGGTTTTCATCTCACTGTTTGAAATGAATCATTATGATGGCCTAAGTGCTGAAATTATTAATGCTGTGAATGCTGAATATTGTAGCATTTCTATTATAATAGTTCTTCTTGGTCGTTGGGCTGACTGTCTACTGATGATGGTTTCCCATATAAGGGGTCTGATACAACCATATTTTTTTAGGTTGGGATACTTGGTGAGAACTGCAGCTGATTCAAGGAAAAGTCTCTCAAACTTGAATTTGCTCTGGTGAAGTAAGGTGGCTTTTTTCTTATGGATCCTGTGACAAGTATCCAGAGTATGGTCTGCCAATCCTGAGTGGCTGTAGTGGTGGAATCAGATGTTGGCTGTCCTACCTATTGGTCCTACCATCATCATCATCCCTGATGATTAATTTCGGCAAAATATAGGATAATAAGTAAATAATAATAATAAAATAATAAGTAGATAATAAGAGTTTCTGATAGTCGAAATAAATTAATAAGACATCTACTGACAGTGGATTTCTTTGTGCTTAATTTCTCCATTAGTTGACTTGACGGCAAAAGGATTAACTTTTTTTTTAACAAGAACGAAATAATAACATTTTGCACATGAAATATCTTCATGACTCTACTTATATATGAAATAATGAAGGCAGTACACATAAATCTGCTTCATAATCCCATAATGGAGTGAACTTCATAATCCCATAATGAAGTTCATAATCTGAACTTCATTATGGGATTATGAAGTGGAGTGGAGTGAACACTCCACTTCCAGCTTTGTATGTCCAACTGCCTTTGTTCTCTAAATCATTTCATTTTCTGTCCTTGTTATGAGTGTGCATCTTTCGTTTGCCTAGATGATGCTAGCTTGAGCTAGTGAAATGGCATAAATATTTGAGTTATTTGGTTTTTTATTTCATTCCTGTGATGCATAATTATTTTTCTAGAAAACCTGGAAAACAGACATGAGTGATAACAAACCCCAGAAAACAGACATAAGTGTTTGCAATAGCTACAAACATTTAAATATGAAAATACATTCTACTTAGTCATTAATACACACAGTCTATAGCCTTGTGGCTTAATATTCTAAAAATTCACAATAGCTGCATATTAACATGCATTGTGATCTCTCTTAGCAATATTTCATAAATATTGTTAATAAAATGGTTTCCTTCGTACAGGTGCTAACACAAGATGTATGTTTGTAAACCTTTTGAAAATTATTTTAAATTTTATAGATTCTTCATTCATAGAAATTGTTTTGTTTAACATTCAATGTCTTCTAGTTATATGGCTCTCTATAATTATAAGCCACAAAAGGAAGATGAATTGGAATTGAAAAAAGGAGAGCTATATACAGTCAGTGAAAAATGCCAGGATGGTTGGTTCAAAGGAACCTCTTTACGCACAAGTCGCAGTGGGGTATTTCCTGGAAATTATGTTCAGGTGGCCAAGTGAGTTGTTTATGTGATAAAAATATATATTCTTCTTTCTATATATATATATATATATATATATAATTCTGTGTGATGCTTCTTTTCCATAATTAGAACTATGACCTTATAAAAGTACTTGTGAAATTTGAGGCATTCATTTTAAAATTTGTATTCAAGTGATGTTGGGTAAAATTAGTTTTTTCTGAAATTCCTCATAATATGTATCTTTTTGCATATAAATGACAATAACTCTGGAGAATTCTTTTTGTTTTGATGTGCATTCCACACATAAATGGTTGTGAACTTGTTATATATTTAGCCAAAGGTAGGCTAACATTAGATTATCCATTTATCCTTACTTTAGAGGCCAAATACATTGAAATTTCAGGCCATTTCAGGCCTACCATAAGCAGGGTGATGGTGTTGTCCATCACCTAAGAACATTAATAAGCATCTCTGCTGATTGAACATATTCTTTAATTCATTGCTATTTTTGTTTATTTTATTAAATACAGCTGTGTGTCTTTTACCTGTTCTCAGAGTAAAAAATAAGCTAGTTTATATTTCCAGAATGCTTTAACTGAAGACAGTTTGGACTTTATATTGACATACATTGTTTTTATTTTCTTTTAAGGAGTACCTTTTAATTTTGCATCTTTTATAGAGTAATATGCAGCTGTTTTCAGATGATGCAAAATTGGGAAGAGAAATGCAGAGTCAAGCCTCATCAATAGGAGGAAGAGCAGGGGGAAGGGGTATGAATGAGAACATATAAGCTAGTCGGGGATTTTTATCAGGTTGACAGAGGAGATTTTTCATGGAATGGGAGAAGAGGGGGGGGGGGGTGTATAACAAGGGTGTGAGGAGAAGGTTTTTGCTTGGAGGGTGGAATGCATTGCCTGAGTGTGTTGTGAATGTAGACACATTATTTCAGTTTAAGTCATGGTTGGATGAACATTATGTGTGTGATAGTGTGTACCTCCCATGATGATTCTCTGACTCCATGGAGGTCAGATGTTAATAATAATAATAATGTTTTAATTGAGTACGTGTTTTTCCTGAAGCAACATATTAAGTGGTCCTTAAAGATTAAGGAAGAACAGCTTGAACAACTAGAAGGTGTCTTTTAGAAAGATGGTGTGAGGTAGGTGCTGTGAAGAAGAGTTATATGTGATGAAAGGTGAGAATCATTTGGTTCAATAAGTTTAATGCTAAACTTTATATAGCTATTTTCCATCAGCTAGGTGATCTCCATATGGTCCTAAAAGAACAATGGATGCCAGTTCAGTAGAACATTGTCAATGAAAATACCTTTATAAGTATAAAGCAAAGACTTGACCACCTATGAAACAGCATTGGAAGAGCATATGTCGTGAAAGGAGTTATTTGTTAAGCTCTGCCCGCTTCTGGTTGGTATCAAGCATTCTCAGGGAAGTTGTTTTGTGTACCACCTGAAATGTCCAAGTATTATGTGTGCTTAGGTTGAGCATTTTTTTTTTTTTTTAGTGTAGTGTTTGCAGTCACTTAAGGGTCACAGCTAGATAACTAGGATGAGACCTCCATGTGTCGTTTAAGGAATGTAGAGAACTAACCATGTCTTGAGACCTAATGAACAGTTCTCGCATTCTTGTGGTGCACCCTGTTAGTAGGTATCTACCTAGATATTGAATGAATGAGCTTATGCTAGCAGTTTGGGATTTAGCAGAGTAAACTGTATTCTAGTGTTTTAGTGAAATAACTAAAATTGAAAGAAATACTAAAGAGAGAAATTAGTCAGAACTGGTTAAAACTGGTTCAGTACCTGTTGAAATAACAACAGTAGATCAAAGATTGCCTACCAGATATCAGAGTTTTGAGGGAAATTAGATGAGTGAATGAACAGATGACATTGATGGCAGAAGCATATTTAAAATGAAGGTATTAAGGAACTTGACATTGTTAGTGTTCAGAATGTTTAAAAAATGTGTGTGTGTGTTTCACATTAAACTTCCTCTCCCTCCTCATTTTTAATGAGTCTTTTCATTTGTAATTCTTACCAATGAATTTTGAACTTATGCACCATCCCAGATTAAAATGATATATCCTAACGAACACACACACACACACACACACTTTATTTTTAAATTATATTTGTATGATGTTGAAAATGCAAATTAAATAAAGTAGTTAGCACACCAAAGTTGAATGACAACTGCCCTGGTAATCAGAAGTGTATAGTAAACTTTTCATCCTGACAGTCCATACAACCAAATTCTGCACAGATATGGTTGCATTAATTTATTTTGGGATGAGGAAGTGGTGTGGAGTCCAGAGGTGAGTAATCGAGAAGGTGACAGTCTGTGAACTGAAGATTGAATATTCTGCCTTTCATTGAGTTTTACAAAAGTTGGTTGTTGAATGGAAAAGAGAGAATACAATAGAAACATATTACTAAACTATTTTATAGGATTGATGCAGAAGATAATTTTAGTGAATGACAAGAAGGATATGAGGAAACGGTCATCTCTGGAAATTATGTAGAAGCATAGTTAACAAGTGCATGAGGACTAAGTTTTTGGCTTGGAGAGAAGGGAATGAGTTGAATGGGTCACTAGAGGTGTGTCAGTGATTTTGAGTGCTTTGTCAGGATTCAGTTCAAGAAGATGTATGATAAGTATTGTGTTAAAAAATAGTTAGCGTGGGCATAAAGCAATGAGTCTTCTGACTCCATGGAGATGTTCATATAAGAATAATGAACTCTTTATAGGATTTAAAAGGTGGCATGGATCCGGATGCCCTATTCTTCTAAGATTGTTTTTCTTAAAAGACAAAAACTTGACTAGCACATTTCAAACTATACATTGAATTTTTCTTATCATTGTCACCATTTGCTGAGAGATAACTGCCATAATTATTATTATTATTTGACACCTCCAGGGAGTCCAAGACTCATCGAGGGAGGGCACCTGCCCTACAACTCTGTCTCCACTACTCAATCCACCAACTGACCGAAACTACACCAACGGCATCTACCACCAACCACCACCACCACCACTACTAGTATTTCCACAGACAATTACAAACATCCATGTGCACGCTTGGATTCGAACCCGCAGCCTTTTGGCTGGAGAGCGGATACGCTAACCATCAGTGCACAGCATAATCACAAGATGAAGCTAGAATGTCAGAGCTGAGTCATACCATATTACCTTGCAGGTGGTTACAAAATAAAATAAGATTACAATTCAATCCAAAATTAAGTGATTGAATTAAAAACTAAATTTCAATAATGAACTGAATGGCACAACAGATTTCGGAGAGTCTCATCCTCATAAATGGCAAGCAATAGTGCATCCCCCCTTTTCCCCCTTCTCTAATATAATGCTGTGTCATTCAATTCATTATCTAAATTTAATTTTTGTTTCAATCACTCAATTTTAATTGTGGCTTGAATTGTAATCCTATTTTATTTTGTATACCTGCAAGGTGGCATTCTGGCATGTGGTTCAGCTTTGTAAATAGGATTAACATTCTTTATTCTAGCTTCACCTTGTGATTATACTCATGTATGACTGTTTCTGGTTGAAATAATCAAAATTATTATTTATTCTTGTAAATATATGTGTCTAATAAACTTGATTATGTCACAGGATAGATATATGTATATGCATAAATAGATACACTGCTTGGTAATAAGTCAACGGACACCATAATGTGAAGAACAAACAGCCATGGTGCCCGCCTTAATAAGATGGGATTAGGTCAACTGGGCGATGGACAACCAGACGACAGTCAACTGAGCAACAGAATAAAAGATCAAATATGCAATTCTATTTTGTTGATCTATTACCAGGTAAAAATGAGTTAAAAGAATGGTATAAACATAAAATTTGAAAAATCTTGCTTATAATTAAGTTTATTTAAGTTTATTTTTATTGTGTAGCTAGATTAGGTTAGGTTATTTGAAAAATCTTGCTTATAATTAAGTTTAAGTTTATTTTTATTGTTTAGTTAGGGTTGGTTAGATTAGTTTAGTTTAGGTTAGGTTATTTGAAAAATCTCGCTTATAATTAAGTTTATTTAAGTTTATTTTTATTGCGTAATTAGGTAAGGTTAGGTTATTTGAAAAATCTCGCTTATAATCAAGTTTATTTTTATTGCGTAGTTAGGTTGGGTTAGATAAGGTTAGGTTATTTGAAAAATCTCGCTTATAATTAAGTTTATTTCAAGTTTAAGTTTATTTTTATTGTGTAGTTAGGTTAGGTTAGTTTAGGTTAGATTACTGGAAATTAAACTACAAATTATATTTGTTAATTACAAAATAACATTACTAAATGATTAAGTTAAGGGATATTACATCCCATATCATTTCTTAGCCGAATAAGAAATTATATGGGATTTCATGCCAAATGTAGTAGAAACTATATAAAGTTCGGCGATTCCAAGCTTAAGCAAATACCTGGATACTGCAGCAACTGACCCTTAAGGTAGTGCAAGCTGAGGCAACTCATGTCAAAGGTGGAGAAACAGTTCAGAAACGATATGGGATGTAATATCCCTTAACTTAAACAAGTCATATGTCGCCGAATTGAAGCCTTTGGCTCTTCATATATCTAATAATTTATTAGGACACCTCTCTGCAATACTCATAGAAGGGTTGTAAGTTCTGTTCACTACAAACTTGATGTTAACTAGGTCTACCTACTCACTGATGAGACCTCAATGAAGGTTGAAACCAGTCTGGGTAGTGACCTTCTCTCATAATGTAGAACAGTAATACAGCTCCTAGGAGCTAAGTTCACATTGTGGGTAAATATCAAGAATAGCGATCGGAGCTTGCTCCACCTTTGACATGAGTTGCCTCAGCTTGCACTACCTTAAGGATCAGTTGCTGCAGTATCCAGGTATTTGCTTACGCTTGGCTTTCGTAGCCCATCTTACGTGGTGGATGATTCCAATTGGTATTATGTCGTAGTTTCATTTCTTTAATATAATAACAGGTATGTATTATACGTATAAATCTTACCAATATTGGTTTTTATGACTTAGTAGAATAATATCCATATATTGGATTATAGAGTATAAGCTCAGAAGTTGAATATTTGCTACCAGAATATAATGATTCCATATGGAATCAGTCGGTCAGAACTCCTATCTTGAAATGTATTTTTCATCAAAATACTTGATACTCTTGCTTTTTTAGACCTAAATACAAAATAAATAGAAAGAAAAATTTTTTTGACTTGTAAAATAAAATTCAGGTCAGAAAGGGTTAATATTGTACAATTATACCTTTTCATTTTTAAATCATTTTCTGAGCACGCTTTTTAACCATCTCTTTCTTAAATGATCCCACAAATTTTGATATATGATATAAACGAAAATATATAAAATGGATATTTATTAACTACAATAAAGAGGCAAGAGGCTATTTTTAGCAGTCTGGGTAGTGACCTTCCCTCATGATGTAAAACAATAATACATCTCCTAGGAGCTGCGTTTTACATTATGAGAAAATATTAAGGACAGCGATCGAAAACTTGCTCCGAGTTGCCTTAGTGTTGTACTACCAGGTGTGTTGACTTACACTTGGACTTGCCGAACATTATTCGGCATGAAACTTAGATTTCGATCTTCGAGTTTCTTATTCGGCTTTAAAATAATGATGGATTTATTATCCCCTTAACTTTATTTATTAATTAGCTGACTCATTTTTTGTATTGGAAATTTCAATATGACTTCTATATACAATTCGTAATTCTACACAATAAAAATAAACTTAATTATAAGTGAGATTTTTCAAATTTTATGTTTATACCATTCTTTTAACTCATTTGTCAAAAAATCTTATTTAAATTTATCTGTTAATAGATCAACAGAATAGAATGGCATATTTGATCTTTTATTCCATCGTCCACTTGGCCATCGCTTAGTTGTCGTGTACCCCATAAGATGTAGGACCTTCTTTCACTGTGATGACTACAGCAATCAGTGGAAATTTTGGACCATTTTCCCTGTAGGCATGTAATGAGGTCCTTGACTGTTGTGGAGCAGCCTTGACCTCATTCAGTGCTCCAGTTCATCCCAACAGGACCATGCCATCACACTGCCACCTCTAAATTTCATAGTTGAGGTTACACACTCTAGTAAGAGATGTTCACCAAGCATCTGCCACATGCAGACTTTTCCGTTTGCTCAGTAACGGGTGTAGCATGATTCATTGCTCCCTAACGCAGCTTTTCATGCTTCCACGTCCCACTATATATGTTCTCTGCACTACTGAAGACAACGTTGCATGTTGGTTCAGGTAATGTAGGGCTTGTATATTGTGGTCCTATCATGGAAATTCATGTTGCAAGCCTCAGTTCTGAATGTTTTTGTGCAGATTGCATGTGTTCCATTCAATGTCTGGAACTCCACATTCAATGCAGTGTTTACATATTATGCTTTGCAGCACCCTAGAGTCAGGTTTGATGAGTGTGGTGGGTCATCCACTGTGGATAGCACTTGTATTTGGAGGCCAGACAAACCACACATTTACAGCAGCAACTTTATGACATAGTGCACTGCTTGCTGAAAGAGATAACGATCAGTTTTGTAGCTGTGTTGGCCGACGAATGGTGGTTTTTACATATTATCCTTTCTAGCATCCTCCAGTCATGTTTGTTGAGTGTGCTGGGTCATCTACTGCTGATGACTTATCACCTATGTGTCTGCTGGCTTCTTTTCAAGCAGTATGTGCACTTACATATTTTGGTTGGGGTTTCAAGATGTGTTATGCCTCTTGCTTATCACTGGTTGTTGACCTGGGATGGCCCAATTTGTCAACAATTTACTAAACAAATAGGCCTGCAACATGGCATTTTATCATATTGTGTCTTTCAAACTCTGTCAGTTCCCTTTTCACAGCCATTTCACCCAGCCACAGTTGCACTGACTTGTGGGGGGGGGGATCATATTCCTCCAATTTATACCAACATGACTTGTTACATGGCACCATGCACCTTTTCCATGATGGTGATGTCCATTGACTTCTTTTCAAGCAGTGTATAAACACACACACACACACACACACACACACACACACACACACACACACACACACACACACACACACACACACTTGGGTTGGGTTTCAAGATGTGTTATGCCTCTTGCTAACAGACAGCACATTCATGCTACCTTTTTGTAATTGAATGGCAGTTTTGCCACCATAATGGTTGGCTCACAACTCTACTTGCATTGGCAAAACAATAATCTGCCATTTATTTAGGTTCCAAGAAAAATTATCAAAAATCATTCATCGAAAGAACAGTTTACCGAATTGCAGTTCATTGAATAACAATTCATCAAAAAAGAAATTTAGCGTATAAACAATTAATCGAACAACCATTTAACAAATGACAATTCATTGATAAAGCAATTTATCCAATAAACAATTCATCAAACAACAGTTCATCGCACGCTAATTTGTTGCAAATGCAGTTGATCGAAAAAACAATTCACCAATAATTTTTCAACAAATTCTTTCATGATTCATTAAAAGATGAATTGTTTGAAAACTATTGTTTTATTAAAGTGTTCAGTAAGAATACCTAATGTCACCCATGATATAGACAACATTTGTAGGTGGTCATTGAGACATTATAATTATTTTGTTTTTTACATTATTCTGTAAGCATACCTTCTACTTCATTGTATAGATAGTGATTTGTCTCTAGACAAAAAAGTTTGCTCTACCTAATTTTTTCACAACAGTGATCAAATTGAAATCAAAACTGATAAATTTTAATATAGATCTTATCTATAATATTGCATTAAAATTCATCAAGCTAGGGCATAACTATTAATATGATTTCGAAATTTCTTTACCAAATTTTTTAGTAAAAGTGATCCTGTTTGAACTAAAACTGAACTACACAGACTTCTAGTACATTTTAAAAATTCCAACATTTGTACATATTCCACTGTCACAGAGTTATTCAATATAAAATGTCGACATTTGTAGCAGTGAATATAGTTGACCTGAAAATCGCAACAGTTCGACAAATTTTTGTAAAAGGTTCAAATACCAAATAAGAGTAAAATTTATCTCATATAACCTGTGTGTGTGTGTGTGTGTGTGTGTGGACGTCACATACTAATATTATTATTACTAATAATAATAATGGAGCTCTGTTGTTCAGTTTGTATAAACACATTGCTTTAGTTAGAAAGACCAGAGCTCGATTCTTGTGCATGACGCAAAGAATTTTTATCAGTCCTGTTCATTTGAAGATGCATTATCTAGTCTGGAAATAAAACCCTGGAAACATTCAAGTTTCCAGGGTTTTATTCCTGGAAACATGGATGTTCCATCCCACAATCCATTCTCCATGAACACACACACACATCTACAGACATAAAACACTTACCGGATGAGGAAAACAATCGGAAACCATCTGGTTGTCTAATTATTCCCTAGTAAAATAGCATTGCTACCCCATCAACTATTAAGTTGAGTAGAGAGGGGTATAATAATTAAGATATTTTACATAATCTTTTCCAGATCATGTAAAACACACATAAAATACATGAAACACATTCTGACTGAAAGGAATAGCCCTCATATTAGTAAAATTTGTTACATATGTCTACATAACATATATAAAGGAAATATCATGCTATGCTTCAGTTACATCACAAGCTAATCCAATAAAAACTGCCGTTATTTTTGACAAATATACTTCACATATAATTCATTTTTCTGTAAACTGCCTTTCGATATATTATAGTTTTCAATTAATTTGTTTGATGAATTGCTTTTTTGATTAACTGTTGTTCAACGAACTTTTTTTTAATTAATTCTTATTCGATTAATTGTTTCGGTAAATTGTTGCTTGATAAACTGTCCTTAGATGAACTGTTTTCAGTAAATTTTCTGGATACCATTTATCTGACCATTTGCCATCCTAATAATTGAAGAGTCAGATAATTAAAGTTCATTTACATGCAAGGTTGCCGGGTGCATATGAGAGCCGCCTTTGTGCAAACTTAAAAAAAAAAAAACTGCTCCCCGACCCTTTGAAAGTCAATGAAAGTAATTAAAAAAGGATCAAAAAATCAGCTAACGCCTTTTTGTTTCCGTATAGGAAATGAGCAAAGCTGTTTTAGTCCTATCTAACTTTTGGAGACAGTGGGCAGTTCAGTCTCCACTGGTAGCCAATCAGAGATAGCTGGCCCAAGGCTATCAGTAATTAATCGGTACACAGTGAAGAAGGCGGCTAGCACGATCTGCCTTTTTGTGGTCCCTAACACAATATTTTTAATGTCTGAAAATAGTGTGGGTTCGACGGCCGATTTTCTTGAGTTTTCGGGAGAAAAAACCCGCTTCCTCATGTCAGAGATTGACTAAATCGGGAACTGGTCGAAAAAAGGCTTAGAAAATGTTCCTCTAGTCGGCGACTAGATTTGAACTTAGTCTTTTTTTTTTTGTGCTGTAGAGTGCAAATGCCACTTCTACTGAGCTACACAGGCATTTTTATAATTATAATATATATTTATTACAGTAATAAGTACAAGAATAATCACACAAAACAAGGAAATCACATATGAAAACTGAAGTATATAATTATATGTATAACAAAATAATTTGAAATCATATATACATAGGAAATACTAAGCTTATAATCCAATCACATCATAAA
The DNA here is from genome assembly GCF_054136105.1 of Typopeltis vanoorti. NCBI lineage: Eukaryota > Metazoa > Arthropoda > Arachnida > Uropygi > Thelyphonidae > Typopeltis > Typopeltis vanoorti. The sequence continues at coordinate 73,334,748 of NC_143555.1, forward strand.
CGATATGTACCTTATAAAATCATAAAATTTGTACTCTTCATGCTTTTTATGCCACAAAATTCTTAATTCACCATGTCTGAACTATCCATAATATAATTTTCTATAGATATAATAGACAAATCTGTTAAATGTTCTTAGGTTATGATTGATCGTAAATAATTTTTCATTATTTTAGTGTCATGAAACTTCTTTTCCCTGAAGCCATGGATATGGTAGTATTAGATAAATTCTACAACCTTCTACAGTATAATAAATATCACTTATCCCTAGGATTATATTTGCGGCCATCTCTCAAAAAACAGGCAATTCAAATATACATAACATCACGCAAGATACAATAACACAATGACAATACCAGATATGTGCAGCCATGGCTATACTATGTCTAAGGGAATGCAGGCTGGATACATCATACAGACATTGTATATATATTTCTGGAATTCCTTAAATGTGCCATAAAAATAATTTTTTTTATACATATAATCAATCAAAATGCTGCCCCTGTGATTAGCTCTTCTTGTGTTGTGAACATCCTGCACACCTGCATGCAACGGCCCTGCTTACATGGTACTGTTCCAGAAGTCAGTTGACATGCAATTGTCATTATTTTGAAGGTCAGATAAAGGATAGATTAATGTATTAAATTCAGAAGAATATGAAGGCATTCAAGATGAAGATAAGGTTGATAAAAACAGAAATGAATTCAAGGCGCTTGACTACATTAAGAGGATAAATTCTATATTAAGAGGATAAAACCTCCACATGCACTAAAGTCTGGCATAATTGACAGCCCAACTGATGTTATTGAATATATCATGATTACATTGCTCAAATTGCACAAACTGATAAGAAACTGTAGTGTTATTATCAATCCAGCAACAGATTGCCAGAATGATGGAGATAGCTTGTATTAGAAGGAAGCAGTAGAAGACAGAAGTGGGATTTTGGAAAATGAGTATGACCAAAAAATTTTCTTAATTGTGCAGAAATAAAGAATGTCTTAAGTTTAAGAATCTGCAAAATTTCTTTTCTTGCTTCATGCATATCAGAAGGTACCATATGAAACAATTAACACTTCTGCAACTGGGAAATCTTTAGTAGATTCATAGCCATCAACTTTCATACTCCATATCTATTTAAGATTTCATGGTTTGTATTGCATCAAGAGAATCTCTTTCTCTCAAAACATTCTTAGCAGTGGACATGTCAGAAAAGTTGAAACATTACTTTTATAGCCTGTCATTTTGAAACTGAAATATAAAACTTTTTTTTTTTTTTTCATTTTTTTGGTATGAAAAAATAAATATCTAATATCCAATCCACCTAAACCTTATATTCCATTATAGGGAGTAGGCAAGACCATTTTAAAACTGTGATGAACAGCTAGAACAAAAATTATATTAAAGCAACTGATATAAATCACAATAAAGAACATATCCTAAAACCCCTTAACCTCCATGTTTCATCAAAGCCTTATCTGGCTTTTGGAGACTGAGAGGACAGTTCAGTCTCCATTGATAACTGATCAGAGATAGCTGACCCATGACTATCACTAATTATAAACAGCATCCAGTGAAGAGATGACTGTAAGTGCCACCATCTCTTGATCCCTGACACAATATATTTATTGTCTGAAATAGTATGGTCTATTTTCTTGAGTTTACCGGACAAAAAAAAACTTGCCCATGCCAGAGATTGGTTAATTTGGGAACTGGTCAAAGAAAGTCTTAGGAAAAAGTTTCTCTAGTTTGATGACCAGAATTGGAACTTAGGTCTTTCCAGCACTGCAGATGCAAATACCACTTCCACTGAACTAAACAGCCTCAAGTGTTTAATTTGCAATCTGCCCTAAACAAATTTTCTATTATAAAAAAAAAAAAAAAAAAAAAAATGCTTGCTTTTAATTTGTTTTACTGCTTACATTAAAATAATTGTTTCGTTTAAATTTCTGTAATGACATATTAGTATATTTATATTCATAAATCATACTGCAAAGGGAAATTTCACAATAGTTTATAACCTTTATTTTTGGCTGTATGCTTTCATATTTCTTCAAACAGATGTGATTAATTAAGTAAATGAAAAAAGTTGCTGAAAAGTATCAGTTGACAGTGATACTAAGACCGTATTAGTTATTGTTCACTCAGATATTATTACCACTTTTGGGAGATTTTCTCCAATCCAGGGAACATCAGATATTTTGGTAAGCAAAGTAAGTTTTTTTTTTTTTTTAATATGAATCCCATTCAGAGAAGATTGTATCCCTATAACACATTATTGTATAGATTAAGGCTAGATATTCCAGAAATTCTAGAAAACGTACACCTTTCCACTTAATTCCAATAAGCAGAGTGAGGAAATTCATTATTAAAAATAAAAGAAACAGAAAACTTTCATTAAATAACTTAATCTTTAGTGGTAAAATTTTAGCTTCAGTGTTCAAAGGCATCTTCAGTACAGACATAGAAGAGCATAATATACAAATAACAGAAAGGTTCTAAACAAGCACACAATAGTTAGAGTAAATGACAAAAGTTGTCAGCAAATTCCTAATTTTATATATCTATATTTGATGCAACAGATTTACTTGGCTATATGATATAATTAAAGAAACTTAAATGACTAAAAACCGAGAGATAGCAAAATAGAAAAAACTAGTTATTATTTTGAATGCACAACTAGTTTTATCTTCCTAGAAGACTTCGTTGGGGGAGGAGGCATAGCATGATAAGAAAAATACAGAATATTCATTACAAGAGAGCAACAGCTACAAATGAAGTTACAAAGCGATTTCTGACAATTGAAGGCAATCTTGATACCATGATATTGTTGAGCATGCTTATGTGGGTATGACCTTGTGTATGCCAAAGTTGGATGGCTGAGGAATAACAGTCAGAGAGGTTATATAGTATTAATCAGGTGAACTGATTGAGGAAAATTTATTTTGATTCAATAATTCTTCTCTCAAGCTCATCATATGATCTAAATCTGTTTTCTGATTTATTCTACATCACTGAGTGAGTTATAGAATCTTCATCATCAGGAATAGCAGAATTAAGACCTTATTAGATAGAGAGATGGCTTTAATTCTGCCATACATCATTTTTCTCACATGCCTCCCTATATGTAGTTCAATGGATTTTTCCATCTGACCAAAATATGGCAACATTGTAGTTATACCAAAGACAGGAAACACCTAGATATGAAGCTGTCATGTTTAGGTTTTTCTGTAGCAAGCAAGGAACAGAGTTTGGTTAGAGTAGTGAAAAACTGTAGATTTTATATTTTTTGAGAATTTTGGTGAAAATAGTTGATATATGGAAGAGATATAAAGCCTTTCACATTATTATTATCTTCAATATGGTGAGCAGATGGATAAATCACTGAATTTCTTGTATAAAGAAACCTGTGGAGTATTCATAACTATAAATTCACATATATGCCACAGTAATTAACTTTTTAATAATATGTAAATATTTCATCTTAAGTATCATAAGACATCATCAGTACAGTTATAAACAACAAATAGGAATTACTTTAAAAAAAACACATTATTGTGCATGCTTACATTGGAATCCCTCTGTGTATACAGTAGCATGTTTAAGGACTAAATACTCTTGGGCTGTAATTAAATTAAAACTGATAAATTTGTTTTATACAGTTGAGGATAACAATTTCACAAACTTTTGGGATAGTAAGACAGTCGTTATGGTTAAGATTGGATCTGTGCCATAAGGCTTCAGCACTTTCTTTATACAAACACTCATGTTTATATATGGATCGGTGTAGTAGCTTGGTGTGTTGCCACTGAATCCAGTGGTTGGCATTTTCAAGTCCATATTATGCGAGACCAGATTTGTGAGGTTTGTTAAGACATATGTCGTCTTGATGTTCAGAGATGCGTTTATTTACACATCTTCCTGTTTGTCCATAGAGACTAGCTACAAGAACAGTACAATTCGTATACGCTAGGTAGCATCAGTGGTGATAGTTTGTCTTTTGGAGAAGGTAACAAATTATTCATTTGAGACAAAAACATAAATTTCTATTGTCAAATATTGGAAATATGGATGAAACTCCTATGAGCTTTGATATGATAAGCAATAAAACAGTGGAGGATAACAAGAGTGTGATAGTTCGAAGTACAGGTTATGAAAAAACAAGGTTTAGGGTTGTGTTGCCATGTTTGGCTGATGGAACGAAGTTAACACCAACGAACATCTTCAAACGTAAAACTAAACCTAAGTTAAAATATCCTTCAGGTATTTTTGTACATTTTCACGAAAAAGGATGAATGGACGAAAATAGTGCGAAATTAAGGATAAATAATGTGTGGAACACGTGGCCAGGCAATATAACGAAGAAACACAGTTTATTAGTTTTTTTTACTAAATAATTTAAGAAAATTACAATGTCAACTAGGATATACATTAAAATAAATTTTAACATACTTCAATATTTCGGCAACGTCATGTTGCCATTTTCAAGAAACTTGAGAACAAGACACGTGCACGCAGCCACAACAAACAGTAAGTGAGGAAGAAGCAGGAAGCTATTATTTCTCCTAAAATCCTGATGGTGCCCCCTAACGGGCAATGTTGGTATTCTTGGGAGATTGGGCTGAAGGTCTTCTGATGTAGGTTTCCTAAATTTGAGTGCAGCCAAATTTGTTGAGGTTTGGATTGTTTCTTAGGGCTGAAGCTGATTCCATGAAAAGCCTTTCATATTTGTATTTACTATGGTGTATTATTGTGGCTTTCTTCCACCATATTCTGTGGCAGGTATCCAGCGCATGGTCAGCAAGACCAGAGTGGCTGTATTGGTGAAACCGGATGTAGTCCTTGTGTTCTGGAATTCTGATATTTGCTGTCCTGCTTGTTTTGGCCAAAGTAGGACAGCTTACAGCTCAGCTGCAAGGGACCTGGTATACACCAAGTAGGTCGGGAAGGGGGGGGGGTCCTTTAGTAGAGCAGATAATGGATGCAATTTTTTATATGGTCTGTAACAAGAAGTTAGGTCATGTTTTTTTAGGATTTTTGTAATTTTTTCTGAGGTGCCTCGGATATAGGGTATGGTGATGGATTTAGAGTAATCCTTGTTGTGAGGGCAGGAGGGGGGGGGTTGTGGTTTACTGGTTTCAATATTTTTTTGAGGGGGTAGCCATTGGCTGAGAAAGTGTTGAGAATGTGGTTTAGTTCTGTGGTTAGAGTATTATCGTTTGAACAGATAAGTTTAGCCCTGTTGTGTAGTGTCTTAATGACTCCATATTGTTGCGAGGAGGAGTGGTGGGATTGTTGGTGAATGTATCTGCCTGTATGGGTGGGTTTTCTATAGACTAAGAAAACCAAGGTTTCATCCCCCCCCCCCCACCCCCCCCCCCCCCCACCCCCCCCCCCCCCCACCCCCCCCCCCCCCCACCCCCCCCCCCCCCCACCCCCCCCCCCCCCCACCCCCCCCCCCCCCCACCCCCCCCCCCCCCCACCCCCCCCCCCCCCCACCCCCCCCCCCCCCCACCCCCCCCCCCCCCCACCCCCCCCCCCCCCCACCCCCCCCCCCCCCCACCCCCCCCCCCCCCCACCCCCCCCCCCCCCCACCCCCCCCCCCCCCCACCCCCCCCCCCCCCCACCCCCCCCCCCCCCCACCCCCCCCCCCCCCCACCCCCCCCCCCCCCCACCCCCCCCCCCCCCCACCCCCCCCCCCCCCCACCCCCCCCCCCCCCCACCCCCCCCCCCCCCCACCCCCCCCCCCCCCCACCCCCCCCCCCCCCCACCCCCCCCCCCCCCCACCCCCCCCCCCCCCCACCCCCCCCCCCCCCCACCCCCCCCCCCCCCCACCCCCCCCCCCCCCCACCCCCCATACGCACTACATTCAGACCATGTAGCAAATTAGCCACCTTCATCCGCTCACCCAAGGACAGCATTCCTCCTTTATCACATCCAGGAGTCTACCAAGTACCCTGCTCATGCAATCAAGCCTACTACGGTCACACAGGAAGAACTGTGAATATCCGCATTAGCGAACATAAACGATACGTCCGGAATTATCATTATGGGAAGTCGAGCCTAGCAGACCATGGTCTGGATACCCCTGCACACAGGATCAACTGGAAAAACACAAAAGTACTACACAGAAACCCGTATAATCAGAGAGATTGTTCTTAGAGGCGACAGAAGCCCTAAAACACACTCCAAATCTCAACAAATATGGCTGTATTAACTTGCCGAAAATCTGGGAGACAGTCATATTAAGAAAAAACTAGCACTTTTCTAGGACTCTAGTAATATATGATAGTTTTTTTTTTTTTTTTTTTTTTTTTTTTTTTTTTTTTTTTTTTTTTTTTTCAGATAGAAGGCACCCAAATCAGGACTTTAGTCTTTGTGTTGCTGCTGCTGCTACAATTTTGTTTAAGTACACCATGTTGTTTTAGTCTCGCGTATTGTGACAAACAGTGTTTTTGTGCTCTGAAGATGCTGGTTATAATACCAGCGAAATATCAGCATCAAGTTAATAAATTAATTATTTACTTAGTTTCTGTGTTCTATTATACCATTAAAATAATAAACAACATGTTCGACGAACACATAAGTCTGTCCACACGCTTGCAGCTGTAAGCTGTCCTCCTTTGGCCAGACAGGCAGGAGAGCAAATATCAGAATTTCAGAACACAAGGACTACATCCGTTTTCACCAGTACAGCCACTCTGGTCTTGCAGACCATGGTCTGGATGCACGCCACAGAATACGATGAAAGAAAGCTACAGTAATACACCGTAGTAAATTCAAATTTGAAAGACTTTTCATGGAATCAGCCTCAGCCCTAAGAAACATGCCAAACCTCAACAAATTTGGTTGCAATGAGACTGCCCCAAATTTGGAAGACATACATCAGAAGACCTTCAGCCCAACGGCCAAAAATATCTACATAGCCCACTAGGGGGGGGGGGGCACCATCAGGACTTTTAGGGAAAAAAATAGCTTCCTTGCTTCTTCCTCATTTACTGTGTGTAGTGCCTGCGTTTACATGTCTTTATTTTACGTTCCTGTGAAGATGGCAACGTGACATTGCCGAAATATTGGAAATATTTATTAAAGTTTAATTTAATTTATATTCTATTGTACATTGTCAATTCCTTAAGTTATTTAGTAAGCATGTATAACCAATGTATGCCATAGTAAAGGTATTTATTTATTCTCGTATTTGTATAAGAAGAAATTTTCAGGTATGAGAACTTGCTAGTTTATTGAATCTTTTAGTGCACTAAATGTAAAGGAACTAGAAAGATAAGACTAAACAAGCAGTAGAGTTAAAAGTTTTCTATATTTTTTTCTCCCTTCTAAGCATCAGTTAAGATATAGAATGGTTACTTGTTTACTTTGCTTTTAAGCAATACAAAATGAGTGATTCCAGTTTTGATGGGAGGAATGTTTCCCAATAGGTTATGCTCATTTAGGTTTGATTTTGGCCCAAATTAGTTATTTTTAGTACTTGCATCTTAATATTGAACTTAATGATTATACCTTGTATAACTCATATTTCTTTTGTAGTTGCATTTTTATCATATTAAAATTATTATTTTGTTTAGTACTTGAGCTAGGTGGACTTGATTTTCTTAACTATTATAGGGGTAAGAAATGAAAAAAAAAAAGAAGGGGATGGGTGGGAGGATTATCATAGCACCACACGTCTAGGATCGAATACGTGTATGTCTCATTCTGAAGGAATTTCGTGAAAGAAATTACTAACACTTGCATTTGGGAGTCATAGAAGAGATATTCTTCTCCCACTTTCATTACACTAGTGCTGCCAACAGGATAATATGCGATTTTGCAATTATCAGAACTATTTACAGTATCTTCTGTCATTTCGACCTATGCAGGGTGAGAAAACAAGAGCAGATATCTTAAATATGCCTGGTTATATAAAGTAAACGTCACACATGAATTGTTTCTGTGATTTCAGATTTTACTTTCTCAAAAATATGTATCTCTTATGCCTGATGAGGTTATTTTAAATCAGGGTAGATTTGAAACAACGAGAAAAATATGTTATAATAAGTCAGGGATATGCAGATTGCATTAACTTCCTACCTGTAGCATTATTTAAGTTTATATGAAACAGCTTACTTTAATGCAACATATCGGCATACCTGACATACTAACAGGAACATTATTACTATTAATAACATCAGATCTCTGGTTGTTACTAGTAATAACAAAGACTTATTATGGGAGATTGGCACTCTCACACAAAGAAGACATCAAAACATGCTTTAAACCCATTTGCAGTTTCTGCACTCATCACTCTCTTTCAGGCAATGCATTCTCCTCACAGCCACTCTTCATGCAAAGAACCTATTCCTCACTCATGTTGGAGGTTTAATAGAGTATTAACAGCACTAGGAAAGAATTAGAAACTAATTTTAATGCATGCAATATTTCAACTCAGTCACTGAGACATCCTCAGAGAGTAAAAATAACACTTGTAACATGCACACAAAGACAACACAATAATTAATGAAATATGTGGGTGACTCTAAAGTCCTATCTAAACTGAGTCCTCTGACGATAATTGCTTCTCAAATTTGGGTAGTTTTATGCATCTGTATTTGTTTAGATTTGATTTCTGAGTGCTGCTGCAGATTCCAAAAACAGTCTTTCCTTTTTAAATTTATTATGGTGGAGCATGGTGGTTTTCTTTCAGAAGATCCTGTGAGTTGTATTCAATACATGGTGTGCAAGGCCAGGTCGTGATTGCAGATATACAATAACTTCACATCAATTGACGTAGTATCCCATAATGCAAAGCACACATCCTTTCAGGTGTATAATTCTGTGTTATGTGAAGAGCCACTACCCAGACCAGTTTTGACCTTTATTGAGGTATGTGATTGAGTCATGTAGGGATGCCTCTCCAAGAACTTTGCGTGATCTGTAAGTGATCTCCAAATCTCACTGAGTGATCCTAAAGGATCACTACTAAACTCATAAATTCTGACCTAAATCACTCTAGGACAGGAAACTCATACTAGAGATCCGTAGTTCACTCAGTATAGATGAAACCCTTTGGTCGGAAAGACCTGGGTTCGATTCCCATCTGTGACATGAGGAACTTTATCTGGTTTCTTTTGATGAAAGGTGAGTTAGACAGTCTCATACAGAGGTAGGGTGTTTTTTTCACCCAGAAACTCAGGGTTTTTTTTTTTTGTCACACAGATTACAGTCAGGAATACTGAAGACCCAGCCACAGGCCTGATTTGTCAGCTATATGCCTGTTCTCAGCTCAGATAAAAATGGGGGGGGGGGTGAGATGGTGCCATACTTGCCAGCAAAAGGAGCCACTTTTGCTGGCAAGTATGTATCATCATACTGTAAATAAAATAAATAAATAAGCATTCACCAAACAGATCTCTTCGAAGGAAGCAAGCTACCATCAGTGGGAGTAAGACTCAGAGGAGATCTCATCAGCAGGAGCCAGACCCAGAAGGGATACCAGGATTGAAGTACCGCAGAAGTCATATATTTCCCACATGCGAATACTGAAAAAGTGCATCACGTTATTATTAAATTACTCTGGATCATAGAAAGATGTTTAAAGGTTATACTATAAATTAAAGATGCCAAAAATTATATGGCTAGTTTAATCCTTAATCCAAGTGTTAACAAACAAAGTTTTCATGTGAAGTATCCTCACAACATTCTTATGCTTGGATAAAGGATTAAACCAGCCATATAATTTCTAGGCATCTTTAATTTATAGTATAACCAAATGAAAGAAACTTTCAAAATCTATCTCTGATCCAGAGTAATTTAATAATAAGGTGATACACATTTTAACTAATTGAATATGGGAAATATATGACTTCTGCATTACTTCAGCCTTGATATCCGATTACGATCATCAAGAGGAAAAGATGGCGACTCTCGTGTTAGTGTTTCATGTATTATTGATGGTGAATTGCGAATTTGATTGATATGTTTTTTAGCAATTTATGCTTATTCACTAGTAATAGTAGTTAATTGCCTGCTACCATAAACAAACACTTTATTTTTCCATAGTGGTTTATCCAGGTAAGGCAATTAAAATTACAAGGGCAATACGCTAGGCCTACTGCCGCCAGTATTGCCATTGTTTCATATCTTGTAATCATAAGCAACTGTCTATTTACTATCGTGACAAGGGCAAGGCATGTCTTGCCCCACAGAACAGAGTTTGGAGCCAATCATGGAGGCACCATATAATCTACTGCACACTAAATGGCCAGGTAAAGTCGTAATTCATCAAATAAAAGAGATTGATTCAGATGACCCTGAACTCTCTGAACTTCTTCCCAGTATCCATCAGGATAGCACCAACGTAATGGAAACAACTGCTGATGACAATTCCATTGCAGATCACAGCGATTATCAGGAGATTCGCGCTCACAAAAAACGCAAAACTGCAGCCTCTGAACCACCCAAAGCGGATCGAATTGAAGAAGACGGTCCTGATCTGGATCGTCTTCTTCAATTCGATCTGGACTCTCCTACCTCCTCAAGGGAAAAGATACCTCCGATTATTCTGCAAGAAAATAAAAAATGGATGTCCCTAAGGATTATGATGTCCAATTTAAAGATTTCTCGGATTTGAACGCCTTATTCGATACCAGAGAGCCTATCATTGTGGCAGGTGATTTAAATGCCAAGCATTCAACCTGGAATAGCCGTTCCACCAACAAAAATGGACAGATACTACAAAACTATGCTGGTTTCAACAACTTTCATGTAATAGGTTCCGCTGACCCCACCCATCACAACACTTATGGTCGGGCTGATGTGTTGGACATAGCCATATTGCAGCATTTCAGACTCCAATACACTTTAATGACAATTAACGATCTGTCATCAGACCATAACCCAATACAGTTAAAATTGGGAAACCTTGAAAAATTATCTCATTCCCCCCCCCCCCCCCCCCCCCCCTCACTCATTCATTCCTTGGGAAAGGCTCTCCAAGGTACTTTCAAAATATATTGGTCCTGTTCCCATCATAAAATCAAAATCAAAAGAGGGAAATTGAAACAGCCGTTAAAAATCTAATAGAACAGATTAAAGCAGCCTGTGCAGCAGTTACTACCCCTGCAACTACCTGTAAATCCAACCACTTGCCAGAAGATGTTATGAATCTGATTAGAGAAAGGCAAGAAAAAGATACCACAACACCAGGGCACCACAAGACAAACAGATCTTGAACAGGTTCAACTCTGTAGTGAGAGATGCCCTCGCAGCCCATAGAACTCAACTCTGGGAAGAAAAACTGACCTCCATCTCTACTGATAACACTCCATATGGAATCTCATCCGAAAGATTAAAAACAGAAATAAAACTCTCCCCCCCCCTTCTCCAGAGAGATTCAGGTCTCATCCACACTGATGCTGATAAAGCTGAAGCAATAGCAAATCATCTTGAAAAACAATGTAAACCTGCATACGATCACCTCGATTTTAACCATATATACAAGATCCACCGTAACGTCAGATATTCACTCAATTCTGTTCTCACATATTCCATTCAAATTGCACCCACCTCACCTGCTGAAATATATGATATTATTAAGAACTTTAAGAACAAAAAGTCTCCTGGACCTGATGGTATCTCTAACAAAGTAATAAAGCTTCTACCACGTACAGCTATTGTCCATCTGACAAATATAATTAACTCCATCCTTCACTACAAACATTTCCCTTCCTACTGGAAACTGGCGGACATAATACCAATCCATAAACCTGGAAAAGATCCCAGATTGCCTCAAGATTACAGACCAATCAGCCTCATCTCAAATCTCTGCAAAATTGCCGAGAAGATAATTCTTACCAGACTCCATGATTCAGTACTCCGACTAAATATCCTGCCTGAGGAGCAGTTTGGCTTCCGACAATTGCATAGCACCACACAACAAATACACGGATTAGTGGAACACATCATCACGGGTTTTAATTGCCATCAATGCACTGGGACTGTTTTCCTTGACATAGCCAGTGCATTTGACAAGGTTTGGCATTATGGTTTGCCATACAAACTGATATCATCTGGTGTACCAATCTGAATCATTCATCTTATAAAGGCATACCTCTGTGATAGGCGCATGCAAGTGAGGATGTGTGGGGTAGTCTCAACACAAAAACGCATCTTGGCTGGAGTTCCACAAGGATCCTTACTAGCACCAATCCTATTCTCCTTATACTTGTATGATATACCGCACCAACCCATTATCTTCAATTAAAGCTCAATATGCAGATGATACAGCGATATTGGCCAGATCTTTAAAGCCGCACCTAGCTCAAGAAACTGCAAGAAAACCTACTGCTAATCGAACAATATTTCACCAAATGGCGACTCCAAGTGAATCCCCTGAAGACCGTAGCTGTCCTATTCTCTGGAACAGGCGTGGCCAACTTCATTCTATACGAGGGCCAATATATGATGAGTGGTAGCGTCACTGGCTGCACACTTTTAGAAGGAACTTAAATAAAAATAAATGCTGCATTTTTTCAAGGCAATAGTTATATGTATTGAATTACTATATTTGTTAAATCATTTTACTACTGGGAGAACAATATAAAATACTTGAAACTGTGTCTCTGAAACTGGTCACTGTAACCAGAGCAGAGCAAGTGACTTTCAGTGATGCGTTAATCGAGAGCTTAGAAATCTACCACTTGCACAGAGAAGCAGTAGATTTTATAAATTGAGTCATCTTTTTAAAGCAATTTTTATTCCGTGATGAGAATATAAATTGTTTCCGTCATCAGAAATAATGAATATAACTAGTATATCAATCAGAAAATCTGCGTTCGAAACTAATAGCTAAATTGATAATACATATAATTTAATATAGTTTTTATCCTGCTGCTGCAGGCCTGCTGTTGGCCACTTATGCTCTAGAAGATCAGTGCGTCCTAAAGAAGATATCCTCCTTTTCAACACTAAAATTCCGTGGAAAACTGAGATCAAATATCTTGGAGTAATATTAGACAGAAAACTGACTTTCAGCTTCCATATCAAGACTCTCTGTGCAAATACATCAAAAAACCATAGCCCAGCTCTACCTGCTAATTAACAGGAACAGTAAGCTGAGCACCAGAATCAAACTTCTCATATACAAACTGATGGTTCGTCCAATACTCATCTACGCTTCACCAGCCTGGAGTCATACTTCAAATACTAATATTCTCAAATTACAACGTATCCAGACTAAATGTCTCAGAATGATCCTGGGTGCCCCATGGTTCATCCGAACTGTCCAGCTACACCGGGACACAAATGTCCCCTATATTTACACTTTCGTGCAGACTATAGCATTCAAATTCTTCTCAAAAGCATCTCTGCACCCTAACAAACTGATCCAACTGGCTGTAGATTATGACGCAATGGATTATTTCAAACATAAAAGACCTAAAGCCATCCTAAACTCCAACAGTGAGGACTAATCTCCTAGCCTACCCAGGGCGAGCAATTAGCTCATAAACTTTCTCCACTCACAGTTTCTCTCAAGATAGCAGGGAATATGAAGAGCTTTTGCTTCACTCCTTATGTCAGTAAAGTTGATAACTTTGATATCCCTTCTGGGTCTGTCTGGCTCTCATTGATGAGACTGCATTAAAGTTCAAAACCAGTCTGGATAATGGCCCTTCCCATAATGCATAGCATTAAATACACCTGAAAGGATGTTCTTTGCATTATGGGATACTAAGGCAATTATTATTATTTAACACCTCCAGGCAAAGACTCATCAAGGGAGGGCACCTGCTCTGCAGCTCTGTTTCCACCGTTCCACCAACTGACCACAACTACACCATTGCCATCTACTGCTGACCATCACCAATTGATGTGAGGTCATTAGCTTCTATATACAAATATAGAAAAGTTTGATTGTTTATACTTGGATAAAGAATTAAACCAAGAATATAATTTCTTGGCATCTTTAATTTATAGTACAATAAGTGAAAAAAACTTTGAACTTCAAAACTTTGAGCTCTGTTTACCGCCCCCTCCCCCTTGTTCTGGTCCGCTCTAGCCAAGTGCTGAAACATTTCCCTTACATCATATAAAATCCTTTAAGCAACCTAAATGTTTCTATCATATCCCTCGTTTTCTCCTATCAACTCCCCATATACCTAAAATCTATCCTCACAGGGCACATTCACAGGACACTCACCTCTGAATCCTCTCCACCGCTTCTACATCCCGAAGAAACCCAGGGGACCAGACTTGAGCACAGTAATCCAGATGTGGGCGTATGAAGGCTGTATGAAGAGAAATTACAACTTCCTTATCTCTACTTGTTAATGTGTTCTTCACCTGCCAAGTAATCTTATGTGTTAACTTAGCAATATGTCGTCTAAACTGTAAACTCTCTGTCTACCACCCCTAAAATGGCACTGTACTACTCCAGGAAATAAACTTTATTTCCTGGAGTAGTACAGTGCCATGAATGTAATAAATTGCTTGTAATCTATTTATCTCAAAGTGCATAACTTTACATTTCTTAACATTAAACTGAAACCCATTATCTTTTGCCCATACTGACAGCCTATTTAAATCTTCCTGCAAACTCTCCACATCACCTTCATTAACTATTACTCTACCTAATTTCGCATCATCAGCAAACAACTGAATATTTCCTTTCAGGTTATTTCCTATATCATTTATGTATAAATTAAACAGCAATGGTCTCAGCACTAAAACTTGTGGCACACCCCTAGTCACCTACTTTCACCTCAATTTTGCCCCTCCATATACCACTTTCTGATATCTGTCCAGTAGCAGCCACCCTCTTATCTAGTTAACCAGTGTCATATTCATCCCCATTTCTTTGCATAACAGTGTTTCATGTGATATTCTGTCAAATGCCTCTGCAAAGTCTATCAAAATCATCGTGTAGCCATTTCCTTTATCCAACTCAACTGTTATTCTATTATAAAAACTTAGTAAATTACTAAGGCATGACTGACCCTTCACAAAGTCATGTTGACCCTCATACAGTATCATATTTTTATCTACCTATTCTTGAATTCTCTTTGTTACCAATTTTTTTAGTACTTTTGTCACCATGCCTGAGATACTGATTGGTCTATAATTTGCTACTGTTGTATTAGAACCTCCCATATGCAAAGGAATAAATTTGCCCTCTTTCTACTCTCTTGGAACTCTACCAGAGCTGAGACTTAAATTAAACAGTTTAGTGAAAGGCATTACCAGTTCTCTTGCACATTCTCGCAAAACCCTAGCTGATATCCCATCTAATCCCACAGCTGTATTTACATTGAGATTCTGCAATATCATAAGGACCTCCAATTCATCCACCTTCGTTCACACATAGTGTCTGTCACACTACTAAAGGAGTAACCTCACTAGGAAGATATATACTTGCAAAGTGGTCACTCAGTGGTCAGATTTCATTCGCCTGCTTGGCTAAATTCTTCTCATAATCCGATTTTGCCTTCCTTGCCATGCTGGTCACCTTTCTCTTCATATACCTTCCACAGCATTTTCTTCTTCTGCAGCTTGTGCTTTATGATATTACTCATCCATCTTACTCCTACCTGATCAGTATCCCTACCTTAGGCACAGATTTAAGCCTCTTCCTAAGCATGTCATAATCACTTGTCTTGTAGTTCCACAAATACTCCTTCTTGATAGAATATCCTCATGTTTTACAATTTTCCAAGTCAAGGCTGCATGGTCACTTTCACCAATAGGATGCAAATGTTATCACCTTGGGGTTATGAATAGCTCTTCTCCTATGACCAGGTCCAATACTCTTCCATCCCTAGTCCACTCCATCATATGCTCCCTTAAGTAAATTATCCTTTAGCAGGTGTATAAATATAGTTGAAGTCTCACATAATAATCACTCGACCTGCACTCATTGTACAAATTTAGCGATGCATGTCTTCCAGATCATCTGTGGAACTCCCTGGTCTATAGCAACAACCAACTGTATATTTTGTCTTACTGGTCTTAATCTCACACCAGATTGCTTCAAATGAACAACCACCCTCCTGCCTGTCTCCAATTCTTTTTGGTTGCATTTCATGTACTATCATCAACAGTACTCTTTTCCCCATCCTATCTTCTCTGTCTTCCCTCAAAATGCTAAACCCTTCACATTCAATCCTATAACTACATCATCTGCTGTTAGCCAAGTCTCACTAATGCATATAACTTTTGGCAGGGCACTAATCAATGCCAAAAACTCCTCCCTCTTGTTCCTGATACTTCTGGCATTATTATATAAAAATGGCAACATCCCTTTATTCCCCCCCCCCACACACACCACCTTTACTTTCTGAATTAACTAACCTATTCAATATTTTTGCTTGAGAGACTAGATTCCTCACTTGGTCATTCTCACACTCACTTGCTTCATGTTCTTTCACACAAACTCACTTGCTTCCATATTTACTAAAGTTTCCCTGAATTTGCATGTCAGCATGCTCGGTGAACAAAGCTCTCCAGACATCTAACACCAAAACCATTCGGATGTAGTCCATCCACATTGTACAAATACTTCCTTCCATCCATCCATCAAAGACAACAGGTCCACAAATTCTACATCATTTCTTTTGCATAATCTACATATAGACTCATTGGCTATCAGTGCCCTCCTCCTCAGTTTGCCTCTATCATAGTGTGGTAGGAGACTTACAATTTTCATCTTCTAACAATTCCTTTACATCCTTTTTGCATCCGGATGGCATGGCTAATATCATGAATTTTTGCACCTGGGAAATACGATTTTGAAATATTTGCATTAAGTCTCCTCTGATTATTGAGCCTCCATACATAATTTTCTCTTTTTCTTGTTTGCTTGGTTGGTCTTTATTATTTTTTCGAATCACCTGCTTTTTTTTTTCTTTCAGCCCTGCTTAATTAATTCTTGCTGCTTCTGCAGTTTTTCAATTTTGCACTTTGTCCTATGAAGGAACATTTAAGTGATTTCTTTATTAATATTATTATTATTATTATTATTATTATTATTTGACACCTCCAGGGAGTCCAAAGACTCATCGAGGGAGAGTGTGCCAACACCATCGAACGATTGTCCCCTTCCAACTACTAACCGCGCTCAAACTTACTTAACTGAGCCATTAGTAGCAGAGGCTCTACCAATCGACCAACCTTTGCCGGCTTAATATCATTTCGTTCTCCTCTATTTCCACCGCCACACGTTCGACATTAATTACATTATTTTCCATCTTACCATCAGTATTTATTGCATTCTCGTCACCTAACAGACACTCATTTTTCAAACACTTGATACATACGCTCTCTCCAGTTTCAATTTCCTTCTGCATATCTTTTAATTTTCTCAACAAATACGTTTCACATACATTGAACTGAATAAAATCCCACAAATTCAGATCACTAGAAAACATGGTCTTAGCCACCATTGTTCATAAATATCACAATAAAAATGCTATAAAGATACCAGATACTCAAAAAACATGAAAATCTACACTAATCACTATACTACACTAATTTTCTAAGGAAAAAAACAATAAAACAGATAAAAGATCCCTAATTTTACACGAGTGCTAAATTACTCAACTATTTACAATAAAACCTCGAACCAATCATTCAATTGGTTTGGCAATAATATGGGAATTATCTAAGTGTAAGCAAACAAAGTTTGCATGTGAAGTAACTTCATGACTGGGCAACACGTATATAGAGGCTAATGACCTCGCATTACTTGCCTTAGTATCCCATAATACAAAAGCACATATGTTTACAGACATGTATAATGCTATGCATTATGGGAAGGGTCACTGCCCAGATCATTTTCGACTTTTATGAGGTCTCATCATTGGGATGAGAAATAGCCAAAAAGTGTCACACCTTATACTAAAATACTCTTAATGCTCTTGAGCAGAAACGGCAATCTGTATGGATCAGCTGTTTGTTGCCCCATTATTTAATGTTTGATATTAAATTGTATGTGTCACTAATTCTCATTTGTGCTTTTTTCTCATTATCATTATTATTTAGGCCTCCATGGAATCAAAAGACTCATCGTGGGAGGTCCTTTATAAGAAACACAAGACTATCAAGACTCATTGAGGGAGGTCCCTCTTAGGAAACACAAAGTCTATCATATCACTCCTTAAACGCATTGACCGTTCTCGCTCTGACCACTCTATCAGGCAATGCATTCCATGGCCCTCCATGCAAAGAAACCACTCCTCACCCTCTTTCTCACAGTTTCCTTTCGTAACTTCCAGGGATGGTCCCCTTGTCATGACTCCTTCCTGCTGTTCAACCAAGCAAAAGAATTCCCCAATGTCAACCCTGT
This sequence comes from Typopeltis vanoorti, assembly GCF_054136105.1. Classification (NCBI taxonomy): domain Eukaryota; kingdom Metazoa; phylum Arthropoda; class Arachnida; order Uropygi; family Thelyphonidae; genus Typopeltis; species Typopeltis vanoorti. Next base: position 73,353,081 of record NC_143555.1, read on the forward strand.
AACCACCTCTCAACAGTTTAAAAGTTTCAATCATATCACCTCTCCTCTCCTTCTTCTATCCACCAACCTCTGCAGTCCACACTCCTTCAGCATAATTGAAATGTTCAGATATGCACGCCTCATCTGATCTGCCTGTCTGTCCGATGCAACACAACCAACAGGTACAGTTTATCTTGTAGATACCAAGCTTATAAACTGGTGGATAAAGGAGGATTTAGAGGCATGAGGTGTTTGGAGTTCTTGTTGAAAGGGATGAAAGGCAACCTTATACTTTGCTGATGTAATAATTTTGAAATCTTGTGTGTGACTGACAGCCACTTAGTTATACTGTAAATTAAAGATGCCAAGAAATTATATTCTTGGTTTAATCCTTTATCCAAATGTAAGCCAACAAAGTTTGCATATGAAGTTACTTCACACCTGGGCAACTCGTATATAGAGGCTAATGACTTCACATCATTTGCCTTAGCGTCCCATAATGCAGATGGTGAGACTTCAATAAAGGTTGAAATAATCAGTCTGAGTAGTGACCCTTCCCTTAATGCATAGCATTATATGTCTGTAAGGATATGCTCTTTGCATTATGAGATACCTAGCCAAGTGATGCTAATGACCTTGGAGTTATAAGCATCTATATACGATTTGCCCAGTGACTTGTGAAGTTACTTCACAAGCAAACTTCGTTTGCTTACATTTGGATAAAGGAGTAAATCAAGAATATAATTTCTTGGCTTCTTTAATTTATAGTATAACCATGTGGAAAAACTGTCAACGTGCAGCAAGAAACAAGGCACGATTTTGCATGAAATCTGGACATCTCATTAAACAACCACAGATAGATACCAGGAATATACAGAATGGCAACAACCATCAAGATCTACGCTCTGCACATGAGCATTTCATTGTTATTCTTCTTTTCAAATAGTTTACTGTGATCAATACATGTTCACAACTTAATTTTTTATTTCATTAACTTTTTATTTCCTGATGATGTGAAGTACCTGTATTTCACAAAACCAGTTGAGTGTTTTAATAAATAACTGTAGTACTCATTTCTCTGTATGGTGAAAATACTGGCAATGCAATTGCATTATGTGCTCTTCTACAGAAATTTACATACCCATTTCTCATATCTTCTAGAATTTTAATATGTTCACCACTTTTAAGCCTATTATTTCAATCAACTTCATGGTACTATCTCCAAAAGATAACATTCCACCTCTATTGCTATTTGGAGTGTGCTTATTCCCTTGGAACTTCCAGTTATTCTGCTTTGGACAAACAGGCTGAGCTGTTTCTGACCATCAGTCCTACATTATCTCCAAGAAACACAACAAAATCGGGTATAGCAGAATATGGGATTACTAATGCTATCCATAGGATACTTTAGAATGACACCAAATTACTACACATGTTCCCATGAACATGATGATGATCTCTTTAAAGAAAGTTCCGAAATCTTTCTGCATTGCCAAAATTTCAATCTTAATGATACTTTCACACCAAAAATCTGGGAAATTATTAAGAACTGTACCGCTTTATCTTATATACTTATTTTTTTATATACATATAATCATGCAAGCGCAGGCACACTTCGTTTGATTTTAACTTATCAAACTTGCTACTGCATATAAGGAGAGATTCCATTCTCCCTATACTTTCATTGCTGTTTAATTTTTAATTTCCAACTGTAACACACTGAAGATGGTTCACGATGCATGAACTGAAATATTTATAATCAGTCTTCATTAAATAATTTTTCAACTATGCCTATATGTGACCTTAGTATTATAATTAAGTTGATAGTGCATGGGAAGTAGTAAAGGGATGTTAGAGGGCAGTTATGGCAGACTGCATACTTAGATTCAGGAGAGTAAATCAAGCAGGAGTTAAATGGATGAATATTATCATTAAGCTAGAGGTACAAAAAAAGAAACAATTGCGGAGAGAATTTAAAGAGAAAGGTGAGCAGCAGGCAGATGAAGTATAAGGTACAGGCCAGAAGAGTAAGTAGCATTGTAAGAAAGTCAAAAGCAGATTATGAAAGGAAGTTAACAGTGCAGGCTAAAGAGAATCTCAAATGGTTCTTTCGATATGCTGCAATTAAAAGAAAGAAAGAATGTATATGGCATTTTGTATATATGATTTTAAGGAATGCCAATGGTAGGGAGATAACTGAATCAGTCAAAATAGTAGAATTACTGAGTGAACACTTTGCAAGAGTAGGTGGAGATATTGTAGTAATGAGTGAGGCAAAGTCTTATTGGGAACTGAGGTAATTAAATGGGGATGCATAGCATATTACAAAACCTTAATGTAAATACAGCTGTGGGATTGAATATACCAGCTTGAGTTTTACTTGAAGCAGCGAGGGAATTGTCAGTACCCCTGACCATGTTGTTTATTCTAAGTCTCAGCTCTGAGTTAGTCCCGAGGAGGTGGAAAGAGCAGAAATTGCATAAAGGAGGCTCCAAGACTGATGTAGCAAATTACCGACTGATCAGCATAACAGGAGTTGTCAAAGTATTGGAAAAGTTGGTCAAGAGCAAAAATACAGGAATAGATAGATGGAAATGGGATACTGTTGGGTCCAACATTGTTTTGTGAAAGGTAGGTCATGCCTCAGTAACTTGCTCACATTTTATAATACAGTGACAGCTGAGTTAGCTCAAGGTAATAGGTTTACAGTGATACTGCTGGACTTTTGCAAAGGCCTTTGATAGGATACTACATGGAATTCTAATCAGTAAACTGTAGCACATGGGGATTGATATAGGGTTGGTGAGATGGATAGGAGAGTGGTTGATGGAAAGATATCAGAGAGTAGCTTATTCAAGAGTAGAGTTCAAAAGAAGGATGACTAGTGGAGTGCTGCAAGGTTCTGTTCTTGGACTGCTGCTGTTTAATTTGTTCATTAACGATATAGGAAAGAATCTGAAAGGAACTGTTCAGTTATTTGCCGATGATGTGATGTTGGGTAGAGCAATAGTTAATGCAGATGATGTCAAAACTTTGCTGGATGATTTGAATAGATTGGCAGACTGGGCAAATGAGAATGGATGTCAGTTTAATGTGGCAAAGTGTAAGGTTATGCATTTTGGGATGAAAAGATTATCAGCAGTATACTACATTGGTGGAACCGTACTCCAAGAAATTGACGAAGCCAGAGACTTGGGAGTGTTAATGGACAGGGAGTTAAAGTTTAAGGGGGCACATAGCAAAAGTGGCTAAAGCAGCTCATCAGATCACTTGGTTACTGAAGAATACATTGATGAACAGAGACAAGCAGGTTATTGTTCTTCTTTATTGAGCCTTGATAAGACCCCATCTTGACTACCGTGTGCAGATCTGGGCACCAGGGTTTCTTGATGATAGGAGGATGTGGAGAGGATCCAGAGACAAGTAATCAAGATGGTGGCAGAACTGTAGAATGATCCTTATAAGAACAGGTTGAGATTTGTGGGTTACAGAAACTGGTTGATAGGCAGAAAAGGGATGATATGATTGAAACATACAAATTACTGAGAAGTTTTTACAAGATTAATTTAGAGGAAATATTTCAGGACAGGTGTGTTGGTGGGAGAACTAGGGGCCCTCCAAAACTGAGTAAGAATGTAGTTAGCAAGGTGTTAGAACTAGGTTTTTTGCTTGGAGAGTAGTGAATGAGTGGAATAGGTTGCCAGAGTCTGTTGTGGGTTCAATGACTGTGACTGAGTTCAAAGTAAAGTATGATAGATACTGGCCAAATGTTGGATAGTTCTTGACATGATGTTTAGGGTCTCCCTCGATGAGTCTAAGGTGTACTTGGAGTTGCACGAATAATAAGGAAGCAGCACCTTTTTTCATACATGTATCCAAACATTCCCTACATTGACTTAACAGTCTGCTCCTCCTCTTTATTGCTCTACATCATCCACTGTTTAAGCAGGAAACTGATACCTACTTCCCCATGATATCTATTCATTTTCATAGGCAGCCATTTATTCATCTTGGATATCAAGATGAAAAATACAGGCAAGCTGACTGTTCACCTTTTCTTCCTTAGAAGAATTCAGTTCTGCAGTTGTCAGGTCAGCTTATCTCCAAGTGAAGCAGTGAATCATGTGGCTGAGTGTATAATGTCATAACTATAATGAAAACATCTGGTAATTTACCACCTTATCCTACACAATGGGGGAATGCTGAATGCATAGCAACCAAGAAAGTTTCAGAACAAAACTTGGAGTATTTTCTGTAGATAACTTACACCAACAACAAATATGATAGCTTTGATACGTTCTCTGCCTTAAGAGATTTGCCGATTATTAAAGCCAAAGAACTCCTGAATCCAATACACATCTTCTCTAATCAAGTCAACCACCAAAGTAGTGTGAAATAAAATCTGAAAAATTATAGATACATTTACTGACCCAAATTCAGTTGCAGACTCATGAGGAAAGTTTTCCTGAGATAGGCAGATACATAACTTGCACTGTTTTATTTTAAACAAAAAAGATGTATTCAAAATTAAGTATGATGACAAAACCCTGTAACCCTTATGTTTCATCAAATCATAATAATTTTTTGAAGAAATTTGAAGAGAAGTCTGGCTGTCATCAAGTTTTTTTGTGCTGCAAGAAAAGTCTGCAACTGAGATGCACAACTAGTTGCCAGATGGGTGGCCAAGTTTAAAACTGGGCATCCTTAGACAACAGATGCCCACAGGTCAGGAAGACTTTCCACAGCAATCACACTTGAAAACATCGATGCAGTACATGCCATGATCACCATGAAAGAATTGAAGTGGAACCATGTAACTTACACATTATTCTACATATTCCCCGCTGCATCATTTGCAATCCTCTGAGGAGAAATCTTTCCCTTGTTGCACAAACCAGTCCTCAGCTGCAGATATGACTTCATCATCTGAGGTAAATTTTGTTCCTTTCAAATGTTTCTTTAAATTTGGGAATAGAAAATAGGCAGCTGGGGCTCAGGTCTTGCAAACAGGGTGGATGAGGCAGACATTGAAAGCCCAAGTGTGAGCAGGTGCATTGTCCTACAAAAGCAACATGCCTCTGCTCAATATATTTATATGGACTGATCTAACTCCATAAAGTTCCTCCTCTTCATTTAGTGCAGTGTATAGTTGTTTGAGTTGTCATAGAAAATTGCACTTCTATTCTCCCCAATGATCATTGTACATATGCTTGTATTTTGTCCTAATTCATTTGCATGGATAATCACATAACTGGTTAATGATCCTACCCATGATGCATAATATAAATGTCCAAAAGAAAGTATGCTTTTGTACTGTGGAATATTGGAACTATTTCTTACGAAGTCATCCTGTTTTGGATTATGTTATTCTTGCAAACAATTTCATATATCTCTCTTGGCTGAATCATTCTATGTTTTCTTTAAATTTTTATAGCTGTGTCAAAGGTTCTTTTCTTGATTCGTAATTGTTCATTGTTTATTGAATGAACTTTCTATATTTGAATATTATTTACCTATGTAAAAGCACTTAATTTTGATTTATTTAAAACTAACTTTCATATTCTTCTTTTCACAGGCTATGCTAACTTTCATATTCCTCTTTTCACATGATGTTCATTTTTCAAGTCATGTTTCATGCTACTCTTATACTCTTGTATTCTGAAACACTGTGAAGATATTATTATCAACTATGTCATAGTCATTAAGACTTTTCTTATTTCTTGTGTCTTTTGTCCATGTGAATTTGTCTACATCTCTATGTTATGACTATTCAAAGTCCTTGACAGAAATCAGACAGATTACCATCAGTGTTAGCTTTTCTCCTTTTTAAAATAGTTTTGATTATGCTATTTTAAATTTGCCTACGTTACTTGAAACTGCCCATGCAAGAAGATTTATTTTGTGTTTACTGCTGAACGCTGTAGATAGTCCTCTTTTGTACTAACCATTATTGCCTGAAAATAACATCCTATGGTTATTATTTAGCTAGAATTTTACCTATTTTATTCATCTTTCTCGTATTATATATTTGGTTTAATCCTTTATCCAAGTGTAAGCAAACAAAGTTTGCACCTGAAGTATTTTTCAGGACTGGGGCAACTCGTGGCGAAGGGTCACTATCCATTGGTAACGACCTTTCCCTTAATGCACAGCATCATACATGTCCGCAAGGAGATGTGCTTTGCATTACGGGATACTAAGGCAAGTGATGAGAAGTTATATCATCTTTGCCACGAGTTACTTTAGTCCTGAAAATACTTCAGGCACAAACTTTGTTTGCTTACACTTACTTGGATAAAGGATTAAACCAAATATATAATTGGTAGCATAGCCAAATGAAAAAACTTTCATCAATCTTCATCCTAGTAATACTATCTACATCAATGGTGTATATCCGCAGTTCTGCAATGTTAAGTCTGAGTTTGTTCGCCAGCTTACTTTTCACTGTTCACCTTGGTTCCCTGATATAAACAGTGTGTGTGAGGGGGGGGGGGTCATTTAACTGGGCGATACTCCAGGCAGCATAACATATCACCACATTCTGACATTATTTTGTTATTGGTTTAAATACAGAGTACAATTTGTTGGCTAAGTCACCAGTTGTGGCCCATTTTTATTCATTTAGAATGCAGGTGGATATCATCTGATGGTATGTGCTACAAGATGGTGAAGAATGGAAGCTGAAACCTAATGCCCAATTATAATTTTTCCTTTAAACGATTGCACAGAGACCATATCTATTTCAGCAATTTCTTTCTGTGATAATGCAAAGACATTGCAAATTACAAAATTTTTTCAGTGTAATAGTTCCTACTTGATTAAAATAACCCTCTCCTTTTCAATGAGAGACACCTAACAGTACAGTACAACTTTCATTTATAATTTGATTTCTTCTTTTCTGTATCATCTGAAAAGTGCAGTATTGTCAAGAACTGTGTAATTCATGGTTTCTTTTCTTTTCTTATGGGAAAGATATTATGTACATGTTATTGTTTACTTTTTTTTTTTTTTTTTTATTCAGTGTACTCTCAGTTATCAAGTTAATGGAGGGGAAAAACATCCTGTAATAGAAAAACATGGATCATCTGAACTTTATATTTTATAGGGTTTTACAAATATAAGAAGCGATTATACTTATAACAGTTGTTACTGTATATTTATACACATTATTTAATCAGATAATCTGTAATTTTTTTTTTCTTTTCTAGACTTTTTTTTATGGAGTGTACAGTTTGAAAAATTATAACAGTAATTATGTTGCTAAATTATTATGCTTTGAAACACCCAGACTGCTCCTTTAGACTGAAAAGTGTGCTCTTCTCATGCTTTCTAGAGATGAGTCACAAAACCACATATCTACTTACATGAACCAAAATATTGATACTTTCTCAGTATGTTATTTCTTTAATAAATTAAAGAATGTATCATGCATGGACATTCTGACAAACCAAATAATTCACACCCAACTATTTGAGATTATACAATATTTAGTTCATCAGTAATGTGGAATAAAATTCATTATCCTCAGAATTAGTGCTTTCCTGAAGTTCATTCAGCATTACTTAAACTTTTTTTTTTTTAAATGCAAATAGATTAAACATTTAATATATTTCAACAAAGATTTGATTTTTCATTGGATTACCGTAGATTAAAAACAGTAGATTATTGTAATATTAAAATTAGAACTTATTATCAATTAGAACTTGGTTTGTTTTTATTGTGACCAATTTTGATTATCAGAATAATCAAAAAATATAATATTGTTGCACATTATATGATTATAAAGTAGGAGTGTAGGCCTCACACTTTGCAATTAGCATTAGCTTTGCTGATCCAGGTATAACACCAGAATATTAACTTCTGATATAGTAAATTAAAACATAAAGACCATACAATCTGCAACTTGCTGATTTCATTTTTAGGTTTTGTGCATTTTATATTTTATTAGAAATAAAAACCTCTTGACATAGGATTCTTCAGTGAGACCTGTTTCAGTTGAGTACTTTAATGTTTAAAAATAATCATTTATTTCCTGCTGTAATGTACTATTTATTAATTATCAAATTATATCAGGTCATCTGTTCTTCAAGCTCAATATCATCAGGCTTCTTCTTCAGTAGCCAGCGTCCGTTCCACTAGCATAAAACCTTCTTCTTCTTCTGGACCCGTAATCCCAGCACCTCCCCGACCAAAACCTCCTAGTATTCAGTCCCAAAATATATCTAGGCCAAGCAGTTCTGCTAGTAGTCCAAGTCCAGAGAGCAATAGTATTTGCACCCAAAATAATACCTCACCTACTAGTTACATGAGACCTAGATATGGCAGCATACAAGACACGCGACCATCAGTTGCAGCTGGCTTGTTGGAATGGGCTCGATCAGTGGCTGCTATTGCTACTCCTCCACAGAGACCTCCACGTCCTCAGGCATCTCCTTCTTCTGCATCTCCTGCAACTTCTAGAACACAGGTAAGGATATGATTGCTAACAAATTTTACTACAGTTTCAAAATTTGAGTTTCGAATTTTATGTAAATAATGGTACCCAAGCAGTGGATATTATGCATCTTAAAAAAATAATAAAAAAGAATCCTTTAATGTTTTTTTATTGCCATAGAGAGTAAGAGAGGCACTATTAGTCCTAACTAACTTTTTTAAAGATTTGAGAGCATCCACTCTTTGCTCTTAGCCATTACTGATAGCTAGTCCAAGGTTATCATTGATTTCATAGTATGGTAGACAACTGCATCATTTCATGTTCCCTAATTCTAACAGTGTATATCATACAAGGCTTTTTAAATTTTTATGTGATCATTACTATTACTTTTTTTTATTAATGCTGTTACTATGATATTACTTTTTTGTCTTGTGTGTTAAATTCTTTATTATTATTACAGATAATTCCAAGACAGAATGGTACGACTCCTCAGTTACAATCTCCCAGTCATCTTGCTTGGATTGGTAGCTGGACTACAGCTGGATCCATATCAACACCTTTACCATGTGGGACGATGGCCAACAGTCAAGGATCTACTACAATGGCTGCTTCATATCCCTCTCCATCAAGTAGTGGAGGGCGACCTTTACAGTCTTGTGGGAACTTCCCTACTAGTAGTAGTACAGGCAGCATCACACAGTCATGGCATGGACAGTCACGTACCAATAATCATACATCATTACTTCCCCAAGCTGTATTGTCAGCTGCTGTAGCACTCACCCCACCAAATGTTTCAGTGGGAGTTGGAGCTACTGGTGGAACATCTCATTCAAACGTAGTATCACAGAGCAAAACAGATAAGGTAAATATACAAAATAATCACATTGTGTAAAACATATGTGCATCCAGTTGGAAATAATTACGTCATCAAGGTGCCATCCAAGTGTTATATTTATTTAGGCAACTGCACTTTAGTACATATTGCAGTGAATAATTAGCTCTAATTTCTGCTAAAATCAAAAATTTTACAGCAGAATGCAAACACATTGCTTCTTTATCCAGTCAGATGGCCAAGAACACCCAACAAAGCCAACATGTGGTGAAATTGTAGGACTAGGTATTCCTATCTCTCTCTCTCTCTCTCTCCCCTGCATTCATATTTGTTACTGAAGAGTGCGTCTGCATGATTGTGCTTAATGCCATTGTATTAATACCTGATGATGCTGATTTGACTTCATTGAAATATAAGACTGAATAATTAAACATTTTTAATTATGAAATCTACATTGTTAATTTCCTTAAACAATATATGATGTTGGAGAATCAACGTATTAGCCTAAACACCATGATTTGATTGTATTTTAAATTCCTGTCTTCTAAAGTGATCCTGACTGCTAAAATCCATCTAATATCTCAATCTTAATATGTGTTTCTTTTCCCATTTTTGTTTCAGTTATACTGTTAAATTTTGAGTGACCATATCTTCGATTAGCTGTACTTAAACATTTTTGAATGTTAATAATGTTTGATATCTATCAATAGATGCAACCTGCTCATTATAGATTTCCTCAGAATCTCATATCTATGGTTACTTGTTGACAAAGTGCTATATTTGTTATCTTTATGATTACCTAAAATTTCATCATTTCTATTGTGGCATGGTCACTTAAACAGAATGGGAGAGGAAAGATTAGCAAAACAAGTGTTCTCTGCCAGGTTGGTAGGGAAAAGATCCAGAGGAAGACCAAGATGTAAATGGATTGATACAGTAAAAAGCACCTTAAAAAACAGAAATATATGATCTGATAATATTGGAAACTTGACAAGTAACAGATTGATTTGGAGGAAAACTGTAGATAGAAAGTTAGTGATTATGTAAGTTTTTCATGTAGTACTATCATATCCTGTACACCCCTTGAGGGTATATGGCAGTAATTTGATGATGATGATCTAAAATATGGGCTGTTTATCCATGATACTATTGTAATATAGGATAAGCAGAAACTTGGGGAGAAAGATGAAAGAAAGAAACTTGTTAACATTGGATTTGACAACCTGTAGATTGTACTCTAGAAAATACATATGCTGTTCCTTTAGAAGGCAGAAATATAAGATCTAACAATATTCGGAGTTTTGACATAACAGAGTCATTTGGTGGAAGATGTTGATAGTGATTAGTAGTAATGTAAACTTTTTGATGTATTAATGTGACATTATTCTGTACACCACTTGAAGACCACTATATACCACATATCAGAATTTGACAATGATATATGTATGTTTTAACAGATTCTTAGGAGATTGAGAGAATTACACTCCACTTCTATTGAATAATGACTAATGAAATAATTTTGAAAATTTAGTTTTACTAGCATGAAAATGAATAATCATTATCAACAATTACTGAACATACTACCATGTTAGAGAACTTATTTTAATAATATTAAAATAAATCTGATATTATCTTCAGGAATACACAGAGAGAGAGAGAGAGATCATGTTTCAAGTGACCATGCACCTGAAACGTGACACTGAATTGACCGGAAAGGCACCCAGTCCTTACATCAGACCAAAACATGGTATAAATGTAAATTCAGGGAAGTCTGTGAAATGATTATCAACTAACTAAATCTTAACAAAAATGACAGCCTGAAAGTTCCAAGGATTTGGATAGCTAACTACAACTCACATAACATTTGGGAAAAAGAAGAAAATAGATTTAATTGGATAACAGTACAGTTAACTTTCAGGCTACAAACAGAAATTTTAAATGACTCGACTATAGAAAACTAATAACTGCTGGTTTAGTTTTTACCTATGAAATTATTTTAGTTTATTTTTTTCCACCAGAGGTCAGGCTAGTGGTTGATCAAAGTAGTTATTTTCAGTCCACTGTACTATGTACCATTGTAGCTTGTGATCTTATGTATACATATGTATTCCTGAAAATGACTTTGGTATAAAGGTCAAAATGTTGAATTTTATTTTAATATAATTAAGCACATTATAATTAATTAACAATAATTAATTATTATTGTTAATTAATTAACACATTATAATTAATTATTGGTAACATAATTATTGATAATTATTGTTCACTGGATAACCTTGAAAGAAAGAATGAAAATTAATAAAGTTATCAACTCCATATTGAAGAATGGTTTGGAGATCCAGAATTTCAGATTGTAGAAGCAGATTGAGGTCTTAGTGACTAGTATAGTGCATAGTTTGTATATGCTGATGATAGTACAAAGTATAGTACATGCTGATGATAGTACACTACATCCTCTTGAGAAAGAGGATGTAGCGTACTATCATCAGCAAAACTGTGTATTGAATATGTAGTCTGATACAGAAGGTTATTGTTATATAGAGGGATAGGAGTAGCTGGGGGAGGGTAGAACAAAGCCCTGTAGACTGCTATTATTAACTATGATCTGAGCATAAAGATTCTTGTACCACAACATGTAATGTTCAGTTGGATTGAAGGCTGTCAACTCAGCTACAGAAGAAAAACCATATGATGAAAGTTTATTTAGTATATAGAAACTGATTATATATATATATATATATATATACACTAATGCTAGAAACATCAGGAATTAAGAGTTGATGTTTTTAGCATTGGTTAGTGCACCTCACCAAAAGTTACAGACATTAATGAGACTTGGCTAACAGCAGATGATGTAGTTACAGGGATAGAAATCCCTGTAAATACTAAATCCATCTTGTGATGGATTTAGTATTTTCAGGGATGATAGAGTAGACTGGACCGGGGTGGGGTATTGTGGATGTTAGCAGATGAATTGCAGCCAACAGGAGTACGAGGTATTCAGGCAAATGCAGTTCTTTTGAGTCTGCATGGTGTGAGATTGAGACCAATAGAACTGAATATAAAATTGGTTGCTGCTAATAGGCCAGTGATGATGGGAAGACATGCATTAGCAGATTACTAGAATGAGTGCAAGTGGAGTAATTATTATGGAGGACTTCAACTTTGGAGACATAGATTGGAAGGAGGAAAGATCACATAACAGGAAGGACATGGAATTTATACACCTACTGAGAGGTCTCATCAGTGGGACCTCAATAAAGGTCCTGCTGATGAGTGGGACCCTTCCCATAATGCATAGCATTATACATGCCTGCAAGGAGATGAGCTTTGCATTATGGGATACTAAGACAAGTGATGTGAAGTCATTAGCTTCTTATACAAGTCCTGAAAATGGTTCAGCCAAACTTGTTTGCTTACACTTGAATAAAGGATTAAACCAAGCATATAATTTTTTGGTATCTTTAATTTATTGTAAGGAAGGCAAAATCGGATTATGAGAAGAAATTAGCCAAGCAGGCAAAAGGAAATGCCAAAGAGGTTTTTTGTTTTGGTTTTTTGTTGTTATGTAGCAAGTAGGAGGGAAAATGTTCATATTTTATATGAACAACTTCATCCTCTAATAATTAAGGGGATACAAATCCCTTGTTGTTCAACTGCCGGTAAGCAAAACTCTAAGATCGAGAACTACGAATCTATGAGTTTCATATATACCGAAAAACTCTCGGTGAATCCAAGTGTAAACGACCACTTGGTAGTACAACACCAAGGCAACTCGAAGCAAAGGTGGAGCAAGCTCCCTCACTATCCTTGATATTTTCTCATAATGTAAAAACACAGTCTCTAGGGGATGTAATACTGTAATTACATTATGAGAAGTCACTACCCAGACCGGTTTCAACCTTTTTTGAGGTCTCATCAGTGAGTAGGTAGAGGTCACTGGATAGTGACCTCTCCTCATAATGTAATTACACTATTACATCCCCTAGGGACTGTGTTTTTACATTATGAGAAAATATCAAGGATAGTGAGGGAGCTTGCTCCACCTTTGCTTCGAGTTGCCTTGGTGTTGTACTACCAAGTGGTCATTTACACTTGGATTCGCCGATAGTTTTTCAGTATATATGAAACTCATAGATTCATAGTTCTCGATCTTAAAGTTTTGCTTATTGGCAGTTGAACAACGAGGGATTTGTATCCCCTTAATTATTATTAAGGATGCCAGAAAAATAGCCGTTTGGCTTTATGTTATAATATACAAACACACCTTTATGGCATTCGTATAGTAAAGGTATGTAACTTCTTTTCACTTAAACCTTGTTATCTTCCAGGTCTACCTACTCACTGATGAGACCTCAAAAAAGGTTGAAACTGGTCTGGGTAGTGACCTCTCCTCATAATGTAATTACACTATTACATCTCCTAGGGCTATGTTTTTACATTATGAGAAAATATCAAGGATAGTGAGGGAGCTTGCTCCACCTTTGCTTCGAGTTGCCTTGGTGTTGTACTACCAAGTGGTCGTTTACACTTGGATTCGCCGATACTTTTTTGGTATATATGAAACTCATAGATTCGTAGTTCTCGATCTTAGAGTTTTGCTTACTGGCAGTTGAACAACAAGGGATTTGTATCCCCCTTAATTATTATTAAGGATGCCAGAAAAATAGCCATTTGGCTTTCAATTTATGGTATAATTTCATCCTCTGTTTTATTTGTGCTTAACCATTTTTTATAGGCCTTCCTTTTTTCATCTATGATTTTCCTTATTTCTGGATCCCAGTTACGAAGACCATTTTTTTCATTCCCAAGATTTTTCGGACTGAATCTCCTAAAATATTGCAGAGATGATTCCACTCTTCATTGATAGATTCATGTGAGGGTAGGTGCTGTAATATTTCATTTATTTTTTGCCGATATAGTTTTCTTTTATTGGAGTCGGATAATGAGCTGACTTTGGACCTAACGTCTCAGTTGTCTAATGGATACTGGTGCTTTATCCATCTTGGGGGGAACCGTATTGATGTCACACACAGATAATGTTCTGATTCAATTTCAAAATCTCAGAAGACTCTAACACCCAGAATAATTCTACCTATTTATTGTTTGCTATAGTACAATCTATAATATTTGGTCCTCTTGCTGACTATTTGAATTTATGGATGCCTTTGTGTTTGAACATTATATGCATTATTTTTAGACTGTTGTAGATAGAGAATTCGATTAATCTTTGGCCGTTTCTATTTTTTTACTAATTCTCCAGAGTTCCGACATGATTTTGGATTTTTATATTGCCTACATGAATATTTAAATCGCTCAACAGTAATAATAACATGTCTTTTTTTTTGTTTCTGTTATATTTTGGAGTTATGAAAGTCCAAACATTCCTCCCCTCTTTCCTCATCTGCAGCTTATAACTCAAGAACTGTGAGATATTCTCTGTTAAGTTTCATTCTAAGTTGTAATATTCTTTGTTTGCAGTATTTATACTTATTATTATTGTCTCTAAGGAATTTGTGAATATTGATTGACACTCCTGCTCTCTGGTCCTCTTATGCTCCACATATAGATATGTATGTAGTTATCGGTTTCTTTGGTTCCCTGATTTTTCTTCTTTGTTTTAGTCAATACTGCTATTTTAATTTTCTTTTGATATAGAATTTCATCTATTTAGTTTTCTTTGTAAGATAAGCTTCTTACATTGCAGGTAGCAAAATGTGTGATAATCTTTTTCCATTTGGTACATTTAGCTGGTCTAGGGTCATTTCCATTTTGAGCACTCCCTGAATTCTTTCTTTGAGACTTGAAAGTAATTAGAATACATGTGAATTTGTTACTAGCCGAAGCACAATGTGTCCAATGAGATCATATGAGGTAGACTGCTGTTTCTGGCTGTTGGACCAGCCTTAGTGGTGGTGGGGGATTCCACCTTAAGGCAACTAGGCTTGCCTTTTTTTAGTGAAAAGTGGAAATTACAGCTTGAGAGGAAAGAGTCACCCCTTGCCTTTGAACTGCTCTGATAGCATGGGGGGGGGGGGGTTAAGATGTAAGAGAGAGCAGAGAAGAGCAGAAGACCAGTCTACAGATATAATATACCTAGTGTATGTTGTATGAAGTAAGATCAAGTCTAGCTCCAGTATCTCAGATTTGCCATACCATTACTCACCATTGTGAGCCTCTGAGATAGTTATTGTTTTTATGGGAAGGGAGAGTTTGTAAACATATCTGCTTGTGTGAGCAGGTTTCCTGTATACTGAAAAGAACAGGTTCCCATTAGGCAAGCTGTGACAAAGGTGCCTAGAAAGGCCAGACTATTATTAGTTTCCTTTTCCATTGTAAATTGGATTCTAGGGTGAAGGCTATTAAGGTGACATCGAAAAGTACATAATGTTTCTGGGCCATGAGACCAAATAGAAAAGACATCATCTACACATATCTCAACCTGACAGAAGGTTTGAAAGGGGCTGAGTCAAGAGCTTGTTTTTCAAAATTTTCCATAAATAAATTGGCAAGAGGAGATCCCATAGAGGTACCTTCTATCTGTTTATAAATTTTGTTTTTCCAAGAGAAATAACCAGAATAGATAGCAAAGGAAAAGATATCAAGAGTGGGAAAAATTTTTTTAATGTTTTTTAAGAGAATATTAGTGAGCAATGAGGTGATGACAAAGCTCGGTAGGATGTCATATCATTATTAGTTATATTTTCAGTGGAGCCTTTAAAACGGGAAGAATTTTTTATGTATAATGTGGTATGACCAGTGGGGGGAGGGGGGGCAAGAGATTTTGCTTACTATTTGGATAATGTATGGCAGAGAGAAACAGCGGTATCCACATAGGGGGAGGAATTGGGTTTATGAATCTTAGGCAAGCCATATACCTGGAGGATGCACCTGAAGGGGTTGAGTTTTTTTGTGATATCAGGAGGCCAGGAAGAAACATTTTTGAGTAGGCTTTTTAATTTCTTGATATGCGATTTTGTGGGATCATAATCTAATGGTCTGTAGGTGGAGTGGTCTCTAAGAACAATATCAATTTTCTTATTATATTCACTGGTGTTGAGGATGACAGCTGCACTTCCCTTGTCAGGCCTAGTAATGACTATGCTGTTATCTTTATGTAGTTTTTTGAGGGCATTGAGCTGACAGGGAGATAAATTTCTTTTCAGAAACAAAGATCTAGAAGGTGAACTGGTGACGTCAAGCCCAATGTTATTAGCTATTTCAGCAGCTAAATTACAGATACTGCATTTGATGATGTTGAACATTAGGTCTGGTATCTGTACTTGTTTAGGTGGAGTGGCAAAATTGTGGCTGAAACTTATGACCTAACGGCAGATTCATTAAGCCTATTTGATGACATGTTAACTACAGTATGAAGAGCTTGCACTTGAATGGGTTTACAATCCAAAAGTGTGTTGTATTGATTTATATCTTTACTTTTTATTTTCAGGAATTCTTTTTTTGAGCTGACGCTTCTGAATATTCAAGAGAATAGTATACAGTTCCATGTTGAGAGCTTAGACTATTATGAGCTGATGGTTGCATTGATAGTAACAAGAATGGTGCATGTCACTGTGATCTGTTCACATAGCAGAGCAAAACTGACACACTTGTAGATACAGAGGGCTTTTTTGGATTTGAAATTGACTTTTGATTTCATGCAAGTAGGTAAAATTCCAGTATTCCAAAGAAAAACCAGCTGGTTTAATTGTTTAGACTAGGGGTTCTCAAACTGTGGTACAAGTATTCCTTGGGGTTATGGGGTAAAATTTTTGTAGGTATGACGTGAGAGCTCAAAACTCACTAGATCTAGTAACAAAGTCACCAAGTTGGCAACACTGATACTGCAATCATCTCACTAATTACCCAGTAAAATGTTTATAATTTTATAAGATTTGTTAAATTGTTTGTCACTCTTTGTGTTTATCGATATATGTAATTTATGAATACAAAATTTAATGTGTGTGTGTGTGTTTTTTATTTTATTCCCATTGTTATATTATAACTATAGTTTTATCTATCTATACAAGGGGTATGCCATTTTTTTGTTGGGGGGGGGGGGCGTGAAGCATAAAAAGATTGAGAACAACGATCTAGAGAGCTGAAATTACGCAATGACCGTTCAGCTTCATCACGCGATATATTTGAATCTTTTAGTGACAATGCTTCTATAATTAAATTAATTATTTCTTGCGAAATCATGTCCTAAGCTCCCAAAATCCAGTTGCACAACTGTTCTAATGATGGACTCTTAATCTTAATCCCCCCCACACACACATGCAATCCAAGATCAAGAAGAAGTCGGTGCCCTCACTCCCACATTTCCTCTACTGGTTGCTTCCATTTCTATGCATATGATTGGTGCGGTATTAACTAAAGATCGCGCGATAAAGGCAAGCTGATGAAATGCTGATTCTGTTCAACCGAATTCCAAAATATCTGAAACTGCCATAATAACATTCACTATCTTTTACTTAAAGTTTTAAACTTTTTTTTGGTGTGTAAACTTTATATGCGAAACTTTATAATTACTTTTTTCGTAAAGTAAAATCAGGGGTGTGAGATATCTACGAGGGCAAGTTATATTCAAATAAATATGGTATATAGAGTTCCTTGTTCCTGCAAGTTGGCCTACTATGGACAGACAGGAAGATCTGCCACCATCTAAATGGAAAAATATAAAAAATGCATCTGTAGTCATGACATCTTGCCTTGCAGACCATGCTTTGGATACAGCTCACAGAATCAACTGGAAAAAGTCCATGTTCCATCACAGTAAATTTTAGAAGAGAAAGACTGTTTTTGGAATATGCTGTTGCTGCTGCACTTAAAAATCAGCCTAATTTAAATAAATATGGTTGCATAAAATTTCCAAAATATGGGAAATATTGATACTTCAAGATCCCATTTATATTATAGGCGGCCAACAGATGTCCTTAGAGAGTGCCCACCTGTTTCAGTTAGTCTTGTACTGCCTTTGTGTGTGTTATGTCTCATTTTATACTCCCTGACTCTGTCTTTCTGTTACTGAGATGAAATATTGGAAGCATTAAATACTATTTTTAATTATTTCCTTGTGATGTTTCACTTCATTAAACTTTTATCATGAATGTTGTTAGTCTGGGTCTTCCATGGTGTGTGTCTTAGGATTCAATGGAATTGTCCATGCAATAATAATAATTATAATAATAAACATGTCTTTCTACCATATCTGATCAGATACTTGAGTGATATCAAGAACAAAAGATTACTGAAACTTTTCATGGCATTTATCAAAGGCAGGTTTGACATAAGCAAGAATATCCTTTATTGATAAAGTGATGGAATCCACACGGACAATCGTTTATTAGTTGAGAACAGTTTTCAAGTGTTGCAGAAGTTGAATATTAAAGGTTTTTATTATTACTTTGGAAATAACTAAAGTGAGCACTATAAATTATCTACACGTAAACACAAGGAAAAGTATTATTTATTCAATAAGCTGCCAAACATTTCAGTTTGAAATTAAAAATTTATCATCAGTGGCTTAAACAACGTTTTTTTACAAGGTAGAATGCAAACAATTGATTTATTCAAAATAGTACAAGCCACATGATGTCAAGTCGCTAATAGTGTTATGCTTTCACTGAAGAAAAGGTTAATCATAAAAGTGTAAAATAAATAATTATATAATTATTATTATCATACAAAAACTTAATTTATAATATCATACTAAACAGATCATTAGATAGATGTGATAGATGTAGTATCCAGATGGTTTCTTAGGAACTTCTGTCTTCGTAAATATCATTATTGGCCTTAATTATAAAAAATTATTAATGTGTTATTCAGATCAAACTTTCCTGTATTTTTGACAAGGATAGGCAGTCATTCCAATTCAAGTTAGCACGGTAAAGTAAGACCTCAGCATTCTCTTTAAATAGGCATTCGAATTTATACCAACATCTGTGTAGAAGGCGAGTTTCGGACCAGAGAATGTTGCGGTCTGCCTCTATTCCATGCTGTGCTAATCCAGACTTATTGGATTTGTTGTGAAGAATATAAGACTGATGTTCTTATATTCTTTTTTCTATTGAACGTCTGGTTTTCCCAAAGTAGGAAGGCTGTTAGTCACATGAAATTTGGTATACACGAGGAAGAGACACAGTTGAGCATTTATCCTTAGACGATGGGAAATACGTGGATAGTTTATTAATGGGAATATAAGTAGCTACTAAATCATATTTCCTCAGAATTCTTGAAATAGGCTCTGAAATGCTGGAGATGTATGGGATTGGAACTCAACGAATTGAACTTTTTATGATTCCTATCATTTGAGAAGGATGATGTGCAGATTGTTGGAGAATGTATCGTCCATAAAAAGGGGTTTTCTCTAAACTGATGATATTAAATTACCTGATGTTGAGCAGATGAGAATAATGTCTAAAAAAGATAATTTGTTTTCCCTTTCAATTTCCATAGTGAATTTGACAAGTAATCTGACAAATTTTTTAAAAAAGAATGAAATTTGCTTATATATGATTTCAATAGATTTGCTAAATACTTGACTATGCAATAAGTAGGTGAATCAATACAGTCTACAATTGGACGGAGAGGAATGTGTTATGGATTTTTTTTTTTTTTCCCATGAATAAAGAAAATTATGAGAAGGCAGCGATTCGTTGATGTGGGCGAAGTGAAAAAAAAAAGTTACTGGAGGCCATAAACAGTATTCCAGTTGAACTGGAAAACATTGGGACAAGTACATTAACTCACATGGAGAGTACTTTGAATGAGACTTGAATAAGGTATTAAAAACTTAAATAAAATTTAAAAAAATAATTCCGGTTATTTTTGAACATCCCCCCCCTCATATATATATTGCTTTATATATGAGGGTTAAATGTTATTTTTTTACCTTTCTTTTATATATTCTTAATAAATAACAAAATATTACAGGCAATAAATCATTTGTACATTCATTAAACCATTGTTTGTTTTTATGAATGTACTGTTTTTAAATAATTATTGATTGTTTTAAAAAAAAAGTAGATATCTTAATCTGAAAAACTGAGAACTTTCAAAGAAGATACGTTGAATTCATTCCATATATAATATATATATGTATATAGTCTTGTGAAATTGGGATGAAACTTCGTGTCACTAAGTAAATAAATGTTATACACACACACACATTTATATGTATGTGTCTTCCCACTCTCCTAGAACAAGTGTTTTTACTATAACTCCATATTGCACATTTCATTATTATTAGCTCAATACAAGGAGCAAACGTAACACCAGAATTACAACATCATTGTGTTGTTGGCATTGTCTTCGGTGCCTGAACAGATGAGTAGTAATTAAAACGCAACTGTTACTGAAGAAAGATTGATTCTAGCGCCCAAAGATTCTGGCAGTTTGGGAGCTAGAATCGATCTTTCCTTCAGTTTTAGAAAAGTAGCAATCATATTGGTATCCCAATAGTGTTTAATGCAGGCCAACCTGTTAAGATGTCTTGCCAATTTTAGCAAATTTCCAAATTTACCAAACTAACTAAATTGTTGTGCACTGTTTACAATATCACTCTCCTGGAGGATAATCAACCTTGTAGATAGGCTTGGGTATTACATTGTTCATATCTTTTTTCTTTTATTTTTTCTTCTGTATTACAACACAAAAACAATAAATCATATGGAGATATTTATTAACTAGCTTATATTTCTCTGGATTTTAAACCAGAAAATTGTTTCATGTACTCATTATCACAGTTGTAATAAGTAGTTTAACCATGAAGATGCCAGGTTGAAATCCATTGAAATATAAGCTACTTTAAAAATATCTTTATATGATTTATTGTTTTTGTGTTGTAATACTATGAAAAAAAAAAAAGTGCTAAGGTAGTTAAATCATCAGCAGATAACTCGAGTAGTGATGAAAACACTATTTTGTAGGAATAAGGAATGTATTCTCCCACTTTACAAGGTTTTGAAAAGACTACATCTGAATTACTGTGCTCGGATATGGTCATATGTATTCCTTGGAGATGAGAAAATAGCTAAAAAGATTCAGACCAGGTAAAAACAATATCCAGCCCGCAGAATCGTCCATTATGAGGAAAATTGAGGGATTGGGTGTGTCTATAATTGGAGATACAGATTGGAAAGAAGAGAAATCACATGGCAGGAAGGAAATGGAACTTATACCTACTAAGAGATAATTATTTGAAGCAGCATGCATGTAATGGAGTGGACTCAGGGTGCAAGAGTATTGGACTGGTCATAGGATCAGGTGGCCATATTGCCTCCAATTGGGAAAAGTGACCATGTGGAATTGATTTAGGAGATTATAAACCATGAGGAATATTCTGTCAAGAAAAGGCTATATGTGGAACTACAAGGCATGTAATAATGACACTCTTAAGAGGAAGCTGTGTCATGGCCTAAAAACTCTGCAAAGGAAGGATGTTAGTAGCACATGCGAGATATGTAAGGAGAATCTAGAGGAAGCAATATCAAATTGTATACCTAAGGTGAGGGTTAATTAGGTAGGAGTTAGATGGATGAGTAATATCATTAAGCAGGAGCTGCAGAGGAATAAAATGCTGTGGAGAGTATATAAGGAGAAAGGTGACCAGTATAGTAAGGAAAGCAAAATCAGATTAAGAAATGAAACTAGCCAAGCAGACCAATGTAAATCCCAAAGAGTTCTTTTGTTATGTGGCAGGTAAGAGAAAGAATGGATGCTGATGGTCACACAAGGTGACAGAAACAGATAGTAAAGTTATTGAGTGATCGCTTTGCAAGGGTATATCATTCAAATGAGGTTAATGCTGTGACATGTGACAGACACTCATGTGGAAACAGAGGTGGATGAATTTGGATATTGTGGAATCTCACTGTAAATACAGCTGTGGAACTGGATGGTATATCAGCTTGCAATTTGGAAAGAAGGTAAAATAATTCAGTTGCACATGGGAGGTTCTTAAACTACGTTTGTAAATTATAGACCAGTCGTTATCTCAGTAGTGGTGGTAAAAGTACTGAAAAAATTGATCAAAAAGAGAATTCAAGAATGGGTGGATAAGAATATGATACTTTATGATGGGCAACATGGCTTTGTGAAGGATTGATCATGCCTTAGTAATTTACTAACTTTTCATAATAGAGTGACTGCTGAGTTGGATGAAGGAAATGGCTACGGTGATTCTGCTATATTTTGCAAAGACATTTAACAGTAAACTACATGAAACTCTGTTACACAAATTAGAACAAATGTGGATGGATGGCATACTGGTTATGTGGAAAAGAGAGTTGTTATTGGACAGATATCAAAAAGTGGTTTATGGAGGAGCAGAGTCCAAGCAAAATCAGGTGACTAGGTTTAGTGCTGGGACCACTACTGTTTAATTTGTAGATAAAAGATATAGGAAATAACCTGAAAGGAAATATTCAGTTATTTGCTGGTGATGTATAATTAGGTAGAGCAATAGTGAATCAAAGCAATGTGGAGATCTTGCAGGATTTTTTTAATACATTGCGAGTATGGGCAAAAGATAATGGGCGTCAGTTTAATGTGGAGATATGTAAAGTTATGCATTTTAGAGTAAAGATATTACAAGCTGTGTACACCATTGATGGAACTATAATCCATGAAATAAATGAAGCTAAGAATTTAGGGATGATAGTAGACAGAAATGCAAAGTTCATCATCATTATCATCATCATCCAATTCCTGACATACCTTCAAAGAGGTTTGCAGGATCTTATAATAGTATTACATAAAAAGTTACATCATTACTATCTTCTTATCAACAATTTTCCTCCAAATTAGCATGTTATCTGTCAACAATTGAATGTTATCAAATGTTATATTTCTGTCTTCTAAAGCACTTTTTACTGTATCAATCCACCTACATCTAGTTCTTTTTCTTGCCATCCTGGCAAAGAATACTTGCTTACGTAATCTTTTCTCTCCCTTTCTGTTTAAGTGGCCATATCACCTGAGATTAGCTCTGCTAACACATTCCTGAATGCTATCAATGTCAAGTTCTTTCCTAATATCCTCATTTTTAATATGATACTGCCAATGATGCCATTGTTCAGTCTCCTAATCTTTCTCAGGACTCTAATATCTGTATTCTCTAATCTTTGATCAAAAGGTTTATTTCTAACCCAGCTCTCAGATCCATAAGTTAAAATTCGTTTGAACTCTGTCTTGTATACAGCTAGTTTATTTCATATAAATTTATTCATTGATGCCTACCATACCAGCTTTGCTAATTCTGCCATCTATTTTCAAATTTAATTTGCCATTTTCACTAAAAATAGCTGAAATGTTTTACTAAATAGCTGAAATGTTTTACTTGTTCTAGCTTCTCCATTCAGGATGCAGTTAATGGTTTTGATGTTTCTGCCTATTTTCATTGTCTTTGTCTTTATTATGCTGATTTTCATACCAAATTTATTACATTAGTTATTCAACTTTGTCAGAGAATTCTGCAAATCTTGTCGTGGATTTATTTAGGAGTATAACATCATCTGCATAAAGTAAAGAGATTAACATCCTCAATTTTGATATCAAGTTTAATACTGTTTTCCTTCAACTGGAGCATTTTGAACAGCTTTTCTCTTGGCACCAGTTAATGTGCGTTTTCCAGATCCAGAGGAATTAAATACAGATCCTTGTTATATTCCCAATTTTCACTTTAAGACTATTTATCTTAAAGTGAAAATCTGATAACCTCTGTTTTCCACAGTTTTTCTTATCCATTTTTCAAGAATACTGCATAAATCTTATCAGGAATACTCTATTGAGTGTTCCTTGTAAGATTTGTTCCATTTTTATAGATGGGTACTATGAGTGCTTTATTCCAATCATCTGGAATTCGACCCTCTGCCAAGCCTTCTCAATTATGCAAGTGTAGTCACTGTAAAACTTTTATACCTCCACATTTTAGCATTTCTGGTTGAATATCATTTACTCCAGCTTCCTTTCCACATTTCAGGTTTATGATAGCTTTTTCTTCAAAATAAAGTAAAAATATACATTCCAGATGGCATTTGTAGCATTTTTTTCTACCACCATGCTGTCACCGTTTGTTTCAATTAGCAATCCTTCAAAGTAATTACTCTATACATCAAATTTATCTTTATCTTCAGTTTTCATTTTCCCATTTAAGATCTCTAATTTTTTTACAGTACTCTTTCATCCATTTCTAAGCTTTTTCAATAGCTCCCAGGATATTTTACCACATTTCTGATATTTATTTTCGGTTCTTACCAAGTCTTCCCATGACATTTATTTAGCTAGTTTTACACAGTGCTTTGCTTGTTTTTTACATTTTTCTCTGTATTCTCTAAGAGCACAAGCTGACTTACTTGCCAGGACTTTCAATATGCTTTCTTCTTTTCCTTGACTGCCTCTTTAACTTCTTGAGTCCACCATGGAGTTTTAAGGTTTCTATCCATGCAGATTACTTCACCACATGCTTTCTGGCTGAATCAATCAAAGTTTTCTTTGGGTTTTGGCACTATATCTCCAAGGTTTGGTTCTTGTTTTCAAATCCTTTTAGTTTTTCTTGGATAATGTTTGTGCATTTGAGCCTACAGTTCTTATCTGATAGCTTTTCAACTTTCATTGAATTCAAAACTTTCTTACACACCTTTCTTTGGAATATGAAGTTAAATTTTATCCTTTTCAACACTAAACGGTGATCACTTCCTATTTTGAATCCTCTTGTATCCTGAGCCAGTGGGAAGACATTACTGTTGACATTGACAATAACATAGTCAATGAGACTTTTCTTATTCCTTGCATTTTCACTCCATGTGAATTTATGCACATTTTTATGTTGGAACATTATGTTAGTAATAACTAGTTCAAGTCCTGAACAGAAATCTAGCAGGTATTTGCCATTATTATTAACATTGCATTTTTCTCAAAATTTTCCCAAAACGTTAATATATGTCTGTTAATCATTTCCTACTCTGTTTAGATATCCAACAGGGACCAACTTTTCCTTTTTCTCTGTGTCATATCTTTCGTGGGATCATACGCACAAATAAGTCTCATTGTCCAGTTCCCTATTTCTGATATTTGGTCACATCGCTCTACTTGATATCATCTGCTATTGAAGAAGATTATCCTCATATTTAGTGTTTAGTATTATAGCTAGTCCTTCTTTCCCTTGATTGTTAGTACCTGAATATAACATCTTGTATTTGTTGCTTTGAAAGATCTCATCTGCTTTTGTCTTCTGTGTTTCGGTAACATCTGTTATGTCGATCTGGTAGGTATCCAATTCTTCTGCTAGTTTCATTTGTTTCATTGATTTTTCTTATGTTGAGTTGCAGTTTGTTCAGTTGCTGACTTTTTGCTGTTTGCCCTGGTTTCCTGACAAAAACAACGGGGGTCCTTGTTTGAAGATTGAAGTTTAGAGGACATGTTGCTGAGGTTGCTCATAAAAAGCAGAGATGAGGAAGTATTATTCTTCTTATAAGAGCTTGATATGTCCACATATGGATTACTCTGCTCAGATCTGGTCTCCTGCGTTTCTTGTGGATGAGGCAGTGGTAGAGAGAATTCATATGCCAGCAACCAAGATGGTCATTGGTCTTTGGAAAGTTCCTTGTGAAGATAAATTGAGGGTGTTGTGTGCTGCAGAAGTTGGTTGATAGGTGAAAAATAGACGATATGATAAAAACATTTAAATTAATTAAAGGGTTTTATAGGGTTGATGCAGGGGAAATGTTCCAACTTAGCTAGAGGTTGCAGAATAAGAGGTCATTCTTGGAAGTTGAGTAAAAGTGTAGTTAGTAGGCACATGAGGACTAGATTTTTCACTAAGAGAGTTGTGAATAAATGTTAGAGTCAGTTGGTAGTGTTGTGTCTTGAATAAACTAAGAAATGTTTTAACACGAATTATTCAGGACACAACTTTATTTAAACATGGGCAGAGAATGTGGCATGTTGGCAATAGATTAGAAAGATAACTTTATGTATATAAATTAAAATTAAGAGCGAGAAATTGTACAAAAATGTATAAAAATGTTTGTAAGACCTAACCTGTAATGCATGCAGGTCAGATATAGAAATAAATTAAAGCTGTTAATTCTATTTAAGAACCCCATTTCATGTATTGTAAAGTAGCAAAGCCTGTGAGCCAGAGTTCAAGGGTCACCTTTAGCCATCCTGTGTTACGCATACCAAAAGGGGGAAAGTAATTATAGGAAAGAGAAACTAAAGTGCCTTCCAAGAAAACACAACGTGTGCACGTGCAATGTAATAGAGGGGAGCTGGACGCCATGACGTAAACCCACATGACCGCGTTGGCGGGTATCGTGATAGCCGAGAAGAGAACAAAAACACAAAAAGGCCAAGCAAACCCCACTCGAGGCTTTTTTTTGGTTCCTGTTTCCTGACCTCTCTCTCGGACGTAGGGTCCAGTCTGCTCCAACGGAGAAGTTCCTGGCTGGCCATGGAAGGCATTGGTTCATCTGCCGCCATGCTTGAGAACGGCCTAGCTACCTCCTAAGACTAGGATAGCTGTGCGATGTTGTGCGACGGAGGAACCAAGCAGATGCCGTCTGTTCTGGCTATACTCAAGAGCCATATCCCCTTTCTCACTGAGGTTCTAATCGTATAGTTCAGTGCTTCCCAAACTTCTGGATGTCAGGGCCCCCCCTTTGCAAAAATTAAAATATTTCATGGCCCCCCTCGAAAAAAAATCGTAATAGAGAGATATATTATTATAATATTTATTGTATTTATATTCAATACAAAACATACACAGTGAATATTGCAAAAATCAAATGTATATATTACATTTTTTGCCTCTTACCGTTTGGTTCTGAAGACTATGAGGGCTGTTCTGGTAAAATATGAAATACTGAGTCTGTTTCTGCTTCTTCTGATTGTTCGTGGGATTTTTTTTATCAGCCACTTATCCATCTCAGAGTTAAATTTTTTAACGTAGAATAGATCAAATAATATCACCACTTACCGATACTGGCACACCACAGACTGATAACATGAAATTAGTGAATATTACCTGAATAAGAGAATCCCTGGACCAGGAACATTTTTCTCTTTTGTGACTTTTCTCCCTTTACGGTAATTAAGCCTAACGTGAAACAGAGAGCAAAGGCAGGTTATTAAAACGTGCATATGATTGGTGCTATATTAACAAAAGATCGAGCAACCGAAAGATAAAAGCATAGCTGACAATTGAGTTGAAATGCTAACTCTCTTCAACCGAATTCCATATGTGAAACTGCCATAACATTCATTATATATATATATATATATATATATTACTTAATTTTAACACTTTTACGAATTTTAACACGTTCGGTTGAATTTTATTGCTGCCTTGGGAAATCGAACTCACACACATCTAATTAATAACAATAGTTTTGTTTGCCCATGCAACATATGGTTTTGTTTCAGCCTATACAGCATAGTTTCTGTATGAGGGGACATGTGATTCATTAATTAGTGTGTTTTTATCCCAGTTGTCTCTAATTGCACTATTTGTTGAGAAATATATTACACAGACTCCTCATACCTTATTCACTGGCATAAAAGTACTTGTTTTTATTGCCTCTGCAGTATAGTGGCTGTTAGGGAGGGCATGTTGTTTACCATGAGTTACTATCTCCCCACATGAGCTTGTTTAAGCTTTTTTTCATGTGTGAAATATATGCGAAACTTTTATTGATAACAGAAAACTAGCTCGGATGACAGTGATAATATAAAACGAGTTTTGATATGTATATAAAATCAATATCAACAGTCCCTGATTACGAACGCGTGATGAAAGGGACAGGAAGATTTGGAGCTTCCCTGGAGAGCATTCAAAATAAATACAATTAACCACTGCTTTGAAATGATACATATGAATAAGCAATATTTACTAATATTCATTAAACCCGAAATACGCAGGAAGCAAAGTTTGTGAACCAACACCAATGTGTGAATTTTTCCATTAAAATATAAAAAATAACAAAAAAGAAATAATAAAAGTTAAATACGTTTCTTTTAAAATAAAAAAATTTACTTAGTCTTAAAACATTTTAAATTTGTTTTCATTATTTCATAATGAGATACTTTCATTGTTTCATTATTTCATAATGAGCCCCCCCCCTCAACAAAAACCTACGGCCCCCAAGGGGGCCGCGGCCCACAGTTTGGGAAGCGCTGGTATAGTTGATCGAAGGCGATCAGCCGAAAAGCAAAGTGAAGAAGCTTTGATGACTAGACAAGGCAAGAAGAAAGGCATAGTATCAATACAGAGACGGTAAAGTAGACTTTTGTATTGTGATTTCCAGTTAAGAATGAATGTCTTTCGCTAAGAAAGTTTGCGAAGTGGACTAATTTTATGGAATTTTAAGAACTATCTACAACTTGGCCCAGGCCCATTTCTTTGAGAATTATCTGCCTAACAAGGCCATGTTTATTCTGCAGGAATTTATAGTAAATGTGTAGAATGATATTACCAATGACCACGTGAGTGTAAAAAGTGTGTTAGATGTTAATGAGATAATGTTAAGGTACTTATAATGGTGGTCTATGCAAGTTTATTTATATGCTTTGTATATTAGTATTGAACCAAGGATCTTACTTGAGAATAACTCAGCATATTTAATAATAATGCTTGCTTGCATGATTTCTCTATTTTATTAAACATGTTTCTTAGTACCTGCCTGACCTGTTGTTAATATATGAATTCAAACAGCCGCTCATAAAAAATTGACGAACTTAGCGGGAAGAACCCACGTGTATGATTAAACAAAGCAAGCCACGACTGCATGCAAGAAATTAGTGTACTGAACATAAATTTTATTATAGTTTAATTATTGTGTATCATTCTGAGAGAGCCATCCTGGGTAAGAGTCCCATCTATCCTCGGTATTGGCTGGCGCAGTTATAATATAAATTTTGTCAATGCTTATCGGGTGGACTCTTTTAGAATGATGTGTAAATGATGTTGAGAAATGATAAATCATATCTCAACATCAAATCACGTTATAGATTGGAAAAACAGTTCTATGCCTTACATCGAGAATGACTACAGATACAGAAATTTAAAAGAAGCAGCTGTGGTATTACGCACAGGCAATAATTTAAATAGAAATCAGGCATTGTTCTTAAAGACATATGGAAAAATCCCATCCTCTCTCTCTCAGTTTGACAGAATTACAATATGCAAATAACTACAAAACACGTGGTCATGTACTGAAATCTGACTGAAGATATCGAACACATGCACGCCTTCAAACAGAATGATCAAATGTAATGGCCTAACAGTTACTAAAGTGTATGTTTGAAATGTAACTCAATGCATTTGTTTTCACACCAGTTCAGCCTTGAAAATGCTAGACAGTGGCTAGTGAAACTTGTTGGCTCTTTGTATATTTTATCATTTATCTTCTGGTCTTTTAATAATAAAAGTTATTTATTTTAATACATCAGACCAAATATGTATAATTTAAGGGGAAAGAATATAAGTAGAAAACGGAATAAGTATAGGTTGTTTTAAAGGGAAAGGATATATAAGAATAAGAGTAATAAATAACGAAATAATTAATAAGTAGAAAGATTAACAAGGAAGTAATAAGAACAATAGCATATAAGAATGAATAGAATAAAAAGAAAGGACATTAACAGTAGTACTTTGTCTGTTAATGGATTTGAGGAGAGGTGTGATAGATTGTGTGGATTGTTTGGGTCTCCCTCACACTCAGTGAAGTGCCTGTACAATAATAATAATTTTGGTAATTGTAAGAGACGAGGAAATGTGATAGAACCTTAAAGATTGCAGGTTTACCATTGTAGTGATGATATTCAACCTGTATCTACCCCATTGCAGGGTGAAGGCCTGTCCCATTGTGGGAGGGTTGGGTCTACTTCCTCCATGGTGACCCACGTGCTTTTGGGAGAGTATGTATTTATATTTGTATGAATGTATGTATGAAGATGAAAGACAATCACAAACATCCATGCCTTAGGCAGGATTTGATTCCACAGAGTTTTTGGTGTAGATCAGACACACTACCCACTTGGCCAACCTGGCCAGCCAGTTTTGATACAAGAGAGATTTCTAAACCCATCTTAGTAAAACTTGAGGGTCATTCCTAAATGTCAGAATGATCCTAAACAAGCTAAGGCCGAATTTGTGTGCAGAAGGCTATCATTGGATATTGTGAGTGCATCTTCAGTGAAAATGTGCTAAAAGATATATATATAAATATACATAAATATACATAGAGAGAGAGAGAGAGAGAAGTATGTAGGCATTTAGTGAAATACACTGCACTCCCTCAACAAGTAATTAGAATTCCTAAAGACCTTTAATTTACTACACAGTTACTATACTCACATGTAGTAAGTGTACAATGTTCGGAATGCATTTTCATTGAATGTGTTTAAGGAGACATAATCGTAGTTATGTTAGCAGTGAGTGACATAGGAGCCTCACTTGATTAGTCCTTAGTTTTCCTGAAGGAGAACATATAATAATAATAATAATAACAACAATGATGGTATAATGGAATCTTCATCATCATCAAATTCCTGACATGTACCCTCAAGGGGTGTACAGGATATGATAATACCACATGAAAAATTTATATCATTACTAACTTCTTATCTACAATTTTCCTCCAAATCAGTCTGCTACTTGTCAAGACTCCAACATTATCAGATCTTATATTTCTATCGTCTAAGGCACTTTGTACCGTATCAATCCACCTATATCTTGGTCTTCCTCTGGGTCGTTTTCCTGCCAACCTGGCAGAGAACACTTGTTTTGCTAATCTTTCCTCTCCCATTCATTGATGGTCACTCAAACATGAATGTTTGAGTGACCATACCATCTAAGATTAGCTCTGCTAATGCATCCCTGGATGCTGACAATGTCAAGTTCTTTCCTAATATCCTCGTTTTTAATATGATATTGCCATTGATGCCATCTGTTCACGCCTCTAATCTTTCTCAGGACTCTCACATCTGTGGTCTCTATTCTTTGGTCAAGTGTTTTACTTCTGACCCATCTCTCAGATCCATGAGTTAAAACTGGTTTGAACACTGTCTTGTATACAGCTAATTTAGTGTTCTGACTAATTTCTCTCATATTCCATATGAATTTATTCAGTTGACTTCCTACCATACCAGCTTTGTTGATTCTGTTGTTTAATTTACCATCCATATTTAATTTACCATCTTCACTAAAAATCGTGCCTAAACAGCTGAAATCTTTATTTGTTCCACAGGTTCCCTGTTCACACAACACATTTTCAACAATTTTACCTATTTTCATTGTCTTTGTCTTTTTAATGTTGACCTTCATACCATATCTATTACAACAGTTATTCAATTTAGTCAGGGAATCTTGCAAACTTGAAGCATATTTATTTGGAAGTATAACATCGTCCACATAAAGCAAAGAGCTGACATTAATATCTCCAATTCTGATATCATGTTTAATACCACTTTCCTTCATAATGTGATCCATATAGATAATGAATAACAGAAGGGATAATGTACATCCTTGTCTCACACCAGAATTAACATTAAACTACCTTCCTGTACTTCCTTCAATTCTAACTGCTGACTTACAACTCATATAAAGTCTAAGTATTGCTTAATATAATGCCCCATTGACACCATATAACTGTAGCGTATTGAATAGCTTCTCTCTTGGCACCTTGTCATATGCCTTTTCCAGATCGACAAAACTTAAATATAGATCTTTGTTATATTCCCATGCTTTCTCAACTATTTGACGTAAAGTAAAGATCTGATCCTGACAGCCTCTATTTGGCCTGAATCCGGCTTGTTCTTCACCAAGCTTTTCTTCCACAATTCTTCTGAACCTTGCCTCAAGTATACTTGCATAGATATTGCCAGGAACACTCAGTAGGGAAATACCTCTGTAATTCTCACATTCAGTTTTATTTCCGTTTTTATATATGGGTACTATTGGAGCTCTACCCCAATCATCGTGAATTCGTCCCTCTGTCCAGGCATTCTTAACTATACAGTGCAGATACTGTAAGACTTTTATACCACCATACTTCAGCATCTTCAGCAAGCTCAACTTTTATTCGCTTTAAAACTTTCTTATGTTATTCTTTTCAATATGAAATTGAATTTTATCCTGCTTAAGACTAAATAGTGATCACTTGCAATTTCAAATCCTCTGTACACTCTGGTGTCCTGCACCAGGGAGAAAACATCACTATCAACAATAACTTAGTCAATGAGACTTTTCTTATTCCTTGCCTCTTCTCTCCATGTGAATTTGTTCACATTTTTATATTGGAACATGGTGTTAGTAATAATCAGTCCATGTCCTGAGTAGAAATCCAAACAGGTATTTGCCATTATTATTAGCGTTGCTCTTTTCTCCAAATTCTCCCAAAATATTTTTGTATATCTGACAATCATTTCCTATTCTGCTATTTTGATCCCCAACAAGGACCAACTTTTCCTTTTTCATTGTGTCAATTGCTTTTTCTAAAGCATCAAAAAATTCCTTCACTTCTACCTTAGTAGCACCTTCTGTGGGACCATAGGCACAAATAAGTCTCATTGTCCAATTCCCCATTCAGATATTAACCCACATCACTCTACTTGAGACTGCCTGCCATTCAAGAAGATTAGCCTCGTATTTAGTGTTGAATACTATGGCTGCTCTTGTTTTCCTTGATTGTCATTGCCTGAATATAACATTTTGTATTTATTGCTCAGAAAGATCTCACCAGTTTTTGTCTTTTTTGTTTCAGTCACCCCTATTATGTTGATCTGGTACTTATCTAAGTCCACAGCTAGCTCCATTTCTTTGCCATTCAGGCTTCTTATGTTGATAGTACCGATCTTTAACTCTGGTGATGTTGAGATGGGGTGTGCTTTCAGATTTGTACGAGTAGCTGACTTTTCGCTGTTCACCCTGGTTCCCTGGCGAAAACAACAGGGGGGAGGGGGTCTTGTTTAACTGGGCGACGCCCCAGCTGGCATAAAATTTTGTCATGTTGTACCATAATGAAATCTTTTGAATGTTAATTGCCATTCAGTTCATGTAGGTTTGCTGGACAGAGAGTAGCTCTTATACTGTAGGTTTTGAATTAATTGAAACTGTCATCTTGGCATCAAACTTATGAGCATTATTCGTTCTTGGAAATGTATTTGTAAGTTGAATGTTTTTTAGATGGAATGTATTTATATTTTCATAAGATATATTTTTTGAATTGTAATGTTTTTTTGAAATAAATTATCTTAATACAAAGATACCAAAAATCCATAATTCAAATTTAATTTATTCTGAAAAGATTAGTGTAAAAATGCATCATTTGAAATAATTAAATTTTTTTACTTTTTTATTCTTTTATAAATTTGTTTGTAGCAGGCCCTCTCCTTCTATTAATGCCTTTGCATTGTAGAAAAACTAAGCTTTTTTTTTTTTTTCTGTTCTGATCCTTAATCCAAACTTAATTGTTAAAGATCATTCCATTTCTTCAGTGATGACATTTCAAATTTTTAGAAGTAATTGTGAACAAAACAAAGCTTGCGAGTATAATCAAAAGGTTTTTGTTTTTTAAAATTGTGGCAACTGTTTGAATGATTGACTTAATAAACATGACCAGATGAAGCAAGTCATTAGCCATTTTCAGAATGGCTAATTATTTCCATTTTGGTTTCTTTTGAAATTGTTATTTTTGCCCCTTTGAGAAATTTTTGCAATCACTACATCGTTATTTTCCCCATATTTCTTCTTCCAGATACTTAACTTAAAATCCATTCAAGGAAATCTTTCAGCCTTATATAAGTTCCTTCTATCCATCCAATTCAGTCCATAAATCTAAAAAAAAACCATTCCTCTTGCACACAACCTACACTGACTCATGTGAAATCATGCTTCTTCTTCTTTTTCATTTATGTTTGCCAAATCACTGAACTGTTTCACATTACCTGTTGACATCCTGACAGCATTGCTAATATAATTAATATTTGTATATGAGAAACAAGATTTATTCATCAATACTTGCATCACCTTTTGTTTATTTTCTAAGGGGCACTTCTTCTTCTGCAGCTTCTCCCACTTAAGTGGGGGTCACTGTTGATGATGAGTCTCCTCCACATCCTCCTGTCTTGGGCTGTCACCACATCCAAGTTCTTCATCCTCAATTCCTCTTCTACCAGCTTCCTCCATCTCTTCTTTGGCCGCTCACGCTTCCTCCTTCCTTGCACATCCATCTGCATGACCCTTCTTCCCACATATTCATCCTCCCTCCTCATCACATGACCAAACCATCTCAACCTTGCCTCTTGTATCTTCGCTCCTAAGTTCGTAACTTTCACTGTTCCCCCTCACATAGTCATTTCTCAGACGATCCTTTCTGGTCACACCGTACATCCACCTAAGCATTCTCATCTCTGCTACTTCCATCCTGCTAATGTCATTTTTCCTCAGGGCCACAGTTTCTATAGCATACGTCATAGCTGGCCTCACTACTGTCCTATAGATTTTGCCTTTCAGATTGATCGGCACCCTCTTATCGCATAACACTCCAGCCATCTCCCTCCAGTTCCTCCAACCCGCTTGTATCCTGCATCCCAATTCCTTCTCAGCTCCTCCATCTTCTTCCACTGTTGAACCTAAGTATCTAAAGTCCCTCACCTTCCTGATGACATTTCCTTCCAGCTCCAGATCTGTCTCCTGGCTGCCGCCCACTGTGCAACACATATACTCTGTCTTACTTCTGCTCAGTCTCATACCTCTCTCTTCCATTACTTTTCTCCATCTTTCCAGTTTAGTTCCTGCTTCTTCTCTTGAATCTGCACACAACAAGATGTCGTCTGCATACAACATTGTCCAAGGCGCATCTTCTCTCACCTCCTCCGTCACCACCTCCATCACAATGTTAAACAGAAATGGACTTAATGCTGACTCTTGATGCAAGCCAACTGTTACTTGAAAATTTTCTGTCTGTCCCAGACAGGTTCAAACACTTGTCTTCACATTTCTGTACTTCTCCCGCACCAACCTGACATATTTCTCCGGAACCTTCTTCTCCCCCAGACACCTCCAGACTTCTTGCCTTGGCACTCTATCGTATGCTTTCTCCAGATCAATAAATGCCATATGTTGCTCCCGTTGTTTCTCTCAAAACTTTTCCATCATCTGCCATAACTCAAAGATAGTATCTGAAGAAGGCACTCCTAGTATTAAATCATTGGCTTTTTTACTGTGGTTAAAATTAACACATGAATAGTATATGTTCCAACATATATTAAAGAAGAAAAAGAAATGATATGAAAAAAGTAATCTTTGACATACCTTAAGTGGATCCTTGTATTTACTTTAAAATTTTTGATGTAACAACAACATTTAAAAAAATATAAAAATAGAAATATAAAATCTGTACAATGTAAATGGAATCTTAAAACAAATAGTGAACTATAAAAGGAGTTTAAAAGCCATCAATTTGATTTAAAATGCATGGAGCTTTTTCACAGAAGGGAATAGAGTGAAGATAAAAAGATATGAAATTAAAATATGGAAATTAAAAAGAGAGGAATATATACAGTGGAAGGCTATGTTAAACATACAAAAATTATGAAAGATAGAGGTGTGAAGAAGATCACAAATGTTAGAATTGTCAAAGCAATGGTATTTCCAGTAGTGATGTATGAATGTGAAAGCTGGATTATTAACATGAAAGACAGAAAGCAAATTGATTCATTTGAATTATGGGGATGGAGGAGACTACTAAATATTCCATGTACTGCACAAATGACTAATAAGAAGGTTTTTGAGTATGTGGACAGAAAGCTCCTTGGAGGCAACGATTGCTAAAGAAGTTAATGTACTTTGGATATATTATGGAAGCAGATGAATCGTTGGAACTGACAGTTATGTTGGGAAAGATTGAGGGAATGAGAAGGAGAGGAAGACTGCAAAAAAAAAAAGTAGGATGGACAACATAAAGAAATTTACAACTTGAACTTATAATTACTAAAAGAAAATACAAGATGCTGAGTGGAATGGAGAGCCTTTGTTCACAAGATTACCAAGAGGGAAAAGACGACTGGATGGCACATAATAACTACAACACTGCATAATTCAGAAGACCCAGTCAAATTCCAGATGATTGGAGTAGAGCTCTCATAGTATTTATCTATAAAATAAATAAAAAAAAAATTAAAATAAAAAAAAGAAGAAGGAAATAAAACTGAATGTAAGAATTACTTGGAAAAGGGAAGAAAAATTATGAAAGGGAAACTTGGAGAACAAACTGGGTTTAGGCTAAATAGAGGTTATCAGGATCAAATTTTTACTTTAAGACAAATGAAGAAGTCATGGGAATATAATAAGGTTCTGTATTTAAGTTTTATACATTTGGAAAAGGATATGACAAAGTGCCAAGAGAAAAGCTGTTCAAAATACCACAGTTATATGATGTAAATGAGACCCTATATCAAGCAATATTTTCATCTATATTTGAGCTGTATGTCAGCTGTTAGAATTGAAGGTGGTACAGGAAGATGGTTTCAGTAAATCAGATATGAGGCAAAGGTCTACATTATTTCTATTATTATTCATCATTTGTATGGATCACATTATCAAGAAAACCTGACATCAAAATTGGATATGTCAATCTCAGCTCTTTGTTTTATGCAGATGATGTTATATTTATAAATAAATATCCAGTACAAGTCTGCAGGATTCCCCTGACTAAATTGAATAACTGGTTTGATAAATTTGGTATGAAAATCAGCAATAAAATGACAAAGACAATTAAAAGTAGGCAGAAACATTAAACACATCAACTGCATTCTGAATGGAGAACCTATAGAACAAGTAAAACATTTCAACTGTATAAGCAGAATTTTTAATGATGAGAGCAAATTAAGTATGAGAATGGATGGCAGAATTAGCTAGTATAGTAGAAAGTCAACTGAATAAAATTATATGGAATAAGAGAGAAATTAGTTAAAACACTAAACTAGCTCTACATTAGCAAGTATTCAAACGAATTTTAATTTATGAATTTGAGAGCAAGGTTAGAACACTTGATGAAAGACTGGAGAATACAAATATGAGAGTTTTGAAGAAGAAGATTAGGGGAGTATCCAGATGGCAACAGTGGCAGTATCATATAATAAATGAGGATATCAGGAAAGAACTAGTCCACTACTATTGTGTATACTTTGCAGTATTGTTTTTCATTATGGCACCGATGCATATGAGAAAAATGGCAACCAAGACATCGATGTTGATATATATTAACATGCAGTTTTTAGTGCAATGTAGCGTGAGTGTATTCGTTGCTGGGAATGAATGGCTTTTGGTATGAGGATGTCGAAAAGATTTGTCAGAAATATTTTGCAAGCCAGTATAAGAATTGCAAAAGAATGAGAATGAAGTCACTAATAATAAGGTTATAAGGCATGATTGTTTACGTGTTGTGGAGAATATAGCAGTGAACGATAGTGCACAAAATATGAATGAGAGTTTGAAGGAAGTAGTTGAAAGTAATAATGTGGATGATGAGGTGTTACCAAAGAAACAAATTGCATGCTTACATGGACTCCTTCACAGGACAAAATGTCAGTTCAAGTGACTGGAGAAATGATTGGTGTGTGTGTGTGTGTGTGTGTGATACAGAAGGATGAAGAATGAAAAGAAGAGTGAACAGGAAAAGCATAAAAGTGCGAGAAACTGGAAGAAAAGAGATACTATTGTATTGGAATTTGATGATAAGTGGTATACCTAAAGAGAAAGTGATGAAAGCATGTTTTCCAGGTGCAAAGATAAAGGATGTTAATGTTGCTGTAAATATGCAGAGGAATGAAGCGAATGAGTTATTTGTATTCGCTGGCACAAATAATTTGAAAGGTGAGAAATATGCAATGAGAGAAGATATGAATCAGTTGTTAGTTGAAGCAAAATGAAGAGTAAGAAAGTAAGGATTGTGAGTCTGCTGCCATGATATAATAGGACAAAACTGAGAAGAAGGATCATGATTGCCAACGAGAAGATTGTGAAGGAGAAATGGTGTGCAATTTATTGATGCATGGAGTAAATTTAATGGATGAAAGGACCCATGCATGCCCAACAGACTACATTTAAATGGTTTTGGAGTCAGATGTTTGGAAAAAGTGTTGTTTAGTTTTTTCCAAGAGTGGCAGAGCAAAACCATAAAAACTAGAGATATTAGGGAGGATAAAATCAAGCATGTGTCTGGCCATCCCTGTGATAAATGTGTATGTGTACAGTAATAATCATGCAATGCCGAATGGGATTTTGCAGGTCTCCAATATGAATGGGGGTTGGTAATGACATTACACAAGGGTAACTATGGGTACAAAGGGATGTTAAAATGCATTTACACAAATCGAAGAAGTATCAGGAATAAGGGTCAGGAGATTTTGGCATTGGTAAGCTCGACTCAGCCAAAAATTATAGGCATCAGTGAGACCTGGTTGACTGAAAATGATATAGTTACAGGGATAGAATGTAAAGGGTATTGTATTTTCAGGGAGGATAGAAAGAACAGGCCAGGAGGTGGGTATTGCTGATGATAGCTGCAGAATCAAAGGTGTATTAGAAGTTGGTTGGGTTAGATATTAATAAGGCTGTGAGAATGGATGACATATCGCCATGTATTCTTCAGGAATATGCACTACAGTTGTCTATGCCCTTGACCTGGTTATTTAATGAGTCTTGCAGTGGGTAGGGTTCCTAAGGATTGGAAAGAAAGCAAAATAATACCACTCCACAAGCATGGTTCTAGGACAGAAATTTCCAATTATAGACCAGTCTATATAACTGTGGTTGTGGTTAAGGTGTTGGAGAGATTGGTTAGGAATACAGGATTGGGTTGAAGGACATAGCATTCTTTATAATGGTCAGCATGGATTTGTAAAGGGTAGTTCCTGTTTTAGCAATTTACTTGCATTTTATTATAGGGTAACAGGCAGTGGTAAGCTATAAGGGGCTCACGTGAGCCCTTTGTTAAATTTTTCTCAAATTTGCGAGCCTTTTATTCTTCTTTTTTACTTTTTTATTTTTTCCAAAAAAAAAAATTTTTTTTTTTGAAACATATTAAGCAACAAACTCATACGGTTACCTAACAAAAATTAGTGTATTCGGCAGTGTATAGATTATTTGGAATTATTGTTTCAACTCCTCTATAACGAATGCGCCCAAGTTTGAAAATAAAATAAGTGCATGCACTATCTTTACCATTCTTCCTTCTGGTGAAGAAGGGTAAAAATTAACGGTAAATTCTTATTATATTTTGATAGGTAAAAAATATTTTTCATATGTAAGATAAATTAACACAGTTGATTGTGTGCAAATATTTCATGTTTAGATCATGAAATATTTATTTAAAAGCAATAGCCTTTAGAGGTTGATTGTCCTCTCATACTTTTCGATTGGGATTTGTACACAAGCTGTATTAATAAAATTTTTGATGTGAAATATGGCTTTTTTTTTTTTTTTTTTTTTTTTTTCCCACTGGTAACAGGTATATTAGATAAGGGAGAATCATATACAGTAAATTCTTGTAATTTGCAAAAGTGTGATAGATTACCACATGATAGGTTGCTGTGCAGGCTGCAGAGGATGGGGAATAGGTAATATATTGGTTAGAGATGGATCAGAGATTGGCTCTCTGAATGATACCAGCAGTTTGTGTAAGATAGAGCAGTGTCTTGAAAAAGTAGGGTAACCAGTGCTGTTCCCTAGGGTTCTGTTCTTGGGTCCTGCTTTTTTAACTTGTGTGCAAACGATATATCATGTGGACAGATTGGGGATCTTCAGTTGTTTGCTGATAATGCAAAGTTGGGAAGAATTATGAATAGCACTGCTGATGCTAATTCCCTTCAGGAAGACTTGAATAGACTTGTTACTTGGACAAAGAAGTGGGATTGTATAATAGTTTTAATATCAATAAGGGCAAGGTGTTGCATTTTGCTGTACAGAAATATAAGGCTTTGTACTTATCAACAGTGCTGTATTGCAGGAAGTGGATGAGATTAGAGATTTAACATGTAGGGATAATAACGCACTGGTCAGATTACAAGTGGACTGTTTTGCTCAAATCTGATCACTTGGTTTTCAGTGTGATGTGGAGAGGATCAAGAGCTGAGTGACTAAGGCAATATCAGGAATTTGAACTGTTGGCTATGGAAAGAGGTTGAAAAAGAGTGAATTGCACAGTTTGGTAGATAGTAGGAAAAGAGATGATATGATAGAGACATTCAAGTTAGTGAGAGGATTTTATTGGATTAATCCTGAGGGGAATTATATAAATGGCAGAAGGTGAGAGAGGAAGAACCAGTGTTCATCCCTGGAAGTTATATAAGTATGTGGTGAAGAGGGGTGGGGGAATGTGAGGAGTAGTTTTTTTACATGGAGAATTGTCAGTGAATGGAATGAATTACTAGAATGTGTGTTAATGCAGGGAGTGTTAAGGATTTTAAGATTCAGTGTGATAAATATGTGGTCAGTTGAATGAACTTCCCACGATGAGTCTGCTGACCCCATAGAGAGTGCAGTAGTAGTAATAACAAAAATAATGATAACATATAAGTTACTAAAGGGGTTGCAGAGGATTGATGAAAAGGAAATTTTTCAGTATTTGACAAGTAGGGGCAAAACAAGGAGTCATACCTGGAAATTGATTAATACGAGATTTTTCATTTGGAATTTGTGAATGAGCGTAGTAGATTACCAGAGTGTGTGAGTATAGGAAAACCTCGCTTAATGCAAATTTGATATGCACGATAATCAGTTAGCACGATTGAGTGAAATTATATTATTTTATTATTTCCTGCTTTAAGCGAGTGTTTAATCAGTTAACGCAATTTTTTACTTTACGCGAAATTTTTTTGTTGCCAATCTGCAGCGAGCTGAAAGTCATTAAGAGACATGAAAGTGGTGCTAGTAGTACAATGATTGTGTGAGACCTGGGATACGTTAAGTCTGCAGTTTGGACTATATTAAATAAGAGTAAAGAATGCAAAGAACAAGAAAAAGTTGCTACTACTTCTTTAAGCATTCAGATCGCCTAAAATAGAAGCCACTTAATGGTCGAGATGGAACATCTTCTGTCACTCTGGATTGATGTTGTAACCAAAAAAAGAATACTTCTTGGTACAGGAAATATTCAGGCAAAAACTCTCAATATTTTTACCTCATTGAGACCAAACTTTAAGAAGAATGTGAAAGCTTTACTGCGAGTTTAGGATGATTTGACCGTTTTAAAAATCGAACTGGACTGCATAACGTAAGAATAACAGAGAAATCTGCTAGTGCTGATAAAGAGTCTCCGGCCAAGTTTTTTGAAGAATCGCAAAGGAGGGAGATTATGATGATTGGCAAATATTGAACATTGATGAAATTGGTCTCTTTTGGAAGTGTATGCCAACAAAAACTTTCCTAGCTAAAACTGAAGCATCTCAACCAGGATACAAAGTATCTAAAGAACGTCTTACACTTTCATTAGGAGGCAATGCAGAAGGTGACTTTAAACTGAAGCCTATGTTAGTCTATCGTGTGCAAAATCCAAGATCTAACATAATTGAAGAAATCAGCACACTTGGAAAAGAACTTGGATTTAATGAACTGGAAAATGAAGATCTGAAAAACTTGCTCAATACCCATTCAGAACACTTAAGCAAGAATGATCGCCTTCAGCTAGAAGAACAGCATACATATGAAGAAGAATTTGATGATGATAAGGAGTGCGAACAAGAAGAGAATGTTATGACTAAGAAGCTAACTGCAAAAGATCTTGAGGTAGTTGTCAATCACATTGAGTATGCTAATGAAATTTTGTTTGATGCTGATCCTGATATGGAACTAAGCTTCGAAGTCCGTCGAAAACTTGATAAAGCGATCGCCAGCCATCCCAAATTGCATGACAAGATGAAAAAGTCGAGCACAATTCAAACATCTTTACTTAATTTTTTTGTAAAAAAGTAGCTCAATCAAATGTTCTGACATTAAATAAAAATTTAACCAATTGATTTTTATTAACTTTGATGATTTTATCCTCTAATATAGCTTATGCTGTAATTTTTTTTTTTCCAAATTTACGCTAACTGATGGATGAATTATAATTATTCTTATTGTTTATTGTATTCGCTTAATGCGACTTTGCTTGGCGTGCATTAATTGATGGATTAATTAGTCACATTAAGTGACGTTTTCCTTTACTTAATCAATATTGAGTTTGAGGAAAGGTATCGTGTTGATAGGTAGGCTTCATGTAATGAGTTTTTGATTAAACAGGCCATTCACCAGAGAAGATTGATAAACATCAAGAACTGCATTTGATATATCAGATCTAACAAGATTGTCCTTGCATAGTGTTGAACTGAGTCATAGAATTATCAGAACTACAGCTTAACAGATTGAAATCAAGAAAGCCTCCTCTTCGTGAAGCTTAACATCTGAGAATGACTAACTATAATACCAGAGATCAATGGAAATGAATATGGAGCATAAATACTAATGCCCAGCTCAAAACTCGGTTTGATAAGTGCTGCCTCAACATCCTGGGTAAAGATAACGCTGAACAGGGTTCGTACCAGCCATGGAAGATGTGCAAACTTTCTGTACAAGTGGGGGAAAATTCTCCCACCAGAGTGTGTCTGTGGACACTCAAACCAATCAATCTATCATATTTCCACTGAGTGGAATCTTCGCACATATACGGGTCAAAGAAGCGACTTCCTGGTGGTGACACCGCCTGTTATAGACTGGATCAGAGTACTTGATATTAACTTATAAGTTCTTTCTCCACCGAAAGTGTAACTGTCTATGTTTTTCTTTAATTGTTTGTCATTTACATCTTTTATTTACCTTTTACATATTTGTACTGATGCTATGGATGTACATGCACTTATATAACTGTATGTAGATTGCCATACAATAAATAACAAATAGAATTCTTTGATATATCAGCAGGTTATTAAGGTACAAGTGCCTATTATGGGAAAGACCTGAGGTTATTTTACATTGCCTCACCCTGAACTGGAGCAATGTGTTAACTTTGTGAAAGTAGGAAATGAGTTCTTGAATTGCATTAATTAGGTGTGTGTGTGTGTCCATTTAAAATGATTCCAGTAGCCTCCATAGCTCATTTGGTATAGACGAATCCTTTCTTTGGAAGAACAAGTTCAAATCTCGTGTATGATGTGATGTGATGAACCTTTACTTTTCAGTCATATAATGAGTTAAGTAGGTCTTTTACAGAGGTAGAGGGTTTCTCTCTCCCAGAAATGTAGGTTTTCATTCCTCAGAACAGGCCAATTGGCCCCTCATATTCACACACAGATCTACAGACAAAAAAAATACTTGCCCTTACAGGATGCAGCAGAGGAGTGGAGTGACATGCTGGCCTCATTAATTTGTCATGACCCCTATCAGAGCACTGTACCCATCCTAAGGGACAGATGAGTTGAAGAACAAGAGTATCATAGCACTTCTCTGGTTGATTGTGCTTGCCCTGGAATCAGACTAATATTTTTGTTAATTATTCTTTTAAAATTAATCATTCTGAAACATCTTTTTTTTTTCATATAACAATAATATTTCTTTTTTATTACTTCATTATTTCAAACCCACAGATTTCTCTGTTCCTTTGAATTCTTCACTTTGGTTAAAATGAAATGCGATATGCACTAGGTGCTTGTTTATAATTAGCCAAATATGCTTTAAAATATGTGGACCACTACTACAGGTTTTAAAATTATGATAGTTTTGTTTTTCTTTTTTTGTGTTTAAGATAGTGTCAGTGTCTTATAACTTGTCTGTATCCTCTGTCAGTGTTTTTTACTCTGTTACCTTTGCACCTAAGAAACATGATGCTAAAGTAGAAGAATTTGTTTTTAATTGTCATGGTTTTTTACTCTTTAGGATATTATAGTGGTTTTGACACATATTTCTTTAAATTGTTTTATATACTCAGCATAAAGAAAGAAAAGAAAAGGAGAGGATTAGTCTAATGAAAAGGTTAACTAGCAAACGAAAGTCACGTTCCCCACCGCCTTCTAATTATTCTTGTGACAACCCAACTTTTGTAGATAGTAGTACACCAAGTAGTCATTCATCTCTTACTGTTGTACATGTAAGGTGAGTTTTTAATATTTTAGGTAGATCCATAGATTTTTCAAAGGCACAGAAAAGTTTTTTTTATTATAATCATTCTGTTTGTTTTTTGTAATTTTCAGCTTATGAATTTTTTATGCTTATAAAATGCCTTTTATTTTATAATGACGTGTGTTTGACTATAGTTTGTTTTATCCTATTCAAAGAATATTTTATTTGTCATAACCAGCTGGTCATGTGTTTCTGTTTCATATTTTCAATAAAATATTGGATGTAGTTATGTATTAATGTATAATATTAACAGGTACAGGTAATGGACAAAAAAATGGAAACACTGAACTGTTGGGTTGCATTATCAGTAGTTGCAGTGCAGTGTCTACGATGCCAAACACAAATGCAGTTCTTTTGCATTTGTAATCCTGCCATTCTTAGAGGCATATGTTTGCATGCAGTTAACAGCAGCCTGCCGCTGTT
Source organism: Typopeltis vanoorti (assembly GCF_054136105.1). Lineage (NCBI taxonomy): Eukaryota > Metazoa > Arthropoda > Arachnida > Uropygi > Thelyphonidae > Typopeltis > Typopeltis vanoorti. The sequence goes on from NC_143555.1 coordinate 73,397,910, forward strand.
AACTGCATGTTAAAATTGAATCCAGAGAGGATCTCAGTGACTTTGAAAGGGGTGTGATTGTTAGAGCCAGGCTGACAAGTGCATCTATGACCAAAACAGCTGAAATTGCATGTTAGTCAAGGAACAAACTCTAAAGTTATGGCAGTCAACAGGATAAGCATCCTTAGTGAAATGCATTTGTGGACAAAAATGCTTACTGCAAGAGAGGGACGTTCAAGCGTTCGTGCTCTGTACCACAAAAAATAGGTAGGCTACTGCTGAGCAGTTGTGTTAAAAATTCAACATCAGTCATGAGACACAAATTTCAACAAAAACTCTGCACCAGGAATTACAGAGTTGGATATCACGGTTGGGTTGTCTTATACAAGCCTTTCATCACTTCCCGTCAATGCATATTGTCACATCCAGTGGATGGTGCAGAGATCACAGGCCGTGGACTATACAGTGGTGGAGCTATGTGATATGGTCTGATGAATCCACATTCACACTTTTTGCTGCAAAAAAGAAATGGAAACACTGAGCTATTGGGTCGCATTATCAGCAGTTGCAGTGCAGAGTCTATAATGCACCAAACACACATTCCTAGGGATGTGTGTTTATTGGCAAACGGGTGCCTGCTGCTGTTAATTGTATGTTAAAATCGAATCTAGAGAGGTCCTCATGACTTGGAAAGGGGGGGGGGTGATTGTTGGAGCCAGGCTGGCAGCTGGTCATAGATACGCCTGTGATGAATACTCTTGGATTCTGAATGAGGAGAATTGGAAATTATTAATACTTCATTCAAAGTCCAACATAATCTGCTAATTCCCTAAGCCAAATTTGCTCATCAGACTAATAATCTCGTTAATAGTATGCTATTTATATGATTTCTTTCACGTTATGTTTATTAATATTTATTTGTTCATTTATTATTTTTATATGAAGTACAGTTGTAAAAACTATGTATTACATGTCGCTTATTATTAGGAGATTAATGCTACTGATACAGAGATAAAATTTGTAAAATGTGTAATCCTTTTATGTTATTAGTAAAATGTAATGTATCCAAGAAATTCTTCAAAATAAGACTTGATTGGTTGTTATGAGAAATTATGTTATTTTTAGCTAGCACATGCTTTAACGTGAGTATACTGTACAGTATACAAGAAGCCAGTTCAGTATCAACAAAACCAGTTAGAACCAGATTTTGGCGGGAAAGGAGAGTAGGATGTCATGAGCAGTACATGAAAAAGGAGAGAGTAGAAAGAAAAAAGGAGGAAGAAATAACCTGGAGTTGAACAGAGTAGGAAGGACTGGGAACCGCTTTGTATTTTGACTTATCTTTCTTTGAGCTCTTATTCTTTTATGAATTCCTGTCGACTCACAGAAGGATAGCGTTGGACGAAAGGATGATAAGAATGAGTAAGAAATATTGAAAGTTAGGCAATTACGAGCAAAAAGATAAATATTATAGAATCCTGGGTTTCAGTTACTGAAACCCAGGATTCTATAATATTTGTGTGCTCTCAAAGTGAAAGTATTCAAGGGCCAAGGAGTGTTTCTAGGATTCTCGATAATGTGGAAGCTATACCGTTTATACCGGTAAGGATATCTTTTCTATGCCTCGTGTGAAGTAGCGAAGCTTGTTTCTGGAGAACATCATATAGTTTATATTGCTGAAATTAACAGTCGAGATTGAATGTGTGATATAGTGAAACATTTCCTTGTTAATGTAATATATGAAGTATCTCTGGATTAATAGTTCATATTTGAATGTGTGATATAGTGAAGCCTGTTACGTGAGAACGCCATGTAAAATCGAGACTGAACTTTCTGAGAACTATTGTGTTAGATTGATAAACTTTCAAGTTGCTAAATGAATGTCTGATGAGTTGTACTTTGTGATTGTTCTGAATAGTTAAACTGAATCAATATTTAAAATGTATTGAATGATGGCTTTGTTTAGAGTGAAATTGTGTTTGGAATCTTGATAATAAGAAGAGTGGAATATGTATTCATAAATTCTAATCGTAATTGATATATTCAGCTGAGTAAATTACTAATGTCTTAATGAGAACTTATTCATTCTTAATTGTATTATCCTTACTAGAAATCCTTGTTTTAATATAAATTTATGTGTTAAAGCATTCAGTATTTTTATTTGAGTTGAATCTTTTGTTTACCTTATTTCTTTCATTGCACTGCTCATTAAAATAGTTCGAATCTTAGTGGGAACCCTATATATAATAAAGAGAATTTCAGCCTGAATTAAGTTGATAACTATATGGTGCTAACTGATGGTTGATTTCACAACATTGCTTATGCAAATTAGAACATAGAATGGTGCAGTTAAAAATAAATTTTCTCTGTGTTTGAATGTGAAGTCAGTCAACAGCTAGAATATACAACAGAGTAGAAAATAGGATCCAATAATACGTATGTGGTGTATTGTTGTTTTAATGGTTCTGTAATGGTCTCGGGGTGGCATGGTTTGGGTACACTTGAAGGCAAGGTGGATGCTGCATGTTATCTTTCAGTCATAAGTGATGATCTTCATCCCATATTGACACACTTTTCTCCTATGCAGCCAGCCATGTTTCAACAGGATAATGTTACCATTCATCAAGGTGTCCTGTCTGCCATCCCCATCCCAACTGCCAGAATTAAATCCTATAGAAGATTTATGGGACATTTTAAAATGAGCTCTCAGGTAACGATTCCCACCTCCAAAGAACAAAGACAAATTGGTCCAGTTTCTGTTGAACAAATGGTGTAAAATTCCTCCTGTTGAGTTCCAAGCACTGATCGAGTCTCTCACTCGAAGAATACAAGCTGGGCTAGAGGACCAACAGCATATTAATCATGTCACTGTTTCCTTTTTTGTCCCTTACCTGTATATAAGAAGAATAGGATATTCTGATTTGAATAATCAACATAGACCTCAAAGTGCTAGAACATCAAATTGGGTTATTGTATAACTATGAGAAACCGAAGAGAATTGCGTTTAGAATTGCAGTTATTCGTGTTTTGCTTTCTTATCACTTTTTATGGTTTTATTATTTTTCAATACAATTGATTAGTCTTTAAATTTCAGCATCATACCTGCTTTATAGCCGGGGTGGGGGGATAGATTTGAATCCTGTTGTAGGCATTGGTGTTTGTGATGGTCTTTAGGTGGGAGATGAATTTCATTGCCCACTGTGAGATGATCACTGTCCTGCTTATTATTGAAGGCTTGAAAATGTTCCATGTTTGTTCTATATTGTGGGGTACCTGAATTATGTAAAAATAAATAAATAAATAAAAATTGTGACAGGAACCTGTACATAATGTATTGAACTGACTCCAGCTTCTGACTGAATGTCCAATTCTCAACTTCTTGTAGTGTTCCTGTTACTATATATCCATCTGGATTTTGAAACAAATGAGAACTGACAGACAGTTTCAGATTTAGCTGACCAAATCATATACTGGATTGGCTACTTAAAAGCCCCCCCCCCCCCCACACACACACACACACTGGTACAACAAGAACTGTGTTCATCTGAATCAAGGGCAGACAATAAAAAAATCACCTAGTGGCACACTTTGATACTTAACAGAATTGAAGACTGTTATTACCATAAGAAACATCAATTAAAAAGTGGTGAAGCTGACAGAAGAATAACAAAATTATCAATTATGTAGATATGATATTTTTGTAATTCTTCTTGTAAGTGATCACATAAAGGAAAGAATCACTATAGTATTCATTACAAGACACAGAAATAATTTTCTTGTATGCAGAAAATTTCTAGTAGAGTAATTTGGGCAGATTTTGAAATTGAAACTTGTACAGTGGAATGCGTTGCCAGTAATTCTGCAAGACAGTTCCAGTGGAGAAGTTTGTTTCGAGTCATTACAGAAGATAGCTGACATATAGAAAAAGGCTTACTTCTGACAAGTAAAGAAGAGGAGTAAACCTTGTTCTTGATGGAAATTAATCTCACATATAGAATTTTTTAAGAAAATTTTGAGGTAGTCTAAGAACAGTGGTAAGCACTGTTGTATTTTTGTTCAGGACAGTGTGCTGGACATTACCAACACCATTCTAACAGCAAGATTTATGTAAATTCACAAAAAAAGAACACACAAGAAATAACAAAAGACTTAGTGATTGTTATTGTTGATTATTATTTAGGATTATAGAATGTGATCACTTCAGTTCTGAGCAGGATAAAAATAAGTATCACAATGAAATAAAAATATCTGTGATAGTTTTTTAAAAGAATCAAAATTGAACATTTTCAGGAATGAACCGTAGATTCAAATAATTTTGTTTCAAAGCATTATCGAATTAAAAAAGTGTTTAAAACAAGAAAAAAGCTGTTGCCATTTTTTGGCTTTTATGTGAACAAATGCTAGGTTCAGCCATAGAGGAATGCAATGAACACTTTTGCAGGGATAGAAAACTAACTTATGGTGGAAACAAGATCATAGATGCACTCTTGGGTGGGTGAATCATTTTGAAAGATCCCAGCAAGTAATGCCAACATGAGCATTTAGAGAATACAGATAAAAATTAAGGGGTCACTTAAAGATCAAAGTCGAACAACTTGGAGAAGACCTCCACATCGCCTTTCAGGAATGTGAAGAACCTACTGGGGCTTCTGATCTAATGTCCAATCCTCACCTTCATGTGGTGTGCCCTGTTAGTAGGTATCTACTGAGTAATGAACGAATGAGGATGGGCTGGCAGTTTGGGACTCGCATACAACCAAATTGTGCTCGATATCATCTTAAACCACAAATGCATATGATGGTGCAACATAATGAGATTTCATGGTGCGTCGCCCAGTTAAACAAGGTCCCCGCTGTTTTCATCAGGGAACCAGAATGAACAGTGAAAAGTCAGCTACTGGAACAAGCTCCAGCTCAACATATAAAATAATAAACCCAATATCAGAAGAGCTGAAGATAGGAACCATCAACATAAGGAGTATTAACGGAAAGGAAATTTAACTTGCAGAAGAATTGTAAAATTACTACATGGACATAATTGGCATTACTGAGACAAAGAAGACAAAAATAGATGAAACCTTACTAAATAATAAGTATAGGATGTCATTTTCAGGCAGTAATGATCATGGAAAGGAAGGAGTAGCAATAGCATTCAATGGAACTTATTTGTTTCATTGAATGAAATTTCATTTGGACAATGAAACTTATTTGTGCCTGTGGTCCCACAGAAGATTCTTCCAAGGAAGAAGTGGAAGAATTTTTTGAGTCATTAGAATAGGCAGCTGACATAAAGAAAATGGAAAAAAGTGGTCTTTGTTGGAGATCTGAATGAATCCCACCAAGCATATAGAAACATTTTGGGAAAATTTGGAGAAAAGCACAGATCTAATAATAATGGTAAGTATTTACTAGACTTCTGTTCAGGACATGGACTAGTCATTACTAACACCATGTTTCATCATAAAGATGCACACAAGTTCACATGGTTGAGAAGTCACAAGCAAAAAGAAAAGACTCGTTCACTACGTCTTTGTTGATAGTGATATCTTTATGCTTGTTCAGGATACAAGAGCGTAAAGAGGATATGAAACTGGAAGCGGCCATTACTTAGTACTAAGCGGAATAAAAATGGATATAACATTTAAAAGAACAGTATGTAGCAAAGTTTTAAAAAGAATTCAAGTTGAGCAGCTTTTACAAGTAAATTGTAGACTCGGCTATACAAACACTATTGAATAAAAAATGAAAGAAATTGAAAACAAGAACCAAACTTGCCTTGGAGTCTCAGTGGCATCTGAAGAAGACATTGATTCAGCTATGGAGATATGTAGTAAAGTTGTCTGCAAGGATAGAAAAATAAGAACGCCATGGTGGACACAAGAAGTTGAAGAACCAAAAGTTCTTAGCAAATAATTCGGCACATGCCCTAAATGAATACAGACAAAAATGTAAGAAAAAGTATTCCAATGACTTTTGTTTAGCTACTTTTACATACAGCTTAACAAAAGTCATTGGAATACTTTGGTAAGAATATAGAAAATCAGTATCAGGAACGTGGCAAAATGTTCTTCAGGCTATTGAAGAAGCTTAGAAATGAAGGAAAGAATACTGTAAAAGGAATCAAATATGATAAAGATTACATGAAATCTGAAAATAATATTCTAGATGTCTGTAGTAATGATTTGAAAGATGTTAAACAAACCAAGCAGTGACAAAACCAGACTAGAAAATTTTCAAGAGAAATGCAAAGAGAAGTATATATCAATGCTTAAAATAGAAAAAGCCACCAAAAACTTGAAATGCAGAAAGGCAACTGGAGCAGATCATATTCAACCAGAAATGCTTCTTAAGTATGGAGGTATAAAAGTTTTGCAGTGGCTACACTGCATAATTCAGAGGGCCTTTTCAGAAGATCTAATCATTGATAATTTGGCCTTTTCAGAAAGCCAAATTATCAATGATTGGAGTAGAGCTCTCATAGTGTATCCATCTATAAAAAAAAAAAGGGGGGGGGGAGTAAAACTTATTGTGAGAATTATAGATGAATGATAAGTGTTCCAGGTAAGATTTATGTAAGCATACTTGAAAAGAGGATGAGAAAGAGAAACTTGGAGAAGAACAAGCTGGGTTCATGCCAAACAGAGGTTGTCGAGATCAGATATTCACATTAAGACAAATAGTTGAGAAATCGTGGGAATATGACAAAGATCTGTAAAAGGCATATGCAAGGTGCCAGAGAAAAGCTTTTCAAAACACTACAATTATATAGGGCAAATGGAACATCATACAGAGCAATACATATCTTTTTGTTTTATGCAGATGATGTTGTACTCCTAAACACATCTAGTGCAAGTCTCCAGGGTTCATTAATTAAATTGAATAACAGCTGTAACAAATTTGGCATGGAAATCAGCCATAAAAAGACCAAAACTCTGAAAATAGGCAGGAGCATAGAAAACTTTAGCTGCATTCTGAATGAAGATCCTATAGAGCAAGTAAAATATTTCAGCGATTTAGCCATGGTTTTTAGTGAAGATGGCAGGTTAATCTGCCATCTCAAAGCTGGTATGGTGGGTAGCCAGCTGAATAAATTTATATGGAACGAGCGAAATTAGCCAAAACACCAAACTAGCGGTATACAAGACAGTGTTTAAACCTGTTTTAAGTTATGGATCTGAGAGTTGGGTTAGAAATAAAGCATTGATCAAAGACTAGAGACCACAGATATGAGGGTTCTGAGAAAAATTAGGAGAGGGAACCTATGGCATCAATGGCAGAATCATATTAAAAATGAAGATATTAGAAAGGAACTTGACATTATTAGCAGTCAAAGTGTGTCAGCAGAGCTAATCTGAGGTGGTATGGCAAATTAAAAAGAATGGGTGAAGAAAGGTTAGCAAAACAGGTGTTTGATACCAAGGTAGCAGGTAAGAGACCCAGAGGAAGACCAAGGTCTAGGCAGATTGATTCAGTCAAGAAGTGCCTTAGAAGCACAGAACATTATATATGACAATATTACTTATGAGCACTCCAATATTGGAGTGCTCATAAGTAATAGATTGATTTGGAGGAAATTTGTTAATAGGAGATTAATAATAATGTAAACTGAATCGTGGTGCTGTCATAGTAACCTGAACACTCCTTAGGGGTACTTATCAGGAAATTGATGATGATGAGATAAAAATTAATGATTTGTAAGTTATGTGTAAAAGTTAACTAAACAAAAGTTGTGGAAGGACTTTGGAAAGTATATAGAAAATAAAAAATGTCACAAAGATGACCTGTTTAAAGCTGTAGCAAATGTATTCCTTTTGTGAAAAATCTTTTCACAAAAGGAATACAGGTGACATAAAAACTGAAGATAAGAATAATTTGGATACCTAGAATAATTACTTGTAAGAGTTGCCCTTTCCTCATTGTCTCTTGGCAAATCCAGTATTGGTTGGCAATCAAATTGTAGTGTGATGGCTTAAACCCTACACTAAACTGGTGGTATAGCATGATAAAATGCTGTGCTAACTGGATTGCGCCTGGTTAAACAGCACTCCACTGTTTTCATCAGTGAATGAACAACTATGAAAAGCCTTCCTACTGGAATAAACTAATCTTGGCAGATTTGACAGGATAATTCAGATATCCTGTTCTACATAATTGGAGTTACCGTGAGAAGACTGTTACAAAGAAGATACATGATAATGCAAAATTACAACTATAAGATACTATATTTAGGCAATAGTTATTAGAAAAAGGAAGAAATAGATATATGCATGGGAACATGAAGAGTGAGATTTATTTTTGCTAATTATAGTCATACAGAAGTTTCTATGAAGCAAGAAGCAGAGGAATTTTATGAGTCATTAGAGAGGGCAGCTATCTGACATAAAGGAAAAGTTGGAGAGAGAGAGCGAGATCTAAACATCCAAGTAAGAAATGAATACTGGACTTGTGTATCTTTATTTCATTACCCATTGTGACACCACCACCACCATGCTTATTGAAGACAGAATAGCTTGAACAAGTTCCATTTTTGACATGTAGAACAGGATATCTGAATTATCTGACCCTTAGCCCATCATTGAAATTAATTTATGATTGCTAACTTTTTATGGGTATGATTCACATCATAAATAAAATGAATAAAATATATAAATGCTTTAGGAAAATGTGAAGAATGTTAATGATACTTTCACTCTGATTCAGAATACAAGAATATAAAAAAGGATGTGAAATAGAAGTGGCCACCATTTAGCTTTGAAATGGATATAAATAAATATTGTATTGAAATAAAAAATGTGAGAAATTTTTTTTTTCTAATTTTAAAATAAAGTCACCGTGAGAGGTGAAATGTAGACTTAAACATACAAATATTATTGGAGAACGATTAAAGAGTTTGAGAACAAGAACTAAACCTTGAAAATTCATTGGCATAATCTGAAAAAAATGTTAATTGATTCACCCATTGCTTGCAAGGATAGACAAAATTCAAATTTCAATGGATTCAAGCAAGGGATTAAAGAGCCAGTCCAGAAAATATTAAATTATATTGGACATTCCTTGCAAATAAGAATGTGGACTTAGAAAAATCTTTTCACAAGCTATTAAAATGCTTAAAAGTCAAGACAAAAATCAGAAATGATAAAGGTCATGCTGAAACAAAAGATAGTTACTCTATTGTTCTGAAGTAATTTTTATCATTTGAAATTTGAATTACTTTGAAAAATTATTAAATGGCATAAGCAGTGATAGAAGTGTAGTAGAAAATAATCAAGAGGAATGCAATCAGGAGTACATATCAGTGTAAAAATAATGATAATTTTCAATTATCAATTTTTTATGTTGTTTTTCTATGTTAGAATTTTATTTAGTTTGTTTCATAACCACATATGATCGGCGCTTGTGATGTGCCCAATGAGAAATTGATATTAATGTTAAAGAAAAAACTGTAGAGTATTTGAGATTGATGTACTTATCAAATATCTGATAGTTGTTTATAATTTCATTGTGAAGACATTCTCTTTCTGCTAATGAAGCCACATCAGCCATTACTGACTTCTCATATACTGCTTAAACACGTGGAGAAGCTTATGTGTTTGTCAGACATGTTGTAATAGATTTAACGGTATTGATATTAACGCAGATGGATAAGAAAATAACTGTTTATTAACTTAAAAGCTAATATTTCGCTGGTATTATATCCAGCATCTTCAGAGCACACAACACAAAGTTTGTTACAAATTCAAGACAACCACAATCCAGTGTAACAGTGGGGCTTAGTCTCACTGTTACACTGGATAAGTAATCACTGTTACACTGTGCATAAGTAATTGGAGCGTGCAACACAAGACTCAAGTCCTAATAGGGTGCCATCTAGTTTAAAAAAAAAAAAAAAATATGCCATAGTTCAAAGTTTTGAAATAGTAGTCCAAATAATAGTCTTAGAAAGTTTAAAAAAAATAAAATAAAATAAAAGTAATAAATATTAATTTGGTCTTAGGATGACTGTCTCCCAAATCTTTGGTAGATTTATACAGCCATACTTGTTAAGGTTTGGAGTATGTTTTAAGGCTTCTGTTAATTCTAGGAACAACCTTTCTGACTTATAGAAGCTTCTGTGCATTACTTTTGTTTTTTCCCAACTGTTGCTGTGTGCTGGGGTATCCAAAGCATGGTCTGCCAGACCCGACTTGCCGTAGCGAAAGTGTCAGATATATTTTTTGTGTTCACTGAAGCGGACGTCCACAGTTCTTCCTGTCTGTCCGTAGTAGGCTTGATGGCAAGAACAGGGCACTTCATAGACTCCTGGAGTGCATTTCCTTAGTTGTCAATGGATGAGAGTTGCTAATTTCACATAAGGTTTAAATACGGTGCACAGTTAGTGTTTGTTAAGCACCCTAGATATCTTTTCAGATGTGTGCCTTTGATGCATGGGATGGTGATAGTTTTGTTGTAGTCTTCTGTGGTAGACAAAGGGGATTTCTGGGTAGCATTTAGTATGTTATCTATCTTATGAGGATTATAACCATTGGTTAAGAAGGTGTGACGTAGGTGAGAAAGTTCAGCAGAGAGAGAGCAATGTCACTGGAACAGATTGCTCTAACTCTATGGGTTAGTGTTTTTAAGATACCATATTGTTGAGAAGGATGATTATGTGATTGTTTGTGTAAGTATCTCCCTGTATGTGTGGGTTTTCTATAAACCAAAAATAATAAGGAACCTTCTAGAATACGTGTGATCAGTGAGTCCATGAAGGGTAGGCGATGATTGGCTTCTCGTTCCATTGAAATAAAGTGGATTTTAGGGTGCTGGCTATTTAGATGCACTAAAAATGTATTCAATGTGTCTGGGCCATGTGGCCAAATAGCAAAAACATCATCAACATAGCATAGCCAGAGACTAGGTTTGAGAGTGGCTGTCTTGATAGCTAGTTTTTCCAGATGTTCTATGCAGAAGTTGGCTGGGGGGAGGGGGGGAAGGGGGAAACCCATAGCTGTCCCATCTAATTGTTTGTATATTTTCCCTTTCCATGTAAAATAACCTGCCTGTACAGTGAATTTAAATAGCTGAAATATATCTGGGGAAAATTGTGAATTAAGTAAGTTAAGTGTTTCAATCAATGGTACATTAGTGAATAATGAGATGATATCAAAACTCACCATTAGGTCTGAACTATTTAAGGTGTGGTTTTTCTAAAATACTTTTTTGATGGGTAGAATTTTTAACAAAAGAGGGAGAATTGTTTGTGTAAGTGGCAAAATGTTTAGCTAGTTTATATATAGGATTGTTTATACTATCTACAATAGGGCACAAAGGTGTACCTTGTTTGTGTATTTTAGGAGCACCATATGTTCTGGGTGTTTTAATGTGCAAGGGTTTGAGTTTTTTGACAATTTCTTTGTAACAAACTTTGTGTTGTGTGCTGAAGATGCTGGATATAATACCAGCGAAATATTAGCTTTTAAGTTAATAAATAGTTATTTTCTTATCCATGTGTTCATATCAATACCGTTAAATCTATTACAACATTTACTGCCAATTGAATGCTTGCCGAGGAGGTTGATAGGTGATTGACAGCTGACAGAGAAAGTTTGGTACTGGGATAATGGAGGGGGGTAAGAAGAGAGAGAGAGAGAAAATGGAAGTTTGAGAATGCAGACCAGAGAATTTTGTTGTAGGAAGTTTTTAAGAAAACTTTTGGAATTTATTAACAGAGGATTCCAAAAAAGGAATCTTAGCAAGATGAATCCTTTCACTGGAAAAAGTAAGACTATGAAGAAGTGAATATTAATAAAAGAAGATAGTATTTAAATAACTTATTTAAACATTCAAAGAAAAGCAAAATGGGAAGTTTTGTCTTCTGAGTTATTTTCTCGGAACAAGTGATGGAATTACAGTCATGTGATACCATAAAGCAGCTTTAATGAAGAGACTCTACTTTGATACATTTTATGAAGCAGTAAAAGAAACTGTTTTTCTTTGGTAAAGAATTAGTGATTTGTGCATAATATCTTGTAATTAAACTGCCCGAGGCAAGTTTAATTACAAGAGATGAGAATATTAAAACTCAGTGTAACAGTGAGGATGATTGGAACAATATATGCTAAATAAGTTATTTTCTCGGAACAAGTGATGGAATTACAGTCATGTGATACCATAAAGCAGCTTTAATGAAGAGAGACTCTACTTTGATACATTTTATGAAGTAGTAAAAGAAACTGTTTTTCTTTGGTAAAGAATTATTTTCTCGGAACATGTGATGGAATTACAGTCGTGATACCATAAAGCAGCTTTAATGAAGAGACTCTACTTTGATACATTTTATGAAGTAGTAAAAGAAACTGTTTTTCTTTGGTAAAGAATTAGTGATTTGTGCATAATATCTTCTTGTAATTAAACTGCCCGAGGCAAGTTTAATTACAAGAGATGAGAATATTAAAACTCAGTGTAACAGTGAGGATGATTGGAACAATATATGCTAAATAAGGAAACACTGCATAGTCCCATGGAGGTTAAGAAATTTTATATTTTGAGAAAAGGCCTCATAAAACTGACTTGAATGAATATTTATTGTTTGTAGGAATTTGTTGTAAAAAACAGTGTTCAGTCTGGTTAACTGATTAAGTACATGTTAAACAAACCAATAAATAGAATGAGTAAGTGTGAGAATGAATCTATCCTATTCAGATAAAAGAGATCACTAAAATGTAGCTTTAATTTAGAAGGGGTTTGTATCTGAATAGTTTTATAGTTTTTATAGATATTATATTAATTTAATCATATTATATCCATGTATATACAGTAGTTTTTAATTTCATTAAATATATTTTTAATAATTTGGTCTTGAATTAGTCATTTCCTGAATTCTAAAAGGAATGAAGTTTAAAAGTCATTGCACCAATTGGATTGAACTCTTCTCAATTTACCTACCACAGTGTGAAAACAATAAGGTGCATCTCTAAACATACATCAAGTGTGTACATGACACACACACACACTCAAACAAACAAATTGACACACTCTCTTTGCAGAGAAGAAAAAAATTGGTACAGCATGATTACAGAGATATAACATCAGTACCTTCTTACTTATCCTCTTTGTACCCTGTGACCTGTAAAGCCATGATCCATTTTCTCCCTTATTCTTAATTTATATAGATCTCCCAACCAGTCTTCTTTTTCTGTTATTCTTTGCCAAGTTAGTTCAGGTCTTTCTCTTCTGGTATCCATGTTAGAACTACCTTAGAATATATTCTCTTTCCATCCTTAGTATATGGCCCACTTCTTTCTGCCTATTTTTATTTCATTGGCAATTCTCTTTTGCTTTGTCTTTTTTTTTTTTTTTTTTTTTTTATATATATAACTCATCATTTGTTATATGCTGTGGTCAAATTCTGCATTTTAAAAATTATTTAATTTGGCTTCCTGTTTCTTTGGCAGTTGCCATTGAAGATCATTCAATATTCTTCTACTTTTTCCAGTGTTTCATCACTGACTGAAATTTTCATAGGCTTATATTTTTCTGAAGACATAGTTTTTTTTAATCTTTAATCCATAATCACTTAGTGCTTTAGAAACTCTGTCTGTTAATTCTTGTAACTGATGTTCATTCTCTGCTATTAGGTTAGTATCATTGGCATATTTGAGATTATTAATATTTTTGCCAACAACTGTCATTCTAATATCACTGTCCTTCAAGGTTAAGTTTTTTACATATTCCATATAAAAGTTAAAAAAGGATCGGCAAAAATATTGCAGCCTTGATACGCACTTCTTTCTATTTTGAAAGGCTTGTTGTAGTTGCCAATGATTTCTGTTAACATTGCCAAGGAATGATAAAGTGTTTTAATTAGGTGTACTATTTTATTATCTATTCCATACTGATTCAGTATTCTCCACAATGCCTCATGCCATACTGAATCAAAGGCCTTCTGTACATCTATAAAATTGTGACAGTATTTTATTATGTTTGATGTATTTTTCTCCAATGCATTGTATTGTAAATAAATTATCTATTATACTCTTGTTTTTACAGAATTCTGCTCGTTTCTCTGAATATTAAGATTACTGTCCTCTTAGAAAAGGTCCAACACTGCAAGATTTCGTTTTTTCCAGTCAAAAGCTTGCTGTTTTCATCCTGAATTGACCAATTTGTGTTAAAGAAAGGTTTGTTAATCTTCTTATCATTTGGAAAGTGCTTCTAGGGTTGTTTCTTTTGTAGTTCCTCTTCAATCTTTCCACATTCATTCATTCAGAATCCAGTTGGTTTTAGCTGTTTTAATTTTCTCATTATTTTGTTTAGTTGTTAATATTTTCCCCTGCTATTATCATCTTTCTTTCTTTTAGGGTTACACGGTGATCAGCACTCGTACTTGTAGATTTAGGGACTCAAAAACACACGTGTTGAACAGATTATTTTATTAATTACAAATAAAATAAAACTTGACGTTTCGACCTCTATATCGAGGTCATCATCAGAAGAATACAACTGTATACAGAACCAAGCTACATGCTCATGCTTTTCTATATCAGTAAACTAAATCTATGTAGTTAATAAATATTTTTTCTAGCCTGACCTCTAGTGATAGAAAGGAAAAACAAAAATAAAGAAAGAAAGAAATAAAATTATAAATAAATAAAAAAAAAAAATATATATATATATATTATAAATAGATAAATGCAACTACAATAAACTGTTAGAGTCCTATGTATTAATATTCTGGATAGTTACAAAATGATTTCTTTCAGTTGCTATTGAATGATCTAAACACTTCACCAGGTCACCAGGTTGTCTTCTTGTAGTGAGAATTTTTCTAATGCTAGTTTAGGATGTTATAACGGTTGTAGATGGGTCCTCCACATTCTTGAAATGGTGAGGCCATCAACATCTCTCAACAAAAATGATGGCCTCACCATTTCAAGAATGTGGAGGACCCATCTACAACCTGTATAACATCCTAAACTAGCATTAGAAAAATTCTTACTACAAGAAGACAACCTGGTGAAGTGTTTAGATCATTCAATAGCAACTGAAAGAAATCATTTTGTAACTATCCAGAATATTAATACATAGGACTCTAACAGTTTATTGTAGTTGCATTTATCTATTTATATTATATATATATATATATATATATATATATATATATATATATATTTTTATAATTTTATTTCTTTCTTTATTTATTTTTGTTTTTCCTTTCTATCACTAGAGGTCAGGCTAGAAAAAAGATTTATTAGATTTAGTTTACTGATATAGAAAGCATGAGCATGTAGCTTGGTTCTGTATACAGTTGTATTCTTCCGATGATGACCTCGATATAGAGGTCGAAACGTCAAGTTTTATTTTATTTGTAATTAATAAAATAATCTGTTCAACACGTGTGTTTTTGAGTCCCTAAATCTACAAATATGAGTATTATCATCTTTGTTTATAGTGAATTTTAAGGTTCTTCTTTGATCACATACTTGTAAAATGTCTTCTGTAATCCAGGGTTCAGTTATCCTACAAGATTTGCCTATTATGGTATTAGCTACTTTGAAAATAGCTTGTATTCATTATCAGAACTTATGAATTCTTCAAGGAAGATGTTCAAGGAATTAGTAATGTGGGATTTTGTTATAGATGATTAAAAAAATAAATAAAATAAGGAATTCAGAGAGCTGACTTGGACTTCTGACCTAATGTCCAATCCTCACCTTCTCGAGATGTACCCTGTAAGGTATCTAACCAGATATTGAATGAGGATGGGCTGGCACTTTGGGATTTAGTTGACGATTGTATTCTTCTTGGCTTAAACTGCAATGGAAAATTATGGTACAACATGACAGAATTTCATGCCAGCTGGGCAATGCCCAATGTGGTATGAAATTCTATTTTATATTAGCTACATACTTCTCTTAAAATAAGCATACTTAATTGAGAAGAGGCTGAGAAAAATTTGTGGAATGAAACATAGAGAAAAACTTGTTGGGTTCAGGCCAAATAGGAAACATTAGGATCAAAATTTTAATTTAAGTTAGTTGAGAAACCATGAAAATATAAAATGGATCTGTACTTCATTTCCAGATTGGAAAAAGGATATGACAAGGTGCCCGAGGGTGGGGGGAAAGGGATTCAAAATACTTATAAGTCGGCAGTTAGAAGGATTGAAGGATGCACTGGTAAAATTTTGATGTAAAATCAAGACACGGATGCATACTTCTTATTTATATTCTGCATGGGTCAAGAAAAGTGTCATTAAAGTTGATATCAAAATGGAGAGATTTGGTTCTCCTGTTCACTTTATGCAGATGATGTACTTTTAGATAAATACAGTTCTCTATTTAAGGAGACTGTATGACTTATATAGAAAATTTGGTTTGTAAAGGGGTAAAGAAAGGACACATCTATGAAAATAGGAAGGAACAGGAAAACATAAAATGTATTCCCCATGTTGATCCCAGAGAAACATGTAAAGTATTTCATTCTTCTTTTTAGGTTACACAGTGGTTAACATTCATTCTGAAGAATCTATGGAAACAAAAACATGCATGTTGGAGTATTACTTTACTTCCAATTACAAAAATAACAGTTGACATTTCAACCTCTGTATCGAGGTCATCAACAGGAAAATATACACATGCACAGAACACAACCTACATGACACTACACAAAAGTAAGATAAATCTAAATGCTTTGTTAATCATTTACCCTTGCATTTTTTTTTACTAAAAAAAAATAAAATAAATAAAATAAAATGAATAAAAAATTATACATAAATTTAAATTAACAAAATAAATAAAAATAAAGTTTTATTATTATTATTATGGGCTACTCTATGCAGTCCTTAGACTCATCGAGGGAGTATCTATCATACTTTGTTTTGAACTCATTCAGTCTTCGCATCCACAACAGACTCTCGCAACCTATTCCACTCATTCACCACTCTCCAAGCAAAAAACCTAGTTCTAACACCCCCCCCTCCTACTACAGTGGGTGATCAAATTATTAGAGCCACAGTGTGAAAAAGGTATTTTGTGAGTTTCGGGTAGAAATAAAATTACATTGTCAATGTTTTTACATCAAATTGTTTTTATTAAAATTAGCATACTTTACTTTTTTAAGTGTATCATTAGAGGATACACTTAAAAAAGTAAAGTATGCTTATATAATTAAAGAAAAATGTATATAGAAATAATTATGAGGTCAACATTTGATAAAGCCGCGTTTTGCTGCAATTACTGCTTCGATTCTTTTGGGCATACTTTCTATACATTTGGCACAGTTTAAGTTTATTGATTCATTCCTGTGCCACACATCAATCAAACGCTCTATTAATTGGCGTTTATTGGTGACAAGTTCCTTGGAAATTTCCTTCTTCATCAGTTCCTAAAGGTTCTCGATGAGATTGAGAGAATTTCCAGGCCAGTCAAGAGCCTTGACTTTTTTGTCATTCAAGAATTTTGTTACTTTTTTTGCCTATGGCAAGGAGCAGAATCATGCATGAATGTAAAATTGTTATTCAGGAACCACTCCTGTACCTGGGGTAGCATCTTGGTCTCCAGTACCTTGACGTATTGATCCTGCTTCATTGTTCCCTCTACAATGTACAGGCGACCAGTGTCTTGGCTGCTGATGACTGACCAGACCATGAAGCTGAGAGGATGCTTCACTCGTTTCACAATGCAGTCTTCTTTAAATTTCTTCCCTGTTCATCTTCTCACGAATTCAGATTTGTCAGATAAAATCTGAACTGAGAATTCATCGGAGAAGGAAACCTGAAACGAATTTTTAAAAATTGTTTCTTGTCAAATTACATTACAGAAGCATTACTTTTAAATTATAAAAGCAGATATGCAAGTTTCACTTCAGGAATTGCCAAATTACCTTCTTCCAGTCTTTGATTGTCCATTTTTGGTATTGTTTGACCCATTGTAGCTGTTTTTTTGTCATTGCTGATGTGAGCAGTGGCTTTTTTGCTGGTCGGTGACATGAGAAGCCCAAGTCCTTGATGTGTTGACGAACTGTCATTGAAGATATCTTAATGCCAGCATCCTGCATCATTTTTGTAAGAACCCTCCGAGGTGTCTTCCTGTTTTCCATGCAAATATCTCTAATTTTTTTTTTCAGCCACATTTCTTCAAATGCTTCGGTACCAATTCAATATTTGCATCAATTTTTCTTTTTATTCAGCCCACTGATGCTTGTAAACATTAGATGGTGTTTATGTTCGTATGGTACTATTTTTTAATCTAAGGCTGTGTGTTTAGGTAACAACGAGATTGCCTTATCTATATTACAAATGATATCCACTTTAGGTATGTGATCAGGTGTTATCACAAAGTTGAAACCTTTTTTGAGAATAGCGATCTTTGGTTTAGTTAATACATGATCCGATAAATTGAAAATAACTTTCTTGTCTGGCAGAGAAGGTTCTATAGAAACTTTGTTGTCTGGCAGACGAACATAAACACCACAATGTGGTGTTTATGTTCGTTTTTTCTTATTGGGATGGTGCACCCTGTTTCCCCCTATGTAGGGTAGGCTGCAGGTGCACTGAATTTTTGTAAATCCTAAGTGGGCGAGATAGGGAAGAGGATCTTTGGATGAGCTGAGTATACTTCTTAAGTTTGCAGGAGGTTTGAAAATTTCCTTAATGTTGTATTTATCTAGTGTTCTATTTTATCTAATATTTCCCTAATGTATGGTATGGCATTCTTGAAATCGTTTTTTTTTAATGGTATTATTGTGGCACATCTTGTGAATTGTTTTTTGTTGTAGCCATTTTTTATAAACATTTCACTAATAATTTCATATTCTTTGTTCAGAGCCTGCTCATTGGGACAAATTGTTAGGACTCTATGTTTCAGGGTGCTGATAATTTTTGTGTTGGAATGGTGGTATGAATCTTTGTCTATGGGTTGGTGTGTGTATATGTTTGTGGTAGAATGAATGAAGGCAGCCTAGGGGAAGCTGTGGGACAGGTGTGTCTAGAAAAGGAAGAGCATTATTGTTTTCAGTCTTGCTGGTAAATGGATATGTTTGCATTGTTTGTTCAGATAGCTTAGGAATGTGTTTAATGTTTCCTGGCCGTGGGGCCAAATGGTGAAAATATCATTAGCAGGTCTGAGACAGGCTTTAGGCTTGCTGAATCTAGAGGTCATTGCTCAAAATCTTCTATGTAAAAGTTAGCTATGGGGCAAAGTGGTGAGCCTATGGCCATAACTTCTTTTTGCAGGTTGAAATTATTTTGCCACACAAAATAACCAGAGTGAAATAACTGGGCAAAGAGGACTGTGACATTGGGTAGGTATATGTAAATTGACTATTTGAAAATGTTGATCCAGTATCTGAGAAAAAACTATTTGATACCAACTAGTTTCACCAACTTGAGCTGTTGGCATCTTCAGGGTACAGGACTGATGATAGGAACTAAAGTGAACAAAACATGTTACAGACTAGATATTAACAGAATTCTAATTATAAATTACAAAACAACACTGAATGTGTGCAATACACGTGTGGCACGTACATAATTTCACTTGTTGTTGTTTAGGAACATTTTATAGTTGGTACTAAAGTTCATTTCTTGTGTGTTTAGAGATCTAATTAGGGTCTTCCAGATCTCGGATAAGATTAAACCTTGGTTCCTATTAAGATTTTCTACAGAATGGGCGACTGTTGTGCCTTCTTTAAAAATACGAGAGCGGTAATCCTCTTCTATGTAAGGAGTACAGCTTTTATCCCACTCAATGACATGTTTGGTTCTGGAGAAATGGGAAAATAAGCCCAATATACCTTGTCTGTTGTTTTTGACATATCTGATGTGTTCTTTCTGTCTTATCTCAAGGCTTCCTGAAGTTTGGCCGATGTAACTTAAACTGCACGAGCATGGAATGTTGTAAACTCCAGCATATTTAAAGAAAAGATGGAAGTCTTTGGAGATCTTAAGAGTTTTTTTTCGAATTGTATCTTTAGGTTTAAAGGTCACTCTTATTTTATGTGGTTTGAGGAGTTTAGCAACCTTGTTAGAGGCTGTCCCCCACGTATGGAATGACAATTGTGGTAATATATTAAGTGTCTTCTTGTTGTCTTTGTGGTGGATCAGAGAACAGAATCTTGTCAACAAGTCTCCGGGGGTAGCCATTCAGATGAGGTTGTTGGATATCAGTGTCAATTCGTCTTGGAGATCTTTTTGGTCAATTGTAATCCAGACAGCTCTCTTCTTTAGCATATGTACAATGCTGAGTTTTTGAGAAATGTGGTGTGACCAAGATTTGGCAACTTTTTGACAGAATGATCAATATTAGCTATGAGAAAGCCTTTACAAAAACCAAATTAAAAAATTTAACTACCTTTATGCAAATCATATTAAGTTTAAACCTTCTCTGCTAGACAACAAAGTTATTTTTAATTTATCGGATCACGTATTAACTAAACCAGAGATCGCTATTCTCAAAAAAGGTTTCAACTTTGTGATAACACCTGATCACATACCTAAAGTGGATATCATTTGTAATATTATTATTATTATTATTAAGCAAGACCTCATGGAGTCAAAGACTCATCTAGGAGGTCCTTTTATCTCACACACATCTCATCATACCGGGTCTTAAACACATTCAAACTCCTTGCAGACACCACACTCTCAGGCAAGGCATTCCAATCATTCACAACTCTGCACGAAAAAAACCTGCCTCTCACTCTCCTACTCACACCCTCTTTATACAGTTTCCAGGCATGACCTCTGGTTCTCCCCTGATCTCCCACTATTCTCTGTAGAACTTCTCCACCATTGATCCTATAACAACCCCTTACCAACTTGTAGGTCTCTATCATATCTCCCCTCTTCCTTCTCTCCACTAGACTCTGCAAATTACATCTTTTCAATCTTTCCTCATACTCGACATTCCAGAGGTCAGAAACTACCTTAGTCAGTCGCGTTTGGACCCTTTCCAACATCTCTTCATCCTTCTGAAAACCAGGTGACTAAATCTGGGCACAATAGTCCATGTGTGGCCTAATCAAAGCCTTATACAATGGAACAAGAATCTCCCTACTTCTACACGTCAGTGTCCTCCTCATCATTCCCAGAAGTCTTTGTGTTGTCTTCACAATTTTGGCGATGTGTCCTCTAAATTTTAGATCCTTATCCACTATCACTCCCGGATCTCTTATTTCCTCTACTTCCAACAATATATTCTCACCAAGCATAAATTCTGCATCCCATCTTTGTTTTCCAAATTTTAAAACCTTACATTTTGCAACATTGAACTCACATCCCCATTTGCTTGCCCAATCACTCAATTTATTCAAGTCTTCTTGCAAGGCCACAACATCTTCACTACTCTTTATGGTTCGTCCCAACTTTGCATCATCTGCAAACAACTGAATATCTCCATCCAAATCTTCACCAATATCATTAATATACAAGTTAAATAGTAATGGCCCTAAAACAGATCCCTGAGGCACTCCACTAGTGACTTTCCTTTTCCTGGATATTGCACTCCCATACACAACTTGTTGATACCTATCAGATAGCCAGTCTCCAATCCAATGCACTAATCTAATATCCAACCCCCATCTGCTCTAGTTTGACTGTCAACTTATCATGAGGTACTCTATCAAAAGCTTTTGCAAAATCCAAATATATTACTGTGTATCCTTCTCCTCTGTCCAAGGAAGCAGTCACTTTATTGTAATAAGTAAGTAGATTACTAAAACACGACCTCCCTTTAGCAAATCCATGCTGTCCATCAAAGATTATACTTGTTGTCAACCCAACTCTGGATCCTAGTTCTCACAAGCATCTCCAACAACTTAACCACAACACCTGACACACAGATAGGCCTATAGTTTGATGCTTGAGTTCGATCACCTCCTTTATGAAGTGGCACAATCTTGCCCTCCTTCCACTCTTTAGGGACTTGACCAAGTGCAAGACTTGTATTAAAAAAATATGTCAAAGCAGGTGTCAACTCTCTGGCACATTCCTTCAGAATACGCGGTGATATATTATCAAGTCCCACAGCCTTATTTACATCTAGTTTACTCAACTCCCCAAACACCTCTTCCTCACTTACAGTCAGTCTCTCCTCCCCATCATCAACTGCTCTTAATCTCTCCATGAAGTCATATTCACAAGATTGAAAGATCTTTATGAACTGCTCATTAAGTATCTCCACCACACATTCTGCAACAGCTGTCTTTATACCATTTCCTCCAATCAATGTCATCCTTCCATAATCATTCTTTCTTTTGCTGGCTACATATCGAAAGAACTCCCTAGGATTCTTTTTAGCTTCATTAGCTAACTGCTGTTCATACCTCTCTTTAGCTACTCTCACCAACCAAGTCACTCTCCTTGCCTGGTCTTTGTAGAACTCATGAAATTGGTTACTTCCACTTCTCTTATGCTGCCTCCACAATGCCCTTTTTCTCTGTATTGCATGCTTAATCTCTTTATTCATCCATCTCACACCTAACTTATTTAACCTTCTCACCCGTGGTATACATTTAGACATTGCATCCACTAAATATTTTTTGAAAATCCCCCAAGCTGCATTGATCTCTTTTCCAGCTAACTCCTCATTCCATGCTACACCTGCAAGCTGTCTCCTGAGCTCTTCATAATCACCCCCCTTGTAGTTCCACATATACCCTTTTTTCACAGGAGTCCTTGCACTGCTGGCAACCACCCAAGTAATCACCTCATGGTCACTTTCACCAATTGGTGGATGATTTGACACCTCATTTATAATTACATCCTCCGATGAGATGACCAAATCCAAGACCCTTAATCCTCTTGTGCCCTCTGTTACATACTGTCTGAGGTAGTTATCCCTCAAAAACTCAAGAAACTCATTTTCTTTACTTCCAGTTGCTATCTCTTCATTCCAGTCTATATTGCCATAATTAAAATCACCCATAATGATCACCCTTTTCTTATTTGCTTGGCTTATTTGACTATACATTTCACTTTGTTTTGACCTGAATTCTCTTAATTTCATTCCGCATCCATTTCATTTCTTGCTTCATCCAATCCAATTCACCTTCTGAACCTCGCGACACATTCACTCTATCATTAAATCTTTCTAACTTTCTTACTCTCGACCCCCTCTTCTCACTTTCCCTCTCATTCATCCTTCTTTGTTTCCGTACTTTCGGTCCAACATACGTCCAACTTTCACTATCATTCTTCTCACTCTCACATATCTTTCTTTGTTTCCGTACTTTCGGACTAACATGCGTCCAACTTTCGCTATCATTCTTCTCACTTTTACTGTCATTCATCTTTCTTTGGTTCAGTACTTTCGTTCCAACAATCGTTCCAACAACATGCGTCCAACTTTCGCCATCAGTCATTCTTTTTTCGCTATCATTCATTCTTTCGATTTTTTATACTTGGGATTTCTGCACCACGCCATTTCTACTTTCATTCGTTCTCTCAATTTCGTTTCTTTCCGCCTTACTTTCGTCCCTTTTAACATCCGTTACAGTTGTCAAATCGCTCTTTTTCTTTTTTCCTGATTTTTTAACATTTTTTCGCCTGTCTTTCCCGCCATCCTTCTCTTTCAAACGTGCACTCGCGACACTATCGGTACTAGCACTTTCTGTCATCAACTTCATATTCGCATTCATCAATTCCTCGTTCAGGTCACATTTCGCACACACCCTTCTTCCATCCGCACTAAACATCCACAAATCATTTATGTAGTCGAAGGAATACATATAACAGACCTCACACTTAACGAACCGACTGAAATCCAAATTAAAATCATGGAATGACAATGCCGCCGCCATTTTATTTATTTTATTTTATTTTTTTTCTCTGCAGGTTACTAGGTCTAATATTAATGTTTTTGTATTTAGTTTAAGCAAGAAAAATAACCCCACACTAATAATATCGGTAGCGTACAACGTTTACAGCCGCTGTTACTTAAACAATTACGCATATATACTTAATTATTCCTAGTAAAACTTATCTGAATCAGGAGCTCTTCAAAACACGTTCGTAGCGCTTGACCCACTAGCGCCCCCTCCAATATAGATAAGGCAATCTCATTGTTACCTCAACACACAGCCAATGACCTTAGATTAAAAAGTAGTACCATCCTCTTTTCTTCAAGAACTCCCAACACAAACTTAACTCCTCTGGAAAAAAGAACTATGCTTAATTTAAAGAAAAAGAAAGATATCATTATACTCAAAGCGGATAAAGGAAACAGTACTGTGATCTTAAACACTGAAGACTACGAAGATAAACTTGGCTATTTACTATCAGACATGTCTTTTTACCATGTCCTAGTAACAGATCCAACGTTAAAAAATCACAATGATACCAACTTATTACGCCACATGGTTAACTGGCCAACAGAATTAATTAAAAAATTATAAGTCGATGCATCCTCTAATTCCTAGACTATATGGCATTCCTAAAGTTCACAAAGATGGAGTTCCATTATGCCCTATTGTGGCCGGTATCAACTCTCCTACTTATCTGTTGTCTAAGCACCTCGCAAAACTCCTACAACAACATATCCATAATTCAGATACTTATATTAGAAACTCACAACATTTTGTAGAGAAATTAGAAAACATCTCCGAAAACGATCTACTGGCCATCTTAGATGTCCAATCTTTATTTACAAACATCCCTGCGGTAGAAGTTATCAACATTTTAGGTACTTTGTTTCCATAAGATATCGCTTTGCTGTTCAGTCATTGCCTAACATAAAACTATTTTTTATGGAAGAAAACCATTTACCAGCAATTGACTGGTTTGTCAGTGGGTAGCTCCCTCTCACCATCTTGTGCTGATCTTTTCATGGAAGATCTTGAAAGTAGAATTTTATCTCAAGTAGACCCCAAACCACAATATGGTGGAGATATGTGGATGACATCTTCATTGTGTGGAACCACAAAAAAGATGACTTATTTGAATTCCTAAATAAGATCAACTCCTTTCACCATTCAATCAAATTCACTCTGGACCTTGAAAAAGAAAAATTACCACCATTTCTGGATATCCTAATTAAGAAGCAAGCTAATGGTCGTTTCAGCCTCTCAGTTTATAGAAAACCAATGAATACAGGATGTTATTTACACTTCAACTCCTCCTACCACATTTCTCAAAAACTTAGCGTTGTACATATGCTAAAGAAGAGAGCTGTCTGTATTACAATTGACCAAAAAGATCTCCAAGACGAACTGACACTGATATCCAACAACCTCATCTCGAATGCTACCCCTGGAGACTTGTTAACAAGATTCTGTTCTCTGATCCACCACAAAGACAACAAGTAGACTCAATATATTACCACAATTGTCATTCCATACATGGGGACAGCCTCTAACAAGGTTGCTAAACTCCTCAAACCACATAAAATAAGAGTGACCTTTAAACCTAAAGATACAATTCGAAAACTTTTTAGATCTCCAAAAGACTTCCATCCTTTCTTTAAATATGCTGGAGTTTACAATATCCCATGCTTGTGCGGTTTAAGTTACATCGGCCAAACTTCAAGAAGCCTCGAGATAAGACAGAAAGAACATATCGGATATGTCAAAAACAACAGACAAGATATATCGGGCTTATCTTCCCATTTCTCCAGAACCAACCATGTCATTGAGTGGGATAAAAGCTGTACTCCTTACATAGAAGAGGATTACCGCTTTCGTGTTTTTAAAGAAGCCACAACAGTTGCCCGTTCTGTAGAAAATCTTAATAGAAACCAAGGTTTAATCTTATCCGAGATCTGGAAGACCCTAATTAGATCTCTAAACACACAAGAAATTAACTTTAGTACCAACTATGAAACATTCCTAAACAACAACAAGTGAAATCATGCATGCGCCACACGTGTATTGCACACGTTCAGTGTTGTTTTGTAATTTATAATTAGAATTCTGTTAATGTCTAGTCTGTAACATGTTTTGTTCACTTTAGTTCCTATCATCAGTTGCCCGTTCTGTAGAAAATCTTAATAGGAACCAAGGTTTAATCTTATCCGAGATCTGGAAGACCCTAATTAGATCTCTAAACACACAAGAAATGAACTTTAGTACCAACTATGAAACATTCCTAAACAACAACAAGTAAAATCATGCATGCGCCACACGTGTATTGCACACGTTCAGTGTTGTTTTGTAATTTATAATTAGAATTCTGTTAATGTTTAGTCTGTAACATGTTTTGTTCACTTTAGTTCCTATCATCAGTCCTGTACCCTGAAGATGCCAACAGCTCAAGTTGGTGAAACTAGTTGGTATTAAATAGTTTTTTCTCAGATACTTGATCAACATTTCCCAAATAGTCAATTTACATAGCTTCTGTGGTCAAAAAAAAAATAAATAAATAAAAAATAATCGTTTAATATGGGTAGTTATATGTTCTGTATGAGAAGATAGTATCACAGATCAAGACATTAGTGAAAAGTGTTTATATCAAAACTTACTAATAAATCTTCATTGTTAAGTGTGATGTTTTAATTTTGTTCATGAAGTGTTGTGTATTTTTTATATAGTAGGGGGGGGGGGGATGACCTACCAATTCTTTGAGTGTAACAGCTAGTTTCTTGGCTAAGTGATAATCAGGTCTGTCAATTCCTTCACCAATTGGATATAGTGGTGTGTTTGTTTTGTGTATTTAAGGCAGGCCATAAATTCTGAGAGTGCATAATGTGGTAATATCTTTTTAATTGTTTCCTCTGACCATGCGATCACTGACTTGAATAATTCTATTTTCTTTTTGAGGATTGTAGTTAACCAATTGGTATGTATTGTCATTGGATACCAACTGCAAACGCAATGCTATCATCGTTCTTGGTCAAACAGCATACCTTGAAAAAATGAACCAACTGGTATATTTAAACTGTATCGAACTTGCAACTCTCATACATTCACCTAAGGACAAACTCCTTTTCGTATCCAGGAGTATATGAAATGCTCTGTACTTGTGACCTGGCTTACTATTGACAACAGGAAAGGGCCTGTTGACATCCACGTCAGAGAACACAAGAAATAAATTTGGCACCATTGTTATGGCCAGTCAGGACTGGAAGGCCATTCTTTAGACACTCCTTCACACAGGATTAGGTGGAAGAAAACAGAATTGCTGCACAGAGGTCATTGCAAGTTAGAGAGAGACTATTTTTGGAATCAGCAGCACCTTTAAAACATTCCCCCAAAACCTCAACAAGTATGGCTGTATCTATTTACCAAAAACTGGAAGTCACTTTAAGATCAAATAAACGACACTGGTGGAAAAGTGTTCAAAAATGCTAAGAGCAAGGATCAAAAGTGTGTCTCAGGTAGCAAGATTGAAGTTGTGGATGGAATGGTGAATATGTTTGAAAATGTGTGTGATGTAATGGCAGATAGGATTGAAAGAGAGAGAGATTAAATGTAACATGATTGATGAAGAGAGAGAGAGAGAGTAAAAGTATTGAATGAATGAAGAGTTGGCTGTAATGAGGGAGATATTTCGGTTATATGGAATGATACACAAGGTGAAACAAGAGCTGGAGCAAATACATAAATGTCGGGCAAGTGGGTCAGCTGATAAAGAAAGAAAGAAGTACAAGATAAGAGAAATGAGGGCTTGAAGAATAAGAAGAATTATGGAACGAGTCTTGTATAGCGATTCAATCATAAAAGGTGTGATTGACAAGAGATTGACAAAATCGTGCTTTCCAGGTGCAAAAATTAATAATGTTAGTGAGGCTATGTGAGCACGAAAGGGCAGGGTGAAAGAGTTGATCATATTGGCTGGAACAGATGATTTTAAAAGAGAACGGTATGGCATGAGAGAGAGGACATGAAAGAATTACTGGAAATAGCAAAAGAAAAGAGTGTGAGAGAGAGAGAGAGTTAAGATAGTGAGTCTGTTGCTGCAGTATGACAGAGAAGAGAATGAGGGCCATTAATAGCAAATGGCTCGATGCATAGGTTATGCAGGAGGAGTGGTGTGGAGTTTGTGGAGTGAATTTGACAGACAAAAGGACTTATACAAGAAGGATGATTTGCATCTGAATGGATTTGGTATTCAGAGACTGGAAAAAAGTGTTGAATGAAGTGAAAGTAGATGCACAGAAGAAGAGAAACTAGAGCTTTTAGTGAAGTGGTGGGTGGGAAGCTGTTGAGTGGATATGCAGAAATCAGTGGGGCAGTTGAGTGTAAGGATGTGTATGATATGCCTAAGTTAATATTTCTGGTAACAAACCAGAATGAAATAGTTAGTATAAAGCATTAGGAGCCTAAGGAGCTTTTTACACTAATGCCATGAGCATTAGGAACAAGCAGGAGGAATTTTTGGTCTTGGTTGACTCATCCCAGCCAAAGATTATTGGCATTAGTGAGACATGGATAACAAAAGATGATATAGTTAGTGGGAAAGAATGTGAAGGGTATAGTGTTTTCAGAAAGGATAGAGAGAAAAGAATGGGAGAGAGGAGTGTTATTGATGATAGCCAGTGAAATGCAACCAAAGAGAGTAGAAGTTCAACTGAAGGCCAGTGAAAATATTACGTTCAAGGCTATCTGGTGTGAGATTGAGGCCAGCAGAACAAAATATACAGTTGGATGCTTCTGTCGACTAGGGTATGAAAAAGAGATGATGGAGTGGAAGACAGTAATTATTATGGGGTTTTTTCAACAACGAGAACATAAATTGGAAGGAGGATAGGACACATGGAAGAAAGGAAATGGAATTTATGCAGTTACTAAGGGATATTACCTGAGACATCATGTAATTATTATGGGGTTTTTTTCAACAACGAAAACATAAATTGGAAGGAGGATAGGACACATGGAAGAAAGGAATATATTAGTGGTTCAAGAGTGCTCGATCTAGTAATTGCATCTCAGAATTTGTCTATAATGAATATGACCATGTTGCCTCCAATTGGTGAGAGTAATCATAGGGTCTTGACCTGGGAGGTGGCTAAATGTGTGGAATTTTCAATTAAGATGGGGGGTATCTGTGGAATTACAATGCTGGTAAGTATGGCGAGCTTAAGAGATTGCTTGGATGGGTGCCATGGCATGTAAAACTGCAAAGGCTGGATGTTGATTGCACATGGGAAGTGTTAAAGGAGTGTTTGAGGGAGAGTACATCAAGTGGGAGTTAAATGGATGAATATCATCATTGAGCTGGAGCTGCAAAAAAAAGAAACAATTGTGAAGGTAATTTAAGGAGAAAAGTGTCATAAGTAATGTGGTATAAAAGGCAGAAGAAAAGTATGAAAGAAAGTTAGCAATGCAGTCTAAAGATAATCCCAAACAGTTCTTTTGATATGCTGCAAGTAAAAGAAAGAATATATGGGAGAATGATTTTAATGAATACAGGTGGTAGGGAAGTATCTGAATCACTCGAAATAGTAGAATTGCTAAATGAATACTTTGCCGTATATCATCCAGGTGGTGATATTACAGGAACAAGAGAGCCAAAGGCTTATATGGGAATTGAGGTAAATGAAAAGGAGGTGCATGGCTTATTACAGAAAACCTTAATGTGAATACAGGTGTGGGATTGGATGATATACCAGCTTGAGTTTTACGTGAATCAGCGAGGGAATTGTCAGTGCCCTTGATCATATTGCTTAATCTAAGTCTTATCTCTGGGATAGTTCCAAGGGAGTGGAAAGAGGAAAAAATAGTTCCATTTCATAAAGCAGGCTCCAAGACTGATGTAGCAAATTACTGACCGATCAGCATATCAGGAGCTGTCATAGTATTGGAGAAGTTGATCAAGAGCAAAATACAGGAATGGGTAGATAGAAATGGGATACTGATACTCTATTGGGGGGGGGGGGGGGGCAGCATGGTTTTGTGACGGGTGGATCAGGCCTCAGTAACTTGCTCATGTTTTACAGTATAGCTGAGTTGGGTAAAGGTAATAGGTTTACAGTGATACTGTTGGACTTTGCAAAGGCCTTTGACAGGATACTACATAGAATTCTAATCAGTAAACTGCAACACATGGGGATGGATATAGGAGGGTGGTTGACAAAGAGATATCAGAGAGTAGTTTATTCAGGAGTAGAGTCCAAAAGAAGGATGACTATTGGGGTGCCGCAAGGTTCTGTGCTTGGACCGCTACTGCTGTTTAATTTGTTCATTAACGATATAGGAAAGGATCTGAGAGGAACTGTTCAGTAATTTGCCGATGATGTGATGCTGGGTAGAGCAATAGTTAATACAGATGATGTCAAAACTTTGCTGGATGATTTGAATAGATTGGCAGACTGGGCAAATGAGAATGGATGTCAGTTTAATGTGATAAACTGACATCACTTTGAGTTCAAAGTGTAAGGTTACGCATTTTGGGGTGAAAAGATTATCAGCAGTATACTACATTGGTGGAACCATTCTCAAGGAAATTGACGAAGCGAGAGGCTTGGACGTGTTAGTAGATTGGGAGTTAAAGTTTAGGGGGCTCATTGCAAAAGTGGCTAAAACAGCTCATCAGATTACTTGGGTTCTGAAGAATACTTTGACGAACACAGACAAGCAGGTTATTGTTTCTCTTTATGAAGCCTTGATAAGACCCCATCTTGACTACTGCATGTAGATCTGGGCACTAAGGTTTCTTGGTGATGAGGAGGTGGAGAGGATCCAGAGGCAAGTGACCAAGATGGGAGCATGTCTATGGAATGAACCTTATAAGGATAGGTTGAAGATTTGTGGGGTACAAAAGCTAGTTGATAGGCTGAAAAGGGGTGATATGATTGAGCCATACAAATTATTGAGGGTTTTTTACAAGATTAATTTAGAGGAAATTTTTCAGAACAGATGTGTTGGTGGGAGAACTGGGGACCATCCATAGAAACTGAGTATGAGTGTAGTTTGCAAGGGTGTTAGAACTAGGTTTTTTCTTGTAGAGTAGTGACCGAATGGAATAGGTTGCAGGAGTCTGTTGTGGATGCCATGACTGTGAATGAGTTCAAAGCAAAATATTGATAGATGCTGCACAAATGTTGGATAGTTCTTGACATGATGTTTAGAACCTCCCTCAATGAGTCTAAAGACTCCTTGTTGTAGCCCATAGTAATAATAATAATATTTCATTATGGTAACTTTATTAGCTGGCTCATTAACCTTATGTTTTATCTTTACATTCAACTGTTCCAGACTTCATCCAGGTATTTATAAACATGGAATTCAGGAACATATCCATTTCACATGTATTGTTAAATAGTTTCCTTATCTCTTTTGTTCCATTTTATTTTAAGGCTTTTAGAATTTCTGTATGAATGTCATCTTGACCTGGTACCTTTTTCTGTCTTCATTTATGCTACAGCTCTTAGTATATCTTCTTTTACTATTGGAGGACCATCTTCAAGATCGTCAAACTCTTATATTCTCTCTCTCTCTCTCTCTGTTCATCTTCAAAATGTATTCAACCACCTTTGCTTAATTTCAAATGTTTTTTTTTTTCTAGATCTTCTATTTTCTAGATGCTTTGACTCTGCATGCATTCTTTATTTAAAAATTTATATTTTGGTTTATTTTTTGCTTGTCTTCTTTTGCTGAATAGATTCAGTATACTTTCGTTCATCTGTGTTCTCTTCTGTATTCAGTCATAGGTAGCGTCTGTAATAGTCTCCTTGAAATTTAACATTCTTTTGCTATCTTCAGTTAAGCACTTTCCATTTCATATCCTGAATTAAACTTTGTAATGTGTTCAGAAAAAGTTTTAATTGTTGTTGCATGCTTATTTTTAATTTTGTCATTTTTAGGTAATTAAAAACCAGATGAGATTCTTTATTTCTGCTCATTGTTTTTTAGTGTTACATCAGTTTTGAAACAACTGGAATGTGGGTTGAGTTTGTTTCCTGGAACATTTTTTGCTTGCAGTACTATACTGAAATATTTTCCTGATCATTATATATTCCGTCGAATTTTTAATTTTACCATCTGGGTTTTCCCAGGTATATAGTCATCTCTGAAGGTACAGTAGATTCCCATTAATTGGGGCACATTAGGACTAGATCCTTTTGGTCCAATATACATCTCCCCAATTATGGAAAGCTTCATGTTAATAGTTTAAAAGATATAAAAATACAAATTAAGATTTCACTGATCAACAAATCATTTAATCAAATGAATTACAATAGTGAAATATGTATTTAAATTTCCATCAACATCAATATCATCATAGTTAATGACCTGTTCTAGAATATAGTTGTTGTCTTTATCAGTCCCTTCAATGTAATCCTATTAGAAAATACTTGATATTTAAACAATGAATTTATATAACATGTAATTTATGTAACAACCATGCACATACCTACTTTTCAACTTTTAGTTCTTAATTGTTATTGATGGAAGAATTTATCCAGTGTACTCTGCCATGTTCTTTTGATTTACTGTGAGTGCACAAAATTAGCACATACATCGATTGCAGGCATTAGACTACCTTCCTGCATGAAGTATCATTGTAACCAATTGATAAATTTTCTGATATCCTATAGTGACTCATTCAAATTGCAGTGTATCATCTTCATTACTTTCTTCACCTTCTAATTCCTTGTGTTGGTGTTTTGATAAAATGCTTGCAATGATTTTCTCCTCCAAATTTTTATTTTCATTGCAAAATTCAATGTTATTGTTGATTTGATACCTTCAAACAAATTCTTCATGGTTCTTTTTGCACTTCTGCAATGGTTTTCATATTCACTTTTGACTGTTTCATGCCTCTCCCATCCTGAATGCTTTAAATTGCAGTGAGAAAAACAATGCCAAATTATCTTACTGCCTGTTTCTTACCAACTATTGGTAACTGTCGTGCCTGGAGAAGATTAACTTTTGAACTCACTTCCTTGGCTGTGGAATATGATGTCAGTGTATTATTATTTCAGGCAACTCCAAGGAGTCGACAGACTCATCAAGGGAGGCCCTAACATCATGTCAAACACAACTATTCGACATTCACACAGTATCTATCATACCTCGCCTTGAACTCATTCACTGTCATAGCACCCACAACAGACTCTGGCAGCTTATTCCACTCATTTATCACTCTCCAAGTAAAAAACCTAGCTCTAACACCCCTGTTAACCACACTCTTGGCCAGCTTCCATGTATGGCCCCTTAGTCCTCCCATCACCAGTCCTATTCTCAAAAATATCTTCTGAATTAATCTTATAGAAACATCGTCATCATCAAATTCCTGCCATGTACCTCAAGGGGTGTACAGGATATGATAGTACTACATGAAAAAAATTACATCATTATTAACTTCCTATCTACAATTTTCCTCCAAATCAGTCTGTTACTTGTCAAGACTCCAACATTATCAGAGCTTATATTTCTGTCGTGTAAGACACTTTGTACCATATAAATCCACCTATATCTTGGTCTTCCTCTGGGTCGTTTTGCTGCCAACCTGGCAGAGAACACTTCTTTTGCTAATCTTTCTTCGCCCATTCTGTTTAAGTGACCATACCACCTGAGATTAGCTCTGCTAAAACATTCCTGAATGCTGACAATGTCAAGTTCTTTCCTAATATTCTCGTTTTAATATGATATTGCCATTGATGCCATCTGTTCATGCCTCTAATCTTTCTCAGGACTCTCATATCTGCAGTCTCTAGTCTTTGGTCAAGTGTTTTACTTCTGACCCAGCTCTCAGATCCATAAGTTAAAACTGGTTTGAACACTGTCTTGTATACAGCTAATTTGGTGTTCCGACTAATTTCTCTCTTATTCCATATGAATTTATTCAATTGACTTCCCACCATACCAGCTTTGCTGATTCCATTATCTATCTCTATATTTAATTTACCATCTTCACTAAAAATCGTGCTTAAGTAGCTGAAATGTTTTACTTGTTCCACAGGTTCTCCATTCATAGCACAGTTAACATTTTCAATGATTCTGCCTATTTTCATTGTCTTTGTCTTTTTATTGCTGACCTTCATACCATATCTATAACAACAGTTATTCAATTTAGTCACAGAATCTTGCAGACTTGTAGCGGATTTATTTAGAAGTATAACATCATCCGCATAAAGGAAAGAGCTGACATTAACATCTTTAATTTTGATATCATGTTTAATACCACTTTCCTTCATAATGTGATCCATATAGATAATGAATAACAGAGGGGGTAATGTGCATCCTTGTCTCACACCAGATTTAACATTAAACGATCTTCCTGTACTTCCTTCAATTCTAACTTCAGTTACAACTCAAATAAAGACTAGGTATTGCTTGATATAATGCCCATTGACACCATATAACTGTAGCGTATTGAATAGCTTCTCTCTCTCTCTCTTGGCACCTTGTCATATGCCTTTTCCAGATCTACAAAACTCAAATAGAGATCTTTGTTATATTCCCATGATTTCTCCACTATTTGTTGTAAAGTGAAGATCTGATCCTGACAGCCTCTATTTGGCCTGAATCCAGCTTGTTCTTCACCAAGCTTTTCTTCCACAATTCTTCTCAACCGTTTCTCAAGTATACTTACATAGATTTTGCCAGGAACACTCAGTAGGGAAATACCTCTGTAA
Source organism: Typopeltis vanoorti (assembly GCF_054136105.1). Taxonomy (NCBI): domain Eukaryota; kingdom Metazoa; phylum Arthropoda; class Arachnida; order Uropygi; family Thelyphonidae; genus Typopeltis; species Typopeltis vanoorti. Next base: position 73,432,382 of record NC_143555.1, read on the forward strand.
TTCTCACATTCAGTTCTATTTCCCTTTTTATATATGGGTACTATGAGAGCTCTACTCCAATCATCGGGAATTCATCCCTCTGTTTAGGCTTTCTGAACTGTGCAGTACAGCCACTGTAAGACTCTTATACCACCATACTTCAGCATTTCTGGTCGAATATCATCTACTCCTGCTGCCGTTCCACATTTCAAGCCTTTGATGGCTTTTTCTACTGACTGCATGCCTGGTCAGTGTTTTTTACCACTGTGCTTTCATCACTGCTTGTTTCATTTAACAGCAATTCAAAGTAATTACTCCATGTTTGAAGGATATCTTTTTCTCCCGTTTTCAATTCACCTTTATCATCTCTAACTCCTTTTACAGCACTCTTTCCTCCATTCCTAAACTTCTTCAATAACCTCCAGAATATCTTACCTCCTTGATATTTATTTTCTATGTTCTTGCCAAAGTCCTCCCATGACTTTTGTTTAGCTAGTTTTACACACTGTTTAGCTTTCTTACATTTGTCTCTGTATTCTCTAAGAGCAAAAGCTGACTTATTTCACAGGAACTTTTGCTATGCTTTCTTCTTTTCCTTCACTGCCTCTTTAACTTCCTGTGTCCACCAGGGAGGTCTGATTTTTTTATCCTTGCAGACAACCTCACCACATGCCTCTCTGGCAGAATCAATCAATGTTTTCTTCAGAGTTTGCCACTGAATCTCCAAGGTTTGATTCCTGTTCTACTCTTTCATTTTTTTCTTCAATAAACTTTGTGTATTTTAGTCTACAGTTCACATCTGAGAGCTGCATGAGGATTGGACATTAAGTCAGAAGCCCTGGTCGGTTCTCTGCATTCCTTTAAAGGCTATGTGGAAGTCTCCTCTCAGTTATACAGCTTTGACCCTTAAGCACCCCTTTTATAGAAACCCTTCAGTAATTTGAATGTCTCAATCATATCACCCCTTTTCTGCCTATCAACCAATTTTTGCAATCCACAAATCTTCAAACTGTTCTCATAAGGTTCATTCCAGAGACCTGCCACCATCTTGGTCACTCATCTCTGGATCCTCTCCGTCTCATCCCCATCAAGAAGAAACCCTGGTGCTCATATCTGGGCACAGTAGTGCAGATGGGGTCTTATCAGGGCTCGATATTGAGGAACAATAACTTGTTTGTGTCTGCTTGTTAAAATATTTTTCAGTAACCAAGGGATTTGATGAGCTGATTTAGCCACTTTTGCAATGTGTCCCCTAAACTTCAACTCCCTATCCACCAATACTCCCAAATCCCTGGCCTTATCAATCTCCTGGATTACGGTTCCACCAATGTGATATACTGCTGCTAATCTTTTCACTCCAAAATGCATAACCTTACACTTTGCCACCTTAAATTGACATCCATTTTCCTTAGCCCAGTCCTCCACACTATCCAAATCATCCTGCAAAATTTTGACATCCTGTGCACTCACAATTGCTCTACCCAACTTTTCATCATTCGCAAACAAGTGAACACTTCCTCTCAGATCCTTTTGTATATCGTTAATGAACAAATTGAAAAGTAGTGGTCCAAGAACAGAACCCTGCGGCACACCACTAGTCACAAGCCGTCTTTTGGACTCCACTCCTGAATAAACCACTCTCTGGTATCTCTCCATCAACCACCCTCCTATCCATCTCACCAACTGTATATCCATTCCCATCTGCTCCAGTTTACTGCTTAGAGTTCCATGTGGTATCCGTCAAAGGCCTTGGCAAGGTCCAGTAGAGTCACTGAAATCCCATTACCCTTATCCAGTTCAGTCGTCACTGTGTTATAAAATGTGAGCAAATTACTGAGAAATGATCTACCCTTCACAAAACCATGTTGTCCCCCATATAGTATTCCATTTTCATCTATCCAATCCTGTATTCTTCTCTTGACTAGTTTCTCCAAGACCTTGACAACGATTCCTGATATGCTAATCAGTCTGTAATTTACAATAGCAGTCTTGGAACCTCCTTTATGCAGTGGAACTATTTTCCCCCTCTTTCCTCCCCCTCGGGACTAACCCAGACCCGAGACACAGATTAAACAAATTAAAATTAAAATGTCCTAAGATACTTAGGATGAAATGTTTACAATTAAATAATTTTCACTGTGGTTAATACATGTGTTTCTTTTAATTATGATCGCACCACAGGTTTCGTTATTTAAAAATAAAAAAATTTTAAAAAATCAGATAAAAAAAAATGGTCAAGGGTACTGACAGTTCTTTAGCCGCTTCACGTACGACACGAGCTAGTATACCATCCAATCCCACAGATGTATTGACATTGAGGATTTGCAATAGACTACTCACCTCCACCTCATTCACCACAATTCCCATATAAACTTTTGGTTCATTCATTTCTGCAATGTCACCACCCGGATGATATACTCTTGCAAAGTGCTTGCTCAGTAATTCAACTATATCAACTGATTCGGTTACCTCCCTACCATCGGCATTCTTTAAAATCATTCTGCCATATACATTTTTTCTTTTACTTGCAACATATCTAAAAAACTGTTTAGGATTGTCTTTATGCTGCATGGCCAATGTTCTTTCATAATCCTTTTTTGCTTTTCTTACCACACTCGTTACCCTTCTGTCTTGGGCTTTATACTGTTCATGTGCCTGCTGGTCACCTCTCTCCTCAAATTCCCTCCATAGTTGTTTCCTTTTTTGCAGCTCAAGCTTAATGGTGTTATTTATCCATTTAACTCCTACTTGATTTATTATTCGGACTCTAGGTATACAGTCAGCCATTGCTTCATGCAAACACTTCTTAACCGCCTCCCATGCACTGTCAACTTCTAGCCCTTGCAGTTGTACATGCCATGGCACTGTACCAATCAATCTCCTAAGCTTGTCATACTTACCAGCTTGATAATTCCACATGTACCCTGTCTTAATTGTAAATTCCACATCTTTAGCCACCTCCCAAGTCAAGACCCTATGATCACTCTCACCAATTGGTGGCAACCTGGTCATATTCGTTACAGCCAAATTCTCAGATGCAATTACTAGGTCAAGCACTCTCTGACCCCTAGTATTTTCCATTACATGCTATCGCAGATAGTTATCCCTTAATAACCGCATAAAATCCAATTCCTTCCTCCCATGTGTCCTCTCCTCCTTCCAATCAGTGTTACCATAGTTGAAATCTCCCATAATAATTACCCTCCTTCCACTCATTTATTCTATTTGCTTGTGCATACTGTCACCACCATCTTTTCCATCACCTGGTCTATAGCAGCACCCAACTGTATATTTTGTTCTGCTAGATTCAATCTCACACTAAATAGCCTCAAATGTGCTCTTTTCTCTATCCTGCAATTCCACTTCTATTCTCCTTGGCTGTAGCTCATCTGCTATCAACAATAACACACCTCCCCCCATTTTATTCTCCCTGTCTCTCCTGAACACACTATACCCCTCACATTCAATCCCACTAGCTGTGTCATCTTCTGTCAGCCATGTTTCACTAATGCCAATAACCTGTGGTCTGGAAGTGCCAACCAAGACCAAAAATTCTTCCTTCTTGTTCCTAATACTTCTGGCATTTGTATACATGAATTGCAGAAGCCAATTTGTCTCATCCCTATGTTGATGCCTTATACTGACTATCCCATTCTGAATCGTGGTCTTTTCTACTTGCTTGGGCATATTACACACATTCACACATACTCAACCATCTCCCTAAAGTCTTCATATCTACTTCCCCCCCCTTAATAACTCTAGTTTCCCTGGTTCTGTATCTTTCCTTCCACTACATTCGACAACACCTTTTCAAGTCTCCGCACACTAAATCCATTCAGATGTAAACCATCCATTTTATATAAATCCTTTCGCCCATCGAACTCATTCCACACATCCACAAATTCCACACCACTCATCAAACATAATTCACGCATAAAGTCATTAGCAATTATGGCCCTCCTTCTATACTCTTCACTGTCATACCGTGGTAAGAGACTCACCATCCTAACTCACTCTTTTCTTTTGCTACCTCAAGCAATTCCTTCACATCCTCACTCATTGCCTTTTTGTTTCCTTTCAAATCATTTGTACCAGCTACCACTATCAATTCCTTCACTTACTATTTTTGCATTCTAATTGACTCACTTGCATTCTTTATGTTCGCACCGGGTTGGTACAATTTTGTTAAACTCTCAACTAACACGCCTCTTACTAAGGAATCTCCATACAACACACACTCTTTCATTTTGTTCACTCTCACTATCATACCCTTATTTTTTCTATCATACTTTTGCAGATTATTAGTCGGTATGCGTGTTAAAGATTTTTGCCAACGCTCCAGCTGCTGATTTACTCTATGTATCGCTCTACGTAATAGAGTTATTTCACTCATTGCGTCAGTGTCAACATTTTTATTCTCCGATAATTCATTCAGTCGTTCTGTATGCTTAACTTTATTCTCTCTTTCAATGCCACTCTCACGGCTATCAGGTACTACCTTGCAAATATCATCATTCATACCTCGAATATCGCTGTTATCAAGATTCTCACTTTCGAGAACGATATCACTCACACTACCTGAAACACTCTTTAAATCCTCACATTCTTTACACTTTTTGCACATATTTACTCCACTATTGTTGTTTAACCAGACTCCAACCGCTCTCCTCAATGCATACATTTCGCAAACAGTACACTGAATCAAGTCTTTTAAGTTAAGATTTTCAGACAAATATGGCGACCTGGATGCCATCTTTGTATTCCTCTTTATGGGAACCATGTGCACAGATAATTGTATCTATCAATTTACTATTAAAATACTCAAAAAACACACAAAAATCACCCAGACACGTTAAAATACTAAAGTAAACAATAGTATGTAAATACTATGCAAATTCATCAATTTTTACTCAAAATATCACTTATCTGGTCAGGAGCTATCCTCAGACACTACATACCATATAGTCCTCTAGTGACTATCCAAAAACCATTACTCTCCAAGGGTATTAATCACCACATCTCACGGTCGATTATCGTTCTCTTCTACATATATATATATATATTTTTTTTTTTTTTTTTCAATTGCATCTAGGATATGGTTCACCAACTTTGTATGTTACAACCTCTTTAAATTATTTTGTGATTCACATATCCAATCCCTGCATCAAGGATGTAGTGTTAGTACTCTGAACATTGAAGCTGTGTTGCACAATTGTCAAGAATCAGAAGAACTTTTCTTGCTTTCCGGTTTAACTCCACATCCCAATTCATTAACCATTTCTTAAAAATTTTCATAGAGTCATCCATGCATTCTTATTACCATAGTACTCAGCCTCTAAACTGTTTGTGCTTAGCTCCTTAAAGCATCAAAGGTTTAGCACTTTTCTCAGTAACCAACAGTGTCTTTTTATCAGTTATTGATATATTTGAACAGCATAACACAGTTATGCAATCCATTGCTTTCTTAGAACCTGACAATTTTACATGATTGTAGCAGAACTTCTGTCTGGCATGGCACAATAAAACAGGCCTGTTTCATTAGCATTGGAGATATCTGCACAAAATTTCTGAAGTAATTCATACTTAGATTTCCATTCTTCTGCTCTTACAACATCAGCACTATCCTTTTTGCTGTATGCTTTCTTGAATTTAACATAACTCCTACATTTCCTTTGAGACAAGCACCCATCTGTTGCTATAAAATTGTCATGGCCCATCTTCTTAGCTATCTTTTCTGAGTTCTTTTTTACACACGCACTCCTCATCCAGTTATAATGAAGAACTGCTGATTTAGGTCATCCTCATTGTTAGGATCCTTACCTTCATGCCTCCATTTTTGGGATGTTCCTACCTGTTTTCCATGGTGTGTCCATTCTTCGTGTATTTTATTTTGCTTTTGTATCAAGCATACAATCATAGATTTCGATACTTCAACTATCTCTGCCCAACAATGATGATAGTATTGGCCTTTGATTTGGTTTAGTAAGGCAGTTCTTTTTACTAATGATAAATCTTTATGTGGCAGCTTTTAAGAGTCCAAAATTTTATAAAATCTCATCTCATCTTCCTTATACCCTCATTTACCTTGCGGTGTCGAGGGTCCATTGATCATCGGACCTCACTCCGTTTACAGGATAAGGTGGTCAGCCTTATGCCCCGGTGTATCCTATGGCCTGTAGTGTTGAGTTCTCAAGGCCAGTTTGCCTGCTTTGCGGGATGAAAAACCTCAGAATAAACTGGGGAAAAAATCCTGCTGTCTACGCCCAAGACTGTCTAACTTGGCTATGGCTGAGGAAGATCCTTCAGCTCCTCACGTTACCGACGGGAATCGAACCTAGGACACTCCTTCCCCAGGCATATGGTTGCGAAGCACATAGCCACTAGGTTAACCGCGCGGACTAAAAATAAAATTATCAAAAAAACAGAGCACTGAAAATTCTGCACACTTTGATGATTCAGTGTTGGATCAGGCATAAAGGATGACACAAGTGCACACAACTGATCTAGTTAGAAACTGGTTTCCCCTTAGAAGGTAATGAACTGTACAACCTTAGTCAATGAGATGAGTTATTCACATATATCACCTAAGATAGCGCGGAGAACAAAGGTCATGAGTCATTTACAAGCTGTGGTTTGGCACAGTATGACCTTTGCTCTCCTTGCACCATTAAACCTTAAACTATGCATTTACAAGCAATTCCCTCTGAGGGGTAATCTTGAGTGCTGGGGTCTCTAGTCCCATTTAAATGGCATTCTGTCCCAAATAAGTGAAGAAAACTCTGGTGGTCCAATTAACCATATTCTACTGTATTTGTTATTATCAGGTCATTTTGCTTACAAAACTCAATTAGCCTTACACCTCTGTCATTCATATCACCAAATCCAAATATACCCATTACTAAGGTTCACTTCTCTTCCTGTTGACCCAACTTCAGCATTCAAGTCTCCCATAATAATCAGAAAACCATGTGCATTTATTTGTTTTTAACCTTTTGTGTACTTCCTCATAAAACTTTTCAACCTCTTCATAACAATAGCTGTGAGTAGGAGCACATATCTGGAGTTTTCCAGATATGTACTCCATTAGTATGATTCTATCTCTTACATATCCAGTATCCAAGAATACTTTTGGAAATTCCTTTTTTTCATCATGACTTCAACAGACCTCTTGTGTGTGCTCTTCACCTCCTAAGTAAATAAAGGTAAAGTTATCTCTTTTAGTTTTTCCTTTCCTGTGTGTCTTTTCTCACTATCTTTCATTATGTCTATATTCATATTTAGCATCTCTTCCATTAAATCTCAAGTTTAACCAGATTGATATAATGTTCTGATATTCCATGTGTTACTATTTGTGAGAGCCTGCTCATGGTTTTCAGCATCTTTTCTCCCTAGTTAAATACAGCGGTGTTCTTTGCATGACTAAATGACTTTAACCTGTGATCCATAATGTGCAGTAGAAAGATAGGATGGTTATGCTTCAATCTTTCATCTCTCAGTATTAGTCATTCTGATCATGCCTGTAAGTATATGGAATTGAATATTTTTACATCATTTGTCTTTAGCATCCAGCCCAGAGTGTACTGATCAGAGCTTCTTTCCTATATCATGATTTCACCATTGCCCAATTTAGCCATATATTGAGTGTTCCTACAAGGTCTTCATATCTACCATTGTGGTTCAGGACCCCAAAACTTTCCACCATACCTCACCTTTGCAGGCATTCCGATACTTTTTTTGTTGGCCCTCTTCCCACAATTAGTATGTTTGTTTTTGTTGGACTTTGGGAAGGACTTTAAATAACAGTGTGTTATTTATTCTCGTAGATAGGCTTATATGTTGGTTATGCATTTCTAAATCACTTAGGGAATTGAACAACATAGATTTGCATATAAATTAAATTATACTTAAATAAATATTTCGATATTTCGGCAACGTCACGTTGCCATTTTCAAAAGGAACTTACAAAAAAGCACGTGCACGCAGGCACTACAACACAGTAACTGAGAATGAAGATATGAAGCTATCGTTCTCCTAGAAGTCCTGATGGTGCCCTCTAGCGGGCTAAGAAGGTGTTCTTGGCCATTGGGCTGAAGGTCTGCTGATATATGAACTCAGGCTATTTCGTTTGGCAGGGAAAATTCTACAAACAAATACAGGGAACAGCCATGGGTTCACCACTCTCCCCACCCATGGCCAATTTCTTTATGGAGACCTTTGAAGAAAAAGCCTTAGCCTCTGCCCCACAAAAACCAACCATATGGCTTCGCTACGTTGATGATGTGTGTGCTATTTGGCCACATGGCTCTGAAACACTCCTCTCTTTCCTTACACACTTAAACAACCAACACGCCAGAATCAAGTTCACCCTGGAAAAAGAGGAAAACAACAGCCTCTCTTTCCTAGACACACTAGTCACCCGCCAGCCTGATGGAACCTTGGTTTTCTCAGTTTATAGAAAACCCACCCATACATTCATCAACAATTCCCCCCCCCCCTCACAACAATATGGAGTGGTGAAAACACTATACAACAGGGCTAAACTAATCTGTTCTAACGACATGGCCCTAAACACTGAACTAAATCACATCCTCAACACTTTCTCAGCCAATGGCTACCCCCCCCCCATAAAAATCCAAAAAATATTAAAACCTACAAACCACAGCCCCCCCCCCCCCTTCCACAACAAAGATTACTTTAAATCCATCACCATTCCCTACATCCGAGGCACCTCGAAAAAAATTACCAAAATTTTAAAAAAACATGACCTCACTTCCTGTTACAGGCCTTACAGAAATTTGGCATCCCTTATCCGCTCCACCAAAGACCAACCACTTCCCCTAGACCTCTACCTGGTGTATACCAGGTCCCTTGCAGTTGTAAACTGTCATATTTTCGCCAAACAGGCAGGACAGTAAATATCAGAATTTCTGATCACAAGGACTACATCCGGTTTCCCAAGTACAGCCATTCTGGTCTTGCAGACCATGCTCTGGATATATGCCACAGAATACAGTGGAAGAAAGCTACAGTAATACACTGTAGCAATTACAAATTCGAAAGACTATTTATGGAATCAGCCTCAGCCCTAAGAAACTCTCCAAACCTCAACAAATTTGGTTGTATGCGACTGCCCCAAATTTGGGAGGCATATATCAGCAGACCTTCAGCCCAACGGCCAAGAACACCTTCTTAGCCCGCTAGAGGGCACTATCAGGACTTCTAGGAGAACGATAACTTCATATCTTCATTTGCAGTTACTGTGTTGTAGTGCCTGCATACACGTGGCTTTTTGTAAGTTCCTTTTGAAAATGGCAACGTGATGTTGCCGAAATATCGGAAATATTTATTAAAGTATAATTTAATTTATATGCGAATCTACGTTGTTCAATTCTCTAAGTGATTTAGAAAAATGTGTTATTTAAAAAACAACTCACTAAAGGCAAATTATTAACAAATAACAAACATACGTAAACATTCATTAAGTTGGAGTTCCACTCCGCTCGATCGTGGATGGTAGAAATTCTCCAACATACCTACTAGCCAAACACCTAGCTGGTCTGTTGAAAGAGAAGATAAAGAAATCAGACTCTTTTATGAAGAATTCTAAGCATTTCATTGAAAGATTAAAAGGTATCAACATCTCAAATACAGACATACTTGCAAGCCTAGACATCATAGTGTCATTATTCACGAACGTACCAGTTAAAGAAGTGATTAAGATCAAGGAAAATCTCTATCCACGTGACATCGCTCAGCTTTTCCGCCATTGTCTCTAATCAAACTACTTTAAAGTAAATAATATAATATATGAACAACTTGATGGCTTAGCCATGGGCAGTCCCTTGTCACCACCTTGCACGGATCTGTTCGTGGAAAAACTGGAAGCTGACATCCTGTCCAAAATAAATCCAACCATTAGTCTGGTAGAGATACATGGACGATGTCTTCATTATTTTGAAAGACACAGAAAATGCCTTACATAAGTTCCTTCAAAAAATAAATTCTTTCCACCAAAAAATCAAGTTCACGTTACAGTTGACAAATAACAATCGATTAACTTTTCTGGACACACTAATAAAAAAACAAGAGAATGGACAAATCAAGTTCACAATCTAGTGCAAACCTACAGACACTGGATGTTATCTTCAATTCAAATCTACTCACCATCATGCACTAAACTTATCATTATACATATGCTTAAAAATGAGCAACAAATATCATTACAAAAGAAAAAGATCTGCTTGATGAACTCTCACTCATATCTCAAACTCTAGTCAGAAATGCTTACCCAAAAAATATAAACCAAAAGATTCTCAATAGAAACAACCCACAGAGACAACCTCAAGTCACGCAGTATACATCGTCCATTGTCATACCTTATGCTGGCTCAGTTTCAACAAAAATAGCAAATAACAAACATATAAAGAACACTGACTAGTTTTAGCACAAGGGACAAGCAGCTTCTACATTGTAAATTAACATAAAGATGGAAAGAGAAGTATAGATTATCATTAAAAAAATAATAAATAAAAAAAAAGAAGAGAAGAAAACTGAGAGAAACTTATAGAATTAACAATCAAAGCACAAGTAGCCATTGTATGCATCATCTGTTTTCTGGCATTGTTTGAAAACATCACATGAAAAGTTGAAGTCAGATACGTTAAATGATATAATGAGTGATTTCTAGATATTCTAATCTTACATATTTATGATAGCCACTCGACCGACCATCCAGCCTGGTTGAGTGAGTGGTTAGCTTATCCACGTTCCAGCCAAAAGGCTGCATTCAAATCCTACTATGGCATGGATGTTTGTGATTGGCTGTGAAAATACTAGTGGGTGGTGGACAGTAGATGGCATTAGTGTAGATAGATGATGATGGTAGTTGCGGTTTTCTGTAGTTTGGATTGAGTGGTGGAGATAGAGAGTTGTGGAGTGGGTGCCCTCCCTCGATGAGTCTTTGAACTCCTTGGAGGTGTAACGTAATAATAATAATAATAATTTATGTTTATTCATCCAAATGAAGTCGCTCATCCCTTGTGGTGAAAGTTAGTTGGCATTCTTATGTTTTATTTGTTAATGAACAATGAAAATCTAATTCTGTTCGTAACTACTAATGGTTATAAAGTGTAATTTATCAGCATGAGTAACCTTCATGGTGAATTGAAACATCAGGTACATACACTGGAAAAATGCAAATGTAAAAAAAGGTTTGAATATTATTGTTGTTATTATTATTACTTAACATCTCCAGGGAGTACAAGGACTTGTCGAGGGAGGTCACCTGCTCTATTTTGGCTGGAGAGCAGATACGCTAACTACTCGGCTAACCAGGCCAGCATATAGTCTTACTTGGGCCAATTACAAACAACATGTTGCAAAACTTATTTATCTGGACAACAAATTTAAAGAAAAAAGCTAAAATCCATGCAACCTTTAACCCCAAGGCTATATTGCAGTTCCAAAACTCAAGGCTAGTATACACTTATGATCAACAGTAGATGGAATAAGTTTACCTACTTGCTTTTATTTAACAACATTTATATTTTGTTAAAGAAAAGCATCTGATTTGACTCCTTTGTCAAGCACTCCCTTCATTTTGTCCATAAAGAACTATTCAACATTTCCATCACATCATCAGCATCTTCAGAAGTTTGGTCATTGTATTAGTGTTTCACTAACATCTATGTAGATGAAGTTCTAGAGCTCATTGATGATCTGTTCCCTCCTAATATCACTAAGCTATTCAAACACTGCCTCCATTCAGTTTACTTGATTACTTTAGATGGAATTGCCAAATTTTCAGTCAGCCAACCCCAAACCTTCAGTTTGTGGAGATGCATCAATGATATCTTCATCATCTGGAAACATAACTTCACTGAATTAAACAACTTCCTTACTTCAATCAACTGATTTCACCAAAAAATAAAATTCAGTTTGGAAATGGAAAGTGAAGAAAAACTATCCTTTCTAGACATTTTTATTACAAAAATTTCAGATAATGGTTTTACACTTGATGTTTACCGCAAGCCAACCCATACCAGTCATTACCTCCATCCATCTTCACTTAACCACCCTTCAGAAAATTGGTATCATTCATGTGTTTAAAAATGTGATACTTCCATCTTAAGAAATGATAAGATAAATAGAGAACTACAAATTCTACTTCACCAGCTAACTCTCAACAGGTATCCAAAAAAACTAATCCAAAAATTGCTTGTCTCTAATTGTGTCCTGCAGCAAGATCGCTGATCTCCTTAAACCTCATGATATCAGTCTTGCAACACTATTCTTGCTATACAGAGTCATTTCTGCTCTCCTAAAGGCAGTATCCCCCCTCTTTCTATAAACATCCTGCAGTTTACAGAATTTCCTGCTCCTCTGGCCTTTCATATACAGGTTAGGCTTTGAGAAGTTTTCAGATAATTAAAAAAGAACATATTGGAAATGTTCATAACATAGAATACAACTCTGGTCAGCTTATAACCCATACACACCATGATCAGACTAACAGCTCTTTGCCCTATTTAGAAGACAACTTCATCTCTTGTCTGGTAAAAGAATTAATTATGGTCATCTTTTCTCACAACACCCTTAATAAGAACCAAGGACTGATTCTGTGTGATATTTGGAAATCTCTCATTAGATCCCTTCAGATGCCAGATTTCAACTTTTCAGCAATTCATATGCAAACTGCTGGATAATTGTTGACTCATGCCATTTTCCATATCCTCCGTATGTTTCCATTATTCATACTATCATAATTCATTTTTAGCTTTGCTTGTTAGTTTGTTTAGATGGATGCTAACCTTACATTTATGTTTTGTACTTATTATTATTATACGAACACCTCCATGGAGTCTGAAGACTCATCACGGGAGACCCAATCTATCATACCTCTCCTTGAACCCATTAACAGACAAAGCACTCACAACTAACTCTGGCAACCTATTCCACTCATTTATTACTTTCCAAGCAAAAAATCTGGTCCACACATACACCCCTACTAACCACACCTTTATTCAACTTCCAAGGATGACTCCTTGTACTAGTCCGTCTAGCTAAGTGCCGAAACATTTTCCCTGCATCTATCCTATAACCCTTTAAGCAGCTTAAATGTTTCTATCATATCCCCTCTTTTTCTCCTATCAACCAACTTCTGCAGCACGCTCTCAATCAATCTATCCTCATAGGAAACATTCCACAGGCCACTCACCATCTTGGTCACTTGCCTCTGAATCCTCTCAATTGCTTCCTCATCCCCAAGAAACCCATGGCAACAAATCCTTATGAATCCATTTTTTTTTTTTTTTAGTGATGAAGCTAATATGTTAATTCAGGGTTCTACAAATATGCTAACCCATGACAAGTAGCTGCAGACCAGACAAAATGGAATATTTTTTTTATTTATTAAAAAAAAAAAAAAACTCTTTATAAACAGATTCTTTATCTTTAAGAAAATACAGGAGAATATGTATAATATAAAGGGCCATTCTAATAACAAAAATTAATGTAGTTTTTTCCACTTGGTTATACTATAAATTAAAGATACCTAGAAATTATATACTTGGTTTAATCCTTTATCCAAGTGTAAGCAAACAAGTTTACACCTGAACTATTTTCAGAACTGGGGCAACTCGTAAAATATGACTTCTGCATTACTTCAACCTTGGTATCACCTCTGGGTCTGGCTCCCACTGATGAGACCTCAATAAAGGTCAAAACCAGTCTGGGTAGTGACCCTTCTCATAATGCATAGCATTATACATACCATAAGGATTATGGGATACTGAGGCAAGCGATGTGAAATAATAAGCTTCTATGTATATGAGTTGCCCCAGTACTGAAAATAGTTCAGGCGCAAACTTGTTTGCTTACACTTGGATAAAGGATTAAACCAAGTATATAATTTCTTGGTATCTTTAATTTAAAAATTAATATAATAAATTAAATTTTCCATAAAATTAACGTTGTCTTTACTATTCTATCCAGCCCTTCTTTGAATGATTCTTACACAAAGGAAATCTTATCCACCCTCGATATGGCACTGCTGGTCACTTTATGCAACTCCTGTCGAGGGATATATCATTAAACAAAAATGAGGTGATACTTTATGTATTATACTGTTTCCAGTAAAAACCCAATTATTTTCAGTATTGAATTTATTTGGTGAAAAGAATTTCTTTAAGGCACTTAACTGCATCAATCCACCTTGTTCTTGGTTCCCCTCTGAGTCTTTCCTGCCATCATGACATCAAACACTAATTTTTAAAGACACCTGTGGCACAACAGTCAAAAATGAAATAATACGAGAACCACAGTAATCAATTTAATGTAAAACACAGAATAATAGCAGTACACTGTCAGTGTATGGAAACAACAAATAAGTGAAAGAATAGGAATACAACTTGCATCTTAGAAATTAGGGAAACAACTACCGTGTTAGAGTAAAACTTCAATTTAATATAAACCAAAATAATCACTCGATGTTTCGACCTTCATATTAAGGTCATCATCTGGAGTGTGTGTGTGTGTAAATTAATATTTATATATATAAATATATTATATATTATATATATATATATAATATATATATATATATTAAAAAATTAATTACCTATATATGTATATATAGGTAATTAATTTTTTAACTTGGGGATACTGTATATTAGGGTTACCAAGTAATTTTATAAGCTTGGTTATTTAACTCCTAATCTCAAGTATGCAAACAGTTAAGTTTGTGTCTGAAACATAGTTCAAGTCTAAAGATGGTACAACACCAGGGCAACTCGTTGTAAGGGTGGGTAAAGCTCTGATCACTATTCTTAGTATTTTCCATAATGTAAAGCACATCTCACTAAAAGATGTATACTGCAATACATTATGGGTGGGGTCACTACCCAGACCAGTTTCAACCTTTTTTGAGGTCTCCTCAGTGAGTAGTTAGACCCTAAATACCAAGGTTTTAGAAATACAGAGCCTTATCAACTTTACCTATAGAAGTTGCTGCAAGGTGTTTTTATTTTTAATAAGAATCTCTGGAGGAGATATAGATGTAATTAATTTTTTAACTTGGGGGATACTGTATATTAGGGTTACCAAGTAATTTTATAAGCTTGGTTATTTAACTCCTAATCCCAAGTATGCAAACAATTAAGTTTGCGCCTGAAACATAGATGTGCTTTACATTATGGAAAATACTAAGAATAGTGATAATATCTTTACCCACCTTTACAATGAGTTGCCCTGGTGTTGTACCATCTTTAGACTTGAACTATCTTTCAGGCACAAACTTAATTGTTTGCATACTTGGGATTAGGAGTTACATAACCAAGCTTATAAAATTACTTGGTAACCCTAATATACAGTATCCCCAAGTTAAAAAATTAATTACATCTATATCTCCTCCAGAGATTCTTATTAAAAATAAAAACACTTTGCAGCAACGTCTATAAGTAAAGTTGATAAGGCTCTGTATTACTAAAATCTTGGTATTTAGGGTCTAGCTATTTACTGAGGAGACCTCAAAAAAGGTTGAAACCAGTCTGGGTAGTGACCCCACCCATAATGTATTGCAGTATACATCTTTTAGTGAGATGTGCTTTACATTATGGAAAATACTAAGAATAGTGATCAGAGCTTTACCCACCTTTACAATGAGTTGCTTAGACTTGAACTATGTTTCAGGCGCATACTTAATTGTTTGCATACTTGGGATTAGGAGTTAAATAACCAAGCTTATAAAATTACTTGATAACCCTAATTATATATATATATATATATATATATAAAAACAAGCTCCACTACAATCTACGTGGTATGCTAAAGTTACTGGTCAACCGTTAAAACTGTTGGTAGTTGTTTCCATAATTTTTAAGATGTGCTCTGATCACTGTGTAAGTATAAAGGAAAGGAAAAAAATAGGAATACACAGTAAATACAATATTGGTTTGCGAATTAAAAATGGTCATTGCACACTAGAATAATAATATTAAAAGAGAGGGGGGGGATGCTTAAGGATCAAAGCTGTATAACTGGTAGGAGACTGCCATGTAACCTTCTAAGGAATATGGAGAACTAACCTGGACTTCTGACCCAATGTCCATTCCACACCTTCTCATGGTGCACTCTGTTAGGTATCTACGTAGATGATGAATGAGAATGGACTGACATTTAGGGATTTAGCCAAGCAAAGTGTATTCTTATTGGCTTAAACCACAATGTAAAATGATTGTACAGCATGACAGAACTTCATGCCAGCTGGGGGTGTCACCCGATTAAATAAGCCTGCATTGTTTTCATCAGGGAACGAAGGCAAACAGTGAAAGGTTGGCTACTGGAACAAATCCTGGAATGCTTCCTAAATCAACATCAGCAAAGTTTAAGATTGGTACTATCAACGTTAGAAGAAACAGGAAAAGAGATGGATAAGTACCAGATCGACATAATAGTGTGACTGAAACAAAGAAGTCAAAAACAGGTGAACCCTTTCTAAGCAACAAATACAAAATGTTATATTCAGGCAATAGCAGTTGTTGGGGGGAAAGAGGGAGTAGCTGTAGTATTCAACACTAAATATGAGGATAATTTCTTGAATGGTAGGCAATATCAAGTAGAGTGATGTGGACTAATATCAGAATGAAGGAAACTGGAAACTTATTTGTGCCGAATGGTCCCACAGATGTTCTGCTGATGAATTTTTCAAATCATTAGTGAAGACAGTTCACACAATGAAAAAGGAAAAGTAGTCTTTGTTGGATATCTAAAAACAGCAGGGTAGAAAATGATTATCAAACATACAGAAATGTTTGGGAAAATTTATAGAAAAGAGCAAAGTTAATAATAATGGCAAGTGCCTGCTGATTTCTGTTCAGGACATGGAATAGTTATTACTAACACCATATTCCAACATAAAAAAATGTACACAAATTCACATGGAGAGAAGATGTAAGAAATAAGGAAAGTCTCAACTATGTTATAGCTTATATTGTTGTTTTCTCACTGGTTTAGGGCATGAGTATATAGCGGATTTGAAATAGGAGTGATTACTATTTAGTTTTGAGTAGGATAAAATTGAATTTCATATTGAAAAGAAGAGTATGTAAAATTGTTTTGAAATAAATCAAAGGTGAGCAGCTTTCAGAGGTGAACTGTAGACTCAGATACACAAACATCACTGAAGAAAAAGGAAAAAGTTTGAAAACAAGAACCAAACCTTGTATAGTCAATGCCAAACACTGAAGAGAACATTGATTGATTCAGCTAGAGACATGTGGTGAGCTTCTCTAAAAGGATAGAAAAATAAGAACTCCTTGATGGACTCAAGACTCCCATATTTGACCCTCAAGAGGTTAAAGAATCAGTGAATGAAAAGAAGAAAGTATATCAAAAGTTCCTGGCAAATAAGACAGCTTGTGCTCTTAGAGAATACAGAGAAAAATGTAAGAAAGCAAAGCACTATATAAAACTAGCTAAACAAAAGTCATGGGAAGACTTTGGTAAGAACATAGAAAATAAATATCAGGAAGGTGGCAAAATATACTGAAAGCTATTGAAAAAGCTTAGAAATGGAGGGAAAAGGACTAAAAAAAATCAGAGATGATAAAGGTGATATAAAAACTGAAGATAATGATATTCTAGATGTCTGGAGTGATTACTTTGAAAGACTGCTAAACGAAACAAGCAGTTTCAGCATGATGGCAGAAAACTCCCAACAGTAATGTAGTCAGGAATACATATCCACACTTAAAGTAGAAAAAGTCATCAAAAACCTAAAATGTGGATGCATAGCTGGTCAGCTAAAAATGCTGAAATAAAAGTTTTAGTCGGAATTGAAGTGGCTGCATTGCATAATTCAGAAGGCCTGGTCAGAGGGTTTAATTCCAGATGATTGGAGCAGAGCTCTCATATTCCCCCATCTGTAAAAAGGGAAATAAAATTGAATGTGAGAATTACAGAGGCAATTCTCTGCTGAGTGTACTTTCTGGTAAGATTTATGCAAATATACTTGAGAAATCGCTAAGAAAAATTTGGAGCTTGGTGAAGATCAAGCTGGATTCAGGCAAATAGAGGTTGCCAGGATCAGATTTTCAATTATAAGAATAAGGAAATATAAGAAGGATATGTATTTAAGTTTTGTTGATCTGGAAAAGGCATATGACAAGGCACCAAGAGGAAAGCTCTTCAAAATGTTACAGTATTTGGTTTAAATGGGTTATTATATTGAGCAACACATAGTCTCTGTTTAAGCTATAAGTCAGCAGTTAGAATTGAAGGAGGTACTGGAAAATGGTTACATGTTAAATCAGGTGTGCGAAAGGGTGTATGTTATCTCCACTGTTATTCATTATTTATGTGAATCATATTATCAAGGAAACTGGTATTAAATCTGATATCAGCATTGGTTGTGCTAATCTTAGTTCTTTTCTTTTCTTCATACAGATGATATGAAGATGATATCCAGTACAAGTTCAATTTAGTCAGGAAATCTCTTTGATTTCCTGACTAAATTGAATAACCGCTTTAATAAATTTGGTCTGAAAATCAGCAATAAAAAGAGACAAAGACAATGAAAATAGGCAGAAACATTGAAAACATCAACTGTATCCTCAGTGGTTAACCTATAGAACAAGTAAAGCATTTCAGCCATTTAGTCATAATTTTTAGTGAAGATAGAAAATTAAATATGGAAATAAGCAGAATTAGTAAAGCTGGTATGGTAGGAAGTCAGCTGAATAAATTTATGTAGATTAAGAAAGAAATTACTCGAAACACTAAATTAGCTGTATACAAGACAGTGTTCAAACCAATTTTAACTTATGGTTCCGAGAATGCAGTTAGAAACAAAACACTTGATAAAAGACTGAAGACTTGTGATATTAGAGTTCTGAGAAGTATTAGTAGAGTGAACAGGTGGTATCAATGGCAGTATCACATTAAAAATCAGGATATTAGAAAATGACTTGCTATTGTTAGCATTCAGGAATGTGTGAGTAGGGCTAATCTCAGGTGGTATGATCACTTAAACAGAATGGGAGAGGAAAGATTAACAGAACAAGGGTTCTTTGTCAGGTTGACAGGGGAAAAAAAGACCCAGAGGAATACCAAGATGTAGATGGATTGATCCAGTAAAAAGTGCATTAAAAGATAGAATATAAGATCTGATGATATGTTTTGAATAACCGATTCATTTGGAGGAAAAGTGTTGATTGTAAGTTAGTAAAGGTGAAACTTTTTCATATAGTACTCTCGCAATTATACTTCATTTTCCTGGGGATACATATCAGGACTTTGATGCCCTCAATGATGATTTAAAAAAAAAAAACTATTTTAGATACTTCCATAAGATAACCCCCCAAAGTTTTGAGAGAGAGAGAGAGAATCATTCTAATTCCAGTTAGGTTGGTTGAAAAAGCATTCATATTCTAAACTGCTTGTACTGGAGAAGATAAGCTTCATCCCACACTATGCTGTATTAACTATCAATTCTATTCTGTGCCAGACAAAAGGTTTGAGATTTCCAGTATTCAGTGTAGTATTGTAAAAATAATCATATAAAAAATTCTCAATATTTTTACGTATTAATTATGCCTGTTAGTTTTGTTTTCATACACGCAGTGTCTGCACTTGTGATGTGCTTGTTATGAAAATATTATATTAGAAGTAACATGTAAAGAAGTAAAAAAAAAAAAAATTTGAAGTACTTACTAAATTGAATATTTGTGTTACTTATAAGAAAGTTTGTTGTGGTTTAAAATTGTTGAATTTTGTGTTTTGTGAAAGACTTTCTCTTAGCGCTAATGGATACAGCAAGTCAGCCATTTTATTGCATTGTGTAGTTTCTGACTTTTGTGGAGTGCGCATGCTCCCGGAGAGGATTTGATGTGTGATTGACAGCTGACAAGGAAAGCGTTGCGTATCCAAGTAACGGTTGAAAACAAGAGAGCGTTCGGAAGTTTTTAGAACACTGGCCGGTAAATATTCAAGTTGGAAGGAACTTGATTTTTTTGTGTGTGGCAGTCGGAAGAAATATCATAGTGTATTCCGAAAAGGGAATAGTGAAAATAATAGGTTTCAAGAAGGAATAAGTAATGAATAAAAGGAAATCTTGAAACTGTAAGTTTTTTAAAGTGGAAAAAGTTAAAACTGTCATTTAGTATTGTGAATGAAAGAAGAACTTGTTGCTTACATTCTAAAGTGAATGTTTTTCTTAGAGAAAATATTGATAAGGAAAATCTATAAGTATTAAGGATGCCTGAAAGTGAATGTTTAGAAAATATATTGATTAAGAAGATTTATAGGTATTAAGGATACCTGATCTGATGAGTATTGCTACTAAAGGAAACAAGATTTAGTCAAGAAGACTTTTATGTGTGTTACATTGATTGATGAAAAGGATCCTGAAATTGAAGTACAGCGCCGTGTAACTTCTGAAAAAGAGCCTTAACAGAAAGAGAAAAAGGACTATGAACATTTTTTTTGTGATTGTGAAAGAAAAAGTGTTTAGTCTTAAGAGGTAAATTTATATTTTTAAATAAGGCCTTGGATCCATATAATCTGTAGTTATAGTTATGTATTATTGCTAGAAGTGTATATATATTGTTTTAGTTTTATTAAATGTGTTTATTTTGTAATTGGTTTTGAGTCAATGATTAGTTGGATTCTGAAAGAGAGAGTTAAAGTCATTGCACCAATTGGAGTGAACTTTTGTGCAATACAATAACATATAGGGACACTCAGAGTCAAAATAAAAATAATTGTTAGTAAAAGAGATTTATATAATAAATCACCTCATAAGTATATAGTATAATTATTAACAAAGGCACAGCCGGTAGACTAAATAGTTAATATACTATATATATATATATAAAAAAAGAGGGAACATATAAATTAAAAGGAATAAAATTAACAGTATTATTGTTCATTAATTCTCTTTTTCCACAGAATGAGCTGTTTGTCTAAATTATGTCAAATTACATTGATGAGGGATCTTTCTTAAGATCCCTCATCAATGGAACCTCGGATCTATCTTAAGCACCAACTAAAAATAGATCTGAGTTTGTGGATAATAATAAGTGAGAAATTTTGTTGATAGGAAAATATGTGAAATTATAGTGTAACTTTGTCTAAATTCTACCAGTCAGTTCCGAGATGCTTTCCATTCTTTTTAAGTGAGATACCTTAAATTAGCTCCACTCCCATATTCTTGAATGCTAACATTGTCAAGTTCCTTTCTAATATCTTGATTTTTGATTTGATGCTGCCATTGATTTTCGTCTATTGACTCCCATTTTTCTCAGGACCTTTTTTTCTCCCTCAGAACTCTTGGATCTGTAGTTTCTGGACCTAACCAATTGCTTTATTTCTAACCAAGTTCTCAGATCCACAAGTTAAAATTAGCATGAACCTTGTCTTACATACTGCTAATTTGCTAGTTTGTAAGACTAGCATTATTTTGGCTGATTTCTTTCTTATTCCATAATAGTTTATTCAACTGGCTCTATAGATACCAATTTTGTTTATTGTTATCTAAATTATACACAAATACCCAAAGTATTTTTTTGTTCTGTAAATTCTCCATTCAAAATGCAGTTAGTATTGTTTGTTTGCCTATTTTCATAGTCGTTATCATTTTTATTCTTGTATTTCATACCATAATTTTGCTATCTGATTTAATGACATGATCCTTCATAATGTGATTCTTATTCTTTTCCCACAAACTGCCATAGATTTTATAAAAAATATATTTAAAAAAAAAAAATATATATATATATATATGTGTGTGTGTGTGTGAAGGTTGTTTGAAAAGTTTGCTAAATTTCCAGTAGATGGTGACACAATACGTTCATTCATATCAGTGTCAACATGTATCATCTTTTTCATGACCCCCTGGCAAAATTTTAGCCATGTGCGACACGTAGTTCTCATTTGGAAACATTTAAAATGACCGTATTCGCATTTTTCATAACAATAGGTGCAATTCATGGGGACTCTGCACCAGCATTAAAGACTATTTATTTTTGGATACGTGGTCATAAAGTCCATCAAAGATGAAGCGCACTCCAGACGCCCGACTGAGGTCACTATGAAGGAAATGATCGACAAAATCCATGGTATCATTATGGAAGACCACCGAGTGAAAGTGCATGAGATTGTAGGCATCTCAACTGATGAACTGGTGTATAATATCCTGCATGAAATATTGCACATGAAAAAAACTGTGTACACAATGGGTGCCGTGATTGTTGACTGTCGATCAAAAATGCGTGCAAAAATGACATTTCAACGCAATGTTTGGCAATGTTTAATCGCAATTTGCAGGATATTTTTTGTGTCAATTCATGACTTTAGACGAAACTTGGATCCACCACTACACACCTGAGTCCAAGCAGCAGTCGAAACAGTGGACAATGCCCGGGAGCATCGAAAAAAGCGAAGACCTTTTTGTCAGCTGGGGAAGGTGATAGCCACTGTTTTTTGGGATTGCCAAGGAATTATCATGATAGACTATTTGGAAAAGGGTAAGACAATAACAGGAGTCTTATTATGCATCATCATTGGATCATTTAAAAGAAGAACTGAACTAAAAACAGCCAAGATTGGTGATGAAAGAACAAAAAAGTGTTCTTTCATCAAGACAATGCACCATTCCACATATCGGCCATCACAATGGCAAAATTGCAAGAATTGAGATTCGAATTGGTTCCACATTCACCATATTCACCGGAACTTGGCCCCATGTGACTTCTTGTTCCCAAACTTAAAAATTTGGCTCAGTGGGAAAAAATTTTCTTCAAACAAGGATGTCATCAAGGCTGTCAATGACTATTTTGCACAATTTGACAAATGCTACTTTTTAGATGGGATGAAAAAATTGGAAATTTGCTGGACCAAGTGTGTAGACCTCGATGGAGACTATGTTGAGAAATAAAGGTGATTTTTTCCAAAAATCTGTGATTAACTTATTTTTTTACCAAACTTTTCAAACAACCCTCGTAATACAGTTCACACTCTTGTCTTGCACTTGATTTTATAACACACCATTTTCCAGTACCTCTTTCAATTCTAATAGCTGAATTGCAACTTCAATATATGATATACAAGACTATGTATAATGTTCCCCTTACAGAAGTAACTCTAGTGTTCTTTGATATATTCCTATCAAATGATTTCTTAACTATTGTCCTTAAGTAAAAATCTAATCCTTACAACTTACCTGAAATCCTGTTCTTCTTTAAGTTTCTCTTCCATAATTTTTCTTCACCTGTCTGAAGTATGCTGGCATGAATCTTATCTAGAGCAAGGAGGAATTATGTCATTCTCACATTTTTTAATATATATATATATATATAGATAGATAGATAGATAAGTGAGATATATATGGTGGGCACTATAATAGTTCTTCTCCAGTCATCTCAAATTGGATTCTGATAGGCTTTCTGAATTATGTAACATAGTAACTTTAAAACATTTAGATTTAGCCATATTTCAGCCTTTCTATTCAGATATCATCTACTCCTGCTGCCTTTCTGTATTACAGATTTCCAATTGTTCTTCAAGGATTGATATGTGCTTCCCTCATTTTCTTGAATATGGTCTGTGTTTTGTCACTGCTTGTTTCGTTTAACAGTTTACGAAGTAAGTAATTACTCCAGACAGTAAGACTCTTTATCTTTAGTTCATATTACTAATATTGTGTGACACTTCTAAGGAGTGCAAGAACTCATTGCAGGAGGGCACTCCACACAACTCACTGTGAAACAATACTATTTTTGTCTGTAAATTATGTGTGTTGTGTTCTCTTGGCTAATTTGCCTAGTGATGAAATATCCTCAGTTTTCGGGATTAAAAAACCTGCTGCCTCTGTATGAGATTGGCTTGCTTATCTTCGATTGGAAAAGTCTATGTAAAGATTCCTATCTTTGTGATGAAAATTAACTCAGGTCTTTTCAAGTTGAAGGGTGCAGTTTCTTTTGTTCTTTCATCTGGACTACTGAGGAAAACCATCACCTGTATTATTTCTGATTCATTTTACAGTACTCTTTTCTCCGTTATCAAACTTTTTTACTGTGCTTTGAGCTTTAAGCCTCCATGGCTCAGTTGGTATAAACTAAGCCCTTTGGTCGGAAAGAGCTGGGTTCGATTCCCGTCCATGATGTGAGGATGCAATGTTGTGAGGGCTTCAGCATATTACTAAAACAAGAGCGCCCCTTAACAAATCCACATTGACTCTCACAGATAACATTGCCCTCATCTGCCCAATGTTGTATAGAGTCCCTAACTAATTTCTCCAAGATCTTAACAACTACTGATGACTCACAAACTGGACTATAATTTGACACTTCCAGTCTGCTACTTCCCTTATGGAATGGCACTATCTTACCTTCCTTCCATTCCCTGGGCACCTTTCCCCGTAGCCAGACTTTCATTGAAAAGCCAGGTCAAAGGAGCTGTCAGTTCTTTAGCACATTCTCTCAAAACTCGTGGTGCAATACCATCCAGTCCCACAGCCTTACTGACATCCAGAGTACTCAGTATTTGGAACCGCACACACTCTCCTCCTGCACCTCTAAACCTCAAACCTGCCCTATCCCTCTAGCATTAAAACTGACTCCTCTAGGATGAAATACTCCAATAAAGTGTTCATTGAACACTTTATTGGAGTATTTATATCTATTCCCATTTTTATCCCACAATGTCATTCTTCTACAATCATTTCTCCTTCTACTGGCCACATAGCTAAAAAATTACCTAGGATTTTCTTTGGATCTTAGGGGCAATCTCTTCTCATATTCCAGATTTGCCTTCCTTTCCATATTAGTCACCCTCCTGGCCTGTGTCTTATATTCTTCATGCATCTACTCTTCACCTGTCTCCTTATATTTCTTCCATAGCCTCTTTTTCACATGCGGTTCCTGTTTATTATTGTTTGTCATCCACTTTTCACCAAATTGTGTCCTCTTTTTCACTTGTGGAATACAGCTTACTATTGCTGCTAACAAATATTCCTTCACAATTTCCCAAGCACTAATGATATCCCAGGGGCTTCCAATTCCTCCCTCCATGAAACTTCCCCAAGTTGATATCTAAGACTATTATAATCACCTACCTTACAATTCCACATACGTTCCTGTCTCTTTGATACTCCTGCATGTCTATTCATCTTCCAAGTCAAAACCACATGGTCACTCTCTCCAACTGGTGGGAGAGATATCATCTCAAATATTATCAGCTTTTCTAATGCTATGACCAAATCCAAGATCTTGAACCACTCGTCCCCTCTATTACATGTCACCTAAGACATTTGTCCCTCAAGAATTCTAGAAATTCCATTCCCTTATTGCTACATGCATCTTCCTCTCCCCAATTTATACTGCTGTTGTTAAAATCTCCCATAACAATCATTCTTCTTGCACTTGCCAAGCTCAGCTGTCTAAACATCTCCTGGTCCCCACCCCTCTGTGCTCCTTGGTTTGTAGCAACACTCCACTAAATATCTTGTCTTGCCCACCTCTACCTCACACCATATGCTTTCAAAATCATTAGTGTCACTGCCTTCCAAAGCCTTCACTCTTAGAGGATATAAGTCGTCAGTTATCATAAGCAGTACTCCACCACCACGCTTTCCCTTCCTATCCTGCTGAAAAATGCTGTACCCTGCTACTTCTATTCCTGTTATTATATCCTCTTCTGTCAACCACGTCTCAGTGATTCCAATAATCTTTGGCCAGGCTGATGCTATCAGTGCCACCAATTCCTCTCCTTTATTCCGGATACTCCTGGCATTAGTATAAAGCATAAAAATTCCACTGTTTCTATACCTAGCATTATTCTCTCTAGACTCCACTGGGCTCAGTGTTACCTGATGTCATCCCCCCCTTCTCCCAAGCACCCATTCCCACAAGAGCCCACCCCCTGCTACCATCCACCCTGGATATTTTAGTTTCCCTGCATTGACACACCGACTCGTTCAGAAAACAGCATTCTCTTCAGATGCCTGTCCTTCCTCATTCAAATGCAAGCAGTCTCTCTCATACAATTCCTTTCTGTCCTCAAACACCCTCCAAACATCCACATATTCCATTCCTCTCTCCTGACACATTCTAGCTATTATGTTATTCAATATTACTGTTCTGTTCAGCTCATCACTATCATACCTAGGCAACACGCACACTATCTTTCCTCTCTGCGTTTTCGTTTGTACAACCTCAAGCAAGAATCTCATATCTCTCACCGCCCAATTTACATTGCCTCTCAAGTCATTCGTTCCTATAATCACAATCATCTCATCCACCATTTCACCCCTCTTAATTGCCATAGCCGCTCTTTCTATCGTTCCTCCAGGCAGACACACGGATCCTATCTTGTACACCACGGATCACTGAGTCCCCATACATCACAGCTCTTACCACTCTGTTCCTCGATTGCTCACCTGCATCCCTCATTCTCTCTCTCTCTCCTCTAACACTTTCTCTCTGTGTTCCCCTACTTACCTGTCTTCCTGACATCACTCTATCTCTGGTTCCAGTGCTCCCTCACATTCTTCTCATTCCCTCTCTCCTACTGTTTCCATTCTCTCCTCTTCTATCATTCCCATAACTCTCTCTCATTCCCTTTCTTCCACTGATCCTATTCTCTCCTCTTCTATCATTCCCATAATTCTCTCTCATTCCCTCTCTTCTACTGTTCCTATTCTCTTCTATCATTCCCATAGCTCTCTCTCACTTCTACTCTGATTCGCCTTGCATTCATTTCTTCTATTCACCTAATCTCATCTTTCCCACTTCTCATCTCATTCCCGAGACATTCCACCTGCTCTTTCAGCTCGTCTATCTCTCTCTGCAAGTCAGCCACTCTTGTTTGCCTTTCATCCTCCCAGTTGAGACCATCTCTGAAAACTTCACAGTCATTTCCACACTCCCCCACTCTCATTTTGTCATTCATATTTCTCTTGCTATTCTCGCCCTGCCTCTGACTCAGTGAGGTCAGTTATAGTCATCTCTGACTCACCAAGTTCCTCCCATTGCCTGCATTTTGCACATATACGTATTTCCCCTTGTCTCACCTGCCACATATACAACCGCCGGGACACACACATTCTACAAGTCCCGCATGCCACAAAATCCCTTATTATGTCACGCAAAATAGAGTCCTTAATTGGAGGAGGACTTGGTGATTTCTATATGGTATTGATTCATTCTTACTCTATATAAATCCATAAAAAGATCATGTTTTCTTTTTCAGCTACCTACTCAAAGTATTTCTCCACTGTCATCCATTAGTAGAACCTTCTGTGGGACCTGCAGCACAAATAAGTCGGATTATTCAATTTCCCATTTTAAGATTTGTTTGCATCACTCTACTTGTGATTGCTTGCCATTTAAGAAATTTATCTTCATGTTTAATGTTGAATACTATAGCTATACCCTCCTTACGCTGGTCACTTGAAAATACTATTGTATAGTTTAGCATTTTCTACTTGTATTATTACTGGCTTATTATCATCACATAAGAATTACTGAAAGTGATATCCCAGGAAAAGGGTGCTCAAAATCCAAACACATCAAACTGTTTATATGTGCTTTTTTAATGATAGGCAATTTTCCTGATACATCATCTTATTTATTAGAGATTTGAGATAACGTGAAAAGTACTGTGTTTGGTCTCTAGAGTAGGAGCTGTCCCAATATTATCTAACAATTAACCACTCCCAATACTAACATACTATAGATTTATAACTTTTTGTTGGTGTTTCCCTATAAAAAAATTAATAAATAAATAAAATAAAATAAAAGACTTAAATGGCTAGTTATCACAGCTGTACTATCCGAGTGAGTGTTTTCATGTATATTCATATATAGATAGATAGATAATCATTACAATAAAGTCTGCTACCTTGTATCTTTAGAGCTAATTGTTGTCACCTATTATCACAACATTTTTGTGATGATCTCGTTATTTGTAAATTTTCATCCTTTCTCAACATTTGTATATAATGTCAAAAATCAAGAAATAAAAATAAATATTGAATTGAGTATATGCTATTTTGGCTTCATTAATGCTCAAGAACTGAGAAGCTTCAGTTTAATGATTTAAGTATTGTACAGTTCGTCATATGAATGTATACTGAAAACCAGTTATGCAGCTCACAAAAATTTATTTTACTTTTACAAATTTGTTTAAATTTGCTAACATGGAAATAAAAAATAAAAGTTTATTACTTTTTTCCCGTAACTCTTTTTCAGATCCGGTTCATGTCCAAGTGAAGCTCTTGGAGGTCAAAATATCAATCATAAGAAGACTTGTTCATTAGATGGCACAGTTTTGGAGACCCCCAAGATATCTTCTCGTTCTAAGCAACAGACACCTATGATTAGGGAAAGGTATTTTTTCCCCTTTAATGACTTAATAAACAGTCAAAAGTATAATGCCAATATTCCAAAGGAAATATTATATACACACACACAATTCTCAATTTACATGGTAGATTGGTTCCACTAAAAACAATGTTAAAAAAAAAACAGTACATATGCACTGTATTTTTTTTTTTTAACATTGTTTTTACTGGAACCAATTTTCTGCAATGGTTCCAGATGTGAAAACCCAATACAAATAATAAGTTATTTTCAAACAAAACATATGAAAATCATTGAATAAAACTCTATTTAATTTTAATGGAATATTTTTTATTTTAAATACTTAAAGAATATACATATGTATCTTTGTTAAAGAAAATAGTGTCCCACTAATAAAACAGGAATTCAAAAAGGCTGAAGTACACCTGTGCATATGAATATTAGTTAGATTTTATTCACCATCACTTTCTGACAGTAGCCACATTCTTTTGTGTGAGACTGGAATTAAATCACTTCCATTACTTGAAACACTTTGGCTATCATGTTCATACTGCAATGGCAAAACTTTTTCTTCAGTAAAAGGAACTAAATTAGCACTAATTTCCAATGATTCTGAAGGTTGATGGGCGATAGATGGCATTGAGGTAATAATAATAGGTGGATTTTTTTCCCACAAACTCTGTAATTATTTGTTGAGATCCTGTTTTGACTAGATCTTTGTATAATTCTTCATATCACACACCATACATGACTTCAGTTCATGTTTAAACTATTCAGCTCGTTAAGTATTTGGATCGTGTATAAGAAAAATGACTTTGCAATTGACTAGCCATTTGAAGCCCTTCTTTATTTAATCCTGCAGTGAGTGGAATCTCTTCATCATCACTTTTTTCTTTTTCATCAAGATTATCAAGGACAGCTTCTATTATTGAAAAGGTTTTTCTTTTTCACACATTCTGGCCAAATAGCTTTCCAGCATGCATTTAAAGTTGATGGTTTCAATTCCAGTAATGCCAACTTAACAAGATTGATGCAATCCAAAATAGAAAATTTCTTCCACACATCAATAACTGTCAGTAAATTATCCTTATTTAGTTTATACAAAATGTATTGGAATGTTCTTCTTATGTAGTAAGTTTTGAAGGTGGCGATCATGCCCTGGTGTAGTGGTTGTATTAAGGATGTTGTATTAGGTAGCAGAAAACAAAATTCCACATTCAGGTGTTCTAAAAGGATGGCCAGATGCATTGTCTATAATCAATAAAACTTTAAAGTCCAGATTTTTTTTACATCAAATAGCATTTAACTTCTGGAATAGAACATTGATGGAACCATTCATTAAAAATTTCTTTTGTAACTCAACCCTTTTTTGTTTCTTTGTTTGCCTTCCACTGCACTGATAATGTGTTAAAATCCACACCTTTCATTGCCTGCAGTCTTAGGGATCGATTAATGAGCAACAGTTTTAATATATAATCTCCTGAAGGCATTGAATAATAGAGTCGCACGATCCTTAGTTGCTTTAAAGCACCAACACTTTTTTGTAATTTCACTATGTAAGTTCTTCTTGGCATTTTTTCCCAAAAAAAGGCTGGTCTCATGTGTGTTCCAAACTTGATCAGGAGTGTAGCCACCATGTTGAATAATTTTGGACAGTTTTAAAAGAAATTCCCTATCTGCAGATGCAGCTTCTGCTTTTATTTTTACATTATGACATGCTCATCTTTTGAGAAATTTTGTAAGCCAACCTGTGCTTTGCAGAAAAATCACAATTGTTGTTTGATGTTGTTGGTTCCTTTTCCTGAATCTGTTTGCAATCAATAATTAATTTCACTAATTTAATATTACACTTACAAAACTTCAAATTTAATACATACCTGTATAACTATTGCACGAAGAAAACTTTCATGAACAAAACAAAAGATGCTCAAACATTTTGTATTGTAATCAAGAAATGATTGTTTAGCAAACAGCTTAACTTCTTCCAAGCAGCTTTATATAGGCAGGTGTCCCAAAATAGACCAACTTAATTTTAAAAATACCATAAAATTATATACTTGGTTTAATCCTTTATTATTATTATTATCATTATCATTAAACAAGACCTCATGGAGTCAAAGACTCATCTGGGAGGTCCTTTTATCGCACACACATCTCATCTCCTTGCAGACACCACACTCTCAGGCAAGGCATTCCAATCATTCACAACTCTCACAAAAAAAACCTGCCTCTCACTCCCCTACTCACACCCTCTTTATACAGTTTCCAGGGATGACCTCTGGTTCTCCCCTGATCTCCCACTTTTCTCTGTAGAACTTCTCCACCATTGATCTTATAACAACCCCTTACCAACTTGTAGGTCTCTATCATATCTCCCCTCTTCCTTCTCTCCACTAGACTCTGCAAATTACATCTTCTCAATCTTTCCTCATACTCAACATTCCAAAGGTCAGAAACTACCTTAGTCAGTCACCTTTGGACCCTTTCCAACATCCCTTCATCCTTCTGAAAAACCGGTGACCAAATCTGGGCACAATAGTCCATGTGTGGCCTAATCAAAGTCTTATACAATAGAGCAAGAATCTCCCTACTTCTACACGTCAGTGTCGTCCTTATCATTCTCAGAAGTCTTTGTGTTGTCTTCACAATTTTGGCGATGAGTCCCCTAAATTTTAGATCCTTATCCACTATCACCCCCAGATCTCTTATTTCCTCTACTTCCAACAATATATTCTCACCAAGCATAAATTCTGCATCCCATCTTTGTTTTCCAAATTTTAAAACCTTACATTTTGCAACATTGAACTCACATCCCCATTTGCTTGCCCAATCACTCAATTTATTCAAGTCTTCTTGCAAGGCCACAACATCTTCACTACTCTTTATGGTTCGTCCCAACTTTGCATCATCTGCAAATAACTGAATATCTCCATCCAAATCTTCGCCAATATCATTAATATCAAGTTAAATAGTAATGGCCCTAAAACAGACCCCTGAGGCACTCCACTAGTAACTTTCCTTTTCCTGGATATTGCACCCCATACACAACTCGTTGCTACCTATCAGATAGCCAGTCTCCAATCCAATGCACTAATCTAATATCCAACCCCATCTGCTCTAGTTTGATTATCAACTTATCATGAGGTACTCTATCAAAAGCTTTTGCGAAATCCAAGTATATTACTGTGTATCCTTCTCCTCTGTCCAAGGAAGCAGTCACTTTATTCTAATAAGTAAGTAGATTACTAAAACATGACCTCCCTTTAGCAAATCCATGCTGCATCAAAGATTATACCATTGTTGTCAACCCAACTCTGGATCCTAGTTCTCACAGGCTTCTCCAACAACTTAACCACAACACCTGGCACAGAGATAGACCTATAGTTTGATGCTTGAGTTCGATCACCTCCCTTATGAAGTGGCACAATCTTGCCCTCCTTCCCCTCTTTAGGAACTTGACCAAGTGCAAGACTCGTATTAAAAAAATATGTCTAGGCAGGTGTCAACTCTCTGGCACATTCCTTCAGAATATGCGGTGATATATTATCAAGTCCCACAGCCTTATTTACATCTAGTTTACTCAACTCCCCAAACACCTCTTGCTCACTTAGTCAGTCTCTCTTCCCCATCAACTACTCTCAATCTCTCCATGAAGTCATATTCACAAGATTGAAAGATCTTTATGAACTGCTCATTAAGTATCTCCACCACACATTCTGCATCAGCTGTCTTTATACCATTTCCTCCAATCAATGTCATCCTTCCATGATCATTCTTTCTTTTGCTGGCTACATATCAAAAGAACTCCCTAGGATTCTTTTTGGCTTCATTAGCTAACTGCTGTTCATACCTCTCTTTAGCTACTCTCACCAACCAAGTCACCCTCCTTGCCTGGTCTTTGTAGACCTCATGAAATTGGTTACTTCCACTTCTCTTATGCTGCCTCCACAATGCACTTTTTCTCTGTATCGCATGCTTAATCTCTTTATTCATCCATCTCACACCTACCTTATTTAACCTTCTCACCCATGATATAAATTTAGACATTGCATCTATTAAATAGTTTTTGAAAATCTCCCAAGCTACATTGATCTCTTTTCCAGCTAACTCCTCATTCCATGCTACACCTGCAAGCTGTCTCCTGAACTCTTCATAATCACCCCCCCCCCCCCTCGTAGTTCCACATATACCCTTTTTTCACAGGGGTCCTTGCACTGCTGGCAACCACCCAGGTGATCACCTCATGGTCACTTTCACCAATTGGTGGATGATTTGACACCTCATTTATAATTACATCCTCCGATGAGATGACCAAATCCAAGACCCTTAACCTCGTGTGCCCTCTGTTAAATACTGTCTGAGGTAGCTATCCCTCAAAAACTCAAGAAACTCATTTTCTTTACTTCCAGTTGCTATCTCTTCATTCCAGTCTATATTGCCATAATTAAAATCATCCATAATGATCACCGTTTTCTTATTTGCTTGGCTTATTTGACTATACATTTCACTATCACCACCATCCACATTACCAGGTCTATAACAACACCCCACCAAGTATTTGATTCTATTCACCTCTATCTCACGCCATACTGCCTCAAAACCAGCCCTGTGTCCCTCTTACATCTCTACCTTGTATGGACATAACTCTTTCTCTATCATCAATAGCACTCCCCCTCCCTTTTTACCCCTTCTATCCTCACGAAACACATCATACCTTTCCATCTCTATTCCTGTCAGGATGTCATCCTCATCTAACCATGTCTCACTTATTCCGACAATCTTTGGGTGCACAGACGCAATTAGTGCAACCATTTCATCCGCCTTGTTTCTTATACTTCTAGCATTGGTATACAAACACAACAGCTCATTTCTGGATCTACAGCTAATTCCACTGATACCACTCACTCGATACGATCTCTCCATGCTGGACTGGGGCCATTTCCCTTTCTGCTTCTTCATTTCAGAACCCTTTGCAATTCCATCTGTTTCCTCTTGATCCCTGGTCATCCCATTTCTTTCCTGCCTACACATGCTCTCACCTCCTCTTGGAGCATCCACCTTTCTCACGCTGTGTACCCCTGTCCACCCTGAGCCTCCCTGTTTCCCTGCTCCTCTTGCACACCCATTCTCTCATTTTCTATACTCATACCACTCACTTCCCAATTCATTTCCACTTCTTCAATCTCTCCTGTCTTACTCTCCTGCTCTTCCAAATCACTCCCCTCTCGATCTGATTCATTCTCTCTATTCACTTCTCTACCTTCCAGCAGCAGTCTCTCCAAGCGACTCACACCATAACCACTCAAATGCAGTCCATCGCTCCCATACAGCTCGCTTCGTTCCTCAAACTCATTCCACACATTAACAAACTGTACTCCCATCTCCTCACACATTTCAGCCAGAATATCATTCATAATCCTTGCTCTCCGTCTCATTTCACCACAATCATACCTAGGCAACACACTGACTACCCTTCCTGTCACACTATTCTCTTTTATCTTTACAAGCAGTCTCCTGACATTCATTTTGACATACACTTTGTTCTCTCTCAAATCATTTGTACCAATTAATACAATTAACTCTTTTGCTCGCTCCCGCCTCATATCCAGTGCCTTATTCACTCTACTCATTTTACCGCCTAGAAAACATACCTTGTGCATTTTATCCTGTAGCACACCTTTAATAATGGAGTCGCCATACAATGCCACTCGCTCATCTCTCGTTAACTCTTTCATGCCATCATGATTTTTTTTAATAGTTTTGACCTGAATTCTCTTAATTTCATTCCGCATCCATTTCATTTCTTGCCTCATCCAATCCAGCTCACCTTCCGAATCTCGCGACACATTCTCTCTATCATTAAATCTTTCTAACTCTCTCACCCCCTCTTCTCACTTTCCCTCTCATTCAACCTTCTTTGTTTCCGTACTTTCGGTCCAACATATGTCCAACTTTCACTATCATTCTTCTCACTTTTACTCTCAATTATCTTTCTTTGTTTCCATACTTTTGAACTAACATGCATCCAACTTTCGCTATCATTCTTCTCTCTTTTATTGTCATTCATCTTTCTTTGTTTCAGTACTTTCGGTCCAACTTTTGCCATCATCCATTCTTTTTTCGCTATCATTTATTCTTTCGATTTTTTTCACTTGCGATTTCTGCATCATGCCATTTCTACTTTCATTCGTTCTCTCAATTTCGTTTCTTTCCGCCTCACTTTCGTCCCTTTTAACATCCATTACGGTTTTCAAATCGCTCTTTTTCTTTTTTCCTGATTTTTTAAAATTTTTTCGCCTCTCTATCTCACCATCCTCCTCTTTCAAACATCCACTTTTGACATAATCGGTACTAACACTTTCTGTCATCAATTTCATATTTGCATTCATCAGTTCCTCATTCAGGTCACACTTCACACACACACCCTTCTTCCATCCGCACTAAACATCCACAAATCATTTATATAATCGAAGGAATACATAAATGTATTCTTACATAAGGAATACATAAATGAATACATATAACAGACCTCACACTTAACGAAACGACTGAAATCTAAATTAAAATCATGGAATGACAATGCTGCCGCCATTTTTTTCCTCTCTCTCTCTGCAGGTTACTAGGTCTAATAACGATTTCGTAATTTAGTTTAGGCAAGAAAAATCACCCACACTAATAATACCGGTAGCGTACAACGTTTACAGCCACTCTTACTCAAACAATTACGCATATATCAAAATGTACAGCATTTATCCAAATGTAAGCAAACAAAGTTTCGCCTGAAGTATTTTCAGGACTGGGGCTACTCATATAAGGAAGCTAAGGCTTCACATCACTTGCCTTAGTATCCCATAATGCAAAGCACATCTCCTTGTGGACATGTATAATGTTGTGCATTATGGGAAGGGTCACTACCCCAACTGGTTTCGACTTTTATTGAGGTCTCTTCAGTGGGAGCCAGACCCAACTTAATTTCAAGGAATCAGCATAACACACTCTGCTTCCAGGAACCAACGGCAAGTGAATATAATGGATCAGCTTAACTTTGGGGAATCATAATTATAAAAATTGATTTTTTTGTTGTCGCCACAATTGTCTACATTCTGTTGCATAGAGTAACCCCTGATATTTAAAACATCGAGGGGGGGGGGTCCCCAAAATTCAAGTACACATATACCGTTCTAGGAAATGATAATTATAATTGAAATACCCTTTTAAACAGAACTGAATTCAAACAGAAATTTTAAAAATAAGTGCCATTTGAACTGTGTAAAAATAGAATTGCTTCTGTTTTCTAAACTGTGTTATTTTGAAATCATGTAAACAAAGGCCGTGGAAAAAGAAAATTAACTTTATATACCATATTTTCCTGTGTAAGACGATACCTTTTCTAAAATTTTTAGACCAAAACTTGGGGGTCGTCTTATACACAGGGGTTAACCAGTTGAGAGACCCACAGTTGCCGTGGCAAAACTGCCGGTACCTTGTCTCTGCAAGCAGGCTTCTGCCAATCGCTAGCCTTTGTTAATTCTTCGATTGACGTCATTAATGACTGATTCTGAATAAACCAATCAGAACTGTGAAAGTATTCATACGTCTGCAACTTGTTGGCGAGGTAAGTTAATGCATTGACAATATTTTGAGCACTAGCCCATAAAAATGTCCAAAAAAAAAATAACGATTGTCATATTCTTCAAAATTCAAGTTAAAAGTCATTAATCAATTTAAATAATCAGTATTTTAAAAAAATATAAAATGTCTTCTGTTTTATGTTTAAAATATTGATTTCTTAATTTTGGGTTCAAAAAAAGTAGGGTTCGTCTTATACACAGAAAAATACGGTGTATACATATATATATATATATATATATATATATAAATAATTATGTCTGTAATTTTTAAGGAAATTATAATCTAGACTAGTATTATCTACAATAAATTTAATTAATATTACCAGCATTTCAGAAACGTCAAATTCCCATCATCAAGGAACACAATACAATATGATATGTGTATGCAGTCACTACACCGACAATGTATCTGAAGCATGATAACTAAAAGTAAGCGTAAAATCCTAAATAGTGTCCCCTGGAGGACTAAAATGGGTGTTTTGGGGTGTAAAGTACAGAGGATAAGAGCTTCCCAAATTTGGGACTGTTTCATGCACTCAAATTTGTTGAGAGTTGGGTAGTTTATTAAGGCAGAAGCAGATTCAAGGAATAGTCTTCCTATTTATATTTGCTGTGGTGGAGTAGAGTGGCCTTCTTCCAGTGTATACTGTGGTGGGTGTCCAAAGCATAGTCAGCAAGTTCTGAGTGACTGTAGTGGTGGAAATGGATATAGTCTTTATGTTCATTTATTCTGGTGTTGGTTGTCCTGCCTGTTTGACCACAGTAGAATAGTTACAACCACAAGGGACTTGATAAACACCTGGCAGTTCTACAGACTGTGGCTGGTTTTTGGTTAAGTGGATAAGGGGTGTCAATTTTTTTTATATGATCTGTAAGTGTTGTAAATGTATGTTTTGAGGATTTTAGATAGATATCTTTGTTGGTGATGTGGTCTCCATTAGGCCACTTGAATCTAGATGCTCTCAACATTTTTCAGCATATCTAAATCATTAACGTCCCAGAATCTAGTTCAGCTTAGAAAAGGAAAATAACAACAGTCTCCCTTTCCTAAACGCTTTAATTGCACATTAGCCTATCTATCCCCGGCATTACCTGTTTATACATTGGAAGATACATTCACAGTCAATTCCCAACAGTATGGGATTATTAAAACTGTATAACAGAGCTAAATTAATTAGTTCAGATAATAGTGCACTGCACTGAACTTCAGCATATTCACAAAACTTCTTAGCTAATAGCTACAATTCTCCCGTATCCAAAAAAATTTTAGAAGCTCAAAACCACACTCAGAACAGAACAGAAATTATACCAAGCTATCACCATTTTCTATATCTGGGGCACAGCTGAAAAACTATCTAAAATCCTTTAAAAAAAAAAAAATTGCAGACCATGTAAAAATTGGCATCAATTATCTACTTTATCAAAGACTAACCACAGACTCTAGATCTGCCAGGTGTTTACCAGATTTCTTGCATTATGTTGGAGGTTTAATGGACTTTTTACAACACTCAAAAAGAATTAAAATAGAATTTAATACTTCCTATATTTCGTCCTAGTCACTAGGACATCTACGGGGATTACAAAGACAATTAATGTAACATGCACACAAAAACTTACAATACTAAGCCCAACCACGTGGGTGACAATAAAGTCCTATCTAGGTGGAGCGCCCTCTAAGGGCAGTTGTAGGTGGCCTGGAATGTAAGGTGGGACCTCTGGCGATGACTGTTTCCCAAATCTTCGGAAGCTTAATGCAACCGTATTTGTTAAGATTTGGTTGGTTTTTGAGAGCTGCTGCTGCTTCTAAGAAAAGTCTCTCTTTCTTGAATTTGCTGTGGTGGAGCATGGTGGTTTTCTTCCATGATACTCTGTGGGTGGTGTCCAAAACATGGTCAGCCAAGCCTGAATGGCCATAGTTAGAGGGCGCTCCACCTAGATAGGACTTTATTGTCACCCACGTGGTTGGGCTTAGTATTGTAAGTTTTTGTGTGCATGTTACATTAATTGTCTTTGTAATCCCCGTAGATGTCCTAGTGACTAGGACGAAATATAGGAAGTATTAAATTCTATTTTAATTCTTTTTGAGTGTTGTAAAAAGTCCATTAAACCTCCAACATAATGTCCTCACAGCACTTAAGCCTCTACACAAGAACAGATTTCTTGCAGTTGTAAACTTATTCTACTAATGCCAACAGGCAGAACAACCAACATCAGAATTGTTGAATATAAGGACTACATCCTTTTTTCATCGCTACAGCCACTCAGAGCTTGCTGGAGGAAGGCCACTACTGTAATGCAGCAAATATAAATACAAAACATATTCCTTGAATTAGGTTGCATGAAACCAACCCGACATCTATCATAGCCCACTAGGGAACATTATTTAAGACTTAAGGCTTACTTTTGGTTGCCATGCTTCAGCCTCATTACTTCATGCACGTACCTTCATGGACATAACATATTGCATTCCTGATGGTGGCAATTTGACTTGACCGAAATATTGAAAATATTCATTAAATTTATTGTAGTTAATATTTGTCTGTATTGTAATTTTTTAAAACACTAGTGTCATGAATAGCCAACATATACGTACTGGCTACTGAATTAGAAATTTTTATTTAATACTGTGTTGGACCTCCTTTAGCTTGAATTACACCACATGTGCAGTTTGGCATAGATTCCACAAGGTGTTGGATTGCATCTACGTCTACAACATACCAGGCATTTACCAGACAGTCCTTTAACTGTCTGGTAAATGATTTGACAGAAGAGGACCTGGCTCTCTGATCTGTTTTTCTAACATGTCTCATACATTCTCAATGGGTTTCAGATCTGGGCTATGTAGTATCTAGGGAAGATGGCGGCAGTTGCTATCATGCTCATTGAACCACTGCTGAACAATTCTTGTGCAATAGACAGTAGCATTTGCCCATGAAACAGCCATCACCTGCTGGTTTAAAAAGTCAACATTGCAGAATGGACTTGATCAGCAACAATGTTCATATATTTCTTGGAGGCCACCTGACCTTCTAGCAGTATCATGGAACCGTTCCATACCAACAGAACATGTCCTATGCCATGACATCACCTCCAGAACCTTGAGTTGTGTTTACAAGGCAAGCTGGGTTCGTTGCTTTATGGACTTCCTACCAGCAGTCTGCCTACTATCTACAGAACAAGGTGTACCGTGATCAGACCACGATTTTTTTCCAGTGTTCGGTCATGGTGTTACTGACACCACTGTAGACAAACTTTTCGGTTCTTTGCAGAAATCAGAAGTTTTCATGTGGCATGCAACTGCTAATACCAATCATCTTTAATTCTCTTAGACAAGCAATGTGGATTATTTTTGCACTGATTAAAATGCCTGATATATCTCACCTTTTGAGAAACAGTCAGTTCTACTGTTTTAAAAATTGTGACTCCAGCCAAATAGGTACCCACAATAATCCCTTTATCAAACTCTGAAATAAGCTTTGTTTTTTTATTGTGATCAAAACTATTGTGATTACTGACTAGCAGCATTCTTAAATAGTTGCGTAGAACATGTGGCACACATGATCAAGTATTTTGCATACATGTCAGTGACGTATATATATACATCTGCATAAAAGTTTCTAAGTTTTTAAGAAAATTCTAAAGTGCTGTGAAGCAAGAAGTTTGGGAACCTCTGTCTTGGATGGACTAAGACAGTAGCTGGTACGTGTACAACCCTTACCACCAGACCTTAAAATTGGCATAATAAAAAAATGAAAATACAATAATAAAGACTCAACTACAAAAAAAAAAAAAAAAAAACTAACTTTATGAAACCTGCGCAGTTAGCTTACTGACTATGTGCTTCACAACCATGTGGATGGGAAAGGAGTGTCCTAGGTTTGATTCTGTCAACGATGTGAGAAGCTCAAGGATCTTCCTCAGCCATAGCCAAGTTAGCTGGTCTTGGGTGTGGGCAACAGGGTTTCCCCCCTGCCAGTTTATCTGGAGTTTTTTCATCCCACAAGCAGGAAAACTGACCCGTGAACACACAGACTACAGTCATAGGATACCTTCAAGAATAAGGAGTAACCAACCTATTCCGTAGGATTTTGATTTCAAATTCCTACACAGTAAAAAGTGTAGGTCTACGCAAGAGCGTAAATTAGGATAGGACCTTTATGAAAAGTAAATACGAAATAAAAGAAACTACCTTCATTATAAGTCAAATCTCACTATATGAGACTTCTGTTAACTTTTCTGTTATTAGTTTCTTGTAGTGGTTTTGTTATGATGGTGTTTTATTTTTCTACAATAGGTTGTAAACTTATAATATATCATAATAACGAACCCACTCACTTTAAGAAACTAATAACAGAAAAGTTCTAA
This sequence comes from Typopeltis vanoorti, assembly GCF_054136105.1. NCBI lineage: Eukaryota > Metazoa > Arthropoda > Arachnida > Uropygi > Thelyphonidae > Typopeltis > Typopeltis vanoorti. The sequence continues at coordinate 73,472,712 of NC_143555.1, forward strand.
CAGAAGTCTCATACACTCAATTCTAAAGAAAATTCTAAAAGGTGCTGTTAACCAAGAAATTTTGGAACCTCTGTCTTGGATGGACTAAGACAGACATTCTCAAACTTTCTTGGTTCACAGCACCTTTAGTGTTTCAGTAATTTTTTCATGGTGCTCCTAGACTTTTCACACTTTAGGATGCTAGCTTGGTATTGATGTATTTTTTTTGTTTTAAATATACTTTTTTCTTTCAATTTCAAACTCTGCACAACGTGCACAGCTCCGGAAGCACTGAACTAAGATTTAGATAATACAAATGCTCTGCTCTAGAGACCAGGTGTGGAAGTCTTTCAAGCCACTTCTACTAAGTAGGATGATAGTCTCACACCTGAGAGTCAAAAATCATCTACCACCTAAAGACATTCATGCCCAAGGTGGGATGAAAACTTGCACCGTGAAAACAAATGCCATCTATTTCACCAATGTAACTAGCTATAGTGAGCCATAATTTGCCATAATGAGAGTTGACTGCCAAAACGTAATTATACAATACAGATTTGGTTTAAGGTGAAATGGGGATAGTAAATATAGGAAGAAGAATGGGGGGGGAATAAAAAGCGAATCAATTACTTGAGTTGAAATCAGATTGCATAGCTGTTTTACCTTACAGTTATTTTATAGATATAATTATATCTATAAAAGTAGTGAAGTAAATTCTATAATCCTCACTCATTTTGGATAATCATTGATCAGCCATTCTATGCTCTTAGCCATCAATGAAAACTAGCTCAAAGCTATTAAGGATTCTGAGAGCACCAGGCAAGAGAGTATGGCAGACAACAGCAATGTCTCATTTTTCTCAACCCTAACATTTATGTCTTATTTCTGAGATGCTGTAAGTTCTATGGTCAATTTTTTTCTAAGGTGTAGGGTTTAAAACCTCGGTTTCTAGGATAAATTTATGTTAAGTACAGTGAAAGAATTAAACATGATTGCAATGTCTCAAGTATTTTGTTTCTCTCACAGTGATATCATCTTCGATACTACATGAGAAATTGTAATCATGCATACAAACAACAGAAAAAATATATAGAAGATATTGCACAGTAAGTCCTAAGAGGACTTTCATCAAAATCCTGACATGTACTTTCAAGGGGTGTACAGGATATGATAGTACTACATGAAAAATTTACATCATTACTAACTTCCTATCTACAATTATCCTCCAAATTAGTCTGTTACTTGTCAAGACTCCAACATTATCAGATCTTATATTTCTATCGTCTAAGGCACTTTGTACTGTATCAATCCACCTATATCTTGGTCTTCATCTGGGTCGTTTTCCTGCCAACCTGGCAGAGAACACTTGTTTTGCTAATCTTTCTTCGCACATTCTGTTTACGTGACCATACCACCTGAGATTAGCTCTGTTAATGCATTCCTGAATGCTGACAATGTCTAGTTCTTTCCTAATATCCTCATTTTTAATATGATATTACCACTGATGCCATCTGTTCACGTCTCTAGTCTTTGGTTAAGTGTTTTACTTCTTACCCAGCTCTCAGATCCATAAGTTTTAACTAGTTTGAACACTGTCTTGTATAGAGCTAATTTAGTGTTTCAACTAATTTCTCTCTTATTCCATATGAATTTATTCAGTTGAATTCCTACCATACCAGCTTTGTTGATTCTGTTGTCTATTTCCATATTTAATTTACCATCTTCACTAAAAATCGTGCCTAAGTAGCTGAAATGTTTTACTTGTTCCACAGGTTCCCCGTTCACAACACAGTTGACATTTTCAACAATTTTAACTATTTTCATTGTCTTTGTCTTTTTAATGCTCACCTTCATACCATATCTATCACAACATTTATTCAATTTAGTCAGGGAATCTTGCAAACTTGTAGCAGATTTATTTAGAAGTATAACATCGTCCGCATAAAGCAAAGAGCTGACAATAACATCTCCAATTCTTAACATTAAGCCATCTTTCTGTACTTCCTTCAATTCTAACTCCTGACTTACAACTCATACAGACTAAGTATTGCTTGATATAATGCCCCATTCACACCATATAACTGTAGCATATTGAATATCTTCTCTCTTGGCACCTTATCATAGGCCTTTTCCAGATCAAACTTAAATACAGATCTTTGTTATATTCCCATGCTTTCTCAACTATTTGTCGTAAAGTGAAGATCTGATCCTTACAGCCTCTATTTGGCCTGAATCCAGTTTGTTCTTCACCAAACTTTTCTTCCACAATTCTTCTCAACCGTTTCTCAAGTATACTTGCATAGATCTTGCCAGGAACACTCAGTAGGGAAATACCTCTGTAATTCTCACATTCAGTTTTATTTCCCTTTTTATATATGGGTACTATGAGAGGTCTACTCCAATCATTGGGAATTCGTCCCTATGTCCAGGCTTTCTGAACCAGTGCAGCCACTGTAAGACTTTTATACCACCATACTTCAGCATTTTGGGTCGAATATCATCTACTCCTGCTGCCTTTCCATATTTCAAGCCTTTGATGGCTTTTTCTACTTCAAGTATGGATATGTATTCCTGACTGTATTCCTGTTGAGTGTTTTTTACCAGTGTGCTATCACTGCTTGTTTCATTTAGCAATTTTTTGAAGTAATTACTCCATACTTCAAGGATATCTTTTTCTCCTGTTTTCATGTCACCTTTATCATCTCTAACTCCTTTTGTAAAAACAAGGAAAACAAGTGTTCTCTGCCAGGTTGGCCGGAAAACGACCCAGAGGAAGACCAAGATATAGGTGAACTGATACGGTACAAAGTGCCTTAGACGATAGAAATATAAGATCTGATAATGTTAGAGTCTTGACAAGTAACAGACTGATTTGGAGGAAAATTGTAGATAGGAAGTTAGTAATGATGTAAATTTTTCATATAGTACTATCATATCCTGTACATCTCTTGAGGGTACATGTCAGGAATTTGATGATGATGTTGATGAACTTCTTTTGCAGCACGCTTTCATCCATTTCTAAGCTTCTTCAACAACCTCCAGAATATCTTACCACCTTCTTGATATTTATTTTCTATTTCCTAAGAGGACTTTGACGTTATTAACATCAGGAATGTGTGAGCAGAAATCATGCTTTAATATGATTTTACCATTGATTCTACTTATTCATTGCCTTTGATCTGCTGATATATTTCTAATGAAATTCTCAGATCCATAAGTTAAAAATGGTTTAACACTGTCCTGTATAGTGTTTTAATGCATTTTTCTTATTTCATATAAAGATATTCACTTGATGCTTACCATACCAACTTTGCTTATTGGTTTATTTGGAAATTTATTTTACCATCTTTTAAAAATTCTGCCTAAATAAATGAAATATTTTACTCTTTCTATTAGTTCATCTTTTAGAACACAGTTGATGTTTTCTATATTCCTGCTTATTTTCATAGTTTTAATCTGAGTATTGCTAGTTTTTATTTCATATTTGTTGCAGCAGTTATTCAGTTTAATTAAGTATTTTGGAGAATTAAAATAGATTTATTTAGATGTATAATATCATCTGCATAAAGTAAAGAGCTGAGTTTAACTTCCCTAGTGGCCCTCACATATTTTTATATCAACAGGTGGATGTGAAGCATGTGATAGAGTTGGCAAAACACAGATAAGAAGTCCTAGTCATCAGTTATCACTATTAAGAGATGTGATATTCCTACACAATCGTTAGAATAACCAGATTAACTTGAATTCATAGCTGCATCTCAGAAGTGCTGTTAAGCAGCACAAAACATATAGTTCCTTACAGTATATGCAGCTATATTATTATTGTTGTTATATGGGCACATCCATGGAGTCCGAAGATTCATCACTGGAGACCCAATCTATCCGCATATTCTATCCTTGAACTCATTAACAAACAAAGCACTCAAAACTGACTCTGGCAACCCATTCCACTCATTCACAACTCTCCAAGCAAAAAATCTAGTCTTCAATCCTCCCAACTAACCACACCGTTATTCAACTTCCAGGGATGACCTCCGTGTTCTGGTCCCTCTAGCCAAGTGCCGAAACATTTACTCTGCATCTGTCCTATAAAACCCTTTAAGCAATTTAAATGTCTATATCATATACCCCTCTTTTTCTGCTATCAACACCTCCCCACACACACACACACCTTCAATTTATCCTCACAGAGCACATTCACAGGCCACTCACCTCTGAATCCTGTCCACTCCTTCCACATCCTGAAGAAACTTAGGGGGAACCAGACTTGAACACAGTAATCCAGATATGGGCGTATCAAGGCTGTATAAAGAGAAATTACAACTTCCTTATCTCTATTTAACGTGTTCTTCACCAACCAAGTAATCTTATGTGCTAACTTAGAAGTATGGCCTCTAAACTTTAACTCTCAGTCTACCACCCCTAAATCTCTAGCTTCAACTATTTCCTGGAGTAGTACAGTGCCATCAATGTGATACATGGCTTGTACTCTGTTTATCCCAAAATGCATAACTTTAGATTTCTCAACATTCAGCTGTCATCCGTTAACTTTTTGCTTATACTGACAGCCTATTTAAATCGTCTTGCAAGCTCTCCATATTGCCTTGATTAACTATTACTCTACCTAATTTCGCATCATTAGCACAGAATATTTCCTTTCAGGTTATTTCCTATATCATTTATGTACGAGGGTGGTCTGAAAAGTTCTCGGCCTAACAATGAAAAAAAACGGATTCGTAATTTCAAAATTATTTTTATTTTTCAACATAATCTCCCTTAAGACTAATGCATTTATTCCAGTGATGCTCCAGCACTATTATCCTGTCCCTGTAGTGGTTCTCAGTAAGATCTGCAAAATGCCCCTCTATAGCTACAATCACCTCTTGATTCAAAGAAAAACGCTGACCAACGAGAAAGAGTTTTAGTTATGGGAAGAGATAGAAGTCAGAGGGAGCCAAATCTGGGGGGAATAGGGTGGATGTTCCAACAATTCATAGTGCAGATCCCTTAATTTTCCCATTGCCAAAACGCCTTTGTAGGTAGGTGCATTGTCCTGATGAAAGATGATTTTTTTTCTTCTACAAATCAAGTCTTTTCTCACCAATTTTTTCATCTAGTCTGGTTAAAAGTCGGAATAATGTTCTCCGGTAATTGTTTTACCCTTTTCAAGATAATTAATTCGATGCACAAAATCAGTTTTATTCTTGTCAAAATGCTCCAAGCACTGTTCAGAGATTTTCATTCTAGTGCATTTTTGATCTGCTGTGAGCAAGCACAGCACCCGTCTTGCGCAAAGCTTTTTCATATGCAATTCTTCATGCAAAATATATCCTACACATTCTTTTGAAATGCATATAGTCTCAGCAATTTCACACACTTTGACTCGTCAGTCATCCAATACCATATCGTGCACTTGATCAATGATTTCTGGTGTTGTTACACTTTTTTGGGCGTCCTTCATGTGGATCATCTTCAAGGCTGGTACGGCCATGTTTAAACTTGGCAGTCCATTTCTTAATTGTCGCAAACAAAGGAGAAGAGTGCCCATAAACTTTTATGAATTTTGAATGAATTTCTTTTACCATTAAACCTTCATTTACAAAGAATTTTATAACCACACGATACTCAATTTTATCCATTTCAAGTAATACAGGCAACACTTTTGCTTCAGGCAGCTGTATAAAACAAACTACTTCATAGAATGACTTGCAATTTCACATGGATGCTTATGACAAATGTACCTACTTAGAAAAAAAAAAATCTTCCTGATAATGTTGCCATCTATGGTCGAAGCCGAGAACTTTTCAGCCCACCCTCGTACAAATTAAACAGCAATCTTCCCATCACTGAACCTTATGGCACACCACTAGTCACCTGTTTTTGCCTTGATTCTGCCCCTACATATACCACTTTTTTGATATCTGTCCAGGAGCCAACCTCTTATCTACTTACCCACTGTCATATCCAACCCCATTTGTTCTAATTTGCATAACTGTGTTCCATGTGGTATTCTATCATTTACCTTTGCAAAATCATCGTGTAGTAATTTCCTTTATCAAACAGCTGTTTCTGTATTATAAAAAGTTAATAAATTACTAAGGAATGACCAACCCTTCACAAAGCCATGATGATCCTGATACAGTATCCTATTTTTATGTACCCATTTCTAGAATTCTCTTTTTGACTAATTTTTTCTAGTACTTTTACCACCACATCTGAGATACTGATTGGTCTATAATTTGCTACTGCAGTCTTAGAACCGCTCTTATGCAAGGGAGTTATTTTATCCTTTTTCCACTCCTTGGAACTCTACCAGAGCTGAGACTTAAACTAAAGAGCCTAATCAAAAGCATTGTCAGTTCCCTTGTACATTCTCTTTGATAGAATACAGCATTGAAAAGTGGTGCATAAATTGGAGAATTATGGATATGGATTATGAAATATTACCATGGATAAGAGGATGGCTAACCAACAGATATCAAAAAGTGGTGTATGTACGGGGATATGAGTCTTCAAGATTTAAGGTAACTATTTGTGTACCACAAGGATCAGTTCTTGGTCCACTGTTATTCAGTCTATATGTTAATCATATTGGGAAGGATTTGACAGGTAACATACAGCTATTTGCTAATGATGCAAAGATAGGTAGGATAATCAGGAATGCTGCTGATGTGCAGTACTTGCAGAATGATTTGAATAGGCTGAAATTGTGAGAATGGGAAAATGGATGTCAGTCCAATGTGAGTAAATGTAAATTCATTCACTTTTGCATGATTAGATATCCAATGTGGTATTATATTGGTGGGATTATGCTAGAAGAAACTGATAGGCCAGGGATCTTGGAGTGTTAGTAAATAGGCAGTCGACGTTCATGCACCATGTAGCAAAGATTTTAAATATAATTCAAAAGATAATTGTCATGCTGAAATGAACTTTCACATGTATCGATAAGAATGTCATTTTCTTTTCAATGCCTTGATAAGACCTCACTTGGACTGTTATGTGTAGGTCTGGTCTCCTGGTTTCTATTGTGATTCTGATGCAGTGGAGAGTGAGAGAAAGAAAGAGAGAGAGAGAGAGTGTGCAAAGGAGAATGTTAAAAATGATATCAGGATTGTGGAATGCTGATCATGAAGACATTCAGAATTTGTAGACTTCAGACACTAGCAAACAAGACTGAGACTTACAAACTTCTTAAAGGATCATACAAGATTTCAGTTGATGGAATTTTTCATTTTCCTGGGGAAAGGACTAGAGGGCAGATTTTTCTCTCATAGAATGGTGAATGATTGGAATGGATAGCCATTGGATGTTGCATGTGCAAGCACTATGAATGAATTCAAGAATAAGTGTGATAGCTGGTAGTGTAGTATGTGGCCTCTCTCAATGAATCCCTGACTCCCCTGGAGGTGTCTCTTGATATATATATATATGTTTTTTTTTTTTCCTCTCTCTTTCTGATAATTGATGCTATACATGTAACATGTACTTCAACAGTAAGCACTTTCCTTGGGCATTTCATGCTATCTTATCTCTACAAGGTATCTGTGGTCCTCTTAGGCATCTACATCTCAGTCTTTGAAACTACACAGTTAAACTGAGACAATAAATACACACAACAAATAAGGAGTTTTAGTTCTTCCATAATCTGACTTCTGAGAAGTCTTTTGAGTTATCTGTTATGCATGAAATAGCACTATTACTTAGACACAATATAAAGATGCATATTACTGTAGATTTACATCAATGCTGTAACGAGGGTGTGGCGAAAGAGGCCACAGTGTGCAACTAGGTTTGTGATGCAAAACGTAAAAAAAAAAATAAATAAATAAATAGATATAAAAGTCTGCTATTTTATATTTTATTTTTAAACGTGTGGACAGACTTATGTGTTCGTCGAACATGTTGTTTATTATTTTAACGGTATAATAGAACACAGAAACTAAGTAAATAATTAATTTATTAACTTGATGCTGATATTTCGCTGGTGTTATAACCAGCATCTTCAGAGCACAAAAACACTGTTTGTCACAATACGCCAGACTAAAACAACATGGTGTACTTAAACAAAATTGTAGCAGCAACACAAAGACTAGAGTCCTGATTTTGGCGCCCTCTATCTGGGGAAAAAAAAAAAAAAGCTATCATATATTACTAGAGTCCTAGAAAAGTGCTAGTTTTTTCTTAATATGACTGTCTCCCAGATCTTCAGCAAGTTAATACAGCCATATTTGTTGAGATTTGGAGTGTGTTTTAGGGCTTCTGTCGCCTCTAAGAACAATCTCTCTGATTTATACGGGTTTCTGTGTAGTACTTTTGTGTTTTTCCAGTTGATCCTGTGTGCAGGAGTATCCAGAGCATGGTCTGCCAGGCCCGACTTCCCATAATGATAATTCCGGACGTATCTTTTGTGTTCGCTGATGCGGATGTTCACAGTTCTTCCTGTTTGACCGTAGTAGGCTTGATTGCATGAGCAGGGTACTTGGTAGACTCCTGGCTGTGATAAAGGAGGAATGCTGTCCTTGGGTGAGCGGATGAAGGTGGCTAATTTGCTACATGGTCTGAATGTAGTGCGTAGTTTATGTTTATTGAGAATTCTTGAGATCTTTTCGGATGCCTTTAATGTAAGGGATGGTGACTGTTTTGTTGTAGTTCTCTGTGGTGGATGGTGGGAGGGGTTTCTTAGGAGTGTTTAGTATTTTGTTTATTTTATGTGGATTGTAGCCGTTGGCCAAGAAGGTGTGGCGTAAGTGAGTCAATTCAGCAGTAAGAGCCTTGTCATTGGAGCAGATTGCTCTCGCTCTATGGGTTAGTGTTTTTAATATGCCATATTGTTGAGAAGGATGATGGTGTGATTGTTTGTGTACGTATCTGCCTGTATGTGTGGGTTTTCTAAAAACTGAAAATGATAAGGAACCATCTGGGAGACGTGTGATGAGTGTATCCAGGAAGGGCAGACAGTTGTTGGCTTCTAGTTCCATAGTAAAGTGGATTTTTGGATGTTGGCTATTTAAATGTGCTAAGAATGTTTTCAATGTCTCAGAGCCATGTGGCCAAATAGCAAGCACATCAGCAACATAGTGTAGCCAAAGTGTTGGTTTGAGAGTGGCTGTATTGATTGCTTGTTTTTCCAGGTGTTCTATGTAAAAGTTGGCTAGGGGGGGGGGGAGCCCATGGCTGTCCCATCAATTTGTTTGTATATTTTCCCTTTCCATGTGAAATATCCTATATGTATTGTGAATTTGAATAGTTCAAATATATCAGGGGGGAAGTGTGACTTCAGTAGATTGAGGGTTTCTATTAGTGGTACATTTGTGAATAGTGAAGTGATGTCAAAGCTTACTATTAAGTCTGAGCTTTTTAGGGTAAGGTGTTGTAAGATGCTTTTTAGGTGTGCTGAATTTTTGACAAAGGAGGGAGAATTGTTTGTGAGAGTGGCTAGTAGCTTCGCTAAATGTCTAGCCAGTTTGTATGTGGGACTATTTATACTGTCCACAATTGGGCATAGGGGGTGTGCCTTGTTTGTGAATTTTTGGTGCTCCATAGATCCTTGGTGTTTTAACATGGAAGGGTTTGAGTTTGTTAACTGTGTCTTTGGGCCAGGAAGTGACTTTTTTCAATAATTTTCGTGCCTTATTCTTTTGTGTGCTAGTGGGATTGCGATCTATAATTTTGTATGTTGACTGATCTTGTAATAGTGTGTGCATTTTGTTTTCATATTCAGTTGTGTCCATCACCATGGTTGCATTTCCTTTGTCTGCTTTTGTTATGGTAATTTGGCTGTTGTTGTGTAGCTCTTTTATAGCAATGAATTCCTTATGTGGGATATCGTTTTTGGGAGGCTTGGACTTGATTAGGATGTCGGCCACATCTAAACGTATGTTGTTAGCTATTGTTGGAGGCAGGTCGTATATTCCTTGTTCGATGGACGCCATTATTTCGGCTTTTGGAACTTGCTTGGGAGTTATGGCAAAGTTGTGCCCTCTACTTAAAGCAGTCGTGGCTTCTTTGCTTAAGGTGAGTGACGATAGATTCACGACGACGAGGTCTTGTTGTAATTGCAGTCGTTGTATGGTGTTCCATTGTAGGAGATTTTCAAACTTATTTTGGTGCCGGTTTTTGACTCTGTCAAATTCTTTTTTTGCCGTTGCATCGGTGATGTTATCTAAGATCTGCCAAAGTTCCATATTTAGAATATTATGCAGTGATTCTCGTAATGCGCTGATGGCTGCATTTGCTTTTGCTAATTCAAGACGAGTGGTGTTAATTTGTTCACGTAAAAGCGCTACACTCGCTCGTTTATAGATGCATTGGGCTTTAGCCGAGTGGAACTTGTTTTTGATTTTAAAACAGTTCGGTATTAATTTGGTGTCTTGGCACCTCTTTAAGAAGGCTAACCTGTTTAGTTGCCGCGCCAATTTCAACTTCCACTTACCATATTGTGGTGTCTTGCGTACGATATCGTCTCCGTGAAGAATCCTTAAACGTGTGGACAGACTTATGTGTTCGTCGAACATGTTGTTTATTATTTTAACGGTATAATAGAACACAGAAACTAATTAAATAATTAATTTATTAACTTGATGCTGATATTTCGCTGGTGTTATAACCAGCATCTTCAGAGCACAAAAACACTGTTTGTCACAATACGCGAGACTAAAACAACATGGTGTACTTAAACAAAATTGTAGCAGCAACACAAAGACTAGAGTCCTGATTTTGGCACCCTCTATCTGAAAAAAAAAAAAAAAAAAGCTATCATATATTACTAGTCCTAGAAAAGTGCTAGTTTTTTCTTAATATGACTGTCTCCCGGATCATTATGGGAAGTCGGGCCTAGCAGACCATGCTCTGGATACCCCTGCACACAGGATCAACTGGAAAAACAAAAGTACTACACAGAAACCCATATAAATCAGAGAGATTGTTCTTAGAGGCGACAGAAGCCCTAAAACACACTCCAAATCTCAACAAATATGGCTTAACTTAATCTTAACTTGCCGAAGATCTGGGAGACAGTCATATTAAGAAAAAACTAGCACTTTTCTAGGACTCTAGTAATATATGATAGCTTTTTTTTTTTTTTTTTTCAGATAGAGGGCGCCAAAATCAACACAAAATCAGGAATCCTTGGATGGTCAGAAATATACAAATTGAAAAGAAGAGAGGCCAGAACTGACCCTTGTGGGAGTTCATTTGTTAAGTGTTCTTGGCTTGCTCGTATCCATTAATGTAGAAATAGCAGACAGGACGTGTTTATCACTAGTGCAATTAAAGTTTCTTTTTCACTTTGATGATTAGTTCCAGTACATGGCATAAAATAATGTTGATATATATTTTAATTGTATCAGTTAGGAAGGTAAGTACATCTTGTCAATTCTTCATATTGCTGCTAAATGGAAAATTTTCCATGACTTTAAAATGAGGTGAGGTTAGGCTTAATGGCATCACTAGTCATCTGTTAATAACAAAACTGCAAGTGCTGTTGCTATTTTCTTTTAACAGAATATCAATTTGACAAACAAAATCTTATCAACATAGCAGCATTTGTATACAGTTGACCTTTGAACAACACAGGTTGAATTGCATAGGTCCACTTTTTGGAAATTTTGACATTTCAAAAAATTTTTACATTTTTGGAGATTTGCAACAATTTGAAAAAACTCGGAAATGAACTGCGTAGCCTTGAAATATCGAAAAAAACAAAGAAAAAGTGAGAAAAAGTCAAGAATGCATAAAATATATATAGATACTAATCTATTTTGTCATTTACTACCATAAAAGAAAGAACAAAACTCTCCACAGTGTTGAATTCACTAAAAGAATCAGGAGCCAACAACAGGACCACATCTCACTCAGGACTTTTGATGCTTGGACAGGAAATCTAGAATAAAGAGATCGTCTACTTTATAATATGTTCATGAAATTAGAAAACACATCGACTTAGAGCACCTGTCCATTGAAATAAGCAAAGAGCCATTCTTTTCCACTATACCAGTGGTCTCCGAAGTGTGGTACGTGTACCCCCTGGGGTACGCGAGCCGATACGTGGGGGTACATCAAAAAAAGTTTTATATTGATAGGAAAAAAATTAAGTAATTAATTAAAGATAAAGAATATTACTTTCTTTCATCAATTAAACATATATCTTATATAGACAAAGATGTTATAAAGATCCTGTAAACTTAAATTTGCGAGTAGTGCACATTGGGCGATTTTGCACACATAATTGTTCGTGGCAAAGCTGTCATGTTTTTTAAAACTAGGGAGTAAATCTCTTACTTCTTATCATTACCATTGTTTGTAGAGCATCTTAGTGTTGACAAGCCCAACAATGATAAGTGGTTATTAATACGATGCCACCTAGCTGATATTTTTGAAAAAGTAAACATGCTCAATTTGTCTCTTCAAGGAAAAGGTAACATTTTAACAATGAATGAGAAAATAACTGCATTTCGAAAGAAAATGGTGCTGTGGAGAGAGAAATTTGAAAAGGGATGTTTAGAAATGTTTCCATCTTTATCTGATTTTGTTACAGAAAATAATGTAAATGTAAAACAAACAAAAAGTCTAATATCTGCACATTTAAAAAGTTTAGAGATATATTTTTGTAACTTATTCACAGATCTTCCTGGCGAAGAATTTCAATGGATTTTATACCCATTTGCAGAAAATATAAAAATTGACCACCTTCTGATTATTTTTCAAGAGCAATTAATTGACATTAGATACAATACAACTTTGAAAAACGAATTTCAACAGAAACCTCTTCACAATTGGTGGATGGGACTGAAGTCTGAGTATAGCAATTTAGTAAACACAGCAAATGATGCCCTCCTACCTTTTGGTTCTACTTATTTATGTGAGGGATCATTTTCTGCAATGACAGGTATTAAAACCAAATATCAAAATAAATTAAACTTGGAACCAGATCTTCGTATTGCAGTATCAGAAGCCATCAAACCAGAATTTCAAGAAATTATGAAAGAAATGCAAGGCCATTGTTCACATTAAATATTGTAATAAATATGTTTGTAAGCTGTTAATAATAAAAATAATGTGTAAAAATATCTAGCTTTTTTAATTATTATATGATGATACAAGGCATATTTCCTCTTTATAATACTTATTACAATAGATTTTTGCTCAATCAATTGGGAGTATGCGCTATTTATTTTTTCTGTCTTGGGGGGTATGCGATCAAAAACGTTTGGAGACCACTGCAGTGTACTACTAAAAAAACACAGTGATTAACTTAAATCTCTTAGAACCTTGTTCAAAAAAGGATTCACAGCATAAAAATAAAAGAAAAGGACTGGACACTATACATTTCTTAAATAATCTAAACCATGTCATTGCCTATACTGATGTCTCATCTGATGAAGTACTCAACCAAGGAGGATCAGGGGTTTTTCTAACTCTACTGGAGGCAAGGAAATACAAATCAAATCCACAGCTGGCAAAATAGCTTCAACTTCACTTTTGAATTAACAGCCATACAAGCAGATCTCAAGTTCTATCTCTTTTATCCAATAGTAAACATTACAGATGGAATGTTTACTATTGGTTATTCCATCTGTAATGTTTACTTAACATTACAGATGGAATAACTATCTACAGTGACTCAAAATCTGCACTTGAGGCATTAAAAAATGGAAAAACAAAACTCCCACAGGAAATTCATGAACAACTAACAACTTTAAATTTGAAAAATAAGAACTGTACACTGCAATTGATGCCAGCCCAAGTAAATATTGAAGGCAATCAGAGAGCAGACACATTAGCCAAAGAAGCAAGATACTTACCTCAAAAATTACACCTATTATCACTAACTGATGCTAACTCTGTCGCAAAAATAAGATTGGTAAAACAACTTGTCAAGAAGAAGAATGAAAATAGAGAAATAACCACAATCATCACTAGGCTAAAAACAGAACATTTTAAAAGCATGAAAATTCTGCCGGACGATACTAGAAACTATGAAATATACAAGAACTGTCCAGGAATTGAACTAACACCTGTACATATCTATTCCTGTCCAGCAATTGCTGCTTCTCTACAGAAAATTAACAATAACTCTATAGAAAAGCTCTACTCCATCAAAGTTCAACAGATTGCCAAAGCATTTCTACAGGCTCACGATCATATCTAGAAGCTCTTCAATAGACTCGACAAAAACATGCTGCCATTCACAGTCATTCACTCTGTCGCAAAAATAAGATTAGTAAAACAAACTATAAAGAAGAAGAATGAAATCAGCGAAATTTATGAAAATAGAGACATAACCACAATCATCACCAGACTAAGGACAGAACATTTTAAAGGCATAAAAATTCGACCGGATGGTACTAGAATCTATGAAATATGCAAGCACTGTCCAGGAGTCAAACTAACACCTACCCATATCTATTCTTGCCCAGCAATTGCCACTGCTCTACAAAAAATTGACAATAACTGTATAGAAAAGCTCTACTCCATCAAAGTTCAACAGATCGCCAAAGCAATTCTACAGGCTTACGATCATATCTAGAAGCTCTTCAACGGATTCGACAACAACCACATAAAATATACACAAATCTATTATAAAAAGTTAAAATTTATCAAAACTTGCACCATTCACAGTTGGGAGAAATGGAAGCAAACGTAAAGATGCAATATTAAATCATAACTGCATAAAATTAATTATATATTTAGTTTTATCCAAGTGTAAGCAAATAAAGTTTGCGCCTGAAGTACTTTCAGGACTGGGGCAACTCGTGGTAAAGGTGGTATAAGTTCTCATCACTTGCCTTAGTATCCCATAATGCAAAACACATCTTCTTGCAGATATGTATAATGCTATGCATTAGGGAAGGGTCACTACACAGACCGGTTTCGACCTTTATTGAGCTCTCATCAGTGGGAGTCAGACCCAGAGGTGGTGATACTAAGGTAGAAATAATGGAAAAGTCGTATTTACCTATACAAGTTGCCAAAGGGTGTCACACCCAATTATTAAAATTCTCTGGATTAGAGATAAGTTTATTGAAGTGTTTTTCACTTGACTATGCTACTAATGATATATTTGGCACCTTAGTATCACCACCTCTTGGGCTGATGAGACCTCAACAAAGGACAGAACATTTTAAAGGCATTTCAAAACTGGTCTGGATAGTGACCCTTCCCTTAATGCATAACATTATACAGGGTGTTCGGGATAAATTTGACAGTTTCGTAAGGAAAAAGAAAATCTTCTTTGTATCTATTAAATTTAATGAATTGACAAAAAAACATTACAGGCAGAGTTAATTACAATACTATCAACAAGATTTACTCAAAATAACCACCATTAGCATCGATCACAGCTTCAATTCTGCTTCGGAACCTCGAACAAGCTGATGCTACAGTCTCCCTGGGAAGGGCCGCAAAAACTGTTTTAATTTTATCCATTAACTGGGCTTTTGTATTACTGGAAGTGCGATTGGTGTCTTTTTCAACTGCGCCCCATACAAAATAATCCATGGGGTTAAGGTCTGGGGAGTTTGGAGGCCAAACATTTGGACTGGTGAAGTCGTAGAAATTTTCAGACAACCATTTTTGACTTTTCCCAGAGGTGTGGCAAGGGGCCGAATCCTGCTGCCATACATACGGCCTACCATTGGCTACCCTTGTTATCCAGGGCTTGACTACAGTTAGCAACTCCACGAACAAAGCCCGAATTCCAATGCCAGGGTTCTTCAACACCTGTTCCTGCAGATTTGCGAGGAATTCTGCTGTACGAACGCAATCAGATCGTCTGCTAGGGATCTTTCTTCTTGCTACATCCTCGTAGTCACCATTGCAAGTCTCTAGTTCATGCCTGATTGTTTTTACTGTATTCAGGGAGCATTGGGCAGCAGTCGTAATATCCTTATTTTGATGGCGGGCACGAATCATCATGATACAAGTTATTCTCTTCCATGATTCAGGTGGGTTCCAGCTATCCATCCTTTCTGACATCTTGTATATGAATGAAGAAGGGTCCAAACTTTTAAATGAAGAGAAGTGTGTGTTAATACATGTAACTTACGGAAAAATATAATTAATTATAAATATGTCAAATTTATCCCGAACACCCTGTACATGTCCACAAGGAGATGTGCTTTGCATTATGGAATACTAAAGCAGTGATAAGAACTTATACCTCCTTTACCACGAGTTGCCCAGTCCTGAAAGTACTTCAGGTTGTTTGCTTACTTGGATAAAGGATAAAACCAGATATGTAATTAGTAGCATAGCTAAGTGGAAAAACTTCCATTTAGCATAAAATTTTATACAGAATGATTCATTCATTAGTGTATGGGCTAGGCTACCATAAAACAATCGTATTGCTGCTTCTTTGTTATCATTGCATGAATCGTTATACCTGTAAATATATTTCTTTTTCACATTATCTTTTCATTTCACTAGACTACCATAAAGCAAACATACTGCTGTGTCTTTGACAATGCATGAATCGTTATACCCGTAAATAAATATGAATTTCTTTTTCACATTACCTTTTCATTTTTGATGTCTAGTGCTAGTAATCCGTATAACATCTGGAGTGTTTTGTATCATATAAGACAATATTGATGTAGCACCGACAGATAGACAATTCTTCTTGTATACAAATGAGGTAAACTTACTGTAAATGTATTTTCACTTTCTTATTAATTTCTTAATAATGTTTTCTTTTCTCTAGCTTACTTTATTGTGAGATATATAACACACATAACATAGAAAGTGTGTTAATCGAGTATTTATGCTATCAGAAAGGCTTCCGATCAACAGTTGGCTATTAGTAGTTTAGTTTTTGGTGGGTCAAAAATTATAAAGGATTTTCGACTGTGCAGGAGATCAGAGCCCTTGACGCCTGTGTTGTTCAAGGGTCAACTGTACATCTTTTATTTTTTTTTTTTAATTGCCATATTTTTCGGACGAAAAGACCGCTCCCCCCAAATTTATGAGACAATTTTTAGAAAAAAATATATTATATGAAAATATTCACAAACCTTAAATTTCATTTATTTTTATCATAACTTGTACCAGCAGCATTCAGTTTATCTTCACTCATCTCGGCCTGGATGATATGCTCTTGCAAAGAGTTCACTTAGTAATTCTACTATTTCATCTGATTCAGCTGAAATTCTGAATCAGAAATTTTGGCATTCCTTAGAATAATTTTGCCGTATACATGTTTTCTTTTACTTGAAGCATATCGAAAGAACTGTTTAGGATTCACTTTAGCTTGCATTGCTAATTTACTTTCATAATCTGTTTAAGTTTTTCTTACCACACTAGTTACCCTTATGGCCTGTGCTTTGTACTGTTTGAGTGCCTGCAGGTCACCTTTATCCTTAAATTTCGTCCACAATTGTTTCTTTTTTTTTTTTTTTTTTTTGCAGCTCAAGCTTAATGGTGTTATTCATCCATTTAACTCCCACTTGATTTACTCTCCAGGCTCTAGGTATTCAGTCAGCCATTACTCCCACAAACTCTCCTTAGCCACTTCCCATGCACCATCAACAGAGGTGTTCACAATTATGGTCCCCTAGGGAGTGGAAGGAAGGCAAAGTGGTTCCCTCTCATGTGGTTGATCACCATCCCTGTGGTAAAACTATTGGAAAAGTTGGTTGAAGACAGAATTCAAGGATTGGTGGATCAGAATATGGTACTCTATAGGGAACAACATGGTTTTGTTAAAGGTCGATCCTGCCTTAGCAATTTATTAACTTTTTATAATAGAATGACATCTGAGTTGGACAAGGGAAATGGCTACACAGTTATACTCCTAGCTTTTGCTAAGGCTTTTGACAGGATACCCCATGGAATACTGTTGTGCAAATTAGAGCAGATGGGGATGGATACCAAACTGGTGATATGGATGAGAGAATGGCTCAGGGAGAAATACCAGAAAGTGGTGTATGGAGGAGCAGAATCTAGGATGAGGCAGGTGACCAGTGGTGTGGCTCTGTGCTTGGGCCATTATTGTTTAATTTGTATCTAAATGTTATAGGAAATGGCTGGAAGGGAGATGTTCAGTTGTTTGTTGATGATGCAAAGTTGGGTAGCGCAATAAAAAATGAAGCTGATGGAAGCTGATGTTGAGAGTTTGCAGGATGATTTAAATAAGCTGGCAAAATGGGCAAAAAGTAATGGATATCAGTTCAATGTGGAAAAGTGTAATGGGATTAAAAGATTACCAGTTGTGTACTACATTGATGGAATGGTACTCCAAGAGATTGATGAGACTTGGGGGTGTTGGTGGATAGGTAGATGAAGTTCAGAAGGCACATTGCTAAGGTGTCCAAGATTGCACATAGGATTACTTGGTTATTAAAGAACACACTAATATCCAGAGATAAAGAGGTTATTATTACCCTTTATGATGTTGATACTTCCATCTTTGGATTACTGTGCTCAAGTCTGGTCACCTGGATTCCTTGGAGATGAGGAAGTTGTGGAGAGAGTTCAGAGGAGAGTGACTAAATTGGTGAGTGATGTAAAAAAATGCTCACTACATTGATAGATTGAAAGCTTGTGGATTGCAGAGGTTGGTTGATAGGCAGAGAAGATAGGATATGATAGAAACATTTAAATTACTAAAAGGTTTTTAAGATAGATGCAGGGGAAATATTTCAGCTGTGTGATAGGGATGGAAGAACAAGAGGAAAAGTGTGGTTAACAAGGGTGTGAGAACTAGATTTTTTGCCTGGAGGGTGGTGAATGAGTGGAATGCATTGCCTGACTCAGTTGTGAGTTCTTCGTCTGTAAATGAATTCAAGAAGAGGTATAATAGATATTGTTTTGATAGTTTGGGTCTCCTGCGATCAGTCTACTGCGATCAGTCTACTGACTCCATGGAGATACTCGTAATAATAATAATTATTATAAGAAGAAATCACCAGTAAGTTTCCTTAGTTTGCCATAATGTGGTTTTCTATAATTCCACGCATCTATATTGCTCAGTAAAAGTTGCACTCATCTGACTACTTTTCCCATGTCAAAATTGCCATCAACAATGCCACCAGATGGTGATTGCTCTTACCAGCTGGTGGCATCGTGATGATTTCATTTATTATCAACTGTATGCAGTATGCTATTATTGAATTTATTACTTGTTTATTTATTACTACAACTCAAGAAATTATTTTTCCTTATTCATACGTTCTTTTCTATCTTCAGTCATACTTCCATAGGTAAAGTTATCCATTTTATCACTGTCTTAATCTATCTGAACATTTCAGAATCATATTCCTCTATAAATGATCCTGTTTGATGGAAATGGGACTTGGGCAACCAATGCAGATGACATAGTGGAGCTGTCTAATCATTTATTGGGGTATTTTATCCTGAAAAAGCAGCTTTTATTCCTGAGGGCATAGAATGGATTGAAGGTTTAAAAGTGCATGAAGAGAATGTATTTCGAATACTGGGTACTCTGGAGGTCAATAAGGCAGTGAAACCGAATGGGATTTCACCATGTTTTAAGACAGTGTGCTATAGAACCAACTTCTCCACTGATCTAGCTGTTCACTGAAAGTCTGGCTACTGGAAAAATGTCCAAGTGGAAAGAGGGTGAGATAGTTCCATTGTATAACTGTGGTGGTTATAATAGAAGCCCAAACTATAGAACAGTTTGTATTTCTTCTGTAGTTATTAATATTTTAGAGAAATTAGTAATGGATCATATGCAAAATTTGGTATATGAGGAGAATATTCTGTGAGATGCACTCATTTTTCAGTAAACTGCTTACTTTTTATAATAAAAGATGTGTAAGATGCACTCATGTTTCACTAAACTGCTTGCCTTTTATAATAAAGTAGTGCGATCAGTTTATGAAGGAAAGGCATATATATATATATATTAGATTCTGGTTAACTGGGACAGCCATTTTATTGGGACAAGTCTGGAAGAACAAAAATAAAATAAGAATTTTCTTGTTTAAGAATTTACTTCATTTATTTGGGACACAATTAGACCAGCCAGTAATCACTACCACATGGAGTGTTAGAAATATTACATAATCTTGCTTCAAAACTTTAATGCTGAAGATTTCCACAGTGGTGATGAAACAGGCTATTTTTATTGTGCCACATTGGATGGTTTCCTATGTTATAAACACACTCACTGTTTGAATCACTGAAATCAATGGATTATGCTTTTCAAATATGTCAGAAACCCATAAGCAAAAGCTGTTAGTTTTTGAAAAAAGGACCAGGTCTCAATGTTTGAAAGTGATTAGAATGGAATATTTACCAGTTTGGTACCATGCACACAAATGTGTGTGGAGAAACTGAAATCTTTAAGAATTGGCTTTTGAGGACATGGAATTTTAACAGAAATGAAGAAAAATTTTACTGGTTCTTGATAATTGCTAAGGAAGTTGGTCAGTGCAAAAGTTAATCTTTTACAAGCAATGCAGTTTATGGCCAATAAACAATTAGTTGGTGAAGAATAAGCAACAAGATAATTTCAAAACTATTTAATTGCTCACTATGGTTAAGCATCCAATCATGGATATGCCAGGTTTGGCTAATTGTGGAAATGGTTTCTCATTAGATTATCCACATTAGAAACTATGAAGATTTTGAGGAGTAAATTGTAACAGAGCATTGTTGAACAAGCTCATCCAGGATGCTAGAAAATTTATGACTGGATTACTACTATTTCATGCAGAAAACATATATCTGCACTGATTTTGTTTAATTGCAGTCAGTTGGTGGGGGGGGGGGGGTAAATAAATAAATAATAATAATAAAAAAAAACTATGCTCGATCAATTCCTGTGTCATTAACTGCTAAGACCTGCATGCACATTTAATTTAATACACATTTAATACATACATAAACAGAATTATTTTTATGGCAAATATTTTACTTTAAATCCAATTGTTTAGAAATTAGTAACAATGCACTAAATGGAAAGCTTCTCTGACTTGTATTTTGTCCTATATACATACATATATACACCTCTTAAACTCTTGACAAGCAGCTTTGTTTAATCGGGAAAGTTGCTTAAGTAAGTCAAATTATGTCATTCCCGATGTGGCCCAATTTATCTGAATTCTCTTTTATTCTTTTGTTTAGTTTAGTTTTGCTAAATAGTAAGTTCATATTTAAGTTGCAGCACATGAGGCTAACTATCAGGTTAGTGAATTGGGTTGGGAATTGGCTATCGGATAGATATCACTGCTGTGATATCTGTGGAGGAGCAAATCAAGAAAAAATAAGGTCACAAATGGAATGCCATTAGTGGAACCTTTGCTGTTTAATAATTAATTATGTCAGTTTAATTTGTTTAATTATGTCAGTGATCTTCCAGATTGCAGAGAGGTATTAAGTTGTTTACTGATGAAGTGAAACTTGGAAGAATTAATTGTAATAGTTCTAGTGTCATGGCCCCTCAGGAGGATTTCTATTAGTTGGACTGAATGCAGATGTCAGTTTAATGCAAGTAAATGTAAAGTTCTTGAAATTTGGAATCTGCCAGTAGGAGGTTGCATACTCTGTTCGTGGAACTATACTAGAAGAAGCAAGCAGTCTTGTTTTGATAATCGATATAAATTTAAAGTTTACGGGACATATTACAGAGGATTACTGCAATACTAAGAAGGATGTTGATAGACTGAGATAAGAGTGGCGATCCCATTGTATAAAGCCCTGACAGACTCTGTCTGGATTATTATGCTCAAATATGGTTACCATGATTTGAAGGTAATGAAGTAACCATGGAAAGGGTAAAGAGGTAGATAACAAAAATTATATCTTAGCTGTACAATGTTATGGGAGTAGACAGAGGACATGTAAACTGCAGATTTTAGTGGATGGAAGACAATAGAAGGTGACATGATGAGACATTTAAATTGTTGAGTATTTATAGGAGATTTTTGGCATAGGAGAACAAGAGCAAGGGCCAGTGTTCCTGGAAGTTGCAAAAGGAAATGAGTAAGAGGGTAAGAAGCGACTTTTTTTGCACAGAGATTGGCTAGAGTCTGGCCACTAGACCACGGAATGCATTGTATGATATAGTGGTGAACGGGCTTAAGGGATTGGATGAAATATTTTGTGTTTTATAAGATGACCCTTCCTCAGTGAGTCTTTAATTCCATGGATGTCCTGAATAATAATAAAAAGAATGTTACAGCACATAGCATTAACAATTGCAATTGATGGAGAAGAGAGAATGATGCCTGTTAAATATATAAATAATATAAGTAATAATTATAAATATTATAAAGAATCATGGAAGAAAGTTATAAATATCAAGAGATGCTTAATGGCATAAAATAGTATATATAAAAAAAAAAAAAGATTGAATATTTTTTTAAGATTTTACTTTTGCCGTGATCAGGATTTTTAGTATTCTAGTTGACTGATTTTTATTTTTCATAATATATATAGACACACAGACAAAGAAATTAGCGCACCTGGAAGAAAACATGGTACAACAGCGAAACTAAGCAAATAGCTAGAGTGTGGGGTGGTATGCAAACGATCCAAGTTTGGTGCGATTGCGCATGCCCACACACCTTGCAGTGGTGTTGAAAGCACGAGCCAGCAGCCTTATAAAGCCGTCGATAGCCGATTAAAGCAAAAAGCACCGGCCAACGCAAGCTAGAATACAGAGTGACAATAATGCCGGGTAGATGCCAGATACATCGATTTAAGCAACTTACGGACTTTGACATAGATGTGATCATCGGCCTGAAAACTGGAGGGTGGTCGGCGTGCACACGAACCGTTCTGACCATATCGTCCGACAGTGTTGGGAGCTGTGGACACGTTCCGGCACCGGTTGGGAGCTGTGGACACTCTGCCACACGGCAGAGCGGCACCGGTTGGATCAGGAGGACCAACGCTAGAGAGGATCGACGGATCATGTGACAAGCACGGAGGAACCCCACAGTCTCCCGGTCCACTATACAGGCAAATGTAGGGGCTCCTGTGTGCCCATGAACCATTTCCCGATGCCTCGCAGAGGTGAATCTACAATCCCAGTGCCCCTTACGTGTGCTCCCATTAACACTGCAACATCGCCGACTCCATTTGCAGTGGTGCCAGACGAGAGCGACATGGAACACCACAGACTGGTGACGTGTGATCTTCAGCGATGAGTGCCGCTTCATCTTGGGGACAGATGATCATGTCTGGGTGTGGAGGACCCCTGGTCAAGGACACAATCCCAACCTCGCTATTGAGCACCACGCCTCCCGCACTGCAGGCATTATGGTCTGGGGAGCCATAGCCTACAATAGCTGATCACCCCCCCCCTTGTAGTGGTACATGGCACATTGACGGGCAGCTGTAATTGGACGACATCCTACGGCCCCACGTTCCCATTCCTGGCCAGGATACCAGGAGCACTATACCAGCAGGTTAATGCCCGTCTGCACAATGCTCGGGTTGCCTACGTCATGTACAGACACTTCCATGGCCTGCCCTTCCCCGGATTTGTCCCCTATCGAGCATGTTTGGGAGTAGCTGAAACGCCAGCTCCCATCGTGTCGCAATATCTGGGATTTGGAGCACAGCGTCCAACACATGGGCCAGTCTGCCGCAGGACAACATCAGGCATCTGTTCACGACTGTGCTGGACCTTATTGCAGCATGTAACGTCACACAAGGCGGTGCAGCGCGCTATTGATGATGACCGGATTGCATACCACAGATCCCTTTGTAATTGTCCTTCAGCTCTGTTTTTGCCATCATGTACATCACTCACCTCTATCATTACACCAATAAAATTTCAGTTAAATCCTATGCTTCATTCTTGGTGCGCTAATTACTTTGTCCACGTGTGTATATATATATATATATATAAACTGTTTAGGGTTGAACTTGTCAAGTGTTGATGCATTCACATTTTTAATTTCATTACATAAAATATTTAATAAAAAATGCTGAGAATGGAGAAATTTTATAAATATTTTATTTAATCTTAAATTCAGTGTGTTATATTTGTAGACATAAATATTAATTGTGAAATATTTCATTGTAGGTTCCGTTGTATTGTGCCTTACCCCCCAAATAGTGAATATGAACTAGAACTGAAAGTGGGAGATATAGTATATGTGCATAAAAAGAGAGAAGATGGTTGGTACAAAGGTACATTACAAAGGACTGGCAAAACTGGACTGTTTCCAGCAAGTTTTGTGGAGAGCTTTTGACCAGAATACAGATATTAATTAGTACTCTGTAGTGCATTATATCTGAAAGCGTTTTTGAAAGCATACACTCAAGGACTTTTCCTCATTGGCATTATGCATCATATCAAGTTTGTGTGAAAGTTTGTTTATTGATCTAGAATGTGATTAGTAGGTAAAGCAAGAAAGAAATTTAAGTACCTGGAATAGGTGGGCAATTTTTTTTTCTTCCTTCAAAGTGTGCTTTTGACTTTATTCTGCAAAAAAAAAAAAAGTATTCACTTGCTATTTTGTTATTATTTGTTGGTAAAATGTGGAAGATGTTCAAAAAAAGTAAATTAGTAGTTTCCAGATGATGGATAATTTATTTATTTTATTATTTATATATATATTTTTTGTAAATGAATAAGCTTTGTTATCCTGTGTATTATTTTTGAAACTCTTCATCTGTGGATAGTTCTGTAATGAGACTCATTTTTCATATTAAGTTTCTTAGCTTATGTATGGAGCAGAACTGAAGAATTACACTTTTAATTTCTCTTTAATAGAAAAAAGAAAATCTCCATTATGTTAAAAAAAAATGCATTAAAATTTATTTATTTGAATTTTTAGTTGATAAATGGAGAATGGTGGAATTGGTTTTCATTTGCCTTAACAATTATTTGCAAATAATAATAACAGTAATAACAAACAGTAGCATATGGATAAATAAGATATTGCTTATTTTCAATTCCATTTTTTAATTATGTTTCACTATGCATTTATAGAGTAACAAACTAAAACATCTTCACATGAACTTGGTTTTCAAGACAATTCATAAAAATTATTCCATTTTTTGTTGGGAAACCAGACAGTTTTGAATTTCAAAATAAATTTCTATCAATATTTATTTTCTTTGAAGTTTTATTCATATATTTTTATTGTTACTATTTTTAATTATTTAGTTTTTAAATATAAAATGTTTTTAAATCTTAAAAAGATGCTGCACTACAGTAGATTCAAATTTCATCATCTGTTTTTAAATCGCGTGAAGCCTGATGCCTCTGTCCTAATCTTAATCGGACAGACCGTATGCCTATCTCTAAGTTTTGAGAAGTGATTACTGTTAATTGTTTACATTTTTTTAATTAATTCATTATACATTAATGCCCATGACTGAACTACAATAGTGTTCCTTCCTACTGTATAACTGCAACTGAGAAGACACGTTAGATTACACACACACATGCTGTATGACTCATTCTTTTATTCAGAATTTAGATGTTGTTACCAGTTCTTCTGCCTTTTCCCTGAATGAAGCTCATGACATACTGAGCAAAATATATAGGTGTAATAAATTCTGTTTAGTTTTTCTCTTACATGTTGCGAAGTTGTTACTTAAAAAAATTATACCATGTATAACGCATGTCTCTATTCAACATCTAAACTGGTGTCCCAAAGCTAAGGATGAACTACATGTTTCCCTGCCTCCAACCAAATGTGTTATAAATTTCGTACAAATTGCAATATGTTTTTGGCAAAAGTTACAAATTTTCTAAGAATATAGTTAAGAATTAATCTACAGTGCTTACTGAAAACTATGCAGCCATTTTGGTATTTAATACGCCTGTCCTGAACTGTGATGCAGTTCTCACCAAATGATTCAGGCAAACTGGTCCACTTTCCTTTCAGAGCAAATATAAGGCCTTGTTTGTTTTCTGGAAGGGAATTTCAAGCAGCAATGCATCTCTCTCTCTATTGCGTCCTGAGTGTGTTCTATGGGTGCAGATCCAGGGAGAGTGCTGGCCATTCGATTCAGTTAATATCCTTGGTCTCCAGAAGTATCTCCACTGCTTGTGTACAGTGTGGTGTGGCATTGTCATCCATAAAAATGAATTTTTCACCTACAGCATCATGGAACAATCGAGCATGACATTGAAGAACTTCATTGCAGTTTGTTCACCACTCGTAGTTCCTTTTTCCAGCACTAGAAATTTGATGCATCCATTAAGTATAATGCCTAGAATTGCAGGAAAGATTAAAACGACTCTCATCTGTAAAGAGTACATTAGCCCATTGCTGTCTTGTCCAATTTTTATGTATACAGCACCTGAAAAAATGCCCTATGATGAGCTGTGGATAAAGGAACGTAGACTAAAGGCTTATATGCCTACTTGTTGGAGATGTCTTACCGAAGTTTGTCAAGATGTCTATGTACCTGTGCTTGAATGGAGCTAACTTTCAATATCACCTGCTGTGTTGCATTGATTTGCATTGATTGTGTTTTGCTGTTATAGCCAAAAGTATGTTTTCCTGCTCTGTGGTAGAGTGAGGGCCACCTCTTAGCAAACATATGGAACACATTCTATTGGTTCGAAATTCTGCCTAGATCCTGGATACAACCAATGTGAGATTCCAAACACTCTGACAATATCAGTGGCCTTCAAGCTTTCCAGTAATTCTTCCCCACACGAAGTCATCTAGATGATGTCTTTGAGACATTACAAGACATCCAAGTTTGCAACTTTATTCCTTCATGAAAAGAGCGTCCTTCAAATACAATTTGCTTAGTGCAGCCTTTATCCTGTTGAGTGTTGCCACATGACTTTGCATGTGATTGAAAAATTTGAATGTGTACCCACTTTCTACTTGAAATTGGCAGTTATACAAATTGCAATACGCTGATTCATCTGAATTTATGGTTGTAATCTTGAGAAATAGTGTCTGTCCTTAGGTTTTAGATGCCAGTGTAGTTTTAAAACATTATTTAAATAAAACATACAAAATTACTTTTACCTCCCCTCCACCCTTCCCATTTATTATTTCAAATTGCTTGGAAGATAGCAGTAGTCTATTTTATCTTCAAAGAGAAGAGCGACTTATATGAACTTATTGGTTCACTATGCGTTTATTTGGCATTATGATTTCACTAGGTTTATGTATTGAAGTTGTTTGTTTATATAAATCAAAATATATCTTTCGTGATTAAGTTTTTAGATTGTCTTCCAGTTTATAATGCTCATCAAACTTTATTTTCATTGATTATGGAGACTACGACTGTGTTAGGAATAATTACTTTAATTTCCTGATGTTTTGAACCTTCATATTAAGGTTGTTATTATTATTAAGAGAAACATCCAGGGAATCAGGGACTCATCGAGGGAGGCCACATAATACATGCACCAGCTATCATACTTATTCTTGAATTCTTTCACACTACTTGCACTTACAACATTCAAAATTCCATTCTAATCATGCACCACCGTATGAGAGAAAAATGTAACCCGCATCCCCTTCTTAGCAGCATTCATTCTCAGCTTCCAAGGATGCTCTCTTGTCCTTTTCCCACCCTCCATAAATTTGAAAAATTCTATCAACTAAAATCCTGTATGACACTTTCAAAGATTGCCAGTCTTAATCATATCGCCCATCTTTCTCCTGTTTGCTAATGTCTGAAGTCTACAAATTCTCAATCTGTCTTCATTAACAGTATTCCACAATCCTGATATCATTTTTAACACTCTCCTTTCAGCTCTCTCTCCAATATATATCAGAATCACAACAGAAACCAGGAGACCAGACCTGCCCACAATAGTTCAAGTGAGGTCTTATCATTCTTACCATTGCAATTATCTATTTGCAATCTTTGCTACATGGCCCCTGAACTTCAACTTGCTGTCTACTAACACTCCAAGATCCCTACCCTCGTCAATTTCTTCTAGCATAATCCCACCAATATAATATGACATTGGATATCTAATCATGCCAAAGTGAATGACTTTACATTTACTGCAATTGAACTGACATCCATTTTCCCATGCCCACAATTTTAGCCTATTCAAATCATTCTGCAAGTACTGCATATCAGCAGCATTCCTGATTATCCTACCTAACTTTGCATCATCAGCAAATCGCTGAATGACAGTGGACCAAGCACTGATCCTTGTGATACACCACTGGATACCTTCAATCTTGCAGACTCACATCTCCCACATACCATTTTTTGATATCTGTCATTCAGCCATCCTCTTAAAATGTGCTAATATTTTATAATCCAAACCCATATTCTCCAATTTATGCAATAGTCTACCATGCTGTGTTCTGTCAAAAGCCTTAGAAAAATCCAGAAGTATCATGGTGTATCCATTCCACTTGTCTAGTTCAATAACATTGTTAAAGAATATGAGCAAGTTGTAAAAACATGACCTTCCCCTAGGCAAACCCATGTTACTCATTGCAAAGTGAGATTCACTGTCAACCCATTTCTGAGTTCGAGCCCTAACCAATTTTTCTAAAATCTTCATCAGTCACAGTTTTCTAAATTTTTCTAAAATCTTCTCCATCGCTTCTGAGATACTAATTGGTCGTTAGTTGGATACATCAGTCTTTGCACCACACTTGTATGGAATTACCTATGGAATTACCACCATACATTCTTTTTATTTCTGCAGAATCTTCCTTGTTCTGAGACTCATATTAAACAGCCTGGTCAAAGGAATAGCCAGGTTCAGCTGAACACTCTTTTAGCATGTGTGCTGATATCCCATCAGTCCCTATTCTGAATTCTTGTTCAGTTTGTGCAATAGCTCAAATACCTCATCCTCATACACTTCAGTTTTTCATCCAGTGAAGATTTAGCAGTGAGCTCAACGTTGCATACACCAGGTCAATAGCTTTTAACAAAATGGGCACTCATTACTTGAACAACCTCTTTTGCATCTGTTATCCTCACACCATCGGCATTTAGAAGTTGTTATTTCTTTTACTTGCAGCATATCGATAGAATTTTTGTGGGTTGTCTTTGCACGCAAAGCCAGTTTCTTTTCATACTCAGACTTTGCTTTCCGTACAAGGCTAGAATAGTTGTGACTATTCTAGCCTGCTGCTTATGATTTTCACAACAGATATCATCCTTATGCACACAGTATTCCTTCCACATCATCCTTTTCTTATGAATCTCTTGCTTAATAAGATTACACATCCATTTGACCCCTACTGTAATATATTCACGTGTCTTCTATTATTCTATCTATTTCCTTACTTAGTATTACTTTTTGCCCCCTCTCCCCTTTTATTCTGCTGCTAGATAGACCTTGTTTTGAAGATCTGTCTGGCGTGGCAATCCCTGAGCAAGCATACAAAAATCAATTAAAAAATTTATTTAATTTCCGACTGCACCACTTAATTGATCTACTTTATGTCAACAGTCAGGGTGAGAAGAAGACAAAATGTAATCTTACACTTCTACACAAATATCCAAAAATGCAAGTCGTGGTTCGCTATTATAATTTACTCCCGCAGGTTTGTTAATTATTTTCGGGATAGTGCATTGGCTTAGGAATTAAAATCAGACAATTGTAAAAACAAAGCATATTTATTTTGACTTCAAAGACATGATACAAAGCATAGAAAGAATGATTAAATACTAACTTAAACAATATGCACCATATATCACACATTAATTCTCTATCTGAACATCATAGATTATAACACTTTTACTAGCAAAATTACTCAATCTTACTTATCACAGAATATCCTCTATGGGACAAATATAGTTCATAAGCATGCACGATTGTTATAAAAACGAAAACACAGTTAATTCTCTTCCATTACATTTACTTCTTAATTAAGGCTAATTCAGATATTGTATCAAGCATCCCGAGAATCAGATAACATTAACAAAACAAGTTCTTCAAAAAAACAAGACATTCAGTTCACATATAGCCGCCAGTTAACAATTAGTCTCTCTCTCTTTCTATTTACAATTTCTAGACACAATCGTATCACATACTGCAAAACAAATTGAGGGCTTACTTGTTAACAATTTCCTGAGAGGAAAGTTCAATTCCTTAATGATACACGTGGCCATGGCTATCCACAGCCAAGAGCGAGCGAGCGGCAGAAGTACATCGGCGGTGGGAAAAACTATCATCCTTCTACTCTGGAAGGAGCCCTCATAGGTGCTGCACTAAAGTCCAGGAAAGGTCAGTTACAGATCAGAAAAAGCTCTGAACCATGTGCTGTATTACCCTTTTATTCAAATCGCAATTCTTTGCTCTCAATTCGGAACATTCCAGGATTAGTCACGAGCAATGAATGAACCTACGTCATCGCAGGCCGTTTGACCTTATGATCTTTGTGGCGCTCGGCGCTAATCCGACTTATGTCTTTTTAAGCTCTTAATAACATTTCTATAGTGCAGGTGCACTTTTAACAGCATATACATCTTTACAATTCTTTTATTATTGCAACTGCATAGTACATTCTTATATTTTATTATTCTAGACAAAAATTTAATTGTAAAATAATTAGCGAAAATTCTTTAATCAAAACTTATTTCTTGCAATATTTTATACTACCCTATTTATTCCTCGAACTCTCAGGACACACTCTGATATCACATCATTTAAGTATTGTTTAAATCCTTCCCATGCACTGTTGATATTTTTCCCATCCAGCAACCGATCCATTCTAATGAACTCAGTATACTCTTCAGTTGCTCATAATTTCCTGCTTTGTAGTTCTGAATGTAACATTCATCAACTTAGTCACTTCCCAAGTGAGTACTGCATGATCACTGTCACCAACTGGAGGCAGAATAGTTACATCTTGAACTGAAATGCCCTTTGACACTATAATGAAATCTAACACTCTTCAATCTCAAGTTCCTTATGTCACATGCTGCTTGAGGAAGTTGTCCTTCAACAGCTCAATAAATTCATTTTCATTCTTCTAATGAGATTCTACTGATACACAATCAATATTTGGATAATTAAAGTCTTCCATTATAATTACTCTTTTTGTGCTATTTGATCAACTGTTATTCTCCTGACCTAACCACCACTACTGGGGGGGGGGAGAACTACATCAAAGCTGTATCCTATTTATAACATTGTCAGAGAACAAATTCATATTAATTCTTTTAATACAATTAATAATAATTAACTCTTAGAACAAAAGGTTCGTGGATCATCCATATTCTTAGAATGTTTAGACCACCATGGTCTTGCCACTATTCCCCTCAATTGCTAACTTTTAATGGAAGATTTTGAGCAACATGCTCAAAATCTTTTTCCTTTACTTTGAAACCCAAAGTCTGGCTTAGATACATTGATATGTTTTTGTTATCTGGTCCTATGGCTGCAGATATTAGACACTTTCCTCATCCACCTTAAAAAAACAACAACACAGATGCATACAATCAAAATTGAAAGTCAGAATGCACTTCCTTTTCTAGATACACTTGTCACATGTCTTCTTTCTGGCAATCTTTCCTTTAATGTTTATCTTAAGCCTACACGTACTGGCCAATGTATACACTTAAGTTCTTACCTCCACCCAAAACAAAAAAAAGGTATTATTAACATGTTAAAAAACAGAGCTTTAAAGATTTGCTCCAATGAGCAACCACTTAAAACATGAATTAAAAGTTATCAGCAATACCTTCCTAAAAATGGCTACAACAAAAGTACTATCAATGAAATTCTTCACAAGACTCCACTTGATAATAAAAATAAACTAGATTACAATAAAATTGTAGCCATTCCATACAATAAAGGGATATCAGAATATTACAAAAATACTTGCTAATGTGTTCTTCAATAGCCAAGTAATCTTATGGGCTACCTTAATGCCACCATTAAACTTACTGCAAAATGAAAGAACTTATTCAACTCCTCCAAGGATCCATTGGCCCACCCTGGAGTACACCATATTTATTGCACCTCTAATTTACCTCTGTACAATAATAATAATTGTTATTATTATTATATTCAGGCAGCTCCATGGAGTTGGAAGACTCATTGTGGGAGATCCAAACTATCCACTCTCAACTGACTCTGGCAACCCATTCCACTCATTCACAACTCTCCAAGCAAAAAATCTAGTCCTCACACCCCTGTTAACCACACCTTTATTCAATGAGGGATGACCCCCCCCCCCCTTGTTCTGGTCCCTCCAGCCAAGTGCTGAAACATTTCCCCTGCACAATCCTATAAAACCCTTTAAACAACTTAAATGTTTCTATCATATCCCCCTCTTTTTTTCCTATCAACCAACTTCTGCAATGCACACACCCTCAATTTATCTTCATAGGGAACATTCCACAGACCACTCACCATCTTCATTATCCTCTGAATCTTCTCCGCTGCTTCCTCATCCCCAAGAAATTCAGGAGACCAGACTTGAGCATAGTAATCCATATGTGGACAGATCAAGGCCTTATAAAGATAAATAAGAAATTCCTTATCTCTGCTTGTTAATGTGTTCTTCAATAGCCAAGTAATCTTATGAGCTACCTCAGCAGTATGTCCTCTAAACTTTAACTCTCTGTCTACCCCCACTCCTAAATCTCTGGCTTCATCTATTTCCTGGAGTACATTGCCATCAATGTGATACACAACTTGTAATCTGTTTATCCCAAAATGCATAACTTTACATTTCTCCACATTAAACTTACACCCATTATCTTTTTCCTATACTCACAGCCTATTAAAATCATCTTGCAAGCTCTCCACATTGCCTTGATTAACTATTACTCTGCATGATTTTGCATAATCAGCAAACAATTGAATATTTTCTTTCAGGTTATTTCCTATATCATTTATGTACAAATTAAACAGCAATGGTCCTGGCACTGAACCTTGCAACATACCACTGGTCACCTGTTTTCGTCTCGATTCTTCCCCTCCATATACTACTTTTTGATATCTGTCCAGCAGCCAGCTCTTATCCAGTGTCATATCTATCCCCATTTGTTCTAATTTGCATAAGAGAGTTCTGTGTGGTATTCTGTCAGTTGCCTTTGCAAAATCATCATGTATTTCCTTTATACAACTCTGCTGTTACTCTATTATAAAAAGATAGTAAATTACTAAAGCATGAGTGACCCTTCACAAAGTCATATTTCCCCCTCATAGAAATCATATTTTTATCCACCCATTCTTCAATTCTCTTTTTGACCAATTTTTCCAGTACTTTTCCAATGATAGATACTGATTGGTCTATAATTTTCTACTGCAGTCTTTAGAACCTCTCTTGTGCAAGGGAATTATTATTATTATTATTATTACCACGGGCTACTCCAGGAGTCCTTAGACTCATCGAGGGAGGCCCTAAACATCATGTTCACACAGCTGTTCAACATTCTCACAGTATCTATCATACCTTGCCTTGAACTCGCTCACTGTCATAGCACCCACAACAGACTCTGGCAACTTATTCCACTCATTTACCACTCTAAAAGTAAAGAACCCAGCTCTAACACCCCTGCTAACCACGCTCTTGCCCAGCTTCCATGGGTGTCCCCTAGTTTTCCCACCTCCAGTCCTGATCTCAAAAATATACTCTGAATTAATCCTATAGAATCCTTTTAGCAATTTGAAGGTCTCAATCATATCTCCCCTTTTCCGCCTATCAACTAGTTTCTGCAACCCACAAATCTTCAACCTGTTCTCATATGGTTCATTCCACAGACCTGCTATCATCTTAGTCACTCGCCTCTGGATCCTCTCAACCTCCTCCCCATCAAGAAGGAACCGAGGTGACCAAATCTGAGCACAGTAGTCGAGATGAAGTCTTATCAGGGCTCGGTACAGAAGTACAATAACTTGTTTTTCTCTGCTCGTCAAGGTATTTTTCAACAACCAAGTGAGTTGATGAGCTGATTTAGCTACTTTCGTAATGTGCCCCCTAAACTTCATCTCCCTATCCACCAACACTCCCAAGTCCCTGGCCTCATCAATCTCATGGAGTACAGTTCCACCAATGTGGTATACTGCTGCTAATCTTTTCACTCCGAAATGCATAACCTTACATTTTGTCACATTAAATTGACATCCATTCTCCTTAGTCCAGAACTCCAATCTATCTAAGTCATCTTGCAAGACTTTGACATCTTCTGCATTCACTATCGCCCTACCCAACTTTGCATCATCAGCAAACAATTGAACTGTCCCACTTAGACCCTTCCCTATATCGTTAATAAACAGATTAAACAGCAGTGGTCCAAGAACAGAACCCTGTGGCACACCACTAGTCACAGGCCGTCTTTTGGACTCTACTCCTGAATAAACTACTCTTTGATATCTCTCCATCAACCACCCAGCTATCCATCTCACCAACCCTATATCCATTCCCATATGTTGTAGTTTACGGATTAGAATTCCATGTGGTATCCTATCAAACGCCTTTGCCAGGTCCAGCAGTATCACTGTAAACCCATTTCCCTTATCCAGTTCAGCCGTCACCTTGTTATAAAACTTGAGCAAGTTACTGAGGTATGATCTACCCTTCACAAAGCCATGCTGTCCTCTGTACAGTATCTCATTTTCATCAATCCATTCCTGTATTTTTCCCTTGACTACTTTCTCCAAGACCTTGACGACGACTCCTGATATGCTGATCGGTCGGTAATTTGCAACCATAGTCTTGGATCCTCCTTTATGCAGTGAAACTATTTTCCCCTCTTTCCACGCCTTCGGGACTAAACCAGTCCTGAGACTCAGATTAAACAACATGGTCAAGGGCACTGATAATTCATTAGCCGCTTCATGCAAGACCCGTGCCGGTATACCATCCAATCCCACAGATGTATTCACATTAAGGTTCTGTAATAGACTATTCACCTCCACTTCATTCATCACAATTCCCATATAAACTAATTGTTCCTTCATTTTTTCAACGTCACCACCTGGATGATATACTTTTGCAAAGTGCGCACTCAGTAACTCCACTATATCGACTGGTTCAGTGAACTCTTTACCATCGTCATTCCTTAAAATCATTTTGCCATGTACGGTTTTTTTCTTGCTTGCAGCATATTGAAAGAACTGTTTGGGATTCTCTTTTGCTTGCATAGCTAGTTTCCTTTCATAATCGGCTTTTGCTGTTTTTACCACACTACTTGTTACCCTTCTGGCCTGTACTTTATACCTTTCGTGTGCCTGCAGGTCACCCCTTTCTTTAAATTCCCTCCATAGTTGTTTCTTTTTTTGCAGCTCAAGCTTAATGGTGTTATTCATCCGTTTAACCCCTCCTTGTTTCACTATTCGGACCTTAGGTATACAATCAGCCATAACCTCCTGTAAATGCTCTTTGATCACTTCCCATGCTCTATCGACGTCCAGCCCTTGCAGTTGTACATACCATGGCACTGATCCAAGCAATCTCCTAAGCTTGTCATACTTACCAGCACGGTAATTCCACATATACCCTGTCTTAATCACAAATTTCACACCTTTAGCCACCTCCGAGGTCAAGACCTTATGATCACTCTCACCAATAGGTGGCAACATGGTCATATTCATTACAGTCAAATTCTCAGATACTATTACCAGGTCAAGCACTCTCACTCCCCTAGTATTTTCAATTACATGCTGTTTCAGATAGTTATCCCTTAATAATTGAATAAAATCCATTTCCTTCCTCACATGTGTCCTCTCCTCCTTCCAATCAATGTTACCATAGTTGAAATCCCTCATAATAATTACCCTCCTTCCACTCATTTCATCAATTTGTTTATGCATACCATCTCCACCATCTATTCCATCACCTGGTCTATAGCAGCACCCAACTGTATATTTTATTCTGCCAGTATCAATCTCACACCAAATAGCCTCAAATGAGCTCCTTTCACTATCCTGCAATACTTCAATTCTCCTTGGCTGCAGTTCATCAGCTATCATCAATAACACCCCTCCCCCAATTTTATTCTCTCTGTCCCTCCTAAACATACTATAACCTACACATTCTATCCCACTAACTATATCATCTTCCGTCAGCCATGTTTCACTAATGCCAATAACCTGTGGCCAGGAAGAGCCAATCAAAGCCAAAAATTCTTCCTTCTTGTTCCTAATACTCCTGGCATTAGTATACATGAATTGCAGTGTTCCCTTTGTCCCACCCCTATCTTGATGCGTTATTCTAAATATCCCAATTCATTCGTACCAGCCACAATTGTTATTTCTTTCACCCTCTGTTTTTGCACTCTAATGCTCTCACTTACATCCTTAAATTTCGCACCCGGTAAGTACGATTTAGTTACACTCCCATCTATTACTCCTCTTAATAATGAGTCACCATACAACATTCTCTCCTTCATTTCGGAAACTCGCCCACGCTGTTTATTTCCGTTAGCGGAATCACTCTGGAAGGAGTTTTGCAGGTGCTCTAATTGCCGCTGCGCATCTTGTATCACTGCGCGCAGCCTAGCGATCTCACTTCCTACAAATAATTCCTCATTTTTTTTATCATTCAAACCATTTCCTCTTTCTGTATAATTGCTCTCACTCTTTCTTAGATCACCGCTCACATTGCTATCTTGTACACCGCAATTCCCTATCGAGCCACTATTTTCACTCGCATTCTGGCTTTCTTCAACCATAACTGTCTCACAACCTGACACATACTTCGACTCCTCACTTTGCATACACTTTCTACACATTCTCCCACCACTATCACATTCAATCCATACTCCAGCCTCATTCGGGAATGCATACATTCCACACACATCACATTGGACAAACTCTCTCACACTATTATTCACATTATTCACATTCACATCACATTATATAGGTGAAACATAGGCACACAATTCCTGGCTGAAAAAAGAACATAAACAACACGTTAAATTTATTAACTATGGTAAATCTTGTCTTTCTGATCATCCCTTGAATACTGTACACAGAATTGATTGGAAAGGCACCTGTACTTTACATCACACCAAAATGCACAAATTTAAAGAGGCCTGTGAAATTCTTATCAACCACTCTAATCTTAGTTCGATTTTTGATTAGACCACCAATATTGCTGTATTAAAAATTTTAATATGAATTTGTTTTCTGACAATGTCGTAAATGGGATATAGCTATGATGTAGGTTTCTTTTTTGGTCAGGCCAGTAAAATAACAGTTAATCAAATAATTGTCACTTTGGCATACTATTTGAAATGTAGTTTGTGTTTCTGTATACGTGTGTGTGTGTGTACTCCAGATGATGACCTTAATATGAAGGTTAAAACATCAGGAAATTAAAGTAATTATGCCTACCACAGTTGTAGTCTCCATAATTTACCAAAATGAATGCTGATCACCATGTAATATTAAAGAAAAGGTTTATTTTGTTCATTGGGTTAGAAATTAAAATTAAAAAATTATTTATTTTTATGATGCCTATTTAAAATACAAATACTGTTATATCAGCATGTACAGTTATGTGATATTCAATTCCTGCAGTTGTATAAGGATCTCAATTTTTCCCACCATTTTTTTTTTTAATTTATTTGTGGGAGTGGGGGGGGGGGATTGATGTTTTGGCTGCCAATTATTTGAAGTTAAAACTTCAAATAATTGGCAGCCAAATTATCAGTTTTTAATGGTTAGATCAGAGTTTATTAGTTTTAATGCCACAAATATTAAAATTACTGACAAGATTCACTGCCTTTAATACCTGGTGACTTCCTCCTGATTAAAATAATAATATAATGCAGGGAAGATAGAGAAAAATAATACCTAAATCTCTTAACATATAAACTGGAAAATTGAGTCATGTCGTAAATAGTATGTTTGCTGTCAAATAGCTATCGAGTAATGTTTACATGGGATTGTTATCATAATTGAGGTTTAAAATGATAAAAAGATCAGGTCAGAGACTTCCATATGTCATGCAATATCATTTCCTAGCTTCCTTTAAGGGAACCACATACAGTAAGTGAAATTACTTAGTAGAATTACTTGCAGTGAATTACTTGGCATTGTGGTTGAATTCCATTCCATGTTATGTATAATAATAGTGAAAGAGATGTGTGCATTTAGGCTTAATTTTTCATTCCTGTTATGAGCATTTGATGTCACTACCTTCACCTTCTTTAATCTCAAAAATTCCTGCCAGTTTGTCTGAAATAAGGTATCCCACAGCAACAGTAAAAGTATACCACTGGATATCTTTGGAATAGATAGGTTTGTAGGCCAAACATATTTTCCTCCAAATCAATCTGTTATCTGTCAAGACTCCTACATTATCAAATCTTATATTTTTGTCTTCTAAGGCACTTATTACTGTATCAATCCACCTATATCTTGGTCTTCCTCTGGGTCATTTTTCTACCAACCTGACAGAGAACACTTGTTTTCCTAATCTTTCCACTCTCATTCTGTTTAAGTGACTATACCACCTGAGATTACCTCTGTTAACACATTCCTAATTGCTAACAATGTCAAGTTCTTTCCTAATATCCTCGTTTTTAATATGTTATTACCATTGATGCCATCCGTTCAAACCACTAATCTTTCTCAGGACTCACATCTGTGCTGTCTAGTTAAGTCATGTTTTATTTCTACCCAGCTCTCAGATCCATAAGTTAAAATGGTTTGAACACTGTCTTGTATACAGCTGATTTAGTGTTTTGACTACTTTATTTATTCCTAATAAATTAATTCAGTTGCCTTCACCATATTAGCTTTGTTGATTCTTTTATCTATTTCCATATTTAATTTACCATCTTCACTGAATTTAGGGCCTAAGTAGCTAAAACGTTTTACTTGTTCTGCAGGTTCTACATTCATGCAGTTGATATTTTCAATGCTTCTGCCTTTTTTTATTGTCTTTGTCTTGTTATTGCTGATTTTCATACCAAATTTATTACAACAGTTATTCGATTTAGTCAGCAAATCTTGCAGACTTACACCAGATATATTTAGAAGTATAACATTTGTAGCATAAAGTAGAGCTGAGATTAACATCTCCAATTTTGATATCAGATTTAATACTGCTTTCCTTCATAATGTGATTCGATTCATATAGATAATGAATAGCAGAGGGGGTATAATGTACAACCTCGTTTGATAACAGATTTAGCATCAGACCCATCTTCCTGCAATTCTAACTGCTGACTTTCAACTCAAATACAAACAAAGTATTGCTTGATATAATGCCTATTGACACCATATAACTGTAGTGTTTTGAATAACTTTCTCTTGGCACCTTGCCTTTTGCAGGTCTACAAAACTTAAATACAGAGCTTTGCTATATTCCCACGAATTCTCAACCATTTGTCGTAAAGTGAAAATCTGATCCTGACACCCTCTAATTGGCCTGAATCCAGCTTGTTCTTCACCAAGATGCCCTCCCACAATCCTTGTTAACTGTTTCTGAAGTATACTTGCATAAATACCTCTGTAGTTCTTACATTGTTTTATTTCCCTTTTTATATATGGGTACTATAAGAGCTTTACTCCAAGCATCTGGAATTCATCCCTCTATCCAGGCCTTCTGGACTATGCAGTGCAGCCACTGCAAGACCTTTATACTTTCATAGTTGGGCATTTCTGGTCAAATATTATCTACTTCAAGCATGGATATTATTTTTTTCCTGATTGCATACCTGTTGAGTGTTTTTACCACAATGCTGTCACTGCTCGTTTCATTTAGCAATTTTTCGAAGTAATTACTCCATACATCATGGATCTTTATCTCAGTTTTCATTTCACATTATCATCTCTGATTCCTTTTACAAGCACTCTTTCCTCCATTTCTGGGCTTTTTCAATAGCCTCCAGAATATTTTTCCACTTCATGATATTTATTTTCCATGTTCTTGCCAAAATGTTTCCATGACATTTGTTAGATACTTTAGACAGTGTTTAGCTTTCTTACATTTGTCTCTATATTTTCTAAGAGTACAAGCTGACTTATTTGCCAGGAACTTTCGATATGCTTTCTTTTCTTCTTTCGTCTTGCCTCTTTAACTTCCTCTGCCCTTCATGGAGTTCTGATTTTTCTCTCCTTGCAGATGCCTCTATGGCTGAATCAATCAGTTTTCTTCATTGCTTGCCAGTAAATCTCCAAGGTTTGGTTTCTGTTCTCAAATTCTTTCATTTTTTTTTACTAATGTTTGAGTATTTTAGTCTACAGTTCACATCTGAGAGCTGCTCAACTTTTATTCACTTTAAAACTTTCTTACATGTTCTTCTTTTCAATTATATGAAATATGAATATTTCATATAAATATTTTCAAAATAATTTCAAAATAATAATATGAAATTCAATTTTATTCTTCTCAAGACTAAATGGTGATCACTTCCAATTGCAAATCCTCTGTACACACTAGTGTCCTGGACCAGTGAGAAAACATCACTATCAACAATAATATAGTCAATTGGACTTTTCTGATGCCTAGCCTCTTCTCTCCATGTGAATTTGTGCACATTTTTATGTTGGAACATTGCATTAATAATAATCAGTCCATGTCCTGAGCAGAATTCCAACAGGTATTTGCCATTGTTATTTGTTTTTGCTCTTTTCTCCAAATTTTCCTAAAATATTTCTATATGTGTAACAATCATTTTTTACTCTGTTATTTAGATCTCCAACATGAATCCATTTTTCATTGTTTCAGTTGTTTTCTCTAAAGCCTTAAAAAATTCTTCCGCTTCTACCTTAATAAAACCTTCTGTGGGACCATAGGTACAAATAAGTCTCATTGTCCAGTTCCTCATTCTGATATTTGCCCACATCATCACTCTACTTGAAATGGCCTGCCATTCAAGAAGATTAGGTTCATATTTAGTGTTGAATATTATAGCTACTCCTTCTTTTCCCTGATTGTTATTGACTGAATGTAACATATGTATTTATTGCTTAGAAAGATCTCACCAGTTTTTGCCTTTTTTTTTTTGTTCCAGTCACCTATATTATGTTGATCTGATACGTATCCAATTCCTCAGCTAGTTCCATTTCTTTGCCATTCAGACTTCTTATGGTGATAGTACCAATCTTGAACTCGGGTGATGTTGAGTTGGAATGTGTTTCAGTATTTATTTCTGAATTGATATTTATTAAGTTATTAGCTAATATTTTGCTGTGTTATATCTGTCTTCAGAGCACAAGAACAGTTTGTCACACAGTTTTTAAAAAATACATTTTGCACTTTCATTATGGCAAGTTGGGTCTAGCAGACCATGCCTTGAATGCCCTTTCAGACAAGATCAAGTGGAAGAAAACAAAAGTGTTGCACAAAAGTCATAAGTCAGAGAGATTGTTTATATATATACGAGCAAAATATCAGCTAAGTTTTTATTTTATTATCATTCTTTGTTGTGAATCAATACTGTTAAATAAACTAACATGTGCCACTAACACATAAGCCTGTCTGCTCGATAGTATGCTTACCTCCCCCCCCCCAAAAAAAAAGATATACTAGCTAAGCAGGTAGTCATGGCATTTGTCTACACATTCCAGTTAAACATTGTATTTGATTAAAATATTAATTTTTTGATTAATTATATTTTATTGATGATGCAAAAACTGTTTAAATTGCATAGTAATTGTAATTTTATCAGCTTAGCATAGTGTGCCCTGTCCCTTTCCCACTGAAGATATACTATCCAGAAAAATGTATATATATACATACACACACCAGAAAAAATTGCTGTTCTTTCAAGTAGCGAGTCAGTCTAGGTAAAGGTGGACTAGATTATGCAGTGTACTACATACATAATTAAATTAAATTGTATTTTTTTGCAGTAATAAAATGATTATATTCTTGTGAATATGCATGTACAATAAATGCTATAATGGTACAAGTTCCGTTTAAAAATTCATCTAAAATTCATTCTACTTATTCTGGTGATCATATTTCAGTTTTCTGCTGAGCAAGTAATAAAAAAAATAAAGATAACTTATAACAAATACTTCACTTCATTTGTGAAATTGTATTTATAATTTATAAATATAAATCCATCACAGTATTCACTCCACAAAATGCACACCGAAGTGAAAAGAGTGATCTGAATTTTCTCAAATGATTTAAGAATTCCAGTTTTTTTTTGGGGGGGGGGG
Organism: Typopeltis vanoorti; assembly: GCF_054136105.1. NCBI lineage: Eukaryota > Metazoa > Arthropoda > Arachnida > Uropygi > Thelyphonidae > Typopeltis > Typopeltis vanoorti. The sequence continues at coordinate 73,514,653 of NC_143555.1, forward strand.
GGATTGAACCATGAAGTGTAAGTTATAGCTCATTACAGAACTTTCATAGATGTAGATGAACAAAGATACTATATATATATATATATAATTTTTCCTAGACCGCAACTTCCTAGTGTTTAAATGGTTTAATATTGATTCCAACTCCCCCATTAGTTATGGAGTTTTTATTACTATTGTAATTAAAAAAAAAACTTAAGAACTTTATATATATAAAAGTCTGACTTAACCCTCTTTGTACAAGTTCTGAACAGAAAACTGCTGCAACAGTGCAAAATGAAACTTTGGCACTTAGCATGTTTTACAAAAATATGAAACCTTGAAAACTGCACTCTTTTCAACAAGTTTCTCTGCTCATGCGATATCATGCAGCCCAGAGGTCAAAGTTTGCTGTTTATGTTTATGTAAAATGTGATGTATGCAACTGCAATAAGTTCTGTATTTTTTTTTTTTTTTTTACAGGATAACATAGATAAATATTTAAGAGAAAAATATAGCTAGAAAGCATGCTGAATTACTAAAGTATGCTATTAGAAAGCAAAATTTCATACAAAGGGATATGGACATTTAGAGGAAAAAAGCGGAACTAGAAAATATACAGAAAGTGACTTCATGCTTTTCCCTAGAGAAAAGCATGAAGCTACTTTTATGTATATATTGAAATGAATTTCATGATTTCTACTTTCATTTTCCTCTAAAGTACTCTCCATATCTCTCTCTTGCAAAAATAAATGAAAATAAACAAACTAATTATATGCTTCACATTTTACTTGAAGTTGAACAGCAAACTTTAATATTCGAGCTGCTGCCACCCGAGCAGAGGAAGTCATCATCATCACAGAATTCTATGGTCAGTCAACATCTAATAGAGTACAGTTTTCAAAGTTTGATATCATTACACAACAAAGCATGCAAAGTGCCAAAAAGTTATTGTGGTTCTTTCATAGTCCAGAGGTAAGAAATTGGTGGTATAAAAATTTTTTAAATTTCCAGGGAAATGATCTGCTCTGCACTGACACATACCACAGCAGCAACTGATGCATCCTCATTATTGAATAATATGTAAAAGTTTTTGATCATTTGATATATTAAAAAAAAAAAACATGCATTTACATTGAAACACATTGCAAGGACTTATTTTTAAAATATCTTCTGTCTGGGAAAAAAATAAAAAAATCGCTTCAATATAAGTATCTAGTATCATTGCTGAGAATATGAAGGCTTTCTGTGACACTCACATTGGAGTCATTGTATGAAAGGGGTTAATTCCTAGCTGAATGACAATATTCAGATGCACAAAAAAGTGTACATTCCTGAAAATCGAGCTTTCTTTCTTTCTTTGAGAATTGTTATCTTTATTTTTTGTAAAATGGTATTTTAAATTGACTTATCTATATGTATTAGATTTTAAGCTTATCTAATAGAGTTGTGATGGTATGGGTAAAGATAATTCTTTAGTTCACTTTCTCTAGAGCATTCTGCAATCAGATGAGAATAGTACTTGTGATGACAAATTAATATCTTTCACTTCAGAAACCTTTATCCTCTAAATAGCACTTCAATCTCCAGCATTAAATTCCTGTTTGTTGGAATTTTTGGATTTCCTCATAACTTTTAAGTTTTTGTACTTTATATATATAATTTTTCAGATGGTATCCTGGGGGAGGGAGAATGTTATTAACTATGGCATTTAATGATATCTTATTTTTATGGGTCTGCAAACCATACTGCCTTACTATCTTGAGGAAGTTGAGCAAGATAATTATTAGTAACGAAACTATGAAATAAACATGATTTTAAACTCATAAAAATAATATATCATTAGAAAATAAATGCAGAAGCTTCAGAATATTAGTAAGAAATTTAAAAATGGTTTAATATTGAAATTTTGAGCTCTGTGCACAATATTTGATTTGAGATATGACTCCTTTTTTCCATCCTGTAGCTTGCAAATGTTTCAAAGGCAAACAAACATCTGTTTCTAGTACTTTCTGTAATTTTTGAAACTTCCCATTACTATCCTCATCAAAGAATATGCAATTTAGTTTCGTAATTTATGTTTATCTTATAGCTTTACATTTCTGGAATATTTTATGTGACTATTTTGAGACTAAGATGATTGTGCTAAAAGTATAGTTAATGGGCACTTGATCACAAAAACTTTTAAAATTATGAATAAGAGAAAAAAAAAGCGGACTTGTTTCAGTCGTTTATCAGTTAGATTCCATCACTTCCAGATTTAAATGCAGTCACTCCATTTTGAGTAGCATCAGTTGCATAATGACATATTCAGGTATAGATTTTCTTATTTTCAGTTTTGATTATGCAGATATTTCATCTGAAATCAATTGAAATTTGTCTTTTGATTGATATTGCAATTAGCATATATGAAGCTAAAGTTTGTTCTTCATATTTCCACTTTTCATATAAGTTACGTCATTGTATATCTTACATAACTTATAAATAAAACTGAAGCATCTGCATCAGGGTTTAATCTTAATACAGTAAAAGCATGAAACTTATACAAAAATCAGAATAAATTTTTTTGAGTAATTTGGAGGGGAAAAAATTAAGTAATGTTTCATCTGATTGTTTGAAATAATACTTTTAATACAAAATTTTCATATCAGTATAGAATATCAATACTGCATTATATATAAGCTAAACAAACAAAAATACAATGGAATAAAATGAATATGTAAATAGCAGTTACCTATAGTGGTTGCTTAGAGCAATGCCATAGGTGAATCAAAAATTATCACATGTTCACAATGTATTTGTTCAAAGAAAGATGTGTTTGTTGGAGGATTTCTTAGATAAATGGACTCTGTTGTTATGTAAACAGGTTTGGTTTTATGCTGTGTATCATTTGGCACACTGCTGCCAAACAGTCTGCAGTTTGTTCCATGTTTTGCTTTTGAACATTCTAATAAGTCAAGGAGCTAGACTTAACAGTTAGTGCATGAATAGTTTACATTCGTGTCACAGAAAAATTTCATCACCCCTGTTTTCATGACCAACAAGTGTTGTTTAAAGATATTGGGGAGAGTCTTATCAAGCATCTCTTCTGAACATTGCATACGGAGTTACATGGTAGTGCAGGTTAGTTATTTTTTATTAAAATGTTTTGCCGTTTAAACGGTTTATACAGTATCTATCCCTTATCTGTGGGGGATACGTTCCAAGATACCCCACAGATACCTTAAGCTGCGGATAGTACCGAACCCTATATATATACTATGTTTTTTCCTATACATACATATGTATTGATAAAGTTTAATTTAAAAATTAGGCACATACTGTAATAAAAGCAATTTGAATGGAATCTTAGCACCTCAGCATATGTTTTTCATTATTATTATTTATTTATTATTTTATGAAGTCAAAAACATTCACCTTTTTCCATTAAAAGGAAGCTCTTTGTGGTTTCTCTTTGGCATATCCGAATTGTCAGCATTACTACTCTTGTGCTTTGGGGCCATTATTAAATAAAATAAGGGTTACTTGAACACAAGCACCGCAATACTGTGACAATCGATCTGATAACCGAGAACTACTCAGAACGGCATGCAATTTAAGACTTATGAATTGTCTATTACTAAAAGAAAGAGCCAAAGACTTTATTTTGGTGATGAAAAATTTCATAGGCAAAGTGGATATTAGATTCAACATTATTTTAAAGCCAAATGTTTGTAGAAACGATGAAGTTTTGTAAGCTGACCTAAGAGCTTATGAGAATACAATCCTTGGCTTCCCCGAGTTGCCTTAGCTTGCACTACTTGACTTAAGTAGCTAAGGCAACTCATGGATGCCGAGAATTGTATTCTCGTGAGCTCTCATGTCAGCTTACAAAACTTTAATAGTTTCTACAAACATTCAGCATTCAAATGATGTTGGATCTAATATCCATTTTGCCAATATAATTATAAATTGTTTAATTCTGGAATTTTCTATTTAACATTTTTGGACTGAGGTTGACTGCAGATAACTGAAACTGCAAAAAAGGGTGGACTACAGTATTTGCTTAATTTTATTTTCATCTACTTGAAAATTTTTCCTTTAAAAATATCTTTATGCAAAAAATTATGTAGTTTACCATCAGAAGTAGAAAACAAGTACAGGAAAATCAATAATTAGAATAGCTCTAATGACCATGCGTGAAAATTCCTGGGAGGATAAATTACATACAAAACAGTCTTTTAATAACAAATCAGCACCTTTGGTACTTGAATTATTAACATCCATTTTAATTTATCTTTCTCCATGGTCTGTTAGGAAAACTTAGAGAGAGAGAATGTGGCTTTCCATTCAGAAAGTTGAGAACCTTCTTGCTTATTTGCCAGTAAGCTTTAGCAAGTGTGGCTGGATATATTTCTGTACACAACTTACTGGCTTCTATCAGGCAACCATCCCTGTAACCAAGCATATGGATTGAGTTTTGTGGACTGAGAAATATGTTGTACTTCTGTAAAAACTTTATTTTAATTCTAAACTCACAATTTTCATTTCTCTGCTTCATCTTTTTTGGTTATTTTATTTTTAAATGAAGGCTTTAGAGACCAAGTGAGTTCTAAACTTCTCTATCTGAGAAGTTGACTAATGAAGGTTAATTTTTTTTTTTACCTTTGACATATTTAAATAATTAAAATTATTTAGCATCTTGTCTTGAAGTAATTAATTATTTGCATATGTACATTGAGTGAAGTGAAATTTAAAGAAAGAAAAAAATATACAGTTTCTTTATGCTGCACATAAAAAATGAAAATAAGATAAGATAGTAATTGAATTATGAAGATTTTGTGCATGTTTGTTTAGTAAAGTGAAAGGCCTCAACTTGAATTACTGTGATCTATTTTGTTCAGCTGTTTATAGCAGTGATCGGTAGCAGTAAAGGTTAGCAATTCTGGTGTTATTGTTGTTGAACATTATCCTTGAGCCAGTGGTTTTGGTATTAGTGTGATATAGTGTAAGTCTCAGGCATATGTTAGCATGTGCCCTGATTGTTGCAAGTGATCCCTGTGGGATTGGTTGGAATGTCTGTAAATATCCCCGAAGCCAAGCTGTTGTATAAATTAGAAGTGATTTTTCCCCTTTAGTTACCATTCTGTACACACATCGACTAGATCATGGCAATGGTTGTGACTCGCTGTCCTTTCTTGTTAAGGCAGATATGTATTCTGTGTGACATCCTAGCCAGTCATGTAGTCGTGATGTGGCTTTGTTGGCAAGGATGCAGTTCTTTGTAATTTATGACTCTCGTTGTACAAAATAAACAAATTGAGAAATGTTTCTTTTTCTTTTCTTTTTATTTTATGTTTTATATATGTGTTTCATAATACAAAACTTATTCTGATATATTACATAATTTTTTCAATACAGAAGAACTTGAAGAATTGGTTGCATAAGAAAAGGAGACAGTAAATTGGCTATTGTGGAGAATAACAGCCTTAAAGGGAATCTGAATGGTGGAATTTCAAATGAAATGTTATAGAAAAACTACTATTTAATGCCATAAATGCTAAGCACCTGATGTCTTGAAATTAATCAATATTTTTTCACTATTCTTTATATTAAAAAAAAAGCACATTTTTCATTATTAAATCAGGTCTGTTACTGATTTAATACACAGGTTTACAAACCAGGTTATACTCCCTTTCTGACTCAATTTCATTACTTTCCAAATAACTTAAAATTTTCTAATTCAATGATTACATTTTCTTTACCAAAAAACAAACAGAATTATAATTATTTATTTATTGCCTAAATCTCATCTTTTTCCATGATGTTTTTTTTTTTTAAATAATCGTTGGCCTTTATATTAATATATGAAAAAAATATCTAGCATTTATGATATACGCAAAATGTTTAATTTGATTATTTAATTTTATTTTCTGGGATTTGGCACTCATGGAGCTAATTAGTAATAGATGTCTTTTGTTATATTTTACATCTCATATAAGTCAAATACATGTGCAAATATTATGGATTCTTAATTTTAGTATTATTACTACATAGTAATTATCATTCTAATAGTATCAAAGTTCTCAAAGCTTAGTCTGCATTTATACCTGTGTATTTAGTAATGTAATGGTGGGATTGCAGATATCTGATTCATTCAATTCTCTAGATAGTTAAATTATTTTGTTTCCTTGTAATAATATAACTAAATGTGTAGAAAAAAATTATAGACATCCCAGTTTTCCTTGAATGCTGTGTACAATACTTTAAATGGAACATGGTTTACAGTTAATGAACTTCTAGCAATGCGATGGATAAAGATAAAAGGATGTTAAAAAAAAAAAGTTTATACATTCCTCCCATTATACATGATTGGGGTCTTTCAACCAGAATATCGAGGCCTACACAGTTATAGAGGTTGTACCAGAACATCGCAAACTGAACTCCATAGTTTTCATTTCCATGGTGTGTATGGGGGGGGGGGGTTGAATTGCATGGTGTGGAATCCATGATGGCTGGATTACTAATTGTTGAGAAGCTGAGATATAAGAGAAACAAATTATGATACAGTCATCAAATGAACCAGACATTTTGGATTTGCCAGCTTCCAGGAGAATGTTATTTATCAAAGTATATCATCTGACCTGTTAAATGTGGTGATGCTTCTGATTTGGAACAGAATCTCTTCTCAGAATGATTGAGAAAAGACCACCAAATATTGACTTCATAGACAATTCTAGGGAAATGACTCAGTTGAATATGCACCATGTCAAGTACTGGCAACATGATTTCAGAAAATGGGAGTATGCCAATACAACGTCTTTATTCGAATCTTATAGAGAAATCTGAATTTTATGTGAACCTTTCAGTAGAGTAAGAATGCTTGTTAAGGATGTGTATTTATCAGCATTTAGCGGAAAGTCTGCCCCAGGAAAGTGGCATATATAATAATGTCATAACAATGATCTATTGAAGTTTGCAATACATGGGTATAGTGATAATTTTGAAACTTCGTATGTAAGAGAATATGCTTTTGCTAATCTGTTATGCTATCATAGTAGTGTTACCTCATTAAATGTTTCTTAGAGCAGTTCAGAATTATACAATAGTCAAGCCAGAGTATCAGCATTTTATTAATATGTGAGTTATATGAGCTTGACTTCTTTGATGGACAAACTAATTACTGCTAACTACATGCTTGTTTCTGTAAATTGGAGTAACTTGTCAGTTTCAGTACTAGCAAAACACAGCTCTATCTTATTTGCCACAAAAAAAGGAACCCTTCTCCTCCAGCCTTACTTTTCACAACAGCCAAATCTCTATGAATAATAAGATCTATCTTGGGATAACAGTAACGTCAAATCTCTCTCACAAATTGAAAGTTCCTGGCAAGTAATTCAGCTTCTGTTCTTAGAGAATCCAGAAAAAAAATGTATGAAGGCAAAGTACTGTGTAAGCTAAACAAAAATCATGGGACAACTTTGGTAAGAATATAGAAAATTAATATCATGAAGGATGGCAAAATATTCTGGAGGCTATTGAAGATGCTCAGAAGCTTAGAAAGTACTGTAAAAGGAGTCAAAGATAATGAATGTGAAATGAAAATACTGAAGATAAACATTTATTTTAGACAAATTAGGGACTCTACAACTGTGTTATAAATAAGCATTTTAATTTCCTGATGTTTCGACCTTCATATTAAGGTCATCATCTGGAGTATACACGTATATACAGCTGAATTACATTTCACAAAGTATGCTAAAGAGACAATGATTTGATCAACGGTTATTCTACTGGCATAACCTCTAGTGAAAATAGAATATTAAATAAAAAAATATACAATTAATTAAAAAACTACATCAATGCTATATTCTATTTAAGATAACATCAGAGAAACAGTCTCTCATATAGATAGTTTTCTTACAGTAACAATGATGTCCTAATTTAACATGACAATTGTTATATTCTGGATTACCTATGGTCCTATTTATAGTTAACTTTTAGGGAGAAAGGTTAAGTGGGTAGAATATATGCCTTCCATATGCTTGGGATTTTTAGACCATCATTATTGTTAAGATTAGGGTGGTTGATAAGAATCTCACAGGCTTCCTTAAATTTAGGTTCATACCAGGTTTTGGTGTGATGTAAACAACTGGTGAGTTTCCAGTCAGTTTTATGTAAAGTGTTCAGGGCATGATCAGAGAAGCCAGTTTCACCATAGTTATTATATTTAATGTGTCGTTTATGTTCCTTTTGTCTGATAGAAATTGTGTGTCCTGTTTCCCCTATATATAGGGTAGATTACAGGTGCAATAGATTATTGCACATAGGGATTTGGCCTAAACAAACAAAACAAACCCATACAGTTCACAATTGAGATTGAAAAGCAGAACACACTTCCTTTTCTAGATACACTTGTAACACGTGTATTGATGTTCTTAGAATGCAAGTGTCCAATATTTGGGGTAGTCTCATGTATCCAAATTTGTTGAGGTTTGGGGAGTTTTTTAGAGCTGAGACTGATTCTGGGGAATAATCTCTCATATTTATACTTGCTGCAATAGTAAAATATGCTGGCTTTCTTCCAGCATATTTTGTGGCAGGTGTACAAAAGCATTGTCAGCAAGTCCTGAGTGGCTGTATTGGTGGAACCGGATGTAGCTCATATGTTCAGATATCCTGATATTAGCTGTCCTGCCTGTTTGGCCGTCGTAGGACAGTTTGCAACTACAAGATACCTGGTATACTCCAGGTGGGTCTAGGAAAAGTGGCTGGTCTTTAGTGGAGCGGATAAGAGATGTCAATTTTTTTATATGATTTGTAACAAGTTGTCGGGTCATATTTTTTTAGGATTTTTGTTAGCTCTTTTCAGAAGTACCCTGGATATAAGGAATGGTGATAGATTTAGAGTAATCTCGGTTATGGAGGGGGGGAGGGTAAATTGGTTTTAATATTTTTTGGGGGGGGTTATAGCCGTTGACTACAAAGGTGTTAAGTCAGTGGTTAGGGCAGTGGTCTTCAACCTTTCAGACAGTATGGGCAGCATTAAAAATTTCACTGAAGCCCGCAGGCCACTAAGCTATACTGCGGTATTTAGAATTGTAAGATGCTTTCCAGATTCACAAGGAACGCTGTGAATTTGATGCTTTACATAAAATCTTATAAAAATAAACAAACTCAGCTTTAAGAGCGTAGGTAGGAGTTAGGTTCATGATAAGTAAATACAATCAATACTTGAAAAAAGATAATTTAATGAAGAAACATTCATTTTTTACAATATCAATGAGCAACTGCGCAATGCTTTTCCTTGACCCGCTTGTCGATGCTGGCATTTTTTCATATTTTTTTAAAATGGTCGGCGGGTCATGGCAAAGAGCTCTATGGGCCATGTGTTAAAGACCCCTGGGTTAGAGTATTGTTATTTGAACTAATTAATTTTGCCTGTTATATACGGTTTTAATAATCCCATATTGTTGGGGAGGGGGGGTGATTGCTGGTGAATATCTACCTGCATGTCTAATCTTTAAAGGTACCTGTGGCATAACTATAAATAATAAATTACATGATAACCACAGTAATTACTTTTATGAAATAAAAGTACAAATATTTCGTACTGAAATTAACTACATCATCAGTATAGACAACAAGCAGTTCAAAGGAATGGAATACAAAGTACATAACAGTCAGTGGATTACCAATTAAAAATTGTTGCTGTGATTCTATAAGTGGGAGAGTCAATGCAATTCATGATGGGTTACTGGATAACCTTCTTAATGAATTTTTTGGAGTTCTTCCAAAATGAGTGCGCAACTTGTCTACGGTATTTTGATCCCAACTGACAACTAATAATAATGATTAATGGTTAGTTACAACCCTAATCAAATCCAGCAGATAATGGACTCCTATATTCCAACATCTCAGGATTCTTCAACAGACCGCAGGGTTCTAATCTGTTATATTTCTGGCATCTCAGAAGAATCAATTGGCAGAATTTTGAAGAAGTATCATCTCATTCCCACATATTTTCCTATCAAAATTTCTCACCTTTTGCCATCTACAAAAGACATACTGGCACCTCTATCATCAGCTGGCATTTACCAGATACCTTGTGAATGTAATTTAACATACTTTGGACAAACAGGCCATTCTGTGGAAAAAAGAATGAAGGAACATCAATATTATATCGAATACATGAAACCTCAAAACTCCGGTCTGGCACAACATAGTATTGACACTAAACACAATATCCAGTGGGATAAAGCTCGTCTTCTCCATAAATGCAAGTTTAAATATGAATGCCTTTACAAACAAAGTTACAAAGCCTTTTTACATCAGCCAAATCTGAATCAAAATGATTGTCTCTCTCTCCCCCAAAAGTTAGGGAGATTCTTATCTTATGTAACCATCAAAGAAATAGTTTATAAGAATGATTTAATAATATTTTATTAATATTAATTTCTAGCCTGCAGCAACAGTTTTTAATTGGTAATCCACCTACTGTTATGTGCTTTGTATTACATTCCTTTGAACTTCTCGTCTACACTGATAGTGTACCTGTTAATTTCAGTATGAAATATTTCTACCTTTATTTCATTAAAGATAATTACTGTGGTTATCATGTAATTTATTATCTACCTGTATGTGTAAGTTTTCTGTAAACAGAGATCCATCAGGCTGACATGTAATTAGAGTGTCTAGGAAAGGGAGATTATTATTGTTTTCCTTTTCCAAGGTAAACTGGATCCTGGGGTGTTGATTGCTTAAGTGTGTGGACAAATAGTGAACACATCATCTACTTAACATAGCCAAACAGTAGGTTTAAGTGGAACTGAGTTTAAGACTTTTTCTTGAAAGGTCTCCATAAAGAAGTTGGCCAGGGGTGGAGAACTCATGGCTGTCCCCTCTATCTGTTTGTAGAATTTTCCTTGCCAAACAAAATAGCCCGAGTTCATGGTGAACTGAAATAGGGCTGAGATATCGGGAGGAAATTTGGCTTGGATTACCGAAATATAGGAAGTGTTAATTAAAGTTCTTTAATTAATATTTTAATATACGTTATCTTTCCCTAAAATCTGACAGTTGTACTCTTAGAGAATACAGTTACAAATATATTAGAAAACTAAACACTAAAACTAGCTAAACGAAAGTCATGGGAAGACTGGTAAGAACATAAAAAATAAATATCAAGAAGGTCGCAAGATATTTTGGAGGTTGTTGAAAAAAGCTTAGAAATAGAGAAAAGAGTGCTATAAAAGGAATTAGAGATGATAAAGATGATATGTAAACTGGAGAAAAAGATATCTTGATGTATGGAGTAATTATTTCGAAAAATTGCTAAATGAAACATCAATAACAGCACAATGATAAAAAAAAAAAACCCTCAAAGGCATGCAATCATGAATACATATCCATACTTGAAGTAGAAAAAGCCATCAAAAGCCTAAAATTTGGGAAGGCAGCTGGAGTAGATGATATTTGACCAGAAATGCGCAAGTATGGAGGTATAAAAGTCTTACAGTGGCTGCACTGCATAGTTCAGAGGGATGAATTCCAGATGATTAGAGTAGAGCTCTTGTAGCACCCATATACAAAAGAGAAATAAAACTGAATGTGAAAATTACAGATGTGTTTCCCCTACTGAGTGTACCTGGTAAGATTTATGCAAGTGTACTTGAGAAACAGTTCAGAAGGATTCTGGATGGGAAGCTTGGTGAAGAACAAGCTGGATACAGGGTGTTCGGGATAAATTTGACATATTTATAATTAATTATATTTTTCCGTAAGTTACATGTATTAACACACACTTCTCTTCATTTAAAAGTTTGGACCCTTCTTCATTCATATACAAGATGTCAGAAAGGATGGATAGCTGGAACCCACCTGAATCATGGAAGAGAATAACTTGTATCATGATGATTCGTGCCCGCCATCAAAATAAGGATATTACGACTGCTGCCCACTGCTCCCTGAATACAGTAAAAACAATCAGGCATGAACTAGAGACTTGCAATGGTGACTACGAGGATGTAGCAAGAAGAAAGATCCCTAGCAGACGATCTGATTGCGTTCGTACAGCAGAATTCCTCGCAAATCTGCAGGAACAGGTGTTGAAGAACCCTGGCATTGGAATTCGGGCTTTGTTCGTGGAGTTGCTAACTGTAGTCAAGCCCTGGATAACAAGGGTAGCCAATGGTAGGCCGTATGTATGGCAGCAGGATTCGGCCCCTTGCCACACCTCTGGGAAAAGTCAAAAATAGTTGTCTGAAAATTTCTACGACTTCACCAGTCCAAATGTTTGGCCTCCAAACTCCCCAGACCTTAACCCCATGGATTATTTTGTATGGGGCGCAGTTGAAAAAGACCAATCGCACTTCCAGTAATACAAAAGCCCAGTTAATGGATAAAATTAAAACAGTTTTTGCGGCCCTTCCCAGGGAGACTGTAGCATCAGCTTGTTCGAAGTTCCGAAGCAGAATTGAAGCTGTGATCGATGCTAATGGTGGTTATTTTGAGTAAATCTTGTTGATAGTATTGTAATTAACTCTGCCTGTAATGTTTTTTTGTCAATTCATTAAATTTAATAGATACAAAGAAGATTTTCTTTTTCCTTACGAAACTGTCAAATTTATCCCGAACACCCTGTAGAGGCGGCTGTCAGGATCAGATTTTCACTTTATGACAAATAGTTGAGAAATCATGGGAATATAACAAAGATCTGTATTTACTGTATTTTTCCATGTATAAGACGGTTCACGGACAATTCATCCAGAGGAAAATTTGTTGCAGGAAAAATCATCGCAGAAAAAATTTGCTGAAAGCATTATTCGCTAGAAAATTGAAGTCAGTTTGGTTTAACACGTGTTATGTAGAGGTGTGGGATATTTGATAGCAAATTGTATCTGAGAGATACCGTGAACTCTGATGTATGTATTGGTTTAGTTTTTATTTATTTATTTACAATTGAAAATGGCTGGAAAAATATATCGACAGGCTAATCCATCGGATGTTGAAGTAATTCAGCGAATGTTACTTGCGTCCGATTATGAGAATGATAGTCAAATGCAAAATTGAAAGCGATATTTGATGGTAAATTGTATCTGAGAGATACCGTAAATTCCGATGTCAGTATAGTATTAGTTTAGTTGTTTTTTTATTTGTTTTTTTTTTTTTCAATAATTTCTAGATTGTAACTGAAAATAAATAAAGCATCATGTATTATATTTGCAGTGTTTTTTTTAAGTTATCGCATTTCAGCATACATATACTAGTAATGAATGTATCTCTCAAATAGATGCGACCTAACCGGCAATATTTTTGAGACCTCTGTAGGGTTAACCTCCTGCAGGACATTTATAGCTCAATGCTTTTGATATTACCTGTTGTCTGTTTTTGAAGCAGTGATGGGAGAGATGTTGAAAGTTTATTTTATTTTTATTTTTTTTTTTTCACTTGGTTAGAGTATAATAAATTTAGTTTAATCCTTTATCCAAGTGTGAGCAAACAAAGTTTGCGCCTGAAAGTATCTTCAGGACTGGGGTAAGGTGGTACAACACCAGGGCAACTCGTTGCAAAGGTAGAGCAAGCTACCAACACTCCTGTCTCAGTATCTCCTATAATGCACACTTGGATAAAGGATTAAACTAAATTTATTATACTCTAACCAAGTGAAAAATAAACTTTCAACATCTTAATCTAAATCCAGAGTAATTTATTAAAAAAGGGTTGCACACCATTTGGCAACTCCTATAGGTAGAGATGACCTGCTAAAGCTTCTGCCTGGTATCTCAACTTGGGCCTGGCTCCCACTGAAGAGACCTCGAAACTAGTCTGGGTAGTGGCCCTTCCCTTAATGCATAACATTAGACATATCTGCAAGGAGATGTGTTTTGCATTATATAGGAGATACGAGACAGGAGTGTTGGTAGCTTGCTCTACCTTTGCAACGAGTTGTCCTGGTGTTGTACCACCTTACCCCAGTCCTGAAGATACTTTCAGGCGCAAACTTTGTTTGCTCACACTTGGATAAAGGATTAAACTAAATTTATTATAGTGATGGGAGAAGTTTGTGAGCTATTTTAGCTTGTCCTGAATGGGCAGAAGCAGTTATGTGTTGTCGTTGGGTGTTAGGATGGCTTTTGGTCTTTTGTATTTCCAGTGGTCATTTCCGGCGTTTTCTAGTTTCTGGCTTACTGTATTAATTGGTTTGGATGCGTAGACACCATCGTGAAGTATTTTTCTCCTAGGGAGCGTAGTATTGAGGAGATGGAGATATGTCCCGGTGGATCTGGGCATTCCTTACAAGGTTAACCTCCCAACCGGCCAGGACATATATATATATATATATATATATATATATATGTGTGTGTCCAGCAAATCCTGGATACGAGTTAGACCACCTGTTGAAAAAAACATGGATATCAAGTGCATTTGACTCATATCTATTAGGTGATAATCCTTCACGCTGACGAGAACACTTAACCAGATTACCTCGCGTACGTCCAGTTACCTATTGCCAGAAACGCAGTTGCTTGCTGTTTGCTTAATAACTGGAATCTAAATTATATTACCTACGAGTTTCATTTATTTTTGCTACTTGTTTTATCGTATAATTTTAGTTTTTAATGCCAGTGCAAATAAGAGATCCTTTCATATTTTTTCCCCTAAGATTGTATCACGTTGGAGAACAATGCTGCTATCTTTTTTTTTTTTTTTTTTGCTAATTATCTTAGTCGTCAATACGTTTTATTCTCCCAGAACTTGATTCAAGATAATTATTTTTGTCAAACAATCATAAATTCATAAAAATCCGAATCTTAAAATAAATACAGCCTTCATCTGTTACAAATTGTTTTCTTTATTTTTTATTCATAATCAGTTAGAAAATTAGTTCACAGATTGCGTGAAGGTTCACTCTTCTACAATATTACCTTATAGATAATCATACGTAAATCTTGAATCATATCACATAATGTATAATATTTATAACGTAATCTGTAGTTCTTTGCACTTCAACTTTCTTGGTTTCCTGGGATCGCTCATTACATAATGAAATTAATGGCTATTATGAAGTAAAGTGTTATGTAGATATTTTCTGCTAATTTTGATATTATGTGGCAATTTTGAAGTAGCGATACTTTCCCTACAGTTTATCATTCGAAACATATAGATGCATGTGTCAAAATGAAATTTTATTTCCAAAATTTTCATAATAGAATTAAAATTGTATTTCGTCTTTGATGGCTCACTCTCCCCCCGCCCCCACTTCCAAACTATCACATACACAAATACTGCTAGGTAACATCTGTGCACCATCTTTTTTATTTGAATTCATTATTTTTCGAAAGTAATTGTACCAGATAAATTTTAATATTCCGATACTGAAATTAAATTGTGATTATTACAAATGAGCAAATTTTGTATATTTTCTCATTTATATTATTTCCTGATAAATATAAATCATTAAATTATGTAATATTGGCAAAATGCATTACCATGCGCATACGCATTCATACAGCAGGCGACAACATTATCAAACGAATTAACCAACATAATCGTGTGGGTAACATGGCACGGGTTGAAGCAATGAAGGTACTTAATGAGATTAAAGATCGAGCCCGTACAACTAACGATGGGACTCACGGAATTATCATGAAAGCATACCAGTGATTAAATTCAGCCAGGGCCCTCTGGTGCCTGGAACATTTTTCTGTTTTGTGGCTTTTCTCCCTTTACGATAATTATGCCTACATTATTGTGTTATTATTCAACCATTGTTTAGTTTTGAATGTGTATGTAAAGTCAATATCAACAGCAGTGCCATAACGATGGTATGAAGCGCCTGTGGCAAGTGTCTAACTTGCGCCCCCCCACCCCCAACCTAAAAATGACAAAAAGTTTGAAAAATTTAAATGTAACAAGTTAAATTTTACTAGCAATATGTTAAATACTTGCTATTAACCCCATCAAAATGAGTTGCCTGTAAATCCAATTATGTATTTGTATTAATAAATCTATTAAATAAGAACAAAATTTTATTCTTATTCAGTGACAAATAAATTAAAGAAATATACGACAGGTATAATATAATAAAAACATAAATAAGTTCAGCATATTTTATAAAGAAATTTTTCTATCTTTTTCAATTGATATTATAGACATGTTTGTCAATCGCTCTTGTCCAAGAGAAGAACTAAGGTACGATTTTACAATTTTTCAATTTGTTAAACGAACGTTCGCAGGAAGCTGTTGTTACAGGCATTGTTATGAAAATCCTTAATGCTATGTCTAGATTTGGATACATGTTTTGTAATGAGAGTTCGTAATTTTTTTTCAAGATTTGAAAAGCGTCCCTATCGCCTAAATTTTCAAAAACTTCCATGGCTTGATATTTGAAACTCTCAATTTCACATACAAATTCTGGAGCATCTAAGTCGCTATTATATTTCAATGCAAGGTCAGCTGCACATCGTTTGAGATCATCTAGCTTCATAATTTTTAAAGCGTGTCCATTTAAAAAAACTGAAGTCATTTGCGACCTCTTGTAAAGCAGTAAATCTATCATTGAGTTGTATGAGTATTAGATCTAAAACTTCACACATTTCTTTTTTTAGTAATTCAGTTTCATTCAGGCAAACGAATCATCAGTAGCTTTCTCACCAGGCATATTTTTTTATTTTGCGCCGTCTCTTTTCTGGAATGCAAGTTCCAATATTTATTGCTTCAGCTAAACTTTTTGCTGAATTGTGAAGCGAATTGAAAAAATCATTTCGGTAGTGTTGAATTTCATTTTTAGAGTTTTTATCATTTTCGACTGTTTTTTTTTTTTTTTTTGTAAAAGTAAATTTACTTACTTTGTTTATCTTTCTTAATATTATATCCCAAAATATAGTGCAACAAAATTAAATTTTGTTAATAATTTTAGCAACATTCGAGCATTTGTTACAGAGTCTACTGTAACCTGTCTTTGTTCATCACACATTTCATTAAGAAGTTGTATTATTAAAGGCATTTATTTCGTAAGGCTTTTACCGCTTAACTTTCACGAACCACCTCGTGTCACTTAAACCTTTAAGACAAACAGATATTTTTTTCTTTAAAAGATCCCATCTACTAGTAGAATTTACAAAAAAGTTAAACAATTGTTGAATTGTTACAAAACATGATTTCATTTGAACAGATGTTTGTGCAGCATGAACGCCTATTAAATTAAGGCTGTGAGCAGTGCATGGAACAAATCTCGCCATATTGTTTAAACGTAATATCCTGCCTTGTATTTACCCGCCATATTCGCTCCATTATCATATGACTCCTCTTACATTTCTAATATTTAATCTATCTGATATTAAAGTTTTTTTCGATGTCATTCGCAAGTGCTTCGCCAGTTTTTGCATGAGTCAATAAAATCTATGGTTTCTTCAGTGCTACAATTATTCGTGTTAGGATCAATGTTAACATAGCGCAAAATTTAGGTTATCTGTTCCTGGCGAGACGTGTCAGGTGTGCTATCAAATAAAATAGAAAAATATTTTGCTTTTTGGATATTTGAAATAATATGATGTCTAATTTTAGAAGCAGCTATATTAATTATATCATTCTGTATTATAGGAGAGAAATAAGTAACTTGATTTTTCTTATGACTTTCAATATGTTGCACAGTAATAGGATAGTAATGACTAATTAATTCTATCGTGTTCAAAAATTTTCCACATTCGGGACGACCAATTTTTTCACAAGTTCTTATCAAAACGTCATTATTTTTTACGCAGTGCAGAATGGCATCCAAAATAACTTTTAAAATATGCCTCCACTTTTCTTTTTCTTTTAAAATGGCTTCTTGTAATTGATCGTCTATAAAATCACCTTTCTTAATTTTTGATTCGAACGTTTTCCATTCGACGTAATTTTTTTTATGATATAATGAATTTTCATGACGTGGTAACATAGGATTCAAATGCTGCCAGTCTCAAAACTCCGCAGTGGTCCATGCATTCTGATTTTTTCCAAAAAGAATACATGGAAAACAGAACAGTGCATCTTTTCACTTGCAATATATCAACCAATTTCTGAGTACTTGTTCTCCGTTTGACATGGTTTTTAGAAACCATTTTTTTTTATCAAAATGCCGATTTTCTGTATCAGGATAAACACTTATATTATTGCACAACTCGGGTCCATATTGAACAAATATTTATATGTTACTATTGGTTATGTGCTTGTGGGATCATTAAAATCTATTATTTTTGCATTATCGATATTTTCTAATTTAACATTCACTATATAATTATCATTATTACATTGCTTCTCGATTTCCTGGTTTTGATGTTCAATTGTACTACTTTCCCTTCTATTTCAATTTCACATGAAACATAACTACTTGCAGAAGGCAGATTTAATTCAGTTAAGCTTGAATGAACTAGAGGTGGATCATCTGTTCGTAATTCCTACAACAACAACAACAACGTTACTGGCTTGCTGGGTGAAGCATAAAATGCTTTTTGTTTTCCCCTTTGTCTGTGTCGAGAAGCTTGATGGGGGGGAGTTGTGAGCCTTATGCTCGCACCTTGTGAACTATGAAGTTAGCTCCGTTCTGCTGAGAGCAGGATTGCCTTGGGTCTTTTATGTTTGTGATAGTCATGTTCACTATAACTGGAAGCTTGTCTGATTAGTGGGTTGGGATGAGAGTGAGCCTTGCTGAAGAACTTTTCTGCATGGTCATGAAGGAGAGAATGGATGTCTGAGGTTCCGGTTTCTCTGTGGATCTGCGTGTTTCTGATGAACCATGGGGCGTCCAAGATCATCCACAGGCATTTGTTTTGTATCCTCTGTAGTTTCAGGATGTTAGATTTGGATGTGTGACTCCATGCTGGGGATGCATATGTGATTATTGGTTATATTACCATCTGATATAGTAACAGCTTGTTGCGTGTATCCAATTTGCTGTTGCGGTTGATCAGGGAATAGAGTTGGGCTATGGTTCTGGATGTCTTTGTGCCTATGAGCTTGATGTGGCTGTTGAAATTTAGCTTTTTGTCTAGCTGTACTCCAAGGTATTTGGTTTCTGTCTGCCATGGTATCTTTTTTCCGAGGAGGTGAATGTCATCTTGGATGAAGGCTTTGCACCTGGTGAATAGTATAGCTGAGCTTTTGATGGGGTTTACTTGTATCCTCCAGTCCGAAAACCATTTCTCTAGCTTTGTAATGGTGTCCTGGAGACGACTGATCGCCAGGTGTGGACGGAGAGATCTTTTCATTATAGCTGTGTCATCAGCATATAGGGCTGTGCTGGTAGTCCTCAGGTTCTGTGGAATGTCAGCCACGTAGATTGTGAAAAGTAAAGGAGCCAACAGGGATCCCTGTGATACTCCAGCCAGGATTTGGCGCTTAGTTGAGATGGTGCCATTTATTTTTATCTGCATGGATCTGTCGGTGTGGTATGATTTTATTAGATGGGTAAGGTTTGTTGGAATGTTGGCCTGAATGAGTTTGTAGAGTAATCCTTGATGATACCTTGTCAAAGGCCTTGGCAATATCCAGGAAGACTGCAGCTGTGTGAAGGTTCCAGTTGTATCCTTGAGTGATATGCTCTACTAGTCGGTGTATTTGTTGCACTGTGCTGTGTACACGGCGGAAGCCAAATTGTTCGTTTGGAATTATTCCTAATTGATCTGATTTTTCTTGTAGTCTTGAGAGGATGATTTTTTTCAGCAATCTTTCCTAGGTTGGAAAGCAGGTTTATTGGACAGTAGCTTTGCGGGAGTTGTGGATTGTTTCCCGGCTTTTTTATTGGTATGATGCCAGCTGTTTTCCATGCAGTGGAGAAGTGTTGTATCCTCAGTATTGCATTGGTTATGTTAACCGTGCACAATAGCCTTTCGAGGAAGTAGTTTGATGATTCTGTTTGTAATTCCATCTGGACATGGAGCTTTTTTGTTGTTTAGATGTTTTATGATGTTGGTTATTTCCATTGGAGTAGTGTGTGTGGGGGGGGTGATGCTGTCTGAGGTCTGTCTTAAGGTATGCTTGACCTGCTGGTGGACTTTATATATGTGGGTGATGTTTATGTTGTCACATGATGGGCTGCATACTTTTTCTAGGTTTTTTGCTATTGCTTCTGCTTTTTCTGTATCAGTGTGTGCTGTTCCATGTGCAGTTTGCATGGGGGGGGGGTAGAGGGTTGAGTTTGGTGTGCAGGATCTTCAGAAATTTCCATATTGTGTGATCTTCTTGGTTAAGTGATGACAGTTTATTTTCCTAATCCTGATTCCTGTGGTTTTCTGACTTGGTGGTTCAAGTTGTTCAGTGTTTTCTTGTCCTGTGGGCTCTTGTGTTGTGGTATCTTTTCCTGGCTTTGTTTTTTGTTCTGATGAGGTCCATGATGTTTTCCAGGAGCCATCTGGTTGGGTGATTGGTTGTGGTTTTGGTGACTGCTTCTAGTGCTTTTTTTTTGATTTGGTGTTTGTTAGATTGCTTACTACTTCATCTATTTCTTCTTTTTTGTGGATGATGGCTACAGGGCCTATGTATTCTGGTAGGATTTTGGCTAGCCTGTCCGAAGTGTGCTGGGGGACCAGTTGGTCTTGCGTGCCAAGTTTGATCAGAATTGGGTTGTGGTCAGATGATAGTTCATAGATTGTCTCTAGTTGGTATTGATAACTGATGTTTCTAAGGATAGCTATGTCAAGTACATCTGATCTGCCATGAGGGCTGTAATGAGTGTGTTCAGTGGGTCCTGCTACCACAACTGTTAAGTGTTGAGTAGTTGTGTAGTATGTGTCCACTTCTGTTGTTGGTGGTGCTGAACCATGCTGTGTGTTTGGCATTCAAGTCTCCTGCTATGATGGTAGGGTCTGTGGTGCCAAGAACGGCATCCGGGTCTGCTGTTAGTAGAGGGCTGCTTGGTGAGTTGTAGGTGGCATATATCTTGAGGCTTCCAGCATTGTTTGTGTGGACTTGTATTCCTGTAGTCTCCAAGTTGGTAGTCTGTGGGTTGGATATGGCATTGTGGTGGAGGTATGGTTTGATGTAGATGGCAGTGCCTCCCCCTCTGGTGCTGAGTCTATCCGTTCGGTACGTTGTGCATCCTCTTACTTTTGGGTTGTTGGTAGGTCTTAGGTGGTCTCGTTGATCAGCATTATGTCCGGGTGGTGTCTTTGTGCAAATTCCTGTAGTTCTAGTATCTTGTTGGTGAGGCCGTTGGCATTCCAGGCTGCAATTAGAAGCGAGTTGGGTTTTACTTTTTGTTTTATTCATTGTTGAGTGCTGTCAGTATAGAATGGGTTCCTTGCAGGAATCTCTTTGTGGAGGATGGAGTTGGGTTTGTTCTGCTGAATTCCTGCAGCATAGTGGCTAGTGAGGCAGTCAGTATTGCTGTGATGTTGGATCCTATTTGATTGCCCTGCATTGTGTCCTTTGGGTGGGCTGCTTCTGCATAGGTCTTGGTGGGAAGTTGAGCCCTTTCCTGACTTTTGTGGATAGGGTTTTGTTGGTTTGATGACTCTGCAGCTGAGATGCTTTGAGTGATCCAGATTGGGGGAAGTTGGATGGGTCTTGTAGTTCCGTGATTTCTGGGGTGGTGGTTGCATCCGTTGTAGTTTGATGGGTAAGGACCTCCACAGTTGGCTGGTGTGGTTCTTGGTTTTGAGCATGTAATGGTTTGATGTTTCTCACCACACTTCAGGCATCTGAACTCGGCTTTACATAGTCTTTGGGCATGGCCAAACTTTTGGCAACGATGGCATTGCCCTGCTGATGCCCTTTTCCTAAGTGGTTCTGTTGTTATCTTAAGTCCACAGACTGCAGTTATGTCGTAAATTCGTCTTTGCATGTTCTGGATCTCAACTAATACTAATGGCATTGGTCATTTATCGGATCTAAGCATCTGGCTGATTTTGATTGGTGTTAGGCCCTGCTGGGTGAGGTCTGCTGCGATCTCCTCGGAGGTAATGCCTTCAGTGACACCTCGCAGTACAACCTTGAGATTTCTTTTGCTTAGTGCAAAGGTGTGGTAGTGTAGTTTGTTGTTATCCATCATTTTTGTTATCCCTCTGTAGTCTGTGACTGTTGTTGGTTGAATTTTTCAACCAACAACAGTCGTCATTGTTGGTTGAAAAACTCCTTCGTCGGTGTTTCTGGCCCAGGAGTAGTCAATGTTATGTTCTCTCAGGTTTCTTGCAACTGTGGTCCATTTTTCTTTTTCACGGAGAATTACCGGGAGGGGTAACCTTTTCCTTTTTTTCCGGCACTGTTTGTGAGGGTGTTTCGTTTTCCATATGATCATCCTCAGTTCTGTGTCTTTTACTCGTGTGTTCTTCTGTGAAGTCTGTCTGACTGTGGTTCTCAGGTAGGGAGATGGACGTGTTGTTGATCTCTTCAACTTCGTCCTGGATATCTTCGGGTTCATCTGGTTGAGTGTACAGGTTTAGGAAACCTGGCCATTCCGTATCGAATTTTTTAACTAATAACTTAAATAGTTTTAGTGCTTGATCTTTGTTTAGATGCTCTAGAAGATCATTAAAGTTATCCATATCTGTTCTGTTCATTGTTAAATCTGGTAGGTGGTGATTGGGGAAATGTGTATGAGCACAAGTAGAAATCCCGCAGGTCTTGAGACCTGCCAGCAGAAATTCTGAGAAATATTTATAATGGCGGAGAGAACGGGCTAGGGCCGGAAAATTGCATCAAAAGTCAAAGTCTTACCCTGTATTCTGCTATCAAAGAAGATTCACAAAATCTAAAACTCACTAATCACCACTGAAATCAAAAACATTCTTCGTAATAACAACCATCATGCCGGTATTCATCTTCTGCCATCTTACTCCTTACCTCATAATTCCTGTTTGTCACTATCATCATTTTTGGAATCACCACAAACGGTTGTTACGTCAGTATCAGTGGTTGATGCAGGGAATTGTTGGTATTGGTGGACGAGGATGTAGAAGCTGTTCCAACGGCTGGTGCTGAAATTTTTAGAACTTTTGGTGCTGGTTCTGTTGAAAACTTGTTCTCTTTGGTGTCTTTCATTAAAATTCCAAATCTCCTTATATAGCTTGTTGCTTTCTTTTTCTCTTTTCATTTTTAAGAAAAGCAGCTCCCAATAACTTTTTCTCTTTCAAATTACTGATCTAAATGACAATAATTTTTTTTTGTTTGTTTATTATTATTATTCACATCACGTATACAAATTATACATATTATACTATTCAACTTGTATAAGTTGAATAGTAACTTGCTCAAGTTTTATAACACAGTGACGGCTGAATGATTAATGGTAATGAGTTTACAGTGATACTGCTGGACCTGGCTAAGTTCTTTGACAGGAAACCACATGGAATTCTAATCCGTAAACATATGGGAATGGATAAAGGGTTAGTGAGATGGATAGGAGGGTGGTTGATGGAGAGATATCAGAGAGTAGTTTATTCAGGAGTAGAGTCCAAAAGACGGCCTGTGACTAGTGGTGTACTGCAGGGTTCTGTTCTTAGACCACTGCTGTTTAATTTGTTCATTAACGATATAGGGAGGGAATCTAAGAGAAACGGTTCATTTGTTCGCCGATGATGCAAAGTTGGGTAGGGCAATAGTGAATGCAGAAGATGTCAAAATCTTGCAGGATGATTTGGATAGATTGGAGGTCTCAGCTAAGCAAAATGGATGTCAATTTAATGTGTGACAAAATGTGAGGTTATGCATTTTGGGGTGAAAAGATTAGCAGCAGTATATCACATTGGTGGAATTGTACTCCAGGAGATTGATGAGGCCAGTGACTTGGGAGTGTTGGTGGATAGGGAGATGAAGTTTAAGGGACACATTGCAAAAGTGGCTAAATCAGCTCATCAAATCACTTTGTTGCTGAAGAATACTTTGATGAGCAGAGATAAGCAAGTTATTGTTCCTTTACCGAGCCTTGATAAGACCTCATCTCGACTACTGTGCCCAGATTTGGTCACCTAGGTTTCTTCTTGATGGGGAAGAGGTTGAGAGGATCCAGAGGCGAGTGACCAAGATGACAGCAGGTCTATGGAATGAACCTTATGAGAACAGGTTGAAGATTTGTGGGTTGCAGAAATTGGTTGAAAAGAGGAGATATTATTGAGACATTCAAATTGCTGAAGGGTTTCTATAGGCAGTTTCCACATAAGGATACCCTTCCCCTTCCTCTCCCCACAACAAAATAATATATATATATATTATTAATAGTAACCCGGGTTCCCAAACTTATTTCCCGTGTCCCAAGTACATCCCCATGTTCTTTCCCTCTCTTTCTCCCCCCCTTCCACAAGAGCTTGGATTTAGAAGGCATCTTTAAACCAAAATCAAGGTATGTACGTAATTTTTCAACATTTTTTATTCTGCCATAATTGCCTTCTACACTCGCCCGTAATGTCCTAGCCAATGTATTAAATATAAGGGACACTCCTAAACAAAAACAGGCTAAAATAGCCGTTAATTATATTAATAGTGTTTTAGAGGAGTAACATGGGAATTTCCCAGAAATTATACTTAATTCAGAGGATATTTTTGAGATCAGGACTAGGGGACATCTATGGAAGCTGGGCAAGAGTGTGGTCAGTAAAGATGTTAGAGCTGGGTTCTTTACTTTTAGAGTACTAAATGAGTGGAATAAGCTGCCAGAGTCTGTTGTGGGTGCTATGAGAGTGAATGAGTTCAAGGCAAGGTATGATAGATACTGTGAGAATGTCGAATAGTTGTGTGGACATGATGTTTAGGGCCTCCCTCGATGAGTCTAAGGACTCCTTGAAGTCGCCCATAGTAATAATAATAATAATAAAAGACTTTAGCTCATCGTTAGTGATTATGAAACTCATGATTACTTAAGAGGACTTGTCCATAATTTTTTATTTTGGAAACTTTGTGCCTGTGCATTCACCTTTTTGTTTCAGGTTGGTCCATACTATTTTTCCCCCATACTGCTTAATTTTGAACAGTATGAAATAAAAAGTGTTCCTTTTCATGATCATCAAAGCAGTCGTTTTCAAGACTACAAATATTGACAGAGAGATGCCTAATTGTACTGATTCCAGTTCCTCTTGAAGAGAAATTTTGAAGTTGTTTTAATAACAGAATAATAATTGCTCCTTCGAAGTGGCTAACAGAGAGAACCATCATGCCTTCTAGGTGCACAACACTTGTTTTAATGTGTTTTAGCTGATAACAAACAGTTCAAATAATTTTAATTTTCACTAAAAATAAGTGTTGATTATTACAACTGCTGATTGTTGTCAGAAATCTGAGATCTTTAATAATCCTTTCTGGTTACTAGACAGCAATCACTATGCTAAAATCTATGTCTTAATATTGCCACAATATTAATTGGATATAACTATTCTCCCTAAATATTCTTAAATATGGTGCTCTTTCTCCCTCACCATCCTATCCCAGTTCTGTAACAATTAATATTCCATCTACAGAGCCTATAGTAAGAAAGATATGTGAATAACTTTATACATAAATTTTTTAAAAGAAATATTTAAAAAAATTTTTCTTATATGGGAATTTTTTTATTTTTCACACATATCTGCGGTGAATTTTCATACGATTAATTTTCCCCATGATTAAATTTCCAGCGATGAACAGTCCAGACATGGGATCAGATTTTCACTTTATGACAAATAGTTGAGAAATCATGGGAATATAACAAAGATCTGTATTTACAGTGTTTTTCCATGTATGAGATGATACTTTTTTCTAAAATTTTTAGACCAAATATTGGGGTTCGTCTTATACATGGGACGGATAACAGATTGAGAGACTCGCGTTTGCCGTGGCAAAACTGCCGGTACCTTGTCTCTGCAAAGAGGCTTCCGTCAATCACTAGCCTTTCTTAACTCTATTGATTAACGGTCATTAACCGCTGATTATGAATAAACCAATCAGAACTCTGAAAGCATTCATATGTCTGCAGTTGCCAGGGTAAGTTAACATACAGTGGCATTGCTACATTTCCCACCCGGGGCAGTCCCTGAGTTTGCTGTCCCTCTCAGTACATACCAAAAATATTGCAAAAAGTCAAAATGATGTATAGGGTAAGGTTCAAAGTGCTGCCTGGGGCAGACCTCCCCCCCCCCCCCAAAGTTACACCACTGTTAATGCACTAGCACATAAAAATGTCCAAAAATAAAAAAAAGGATTGTCATATTCTTCAAAATTCAAGATAAAAATCATCAGTTATGCAAAAGAACATGGAAATAAAGCTTCAGAGAGACAGTTTGGACTTCCTCCCACTGAGTGTTTAGACAAACAGAAAGCAGGAAGTACTACTACTCAAGATGCCACAAAAAAAAAAAAAAAGGAGGGCCTTAAGCGGAACACCAGCAAAATGGAATTGGAAGGCTGGGATATCACTAGTGCGTGGGAAATTGTGAAAGAATATTTGTTATCAGCAATGGTAAGTTGTATACCACGAGTGAAGAGAGGACGCAATTTGGAGTAAAGTGGATGACAAACAATATTAAACAGGAATTGCATGTGAAAAAGAGGCTATGGAAGAGATATAAGGAGACAGGTGAAGAGATGCATGAGGAATATAAGACACAGGCCAGAAGAGTGACTAGTGTGGTAAGGAAAGCGAAACTGGAATATGAGAGGAGATTGGCCCTAAGATCCAAAGAAAATCCTAGGGAATTTTTTAGCTATGTGGCCAGTAGGAGGAGAAATGACTGTGGAAGAATGATATTGTGGGATAAAAATGGGAATAGAGTGACTGATGCAGAGGACATAGTGGAATTGTTCAATGAACACTTTATTGGAGTATTTCATCCTAGAGGAGTCAGTTTTAATGCTAGAGGGATAGGACTGGTTCGAGGTCTGGAGGTACAGGAGGAGAGTGTGTTTCAGATACTGAGTACTCTGGATGTCAGTAAAGCTGTGGGACTGGATGGTATTTCACCACGAGTTTTGAGAGAATGTGCTAGGGAATTGAGAGTGCCTTTAATGTGGCTTTTCAATGAAAGTCTGGCTTTGGCAAAGGTGCCCAGGGAATGGAAAGAAGGTAAGATAGTGCCATTGCATAAGGGTGGTAACAGACTGGAAGTGTCTAATTATAGGCCAGTCTGTGTGTCATCAGTAGTTGTTAAGATCTTGGAGAAAGTAGTGAGGGACCGTATACAGCATTGGGCAGATGAGGGTAATGTTATCTGTGAGAATCAACATGGATTTGTGAAAGGACGCTCTTGTTTTAGCAATATGCTAGCCTTTTATAATAAAGTTACAAGAACATTAGATGAGGGAAAGGCATATACTGCAATTTTCTTAGACTTGGTGAAGGCATTTGACAGGGTGCCACATGATAAGCTGATATTTAAGTTGCAGCACATGGGTCTGGATGTCAGATTGGTCAACTGGATTCAGGATTGGCTGTCTGATAGGTATCAGAGAGTTGTGTATGGTGGAGCAGTTTTCAGGAGGCAGAGGGTTACAAGTGGGGTCCCACAGGGCTCAGTACTAGGACCTATATTGTTTAACCTTTATATCAATGACATAGCCAGTGGATTGCAGGGAGATATTCAGTTGTTTGCGGATGATGCAAAGCTGGGAAGGATTATTAGTAATAGTGCAGATTTGTTAGCCCTGTAAGAGGATTTAAATAAGCTAGATAGATGGACAAATGAATGGGGTATCTGTTTAATGCAGCAAAATGTAAGGTCTTGAGGTTTGGGAAACATCGATGGGATGCTGCATACTCTATGGGAGGAGTTATACTGGAGGAAGTAGGGGAGACAAGAGATCTGGGGTTGATGACTGATAGAAACCTGAAGTTTAGGGGACATATTGCAAAGGTGGTGAAGGTAACACAGAGGATTGCTGCTATTATGAGAAGGACACTGACCTGCAGAGATAAGAGGGTTATCATTCCGTTGTATAAGTCTCTGATCAGACCACACTTGGACTATTGTTCTCAGATTTGGTCCCCAGGATTTGAAGGGGATAAATTAACTGTGGAAAGGATACAAAGACAGATGACAAAGATGGTTTCAGGACTGTACAAGGATAGTTGAGGATCGGCTGAGAGAATGTGGACTGCAGAGTTTGGTGGATAGAAGAAGGAGAGGTGATATGATTGAGACTTTTAAACTGTTGAGAGGTGGTTACAGGGTTGACACTGGGGAGTTATTTCGCTTGGTTGAACAGCGGGAAGGAGTGATGACAAGAGGCCATCCCTGGAAGTTACGAAAGGAAACTGTGAGCAAGAGGGTAAGGAGTGGTTTCTTTGTGTGGAGGGTGGTTGAGCCGTGGAATGCATTGCCTGATGGAGTGGTGGGAGCGAGAACGGTCAGTGAGTTTAAAGACTGGTATGATAGACTTTGTGTTTCTCAGGGGGGGGACCTCCCCTCGATGAGTCTTGACAGACTATGTCTTAGGAAGGACCTCCCTCGATGAGTCTTTTGACTCCTTGGAGGCCTGAATAATAATAATAACTTGGAGCAGCGCCAGAGTGGGATATGTGTGTCAACCAAGCTTATTCAATATAAGGCAAAAAAGGTTTGCAAGAGAAATGAACATTGTTGATTTCACAGGAAAGGCAAAATGGTGCTTCAATTTCATAAGGAGAGAAGGGTTGGCCATGAGAACACAAACCAAGTTAGCTCAGAAAATACATTTTAGTATGTATCTTAAAAATATTACCTAATTACTAAATATACTTTGAATATTTAAAAAAAATATCAAATGTGTTCTGTTTTATGTTTAAAATATTGATTTCTTAAGTTTGGGTTTGTCTTATACACAGAAAAATACGGTAAGTTTTGTAGATCTGGAAAAGGCATATGACAAGGTGCCAAGAGAAAAGCTATTCAAAATGCTATTGGTGTCAATGGAGCATTATATAAAGCAATAATTAGTCTTCATTTAAGTTGTAGGTCAGCAGTTAGAAATGAAGTATAAGAAGATGGTTTAATGTTAAATCTGGTGTCAGACAAGGATGTACATTAGTCCTGTTATTCATCATCTATATGGATCACATTATGAAGGAAAGTGGTATTAAACCTGATATCAAAATTGGAGATGTTAATCTCATCTCTTTATTTTATGCAGATGATGTTATACTTCTAAATCTCGTACAACATTGAAAATATCAACTGCATTGTGAATGTAGAACCTGTAGTACAAGTAAAACATGATTTTTAGTGAAGATGGTAAGTTAAATATGGAAATAGACAGCAGAATCAACAAAGCTGGTATGGTAGGAAGTCAACTGAATAAATTTATATGGAATAAGAGAGAAGTTAGTCAAAACACTAAATGAGCTGTATACAAGGCACTGTTCAAACCAATTTTAACTGGGTTAGAAAAAAACACTTCAAAGTGTTTTTCATCTGTTCACACCCCTAATCTTTGATTAGGGGTGTGAACAGATGGCATCAATGGCAATATCATATTAAAAACGAAGATATCAGGAAAGAACTTGACATTGTTATCATCCAGGAATGGGTTAGTAGAGCTAATCTCAGGTGGTATGGTCACTTAAACAGAATGGAAGACCAAGATATAGGTGTATTGATACAGTAAAAAGTTCCTTAGAAGATAGAAATATAAGATCTCATAATGTTGGAGTCTTGACAGGTAAAAGATTGATTTGGAGGAAAATTGTAGATAGGAAGTTAGTGATGTAAGGTTTTCATGTAGTACTATCATATCCTCTACACCCATTAAGGGTACATGTCAGGAATTTGATGATGACACGCATGCACGGAGGAGGAGGTCTAGAAATGTTTGATAAATACCTAGAATGAAATGATAATTAAAGGAACTGATATAACCACAAGAAAGAACACATTATGTTATAAGAACATTAGTTACCTTCATAACTCTACTTCTAGTATGTTGCTTTGATATCATTTTTGTTCTAGGCATTTATCCAACATTTCCAGACCCCCCCTTCCTCGTGTTTGTGTGTGTATGAAGAGTGGGAAAGTAAAAATCATTAGAATATTACCTAGATATGATGGAAATGAATTACAAAGAATGGCTATGATGGCAAACTATTCAATGTGGCTATGTAGAAGGATTGGATGCGAGTTTTTGGATGTGCGGAGTGAGTTTGAGGGACATTTGTATAAGAGGGAGACAGCCCACACTTGAATGTGTTTGGCATCAGAAGTCTCTAAAAATTATTAATTGATATGAGATCCAACACAGAGAGTCAGGGAAACTGAATTCTGATGAGAGGGATTAAGAGCGACAATGTTATTAGGTAGCTGTGTTAATGATGGAAATGATTATGAAGAGAGAACAATTCTGTGTTCATCTGGTCTGGTTCATACTTATCAAGGTGTAAAGATGTCTGCATAAATAAGGAACTAGATAAGAACAGCGTTCTGTGCCATGGTATCAGTTGTTGGATGGGAAGGACAGTGTGTCGGAAATGTTTAAAAAGTACTTAAGTAATGCGATATCAGAATGTGTCCCTAAAGTTATTATTATTATCAACATTTGACCTCCATGGAGTCAGAGACTCATCATGGGAGGCACTAACTATTGCATACAATGCTCATCCAAATGTGTCTTAAACTGATTCAATGTGTCCACATCCATAACAGGCAATGCATTCCACTCACCAACACCCTCCATGCAAAGAACCTGCTTCTCACTCCCTCCTTATACAGTTTCCAGCAATGGCCTTTTGTTCTACTCCCCCTCCCTGCAAGTTCAAAGAATAAACAGAGTAGGAGCGTGAGATGGTACTGAGCAATTTGTAATTGCTCAATACCATCTCACAATTGAGCGATTTGTAATAAAAGGATGATGGGGAAGGAACAGTGTATGCATAAAAGAATGAATATCAGTTATGATAATTATAAGCAGCAGGCCAAAAGAGTCACAAGTGTTGAATGGCAAGCTAAGTCTGAGTATAAAAAGAAACAGACTCTGCAAGCTAAAGACAATCCAAAATTACGCAACATTGTAGAGATACACTGCTACCTCTTCACTGTATGAAGAAACTCATGTATGAGGAGGAAGTACTAGAGCTATTGCACAAACTGAATAAGATTTCTGCTGTAGGAATTGATGGGATATTAGCACAGATGGTAAAAGAGTGTTCAACTGAACTGACTAATTAGAAGAAACACACATATACCACAGTGAAAATTATTTAATTGTAAATATTTCATCCATCAAGTATCTTGGGACATCATCAGTACAGTAAGGGCACATGATTACAATAGAATCTCATTAAACATGCATAACGTGCTACAGACGTAAAAAAGAAAAAAATTATTTAACACAATTTTGTATGACAATTTCCCATACTTCAGGAATAGTAAGAACATCCTTGCGGTTTAAGTTTGGTCTGTGTAGTAGGGCTTCAGAACTTTCTTTGTATAAATGTTCATGTTTATATAAAGATCTATGTAAAAGTTTAGACTTTTCCCAATGGATCCTTTGGTTTGGATTTTCAATTCCGTGTTGAGAGAGGCCAGATTTCTGCGGTTTAAAAAGACGAATGTGGTCTTGATGTTCCGAGATGCGTTTCTGAACAGACCTACCTGTCTGTCCAAAGTAAGATGATTTGCTTGAGCATGGAATCTCATAAACGCCAGGCAACATCAAAGGTGAGAGTTTGTCCTTAGGAGAAGGTAACAAGTTGTAAATTTGGTTGATAGGTTTGTAAGTAGTGGCAGAATTGTATTTCTTCACAATTTTAGAAAGACGTTCTGAGATGCCTTTAATGTAAGGTATGGGAATCCTATGGACTTCTTCCTGTCTGGTTTGATGTGTGGAGAAGTGACTGATGATTTTTACAAACCCGAGTGTACCTATAACATATAGGTACACTCGGAATTAAAAAAGAATTGTTAGAAACAGAGATCCACCAATTATTAATAGCATGAATGATCTCAAAAATAGGTATGACATCTGGTGCGAACAGTATTGAGTTCCTGACTCCCTGGAGGTTTTTCATAATAATATAAATATATATATATATATATATATATAATGTTCCATTTACACAGTTATATGGTGTAAATGAGACACTACATGGAGCAACACAGCTCTGTTTATACTGTAACTCAGCAGTTTGAATTAAAGGAATTACAAGAAGATGGTTTGATGTTAAATCAGGTGTGTGACAAGGATGCACATTAACTTCACTGTTGTTCATTATTATTATCACATTATGAAGGAAAGTGGTATTAAATCTGATATCAAAATTGGCAATATTAATCATATCCCTTTACTTTATGCAGATGATGTTATACTTCTGAATAAACCCAGTACAAGTCTGCAAGATTCCCTGATTAAACTGAATAACTGTTGTGATAAATTTGTATGAAAAATTAGCAATAAAAAAAAGGGCAGAAATACTGAAAATATCAACTGTGTCCTGAATGGTGAGCCTATAGAACAAGTAAAATATTTCAGCTTTTAGGCACAATTTTTTAGTGAAGATGATAAATTAAATATGGAATGAGACAATAGAAGAGCTTGGTTAGAAATAAAACACCTGATCAAAGACTGGGGACATCAGATATGAGAGATCTGAGTAAGGATTAGTGGAGTGAGCAGATGGTATCAATAGCAGTATTACATTAAAATGAGGATATTAGAAAAGAACTTGCCATTGTTAGCATTCAGGAAGTGTTAGTAGAACTAATCTCAAGTGGTATGGTCACTTGAACAGGGTTTGCAAAACAAGTGTTCTTTGCCAAGATGGCAGGAAAGAGACCAAGATGTAGATGGATTGATACAGCAAAAAGTGCCTTTTGAAGGAAAACTGTTGATTGGAAGTTAGTAATGGTGTAACTTTTTCATCTAGTACTATCATAAATATCTTGGACATTACATAAAGGTACATAGGAAATGTACCCTTAGGATTATGATGATAGTGACATAATGTTAAAGCTAATAAAGTAAGGTAAGTGTTCTAGAAAAAATGCAACTAATTTTTGTAAACATTAAAGTCAAGTGTATATTAGATCCAGCAGTAATTGAACTGTTGATCATAAGTTAGTAATGGTGTAACTTTTTCATGTAGTACTATCATAAATAGCCTGGACATTACATAAAGGTACATAGGAAATGTACCCTTAGGAATATGATGACGACCTAATGTTACAGCTAATAAAGTAAGGTAAGTGTTCCTAGAAAAAATTCAGTTAATTTTTGTAAACATTAATTAGTCACGTGTATATTCGATCCAGCAGTAATTAATTACTAAAATAAAGATCCAAAAGACTTTTTAGTACTTAATTAATGTTTAAAAATAACTTAAATGATGCGAAATTGGAATGTGTCCCTAGAGTTCAAAGAATAATTAGAGTAGGAGAGAAATGGTATTAAGCACGAGATTTGTAAGAAAAAGATTATGTGGAAGGAACAGTGTGTGCATAAGAATGATGTTAGTTATAATTATAAGCAACAGGCCAGAGGGGTGCTTAAGGGTCAAAGCTGTATAACTGAGAGGAGACCTCCACATAGCCTTTAAAGGAATGCGGAGAACCGACCAGGGCTTCTGACCTAATGTCCAATCCTCACCTTCTCGTGGTGCACCCTGTTGGGTATCTACTTTGATACTGAACGAACGAGGATGGGCTGGCAATTTGGGATTTAGCCGACCAAATTGTATTCTTATTGGTTAAACCAAAATAAAAAATGATGGTACAACATGACAAAATTTCATGCCGGCTGGGGCGTCGCCCGGTTAAACAAGGCCCCCGTTGTTTTCGCCAGGGAACCAGGGCAAACAGCGAAAAGTCAGCTACTAGAACAAATCTGAAAACAAACCCCAACTCAACATCACCAGAGTTAAAGATCGGTACTATCAACGTAAGAAGCCTGAATGGCAAAGAAATGGAGCTAGCTGAGGAATTAGATAAGTACCAGATCGACATAATAGGGGTGACTGAAACAAAAAAGACCAACACTGGTGAGATCTTTCTGAGCAATAAATACAAAATGTTATATTCAGGCAATAACAATCAAGGAAAAGAAGGAGTAGCCATAGTATTCAACACAAAATACGAGGCTAATCTTCTTGAATGGCAGTCAGTCTCAAGTAGAGTAATGTGGGCAAATATGAGAATGGGGAACTGGACAATGAGACTTATTTGTGCCTATGGTCCCACAGAAGGTTCTACTAAGGTAGAAGTGGAGGAATTTTTTGAGGCTTTAGAAAAAGCAACTGACACAATGAAAAAGGAAAAGTTGGTCCTTGTTGGGGATCTAAATAGTAGAGTAGGAAATGATTGTGAGACATACAAAAATATTTTGGGAAAATTTGGAGAAAAGAGCAAAGCTAATAATAATGGCAAATATCTGTTGGATTTCTGCTCAGGACATGGACTGGTTATTACTAACACCATGTTCCAACATAAAAATGTGCACAAATTCACATGGAGAGAAGAGGCTAGGAATAAGAAAAGTCTCATTGACTATGTTATTGTTGATAGTGATGTTTTCTCCCTGGTGCAGGACACCAGAGTGTACAGAGGATTTGAAATTGGAAGTGATCACTATTTAGTCTTGAGCAGGATAAAATTGAATTTCATATTGAAAAGAATAACATGTAAGAAAGTTTTAAAGCGAATAAAAGTTGAGCAGCTCTCAGATGTAAACTGTAGACTAAAATACAGAAATATTATTGAAAAGAAAATGAAAGAGTTTGAGAACAGGAATGAAACCTTGGAGATTCAGTGGCAAACTCTGAAGGAAACATTGATTGATTCTGCCAGAGAGGCATGTGGTGAGGTTGTGTGCAAAGATAAAAAAATCAGAACTCCCTGGTGGACACAGGAAGTTAAAGAGGCAGTGAAGGAAAAGAAGAAAGCATATCAAAAGTTCCTGGCAAATAAGTCAGCTTTTACTCTTACAGAATACAGAGACAAATGTAAGAAAGCTAAACAGTGTGTAAAACTAGCTAAACAAAAGTCATGGGAGGACTTTGGCAAGAATATAGAAAATAAATATCAAGAAGGTGGCAAAATATTCTGGAGGTTGTTGAAGAAGCTTAGGAATGGAGGAAAGAGTGCTGTAAAAGGAATTAGAGATGATAAAGGTGAAATGAAAACAGGAGAAAAAGATATCCTTGAAGTATGGAGTAATTACTTTGAAAAACTGCTAAATGAAACAAGCAGTGATGACAGCACAGTGATAAAAAACACTGACCAGGCATGCAGTCAGGAATACATATCCATACTTGAAGTAGAAAAAGCCATCAAAGGCTTAAAATGTGGAAAGGCAGCAGGAGTAGATGATATTCGACCAGAAATGCTGAAGTATGGTGGTATAAGAGTCTTACAGTGGCTGCACTGCATAGTTCAGAAAGCCTGGACAGAGGGACGAATTCCCGATGATTGGAGTAGAGCTCTCATAGTACCCATATATAAAAAGGGAAATAAAACTGAATGTGAGAATTACAGAGGTATTTCCCTACTGAGTGTTCCTGGCAAGATCTATGCAAGTATACTTGAGAAACGGTTGAGAAGAATTGTGGAAGAAAAGCTTGGTGAAGAACAAGCTGGATTCAGGCCAAATAGAGGCTGTCAGGATCAGATCTTCACTTTACGACAAATAGTCGAGAAAGCATGGGAATATAACAAAGATCTGTATTTAAGTTTTGTCGATTTGGAAAAGGCATATGACAAGGTGCCAAGAGAGAAGCTATTCAATATGCTGCAGTTATATGGTGTCAATGGGGCATTATATCAAGCAATACTTAGTCTTTATTTGAGTTGTGAGTCAGCAGTTAGAATTGAAGGAAGTACAGGGTGTTCGGGATAAATTTGACAGTTTCGTAAGGAAAAAGAAAATCTTCTTTGTATCTATTAAATTTAATGAATTGACAAAAAAACATTACAGGCAGAGTTAATTACAATACTATCAACAAGATTTACTCAAAAAAACCACCATTAGCATCGATCACAGCTTCAATTCTGCTTCGGAACCTCGAACAAGCTGATGCTACAGTCTCCCTGGGAAGGGCCGCAAAAACTGTTTTAATTTTATCCATTAACTGGGCTTTTGTATTACTGGAAGTGCGATTGGTGTCTTTTTCAACTGCGCCCCATACAAAATAATCCATGGGGTTAAGGTCTGGGGAGTTTGGAGGCCAAACATTTGGACTGGTGAAGTCGTAGAAATTTTCAGACAACCATTTTTGACTTTTCCCAGAGGTGTGGCAAGGGGCCGAATCCTGCTGCCATACATACGGCCTACCATTGGCTACCCTTGTTATCCAGGGCTTGACTACAGTTAGCAACTCCACGAACAAAGCCCGAATTCCAATGCCAGGGTTCTTCAACACCTGTTCCTGCAGATTTGCGAGGAATTCTGCTGTACGAACGCAATCAGATCGTCTGCTAGGGATCATTCTTCTTGCTACATCCTCGTAGTCACCATTGCAAGTCTCTAGTTCATGCCTGATTGTTTTTACTGTATTCAGGGAGCATTGGGCAGCAGTCGTAATATCCTTATTTTGATGGCGGGCACGAATCATCATGATACAAGTTATTCTCTTCCATGATTTAGGTGGGTTCCAGCTATCCATCCTTTCTGACATCTTGTATATGAATGAAGAAGGGTCCAAACTTTTAAATGAAGAGAAGTGTGTGTTAATACATGTAACTTACGGAAAAATATAATTAATTATAAATATGTCAAATTTATCCCGAACACCCTGTACAGGAAGATGGTTTAATGTTAAATCTGGTGTGAGACAAGGATGTACATTATCCCCTCTGTTATTCATTATCTATATGGATCACATTATGAAGGAATGTGGTATTAAACCTGATATCAAAATTGGAGATGTTAATGTCAGCTCTTTGCTTTATGCGGACGATGTTATACTTCTAAATAAATCCGCTACAAGTCTGCAAGATTCTCTGACTAAATTGAATAGCTGTTGTAATAGATATGGTATGAAGGTCAGCAATAAAAAGACAAAGACAATGAAAATAGGCAGAATCATTGAAAATCAACTGTGTTGTGAATGGAGAACCTGTGGAACAAGTAAAACATTTCAGCTACTTAGGCACAATTTTTACTGAAGATGGTAAACTAAATATAGAAATAGACAACAGAATCAGCAAAGCTGGTATCGTGGGAAGTCAATTGAATAAATTCATATGGAATAAGAAAGAAATTAGTCAGAACACTAAATTAGCTGTATACAAGACTGTGTTCAAACCAATTTTAACTTATGGATCTGAGAGCTGGGTCAGAAGTAAAACACTTGACCAAAGACTAGAGACCGCAGATATGAGAGTCCTGAGAAAGATTAGAGGCGTGAACAGATGGCATCAATGGCAATATCTTATTAAAAATGAGGATATTAGGAAAGAACTTGACATTGTCAGCATCCAGGAATGTGTTAGCAGAGCTAATCTCAGGTGGTATGGTCACCTAAACAGAATGGGCGAGGAAAGATTAGCAAAACAAGTGTTCTCTGCCAGGTTGGCAGGAAAACGACCCAGAGGAAGACCAAGATATAGGTGGATTGATACGGTACAAAGTGCCTTAGACGATAGAAATATAAGATATGATAATGTTGGAGTCTTGACAAGTAACAGACTGATTTGGAGGAAAATTGTAGATAGGAAGTTAGTAATGATGTAATTTTTTCATGTAGTGCTGTCATATCCTGTACATGGCAGGAATTTGATGATGATGATGATGATGCAACAGGCCAGAAGAGTCACAAGTGTTGTACAAGAGAGCTAAGTCTGAGTATAAAAAGAAACTGCCTCTGCTAGCTAGACAACCCAAAAGAGGGGATGGGTGGGGTTTTATAGCCAAATTAGCTTTCATATTTAAATTCCTCCAGACTTTCAGCTGCAGCAGTTACATTCATATTTTGATCACTTATTAATAGTGTATGCTCTTTAGCAATGTCGAATTATTTACACTGACTTTTGTCATTTTAAAAAA
This sequence comes from Typopeltis vanoorti, assembly GCF_054136105.1. NCBI lineage: Eukaryota > Metazoa > Arthropoda > Arachnida > Uropygi > Thelyphonidae > Typopeltis > Typopeltis vanoorti. Next base: position 73,552,492 of record NC_143555.1, read on the forward strand.
GAGAAATGTACCTTATCCTTGATTATTAGTATTGGTAAAAATGTTTATGTGGCCCTAATAAATTGCCCACTAGCAATGTTAGAGATAATCCCACCAATGTTTTGCAAGATGGTATTTTCCAGATTCATTGAAGTTTTTTTCAGAAACTACAACTAAGTTATAAGAAGGGGCCGCTCGTGCATAGGAACTGCAGCACCCCCAGTTTTTCTCGATATATAAATATATTTATTAATTTATTTATATATGCTTGTAATATTTAATTTTATCATGAACAATCCTATACAATTATTTTGTATAAAAAATAATAAAAATCCATCTTGTAGCACTTGGAGGGCGAAGGACACTAGCGGCACTCTCCATCCCGCAGTTCCACTGTTGTTTATATGCAGTTTGCGCCAGTAGTACGGTGTTCGTAGTGCTTATCGTGTTTACTCTGTCTCTTTTAATATTTGGACATTATAATTAAAGGATTTAATTGTAATGTCCAAAAATTATAAATCCATTCCAATTATATTTCATTCCACTATAATTAAAGGAATGGATTTTATTTTTAAGTAATTTTGAGTTATACTACACTGTAAACTTTTATCGATAATAAACAATATTCTTTCATGAAACAAGAAGAATATATTTTATTTTTAAGTAATTGTGAATTATACCAAACTGTATAATTTTATCGATAATAAACAATTTTTTTTATGTTTAATTTTTTAAAAAAAATTTTACCATAATTTTGATATTTTATCCAAACACGTATACACTGTACTTACAGTGTATGTATATTTCGAAAGTTGCAGCACCCCAACGATTTCAAACCACGAGCAGCCACTGGTTATTAGTATCTGTATGCTCTGCAGAAACCATGGTTTCTGTGAACACATTTTAAGAAACATGTAATTTTAACAAACAAACAAATTTAACAAACATATTGTAAAATGATCAATCATGGTTCTGGATTAACGTTCCAAATTCCTTGATGGACCTGCTTGGTTTCTCCGTGACTGCAGGTTGCAAAGATGCCAACTTTATCTTTTCTGAGCCATGAATTCATTAGAAAAGTTTTATTTTCATAGAGGCGGAAATAAAACATCTGTATCTGAAGTTTTTCTAAGGAATCACCAAAACATTTGTAATTTTAGTTGGCAGTTTTCTTTAAAATTTATAACATAATCTCCTTTAAAACTTTATTTTTTATTCTCTATGTAATACGTAGGCTGTTCAATAAGTAATAAGACTATATTTGTATAGTCTTATTACAAATAAGACTATACAAAAAGAAAACAGATTACTTTTAATCGTCATCATTTATATGGTCTTTTTCGAAGTAACTACCGTGAGACACGATGCATTTGTCCCAACGTTGCGTCCACATCTTAAACACATGTGAAAGTTCGTTTTTTTTTTTTTTTTTTTTTTTTTTTTTTTTTGAGAGTTCTTTCAAATACCGCTTTTACACATGCTTTGTTGCTTTCGAAATGGCGGCTTCTTTGTGGGTTCTTGAGCTGAGGAAACAGCCAGAAATCGCACGGTGCGAGATAAGCACTGTATGGAGGGTGTGATAGGATATCTATGTTGTTCTTCTGCAAAACGTCCACTACACAATCAACAATATGTGGCGTTACATTATCGTGGTGCAATAAGAAGCCATTCTTCAGCAATGGACGCTTCCTTTTGACGCGCTTGATGATAATCGCTGCTGTGTTGATCATTGTCTCTGTGACGGACGTTGAAGGTCTTCCCTCACGTTCAAGAACTTCCCCATTTTGCCTTCCTTCCTTAAAAGTTTTATGCCAGCGAAAAACACTTGCCCTCGACATTGCTTCATCGTGGGAAGATTCGCGTATCATGTTAAAAGTGTCCGATGCCGATTTTTGCAAACGCACACAATATTTAATCGCATAATACTGTTCCAAGGACGCTTCCAGTTCGAAGATTGGCCACGCCTCGTTGACGCGCCATAACGTGCGTTTAGTCACGTGCCACTCTGGCACATCAGCCCGTATACGCCATCTATCAACCTCTTTTGTTAATACAGACAGCAACATTTCTTTATTCCACAGAAATTAATATTGTGATGAGTGGTTTCGCCACAGTAAAATTAGTCTTATTACTTATTGAACAACCCACGTATATATATATATTATTATGTAACACCTCCAGGGAGTCCATATCTTATTACTTATTGAACAACCCACGTATATATATATATTATTATGTAACACCTCCAGGGAGTCCAAAGGGAGGGCATCTGTTCTACACCAATGCCATCTACCGCCGACAATCACAAACATCCATGTCCACGGCGGGATTCGAAACTGCAGCCGTTTGGCTGGAGAGCGGATACACTAACCACTCGGCAAACCAGGCCGGCAATATAAAGACTTCCTCTAGCAACTCCAATTCTTTCAATTGCGCTACGTAGGCGCAATTGAAAGAACGACGGTACATTGCGCCCTTCGATTGGAATAGGCCTAAGTTCGATTCTCGTCGCAACGGGAGGAATCTTTATCTGGTCGATTTCAATCGAAGGTGAGTTAGCTGATCTCATACGGAGGTAGCAGGGTTTTTTCTCCCGGAAACTCGGGTTTTTCATCCCGCATACATACAAATCGGCCCTTCAGAACACACGCAATTTACAGACAAAAATTACTAGTTGTGGTGGTGTTGGAAGTGGGCGGTAGATGGAGATGATTCGTAGTAGAGGTTAGGTGTAGAGACAGTTGTAGATGTCCTCCCGCGATGAGTCTTCGGACTCCTTGGAGGTATTAGGAATAATAATAACTGTCACGATAACAGTGGGCGGTAGATGGAGATGATTCGTAGTAGAGGTTAGGTGTAGAGACAGTTGTAGATGTCCTCCCGCGATGAGTCTTCGGACTCCTTGGAGGTATTAGGAATAATAATAACTGTCACGATAACAGTTGATAACTTTTAAATGTTTTACTTTCTATATGATGTACTTCATAAATATCTGCTGTTGAGTTCTAATAACTCCCTCATTTCTCTCTCAGCAGTATTATAGTTTCTTTTTTACTCCATTCATGCTATAAATGTTTTTCGTTTAATTTATGAAGTGAGAAAAATGAGCCTCTATTACGTGTTATAGTTGTGGCACTTTACTTGAAAACAGTATATCTCGCACACTTCAAGCGTGTGTATTTCATGAGATGAATACATTTAAATTAATTCATTCAGCTTAACATTAACCTTACATGTATATATAGTAAGCATGTACAAGGACATTAATTGGACAACTTTTTTAAAAAGAAATTGTGCTTTTCTCACAATATCGTTTCATTAACAAATATTAATTATAAAGTAATTCAAATTAGCACAAGTAATTAGATACTGCAGTACATCTTATTCTTCCAACACCTTTATCTCTTACAAAGGTGTGCAATTGTAATAAACTTGTGATGTACTAAGCTTATTTTCATAGCTCGCAATGTGAATTAACTTAGTGTAATTAAATACTTCAATATTTTACATAATGAAAATGCTTTTTAATACTGTTATTTAAAAAACAATATGATTATCTGGACAAGTCCAAGACTGGATCATGTATGCATCGTGAAAAGTGAGTGCTACTTACTTTCATGTTGTTGTCGTGAATTGCATTGTTTCTCCTATTAAATTATTGTTGATGGATAATTTATATAAATATGCCCTTCATTATGAACAATAAACAAAAGAAAAAATAAAAAGAAAACCACGTTCATTTTAAACCCCCATTAAAGAAAAGCATATTTCTGTATAATTTTGTGATGTATAGTGAGAATTAAAGAATGTATTCCTTTTTTTTTTTGTCATCATAACATAAGTTTTTAAAAAACATCACCTATAACAATATAGTTGCACTGCATAAAGGAGGCGTCAAGAGAATAGTAACAGTTTAAGTGGTATTGGAGAAGTTGGTAAAAGTCAGAATTCAGGACTGGGTGGACAGAAATAAATATGATACTTTACAAGGAGCACCATGGTTTTGTGAAGGGGGGGGGGGTCTTGCCTTGTTTATTTTCTACACTAAAGAAACAGTGGAGCTGGATGAAGGAAATGCTTACTTGGTGATACTGCTGGACTTTGCAAAGGCATTTGACAGGATTCCATATGGAATCCTGTTGCATAAATTGGAGCAAGTGGGAATGGATCTGAAGCTGGTAATTTGGATTAGAGGGTGGCTGATGAATAGATAACAAATGGTGGTTTATGGAGGAATTGAATCCGGAAAACTAGTGGTATACTTCAGAGCTCAGTTCTTAGTCCTTGTTTAATTTGTACATCAATTATATAATTTGATGGGAAATATCCAGTTGTTTGCTAATGATGTAAAATTGAGAAGTCATAGTCAATTGAGGTAATGTAGAGATCTTGCAGATAACTTAACTAAGCTGGCAGTATGAGCTAAGGTTTAGTGTGGCCAAGTGTAAGGTGACGCCTTTGGATAGGATGAGTGGTATACTTCAGAGCTCAGTTCTTAGTCCTTGTTTAATTTGTACATCAATTATATAATTTGATGGGAAATATCCAGTTGTTTGCCAATGATGTAAAATTGAGAAGTCATAGTCAATTGAGGTAATGTAGAGATCTTGCAGATAACTTAACTAAGCTGGCAGTATGAGCTAAGGTTTAGTGTGGCCAAGTGTAAGGTGACGCCTTTGGATAGGATGAGATTGCATGCTGTATACTGCATTGATAAAAGTTGATGAAGTCAGGGACTTTGGGGGTGATTGTGTATAGGGAGTTGAAGTTTAGTGGGCATATTGCAAAGAGGCAAAACAGCATATCAAATTGCATGGTTGTTGAAGAACACACTAACAAGCAGATAAGGAAAGGTTACTATTTCCCATTTGTAAGGCATTAATGAGGCTACATCAGTACACAACTTTTGTTTCCTGGATTCCTTTGTTATGAAAAAATAGTGGAGAGAATTCAGAGGTGAATGACAAAGATTGTGGCAGGTCTGTGGAATGCTCCCTATGTAAATAAATTGAAGGTTCTGCGAGCTCCAAAAACCAGCTGTTATAAGCTAAAGAGGAAATATGATAGAAGCATATAAGTTCTTAAAGGCTGTTTTATGAATAATGCTTTTTTGTATCAAACCATACTGAACTTTTTTTGGTATACAGTGAAGAAAGGGAAAGAACAGGGGAATTGCTTCTGGAAATTGTATGGTTACCAAGGGTTTTAGGACTAGGATTTTTTGCTTGGAGAGTGGGGAATGGGTGGAATGCATTTCTAGGAGTGGTTATAAGTATTCGTCTGTGAATGAGTTTAAGGAGAGGTATGACTCTATGGATATACCCATATGATAATAATTTGTAGGAATAAAATTTTTATGTGACTAGTAGATTTAAGTAGTATTTCTGGAGCCCTGGTTATGACTAAGATGATTGATAATGCAGAATATGCTTTAATAGGGTGATATTTCAATGGCATTATATAATATAACAAAAAATATTTACATATTCTCAAGAAAGAAATTCTTCTTTACAAATAAAAATGATAGAGAGTAAAAATAACAGAGTTGCAAGTAATTTTAAACCAAAGCAATGGGATGGATGATCAACACAATGTTAGGGATTTCAAACTGGTAATCATTGTTTTGCAAAAATAAAAGCTGCTCTTATTAATGGAAGAACCAGTATTAAAAAATTAGTGAAAATATGTTTTTGCACCATAAAAAAACAAAACAAATCAAATCCAAGTAGTCATGATGCGAATCTACAAATGAAAAGAGAGATTTTTAGATTCCTCTTTCATAATTTGGAAATACAAAATTTTGTTTTAAATAATAAACTTTTGAAAGAAATTAAACATCGATGTTTTAAACGTAAAGTCTTATGACTTATTAAATATATGAATAACCCAAATTGTTTAATAAATTAGGTTAGTAATGCTTTTTTTATGGCAAATGAATCTGTGAAATTGATAATTGAAATTAATTTTTAAAAAAGTGTACTTCAGTAGAAGAGTTTGAAATGGAAAATTATGACCTTGAATAATTACAAGCAGATCTTAAAACAGGGATAACGAAAGGTATATTCATTTTGAAGAGAATTTCTTGCTAGATTAGAATTTCTAATTCCAATCTAGCGAGGTATTTTCATTATTCAGAAGCGAAATGAATTTATCTGAAGCTGCATCTATACTGATCAAACCTAAAGATTCTATTAGATGTACTTCTAATAGACTTATGTCGATCCCAAATGAAAAATTTTTCTACTTCAGAGTAATTCGTATCTAAAAAAAGGATCCAGACTTTCCAAACAAGCCATAAATGCTTTAAACAAAAAATCTGTTTTAACAATCAATATTTATTTTATTTTTCCAATATTAGTATGTATTTAATTGTTTTATGTTAATATCAAACTCCGTGTTTTTCAACTAGTGTATAATGTTTTATCTGTACCAATATAATTTTTTTGTTTATTTACAATAATCAAACTTTGAGTCATTTTTTAAATTTAATACTATATAGCCTAAAAGGACCACATCTCAAGGACTCGTGTGGCATACCACCGAGCATCTGAGCAACCATACTGCATGCCAGCGAAGGTTGGTCGATTGGCAGAGCCTCTGCTATTAATCACTCGCAAAAACTTAACCAAGTTTGAGCGCGGTTAGCAATTAGAAGGGATCAATCGTTCGATGGTGTTGGTATACTCTCTCTCGATGAGTCTTTGGACTCCCTGGAGGTGTCACATAATAATAATAATAATAATCTGATATCCAATGAATAGTGGGATGAATGACTGGAATAAATATGAAAAATCATATTTAAGAGGAACTAGGAATATTAAACCAATAAAACAAAATTTTCTGGAACCTTGTGAATTGCAATTTCCTCTTCCCGATTCTTGAAGATTAAAGAACATTGAGAATTTAGAAACTAACATCAATAATGTGTTTGTCATTACTTAAGTACTAGTACTAACGTCGCAGCTAGATGGCTGAAGCAGTAGTTCATTCGAATGCGCTGTCTAGTGCTTTCCAGATACATCTAGAAAGTTCTCGATACTTCGTTATTTTCATATAAATTCAAGAGGATCTCATCCACAGTCAGTCGGTCATGAATAGTATGATATTCATGTATAAGCACACGCAGTTTCGTCGTGTCAGCTATAGCCTATTGTGGTTTTATATTGCCAGATTTTTTTTTTTTTCATTAGTGTGAGACATATTCAGTGGATAATAACTGTTACACGGCCATTTTGGATCATTTTTTGGGTTCACCGTCCATCACTATGGCATCTATGAGTAAAAAGCGTAAATCAAGTGATTCTTGTCGGTTTTTTAATGAAAAGTGGACCACTTTGTACTTTTTTGTGCGATCGACGATAAGTGTGTTTAATTTGTCGTGAATCAGTGTCAGTATCAAAAGAATACACTATAAAACGATGCTATGAGACAAAGCATGCGTCTAATTTCGATCATGTTCAAGGGCGGCTTCATGTGGACAAAGTGAACCATCTCCCAATTGATTTAAAATGCCAGCAGGGTACGTTTAAAAGGCAGAGGGAAGAAAGTGAAGTGTGCATCAAGTGATTCTTGTCGGTTTTTTTTAATGAAAAGTGGACCAATTTGTACTTTTTTGTGTGATCGACGATAAGCCAGTGTGTTTAATTTGTCGTGAGTTAGTGTCAGTATCAAAAGAATACGCTATGAGACAAAGCATGCGTCCAATTTCGATCACGTTCAAGGGCGGCTTCGTGTGGACAAAGTGAGCCATCTCCAAATTGATTTAAAATGCCAGCAGGGTACGTTTAAAAGGCAGAGGGAAGAGGGTGAAGTGTGCATCAAAGTAAGTTATGTAATAGCTGAAAAAATTGCTAAAAAATCAAAAGCCTTCTTGGACGGCGAGTTTGTGAAATAGTGTCTCATCGCTGCTGGGGATATTCTGTGCCGAAATAATAAGGAAGTGTTTAAAAAAACGAGTTTGTATGGAGTACACGATGTGTCGAAGAACTTGCCAACGACATTGAAGGAACTTTAAAAAAAACTTTAAAATTCAGTCGTCCGAATTTACTTCATATTCACTTGCTTTAGATGAGAGCACATATATGATGGATACAGCACAACTGGCTAGCTTTGTCCATGGCGTTGACATTCTGATTGACATTGACAATGTGACAGAAGAACTGCTAGTGCTTGTACCTATGAAGCGAACGACAAAAGACACTGATATTCCAGTGTTTCGACCTCAGCTTAACCTTGAGGGAGTGGTAACTGATGGTGCCCCTGTTATGATGGGAAAGAACGAAGGGTTTGTTGCGCTGCTACGGAAAGAACCGGAACTAGAAGGAAAAGATTTCCACTACCACTATTTAATCCACCAGAATTTGTGTGCAGAAACTATTAGATTTGAGAATATCATGAAAGTTATTGTGACTGTTGTCAACATTATCAGGGCAAGAAGATTGAATCATTGTCAATTCCAAGAGTTTCTGACCCGAGTGTGAAGTGGATCACGGCGATGTGCATTGGTTGAGCAGAGGGAAGGTTCTTAAAAGACTTTGACTTAAGGAGTGAAATACAGCAGTTAATGCAAACCAAGGGGAATCAGATTGCAGAATTTAACGATCCAAAGTGGATGACAGACTTTGCCTTTTTGTGACCGACATCTCGTTGCATATGAATGACCTAAATACGCAGCTACAATCCAAAGATCAACTGGTGCACACTCTGATCACATCAAAGCTTTTGTGGCCAAGCTCAAACTGTGAGAGGTACATAATAATAAATTTAGTTTAATCCTTTATCCAAGTGTAAGCGAACAAAGTTTGCTCCTGAAGTATCTTCAGGACTGAGCCAACTCGTGGTAAAGGTGGACCAAGTTCTCATCACTCCTTGTCTCAGTATCTCTCATAATGCAAAACACATCTCCTTGCAGACATGTATAATGCTATGCATTAAGGGAAGGACCACTACCCAGACCACTTTTGACCTTTGAGGTCTCATCAGTGGGAGCCAGACCACCTGAGATTAACTCTGCTAACATATTCTTGAATTCAACAGTCAACTTCTTTCCTAATATCCCCATTTTTAATATGATACTGTGATTAATGTCATCTGCCAATCTTTCACAGAACTCTCAGATTGATAAGTTAAAAATTTTTGAATGCTGTTTTGTATACAGCTAGTTTAGGGTTTTACCTAATTTCTCTGTTATTCCATATACATTTATTTGATTGACTTTGGGAATACCATATTAGTTTTGTTAATTTTTTTGTCAGTTTCTATATTTAATTTGCAATGTTCACTTTGCAAATTTGTGCCTAAATAGCTGAAATATTTTACTTGTTCTATAGGTTCTCCATTTAGAATATAATTGATGTCTGCCCATTTTTATTGTCTTCGGCTTTTTATTGCATATTTTCATACCAAATTTATGACAGCAGTTTAGCCAGAGAATCCTGCAGACTTGTACTTGAATATAACATCATATGTATAAAGAGAGTTCAGATTAACATCTCCAATTTTGATATTAGTTTTAATACCACTTTCTTTCATAATGTGATCCATATGGATGACAAATAACAGTGGATGCAATGTGCACCCTTGTCTCGTGTCTGATTTAACATCAAACCATCTTTCTGTATACCTTCTTCAGTTCTAACTGCTGGTTTACAACCCAAATATAGATTATGTAATGCTTGATATGTCCCATTTACACTATATAATTGTAGAAGTTCAAACAGCTTTTCTCTTGGCACCTTATTATTTGCCTTTTCAAGATCTGTAAAACATAAATAATACAGATCCTTGGATTGGATTGATGGACATAGCATTCTTTATTATGATCAGCATGGAAAGGTCCTGTTTTAGCAATAGGGTTACGAGTGTATTAGATTAAGGGAGAATCATACACAGTGATATTATTGGACTTTGCAAAAGCATTTGATAAATTACTACATTGTACAAGCTATAGAGATGGATCTATAGAAAGCTATAAATCCATCTAAGCAATAGTAAATTGGTTCGATGGATCAGAGATTGGCTCTCTGAATGATACCAGCAGGTTGTGTATAGTCTCAAAAAAGGAGGGTGACCAGTGGCATGCCCCAGGGTTCTGTTCTTGGCTCCTTACTTTTTAACTTGTTTGCAAACAATATATCATGTGGACTGACTGGGGATCTTCACTTGTTTGCTGATGATGCAAAGTTAGGAAGAATTATAAGTAGCACTGCTGACTGATGTTAATTCCCTTCAGGAAGATTTGAATAGACTTTTGACTTGAAGAAAGGAGTGAGGGTTGCACTCATTACTATTTTTAATAGTAATAAGTGCAAGGTATTGCATTTTGGAGTGCAGAAATATAAGGCTATATACTATAATGACGGTATCATACCGCAGGAAGTGAATGAGATTTGGGAGTGACAGTAGAATGAAGTTTAAAGGGCATGTTGCTAGCATTGCAAAGGCAGCACATTGTAGTGCTGCTATGATAAGAAGTACTCTAACATGTAGGGATAAGGAAGTGGTTGTGCCATTGTATAAAGCACTAGTCAGACCACAATTTGACTATTGTGCTTAAATCTGGTCACCTGGTTTTCAGTGTGACGTGGAGATATTGGAGAGGGTCCTGAGATGAGTGACCAAGACAATATCAGGACACTGGAATGCTGGTGAATAGGAGGAAGGGAGGTGATATGATAGAGACATTTAAGGTTAGTGAGAGGATTTTATTGGATTAATCCAGATGAGATTATTAAAAGAGTAGAAGGCAAGAGGAGAAAAATCAGAGACCATTGCTGGTAATATGATAGAAAAAATCTACTCGTCACACTCCTCTTCACCACAGTGAAGAGGGATGTGAGAGTAGATTTTTTATATGGAGAATTGTCAGTGAATGGAATGCATCACCAGAATGTGTTGTTAATACAAGGATTTTAAGAGTCAGTGTGATAAATATGTTGTGAGTTGAATGAACCTCTCATGATGAGTCAGCCGACTCCATGGAGAATGCAATAATAACAATAAAGTGAAAATCTAATACTGGTGACCTCTATTTGACCAAAACCCCAGTCCGTTCTTCTCCAAGATTCTCTTCCATAATTTTTTTGTCCCCTTTTCCAAGTATGGTTGCATAAATTTTACCAGGAACACTCAATGGCAAAATTCTTTGATTGTATTATATTTGTAATTTTCATATTTAGTTTTATTTCCCTTTTTATAAATGGCTACTTACAACAGAGCTCTACTCCAATCATCTAAAATTCAAATCTGTGACCAGGCCTTAATTATGCAGTGCAGCTACTGTAACACTTTTATACCTCCATATTTGAATATTTGTGGTTGCTCCAGCTACCTTTCCACATTTCAGGGTTTTTTTTTTTTTTTTACTTGAAGAATCTCTGATTGCATTCCTGTTAAGTGTTTCTACTACCTTGTTCTTATTCCAGACATCTACACTAGTTTCCATAAATTAAGGAACAAAGAGAAAAATTGAAAAGTATCTAGGGGAGGGGGGTGAGGGAAAAAATATATGAAAGTCAGGACATTATGTAAAAAGTGATGCTGAGTCTGGTTATCATATACAACTGTCAGAAGTATATGCATATGCAAATGACATGACAAAAAGCAGGCAATTTGGGATGGTTTTTTCCTTTTGTGTGCCATAAGAACAAGACATTTTGTGATAGCAAAATCCTTGGATATGGCTGCAAGACATAATTCAACTGATGAATTCAGATGGCAGGCCATTGTAAGACTAAAGGTCAGCCAAAGTCAAGCAGAAGTAACAAGATTGTTTCATGTCAGTCATTCTGTGACTCACAGACTCTAGAACGAATTCCAACATTCACAAATGGCATCCTGGAGATACACTGAAGGAAGGATACCACCCCAGTAGATTACTAATATTCCTAATTATTTGTTTGCTGAAACAGGAGTGCTACCTCAAATAAGCTATGATCCTCAGATACAGAACCATTGGTATTTGCTTCCACCCTGTGCTGTGAAGGCTTCAGGAAGGTAGTCTGCATGCCCCTGTTCTTACCTCACAGGAAAGAACATTTGAAATTGGTCAAGCTCCACATCAACTGGACCCAAGACCAACTGGAGCTAGTACTGTTTACTGACAAGTCTGATTTGCTCTATAAAGTGGTATCTGCTCTGATCTGGAAAATATACAAGAAAGGCTAGTGTGATATATTTTGGGGAGGCATCTCATTGGGTGGACACACACACAACTGGCCTGTGTGTGGAACCACAAATCCTACAACTTATAGAAATGAGGTCCTGGATCCTTACGTTCATTTGTATGGGGGGGGGGTCATAGATGAGACATTTAGCCTACAAGACAATAATGCTTGCCCTCGAGCAAAGCTCTTTGACAATATCTTCAAGAATAGAATATGGTATGTATGGACTGGCCAGCCAGGTCTCCTGACCTTAATCGTATTGAGCATATCTGAGATACTCTAGGTAGACATGCTGCTGCACTCAGCCCCCCCCCCCCCAAACCTTAAGGGCTTAAGAGATTTTTGCAGGAGCAGTGGTTGTTATTACCAACTGAACGCTTGGACACCATTATAAACAGTATGTAAACATCATTGTGAGAACTGTATTGCTGTGTGGAGTGACCACATTCTTCATTTTGACCTCTTGTTTTTGACAATTGTCTTCATATACCCATTTGTTACTGAATTAAACTAGTTATTTACAATTTTTATAGGTGTTTCTTTCACATCTTATATTATGCTGATTGCATAAAAATTCATCATACAGTTTTTGAGTTATTGTGATTTTTCTGTTTGTTTCTTAATTTATGAAAACCAGTATTGAATATCTTTATTTTCAGCTTTCATGCCATCCATTCTGAGCTTTTTCAATAAAGTCTTACCATAACTTTTGTTTAGCTAGTTTTACACGGTTCTTTGCTTTCTTAACATTTTTCTCTGTATTCCCTAAGATCTCAAGATGACTTACTTGCCAGGAACTTTTGATGCACTTCCTATTTTTTTTGACTGCCTCTTTAACTTCCTGAATCCACCATGAAGTTATGGTTTTTCTATCCTTGAAGACAAACTCAGCATATGGTGCTCTGGCTGAATCAATCAATATTTACTTCAGGGTTTGCAACTGAATCTCCAAGGTTTGGTTCTTATTTTCAAATTCTTTCATTTTTTCCTAAATAATATTTGTGTATTTGAGTCTATAGTTCTTCTCAGAATGCTGCTCAACTTTGATTCATTTTAAAATTCTTTACACAGTCTTCTTTTCAATAAGAAATTCAATTTTGTCCTGCTCAATACTAAATGGTGATCATTTCCAGTTTCCAACCTTCTGTATATTTTTGTGTCCCGAATCAATGGGAAAAGATCATCAACAATATAAGACTTTTATTTCTGTGTATGAATTTGTGCACATTTTAAAGTTGGAACATGGTGGTAGTAATAATGTCCTGAACAGAAATTCAGCAGGTACTTACCACTGTTATTAGTTTTGCTCTTTTCTCTAATTTTTCCCAAAATATTTTTAATGTCTGATTATCATTTCCTACTCTGCTGTTTATCTCCAATAAGGACCAACTTTCCTTTTTTCATTGTGTGAACTGCCTTTTCTAATGCCTCAAAAAATTCAACGACCTTTTTGTGGGACCATAATATGCACAAATAAATCTCATTGTCCAGTTCCTCATTCTGATATTTGCCCTCAGCACTTTGCTTGACCAAGAATGTGGAATGTTAATGGTTTTTTTTTTCATTACTTTAGTAAGAACTGAAGTAAGAGAAATTGGACAGTAATTTGGTGACAAAGATTTGTTGTTCTTCTTAGGAAAAGGTTGAATATGGACTAATTTAATATGTAGGATAGATACCATGATAGGAATATCTACCCTATAATGGCCTAGCTGGCCAAATGATTAGCTTATCCATATTCACTCTCAAACCAACAGGATACGGATTTGAATCCTGCTGTGTGCATGAATGTGATTTTTAGTTGGGAGATGAATTTCATCACCCAATGCGAGACCACCCTTCTACTTACTGGAGATCTGAAATGACTTGAAAAAGTTCCATGTTTGATTTGTACAACAGGATTTTTGGACTGTGAAAATATAAACTAATAAAAATAGAAAAAAAATCTTTAACCCCTCCCCTTCCTAAATGGTACAAATATACTATAAGTTTCCAAATAACCTTTGTATCCACTGTGTGTAAGATTTTATGATCTCTTCCTGACAAAATATCAAAGCGAATATAATAATTTTTTTTTTCAAAAAGTCAAAAAAGTCTTATCAAGTTTGTTTAAAGCAAGAAGTTTTTCTCCAAATCTGACTGGCTTTTCTCTGCATTATGTTGATACAATGAAACCATGTTTGGATGACTTACACCCAATAGTTTACAGGGAATGGAAAAGCATAACTACCATTTGGACATTTTTTTTTTTTGTTTCTAATGTAACAAAATTTCTAATATAATCAAAAATTTCACTCATAAAACTTTCGCTATGGGCGAGTAAGAGATTTTTATTTATTTATATACGAGCATATATTTTCTAAATAATTTGGATGCCCACAGTGGAATTTGAATGCATTGAATGATAATCTGTTTTAGGTTTTGTTCCCATTCTTAGAGAATGGGAAATCAGACTTTGTCATATTAGTGGAATAAAAGAGCATAAAAAGGCAACAAAACAGGGGTGCAAGCCTTCAGAACTAGCAAAGGAATACCATCATAAGTAGGAAATTTTCTGGTACCGGTTATTGTCTGCAGCTCGAATCCTGTCGTGGGTAGCATGGATGTTTGTGATTGTCTGTGAAAATACTAGTGGTGGGCGGTAGTAGTTGTGGTTCATTGTAGTTGGTGGAAACAGAGTTGTAGAGTAGGTGCCCTCCCTTGATGAGTCTTCGGACTCCCTGGAAGTGTCACGTAATGATAATAATAATTTGGACAGGATTCGTCTTATCTGTTTCTGGTGTGAGGCACGCGTGTTGTATTTGGGAAATATTTATCAAGATCAACTTTGCATGCATTTGAGAAAAAGTATGAAGATTGAATATTGGATTTTTGTGCTGGTAATGATGCAATGGGACCATACAAGTAACAGGGATGAGTTCAGTATTGGCAAGACACCAGAAGGCATAATTGCCATTTGAATAGGATTCGAGTTTCCTCTTCTGGCTCTTCCATTGGTAGTTTCTTGCAGCTATTTTGAGTATTGATATAAACAATAAAAGAAGACAGAGAGTGGAATGAAAGCTAGTTCTTATCTTGCACAGCCTTGACATTTTTTTTTGAAGAACCAAGGCTTAAATTGTCACAGGGATTTAGGGCATTTTATACTAAACTGTTAGTAGCTTAGCTAATGAGGGAGGAACAATTTAGGAATATTAGATAGAAAAATCAACTCCTCTGTGTACATGGTTAAGGACTGTTTTGAAAGAATTGAACAGTAAGTAGTAAGATTCTAAGTATATATCTCCTGTAGATTAAAATAAATCACGTCTAAACAATCCACTATACCACACTCTGAAAACATTCTTCACATAAATGCAAAATATTTCAGGCTGCATATGAATCCAAAGTAATGAAACAATTGTCTGTGAAATGCTAATCCATCAAAGTAGCTCTACTAGAGCAAAAATATTTTCATTTTTGTCTCCTGTCCATGATCAGATTCAAATTGCAAGGTATACATAGTATTCTATCTTAGCAAGTTCATTAAATGCATTTAAGTCAATAAATGAGAAATTTTTTATTTCATTTATCCTTATCAAATACAATATACAAGAGGGAGAACATTCACAGGGTAAGAATATTAGCACTGCCCATATTATATTGTATAAACCTTTTTTTTTTTTTTTTTTAATGAAAACTGATAACCACAAAAACATTCAGAAATTTGCAGAAAAAATTTCTCATCCAAATCAACATTATTCTATTTCAGTAAATTTTGGAATACTTGTTTAGCTTGGCTCCCATGCATGAGAGATTAGCTTACATGTTTAATGTTTTCTTAATTCTATTAAAAAAGAATTAACAGATACACAGGGGATTTGAAAACACTGCTATTTCTAAACTCCACATTTAAGTTTAACAAATCACACAATACAAATTCTTCTCAAATCTATTATTTAAACAACATAGCAGCTATTATTTTTTCAATGTTCAGAGATAGAAAATAAAAATTCTATCCTTAATCTAACAGATTCTTCATGTAACTAAAACTGCTTAAATTGATTACACAGCAAAAACTTATTCCTGTAATACACATTAACTTCAGCTGTTAAATGTACTTATTTCATAAGGTAAAGGTCCTTTCACCCCCTCCCCCAAATTGCACTACATTTTTGTGCAATGATACACAACATTCACAAATATTCATTATTTACATCACCTTGGAGCAATTAAGATAGTGTTTTTTTTTTGTTTTATATAGTTCCTACCATGGGAAGTTTATTTGTAAAACTATAGTACAGGGTGACACATAAGTCACAAAGGAGTTTAATATTAATTTTCGTTTATAAATTTAGTTTTTGGTATTGAGACCACATTGTAATATAAATAAGGAGTTTATTAAAAATAAGCAATTAAAACTCAAGTTTCATGCATTGCAAGACTTGCATCATCAGGGAGTAGTGGTACATAAAAGTTTTACACAACAAAAGCCTATTAACAATTCATTTTGTATATATATATTTTAGATGTTTTTAATAACTTCACAACTGTTAAATATAATTCATAAATCAGAATACAAATGATAAATTCGTTACTGTATGCGTGTTGGAACATTGCTAGTTGTTGCAATCATGTGTGCTATATCCTACATCCATGGTAGTTAAATTTTTGATAAAAGCAGCCCATACTGGTGTAAATTTAAGCCTTGATTTTTATTGCATGATGATGTACTTATTGCTTATTTTTAATAAACTCATTTATATTACAATGTGGTCTCAATATCAAAAACTTCCACAAAAACCTACGTGTATAATTTTTAAAAATTTTTTTTGTTATAATTAAATAAAAGAATAAAAATAATGACTTATGGGCCACCTTGTAGTTTGATGTTAATGGTAAGACAAAATAAGATAAACTTCCATACTAGGCACATTTGAAAAATAAGCCGCACATTTTTAGCATATAAATTTACAATCATTATATGAACATTCTGAATATTATATTAATCATTTTAGAACTGAACTTTCTCAAATACCGTGAGGATATAGTCCTGCTAATATAAGAGGCGTGTTGTTTCTTTTGGTTTTACTTTCCACTTTGATTAAATAAAATTATACATTTTAGAGGAATATGCTGGATATAGATGTGGAAAGGAATTACAAATCTTGTTGAAATCTGCCTACTTATATCCATTTCCTAAACTGACCCCCCCCCCCACACACACACAATGCCTTTGGTAATCCTTCCATTCCTTGTGTGTGTGTGTAATAAAGTTGTTTTTAGGATTTTACATATAATTTAAAACTTTTCTAGCTAGAGAGGTTTCTCACACAACACAATGCTGCAATTTAACAAGAGATATTTTCCAGTAGAATACCATAATGCCCTTGACAAACACCATATAAAATTTAACTACTTTTATAAATTAGAGCACACATGACTGTAACATCTGTTTTCTAAATGAATAAACTTGGTTATGCCTGATTTTTATGGCATATGCTTTAATCCCCCCCCCCCCAGGAAAATTCTGTTCTAAAATCTAAGTGCATCATATACAGTGAGAAATGTGGTTTTTCTTTTTTCCGAGTGCCTTTCATTTTCATTGAATTTATAAATTGTGTTATATATTTCATGGATGATGTGATATTATTTAGCAAAATCAAAAGATCTTCAATATAATTTAAATACATCCCCATTCAAATATTTAGAAGAAAGAAACATTAAAAAGGAATAGGAAAATTAGCCAAAGCAAGACAGAAAAATCAGTTTTTCACTCAAAAAGGAAGTCTCAGCACTCAGGAATGGAGGTTGAAAAGTATGCCAAACAGGTACGTTTTAAGTTTTTTTAGAAAACAAAATAGTTAATTTAAATTGTAAGTTACAGTCATTAGTGGCTGTAACTTTAAGATCAATTTAGTCAGGAAGAGAGAAGACAGGACCAGAAGAGATGAGTTAAGAAACAAAAGTTAAAACAAGTTTAAGAATAAACCACTAAAAATTGTTATACAGGAAACACATTAGGTGATATGAATATGTTTGCAGAATGGAAAATGAAACATATTTAAAGAAAGCTTGCAAGCAAAACCACAGAGAAGGGAGAGGATGAAGTAAGTAACTGTATTCTATAAAAATTAAAGCAACAATTTTCCATCATGTAAACTTTTTTTTTTTTTATTAGCTGTAAAGTTCAGTATGATACATGTGTTGATTATTGAGTGAAACCTCTGAGTTGGTTGACTCCTGACAGTTTGGTATAATAATATCCTTTGCATACAGAAGCATAAGGCAGAATAGCAAGCTTTTCCTTTTTCAACTAGAGGCATTTTTCAGTCAAAATTCAATGGAAACATATATGTAAATTAAGCTTATCTTAGAAACATATAAGTGCAAATGCAAACTTGGAAATGCAAACACACATACATATGTATGTGTGTTTGCATTTCCAAGTGCATGTTGTTGAATGCCAAAGAATTTACTCTTTGATTTTTCAAGTAATACTGTTCAATATCACTGATTTGGATGTCATCTTTGAGCACAATGCTTTTTTTCCTAAAAAGATTTCTCTGTGCTGATGAAATTAGTTTAGTATATAATGCTGACTATTATTTTGGATCAAATACTGCTTTATCCAAAATTAGCAACTGTTAGCTTATCCTACTCAATCTTGAATACTGGCATTATCTGTTTGCATTTTATGATCTTGGTATTTTATCGATCTAGCTTTAAAATGGGGAAATTAATCTTTCCAAATTCAACTCAATAAAATAGGTAGGTGTGTTGGGAGGGGGGGGGTTATAAATACCACAAAAAAACTTGTTCTCTGATCGGACATAATTTTGTGAAAACTACAGTTCTTGTGTAAAATAATTTATAATTTCTTTTTTAATATTCATCATGGTATTTAATATTCAATAACCAGTAAAGTTTGATAGTCCCAAAACATGGAAAGCTGAATATCCTGCTCTAGCTAAACACACAACTTTTTCAAGTCACTTCAAATATCTTCAGCAAGTAGGGTGGTGTTGGTTTTAAACCAGTCAATGAAATTTATAATACCTCTACTGAATTTTTCACTATGATTGCTGTGTACAACAAAGCTATTAAAACTTGAACCTTTTTTTCCTCCCAATATTCTGATGAATGGAATATAAACATCAGTTATAAACCACAACACAGATTATTAAGAACATTAATTTATGCACATGGAAGCACACCATTCCTTTGGTCCCAGTGAGATTGAACTGCATATGTGGTCAATGTCACTACACCCACACAACCTATTATATGCTGTCATTCCAAAGTTTCTACAAGGAACAATGTATCCAAAGATTTAGCAAAAAATCATTCCCATGCCACAGGAATGAAAGAGCATTTCAGTTTCAAAATCTGATGATTATGAATAAATGGTTACAATAAGCAAAGTATTCACTTAATGTCATATGCAAGTGAATCAAATACTGAAAACACAGCAGCTGCTACAGTTTATTGCACAATATAAGAACAAATTGTTATTAAGTTTTAGGTATCATGTTCATAGTGAAGAATTTATGGAGACAAACACATGCTGGATTAATTACTTTACTTATAATTAAGAAATAGGATAGATAGGAAGTTAGTAATGATGTAATTTTTTCATGTAGTACTGTCATATCCTGTACACCCCTTGAGGGTACATGGCAGGAATTTGATGATGATGATGATGATGATAATTAAGAAAATAACACTCAACAAACACATATGCACAGAACACTACAAAAAAGTAAGATAAATCTAAATGCTTTGTTAATTGTTTACCCTAGCCTGACGTCTGGTGAATAAAAAGTAAATTAATAATAATAATATATATAGAAAATAAAACAAATTTTTATTCATATCAGTATAACATACAGATAGAAAAAAATCTCTAAATAAAAATAAAGTTGTAGGGGACTACATTAAATATCTCTACAGTCTTCTTATATTAAGCTTTTCTGCAATCATGTTCTGGATGCTATATAGGTTGCAGATGGGTCCTCCAGATTCTTGGAAATTACTAATCCATCATTCTTCTTGTTTAGATTTGGATGATGTTCAGCCAAGCTTCCTTGAATTTTCTCTCGAACCAGGTTTTGGTGCAGTGTAGGGACTCGTTGCCTTTCCAATTGATTCTGTGACATGTTTGAAGTGTGTGTGGTCTGACAGGGCTGTTTTACCATAGTGGAGAAATTTAATGTGGCATTTATGTTCATCTTTTCTTATTGGGATGGTGTGCCCTGTTTCCCCTATGTAGAGTTGGTTGCAGGTGCACTGAATTTTGTAAACCCTGGGTGGGCAAGATAGGGAAGGAGATCTTTGGATGAGCTGAGTATACCTCTTAATTTTGCAGGAGATCTGAAGGTTGTCTTAATATTATATTTATCTAGTGTTCTATTTTATCTGATATTTCCCTAATGTATGGGATGGCTATGGAATTTATTGTGGAGCATCTTGTGAACTGTTTTTTTTTTTTTTGTTACAGCCATTTTTTTATAAACGTTTGGCTAATAATTTCATATTATTTGTTCAGAGCCTGCTCAGTGGGGCTGATGATCCCTAGTTTTTGGATTGGATGGTGGAATGAATTTTTTGTGTAGGTTTGCGATAGACCATGAATGAAAGAGAGCCTGAGGAAAAAGACACATGACAAGTGTGTCTAGAAAAGGAAGAGGGTTATTAAAGAGACTTTGGGCATTAGGATTCAGGCAAACCTAAAGCCTAGTTCAGATATGTTGATATTTTTGCCATTTGGCCTAATGGCTGCAAAACATTAGGTACATTCCTAATAATTCCCTTCCCTACCTTAGCACCATCGAACACAAAAAATAGGGATCATCATTAGCACCCTCAAATATAGAGCCCTACCAATTTTCTCAAATGAGCAGGCTCTGAACAAAGAATATGAAATTATTAACCAAGCATTTATAAAAAAAAAAATGGCTATAACAAATAAAAAATTCACAAGATGCTCCACAATACAATTAAAAACAAAAATGGTATAGTCACATACATTAGGGAAATATCAGATAAAATAGAACACTAGATAAATACATTAAGGCAACCTTCAAATCTCCTGCAAACTTAAGAGGTATACTCAGCTCATCCAAAGATCTCCTTCTCTACCTTGCCCACCCAGGGGTTTACAAAATTCAGTGCACACCATCCCAATAAGAAAAGATGAACATAAATGCCACAATAAATTTCTCCACTATGGTAAAATAGCCCTGTCAGACCAAACACGTCACGAAATCAATTGGAAAGGCAACAAGTCCCTACACTGCACCAAAACCTGGTTTGAGAGAAAATTCAAGGAAACTTGTGAGATACTGAACATCATCCAAATCTAAACAAGAATGATTGGTTAGTAATTTCCAAGAATCTGGAGGACCCATCTGCAACCTATATAGTATCCTGAACATGATGGCAACCTCAATATAAGAAGACTGTAGAGATGTTTAATGTAGTTCCTCTATGCAACTTTCTTTTTATTTAGAGATTTTTTTCTATTATCTGTATATTATTATATTGATATGTATAAAAATTTGTTTTATTTTGTTAATTTATATATTTTATTTATTTAGTTTCTTTTATTTTTTTCCACCAGAGGTCAAGCTAGGGTAAATGATTAACAAAGCATTTAGATTTAACTTACTTTTGTGTAGTGTCGTGTAGTTTATGTTCTCTGTATGCATATATACATGTTTTCCTGATGATGACCTCAAAAAGGTCAAAATGTCGAGTGTTATTCCTTAATCATAAGTGAAGTAATGACTCCAACAGGTGTGTTTGTGTCTCCATAAATTCTTCACTATGAATGCTGACCACCATGTAACCTTAAGAGAAAGGTATCATGTTACTAAAATAGATTGGAAATTTGCTGTTTGTTAGATATCAGAGTTGTGGATGGGGAAGTAGTATCAAAAAAAAAGGAAGGTCATAAGTAGGATTCCACATGGGTCATTTACTGTTTAATCCTTATGTCAATAATTTTCACTGGATTCTAGGGAGATATTAAAATGATGTAAAGCTTGGCATGTTGATATTGTAGCCATTCAGGAGGATTTGAATAGCATGATTGGTGATGTCAGTAGAATGCAACTAAATGTAAATCTTGAAATTTGGTATCCACAAATGGATAGTTGCATACTTGAGGAAGTGAAGAAGTTAAGGGATCATGTTATGGCAGTCAATAAAAATGTGAAGATTAGGGGACATACTGCAAAAGTGGTGAAGAGAACTCATACGACTGTTGCAATACTCAAAAGGATGTTGACCCAGAAGAGTTAAGAGGTGATTCTACTGTATAAAGCCCTGATCAGACCATATCTCAATTATTGTGCTCAGATCTATTCACCAGGATTTGAAGAGTGTAGAAAGGCAGATAACAAAAATAATAATCAAAACTGTGTAATGGTGGTTTGAAGGATGGATTGAAAAGACGGTAGTGGCTTTTTTAGACGGATAATGGTTGGACCATGGAACAAATTCCCCGATAAGAAAGTGAGTGCAGATGAGTGAGGAATGTGTGATAGACCTCCATGAAGCTCCTGAATGACTAAAAAGGGATGTAGTCCTTTTGTAGTCATACAACTGGAGTATGGTATGACTACATACGATATTCCAATTACATTATCCTCAGGTGTACTTATTTTCTATTATATTATATGCATGATATCCAAATACACAAAGTTTTCCAATCCATCAAACAGTCATTTATGAACAAACAAAACAACTGCATCATATGATATATATACACACACGCATACATACATGCATTTTTTTTTTATATTGTTCTCACCCACAAAAGATTATTTTACAAACCTATAGTATATTTTGTATCGTGGATGCTAAGCATTTTTTCCCCCTATTTTTACATAATTTTTAATAATGAGTATAAATAAAGAACACTTGATATTATTAATATTCAAGAATCTATAAGCAGAGCTAATCTATGATGATACTTAAACAGAACAGAAGATGTAAGCTTAGCAAAACAAGTGTTTTTAAACAAAAATGGCAAGTTAAACCTGACAAATATTAAACCAATTTGAGAAATGGTTGGATCAGTAACTCATCATGAAATATTATGTTAGTGTCATAGCTGATACATTCCAGAAAATGATTAATGGCAACAGGATGAGGACAAATCATAATGTCTGTTATGGAGTATTGGTGACAAGACAGAACATCAATCTTCCCATTCTACTAAGCATAGGCAGTCATTACTGCAGTGTGAATATTCCTTAACATATGTTCTCTACAGCTGTCTTACTATTATTAGCTTCCACATGAGACTTGTCTGTTTTGGGTGACAACAGCATAAACTCTACATATGTATGGCAAATACAGTGATTACTCTAAGATGTGTTAATGTACTTTAATACTGCAAATTAATATGTAACACAAGATTCATCACTATTTAAACAGTTATGACTTATGTACATATATTCACCCATAGCTTACCTTCACTCTTTCCCTTATCCTCTCGCAATTTTTTTTTTTATGTTTATCTCTAAATGCAGTTTTGTTTTGCAGTGAATCACTAAGAATAGAAGCAACAGTAGTTTGCAAATTAATTATAATAACTGCAGTATACATTATTTGATTATCAAGAGCTAGGATTGATAGTTCATTGCATTGGTAAGAATCTCATGCTAGTGACTCTTTAAAATAAAAATGATCTTATTTCAGATTCATTTATATTCAAATATAGTTATGAGTAAAGCAATAAGTTTCACTTATTCCTTTACTCATAGCTATAATCTGTTTTCATTGCCTTTATTTTTATAATATATCATGTGCAAAGTAGTAGTTCATCATGAAAATTCTTTCTTGAAAAGTAAAAAAAGACTGAAGAGCTCAGTTCCTCATGGCACAAAAGTGGAATATTCATTTTGAGGTAAAATAGGAATGCCTGTATCTGAGGGCTAACTGCTATACTTCTCCCATCATACCCCACCCAGTAATCCATACATGAGAAGTTGTTTAACCACTGGGAAAGGCAATGGTAAATAAAAGTGATCCTTCAGGAATACTTAAATAGACTAGCAGTATGGACAAATGTAAATAGCTGCAAGTTTAATGTGGCCAAGTGAGGCACTTTGGGAAGAAAAGACCACAAACTGCCTTACTATATTGATAGAACTAAACTGCAGGAAACTGGTGAGGCCAGGTGATTGTGGACAGAGAGTTTTGAAGTTGAGAGTGCATATTGTGAGAGTAGCAGAACAGCATGTTAGATTATCTGGTTGTTGAAGAAGACACAAGCAGGGATAGGGCGATTATTATTCTCCTATGCGAGGCTTAAATTGGACTACTGCTTGCAGATGTGAACACCTGGATTCCGTGGGAATGAAGTAGTAGTATACAGGATCTAAAGACAAGTGACAAGTCTATGGAATGCTTCTCTAGGTTGGCAGTCTGTGGGCTTCAAAAAACTAGCTGACAAGGCAAAAAAAAGAAGAGACATAATCGAGGCATTAAATTATTAAAGGAGTTTTATAGGATTGACACTAAAGACTTTTTTCAGTGCATGGCAGGGAGAGAGAGAGAACAAGGGTTTTAGGAGTAGATTTTTTGTTTGGAGGGTAGTGAATGGGCAGAACAAGTTGCGAAATGGATCTCCCCCAATGAGTCTTCCTGACTCCATGGAGATACCTGTATAATAATAATAATGAATTTACAAAGAATACCAAGAAGAAAGCATGATTTTTTAACGATACTTGTGACATAATGATTAGAAATATATACACGTTTGCACAAGAATAATGTTTAATTTGCCAAATATTTCGGTCCAAAATATTTGGCAAATTAAACATTATTCTTGCAAACGTGTATATATTTCTAAGAAGAAAGCATAAAATGGAATTTGAGAGGAAGAGGCCAAGAGGACCAGAGAAGAGAAGATCTAGAGAAAAAAGACACCTGAACTGGAAGAGTTTCTAACTTCCCAAATGAAGAATTTGGGAAAATAGAAAGAAATGGAGAGATTTGATCCACCTGACCTGACAGTTTCTGTTGGAACAGTTGTCAATAAAGAAGTCATGAGAGCTGACTATAGCAGAAAAACACAAGTGGCAAATATTCATAAAAAGCAGTAGGTTTGTGGGTGCTTGGTATGAGATAGAGAAAAGAAGATATTGTTATAGGCCTATTGGCGCAATGGAAGATTAATATAAAATGTACAGGCAAGTTAATTCAGTGAGTACAAAACCCGTAAAGAATTGACAGATAATTATGAAGAACACTGCAGAAAATATGGAGATTTTTCATATGGCAGAACAAGTGAAACATGGGGACATACCTAAAAGTTAAGCAAAGGAGTGAGTAGTGAATAAGAAAATGAAAAGTAGCCTTTTTGTTTTTTTTGTATAGAGTGTGGCTTAGGTGGGGGATCAATTTCATCACCTGGTGTGTGAGATCAACATCCCTACTTATTGGAGGCCTGAAGTGGCTTGAAAAAAAAAAGTTTCATCTTTGGTCTCTAGAGCAGGGTATTAATAAAAAAAAAAAAATCCTTAGCCCACCCATGATACAAATGCACTATAGGTCTGCATTTAACCTTTCATGGGTGGCCACCAAAAAAATAAATATCTAAAAATAAAATACATGGAATGCACTGCCTGAAGAAGATAGTGATAATTCTGGCAGTAAATGTACACATTTAAGGAGTGTAATGATACTTTGTGCTGTCTAAAGCAGACCCCCCCCCCCTCCATTAAGGTCCTAAATAGTAATGGTTAGTTTTTAGAACTTTTTTTTTTTTTATATATATAAAACCATAAACAAATATGTCAAATAGATAGAAACGATTGGTGACAAAATTAAATCACCTGCTCATTCAATGTAAATGAAATATTGAATGATCTCTTTCCTGAAGAATATCATATTCACCAATCTGGTTGGAAAAATGAGTAACATTCTTCAACCATTAGGTTATGGGTTCAAATCCCACCATAGGCATGGATGTTTGTAAAAGTCAAGTGGAAACGAATTTCACTGTCTAGTGTGAAACTGCCAGCTAGGTTACTGAAGGCCTGAAAAAGTTATTGAAAAAACATCCCTGGTACTAATATATTATAGATTTACAACTTTTCAAGGATAGGATGAGAACTACATAAAAAAAAATAAGATGGGCAGTAAAGAAAGAGAACAAATGACCAAAAGAAACTGAAATGAAAAGAAAATAAATTAATAGGAATATTAAATTATATACTGGTTGTAATGTATAGCAGGAAGATGAGGGGACAAAAGTTCTGTTAATGCAGTTGATCAAAGTGTTGAGATTTGGCAAGGTGGGGTTTTGATCAAACCTCATCTGCATTACTGTGTGCAGATTGATTATCAACCATCCAGACTGAGTAAGGATATAGCAGCTAAAGTTCAGAGACAGGTAACCAAGTTACTGAAAATGTGAAATACAAATGATGAGAAAAGGAATGGTCTCTCCCCTCCACCACCAGTCTGGGGTGTGTGTGTGGGGGGAGGGGCATTCCTTCCTCTCCGATCTTATATAGTTTTCCTTGGTTTCCAGGAATGATCTTGTAATTCTATCTTGATATCATCTCTCTCTTCCCTCACTCAAGAGAGATTATAAAAGACAGGATTACAGAATCATTCCTGGTAGCAAAGCAATATGATCAGAGAGGAAGTAAGAAGAGGTAGATGAAAGTCATGGAGAATGTTAGTGAATGAAATGCACTTTTTCAGAGTGATAATTGTGGTTGCAATCAATTTAAGGATGGTTATATGTTGATATAGTATAAAATAATTTAAATTTTCCAGTTAAAACTGGATAAGACTTGTTGGTCCTTGTTAGAGATCAAAACAGCAGAGTAGGAAATGATAACAGACATGTAGAAATCTGAAGAAAAGAATAAAGCTAATAATAATGGCACCTGCTAGATTTCTATTCAGGACATGGACTAATCAAAAAGATGCAAAAAATAAGGAAAGTCTCATGGACAGTGATATTGAAGAAGGCACACAGGAAGATGGTTCAATGTTAAATCAGATGCAAGACAAGGATGCACATATTCCAGGTGTGCTAGGTGTGCGGTGCTCATCCATGAAATATCATTATCATCTATATTATATTTTTGCATTTATTCCCTTTAAAGACCCCCCCCCCAATTGTCTGTAGACTTCGTGCGATTCCTAAAATTGAACACAATATACTGTACTAATGTTTCATTGTCCTTTTCATGAGGGTAATAAAGCATTAGTGCTTGATGAAGGCACTTTTCGCCCCTTAAACATTGTGTCGCATTAATAGCCCGGGTGCGCTTTCAAAATGCATACACCTTTGCGCCCTTTGAAAAGATGTAAAGAGGGTGCAGCAGGTCAAATTCTTTAGGGGGGGGGGGTGCCATGGGCATCAGGGGAGAAGAGCCCCCCTAGTATATATATATACACACACACACAGGGTGTTTCAAAAAGAATGATCCGATTTCAAATAATTATATTTAATAATGAAAATGTAGTACAGTTACAAAATAAATTACCAAGTGTGAAGAAAAGACCTAAAGTTTCACTCGCCACAATTACAAATGCTCAACGTGCCCTCCACCCTGCTGCACAAACAACAACATGGACAACATATTAATCTCTGCTCTATATTTATGCAGATGTTTTACTCCTAAATAAATCCAATACAAGTCTGCAGGATTTCCTAACTAAATTGAATTAATTGTTGCATAAAAAAATATTTTTATTGTATGAAAATCAAACAAGAAAAATAGGTAGAAATACTGACACAGCATTAACTGCATCTCAAACAGAGAGAACCTATAGAATAAATAAAACAGTTTAGACACAATTTTTACTTTCAGTAAAAATTGTAAAATTAAATATGAAAAATAGACAACAGAATTGGTAAAGGTGATATGGTAGGAAGTAAATAAATTTATATGGAAGAAGAGAAATTAATTAATACACAATACTAGCTGCATAGAAGACAGTGTTCAAACCAATTTTAACTTGATGGATTAGAAACAAAACACTTGATTGAAGACCGGAAACTAGATATATGAGAGTGAACAGATGGCATCAATATTAAGAAAGAACTTATCATTGTTAGCACTAATCTCAGTTGGTATAGTTAAACAGAAGGTGAGAGAAGAAGTTAGTAAAACAAGTTTTTTTTTTTTTTTTAAATCCAAAGAAAGACAAAGATTGAAGTGGATTGATATAGTAAGGCCTTAGAAGACCAAAATATAAGATTTGATAATACTGGAGTCCTGACAGATAACAGATTAATGTAGAGGAAAATTGTCAATAGGAAATTATTAATGATGTAGCCTTTTCATCTAGTACTATCATAATATCCTACACACCCTGAGTACATATCAAGAACTTGATAGTAATGAATTGTGACATGAAATATTATATTTTCCCTTGTATAAGATGCCCCCATGTATAAGACGAACGCAAAATTAAGAAATCAATATTTTAAACATAAAACAGAACACATTTGATTTTTTTTTAATATTCAAAGTATATTTTAGGTAATATTTTTAAGATACATACTAAAAAATTATGCATCAGTCTCACTTCCAGGCATATCATTTTCTTCTCATGACCAACCCTTCCTCTCCTCATGACACTAAAACACCATTTTGCCTTTCCTGTGAAATCAACAATGTTCATTTCTCTCTTGCAAACCTTTTTGCCTCATATTGAATAAGCTTGGTTGACACACACATATCCCACTCTCGCACTGCTCCATAATCCAAATCTTAAGCTTCTGCTCCAAGTCTGGCCATTTTTCTGGTTTTCCTCTTAAGGCCCTCTTCTTTTTTGGCATCTTGAGTAGTTGTTCTTCCTGTTTTCTCCACTGTCTAATCACACTCAGTGGGAGGAGGTCCAAACTGTCTCTCTGAAGCTTTATTTCCATATTCTTTTGCGTAATTGATGACTTTTAAGTTGAATTTTGAAGAATATGACAATTGTTTTTTTATTTTCGGAGATTTTTATGGGCTAGTGCTCAAAATATTGTTAATGCATTAACTTACCCTGCCTACGAGTCACAGAATGTACGAATGCTTTCAGAGTTCTGATTGGTTATTCAGAATCAGCTGTTAATAAAGGCTAGTGATTGGTGGAAGCCTGTTCGTGGAGACAAGGTACCAGCAGTTTCCCCATGGCAACTGTGGGTCTCTCAACTAGTTCCCCCATGTGTATAAGATGACCCCCAATTTTTGGTCTAAAAATTTTAGAAAAAAATATCGTATTATACATGGAAAAATATGATAACTTGTTTTCAAGTCCCCATGAGTACTGTTTTTCCTTTGTTAATTGTTTCCTCTGAAAGCTATTAGAAAAGTATATTACAGCAAAATGCTGTTCTTAAGACAGAATAGATGATAAAATTTTTGAGAGAGAGGACGAAACCATTCCACAATGTAAACTTCAGTACAGGCACATTAAATGGAAAGCATAACTAAGACAAAATACTTCTCTGTCATCTGCACAACCCCTAATTATTTTTATATTCCAAATCCACCTGAATCTTAGAATAATACAATATAATATAGCTTGTCAAGAACTCTCGAAATTCCTTCTTTCTCCCTAATCACTTTGCCCAGAAATAGCACTAGCACATCAAAAAAAAAGAGGATGCCAATAACATAAAACATTAGAGACCTTGTAACCATGGAATGTTGTAACAGTTGTGGCAGGCTGACTTATGTTAAGTGATGTAGGGTTGATCACCTTATCATTGTATTAATCTATGGATGAGTACTATGAAACAGCTTCTTCCCTTCCATCAAGGAATTTGGCTTTACATTTCTATCAGCTTAACATTACTCTCCTTCCAAAAAAAGGAAAGGGAGACACGTCAATTTGCACTAAATGTAAAATGGATAACATTCTGTTATGGAATTAATGTATATCTATTTTTTTCTGATAGTTAAAAAGTAGCACAGATGAATGACTGAATATTATGAATTGAAATTCTAGCTGTTTTACCTTTACAGCTAAGTTAATATATTAACAAAAGTATATATCAAAATAATCAGCATTCTTTATAAGTTGGGAATATTCCTTTAAAAAAAGGTATCTTAAGTTATTTCTTTACAACGTACAACACTAGCTAGGCTGAATTTGCATGATTTCATGTATAAATGTGACTACTTAGGAAGAGAAATGTTCAAATAAGCAAAATCTTTGGTTGTGGCATGGGGTGAGAGGTGGGGGAATGATCTATCTCAATGTTACAATGCAGAAAGGGGAGAAAAAGTATTTTCATATACCTAGATCCGAGTATGTTGCATGTGAGCAATTAATTTTCCATCATTATTATAATATGATTACAACCTCGCAATCATAATGAAAGATTTGACCATTTCCAACTGAGTGGCAAATTAAAATTGTATTTGGTTAGAAATAACATTTTAGGAAAATAAGTGGAACTGTTCACTTGTTTCTGTATAGCAGCAAAGGTGTTTTTTTTTTATTTTTTCCCCCCTCTTCCAGTAATTCTGAATATTCTTGAAACTTGAAAATAATAAAATGGAGACCGGGGGTGAGGATGGAAGCTGTAAAGTCATAAATAGTACCAAGTCCATGATTGGTGCTCTTCTACACAATAAGTTTATTCCCTTGATGATCAAAGTATATTTATATTTATAATATGTGAAAGATAAATGGTTCATCTTAACAGGTGAAATGAAACAAGTTACATTTATACATCACACAATTTAACAGAAGTAATGTTTCATGTATATACATTTTTTTTTTTTTTTTTTTAGTTTTTAAATGAAGGCAGTGTTAAAGCAATTAGCAGTATCACAATATACAGTAGATCCCTACAACATAAATGATTCCTGTAAAATCATCATTAAGTGAACTTGTAAATCAAACCCTAATTTCCCACAGGCTCAGTGTCACATTCTTAGCCATAGCTTGAACTCTATACTATAATATAAACTTACTGTGTATTCTTTAAGATGGTACTTATTATAAAATTAGACAATGAAAACTTGGAGAAAGTTGCATTAATATAATTCCTGCTACTTGAAGGCAAAAATAATCAAGTGTTTCTCTTATAATGATAATGCTTTCTGCTTCTTTAAGGATTTTGTAATTTGCTTTACCTCTTTAGAGAAGTTCAAGGGCATAAATATGTACTTAACTAGACTTCACTGCTGCAGGCTTTCCCTTATACCTGTGAAGTGATCTGGGCATGACAACTCCCAGTGTGTCTTTTTTTATCATAAATATGTATGAAAAATCACTGGATAAAAAAAATAATCCCTGTTAATTTGGTTAGCAGAATCATTCATGCTAATTAGAACATTTTATTCTCGGTTGTGTACTGTGATCTTAATTAGTCACCAACCTCCTCACTTCTTTGGCATGGAAGAATGTCACACAATCATAACAGAAAAACTGTACCAGTCCTTAAAAGCATGAAAGGTTATAAAGCAAGTACAGTAAACCCTCGATTTAACGGACTAATAGGGGTTAAGTGGTGTCTGTTAAATCACGAATTTTTTAAAATAAAAATATCTGTAACATTATACTGCAATTTTATCAATATTAGCACTGTAATAAAAAAAAAAAAATTGTTTTACACACACTTTTAGATAAGTTAATGTTTGATGTTGAGGTGCTTGGTTTAGGTAATCCTGCTTTGAAAAAACTATCAAGTTTTTTCTTTGAACTTTTGAATTCTGCTTTTTTTTATAATTAACTCCCTAAAATTACAAAAATGTGTAATTTTAGGGAGTTAATTAAAATAAAACTGTCGCAGAAAGTCACACCGCACGATTGGTGTGATTACATCCTAATCATTCGCCGAACATTTTATGTGCATCACCTTAAAAATAACAGGAAATTAATAACAAAAAATAACCTGTTAATTTAATTATAAGCAAATCTTGGTTAAAAGCACTTTAAAATTAACAGGGTGTTAATTTTCATGTGACACACAGACAGGAAATTTTGTCCGTTAAATCTGAAGTCTTTTAAATCGAGGGTTTACTGTAGTTGTGTAAAATTCGATGCAGCAGAAGCTCCTTTAATTTAGCATCGATTTTTACAGAGGTCGTTCATATTGTAAATAACTCTGGAATACTCCTTGCTGAAAACTTTGTAAATCCATGTGGGTATCTGAATGGAAAATGCAAAAATGCTTGTAAATTGTAAGTTAAAATAGTTGTTAAGATTGTGCACTATTTAATTCTCACAGTAAAGTTGTAGAGATGACATATTTTTGAAGTGTGTATGCCCCAAGCGAAAGGAATTACAGAGGATTATGTATGTGAAAGTGAACAATGGATTGAAGGTCACTGCTGCTGACGTCAGAACATCCGCAGGATATTCGGGGGTCTCCGACCCTGAAACAAGGAACTCTTGCTGTCCTGCAATGAAGGTCACGACAACTGACGTCAGTGTGCACGTGGGACATTCGGGGGGGGGGGGGGGGGGTCTCTGACCCCTAAAATAGGGACCTTTTGAAGGAAGGCTCTCTTTCTCTCTCGCATTCTTCTTGGGACAGTTCACAGACCCGACTAGAGTTCGTCGGAATGCACCCATGGTTACGGGGAGCAGCAGGAATTTCTGCGATGAAATGCAGTTAGGAGTTCGCCCAATACTTCGGATGTACCTTCGACTCGATCCAGTATAATCAGCAAACGGGAATCGCTGTTCCCGCAAGTGAAGCACGAAAAGACAACTATCGAGCAACGTGCAAAGAATGGCCTACACAGAAGAAGTCGTCGGACAGCCTGTAGAAACAGACTAGGACTGTAAAGACTTGAAGGAAAGTACATTTCGAAATGGACTTGTGAGTACATTTTCCAGTATTATCAGTAAAGTGTGAAAGGAGAATTGTGATCTTCTGATTGTAACATTCCTAGAACCTTAGAGTATTGTAGTGGATAGCAAAAAAATTAGGACTGAAGTGTAGATGAGATATTGTAGAACATGAGGTTTTTCTCTCTATGTAAATGATTGAGTGAGACTGTATCAAGTATATGGAATAGTGTAAAACTTGTTTTGTTTGTTAAAATGGAGACTTCGCCTGATCTTTACTTAATGCACTATCTTGAAAAAATATTTGAACCTGTGAATAAGGCGAACTAAGGAATAGCCACAACTGTAAATTAAAATTTAGACCATTGATAGAATTATTCTATAGGTGTTATAATTCATCTCCAATGCTTATTAATCAGGAACTTAGGTCAATTCACTAACAGCATCACTTTATATAGGAACATTAAGAGCTAATTGTGGGGAATAAGACAAGAGATAGGATAACTTAAGAAAGCGTGAGAGTACAAAAAAATAAAAATAACACTAGTTAGATTACAGGAAGCAGTAGAAGCGAAAAAATATTACAATGCCGCAATTGATGCATGCATTTACAGTTGCAAAGTGGGGGGGGGAATCTACTGTACTGAAAGCAGTTACAAAGTGTGTGTAGTTTGTGTGGGGATCTACTGTACTGGAAAGAGATATGTATTTCCATTTCGTTTTTAAATCTTTACTGGCTTAATTCTATATTTTGCCATTAAAAGTGGGGGAAGAAATTCTTATAAAACTGGAATTTATAAACCAGTTAAAATATTGTTATAGCCTTTCATATCACTATCAAAGAAAAATTTTAAGCAATTCTTAATTTCCTAGTATGTATTTAATAAAATGTCTTTAGCTTAAAAAAAAATAAATCAAATCTTAACAGTTAAATGGACTCTCACATTATCAAATCCCTATTTGGGCAATTAAACGTGTGGCTTCTTCCTTTGTAGCAGAACAAAGGATTGCAAAAGTATTAATTTTAGTATTGTAATCAACATGAGGGGGGGGAGATGAAATCATAGTATATTATAATTAAATAAGAAATGTATGACACATAACTGGTAAATCCTTTTTAGCAATGAGAGATTATGTGCAGTATGTATTGTGGTAATGAATTTTATAGTAACTAAAGAGAATAAAGCACACAGTTACCCTTCCCTTTACACTGTGATTTTATATTTATTTACACCTATGTGTTTAATGTGCTGTATTTCATACATAATTTAAACAGGAACAAATATATAACAATTTATTACTGCCATACTCTTCACTCCTTGTTTTATATATCTCATTAAAAGAAGAATAAATATGTAACATGCAGAACAAATAAATATCAGTACAAAGAGACACGCTGCACCAAACCACTGGTATAGCAGTCTAGTACAGATGTTTGTTACACAAGTATATTTTTGTATAGTTTTCACTGACAGCCTCTGATATATACAGTCAGAAATTAATATTTCCAAATGAGTTTAAAAAGAAAAAAAAATTGTAACCTGATTTCCAACCATATTTAGTTGTTTTTAAAAATATTACTTTCTATAAAGACTCAAACTATCTTAATAGTAATTGAATATATCACAATAAGGTCAGATATATATATATATATATATACATACACACACACACACAAAAAAAAAAAAAAAAGAGCTCATTTCACTAGATAACTTGAAGAAGCTTAATGCATTCTATTTGCATGCAGGTCTACAAGTTAATCCAACAAATGAGGATAAAACAATTAAATGTGTACTCAGTCATTAAAAGGGCAGAGTACATTTAGGTCCCTTTCATGAACTATTCAAACTTAAAAAAATATTTGGTCCTTCTACTTAAACAAGTTTTACATAAAAATTTAACAAAAGTAATAATGATATAATAAAATAAGTGTACAGGAACTTGAAAGTACTGTGACTGATATCATAACAAGAATAATCACTGCAAGCCTGCTGCAGATTATATTAAAAAAAAAAAAAAAAAACTTGATGATTGTAAGTATGCATTGTATTTACACACGCGTGCATACACAATATATTTATGTATAGATAAACAATTTGGCAGCCATCACTGCTCTCATTAGGATGCAGAGCTTGGCTCTTTACCACTTGTCCATGACCAGATTTCACAAACAGTAAACATGAAATCAATATAGCTAATGACTGCTTTTTTTTTCTTCTTCTTCTAGATATGGTGTAAAAACAGCTTCTAGTTTCAAGGCACTTGGCTTGTAACTTTTCTTGACACTTTTTCCCTCCTTTTCATACCAACAATTCACTGTGACTAACATCAAGTTACAACAGTAACTAGATCTATTACTGTAACTTAGCTAATCGGTATTTCAGAAGGGAATGATGACTTAGGAGAATGGAATGGAAATGAACACATGATGAAATATGTCAGTAATATCACAAATTCCACATTGGCAATTGTGACCAAGAATGAGTTGAAAGATTCCAAAGATCTTCTGTCTGACATTACAGTATGTCAAGGTAGATATTCAACATAATTTTGAGGTATTAGACCAGATTTGCCATTTAAACAACCTTTTAGCCAACCGGGTTCAGCAGATGGTTGCACTATAAAAAATAAAAATTCTTTGTATCAAATGTGTGTGTGTGTTTATGTGTGTGTATACCCACACAAACACACACTAAAATATGAAGATATATATATTTCCAAATGAGTTTTAAACAAATATATATATATATATACACACACACAAACTATGTGTACACACACACACACACACACTACTTGGAAAGAGGTCAACATACATCCCCATGTGCAAGGTGCATCATGCCATGTAATGAGTCACGTGTTTATAGCCAGTATAAATTGGAGGAATGTGATGCTCCCAAGTCAATGCAACTATGTTTGAGTGAAATGGCTGTGAGAAGGAAACTGACAGAGTTTGAAAGAGGCATTGTGAGAAAATGCCATATGCAGACTTATCTGTTCAGCAAATTTAACAAATTGGACCATCCCAGGTCAAAAATCAGTGATATCATAATGAGATGGAAGCACAGGGAGTCAACTGCAAATGCTGCCAGCAGTGGATGACCCACCACACTCACTGAACGTTAGGGTGCTATGAAAGATAATATGTAAAAACTACCATTCGTCAGCCGACACTGAATGCAGAATTCGGGCATCAACATGAATCTGCATATTGCGATCCTACCATAGAAACCCATGTTCTGAGCCTTCGTTCTGAATAATTTTGTGGTGCAAAGAGCATGTACTGTGGGTTGTGGAAGACTGGAAACTGTGCTATGGAGTGAGAAATCGCACTACACCCTCTACTGAGCAGACAGATGGGTGTGTGAGTGTCGCAGATGCCTGGTGAATGTCTCTTACCAGAGCACATAACCCCAACTATGAAATTCGGATGTGAAAGTGTAATAATGTGGTCCTATTTTGTCCTCAGACCTCTGTTTTGTGATGCTACAAACATTAAACTCTGAGAGGTGTCTTAACATTCTGGACAATGCGATGCTTCCTACTTA
The DNA here is from genome assembly GCF_054136105.1 of Typopeltis vanoorti. Taxonomy (NCBI): domain Eukaryota; kingdom Metazoa; phylum Arthropoda; class Arachnida; order Uropygi; family Thelyphonidae; genus Typopeltis; species Typopeltis vanoorti. Next base: position 73,588,940 of record NC_143555.1, read on the forward strand.
GTAGTATTTTTATGGAACTGACCATTGTCTCTTTCAGCAAGACAATGCACGATGTCATTAAGCTGCTGCTGTAACTGCGTGGTTTGTGGACATGAACATCACCACACTTTACTGGTCTCCACAGAACCCTATTGAATATCTGTGGGATGAAATAGAGCATTAGATGATGTCAAGGGACATCTGCCCCCATAACAGTCCAAGCCCTCATGCCTATAGGAAGAATGGTCCAAAACTCATATTCATTACTAACTTACACTTATGTAAAGTACACCCCGTAGGATTGCTGCAGTCATCGCAGTGAAAGGAGATCCGACATCTTATTAAGGTGGGTGCCATGGCTGTTTTTGTTCCTCACGGTATGGTGTCTGTTGACTTCCTTTCGAGCAGTGTATATAAACAATCTAAAATATGGATTTCTTTATGAATATTGTATGGAACAGCAGAATAGGATTCATTTGGGATGGGGGGGGGGTGATTACATTTACCTGAAACTGCAATGATCCATGGGTTATAAGCACCTTATTATTATTATGTGACACTTCCAGGGAGTTCAGACTCATTGAGGGTGGGCACCTACTCCACCACTCAATCCACCAACTACAGTGAACCTCAACTACACCAACATCATCTATCGCCTACCACCACTAGAATTTTCACAGACAATCACAAACATCCAATACCCATGGTGGGATTCAAACCCACAGCCTTTTGGCTGGAGAACAGATACACTAACCACTCAGCCAACAAGGCTGGCTAAGTGGTTAGCTTATCCTCTAGTCGGTAACTAGAATCGAACCTATAACAGTCTTCCCTTGGGCGGCTGAGCACAGATATCTATGGAAGTAAATGCCATTTCCACAGAGCTATACAGGCATGAAAGGATTTGATTATAAAATATGACATAATCTTCTTCTTTCACTATGCCTTATCCCATGTTAAACTGGATCAGCACACCGATCTTTAACCTTCCTCTTCCAAGTTCTCCGGTCCAGGGTGTCCTTCGGACTCCATCCTTTCTAAGATCCTCTGTCACCTTATCCCTCCACCTGAGCTTGGGCATGCCTCTTTTCCTCCTTCCCTCCAACTCCATATACTCCACTCGTTTACAAACATACTCCTCACCCTTCCTCTCTACATGTCCAAACCACCTCAGCCTACTTTCTTGTATCTTCTTGCCAATTGGTCTCACCTTAACCGTCCCTCTGATGTAGTCATTCTTTATCCTGTCCTCCTTTGTCACACCACTCATCCATCTCAACATCCACATCTCTGCTACCTCCATCTTCCTCTCCTGTGCCTTTGTTATAGGCCACATCTCTGCGCCATGAAGCATCGCCGGCCTCACCACCATCTTATACAGCTTTCCTTTCCTCTTACAACTCACTCTCTTGTCACACAGGACCCCGCTTATCTTCCTCCAGTTCATCCAGCCGCATGTTATTCGGTGCTGTATTTCCTCATCCAGGTAACCATTCCTCTCAACCCAAGGTACTTGAATTTCTTCCCTGAAATTAGCCTTTCACCCTGAAGTTGTATGATCATATCCTCGTCACTCCCCGTTGACATATATTCAGTCTTCTCCCAGTTAATTTTCATGCCTCTCTCCTTCAATACCTTTCTCCACTCTTCCAGGGTATTATCAAGCTTTTCTCGGGATGATTTGCATAGAACAATGTCGTCGGCAAACAGCATGCTCCATGGTGGTGCCTCCACTAGTACATCCATGACCAGGTCAAAGAGGTAGGGGCTCAGAACTGACCCTTGGTGTAGCCCTACGACAATGGGGAACCCTTCTGTCATGCCGACACTAGACCTGACCCGAGTTTCTGTTCCCTCATACATCTCCTTCACCATCCTCACGTACTTCTCCGACACCCCCTTCTTCCTCATACCTCCTGCCTGACCACTCTGTCGTATGCCTTTTCCAGGTCTATAAACACCATGTGCAGCTCCACTTGCATCTCTCTATATTTCTCCATCAATCGCCTTAGCGCAAATATCGCATCCATTGTCCCTCTTCCTGGCATAAATCCAAACTGCTCCTCACCAATTTTCGTTTCCTGGCATATCCTCATATGACATAATATGATAACTAATATCAGTAAACTTGTGGCTGCTACTCATATTAAAATGTGATTAACAGAATCAATAACTTATAAATCATGAAGATTATTATTATTATTAGACAGCTCTAAGGAGTCCAAAGACTCATCGAGGAAGGGCACCTGCTCTACAGCTCTGTCTCCGCTCAATCCACCAACTGACCTCAACTCTGCCAATGCAATCTACAGCCGACCATCACTAGTGTTTCCACAGACAATCACAAACATCCATGCCCAAGGCGGGATTCGAACCCGTAGCCTTTTGGTTGGAGAGTGGATACGCTAACCACTCGGCCAGCCAGGCTGACTAGATGCTCCACTTTCATCATTTATTGGAATATGCTCTTTGATTAAGAAAAATCAAAAGCAGTATTAAGTATACAGTTGCCTGAAGTCTCAGTCACTGAAATGAAATAAAATTTCCCAAACTTTAAAAAATAAAAAAATTTGGCTGCTTCACTTTACCATAAATCTGAGAGAATATGATTGTGAGATCTTTAGAAAGATTCCATCTCTGCACCATAAAGGGTGCCAATTAGGATTACAGAATCCTGCTGTGCCCATGATGACTTAGTGGCCAAGGCAAAATATTGGCATAATAATTTATTACCTAAAGAAATTTAGTTAGTAATTATCTCTTGATTGTGTTTACTCCACTAAACACCAACATGAGACAAGTGGCTTCTCACAAAGAGTTGATAAGTTAGAAATACTTCAATCATTCTTATACAAATTATTAATACCTCAATAACAACACATTAGCGATTAACAGAACAAACAAAATCTGGAAAGGGAAACATGATTCAAATAAGTAAAAGTGGCAAGCCTTAATGAGTACACCATGAATGGTAATATTCTTTTAACAAAGGCCAATCGGTATGAAAAATGAAATGATTATATGTAAAACCTCTATGAAGAAAAGCATCATTTCATTTGCAGGTAACTACTGTTAAGTGCAGTTAACTGCTTGGAAATCTGTAAACATATAAACATACTGGCCACTGAATTAGAAACTTTCATGCAATTGTATGTAAATGTCACTCATGCAACATATATGCAAAATACTTGGTTACGTGCATCACCATGTGTTCTAGCCAACTATGTAAGAATGCTGCTGGTCAGTAATCATTAATAGTTTTGATCACAATGGGAAAAATAAAGAATCTTTCAGAGTTTGATAAAGAGCTGATCATGGGTACCTGTCTGGCTGGAGCCACAATTTTGAAAACAGTAGAACTAACTGGTTTCTCAAAAGGTGAGATGTCCTGGGTGTTTAATCATTGGAAAAAATAACTCGCATTGCTTGTCTAAGCGGATGTAACTTTGGTCCTAAGAGAGTTTGTCAGAAATGAGTCGCCATCATCTATGAGCACACAGAACTTCCTGTGTACAAAAAATTGATTGAAGCATTTAATGAAGGCTGTTACCGACCCAATATCTCACTGAACAATATGAACAGAGAATTGAAGAGGATCAGTGATGACAGTTGTATATCTATATAGAAACCACTGATTTGTACCAAGTTTCTAATTCAGTGGCTACTATGTGTAGTTAGAAGAGATCTTCAGTATGGGACTATACTATAAGACAATCCCAGATCACCACATAATTTATAGATGCTTTTGTATTTGTAGGGAGAAAAATATTAAGGGTAAAATTAACAAGAATAGAATCTTCTTAACATGCAACATGATGTAATTGCATCAGTAAAAGGTGAAAGCAAAAATCCAATATGTTTATAAGCAGTTAAAAATCTACTTGCTGAAATCTCACCACTGTTTGAATAACAGCTTCTAATATATGTTCAAAGATTATCTGCACAACAGGAATAAGCAACCAGTTAAAAAGAAAAAGAGAACTTGCATTAATTTTGGAGATTTAGTCTTCCACGGAAATTACAGAAACTTAAAAAGTTTCTTTAATTTCTAGTTCAGATATGAGAAAATTCATACAATTTAAAGAAGTGAGTTTCAGAATTTCTTGACAAAACAAACACTTCAAAGAAAAACATCTGCATTGCTGATGTTCATATTCTAGAAAATTAGGTTTAATGCTTAAAGGATTGTGTAATTACTGCCTAATTTCATTTAATGATATCATATTTGTCTGCAAGGGTCAAAGCTGTATAACTGAGAGGAGACCTCCACATAGCTTTTAAAGGAATGCAGAGAACCTACCAGGGCTTCTGCCCTAATGTCCAATCCTCACCTTCTCGTGGTGCACCCTGTTGGGTATCTACTTGGATACTGAACGAACGAGGATGGGCTGGCAATTTGGGATTTAGCCGACCAAATTGTATTCTTATTGGTTAAACCAAAATAAAAAAAAAAAAAATGATGGTACAACATGACAAAATTTCATGCCGGCTGGGGCGTTGCCTGGTTAAACAAGGCCCCCGTTGTTTTCGCCAGGGAACCAGGGCGAACAGTGAAAAGTCAGCTACTGGAACAAATCTAAAAACAAACCCCAACCCAACATCACCAGAGTTAAAGATCGGTACTATCAACGTAAGAAGCCTGAATGGCAAAGAAATGGAGCTAGCTGAGGAATTAGATAAGTACCAGATCGATATAATAGGGGTGACTGAAACAAAAATGACAAAAACTGGTGAGATCTTTCTGAGCAATAAATACAAAATGTTATATTCAGGTAATGACAATCAAAGAAAAGAAGGAGTAGCCATAGTATTCAACACAAAATACGAGGCTAATCTTCTTGAATGGCAGTCAGTCTCAAGTAGAGTAATGTGGGCAAATATGAGAATGGGGAACTGGACAATGAGACTTATTTGTGCCTATGGTCCCACAGAAGGTTCTACTAAGGTAGAAGTGGAGGAATTTTTTCATGCTTTAGAAAAAGCAACTGACACAATGAAAAATGAAAAGTTGATCCTTGTTGGGGATCTAAATAGCAGAGTAGGAAATGATTGTGAGACATACAAAAATATTTTGGGAAAATTTGGAGAAAAGAGCAAAGCTAATAATAATGGCAAATATCTGTTGGATTTCTGCTCAGGACATGGACTGGTTATTACTAACACCATGTTCCAACATAAAAATGTGCACAAATTCACATGGAGAGAAGAGGCAAGGAATAAGAAAAGTCTCATTGACTATGTTATTGTTGATAGTGATGTTTTCTCCCTGGTGCAGGACACCAGAGTGTACAGAGGATTTGAAATTGGAAGTGATCACTATTTAGTCTTGAGCAGGATAAAATTGGATTTCATATTGAAAAGAATAACATGTAAGAAAGTTTTAAAGCGAATAAAAGTTGAGCAGCTCTCAGATGTGAACTGTAGACTAAAATACACAAAGATTATTGAAGAAAAAATGAAAGAGTTTGAGGACAGGAACCAAATCTTGGAGATTCAGTGGCAAGCCTTCAAGAAAACACTGATTGATTCAGCCAGAGAGGCATGTGGTGAGGTTGTCTGTAAGGATAGAAAAATCAGAACTCCCTGGTGGACACAGGAAGTTAAAGAGGCAGTGAAGGAAAAGAAGAAAGCATATCAAAAGTTCCTGTCAAATAAGTCAGCTTGTGCTCTTAGAGAATATAGAGACAAATGCAAGAATGCTAAACACTGTGTAAAACTAGCTAAACAAAAGTCATGGGAGGACTTTGGCAAGAATATAGAAAATAAATATCAAGAAGGTGGCAAAATATTCTGGAGGTTGTTGAAGAAGCTTAGGAGTTAGAAATGATAAAGGTGACATGAAAACTGGAATAAAAGATATCCTTGAAGTATGGAGTAATTACTTTGAAAAACTGCTAAATGAAGCAAGCAGTGATGACAGCACACTGGTAAAAAACACTGACCAGGCATGCAGGTAGAAAAAGTCATCAAAGGCTTGAAATGTGGAAAGGCAGCTGGAGTAGATGATATTCGACCAGAAATGCTGAAGTATGGTGGTATAAGAGTCTTACAGTGGCTGCACTGCATAGTTCAGAAAGCCTGGACAGAGGGACGAATTCCCGATGATTGGAGTAGAGCTCTCATAGTACCCATATATAAAAAGGGAAATAAAACTGAATGTGAGAATTACAGAGGTATTTCCCTACTGAGTGTTCCTGGCAAAATCTATGCAAGTATACTTGAGAAACGGTTGAGAAAAATTGTGGAAGAAAAGCTGGGTGAAGAACAAGCTGGATTCAGGCCAAATAGAGGCCATCAGGATCAGATCTTCACTTTACGGCAAATAGTCGAGAAAGCACGGGAAATAACAAAGATCTGTATTTAAGTTTTGTCGATTTGGAAAAGGCATATGATAAGGTGCCAAGAGAGAAGCTATTCAATACGCTGCAGTTATATGGTGTCAATGGGGCATTATATTAAGCAATACTTAGTCTTTATTTGAGTTGTAAGTCAGCAGTTAGAATTGAAGGAAGTACAGGAAGATGGTTTAATGTTAAATCTGGTGTGAGACAAGGATGTACATTATCCCCTCTGTTATTCATTATCTATATGGATCACATTATGAAGGAAAGTGGTATTAAACATGATAACAAAATAGGAGATGTTAATGTCAGCTCTTTGCTTTATGCAGATGATGTTATACCTCTAAATAAATCCGCTACAAGTCTGCAAGATTCTCTGACTAAATTGAATAGTTGTTGTAATAGATATGGTATGAAGGTCAGCAATAAAAAGACAAAGACAATGAAAATAGGCAGAATCATTGAAAATGTCAACTGTGTTGTGAATGGAGAACCTGTGGAACAAATAAAACATTTCAGCTACTTAGGCACGATTTTTACTGAAGATGGTAAATTAAATATAGAAATAGACAACAGAATCAGCAAAGCTGGTATGGTGGGAAGTCAATTGAATAAATTCATATGGAATAAGAGAGAAATTAGTCGGAACACTAAATTAGCTGTATACAAGACAGTGTTCAAACTAGTTTTAACTTATGGATCTGAGAGCTGGGTCAGAAGTAAAACACTTGACCAAAGACTAGAGACCGCAGATATGAGAGTCCTGAGAATGATTAGAGGCGTGAACAGATGGCATCAATGGCAATATCACATTAAAAATGAGGATATTAGGAAAGAACTTGACATTGTCTGCATCCAGGAATGCATTAGCAGAGCTAATCTCAGGTGGTATGGTCACCTAAACAGAATGGGCGAGGAAAGATTAGCAAAACAAGTGTTCTCTGCCAGGTTGGCAGGAAAACGACCCAGAGGAAGACCAAGATATAGGTGGATTGATACGGTACAAAGTGCCTTAGATGATAGAAATATAAGATCTGATAATGTTGGAGTCTTGACAAGTAACAGACTGATTTGGAGGAAAATTATAGGTAGGAAGTTAGTAATGATATAATTTTTTCATGTAGTACTATCATATCCTGTACACCCCTTGTGGGTATATGGCAGGAATTTGATGATGATGATATTTATCTGCACAAATTAATTTTTAATCATTCTACTAGTTTTGTAATCTTATAATCTCTATTAGTTTTGTAATGCTGGCCTGGTTGGCCGAATGGTTAGCATATCCGCTCTCCAGCCAAAGGGCTGCAGGTTCGAATCCCACCATGGATGTATGAGGTTGTCTGTGAAAATACTAGTGGTAGTGGTCGGCAGTAGATGCCTTGGTGTAGATGATGAAGGTAGTTGGGGGTTGGTGGAGTGGTGAAGACGGAGAGTTGCAGAGTAGGTGCCCTCCCTCGATGACTCTTTCGACTCCCTGGAGGTGTTATGTAATAATAATAATCAACATCTTCAAGGAAATTATTATCATCACGTGACACCTCCGGGGGGGGTGGTCCAAAGACCCATTGAGGGAGGGTACCTACTCTACAACTCTGTCTCTACCAACTACACCAAAGCGATCTACTGCCCACCACCACCACCACTAGCATTTCCACAGACAATCGCAAACATCCATGCCCATGGCAGGATTTGAACCTTCAGCCTTTTGGTTAGAGAGCGGATATGCTAACCACTTAGCCAACCAGGCCATCTCCCAAAAAACTGTTACAAATATGAATAACTTACGTGGTATGTTGGCAGAGCTGTGTGTGTGTGTGTATATGTATGTATGGAGAAGGGAGTGAAGCTTATGGATGTGGAGGATTCATTTGAAGGAAAGATGGGAATGTACAAAAGTAACAGATTGCATTTGAATGGATTTGGTGTGTCAAAAGAGACATGGAAGGAGAGTGGGAGTGGATGGTGGAAGGAGTAGTGAATGTGTGTATGGGGATAGTCCATATGGAAATGGGATGTATAATGTGTGGTTGAGTCTGAAGATATAGCTAGGGTAAGTCGTGATAAATGCAACTGAGAATGGTTAGATGTGGGGAAATCACAACCTACAAGTAGCATGGGCACGACTGGTTACAGTCCTAAAAGTAAAATTGCTGTGTTTATTTACAAATGCCTGGAGAATCTAAATATCTGTTTGTTGAGGCTTAAATGCCACCAATGCTCTATGCCACAAATTATCTAAACAGCTGGCAAATGCTCTCACCACCCTCCCTCCATTGGCTGTAGTGCATCCTATATATATATAAAAAAAAAAAAAACTACCCATTTTAAAACCTCAATTGAAAATCTAACTTTAAATAATATAGATATATTGCTAAGCTTTGACATCACTCACTGTTTACTAATAATCCCTTAAACAACACCTTAACACTCTTAAAAAACGTTTTTTCTTCTTATTTTTATACTTGGGACACCTCCAAGGAGTTCAAAGACTCATCGAGGGAGGGCACCTACTCAACAACTCTCCATCACTTAATCCACCAACTGCAGTGAAATGCCACTACCATTATCACCGGGATTTGATTGACGCGGCGAAATTAATTGCGACACTCCCTTGATATACGCGGCAAGAGTTTTAATTCACGCGCCTTTAAATTTACCAAAATTCCACCAAATACGACATCATCACTACCCATGGACATGGGCGTCATTGCAACTTTCAAAGCCTATTTGCTTAAAAAGACTTTCTCAAAGGCAGTAGAAACAACAACAGCAGAAAATGTGACTACGCTCCAAGAATTTTAGAAAAATTTTAACATTAAACATGCAATTGAAAACATTCATGATTTGTGGAAGCAAGTGTCTTTTACTTACATGAGAACTGTTTGAAAAAACCTTTTGCAGAATGTGTTAATGACTCAGATGGTTTCTAAAATCCTGCAAACACCGTGGTTGAAGAAATTGTTACAACTGGTGAAGACCTTGGTTTTGATGGTGTTGATGCAGAAGATGTTAAAGAATTATTGGATTCAAATTCAAAAGATTTCAGTGACAATGATCTTGAAATTGAACAACAATGCACGCATATGAAGAACAATGAGCAAACGGAATGTGAAGATGAAGTTCCAAAGGAGATCTGATTGTTCAAAGAACTGGATGGAACATTTTGCAGTTTAGAATCACTTAAGCAGCAAGTAATGGATACGGATCCATATGTTATTCGAAGAATGCTTGTTTGCCGAGGTCTAAAGAGTCATTTTGCTTGTTACCGTAGAATTTATACTGATAAGAAAAAACAAACTGTTCAAATGACTCTTTATAACTTTTTTTTGATAAAAAAAATTGCAGTAACTAATGTAGGTTCAAGCATTTATTAAACATTTACTTTGTATTAATTTTTTATCTTTCCTAAAAGAGTACCATATAAAACAAATTATTAATACAGTAATGGATCATGGACGAATTGTAATTTTTACCATTGATTATTATATTTGATTAACGCTATTTTGATGTACGCGGTAACATCGAGGGATTAATTAATCACGTTAATCAAGGGATACCTGTACCATATACTGCCCATCCTATATCTTAGATCTTTTTTCCTTAGCCATCAATTCTGGTTATTTTTCTTGAAAGAGCAAAACTCTTACAAACAGAGGGAACTGCTATGGATTCCCCCCCCATCTTGCTAATTTTTACATGGAAAAATTTGAAAAACAAGTCATACACTCAGCCCCTCTCAAACCTTCTATCTGGCTAAGATATGTAGATGATGTGTTCTCTATTTAGCCTCATGGCCCTGACACATTAGACTCCCTTCCTCAATCACCTCAACAGTCTACATCCAAGAATCCAGTTTACGATGGAAAATAACAATAGTTTACCCTTCCTAGACACCTTAGTAACATGCCTTCCTAATGGTAACCTCTCCTTCACTGTATATATAAAACCCACTCACACATGCAGATATTCGCTAACTTTCCTACCACCATCCAGCTCAACAATACAGTATCATTAAAACCCTAACAATAGAGCCTGTAATCTTTGTTTCAGTGGAATATCTCTTTCAACAACTCAACCATATACACAACACCTATCCAATGGCTACAATTCTCACAAAAATAGAAAACCAGAAACTTGCTACCCTTATCTGTTCTACCAAAGATCAGCTCCCTCCTCTCTCAGTGCCTGGAGTATACCAAGTACCCTGTTCCTGCAAGTTGGCTTACTTTGGACAGACAGGTAGATCAGCCCCACAATCTGGTTAGAAGAACACAAATCTTACATCTGCAATTAAGACTATCGTCAAATCTGGCCTTGCAGACCATGTATTGGATACAGCTCAGAGGATCTCCTGGGAAAAAACCACCATGCTACACCATAGTAAATTCAAAAAGTAAAGACTGTTGTTGGAATCTGCAGCAGCACTTACAAATCAACCTAACTTAAACAAATATGGATGCATTAAACTTTGCAAAATTTGGGAAACAATAATTGTTAGAGAGCACGGTTTACATCCTAGGCCACCTATAAATGCCCATAGAGGGTGTACCACTTAGTCACCCACTTTCGTTTAGTACTGAGCTGTCTTTGTGTGTTTGTTACAAGTATTAATTGTGCTCCCTAAAGATGACTCAGTGACTGTGTGAGATACTGGAAGTATTAAAATTAGTTTTTAATTCTTTCCAAGTGCTGTCTATACTCCATTAAACCTCCAACATAAAGAATCTAAAATACAGGAGATAAAATGGTTTCACTGATTAAGTTTATTTGTGCAAAAATTGTCGGAATAAGTAAAACATGGTTGGATAAGGATGATATCATGATAGGAAGGAATAGAAATGGAAGTTTATGATGTTTTCCATGAGGATAGAAAGGAGGAGAGGAGGGATGCTGTCGATAATGGCAGGTGAATTATGTCTGCACAAAGTGGAGTTGCAAGATGTAAATAGAGATAATGGTTTTAAGTCAGTTTGGTGTGGAGGTTGACAAGTGATATTTAAATCAGATGCTGTGATAGGCAAGGGAATGTTGAGGGTGGTGATGAGAAATGTTATAATAAACTTTGGTTAGTGAACAAGGTAAGGGTGATTATTATTATTGGTGATTTTAATTATGGCAGTATAGATTGGAATGAAGAGAGCATTTGGTAATCAGGAAAATGAATTTCTTGAGAGAACTATCTTAGGCAATACGTAAAGAAGGGCATGAGAAATGAGGGTTTTTAGACCTGATCAATTCATCATATTGTGAGTGGGGTTTTGAACTTCCCTCCAGTTGGTGAAAGTGATCATGAAGTGATCACTGGGTTGTGGCTAGCCATATGCAGACTTCTGTGAGTATTAATGCATGAAAATGGTAGAATGATAACTGCTGCAGAAGACATTGCTGAAGTATTCAGTGATCAATTTATAAGGGTGTTTCATCCTTATCAGGAACTTTAGTGTAGAGGACATAGGAGAGGATAGCTTAATTGTGAGTGAGCAGGAGGTATTTGAGGAAATAAATAACCTTGATGTCAATGAGGTGATAGGATTTGATATATCACCACACGTCTTAAGGGAATGTTCCAGGGAATTAGCATTGGCATGCCTGTTTAATAAGTCTTGCAACAGTACAGATTCCAAGGGAGTGGAAAGGAGGTAAAATTGTTCCACTGCATAAATGTGGTGTTGGGGCCATGGCTACAAATTATAGGCCAATCTGTATATCTGGAGTTGTAAAGGTACTAGACAGACTGGTAAGAAGTAGGATACAGAAATGAATTAACAACAGCAGTATTCTCTGTGATTATCAGCATGGGTTTTTAAAGGGAGATCATGTTTTACTAACTTACTTATGTACTATAAAAAGGTGACAACTACCTTGGACAGGGAAGATGCATATTACAGTGGTGTACTTGGATTTTGCAAAAGCTTTTGACAGACTGCCACATGACAAGCTGTTAAATAAATTGGAAGAGATGGGATTGGATAAGACTTCTAAGTTGGATCAGTGACTAGCTGTCAGATAGGTATCAGAAAGTTGGATATGGTGGTGCAATATCCTGAAAGAGGAAGGTCACTAGTGATGTACTGCAGGGGGTTAGTTTTGAGACCATTGTTGTTTCAATTTGTAAATTAATGATATTGGGATGGGTTCAACATGTGATATACAGCTGTTTGCAGATAATGCAAAATTGGGAAGAACAATGCAGAGTCAAGCAGATGTTATGGCCTTACAGGAAGACTTGAATAGATTGCATGAATGGACAAGTAAGTGAAATCATTAGTTCAATGTTGCCAAGTGTACAGAAATTTGGTAAGCAGAAAAGGGATGCAAAGTATGCACTTTAATAAGTCTTACAGGAAGTAGAGGAAATGACCCTGACATGCAGATGAGATGACTTTGAAGTGCAGAAATAGAGGTTATGCTGCTATTGTATAAGGCCTTGATCAGACTTCGTATGAATTATTGTGCGCAGATTTCTTTGCTGGGTTTTAATGGCAATCAGGATATGTTAGAAAGGGTCCAGAGAAGATTCACAAAGGTGGTCAGTGGTCTTTGGAATGTGGAGTACGAGTACAGATTGAGAGAATGTAAATTGCAAAGCCTCATGAGTAGGAGGAGGATGGGGGGGAGAGAGAGAGAGAGAGAGAGAGAGAGAGAGAGAGAGAGAGAATATGATTGAGACATATAAGTTGACAGAGGAGATTTTTCATAGAATGAGAGGAGGGGGAGGGGAATCTCCACTGCTTGTGTATAATGTGGTGTGGTGTGGCACTGTCATCGGTAAAAATGAATTCTTTATCTACAGTACCATGAAACAATCAAACACAATGTTGAAGAACTTTTCTGCAATATCATTCACCAGTCACAGTCCCTTTTAACAGCACTTGTAACTTAGTGTGGGGTAGCATTATGCTGAATGCTTCCCCAACATCGCCATATCTATCCCTTTCAAGAACATTCTCACAATCGTGCACTTTCATGCCAAATCAATGTCATCTCTCTCATCTGTAAACAGTACATTAGCCCATTGGTGTCCTGTCCAATTTTCATGAATGTATCACCACTGAAAATGTTATCTAGGGTGAGCTGTTGATATAGGCTTACTTGTTGCAGACATCTTGCTAGTTTGTCAAGATGTAGTGTATCTGTATTTGAATGGAGTTGACTTGCAAGCTGACATGGTGCATCGATTACATTTTGTTGTTATAACTAAAAATTTGTCTTCACACTCCATTGTAGAGCAAGAACAAAAATAGCAAATGTTTGGAACACATTCCATTGGTTTGAAACATTGCATAGAGCCTGGATACAATGCTATGTGAGATTCCAAACTCTCTGGCAATATCAGTAATTCTGTGGCCTTCTTGAAACTTTCCAATAATTCTTCTCTATGTGTAATCATCTAGATGATGTCTTTGAGACATTACAAGACATTCAAGTTTGCAACTTTATTCCTTCAAACACAATTCGCTTAGCACGGCCTTTTGCCTTTTATTCTGTTGAGTGCTACCGCATGACCTCTTTGCACACAATTAGAAAATATGAATGTGTACCCACTTTCTACTCAAAATTGTCAGTTATACAAATTGCTACAAGCTGATTCATCTGAATTTGCAGTTGTAATCTTCAAAAATAGTATTCATCCTTAGGTTTTGAACACCAGTGTAGAATGAATAGCTGAATAGCAGAGGAGTAACAATCAGAAAGGTTGTGGCTGAGGATATTAATGTGAACAGGATTTAGTGCAATTTCTATTAATTCCAAGATATTTCTTTCAATTTCATCATAGCATTTATAATAATTTTGGATCTATCCCAGTTTACTGGGTGTATACATACCATACATAAGCTCTGTCTCACTCAAATTGGCCAAGGTTCTTAGGAAATACAACATAAGAACTTTATTTACTCCTCTTCTGAAAATCCGCTCCTTAGTGAGCTGTCCGAAACCTAGACATCACAACCTTAAATATCCTGGTGTTCACAGATTTGGTGCAACTGTGATATACCTTACTGTGGCCAAACAGAGAAATCGATCGAGTTACGCACTGAAGAACATAAGAGAGACGTCAGTTACAGGAGAACACGAGCTAGTGCTTTGTCTAGTCATGTTCTGTTCTCGGCCAATTCTAATGAAGAAAATCTTAGTATACAGCCCTATGGGACAAGTCTAATAACATTTTATGTTGCCACGATGAATTAGGAAGGAAGATAATAGAATCAAAATAAATTATTCTCAACAACAACAATTTAAGTTACAACCTTTCAGACTGTCATTGTGCTACGATCAAATACTGGCATTCGTGAGATGCTATACACATGCATACGTCCAACAATGAAGAATATAAGAGAACAGTTTTGAATGCACAGATTTCAATGTTTCAATGTCGAAATATATACACTAGCTTTCCGTGATGTTTACAGTTATTTCCTCTATGTTTTACTGGTTATTTCTTTTTTAATGTGACCTGAAGAAGGCTGATACAAGCTGAAACTAGTTGTACTAATAAACTTTGTTTTCATTTTTCTCGGTTCCTAGTAATTCAATTAAAAAAAATATATACTGTATTTGCTGACGTATAAGACGCACTTTTTTCCTTTGAAAATAGGTCTGAAAAAGGTGCGTCTTATACGCAGATACTCATTTTTTTTTTACTTTCATTTCTGGAAATTTTCTCTGTTCCTAGTTATGCGATTTTTTTCTTGCTTCCTTGCAGTGTGGATGGAGGAGGAATGAAGTTATGCATAGATAAAATTTGGACTAATCACCCTGGCAGAGTTTTGAAGAAGCCTGCCCTGCTAGTATGGGATCAGTTTTGTTCTCACAGAAGATGTTAAAAATAAACTCAAGGAATTGAAAACTCAGCTGTAATTCCAGGTCTAACTAGTCAACTTCAATCTTTAGATATCTGCATTAATAAACCATTTAAGGGATTTATGAAGGAGAAGTGGAAGAGCTGATGCAGTCTTCAGATTTTGAGGTTATGCCATCAGAAAGAGGCCTAGCATTTCGCAAGTTTGTGAGTGGGTCAAAGCTTCATGGAGTGCTGTGAAAACTGATACAGTGGTTAAATCATTTAAGAAGCGTGGCACTAGTAATGCATTGGATGATACAGATGACAATTTGTTGTATGAGGACTCAAATTCTGATTTAGAAGAGATTTCTAGTGTCTCTTTATTTAGCTCTGGAGATGAATTTCTGGATTTTGACAAAGAAGATTAAAAGGTAGGCACCCTTTCCTAGTTAGATTAGGTACTTGTTGAAAGTAGGCCTACTTATTACTTTATATTTGAAATATTGTAAATTCATTATAATATTCAATGATAAAATTTTTTTTCCTAAAAAATGTGTATAAAAAAGGGGATGCATCTTATAGGCCGGTGCACCTTATACGCTGGAAAATATGATATATATATATATATATCATCATCAGCCATTGTTGATCCACTGCTGGATGAAGGACTTTCCAAGATTACTCCAAAACTGCCTTTCCATGGCTCTCCTTTCCCATGTCACTCCTGTAAATCTGATGATATCAATCCAGTACTTCTTTTGTCAATCACTGATCTTGTCTTTGAGCAATAGAAGTACCAGATTGATGATATCATTAGATTTACAGGAGTGACATGGGAAAGGACTTCAGATGTTTCACTCTTCCTATGATGTCAGAGACTTTGGTTTGGTTTCTTATCCGTGTATTCCTTTTATGATCCAGTCTTGTGATACCAAACATACTTCTTTCCATACTAAATTGTGTTGTTCTTAATTTCCTTTGCATTTAGTGTCCATGTTTCACAGCCATATGTCAATATAGGAAGAATACACTGGTTAAAAACTTTTGTCTTCAGGCATAATGGTAGTAGACTTTTGAGTATTGATAATTTTCCGAATACTTTCCACCAAAGTATGTACGTCTTTTAATTTCATTCATGATATTTTGTTCCATTGATATCTGTTGTCCTATGTGATGATCTACTTGTTTAATTTCCTCATTAATGATTTTTATTATTTCTGGTTGGACATAGCTATTGAACATAACTTGGGTCTTCTTTACATTTATCTTTAGGCCAGCTGTTTTTCTAGCAATTTGGAGTTCATGAATACGAGTCTGTAATTCATATGCAGTTGAAGTAAAGATAACTATGTCATCTGCAAAGTGTAAATGGCTTAAATATCTTCCATTTATCTTCAAACCTTTCTCTTCCCAACCAAGAAGTTTGAATATTTCTTCTAGGCATGCTGTGAATAATTTTGGAGATATTGTGTCACCCTGTTTTATACCTCTCTGTATTTCCACAGTTAGAGATGTTTCCATTGAAATGAAATGCTGCTGTGGCATTGGTGTATGCTGATTTCATGGTTCTGATGTATGGTTCCTCCACTTCTTGGTTTCATAATGCTTTAAGTATTGCACAAGTTTTTAGTGGATCAAAGGCTTTCTCATAGTCAATAAAATTAAGACATAGCGGTAATTGATATTCCATTACACCATTCAATAATTTGCTGTAAAACTTGAATATGGTCCATTGTACTAAAGCCCCTTTGAAAGCCTGCGTGTTCTTTTGGTTGTGCTAGGTTTAGAGTCATACAAAGCCTATGAGCTAAGACTTTTGTAAACCACTGATAGGTCGGTAGCTCGTCAAGTCTTCTACATCACCTTTTTTATGTACCAGAATTAGGGTAGCCTTCTTCCATATTCTTGGTACATCATTTTTCTTCAGGCATAAAGTAAATAGTTTTACTAAGAGTTTGTAGATTATTTCTCCACCTGTTTTTAGAACTTCAGCTATAACCCCATCCTCACCTGCAGCTTTCTCATTTTGCAAGCTTTGGATGCTCCACATAACTTCTTCTGATAGAATCTGTGGTATTTCAGCTGTTTCGTAGTTGTCTTCTTCATTTAATTCATCATCCTAATATGATATTGAGTAAAATTCTTCAACTCCTTTTGCTATAGCATACCTATCCCTGGTGATGATTCCATCTTGTAGTTTGACCAAACATCTGTTCATCAATTGTTTGGCTTTTTTGAGACTACAGTTGTTTTTAATTGTTTGTTGTATGAATTTACAATTGAATTTTCTTATTTCTTCTGATCATTTTGCACAATTCAATGTATTCAATTTTATTCTTTAGGTTAATTGATTGTTTCATTTTTCTTCGTTTCTTCATAAGCTGTTTTGTTTCTTCAGAAATATCAGCTATTTCAAGTGAGAATTGTGAAAGGTTTTGGGTAATAATGTCATTATTTTCTGGTAGATCAGCATTGTCATCTATAATAAGATGCTTAAATCTATTGTTTAGTTTGTGTTGGAATATATCTTTTTTTAATGTTGAGTTTGTGTACATCTATGTTTTGCTTTGATCTTGGAAACATTTTTCTTTTTTCTTTTTGGCAGTTTATTTGGATTTTACTGTGTATCATATGATAGTCACTTCCAACATTGAAGGTGTTTATAACAGAGCAGTCTTGAAAGATGTTTTCTTATTGCTGAGGATAAAGTCAATTTCACTAGTTTTTTCCATGTCCACTTCCTATGTTTGTTTTTTTTCTTGAAAAAGAAATTCATACATATATGAATATATATATATATATTTTTTTTTTTTTTTTTTTTTTTTTCAAAATTCATTTTTACTCGGTTGGAATATTATAAAAAAAAAAAAAAAAGGTTTAATGACTGTTACCAAGAGATAAAAAGATGACAAGATATATTTAAAAAAAGAACTGGACTCAAACTTCTAACATCCATGTGTGCTACGATGAACTCGAAAGAAAGATTGTTGAATCTAAGGAAATTTCTCTAGATTCCTCTCATATCAACAACAGCCTGAGTTACAATCTCTCTGACGCACACGTTGCTTCTGTTCAGTACTGGCGCACTCGCGACAGCGCGTAGTATTCGTTTGTTTGGAACTCATACTTGCATTTTTTTCAAACACACTACTGTCTTTTTATACTTGTTCTGTTAGTACAATTATAAGTCTCTGTAATTTTTTATATACTTCTTTGATTGTGATACCTGAGGATGTTCATGTAACGAAACTAGTAAACTAGTAGTATCTTTTTTTAAATATATCTTGTCATCTTTTTATCTCTTGGTAACAGTCATTAAACCTTTTATATATATATATATGTGTGTGTGTGTGTGTGTGTGTGAAATTTCCTACCCCTGTCATTTGTTATATATGTTAGGTAGGATAGATTGGGCTGATTATGAGAAATCTGTATGAAATATAGATTTCTCATAATAAAGAATATTTAAAATACCTCCAAAAAAACCTCTAAAGTCAGGCTAACCTTTCACAACATGTTTGTTGTGAAAGGTTAGCCTGACAAATAAACCGACAACTAATATGCTATACATTAAGTTCAACGACTATATATGAATATTCAAAGAAGCTGCAGAAATGATTTGATATCCAATCAGTCTAACAAAAAATCAAAGTTGCATCTTCAAATAGTTACAGTCCTCCTCCATAAAATAACTTCATTTCAGAGTCAGGCCATGATAAGATGATATGTTTTCCAAATCAACAAGAAAGCACATATGTGATGTTTAATAATTCTTTTTTAACATTACATTAAGGTTTCGGCGTTTACACTTTTTTAAACTTGCTTTTTTGTGTGTTACTGTGGTGTAAACAGTTTCTTGACAAAGCATGTCACAGCACAGTTGTGTTTGAAACTAGTTGAATCAATAAAAAATTCTGTGGTGATAATGCACATTATCACCTCACCACTCAACACTCAAAAAAACAAAGCCAGGGGCCAGAACTCCTGTTCTCTTAAATAGTTCTATCTACTTTAAACAATTATTCATGGCTACAGCATCCAAAAATGAGATGATACTGCAGCCCACTCCATTATCTGCATTGAGAATATGTGCCCATCCCTAGGATGCCTCAGAAAAAATACAACCTACACATTCTTTTAAACTTCACTTCAAACTGGCTATCTGTTCTACAGACACTCTTCTCTCTGTATCACATCAATATATATATACAATAATCTGTACCACACTTGTGACTACTATTTGCTGTATCAAATGGTTGTAGTCCAACTTGTAAGCACCTGAAAACAGTAGGAACAACTATAAGGAATTATGCACTTATTTGTTGTAAAATCTTACCATTATATATTATTTGGTTGGGTTCAAAAGATAGTTCTGAATCATTTTCTCCAGTGCATGCATATAGTGTCCTTACTTTCCTGAAACAAAAAGAAAATGTGAAAGTCACACAAACACTTTTTTTAAAGTAATTATGGTTATTTAAGTGTGATTATATGAAACTGAATCCAAGTATTTTCTTATATACTCCATTCACAAAGACGAGATTACAGAGCAGAAAAAATGGTTTATATGTCACTTTTCCCCACTTACTAAACATATTCTTTCAA
This sequence comes from Typopeltis vanoorti, assembly GCF_054136105.1. NCBI lineage: Eukaryota > Metazoa > Arthropoda > Arachnida > Uropygi > Thelyphonidae > Typopeltis > Typopeltis vanoorti. The sequence goes on from NC_143555.1 coordinate 73,608,650, forward strand.
TTACAACGAAAGAGAGGTCAGACTCCAATGTTAGCATTTAGGACCCTGTATATTATTAATATATGCAATTAAACATATGTTATTTGTTTCATTTTCACTATTAAAACTTTTTTTTTCTCTTTTCTTGTCTAGTAAATATTTTCCTCACAGTTACCATTTATTTTATTAAACAGTACTAGTAATGATAATAATTGGAAGTATACTGATTCCTAATTTTCAATGATCATTAAATCATAAAAACACTGTGCCATTAAATGACAACTTTATGATCACAAGAAAATTACATGGTGAATAATGTTAATAATTAATTGTGCAGACAGTTGAGTATATTTTATAACTGGAAATGTATTTTAATGGGAGAGAAAAAAAAAGGAAACGATGGTCTAGAATATGTCAAAAATATGCATTGATCAAGCACACTGAGGATCATGAATTACTGAATGTAAGTAGATCTTCAAATGTGGGAGCAGAGATGCTGTGATGGCAGGTAGTTACACATGCTAGGAAGAATGCAAACATAAATGGAGGTAATGGCATGCAAGTAGATAGTGTGAAAGAAGAAAAAAGTGTGTGTGTGTGTGTGTATATATATATATAAAGGTGATATGAAAACAACAGGAAGAAGAAGTAGAAGAGTGCAGTACAATGCCAGATATGTCCAAAATTCGACAAGCACCTCACATCACACAGGAGTTAGAGGAAGATACTAGAATGTACTAAAACAGAAGAAAAGGAAAGAAAAGAATAAAAATATGAAAAAAATTAAGGAAAAGTACAAGATACTGAAAAAAAAAAGAGGGGGGGGGGGAGAATCTTATGATTTATGGTGAATCCATAATTGGGAGTTGTGGACGTGTTTTCTGGGAGCAAAGATCCATGACAAAGCTATACATAAGTAGGCACGTGGATGATATGATTGTCTTGGTTACAATAAATGATATTTAAGGAAATAAGCTTGGTATGTGAGATATAAAAGAGTGGCTGAGGGAGGTGAAGGAAGAACAAGCATCAAAAGAGTAGAAAGACTTATATGTTGGCAGTACGTGATCCATTTATTTAATGATATTAATTCACAACACAGAATATAAGAAAACAGTTATTTATTTCTCTTATTTGCTAATATGACATAATTGGTCACAGTACACAAAACCAGAACAATTTGGTATAACAGTGGCACTAGTTTAAAAAACTGTAATGGACAACCTAAAGTCCTAATTAGCACCAGCTATTATTGGATAAATAGAAAAAAAAAGTATTAATAATTTACATTATTAAATATTATTATTAAGACAGACCTCCAGGGAGTCAGGGACTCATCGAGGAAGGCCGTATACTACACGCATCAGCTATCATACTTATTCTTGAATTCCTTCACACTGCTTGCACTCACAACATCCGGTGGCAATCCATTCCAATCACGTACCACCCTATGAAAGAAAAATCTAGTCCTCTTTCATTTGTAGCATAACAATAGAATTCTTTGGGGTTGTCTTTTCAAACACAGACTTAGCTTTCCGTAGAACAGTTGCAAGACCTGCTGCTTATACTTTTCAGAATGGACATCATCCTCGAGCCTCTGTAGCTCAGTTGTTATAGAGGAGGCCCTTTGATCGGAAAGATCTGGGTTCGATTCCCATCAGTGATGTGCGGTACCTTTATCTGGTGTCTCTTTTGAAAGCAACTTAGCCAGTCTCATACGGAGGTTTTTTCACCCCCCCCTCCCCATTTTCTATGTTCTTACCCTTTGGTAAGAACATACAAAATAAATATCAAGAAGGTGGCAAGATATTCTGGAGGTTGTTGAAGAAGCTCAGAAATGGAGCAAAGAGTGCTGTAAAATTTGAGATGATAAAGGTTACATGAAAACTGGAGAAAAAGATATCCTTGATGTATGGAGTAACTACTTCGAAAAATTTATAAATGAAACAAGCACTGATGACAGTACAATGGTAAAAAAACACTCAACAGACATGCAAACAGGAATACATATCCATTCATTTTAGAAATTATGGACTTTACCACTGTGTTATAAATAATTATTTTAATTCCTCGACGTTTCAACTTTCATATTAAGGTCATCATCTGGAGTATATACAAATATAAAAGGACAAGCTGAGTTACATTTCACACACTAAGCTAAAGAAACAATGATTTGATCGCCAGTTATTCTACTTGCATGACCTCTAGTGAAAAATAAAAATTAAAAAAAAAATGCAGATAAAATTAAAAATTAATTAACTATTTAGAAATATCAAAGCTAAATTATATTTAAGATCACATGGGAGAAACATTCTTTCATATAGATAGTTTGCTTACACTAATGATGTCCTATTTTTTACCATGACAATTGTTATATTATTCTCTATTTTGAGAAAATTCTCCAAATTTTCTCAAAATGTTCCTATATTCTTGGTGAGATTCATTTCCTACTCTGCTGTTCAGGTCTCCAACAAGGACCACTTTTTCCATTTTCTTTATGTCATCTGCCTGATCTAATGATTCAAAAAATTTCTCCACTTCTTCCTTAGAAGAACTTTCTGTGGGACCATAGGCACAAATAAGTTTCATTGTCCATTTCCCCATTTTGAAGTTTGCCCACATAACTTGACTTGAAACTGCCTTCCAATTAAGAAGTTTATCTTCATGTTTCACATTGAATGCTATTGTTACACCTTTCCTTGATCATTATTGCCTGAAAATAGCATCCTATACTTATTTAGTAGTATCTCACCTGTTTTTGTTTTCTTTGTCTCTGTGATGCCAATTATGTCCACACTACTTTTCCAGTTCATCTGCAAGTTCGATTTCCTTTCCATTAATACTCTTTATATTGATGTTTCCTATCTTCATTTCTTCTGATGTTGGGTTTATTCTTTTTCTTTTAGATGAGTTGGAGTTTATACCGGTAGCTAACATTTCGTTGTTTGCCCTGATTCCCTGACGAAAACAGCGAGGGCCTTGTTTAACTGGGTGATGCCCCAGCCAGCATGAAATCTCATTATGTTGTACCATCATATGCATTTGTGGCTTAAGCAATAAAAAGTACAATTTGGTTGGCTAAGTCCAAATTGTCAGCCCATCCTCATTCATTCAGTACTCTGCAGATACCAATTAATGGGGTGCACCATATGAAGGTGAGGATTGGACATTAGGTCAGAAGCCCCCAGTTGGTTCTCTGCATTCCTGAAAGGTGATGTGAAGGTCTCCTCTCAGTTGTGCACCCTTGCTTCATGCCTAATATTAAATCAAACCACCTTCCTTTATCCCCATCAATTCTAACCGCTGACTCACAACTCAAATACTGATTATGGCTTGCTCAACATAAATGTCCTCTTTACACCATACAGCTGCAGCATATTTTGAACAGCTTTATTCCTCACGCTTTCATTTGCCTCTTACAGATCTATAAAACTCAAATATAGTTTTTTGTTATATTCCCATGATTTCTCTTAACTATTTGTCTGAAAGTAAAAATATGATAACTTTTATTTGGCCTAAACTCAGCTTTTACTAGATTAACTTGTGATGCAATTGAAGCTCAGCATGATATCCTCTTTATATATATTAGTTGTGTGTCTGTGGTAATTTTTTGAGAGATATTCCTTTCAGTCAGTATATACATTCTGTATTTTTATGTGTTTAACACAATTCTGAAAAGATTATGTAAAAAATTTTTATATCAACATGGATACTTTATCAAATGGAATCCTCATATTCCTAATTAAAGGCACCTATTACTAATATTACTACTAATTATTATTATTAATAGAAGTTGCATTATTATTATTATTATTATTGTTAGTAGTAGTAATAATGATGGTTATTATTATTATTATTCCCCCCTCATCAACTTAATGGTTGGTGGGATAGCAATTCTACATTACTAGGGAATAGTTACAGAACAACATGGTTTCCTATTGTCTTTCTTCTTTGATAAGTGTTCCCTGTCTGTAAATACATGTGTTCATGGCACTGGTTTGCCTGTTTCCCAGAGGAAAAACCATGCCATCTCTGTATGAAGCCTGCTAACTCGCCTTTAGTTGAAAAGGACTAATAATTATTCACATCATAGATGGGATTCTAACTCATGTCTTTCAACTAAAGAGCTTCATTTATACCGCCTGTACGGAGACTCCATTATTATATGGGATGAATTTTACTCGGATTTGGTATTTGAAATTTTTGCGATTTCTAAGAAAAATTGTCAAACCATTCCAGTTTTCAGTTCAACTATATTCAGGGCCACAAAGGGACAACTTGTTGAAATAATATATCACAATAACTCTCTACCATAGTGGAATTTAATGAAGTTGTCTGCATGGTTCAGCTTTAGTTACAGAATGTTATAATATAAAGTGACCCAAAACTGGATCACTTTTATTATAACATTTTCTTAAAGAAGTTTTGAAATGATATTAGTAATTCTGCTCTGGCTGGATGAAATTTAATGAAATTTTATAGTTAAGATCCATATTAAAGTTTGTTAGTTTTAATTTTATTCTGACCATTGTTATTGTGAAATACATGAAAATATTAGATGGAATGAAATTTGTTATCTAGAGATAAATTACTATGAACACAATGAAGCAGCATGTATATTTACAGAAAATTTATTCTGAAATACAACAAAATTATTATTACGTCTCAAATGATTACTTCCATATGCTGTCTCAATGCATATATATAATTCACATGAATGGCACCTCATAAAAGAATTGCCGTTCAATGATTTGCCATTCGATTAACTGTTTTTGGTGAATTTGCATGGAATCATATGAAGTTGGCAGCATTTGGGGGGGGGGGGGGACTGACATATAGACATCAGAGAGAGAGAGAGTAGTATGTGGCAAAGTGGAATCCAGGAGGATGAGAGTGACTGTTGGAGTGCCTCAGGGCTGTAATGACTGTATACTACAGTCATTACTCTTTAATTTGTATATATAGGGAATAATTTAAAGGTGGGAAGAACATATTCAGTTGTTTGCTGATGATGTAGTTCAGAGAGTATAGCACTAAAGGATTACCAGAATGTTGAAAAACACATTAACAAGTAAAGATAGGGAATTATTATCTCTCTTTAATAAGGCTATGGTATGGCCACATTCTTGGTCACATGGATTTATTGGATATCAGAGGGTGGTAAAGAGGATCCAGAGATGACTTGGTGGCAGGTCTGTGCACAGCCCCTTATGAGGATATATTGAAGGTGTGTGTTAGTTGCAAAGTTTAGTTAAGAGGCAAAGGAGAGAGGGACATGATAAAAACTTGTAAGTTACTAAAGGGATTCTATAAGTCTGACACAAAAGAAATTTTGCAATACATGACAAATAGAGACAGAACTAGGTGTCACTCATGAAAGTTTGAATAAGAGTGTGATTAGTATGTATGTGTGGCCTAGATTTTTTTTTTCTTGGAGATTGATGAATGAATGGAATGGATTGCTAGTAGTAGTTTTGAGTGCCCTGACAGTGAATGGGCTTAAATAGAGGTATGATAGGTATTGTGTGTATAAAAGTTAGTGCGGGAGTCTCGTGTGATCTTTTCTAACTCCATGGAGATACCCACATAATAATAATAGTTTCCATTGCTTTATTCCATTTATATCTCTTTTAGTCTCCATGTCTACATAAGAGAAAACTGACAAAAAGTAACTTCTGTGGAACCTCACTGCCCCAAAGTAGATATACACTTAAAAAAGATTTGGCTTATTGAAATCCTCCTAGATATTTCTGATCTAAATCACCATTACTAGAAAGTATGATACCAAATATCTGAATTTTTCACTGCCCTTCAAGACCTGTCTATTGAGTCTAACACCGACAACTTGTACATTTTATCAGTATCAAAACCATATCTTCCTCTTCTTGCTATTAATGTAACTCACAGCTCTGTGTCATACTGTTCCATTTGTCCAGTTTCTTCTACTGGTGTGGTTGGTAGAGTGGTTAGCGTATTTGGTCTCCAACCAACATGCTGAGGTGGTAGATGAATTACATTCCCCAGTGTGATAAATTATAAAATATTAAAAAATGTTATAAAGTTTTATTTATTTATTTATTCTTATGGTGAAAATAATACAATGCAGCTATAGTCAATGGCTAGTCCAGAAAGCCAATTCAGGGCCTCAACCGTCACCTCATGGATGTCTTGGAGGTTACCATGAAATTGGTGGCTGGGACAGTCATTCACAATATGAGTGATTGTTTGGACTATGGGGGAACAGTCACAATAACAGTGGTCTGACAGTTTCCATTTGTGTAGTAGGTAGCCACATCTGTCCTGGTTAGTTCTGATCTTGTTGACAGATGACCAAATCTTCCTAGGAAGAGCAAAACCAGGCTGCAGAGCACAGGGATCTTCAACCAGGAAACCATTTGTTGGGAGATTGTTGGACCAGTATTCTCTCCATGTGTCAGATGTCGATGGCAAGGCAGCTGAAGAGAATTGTCCGTGGACCAGAAAGGGTTTCTTGATTTTAGGCAAAGACTAGGTGGATTTTTGAGAGTCCAGTGCAGGGACAGGAGTGGGTTTCTCATTACTTTATTAAATTCCTTAAACAAGGTTTGTCTTCTGTGTATATTTGATGGAGCAATGTTGGACAGGACAGGCAGCCAGGGGAGAGGGAGTGCTTCTCAGTGTCCCACTAATTGTATGCAATGTAGAGTTTGGCTGGGTATCTATGATGTTAGCATGTGCACTTCTTTCCCAAATGGGGACACAGTATTCTGCTGCAGAGAATGCAAGGGCTAGTGCAGACAACCTTAGGACTTCTGCCCCACAACCCCAGGTTGTTCCAGCAAGCCTTGAAATGATATTATTTCTCATTTTAATTTTGTTGGACAGATTGTGATGTGCCTTTTATAGGTTACGCTTCTGTCCAGGCTCACTCCAAGGTATCTCAGGTGAAGCTCGCATTCTACCATGCTGCCACAGAAGGAGAGGTTGAGGTGTCGATTTGCTTCTGCATTGTTTAGGTGGAATGCTGTGGACACAGTTTTTTGGATTTGGCTTCAGGTACCACTGCTTGAAGTACTCTTCCGGGATGTTTAGGTCTGTGTTCAAGGTTGTTTCCAGGTTAGCAAAGGAGGTAGACTGGTGTAGGATTGTTGGGTCATTAGCATACATGTATTTGCTTGAGCTGGTATGTGATATATTGGACGTGTAGATGTTGAAGAGTAAGAGGGCTAACACAGAGCCCTGTGGGAGACTGCTGTAGAGGAATTTGTGCTTGCTCTTTTTTCCACCAATATGGATGTATCTTTCTGTTGGAGAGAATGGATTCAAAAAGCTGGAAAGTTTTTTTGTTTTTTTTTGCACCTTATAATATTGTCTAGCTTTAGGAAGAGGCTTCTGATCCAGACTGTGTCATATGCTGATGTTAGGTCAATGAAAGTGAATCTGGATTTAAGTTTCTTCTGGAAGCCTGCTTCAATCTGTATTGTCAGAGCCAGGACCTGGTCACAGCAGCTTCTTCCCAGCCTGAAACCAGCTTGTTCAATTGGGAGTGCTTCTTCGATGAGTGGTGAAATTCTTTCAAAGAGCTTAAAGGTGGAGCAAAGCAAATAGATAGGTCATAGATTCTTGACATTATTTGGATCTTTCCCTGGTTTGGGCACAGCAATTATTTTGGCTTCCTGCCATAGTTTTGGTAATTCTCCAGTTGTTATAATTTTTGAGAACAGGGCAGCCAGCCATGTTTGACCTCGTTGGCTGAGATCTTTAGGAAACTCAGGAAGAAAACCATCCACTCCTACAGCCTTGCCATTGTTGGTCAGTTTTAAGGCTTCCTATATACCTCTCCGAGAGATACTGGGTGTAACAAGTTCAGGAAGCTCGGGGCCCATCTTCAGGTTTTTTTTGAAGGTAGATTGCACAGTTATTTTCCACATGGAGCTGGGATGTATCTTGGAGGTTTTAAATGATTAGCCATTTGGTTTAGAGTTATCTCTGGTGGTTTGTATGTTGCTGGTTCTGTCCCACCTAATTTTCTCAGAAGCGAACAGCTTTTTTGGCTAGTTTTGGTGAAGTAAAGTTCATGGATGGTTGAGATCATCTATCCTTTGTTTTTGTTGAGTGTTGCTATGAGCTCCTTAGCAGCAGTTGGGTCTTCAGTTTCTTCATATTTGGCTAAACGTTCCTCAGTTTTCTTGCTCCAGCATGGGATGTAATGTTTTCTGTAGCCTTTATGAAATTATAAAGATTAATAATAAAAAAATACTCATCCTACCCATAGGTTTAAAACCTTTTGTGGCTAGGATCACATATGTCCTCCTTATATCCTCCCTTGTCAATAACTATCTTAGGAGTATTGATCACCACAGTGAACAGTAATGGAAACGAGACACTTGTCACAGTTCATTTTATTAAGTGTAAATCATTCTGAATTACTAAATCTAGTCTTCACACACCTCTAAGATTTAACACACATATTCTTCATCTTAACTCTTTCTTCTTTTTCTATGCTTGTCTTTTCCAAACTTTCCCAGACATTTACCACTGAACTCAAAGGTGTTTGTTTTTCAAATCAAGAAATGCCATAATTAGACTTTTTTCCAAAGTCCCAGTAAATGTTTCTCCAATTCCCTTATCGTAAAAATGAAATCAACACCCTTTTCTAAAACCAGATGCTTTTATTTTCATTGACATTATCCTTTCATACATCACTGCACAGTGACACAATAATGTTATTCCTTTCCAGTTCATATTCCTCTATAATCTCTTCTTGAGCTTTATTTATACATTGTAACAATAATCCACTTCGTTGAATCATCAGGCACCAAGAAGCATTAAGGAAGAAGAAATGGAAAATCTCCTGGGAGGAGATATCATTTGTCTATGTAATTAATCAGAGCTTCTTGTCCTGAACTACAAGAAGCTCTGATTAATTACATAGGCAAATGATATCCATTTCTTCTTCTTCTTCTTCCTTAATGCTTCTTCAATCTCTGCAGACTTATTTCTCTATTCTCTCTCTCTATCATCACCATTCATTCCAGTTTATTTTACTATGGCTTCATCCTTGCTTAACGTTATCTCTAAAATAATGGTGCCATCATTCTAATCTTTATAGGAGTCACAAGACTTCCTCCACTTATTGAAAACCTGGTTCCTCTTGTTTTTTCTTCTTTCTTTTTAATATAATTTATCGATATAACATTTTCTTATTCCCACTAATATCTTCTTTCAACTTATGCATAAATTGAACCAAGCTTAGAGTCTTTTCCTCTTCAATTATTATTTTTATGGTTCTTTCTTTGATTATAAATAATTCTATCATCATTTGAACTCTAATCTTTATGAGCTTATGAAAACTTTTATTTTTTGGCTCAGCCTCTTCTTTAACTTCTTCATGGAACAGTCAGTAAGAAAAGTCTCCTGAATTCTTGCATTTCATTTTTTTTTATTTTTTTTATTATTTTTTTTTTTTATAGCATGGTACTATAAGAAATATATCAGGGTCATTCTCAATTCAGCCTTGAATAGGCTTTCTGAATTATGTACTGCAGCCAGGGTAAAATTTTATATCTCCATATTTAAGCATTTATGGTTTAAATAACCTACGCCAACTTCCTTTCTACATTTCATGGATAGCTATCTCAAATAATAATTTTCTACCACTGTTGTGTCACTTCTTGTTTCATTCCACAATCTTTCCAAGTAATTACTCCAAACATCTATAATTTCTTTTTGTTCGGTTTTCATGTTACCTTTGTCAACTTTGATTCCTCTGATAAAATGTAATTGTGAATAATCGTTGCATATTTTGAGTCTACAGTTTACCTCTGAAAGCAGCTTGACTTTGATTAATTTTACACTTTTCAATACAATATTCATCATGTTCAAAACTAAATGGTGATCACTTCCTATTTCAAATCCCCTGAATCATCATTGCAGATACCACTATCAACAATAACATAGAATAAAAGTTTTCTTATTTCTTGTGTCCTCTCTCCATGTGAATTTGTGCACATTTTTATGACTGAACATGGCATTAGTAATCACTAGCTTATGTCCTGAACAGTATAACAGTAGCTATTTACCATTATTATTGCTCTTTTTCCATATTTTACCAAAACATATCTATATGTCAGGTATTCATTTATTTAATGTTTAGATCTCCAACAGGGACCAACTTTTCATTTATGTGCTGCCTTCTCTAAAAATCTGAAAAACTCCTCCACTTCTTCCTTAGTAGAAATTTCCGTGGGACTACAAGCACAACTAAATCTCATTGTCCAATTCCCTATTTTGATGTTTGCCCACATCAATTTACTTCAGAGCATCTATTATTCAGGAAGATTATCCTACAGTGTTGAATAACTCCTTTTCCCTGAATGTAAAACCTTGTATTTGTTATGTAGAAGAATTGTTTTTGTCTTCTGTTTCAAGTTCCAGTTCTTTTCTACTGATGCTTTTTATGTTCATGGTTCCTATCTTATATTCTGCTGATGGCGAGTTCAAATTTGTTCCAATAGGCATCTTTTTTAATTTGATAACACCCTACATGCCAATATAGAATAACATTTGGTCAGTTAAATTCAAAACTGCCAACCCATTCTCATATGTTCAGCATCCAAGTAGATCCCTACTAAGTGGGTGCACCATCAGAACTTGAAGATTGGACATTAGGTGAGAACCCAAGAGTTTCTTTAGATTCCATGAAATACTATATCAGCATTTCCTACAGATTATTTAATTCTGACCCTAAAAAAAAAGTGATACCAATAGTAAAATCTGAATATCAAAATCATTTAGGAAGACATGGCTGGGACATTTGGAGAGTGATAGAAATAACAGAAGAATTTTATAAAATGAACAAAGACAGAATGAATGAACGAAAGAGAATGAAAGAGCAATTTAGCCAGCCTGGATATTAGCAATTAGCTGACAAATAAAAAAGCATACCCACTATGTACTTTGCCAACAGGCTGTGGATTACAACCTCACCCTTTATTATTATTACAATGGATAGGCTAATATACCATACATTTATAATCTTTCATGGGTGGAACTCGCATTTTTTTAAAATCCTAACTCTTCTAATATTGTCACTTTGGCAGAATCCCCCCCCCACACACACATAAACTATTTATGTTCCCTTGAGGCAAATCTAGTGGAATAATGGCAGCAAAATAATTCACTGACTCAGAACCTTCCAAATTCAATGACTCAAAGCCTTACTATTAAGTTCAATCCAAGTCACTATGTAGTGGCCAGTTGCATAATAACTGTTTTAAAGCATACCTCAATAAGTGATGAGTCTCTCCACGTCTGATCAAAGTGTGAAAACACTAGTCATGTTGCATACTAAAAAAAACGGAGAAAAATAAACCAGGATTTTGATTGGGAAAGTGTTGGGCCACTTCAAGTTTCCTTTAAGCAAAAGTAGTGGTATTAGAATGGGCAATGAGACTCATCTACCTCTTCTCCATAAGAGAAACAATACCACAAGGGCAATTTTTTTTATTTTATTTTGATTACCTTTTTGTTGTTGTTGTTGCTGTATTGTGGAAGATAAGTGCAACATCTATTGTATAATTGCCTTTAGTTAATCTATAATAATAGAGGAACTAAAAAAAAAAAAAAATCTAAAGTTTTAAACAAAAACGTGTCTCTTGTCATGTATCAACTGACCTCTATTAGGATCTGTGTCTAGTTGATGGCCTGATATTATTCCAACTGTGTCATTCAAGTTGCTTGCATTAAAAGTTTAAATTCAAATAGTTCAAACCAATGTGGTTGGAACTCTGTGCTAAATTTCATTCATCTCATTAAACTTTTCTCATCTCAAACAATTCATCTCATTAAACATCATTGGCCGCTAGAGGGCCAGGAGGTTGGTCGTGTTTTTAGGGAGCTCCCGAAAGCTAAGTATAATTTTGAATGAAAATTAGAATATAGGTTAAAATCATAACGTAATATTGTCTAATTTTGGTAGCTTGTGGTGTCAGTGTGATTTTGGTGTAAATTCCGTTATTTAATTTAGTATTTAACGATACGTTTCATAGATTTGAATATGGTACCAATGCGACGTAAGATAATGGCGTCCAAAAATACGATGGCATTGTTCAAAAACTATAATGTGAGAGAATTTGTGATGAGTGTGGAATGTATGCATTCCTGAATGAGGCTGGAGTTTGGATTGAAAGTGATAGTGGTGGGAGAATGTGCAGAAAGTATAATAAATTTAGTTTAATCCTTTATCCAAGTGTGAGCAAACAAAGTTTGCGCCTGAAAGTATCTTCAGGACTGGGGTAAGGTGATACAACACCAGGGCAACTCGTTGCAAAGGTGTAGCAAGCTACCAACACTCCTGTCTCAGTATCCCCTTTAATGCAAAACACATCTCCTTGCAGATATGTCTAATATTATGCATTAAGGGAAGGGCCACTACCCAGACTACTTTTGACCTTTATTGAGGTCTCTTCAGTGGGAGCCAGGAGTGTTGGTAGCTTGCTACACCTTTGCAACGAGTTGCCCTGGTGTTGTATCACCTTACCCCAGTCCTGAAGATACTTTCAGGCGCAAACTTTGTTTGCTCACACTTGGATAAAGGATTAAACTAAATTTATTATACTCTAACCAAGTGAAATATAAACTTTCAACATCTTTCTCTAAATCCAGAGTAATTTATTAAAAAAAGGGTGGCACACCATTTGGCAACTCCTATAGGTAGAGATGACCTGCGAATGCTTCTGCCTGGTATCTCAGCTTGGGCCTGGCTCCCACTGAAGAGACCTTTTTCAGCGGCCCTGAGAGAAAGCTCCATGTTGCAGTCCTTCTTCAAACCTGTTCCAGCAGATTCCAGCAACAGTTTAGGAGAACCGAAAAGAGAGCTCCGATTGAAGTCCTGCCTCGGTAAGATTCCTTTGTTCTTTTTGTGGTTTTTTTTTAGGCCTATACACGGCATTCCGCTATTTTATAGGAATAGACTATCCTTGGAAAGTCTTCTTCCTTTCTTTCGTTAAATAATGTCTTCGGTTTTACCGAGGGTAAGAACCCTCAGGTTCGAAATAGATACAGAGATCGAGAAGAGGACATTTGCTAGAACCATTATTGATAAAGTAGGGGCAGACAAAATTTCCGGTTTCACACCTTATGGTGGTGGATGATTTCAGGTTGTATGCACGGACGTTGCAACACGGGAGAAACTGCTGAATGGAGTAGAATGCAAAGGGAAACTTTATCATCCTTTTGTGGCGGGAAGCATTTCCAAAACAGTTAAAATTGATCGATTCCCGCTCGAATATTTAGAAGAAGACAGGGATGTAATAGTAAAAGTCTTCTCGAAATGGGGAGCCGTCCGGGATATAAAAATTGGCACGGACACTGATTTTCCTCAGTGGAAGTCAGGAGAAGTTTCGTTCTCGATCATGATGAAGGCAGAAATCCCAAACTTTGTCATGATCGGGTCAGCCAGGGTAATGGTCAGTTACCCGGGCATAAAAAGACAGTGCTTTCGGTGCGGATCACTGGAACACTTAGGCGCGGACTACCCAAGAACAAGTGCAGGAACTGCATGGGGGCAGGACATGCTCTAGCCCAGTGTGAAGCACCCTGTCTGAAATGCAAGGATACTATCCACAAAGTCAATGTTTGTCCTAGCAGGACACACGCCGAGAGAATAGGAGGCGCCATTTCGCCAATTCCAGCAAATATTTCAACCAAGAGCTCAGAGCCTACAAGTCATGACTACCTGACTGCAGATAAGACAGTGACAGAAACTACCACTATAGATCCTGACATTTTCCCAGCACTTACACCCCCAGTTATGGTGATAACAAATTACAAAATCCAACCACCTACTGGCAACAAGACAGAAGGAAAAACAGAGAAAAAAAAGAAAAACGAAATGCTAGAAAAATCATCGAAACCGAGGATGAAATGGAAACGGAGAATAACACCAATGCCACCAAACGACCTATCACACCAGAAGAAGAAGAAAATAAAAGAACCAAACCAAATTACGACAGCCCAGCAGAAACGTCAAGTTCAGAGGAGGAGGAAGAAAAAGGAAATAAAACAGACACCCATTTAGAAAGAGATGAACAAGAACAAAGAGACGATCTAAGACCCATAGGAGAATCCCACAATCCTGGAAAAAAATCTCATAGAGGAATTCCAGGCAAAGCTGAAACAAAGGCAATATCAGAACCGACAAAGTTCCCTCACGCAAAAGCCAATGCACCTCTTAAAAGATTTCCCTGAGGAGGAGGCGAGACTACGAAAAGCAATAGAAACATTTGGAGACATTCAACTGATACTCACAAGACAAAACGGGCCAAGAGTCGTCAGTGCAGAATGGAACGACGTGTTTGTCGATAATATAGATGAAATCACTCCTGAAAAGATCATTGGTCTTATCGATGCATAGGACGACTGGGACTAGCACTGCACAGAGGCCTCTACATGCTAAACCACGTCCGTGGAGACAAATTAGCAGATCTCATCATTAAAACCCACAACAATAGACAGAAGGAGGATTTAAACCTCGCCTAACAAGTCAGTCGACTCCTAGTATCGATCTGCCAGGAAGAAAAAAAAAAAAAAAAAACCTTTCCTTTAAGTTTTGTTTCGTTTAAATTTTGTCCACACAGGAAGGGGTATCCTGAGAACCTGGGCTGCAAAGGCTTACACCGAGGCGGTGCAGCTCCTTGTGGGCTGCATCACCCAGGCCAGGCTCTTCCCCCACTCTCCTCAGTTTAAATTGGTCTTTCATGTCACCCAGTTGTTGTTTTTTTTCGTTCTGTCTTTGCTATTAGTGATATGTAACTTCTTGTGTCCTTTCTCAGTTCTTCTTTTTAAGTGTCCTCTTTCATTTGTTTTTCACTCCTTTCGCCAGCCAGACATCTGAAGAGATGACTGGCTGTCGAGACCAAGAATGGATGGAGGGAGGAAATGTCAGAGATCTGCTTGGCGATGACTCTTGAGTGTGGCCAAGTAGATCGACTGAGGCCTCTTTTAACTACCTACTACTACTATCAACTCTATCTTTTCTACTCCTCTCTTACTATCAAAGCTGCCTCTCAGCACAACTTTTTGACTCTAAAGAGGCCAATGATGATGAGATATGAACTCCCATTCGACCTCAATAAAGGTCGAAACTAGTCTGGGTAGTGGCCCTTCCCTTAATGCATAACATTAGACATATCCGCAAGGAGATGTGTTTTGCATTAAAGGAGATACTGAGACAGGAGTGTTGGTAGCTTGCTACACCTTTGCAACGAGTTGCCCTGGTGTTGTATCACCTTACCCCAGTCCTGAAGATACTTTCAGGCGCAAACTTTGTTTGCTCACACTTGGATAAAGGATTAAACTAAAATTATTATACTCTAACCAAGTGAAAAATAAACTTTCAACATCAAAAAAAAAAAAAAAAATGTGCAGAAAGTGTAAGCAAAGTGAGGAGTTGAATTATGTGTCAGGTTGTGAGACAGCTATGGGTGAAGAAAGCCAGAATGTGAGTGAAAATAGTTGCTTGATAGGGAATTGCGATGTACAAGATGGCAATGAGAGCGGTGATCTAAGAAAGAGTGAGAGCAACTATACAGAGAGAGAAAGTGGTTTGAATGATAAAAAAAATGAGGAATTATTTGTAGGAAGTGAGATCGCTAGATTGCGTGCAGTGATACAAAATGTGCAGCGGCAATTAGAGCACCTGCAAAACTCTTTCCAGAGTGATTCGGCTAACGTAAATAACCAGCGTAAGAGTGGGCGAGTTTCTGAAATGAAGGAAAGAGTGTTGTATGGTGACTCGGTATTAAGAGGAGTGATAGATGGGAGTGTAACTAAATCGTACTTACCGGGTGCGAAATTTAAGGATGTAAGTGAGAGTATTAGAGTGCAAAAACAGAGGGTGAAAGAATTAATAATTGTGTGCGGGTACGAATGAATTGAAAGGTGATACATTTTTTTATGAGAGAGGACTTGAAAGTATTGTTAAAGGTAGCGAAAGAAAAGAGCGACAGAGTTAGAATGGTGAGTCTGTTGCCGCGGTATGACAGAGAGGAGTTTAAAGGAGGGCCATAATCGCAAATGACATTATGCGCAGGTTATACAAATGGTGTGGTGTGGAATTCGTGGACGTGTGGAATGAGTTTGATGGGCGAAAGGACTTATACAAGATGGATGGCCTGCATTTGAATGGGCTTGGTGTGCGAAGACTGGAAAAAGTGTTGCTGAATGAAGTGAAACTGGATGTGCAGAACCAGGGAAACTAGAACTACCAAGGATGGGGGGGGGGGAGTGGATATGAGACATCAGTGAGACAGTTGAGTGTAAAAATGTATATAATGTACCTGAGCCAGCACTAAGGACCAAAAATGGGAATGGGACATTTAGAATAACGCATCAAGATAGGGGTGGAACAAAGGGATCACTGCATTTCATGTATACTAATGCCAGGAGTATTAGGAACAAGAAGGAAGAATTTTTGGCCTTCATTGGCTTTTCCTGGCCACAGGTTATTGGCATTAGTGAAACATGGCTGACGAAAGATGATATAGTTAGTGGGATAGAATGTGTAGGTTATAGTGTGTTTAGGAGGAACAGAGAGAATAAAATGGGATGAGGGGTGTTATTGATGATAGCTGATAAACTGCAACCAAGGAGAATTGAAGTTGTATTGCAAGATAGTGAAAGGAGGTCATTTGAGGCTATTTGGTGTGAGATTGAGATTGGCAGAATAAAATATACAGTTGGGTGCTGCTATAGGCCAGGTGATGGAATAGATGGTGGAGATAGTATGCAAAAACAAATAGATGAAATGAGTGGAAGGAGGGTAATTATTATGGGGGATTTTAATTATGGTAACATTGATTGGAAGGAGGAGAGGACACATGTGAGGAAGGAAATGGATTTTATTCAATTATTAAGGGATAACTATCTGAGACAGCATGTAATTGAAAATACTAGGGGTGTGAGAGTGCTTGACCTGGTAATAGCATCTCACAATTTGACTGTAATGAATATGACCATGTTGCCACCTACTGGTGAGAGTGATCATAAGGTCTTGACCTGGGAGGTGGCTAAAGGTGTGGAATTTTTGATTAAGACAGGGTATATGTGGAATTACCGTGCTGGCAAGTATGACAAGCTTAGGAGATTGCTTGGATCAGTGCCATGGCATGTTCAACTGCAAGGGCTGGACATCGATAGAGCATGGGAAGTGGTCAAGGAGCATTTGCAGGAGGTTATGGCTGATTGTATACCTAGGGTCAGAATAGTAAAACAATTAGGGGTTAAATGGATGAATAACACCATTAAGCTTGAGCTGCAAAAAAAGAAACAACTGTGGAGGGAATTTAAAGAAAGGGGTGACCTGCAGGCACATGAACGGTATAAAGTGCAGGCCAGAAGGGTAACGAGTGTGGTAAAAACAGCAGAAGCTGATTATGAAAGGAAATTAGCTATGCAAGCAAAAGAGAATTCCAAACAGTTCTTTCAATATGCTGCAAGCAAGAAAAAAACTGTACATGGCAAAATGATTTTAAGGAATGACGATGGTAAGGAGGTCACTGAACCAGATGATATAGTGGAGTTACTGAGCATGCACTTTGCAAAAGTATATTATCCAGGTGGAGGCATTGAAAAAATGAAGGAGCCATTAGTTTATACGGGAATTGTGATGAATGAAGTGGAGGTGAATAGTCTATTACAGAACCTTAATGTGAATACATCTGTGGGATTGGATGGTATACCGGCACGGGTCTTGCGTGAAGCGGCTAAGGAATTATCAGTGCCCTTGACCATGTTGTTTAATCTGAGTCTCGGGTCTGGTTTAGTCCTGAAGGTGTGGAAAGAGGGGAAAATAGTTTCACTGCATAAAGGAGGATCCAAAACTATGGTTGCAAATTACCGACCGATCAGCATATCAAGAGTTGTTGTCAAGGTATTGGAGAAAGTAGTCAAGAGAAAAATACAGGAATGGATTGATGAAAATGAGATACTGTACAGGGGACAGCATGGCTTTGTAAAGGGTAGATCATGCCTGAGTAACTTGCTCAAGTTTTATAACAAGGTGACGGCTGAACTGGATAAGGGAAATGGGTTTACAGTGATACTGCTGGACCTGGCATAGGCGTTTGACAGGATACCACATGGAATTCTAATCTGTAAACTACAACATATAGGAATGGATATAGGGTTGGTGAGATGGATAGGTGGGTGGTTGATGGAGAGATATCAAAGAGTGATTTATTCAGGAGTGAAGTCCAAAAGACAGCCTGTGACTAGTGGGGTGCCGCAGGGTTCTGTTCTTGGACCACTGCTGTTTAATCTGTTTATTAACGATATAGGGAAGGGTCTAAGTGGGACAGTTCAATTGTTTGCTGATGATGCAAAGTTGGGTAGGGCGATAGTGAATGCAGAAGATGTCAAAGTCTTGCAAGATGACTTAGATAGATTGGAGTTCTGGGCTAAGGAGAATGGATGTCAATTTAATGTGACAAAATGTAAGGTTATGCATTTTGGGGTGAAAAGATTAGCAGCAGTATACCACATGGGTGGAACTGTACTCCAAGAGATTGATGAGGCCAGGGACTTGGGAGTGTTGGTGGATAGGGAGATGAAGTTTAGGGGGGCACATTGTGAAAGTAGCTAAATCAGCTCATCAACTCACTTGGTTGTTGAAAAATACCTTAACGAGCAGAGACAAGCAAGTTATTGTACCTCTGTACCGAGCCTTGATAAGACCTCATCTTGACTACTGTGCCCAGATTTGGTCACCTCGGTTCCTTCTTGATGGGGAGGAGGTGGAGAGGATCCAGAGGCAAGTGACTAAGATGATTGCAGGTCTATGGAATGAACCATATGAGAACAGGTTGAAGATTTGTGGGTTGCAGAAACTGGTTGATAGGCAGAAAAGGGGAGATATGATTGAGACATTCAAATTGCTAAAAGGATTCTATAAGATTAGTTCAGAGGATATTTTTGAGATCAGGACTGGTGGTGGGCGAACTAGGGGGACACCTATGGAAGCTGGGCAAGAGTGTGGTTAGCAGGGGTATTAGAGCGGTAAATGAGTGGAATAAGCTGCCAGTGTTGTGGGTGCAATGACAGTGAGCGAGTTCAAGGCAAGGTATGATAGATACTGTGAGAATGTCGTATAGTTGTGTGAACATGATGTTTAGGGCCTCCCTCGATGAGTCTAAGGATTCCCTGGAGTAGCCCGAAAATAATAATAATAATAACTATTTGTTTTTTAATGAAAATTTAAATTTCAGTTTCTATGGTACATACATAAACACTAAGCTAAAAATGTATTTAATAATTAAATGAAATTGTTTCACATGTTTATAATTTATTATTAACCTCCCTACCAGTCGATGTGGATGAAATAGTGAAATCAAATTGCACTTCTTATCTATGTTATTCAATGGGTGTTACAACATCGTATCCAGATTTAGCTTGACATCTATAGACATCGTGGCTGGTTGGGGGGTTAATGCAAATGCTAAAATACTTTAAAATTATTCATGTTTGAATGGAATAATATTATGACTTCTCTCAAATTGCTTTTGCCTGAAGGATATATGAGAAAGATATGCTAGTGTTACTAAAATCTTAAAAGGGGTACTGAAAGTTTGGAAAATTCTGCTCTAGGGTACATAATTTCTACCAGTCTGATGACTGAATGGTTGGAAATATTTTTAGGACCACTAAGAAGCCCAACAATATCGATTGTTGCAGACTGATCTGATTATACTGGTTTTAACAATCAATTCAGCTGAACTTCAGTGACTTGACCATATCATTCAATCTCGGTTATCTCAAAAAGAATAAATGCTTCCTCCTTTTAGGCCCAGATATATGACTATAAGCGAGTTGACTAGGTATGCGAAATTCTCAGTTAGCAAAGGGAATAAGTGGACCCCAAAAGCAGATATTGGTAGTACAGGGATTGGGTTCAAAAGTTACTAGTATATAAACATGTACTCAAATTATCTGAATACATCACCACAGAGATTGGGTTCTAAAGTGTCATTGGAGTTTAAACAAGGTTATAACTTGTTTTAACTCCAGAACACAATGCACCTAAATAAACTTCAAAAGATATGAAATTCTTAACTTACTGAGAATCAGCTGCTTTTACATCTGAGCTGAAATACCCTTGAAGTCCTGGAAAATACAAGATAATGCGCTTAAGAAAATATAACAGACATCGCAAAGTGAATGAAATGAATTCTGATAAAATAATTTCTACAATTTTTAGAGCAAGCTTTTATATAACGTTTACCAGTCCCCCCCCCCAACTTCCTGCTAATTCACCTTAGAAACTATTATAGTATGGATTTAACAACTTTTCATGAATCAGATTACCATAAAAAAACTTCTCAGAAAATCACATTTAATATCATTGACACAATAAACTACATAAAATATTTTTTTCTTCTTAATCCCATTAGGATTCACATTTATCCTCTGAAGACAAAGAGACGGTACAACAAAAATGATACAATAAAACAAATTAACACTTGCACAAAACAAAAAATTGACCACTCAGGGCCTCCCACCTTAAAGTGCTAGAATCCAGTATTATAAAAGAGGAAAGAAATTAGAGCAATGAATATGATGAAGTCCAGCATATGGTAACAATCATATTCTAAAGGACAAGAAAGTTATTGTTTATTATAATGAATTAAATTAATTTGAACTAAGGAACTTCATTATAAAAACATAAAAAATTAATTTTATAAAGTCAACAGTTTGGGGTGAAAATTAGATGTGTTTACAGTGCCTGGAGATGTCCTTGACACCAGGAAACAAATCCAATATATTAGGATTCTGGTTAGCTAGTTTAGAGCTACTGTATCTAATGTACAATAACATTATAAAGGGAATTTCAGTTCAAGGTACAAAATAAATTTACAATTTGCAGATGACAGTCATAATTATTGAAGATGAATTAGAAAGAAAAGAAGAATTAAAAAAGATACGAGTTGATAATAAACTTCAAGAAAAAAAAACTATAACAATGATAATCAAAGGAAAGAGCATAAAAACAAATAATGATCAATGGATATGAGCTGGAAGATGTTAAGAACTTTAGATACCTAGGAGAGAAACATGAGGCATGACTTAGACTGTAAAAAAGAGATAAGTTCTTAGATAATGAAAGCAAATATACAGGCAATGGACAAGATATAGTCAAGTAAATCAGTGAGCTTTGCCAGAAAGCTGAGACTACTGGAAATATGCATATTCACAAGCACTTTCTATGGTTGTGAGACAGGCAGAAAACTGAAATGAATATTGGCATTTGAAAGAACATGTTATAGAAAAATTCTATGAATTGAATAGATACAAAAGATATGGAATGAAGAATTGCACAGAAAAGTAAACTGCAAAGAGAATCTAATGTAAAAATAATTCAAACTTAAGTTTAAGGGATGTATCTGTAAGATGGATAACAGCAGAATGATCAGACCTTGCTGCCTGGTTCAACAGATGGTATAAACAGAGGCCCACATGAGAGTGAGTAGATGATGTGAAGGAGTCACCATGTGAGCTTTTGCAAGATGCAAGTCACCTGGCTACAGACATGAAGGGGAGAGGGATTTGATAAGAATGGTGAAAACTGCATTGGACCCATAGGCACTGCTGCTGCAGATGAAAAATATTTAGAGCATAGTTGTGCTCTAAAGTATGAAGTATCATTTATATATACATATATGTACATGTATATATAAATGCTTATCACTGTAGTAATCTGCAGTATGTTTAAAGATGAGAATGAAAATTGGGGCAGATAATAATGAAAGTTTCAAAAGCTACTAAAGAAATACTTGTAACAAGACACTGGTGATAAAAATAATTACAGTATCAGTGCAAACTAGGCGTGCTTCAGGGTCAAAGCTGTATAACTGAGAGGAGACCTCCACATAGCCTTTAAAGGAATGCAGAGAACCGACCAGGGCTTCTGACCTAATGTCCAATCCTCACCTTTTCGTGGTGCACCCTGTTGGGTATCTACTTTGATACTGAACGAACGAGGATGGGCTGACAATTTGGGATTTAGCAGACCAAATTGTATTCTTATTGGTTAAACCAAAATAAAAAACATGACAAAATTTCATGCCGGCTGGAGCATCGAATGGTTAAACAAGGCCCCTGTTGTTTTCGCCACGGAACCAGGGTGAACAGTGTCAGTTACTGGAACAAATCTGAAAACAAACCCCAACTCAACATCACCAGAGTTAAAGATCGGTACTATCAACGTAAGAAGCCTGAATGGCAAAGAAATGGAGCTAGCTGAGGAATTAGATAAGTACCAGATCGACATAATAGGGGTGACTGAAACAAAAAAGACCAAAACTGGTGAGATCTTTCTGAGCAATAAATACAAAATGTTATATTCAGGCAATGAAAATCAAGGAAAAGAAGGAGTAGCCATAGTATTCAACACAAAATACGAGGCTAAGCTTCTTGAATGGCAGTCAGTCTCAAGTAGAGTAATGTGGGCAAATATGAGAATGGGGAACTGGACAATGAGACTTATTTGTGCCTATGGTCCCACAGAAGGTTCTACTAAGGTAGAAGTGGAGGAATTTTTTGCGGCTCTAGAAAAAGCAACTGACACAATGAAAAAGGAAAAGTTGGTCCTTGTTGGGGATCTAAACAGCAGAGTAGGAAATGATTGTGAGACATCCAAAAATATTTTGGGAAAATTTGGAGAAAAGAGCCAAGCTAATAATAATGGCAAATATCTGTTGGATTTCTGCTCAGGACATGGACTGGTTATTACTAACACCATGTTCCAACATAAAAATGTCCACAAATTCACATGGAGAGAAGAGCCTAGGAATAAGAAAAGTCTCATTGACTATGTTATTGTTGATAGTGATGTTTTCTCGCTGGTGCAGGACACCAGAGTGTACAGAGGATTTGAAATTGGAAGTGATCACTATTTAGTCTTGAGCAGGATAAAATTGAATTTCATATTGAAAAGAATAACATGTAAGAAAGTTTTAAATCGAATAAAAGTTGAGCAGCTCTCAGATGTGAACTGTAGACTAAAATACAGAAAGATTGTTGAAAAGAAAATGAAAGAATTTGAGAACAGGTATCAAACCTTGGAGATTCAGTGGCAAACTCTGAAGAAAACATTGATTGATTCTGCCAGAGAGGCATGTGGTGAGGTTGTGTGCAAGGATAAAAAAAATCAGAACTCCCTGGTGGACACAGGAAGTTAAAGAGGCAGTGAAGGAAAAGAAGAAAGCATATCAAAAGTTCCTGGCAAATAAGTCAGCTTTGTCTCTTACAGAATACAGAGACAAATGTAAGAAAGCTAAACAGTGTGTAAAACTAGCTAAACAAAAGTCATGGGAGGACTTTGGCAAGAATATAGAAAATAAATATCAAGAAGGTGGCAAAATATTCTGGAGGTTGTTACAGAAACTTAGGAATGGAGGAAAGAGTGCTGTAAAAGGAGTTAGAGATGATAAAGGTGACATGAAAACAGCAAAAAAAGATATCCTTGAAGTATGGAGTAATTACTTTGAAAAACTGCTAAATGAAACAAGCAGTGATGACAGCACAGTGGTAAAAAACACTGACCAGGCATGTAGTCAGAAATACATATCCATACTTGAAGTAGAAAAAGCCATCAAAGGCTTGAATGTGAGAATGTGGAAAGGCAGCTGGAGTAGATGATATTCGACCAGAAATGCTGAAGTATGGTAGTATAAAAGTCTTACGGTGGCTGCACTGCATAGTTCAGAAAGCCTGGACAGAGGGACGAATTCCCTATGATTGGAGTAGAACTCTCATAGTACCCATATATAAAAAGGGAAATAAAACTGAATGTGAGAATTACAGAGGTATTTCCCTACTGAGTGTTCCTGGCATGATCTATGCTGCAAGTATACTTGAGAAACGGTTGAGAAGAATTGTGGAAGAAAAGCTGGGTGAAGAACAAGCTGGATTCAGGCCAAACAGAGGCTGTCAGGATCAGATCTTCACTTTACGACAAATAGTTGAGAAAGCATGGGAATATAACAAATATCTGTATTTACGTTTTGTCGATATGGAAAAGGCATAGGACAAGGTGCCAAGAGAGAAGCTATTCAATACGCTGCAGTTATATAGTGTCAATGGGGTATTATATCAAGCAATACTTAGTCTTTATTTGAGTTGTAAGTCAGCAGTTAGAATTGAAGGAAGTACAGGAAGATGGCTTAATGTTAAATCTGGTGTTAGACAAGGATGTACATTATCCCCTCTGTTATTCATTATCTATATGGATCACATTATGAAGGAAAGTGGTATTATACTTGATATCAAAATTGGAGATGTTAATATCAGCTCTTTGCTTTATGCGGACGATGTTATACTTCTAAATAAATCTGCTACAAATTTGCAAGTTTCCCTGACTAAATTGAATAATGTTGTAATAGATATGGTATGAAGATCAGCAATAAAAAGACAAAGACAATGAAAATAGGCAGAATCATTGAAAATGTCAACTGTGTTGTGAATGGAGAACCTGTGGAACAAGTAAAACATTTCAGCTACTTAGGCACAATTTTTACTGAAGATGGTAAATTAAATATAGAAATAGACAACAGAATCAGCAAAGCTGGTATGGTGGGAAGTAAATTGAATAAATTCATATGGAATAAGAGAGAAATTAGTCGGAACACTAAATTAGCTGTATACAAGACAGTGTTCAAACCAGTTTTAACTTATGGATCTGAGAGCTGGGTCAGAAGTAAAATACTTGACCAAAGACTAGAGACTGCAGATATGAGAGTCCTGAGAAAGATTAGAGGCGTGAACATGTGGCATCAATGGCAATATTATATTAAAAATGAGGATATTAAGAAAGAACTTGACATTGTCAGCATCCAGGAATGCATTAGCAGAGCTAATCTCAGGTGGTATGGTCATTGAAATAGAATGGGAGAGGAAAGATTAGCAAAACAAGAGTTCTCTGCCAGGTTGGCAGGAAAACGACCCAGAGGAAGACCAAGATATAGGTGGATTGATACGGTACAAAGTGCCTTAGACGATAGAAATATAAGATCTGATAATGTTGGAGTCTTGACAAGTAACAGACTGATTTGGAGGAAAATTGTAGATAGGAAGTTAGTAATGATGTAATTTTTTCATGTAGTACTGTCATATCCTGTACACCCCTTGAGGGTACATGGCAGGAATTTGATGATGATGATGATGATGATGATGTGCAAACTATAAAAATAAGGAACTTTTTTTCCTTATACAAAAAATTTGAAATCAATACACATGTAATGAATGGAGGGCCATCGGAAGAGGCATGAAAGATTCATAACTCATTTGGAGGAGGCGGGGGGGGGGGGCTTCACAGCATTTAGAGTTAGATTTTAAATTTCTATCTAGTCAGATTATTTTTTAATTATATTGCTTAATTTATTTATAATGCTGAATATTACTAATTGCTAGATATTAATGAGAATGAAAACTCCTTAATTATCATCCAATTTGCTTTTTAATTAGCCATGAAAGAATAGTCTCTCATATAATCAGCAATGAATCTGAGAGAAATAATGAAACCGGACACGCTCTCTTGCTTACAAAACTGAAAGATATCAGGCAATTATAACCTGACGCTCCATCACCTATAAGTTGTTTCATATCTGTGGCTAACTTGAAAATCAATTATCATCATCATCAAATTCCTGCCATGTACCCTCAAGGGGTGTACACGATATGACAGTACTACATGAAAAAATTACATCATTACTAACTTCCTATCTACAATTTTCCTCCAAATCAGTCTGTTACTTTTCAAGACTCCAACATTATCAGATCTTATATTTCTATCGTCTAAGGCACTTTGTACCGTATCAATCCACCTATATCTTGGTCTTCCTCTGGGTCGTTTTCCTGCCAACCTGGCAGAGAACACTTGTTTTGCTAATCTTTCCTCTCCCATTCTATTTAAGTGACCATACCACCTGAGATTAACTCTGCTAACGCATTCCTGGATGCTGACAATGTCAAGTTCTTTCCTAATATCCTCATTTTTAATATGATATTGCCATTGATGCCATCTGTTCACACCTCTAATCTTTCTCAGGACTCTCATATCTGCAGTCTCTAGTCTTTGGTCAAGTGTTTTACTTCTGACCCAGCTCTCAGATCCATAAGTTAAAACTGGTTTGAACACTGTCTTGTATACAGCTAATTTAGTGTTCTGACTAATTTCTCTCTTATTCCATATGAATTTATTCAATTGACTTCCCACCATACCAGCTTTGCTGATTCTGTTGTCTATTTCTTTATTTAATTTAGCACCCTCAGTAAAAATCGTGCCTAAGTAGCTGAAATGTTTTACTTGTTCCACAGGTTCTCCATTCACAACACAGTTGACATTTTCAATGATTCTGCCTATTTTCATTGTCTTTGTCTTTTTAATGCTGACCTTCATGCCATATCTATTACAACATTATTCAATTTAGTCAGGGAATCTTGCAAATTTGTAGCAGATTTATTTAGAAGTATAACATCGTCCGCATAAAGCAAAGAGCTGAGATTAACATATACAATTTTGATATCAGGTTTAATACCACTTTCCTTCATAATGTGATCCATATAGATAATGAATAACAGAGGGGATAATGTACATCCTTGTCTCACACCAGATTTAACATTAAGCCATCTTCTTGTACTTCCTTCAATTCTAACTGCTGACTTACAACTCAAATAAAGACTAAGTATTGCTTGATATAATGCCCCATTGACACCATATAACTGTAGTGTATTGAATAGTTTCTCTCTTGGCACCTTGTCATATGCCTTTTCCAGATCGACAAAACTTAAATATAGATCTTTGTAATATTCCCATGCTTTCTCAGCTGTTTGTCGTAAAGTGAAGATCTGATCCTGACAGCCTCTATTTGGCCTGAATCCTGCTTGTTCTTCACCAAGCTTTTCTTCCACAATTCTTCTCAACCGTTTCTCAAGTATACTTGCATAGATCTTGCCAGGAACTCAGTAGAGAAATACCTCTGTAATTCTCAAATTCAGTTTTATTTCCCTTTTTTATATTGGTACTATTAGAGCTCTACTCCAATCATCGGGAATTCGTCCCTCTGTCCAGGCTTTCTGAACTATGCAGCGCAGCCACTGTAAGACTTTTGTACCACCATACTTCAGCATTTCTGGAATATCATCTACTCCTGCTGCCTTTCCACATTTCAAACCTTTGATGGCTTTTCCTACTTCAAGTATGGATATGTATTCCTGACTGTATTCCTGTTGAGTGTTTTTTACCACTGTGCTCTCACTGCTTGTTTCATTTAGCAGTTTTTCAAAGTAAATACTCTATACTTCAAGGATATCTTTTTCTCCTGTTTTCATGTCACCTTTATCATCTCTAACTCCTTTTACAGCACTCTTTCCTCCATTCCTAAGTTTCTGTAACAACCTCCAGAATATTTTTCCACCTTCTTGATATTTATTTTCTATATTCTTGCCAAAAAAAAAAATTAATTAACGATTGTAAATTATTTATTATTGAAAATAATTACTACTACTTGTGCTTCACATTCACATAATATAAAATATAAATAATAATGTCATCTTAATCTTGTATGTGGAATGCTTAAGGGGGGGGGTCAAAGCTGTATAACTGAGAGGGGGACCTCCACATAGCCTTTAAAGGAATGCAGAGAACCGACCAGGGCTTCTGACCTAATGTCCAATCCTCACCTTCTCGTGGTGCACCCTGTTGGGTATCTACCTGGATAATGAACGAACGAGGATGGGGTGGCAATTTTGGATTTAGCCGATCAAATTGTATTCTTATTGGCTTAAACCAATATAGAAAATGATGGTACAACATGACAAAATTTCATGCAGCTGGGTCATCGTCCGGTTAAACAAGGGCCCCCCATTGTTTTCGCCAGGGAACCAGGGCGAACAGCAAAATGTCAGCTACTGGAACAAATCTGGAAGCACACCCCAACTCAATATCACCAGAGTTAAAGATCAGTACTATCAACATTAGAAGCCTGAATGGTAAAGAAATGGAGCTTGCTCAAAAATTAGATAAGTACCAGATCGACATAAGAGGGGTGACTGAAACAAAAAAGACAAAATCTGGTGAGATCTTTCTGAGCAATAAATACAAAATGTTATATTCAAGCAATGACAATCAAGGCAAAGGAGTAACCATACTATTCAACACAAAATACGAGGCTAATCTTCTTGAATGGCAGTCAGTTTCAAGTAGAGTGATGTGGGCAAATATGAGAATGGGGAGCTGGATAATGAGACTTATTTGTGCATATAGTCCCACAGAAGGTTCTACCGAGGTAGAAGTGGAGGAATTTTTTGAGGCTTTAGAAAAAGCAACTGACACAATGAAAAAGGAAAAGTTGGTCCTTGTTAGGGATCTAAATAGCAGAGTAGAAATGATTGTCAGACACAAAATATTTTTGGAAAATTTGGAGAAAAGAGCAAAGTTAATAATAATGGCAAATACCTGTTGCATTTCTGCTCAGGATATGGATTGGTTATTACTAACACCATGTTCCAACATAAAAATGTGCACAAATTCACATGGACAGAAGAGGCAAGGAATAAGAAAAGTCTCATTGACTATGTTACTGTTGATAGTGATGTTTTCTCCTTAGTGCAGGACACCAGGGTGTACAGAGGATTTGAAATTGGAATCGATTACTATTTTGTTTTGAGGAGGATAAAATTGAATTTCATATTGAAAAGAATAACATGTAAGAAAGTTTTAAAGTGAATAAAAGTTGAGCAGCTTTCAGATGTATACAATAGACTAACATACACAAAGATTATTGAAGAAAAAATGAAAGAGTTTGAGAACAGGAACCAAACCTTGGAGATTCAGCGGAAAGCCTTCAAGAAAACACTGATTGATTCAGCCAGAGAGGCATGTGGTGAGGTTGTCTGTAAGGATAGAAAAATCAGAACTCCCTGGTGGACACAGGAAGTTAAAGAGGCAGTGAAGGAAAAGAAGAAAGCATATCAAAAGTTCCTGTCAAATAAGTCAGCTTGTGCTCTTAGAGAATATAGAGACAAATGCAAGAATGCTAAACACTGTGTAAAACTAGCTAAACAAAAGTCATGGGAGGACTTTGGCAAGAACATAGAAAATAAATATCAAAAAGGTGGTAAGATATTCTGGAGGTTGTTGAATAAATGGAGGAAAGAGTGTTGTAAAAGGAGTTAGAGATGATAAAGGTGACATGAAAACAGGAGAAAAAGATATCCTTGAAGTATGGAGTAATTACTTCAAAAAATTGCTAAATGAAACAAGCAGTTACAGCACAGTGGTAAAAAACACTCAACAGGAATACAGTCAGGAATACATATCCATACTTGAAGTAGGAAAAGCCATCAAAGGCTTGAAATGTGGAAAGGCAGCAGGAGTAGATGATATTCCAGAAATGCTGAAGTATGGTGGTACAAAAGTCTTACAGTGGCTGCACTGCATAGTTCAGAAAGCCTGGACAGAGGGACGAATTCCCGATGATTGGAGTAGAGCTCTAATAGTACCCATATATAAAAAAGGGAAATAAAACTGAATTTGAGAATTACAGAGGTATTTCTCTACAGAGTTCCTGGCAAGATCTATGCAAGTATACTTGAGAAATGGTAGAGAAGAATTGTGGAAGAAAAGCTTGGTGAAGAACAAGCAGGATTCAGGCCAAATAGAGGCTGTCAGGATCAGATCTTCACTTTACGACAAATAGCTGAGAAGCATGGGAATATAACAAAGATCTATATTTAAGTTTTGTCGATCTGGAAAAGGCATATGACAAGGTGCCAAGAGAGAAACTATTCAATACACTACAGTTATATGGTGTCAATGGGGCATTATATCAAGCAATACTTAGTCTTTATTTGAGTTGTAAGTCAGCAGTTAGAATTGAAGGAAGTACAAGAAGATGGTTTAATGTTAAATCTGGTGTGACACAAGAATGTACATTATCCCCCTCTGTTATTCATTATCTACATGGATCACATTATGAAGGAAAGTGGTATTAAACCTGATATCAAAATTGTATATGTTAATCTCAGCTCTTTGCTTTATGCAGACGATGTTATACTTCTAAATAAATCCGCTACAAATTTGCAAGATTCCCTGACTAAATTGAATAACTGTTGTAATAGATATGGTATGAAGGTCAGCATTAAAAAGACAAAGACAATGAAAATAGATAGAATTGCTGAAAATGTCAACTGTGTTGTGAACGGGGAACCTGTGGAACAAGTAAAACATTTCAGCTACTTAGGCACGATTTTTACTGAAAATGGTAGGCAGACAATTGAATAAATTCATATGGAATAAGAGAGAAATTAGTTGGAACACTAAAATAGCTGTATACAAGAGAGTGTTCAAACCAGTTTTAACTTATGGATCTGAGAGCTGGGTCAGGAGTAAAACACTTGACCAAAGACTAGAGACCGCAGATATGAGAGTCCTGAGAAAGATTAGAGGTGTGAACAAATGGCATCAATGGTAATATCATATTAAAAACGAGGATATTAGGAAAGAACTTGACATTTTCAGCATCCAGGAATGAATTAGCAGAGCTATTCTCAGTTGGTATGGTCACTTAAACAGAAAGGAAAGATTGGCAAAACAAGTGTTCTCTGCTAGGTTGGCAGGAAAACGACCCAGAGGAAGACCAAGATATAGGTGAATTGATACAGTCCAAAATGCCTTAGACGACAGAAATATAAGATCTGATAAAGTTGGAGTCTTGACAAGTAACAGACTGATTTGGAGGAAAATTGTAGATGGGAAGTTAATAATGATGTTATTTTTTTCATGTAGTACTATCATAGTGTGCACCCTTTAAGGTCAGTACATGGAAGGAATTTGATGATGATGATGATGATAATCTTGTTAATCTTGTGTGGGAATAGTAAACACATAATAGACTATATTATCATCATCATCATACGTATCAAGGATTTAGGCCTAGTATGGCCTGTTCCGGCCTTAGAAGTCATCATTGAATCGTTTAAGAGGACGTCCTGGTTTTCTTTTTCCTAATGGCTTAGGAAAGACCAAAAAATTCAATAAAAGAAAAAAACTGAAGATCTGGGATGATACAATCAAAGAAATAATCAAAAAGAAAAAAGAAGCCTATCACAAATGGTTAAGCAGTAAAAGATTAGAAGATGAAATAAAATATAAAAGAATAAGAGCCATAGCTAAAAGAGAAGTCAGAAAAAGACATAGAGAATCATGGAATAAATTTGTTTCTAATTTAGAACATGATTTATATAAAATAAGACCCAATGTATATAAGATTTTGAAACACCTCAATGCAGATACCAAAGAAAACATAAAATTAAACACTGAATTGAAATTAGAAGAATTTCTAAATTACTACACAGAACTGTGGACAGACAAATATTTTAAAAAAAGACAACTGGCAAACAATTAACGAAAATGAAAAGGAAATAACTGAAGAAAAATTAGAAATCAGCCTGAAAGAAACAAGAAATGGAAAATCACCTGGAGAAGATAAGCTAGGTTCAGAACTATATAAATACGCAGGAACAAGATTCAAAGGAAGACTCTTATTATTTTTAAATAAAATTTACTCAACTGGTATCCCCCCAATAGAATGGAAAAAAGCAATTGTGATTCCTATCTTTAAGAAAAGTAATAGAGATGACCCTAAAAACTATAGAGGTATCAGTATACTAAATTCATGTTACAAAATATACAGCAGAATCTTAAATAACAAACTAATGAAATATTCCGAAAACTTTATTCTAGAGGTACAAAACGGATTTAGAAAAGGACGATCATGTATAGACCCAGCCTTCTGCCTAAAATTAATAATAGAGAAAAGAAGAGAATATAATTTAGAAACACATATTGCATTTATTGACTTTGAAAAAGCATTTGACAAAGTTAAAAGAAACATATTATTTAACATATTAAAAGAAAGACAAATACCAAATAATATCCTAAAAGCTGTCACAAGTATATATGAAAATAATCAAATACAAATAAGATTAAATCATGAGCTATCATATACAAGAGAGATAAACTAAGGTGTCCGACAGGGATGTCCCCTCTCAGCAACTCTTTTTAATATCTACTTAAATGAAATAATAATTTACATCAAGGAATTAAACTTTCAGCTACAGTTAACTTAAACACTCTCCTCTTTGCAGACGACCAAATAATAATTACAAATTCTGAAGATAACTTACAGAAAGCTATTTTAAATCTAAATGAGATATCCAAAGATTATGGTATGATAATATCAACAGAAAAATCAAAAACTATGGCCTTTAAAGGACAAGATCCAGCAAGAACTAAAATAGTATTAGATAACAAGATCTTAGAACAGGTGAATTCATTTAACTACCTAGGATGTATGATCACTTATGAAAATGAAAAAGATATAAACATAAAAATTGCAAAATATTTAAAAATAAAATGAGTAATTAACTCTATATTTAAACCAAACCTAGTTCAAAAACAAACCAGGCTAAAAGTATACAATACATTAGCCCTACCGGTCTTAATGTATGGAAGCGAAATCTGGACAATAAAACAAAAAGACAAACAAAGATTAATAACAGCAGAAATGAAGTTTATGAGAAAAACTGCAAAGTATACCCTATTTGATCACAAAAGAAACGAAGATATTATGAAAGAATTAAACCAAGAACTATATT
Organism: Typopeltis vanoorti; assembly: GCF_054136105.1. NCBI lineage: Eukaryota > Metazoa > Arthropoda > Arachnida > Uropygi > Thelyphonidae > Typopeltis > Typopeltis vanoorti. Next base: position 73,641,320 of record NC_143555.1, read on the forward strand.
ATAAGTTGGGAAAATATTGGTGTTGGCAACTTTGTTGAAAGTGCAGTGGTGGAAAGTCAGAAAAATAAAGATGACCTCATGAAATGAAATAGCATGTTTACATGAAGGCTTTCTTGAGACAGACACATGAAATCCAACAACTGCAGTGACAGGCAGAGCTAACAAGAATTTAAAATAATAAGAGATGGGAAATAAGAAACAGGAATGTATGACTGAGCGAGAGAAAGAACCTAAGGAGAAATATTTTTATGGTGGTTCCATGATGAGAAGAGTACCAATTAGAGTGTGACTAAATCGTGTTTACCCTGGTGCAAATATTAATTGTATTAATTTTTCAATCTCTTAGGATGCAAAAGTTAAGTGAAAGAATAAAATATCTTGGTTTGGTATTGATCACTTGAAAAATACTGCTATTATACAGGTGACCTGAGGAAGAGGAGGGCAATGGTTGCAAATGAATCAGTGTGTAGGTTATGCAGAAAGACTGGAGTACAATTTGTAGACTTACAGATTCTGAGTTAGGTGTCTCAAGAAAACACTGCTCAACAAAACAGTGGTTGTACAAAGTCATGAAAATTATAACTGCTAGGGTCGATGTGTGTGTGTGTGTGTGTGTGTGTGTGTGTGTGTGTGTGTGTGTGTGTGTGTGTGTGTGTGTGTGTGTGTGTGTGTGTGTATTGTGCACCTGTGAAGTGAATGGGTAGTGAGAATGACCTAAAAACATGGAATATATAGTCTTTCAAGTGACAAAACTAAATGGAAGTAGACAATACTTAATGTTCCTCAGGCCTCTGTGTATCATCTATTCTCTTCCTCCTGTGTATCAGCAATCTTTTCTCTCTCTCTCTATGATATCTAGTCCTGCTTGCAGCTTTGCTGATGATAGCACTCTCCACTCCTTTTTATCATTTTCTAGACTGTGTCATACTCAGGTAATTAGTGCTTCAAGATCTTCTTTAATAATGCCTTAACACTGATCCTGTCATTCTCAAGCAGGGTGAGGATAACTTGGTGAACTTTAATGCCATCGAAACACAGTCCTATCTTATTTTAAGGAGAGACCATGCTTCACCCTCCCTCACTTCTGGAAATATTCTGCTTGCTAATCAGGATCAATTTTTTCTTCTTGGACCGACTCTCACATTTGGCCCATCTTGGCACGAGCTCATCAGATTCATAGCCTCTTTTTACCTCCAAGGGCTCGATATTCTGTTTTGTTCCAGACAGTGATTCTGTTGTGCTTGATTCCTGACAATTTACAGCGCTCTGATCAGTCTGACCTTAGAACAGAATACTGTTCTCATAATTTTGAAAGTATGCACCTGGGACTACCACCGAAGTGTTTGATTGTATTCAGAAATGAGCAATTAATTTAGGTGGTGGTCCTCCCTTGCTGACTCCCTCCAATGCAGCAAGAGAGTATCCCACGGACATATTGTTGTCATATTGTGTCTTTTTTCTCATATAGGTATGTCCACGGGTACTGTTCCACTGAGTTGGCCACTGTGGTCCTTCCACTTCCTTCCAATCGTGTACAAACGTGTTGCTGCTAGTAACACCTTTATACAGTTCAACTCTGGACTCATCAAATCAACTTTTCATTCTCTGCTTTCATTCCCTGTGTCTCTGCTATTTGGAATAGATTATGGTCCTCAGGCCTTCAAGAAACACACCAACAAATTCCTTTCTTCTTTCTTTCTAGCCTCTTGCCCACACATGGCACCATCATGTTATACATCCTGGGACATTTCGTATGGGGGTGATATGTGTAAAGGTAGTTTAAGGGCTAAGGAGTTATATATATATACTAATGCCAAAAGCATCGGGAATATGTGAGAAGAGAAGTTTTTGCATTTGTTGGTGCAACCTCATTAAACGTTATAGGCATTAGGGAAAGTTGGCTGACAGTAGATATAGTATTTTTATGAAAATACTATAGGTACAGAATGGGGGGGAGGGGGGGGTACTGGTGATGATAGCACATGAATTGTGGCAGGCAAAAGCAAGCAGGAGATTAGAAGACAGCACTAACTGATAGTTAATGGCAGTTCATTTGAGGCCATCTTGTGTGAGACAGAGGGGCCGATAGGACAAAACATACAGTTGTTTGCTGCTATAGGCTAAAGGGATTATGTGAAGACATGCATCAGCAAATTAGCATAAGTGCAGATCAAGTACTTATTATGAGGGACTTCATGCTGCTTCCAATTGGGTTGGGATTGCATAGCATAAGAACCTGCAAAAGAAGGATGTAAGCAGTCCATGGAAGATGACGAAAGCATATTAGTGTTTTTATGAAGCCCATCCACAAGAGGCTGATCAAGCTACAGTACATTAGTACCAGAGATAGGCAATAAGGAACTTATTTACATTTGATTTGAAAAGCTGTGGGTTGTTTTCCTTGGGAAATACGTGGTGGAAGACTGTTCCAGAGGACAGCAGTGGAAGGGACAAATGAAGAGGAAAAATTTGTTCTGTGGGTTTGGAGTTGAACTGCAATTGGATGGCTGAATTACTGATGCCAACTCTGATGAACAGAGACTACAGAAGTATTTATAGAAGATGAAGGTTGTGGATACTGAATGCCTGTGCGAAAGTGAGTGGAGTGTATCAGTGAGAAATGAGTCATCAATCTCACTGTTCTTTCTTAGAGCTCTTAGGGGCACAACCTAGATATGAGAGAAGTATTCAATAGTCGAACAGATTTGTGATTTATATAGGATTAAGAGCTGTTCAGAATTAAAGTAATGCCTGAGCAAAAGAGAAAGCCTAATTTTTTATGCTTGTGCCAAGAGAGATTAGAGGTTAGAGTTATTCCAAGAAGGTGAATCTCATCTTGAATAGACTTGAATTTATGTACTGCCAAGGATAAGATTGGAAGAATTTTTTGTGGGAAATAATGAGAAGCTGTGTCTTGCTGGCATTGAAGTTGATAATGTTATCCAAACCCCCCATTGATGAATGCTTTGAAGACTAGACTATAAGGAAGTAGAGGTTAGATTTCTAGAGGATGTGGTGATTTGTGCTTTGCAGGGCTGTCAAATGAAAAGGAGTGTAATGTGCTGTCATCAGCAAAACTGTGTACTGGATTGGCAGTCAGCTAGAGTAGATCATTATGTATAGAAGGAAGAGAGTAAGGTCCCAGAGGAGTCTTCTGAGACCTCATCATTGGTTGTATAGATAAAAGATAAGGAGCCATCTACCATCACTAGAAGTGCGCATCTGACCAGAAAGCTGGCTACCCAACTGCAGAAGTCAGTGGGCAGACCGAATGATGGGAGTTTTCCTAATAGGCCTTAGTTGCCAAACTCAGTCAAAAGCCTTGGAGATATCAACAGCAACCACTTGAGATTCACCAAACCTTTCCAAGGTGTTTGTCCAAAGATGAGTGATGTAAGTTAGTAGATCTGTTGATCGGCAGTAACAAAATCCTCAAGGTAGTGTAGGAGTTAGCCATTGATGGTGCTTTCCATTACTTTAGAAAGAATTGAGGTAAGAAAAATTGGATGGTAGGTTGAAGGTAAAGATTTGTTCTATTCCTTTCTTAGGAATAGATTGTATATGGGCTAGTTTCCAGACTTCAGGATAGATACTTGTGGAATAAGAAAGTATAAATAGGCAGCATAAAATGGGAGTCAGTTCTGAGGCACAGACCTTTCAGAACAATTGGAATGATACGAAAAAATCTCCTAGTCCTGAAGGCATTAAAATCAGTTTTCAATGTGGTGATAATTTTCTTGCAGCTATTCTGGGGCTTTAGTGTAGGCTGTATAGGAAGATAGAGTTTTGGATGCAAGCCAGTGATGGCACGTCTGACTTCTTTGTACAGCCTTGGCACATCTTTGGGAGAACCAAGGCTTATATAGGAGACAAGAATTTAGGTCGAGTGGGAAATAAATGTCGACTGCCTGATTTTCAAAGGATCATGAGTTGCTGGAGAGGATTCAGAGAAGACTGGCTTAGTCAGTTCCTGATCTCTGGAATAGAGACAGATTGAGGGAATAGGAGGAGGAGGGGGAGGGTGGGAGGACATGAGCAAGACATAAATTTGTAAGGGATTTATTACCAGATTAACGTGGATGAGATTTTTCACAGAATGGTGCTGGAGACAGGGGAAGAACAAGAGGCCACCCCTGGAATGGATGGTGAGTTCAGAGACGGTTAATGCATTTAAGTCAAGATATGATAAGCTGTGTGCATGGGGAGAGCTCCCATGAAGTCTTGACTTCATGGAAGTCTGATGATAACAATAAGACTGCAGCCATAAATTATACACCATATCTTAGAAGCAGTGATGAAGGTATGGAGAAAAGGAATAGGTAGATACGAATATGATACCTTATGGAGGGGGGGGGGCTACAGAGCTTTGTTATGGATAAGCTATACCTAAGTATTTCACAAATTTTTCATAATAGAGTGACAGCTGAGTTGGATAAAGAGAATGACAATGTGATGATATTGCTGGATTTTGCAAAGGCATTTGATAAGATACCAAGACCATAATACTGTAACAAGATAACAGAACTGTTATGATCACTGGAATAAACAGGGATTGATATACGAGGGTAGTTGATGGACAGAAACCAAAAGTGCAGTATATAGAATAGTAGAATCCATGAGTAAGCAGGTGATCAGCAGAGTACCCCAAGTCTCTGTACTTATATCATCACTGTTTAATTTATGCTTAAATGATATCAGAAATGATTTGTAGGGAAATATTCAATTGTTTGCTAATGATGCAAAATAATGCATAATATTTAATCAGGGAAATGTAGAGAGCTTGCATGTGATTTAAATAGGCTGATAATATGGATAAGAGTGAATGGATATTAGTTTAATTTGGAAACCTGTAAAATTATGCATTCTGAGATGAAAAAATTACAAACTCTGTACTACATTGATGAAGCTGAAGACTATACTATACTGATAAGTCTACATCAATTACTGTGCTCAGGTCTGGTCATCTGGGTTTCTTGGGGATGAGAAAGTGGTACAGAGGATTCAGAGGTGAGTAATCCAGATGGTTAGTGATCTATGGAATGCTTTCTATAATGATAGTTTGAGCTAATTTTAAGAAGGTTTTAAAAAACTGATGCAGAGGAAATATTTCAGCATGAACTGACAAACAATCAAAGAGAGTGCATCAACCTCTGCTCTTCATTCTTGAGAGGTTCAATCTCCATTTTTGAGTTGTGTAGTTACCGGTGATGAAAAGTGGATACTTTACAACAATGTTAAGCAATGAAGGCAGTGGTTTCATTCAGGGGAACAGGTTAAACCTCAACCTAAAACAACACCTTCACCCTCAGAATGTTTTGTTAAGTGTTTGGTGAGATATGGCTGGTATTATACACTTCGAACTCTTGCTACAAAACTAAACAATCGCAACTGAAGTATACTGTGAATAATTCGATCAACTGAATGAAAAACTGAAAGAAAAGAGGTGTTCTCTGATCAATCGAAAGGGTGCAGTTTTTCACCATGATAACGCATGCCATCATAGTGCAAGAATCATCTGTACCAAGATTGAGGAACTCGGCTGGGAAAAGCTTCCACATCCTCTGTGTTCTCCTAATCTTGCACCTTCAGATTACCACTTATTTTGAAGTTGGCAACATTTAATTAATGAAAAATAATACAATACATCAGAGGCACTGAAATTGAGCCAATGTGACTTCTTTGTCTCCAAACCTCCTGAATTCTATAGAAATGGCATTATGAAGTTTTCGCAATATTGGAAGAGCATTATTGATTCAAATGGAGAATATATACTTGATTAAATTAGCAAGTGATTTATCTTTCATATCTTTTCAAAACTTAATGCTAAAAATGACATTACTTTCGGGATAATCTGATACTACATGGGTAACTTCAAGACTCATGCTAACCATTATATATATGACATCTATCACACTTCTCTGTAAACTTAGTCATTGTCAGAACACTCCCAAATATCCCTTGAACTCCATTCTCACCACTTTCAAAACAAAAAAATCTAGTCTGGACACCCATTCTAACCACAACTTTTATGTAACTGGGGTGATCCTTAGTTCTGTCTTTATCTGTCATGTATCAAAAAAAAAAAAAAAAAAAAAAAAAAAAAAAATTCTGTATCAATCTTAGAGAAACCCTTTAGAAACTTATAAGTTTATATTATGTTCCTTCTTTTCTGCCTGTCAACTAAACCTTGCAACCTGCATACCTTCAATCTATTCTCATAGGAAGCATTCTACAGGAATATCAACTTCCTCATCCCAAGAAAAACCATAGTGACTAAATCTGTGCACAGTTGTCAAGAATTGACTACTGTGTATACATATTATTATCCCTATGAATTATTATAATTAAATGCCTTAATGATAATTAAAGTCACTTATGTGTCCTTCTCATAGACTTATAATTCAGTGGAATAATAACTTTCATTTATCTACTTGTAAACATGTTCAACATTCAAGTAATTCTTTGAGCCATTTTGCTAATTTTTTACAATATGCCTTATGAACTTCAACTCCATCCATCCCTAATCTCATCAATTTCGTGCATTCCAGTAACACCAATTTTATACAGTATGTAATATTTTCATTCCAAAATGCATTACCTTACATTTTGCAACATTAAACTGACAACAATTAAATTGCCCAAAATGTCAATTTATTTAACTCATCCTTCAGGATCTCTAACCCTTGTTATTAACTATTAACCTTTATTAATTACTGCCTGCCCCAGTTTTGCACATTAATATACAAATTAAATAGTGGGCCCATTATACAGAACCTTGAGGCACCTCACTAGTCACCAGCATTTTCCTGGATTTTGGTCCACCACATACTATTATTCTGGTTTCCAGTCCACCAAATACTATTATCTGATGCAACAGTAGTCTGTTAGCCACCCCCATTCATGCTATCAGCTTCATATCCATTCCCATTTTTTCCAACTTAGTTCTCCATGCAGTATTACGGTTAGTAATTTCACTCAATCAATTCAGCTGTCAATCTATTATTATTATTATGTAATACCACCAGGGAGTCAAAAGACTCATCAAGGGAGAGTGTGCCAACAGTATCGAACAATTGTTTCCCTTCCAACTACTAAACCACGCTCAAACTTGCTTAACTTTTTTTTTTGCATGAGCCATTAGTAGCAGAGGCCCTACCAATCAACCAACCTTTATAAAATGTAAATAAATTACTAAGGCAGGATCTACCTTTTACAAAGTTGTGCTTGCCCACTATAGATTGTCATATTCCTATAAACCCATTCTTGAATTCTACTTTTAACCAACTTTTTCAACACCTTAATTACCATCAACTACAGAGATACTAACTGGTCTGTAATTTGTTGTCTGTATTGGAGCCTCCTATTTATGTAATGGAACATCTTGCCTTCTTTCTCCTCCCTTGGAACTTTGGCAGAGCAAAGACTTAGATTAATCAGCTTGGTCAGATGTACTGCCAGTTCTCTTGCACATTCTCATAAGACATGCAATTCAAATCCGCTACTCTATTCACATTGATATTTCTTAATAGTCTAAGTACTACTAGTTTATTACTTCAATTCTCACATCAGTCTCTGTCACATTGCAACTGCAATATCTCCATCTGGATGATATACCCCTTGCAAAGTGATCACTTACTATTTCTTCTGCTTCTCTCCCTTTTCTACAGTTTGCAATGACTAAAGATATGCTTTCATAATCATTCTGTCTTACTCACTTCAGGATTTCCTTTAGCCTACTTAACTAATTTTATATCGCTATCACACATAAGGCCTACAGCAAATAGGCCTTATGTGTACATGTGACCAAATCTGTGCACAATAATCAACATGCAGCCACATCATAGCCTTATAAAAAGGGATAATAACCTCCTTACCTTTACTTGCCAATGCGTTCTTAGACATCTAAGTAATCCTGTGAACTAATTTGTCAACTCTTGCAATATGTTCTCTGAATTTCAAATCCATGTAACCAACCTCATATCTATTCCCATTTGCTCCATTTTATGTAACAATTTTCCATGTGGTATTCTGTCAAATGCCTTTGCAAAGTCCAGCAATATCACAGCATATCTATTCTCTTTATCCAATTCTGTTGTCACCTTATTATAAAATGTGAATAAATTACTGAGGCAGTACCTCCCTTTTACAAAGCCATGTTGCCCCATGTTGAGTATCATATTTCTATCCACTCATTCCTGAATTTTACTTTAACCAACTTTTCCAGTATGTTAACCACCACTCCAGAGATACTAACCAGTCTGTGATTTGCTACTTCTGTCTTGGAGCCACCTTTATAGAATGGAACTATCTTACCCTTTTTCCACTCCCTTGGGACCTTGATAGAGATGAGACTTAGATTAAACAGCTTCATCAGAGGCACTGCCCATTCACTTACATGCTCTTATAGCATGCAAGCTGACATGCCATCCAGGCCTGTTGTATTCACATTGATATTTTTCAACATACTGAGTACCTCCAGTCCTTAGAATATCATTATGTGCTCTGGGAAGATATTGTTCACTGTCTCTGGAATACTAAATGAAGGGGAAAAGCTTTAATGAAATAATCTCTGTACACTTTCAAATTCCTATTCCCATACTAAGCTAGCCAACCTTATCTTTTTGCATAAGGATTAACCCTCTCCCTCTTAGTCTCTAATGTTCTTTTCCTCAACAAGCTAGTCAATTGTGGGCTATACTGGAAACTTGATCTGCATCTATCTACCTATCTACTCTCCCCCTCCACACACGAATAAAATACATCTGCTACCTCCATTAATAACAGTCAGGTCTAAAAGACATATCATGCATACCACTGACAGAAACCAAATGAAGAAAAAAAATCACTTTCTTTCATAACATTGCAACTGCTCTTATGAAGCATTCCAACCTAACTAAATATGGATTTGTGAAACTTTCCAAGATGTGTATCTGTACTTGTGCCTTCCTTCCAAAGCTACCATGTGACATCCACAGAAGGCATTCAGCTCTAAATCTAATCATTTCTATTTTATTTTTCGTACTGTAAAAGGGTAGAGTGTAACACTGTAGTAAGTACACTTACATAATACCCTCGATGATCTCTGTGACAGAGATGAAATGCTGGAAGCATTAAACTATCATTTCATTCCTTCACGCTGTACTTCATTTCCATTAAAACTATAGCATATGTGATAACCAGTACTTAAACTTATATATCTGCTTTACTAAGACAGTTAATTCTATCTATAACAATAATTTCATTATTATATTTTATAATATAACAATAAATCAATTTACCCGATTCGGATGAAAAACCAAGTTTCCAGAAAGTTAGACACAAATTGGTCACGTCCAATTTTGACATGTCCTCACATCCTACATGGAATTTCCAACTACAGAACACCATCATTATTCCAGCCAAGATACGAACATTCTACAAAGTGAGTACATTAAATCATATTTTAAGTAGCCCTGAATAGAAGACGCATGGCACCAAGTCCATAAATAAAAGGTGGAACTAATGAGGCAGCTTCAGTTTAAAAAAATGACCAGTCTCAGTTAACAGGCTGGAATGTTTATTTATTTTAAAAATTAAGAAACAAAATACAGGCATTGCAACTTGAAGACACAAGTCTTTGTGACATAATACTTAGCCTCTGTAGTGCAAATGAACACTCAGTTTGATTCTTGTTGTGATAAGAGAAATATTTGTATGAGCTTTTTTCAACTGAAGATAAGTTAACCTATATCATACAAAGGTAGTCAGGTTTCCTCCAAGAAACTCAGGTTTTTCATCCTGCATCCAGGCAAACTGGTCCCAAAACTCACAAAATTTAAAAAACATATATATATATATATATATATATATTACTGGCTGGCAGCAGATTCCATTGTGTGTTGATGGAGTATTAAGTAATGGTGAAGGTGGGTTGTTCAGAGCTTAGTGTCTTCCCACGAGGAATGCTTGGAAGTCACATGATAATAATGATAAATGGAACAGACACAGACTGTACTACTAATACTACATTATGAATGATAATATTTTGTTAACTATAATGATATCTTCAGAACATATAATATGCAACACAAATGAAAGATACCAACAGATAAGATAAAGATAAATATTGAATTTTTAGGGTAAAAATTAATAAAAATAAATTTTAAATGTTTCTGTTTCAGATAGTCATTTTCATAAGTTTGAAATAGACAATAATAACATAAAAGAAGATTCGGTCTATGAAGATTGCAAGACTAAACAATCTCTCAAATTTGAAAACTTCAGAATATCTTAATCATTTATTGTTTTAAAAATTATCAAGTTTCTGAGAAATTTAACAACTAAAAAAAACTTATATTTATGCTGCGTTATTGATTTAAGATTATTTCATTTGATTCCAAGAAAGAAAATCTCAATGGTAATTCTATTAAGATAAAGCAGATAAAGTTAGTATACAAATACATACCTGATTCGGAAGTATCTGATCCATGTCTTACTTCACCTTTCCATAAATTAGGATAACTCTGGTGAGGAGGTGGTGGTCTTTGAGGAGGAACTGAACTACGTGAATTGAGTGATTCTGTACTTCCACCACTGTTATTGGAAATGTGACTGTCTGTTCAATAAAGAAAAACATTACATGCAACATGGCATATTATGTAGAAAAGCAATGTAAACTGAAGTTTTAAGTTCTCATAATATTCATTATTCATTTATATAAAATGTATAAAGCACATATATTTTCATTAACAGAAGCAAAAATTTATTCAACTTTAGCGACCCACAGAGTAATCTCACCTCCTGTAAAAAAAAAAAAAAAAAAAAAAAAAAAAAAAAAAAAAAAGTGCAACTCACAGTGAAGGACAAAATGCATTAATTGTTTCTCTGTTTTTTTTTTTTTTTGTGCACAGGAAATAAAATCAGGAGTACAGAATTCACTTCAGTGACAGCATAGCAGCATTACATAAACTACTGTCGCTGTGCAAAGGAGGTGATAACTATGATGTGGACTGAGTCCAAGTAATGTAGCAAGCATTTCAAAGCCAGTCATTGTAAATCAATTCTAATTGTAAATTCAAAATGCATGCAAAATACTATAGGTCTAGTTGGCATTTCCTCCAACTAGGGAAAATATACTTTTTGGGCAACAAGGAGAGGTTACAATTTCTTGTAACCTCTCCTCTTCATCTATTTCCTGGAGTACAATGCTATCAATGTGATACACAGCTTGTAATCTGTTTATCCCAAAATGCATAAACTTTACATTTCTCCACATTAAACTTATACTCATTGTCTTTTTCCTATACTCATACAACTCACACAGCCTATTTAAATCATCTTAAGCTCTCCACATTACCTTGATTAACTATTAATCTACCTAATTTTTCATCATCAGCAAACAACTGAATATTTCCATCATCATCATTATCAAATTCCTGACATGAATCCTCAAGGGGGTGTACATGATATGATAGTACCACATGAAAAATTTACATCATTAATAACTTCCTATCTACAATTTTCCTCCAAACCAGTCTATTACTTGTCAAGACCCCAATATTATCATCATCAGATCTTATATTTCTATCGTCTAAGGTACATTGTACCATATCAATCCACCTATATCTTGGTCTTCCTCTGGGTCGTTTTCCTACCATCCTAGCAGAGAACACTTCTTTTGCTAATCTTTCCTCGCCCATTCTGTTTAAGTGACCATACCACCTGAGAGTAGCTCTGCTAACGCACGCCTGGATGCCAACAATGTCAAGTTCTTTCCTAATATCCTCGTTTTTAATATGATATTGACATTGATGCCATCTGTTCATGCCTCTAATCTTTCTCAGGACTCTCATATCTGCGGTCTCTAGTCTTTGGTCAAGTGTTTTACTTCTGACCCAGCTCTCAGATCCATAAGTTAAAACTGGTTTGAACACTGTCTTATATACAGCTAATTTAGTGTTCCGACTAATTTCTCTCTTATTCCATATGAATTTATTCAATTGTCTGCCTACCATTCCAGCTTTGTTGATTCTGTTGTTTATTTCAATATTTAATTTACCACTTTCAGTAAAAATCGTGCCTAAGTAGCTGAAATGTTTTACTTGTTCCACAGGTTCCCTGTTCACAACACAGTTGACATTTTCAACAATTCTACCTATTTTCATTGTCTTTGTCTTTTTAATGCTGACCTTCATACCATATCTATTACAACAGTTATTCAATTTAGTCACAGAATCTTGCAGACTTGTAGCGGATTTATTCAGAAGTATAACATCGTCCGCATAAAGCAAAGAGCTGACATTAACATCTCCAATTCTGATATCATGTTTAATACCACTTTCCTTCATAATGTGATCCATATAGATAATGAATAACAAAGGGGATAATGTACATCCTTCAACTCTAACTGTCGACTTACAACGCAAATACAGACTAAGTATTGCTTGATATAAATCCCCCATTGACACCATATAACTGTAGTGTATTGAATAGCTTCTCTCTTGACACCTTGTCATATGCCTTTTCCAGATTGACAAGATTTAAATACAGATCTTTGTTATATTCCCATGCATTCTCAACTATTTGTCGTAAAGTGAAGATCTGATCCTGACAGCGTCTATTTGGCCTGAATCCAGTTTGTTCTTCACCAAGCTTTTCTTCCACAATTCTTCTCTACCATTTCTCAAGTATACTTGCATAGATCTTGCCAGGGACACTCAGTAGGGAAATACCTCTGTAATTCTCAAATTCAGTTTTATTTCCCTTTTTATATATGGGTACTATTAGAGCTCTACTCCAATCATTGGGAATTCGTCCCTCTGTCCAGGCTTTCTGAACTATGCAGTGCAGCCACTGTAGACTTTTATACCAACATACTTCAGCATTTCTGGAATATCATCTACTCCTGCTGCCTTTCCACATTTCAAGCCTTTGATGGCTTTTCCTACTTCAAGTATGGATATGTATTCCTGACTGTATTCCTGTTGAGTGTTTTTTACCACTGTGCTATCACTGCCTGTTTCATTTAGCAATCTTTTGAAGTAATTACTCCATACTTCAAGGATATCTTTTTCTCCTGTTTTTATGTCACCTTTATCATCTCTAACTCCTTTTACAGCACTCTTTCCTCCATTTCTTCAACAACCTCCAGAATATCTTACCACCTTCTTGATATTTATTTTCTATGTTCTTGCCAAAGTCCTCCCATGACTTTTGTTTAGCTAGTTTTACACACTGTTTAGCTTTCTTACATTTGTCTCTGTATTCTGTAAGAGACAAAGCTGACTTATTTGCCAGGAACTTTTGATATGCTTTCTCCTTTTCCTTCACTGCCTCTTTAACTTCCTGTGTCCACCAGGGAGTTCTGATTTTTTTTATCCTTGCACACAACCTCACCACATGCCTCTCTGGCTGAATCAATCTGGGTTTTCTTCAAGGCTTGCCACTGAATCTCCAAGGTTTGGTTCCTGTTCTCAAACTCTTTCATTTTTTCTTCAATAATCGTTGTGTATTTTAGTCTACAGTTCACATCTGAGAGCTTCTCAACTTTTATTCACTTTAAAACTTTCTTACATGTTATTCTTTTCAATATGAAATTCAATTTTATCCTGCTCAAGACTAAATAGTGATCACTTCCAATTTCAAATCCTCTGTACACTCTGGTGTCCTGCACCAGGGAGAAAACATCACTATCAACAATGACATAGTTAATGAGACTTTTCTTATTCCTTGCCTCTTCTCTCCATGTGAATTTGTGGACATTTTTATGTTGGAACATGGTGTTAGTAATAACCAGTCCATGTCCTGAGCAGAAATCCATTATTATTTGTCAATTGCCATTATTATTAGCTTTGCTCTTTTCTCCAAATTTTCCCCAAATATTTTTGTATGTCTGACAATCATTTCCTACTCTGCTATTCAGATCCCCAACAAGGACCAACTTTTCCTTTTTCATTGTGGTAGTTGGTTTTTCTAAAGCATCAAAAATTTCCTCCATGTCTACCTTAGTAGAACCTTCTGTGGGACCATAGGCACAAATAAGTTTCATTGTCCAGTTTCCCATTCTCATATTTGTCCACATCACTCTACTTGAGACTGCCTGCCATTCAAGAAGATTAGCCTCGTATTTTGTGTTGAATACTATGGCTACTCGTTCTTTTCCTTGATTGTCATTATTTGAATATAACATTTTGTATTTATTGCTCAGAAAGATCTCACCAGTTTTTGTCTTTTTTGTTTCAGTCACCCCTATTAGGTTGATCTGGTACTTATCTAATTCCTCAGCTAGCTCCATTTCTTTGCCATTTAGGTTTCTTATGTTGATAGTACCGATCTTTAACTGTGATGTTGAGTTGGGGTGTGTTTTCAGATTTGTTCCTGTAACTGACTTTTCGCTGTTCACCCTGGTTCCCTGGCGAAAACAACGGGGGCCTTGTTTAACCGGGCGATGCCCCAGCCAGCATGAAATTTTTTCATGTTGTGCCATCATTTTTTATTTTGGTTTAGCCAATAAGAATACAATTTGGTTGGCTGAATCCCAAATTGCCAGCCTGAATATTTCCTTTCAGGTTATTTTCTATATTATTTATGTACAAATTAAACAGCACTGAACCTTGCGGCACACTTAGTCACCTGTTTTCACCTTGATTCTGCACCTCCATATACCACTTTTTGATATCTGTCCAGCAACCACCCTCTTATCCACTTAACCAGTGTCATATCCATCACCATTTGTTAGAACAAATTAGAATCATTTGTTCTAATTTGTGTTACAGAGTTCCATGTGGTAATATGTCAAATGTCTTTGCAAAAATATTGATATATATAATGATCAGATTATTAAAATATGGAAAACAACAAAATAAGGTATCCAGTTAACCAGAAAAACTGTTATTAATACAATGCTGTGTGCAGATGATTAGGTTATATTACAAGACAATGAAGCTGACCTTCAAAAATCAGTTTACAAATTAAACAAAATAAGCCAACAATGCAATTTAAAAATTTCACAAAAGAAAACAAAATCATACTTATCTACCAAAAGAGGTGGATAAACATATACCAAAGGGTGGGGGAGGGGGGGGAGAGACCAGTGAAACTGGAACAGGCAAATCCCTAATCCTTGAAGAGAAGAAGATAATTTTTTGGCATTTTTAATTTAATTGTTTTTGGTTGGATTGATCCCATTGACATTCATATCATTTGAACCTAGTTCATCTAATCTGCCAGATGATATAAAACATATGACTGAAGTTTTAAGATGAAAGTTTTTCAGCTTGTAAATGTTTTTAAAATTTTTGCTCAGAAGAGCATTTTCAAGGTCAAGTCATTTTTTTTTAAAAAAAGTGCAGTAGTTCTTAATAATATCTTGTGATTATTCAGGATTAAAGCATTTTAAGCTACTTTAGCATGTTTCTTACTACTGCCATAAATGGTTTTATGGATATGCAGCAGTATAAAACTAAGTTAAACACCAATGTCAAACAGCATTATATGTAACATAGCTTAATGTGATAAGATATTTTTGTTCTAAATCTTCAGTTTTCATAGAGGCTGTGGAAGATGATTTCATCACTCAGTGTTAGATTACCTCCTTGCTGAATGGAGGACTTGAAAAATTTCCACATTCTAATCTCGATTAATTTTGGATGATCTTAATCTCAGCTCACATGAGGTTCTAATATTCTCTAGGTTCACTAACTTTCATAGTTGGAATCGATATGTATATAAAGTTGACTGTTATCAATAATATAAAGCATTGTATTGATAACAGTTTTTCTGGTTAACTGGATACCTTGTTTTGTTGTTTTCGATATTTTAATAATCTGATCAATATATATATGAATATATCAATATTTTTGCAAAGGCATTTGACATATTACCACATGGAACTCTGTAACACAAATTAGAACAAATGGGGATGGATATGACACTGGTGAAGTGGATAGGAGTGTGGTTGCTGGACAGATATCAAAAAGTGGTATATGGAGGGACAGAATCAAGGCGAAAACAGGTGACTAATGGTGTGCTGCAAGGTTCAGTGCTAGGACCATTGCTGTTTATTTTGTACATAAATAATATAGGAAATAACCTGAAAGGAAATATTCAGTTGTTTGCTGATGATGCAAAATTAGGTAGAATAATAGTTAATCAAGGCAATGTGGAGAGCTTCGGGATGATTTAAATAGACTGTATGAGTTGTATGAGTATGGGAAAAAGACAATGAGTGTAAGTTTAATGTGGAGAAATGTAAAGTTATGCATTTTGGGATAAACAGATTACAAGCTGTGTATCACATTGATAGCATTGTACTCCAGGAAATAGATGAAGCTAGAGATTTAGGGGTGCTGGCGGTAGATACAGAGTTAAAGTTTAGAGGACATATTGCTAAGGTAGCACCAAAGATTACTTGGCTAGTGAAGAACACATTAACAAGTAGAAATAAGGAGGTTGTAATTTCTCTTTATAAGGCCTTGATACATCCACATCTGGATTAATGTGCTCAAATCTGGTCCCCTGGGGATGTGGAAGTGGTGGAGAGGATTCAGAGGCAAGTGACCAAGATGGTGAGTGGCTTGTGGAATGTACCCTATGAGGATAGATTGAAGGTGTGTGGATTGCAGAAGTTGGTTGATAGGAGAAAAAGAGGTGATATAATAGAAACATTTAAGTTGCTTAAAGGATTTTATAGGATAGATGCAGGGGAAATGTTTCAGTGTTTGGCTAGAGGGACCAGAACAAGGGATCATCCCTGGAAGTTGAATAAAGTTGCAGTCAGTAGGGGTGTGAGGACTAGATTTTTTGCTTTGAGAGTAGTGAATGAGTGGAATGGATTGCCGGAGTCAGTTGTGAGTGCTTTTCTTTTAATGCTTTCAAGGAGAGGTATGATAGATTGTGTGGATAGATTGGGTCTCCTGCGATGAGTCTTCGGACTCCATGGAGGTGCATATATAATAATAATAATCATATACTGATAAGAGTTGGAGATAAGCTACATCCCTGTGTGACAATCTGATTTATTTCAATCTCTTCTGTTAATTTATTACCAAACTATAACTGCATTTTTGTATCTTTATATAACCTTTGTATAGCTTGTACCAAATGTAATGGATATATCCTTGTTTTTTCATTGTATTCCATAGATTTCTCTATGTATTTTATCAAAAGCTTTCTTGTAATCTACAGAGGCCAATATAAGTCTCTAAATTAAATTCTCGTCTTTTTTTCAATAATTTATTTTAGCACATAAATATTGTCTATACATGATCTTCCATGTCAGAAACCATTTTGTTCTTCTGAAAGTAGATTGTTTGCAATATTTGAAAAAACTTCAAACAGTGTATTCTTCCTATATTAACATACGGCTGTGAAACATGAACACTAAATGCAAAGAAATTCAGAAATTAAGAACAACACAATTTAGCATGGAAAGGAGTATGCTTGGTATCACAAGACTGGATCACAAAATTGATAAGAAACCAAATCAAAGTCGCTGACATCATAGGAAGAGTAAAACATCTGAAGTGGCAATGGGCTGGGCATATTGCCCAAAGACTAGATCAATGATGGACAAAAGAAATACTGGATTGGATTCCACAAGAGGAAAAACGACCACGACGATGATCTAAATCAGTGGTGGCAAACCTTTTTATATCCGCGTGCCAAAATTTTACAAATCGAGTTGCTGACGTGCCGGCGCATGCCAAAAGTTTACAAATCAAGTTGCTGACATGCCTGGCACATCAGCAACTAATTAACACAACACTAATTAATTAATATTAATTAATACAAAATTAATTGTAGAATTTTATTGAGACGAGTTTAAAAATTTACAAAATTTCATAAAAATGAACTCATAATGTGACATACACATTGTCGTATACAAATCAGTATCAACCTATTATCAATTTATTAATTTATCAATATATCAATTCATTAACGAGATTTTTTACTGTTGTACATTAGATGCCAAATGCTTTATATCAGGTTCATATTTTGCCACTTTTAGTAATATACACGCGGAACTAGATTCATCAGTCATTCTATTTCTTAAAATGTCTTTTATAAAATTCATTTCGAAAAATAATGACTCACAAGCATATGTAGAGGAAAAAATTGATAATATAGCCATCGCTACTTTTTTAAACAACTAAAGGTTTCAGGAATGGCATTCCAAGTTCTCAATATTTCCTCTTCTGCTTTCTTTTTAATTGCACCCAATAATCAATCATTTTCCATTATTGCCAAGTCATTTCTCAAATCGACAAACATTTGTTTCCATATAGAACTAGATTGAAAATCAATTAGTTGCATTTCTATATCTTCCAAATTCAGCCACTCGAAAATCTCCAAATTGAGTTTATCTGTTGATGTTGTGTCCGGATGCAAAATAAATTTCGATGTCTCTGCAAATTGCTTGAACTGCGTAAATTTTGAAGAAAATTCGTTCATTATCGACTGAATAACTGTAGAAAACTCTTTTGTCAATTTAACTTGATCTGTTTTTCATGGGATTCTAGATCTGCAAAGAATTTTTTTGTATTTGGAAAATATCGGAATGTATTGGAAATAACGTTACAATTAAAAATTGGTAATTTAGCTTCGAATGCTTTGATTAAATCAAACATGACAATAATTGTCTTATTAACACCTTGCAGTTTAACATTTAATTCATTTAAATGTAAACACAAATCAGTAAAAAACATTAATTTCGAAAGCCATTCGACGTGCATTAATTGATCGTATTTTTCAATGATTTTCTTATTATATAAAAAAAAGTCTGACTTCATCTAAACACTCAACAAATCTTTGAAGAACTTTCCCACGACTTAACCATCGGACGTTGTTGTACATAAGTAAACCATTGTACACCGAGTTTACCTCTCTTAATAATTCTATAAATTTTTGTTTATTTAAAGCGCGTGCCGATATAAAATTGACCAATTTTGTTATAATGCTCATAATATCTTCCAGTGGTTTGAAACTAGCCTTTGTGCATAAAATCTGCCAATGTATAATACAATGAAAACCCAGAACTGAATGTCCAATACATTTGGTAAAAAAATTGACGAATCCATTTTCCTCTCCAGTCATACTGCGTGCACCATCAGTAGTTACTGATACAATTTTGGAGGGATCTATATCTCTTTCAGCAAGTGCATTTACAACTGCATTGCAAATATCTATTCCTTTTGTTGTTGTTGCTAATGATGTTAAACTTATCAATTCTTCTTTGATGTTATTCCCAACACAATAACGAATAAAAATTGCTAAACAAGCTGATCCAGTTATGTCAGTACTCTCATCAAGACAAAGAGAAATTAAACCAGAAGATTTTATATCTGTTTTTTGCTGATGAGTTATATTTTTAGCTATTTCTATGATTCTGTCTTTCACTGTGTTTCTAGCCAAAGGCATACGTTGTATTCTTTGAATAATTTTTTCCTTGTTTTCAAAATCTTCAAAGAGAACTGGTGCGCATTTTAACCATGCTTCTTTTATATATTCCCCATCACTAAAAGGTTTCCCGTGTTTGGCAATTATATCTGAGGCAAAAAAACTAGCAGCAGTTATGTTTGAACGAGTGCGGATAAATTTCATTAGGGTTGTTAACTGGACATTCTTATTTTTAATTGCTCGAGCAATAAATTCTTTCTGTTCGTCCTTGCTTTTCTCAAGGAACGATTTATGGTTTGTCTCATAATGCCGTTTTACTGACGACGTTCTGCACACAACTGTCCCGGAACAAAACACACATATTGCTTTATTGTCATTGTTAATCATGCCATACTCTTCAGTCCACCAGCTTTGGAACTCTCTGCTGCTTGACTCTGATAATTTTAGTTTTCTATTTTCGCTAGCCATGTTCAGTAGAACTGTAACAAAATAATTCAAAACTTAAATCAAATGCATTTTTTATAGTTTCAAAAAAATCAACATTTTATTATATGCCTAAATTAAATTATCTTTATAATTCCCATTTACAGTAGCAAATGGGAATTATAAAGATAATTTAATTTGTTGCTTATGTGCACAAAACAGTGCACATATATATATCCGCTGCTTATTTCTGCCAACTGGCAGATGCTCAGTGCGAAATGCATAATGAACGCACGTGCGATTAGAAAAGGTAAAAGTCAGAGAATCCTAAGGACTAGTTTCAATTCTTTTTCTATCAGACTGTATTTTTACTGTATTTCTATTTATTCTTACTGTATTATAGGGCCCAGTCCCAACAAACTTACTCGTAAATACCGTTCCCATTTTTTTAAAGTTCATACATTAAACTAATGTTTAATGTTGGATTTAATATCCACGTAATTTATATAATTTTGTATCGCCGACGTGAAGCCTTTTGGCTATTTATTTTAGTAAATAAGTATTATTAATTAATTATGGCATAATCATAAAGAATATTAGTACGCTTATGTATATGGTGTAGCATGTTGAGAAATATAAAAGTACGCCATAAAAATATCAGCGATTACTAGCGTGAGCTAATGCAAGTAGTCCTAGTACGTAGTACAATACCGGGCAACTCGCAGCAAAGGTAGTAAAGTTCTGATCGCTATTCTTGGTATTTTCCATAATGTAAAAACACATTTCCTAGGAAACGTATGCTGTTATTACATTATGGCGGGAGGTCACTACCCAGACCGGTTTCAGCCTTTTTTGAAGCTTCATCAGTGAGTAGCTAGACCAAATTAATACCAAAGGGTATAGCGAAAAGAACTTATATACTCTGCTATATGAGTTGTGAAACAGGCGCACCCATTAAGTTACTTAAATATAAAGAGCCAATAGGCTTCATTTTGGAGATATAAACATTATTTAAATTAAGGGGATATTAAATCCCACATTGTTTTAAAACCGAATAAGAAACTCAAAGATTGGAATCAGAGTTTCATGCCGAATATAGTAAACTATAAAAATATCGGCAATTACTAGCGTGAACTAATGCACTAGCACGTAGTACAATACCGGGCAACTCGCAGCAAAGGTGGTAAAGTTCTGATCGCTATTCTTGGTATTTTCCATAATGTAAAAACACATTTCCTAGGAAATGTATGCTGTTATTACATTATGGCGGGAGGTCACTACCCAGACCGGTTTCAGCCTGTTTTGAGGCTTTATCAGTGAGTAGCTAGACCAAATTAATACCAAAGGGTATAGTGAAAAGAACATATATACTCTGCTATACAAGTTGTCAAACAGGTGCACCCATTAAGTTACTTAAATATAAAAAGCCAATAGGCTTCATTTCGACGATATAAACATTATTTAAATTAAGGAATAAGAAACTCAAAGATTGGAATCAGAAAGTTTCATGCCGAGAATTTCATGCTGCGAGTTGCCTGGTATTGTACTATGTACTAGGACTACTTGCATTAGCTCACGCTAGTAATTGCCAATATTTTTATAGTTTACTATATTCGGCATGAAACTCTCTGATGCCAATCTTTGAGTTTCTTATTCGGTTTTAAAACAATATGGGATTTAATATCCCCTTAATTTAAATAATGTTTATAGCGCCGAAATGAAGCCTATTGGCTCTTTATATTTAAGTAATTTAAATAAAAGTACGCATTTAAATTAGTTATTAATCACAGGACTAATGCTACAATATTGTAGTTTCATCAGGCCAACATCATTAAATTAATTTGTGGTAATTTTCATTGGTATATCCCATTCTGATCACCAATTTTATTTTTAAAATTCAAAAATTTTATAATATTATTCAGTATAAAATTGATTATTGTATTATTAAATTATTTTAATGACATTGGTTTGAAAAAAATAAAACGGTAGTGAGAAAAATATTTATGCATTGTAACTCACCATAGAAGTTAGCGTTGCAGGGGAAACCACAGAAGGATGTTGACTTGTCGTCGAATGCTTACCGTCGAATATAACTAGGACCCCTGATTTCACTTTACGAAAAAAGACATTAAAACGTTTTGCATATATACCTCCCATACAAAAACAACATGCCTTCCCCAACAGCCATTATAGATGCAAGAAAAAAAAATTAGTTTTATTGTATCTCTGAATAAGGTAGAGAGGCTTTTGCAGTCTGTGTAATATATTTCTCAACAAATAGTGCAATTAGAGACAGCTGGAATAAAAACGGTGCTAACTAATGAATCACATGTACCCCTCTCACAGAAACTACGCTGTAGATGCAAGACCATACATTGCCCCGGAAACACAGTATCTAATTAAAACTCTTGTCTAATTTTTCAATTACATGAAATAAGTGTTTGTGTGTTTGCATTTGAAATTCTCGATGTCATTATGACAGATCACAAAGGCTAACTTCAAATAAAATTCTACCACGAATTGAAACATGCCATATAATGCTTGTGTGAGTTCCCCTTCCAGCTCAAATGCAAACAGGGCAATAAAAATCAACCAAGGGTTGAAACTTTGTGTGAGTAGAGCCTGCCAGTAATGAGAAGTTCTGTCGGAACGATAAACGACACCCCCGTCGTGAATGTCTTAAAACTAAGAAATATATAGTGAATGTTGTTATGACAGTTGCAGATGCTATGGAATTCGGTTGAAGAGAATTAGCATTTCAACTCAAAAATTGTCGGTTCCATTTGTCTTTAAAGAGTCGCGTGATCTTTTGTTAATACCACACCAATCAAATTCATGTCTTCATAGCTGCTCTCTCCTGTAAAACAAAATTTAACTTGTACGTATTGTAACAATTAAAAAAAAAAAAGATTGAATAATTTATAAGCATATAAAAGGATACCATATGTAAATCATTGACATGCCAGCAAAATTCTCAGGCGTGCCATAGGTTTGGTACCCATGATCTAAATCATTGTGGATTGATGATACCATCAGATTTGCAGGAGTGACATGGGAAAGAAGTGCCATGGACAGACAGCTTTGAAGTAATCTTGGAAAGGCCTTCATCCAGCATTGCGTCGCCAATGGCTGAGAATGATGATCATACATATAAATATATATATATATACACACACACATACACACAGTCAGGTCTCTTTTTATTAGGTAGATACATTCCACAGAAAAGACCTAACTTACGTTGAAAAATTAGGCATATGTTCCATAATTTTCTAAAACCGCATAAAATCGAAGCAATGAATTAAAATATACCTAAAATTGCATAAAAAAAGTTTATAAAAATTCAGGAAAATAAGAACATCTAAAGTTGTTTTAAAGCTTTATTCGTTGAATTTTATTGAAAAGTAACAATTTTTATACATTTTTTCATCAGAATTATCATTGCTATTAGACAATATTCAGCAAACTGGTGCATTTGCGAACTGGTGCGAAATCACTTTCATCACCAGAAGAGATAGTCGGCGTATCAGATCTGTATGGTAAAGGCAATGTTTCTTCACAAACAGAATTAGCTTGTCCCTCGTTCGGTGTGCTGATTTTTTTCTTCTGACAATGTAATCAGTGATTAAACTTTGCGATGATGAATTTACTAATTTTTTATATAGCTCGCGACATCCAGACATACAGTTATATATTTGTTACATACAGATATAGTTATATACAAAATTATATTTGCAGTGAGGGGGGGGGGAGGTTTTTCTTCCACTTCACTATCATTTTCTGGATCTTCGACGATATCTAAAGTTAATTGATATCCAATAATATCATCATCACTTAAGGCATTTATCCACAACCAATTCGTCTACATCATTCTGGCTAAATCAAAACATTCTTCACCAATTTCATGTGCCAAACTAATGATTTCAGCTGATAATGTAGATGTTTGAATGGCTGCACTATTTGCAACACATCAAGGCCAACTGCTTTCCAGCAGGCATTTAAAGTTTGTGGTCTTATTTCAGCAATAGCAGATGCAACATGATTTAAACAGTCCAAAATAGAAATTTTTTTCCAAACATTAGTCACTGTTAATGATTCATTTTCTAGTTTATCCAATATAAATTGAAAAGTGTAATTAACGTAATATTTTTTAAAAGTAGCAATTATGATTTGATCTAATGGCTGAATAATGCTTGTTGTATTGGGTGGAAAAAACACTACATGCACATTTGGATGTTCTAAATGCAGATGACTTGATGCATCGTCAACAATTAATAAAACTTTAAAATTGAGAGCTTTTTTGATTCATATATGTTTCCACTTCTGATACAAAGCAATTATTGAACCATTCAATAAATACAGTGGTGTTACCCAGACCTTTGTATTAATCATCCAATGTACGGGCAGCTGTTTTAGATCTTTACCTTTTAGAGCACGTGGTCTTAGAGATCAATTTACTAGGAGGGGTTTCAACATTCAATCTCCTGATGCACTGCTAAAGTAACAACATTACTCGATCTTTGCTTGCTTTAAACCCACTTGCTTTTTTCTCAGCCTTTGCGATGTAAGTTCGACTGGGCATTTTCTTCCAAAACAATCCTGTTTCGTGAGCGTTAAACACTTGATCGGGACAACATCCACCATCTTCAATAAATTCGGCTAACTTCTCTTGAAAATTTTTGGCTGTTTCGTCATCTGCTGCTGCAACCTCGCCAGTAATCTTCATGTTTTGAGGTACATTCCTTTTTAAAAACCCTGTTAGCCATCCTTTGCTAGCAGAAAATTCTTTATCATCCTAGGAAGCAGAAATAGATGGCTCCAATTGCTTCATCTGTTCATAAAACTGAAGAGCTTTTTGTTTAATTAAATAACCACTTATAGGAATTCTTCTTTAAGTTAATTCTTCAATTCAAAATGGAACGAGCGCTCGTTCCGTTTTTTGTAATAAAGCATCTCTTGAGTATGATGATAATTTGGCACTTAGATTTGTGCCAGAAATGACAGATTTTCTTATTGTGACTTCATTCTTTTTAATTGCTCTTACAGTAGATTCACCTAAATTAGAATGTTTACCAGTCGCCACATATCCCTCTCCTTTTATCTAAAATTGCAATTTTCATTTCCAAAGAAACTGCTTTTCTTTGGTGCTTTTTTTTTTTTTCTCCACTGGGCCAAATAAAATCTTTAAAATAAAAATTGGCAAAATTTAGACTTACGATAATGAAAAGACAAACACTTGCTCACATGCAAAATTAAATTTCATGGACACTCACTGCTTACACATTACTCACGTTACGTCAGAATGTGCTGCAACACGTTTTTCATTACGTACAACAGAGAAACCCTGAATTGCATGAAATATGCACCGCATAACTTCAAAACTGCATAAAAAGAGACCTGAGTATATGTATCTTTTGTTTTTGTATATTTTTTCTGTTTCCTTTGTGTGTTTCTGAAGTTTCTATGCAGTGATTTCTATGCCATTTGTGTTTCTTTTATTGCATTTTCTATATCTGTGTTCCAGATTTTTTATGTTTTGCTTTTTAATATTTTATTTTTCTTTAAGTACTTCAGAGGCTGCTTTATGGATTATCTTTAGTAAATTTTCCATTCCATTATAGTTGCCGTAGCGCAATTGGAAAAACAGCGGAACATTGCGCCCTTCGATTCAAAAAGACCTGGGTTCGATTCTTGTCGTGACAAGGGGAATCCTTATATGGACTTTTTCATTTGAAGGTGAGTTAGCCGATATCATACGGTGGTAGCAGGGTTTTTTATCCCGCATACAGACAAATCGGCCTTCAGAACGCACGCAATTTTCAGACAAAAAAATTAAAAAGTACTGTTGTAGGTAATGATGGGCAATAGATGGCTTAGTTGGAGAGGATGAGATGTATTAGCCAAGTAGAGTAGTGTGCCCTCCCATGATGAGTCCTTGGATGACTCCCTGGATGTTTCAAGTAATTCTTCTTCTACAGGGTGTTCGAAAAAGAATTCCAGAGTTTTCAATGAAATTTATTTTATGACATTTTGAAGCAGAAATGTATGTAACATATATTATCAAATCACAATATCACAAGTTTGATTACTTCTTAATGTAATTTAATGTGTGCACCATTTACAGCCCTACAGTCATCAAAAAGGAATTCCACCTTAAACCACATTTGCATGAGCATATTCATAGGAATTGTTTCTATGATTGCTGTTATTCTATTGCACAGGTGGGCAAGGGACTGGATTTTTTCTTGATACATAATGTCTTTTAGGTAGCCCCAAGAAGAAATGCATTGGAGTCAAATCAGGCCTACACAGTGGCCAAGCAATGGGACCTCCTCTGCCAATCCATTTGCATTGCCACAACAGAAAGCACTGAGTGTTATGACTCACAGAAACAAAGTCAGTGACAACTGTCCAAAGGAATTCCAAGCAGGAGTATGGTAGGAATGCTCTGATTGACAAAAGCATCCATAAGTGAAATCAACAGCTCATGGAAACAGGAAGTGTTTTTAATTGGATATTCACCAGGTAGGCCAGGATAGACTGTCTTCCAGCATAGCTCGAAACATTCGGTTCGTAGTGCGAGTCATCAATTAAACATTCCTAAAAGCACAGTGCATGATGTTGTACACAAGAGATTGAAACTTCATGCTTATAAACTGCAGCTTGTTCATCACATCTAGTCTACTGATAGGACAAAGTGATAGGTCACAAACTGAACACTTTGTGTTCAGTTTGTGACCATGTTAGATCCCAATGCAGGATACAATAACAACCTCCAGAGCATTTTATTTTCTGATGAGACATTTCATGTGCATGGAGTTGTGAATCACCATAATTGTTGGGTGTGGGAGGTCAGAAAATCCACATGAACTGGTGAAGTTCATTAGTAACAGTCTGAAAATCAATCTCTGATGTGGCATCATGCATGATCTTATTGTTGAGCCATTTTTTTTTCCATGAGGAGATGATTACAAGTGTGGCATAACTGGATATGCTAAAGAACTTTGTGTTTCCCCAGACTGAGAATGTGGAGGGCCTCATTTTCCAAAAGGATGGAGCCCTGTCACATTATGTAGCAGTTGTGCGTATTGTGCTCAACAACTGATTCCCAGAAAATGGATAGATAGAGGAGGTACCATTGCTTGGCCACCGCACAATGCACCATAGAATAACAGCACCCATAGAAACAATTCCAATGAATATGGTTACCCAAGTGTGGTCTGAGGTGGAATTCTGTTTTGATGTCTGTAGGGCTGTAAATAATACACACATTGAGCTACACTAACAGGTAATCAAACTTGTGACATTGTACTTTGATAATATACGTTACATACATTTCTGCTTCAAAATGTTATAAAATAAATTTCACTGAAAACCCAGGAGTTCTTTTTTGGATACCCTGTAAATCTTCACTGATTTGGACTTCTTTTAGGTAATCTGTTAATTGTGATTGATATAGTATTCTAATGCTTTCTTCTTGTAACAGATATATTTTGTATACTTGTTCTATTTCTTGTTTTTTCTTATTTACTTCCTTTCTCCATATTGCTAGTATTTCTATTTTAGAGACTACTAAATAATGATCTGAAAGAATTTCACTTCCTCTGTAAACATGTACATCTCTCTCACACACACGTGGAGCTAATTTCAGATTAGTAATGACAATCAATTATAGATCTTGTTCTCTGCTATTCCAATTATATTTATTTATATTCTTTTTTTTTTTTTTTTTTTTTTTGAAAAAAAAAAGTATTGGTTATTTTAAAATTATTGAAAGTATAGAAGTCAAATAGTTCTTGACCATTGTTATTCATGCGAATAATAAGATCTCCTGCTATTAATATATAGTCATTTCTATTACATTTATTTAACTGTTTTTGTAGTTCCCCATAAAATTGTTTGGAATCCTCTTTCCTACCTCCTTCAGAGGCATATACTCCTATGATATTTAAGTGGTTTCTATTTGTTTTTAATTTAATGTAAAAGTTATAATTCAGTCATTTACAAAACTTCACTTTTGTATTCTATTTTCACATTTATTATCGATTAAAATGGCCACACCACTACAAGCTAAGACATGGTGGTCCACTCCACTATATAGGATAGTATAACCATCTATATTTTTTGTTCTTTTTAATTTCCTTTATGTTTCTGTTATCATGGCTATATTAATATTTTTAGTTTTTAGTTGTTTTACCAAGAAAGTTTTGCTAAGAAATTATATTCTTGTTTAATCCTTTTATCCAAGCGTAAGTAAAATTTGTGCATGAAGTTTCTCCACAATTACACTACTTATATATATATAGAAGCTAATGACTTCAGATTAATTGCCTTAGTATCCCATAATGCAAAACACAATGCATAATGCACACCCTTTAAGGGTGTGTATAATGCTATGCATTATGCAAAGGGCTACTACATAGACCAGTTTTGACCTTTATTGAGGTCTCATCAGCCAATCCCACAGAGAGAGAGAGATATATATACCAAGGTTGAAGTAACGCAGAAGTCATATATATCCCACATATAAGTAGTGAAAAGGCGTCACACCCTATTATTAAAATACTCTGGATTAGAGCAAGTGTAATTGGATAAAAGGATTATGCGAGAATATGATTTCTTGGCATTTTTAATTTATAACCAATGAAAATCCTTTCTATAACTTGCTCTAATACAGGGTATTTTAATAATAAGGTGTGACACCTTTTCACTACTTATATATGGAATATATATAAATTCTACATTACTTCACTTCAATCTTAGTATCTCTTCAGGATCTGGCTCCCACTTGGCATTTTTTCCTTTTAATTTTTAATCTTTGAACTTGCTTGCTTCCTGAGGAGTACAGCAGATCTGCTCAGTAGTGGATTTTTGCCTGAGTGGAGCCACAACTGAATTTCCTGTTCCTGGTCAGGAGGAATGAATTTAGAGTAGTGATCCTTTAGAATCACTCCGAGTTTTTGGAGAGGTATCCCCCCTGCACTTTAACAGTACCTCAATAAAGGTCGAAACTGGTTTGGATAGTGGCTCTTTCCATCATGCATAGCATTATACATACCCTAAAGGATGTGTGTTTGCATTATGGGATACTAAGGTATTAATATGAAGTCATTAGTTTCTGTATACAAATAATGTAATCAAAGAAACTTCACACACAAACTTTGTTTGCTTACACTTAGATAAAAGGATTAAACAAGAATATAATTTCTTGGAATTTTTAATTTAATTTATAACCACGTCATAAAACTTTCTACAACTAAAAACAATATCTTAGACATTATAAAAAAAAAAATTATACTTTAAACTACTGTATCTGAATAAAATAAAAAATACAGGCATTTAGTCAATATTCTTACCATTCCATGAAGGATTGTAAATCACCACAGGCTTGGCTTGCTGATCAGCTGGTAACTGTCCTTGAGGTGGAGAAGAGGAAGAAAAATGTTGTCCTGGTGGGTGAGCAAAAGCTGGATGGGTAATCATATTTCGTGGTGGAACTGCAATTTCAGATGGTAATAATCGAAGTGCTGGGTGGTGAACGGTAGAGTTTGGTGGAGATGGGTATTTGTTTTCAGTGAGAGGTAATGTTTCCCGCCTAGACAAAGCCTGAGATCCAGGATATGGAGGAGAAATATAAGGTGGTGGATAATTATGCCTGCGTGGACTTTCATTTTCTTCAGGGACTGTACCAAAAATCTTTAGAATTTGAGAAAGTGTTTTGTTAACTTCGAATGATAATTTGAATTTATTTTAAATTAGAATTAACTTTAATTCCAATTCAAAGCTGAAAACTTGATTAGTTAAATATATTGCAAGCAAGTCTCTTTACTTTTGTACATCTATTATTTCATAACTGTGACTATCAGACAAACTTTTAAAGTTAACCAACATAAGCAAACATTGTAACAAACTAGACTTTATGATTTAATTAAAAAAAAAAAGGATAAATTAGGAAACTATACTACTTGATCAGTGAATTCTGTTATGTTTCACAGTACATTATTAACCAGCTGTCATTAGAGCACATATCCAGAAAACAATTAAAACAGGGTATCTTTAATAAGAATGTATCCAGAGCAGTGGTTCTCAAACTTTTCTGATCATGATCCGGAACACACACACACACACACCTACATATATACCACAGGCAAATATTATGGGTGTGCTAGGTATGCAGTGAACATCCACGGAATAACAATGTCATCGATATTATATTTTCACATTTATTCCTGTTAAAGACTCCCCTAATTGTTTCCTAGCTTCTTGTGATTATTAAAATTAAACACAATATCCAATGCTTCATGAAAAGGATACTTTGACACATAAACATTGCACATCCACATTAACAGCCCAGGTATGCAGCTGCAAATACATATACCTTTGAGCCCTTTAAACAGGTATACAGATGATGCAGCAAGTCAAATTCTTACCATTCCAGTGATTTAAAACTATCCAGAAGGTGAGCACCAGAAAGTTTTTTTTAACAGTATAGACATTTTTTATTCTAGTCAGAAACAACAAATGCAGCAAAAATATATATCTATTCCTGAATAAAAATGAATACTTCTATCTATTCTGTGTCTACAACAAAATACTAGCATATGTGAGATAGCTATTTTTGATAAGACAGAAGAGTTGCTGACACTAACAAAAACTAATGACTGTAGGATTCCCGATAATGTGCTATGCACTCTTAAAACTTACATGCATCGATAAAAATGCGTAAGGTAAGGAATTTCTGTTGTGAGGCCAAACTATAAAAATGTTGTCCATATATATATATATATCCCAAAATGCAGGTGGAGGGTATATAGATGAAAACAGGGATTCTTCTAAATGCTCCAAATAAAAGTTGGCTAAAGCAGGGGAAAGTGGACTTCCCATGGCAGTTCCTTCTACTTGGTTGTAGAATTTGCAGAAACAACAGATTCCTTATCTTCCTTTTTTAGCCAAAATCAATACTTTACACCCTCATATCAAATTCACCATGGAAATTGACAAAAAAACAACAATTTACCCTTTCTAGACATCTTTCTCATCCACTCACCATCAGGTAATTTAACAACATCAGTTTATAGAAAAACCACTTTTACTGGACGTTACATTCTCAAGCAATCAGCACATCATCCTTCTCAAATGACAAGAATCAGAAAATGTTTAATTCAACGAACTAGAACTAATTGTTCAATTTATGCATTTTTGAAAATTATGGAGACAACTACCGTGTTTGAATAAAAACTTTAGTTTATTATAACTAAAATCTACAATTCGACGTTTTGACCTTTATGTCAAGGTCATCTTCTGGAGCATACAAATATACACAAGAAACAAGCTATACTACAATCAAACTGGTTCGTTAAAGACACTGACCAACCGCTACCACAATTGTTGGCCTGACCTCTGGTGAAAGAAAAAAATAAAAAAATTAAAAATTAAAAATAAAAAAAAATAAAAAATTATACATCAGCGCTAGAGTCCTATTATTTGTGTTGTCTGCTATATACATATATTAACATCATTCCAGCCAGTTGGAGTGGAATGGTTTCTAATACTAGCAGATTGGCTAGAGTCCTGACTTATGTTGAATCTTTCATATTAGGTTGGCTGAATGTGTGCCATCCAGATCCTTGGAATTTTCATACCATCTTTATTATACATAAAAATATAACGGAAAAACTCACGTAGAAAAATTGAGTTTTTCCGTTATATTTTTATGTATAGTTATGTCTACTCACGGTTTACCTCTTTTAAAACTCATACCATCTTTGTTATTGATATGTGGGTGGTTTATCAGGATTTCGCAGGATTCCTTAAATTTTCTTTCGTACCAAGTTTTTGTGCGGTGTAAGGAGCAGGTGCTTTTCCAGTTGATTTGGTGTAAGGTGTTAAGTGCGTGGTCTGAGAGGCCTGCTTCACCATAATGGTTATATTTGATGTGTCTAATGTGTTCTTTCTTGCGTATAGGGATTGTTCGTCCTGTTTCACCAATGTACGGTAAGTTACAGGTGCAGCGGATGCAATAGACTCCAGGATGTGCTAATGAGAGGAGAGGATCCTTAGAGGAGCTGAATATGGTTTTAAGTTTAGTGGGTGGTTTAAAGGTGGCATTGAGGTTATAATGTTGTAGGATTCTGTTGATTTTTTCCGATAGCCATTTAATGTATGGGATGGCTATGGTTTTACTGTAATCTAGATTCGTTTTTGTTGTGGTTTTATAGAGTATTTTATTGACAGTATTTTTGTTACAGCCATTATTTATGAATGTGTCACTAATGATTTTTAGTTCTTGTTTTAGGGCTTGCTGGTTAGAGCAAATAGTTGTGACTCTGTTTTTAAGGGTGTTAATGACTCCGTATTTTTGTGCTGGGTGGTGGTATGAATTCGCATGTATGTATTGGCCCGTGTGTGTCGGTTTTCGGTAGACTATGAAGGATAGACTGCCTGAAGGAAGACGTGTAACTAGTGTGTCTAGGAACGGGAGTGAATTTTGGTTTTCGATTTCGATGGTAAATTGTATACATTCGTGTTGTTTGTTTAGGTGGCTGAGGAATGTGTTTAGCGTTTGTCGCCCATGCGGCCAGATCGCGAACACGTCGTCGACGTATCTGAGCCAGACTGTCGGTTGTAGCGGGGCAGAATCAAGAACCCTTTGCTCAAAGGTTTCCATGTAGAAGTTAGCGATTGGGGGGGTGGGGGGAATAATGGTGAGCCCATGGCTGTACCTTCCTTTTGTAGGTAGAATTTGTTTTGCCACACGAAGTAACCGGACTTTAGTACGTGGGCAAAGAGGGCCGTAATGTCGGGCGGAAATTTGTTCTGTAGTAGGAGAATTGTGTCATTGATGGGGACATTAGTGAAAAGGACAGCAACGTCAAAACTGACTAATAAGTCATCTTTGTCGAGCGTTATGTTTTTGATTTTGTTTATAAAGTGTTGTGTGTTTTTTATGTTCAATTTATCATTTACAGAAAGAACTTTCTACTATCAAACAATACATGAAATTAAATGGCTTCTCCGAAAGGACTACACAACATCTGTTCAATTCCTACGAGACAAACCAAAACAACAAAGAATCAATATGTCAAGTTCCAATCCCATATATCTCCAGAATTTCAGAACCAATTTCAAGAATTTTGAAGAAATATGATTTAACGGCTACTTATATTCTTGTTAATAAACCACCCACCTATTTCCCCTCGTCTAAAGATAAATGCTCAACTATGTCTCTTCCTGGTGTATACCAAGTTCCGTGTGACTGCCATCTTTCTTACATTGGACAAACCGGATGCTCTATAGAAAAAAGAATACAACAACATCAATCTTATATTCTTCATAACAAATCCGATAAGTCTGCATGGCGCAACATTCTCTGGTCTAAAACTCACCTTCTACACAGATGTCGGTATAAATTCGAACGCCTATTCAAAGAGAGAGTGTTGAGGCCTTACTTCACTGCCCTAACATGAATCAGAATGTATAGTGTGACAAGGATAGTGCATAGCACCTACCTTGTCAAAAAAAAATTTGTTTTTTTAATTAAAACCTTCTAGATACTACATCTGTCTAATGATATCTTTAGTATGATTTATAAATAAGTTTTAGTATAACATTGTAAATTTATATGTGTAATTTATTCTGCACTCTTATGTTTACCTTTCTTCAGTGAAATGATATCGTGATTAGCGATTTAACATCATGCGGCTCGTTCTTATTTTGAATGATGAATTGTTTATATTCTATCTTGTAAAAAAACTGTTTCCTGTCAAGCCACAGATGATAGTTTGTTATTTTCAAACTGAAACATCTGGCAGTATATTAAATATACTTTTCTTGTGCTAACGTGCTCACACACACACACACACACACACACACTGCTTGGAAAAAAATAAGTTAATGGATACAATGGTTAATGGGCAACATGCATCGTGCCATGTGTTTGTAGCTGGCATAAATTGGAGGAATATGATGCTCCGAAGTCAGTGCAACTATCTGGGTGAAATGGCTGTGAGAAGGTAACTGACGGATTTGATAGAGACATTTTGATAGGCCTATCTGTTCATGAAACTGTTGATGAATTGGGCCATTCCAGTTCAACAATCAGTGATATTATACTGAGATGGAAGCACAGGGAATCAGCTGCAAGTGCTTCTCGCAGTGGGCAAATCCACCATACTCAACGAACATGACTGTAGAGTCACATTCGATTGATTGCAGGGCTCTGGGCAGTGATTGGAACATGAGTCTGCACAAAAACAATCAGAAGCAAGAATCACAACATGGGCTTCCATGGTGGGTCCATAATATGCAAGTCCAAATTAAAGGAAATAATATTAAATTTGGCAGAAAAAACAATAGGTTATACAGAAAGAGAAAGTAAAAAGGATTGGATCTCGAATGAAGTAAAAAGGTTAAGCGAACAAAGGAAAAGCATGAAACTAAAACAGAACAGAATATAATAGATTAACCAGAGAAATTAGAAAACTAATTAAAAGAGACAAGAATAACTGATTAGAAACAAAATGCAAAATGGCAGAAAAGCTATCAAAAGAAAATAACCTTCATGGATTATATAAACAAATAGACCAAATTAGTAAGACACAGACAACAAAAATTATAATGATCAAAAACAAAGAGGGACAACTAATTGAAAGTAAAACAAAAAGAATGGCTAAATGGGAAGAATACTTCAAAGATTTATATAATAAAAACAGCTCCCAGGATATTATGATTCCAGCCACTGAAATGGAAGAGGAAACAAATATCTTTACCAAAGAAATAATAGCACACAGCATAGAAAAACTCAAAACTAGGAAAGCACCTCGCATTGATCAAATACATGCAGAATTCTTAAAAGCAGGAAAGGAACAACTTTTGGAACCATTAAAAACATTATTTGAATGGATCTACAAAAACAAAGCAGTGCCTACTGATTGGACCAAATCAGTCATAACTCCTATATACAAAAAAGGAGATAAAACAGAATGCAATAATTACAGAGGCATTAGCCTCCTCAGTATTCCAAGTAAGGTCTTTACGAAAGTACTCCAAAAACAAATTAAGCCATATAAAGAACTGGCACTAGGAGAAGAACAAGCCAGTTTCAGACCAGGGCGAAGCACAACTGATCAACTATTCACCTTAAGACAGCTAATAGAAAAGACACTAGAGTACAACCAAAGTTGCTACATAAATTTCATAGACTTTCGTCAGGCATTTGATTCAATCCGTAGAGAAAACTATAGAAACTATGGAAGAATTTGGAATTCCCAACAAAACCATAAGAATAATAAAGAATCTGTACGAGAAATCTGAAAGTGAAATACGAATAGAGGATCCCTTAACCAACCGGTTCCACACACACAGAGAGTGGAATAAGACAGGGATGCAATCTTTCACCAGACCTGTTCAATCTTACACTGGAAGAAGCAACCAATAAGGCCTTACACAATGAAGATTCCGGAATCAAAATATATGGGAAAAATGTGACAAATTTAAAATTTGCAGACGACATTGCATTACTTGCAAGCACAGAAGAAAATGTACAGTGAATTTCTGATAAAATAAAGGTGGAGTCTATAAAATCTGGGTTAAACATAAATATGGATAAAACAAAAATTATGCAGATAGGAAAAAGAAGCACCAATCTGAAAATTGAAATTGATAGCAAGAATCTAGAGCAGATAGAAAACGTCACCTATCTTGGAGGAGTTATTGAGTACAATGGTGAAATTATAAAAGATATAAACAAACAAATCAGTCAAGCATCCCAAACTTTTGGATGACTTAATAAAATATGGAAGACAAGAGACATCAAACAAATAACAAAAGCAAGAATCTATGAAACAATGGTCCTCCCAATTCACTCCTCTATTCCATAGAGGAGTGAATTCCAGCATTCACTCCTCTATGGAAGTGAATGCTGGAATCTCAAAAAAGGCTGAAGAGAAAAAAATTATTAGTTACTGAAATGGGTTGGCTAAGAAGATTACTTGGAGTATCTCTGCTGGATCTCGACTAAGAAACGAAGACATAAGGAAACGACTTAAACAAGAAATAACAATAATAGACAAAATCCAAGAAAGAATACTGCGATTCATAAGAAAGATTCTGGTAATTGGACCACATGTTTATTAATCTAAATGAAAATAAAAAACAAACCCGACAAGTTTCGTAAGTCGGTTAACTTACATCTTCAGGGGTCAAAGGTAACTAAAAGTTTAAACACAAGAAATGAGAAATTCAAATGACTTACGAAACTTGTCAGGTTTGTTTTTTTTATTTTCATTTAGCTTAATAAACATGTGGTCCAATTACCGGAATCTTTCTTATGAACTGCTAAACAACAGAAACCTTCACATACAAAAAAAAGACTGCAATTGTTTGGCCATGTGACCAGAATGGGAACAGAAAGACTACCATCTAAAGCCCTGAATACAATGATGGAAGGTAAAAGATCCAAAGGATGGCCCAGAATTAGATGGATTAATAAAATAAAAGAGGACCTGAAAACCAAATCACAACAAGTGACACTAAACTGGACAGAACTGTTTGGACTCTCCAGGGACAGACAGAAGTGGAAAGAGTTCATTCGGCCTCATCATCATCCACATAGATGATGGAAAAGAGAGAGAGAGAGAAGAAGAAGAAGAAGACGACATTATCTAAACTAACATGCAGGATCATCTTCAAGTGTTCACATCCCACAGTACATACTTGGAGAGCTGTGTTATGATGCTACACCCTCCACCCAAGCAGATGGACACCTGTGGGTGTGGCAGATGCCCAGTGAGCATCTCTTACCAGTGTGTAACCCCCAACTATCGGAGGTGGCAGCGTGATAGTAAGGCCTGTTTTCCTGGTTTGGCTCAGATCGCTGTTTGTGGTTACACAAACATTTAATTTCGAGAAGTATCTGAACATCTGGATAATGCAATGCTTCCTACTTTGTAGCGTTTCTACAGAAATGACGACTATCTCTCTTGCAGCAAGACAATGCACTGTGTCATAAGGTTGCTGCTGTAACTGTGCGGTTTGTGGACATGAATGTCACCACACTTGACTGGCCTCCACAGATCTCTGATCTGAACTATATTTAATATCTGTGGGATGAACTGGAGCATCAGGTGAGGTCAAGGGATGTCTGGCCCACAACAACCCAGGACCTCATTACCTGCCTATAGGAAGATTGGTCCCAAATTCCTGAAACTGCTTCAGGCGTAAACTTGGCTTACTTGGAAAAAAAAAAAAAAAAGGATTAAAACCAAGTTTATAAAATTGCTTGGTATCTGTAATGTACAGTATACCTAAGGTAAAAAAACTTTCCACACACACACAGTATATATGAAAAAGCAGCCAGTCCAAATAAATAGAGTATGTCAAGTCATTGTAATATTAGAATATTACATTGAACAATGCAATGAAATTATTCAATGCAATATTAGAATATGCCCTGAGTGAAGTAGACTGAAGAAATAAAGCAATCAATATATCAATGGTAAAAAAACTAAATCATTTATGATATGTCAATGATATTGTAGTAATAGCGAACAACAAAAGAGAATTAGAAGAAATGATGAATGAATTAAATGCAGTATCAAATAAATTCGGATTATGCATAAACTATGAAAAAACTAAAATAATGACAAATATCGAAGGAAACCAGATAACAGAGCAAATAATAATATATGGTAACAAAATTGAGCAAGTACAAGAATAAACATACCTAGAAAGAACTTTTACATTAAGAAAAATGGTTGACAGAAAATGATATAATTACAGGGATAAAATATAAAGAGTATTATATTTTCAGATAGGATAGAAGGAACAGGACAGGAGGTGGAGTACTGCTGATGATAGCTGAAGAATTACAAACAACAAAATTAGATTAAAAGAGGATTTTAGGTCTCAAAGAGATAATTCATTTGAGACTGTCTGGTGTGAGATAGAGGCAAATAGGACAAAATATGTTGTTGGGTGCTGCTATGGACTGGGGAGGGGGTTTCCACAGGATGATGTAGATGCCATGTATCAGCAGAATAAGTGTAAGCTGAACAATTATATGGGAGACATTAACTATGGGGACATCGATTAGAGGGAAGAAAGAGGGCATCGCAAGATGGAAGTGGAATTTATACAGTTGCTAAGGGATAATTACATGAAACAACATGTTATAGAGGAGGTAGAGGGTTTGAAGGTGTTGGATCTGATAACAGCATCAGAAGATGTATCCATAACCAAGGTAGACACTATGACTCCAATTGGAGAGAGTGACCATGCGGTCTTGTTCTGGAAAGTTGCCAAACACGTGGAGTTCTCTGTAAAGAAGGGGCTTATGTTCAACTATAAAGCTGGTGATTATGAGAGACTCAGGAGACAACGTGGAACAGTGCCATGGCTTGAGAAACTATAAGGAAAGAATGTCAGTAGTGCATGGCAACTGGTCAGAGATTGCTTGAGAGTAGTAATAATATCAGACTGCATACCCAAAGTCAGGAGGATAAACCAAGTTGGAATTAAGTGGATGAGTATGCATATAAAGCAGGAACTGCAAAAAAAGAAAACACTGTGGAGGAAATATAAAGAAAAAAAGTGATCAGCATACTCATGAGCAGTATGGTAAAAATGGCCAAAACAGACAGAGAATTTTTTTTTTTTTTTTTTTTTTTTTTTAATGTGGCAAGTAAGAGAAAAAATGACTATGGCAGAATGACATTAAAAATGTTCATGGTAGGAAGGTGACTGAACCAAAAGAAATAGCTAAGTTGCTGAGTGATCATTTTGCAAAGGTGTATCATCCAGGTGGTTATTTTACAGAGATGCATATCAACATTGAGGTAGATGAAAAGGGATGTTCAGCATATTAAAAAATATGAATGTGAACACAGCAGTGAGACTGGATGGCATATCAACTGGTGTATTATGTGAATGTGCAAGAGAATTGGCATTGCCTCTGACGAAGTTATTCAATCTAAGTCTCAGCTCTGGCAGGGTTTCCAAGGGAGTGGAAAGATGGTAAGATTGTAAGAAGTACCAAATGGTAAGAAGTACCATTGCATAAAGATGGCTCCAAGAGGAGCCATCTTTATGCAATGATCAAGTATTGGAAAAGTTGATGAAAGGTAAAATACAACAGTGGGTGGATAAGGGATGTGGATACTCTATAGTGGGCAGAATGGATTTATAAAGGGTAGCTCCTTTCTTAATAAATTATTCACATTTTATAATAAAGTGACAGCAGAATTAGATAAAGGTAATGCCTACACAATGATACTGATCGACTTTGCCAAGGTATTTGGCAGAATACCACATGGAAAACTATTACAAAAACTGGAGCAAATAGGAATGGATATGAGAGTAACATGAATGTGGGGGGGGGGGTCTGATTGACAGACCCCAGAGAGTAGTATATGGTGGATGGGTTCTAGGAAAATTCGCCATAAACATTTTGCATTAATTATTATAAATAATCAATGAATGATAAAGGATATTATTATAAAATCATTAAAAAGGTTTATTAAGGTGAATGTCAGTGATACATAACATAATGAAATCATTTAAAAATTGTGCAAATTAAAAGAGATGCTGCGTAAATAATTAACTTTTTGCTGTGGATCGTCAATTCAACAAATTCATCAGTAACATTGTTCACTGGAAGAAATGCTAATGCTGCGAAGGATTTAATTTTCATGTTGAATTCAGCATCTGTTTAATAGCGTACCTTCAAACCAATGGCAACAATTTTGTGGTAAAGATTTTGTGCCATATGAAATAAACAACCTGTTATAGTTGCTGATGTAAATATGTTAGAAAAAGCTTGATAGTTGCTTTCTTAAAGTCAACCATTAATGTATCGGGATCTAATGATGAATGTAAGCCCTTTAAGGCACTGAATAATCTGCTATAAGTTAATTTTGATTTGCCAGGAAGCAAAGCAAAAAGATGTGGAATGCTAATACTTCCTATTACTATAAGTAGCCTGAATAATTGATAATATATATTTGGACTGCATTTAAAAGTACTGTCGCATGGCCAATCTTTATTATTTTCAAGGTCATCTAATCCAGCTTGTATACCAAACACTAAAATTCTCTCTTCATCATCTTCACCCACTATTGTATAGTGAGTGAAGATGGTGAAGATATAAACTTTAATAAAAACTGCTCACCATTTTCTAGAAATTTATACTCATTTGGAATTATATATCCACTTCTTTCAGTTGGGAATGGGGGGGTACTTCGCCTTTCTTTTGCCTTCATCTAATATTATGACATAAATTTGCTAAAGACAACATCAGAAATGAAGTGTTGATATCTAAATTTGATAAATTATCGGCAGTTAAAGACTGAGCAAAGATTTGTGAACTAGTAGCAGATGATTTTAAGTTTGCCATTGCTCAATAAACTTTAGATTTCAAGGGTTGAGAAGGGTGACAATGCTCACTTATTTATTTATTTGTATGGAATTCCCTCCCTTTTCCCCTCCGTCCCTATTGGGGCGAGTTGAGTCCCCCTCATGGAGGTTAAGTATTTATGGCTGTAGATCCGTGTGTTCATGGGGCCAGTTTGTCTGCTTGCGGGATGAAAAACCCCAGATAAACTGGGGGAAAAACCCTGCTGTCCACACCCAAGACTGGCTAGCTTGGCTATGGCTGAGGAAGATCCTTAAGCTCCTCACATCAGCGACGGGAATCGAACCTAGGACACCCCTTCCCCAGGCATATGGCTGCGAAGCGCAAAGCCACTAGGCTAACTGTGCAGACAATGCTCACTGAATGTTTTACATAACAGAATTAGTGGATAGAAATATTTATCAAAGGAAGCACACAAGCAGACTGTCAGTTAGAAAGCTTAATTTTAAAGAAATTACCTTCCTCTAACTAGTTGGTTGATAAGGTCACCAGATTGTTAGTTTAAATTTTTATGGCAAAAATGTTTACGCTGAATTTTCCAGCCACAGGTGGAGTGGAATGAGAATGATAGTGACTAGTGGAGTACCTCACGATTCAGTATTAGGGCCACTACTCTTTAATTTGTATATCAATGACACAGGGAAATATTTAAGAGGAGATATTCAGTTGTTTGCTGATGATTATGCAAAACTGGAGAGAGCAATAGTTAATAAAGGTGATGTAGATATCCTGTAGGATGATTTAAATCAATTGGCATTGTGGGCAAAGGATAATGATTGTCAATTTAATGTTGCAAATTGTAAGGTTATGCACTTTAGGTTGAAAAGGTTGCATATGGTGTATCATACTGATGGCATTGGATTGCAAGAAATTGATCAAGCTAGGGACTTGGGGATAATGGTGGAAAAAGAGTTGAAAGTTCAGAGGGTATATTGCAAAAGTTGGTATAATAGCTCATTAAATTACTTTGATGTTGAAAAACATGCTAACAAGTAAAGATAAGGAGGTTATCATCCCTCTTTATAAGGCTATGATTTGGCCACATCTTGATTACCGTGGACAGATTTGGTCATCTGGCTTCTTTGGGACCATTAGGTGGTCGAGAGGATTCAGAGATGAGTAACCAAGATGGTGACAAGTCTGTGGAATATTCCCTACGAGGACAGGTTGAAGGTTTGTTGGTTACAAAGTTTAATTGATAGGCGGAAAAGAGGAGACAAGATAAAAACTTTTAAGATATTAAAGGGGTTTTATAAAATTGATGCAAGTGAAATTTTACAATATTCAAATAGTCAGAGAACTAGGGGCCATATGTGGAAGTTGTGTCAGAGTGTGGTTAGTAGGGAAGGGGGTGTGCAGACCAGATTTTTTGCTTGGAGAGTGGTGAGCGAGTGAAATAGAATGTCAGAATTGGTTGCGAGTTTCCTGACAGCAAGTAGATTCAAGGAGAGATATGATATTATTTGTGTGTATGATGGTTGATTTGGGTCTCCTGCAATGAGTCTCCAGACTCCATGGAGATGCAGTAAAATAATAACAATTACTGAGCACATAAGGGAGTACTCTACTTCAGTTATTCAAATAATTCTTAATGGAATGAAAATTCTCATTCTATTTTACTCACTCATCCATTTTCCAAATCTTGCTATACCAAGGTCACATCACCACTCCAAGAATATGAAAATAACACACTCCTCTCTACCAGTGCCTAAGAAAAAAATTTAATTTCCAAAACTACCCATGTCTGAAGTGGATTTAAAAAAGAAATTACTCTTGGAACAAAATCTTTAACTTTCTTCTATCCCACATCATTGCTGTTAGTATTAACTAAAGTGGTGTTAGAAATCACAGCATTCTAACACACTTCTGATCATATTTCAGACAGAGGGTACAAATTTTAACTACCTAAAATAAAGCAGCATCTTCTGACATACCACTATTCCATTGATAATATGAGAGTAGAGGAAAAAACAGTGTAAACACTTCTGTTTTCTTTCACTTACATTCCTTCAATATAATACTCGCCCCTTTAGATAACCTTTCTATTATCCATAGAAATTCCTGCGAACAGCACATCTTCTGAATATATACACTAAATCTGCCTAAAAGTACACAGATCCACTTTGTACTGAAAAAGCTTAAAGAAGGCAAAGTCACAGAGAGTATGTCAGGAAAAATTACTGTTGTTTGACAATTTCTACCATACCATTCTGTGACAATGGAAAAGAATTTTACAAATGTAATAAGTCACAATACAGTTTATATGACCACTGGCTGAATGAAGATACATCACTACTGGGAAATGTACTGTGAAAGCTGCATGCTGGAATAGCATACTGAAGAATCCCTAAAAAAAGATGCTAAGGAATATTAACCCTAATTAATATTTCTTAGCTCCTTCCTCCACCTTTTTTTTTTTTTTTTTTTTTTACCATCAAGCAATAATCAGATATGACAAGTTCTGCCATCTACATGAAAACCAAGTACACTATATACATCTGCAAATAGTACAACTTTAAATATAATCTCAGTTTTTAACCCATTCATGATGTCCTAATTTCTGTGAATGGTCTAACTGATGAATAGCCAATTTACCATCACTTAAATATTACACTTATCACTATTCAATGACAAACAAAAAATCATGCTGCTACCATCAACATGCACAGACTTAGATCCTTACCAGTGCTTATGAATCCCCTGCATGTCAAGATACTTTAGACTAGTTTATATAACCAACAAATGTGAATTTCAATATTAAGAGCCTGGTTTTCTAAGAAGAGAAGACTCTTTATAAAGACAGTGAACATTAGATCAGAGCTTTATCACTGATACAAAAATCCTCTAATTGTTCTATTTAAATCCTCTAATTGCTCTATTTAGTCTTTGTTGTCTCCCCTAAACCCGAAAACAATTTGAAAATAGCTTTTTGGATTGCAATCATCAAATTTAGAGGTTTACCACATTAATAAATAAAGAGTAGTGCAATAACAGCGTTTTAAACACACATTTCATGAAAGGTGACCATATGCAAACTTGAATTTCTCCATTTCTTCCAATCTATTGTTTCAAACAACTGATATTTGTTACTATTTCCAAAACTTACATCTACAGGTTTAAATCAATAATAAGTTTCCAATTTCTTTCCATTCAATACACTACAAGGATTACAACTTTTTTTATGGGATTGCTATAGAAAATATATAAATCAATGGAAAACTTGAATAATGTTTAAGAGTAAAGCAAACAAGTTAATAACATGAATGAACGAACTTGTGTTTCTTACTTTATCACAATTTTCAATAAGGATTTCTACTACCACATTCCCAAACTTTATATCCATGATAGCAGCTACTGTTTCTTCTTCTGGCCTTAATAATGTTGGTCCAAAGCAGACACCCAAATTAGAGACTGTCATCATGTTTTTGTTGGAATGTTTGGCAACTCTGTAAAAAAAAAAAAATTAAAAAAAAAAAAAAAACATGAAATATTCATTGATTTTTTTTTAAAAATATTATCCACACATGAAAGACAGTAGGACCTATAGCAATCTGTTTATATTCTTAAACAGCCAGAGGTTGTAGTCTTTTGGAAATCCTTCATGGGATAGGCTGTTCCACATAATCAATGTGGACAGAATGAAAGATGACAGGAGTAACAATTTCAATGAGTATGATGTTTGATTGTAAAGGAATGTTCAGCAGCTGAACAGTGGCCATGGAAATATCTGTAGAAGAGACTGCTGAAAAACCAATCTATGAGAGAATGGCTAAAGAGAGTTTATAAGAGAGGAATCATTAATCAACTTAATTGCCTTTTCTGAACAGAATCAATTTTTAGAGAGGTCTTAGGTGCACCACCCTAAACATGAGGAGCAGTATTCCAAGATTGGCCAGATATGGTGTATGCAGAGTAAGTAACTGGCCAGAAAAGAAGTGCAGTCTTAAGCAAAAAAAAAAAAAAAAAAAAAAAAAAATGATGCCATAGAGGTAATGTGATTATGCCATGAAAGGTCTGGAGTAAGAGTCAGTCTGAGAAGAGAGATCTGGTCTTGAGAATTGAGCATTGTCAAAAATAAGTGGAGAAGATCTGAGGTCTTTTTTTTTTTTTTTTGCATGAACACCAGCAAAAATGTGTTTTGAAAGCACTGAAGGTGACAAGGTTGTTTTCTCCCCAATAAAGGATACTGCAGAAATCAGTATTCAGGGCACTTATTACAGATGATCATGAAAGCTTAAGATGTT
Organism: Typopeltis vanoorti; assembly: GCF_054136105.1. Lineage (NCBI taxonomy): Eukaryota > Metazoa > Arthropoda > Arachnida > Uropygi > Thelyphonidae > Typopeltis > Typopeltis vanoorti. The sequence goes on from NC_143555.1 coordinate 73,685,768, forward strand.
TGGGCACTGTGAGGTTTGTCAAATGAGTAAGAGGAGTGGAGACTGCTATCATTAGTAAAACTATGGATAGGATCTGCAGTCAATGAGAGCAGGTCATTTTTATAAATCAAGACGAGTGGGTGAAATGACAGAACTGTATCGGACACTTGTATTAACAGGAAATCTGAAGAACACAGTGACTGATCTCAGAACAACCGGCAATCCAATTACAAAGGGAAGAAGGCAGTCCATATAATGGGATGTTGTTGAGAAGCCTGCAATGCCAGACTCTATGAAATGCCTTGGAAACATTACACAGATTTCTCCAAATCTTTCCATGGCATGAGGTCAGAGGTGAGTTATGTAGGCCAGATCTCCTGTGGATCTGGATTGGTGAAATCCATACTGGTGGTAACTAATTAGTTAACAGTTCTCTAGGTATTGAAAAAGCTGACTATTGATAACATTTTCCATTACTTTGGGCAAAATTGAAGAAGGGCAATAGGTCAGCAGTAGGTCAAAAGCTTTCTTTGTTGACACATTCTAGGAGTAGTTTAAGATCTTGAATATTTGTTGTAATTAAAGCAGCATCATCTGCATAGTGCAAGTTATTTATTAACTTGCCATTTGATTACTCATTCCTTTCTTCCTTCTAAGTCCTTGAGAAATAAGCCTTCTGAGTAAATGTTAAACAGAAGTGGAGGTAGTACACATCCTTATTTCAATTTTGATATTGCTTGTCCCTGACGTCTGTTAGGACAGATTGAATCTGACCCAGTAGAGGTTTTTAATGATTCTAATATCATTATCAAATATGCCTAGTTGTTCTAAGATGATTGTGAGTTTATTATGCTGAACCTTATCAAAAGCCTTTTTGAAATCAATAAAACAAATATAAAGGTCAATTTGTTGTTCTCTGCATCTTTGTGCTAAGATACGTGAGCAGAAAAGTGCTCCTCTTGTTCCTAGGCCATTTAGAAATGACCTAGGAACAAGAGGAGCACTTTTCTGTTCTGAAAAATTTTTAATAATATTTTGAGAGTCTGGCTCATTAGGCTAATCAATCTAAATTCATAAGTTTTTTGTATTAGGTTTTTTAGGCAATGCAATGAAGATTGAGTTCATCCAGTCAGAGGGTAGTTCATCAGTATTATAAATTCTGTTGAATAATTTTACAATTTTATCAGTATTACTGTTATTGATTAGTTTAATAATTTCTGCTGGTAGTTCATTGAGGCCACACGCTTTACCCTGTCTGGATAATTTGATCATCTTTACTACTTCAGACTTCTAGATAGGTGGGCCCTGTGACTATATTCCTTGAATTTGTTAAGTCTTGTCTATTATCAGAAAGTAGAGCCTAAATGTATTCAGTCCAAACTTGTTCTTTTTTAGATGTTTCATTGACTATCTCTCCTTCATTAATCCTAAGTAGCATAGGATGTAGTTTTTTTCATTGATTCCAAGAATTCTTTACTTTTTTTATTTTTGTGAAGATTGAAGTCATATTTTTTGTGGATCCTCAATTTCATTACATTTCTCTTTCATCCAGTTTTCTTTGGCTTCTTTTATTTTAGATTTTATCTTGACCTGTATTTCTTTATATTTTGGAGTATCTTTATGCAGTCTGTGTTGGTCCATAAGGGATAAGATCTCAGTAGTCATCCAATTCTTCTGCTTGTGAGATGTATTATAACCCAGTATTTCTGTACTTATTTTTAGTTTCTTTTAGTTTCTTCAATAATTCATTCACTTCTAGTTCATCATCATTGGAGTTCCAGTTATTTTTTCTATTAAGTTCATTTAAGTTCTTTTTTTTATTTTTGCATTCTAATTTAAGTTCTTTTTCTATTTTCGCATTCTTTAAGTATTTTAAATTTATTTTTTTCTTTTTATTTTATTTTCGGATTTTCTTTAGTCTCAATTTGAGTTCTGCTACTAGTGGATTATTGTCTGACCAATGTCAGCACCAGGATAGGTCTTTACCCTCCTTACACTAATTCTAAAATGTTGATAGACTGAGATGTAATCAATCTGGTTTCTGCCTATGTTGTTGCTATTTTCTTGTTCGAAGCTCAAACCCATGTATTTGCAATTATTAGGTCTTCTTCTTGACAAAATTGTATTAAGTATCATTTCTTATCCCAAGTCCAAACTGTTCTACTGTGACCACAGATGCTCCTTTCCTTACTTCTGCCTTATAGTCTCCCATGACGATTATGTTGATGTCATGTTTCTTTGTCATTTTGAGAAGTTCTTTCAGCTGAGAATAGAAAAGGTCAATTTATGCATCATATTTGTCAGCAGTCAGTGCATATACTTGTATAACATTGATGTTTGATTGGCCCTTGAGTTCCAAGTGCTTTTTCTATTTTTGCATTCTAATTTAAGTTCTTTTTCTATTTTCACATTCTTTAAGTATTTTACATTTATTTTTTTTTTGTAGGAGCATTAACCTATTGGAGAATGGAATAAAGTTGAGTACACTTTTGGATGTTTCATTTATTTATTAATATTCCTACTCCATGTCGATAAATATTATTACTGCTTACAGAGTAATATAAGGTCATATAATTGGAGCAGCATTTACCAGAGTCTGGCCATCTTATTTCACTCAGGCCTAAGATTTGTATTTTTAGTCTTCTCATTCCTTCAATAACATTTCTCAGCTTTTCAGCTTCAAACATAGCTCTGACATTCTATGTTCCTATTTTGATTGGTTTTCCAGAGATTCTTAGAACCCTGTCCCGTTTAAGGGATGCTGAGAACTCAGGGCCATTGTTCTTGTTGTGTTTGCTATGGTGGTTGGTCTGAGGAGATTGAATGCAGTACTTTCCCTTCTTGCTTTCTGCATCACAGAACTATAGCCATTAAGGAAGTTCTATGCTCGTATCCAAGTCTTGAACCTTGCCGATGTAATTCATCTTCAGTCTTGAGATCAGTAAAGGTGTATGCTGCTGCCTGCAACCATGGAAGTCAATTTGCCATATCTGGCTACTCTCAAATGTCAGATGTCAAAAATAATTAAAAACTATTTTTGACATTAATCTTGTTGTAGCTGGATGTTACTATTTTAGTGAGAGGGATTAGTCAGTATGTAACAGTTTGTTTGATAACTTTTTATTTCAATACATAATGAGTGATTCTGGAAAATGGGGAGAGAAACTACAGCTCAGAGTACTGCAGATAACACATATTCTTATATATGTAACATGTATGAAGATTTATGTTTTGTTTTCTGTGTAGATAATCCATTTATGTGCTGAAACAAAGCATTTGTTCTATGAAGTGATTTTAATTTCTAACAAAGATAATACATAAAACTGATGTATGGGATTCTTTGAGAGAGATCAAAAAATGCAGTCAGTCAAGCTTTTTTTTTTTGAGGGGAAATTTGGGTGTTGAATTTGCAGGCTGAAACAAGATTTGTGTGCAGTAAATGATTGTGAATATTTTCTATATCCATTGATATCTCCTCCCCTGAGTCATATTAAAAAAAAATGATAAAAACACTATATATTACACTATAGAAGTTTCCCTTCATTTATCCTGCCATTAACTAAAAAAACTATAATAATTATAATCCGTGTGTAGAGGCTTAAGTGCTGTGAGGACATCATGTTGGAAGCTTAATGGATTATTAACACTTATCACCAGAGGTCCATCCTACAACTGCCGTTACAGGGCACTCCACCTAGTTAGGACTTTAGTGTCACCCAAGTGGTTGGGCTTAGTATTGTTTGTTATTTGTATTTATGTTACATTAGTTTTTTTGTAATCCCTGAAGATGTCTCAGTGACTGAGATGAAATATAGGAAGTATTAAATTCTGTTTTAATCCTTTCTGAGTGTTGTAAAAATTCCATTAATCCTCCAACATGATATAACAATTATAATTATTTATATGGGTACTCCATGGAGTCTAAAGACTCATCATGGAAGACTCATTCTATTCATTAACACAATACCTATCATAATCTCCTTAAACTTATTCACTGTTGGGGTGCTCACAACCATCTCTGGCAATCTATTCCACTCATTTACCACTTTCCAAGTAAAGAACCTAGTCCACATACCCTTACTAATCACACTCTTAGACAACTTCCAATCTCCCCAGGTATTAAAAATTTTTTTCTGTGTCAGTCTTATAGAATCCCTTTAGTAATTTGTAAATTTTTATCATATCTCCCTCTCCTCCACCTGTTAGCGAACTGTAACCCCCCCCCCCACACACACACTTGGTCTATCCTCATAGGGAACATTCCACAGACCTGCCACTCATCTTTGAATCCTCTCCACCACATCCAATCCCCAAGAAATGCAAGTGACCTAATCTGTGCACAGCAGTCAACATGTAGCCAAATCATAGCCTTATAAAGAGGGGCAATAGCCTCCCTATCTTTACTTGTCAATGTGTTCTTCAGCATCCAAGTAATCCTCTGACCTATTTTGCCAACTCTTGCTATATTATTATTATTAAGAGAGACCTTCAGAAAATCAGAGGCTCATCGAGGGATGCCACATACTACACACAACATTCAATGGCAGTCCATTCTACTGCCATTCCACGTACCACTCTATGAGAGAAAAATCTAGATCTCACCCACCCCCCTTATTAGTGGCATTCATTCTCAGCTTCCAAGGATACCATCTTATCCTTTCCCCATCCTCCATAAAATGAAAAATTCCATCAACTGAAATCCTATATGACCCTTTTAAAAGTTTGTACCTCTCAATCATATAACCCCCTCTTTCTTCTGTTTGCTAGTATCTGCAGTCTACAAATTCTCACTCTGTCTTCATAATCAGCACTCCACAATCCTAATATCATTTTTAACATTCTCCTTTGCACTCTCCCCACTGTATCAGAATCACAACAGAAAACAGGAGATGAGACTTACCAACTATTGCAAGCTTAGGAAGTAGCTTGAAGCAGTGGCATGGCATAATAATCTGCAAAGGAAGGATGTCAGTAGTGTACATGAGATGGTCAAAGGATATCTGAAGGAAGCAATATTAGACTGTACACTCAAAAGCACAAGATAAATCAGGTAGGAGAAAGAAGAAAATGTTGTAGAGGATATATAAGGAGAACATTGATCAGCAAGATTACAAAACAAGGTTCAAGTAAGAAAGGTGACCAGCATGGTAAGGAAAGCAAAATCAGATCATGAGAAGAAATTAGCTGAGTAGGTCAAAGAAAATCCCAAAGACTTCTTTCCCTATGCAGCAAGTAAAAGGGAGGATGACTATGCAAGGATAACTTTTAACAAATGTTGATGGTAACAAAATAACAGAAATAGACAAAATAGCTGAGTTACTGAGTGACCATTTTGCAAAGATCTATTATCCAAGTGAGGATACCCATGCAACGAATGTAACAGGAAATGATGTGAGAACAGAAGCTGAGAAATTGAAAGTACTTAAGGATATTGTGGTATCTTAATGCAAATACAGTCTGAGATTAGATGGAATATCCACTTGAGTACTATGAGAATGTGCACAGGAATTTAGCATAGCTTATGACTAGACTGTTTATCTTAAGTCTCAGTGTGGTAAAGTCACAAGGGAGTTGAAGGATGGCAAAACAGTTTCAATACATAAAGGAAGCTCTAAGACTGCAGTAGCAATTATAAGCCAACTAGTATATTGGGAGCAGTGATGATAAAGGTACTGGGCAAGTTGGTCAAATACAAAATTCAGTTATGGGTGGATAAGATTGTGATAAAGATATAAGGCACCATGGATTTGTGAATGGCAGGCCATGCCTTAATAAGTTACTAACTTTTTATAATAGAGTGATGGCTAAAATGGATAATGGAATGTACATGGTGATATTGCTGGAATTTGTATAGGCATCTGACAGGATATGACACAGAACTCTGTTCTGCAAACTGGAACAAATTAGGATGGATGTGAAGTTGGTGATTTGGATACAAGGGTGGCTGATGGATACATACCAAAGTGTAGTATATGGTGGAGCAGAATCCAGGAGAAAGCAGTGAATAGAGATGTACTACAAGGTTCTATGCTTGAACCATCACTGTTTAATTTGTACAAAAAAGGTACAGGAAATGTTTGGAAATAAAAAATCTTTGGCTGTTTGCTGATGATGCAAAATTAGGTAGAATTAATCAAGTTAATCAAGACAATGTATAAAGCATGCAGGATGATTTGAATAGGCTAATAGTATGGACAAATGATAATGGGCCAGTTTAAAATGGAAATATGTAAAATTATGCATTTGGGATGAAAAGATTACAAATTCTGTATTACACTGATGAAGCTGTACTCCAGAAAATTAATGAAGCTAAGGAATGGGAGTTCTGGTGGTGTAGGAGTTGAAGTTCATGAGCATACTGACAACATATTAACATGCAGAAATAGGAAAGGGTCCTCTTTAGAAGGTTTTTATCCAGCCACATGTGGATTATGCACTTGCATTTTCATCATATCAAACGTGGGTTTGATATGATGAAAAGAGGGAATATGAGAGAAACATTTTAAGTTATTACTGAAGAGGTTTTATAGGAATGATGCAGAAGAAATATTTCAGAACTTGCTAGAGGAGAAAGAACAAGAGATCATCATTGGAAATTGAGTAAGACTATGGCTAGTAAGGATGTGATGACTAGAATTTTTGCTTGGAGAGTGGTGAATGAGTGGAATGAGATTCCAGGGTCTGTTATGCAATTCTTTGTCAATCGATGCATTCAAGAAGAGTGGTACAATGGATAATGTGTGAATAACATGGGTCTCATAAGATAGTCTTCAGACTCCAAGAAGGTTCCCATACAATAACAAATTAACATTTGAAGTTATTATAATTATAACCTGAGATGTTCACTATCTCCTAAAACAACTGGTGCTAGGTCCAGAATTAAAATAAGGTAATGTCTTGAATAATCAAAGTGCAAATAAAAAGTCCAGTTTTAGAAGCACTTGCCTTAGTGAACACAGGAGCATTAATGTTTTATTTATTTTCTAAACAATAAAATGAAGTAACAGATTTCAGATATTGAACTGTGAAATAACTTCTGGGAAAATTCTAAACTAATAGCGAATCAAACAAAAAAGCAGTTAAATAACTCGGTTCTGGGTGTCAGAGAACTAAGTGGGGAGATGTAACTGGACTACAAAATAAACAAATTTTGAAATAATCTCCAAATAATATGTTTAGGATATAAACATTATTTATATCCTAAACATATATCCTACACATCACCCACAGCTGCAGTGGGTGATGTGTAGCCTCCTTGATGAGTACCTGACTCCCTGGAAGTGCAGGATAATAATAACATCATTAACAATACAGTGAATTCTGTGTTACTCAAATAGCTTGAGAAATGGTGTCTTTGGATAGTGGATTTTTCTTTACTATATGATTTTCTGCTAAGCATGGGTGTATACTAAAGTGCAGCCATCATATGTCAGACCAGTGAATTTCATTATCGTAATACTAGTTAGTACCCTTGGTCGTATGATGTTATATCCCTGAGGTCATAACTAGCATGCAATGGAACCTTTATTGTTTTCGCATTGTAAGTGGAAAAACCAGAAATGTGGAGAAGTATAAGCATGTTTACAGAATACCCAGTTCCACCTATCAAGGAGAGACAGTAGTCATAAACACAAAGAATGAAATTAAAGTGAAAACATTAGAAAGCTTTAAAATTCTAACATTCAGAATTATTATAAATGCCGTGTTGTGAAAATCTAAAGATCTGTTTTGTTTTTTTAAAGAGAAAACCACATAAGTGAAAACTAAGCATTCATTCTATGAAGTAATTTTTAACTATGATTATGAATAAACAAACAGCAAACTTTCTGAACTTTTAAAAACTTGGACGCAAGTGATTAATCTAAACAAACAATAATTACTTCATGATTATGTGAAATAAAATTCTTCATGAACAAAATATGTACTTTCCACTAATTAGGCAAAATGACAAAAAATAAAGACAGAAATTCCCCCACCCCCACACACACACCCCAGATACAATATTTATATAATCACATAACTACTGTATCGACTTGTATTGTTTTGTTACAATTTTGCATATACCCATCTATGTCAATTCCTTTTTAAAATAAAAAAAATCATAGATTGCAGTATAGAATTTTCTCTTATTTCATACTGATATTAATAAAGTATAAGATAAAAACACTGGAGATAACAAATATACTGCATATAGTCTAGTTTAGTATCTGTAGTTAAAATTACAGTCGTATAAGGAAATAAGTATTACTTGCTTTCAGCAGAACTAAGTCTGAGGAATAGCTACAAAACCGAGTTAACAATAAGCCAAAAAAACTGCTCATTATTCACCCCCTCCCCCCCAAAAAAAACCCATTAACAACAGAAAACACAACTGAGGTACTTAATTTGACTGCGAGAGAGTCCAGATGCTGATTAAAATTAAAAATTGTAACTGTTAAAAATGATATATGCTAACACTGAACAGATCTACGAGGGTGGTTTGAAAAGTTCTCGGCCTCGACCATAGATGGCAATACTATTGGCAAGATTTTTTTTTTCTAAGTTGGTACATCTGTCATAAGCATCCATGTGAAATTGCAAGTCATTCTATCAAGTAGTTTGTTTTATACAGCTGTCTGAAGGAAAAGTGTTGTCTGTATCCCTTCAAATGGATAAAATTGCGGTTATAAAATTCTTTATAAAACAAAGTTTAACGGTAAAAGAAATTCATTCAAAGTTCATAAAAGTTTATGGGCACTCTTCTCCTCCGTTTGCGACAATTACGAAATGGGCTGCCAAGTTTAAACATGGCCATACAAGCCTTGAAGATGATCCACATGAAGGATGTCCACAAAGTGTAATAACACCAGAAATCATTGATCAGGTGCACAATATGGTGTTGAATAACCAGCGAGTCAAACTGTGTGAAATTGCTGAGACTATAGGCATTTGAAATGAATGTGTAGGATATATATTGCATGAAAAATTGCATATGACAAAGCTTTGCACAATATGAGTGCCGTGCTCACAGCAGATCAAAAACATGCTTGCATGAAAATCTCTGAGCAGTGTTTGGAGTATTTTAACAAGAATAAAACTGATTTTGTGCATCGATTTATTACAATGGATGAGACTTGGATTTACCATTACCTACCAGAATCCAAACAGCAGCCAAAACAGTGGAAGACAAAGCAGGTTCCATCAGCATGAAAGGTCATGGCACCGGTGTTTTGGGATGCTAAAGGCATTTTATTTATTAATTATCTTGAAAAGGGTAAAACAATAACCGGGGAATATTAGTCCAATCTTTTAACCAGACTAGATGAAAAAATTTGTAAGAAAAGACCCGGTTTGCAGAAGAAAAAAAATCATCTTTCATCAGGACAATGCACCTGTCCATAAAAGTGTTTTGGTAATGGGAAAATTAAGGGATCTGCACTATGAATTATTGGAACATCCACCCTGGATTTGGCTCCCTCTGACTTCTATCTCTTCCCAAAACTAAAACTCTTCCTTGCTGGTCAGCATATTTCTTTGAATCAAGAGGAGTGATTGCAGCTGTAGAGGGTACTGAGAACCACTACAGGGATGGGATAATGGTGCTAGAGCATAGCTGGAATAAACGTATCAGTGTTAAGGGAGATTATGTTGAAAAATAAAAATAATTTTGAAATTATAAATTTGTTTTTTCATTGTTAGGACAAGAACTTTTCAGACCACCCACGTACATGTTACTTTACTACAAAATACTGTAGTAGAAGAAAATTTCAGCCACGATTTTTATTTGAAAAAAATGACAAACTGGTCTGGTTTCTTTTTTTTTTTCAACAACTAGCTTGATTTAAAAAAATAATCTAATCATGCCTTACAGAATTATATTTTCATGAACATATGAACTGTGACCCGAGGAAATGATTTGAATACATATATTCAACAAGCAAGTAATTAGTATCAGCTATTCTGCTTATTATCTTAGTATTAATAAATACTAATGCATTTATCAGTAGAAATGAATTAGAAGTTAGGTATCGAGACATTTATTTTATATTTTGGTTTAAGCCAATAAGAATACAATTTGGTCGGCTAAATCCCAAATTTCCAGCCCATCCTCGTTCGTTCAGTATCCAGGTAGATACCTAACAGGGTGCACTACGAGAAGGTGAGGATTAGACATTAGGTCAGAAGCCCTGGTCGGTTCTTCACATTCCTTAAAGGTTATGCAGAGGTCTCCTTTCAGTTATACAGCTTTGACCCTTAAGCAATAACAAGACAAACACAATGAAAATAGGCAGAACCATTGCAAATATCAACTGCACTGTGAATGGAGAATCTATAGAACAAGTAAAACATTTTAGCTACTTAGGCAGTATTTTTTGTAAAGATGGTAAATTAAATATGGAAATAGAAAACAGAATCAACAAAGCTGGTATGGTAGGAAGTCAAATGAATAAATTTATATGGAATAAGAGAAATTAGACAAAGAACTAAATTAGCTGTATACAAGACATAATAAATTTAGTTTAATCCTTTATCCAAGTGTGAGCAAACAAAGTTTGTGCCTGAAAGTATCTTCAGGACTGGGGTAAGGTGGTACAACACCAGGGCACTCCTTGCAAAGATGGAGTAAGCTACCAATACTCCTATCTCAGTATCTTCCATAATGCAAAACACATCTCCTTGCGGATATGTCTAATGTTATGCATTAAGGGAAGGGCCAACTGAAGAGACCTCAATAAAGGTCGAAACTAGTCTGGGTGGTGGCCCTTCCCTTAATGCATAACATTAGACATATCCACAAGGAGATGTGTTTTGCATTATGGGAGATACTGAGATAGGAGTGTTGGTATCTTGCTCCACCTTTGCAAGGAGTGCCCTGGTGTTGTACCACCTTACCCCAGTCCTGAAGATACTTTCAGGTGCAAACTTTGTTTGCTCACACTTGGATAAAGGATTAAACTAAATTTATTATACTCTGACCAAGTGAAAAATAAACTTTCAACATGTATACAAGACAGTATACTAATTTAGTTAGTATAATACAGTATACAGTATTCAAGCCAATTTTAACTTATGGATCTGAGAGCTGGGTCAGAAGTAAAACACTTGACCAAAGGCTAAAGACTGCAGATATGAGAGTCCTGAGAAAGATTAGGGGCATGAACAGATGGCATCAATGGCAATATCATATTAAAAACGAGGATATTAAGAAAGAACTTGACATTGTCAGCATCCAGGAATGTGTTAGTAGAGCTACTCTCAGGTGGTATGGTCACTTAAACAGAATGGGCGAGGAAAGATTAGCAAAAGAAGTGTTCTCTGCCTGGTTGGTAGGAAAAAGACCCAGAGGAAGACCAAGATATAGCTGGATTGATACAGTAAAAAGTGCCTTAGAAGACAAAAATATAAGATCTGATAATGTTGGAGTCTTGACAGGTAACAGACTGATATGGAGGAAAATTGTAGATAGGAAGTTAGTAATGATGTAAATTTTCCATGTAATACTATTATCCTGTACACCCCTCGAGGGTACGTGGCAGGAATTTGATGACGTATTGATAAGACAGATAGTCTATGCATACAAGGAGCATCACAGGAGAAAAAGCAGTATTAAGTGAAGAACATGATGGCCAAACTAATCTCTAAGCAAATACTGTATGACATAACATGAAGTCTTACTAAAAGAGAAAAAGACATTTCCAACATAATTAAAGGTGTCTTTTATTGTAATTTTACATGCTAAAAACAGACAATTCTTGGTAGTTTTCATTTGATATGGATATAAAGTGCAAAATTTGCATAGTTTATCAAAATATAAACTGGTAATAACTGAAATGGAACAAGATTTTATCCCTCTTGCTTTTTCGGTGAAAGTGCTATTAAAAGTAAGAAAAACGGAGAAAAGGCACTATACTAATTATGTAAATGAATTAATATATTCATTCCATCTGAATGATTTTGCAACTATTTTTGGTAGATAAGTGATAGAAAAATAAATAATGCTTTGAAAGCAAAGGGATCTATCCATTTATAAAGTAGACAGAAGAAAAATAAATGCAAAAGCCCCAAAATTTTTGGAATGAACTGTTTGGTATACAAAATGCTTTTTTAAAATTACATATGACAAGAAAGGTGACCAGCATGGTAAGATGGCAAAACACATTATGAGAAGAAATTAGATGCAGGTGAAAGGAAATCGTAAAGAGTATTTTTGATGAAAGGTGACAGAGGAAATGGAATTGCTGAGTTACAGAGTGACCACACAGTAAGGGTATATCATCCAAGTGAAGATATTGTTATGGCAGAGGTGACAGGGGTTGATGTGTCAGAGGTTGATGAACTGGAGGTACTTGGGATATTGCAGAAACTGAATGCAAATACAGCTGTGGGATTGGATGGGATATCGACTCATGTTTTAAGAGAATGTGAAAGGGAACTGGTGATACCTTTGAATCGGCTGTTTAATTTGTCTCGGCTCTGGCAAAGTCCCAAGAGAGTGGAAGGAGCGCAAAATAATTTTTTGCATAAAGGAGGATCTAAGTCTGTGGTAGAAAATTATAGACCAATCAATATCTTAGGAGTGGTGGTAAAAGTAAGAATCCAGTAATATGTGGATAACAATATGATACTGTATGAAGGACAGCATGGCCTTGTGAAGAGTCAGTCATGCAGTAATCTACTAACTTTTTTATAATAGAGTGACAGCAGAGTTGGATAAAGGGAATGGCTACACAATGATGCTGATGGATTTTGCAAAGGCGCTTGCCTTTTGATAAGTATTTCCCTGGGATGCTGCCTCATTGAACTGGCTGCTACCATCACTCCACTTTCCTCTAATCATGTACAAACATGAGCAGTTGTTGGTCAATACCCATAGAAGTTCAACTCCAAACTTCTTATCTTCCATCCCTATACCTCTACTCTTTGGAAGGGTCTTTCCCATAGTGTTTTCCCCAACGATTATTACAACCCTCAGGTCTTCATGTATGAAGGACAGCATGGCCTTGTGAAGAGTCAGTCATGTCTTAGTAATCTACTAACTTTTTTATAACAGAGTGACAGCAGAGTTGGATAAAGGGAATGGCTACACAATGATGCTGATGTATTTTGCAAAGGCGCTTGCCTTTTGATAAGTATTTCCCTGGGATGCTGCCTCATTGAACTGGCTGCTACCATCACTCCACTTTCCTCTAATCATGTACAAACATGAGCAGTTGTTGGTCAATACCCACAGAAGTTCAACTCCAAACTTCTTATCTTCCATCCCTATACCTCTACTCTTTGGAAGGTTCTTTCCCATAGTGTTTTCCCCAATGATTATTACAACCATCAGGTCTTCAAAAAAAAAAAAACATCAACAATGTCGTAGGTCTTGGGACCTCTTGTATGTATCTTGTTGACACACACAGACACACTTGATAGGACCAGTATAATGAATATTAACACTATGTAGGATATGTACGCCTGGGATATACTTACTTTGCATACAGGAAATGCAAAAACATTTCACTGTATGTTCTCAGAGGTAATCCTCCCCACCCCCATAGTCAAGTGTTTCTTTTTCTCTCTCTCTCTCTCTCTCTCTCTCTCTCTCTCTCTGTGTCAGGAAGAGTACACTGCGATCATCTGGTTGAAAATATTAACTGTTTTACTCTCTTTAGTATCAATTTATGATCTGTAATGCTGGTAACGCAAGTATACTGCACAGATTTCACAATTTCTGTGACCAGAACCATCAGCAAGTAGTGTCAGACAACGAAGGATCGCTGTTATTATATGGACTATTAATTATTTGAAGTTATGGCAAAATAGAGTCTTATTTCTGTTAATGGTATGTGTTGTTGTTCTGGCTGGTTTGTCTGTTTTGGGGGATGAAAACACCAGTTTCCAAGAGGAAACTTAAGAGGGGCATTTCAAAAGTTCTGAAAGCTGTGCATACATAGCCAGTGAGTGGTATAACTTCAGTCTATTCCCTAAGTTGAAAGAATCACTTTGTGGTAAATACTTCACTACCACTGATAACGTTTTTGTTGAATTATCAAACATATCAATTAAAAGGTTTGTTGATCTTATAAAAGGTTTGATCTTATAAAACTTCTTACTACATCAGTCCGCTGTCTTAGTCTTCCTCTGTTTCTTTTTACTGGAAACAAATACTTGTTTTACCAATCTTTCCTATACTATTCTGTAAGCTTTGCTCCCTCCCTCCCTCTCTTCTTCAATTAAAATTGGTTTATAGTTTTTTTTTTTTTTTTTTTAAATTTGTCAGCTTCACTTAATGTTGTGCCCAAATAGCTGAAATGTTTTACTTGTGCATGATGAAGTTTACATTTCAATGCTCCAGCCATTTAAATATTGAGTCTTTTTTTATTGCTGACTTCCATAACAAATTCATTACACCAGTTATTCAATGTAGTTAGGAAATCTTCAGAAATGTACAGGATTTATTTAACAGCATAATATCATCTGTACAAAGCTGAGTTAAATATCTTCACTTTTGATATGGCATCAGGCCTGGCCCAATGCCACTTTCATTCATAATATGATCTATAGTGAAAATAATGTTACCCTTCTCTCATGCCTTATTTAACATCAAACTATCTTCCTGTACCTCCTTCAAATATAGACTAAATACTGCTCAATATAAAGTTCCATTTAAATCATATAACTGCAGCATTTCAAGAGCTTTTCTTTTGGCGCCTTGTCATATCTTTTTCTAGATCTACAAAACTTAAATACAGATCCTTGTTATATATATACCTACAGTTTCTCAACTATTTGTCATAAAGTGAAAATATGATTCTGACAAACATTATTTGGCCTGAATCCTGCTTGTTTTCTTCCAAGTTTTCATTCTGCAATTTTGCTTAGCCTTTTCTGAAGTATGCTTTCAAAAATCTTATCCAGAACTAGGGAAATTTCTCTAACTTTAACATTGTTTTATTTCCCTTTAAATAGATGGATACTATGAGAGCTCCACTCCATCTAGAATTTGATCCTTTAATCAGGCCTTTTGAATTATGAAGTGTAGCCACTGTAAAGCATTTATACCTTCATATTTATACCTCATACATATCATATAAATACTTCATATTTATACCTTGCCGGCCTGGTTGGCTGAGTGGTTAGCATATCCACTCTCCAGCCAAAAGGCTGTGGGTTCGAATCCTGCAGTAGGCATGGATGTTTGTGATTGTCTGTGAAAATGCTAGTGGTGGTGATGGGCAGCAGATGGCATTGGTGTAGTTGCAATTTGTTGCAGTTGGTGGAGACAGAGCTGTAGAGCAAGTGTACTCCCTTAATGAGTCTTTGGACTCCCTGGATGTGTCACATAATAATAATAATAATATTTGAGCATTACTGGATGAATATCTACTCCAGCTACATTCCAGGTTTTTGATGGCTTTTCTACTTGATATATGCTGCTGATTGCATTCCTCTGGAATATTTTCTAACATTGTTCTACCACTTCTTGTTTCATTTAGTAATCTTTCAAGTAATTACTCTATACGACTAGAATACATACTTTCAGTTCATGACATCTTTATCATCTAATTCCTTTTACAATACTTTTTCCTCCATTTCTAAACTTTAATAGCCTGCAGAACATGTGCCACCTTCCCAATATTTATATTTTATGTTCTTACCTAAGTCTTCAAGACTTTTTTTTTTAGTTAGTTTCACACAATCCTTGGCTTTCTTACACTTTTCTTTGTATTCTCTCAGTGCATATGCTAACTTACTTGCCAGGAACTTTCAATACTCTTTCTTCTTTTCCTTAACTGTCTCTAACTTTATTAATCCATCATGGAGTTCTGCCATTTTCTATCCTTGCAGACAATCTTACCATATGCTTCTCTCGCCGGATCAACATTTTCTTCAGAATCTGCAAGTGAATCTCCAATGTTGAGTTCTCATTTTCAAACTTTCATGTTTTCACCAACAAACTTTGGTATTGGAGTCTATAGTTCATTTTTGAAAGCTACTCAACTTTGATTTGGATTCTTTTAAAACTTTCTTAAACACTTTCAATAAGATATTCAATTTCATCCTTTAAACACACAACTCTCTCACACACACACATTTAAATAACATGAAAATAAAAATAAAAAATATATTACAAGAGAACAACGGCACTAAATTAACTTGCAAACATATTGCTGACATTTGAAAGTGTTCTGATGCCATAGTATCAGAATTTTTGCATGTTCACCAAGGCATGATCTTATGTACACCAAAGCTGGATAGCTGAAGAGCAACAAATAGGTTATAGTTAAGGATGGCATTAAGATAGACCAGACTGAGGACAATTTCTGGTGATACCACAATTTTTCTCTCTTGCTCATTGTAGCATCTAAAAATGTTTTCTGATTTGTTCCAGATCACTGAATGAGTGACAAAATTTTCATCATTACGGTGAGCAGAATTAAGAACATGATCAAATAATGTGCTGGCTCTAGTTCTGCCATGATGTGTCTTGCATGTTTTCTTCCATACTACTTAACCATCTTGGATACTTTAGGCCAGGGGTCGACAACCTTTTCAGACTTGCAGGTCACATTTAACTATTATTTTTAATAATCAGGCCACAAGTGTTTAATTAATATAAAATAGTGAGTGAAAAAAATACTCAGGGTATCAATTTTTATTATATCAATCTTAAAAAAAAAACACAAAAATATTTCAAGTACGAGATATGAAACAAGCATGAAAATGAAACTCAATGAAAAATTCTTATCACAATATGCATGTCTCCCTGCTTAATGTGACTTTTGAGATTGCTTTCCCTTAGCCAAATTATCTAGATCCACTTTATAACCTGAGATGTAAATTCAAATTGAAGCATGCAAATGTTCATCAGTTAGTCGAGAAGAAAATTTAATTTTTCTAAAACTCATGGCAGAAAATGCTTGTTCACAAATGTATTTGCTTCCAAATGAGACTAATCATCTTCTTTGCAAAACTGATTAATCCTTCAAATTTTTTGGTAAGCATCGATAAATTTTTTGGATATTTTCTAACGAAAATGCATTCTTTAATATTTCATTGTGTTTTAATTCGAAAACTTCCATCAGCAGTCGGTTTGGTAGGTCATCAATGTCGACATCAATAGGGTTCAATATTCACAAATCTTATTGAAAATTCCGTTTTGTAAATCTTCAATAATACCAACAAAAGTTTCCTTTTGTGTTTGCCATCCAACTGTAGATGCCGATTTGCAACATATATAATCATGTAGATTTTCTTCCATCATATATTTCTTCAACAGACATAGTTTGCCTTCAAAAGCTTTTATGTCAGAAAGTTCTTATAGTTATTTACGTTGGCCCTACAGGTTCAAATTAAGTTCATGAAGGTAGTTGTAAGTCTACCATAAATGCAAGAGAAATAATCCATTTTTTATCCGATAGTTGTGGGACAGTATTTTCATGTTCCATCATGAAAATATCTATTTCTTCACGTAATTTAAAAAATATTTTTAGCACAGCACATCTACTTAACCATCTAGCACTTGACTAGTAAATAATGTCCATAATGTCTTTTCTTAATGATAAAATTTTACGGGCCGCATGCCATGTAAATATGTTATTATGGGCCGCCAAAAATGCATGTTGGGGCAGCATGCAGCCTGCAGGACGCCAGTTGCTGACCCCTGCTTTAGGCTGTCACGCTTTGGTTTAGTAAGGAATGAAATTTGGATAAAGGAGCAAAAGAAGTGCAGACTTTCTTGAGAATTGTAACTAACTTTGGTGAAACTGAACTGATATATAGTAGAAGTCTAAAGCTTTTATATCAGTATGGTGAGCAGGTGGATTAAATAGAAGCTTACGAACAGTCTGTTTGGGATAATTGTATTTCTGAAAAGCTTCTAAGAGAAAGTGTAGTTTTTTTTTTTGGAGATTTCTTCTTCTTCACTGAGGAAGGAGCAAGCACATTTATCTAATGTAGAAATGATGCCAAACTTTTGGCAGATAATGATGAGACTGCACATGAAGGTATCTGCTGGTATGTGTGGGTTTTCTATAAATAGTGATCTTCAGTTTTTCTGACACATGAGTGAGTTTGACATCCTGGAATGGGAGAGTACTGTTAACTTCCAATTCTGAGATAAATTGTATTCTTGGGTGTCGATTGTTGAGATGGTTATAATAAATTTAGTTTAATCCTTTATCCAAGTGTGAGCAAACAAATTTTGCACCTGAAAGTATCTTCAGGACTAAGGTAAGGTAGTGCAACACCAGGGCGACTCCTTGCAAAGGTGGAGCAAGCTACTATCACTCCTATCTCAGTATCTCCCATAATGCAAAACACATCTCCTTGCAGATATGTCTAATGTTATGCATTAAGGGAAGAGTAAGGGAATAGGTAGAAATGACCTTGCTAATGCTTCTGGCTGGTATCTCCACTTGGGCCTGGCTCCCACTGAAGAGACTTCAATAAAGGTCGAAACTAGTCTGGGTAGTGGCCCTTCCCGTAATGCATAACATTAGACATATCCGCAAGGAGATGTGTTTTGCATTATGGGAGATACTGAGATAGGCGTGATAGTAGCTTGCTCCACCTTTGCAAGGAGTCGCCCTGGTGTGGCACTACCTTACCCCAGTCCTGAAGATACTTTCAGGGGCAAACTTTGTTTGTTCACACTTGGATAAAGGATTAAACTAAATTTATTATATTCTAACCAAGTGAAAAATAAACTTTCAACATCTTTCTCTAAATCCAGAGTAATTTATTAAAAAGGTGGCACACCATTTGGCAACTCCTATAAGTAGAGATGACCTTGCTAATGTTTCTGGCTGGTATCTCCACTTGGGCCTGGCTCCCACCGAAGAGACCTCAATAAAGGTTGAAACTAGTCTGGGTAGTGACCCTTCCCGTAATGCTTAACATTAGACATATCCGCAAGGAGATGTGTTTTGCATTATGGGAGATACTGAGATAGGAGTGATAGTAGCTTGCTCCACCTTTACAAGGAGTCGCCCTGGTGTTGCACTACCTTACCCCAGTCCTGAAGATACTTTCAGGTGCAAACTTTGTTTGCTCACACTTGGATAAAGGATTAAACTAAATTTATTATATTCTAACCAAGTGAAAAATAAACTTTCAACATGTTGAGATGGTTAAGGAACTCCTTTAAAAAATCTGGTGCATAGCTCCAAATTAAGAAACCATCATCATCATCAATATACCTTTTCCATAACTTTGGCTTCAATGGGAATGAATTAGAATCCTTTTTCCTCAAAGGTATCTATGAGGAAAAAGAAATCAATAAACCTTCTGATTGTTATCCGATAGCTATTGGATAGTTATTGTGAATGCCAATGTGAACTACAACAATACCATGGCATCCAGAATGCCTTCAAATGTCAGCAATATGTTTGCAAGTTAATTTATAGCTGTTGTTCTCTTGTAACGTATTTTTTTTGTATTTCTCTTTTCATGTTATACACAAAATGAAGTCTTCTAAGAAGAAGAAGCTAACTGTTCATTCAAACAATAAACAGTTTTTTCTATTTTGGTATCGCTCAGATTTTAGTCATTAAATTTCTTCAAATGTGTCATATAGTAAATAAATATATATGCATTGAGTCTATATACATGAGAGGTCAAAAGACCTATGAGCACATCAGAGCAGTATCTGGAGTGCAAGTGAGGAGTCAGAGGTTTTTTTTGATTTCTTTTCTAAAAATCAATGTTTCTAACATCCTGCAGGGATTAAAACAGAAAAAGTTCAAACTTCTAAATGTTTTATGACAGCTTTAAACAAAAGTAAAACTTCATTTCTTCAATTCATAGTAAAACTTCAACAAACTACAATTACTATTATTACTATTACTATTATTACGGGCAACTCCAGGGAGTAATTAGACTCATCGAGGGAGGCCCCAAATCATATTCATCACAACTATTCGACATTCATACAGTATCTATCATACCTCGCCTTAAACTCATTCACTGTCACAGCATCCACCACAGACTCAGGGAGCGCATTCCACTCATTCACTACTCTAAAAGTAAAGAACCCAGGCTCTAACACCTTTACTAACCACACTTTTGCCCAGTTTCCATGGATGTCCCCTAGTCCTCCCACAACCAGCCCTGTTCTCAAAAATATCTTCTGAATTAATTTTATAGAAACCCTTCAGTAATTTGAATGTCTCAATCATATCTCCCCTCCTCCGCCTATCAACCAATTTTTGCAACCCACAAATCCTCAACCTGTTCTCATACGGTTCATTCCACAGACCTGCTATCATCTTGGTCACTCGCCTCTGGATCCTCTCCACCTCCTCCCCCATCAAGAAGAAACCTAGGTGACCAAATCTGAGCACAGTAGTCGAGATGGGGGTCTTATCAAGGCTCGATACAGAGGAACAATAACCTGCTTGTCAACGTATTCTTCAGCAACCAAGTGATTTGATGAGCTGATTTGGCCACTTTTGCAATGTGTCCCCTAAATTTCAATTCCTTATCCACCAACACTCCTAAATCTCGTGCCTCATCAATTTCCTGGAGCACAGTTCCACCAATGCAGTAAAATGCAGGCAATCTTTTCGCCCCAAAATGCATAACCTTACATTTTGCCACATTAAATTGACATCCATTCTCCTTAGCCCAGACCGCCAATCTATCCAAATCATCCTGCAAAATTTTGACGTCATCTGCATTCACTATTGCCCTACCCAACTTCGCATCATCCTCAAACAAATGAACTGTTCCTCTCAGATCCTTTCCTATATCATTTATGAACAAATTAAACAGCAGTGGTCCAAGAACAGATCCTTGTGGTACACCACTAGTCACAGGCCGTCTTGTGGACTCTACTCCTGAGTAAACCACCCTCTGATATCTCTCCGTCAACCACCCTCCTATCCATCTCACCAACCCTATGTCCATTCCCATATGCTGCAATTTACTGATTAGAATTCCATGTGGTATCCTGTCAAAGGCCTTAGCAAGGTCCAGTAGAATCACTGTAAACCCATTACCCTTATCCAGTTCAGCCGTCACTGTGTTATAATACGTGAGCAAGTTACTGAGGCATGACCTACCCTTCACAAAACCATGCTGTCCCCGATACAGTATCCCATTTTCTTCTATCCAATCTCGTATTTTCCTCTTGACTATTTTCTCTAAGACCTTGATAATGATTCCTGTTATGCTGATTGACGGTAATTTTCAACAGCAGCCTTGGAACCACCTTTGTGCAGTGGAACTATTTTCCCCTCTTTCCACCACCCTTGGGACTGACCCAGTCCTGAGGCTCAAATTAAACAAAATGGTCAAGGGCACTGACAATTCTTTGGCCGCTTCACGTACGACACGAGCTGGTATACCATCCAATCCCACAGATGTATTGACATTGAGGTTCTGTAATAGACTAGTTACCTCTACTTCATTCATCACAATTCCAGTATAAGCTGTTGGTTCTTCCATTCCTGCAAAGTCACCACCTGGATGATATACTCTTGCAAAGTGCTCGCTCAGTAATTCCACAATATCGACAGATTCGGTTACCTCCCTACCCTCAGCATTTTTTAAGATCATTCTACCATGAGCATTTTTCCTTTTACTTGCAACATATTGAAAAAACTGTTTGGGATTCTCTTTAGCCTGCGTGGCCAATTTCCTTTCATAATCTGCTTTTGCTTTTCTTACCACCCTTGTTACCATCCTGGCCTGAGCTTTATACTGTTCCTGCGCCTGATGGTCACCCTTCTCCTTAAATTCCCTCCACAATTGTTTCTTTTTTTGCAGCTCAAGCTTAATAGTGTTATTCATCCATTTAACCCCTACTTGATTTATTATTCGGACTCTTGGTGTATACAGTCAACCATTGCCTCCTGCAAACAGTTCTTAACCACCTCCCATGCGCTATCAACATCCAGCCCTTGCAGTTTTACATGCCATGGCATTGAGCCAAGCACACACCTAAGCTTGTCATACTTACCAGCCCGGTAATTCCACATGTACCCTGTCTTAATTGTAAATTCGACTCCTTTAGCCACCTCCCAAGTCATGACCTTATGGTCACTCTCACCAAATGGTGGCAACATGGTCATGTTCGTTACAGCCACATTCTCATTTGCAATTACTAGGTCGAGCACTCTCTGTCCCCTGGTATTTTCCAATACATGTTGCCATAGATAGTTGTCCCTTAATAACCGCATAAAATCCAATTCCTTCCTCCCATGTGCCCTCTCCTCTTTCCAGTCAATGTTACCATAATTGAAATCACCCATAATAATTACCCTCCTTCCACTCATTTCTTCTATTTGCTTATGCATACTATCCCCACCATCCACTCCATCACCCGGTCTATAGCAGCACCCAATTGTATATTTTGTTCTGCTAGATTCTATCTCACACCAAACAGCCTCAAATGTGCTTTTTTCCCCATCCTGCAGTTCAACTTCTATACTCCTTGGCTGAAGCTCATCAGCTATCATCAATAACACTCCTCTCCCCTTTTTATTCACCCTGTCACTCCTGAACATGCTATACCCGTCGCATTCAATCCCACTAGCTTTATCATCTTCTGTCAGCCATGTTTCACTAATACCGACAACCTGTGGCCTGGAAGTGCCAACCATGGCCAAAAACTCTTCCTTCTTGTTCCTAATTCTCCTGGCATTAGTGTACATGAATCGCAGAAGCCCATTTGTCCCATCCCTACTTTGATGCCTTATACTAACTATCCCATTCTGATTTGTTGTCCGTCGTACTCGCTCGGGCATAATATACTCATTCATACACTTAAATTCTTTGTACCATGTTTCTATCATCAAATGTTGGAAACATTGAATGGAAGTTACTTGTCACGCAGCTATTTTAAGCCATGTGAGTTATAGGTTACCATTGTAATATGATAGTGTGTTAATAAAAAGTTACCTCGAAATAATAATGATGCTGAAAAGTACATTCCTCAAATTGAAGAATTAAAAATTGAATTTGAAAATATTTACCTTGGCAGTAAATATCCCAAATATAAAATTTATTGTGCAAAAGTATTGTCAATCTTTGGAAGACCTATGTATGTGAGCAATTCTTTTCAATTCTGAAACTTTTAATAAGTCAAAGTTCCATTCAGGGATAAAATATTCTAGATTAAATGCAATACTTGATATTGCAGCACAAAACGAAAAAGCAGATATTGACATTGTGGGCCAAAATGTTAGCTTTGGCCCACAATGTTGGAGAACAAATAGAGAAATGCCATCAGGACCAGGAGACTTTTTAGTATCTAAGTTATTTAAGTAATTTTCTGATGTATTTTTGTCAAAAAACTGCAGGAGACATATGGTGCTTGAATTTCAGTATAGTATATGGCTATTTCCCTTGGTCATTAATGCAGAAGTTTGTGGAAAGAGTGATGCTAGGAAATCAGCTTTATCTTTCAGTGAAGTAAGAGTGGTGTCATCAGAATGAGGGAGAAGTCAAAGTGCAGGTGAGCAGAAGTCACATCCAATGGCCTTAGCAAGGAACCAGAAGACATGGCTTCCATTTGGATGGCAAGCAAGTTTTCTGCTGTTAGCCTTTATGAAATCAAATTTGGATCTGCTTATGATTGCTTTGCATTTGTTGCATGCTTTGGTATGAAGCTTGAGTTCTTGATGCAAGCCACCTTCAGTAACCTGATCCCCCTCCCCAACTCATCTGAATCACTTTCTATTGAACCATAGATTGGAAAGCAAACGAGGATTCTGAGTAGAATGGGGGGGGGGGGGATGAAGGCCTTCATGGAAGTGAGGATAAATTCTATCTATGATTTATTCAGAGCGGGTGTTAAGGTTGGATGAGCTGAAGCAATGTCTGATCATGGAAAGGAGGAGTAAAAGTTCCAGAGTTCATCCCATTTGGCACCTTTATAGTGACAGATAATGTAAGGCCAGGGGTGGCTTGAGGAAGGAAATTCTGTGAGAAAGGAGACTTGTACAAGATTGTAGTCTGAGCTGCCTAGAAGGGCAGCTCAGACTACAAGACTTTCTATTGAACCATAGATTGGAAAGCAAACGAGGATTCTGAGTAGAATGGGGGGGGGGATGAAGGCCTTCATGGAAGTGAGGATAAATTCTATCTATGATTTATTCAGAGCGGGTGTTAAGGTTGGATGAGCTGAAGCAATGTCTGATCATGGAAAGGAGGAGTAAAAGTTCCAGAGTTCATCCCATTTGGCACCTTTATAGTGACAGATAATGTAAGGCCAGGGGTGGCTTGAGGAAGGAAATTCTGTGAGAAAGGAGACTTGTACAAGATTGTAGTCTGAGCTGCCTAGAAGGGAGGTAACCACTATGTGTATTTGGAGGGAGAACTGGTTAAAAAGAGATTAAGTATTGAGTGAGTAAAGAGAGTTATCAGGAATTTGTGAAGGTAGGAAAACAATTTGCATTAGTTCATTGCTTATGGCAACAAATGATTTCTGCTTGGTCAATGGCATTGAAAAAGGGGAACTAGATGGAATTATGGACACTGAGGTCACCTAGGAAGATAACCTCACTATTTGGATGGCTTGATTGCATATGTTCAAATTTCATGGAGAGAAATGTGAAGAGGTCTGAATAGTTATTGGAGTTTGGAGAAAAGGCAAATGCAGCAGATGAATATTACTAGATGGGACAAAGAAATCTTGAGCCACAGGAAGTGAAAAGCAGAGGATTCTAAATTAGCTGCTCTTTGGTACAATGTCTGATCTTACAAGGCATAGGTGGCAAAATGAATTGTGTATGTTGTAATTGGAACATTGAAGGTAGAGAGTAGTGGATGATTTTTGAGTTTCTATCAAGAGTAGGTGGTCTGGTCTGGATGACTAACTGATGGTGAATGTCATTTATGTTGGTGTTAATGCCATGGATATTATTGAAGTGGATGTGAAATTGAGTTTATAATGAGGAGATTCTGCCATCGTTTGTATGTAGTGATTGTTTGCACTGTGCATTTTTTATTAGAATTAGTTTATGAGGAAGATTACTTTTTTTTTGTCACAGTGCCACTGTCACTGTTTAAGGTCCATCATCACTTTGTTCATGGTTGGATGGAAGGATAGAGTGAGGACGTATAGTGAGATAAGATAGATGCTTGGACATGACATCCATGCAGAAAGTGACCAGTCTCCTTGCTATAATATGGTCTTGACAGTGCTGCCTACATACCACTACTCAGACTCCCTCACCAGACACAACCTAGCAGAGTATTTGGTAGCAGGATTATGCAACCAGTCGATTGAGAAGCCTCCTAACTCATTACTGAGATTTAGGCCCATGCACTAACTGGTGGCAGGTCTGGGGCACTACCATTTTAACTGATGTACCATTGAAATGGAGGAGGTTATATGTCTCAAAGTATGTACGCATAGCCTTGAAGGGTATCACTCATTGCAAGGAGATGGGGTTGGGGTGGGAACATCTTACTCAAAACTAAGCGGTGATCACTTTCTATTTCAAATCCTGTGCATGCTCTTATGTGTTCTCAACCAGCATGATAACATCTGAAATCAACAATAACATAGTTAGATGTTTAATACTTTTCTTTTTTCTTGGGTACATTTTTATGTTGGAACATGGTGTGTTAGTCATGACCAATCCATGTCTAAACTAAAACTAAACTAAATCCAGCCAGCATTTACCATTATTATCAGTGCTGCTCTTTTCTCCAAATTTTCCCAAAACATTTCTACATGTCTGTCGATCACTTCTTACTTTTATATCTTGAACAAGGATCAACTTTCCTTTTTCTTAGTGTCACTGCCTTCCTAATGCCCCAACAAATAACTCCACTTCTTTCTTAGTAGAACCTTCTGTGGGAACTTAGCCATAAAGAAGTCTCACTGTCCAATTTCAAATTCTGATTCATGCACATTAGCCTGTTTGACAGTGCCTGCCATTCAAGAAGTTATCATCATGTATAGTGCTGAATAATATAACTATTTCTTTTCTCTGATCATTATTGCCTGAATATTAGATCTTGTATATTTGTTACTTATAAGAATCTCATCTGTTTTTGTCTTCTTTGTTTTGGTAACACCTATTATGTTGATCTGGTTCTTATCCAATTCTTCTAGTTCTACTTCCCTTCTTGCCAATGGTGCCAATTTTGGATTCTGCTGATGCTGAGTTGGAGTTTGTTGCAGTAGCAGACGCTTCACTCTTCATCCTGGTTCCCTGAAGAAAACAGAGCAGGAAGGCTTTCATGCCAACATCCTAGTCAGCATGTAATTATTTCGTTGTGCTGCACCATGACTTTGTTTTGGTTTGAGCCAATAAGCATACAATTTGGTCAGGTAAATCTCAAACTGCCTGCCTATACTCATTCATTCAGAGAACCAACTGAGACTTCTGATCTAATGTCCATTCCTCACCAATTTGTAGTGTGCCCTACTAGTAAATATGGACATTAGATCAGAAGCCCCAACTGGTTCTCTACATTCCTTAAAAGAAATGTGTAGGTCTCCTCCAGTATTCAGCTCTAACTCTTTAGTTTAAGAACAGGAGTACAGAATGCAGAACATCTGAAATTACCCTTGTACATTACCCCACACTTCTCCCTTTTATAAGTTACTGATTCCTGCATCAGAACTACTGCTATACATGACTTGCCAATGAGATTGGTCATTCCTGGCAGTCTAATTTGCTAACGTGCATTTTATACTCTTAATGAATATTACACTAATATACATTAACAGAAATCAACTTTAATTGTGCTTATATCAGCATTAACTTATTACATGTAAGAAAACTGCATGACATTATTTCAGAAAAAAAGACTTACTTGCATAGATGTCTTATTAAAATTTCCAACATATGAAAATTGGATTTTGGAAGTGTATGTACAAGAGAGTGGATGCTGTTTATCCTCAAAACTTTATTTTCATGTTCTGAAAAGTAAAATAAGAAACTTTATTGATAGAGAATATTAAACATTTTCCCCTATCTTTTTGAGAGCAATTCTTAAGAATGAAAGGTCCAGTTATTGTCAATTTATATAACAGATTAAGAAAGGAAAAAAAAAAATTCATACAAGATTTAATATTTATGGCTTCATAAAGTACTATGCATTACTCTTCTAGACCGAGTACTAGGCATTGCTTTTATTAACCAACCTGCTCTAAAGACAAATATGTAGAAATTTTGAATGTATATCCCCCCCCCCCCCTCACAAAAAGTTGTAAACCTATTTATTACTTTTACATTGGTACTGTTGGTGAGCTCCAAGGGTCAAATAATCCAGAAACTACTCAAAAGACCAAACATGACATTTTTTAGACTACATCAAGCCTTCAAAATAAACAGGGTAGGGATCTTCCAATAACCATGTTTACATGGATACACAGTTACACCCCAAGTTATATAACACACAACTTACGTAAATTCAAAATTATGTAATAAATCTACTAGTGCGTATGAACATGTTTGCGCAGGTGCATCTTTGACAGCCTTATTACAGTACAGTAGTAAATGCCTCACGCGATTAGCTCAGTCACTTGTTATCACTGCTAGTTTCTTTTTTTTTTTTTTCTTTTAAATGGAATGCAAACGCAAAACAGAATGCGCTGGTAATAAATCTAAAAAACAAAGGTCTGCAATTGCTTTAGAAGAAAAGAAGTTGAAAATAATTCTTATGTATGAAGGCGGGAAAATTCTATCAACAATAGCTCGGGAAATAAATTGACCTATTTTGACAGTGAATACAATAGTTCGCATTGTTGAAAGCACGAAAAGTGCGGCGTTGAAGGGCACAATTATTACCAAGAAGAGGGTGGGCCTGATATCAGAGATGAAGAAATTGTTCTCTCACTGGATTGATGAGCTGACACAGAAGCGGATACCGTTACATTTACTGATTATCCAGGAGAAGGCTATGTCCTTATATAAGGATTTAAAAGAGCAGACCGGCATCACGGACACAGAGAGTACATTTAAAGCTAGTGCCGGATAGTTTGACCGATTCAAGAAATGTAAAAAATCTGCACAGCATCAAAATCATGGGTGAGGCAGCAAGTGATGATACAGATGTGGCAAGTCGATTTCCTGAACTTCTGGCAGAAATAATTGAGGAGGGGAAATATTTGACTGAGCAAATATTTAATGTCGATGAAATGGCTCTGTTTTGGAAGAGGATGCCAACACGGACATTTATTGCAAAAGAGGAAAACCTTCATCATCTACCGCCAACCACCATCCCACTAGTATTTTCACAAACAAACATCCATGCCCGTTGCGGGATTCGAACCCGCAGCCTTTTGGCTGGAGAGAGGATACGCTAACCACTCAGCCAACTAGGCTGGCAAATGATTAACACCAGCAGCAACCAGGTGGCACCCTACCAAGTACTAACTGGGCTCAGGTTTGCTTAACTTTGGTGATCAGAGGAGAACTGGTGCTTTCAAACCGATCTGGCAACTGACATGCTGCTGATGCGATAATTTCTTTTATATTATTCCATTCTTTCTTGATTTCTTTAATTTACCTTGTATTTTTTCTAAGTAGTTATTAATCCTCTGTTGGTATAAATTTCTTATACTTGAATCATTTAGTAGTCTTACTTTGTAATTAGATTTTGCTTCTCTAGTTTATTTTTTTTTATTTTTTGTATTTTTTGTAGCCAGTTTGGCGGAAATCTTAGTTTTGCCTATACTAAATAGTGATCTATGTCCATTTCTAGCCCTCTTCGAACTTTAACGTCTAGGAAGAGGTTTGCTGCTTTTTCATTTGCTATAAAGTAGTCTATTATTGATCTTTGTCCTCTTGCACACCACGTATATTTATGTATATTTTTATGTTTGTAAAATGTATTCATTATTTTTAAATTATTATATATTGTATAACAGTGAGTCGCTTTCCATTTTTGTTTACTGTTGGTTCGCCAAATTTTTGTATATTATTGTTAATTTTTTTTTCATTCCTATTCTGGCATTAAGATCTCTGGGTATAATTAAATGGTCTGTTTTATTTAATTTTTCAGATATTCCTTGTAACTCTTTATAAAAGTAATCATTTTCTTCTTCTTTTCCTTCTTCAGGGGCATAGACTACAACAACTGTTAAATTTTCTTTATTTAATTTTAATCGCACTTCTAATATTCTTTCATTCCAGTATGTATAATGAGTTATTTTTGCTTTAATTGATTTATGGATCCAAATCATTACACCCACTTTTGCATGTGTTTGTTTGTCCACTCCACTATATATGATATTGTAATTAGCTGTTTCTTTTGTTCCTTTTAAGTTTCTTTTTTGTTTCTGTAAGAACTGCAATTTCTATTATATTTTTGTCATTTAAAATTTTATCTAATTCTTCTTCTTTATGTGCTATGCTTCTAATGTTCCATGTAGCATATTTCACCACGTTTTTCTTTTTCCAAAGTTTCTTAACCTTTTCCAGTTTGTGGTCATTTCCCATGTTTTCTGTCCGGTTTGGATTTCATTGAGACTTGAAAGTAATATGCGTTTCCCTATGTCAAGTGACTAGCATGACGATAGGTATCCTAGGTATCGATGCAGAGGACGACGTGGGACTAGCACTGCACAGAGGCCTATACATGCTAAACCACGTCCGTGGAGACAAATTAGCAGATCTCATCATTAAAACTCACAACAATAGACAGCAGGAGGATTTAAACCTCGCCTAACAAGTCAGTCGACTCCTAGTATCGATCTGCCAGAGAGGGAAAAAAAAAAGCCCCTTCTATGTTTCTTGGTTCTGTTTCTGTATGTTCACGCTTAAT
Source organism: Typopeltis vanoorti (assembly GCF_054136105.1). Lineage (NCBI taxonomy): Eukaryota > Metazoa > Arthropoda > Arachnida > Uropygi > Thelyphonidae > Typopeltis > Typopeltis vanoorti. Next base: position 73,715,444 of record NC_143555.1, read on the forward strand.
CCACATAGGAGGGGGCAGACCAGAGAACCCGAGCGGCGAAGGCTTACAGCGAGGCGGTGCAGCTCCTTGCGGGCTGCATCACTCAGGCTAGGCTCTTCCCCCGTTCTTGCAGTAGTTTTCTGTTAATTCACCGACTTTTGTTGTTCTGTTTATGCGTGTTCCAGCTCCTTTGTTGTTTCTGTTTATGCGTGTCTTAGTTCTTTTGATTTTCAATTTATGTGTGTCTTCCTGCATTTGTTTTTTTCACTTCTTTCATCGGCCAGACATCTGAAGAGGTGGCTGGCAGGAGAACGCGGAGGAGAACGGATGGAGGGAGATAATGTCGGATATCTGCTTGGTGCTGGCATTTAAGGCAGGCCAAGTAGATCGACTGAGGCCTCTTTTAACTATCTACTACTATCCACTCTATCTTCCCTCTCCTCTCTCACTATCAAGCTGACTCTCAGCACAACTTTTTTTAAATCTAAAGAGGCCAGTGATGAAAGGCATGAACTCCCATTCTACCTACTCACTGATGAGACCTCAATAAAGGTTGAAACCGGTCTGGGTAGTGACCTTCTCTCATAATGTTGAACAGTAATACAATTCCTAGGAGCTAAGTTCACATTATGGGAAAATATCAAGAATAGTGATTGGAGCTTGCTCCACCTTAGACATGAGTTGCCTCAGCTTGCACTATCTTAAGGGTCAGTTGCTGCAGTATCCAGGTATTTGCTTACGCTTGGAATCGCCGAACTTTATATAGTTTCTACTATATTCAGCATGAAACTCCTTGAGTTTCTTATTCGGCTAAGAAATGATATGGGATATATATTCCCTAAACTTAAACAAGTTATATGTTGCCGAATTGAAGCCTTTGGCTCTTCATATGTCTAATAAGTAGAAACTACAGTTTGAGAGGAAAGAGTCACCTCCTTGCAATCAAATTGCTCTAATAGCACTGGGGGGGAGGGGGAGTAAGAAGTATGGGAGAGTTACAGGGAAAGAAGAGTAGAAGACCATTCTCCAGACATGATATACCAAGTGTATATCGTACGAAGTAAGATCAGGTATAGCTTGGATATCTCGAGTTTGCCATGCCTGTACTCACCAATGTGAGCCCCTGAGCTCCTGATTTTCCATATTATAGAATAAATTTGTAAAAGTGAAAAGATAATTTGTATTTAGAAAAAATTAAAGTGGAAAGCATTTGTCAGTTGAGTATTAGTAGTAGTTTTGTGCACAAACAACAAAAAAAAAAAAAATACAATTTCTGAGAAAACAATGACTGACACAGGTGCTGAGTTGACAAGAATTACAGCAGGCGACAGAGACGTGTGTGTAACTGGCACAGCAATTAGAACTGGAAGTGGATAATGGTGACATTTACGAGCTTATTTTGAGTCACGATGAAGAGCTAACTAATGATGACTTTATTCAGTTGGAGGCATTCCGAAATTCCAAAGAAAATACTAAGCCGATTGAACTGCTAGACATAAAGAAATTTACAACGAAGGGACTAGCCAAGGTTTTTAACTTGATGGACATGACGTTAACAAAATTAGAATCGATGGATCTGAACATTGAGCAGTTCGAAAATGTTAGCCGCCGTATATATATATTCCGATATGTCTAGACACAAGGCCGTCTACAAGGATAAGAAGCATGTGACCATACAATCTACTCTAGACATGTTTGTGAGATACCATTCACAACAAAGTCAAAAGGACAACTCAGACGACCTCGACTACCTTCAGCCTTCAACATTGAAAGGGGTCAAATTCCTGAAAAACAGCATTCCTTAGGACAGCCAACTTAGCCGTCACAAGACATTTTTTTATTTGAAAAGTGAATATTTCAGTTTGTTTTCATATTCTTTTATATTATGTATTTTTCATGCTTTCATATTTACAGTATGTATATTATTTAAATACAATTGATAATTTTTTTAATAAATTTAATTTAATCCTTTATCCAAGTGTAAACAAACAAAGTTTGCACCTGAAATATCTTCAGCACTGAGGCAACTCATGGTAAAGGTGAACTAAGCTCTCATCACTTGTCTTAGTATCTCCCATAATGCAAAGCACATCTTCTTGCGGATGTGTATAATGCTATGCATTAAGGGAAGGGCCACTACCCAGACCGGTTTCGACCTTTATTGAGATGATAATTTGATGCCAAGATGATGATTTTTTTTAATCACCCCAAAAATGGAAAATATCTGATTAATGGCAAAAAAATTAATGTAAGACAGTGGTATGAGTAGCCATTGAACATTTTATTGTATGCATGTAATTTACAAATTCAACTTACGTAAAATTTGAGTTACGTAAAGGTGTACAGAACGCATTATTTACATAACTCAGGGTGTAACTATATATATATATATATATATATATATATATATATATATATATATATATATATATATATATATATATATATATGGTATGTATAGTTATATATTTCAAAGATATAAATTTCTGGAATTTCCTCTTCACATATTAAAAACTCTGCAGATTTTGTTTCTAAAATCAAGGATATCAAACTTAAAAAAAAAACAGATTTAATGGCCAGTTTCAATATTGTTTCTCTCTTTACAAATGTACCTGCTCAAGAAGTCCTCGATCTTCTCAAGAACAAATTATCAAAAAAACTCTTTGCTCTCCTCTCCCACTGCATAAAGTCAGGATACTTCAAATATGACAATTGGATCTACTTACAAAACTCAGGTCTGGCCATGGGCAGCCCACTCTCTCTCTGATTCTCGCAGATATATTTCTCAACGATTTTGAAGAAAAAGCTATCAACTCCTTCCATCTTAAACCAAAATTCTGGTATCGCTATATTGATGATATTTTCCTCATCTGGGAAGATGGTGTCAATAACCTCAATTTATTTTTAGACCACCTAAACAAGTGCTATGAAAAAATCTCTTTTACCTTCGAACTGGAATCAGATGACTACCTCCTCTTTTTAGACCTGAAACTTACCAGATGTGCTGAGAGTATTAAAATCTAAATTTTTAGAAAGCCTACTCACACTGATAGATACCTTCATGCTTCCTCCCATCACTATCACCCACAAAAATTTGGTATTATTTCCACCTTAGCTCACCCGAGCCAAATCATTACTTACAGAAGAAACAGAAATTGAAAATGAACTCCTTTTTCTTAAAAATACTTTTATTAATAATGGTTTCTCTTCTAAGAAAATTAACAAATTTCTTTCCCCCAGTCACTCAACTACTTCTGAAGATCCCTCTTCCCCAAGAGCCTTCATCTCCTTGCCTTACATCAGCTCTATTTCACCAAAACTGTCAAAGATTCTCAAGAAGTTTAACTTCAAAACTTGCTTCACTACGCTTCCAAAACTTAGTTTGATACTTAGCAAACCTAAACAGAAACATCTTCCAACTCAGTTTCCAGGAGTGTACAAGATTTTATGTGATTGTGGAAAGCCATACTATGGCCAGACTGCTAAATCCATCCTTCTATGTTTGGAAGAACATCGTCGAGACATCTCATATAACAGGACTAGAGCTAGCGCTCTCTCTCTAGCCACATTCTCTTTTCAGCTAACTCAGACAAAGGCTGCCAACACATTGTGAACTGGACTCAAACTTCTAACATCCATGTGTGCTATGATGAACTCGAGAGAAAGATTGTCAAATCAAGGGAAATTTCTCTAGATTCCTCTCATATCAACAACAGCCTGAGTTTTAATCTCTCTGATGCACGCATTGCCTCTGTTCAGTACTGGCGCACTTGCGACAGCACGTAGTATACGTTTGTTTGGAACTCAAGCTCGCATTTTGTTTTCAAACACGCTACTGTCTTTTTATACTTGTTCTGTTATTACAATTTTAAGTCTCTGTAATTCTTTATATACTTCTTTGATTGTGATACCTGAAGATGTTGATCAATTCAACGAAACTAGTAAACTAGTAGTATCTTTTCAAATATATCATGTCATCTTTTTATCTCTCGGTATCAGTCATTAAAGCTTATTCATAATATTCCAACCAAGTAAAAATGAATTCTGAAAAAAAAAAAAAAAAAAAAAAAAAAAATATATATATATATATATATATATATATTTTTTTTTTTTTCATATCAATAGTGTGTGTGTGGCATGCATGTGTGTAAAAGTTTAGCAACAAGTTTTCTAATGGGTAGAAGTTTTCAGAGATATTTTTGTGAAGCTTATCTCAGATGCCAATGACCAGCACTTCCAAGACAGTTTTTAGAATGGGATATGACCTGCTTATTCTTAAAAAAGGTGCTCATTAATTATTACAATTTAATGAGCAGCTTCAGAGAAAATGAGACAGCACAGGTCCTGAAAGATAAGGCTTTTATTACTCTCAATTTTTGTGATATTCAACCTGTGTGTACATACATGAACTCTCATTATAGCAAACACTACTAAAAAGTTTGAACCAAAGCCTCACAAGTGGGTGCAATGCTATGCTATGCTAAAAAAATCCACAACAAACTATTATTGTAGACCCTATGAGCTTGCTACAGTGAGTTGACAGCATGTATGTGTGCTTCTTTTAATGATAATCCCACCTGCAACAGGTTATTAATCCACAGCACACTAATATCATGGATATATTTAGGGTCAGATAATAAACAAACCTGCTGTAAAGACAAATATGTAAAAAGTGTTACAAGTGTCCATTAAGCAGGATGTTGGTCTTTCGGGATGAAAGTCAATGCGGTTATTCCCTTTGAAATAAATTTTGCATATTGCATTTTGTAAATTATCTGTAAATATCTTGCAGAAGGTATTCATTTTTTTAATTTCCTGCAAAAATTGCTTTAAACATTAAGCAATATCATTATGTGACACCTCCAAGGAGTTCAAGGACTCATTGCAAGAGGGCACTCTGCTCCTTACACATCACTTCATCTCCCCCTACTACTTAATTTTCCACCTGCACACAACTACCACCAATGCCATCTACTGTCCATCATCTTTTTTTTTTTTTGTAAATTGCATGTGTTCTCATGGCTGATTTGTCTGTATGCAGGATGAAAAAACCCAATGGAAAATCTGTATGCTTGTTGAGTATTTCTAACTTTGCCACTCACATAGAAAAAAATAATAGTAATATGCATTTTCCATATTATGGAATAAATCTGTAAAAGTGAAAAGATAATTTGTATTTTAAATTTAGTTTAATCCTTTATCTAAGTGTGAGCAAACAAAGTCTGCGCCTGAAAGTATCTTCAGGACTGGCGTCAGGTAGTACAACCTGAGCCCAGTCCTGAAGATACTTTCAGGTGCGAACTTTGTTTGCTCACACTTGGATAAAAGATTAAACTAAATTTATTATAGTCTAACCAAGTGAAAAATAAACTTTCAATAATTTGTATTTAGAGAAAATTAATGTGGAGAGCATTTGTCAGTTGAGTATTAGTAGTTGTTTTTTGTATAGGATTAAAAAATATATACAATTTCTGTTGTAACTTCTGTTATTTTTTTCAAGACAACATCATTGGTTGATTATAGTTCTGGTGTTTTGGCTGGCAGGTTTAATATCAGTATATCACAATGAGAAATAACACGAAGCACTTTAACACTACAGAAATGCAAATAACTATTTTGTAAGTATAACCATATTAATTATTACTTAAGCAGTGACTGTTTTAATTCTTTTATAAATCAGACTAATTAAGTCTTTACTGAACCTTGTTCAGTAAAATTTTTTAATTAAAAAACTATTGCCTCTCATGAAATTTTAATCAACTTTAATATCCAAATTTCGAGTATTTTCAGGAGCTTGCTTACTGCACGTCACACAAAAGCTCTACAAATAATCTTTCACTCTAGAAGGATTTTTCACTTGATTTCAAAGTTTATCATACTTTACAAGAAGTTATATTCTTGTTTTAATCCTTTACCTAAGTGTAAACAAATTTGCATGTGAAGTATCTTCATGACTAGTCTACTTGTATATAGAGGCTGCTGGCCTCAGTTCAATTGCCTTAATATTGTGTAATGCAAAACATACTTCCTTTCAGACATGTTATTATGCATTGGGGGAATGCGGCTATTCCCTTTTCATTTTATTTATTTTATTTTTATGTAATTTATTAGCTTTCAATTCCAGGAATATAAGATACCACTGATCTCTGGTAACTGAAATATGAGATACAGACTTGTGATTGCAAATTATGTAATATCTGCTAGAAACTGTGCCTATAGAAGTAGCACATCTCACCATTGCTGTAGCAGTATTGCTATTCATAATGAGGAATCTCTTTTAGAAACTCCACAAGAGCATGCAAATCAGGATCAGAGAAAAATCAACACTGAAGTTGCCATTTAGAATCACTAATTTATGACAATTTTTCTTCATCAACGCAGCACCATCAGTGGTATAATGCAGAACAATTGAAAGAAATCTATACCTTCAATTGATTGGGTTTGGAGAAATGTATATGACTATGTTGAAAACAGTATTGTCATTAGGCAAAACACATTCAGCAGCAGAAATACCTCCTACTACATTTTTTTTTTTTATTTGTTCACAATTTGAATTTTCCTTACTAGAGCTAGGATTTTCTTACCAGAATCTGAGCATTGCATATTCCTATAGTTTTTCAGCAAAAAAAATCAGAAAAATACTAAATAACTTGGAAATTAAAGTTGCCTCTCCAATTGCACTCAACCAATGTGTTCCAGAGCAAACACTTGCCCTATATAATCTCTACAATCTTTATACTTAGCTGGTACTTATCCGAATGCATGTAAGCAATAATATTAGCCCAGAAAATATTAAAAAAAGAGGAGAAACAGAAGTCTACCATCAACTGCTGATCAATTCCCATCATATCAGTCCTCTTCAAATAATGGGGAAGTCATTAACAGTCAACTTCTCCACTACCTAGAGGTCCGCTGCTTAATCAGCAACCATCAGCGTGGATTCCACCATTCAAGATTCACAGTTGACTACTTAGCCTATAACACCTACCACTGGACACATGCTATGGAAAGGTTTGGAGAAATGTGTTATCACTCTTGACATTTCCAGAACTTTTGATCTCATCTGACATTGAGGCCTGCCAAACTAATTGCCATCCTTTAGTCTATCTGCCAAACCTGAGTAGCCAGCTTTCTTTCTCTCTGGTCATTCATTTACTGTATGTCAGGGTGGATGGTTCCTCTTCTTTTCAAGCTTTGCCAACAATGTGGCAAACCTTAAAGCTTTGTCCTTTCACTTAGTCTCTTTCTCCTGTACATAAATGATCTCCTTTGAATCACAACTAACCCTATTCATAGCTTTGTAAATGATGTACTCTCCATTCATTATACTCATTTGACAAACTATGTCATGCTTGAAAGTTTATTTTTCACTTGGTTAGAGTATAATAAATTTAGTTTAATCCTTTACCCAAGTGTGAGCAAACAAAGTTTGCACCTGAAAGTATCTTCAGGACTGGGGTAAGGTGGTACAACACCAGGGCACTCCTTGCAAAGGTGGAGCAAGCTACCAACACTCATATCTCAGTATCTCCCATAATGCAAAACACATCTCCTTGCGGATATGTCTAATGTTATGCATTAAGGGAAGGGCCACAACCCAGACTAGTTTCGACCTTTATTGAGGTCTCTTCAGTTGGCCCTTCCCTTAATGCATAACATTAGACATATCCGCAAGGAGATGTGTTTTGCATTATGGGAGATACTGAGATAGGAGTGTTGGTAGCTTGCTCCACCTTTGCAAGGAGTGCCCTGGTGTTGTACCACCTTACCCCAGTCCTGAAGATACTTTCAGGCACAAGCTTTGTTTGCTCACACTTGGATAAAGGATTAAACTAAATTTATTATATGCCATGCTTAGACATACCAATTTACAAGATCATCTATAACCAATGACATCGATCTTCATACATCTTTCAATAGGGGGTAAGGACAGTCTAGCAACCTTCAATGCCATCAAAATGCAATATTCTCTTTTCTCTTCCAAAAGGGGATCCCAACTCACCTACTCATCTTCAGTAAAAAAAAAAAAAAAATCAACAGACAAAATCAAATCTCTTTGTTTGAACTAAATTTTTCCTCCAGCCTGTGGCATATTTCTTCCTCCTGTGGCATAAACACATCACATAAATTGCTTGACTTGGCATCCAAAGGAAAAGTCATCCTTAGAATACTGCTGCTCACACATTTTGGGTGGTGCATTAACACTCCCCTACCAAAAAAAAATATATATATATATATAAATAAAAATAAATTCTTAATGCAGTCCAGAGAAGAGTCATTTGGCTGGTAGATGATCCCTCTCTTACAGACTCACTTCAACTTCTATCTCACGGATGCAATGTTTCACCACTGTGTCTATTCTAACATACTTCAATGGTAACTACTCAACAGAATTGGCAACCATAATTCTGCACTTTCCAATGAGCAGCAGCTGCCCAGCATCCATTTTCAGTGCAGCTACAAACACATCAAACCTGTTTCTCCTCTTTTTCTTTTATTTCACCTATCTGTCCACTGGAACAGATTTCCTCATGAAGTATTCCCAAACAACTACAACTCTGCAAGCAAAATGTCAATAACTTTATTCCAATCCTTATCTGCACCACACACACACACACACACACACACACACACAGCATTAATGTGCTTATAGGTCCTTTGACTTCTCGTGTATGGGATTAACATTAGCTAGAATGACAAGAAAATCACTACAGTTTGAATTTTTCAAATCAGTCCAGAAGAATCAAATTTGTTACAAAATGAAGTGATGCTAGCTAGTCACTTCACACTGAAACAGTACCAAGCAGAGAGACTGGTACATGCTGTTGTAGCCAACTGGATATGGATTGGGGGGGGACAATGACATCTAGTCTGTCATCCAACTTTATGACAAACATGCTGCAAGTTTACTCTGTATCAAAAATCAAGGAAGTGCATGTAAAGATGTTTCCCATCAAAAACATACATGAATCATGAAACTAAGGATACTTAGATAGTAAGTTTTTCCCTTGCCTGAACATTATAGGAAAATACAGTAAAATTGATGACGGTTATCTAAACAATCAACATCCCAGGAACTAGTTCACCTTAGAAATAGAAACCAATAAAGCCCCCTACCCTTCCTTGATGCTCTGATTACACACCAGCCTGATGAATCCCTGGTATTCTCTGTTTACAGGAAACCTGCACTTAACCATTAGATATACTGTATTTACCAATAACAGGGCAAATCTAATCAATTCTGATAACAGTGTCCTAACTACTAACCTTGACCACATCCTCAACACTTTAGTCAATGGCTACAACCCCCACCCACCCACACACACAAAATTCAAAAAGTATTAAGCCCTTAATCGCAACCCTTCTCTCCCTCATTCAGAACAGAGACTACACAAAGTCAGTCCTTAAGAAATACAATCTTACAACCACTTAGACCACATAAAAAATTGCCATCCCTTATCTACTCTACCAAAGACTAGCCACATTCCCTAGACCGCCAGGTATTTTCCAGTTATCTTGCAGTTGCAAAAAGTCACACTAACAGGTAGGACAGCCAATATCAGAATCTCTGAACACATATACTACCTCCAGTTCAACCATTACAACCACTCCAGACTTGTTGACCATGCTTTAGACACCCACCACAGGATACGCTGGAAGAAGGCTACTCTTCTTCACTGCAGCAAATACAAATATGAGAGGCAATTCCTTGAATATGCTGTAGCCCTGAGAAACTTTCCAAATCTCAACAAATTTGGGTGCAGGAAACTGCCCCAAAATTGAGAAGCACTCATCCTCAGATCTTCAAGCCCACTCATTTTAACCCGCAAAGAGATGCCATTTAGAACTCTAGGCCCAATTTTGGTTTCTTTCTTCAGCCTTGTTTATCCAGTGTTAGTGTCTGTATACACACACACACATAATTATTCTGTGATCCCCAATGATGGCAATTTGACTTTGCCAAAATAATGGAAGTATTAATTAAAGTTCTTAAAGGAAGAACTTTAATTAATACTTCCATTATTTACTATTAATTAACACTTCCATTATTTACCATTAATTAATACTTCCATTATTATTCCATTATAAAGTTCTTCTTCCTTTCCAGGCTTATAGGCCAAGTGGCCTGTTCCAGACTCAATTCCATCTTTTCAAGGGTCTTCCTCTGCACTGGGTACCTTTTGGGTGGTAATTTAGAATTTGTTTAGGTATTCTGCTTCTATTCATTCACAGTATGTGTTCTTTCCATTTTTCCCTATAGCAAATAACTATTTTTTCATTTAGAGTTTGTAATTCCATGTATTTCTGATTTTGCTGCTTTTCATTTTATCCATTATGGCGACTCCTTCAGTTTCTACACAGAAATTTCATTTTGAATGATTCAATTCTTCATTCATCTGCTTTTTTTTTAATGTCCATATCTCACTGCCATAAAGTAAGGTAGGTTTAGTTACTGTACTGTAGATCCATATTTGTGTGATTTTGTACATAATTGGGTGTGAAAATTTTATTTATAATGCCTGTTACTTTTAAAAAGTTTGATAGCTTTGGTTCTTATATCAGCTTCATTTTCATATGACATTGTGCATTCTAAATATTTGAATGTATTTACTTGCTCTATTATTTTGTTGTTTATTACTATTTTGATTATTATTGGATTAGCACCTCTGAAGCCTAATTGACTTTTGTTTTGTCTGTTTTTACCATACCATACCATATGTTTTTATCAGATTATTTAGACTGCATAATGATTTTTGTAGTTCATCTTCCAAGTTTCTAAGTAACCAAATAATCATTGTTTCCAAGGATTATTTGTTTATCAGCAAAAAGCAGAGTAGCTATCTGTTGTTACAGTTTATCTTGAATCCTCCTTCATTAGTTATCTTCCATTCTTTTATGATTTTATCTATGTATATATTAAAGAAAACTGGAGAGAGAGGGCAACCCTGACGTAGTCCTCTATTTATAGGTTTCCAACTTGATGTTAAATTAGTGTACTTTACAGATATTTTATTTTCTTGATAACATAGCACTGTAATATTTGGACAAACAAACCCGAAGGAGTTTATATTTTTCACAGATTCCTTAGCAGCCCTTCAAGCTATTAAGAACTGTTACACTAACCATCAAGAAATGCTTAAGAGACATAGCAAAAAACATAAACAAACTACATAAGGATTCCAAAATAATCTTCCAATGGATCCCATCCCATGTGGGATTAAAGGGAAACAAAACTGCAGATGAAGTAGCAAAAATGGCCACAACATCAAGTGATACCACAGATTTCGATCTTTTTAAAACCACCCAAAAAAAAAACATAAAAAGAACAATTCTTCAGGGCATGACTCACCACTGGTACTCAGCAGAAAATCCAGGAGCTACCATTAACTCCAAGTTTAATTGCAGTGCCACTACCATGATCTCTCGCCTCAAGACTGGCCACACAAGACCAATCAAGTTTAGCAGTGGCATAAAAGTCTTCCCCACCTGTAAATCTGTAACATCGAGGAAGCATCACCAATGCATTTGCTAAACTGTATGAATTTATTCATACAGCTCAGCAAATGCATTGGTGATGCTTTCAGGGTTGTTCTTGTGTAGAGGCTTAAGTGCTGTGAGGACATTATGTTGGAGGTTTAATGGATTTTTTACAACACTCAAAAAGAATTAAAATGGAATTTAATACTTCCTATATTTCGTCCTAGCCACTAGGACATCTACAGGGATTACAAAAACAATTAATGTAACATACACACAAAAACTTACAATACTAAGCCCAACCACGTGGGTGACACTAAAGTCCTATCTAGGTGGAGCACCCTCTAAGGGCGGTAGTAGGTGGCCTGGAATGTAAGGTGGGACCTCTGGTGATGAGTGTTTCCCAAATCTTCGGAAGCTTAATGCAACAGTATTTATTAAGATTTGGTTGGTTTTTGAGAGCTGCTGCTGCTTCCAAGAAAAGTCTCTCTTTCTTGAATTTGCTGTGGTGGAGCATGGTGGTTTTCTTCCAAGATACCCTGTGGGTGGTATCCAAAACATGGTCAGCCAAGCCTGAATGGCCATAGCTGTGTTTGCAGATGTAAGACTTGTGTTCCTCTAAGCAGATGGATGCTGATCTGCCTGTCTGTCCAAAGTACGCAGGCTTACAGGAACAGGGTACTTTGTAAACTCCAGGCAGAGAGAGAGGAGGGAGCTGATCTTTTGTAGAACAGATAAGGGTAGCAAGTTTGCAGTGGAGTTTATATGCTGTGTGTAGGTTGTACTTTTTTAGAATCTTGGCTTTTTTTCGGATGTGCCACAGATGTAGGGTATGGTGATGGCATTTTTAAATTCTTGTTGACAAGAAGGACCGGGAATGGGAGAGGAACTAATTATTTTTTTGATACTGTGATCGCTGTAGCCATTGGAGAGGAAAGTGTTGTGTATGTAGTTAAGCTCAGTAGTGAGGGCGGTTCCACTGGAACAAAGATTGTGGGCTCTCTTGGTAAGAGTTTTAATAATGCCATATTGTTGAGAAGGGTGGTGGTGTGAGAATTTGTGAATGTATCTACCTGTGTGTGTGGGTTTTCTGTATACAGTGAAGGCAAGTGTATCATTAGGCAGGCGTGTGACTAAGGTGTCTAGGAAGGGTAAACAATTGTTCTTTTCCTTTTCCATAGTAAACTGGATTCTTGGATGTAGGCTATTGAGATGACTGAGGAAAGAGTCTAATGTGTCTGGGCCATGAGGCCAAATAGAGAACACATCATCAACATATCTTAGCCAGATAGAAGGTTTAAGAGGGGCTGAGTCTATGGTTCGTTTTTCGAAATCTTCCATATAAAAATTTGCAAGGGGGGTGGGGAGAGGAGGAGAACCCATGGCGGTTCCCTCAATCTGCTTGTAGATTTTGTTCTTCCAAGAAAATTGTAGTAGGAAGTTAGTAATGATGTAAATTTTTCATGTAGTACTATCATATCCTGTACACCCCCCTTGAGGGTATATCAGGAATTTGATGACGATGATGATGAGAAAAAAAGTACTGAATGAAGAAGTAATGAAGAAAAATAAATTGCAAAGAGAATCTAAATGCCGAAAATAATTAAAAAGAGTTTTAACCTTTTTATATCTGCAGAAAGGATAGCATAAAAAAACAAAATTTTGGTGTTTAGCACAATGGATGGTCATGGAAAAGAGCAGGTAGATGATTGTATAAGAGTGGTGTGGAAAGAGTTTGCATGAGTTGCATCATCTGGCAATGAACAGAAGGAAATAATGAAGAAAATAGTGAAAACTGCATCATCACCACCAAGGGACACTTGGAGTCATTGACAGAGATAATGATGAATATCTTACAAAATGTCCATTTAACAGAATTTCTCTCTCTCTCATTTACCATGATCTGAGTACTATTTCTGCTCCTTGATCCAAACACCGCTCTGAATAATCAATGAATATATAGAGAATCTTCATTGAATCTTCAGTGGGAAATGAAGATCTTCATTTCCCACTCCACACAAATCCACAATCATTATTCAAGCATATTTTTCTCAAACATTTGTGCCAAAGCAGTCCATGATAAAAATTCAGCATATGTCAAATGGTTCACGTTAAACCCTTCAGGCTTTGCACTCTCAGTTGTACTTTCTTGTCCCTTCTTAAGGTTACTACTTGGTGCAACTTCTGCTTTTCTCACATCAAAACAGTACCATGATACTGCATCAGTATGAATTTTCCCCAACTCCTGTGCAGCCAATCTAGGCAAATTGCTTAACTCCTACTATACTCAACTAAAAAGTAATCAGAAGAAATCCTCAATAGTTTAATTACAATACAGATGATATCTCCCAACATTGTGCTCAAACTTTGTGTCCCAGAATTAACAGTCATCCTTTATCATTTATACAAGCTATCATAATCGATCAACATCTATCCAACAGAATAGAAGCAAGCTTATATCCAACCCAATCCTAAAAAAATGAGATCAGCCCTCACTTTAATTCTCTCAAAAACAATTGAGAAACTCATTAATTCAATCACTCGTGCTCTACAGCATATCTTCTAGCCAAATTACATAGTCATGTAATTTGGCTAGAAGATATGCTGTAGAGAATTATAGAGAAAGTCAAATGTTTACACTTGATGGCATTTCCATGGTATTTGATCAGGTCAGAAGTCATTACCAAGCTACATTTTATCCTCTACTGTTGCACAGGAGTTGCCAGTTTCCTGTTTGGCCACACATTCAGTGTCACAGAGATCTTTTGATTTCTCTATCAATGCTAGAGTATCTAGGGCTCTGTTCTTTCATCCGCACACCCTTCTTCCTCTACATTAATCACCATTTGTCACTAAATGCCAATCCTATCCACAGCTCTGTTGATAACAGTACCCCTCCATCCTTCTAAATTCAACAAACTATCCAGTGCTCAAATGATTCAAACTTTACAATTCTTTATGTTTTAAGCTAATCTGCTTGCTATTCTATAGCAGGAGTGAGGATAACATGTGAACTTCAATGCTACCAATTACACCGATATCCAGCCATTCAAGAAACATCAATGGATAACTGCTTTCTTTCTTTCTTCATAATCACTTGTATACACAAGGTAAGGATATGTTACAAGTTTAGCAACCTCCTGAGTATGGGGATGATATTAAACACACAGAAATACATATGTATGTATATATATGTGTGTGTGTGTGAGAGAGAGAGAGAGAAGTATTTGAAAAATTATACTTAGTAAAAACAAACACAAAATAAATAAATAAAACATTTTTTAAGATAGATCCCTCCCCCAAAAAAAGGGCATTAATCAAAATTGAGAATATTAAATATACATACTTGCAGAAGCTATAAATGCTCCATGTAACCTGAATGTGAGCAACGGTTCAGGTAAATTTCTGTTAAGTGAAAAATGGATTAAAATATATAAAATATTTGACACATTATATTTTATTACACATTTAAACACTAAAACTTTACAGATGAACAAAAGAAAAACTGTAATGTGCAACTTTTATTAGTTTTTATCTTATACTTCTCTGTGTAAGGATTTACAGACTATTTTGATTGAATTCTAACCATAAAGATTTTATAGCTGCTTGAAACAGCCAAATACATCAAATGATGCCAATACATGATGCTACTAGAGGGCTGTAAGGCAAGTGACATTAACAAAATAGAATGTCATGAGTAATATGGCAGAGAGTAGATGTTGAAAGCTGCAGTAAATGCATGTATGGAGATTGAGTATATTGCGATGTGGGTGGGGAAGTTGAAACTGAGTGGATATATGTGGTAAGTGGTGAAAGGGTGATTGGGCAAGGGCAGGTGTGTGGTGGAGAAATCACAACCAACCAGTGGCTGGTAACAGACCTAAAAATGAACTGCTGTGTTTGTTTACAAATGCCAGATGTATCAGAAATAAGGGGGCTCAAATTCAATCACTGAAATTATTTCATCCCCCTTGAGAGATAACTATCTCAAGTAGCACGTAAAGAAAAGGAATGCTAGGATCGAGAGTTTTAGATCTCATCATTTCATCAGAGGATGTAATTGTCAGTGGGATTTTGCACTTTCCTCCACTTGGTGAAAATAATCATGAAGTGATCATATAAATGTGTAAATGTATTCCAAAGGCCAAAGGACTGAATAAGGTAGGTGTAAAATGGATGAATGAGGGACTTAAGTATGAAATCTGGAAGAAGGTACTTTGGAGGCAGTACAAGATGAAGAATGGTAATAAGTTTCATGAAGAGTATAAAGAACAAGCCACCAGTGACTCAGTAAGGAAAACAAAAGTGCAGTATGAGCAGAAATTGACAAATCGGGCAAAGAAAAACCATAGTTTTTTTTTAGATATGTGGCAAGTAGAAGGAAGAATGATTATGGTAAGATGATGTTAATAAATGAAAATGGTAGAATGGTAACTGCTGCAGAAGACATTGTTGAGATATTCAGTGATCAATTTATTCAGATGTTTCATCCTGATTAGAGTAGAATCATGAGGAACTTAGGTGTAGAGGACATAGGAGAGGATAGCTTAATTGTGACTGAGCAGGAGGTATTTGAAGAAATAAATAACCTTGATGTTAATAAGGCGATAAGATTTGATGACATATCACCATGTGTCTTAAGAAAATGTTCCTGGGAATTGGTAGCGGCATTGGCATGGAAAGAAGTGGAAATTGTTCCACTGCATAAAGGTGGTGATAAAGATGTTTTCAAATTATGGCCAATCTGCATATCTGGATTATGCATATCACCAATCTCTAGTACTAGAAGGTACTAGAGATTGGTGAGAAGCAGGATACAGAATTGGGTTGAAAACAGCAGTATTCTTTGTGGTTATCAGCATGTTTGTTAAGAGGAGATCATGTTTTACTAACTTACTTATATACTATAACAAAGTGACGAATACCTTGGACAGGGGAAATGCATATATACAGTGATGTATACTTGGATTTTGCAAAAGCTTTTGAGAAGTTCTTGCACGACAAA
The DNA here is from genome assembly GCF_054136105.1 of Typopeltis vanoorti. Taxonomy (NCBI): domain Eukaryota; kingdom Metazoa; phylum Arthropoda; class Arachnida; order Uropygi; family Thelyphonidae; genus Typopeltis; species Typopeltis vanoorti. Next base: position 73,731,906 of record NC_143555.1, read on the forward strand.
CTATTAAATAAATTGAAACAGATGAGATTGGATAATAAACTTCTGAGTTGGATCAGTGACTGGCTGTTAGATAGGTATCAGAAAGTTGTACATGGGGGGTATGGTATCCCGTAAGAGGAAGATCACTTTTGACAGGGGTCAGTTTTGGGACCATTGTTGTTCAATTTGTATATTAATGATATTGGGAAGGGTTTAACTAGTGATATGCAGCTGTTTGCAGACGATGCAAAATTGGGAAGAGCAATACAAAGTGAAGCAGATGTTGTGGCCTTGCAGGACTTGAATGGATTGCATGAATGGGCAGCAAAGTGGAACTGAGGGAGTGGAGGTGGACAAGGACCCGAAATTCAGGGGCCACATTGCACAAGTTGTGAAGACATCAAATTAGATATTGACAATGATGCAGAGGATCCTCACATGCAAAAATAAAGAGGTTATGATTCAATTGTACAAGGCCTCAAATAATTATTATTCACAGATTTGGTCAACTGGTTTTCACGGTGATGAGGATATGTTAAAAAAGGTCCAGAGAAGATTCACGAAGGGTGTCTTTGGAATGTGGAGTACAAGGACAGATTGAGAGAATGCAAACTGCAAAGCCTCGTGAATAGGAGAAGGGAGGGGTAGGTAGGGGTTGTTATCAGATTGATATGGAAGAAATTTTTCATAGAATGAGAGAGGGGAGAGGGGGGTTAACAAGAGGCCATCACTAGAAACTGTATAAAGAGAGTGTGGGCATAGGAGTGAGAAGAAGGCTCTTTGCATGGAGAGTGATTGGTGAGTGGAAAGCATTGCCTGAGTTGTTGTGAATATAGACACTGAATCATTTTAAAGCATGGCTGGATGAGAACTGTATGCAATAATGTGTACCTCTCACAATGAGTCTCTGACTCCATGGAGTCAGGATGTTAATAATAATAATAATAAATGTTTTATTAGGAAACTGAAGAATACCAGTAGTCAGTATAGCCACTAATCAATACAAATAGAATATAAACATTTTACATATTTATTTCATTATTCCATTTGAGTTTAAATAGACATTCACAATAGTACAAAAGTTCCTAAAAAGTTTAATAAAAATAAACACACAAAAATACGTCCATAACCAACAAATGATTATGGTTTAATAAAGTTACAGATTGTCACTATACCATGAAAGATTCCTTTTTTATTATGGCAATTCCATATAAGAGAGGTTATCAATCTATATTGGGAGAGAGTGCTAGCATAGTGCATATCACCAGTGGTGTTGCATATGTCCCACAGATAAGTCATTTATTTTAGAGAACATTAGTACTGTATATTATCGCGTATAATGCAAAAAATTTATGGTAAAAAATACTTAAAGATAGGGGTTTGCATTATATGCGGATCCTAAAAAATATAACATCTTATTAGACTTGCACACACAATATATACTACCTAATGCCTATGCAACCAAATCTACTTGAACCACTCGCATTCGGCGACCGAGCGCGCATCGTATCTGCGCATAAAGCTACTTACATTACTGGCTTTATGCGCAGATACGATGTGTGCTCCATCGCCGAATGATAGAGCACAGTTAGGTATATCAGTTTAACCACAGTTCATTTTAAATATTATTCATTAAACAAACCTAGCCTGAAAATGAGCCAACAGAAACATAAACGTTCATCTTTTGAAGCAGGATTTAAATTGCATGTCGTGCAGTTTGCAGAAGAACATAATAACAGTTTTGCTATGAGAGAATTTGGTGTAGCAGAGAGTAATATTAGACTTTGGTGTAAGCATAAAGACAGTCTTGAAAAAATCCCCAAAACGAAACGAGCCTGTCGTGGAGATGTAGTATCCTTTCCAGAACTCGAAGAAGAGCTAAATGAATGGATTTTGATGCAACGACAAGATAGCATTATAGTAACAAGAAATGCAATTCGTTTTCAAGCTCTACAACTCAAGAATGGTAAATTCAAGGACACACTAGGTATTTCATCTTTTCTTGCTTCGCCTGGGTGGTGCAACAGATTTATGGAATGCAAAGCATTAACATTATGACACCGAACAAAAATTGCGCAGAAGTTACCAAAGCAGCTTGAAGAAAAAGTGCAGTCCTTCCATAAATTTATCATAAATTTATGGAAGGACTGCACTTTAAAAGCCAACATTGATATTTAAAAGGAAGAAAATTCCGAAGCATATGAAATTTCCGCCAGGTGTAATTGTTCGTGCCAATCAGAAAGGTTGGATGGATGAAGAAGGTGTACAATTGTGGCTGGATCAAGTATGGAACATATGTCCAGGTAGCTTGTTACGTCAACAAAGGCATGCTAGTCTGGGATATGTTCCGGGTGCATTTAACAGAGGCAAGCATAGAGAAAGCACGTGAGCTACGTACAGACATAGCAGTCATACCGGGTGGTCTAACTTCCGTTTTGCAGCTGCATGATGTCAGGTTGAATAAGCCATTTAAAGATCATTTACATGAAAAATGGAGAGAATGGATGTCATCTGGTTTGGTGAAGATGACAAAGAGTGGGAATTTTCAGAAGCCTGAGATCACCCTAGTCACCAGCTGGGTTAAAGAAGCATGTGATTTGATACCATCTGAAATGATTCAACACTCATTTCTTAAATGTGGAATAAGTAATTCAATTGATGGATCCGAAGATCACGTCATATACGAAAGCGAGGATGACGCACAACAAAATGGAGAGCATGAAGACGATGACGACAACTGCTACACTGATGACGCAATCCCTACAGATGAATTTATAAATGAAATGTTTGATGACTCAAAAGATGAAGAAGAATTTAAAGGATTTTGACATTTTGTTTTAAAATAAATATTTCTTTCATTAATTCGTATTGTATTTTGACATTTTGTTTTAAAATAAATATTTCTTTCGTTAATTCGTATTGTATTTTGACATTTTGTTTTAAAATAAATATTTCTTTCGTTAATTCGTATTGTATTATTTATAATGTTGTGGAACAAGATTAACAGATCGCATTATACGTGGACATGGCATTTTAGGGCTAGTTTTCAAACAAAATTTCTAGTTCACATTATACGTGATAATATACGGTAATTATTTTTGGTTATAAGTTACTTTAGACCAGTGGTTCTCAAACTGGGCGCTGTGAATGCTGGGGGGGGGGGGCAGTAGGCGTTATAATACTACTAATATAATAAAAGCAAAAAATTCCGTATTTAATCTAGCATCCCTATTTACATTGTATGTTTGGCAACACTGTTCAGAATACTGTATGTCTGGCAATACTGTTCAAATTTATTCACTACTTATTTTTTAGAATTTTTACATTGAAAGTTTAAATTGGTCTACTTTTTTTGGTCTGAATTTTCTACGTTGAAAATAATTACTTTGGGCTATTTTTAGCAGAATCCACTACTTTTATAGGCTTTTATCTTCTACTTTTCCTAACGTCTGTCTGACAACCCTGGTTTGCAGTTTACATCTAGCCTGTGGTATCGTGTGGCACACTTCATTGATACTGTGTAGCACTGCAGCCCATTAAAATGAGTGAAAAAAGAAAGTGTCATCAATATTCACTTGAATATTTTACCAATGTGCTTAATATATGAAAAAACTTCCTCAAATGAAGCCTTCAAGAATGAATGAGCATTTAAGAACAAATTTAAAAATGTGAAAAAACTTTGCCAATTACTAATGTGCTCAATATATGAAAAAACTTTCTCAGATGAAGCCTTCAAGAATGATTGAGTATTTTTAGGAACAAATTTAAAAATCATCCTGGACTTAAAGGGCTGGTTGCAAAAAAAAGTAACCAACAAAAGAAGGGACATGTGTCTTACAAACTTTCAAAATTAACTACCAAATGTGGAAAGTCACATACTATTGGCAAAACTCTCATCTTACTGGCTCCAAATGAAGTTTAAGATATGATGATTGGCCCAGATAAAAGTAATATGACATCATCAATTACTCTCAGCAACAGTTCAGTATCAACAAGAATTGACAAAATGGCAAAGGAGATTGAAAAAAAAAAAAAAAAAAAAACTTTGTGATAATTTAAAAACTGTAGAATTTTCTTTGAAACTTGATGAGAAAACTTTACATGACAACGAAGCTTTGTTAATGGCCTACATGCATTATATAAATACTAATGAAGAAATTATACAAAAGTTTCTATTCGGAGAAGTCTCTGTCAAGAAAGAGTTTATGGTTTGAGAGGAGCAGTATCATGCTGCATAACTAAGGTCAAGAGGATAAACCAAGTTGGGATTAAGTGGATGAGCAGAAATATAAAGCAAGAGCTGGGGAAAAAAAAAAAAAAAAAGAACACTGTGGCAGAAATATAAAGAAAAAAGTGATCAGAAGTACAAAGTGCAAGAAAGAAGGGGGGGGGGGGGCTATTATAAGAAAGCCCACTATGCAGCTCAAAGTAAATCCAAGTTGTTTTTTTCATTATGTAGTAAGTTAGAGAAAAAAATGACTATGGTAAGATGACTTTAATCAGTGCTGATGGTAAGAAGACAGAGGAAAAAGAAATAGTTGAGGAGCTGAGTGATCATCTTGCACAGGTGTGTCATCCAGGTGGAGATTTTGCAGTTGCTGATGTGACAGAGATGCATATCAAAATTGGAGTAGATGAACAAGTGTCTAACATATTGAAAAATATCAATGTAAATACATCAGTGGGACTGAATGGCCTGTCATCCTATATACTGAGTGAATGTGCAAAAAAATTGGCATAGCCTCTGATGAAGTTGTTCAATCTAAGTCTCAGCTCTGGAAAGAGAGCAACATAGTTCTATTACATAAAGGTGGCTCTAAGACATGAGGTAGCCAGCTACAGACCAGTTCATTTATCAGAAGTTTAAAGTATTGGAAAAGTTGGTTAAAGGTAAAATCCAACAGTGGTTGGATAGGGATATGATACTTTATAGCAGGTAGCACAGCTTGGTAAAGGGAGTTCTGTCTTAGTAATTTAATCATATTTTATAATCAAGTGATAGTGAAACTGGAGGAAGGAAATGGTTACATCGTGATAATGATGGACTTTGCAAAGGCATTTGACAGAATACAACATGGGAAACTATTACAAAAGTTTGAGCAAATGGAAATGGATATAAAGCTAGTAGCAGAGATGGGGAGGGTGGATGACAGACAGACACCAGAGAGTAGTCTAGGAGAATGAGAATGACTAGTGGATTACCTCAGGGTTCTGTAAACTAGGGCCACTGTGCTTCAATTTGTATAGCAATGATATGGGAAAAGATTTAAGGGGGGGGGGGGATATTCAGTTGTTTGCTGATGATGGAAGAACAATAGTTAATAGAGGTGATGTAGATATCCTGCAAGATGATTTAAATAAATTGACATTGTGGGCAAAGGATAATGATGATCAATTTAATATACTTTGGGTTGAAAAGGTTACATACAGTGTAAACTATTTACGATACTGGATTGCAAGAAATTGACGAGGCTAGGGATTTGGGGATAACAGTGGACAGAGAATTGAAGTTCAGAGAGCATATTGCAAAAGTTGCTAAATTAGCTCAATGAATTGCTTGATTGTTGAAAAACAAGCAAATAAATAAAAATAGTGAAATTATTATCCCTCTTTATACTATGATTCAGCTGCATTTTGACTACTGGGCACATATTTGGTCACCTAGGTTTTTTTTATGGATCAGGAGGTGGTACATAGGATTCAGAGATGAGTGACAAAGCTGGTGAAACATTTGCAGAATGTTTCTTTTTATCCATTGAAGGTGTGTGGGTTAGAAAGTTTAGTTGATAGGCAGAAACGAGGGGACATGATCAAAACGTATAAGATATTAAAGTGGTTTTATAAAATTGATGCAAAGGAAATCTTTCAATACATGACAAATAGAGCACTATGGGTCATCCATTGAAGATGTTTAAGAGTGTAGTTAGTAAGGATGTGTGGACTAGATTTTTTTGTGTAGAGAGTAGTGAATGATTGAAATAGATTGCAAGAATTAGTTATCAGTGCCCTGATAGTGAATGAATTTAAGGAGAGGCACGATAGCTTTGTGTATATAAAAGTTAGTGTGGGTCTCTCATGATGAGTACCTGGACTTCATGGAGATACCATATAATAATGTTAAATTGTGAATGAAGAATTTTATGATTTATTAATACTTCATTCATGATTTAACATATATTCCCTGAGCTAAGTTTGCTCCTATATAAATTGTAAAATAAACACTTACTGTTAAATTTTTATTGAAATAATAATTGTAATTTTTTTTAGTTATTTATTCTGTATAAATTCTTTTTATAACTTGTAAATATATCCTAAATGAACTGTGATATATGTTTTTTATTATTGTAAATGAAAGTGAAAGTAAATTTAAGCAATTCTGCTAATGAGATTTGATTGGTCACTGTCAAGGAAACGGAGTTATTTTTAGGTAGCACGTGATTAGAGCGCGAGTACTGTATACAAGGAGGAGAAGCGAGTTGTTATGAGCTGAACTGATCAGAACCGGATTTTGGCGGGAAAGAGGAGAACAGAGTTAATTTGAAAACGAAAGAAGATATTGAGAGAAGCCATAAGGAGAGCATAGAGTGTGGTAGCGAGTGGCAGAAGGGGAATTTATATATGCCGTAAATCAACTAGAAAGGATCAGGAATTAATAGGTATTTCGATTTAATTCTATGGGAGTTCTGATACTACGATATATTCCAAATGTTTAGTGGAAGAACAGTGTAGAACTGAAGTTGATATATAGAAGAAAATAAGGAATTAGTAGATAACTTAACCCAAGTGCATCAAGATTTGTGTATTTCTGTGTCTACAATACAGTTATTATAGAAGAAGATTTCTTTTGAATTGTGTTGCCATAAAGTAAAAGTCAGTGAGAATTTCAAATATGCCTATGCGACTTCGATGTGTAGAAGCAGTAACCCGGTAAGAGTTGCCCTTTCTATAACCTGCGAAGTTATAACTGTTAACTTCGTCGGATACATTTTGACCTTGGCTGTGGTGTTATATCAATTAATGGTTGGATGTAAGATGTACTGAAGCACTTTCCCCTTGAAATAATAAATGTTATGTTGTTCTAATAAGTGTTAGCTGACTGAGAAAGAATATAGTGTAGCCTGTCATAAAATTAGTTATTGTAACATCAGGAAGCTTAAACTTTTAAGAACTATTCTCAACTTGATTGACTGAGCATGAAGAACTGAAAAGTGAATGTTTGATGGTTAATGTATTGTAATTATTCTGAACACTTTAAACTGAGCTAATATATTTGTAATATGACTCATCTAATTCGATAGAGAGAAATGTGAAAGAAATATTAGTGCTTTAAGAATTAAGAAGTGTTAACATTAGTCATGATCTTCAAACCTAATTGAGAAGTTATTAATGTCTAAATGTGAATTCTTGTAATTTTTCAATTGAATAACTTTTGCAGATAGTTATGCTTGAATGTATATGTTGTATTATTCCACATTAAATGTTTACTTTTGTTGAGTTAAACTTGGTGTTTGCCTGATTTTCTTTCATTGCACCGCTCATAAAATTAATTGGACCTTAGCGGAAGCCTTAAAAGCTATTAATAACCTCGGCCTAAAAATAAAGTGATAATATAAATATAGTTGATGATTGATTCTTCTATATTATTTAGACTAATCTGAATATAGGGTGGCACAGTATAATATAAATTTCTTTATATTCAGATGAGCATCAATCAACAACTATCGAAGAGAAACGGAATTTGAGGAGGTAAAGATAAGATTAATAAACCAACAAAAATGGAACAATCAGTTAGGTAGGACATTCCAACAATAATATATTTCATCAGTGGTTAGACACCAAGAGGAAAAGGCTTTGATATTTAGTCATATCAAAACCTTTTAGAAGGATAACAACTTTATTAAACCTATTTGCCATGTTTCTTACCATTCAAGTGATACTTTGAGGTATTTTTGACTACCTTTGCAATATATTGCTGAACTCAAACTCAAATCCCTGTCTACCATCAACCTCCTTCAAATCCTTTATTAATTTCTGACAGTCCAGTTCAATTAATGTAAAATAGCTTGTAATCTTTTCATCCTCAAATCCATAATCTTATATTATGCCACAATGAACTGGCAATTATTATCCTTTGCCTAAAATGCTAGTATATTTATATCACTCTGCAGGATCTTCACCTTATCTTTGTTAATCTGTTTTATCTACTTTGGCTCAAAATTTCCTTACCAAATCAACCTGCCCTTTTCATATGCTCTCTTGTTCTCCAAACTCCATTAACAGCTCTGATCTCTTCAACTATCTCTCTCTCTCTAAAGCTCAACTTTCTGCAGTCGAAATATCCCAATAGTGAGGTCATCCTGCTTGGAGACTCGAATGTCTACAACTCATATTGGCCCTTCTCGAGTTTCACCCAAACAAGCAGGCAGGGATGGTGAGGTGTTTGCCATCAGCAATGAACTATCTCATATCACCAGTCTTCCTACTAAAATATTTGACACTCCCCCTCCAATTTGCCAACATACTTGACCTCTTCCTAACAACCTTCCCTTCTAAGTATTCTGTGGTTGTCAGGTTTCCTCTTGGAAACTCGGATCACAACCTCATGAGTCTCTTCATCTAGGAAGGGTAAACAGCTGTTCTTTTCCCTTTCCATCGTAAACTGGATTCTTGGATGTAGGCTATTGAGGTGACTGAGGAAGGAGCCTAATGTGTCTGAGCCATGAGGCCAAATAGAGAACACATCATCAACATATCTTAGCCAGATAGAAGGTTTAAGAGGGGCTGAGTCTATGGCTCGTTATTCAAAATCTTCTATATAAAAATTGGCAAGGGGGGGGGGGAGAACCCATGGCGGTTCGATCAATCTGCTTGTAGATTTTGTTCTTCCAAGAAAAATCCCCAGACTTGATGGCAAAGGAAAAGAGATCTAAGATGGCAGAAGGAAAAACGTTTTCTAAGAGTGTTAAGGTATCAATTAAGGGAATATTGGTAAACAATGAGGAGATGTCAAAGCTTACCAATATGTCTGTGTTATTTAAGGTTAAATTTTCTATGAGGGCTCATATGAAGGAGTCTAATGTGTCTGGGCCATGAGGCCTAGACACATTAGACTCCTTCCTCAGTCACCTCAACAGCCTACATCCAAGAATCCAATTTACAATGGAAAGGGAAAAAGAACAACTGTTTACTCTTCCTGGACACTTAGTCACACGCCTTCCTAACAGTACACTTTCCTTCACTGTATATAGAAAACCCACGCACACAGATAGATACATTCACAAACTCTCCCGCCACCACCCTGCTCAACAATATGGCATTATTAAAACTCTTACCAAGAGAGCCCACAATCTTGGTTCCAGTGGAACCGCCCTTACTACTGAATTTGACCACATACACAACACTTTCCTCTCCAATGGCTACAGCGATCACAGTATCAAAAAAAAAAAAAAAAAAAAAAAAAAACGATTCCTCCCCCATTCTCCGGTCTTCTCGTCAGAAAGAGTTTAGAAATGCCATCACCATACCCTACATCTGTGGCACATCCAAAAAAATAGCCAAGATTTTAAACAAGTACAACCTACACACACAGCATTTAAGCCCCAAAGCAAACTTGCTATCCTTATCCGTTCTACAAAAGATCAGCTCCCTCCTCTCTCGGTGTCTGGAGTTTATAAAGTACCCTGTATCTGTGGCGTACTTTGGACAGACAGGCAGATCAGCAACCATCCGCCTGGAGGAACACAAGTCATATATCTGCAACCACAACTATGGTCAGTCAGGCCTTGCTGATCATGTCGTGCTGATACAACCCATAGGATCCCATGAAGAAAAAACACCATGCTCCACCACAGCAAATTCAAAAAAGAGAGACTATTTTTAGAATCAGAAGCAGCACTCAGAAATCAACCAAATCTCAATAAATACGGTTGCATTAAGCTTCCTAAGATTTGGGAAACACTTATCACCAGAGGTCTCACCCTACATTCCAGGCCACCTACAACCGCCCTTAGAGGGCACTCCACCTAGTTAGGACTTTAGTGTCACCCACGTGGTTGGGCTTAGTATTGTTTATTATTTGTGTTTATGTTACATTACTTTTTTTTTTTTTTGCATCCCTGAAGATGTCTCAGTGACTGAGACAAAATATAGGAAGTATTAAATTCTGTTTTAATCCTTTCTGAGTGCTGTAAAAAATCCATTAAGCCTCCAACATGATGTACTCACAGCACTTAAGCCTCTACACACACATGGACTCATAAGTCTCTATTGCCACAAAACAACCTTCACCCACCAGTTCACAGTCTCATGTCCTTTGGTACTACAAGGGTGCTAACTGGGAAGACCTCCATGTCTTCTATTCATCCTCACATGGTGATTTCCATCTTCTCTCCAAATTCTCAGCCACTATCCAAACCTTGGTTCTCAAAAAAGTGTGCTAATGTTGAAAAGGAAAAACCTCTGATTACCGCAAATGCTCAAGACCAAAACCCCAGCTGCTCACTCTGCCTATACTGCAGAATCAAAAAAGTGTGCTAATGTTGAAAAGGAAAAACCTCTGATTACCGCGAATGCTCAAGACCAAAACTCCAGCTGCTCACTCTGCCTATACTGCAGCCTGCAACAGTTGTAAAAGAATCATCACTAAGTCCAAGTCAGACTTTGGGAAGTCTGACTTGGGAAGACCTCCATGTCTTCTATTCATCCTCACATGGTGATTTCCATCTTCTCTCCAAATTCTCAGCCACTATCCAAACGTTGGTTCTCAAAAAAGTGTGCTAATGTTGAAAAGGAAAAACCTCTGATTACCGCAAATGCTCAAGACCAAAACTCCAGCTGCTCACTCTGCCTATACTGCAGCCTGCAACAGTTGTAAAAGAATCATCACTAAGTCCAAGTCAGACTTTGAAAGGGCCAAATGCTGCAAACTTGCTTCCAAATGGCAGCTGGTACTATAAAACCAGATGGTACTATAGTTACCTCACCTAAAGACAAAGCCAACTTACTGGCATCACTCTTCTCTTCAAATTCCTGCACTGATGACCTGGGCAAAGCTCCCTCCACACCACCACCAAGAATGGCTCCCTTCATGTCACCCGTATCTTCCAACAAAAAAGAAATCCAAAGAATCCTCAATAACCTGAACACAAACAAGGCATCTGGTTCTGATGGTATCCAATCTGTTGTGCTAAAAAATTATGCCCCAGAACTAACACTTATCCTGTATTGCCTCTTCAACTGGCATCTACCCTACAACATGGAAGCAGGTAAACATCCAGCCTATCTCAAAGAAAGGTGATAAAAGTCAACCAATGAACCACCATCCAATTGCTCTCACTTCTGTTCTCTCTAAAATTATGGAGAAGGTCATCAACAACCAACTTTTGAACCACCTAGAGACCAACTAATCAGTAACCAGCAGCATGGATTCTGCCACTTGCAATCTACAGCTGATGGAGAAATCTGGAGAAACTCATATGGTTGGCCTCAACATTTCAAAGTCATATGATCAGGTTTAGCACAGGAACTTACTTAACAAATTTCCACACAATGCAACTGGATCGCTCACTATGTGTCGTGGTGGACAGTTTCCTCTCCTCAGATTTCCCAACCAATGCAGGAGTGCTCCAAGGTTCTGTTCTTTCACCCACTCTTTTCCTCTTATATATAAATGACTTCCACAGACTTCCAATCCTATCCATAGCTTTGCTGATGACAGTGCACACTCCATTCCTCCTTTTTATTTGACAAACTTTGTAGCGCTCAAGTATTAGAATCCTCAAGATATATCATGACCAGTGACCTGAACTCTGATATCCTAACTATATCCCAGTGAGACAAGGACAACCTTGTAAACTTCAATGCCACCAAAACTTAGTCCTGTCTGATCTCTCAAGAAAGAGCTGTAATCCTTCCCCGCCTCCTTACCTTCAATAATACTGAGATATCCAAACATGATCAGATTTCTCTTCTTGGACTGAACTGCACCTCCAATCTTTCTTGGCACAGCCACATTTCAACCATAGCTTCTGCAGCCACCAAAAAATTTGGTGTACTTTTTCCCACAAGACACTACTTCACACCTCCACAGTTGCTAACTACAAATCCCAAATCTGCCCAACCATGGAATACTGCTCCCGTATTTGGGGTGCTGCACCAGAATCCTCTCTAAGATTGCTAGATTCTATCCAGAAGAGGGCAATCTGGCTAATTAATGATCCCTCTCTCACACAGACATTCAGTTTCTGCCTTCTGCTTTTTCTACAGATACTTTCATGGACAATGATTTTGCTGAATTGGCAACTATTATTCCTCCACTCTCCTCCAAAATTATTAAAACAAGAGCCAGTGCTGCTAACCAACATCAGTTTACAGTCCATCTTGAAACATCCAAACCAACTCCACTGCTTTCTCTTTCATTCCGTCTACTTCTGTCCTTTGGAACAGTCTTTTCTACTCTGCCTTCCCTTAAAGATTACAACCCTCAGATGTTCAAGCAAAATATAAAACAGATTCCTCATTTCTTCTATTCCTCTTGCTCAAACATGGCACTAGTGTGCTATAGGTCTTGTGGCCTTTTGTGTGTAGATCAGATATATAAAGGGGGAGGATTAATATTACTCCTCCCAAATTATACTTATCATTAGTAAACAACTGAATATCTCCTCAAATCATTCCTAATAACATAAATTGAAAAATTAAACAGCAACAGCCCAAGTATGCAGCCTTGTGGTACACCAGCAGTCATCTACCTCCTCCCTCATATGAATGCACCATTCATATGAGGGAGGAGGTATTTTATTCTCAGATGTCTGTCCATCTTATTCATATTGTTCTGCAGGATCTTTATTAATACCGTTAGTAATAAAGATCTTATATTAGCATTAGATTAGCATTTTTATTATTATTATTATTATTATGTGACACCTCTAGGGAGTCCAAAGACTCATCGAGGGAGTGTGTGCCAACAGCGATTGATCCCCTTCCAACTACTAACATGCTCAAACTTACTTAACTTTTTGCCAGCCATTAGTAGCAGAGGCTCTACCAATCAACAACCTTTGTGGCATTTGCCAGATATTAGTATTACTGGCAAAGAACTGGTTATTTCTCTTGAAACCATTCCTAATACCATTAATACTCAAATGGGCATAACAGGCTGTTATTTCAACAGGCCATAACATAGCTGTTATTTCAATAGCATCCGAATGTTATTTCAATTTTCATAGACACTTCACATATTTCCATATTTACTGATGTGTAAACAGGTTGTGGTTAGGACAGTAGCTGTTCCAGCAACACCAGAAATCCAGTATCACAACACTGGTACTGTGCCTTCTTCTTAATTCAAATGTACCACATACTATTCTACAATTACTCTTGAAATTGTAGAATTTCAAGAGTAATTGTAATTCTGCTCAAGAAAATAGCAAAAAAAAATAAAGTGTAAGATACATAGAAAACAATTTACTAAGTCCATCAGCAGTGTGTGGCAACAATTTAGTGTGCATGGGAACATTTCAGTTAGTGTGCAGCTGAGCACTCATGCAACTCAGAAGGAACAAAGAACAGTTCTGGATATGAATCATGTTTTGATTCATATCCAGAACCATGACATCTTAAATTTAATAGTTTTTAAAGGTGAAGTAACTGGGTTGTAGCAGTGGTGGTGGGGTATGAAAAATGTGTATATGAAAAAAGGCATTCTCATGACTACAGCAAAACCAAATGTTGACATCATTTATTGCCAGCATACTAATAAATTATATTACATAACAAATGTGTTATAAATTTCATACAAATTAAATATCAAAATGATTTTTTGGCAAAAGTTATTACAAATTTCCTGAAGTTAATAATTAATGTACAGTGCTTACATATGTGGAGAGACATTTCAATATGGAATATGACCACCCTGAACTGTGATGTAGCTCTCATTACATCTTACCATGATTAGCATGAAGTTCTTTAGGAGTTCTTGAAGCAAACTGGCCCACTCATAGTCCCTTTTTTCCAGCACTTGTAGGTTGGTGTGTCCATTAAGCATAATGAGCCTCTGTAGCTCAGTCAGTATAGATGTAGCCCTTTGGTCGGAAAGACCTGGGTTCTATTCCCATCCATGACATCAGGGACTGTTACCTGGTCTCTTTTGACTAAAGGTGAATTAGCCAGTCTCATATGGAGGTAGAGGGTTTTTTCCACTGGAAACTCAGGTTTTTATCCCTTAGAACGGGAAAACTGGCCCATGAACACACACAGATCTACAGTCATAAAATACATATTCAATACCTCATTGAGAGGGCTCAACCAGTCCTAAGGGATGGTGGAAGATGGGGGGGGGGAGAAACCCACATGAAAAAAAATAAATAAATACAAAATTAAGCATAATGCCTCTCCACACCATGACTCCAGCACCATTGTATTTATCCCTTTCAAGAACATTTTTGCAATGGTAAGCAGAACCACTTTCACGGCAGATCAAGTGACATTTAGAATCAAAGAAAAGACTAAAATGACTCTCATCTGTAAAGCTTACATTAGCCCATTGATATCTGGTTCAATTTTTATGGATTCAACACTACTGAAAACATTCTATATGATGAGCTGTGGATAAAGGGATGCAGACTACAAGCCTTTGAGTGTATAGGCCTACTTGTCGCAGATGCTTTGTCACAGTTTGTCGAGATATCCATGTACCTGTGCTTGAATGGAGCCAACTTGCAAAATGACCTGCTCTGGTGTGTCGATTATGTTTTGCTGTTATTACCAAAAATCTGTCTTCATCTTCCATGGTAGAGTGAGGGAGACTTCTTAGCAAACATATGAAATGCATTCATTGGTTTTGAAACGCTGCCCAGAGCCTGGATACAATGCTCTATGAGAATACAAACTCTATGGCAATATCAATAATTCTGCAGCCTTCTTCAAGCTTTCTGATAATTCTTCCCCACGTGAAATTATATAGATGATGTCACGACATTACAAGACATCCAGGTTTACAACTTTATTCCTTCACGAAAAGAGCTTCCTTCAAACAAAATTTGCTCAGCACAGCCTTTTACCTTTTAACCTGTTGAGTGCTATCACATGACCTCTTTGCATGGGATTCGAAAATTTGAATGTGTACCTGCTTTCTACTCAAATGTGTCAGTTATACAAATTGCCACAAGCTGATTCATCTGAATTTATTATTATTATTACATAACACCTCCAGGGAGTCCAAAGACTCATCGAGGGAGGGCACCTACTCTACAACTCTGTCTCTGCTAACTGCAACTACCTTCATCATCTGCACCAACAGCATCTACCACCGACCACCACCACTACTAATATTTTCACAAACAATCACAAACATTCATGCCCATGGTGGGAATTCAAACCCACAGCTTTTTGCTGGAGAGTGGATATGCTAACCACTCGGCCAACTAAGCCAGCGGAATTTGCGGTTGTAATATTCAGAAATAGTGTTGTTCTTATGTTTTGGACAGTCTATTTACCTGTGTGTGTGTGGGGGGGGGGGGGTTCTGTAGATGGTGAAGGTCAAGATCTATTTGGTTGTCTTGTAACCAACGAGGTAGACTGTAGTTAATTTTTCTTTGTGAATTGGATCCTTGGATAGTGGCGGTTCAAACTGGATAGTATTGTGTGTGTGTGTAAGGTGTCCATGTGGCCAAACTGCATACATATAACTAAACAAATACACGTAATAACCACAATAATAAGTTTTAATACGTAAATATTTCATCCTAGGTATCTTAGGACATCGTCAGTATAGTTAATTCAAACAATACTAAGAATAACATACAGTTAGGGTACATGATTATTATGGAATCCCAATATGCACGCAGTCACATGTTATAGAATTAAATTAAAATATATCTGGAGGGGGGGGGGAACAGATTACATTAAAATAAGATAACATATATAAAAATTATTTTACACAATTTTGTATGACAATTTCCCATACTTTAGGAATAGCAAGAACGTCATTATGGTTTACATTTGGTCTGTGAAGTAGGGCTTCAGCACTTTCTTTATATAAACGTTCATGTTTATATAAAGATCTATGTAGAAGTTTGGTCTTTTCCCAATGGATGCTATTCCTAAAGTATGGGAAATTGTTATACAAAATTGTGTAAAATAATTTTTATATATGTTATCTTATTTTAATGTAATCTGTTTTTGTTTTTTTTCCCCTCCAGATATATTTTAATTTAATTCTCTAACATGCTACTGCAAGCATATTGGGATTCCATTGTAATCATGCACCCTAACTGTATGTTATTCCTAGTATTGTTTGAATTAACTGTACTGACGATGTTCTAAAATACTTAGGATGAAATATTTACTTATTAAAACTTATTACTATGGTTATTACATGCGTTTGTTTAGTCATGAATTCTCTACAGGTTTCATTGTACAAAAAATGCATACACATAGTCCACATAGTGTAGCCAAACAGCGGGTTTAAGGGCTCTCTTTTCAAATGTCTCCATGAAAAATTAGCGGGGGAAGGGGGGGGGGAATAGCTGTTCCCTTTATTTGTAGAATATTCCGCATGAAACAAAATAGGCCCGAGTTCAAGGTGAATTTAAAAAAAGGACTGAGATACTGGGAGGAAATTCTGCTTCATTTAACTCCACTGAAGCAAATTTAAATTTGACAGGCTTTTCCTCGAATCTGCTGAAGCTCTTACCAACTACCCCAAACTAAACAATATGATTGTATCAAACTGCCTCTCATATGAGAAACCCTCTTCAGCAGACATTCAGCCCAATGGTCAAGAACATCCAGCCAAAGTCAGTAGGTAGTATAATTATAGGACTTTAGGTCATCCCGTATCTCTCCTGTTCCAATTTTGTTACTGAAGTGTTCCTGCATGCATGTGTTGGATACCAGAGTATTAATCCCTGAAGATGCCAATTTAACTTTGAAGAAATATAGGCAGTAATAATTAAAATAATTTAATTATTATTAAATTAAAATGAAACAAACAATGAATGAGAATCAACATATAAGGCCAAACACCAAGAACCATTTTCATAAAAGAATCCACATAACGCAGAAGCAGTCTAATGTCCTGCACACACAAATAAACTACAGATAAATGAGGGAATTGTGAAGGGAGGGTGGAAAATTTCTCACAAACACCTAAAACAAAATTGATATTAAAGCAACTGATACAACCACAAGAAAGAATGTATCTTAAAACCCTTTAACCCCCATGTTTCATCAACTTGTATTAATTTGTTCTTTTTCTTTTAGGTTTTATAAGAAGATGTGTCCGAAATTTTGAAGAAATTCAAAGACACAGAAGTGGGAACCATCAAGTTTTTCATGCTGAGAGGAAAGTCTATAACTGAAATTCACCAAATTTCGTGAGAGACTTTAGGGGACTGTGCCCCAGCATATTCAGTAGTTGCCAGATGGGTGGGCAAGTTTAAAATGGGGCATCCCGAGACAACAGATGTCTCCAGGTCAGGAAGATCTTCCACAGTGATCACACCTGAAAATACTAATGCAGTACATGCCATGATCCTTGATGACAGATGAATACCAGCCAAAACATTGCGACAACTCAGGGAATAACCAGGGATTCAGTTGGGGTCATTATCCACCAACATCTTGAAATGCAGAAGCTCTCAGCGAAGTATCTCCAAATGCTTGAATGCTGACCAAAACAGAACGTGCTGTCATGTTTTGGGTCATTTCGAGAAATCAGGTGCAAATTTTTGGCTCATATTGTAACTGTTGATGAAACATGACTTCATAACTATGACCCAGAGACCAAACAACAGTCAATATAGTGGCGACACAAAGGTTCTCCATGGCCAAATAAGTTTCCACCCCAAAAGTCAGCATGGAAGGTTCTTGCCATTGTCTTTTGGGATATGGATGGTGTAATCCTTACCAAGTACCTAAAAAAAAAAAAAAAAAAAAAAGGTGAAACTATTATAGCAGAGGTTTATTCAACAACTCTGAAGGAGGTACTGAAAGAAAAACACAGCAAGAAACTAAGCAGAGGCATGTTGCTTTTACAGGACAACACACCTGCTCTCACTGCTCATGAAACACACAAGACAATAATAATTTGGGCTTTCAATGTCTGCCTCATCCACCCTATTTGCCAGACCTGGCCCCCATTTGACTATTTCCTATTCCCAACTTTAAAGAAACACTTGAATGGAACAAAATTTACCACAAATGACGAAGTCATATCTGCAGCTGAGGGCTGGCTTGTGCAACAAGGGGAAAAGCCTTTTTTCTCAGAAGATTGCAATGATACAGCAGTGTTATAACAACTGTATAATACTTTTGTGGGGAATATGTAGAATAATGTGTAAGTTAAGTGGTTCTACCTCGATTCCTGCATGATGATTATTGCAACTTTTCAGCACACACCCTCATATGACTACCTTTTTAGATAATTAAAAGTGTGTGTGTGTGTGTGTGGTGGGGGTCAAATAGTATAAAAGTAATTTAAAACATATCTGAACTACAAATGTCACTGGTGTAGGAATAATGTGAATGAATTTGACAATTTTATTAAATTCCATTCAATCAGTAAAAGATTTATTAAAATAATTTTTAATCATTCTGCTAATAAATATGTTCTGATCAAAAACAAAATATAATCACATGGATTGTGTGCTCATCATAAATCACAATTTTTTATTAAATTCCATCAAACCAGAATGGAGTTATCAAAAGTATATCATTTTAACATATTGTCCTTTGTGCTCCTGCAAACAGTTAAAGAAAAATATGGTTTTACAAATTTTTTTATGAATTTCAAATACAAACTTAAGCAAAATCTGTCAAGTTAGAAATTGAACTGGCAAAACTAACATATAAGTTCTTATTATATTTATTTTATAAATGCAGATGCATTTTATACTTAACCCTACTAAACATTCCTGACTAGTTCACATGGGCATACAATTATCTTATAGCTTTAAACCATAATCCAAATAATGATAATAGTGTTCATAATTTGCGATGATTTTTACATGACGTGAGATAGATTTGGTTCCCGGTATATATTGTAAAAAATACGCAACAGTCATTTCTTACTTTTATAAAGAACAATATTATAGTGAACTCAATATAAAAAATTACTAGCCAGCATATTAAAACTATTGCAAAGCAAATTTTCTATTTAAAAAAAAAAAATTATTTGGACTCTATTTGCTACAGTGAGAATCGAATGTAGCACTACTATACGAATGTTAACATGACATGAATTTAACAGAACCTGCATACAAAACTTTCTTATATTCTAAAACACGATCATATAAATTAATAAGCTTATACACAATAATTTATATCTTGAAACTATCTAAATTTAATATAGGATGAATATTCTATACCTGAAATAACTCTTTAAAGCACTAGTTACTGTTTTAAGTTCCCACTCCTCTTCCTTCATATCTGCCTGACTCAGTTTTCTTCTGTCTAGGAAAAGAACATAGATTCATGCATAAGCTATTTAGTTTGACTCTAAATCAGATATATATTAATACACTGAGTTGTTTATTATTTTAGGAATTTTCCAAATATAGAGCTATTAAAAAATGCAGCATCTTTCTTTTAGAACTGTATTCTACAAAAATAGTTACTCATCAGCTTTTTTGGATGCACATAAAAATGTTTATACAGCATATTATTATTATTATTATTATTATTCAGGCCTCCATGGAGTCAAAAGACTCATCGTGGGAGGTCCTTCCTAAGAGCATAAAGTCTGTCAAGCCTCATCGAGGGGGGTCCCCCCCCCAAGAAACACGAAGTCTATCATACCACTCCTTAAACTCATTGACCATTCTCGCTCTCACCACTCCATCAGGCAATGGTTCAACCACCCTCTATGCAAAGAAACCACTCCTCATCCTCTTGCTCAGTTTCCTTTCGTAACTTCCAGGGATGACCTCTTGTCATCACTCCTTCCTGCTGTTCAACCAAGCAAAAGAACTCCCCAGTGTCAACCCCGTAACTACTTCTCAACAGTTTAAAAGTCTCAATCATATCACCTCTCCTTCTTCTTCTATCCACCAAACTCTGCAGTCCACATTCCCTCAGCCAATCCTCATAACCAAAATTGTCTGATCAGAGACTTACACAACGGAATGATAACTATTTTATCTCTGCAGGTCAGTGTCCTTCTCATAATATCGAAGCAATCCTCTGTGTTACCCTCACCACCTTTGAAATATGTCCCCTAAATTTCAGGTTTCTATCAATCATCAACCCCAGATCTAGTCTCCCTTACTTCCTCCAGTATAACTCCTCCCATAGAGTATGCAGTGTCCCATCGATGTTTCCCAAATCTCAAGACCTTACATTTTGCTGCATTAAACAGATACCCCATTCATTTGTCCATCTATCTAGCTTATTCAAATCCTCTTGCAGAGCTACCACATCTGTACTATTACTAATAATCCTTCCCAGCTTCGCATCATCTGCAAACAACTGAATATCTCTTTGCAATGTCATTGATATAAAGGGTTAAACAATATAGGTCCTAGTACTGAGCCCTGTGGGGCCCCACTTGTAACCCTCTGCCTCCTTGAAACTGCTCCACCATACACAACTCTCTGATACCTATCAGACAGCCAATCCTGAATCCAGTTGACCAATCTGACATCCAGATCCATGTGCTGCAACTTAAATATCAGCTTATCATGTGGCACCCTGTCAAATGCCTTCGCTAAGTCTAAGAAAATTGCAGTATATGCCCTTACCTCATCTAATGTTCTTGTTTCACAAATCCATATAGTATTAATATTATTAATAATTTAGAAAACCTTACGTGCTGCTAATTATTCATATTAACTTTTATATTATTATTATTATTATTATTATTACTATTATCTGAGACCGCCAGGAAGTCAAGGACTCATCGAGGAAGGCTGTAAATTATCCAACCCAGCTATCATACCTTCCCTTAAATTCATTTACACTAGATGCACTCACTACTCCTAAGGGCAAATTATTCCACTCACACACTGCTCTCTGGGAGAAAAACCTAGCTCTTACCCTTTTTTAACTGAGAACAACCTTAACTTCCATGAATTCCCACGTGTTCTCTCCCCGCCTTCCATATAACAAAAAATTTCATCATTTGAAATGCTATAACACTGATTCAAAAGTTTATAGAACTCTATCATATCACTCCCTCCCCCCTCCCCTTTCTCCTGTTAACCAAGGTCTGCAATCCACATGCTCGCAATCTGTCCTCATAATCTAAATCCCATAATCCAGATATAATCTTTGTAACTCTTCTTTGCACCCTTTCCACAGCTTCTTTATCCCCTTGGAACCTGGGAGACCAAATCTACGCACAGTAATGCAGGTGTGGTCTTATCAAAGCCTTATAAAGAGGCAAAATTACTTCCTTATCCTTACATGTCAAGGTTCGCTTCAACTTAGCAATTATCTTATCCTCTGAGTTGTATTTGCAACGTTTGCTATGTGACCTATGAACTTTAAATCCTTATCCTCCAATACACCAAGATCCCTTGCCTATTCAGTTTCTTGTAGCATAATCCCGCTAATGTAATATGCCGCTGGAACTCTAATCATGCCAAAGTGCCTAACTTTACACTTACTAACATTAAACTGACACACATTTTCATTTGCACAGATTTCCAGTCTATTCAAATCATTTTGTAATTGCTGAATATCAGTAGAATCCCTGATTGCCCCGCCTATCTTCGCTTCATCAGCAAACAATTGCACATCTGATGATAGACCGTGCTTGATATCATTAATGTATAGATTGAACAATAATGGCCGAAGGACCGAACCCTGAGGTACACCACTTGTTACCTTAAATCAGACAGATTGAGACCCACTGTATACCACTTTTTGATATCTGTCTGTCAACCATCCCCTGATCCAAGTCAATAGATTATATTCCAATCCGATATTCTCCAGTTTATGCAACAGCCTGTCATATGGTATCTTATCAAATGCCTTAGAAAAATCCAACATTATCATAGTGTATCCATTCCCTTTATCCAACTCGGCTGTAATATTGTTATAAAATATGAGCAAATTGCTAAAACATGATCTTCCTTTAGTAAACCCATGCTGTTCCCTGCAGAGTATAGAATGCTTGTCTACCCATTTCTGTATGCGAGTTCTTACCAACTTCTCTGAAATCTTCACTACCACACCAGAGATACTAATGGGTTGGTGGTTAGACACATCATTTCTTTTTTTTTCACCACCCTTGTGCAATGGAACTATCATACATTCCTTCCATTCCAGTGGTATCATTCCTGAGCTGAGACTCAAGTTATACAAATGTGCGAAAGGACTAGCCAATTCAGCTGAACATTCCTTTAGCAGACGGGCTAATATTCCATCTGTCCCTATTGGCAAATTCTTATCCATGTTGTGCAAGAGCTCATCAACCTTATTTTCATGAACCTCTAACTCTTCATCCAACATAGCAGTAGCACTGTGCATCATGCTACATACATATGGTCGATATATCTTAGCAAAGTGAGCACCGATTAACTGAACAATCTCCTTAGCTTTCGACACTCATGTACCATCTGCATTCAATAAAGTTATTCTTCCACATTCATTCTTTCTTTTGCTTGCAGCATAACAATAAAATTCTTTTGGATTGATTTTAGCTTGCATGCCAATTTCTTTTCATACTCCGTTTTAGCTTTTCTCACAATACTTGTTACTTTTCTGGCCTGAGCTTTGTATATATCATAACTCCTCTCACTCTTATTCTCACGATATTCTTTCCACGTCATCTTCTTCTTCTTGTGAATCTCTTACTTAATAAGGCTGCACATCCAATTCCCTCCCAATCTATTTATTCTTCGAACACTAGGGATACATTAAGATACCGCCTCATTCAAGCACTAAAATGCTTGAATGAGAATACCATCTTTGGGACCAAAGATAGTATTCTTCTAAGTTGATCATAATTTCCTGCTTTGTAGTTCAGCATGTAACCTGTTTTAATCGGAGCTTCAATACAAGTAGATAGTTTCCAAGAAAGAATGGCAAGATCACTGTCACCAATTGGTGGTAAAATAACCATATTCTTGACAGAGATCCCTTCTGATGCTATGAGTAAATCCAACACTCTTTGACCTTGAGTTCCTTCTTTCACATGCTGCCTGAGAAAGTTGTCTGGCAACAATTCAATAAATTCCTGTTCTTTCTTATCATGAAATTTCTCTTCTACCCAATCAATGTTTGGAAAAGTGAAGTCACCCATAATGATCATTCACTTGGTACCCATAAGGCTAAATTGGTGATGCATTTCTTCGTCCCCCTACAACTGAGCGGCCAGGTCTGAAGCAACACCCCACCATATATTTCATTCTGTTAACCTCCAGTTCACACCAGATAGACTCAAACTCATCACTACATTGTTACCATCATTGTTTTCTTGTATTTCTACCCTAACTGGACTTAAGTCATCTAATATCATTAGTAGAGGAGGAGGATATTAACCTCCTCCTATCTTTTCTGTCATTCCTAAAAATAGTATATCCGTTACAATCGATCCCACTTACCATATCTGATTCTGACAGCCAGGTTTCACTAATGCCAACAATCTTAGGCCACATCGTATTCAATAAAGCAACAAATTCAACCCCTTTGTTTTTAATGCTCCACATTTGTGTATAGACATAACAAATTATGACCTAGCCTATTCTTATAATTAGATATGCAATCTATTTGGTCTTGTTCTAGAATTTTCACTTTTTCCTCTCCAGACATTACTTAAAAGGGTCACCCCAAAGCATATTTTCCCACTCCTTCGCCACATACATAACCATGTTCAAAGGCATTCATATCTTTATCACGTTTGTATACCATAGCCGAACTTTCACACACATTTTTTCTATTCCTCCCTTGATGATCTAGTTTCCCTGACTCTGTGCATTGGGTCTCATACCAAGAAGAAATTTCTCCAGGTTTCTGATGCCAAATGAATTTAAGTGCAGGCCATCATTCTTATACAAATCTTTTCTGCCATCAAACACACCCCCACACATCTAAAAACTCACATCCATATCTTCTACATAGCCTGCACGTGAAATCATTTGCTATCATCACCCTCCTTAACTCAGTACTATCATATCTCGGCAGTAATCCTACAATTTTTACTCTCTCAGATTTCTTTCTCGTTTCTTCCAACAGACCTTTCATATCGTCTCTCATACTATGTTTGTCACCACTTAAATTATTAGTATCTACCAACACTACCATTTCTTTTACATTTCTTTTTTTCATTTTCAATTATACACACATACACTTTTAATAAAACTGACACCACCACCACAAAAAAAAAAAAAAAAAAAAGAAATGTAATCATTATTTATTAAACCGCTGATATTTTGCGGGATTTCAAAATTCCATTCTTGGAGCATAAAAAACAACAATTTTCATGATGCTCAGTATTTGTTTGCAAGAATAATGTACAGTCAACTAATGCTATAGCAGACTTATAGGGAAAAAAGAATAGCTCATTATGCTGAAAGAGTCCTTAAATAATATTTCTTTAACATAGCCATGTTGCTATGGAACTGTGACAAGGACTTTCCCTAACTGTGTATATAGTGTAAGAGTTGAAAGCTAGTAACAACCTAAAGAGAGTGGTGCATTCTATGAACCTGAAATAAGTTAGCAATGAAACATCTTCAATATAGAATTTAAAAAAAAGGTGCTGAATGAGAGCTGAAGATATACAAGGGTGTATTTTCATTTTGATAAAAAACCATAGGGTCAAAGCTGTATAACTGGGAGGAGACCTCCACATAGCCTTTAAAGGAATGTGGAGAACCGACCAGGGCTTCTGACCTAATGTCCAATCCTCACCTTCTGGTAGCGCACCCTCATAGCTATCTACCTGGATACTGAACGAACGAGGATGGGCTGGCAATTTGGAATTTAGCCGACCAAATTGTATTCTTATTGGCTTAGACCACAATATTAAATGATGGTAGGTAAAACATGATCGAATTTCATGCCAGCTGGGATGTCGCCTGGTTAAACAAGCACCCCCCTGTTTTCGCCAGGGAACCAGGGCGAACAGCGAAAAGTCAGCTACTGGAACAAATCCTAAAACACACCCCAACTAAATATCACCAGAATCGAAGATCGGTACTATCAACATAAGAAGCCTGAATGGCAAAGAAATGGAGCTAGCTGAGGAATTAGATAAGTACCAGAATGACATAATACGGGTGACTGAAACAAAAAAAGACCAAAACTGGTGAGCTCTTTCTGAGCAATAAATACAAAATGTTATTTATTCAGGCAATGACAATCAAGAAAAAGAAGGAGTAGCCCATAGTATTCAACACTAAATACGAGGTAATCTTCTTGAATGAGGCAATTTCAAGTAGAGTGATGTGGGCAAATATCAGAATGGAGAACTGGACAATCAGACTTATTTGTGCCTATGGTCCCACAGAAGGTTCTACTAAGGTAGAAGTGGAGGAATTTTTTGATGCTTTAGAAAAACCAACTGACATAATGAAAAAGGAAAAGTTTGTCCTTGTTGGGGATCTGAACAGCAGAGTAGGAAATGATTGTCAGACATACAAAAATATTTTGGGAAAATTTGGAGAAAAGAGCAAAGCTAATAATAATGGCAAATACTTGTTGGATTTCTGCTCAGGACATGGACTGGTTATTACTAACACCATGTTCCAACATAAAAATGTGCACAAATTCACATGGAGAGAAGAGGCAAGGAATAAGAAAAGTCTCATTGACTATATTATTGTTGATAGTGATGTTTTCTCCCTGGTGCAGGATACTGGAGTGTACGGAGGATTTGAAATTGGAAGTGATCACCATTTAGTCTTAAGCAGGATAAAATTGAATTTCATATTGAAAAGAAGAACATGTAAGAAAGTTTTAAAACGATTAAAAGTTGAGCAGCTCTCAGATGTGAACTGCAGACTAAAATATACAAACATTATTCAAGAAATAATGAAAGAGTTTGAGAACAGGAATCAAACCTTGGAGATTCAGTGGCAAGCTCTGAAGAAAACATTGATTCTGCCAGAGAAGCATGTGGTGAGGTTGTCTATAAGGATAGAAAAATCAGAACTCCCTGGTGGACACAGGAAGTTAAAGAGGCAGTGAAGGAAAAGAAGAAAGCATATCAAAAGTTCCTGTCAAATAAGTCAGCTTGTGCTCTTAGAGAATACAGAAACAAATGTAAGAAAGCTAAACACTGTGTAAAACTAGCTAAACAAAAGTCATGGGAAGACTTTGGTAAGAACATAGAAAATAAATATCAAGAAGGTGGCAAGACATTCTGGAGGTTGTTCAAGAAGCTCATAAACGAAGGGAAGAGTACTGTAAAAGGAATTAGAGATGATAAAGGTGATATGAAAACTGGAGAAAAAGATATCCTTGAAGTATGGAGTAATTACTTCAAAAAATTGCTAAACAAAACTAGCAGTGATGACAGCACAGTGATAAAAAACTCTGAACAGGCATACAATCAGGAATACATATCCATGCTTGAAGTAGAAAAAGCCAACAAAAGTCTAAAATGAGGAAAGGCAGCTAGAGTAGGTGATATTAGACCAGAAATGCTCAAGAATGTTGGTATAAAAGTTTTACAGTGGCTACACCGCATATTCAGAGGGCCTGGACAGAAGGACGAATTCCAGATGATTGGAGTAGAGCTCTCATAGTACCCATATATAAAAAGGGAAATACAACTGATTGTGAGAATTACAGAGGTATTTCTCTACTGAGTGTTCGTGGTAAGATATTTATGCCAGTATATATACTTAGTATACTTGAGAAGCAGTTGAGAAGGATTGTGGAAGAGAAGCTTGGTGAGGAACAAGCTGAATTCAGGCCAAATAGAGGCTGTCAGGATCAGATATTCACTTTACGACAAATAGTTGAAAAGTCATGGGAATATAACAAAGATCTGTATTTAGGTTTTCTAGATCTGGAAAAGGCATATGACAAGGTGTCAAGTGATAAGCTATTCGAAATGCTACAGTTATATGGTGTCAATGCGGCATTATATAAAGCAATTCTTGGTCTTTATTTGAGTTGTAAGTCAGTAGTTAGAACTGAAGGAAGTACAGAGAGAGAGAGAGAGAGATGGTTTAATGTTAAATCTGGCGTCAGACAAGGATGTACATTATGAAGTAAAGTGGTATTAAACCTGATATCAAAATTAGAGATGTTAATGTCAGCTCCTTGCTTTATGAGGATGATGTGATACTTCTAAATAAATCCACTACAAGTCTGCAAGATTCCCTGACTAAATTGAATAACTGTTGTAATAGATATGGTATGAAGGTCAGCAATAAAAAGACAAAGACAATGAAAATAGGCAGAAATCATTGAAAATGTCAACTGTGTTGTGAATGGAGAACCTGTGGAACAAGTTAAACATTTCAGCTACTTAGGCACGATTTTTAGTGGAGATGGTAAATTAAATATGGAAATTGACAACAGAATCGACAAAGCTGGTATGGTAGGAAGTCAATCGAATAAATTCATATGGAATAAGAGAGAAATTAGTCTAAAACACTAAATTAGCTGTACACAAGACAGTGTTCAAACCAGTTTTAACTTATGGATCTGAGAGCTGGGTCAGGAGTAAAACACTTTACCAAAGACTAGAGACCGCAGATATGAGAGTCCTGAGAAAGATTAGAGGCGTGAACAGATGGCATCAATGGCAATATCATATTAAAAACAAGGATATTAGGAAAGAACTTTACATTGTCAGCATCCAGGAATGCATTAGCAGAGCTAATCTCAGGTGGTATGGTCACTTAAATAGAATGGACGAGGAAAGATTAGCCAAACAAGTGTTCTCTGCCAGGTTGTCAGGAAAAAGACCCAGATAAAGACCAAGATATGGGTGGATTGATACGGTAAAAAGTGCCTTAGAAGATAGAATATATAAATATAAGATCTGACAATGTTTCAGCTTTGACAGGTTTGATTTGGCAGAAAATTGTAGGTAGGAAGTTAGTAATGATGTAAATTTTTCATGTAGTACTATCATATCCTACACACCCCTTGAGGGTAAATGTCAGGAATTTGATGATGATGACCATGGTGGAGAAGAATTGAAGAATCATCATATGATGATTGGCATTACTAAGATAAAGAAAACTAAAACACATTATGTATCTAAATAATAACTATAGCATAATTCACTAATACATTTGAGGGGGGGGGCAGCAACGGTATTCAACAATAAACATGAAGTAATTTCTTGAATGGCAGACAGTTTCAAATGTACTGATATGGAAAATTTTCAAAATATGAAATTGAACAATGAGGCCTATTTATGCCTATGGTACCAATTAAGGAACCAGAAGTGAAAAAAACAGAAGTATTCTTTGAAACATCAGAGAGTACACATGACACAGAGAAAATAAAAACTAGATTGCGTTGAGAATGCAAAAAGAGTAGTAGCCTGGTCAAAGATATTTCTCATGCAAACTTCTATTAGCTCATACTTTGGTAAAATAAGAGGAGAAAAAAATAGAATTTCTGTCAAGCATAATTTATACATCTCCCACAGTGTTTACCTATCTACCATACCATCAACTGATGCATTCTTTCTTCTACTAACCACATATCAATGAATTACCTAAGATTCTCCATGGCCTTACTGGTTAATCATTACTCATACACTGTATACTTCCTCTATCATTACATCATATGTTCTTTCTTGCTCTTAATTACTTCTTAGATAAATTACTATCTCTTACCGCATAATGGCTCTATCATGCTTTTTACAAGCTCCTCAAGAGGAGCTGAAAGGAGTTGCTTAGTAGCTCCTCCTGAGGAAATACATATTTCAGCTCTCAGCTCATATCAAAGAAAAATTGTGTAATAACCGAATCACGGTATAATCATAGTTTTTTTTTTTCTTTAATAGTTCTCACAAGCAAATCAAAAGCATAGGAATAACATGCTTCTTGACAAATACTATTGATGATCTGCAGTAAGGGAACAGTCAGCAAATTGTTATTTAATGTTTTTAAGAAGTTGGTGGTTTGCATAATTCTTTATTCCACAGCTAATTCCAAATCAAAGCAGGAATTTCAATATGCATGGAGAAATTTTAAAATCTAACCTGAATTCTTAATGGTATCTAGAATCTTCATGTAGCACAATTTCCATCACTACAATCATATGAGCCAAGCATAAAGCTGATCTCCTGATCTCATTCTTCTCCAATTCCTGAGAATCTTTGACCAAGGCAAACCACTTCTCACTACACTGAGAAGAGCTCACTGCATGGCGCTTCTGATTTATCACAACAAAACCATTAGAATACAAGAACACTTGACTGCTCCAAATATTAATCTATAAGAAGTTATCCCTTTAAAGAACCGATTTCTTTTGAAGGGATGTTGTTTGTGCACTAGGCAATGCAGACCATCTAGTGTTCACATCTTTTCCCAAGAAGTATCACTCATACAGCTACCTTCATCCATATTTTTCAGGCATTACAAAAAATACCAGATAGGATTATCTTCGTGCCTCTGTGCCTCATTCTCTTGTTCAGACTTGTGTTTCACTTGTGTTCTTACTGGTACAGAAGCATTTATTCCCAATTTCCACTCTAAATTATGTTTTCCTTATCTAAGATTGGTTCTCAAAGGTATGCCAAAGATGTACATTAGAAAATCTGGTCTAGAAAATACTGCAAATGGATTTCATTTAAATCTCCATCTTCTTTTACTAGTTATACTAAATCTAAAAATAGATTTAAGAAAATATAAAAACACAGTAATCCCTCTCCAATCAGCTAACACCCATTCAGGGTTCAGCTGTTTTATGTGAACTCCCACTCACAAAAAAGTTGTAAACCTATAGCCATGAGTGAGGTAAAGTTTTGTTTTATTTCTTTTCATTAATTTCATAATTTCTTTTTCTTTTATTGATTTTTTTTTTTTTTTTTACATAGTCTGGAAACCCTGCTTTAGAAACTAAGCATCAAACTTTTCAAGCTACTTTGGGACTCTAATAAGTGGAGCAGTGGTCTCATACCAGATGATGAGCTATCATCAGTTAAAATGGTGATGTTGAAGGATGGCTAGCTGCAGTTAGTACATGGGCTCGAGCCTGTCACTAACAAACTCAGGAGGCTTCCCAGACTACTGCCACATAATCCCACTGCCAGGTCTTGCTTGGAGAGGAAGCACAAGTAGTGGTGGTTGGGCCAGTGCCATGTCATGGCACGGAGACTGGTTTCTCTCTCAATGGATATCATGTCCAAGAGTCCATCCTCCCTCTCTCTCTCTCTCTCTCTTGCATGTTCCCACTGTACCTTCCATCTAATCATGATTACACACTGATGAAAACTCTTACAATGATACTATAACAAAAATGAATCTCCTACATAAATGAATCCTAATAAAGTCGCATCACAACTAATCACAACATACAAACCAAGTCAGAATTTCCTCACCAATAATTCATTTTCCAAATCCCTTTGTTAACATTTGCGGCATTAACACAAACATAAATGATGTTCATGATGATGTTATTAATGACAGAAACCCAGACTGTGGCTACATCTACCAATGTCCACCTCCAATACCCAAACTACACACTTCACAATTCCTCTCTGACACACAGCCTGGCTCAAGGTTTCCTTGCCCCATTTAGTAACATTCAATTGGGGCAATTATCAATCACTAAATACTGATAATGACTCAGATTCACATTCCTTTCCATGAAACTTGAACATGTGAAATCCAGCTATCCAAATAGTGAGGTCATCTTCCTAGCAAACTCAGCATGATCCCAACTGGCTCCCTCTCTTTCAATGCTACTGACCAAGCTAGATGAGAAGCAGAAGTCTTTGCTATAAGTAAAGATCTAATGCAAATTGTACATCTTACTTCTTGAATTCCTACTAATCACACAAACAGTGAGATTATCTTCCTAGGCAACCTCAATATTAACAATCCCAACTGGCTCCCCCTTTTCCAACACTACCGACCAAGCAGGATGAGAAGCATAGGTCCTGTTATAAGTACAGACCCAACAAATTGTGCACCCAGCTTCTCGAATTCTTGATAACCCTCTTCACTCTTCAAATACTGTACAAGTCACCTATCTCAAAATGCCCTTCCTCCAACCACTTCCAACCTCACATCCTCTGGCACTACAAAAGGCACCAGTTAGGATGACCTTAGAATATCCATCCCTTCTTTCGTAGGTCTGACCACTGCTTCCACTCATCTGCCCTTAACTGATATGAATAAGACATAGAAATTATCCACAATGGTTTCAAGGCCTACATCCCCCACTCAATCTAAATTCCACATCTGCTTTCCAAGCCCTGGTTAAATAGAAAGTGTATCAAAGTGGTCGATGAAAAAAATTCAGCTTACCACAACAGGTGTCTTGTATCAAGAAATTCAGCTTCATACTCTGTCTATACCAAAGCATGCAACAGCAAGTTCAAATCAGACTCTATAAAGGTGAACAGCAGAAACTTGCCTCCTGTCCAAATGGAAGATGTGCCTTCTGATCTCTTGCTTAAGGCTATAAGATGCAACTTCTGCTCACCTGCACTTCCACCTCTCTCTCTCTCTATCATCCTAATGGTACCACTGTTATTTCACCCAAAGATAAAACTGACCTCCAGACATCACTCATTTCCTCAAACTCTTGAACAGATGACCAAGGGAAATCGCCTTCTATCATAATGGAATCCAAGCACTATGTGTTTTTCGACATATAGTGCTTAGATACTAAAAAGTCTTCTGGTCCTGATTGCATCTTTTCAATTGTTCTCAAACAGTGCTCCAGAGTTAATACCCATCCTGCATCATCTCTATTATACGATACCAACTACTGACAACTGCCATCAACTCTGTCCTCTCCAAAATCATCAACAGCTAACTATTCTACTACTTAGAGGCCCACCAATTAATCAGCAACCACCAGTAATGATTCTGCCATTCAAGATACACAGCTGACTTCATAGATTACATCACCCACCACTGGACATATACCATGGAAAGGTACAGCAAAACTTGTGCTGTACCTCTTGACATTTCTGGAGCTTTCGACCAAAACTGCCATTGAAGCCTGATAAACAAATTGCCATCCTCTGTAACTGAGTAGCCAGCTTTCTCTTTGGTCCTCCTTTGTGAGTCATGGTAGATGGCTCCCTCTCTTCTAACTTCACCACCAACGATCTGTTATATCACCTATGCTCTTTCTCCTGTATATAAATGACTTACAATAACGACTAACCCTATCCACAGCTCTGAAGACGAACAGTACTCTCCATTCATCCTACTATTTGACAGTTAAAACTTCTCTAAAAATCATTGATGCTGTCCAGAGGAGAGCAATTTGTCTCATAGATGATCCCTCTCTTACAGATTCACCCCAACCTCTATTTCACAGATGGTGTGTTTCAATTTCTGTTTACCTGTTAACACAAGAGTCATAGCTACACAGCACTCCATTACTGTGCAACTGCAAACACACAGAACCTGCTTCTTCTCCTGTTTCATTCCATCCATCTCTATCCTTTGGAACAGTCTTCCTCATTAAGTATTTCCAAACAACAATCTTCAACCCCCCTTCAAAAAGGCATCAATAACTGCTATCAGTTCTAATCTGCATCCTACACATGCACATGGCACTGATGTGCTTATAGGTTCCTCAGACCTCTTGTGTACAGGATCAATAAATAAACACACCCACCCATTGCTCCAGAAATCCACTCGCCACAGGCAAATTATCAGAAATAAGTGAGCAAGTGAATTTTTAGCCTCATTCTAAATATATTATTTTCTTCACATAACTTACACTTTATTTATTTTTTTCATTTTCAAAACATCATCTCATCCACTATTAAGTTATTCTGTCATAGCAGCCTTCAATGAATGTAATAGAATAAATTTTATTTTCAACTAGGAGAGAGAGTAACTTATGTAATAAATTTAAGAAGCTAATTCCTTCATAGACCATTTGTTCCTGCCAAAAGTTACTTTGCACAAAGATATTCTCTGTTATAAACTTAAGCCTACCATGCGTACAGAAATTAATTGTAAAATTAAATTAAGGGGATATTAAATCCCACATTGTTTTAAAACCGAATAAGAAACTCAAAGATTAGAATCAGAGAGTTTCTTGCCGAATATAGTAAACTATAAAGTATCGGCGACCACTAGCATGAGCTAATGCAAGTGACCCTAGTACGTAGTACAATACCGGACAACTCGTAGCAAAGGTGGTGAAGTTCTGATTGCTATTCTTAGGTATTTCCCAAAAGGCTGAAACCGGTCTGGGTAGTGACCTTCCACCATAATGTAATAACAGTATACATTTCCTAGGAAATGTGTTTTTACATTATGGGAAATACCTAAGAATAGCGATCAGAACTTCACCACCTTTGCTACGAGTTGTCCGGTTTTGTACTACGTACTAGGGTCACTTGCATTAGCTCACGCTAGTGGTCACCGATACTTTATAGTTTACTATATTCGGCAAGAAACTCTCTGATTCTAATCTTTGAGTTTCTTATTCGGTTTTAAAACAATGTGGGATTTAATATCCCCTTAATTTAAATAATGTTTATATCGCCGAAATGAAGCTTATTAGTTCTTTATATTTAAGTAATTGTAAAGTATTCACAAACAACATTTTGCACAACTAGCAAGTTATCCTAATTCTTATAAAAATCAGGGATACCATGAAAAAATATATATATATATATATATATATATATATACATACATACGAGGGGCAGGGTCTGGAAAGTTTTGATAAACACCCAGAACAAAATGATATTAAAGCAACTGATGTAACCAAAAGAAAGAACATACTAGTAACAGAGATATGAAGGTAACTTATGTTCTAATATCCTCATATGTTCTTTCTTGTGGTTATATCAGTTGCTTTAATATGATTTTTGTTCTAGGTGTTTGTCAAAAATTTCCAGATCCCCATCATATATATAATTTAAGAAGATCAATTTTCATTTGTTTTAGCTAACTGTAATACAAAATAAGACAAATTTATATTCTTATTCTCCCACTCTAACTCTTAAGTATGCAACTGTAACGTAGTATTAGAATATGTTTATTTTCACAATTAACAACTGAATAATTTTAGAGTAATTAGCTTAATGTAAAATGTCCAAGTATTTTTTAAAAAAATGTACTAGCGGTAAAATTAAAGAGACCCATGCCAGATCCTACAAATTACTGCATACATTTTGTATTTGGTAAATTCTATTAAAGATGTTTTACACACATACACACCTTTAACTACAATTCATAGCATCGTAGAGTACAATTGTTTTTGCGACTAGTAAATTTAAGTGGTATTTCTGAAGCCCTGTGAGTGTATATATTGATCCTGCACTGACTTAATCCTGTTCTTTGACCCTTTTTTTTTTATGCTTCCTCTTATTAATGTGGTATTCTGCAACCTGGTAATTAATCTATTCAAGCCACTCCTAAGAATTGGTGACAAAAACCTTACCATATACTTCCATGCTACTTGAAACTTATCAGCTATTAAATGGTCAAGGGTATGGATTCTATCATTGTTGATGAAGAGAGAATCCACTTATGTTACCTGTCTTTGGAGAAATGCCATGAAAAAAAAAGTTTGCTGAATCACAAGTAGTTGCTTTTGATATCTACAAAGCATTTCTCCAAATATAAAGGACTATAAAAACTACTTCACATAATTTGACTGTCCTCTGACTTTTGCAACTAGGTTTCTAGCTTTTTTGCTTGGATGTACAATATATCTAATGGCGGATGGAAACTCCTTGTGAAACTCTAGCATTAGTTGGAGTTTCACCAGATTCACCTACTCTCTTCTTTCTGCATATCAACAATCTTCTTCTCCAACTGACTGCAAATCGAATATACTGATTTACTGATTTGCTAATAACAGCATATTGCACTTCTACTCATTTGAAAAACCACTACACAGTTTACCATAAACTCCAAAATATCCACTTCTATCACCCTAAATTCTGATCCAACTGTACTTCATTTTTGATACCTGTAAAGCAATCCTACCTCATATTTGTTTTGTGAATGTATCATTCACGAATTTTCACACCACCACTACCCCTCTCAACAATATGGCATTATTAAAACTCTAATCAATAGAGCCTATAATCTTCATTCCAGTGAAACCTCTCTTTCAACTGAACTCAACAATATACACAACGCCTTCCTTTCCAATGGTTATAGTGATTACAGAATTTAAAAAAAAAATAATCAGTTCCTCCACCATTCCTCAGCCATCCTTTCAGAAGGATTTCAGAAATGCTATCATCATCCCCCTACATCCGTGGCACATCAGAAAAAATAGCCAGGTTTTAAAAAAAAAAAGTACAATCTTTACACAGCTTTTAAACCCCACCGGAAACTTGCTATCCTTATCCATTACACCAAAGATCAGCTCCCTCTGCTCTCAGTGCCTGGAGTATATAGAGTGCCTTTGTTTCTGCAAGTTGGCTTACTTCACACAGACATGTATCTCAGTGACCCATTTAGAAGAACAAATTATACATATGTAATCACGACTATGGTCAATCTGGCCTTGCAGACCATGTATTGGACACAACCCACAGGATCTCCAGGAAAAAAATTACCATTCTCCACCATAGTAAATTTTAAAAGGAAAGACTGTTTTTAGAATCTGCAGCAGCACTCAGAAATCAACCAAATTTAAATAAATTTGGGAAACAATAATTGTCAGAGGTCCCACTTTATATCCTAGGCCACCTACAAATGCCCATAGAGGGTGCACCACCTAGATAGCACTTTAGAGTCACCCACGTGTTTCATTTAGTTCTCTGTGTGTGTGTGTGTGTGTGCGTGCGCGCGCGCGTGCATTAGTTACAGAAGTTATTTGTAATCCCTGAAGATGTCTCAGCAGATGAGACAAAATAGCATCAAATTAATTTTTAATCCTTTCCTAGTGCTGTAAATATTCCATTAAACTTCCAACATGATGTCCTGCCGGCACTTAAGTCTTAGCACATAGCGTATCGTTTATGTTGCAGGCATATGTTCTTCTGGCCAGTTCGCTTATTTTGCAAGGGAGGAATGAAGTTTCTAAGGGGGGGGGGGGAATCTCTCACCTTCATGAGACCAGCTAACTGTATAATGTATAACATGTATAATGCTATGTCTGCAAGGAGATGTGCTTTGCATTATGGGAGATAGTGAGACAAGGAGTGATGAGATCTTGGTCCACCTTTGCTACAAGTTGCCTCAATCCTGAACTACTTCAGGCGCAAACTTTGTTTGCATACACTTGGGTAAAAGATGAAACTAAATTAATTATAGTCTAACCAAGTGGAAAATAAACTTCCAACATCGTTCTCTAAATCCAGAGTAAATTAATAATAAGGTGGTACACCTTTTGGCAACTCATATAAGTAAATATGACCTCTCCATTGCTACTGCCTTAGTATCACATCTTCTGGGTCTGCCTCCCACTGACGAGACCTCAATAAAGGTCGAAATAGGTCTGGGTAGTGGCCCTTCCCTTAATGCATAGCATTATACATGTCCGCAAGGAGATGTGCTTTGCATTATGGGAGATACTGAGACAAGGAGTGATGAGAGCTTGGTCCACCTTTGCTACGAGTTGCCTCGGTCCTGAACTACTTCAGGTGCAAACTTTGTTTGCCTACACTTGGGTAAAGGATTAAACTAAATTTATTATAGTCTAACCAAGTGGAAAATAAACTTCCAAAAACGTTTTATAATTATCTTATACTGATTAAGAAAATATTAATTCATCAAAGCAATAGGAAAATGATTACTATTATGTTAATAGTTGCTGGTTCTGTAGCAATTTTTTTGCTGCTACTACTACTGCTACTATTAGCATTCAGACCCAGATATATAATATTTTACTGAAATGTGTCAATGTAATTGAACAGATAAATAAAATCTCTCTTTAAAAATACTTCTGAAATCATCCTTAAAGTACCTTTCATAGTTTATAGTGACTACATAATTCAGTAGTGGGAAAGTTAATAAAGTTCTATAAAACTGAAAAGTAAATTATATCCAGTAGCAGATCATTTTATTGTTGAAATTTAGGATGAGGTATATTTTTGATAATCATTCTCAAACAGAAATGAAAAGGAAAATGCCTGAAATGTACTTGTGTTTGGAATGTGAAATACTAGCTTCTTAAAATTAATATATGCATACAACATCAAATGGATACTCACATACAAAGGAAACCGAGATGCAGAAAAATACAATAAACTTCCACCTTCTTACATTTAGCATGGTAACAGAATAACTGCAAACCAAAATCAGCACTGTGAAATGGGAAGTTTCTCCACATAAGCAAAAACAAGAGTTATTGTTGGTGGCTTACTTATTTGTCAACTTAATTTGTGTAACTAACAGAAGTTTATAGAAGAAAAGCAAATCTATTTCTTAACCAAATATGAGCAGACAACAGTTTGTACATAAAGAAGGTTATTTTGATTGTAGAAATTAACCCTGTGATAATTAAATGAAAATTCCAATTTTATGAAAATTAACTGGCATAAATATCATATATTTTGTATCAGCCAATTTGCACCTAATTCCAAAGAAATGGTGGGGGGAAAGGATATAGATGATAAGCAATATAAATTGATCATAGTCTATATTTGCAGTCAACATGAAGGGGATAAACATATATTAAAAATTTTAAAGAAATCGTGATTTTACGGGGCGGGGGGGGACAGTCCTATCATTGGACAAATGCACAAATCAATGAATCATCATAATGTTATATATAAATATATATTTTTTAAGAGCAAACTGTTGTTTGCTCTAATACTTGGTTAAGAAATATACTTATTCTTCTTTTATAAAGATCCATCAACTGCACAAAAGAAATTACATTAAATTTCCAAAAATAAGTTTCACAAATACAGCAAATTTCCAGTGATAACCAGTCATTTATAGTGCAAACTTTAGTTTGCTGTTACGTCACTAAATGCAAGAATATAGAAGCAATATTTTTTGCTTCAAGTGTCCTTTGTATGTGCATATTCATTGGATGTAAGCATTCTACATTATTTTTATAGATGCCAATATTTCACATTCCAAGCAAGTGTAGAGTTCAGGCACCCTGCTTTTCTCTCTCTGTCACTTTTTTTTTTAATCATTTCATTTTTCTCTGTGCATTCTAAATTATTTTTTTAATGAAATTCATGGTGCAACCAAGAGCAATAGTATTGTGAAAATGAAATTCACATATCCACCACACATTGGTGCTGCTTTAGCACGCATGCACTTGTGCACAAACACACAACCACACACACATATTGCAGGAAGATATCATTCTAGAGGGCTTCTAGTATGCAGAAAAAACAATCGTACAAAGAGCCATTTATTTGAGCTATTTGGGTAACACACAATTTGCAATATCTTCAAACATGAATGTTTGTTTAAAGAAAGCTCTCAAATCTCGTTAATTTGCCTGAATGCAAATCACTACAGAGAACTATTTATTCCCAAAGTTTGGAAAAATTATA
Source organism: Typopeltis vanoorti (assembly GCF_054136105.1). Lineage (NCBI taxonomy): Eukaryota > Metazoa > Arthropoda > Arachnida > Uropygi > Thelyphonidae > Typopeltis > Typopeltis vanoorti. The sequence goes on from NC_143555.1 coordinate 73,770,427, forward strand.
ACTTACAACTGTGTAAATCCTCCCACACCCCAAAGTTCCAAATAGTTGTATAGTTTTAATCCTGGAACACCAGCAAATCTATCTAAAAAACAGTTGCAACATTTGGACTTGCCATCCATTATTCAGTTCTAATAATAAAAACTGATACACAAAATGAAATATCTGTTAAGTAATTAAATAGGCTGATTTTTCACTCTGGTAGTACGTTTCTTTCCAACAGATCTTAGGAAGAAGCTCTAAATGATAATAGCATTCCAAACCATATGACTTCACTGAAGGATGATTGCCCATTGAAAAATTTTTTTTTGCCATTATGACTATGTGGCTAAAAATAGCAATATTTAGTCCCTCTTTTCTGACAGTACATAATTTGAGAACTTCACAAATTACTTACGGCATCAATAGAAGAAACGTAGGTGTATGATAAAGAGGTACTAGAGCTGTTGCACAAACTGAATAACAAATAAAATAAGGGGGGGGGGGCAGATTTAGTCATAGAAAGGTGTGTGATTGAAATTGACTACCACTGGATGTTGTGTGTGCAAGTAGTGTGAATGAATTCTAGAACAGGTATGACAGCTGGTAATATGTGACCTCCCTCAATAGGTCCCTGACTCCCTGGAGGTCTCTCTCTTAACCCATTAACATACAAAGACGTCTGTGACAAGGCTTTTGTTTATTGCACCAAAATTGATTTTGACGTATCGCAGACGTTACGAAGTTCGAGTCAATTTCAAACGAATTTCATACAAAGATGTCTGCAACACGTCTTTTGTTTATTGCACCAAAATTGATTATTAATCGCAGACGTTACGAAGTTCGCGTCAATTTCAAACGAATTTAGAGCCAACTTAAAAATAATTTATATGTCAAAGGGTTAATAATATTTATAGCAGCATTTGGCAGGTACAAACGATCTGGCAGGCAACAAGTGTAATATGAAAGAGATACGATATGTTGATATAAACAAATAAGAAAAGTGAGAGGGTAAAGACCATGAGTCTGCTACCATTGTATGATAGAGGCGAGCTGAGAAGATGAGCCATAATTGCAAATGAGTCAGGTGGAGTTTGTACAGGAGGAGTGGTATGGAAGTTGTGGATATATGGAGCAAGGTTGATGGATGAAAGTGCATATATAAGGCTGATGATTTGCATTTGAATGAATTTGAATTGGGGATTAGGTGTTTTGAGAAAGTAATGTTCAAAGAGAGTTCAGAAATACTGAGTTTGGGAAACTAGAGTATTTAGTAGGTGATGTAGGCAAGAGAGTAGGAGAATGAGCATGTGATGCTGAAATAGCACTTCTGAAACTTAGTGGGATAGCACAACTTATGAGGGAGGTTGTGGAATGGGGGGAAGGGTAAGAATGTTTTATGTATACTGATACCTGAAGCATTTGGAATAAGGGAGAATAGTTTTTTTTTTTTTTTCCCACTTAGTTCAACTTGGCTAAGTAAGATTTGGTTGATAGAGGATAATATAATCAGAGATGTGAAATGCAAGGGGAATATAGTATTTTCAGAGAAGACAGAGAGAACAGGATCAGGAGAGGTGTTTTTGCAAACGACAGCAAAAGACTTGAAGCTAAAAAGAGATGAGTACACCAGGACAGAGACCAATAACGTTAAATATATGGCTGGTTCACCCATGGCTTAGGGGTTTACAAGGTACAATGTGGATGGTATGCAATGGCAAATTAGCACACAATGAGTGCATGACTAGTAATTATTATTATTATTATTATTATGTGGACTTTAATTATTGGAACAAAGGCTGGAATGAGAAAAAGTCACAGGAAGGAAAGAATTTATGCAGCTGCTAAGAGATAACTACCGGAAACAACACATAATAGAGGACTTGTGCTGAAGATCTGATGACAGCAATAATGTGGTCCTAACTTAGGAGATTACTAGACATATAGAATTTTCAGCTAAGAAGGGATTTATGTGGAATTACAAAGCAGGTGATTATGAAAAACTAAGGAGCCAGTTTGGATATCATGGCATAAGAATTTGGAGGAAAAAGACGTTAATAATGCCTAGGAGATGGTCAAATATGTTTGATGAAAGCAGCATCATATGAATACCAATAATCAGGAGGAAAATAAGGAGTTAGATGGATGAGTAGCATCATTAAGCAGGAGCTGTAGAAAAAGAAAAGTTGTGGAGGATATATATAAAGGCAATCAGTAGGCTCGTATTATAAGGAAAACTAAAGCTAATTATATGAAGATAGTCAAAGAGTTCTTTTACTATGTGGCAAGTAACAGGAAAAATGACAAGTACTGGTGGAAGAAAAGTAACAGAAGCAAGTAACTGGTGAATTACTGAGTGATCATTTAGTAAGGGAGCAGTGTCAGAAATGACTCACTGATGTAACAACAAAGATTAACTGGAGATGTTTACAATATAATTATTATCCCAAGATCCCCATGGAGTCAAAGAATCATCTAGGAGATCCTTTCTTCATACACACAGCTCATCATGCCTTGCCTTAAACACATTCAAATTCTCTGCACACACCACACGCTCAGGCAAGGAATTCCAATCATTCACAACTCTGCATGCAAAAAAACCTACTTCTCATTCCCTTGTTCACATCCTCCTTATACAGCTTCCAGGGATGAGCTTGTGTTCTCCCTCATCTTCTACCATTTTATGAAAAACCTCTTCAATGTTAATTGTATAACAATCCTCTCACCAACTTGTAAGGCAAGGGGTTGTTATAGGATTACTCCAACACTAGGTAGTCAAATTAAATATTCTCAGTCTTTCTTTATACTCAACATTCCAGAGATCAGAAACTACCTTGGTCAATCATCTCTGGACCCTTTCCAATATCTCTTCATCCTTTTGAAAATCAGGTGACCAAATCTGTGCACAGTAGTCCATATGTGGCCTAATCAAGGCCTTACACAATGGAAACAGAATCTCCTTGCTTCTACAAATGTATGTCCTCTGCATCATTGCCAGAATTCATTGTATTGTCCTCTAAATTTTAGATCCTTATCCACCATCACCCTGGTCTCTTATTTCCTCCACCTTCAAAAAATATATCCCCACCAAGAGTAAATTTTACATCCCAACTTTCATTTCCAAACTTTAAAACCTTACATTTTGCAATATTGAACTGGTATCCCCCACTCCCATGCTCATTCACTTAGTCTATTCAAGTCTTCTTGTAAGGCCAAGATCTGCTCTACTCAATTTTGCATCATCTGCAAATAACTGAATATTCCCCGATATTATTAATATACAGGTTAAACAGCAATGACCCTAAAACAGACCCCTGAGGCACACCAGTTGTGACTTTCCTTTTCCAGGATATTTCTCCACCAACACAACTTGCTAATACCCATCAGATAGTCAATCTCCAATCCAATACACTAGTCTAATATCCAACCCCATTTGCTCTAGTTTGACTATCAACTTATGTGATAGTCTATCAAAAGCCTTTGTAAAATTTAAGCATACCACCTCCCTTTAGCAAATCCATGCTGTCCATCAAAGATAGTACCACCTTAATGCACACATGGCAATGGGATGGGATAATAGCTTGCATATGTACAAGGAATTCCTGCCATGTACAGAAGAATATACAAGGGGGAGGAATTGGCAGCTCCTCTGACCAAGCTATTGAAGTCTTAGCCCTTCGAAGGTACCAAGGGAGTGGAAAGAGGGCAAAATAGTTTCATTACATAATCATCATAATTTCCGGCCTGGTTGGCCGAGTGGTCAGCGTATCCACTCTCCGACCAAAAGGCTGCGGGTTCGAATCCCGCTGTGGGCATGGATGTTTGCGATTGTCTGTGAAAATACTAGTGGTGATGGTCGGCGGTAGATGGCGTTGGTGTAGATAATGAAGGTAGTTGCAGTTACTGGAGTGGTGGAGATGGAGAGCTGTAGAGTAGGTGCCCTCCCTCGATGAGTCTTTGGATTCCTTGGAGGTGTAACATAATAATAATAATACTCATCATCAAATTCCTGCCATGTACCCTCAAGGGGTGTATAGGATATGATAGTACCACATGAAAAATTTACATGATTACTAACTTCCTATCTACAATTTTTACATCTTTACAATCACACCACAGTTGCTCAAGGGAAGAAAGGCGAGTCATGAAGTGTATCATTTGCCTGGAGGATTTATCGTCCGATGGAAATAATATAACCTGTACGAAATGCAGTAGGATTCTACACTTAAATTGTGCCGGCTTTTCAGAAACAACCCGGCAATGTAAATCCAATGCAACATGCAAGGAATGGAAATGCCTACTCTGCAGGAACAACAAAGAAACACACCTAAGACCACCTACGACGCAGCCAATCATACCGGAGGCAAAATCAGACGACGAACTGAAAACAGACAAAAAAAAAGCAGGTGAGTCCTATAATTTCAACTCTATAAATATACTAATAGAAAATGGTCTAGAGACTATAAAAGCCAGCTTAGTAGATTTTGTGCAAGAACTCTTCGACAAACAGAATGAACAAATAACAAAAAAATCTAGTGAATATGAAGATTTGGTCAAACATAATAATTTAGCAGTGATAGAAGTGTTGCAAACGGTAAAAGATATTAAAATCAGCATTAATACACTAAACGAAAGGCAACACAATTTGATGAAGGAGACATCTGAACTCTGTCAAGAAGTTCATTCTCTAAAACAATACAAATGTTTAAATCAGCAGCAACATAAAGAAGATCTTGTCATAAACGGTCTTCCTGAAACTGCACCTACAGAAAATCTCAGAGATGTTGTTTTAAAATTAGGCCATGCAATTGATATCCCCCTACAGCTTAATGACATTCAGACCATAAATCGGATACCTATGAAGAGCAAAAACTAAATCTTGCCATGACCTGCACCAGTCATACAAGTTCGTCTTACAAGCAAATCCACAAGAGACAATCTCATAAAAGACAGAAAAAACCAGTTACCAAGGACTTGAAATCATTGCAAGACAATACACCAATCTTCGTATCCGAATATTTAACACCATTCAACCAGAATCTGTTGTGCCACGCAAGAAAAGCAAATACAGAAAAAAATTACCAATTTTTGTGGATCAGAGTTGCCAAGATATTCTTGAGGAATTCACAAACTTCAAAGCCGATACAAATTAAAAACTCAGAAGACATAGAAAGGCTGCCACAGTGAGAAAAAAAAAAAGTCTCCTAATTAGTTCAAAAAGAAAACCACTATAAAAATGAATGTGAATCATCACAACAGATGCAATAACACCAGAATACATCAGCAATTTCACTTTGATCGGGTCTTTCAGATCATTCATTTGACCTCCCAAACATCAGCCTACTTCCAACACAGCAATCAAATCAATATATATATATATATATATATCTAACTGGTGTAAAATATATATAACTTATTGTTATCCTATAAATTTCCTATAAAAAATAAAAAAAAAGTATTTATTACATTGAAGTGCTGTAGTTACAGCGCTTAAATACATTAAAAGCAAAAATTGTAAAATATATAAAACTTATTGTTATCCTATAAATCTCCTCATGGGCTCACTTTAGTGAGTACGGGCATGGCAAACCCGAGGTACCTGATGCTGGACCATGCCTTACTTCATGTAACATACATCTGTTATATTATCTGTAGACTGGTCCTCTCCCCTTCTTTCTTTCTTTGCTTCTTTCTTCCATTCTTGCTCGTTACCCCCAATGCTATTAGAGTATTCGAGGGCTAGGGGTGAATCTTTCCTTTCTTGCTATGTCATTTCACCTATTGCAGCCACCGAAGGGGGCAAGCCCCAACAGGTGCTGGTCCCAAGCCCGGATAAATGGCGAGAGTTGACATCAGAAAGGGCATCCGGTCATAAACCTTCGCTGCCAGCTCCAGACATGATTAAATGCGTCAGAAAGAAAGTGATACAAGGACTAGGGCATACCCCCTTAAGCGACACTCAGTCCCATCACCCTACAGCTGCGTGTCGCTTAAGGGGGTATGCCCTTAAGTGGATGAGGGCTACCGCATCAAGGGCGGGTGCAGTTAAAGAAGCGAGCCCAGCAAGTGGAGAGAATGCTGCGAGTAGGAATGTTGAATGTTGGAAGCATGACTGGAAGGGGAAGAGAGGTGGCAGACATTTGATGAGAAAGAGGAAGTTGGACATTTTATGCATGCAGGAGACAAGGTGGAAGGGGAAAAAGACGGAGGAACTAGGAGACAGATATAAATTGTTCTACTCTGGAGCGAATAAAGGGAAGAAATGGTGTCAGAATTGTGGTGTGTGGCAGAATGAAGGGTAACGTACTGGAAGTGGGTAGGAGGAACGACAGGATCATGCGAATGAAACTGGATCTTGGAGAAGAGCAACTGGTCGTCTTATGTGTATGCTCACCACAAGTTGGCTGTACAGCAGAAGAGAAAGGTGAATTCTGGAACGTGCTAGATGAAGAAATGAGGGAACTGGAAGAAAACGAAACCATGATTGTTGGAGGAGGCTTGAAAGGACATATACGAAGACAGAATAGGGACTGTGAAAGGGTGCATGGTGGCCATGGAGTGGAAATGATGAACAAGAAAGGAGAGAGGATTTTGGACTTTGCAGTAGCGTTTGATCTGGCAATTGTGAACTTCTTTTTCTGTAAGAGGGAAGAGCATTTGATAACATTTAGAAGTGGCAACAATAGTTCACAGATTGACTACATTTTGACTAGACTAGACGAAAACATCTTAAGGTAGTAACAAATTGTTAAGCAATCCCAACTGATCAAGTGGTCAGGGCTGGTCTTCTCTATAAAGGGGCCCAGGTGCAAGAAACCTTTTGGGGCCCTAAAATATTTTTCAAAGGTAAAAATTAAAGGATTCGAAATAAATGTATTGTAAAACCTCTTACCTGCAAATGATTTTGGCACAGGAAATGTGGAAAGGCAGCAGGAGTAGATGATATTCGACCAGAAATGCTGAAGTATGGTGGTATAAGAGTCTTACAGTGGCTGCACTGCATAGTTCAGAAAGCCTGGACAGAGGGACGAATTCCTGATGATTGGAGTAGAGCTCTCATAGTGCCCATATATAAAAAGGGAAATAAAGTTGAATGTGAGAATTACAGAGGTATTTCCCTACTGAGTGTTCCTGGCAAGATCTATGCAAGTATACTTGAGAAACGGTTGAGAAGTATTGTGGAAGAAAAGCTGGGTGAAGAACAAGCTGGATTCAGGCCAAATAGAGGCTGTCAGGATCAGATCTTCACTTTAGGACAAATAGTGAAGAAATCATGGGAATATAACAAATATCTGTATTTGAGTTTTGTCGATTTGGAAAAGGCATATGACAAGGTGCCAAGAGAGAAGCTATTCAATACGCTGCAGTTATATGATGTCAATGGGGCATTATATCAAGCAATACTTCGTCTTTATTTGAGTTGTAAGTCAGCAGTTAGAATTGAAGGAAGTACAGGAAGATGGTTTAGTGTTAAATCTGATGTGAGACAAGGATGTACATTATCCCCTCTTTTGTTCATTATCTATATGGATCACATTATGAAGGAAAGTGGTATTAAACATGATATCAGGGTTGGAGATGTTAATGTCAGCTCTTTGCTTTATGCGGACGATGTTATACTTCTAAATAAATCTGCTACAAGTCTGCAAGATTCTCTGACTAAATTGAATAACTGTTGTAATAGATATGGTATGAAGGTCAGCAATAAAAAGACAATGAAAATAGGCAGAATCATTGAAAATGTCCGCTGTGTTGTGAATGGAGAACCTGTGGAACAAGTAAAACATTTCAGCTACTTAGGCACGATTTTTAGTGAAGATGGTAAATTAAATATAGAAATAGACAACAGAATCAGCAAAGCTGGTATGGTGGGAAGTCAGTTGAATAAATTCATATGGAATAAGAGAGAAATTAGTCGGAACACTAAATTAGCTGTATACAAGACGGTGTTCAAACCAGTTTTAACTTATGGATCTGAGAGCTGGGTTAGAAGTAAAACACTTGACCAAAGACTAGAGACCGCAGATATGAGAGTCCTGAGAAAGATTAGAGGCGTGAACAGATGGCATCAATGGCAATATCATATTAAAAACGAGGATATTAGGAAAGAACTTGACATTGTCAGCATCCAGGAATGCATTAGCAGAGCTAATCTCAGGTGGTATGGTCACTTAAATAGAATGGGAGAGGAAAGATTAGCAAAACAATTGTTCTTTGCCAGGTTGGCAGGAAAACGACCCAGAGTAAGACCAAGATATAGGTGGATTGATACGGTACAAAGTGCCTTAGACGATAGAAATATAAGATCTGATAATGTTGGAGTCTTGACAAGTAACAGACTGATTTGGAGGAAAATTGTAGATAGGAAGTTAGTAATGATGTAATTTTTTCATGTAGTACTATCATATCCTGTACACCCCTTGAGGGTACATGGCAGGAATTTGATGATGATGATGATGATGAAAACAAAAAAAAATACATTCGAAATATAACAGGAAAGCATAACATTTACTGAACACAAAACAAAAGTATCAAATAATTAAAATAAATATTTTTAAATATTTAACACAAAAAAAGTAGCCTGTCTCACCAACTAGCTCACAAAAACTATTTACAATGAATTATTGTTTAAAGTAATAAAAAAAAAATAATTTAAGCACATAAAAAAATAAATAGGTTTACTATTTTAGGGGCCTAGTTTTACTAACACGTATATTGCTTAATATGTATTTATTTAAATATGCGATTTTTTTTTTTTGCTATGTCATTAATCATTTCTGAAAAATTACAATTTTTGGCAATTTCCTTTTCAATGCTTAATATAGCAAGTGCATTTAAGCGTTCTTTGCACATACTCAACCGAAGATAATTCTTTATCAATTTTAATTTGCTAAAAGAACACTCTGCACTTGCTATAGTAACTGGTAATGTAAAGAAAATTTTCAATACAGTTAGCACATTTGGAAATGGTTCATTATAACTATTGAATTGCAATATGTCTTGAGCGTTATTTAAATTTTTTTGGTCCAAGATCAATTCTTGTAACAAATTAATTTCCTGGATTAAGTCTTCATTTACATCTTTACTATAATATTTTACAAAATCCCTTGAGTGGTTTTCTAGTTCATTTTTTTTTCTAATGTTTTTATATCAGTGATTAATTTAAAATAAGAAATAACATTGGGTATATTTTTAAATCCCTCATCCATTTGTACAATAACAGCATCAATCACAACATTGAAAAAGTGACATCTAAATTCCTCTACTGGGTTTAGTAAAACTTCATCTTCTGCTAGTTCAGAAAATAATCTTTTTATTTTTCGAATTCTTTTTTCAGGAAAGTCTTCAGAAATATTCAAGTTTCGTGCTATCATTTTTGCATTGTCTAAAAATGTGTTAAATTTTGATCTTAAATTTTGGATTTCATTTTTAATTTTATTCACTAAATTAAAAGCAGAGTCAAGAACAATTGTTTTTGCTTGAAATAGTTTGTTGATACTATTAATTTTTGACAATATTGTAAACCAAACCGATAAGCTTAAAATAAATGGCATTTCTTGTGATGAATCTAGTAGACCTCTAGTTTCAGATACTGCTGTGTTATCGTTAATTGCACCAATAAATTCTTCTAAGGTATTATAAGTTTGTTCAAACTGTGTATACACTGCTTTGACTGCGTCTATTTTGGCTTCTCATCGAGTATCACATAATGGTTTAAGTGTAATATTTAAATGCTTTTGTATAATTTCCTGCCTTTTAGTAGATGCAGAAAATATGCAGTATAAACGTTGCAATATTCCAAAATTTTTTACAATATATACTGATGGAAGCAGCATCACAAATTATCAAATTAAAAGAATGTGATAAGCAAGGTACATAAATTGCATGAGGGTTTAAACTAATTATTCTAGATTGTATGCCTTTATATGTTCCCTTCATATTGCTACCGTTATCGTATGCTTGCCCTCTACAATTCATAATATCTAAATCAAGCTCACCTATTCTTTTTAAAAGCAAATTTGCTAGTCCTTCACCAGTCACATCAGTTACTTCAATAAATCCTATAAATGACTCATTTATAATTAATTTTTTGCCTACAAAATTTACATATCTAATAATTACTGAAGTTTGTTCCTTGTGAGAAATATCAGGAGTACAATCCATTTGGATACTGTAATATATGGCTGCTTTTATATCATCTTTAATTTTATTAAGGACTTCATTACCTAATGCAGCAATAATTTCCTCTTGAAATCTATGCGCCAAATGATGCACAATTCTTTTTTTCGTATTTTTTATTCTGTTTACATGATCCATTAGCGCAGGATTATATTTACTTAATAATTCTATTAAACTTAAAAAATTTCCATTATTCGGTGTTCCAATTGTTTCATGGGATCCTCGAAATGACAGATTATTACTTGCTAAAAAATAGAATTACATCTACAATTCTTTGGAATAGTAATTTTAGATGTTCTGTTTCTTTATTTATATTAATTTGATTTGTTCTGTCAACAGTCGAACATAAATTAAGCCTTTTTAATAATTCTTGCCAAGCAATAAAAGAATTAAAGTGACCACCAGAAAGCTCATGATCTTGAATTACAGATGACAGTTTTCTCCATTTATTAAAACCACATATAAATTGTGTTGATTGATCTTTTCCTCTTCTTTTGGAAAATAATACATAACAAAAGCAAAATACTGAGTCTTGAGCTTTTGTGTAAACTAACCAGTTTGTTAATTTTTATACACTGCATAAACGCATCAAAAGGGTTAAGCAAAAACCCTAATATAATAGAGAAACACAGAGATATTATTATTACCGGGGGCCCTAAAATCCTGTCGATGAAATCCCATTAGTTATAAGCAAATTACAAGAAGAAAAAAAATAAAAATAAAAAATATGTTTCCGCAAATGTGTACTGACTGTGCCCACTCGATCGTGGGGCCCGAGTGCATTGCACCCATCGCACCCCCCAAGATGGCCAGCCCTCCAAGTGGTGCAGCAACACCAGCTGCCGTGCGCAAACTTTAAAATACAGTCGAAGATAAGAACATTTGGAAGCCACGAGAGGAAGAAAATTAAGTGGTTTCGCTTAAAAGAAGAGAGTGTGAGAAGCCGTTTTAGGGAGAAGGTGTTAGAGAGGATTTCGGATGGACTAGAAACTGTACAAGACTGGTGGAGACATAATTCAAAAGTAATTCTAACCTGTGCAATTGAGGTACTTGGTGAAACATCCGGAAAGATTAGAGAGCAGAAGGAGGGTTGGTGGTGGAATAATAATGTACAAGAAGCTGTGATGGCTAAGAGGAAGGCAAAGCAGAAGTGGGACGAGTCAAGAGTGGAAGAGGACAGAGAGAAATAATACAGAGAGAAAAAGCGAGAAGTCAAGAGAGTTGTTGCACAGGCGAAAACCATGGCATATCAAGACCTTTATGATCAATTAGAAAACTAGAAACAAAGGAAGGGCAGAGAAAGATTTATTGATTGGAAAAATGTAGATATAAGGCACCAAAGGACATAGTACATGTGAGGCAGATTAAAGACTCTGGAGGAAGGGTATTAAGGAGGGATGTGAATATGAGAAACAGATAGAGAATATACTTTGAAGGGCTTTTGAATGAAGAAAATCAAAGGACTCACAGAGAAGATGGAGCCTTATGAGGGGATGGTGTAGAACATTAGTAGAGTGGAAGTGAAGGAAGCCATAAAGAGGATGAAGAATGGAAAATCAGTGGGCCCTGACAGGATCCCAGTGGAGGCATGAAAGGCACTGGAGGAAGAGGGAATTGACCTGCTGTGAGACCTGTTAATAAAAGTTTGTCGACAGGAAAATATACTCGAGGAATGAAGAGAAAATACTCTTGTCCCCCATCTACAAGAGTAAAGGGGATGCACAAGACTGTAAGAATTACATAGGAATAAAGTTGATGTCCCAAACAATGAAAATCCTAGAGAGGGTTCTGATAGAAGACTGAGGAAGGAGGTAGAGATTGCAAAGGAGCAATTTGGCTTCATGCCTGGTCGATCGACGACAGATGCTATCTTTGGGTTACGACAGATGATGGAAAAGTTTCAAAAGAAGCAATGGGAGCTACATCTGGTATTTATTGATCTGGAGAAACCATACGATAGAGTGCCAAGGCAAGAAGTCTGGAGGTGTCTGAGGGAGAAGAAGGTATGGGAGAAATATGTTAGGTTGGTGCAGGAGATGTACAGAAATGTGAAGACAAGAGTTCGAACCTGCCTGGGAGAGACAAAGTTTTTCCAGTGACAGTGGGCTTGCATCAAGGGTCAGCATTAAGTCCGTTCCTGTTTAATATTGTGATGGAGGTGGTGACGGGAAAGGTGAGAGAAGACGCGCCTTGGACTATGTTGTATGCAGATGACATCGTACTGTGTGCAGAATCAAGAGAAGGTGGCAGCTAAACTGGAAGAGAGAGGGGTATGAGACTGAGCAGAAGTAAGACAGCGTATATGTGTTTCAAAGTGGATGGCAGCCAGGAGACAGATCTGGAGCTTGAAGGAAATGTCATCAGGAAGGTCAGTGACTTTAGATACTTAGGTTCAACAATGAAAGAGGATGGTGAGGCTGAGAAAGAGGTGGGATACAGGATACAAGCAGGATGGAGGAACTGGAAAGAGATGGCTGGAGTGCTATGCGATAAGAGGGTGCTGATCAATCTAAAAGGCAAAATCTACAGGACAGTAGTGAGACCAGCTATGACATATGCTATGGAAACTGTGGCCCTGAGGAAAAATAACATCAGCAGGATGGAGGTAGTGGAGATGAGAATGCTTAGGTGGATGTGCGGTGAGACCAGAAAGGATCATCTGAGAAATGACTATGTAAGGGGAACGGTGAAAGTTACGAACTTAAAGCAAAGACACAGGAGGCAAGGTTGAGATGGTTTGGTCGTGTGATAAGGAGGGAGGAAGAAATTATGTGGGAAGAAAGGTCATGCAGATGAATGTGCAGAGGAGGAGGAAGCGCAGACAGCCAAAGAAGAGATGGAGGGAGATGGTGGAGGAGGACCTGAGGATGAAGAACTTGGATGTGGCTACAGCCCAAGATAGGAAGTTGTGGATGAGACTCACCACAAATAGCGACCCTACTTAAGTGGGAAAAGCTGCAGAAGAAGAAGATTGTTATCCTATAAATGCTGTTAAAAAATATATATATATATATTATTATTATTATTTAATTGATTAATCCTTTGATGTAAAGGTTTCTTAGAATAATAATAATATAATAATAAAATATATGGGAATTAAAGAGTAAAAAAAAATTATTATAAAAATATATTAAAAGCAAAAATTGTAAAATATAGCATATTGTTATATTATAAATGCTGTTAAAAATGTAATCTTATTCAATTGCAAACTATAAATTACCATCTATAGTAACTATTATTAACACATAATAAAAAAAAAGAAAATCTGTATGAAATTAATTGAAAGTAATTATTATATGTATGCAAGACATAATAAAATGTTTAAATAAAAAAAAATTAACACCTCCAGGGAGTCCAAGGACTCATCGAGGGAGGGCACCTGCTGTACAACTCTGTCTCCATCATTCAATCACCAAATGATCACAACTACACCAACGCCATCTACCGCTGACCACTACCACCACTGGTATTTCCACAGACATCCATGCCCATGGTGGGATTCGAACCCGCAGTCTTGTGACTGGAGAGCAGATACGCTAACCACTTGGCTGCCCAGGCTGAGTGGTTAGAGTATCTGCTCTCCAGTCAAAAGATAAGATTCAATGGAGCTCCATCTTACCATTCTACTTATCAATATCGTTCATTCATCCCCATCTACAGCCTCCATGTCAAGTTTCAAAGAACATGATTGCCAAAAATACAGCAAAAGTAGGCAATAATATCTATATATGATCATTTCATTAATTTTTTTTTAATTTAAAAGAGCTGCAGTCAAAAGACATGTGCTGATTCAAGGGTGCTGCATAATAATGAAAGCTTTGTTTATCTCTTTATATCAATGCTTATAATTTTTTCATATTTTTCATCATTTTTTTCATGTCAGCATTTCTAGTTAAAGTGATGTAGAGCAGAACAAAACCCAAATTGGTTTTGTTTAAAATTATCTCCTTTTTAAATTGATAGAACCATTCAAAACACATGAGCAGGACCATTATAATAGTCTTAATGTTACTTCTTAGGAGCCCAAACACTTCATGGCCATTTTTACCACTGCTTGATAAACTGACATCAGAGAAACCACAATAGAAAAACATGTCTAATTATTTAGAGATCACCAGAGAAGGCTGCTGAGCAGCAAACAAACTATAGGAATAAATTGTTCAGAAATCAAGAGAAATTGGTTTAGTTTAAAATTCTCTCCTTTTAAAATTGATAGAACCATTCAAAAAACATGAGCAGGACCATTATAATGGTCTTAATGTTACTTCTTAGGAGCCCAAATACTTTACCACTGCTTGATAAACTGACATCAGAGAAACCACAATAGAAAAACATGTCTAATTATTTAGAGATCACCAGAGAAGACTGCTGAACAGCAAACAAACAAACTATAGGAATAAAATTGTTTAGAAATCAAGAGGTATGTTCTGCACATCTACTACAAATTAGAATGAATGCCTAATTCATTTTTTTTTAAACAGCCTCATAGTATTAAATTAATATGACCGATAAGACCTCAACTGTTAAAGAAGAAGTACGTGTTTTAAGGATTTCAAAGGATTTCACAGGTTCTAGGTGGTTTCATGGATTTCAGGGGGTGGTAACTGTGTAATACTATGAAGTCCTGGATTTCATGATATATAACATATAGCCTCAAATACCACCCCTCACCTTCTCATGGTAGAACCTGTTATCACAAACAAGGCTCTGGTGACCAGGTACTAAATGTATAACCAAAACATCTACATGAGAGTAAATGCTTGTGTATAAAATGCGTGTCTGGATACTGAAGTAGCAGCCCTACCACCAGAATAGGAACTCTGTGGGCTAACAACCTGCAAATCTCTGAAAATTTAAATGCTGTTTTCAATTCAGATAAATGCAGAAATTAGACAGACTCCTTGGTATCAACTAAAGCTTGGAAAATTAGGACAAATTGGCCAATGGAATGTTAAAACACTATCAAACAGGAAAACTAGCACAATAAGAAAGAAGATGGAAAAATATAAAATTGAATTATTGGGAGTTAGCAAAGTAAAATAGAATGGTACTGATAGAATAAATTTTCCCAGTTGGAATGTATTTCTTTATTCAGGGATGCCTAATATAACTGATATACATCAATATGGAGTTGGAATCCTCATGAGCAAAATATTTAGTCAAGCAATGATTGGTGGGAACCAATTTCAGAATGAATAATAACAGTTAATCTTAAAACTAAATTTGGAAGACTAAGAGTTGTTCAGTGCTATGCCGCAACTGAGAATGCATCCTTTGAAGAAAAAGAAAAGATTTACGGTCTGCTTGATAAAATCTTGATGACACATGGTAAAGAGAGCACACATGGGTGACTTCAACAATCAAGTTGGTACAAATAATGAGGAGCCTGAAAATGTAATGGGCAAGCATGGTTTGGGAGAGAGAAATGTAAATGGTGAACTGTTGGTTGAACTGTGTAGCAAATATAACTTAGTAATAGGTGGCAGAATCTTCCAGCATATGAGAATACATAAAGTAACTGTGTTTTGCCATCTGGCAAAACACAGAATCAAGCAGATCGTATTGCCATCAGCCAAAGGTGCAGGAAAATGTTATTAGATGTCCGAAATAAAAGTGCTGATATTGGCTCAGGTCATCATAGATCCTGTTATCACCTAATAACAGGATTTATGCAGTTATATATTTGAAAAAATCATCAGAGGAAAACATTTAATAGACGTAAATTTGATATTTCAAAATTACAAAATGCTGAAGTCTGCAATGAGTTTAAAATAAAGTTAAGGGAAAATATGGATAGTAATTTTGAAAGAAGAGAGGATATAAGGCATCGAGGGCACAAGCTGCAGACACGCATAACAGTAGAGAGGCTGTTATACAGTATTATAAGACTTTCTGGAGAAGCCATGCAAAAGAATATCCCAGTGAAGGATCTCAATGGAAAAATTCTAGTGTCAAGAGAAGAACAACTGGAAAGGTGGAGACAACATTTTAGTCAAATCTTGAACAATAGCAGTGATAGAATACAAACAGAAATAAAAAAAAGGAGCAGATGAATTAAAAATTGATACCAGCCCACCATCTAAATTGGAGATAAAAAGAGCTATTAAAGAAATGAAAAATGGGAAAGCGGCAGTACATGATGGTATCCTGGCAAAGGCTCTAAAACCTGACATGACAGCAATCACATATATGCTCTAACCACTATTCCAAGATATCTGGGAAAAAGAGACATTCCCTAAGGATTGGAATACAGGAATAATAGTAAAAATACCAAAAAAGGAAATTTAGGAAATTGTAATAATTGGAGGGACATAAACCTGCTATGTGTCATTAGCAAAGTTTTCTGCAAAATTATTCTTACAAGAATCTTTAATATTTTAGTTGAGGACATGAGAAGAGAGCAGCCTGGTTTTAGGCCAAATAGATCATGTGACCACATTAACACCTTAAGAATAATAATCGAATGGTCAGGTGAATTTAACTCTCCTTTATATTTGCTGTTTGTGGATTATGAAAAAAGCGTTAGATTCCATTGCCAAAGATCGTGTGTGGAATCCACTTCAAAACAAAGGAATGTCACAGAAGATAATAAATCTCATATAGAAAAGATATAGTAAATTCCAATGCCAGGTGCTGCATGATAGATATCTGTCACAACCCTTTCAAACTGTATCTGGTGTGTGACAAGGATGTCTGCTATCTCCCTTATTATTCATATTGGTGCTAGATAAAGTTCTAGAACAGACAGCAATGAAACATGCCAAAAGGATATCATGGAAAATAAATAAAACTTTGGGTGATCTAAACTATGCAGTTGATGTATTTCTAATTACTCACAGACATGCAGATATCCAAAACAAACTAACCACATTACAAGAAGAATCACTGAAAGTCAGTTTGAAAATAAATACAAACAAAAGAAATAAGAATCAATGTGAACAACAGGCACAGCACAACTGAAAATGGAAAAATCGAAACTGTTTCACATTTTACATATCCCAATAGTGTTTTATCTGCAGATGGAGGAGCAATCTAGAGATGTTGACATAAGGATTCAAAAGGCAAGAAGTGCATATGCTAAACTTTGTAGAGTATGGAAAATGAAAAATATTCACACAAATATAAAATTAAAAATATTTAATGCATGTATTAAATCAGTTATTTTATATGAATGCAAACATGGCTGGTTTCAAAGGAAATACAAAGAAAACTACAAACATTCATAAACTGGTGTCTGCAGAGCACACATACTTAGAATTTGGAGGCCACAAATTATTACTAACGAAGACCTCTGGAAAAGAACAAATCAGCAAAAAGTCAACCTTGAAATCAGAAAATGAAAATTTAGATGGACTGGACATACACGTAGGAAAGACCATGAAGAAAACTGTCACACAGCCCTGGAATGGAATCCACAAGGAAAAAGAAAGCGTGGCTGTTCTAAAAATAAATGGAGAAGAACGACTTTAATAGAATGTAAGAAGAAGAAGAGTTTTGCTGAACTAAGACCAATATCAAGGAACTGATATAAAAGACCAGATAAGGAACCGATGGAAAGCATTTACAAACTCCCGATGTGTCCTGATGGAATCTGGGAAAGAAGAAGAAAAGGATTTCATTAATTACACTCTAATTTATACGTATAAGACAAAATTAAGAGAGAGAATAAATTTCATATGACTATGTTCAACATTTATTTCTCTAACAAACCTAATGCCATCTGTGTTAGTCTTGCTACTTTGGAATTTACTCCTACAATTCTGTACAAGCCAACATCATCTATTCCTATGGATTCAACCTGACTAATACACCACTTCACAAAGGCAAATCCAGCTTCATCCAGAAGAACTGAATAAAAGAAACAAATGTCATAAAACAGAAATTTTCATTTATAACCAAAAGTATAACACTGAATAAATGAAATATATTTATTGGAAAACTAATTAAAACAGGTTGTTTCTTTAATAAATTCATATATGTTGAGAATTACATTTTGACAGTAAAAAATACCTAGTTCAAAGAAAAAAAAGTTAAGTACTGCTATCTGTCCATAGTTTATGAAAAATTGAAATTTCCTTCCAGATGAGTCTTATTATACTTTGATCTTAGCCAAAAGGCAGAGAAGCGATTAGAAAATGGTATGGATTAGGTTAGACTCCAACCAAACATCTGTGGATTTTACCTATACAATAAAAGCTATAATAAAGCTTAATGTCAGTACCACTTAAACTTTTTTTTTGTGTGACACAACATTCTCGTCATGACAGGAGGAATCTTTATACAGACTTTTTCAATTAAAGGTGAGTTAGCCGATCTCATAAGGAGATAGTAGGGTTTTTCCCTTCTGGAAACTTGGGTTTTTCATCCCACATACAGACAAATTGGCCCTTCAGGAAACACACAATTTACAGACAAAAAATACTAGTTGTACTGGTGGCAGGCAGTAGATGGCGTTGATGTAGATGATTGGTAGCAGAGGTTTGGTGTAGTGGTGGTGATGGGGGGGGGGGTACAGTAGGTGTCCTCCAGCGATGAGTCTTCTGACTCCTTAGAGGTGTCATGAATAATAATAATAATAAAAATGTCAAGAGTTTTGCTTCTTTTCAGTAATACTACTCTGAGCAGTATTTGCAAATATACTATATGCTGATTGAGTAGAAAGGCTTATATGCTGGCAGTACATGACAGTTTATTTAACAGTATTAATTCACAACACAGAATTTAAGAAAATAATTATTTATTTTACTTCTTTGCTAATATTTCATTGGTATTATATCCAGCATCTTCAGAACACAAACACAGTTTGTCACAGTAGACAAAAATTCGTTTAATCCTTTATTCAAGTGTAAGCAAACAAAGTTTGCACCTGAAGTATTTTCAAGACTTAGGCAACTCGTGGTAAAGGTGGAATAAGTTTTGATCACTTGCCTTAGTATTGTTAAATTTCTCTTTACTTCATTTTAAATTCTTACCTTGTGTGTGTGTGTGTGTGTGTGTGTGTGTGTGTGTGTGTGTGTGTGTGTGTGTGTGTGTGTGTGTGTGTGTGTGTGTGTGTGTGTGTGTGTGTGTGTGTGTGTGTGTGTGTTGTGTTTATAATTTGTTATTATTAAAACATACGATTATTATCTTTAGTGAATATCCTTATTACTTGATAAAATTTCTCGTGCTTGCTTTCACCCTTTTCACTCTGTGGCCACTACTTAAATTGCTCACATGTGCAAAACTTGGTAGACAAAGAGATTGCCCATGGCTAGAGCCAAATTTCTTTGATACAAATCTGGAATTAACTCCGTGTCAGAATATGGAAAAATTTGTTTGTTAAAGCTGCGCCATCCAAATTCTTAGACAGGAGAATCTTCCTTGTCAGGGAGTTAACACTCAGAATGACACATTATTCAATAATCAAGCAATTAAAATTTCCAATTACAAAAAAACTTCGTATATCTTTACTCTAACTACAGTCGTAGCTATCCCCACAATTAACTCGCACTGGTTCTATTTTTATGAGTGGTGCATTGAGTTCAGATCAGGCAACTTGTTAGATAAGAAAAAGAAAAGTTTATTCATTACTCTAATACGATGTACAAATATTAAGATCACTTAACAAAACTGAATCTCTTCTACAAAATTTAAAATGATTGACCAGACAAAACCTTAATACTCCTAGTCATAAACAATAAGAGACAATATCTACTACCAGTTAAATTTCTGACTTGATCCTATTCAACTAACATTCTTGTACAAGCATTTATCTTATTCTAGATTCAAGAACTATCAGGCTATAACAAACTTTCGCAATTCAATACCACACTGTACATGAATTCTTACTCAGAGCTAAGACAATCTACCAGTTGATTAGATACTAAAGTCCTGGTTAAGTTTTGTAAGTCCAATCACTGAGCATATCCGCGCAAATTTGCACACTAACTGTTTCTTGCATACACAGGAATTGAAAAGTTTCTACATTACCGAGCATCAGGATCTTTCTTACCTTTTCTCTCGATCTCCCGAAAAATTCACATGGCTTGTTACCCTCTCTTATGGTCAGTTGTCTTCAGGTAGGACAAACTAGTGATTAAGATAACAAATCACCTTTTCCGATGTGCGCAAATCTGCTCTGCACTTAAACAGGGAAACCAGACCCGTTTCCCTGTTTAAGTGCAGGGTTACCTCTCCAAAAACTAGTGAGATTTTCCCCCTGAATCACCCAATAACGAGCGACCCGCAGGATCAAAAACTCAGCATTGTTTACCTCAGTAATAGGCTCACTCTGTCACTGAGAAGAACTCTCAACGTTGGCTCTACCCCGTGGCAGGCTCAACCCACTACCGAGCAGAGCCGCACATATTTCATCTGAGGGTAACAGTAACAGCTGTTACCCTCAGTTAACTTCATGGGTGACAGCAACAGTCGTGCTTTAGTTAAAACTTCATGGGCTACAGTATTGCCATTCATCATCCAAGCTTCCAACCGGTTTCGACCTTTATTGAGGTCTCATCAGTGGGAGCCAGACCCAGTGGTGGTGATACTAAAGTGGAAGTAATGCAGAAGTCATATCACTATATACCAGTTGCCAAAAGGTGTCAATACCTTATTATTAAAATTCTCTGGATTAGGGAGAATTAGATGGAAGTTTTTTTGGGAGATACTAAGGCAAGTGATCAGAATTTACTCCACCTTTACCACGAGTTGCCCTAGTCCTGTAAATACTTAAGGTGTAAACTTTGTTTGCTTACACTTGGATAAAGGAATAAACCAAATATATAATTGGTAGCATAGCCAAGTGAAAAACTTCCATCAACTATTTCTAATCCAGAGAATTTTAACAATAAAGTATTGACACCTTTTGGCAACTGGTATATGGTGATATAACGTCTGCATTACTTCCACCTCAGTATCATCACCTCTGGCTCCCACTGATGAGACCTCAATAAAGGTTGAAACCGGTCTGGGTAGTGGCCCTTCCCTTAATGCATAGTATTATACAAGGAGATGTGCTTTGCTTTATGGGAGATACTAAGGCAAGTGATCAGAACTTACTCAACCTTTACCACGAGTTTCCCCAGTTCTGAAAATACTTCAGGCGCAAACTTTGTTTGCTTACACTTGGATAAAGGATTAAACCAAATATATAATTAGTACACAAAAAAATTCAACAAATTGGTATATCTGTAATACAAAATGTAATATAAAAAAAATTATTTTTTTTGATATTATGTTATATGTTTATAATATAAACAAAATATAATATATAAAAAAATCTGATCTTTTTTATATAATATATATAAAAAAAATCACTAATTGCTGCAATCTAATGTTAGATAAATAGAGGGAAAAAAAAAGCAAGTATTAATTTCATCTTAAAATGACTGTCTCCTAGATTTCTGGTAAATTGATTCAGCCATACTTGTTGAGATTTGGAGAATGATTGAAAGCTGTTGCTGATTCCAAAAACAATCTCTCTCTGACTTAAGACTTCTGTGTAGCACTTTTGTTTTCTTCCACCTGATTACAAGTGAAAGGGGTACCCAATGCATGGTCTGCTTGACTTGCCATAATGATAGTGGCGGATGTATTTTTTGTCTCCCCCCCAATCAGGAAACTTCTATATGGAGCATTTTGAAAAATAAGCACTCAATACAACCAACACTAAAACCAATAGCTTTGCTGCACTATGTTGATATATGTTTACTCTTTGGCCTCATAGTCCAAATACATTAAATACATTTTTGGTGCAACTTAACAGCCAACATCCTAAAATAAACTTCATCATAGAAAAATAAAGTAATAATAGTCTCTCCTTTTTAGATACACTAGTGACACCACTTCGTATTGTCCCATTATTCTTCTCTATCTACAGAAAACCCAATGAAACTGGTAGATAATTACGTAAACAATCACACCACTACCCTTCCCAATAGTATGGCATCATCAGAACTCATTTCATCTGGGGGATAACAACAGCTGTGCCTCAGTTAACTTCATGGGTGACAGCAACAGCCATGCCTCAGTTAAAACTTCATGGGCTACAGCACTGCCATTCATCACCCAAGCTTCCAACCGGTTTCGACCTTTATGGAGCAGTCTGGGTTGTTCAAATGACACAGCTCTTGAAATTGAGCTACGGGACCTTCACAACACCACTTTAGCCAATACAGCCCATACAAAATAGATAAAATATTACATGCACTCTCCATCCCTCCTACACCCAACACACAGGATCACAGCAAAAGCATTCCCATTCCATATGTTTAGCATACATAAAAAAATAATAATAAATAAAATAAAATAAAAAAGGGCCAAAGTTCTCTGCAAAATGATCTTCATGCCACTTTCAAACCTTTCATTCAGCTAACTACTTTCATACATTCTCCTAAAGATCAAATGCATCCTCTTGTACATCCGGGAGTGTATAAAGTTCCTTGTTCCTGCAGTTTTGCCTACTTTCTATAGACTTGTAGATCAGTTAACATCCACCTTGAAGAATATAAAAATTACATTCAGGATCATCTGTATGGTAAGTTGGGATTGACAGACCATGCTCTGGATATTCCTTCATAGAGGATTAGATGGAGAAAAGCATCTATATTACATAGAAGTCATTATATGCCTGAGAGGCTATTCTTAGAATCAGCATCAGCTATGAAGCACTCTCCCAATCTCAACAAGAATGGTTGCATTAATTTAGCAAAGATTTGGGAGACTATCATTTTAAGACCTGAAATTGTTTTAAGCTGGACTTCTCTAAATAAACTTTATTGTCATTCAACCTATAGAGGGTGTCATGTAAGGACATTAGGTGCCAGTTACAATTTGAATTGTTTCTACAATTAACATGTTTAGTGCTGTGTGCCTGTCACAGTTATCTTTATGCTCTGATGATGCTAGCTAGAAATCAGCAAAATATTGGCGAGTTTAACCTCCCTACTAGCTGAAGTGGATGAAATAGTGAGAATAAATTGCAATTCTTATCCATGTTATTCAATAGGTGTTACAGAATCGTATCCAGATTTAACTGGACTTCTATGAATGTCATGGCCAGTTTGGGTGTTAAGAAATGTATTTTTATCCTCTTAGTGTTGGTTATGCTGTTAAGCATTATTATGAATAATGAACACTTAAGCCTTTCTTTACATATGAGGAAGGTTCCTTGTTTAAATTTAATTCAGCAGTAAATTTAACACAGAGATACACAAGAAGCTTAGAATAAAGTCAGCTCAACCAGTCACAAAATTAAGGCCAGCAGTAACTGGCAGGAAGAAATTAGCATTAGCACTGACATGCGAAACTTTTATTAGTTCCCAAAGTTTCTAGACTGTGCAAGAGCAAAGATGGCAACTCGTGCTAATTACAGGAAGTTTGTCAGGTGTATACCTGACAAACTTCCTGTCAATCAAATAATTAAATTACTCAATAAAGCCCATAATTAGCATCAACTGCAAAAATTCAGGCATAAATGAAATTCACCTGGTTGGCAGAGTGATCAATATATCTGCTCTTCAACCAACATGCTTCAGGTTTGATTCCACTATAGGCATCATAAAACACATGGAGTCATAATGTTTTATGGTATAAATAACACCAAGAGAAAGAGAGTTAAATAAATATTTATCACTCATATTTCACTGGTTTTCTAACTAGCATCATCAGATCACAATTATAACTGTGATAAGCACACAACACTAAACTACATAAATGAAGAAAATGACTTAAGTTGTAACTGACAACAGATCTAATGTCCTTACATGGTACCATAGATGAGCCAGATAACCACAGAATTAACTTGGACAAGTTAGGCTATCAGGTCTTAAAATGATAGTCAGCCAGATTGTTGGTAAATTAATGTAACGCTTTGTTGAGATTAGAGGAGTGCTTCATAGCTGATGCTGAAACTAAAAATAGTTTCTTGGACTTATAACAACTTGCAGATCCTAAGTGAAGGAGTATCCAGAGAAGGGTACATCAGAAAAAAATAGCCAAAGTTCTCTGCAAATATAATCTCCATACCACTTCCAAACCTTTCGTTCATTTTTAGGAAATCATACAACGCTAGCTAGCTATCATTATATGATTTCGTAAAAATTTACTACATCCTCTTGAACATCCTGGAGTGTATAAAGTTCCTTGTGCCTGCAGTTTGGTCTACCAGACTGGTAAATCAGTTAACAACTGCCTTGAAGAACACAAAATTTACATCTGCAACCATCTGTATGGCAAGTTGGGATTGACAGACTTTGCTCTGGATACTCTTTCAGATAGAATCAGATGGAGGAAATTATTTTCATTACATAGAAGTCGTTATAGGTCTGAGAGGTTATTCTTTGAATCAGCGATGAAGCACTCTGCTAACCTCAACAAGTACGGTTACAATAATTTACCAAAGATCTGGGGGACTATCATTTTAAGACCTGATAGCCTGACTTCTTTAATCCAACCCACAGAGGGTGCTAAGTAAGGACATTAATTCTGTTATCGGTTACAATTCAAATTGTTTTCCTCAATTACATAGCTTGGTGCTGTGATTTTTTTTTTTTTTGGGGGGGGGGGGAACTTCATTGCCTGGTGAGAAACCATACATCTGCTTAATGGACTTGAAATAGCTTGAAAAAGTTATGTTTGATACCTAAAGCAAGATTTCTGGACTACGTAAACACACACGGATGGTACTACAACAGCATAGGCTTGCAGCCCTTTATGAGTAGGAGTTACATTAAGACACAAAAAATCTGAAAATCTTTTTTTTTTGGGGGGGGGGGATTTAATGCTAGGTACTCATTACTGTGTCATTGGTTTTTAGCTTTGTTACTGTTTGCAGTTTAAGAGCTGAACATTCTCCCCCAAGAAGGATGCATTACACAGGCCTGCAAAATTTGAGTCATAAAAAGTTGTCTGGAAACTATTAACTGTTTCTGATTTATTTTTGACTGCTAATTTCAAATATCTCTTCCATTTTTCTCTATCACATAAGGATTTTTCACAAAATAGATCTCAATATTACAGTAAAACAGCTTTAAAACACATTATATTAAGTAAAATAACAGTATTAAAAATTTTCCGTAAACATTTTTGGAATGAAAGTATTGGAAAAAATTTTTTTAATTAAAGTAATTAAAGATCAATCTTTAGTACATACTTTATAATTCGTTGTTGTGTCTTTTTCTTTTTCCTTCTTTGAAGGAAAAAGAAAAAGACACAACAACGAATTATGGAACATACTATATGTGGTGCCCATGGCTTATCTAAGTCACCAAGTTTCATCCCAAAATATGCATAGTACACTTTTTTTCATGAAATCTGTAATGTTTCTTCGTTGTTTTTTTCCACTAACTCCCCGCATATGTAGCAGAAAATGTTAGGTGGGTTTTTGCAACCTCTTGAAGCCATTACAAACACAGTTAAACATATATCCCTTAACTTAAACAGTTAAACAAATTTTAATGAATGACATCAACACTATTACACGACACTACGTAAAAACATTAAAAAAACTGCAACGCATTAAATTAAATCTTCATACTAACTTAGAAATATGCCACCTTTCAGAAATATGATAACCTTAGTAGTCAATAACTAAAGTTCAACTAAAGAATCATGCAAGAAAATGTGTCTGTGACAACAGGAAAGTCATCCATTATCTCAGTGAATCAGATTCAAAGTAGCCACCTGCACTTTTATCTGCATTCCTCTCTCCCTCTCCAATGAGAAGTTTCATGGAAATTTCTTTATTTACCATAAAAAGGCACTTCAAAAAAGTACTTATACAACTAATTAGCTGTAAATAAGGGAGAATGAAAATAAATGCCAATGCGCTGAATTTAAATCAAAATACTACTACTAATAATAAAAATGATAAAATTAGAAATTGGGTAAAATTGTTGAGTGATGGAATTTTTTACTATTTTTTCTGAACTCACTACCTAAAAATCTATGAGAATCAATTATTACTTCTCAGAACAACTTTTCCATTGCAGGCCTGTGTTATTATTATTACTACATCCTCCTTGGAGTCAACAGACTCATCATGCCTGGATCATTCAATTGACAGCAAATCTATAAATCCTTAACACTCCTTGCTTTAACAACACATTCCAGTAATGCATTCCATTCAGTGACAATTCTCCATAGAAAAAATTTATTAATCACACCCTTCTTCACCACACTCTTACACAACCTAGATGGATGGCCTCTAGTTCTTCCCCTCTCACCTTCCAATCTTTTTATAATCCCCCCCCTCTGGATTAATCCGATAAAATCCTCTCACTAACTTAAATGTCTCTATGATTTCTTAAATCTCTCTTCATAGCTGCATTCCAGAGTCCTGATATTGTTTTAGTCACTCTTCTCTGGACCCTCTCCAATGTTTCTACATCACATCGAAAACCAGGTGACCGAATACGAGCACAACAGTCCCAAGCATGGTCTGACCAGTGCTTCATACAGCAGCACAACCATCTCCTTATCCATACATGTCAGAGTATTTTGTATCATAGTGGAATTATGTGTGCAGTCTTTGCAACACTTGCATTATGTCCTCTAAACCTAAGTTGCTGTCAACCACCAAATCTTGAATCTGATCCACTTCCTGCAGTACAGCACCATTAGTGTAGTACACAGCCTTATATTTTTGCACTCCAAAATGCAACACCTTGCACATATTAATATTAAAACTACAATCCCCACGCCTTTGTCCAAGTCTATTTAAATCTTCCTAAACGGAATTAATATCAGTGGTGCTGGTTTATAATTTATCGTTTGCTAGTTTATAATTTTTTCTATCTTTGCATCATCAGCAAACAATTGAAGATCCCCAGTCAGTCTATATGATATATCATTTATAAATAAGTTAAACAGCAGGGTTACAAGAACAGAACCTGGAGCATGCCACTGTTACTCTCCTTTTTATGAGATAGTGTGCTCAGTCATACACAACTTGCTGGTATCATCAAGTTGTGTATGACTGAGCACCCATCATCATCTGCAGCTACACCAACTTATCGTTTGCTAGTCTAGCAAACGGTTTTGCAAAGGCCACGAATATCACTGCATATGATCCTCCCTTATCTAACACACTTGTCATAAAATGCAAGTAAAGTGCTAAAACAAGGCTTACTTTTTAGAAATCCAGGCTGACCATCCTAAAAAATACTATGTCCATCAACCGAATCTTGTATTCTATTCCTAACCAATCTCTCCAACACCTCGATTACAACTGCACTTATACAGATGGATCTATAATTGGAAACTTCTGTCCTGCAATCATGCTTGTGGAGTGGTACTATTTTAACAGTGGTATTAGAGTCACTAGTAAACATGGCAGTCATGTTGAGCTATGCTAGAAAAAGTGTTTTTAAATTAAAGTATAGTGACTTTTTGTCTCAAATTGTGCTGCAGTTGTGATTCAGTTAGATACAAGTGTACTTCAGTGGTGTTATTGTTGAAACTTTGTTGTATATATTGTGTTTTCACTGCTGTTTGTTGCACTACTTCAGCATCTAAAGATGGTGCACAACAAGAGACGTATCAGCGGCACAGAGGACTTCTATACGAAAGTCTGGCTCTGGCCTTGGATTTTTCGCAGTGGATATGTTGCGGAACTGTTAATATGTATGCGCCGAAGAATGCGAAGGATCTGTGGATTGTTTGGCTAAACGAGAAGAATGAAAATGTAGACGTATGTGAGAAGTGTCCGGATAGACTGATGATTAAGAATGGAAGCAGACATCAGGACCATAGCGGAAGAGCTTCGGCAGGAGTTCATGAAAATGGAAAGTGACCTTTATCTCCTGCAAGAGGAATTAGAAGTGCTCAGTAAGGAGGTTCTGGAAATTAAAACTGAGTTAAATGTCTTGAATAGAGAAATTAGGACTCTGGAGATTACTTTAGCTGAAGTAACTAGAACAGGATTAAATATGGGAGAGTCTTTGGTGATTGATGAAGTAATAAATAGTATGGGAGTGATTGGGAGTCAACAGAATGAAAGCACAAGAGGTCTAGAAGAAATGAGATGTCGTGAGAGTGAGGAGTAAGTAAAAGAGCATTGAGTAATGAAACTTGGAGAGTCATGCTGAATAGAGTAGAAAATGGGGCCATGAGTGATGCTTGTTTGGACTTGAATGAAGTTATGAGTGGTATAATATCGTTGATTTTATGATTAAGGGTATGGATAACAATATGCCTGAGGAGTGCTTGGCTGGTGGAACAATAATAGAGAGAGTGACTTTAACAATAAAGAGAGGGCATGATGCAGAAAAGATGATAGTTATGGTGACTACAAATGACCTAAGTGGTAGTATTAATCGGGTAGCAAGTGATTTAAGAACATTGTTAGATAATATGAAGAAGAAAATTGTCAAAGAGAGGATAGTGTGTGTGCTGCCTCGTTTTGACAATTACGAGTTAAGTAGACGAGTGATGATAATGAATGATATGACTGCCAGAATGTGCAAAAAAAGAGGTCTGGAATTGTTGATGTCTGGAGTGTGTTTGAAGGCAAAAGACAGCTGTATACAAGAAATGGGTTGCATCTTAACATGGAAGGTCATAAGCGATTGAAGAAGTTACTGTTTTCTGAATAACTTGAAGTAATTGGGCAGGGAAATTAAAATTGAAAAGGTTGAGAGTAAGAGGGAGAAACTTATGTAGTGAATGTATATTTGTTGATCCTTATTTGCAGAATAAATTGCAGAATAGAGTGGATAAAAATCAGCATGGGACTACTGAAATTAGTGACATTTATATCAGTTCTAAAGCTAAAGGGAAGAGTATAAGAACTAAAGGGAATCTGCAATTTTTGTATACAAAAATTTCGAATGCAAGAAGCATTCGAAATTAGAGGGAAGAATTTTTGGCATTAGTCAGTGCAATCACCAAAAGTCATAGGCATTAGTGAAACATGGCTATCAGCAGAGAAGATGTGGTTACTGGAATTGAATGTGATGGGTGGTACAGTATTTTCAGGGAGGAAAGAGAAGATAGAATGGGGGGGTACTGTTGATGATAGCTGATGAGTTGCAGCCCAAAGAAAGTAACATATCAAGAGGATAGACATGTGAATGATAGTTCATTTGAGGTGGTCTGGTGTGAAATAGTGACCAGTGCAACCAAATATACAGTTGGTTGCTGCTATAATCCAGGGAATACAGGGGGATGATATTGAATTCATGCATCAGCAAATTAGTGCAATGAGTGCAGGGTTAGTGATTATTATGGGTGATATCAATTGGAAGGAGGTAATATCACATGGCAAAAAGGAAATGGAATTCATACACCTTCTAAGAGATAATTACTTGAAACAGCACATAACTGAAGGGACTTGTGGTGTGAGAGTGCTGGACTTGGTCATTGGCTCAGAGGACATATGCAAAAGTAAGGTGTTCTCGTTACCTCCAATTGGTGAGAGTGATCATGTGGTATTGACTTGGGAGGTTGCAAAAATTTCTCTCTTAAGAAGGGGTATATATGGAACTACAGGTTAGGTAATTATAACAAGCTTCAGCATGAGCTTACATCCGTCCCATGGCAGAACATATTGCAGGGGAAAGATGTTAGCAGTGCATGGGATAAAATCAGCAGGTATCTGAGGAAGGCAATATCAGAATGTATTCCCCCTGGTTAGGAAGACAAACAAGGTAGGCGTTAGATGGATGAGTAGTAGTATCAGGCTTGATCTGCAAAAAAAGAAAATGTTATGGAGAAGGGTGATCACTACACCCATGAGCAGTACAAGGCTCAAGTAAGGAAGGTTACCAGCATAGTAAGTAAAGCTAAATCAGATTATGAGAAGACCTTAGCCAAGGAGATCAAGGGTAAGCCCAAAGAGTTCTTCTGCTATGTGGCAAGTAAAAGGAAGAATACTTTGGAAGGATAACCTTAGTGGATGCTGATGGTATTGAGGTTGACCAATTCAAATGTAATAGTCAAGTTACTGAGTGATCACTTTTCAAAGGTCTATCACCCAAGTGAGGATATCTCTGTACCTGTAGCAATAACTAATGTGAGAATTGAAGTTAATAAATCAGAGGTACTTAGTATATTGCAGAATTTAAAAGCAAACACTGCTGTAGGTTTAGATGGAATATCAGCTCAGGTGTTGTGTGAATGTGCAAAGGAATTGTCAACACCTCTTACTTGGTTATTTAACTTGAGTTTGAACTCTGGTATAGTCCCTAGGGAGTGGAAGGAAGGCAAAGTAGTTTCTTTGCATAAAAGTGGCTCTAAAACTGTGGTAGTTAATTACAGACCAATCACCATCTCGGGTGTGGTGGTAAAAGTATTGGAAAAGTTGGTTAAAGACAGAATTCTAGAATGGGTGGATCAGAATATGATACTCTATAGGGGCCAACATGGTTTTGTTAAAGGTCGATCCTGTCTTAGCAAACTATTAACTTTTTATAATAGAATGACATCTGAGTTGGACAAGGGAAATGGCTACACAGTGATACTACTGGATTTTGCTAAGCTTTTGATGGGATACCCCATTGAATACTGTTGTGCAAATTAGAGCAGATGGGGATGGATACTAAATTGGTGATATGGATAAGAGAATGGCTCATAGGGAGATACCAGAAAGTAGTGTATGGAAGAGCAGAGTCCAGGATGAGCCAAGTGACCAGTGGTGTGCCTCAGGCTCTGTGCTTGGGCTGTTATTGTTTAATTTGAAAATAAATGATATAGGAAATGGCTTGAAGGGAGATATTCAGTTGTTTGCTGATAATGCAAAATTGGGTATGCAATAAAAAATCAAGCTGATGTTGAGAGTTTTTTCAGGATGATTTAAATAAGCTGGCAAAATGGGCAAAAGGTAATGGATGTCAGTTCAATGTGGAAAAGTGTAAATTTATGCATTTTGGGATTAAAAGATTAGTAGCTGTGTACCACATTGATGGAACAGTACTCAAAGAGATTGATGAGGCTAGGGACTTGGGAGTGTTGGTGGATAGGGAGATGAAGTTCAGAGGGCACATTGCTAAGGTGTCCAAGATTGCACATAAGATTACTTGGTTATTGAAGAACACACTAACATCCAGAGATAAAGAGGTTATAATTCCCCTTTATAAGGCACTGATACTTCCACATTTGGATTACTGTGATCAATTTTGTCACCCGGATTCCTTGGAGATGAGGAGGTTGAGGAGAGGGTTCAGAGAAAAGTGAATAAGTTGGTGAATGATGTAAAAAATGCTCCCTACATTGATAGATTAAGAGCTTGTGGATTGCAGAGGTTGGTTGATAGGCAGAGAAGAGGTGATATGACAGAAACATTTAAATTACTAAAATTGATGCAGGGAAATATTTCAGTTGTGTGATAGTGATGGAAGAAAAAGAGGTCATCCCTGGAAATTAAGGAAAAGTGTGGTTAACAAGGGTGTGAAAATGAGGTTTTTTACCTGGAGGGTGGTGAATGAGTGGAATGCATTGCCTGACTCAGTTGTGGGTTCTTTGTCTGTAAATGAATTCAAGAAGATATATGATAGATATTGTTTTGATAGTTTGGGTCTCCCGTGACGAGTCTACTGACTCCATGGAGATAACCCGTAATAATAATAATAAAAGACTTTCATTAAATAACTGGGTCAAGAGCATAGCTAACTGTTGTGCACATTCCTTAAGAATACATGATACATGGTAATATATCATCCAATCCCACATCCTTATTATCACTTCCAAAAGATGAGTACCCCAAAATGACAATAACTCACTCTGTAAATTTTAGCATCTTTTCTTAATTAGTTGATAACATATTAGACTCCCTTGCCCCCCCCTCCCTCCCTCACATCCCCAAAAAATCCTATGTACACTACTGATATATATGTGTGACCTATTCAAAAAAAACTATTTTGATCGAGCAACTCTGTTTACTCTGGACTGCTTTCACACTGTATTCACTGTGAAATGAATGGATTTATCATTCACTTGAATTAACGTAAAATCCACAAGTTTTATTAGATAAATATGTGATGCTTTACCTGGAGTTACAGAAAAATAGTACCATGCATATCACATTTGTAAACCATACCATGGAGCAGAACAAGCTACTGTGAAGAAGGCAGTTTTTCTTAGCACATTTTAAGGAATCAGGTATGGTTATTTAATCAAACAAAATCCTTAATAAGGTGTCAGGCCTAATTTTTGATATGAAAGTTACTTAATGGATCTGATACCTTAAATCTTAGTCATTCCAACAATCCCCACTAAGCTGCGTGCATGTGAAAGAGCTAATTAGAAAACAATGCTTACAATATGAGATTAAAACTTTGTGGTTATATCATTAACAATTAATTTATTATATCTCTGTGTAAACATATAAATATTTGCATATCTGTATATAAACATATACAAGTACAATAAATTAACTTGATAATATAGTCAAACTATACTCTACAAGGAGCAGCATGGGTTTACTAAAGGAAGATCATGTTTCAGCAATTTGTTCATATTTTATAACAATGTTACAGTTGAGTAGGATAAAGGTGATGGATACACTATGATAATGTTTGATTTTGCTAAGGTATTTGATAGTTTACAACATGAAAAGCTGTTGCATAAACTGTAAAACATGGGGTTGGAATATAAACTCTCAATCTGGATAAGTGGATGGTTGACAGACAGATATCAAAATGTGGTATACAGTGGGTGTGAATCTGCCAGACTTAAGGTGACCAGTGATTTGCCTCAGATTCAGTGCTTGGACTATTGTTGTTCAATCTATATATTCATGACATTAG
This sequence comes from Typopeltis vanoorti, assembly GCF_054136105.1. Lineage (NCBI taxonomy): Eukaryota > Metazoa > Arthropoda > Arachnida > Uropygi > Thelyphonidae > Typopeltis > Typopeltis vanoorti. The sequence continues at coordinate 73,803,306 of NC_143555.1, forward strand.
GAAGGGTCTAACAGGAGATGAGCAACTGTTTGCCAATGGTAGGCAGGGCAATCAGGGATGCTACTGATATCCAACACTTACAGAATGATTTAAGTAGGCTGCAAATTTGGGCAAATGAAAACAGCTATCAGTTTAATGTTAATAAGTGTAAAGTTATGAATTTTGCTATGATGAGATTTCCAGCAGCATAATAATTAGCAGGGTTATGCTACAAGAAATTGATAAGGCTAGGAATTTTGGCATAATGGTGGATAGGAATTTGAAGTTCAAAGCTCACATAGCAAAAGTTGAAAATACAGTTCAGAGGATAATTGCAATGTTGAAGTGAATCTTGACATAAGGATAAAGTCATTTTGCCTCTTTATGAGGCCTTAATAAGATCACATCTGGACTACTATGAACAGATTTGGTCTCATGGGTTCCAAGGGGATAAAGAAGCTGTGGAAAGTGTGCAAAGAAGGGTTACAAAGATTATATAGGAATTATGGGATTTAGATTATAAGGGCAGATTGTATGTGGATTACAGATAGATTAGTGGTTAACAGGAGAAAGAGGGAATGATATGATAGAGGTCTATAAATTTCTGAATGGGTGTTATGGGATATCGTGTGATAAAATTTTTCATTACATGGAAAGTAAGACGAAAACATGGGGACATCCACGGAGGTTAAGTTTGTTTGCAGTCTAAGAGCTAGGTTTTTCTCTCACAGAGCAGTGAGTGGGCGGAATAGTTTGTCTTTAGAGGTAGTGATTGCATTTAGTGTGGATGAATTTAAGGGAAGGTATGACAGCTGGTTTAGGTGATTTATAGGCTCTCTCGGTGAGTCCTTAACTCCCTAGAGGTCTCAGATAATAGTCTGAAGTAATTACTTTGAAAGATTCCTAAACAAAACAAGCAATGTTCAACACAGTGGTAGAAACCACTCAACAGGAATGCAATCAGAAATACACATCCATATTTGAAGAGAAAAAGGCCATCAAAAACTTGAAATATGGAACAGCAGCTGGAGTAGATGCTATCAGAAATGCTCAAACAAGGAGGCATACAAGTTTTACAGTGGCTGCACCGCATAATTCAGAAGGCCTGGTCAGAGGTTCTAATTCCAGATGATCGGAGTAGAGCTCTCATAGTACTGATCTATAAAAAGTGAAATAAAACTAAATATGATCTATAAAAAGTGAAATAAAACTAAATATGAAAATTACAGGGGTATTTCCTTACTCAGTGTTCCTGGTAACATTTATGCAAGTATACTTGAGACGTGACTAAGAAAAATTGTGGAAGGGAAACTTGGTAAAGAACTGGAATATTTCTCAACTATCTATCTCAAAGAAACACAGTTGAGAAATCTTGGGAATATAACAAGGATCTTTATTTAAGTTTCATAGATCTGGAAAAGACACATGACACAGTACCAAGAGGAAAACTCTTCAAAAATGCTAGTTATATGGTTAATGGGGCATTATTTTGAGCAATACAAGTTTATGCCTATTTTCAGTGTCTCTATTTGATCTGTAAGTGAGCAATTAGAACTGAAGGAGATAAATGAAGATGGGTTGATGTTAAATCAGGTGTGCAACAAGGGTGCACATTATCTCCACTGTTATTCATTATCTATATGAATCACGTTATGAAGGAAAGTGGTATTAAATCTGATATCTAATTTGGTCGTGTTAATCTTAGTGCTTTACTTTATGCAAATCATGTTATACTTCTAAATACAGTAGTCCACCCTTATCCATGGGTTCGCTCTTTGCAGTTTCAGTTACCGGCAGTTAACCCCCAGTCTGAAAATATTAAATGGAAATTTCAGAAATAAACAATTCATAAGTTTTAAATTGTGCACTGTTCTGAATAGCATGATGAAATCTTGCACTGGTCCTAGATTCTCTAAAACCTTGACTACAACTCCAGATAAACAGATTATCCTATAATTTGAAGCCTTAGACTTATGACTGCCTTTATAAAGCAGAACAATTTTGCCCTCTTTCCACTTCTTTGAAAGTTGGACCAATCTAAGACTCATGTTTAAAAGATAAGTAAATCATCCCTTTGTACAGTATGGATATATGCTGGACAGTATATGCTACCCACCCATTAGTCAATTGGTAGCAGTCTCAGTTATCCCCAGCATCTTTATGGCAAAGAGAAGCCATAAAGTACACTTCCCTTAAGTGTAAAGGTGAAAATCCTTGACTTCATAAGGAAAGAAAGAAAAATATTGTATGCTGAGGTTGCAAAGATTCCATTCACATAACTTTTATTACAGTACATTGTTATAATTGTTCTATTTTATTATTACCTATTGTTGTTAATCTCTTACTGGGCCTAATTTATAAATTAAATTTTATCATAAGTATGTATGTTTGTATGTATAGGAAAAAAGATAGATATATATATAGGGTTTAGTACTATCCGTGGTTTCAGGTATCCACTTGGAACACATCCCCCCAAGGATAGAGAGGAGACTACTGTACATCCAGTACAAGTCTGCAAATTTAATTTTTATTAAATTAAATTAAAGAGAAGGTATGACAGCTGGTTTATGTGATGTATAGCCTCCCTCAATGAGTCCATGACTCCCTGACTTATTAAGCATTATGTTGTAAGCATTATTTTGTAATCAGTTCTCTTACAAACAGTTTATTGGAGATTGTCGGAATGACAGATTTAATGTAGCAGATCCAATGTGTAAATTTCATATAAAAACATTAGGTCTCCTTCCTTAAAATGATGCAATAAGAAACTGCCTTTTGAATATGAAATAGTAGTTGTGTTCATTTCCATGGTGTGGTTTATAAATGTAAAGTACAAGATTTAAACTCTTGTCTTTTATCAGCTACATCACTAAGATTTCTCCTCCCCTCAAAGAAAATCATAAGTTCTACCATTTGGCTGATGTCAGATTTCCTGCAGGAATGGCATAATTTGTAGAAATGTGAGCCAATCATCCAACCAATCAATCATCGTGACCTCTGTTTTCTCTCCAAAACAATGGAGAAGGTCATTAAGTCAACTTCTAAGCCACCTAGAAGCCTGACAGTTAATCAAAGATGACTACAGTATAGATTCTGCCAATCTAGATTCAAAACAGATCTCTCTTAGTCCACATCATCCACTACTGGACATGTGTCATGAGAAAATTAGGAGAAATGTATTGGTCTCTTGACATTTCCAGAGTATTTGATCAGGTCTGGCATAGTAGCTTCAATAAATTGTCATCCTTCAGTCCACCTTCCCATCCTCTGTAACTGGATAGCCAGCTTCCTCGCTGATCATTTAATGCATATCATAATGGATGGCTTCCTCTGAGCTTCTCCAATGCATGAGGGATCTCAGAGCTCTTGTCTATCCCTTATCCCCTTTCCCCTTATATACTCACTCATTTGACAAATCATGCAGTGCAAAGACACCCTAAGCTTTAAGATTTTCTACAACTAGTATCTTAAACACTAATCTCACAACATTCTCCAATAGGATGAGAGAACCTGGTCACTTCAATACTACTAAAAGGACAGTCTTGCAATCTTTCTCAGAAAACAGATCTAAACTCAAGATCTGGCACAACTCTGGCATGCACAAATGATTTGCGACAGAAGAAGGACCATGATTGCCAATGAGAAGACTGTGTAGAAGGAATGATGTGCAGTTTACATATGTGTGGAGTGAATTAAATGCCTGATGGACTGCACTTGAATGGTTTTGGAGTTAGATGCTCGGAGAAATTGTTCAGTGAAAGTTTAGAAGTGCAAAACCAGGGAAAACTAGAGAAATTAGGGAGGAAGCAAACAAGCATATGTATAGCCACCCCTGGGAAAAATGAGTGCGAGTGCAGAAATGACTAAAGAAACAGCCGCCAGAGATGGATGTTTCCTCACAGTCATTTCTACACTCACATAATCATTACTGTCTTCACAGGAATGATTGTGAAGAGCTGGCTACAGTTTCCCAGGTTTCAAATTGAAATGGAAGGTAAGTGTGGGCCCAAGGGGAAGTTGAAATGCATGTGTACAAATGCCCAAAGTATCACAAATAAAGGAGATGAGTTTTTGGAATTGGTCTGCTTAACTTGGTCAAAAATTATTGGCATCAGTGAGACTTTGCTGTCAGAGAATGATGTAGTTGCAAAGATAGAATGTAACGAATACTGTATTTTCAGAGAAAATAGAGGAAATAGGACAGGAGGAGGTTCATTTGAGGCTGATTGGTGCAAGAAAAAAGTACAAAATATATTGTTGGCTGCTGCTATAGACCTGCAGATCCAGAAGAAGATATGGATGACATGCATCAACAGATTAGCATGGGTGCAGACCAAATAATTATCATGGGAGACTTCAACCATAGGGATATAGATTGGATGGAAGAAAGAGCATATGGCAGAATGGAAATAGAATTACTAAGGAGTTACTTAGTAGCAACCCTCACTCCAATTGTGGAAAGTGATCATGCAGTTTGTCTTGAGAGACTGTTCAACATGTGGAATTTTCAGTCAAGAAAGAGTTTATGTGGAACTACAAAACTGGCAATTATGACAAACCTAGAAGGCAACTGGGAGCAGTGCCATGACATAAGAAGCTAGATGGAATGAATGTCAGTAATGAATGGGAAGTTGTCAGGGATTGTTAGAGTGAGGCAGTATCAGACAGCATACCCAAGGTCAAGAGGATAAACCAAGTAAGGATTATGTGGATGAGTAGCAATTTAAGACAGGAGCTGCTTTCTTTTTTTTTTGCAGAAAAAAACTGCAAAAAAAAGAAAGAAACTGCCTTTCTTTCTTTTTTTCTGCTTTTTTTTTTTTGTTTATATTCCTTCCACTGCTTCACTATGGAAGGAATATAAACAAAAATGCGATCAGCACACTCATAAGCAATATAAAGCACAAGCAAGAAGGGTAACTAGTGTAGTAAGGAAGGCTAAAGCAGATTTTGAGAGAAAATTAGCTAACCAGGCCAAATTAAATTCAAAAGCGTATTTTTCCTACATGGCAAGTAAGAGAAAGAATGATTATAAAAAGATAACTTTACTCAGTATTAAAAGTAGGAAAGTGAGAGAAGCAAAAGAATATTTCAGTTACTAAGTGATCACTTTGCAAGGGAATATCATCTAGGTGGTGACTTTGCAGTTACTGATGTGACAGCGATTAATGTGAGAACTGAGGTAGATGAACAGGAGGTACTTTATTGTACTGAAAAATATCAATGTGAATACTGCAGTGGGCCTGGATAGTATATCAGCTCTTGCGCTATGAGAATGTGCAAGTGAACTGGCTGTGCCTCTGAAGAAGTTTAACCTACATCTCAGCTCTGGCATGGTTGCAAGGGAGAGGAACGAGAGTAAGATAGTTCCATTACATAAAGATGGCTCCAAGACAGCAATAGCAAATTACAGACCGATTAGTATCTCTGGAGTTGCTAGTTAAAGTATTAGAAAAGTTGGTTAAAAGTAAAATTCAGGAATGGGGTGTTTAGGAATATGATACTCTATAGGGGCAGCATGGCTTTGTAATCACATCACATCAACAGTGCCATCAGCCTTTAAAAACACTTGGCAATCTTTTCTACTCAAAACACTTTTCACCCATCCAACTACTAACTCTGTAAAAATCTTAAATTTGCCCATTCTTAAAATACTGTTCCAATGTTTGGGGTGGTGCACCAAAAATCTTCCTAAAAATTCTTAATGCAGGCACATGAAGAGTAATTTGGCAGATGGATGATTTATCTCTCAGTTACTTGCTACAACTATTTCAAAGAGCAGAGGCAGATGGAATAAAACAAGAAGAGAAGGTGCATTTGCAACTGCACTGTTGTTTTTACAGTGAAAGTGCTGTGCATGTTTAAATGAGCTGAATGGAAAGTAGCGGAATGAGAGATGTCAGTTCATGGAAATGTCTATATAAAAGAAAATGAGCTGAAGCAGACAATGAGTAGCAATTGCTCAACATGCAGCTGCACTGTTTATAATCCAACTGCAAATGCACCAAACCAACTTCTCTTCCTCTTTTATTTCACCTTCTGAAAAAGCATTACTCACAATGTGCTCACCACTGCTAAAACCCTCCAGCTTTTTAAGAAAAATATCAAATGTTTCTTCTTTCTCAAACCTTATCTACATCCTATAACATAGCACTAACACTATAGATTTCTCCACCTCTCAAGTGTGGAAATAATAAGCAATGAAAGTGATTACTGCAGTTAGGTGGAATTATGATCAAAGCATCTAAGGCTGTGAAACCATTGTATTACATATGTTAATTGCACATAATTCTTCTGGAAGTCTGCACATTTTGCAGGAAAAAAACCTGAGTTTCTGAGAGGGAAAAAAACTCTGTATGAAACTGGCTAAATCATCTTCAACTGAAAAGCCCCTTTATAAAGTTTGTATCCTAGACAGTATTCAAACCTATGTCTTTTCAAACAGATTAGAGTAGAAATTCCACCGTGTTATGGCAGAGAGATAAAGCCTCTGGGCTTGGTGACTTTTCTATATAATAACTTATAATTCGTGGGATAACCATTAAGGATGAAATGATCAATCAAACCACCTGTTCTTCATTAATTTTGGTTGTCATCTCTCAAGAGATACATAATGCATGCTTTTTGGTTCAGAATGCTGATGATGCCTAAATTCTGGTCAGAATGCAGAGAATTAGCATAAAAAAATTCACGTGGATTTATGATTAACTTCAAATATACCAGCTTTTGGTTATTTAGTGATCAAAACATCTAAAAGCAGCAATTTATTACTGCTGTCAAATTCAACAGTAAATGTCATCTTTTGGTGACATAAGGAACCAGCTAAAATAATTATTTAGTTCGAATTACATGTTTTCCAGGCAATGACCATGTCATAAGCATATCTTCAACAGAGAATAAGGATGACTTGATAGTTGGTTCTGCAACTTTTTTTGCCTGTATAGAATGGTGACAGGTGAAGACATAATTCTACCTAATGAAAAACCATTTTGTTAGTTATAAATCTTGCATTTATATCTGACAACAAGCAGATTGCTAAAGCATGACCTATCTTTTAACAAAGACATGCTGTGCTCTATAAATGATCAAAGTGTTATCTATTCACAACTGAATGCAGATTCTAAACAGCCTCTCTCTCTCAACTTAATGAATACTTCAGTTACTTACTTGTGGTTTATAATTGGTTATATCAGTCCTAGCACCACCACCCTTGTATAAAGGATGTATTATGAGCACAATTTCACTCATAAGAATTGTACTTGTATTGAGATAAGTTAAACCAGGTTGGAGATGATACCACTACTCTTGCATATTTATTCATTCATTCAGTAACCACACAGATATCTCATCTAATCCAACTTCTGTTTAAATCAAACTTTTGTAATCCTCCTATCCAGTTCTTCCTCAACATCCAGAGCTAATGGATCTAATTAGTATATTCAAGTTAGGTCCAGTTAATGGATCTAACTGGAATGAATACTAAAGTGATAACTAAGAACTCTATTTCTAGTAATATGACACTTTCCCATCATCCTCATTCAATTTCCCTCTGCCTGTTTAGCTAACTTTTTTTCATAGTTTAATTTCACATTCCTCACCATGGTTTTCACTCGCTTAGCCTGTTTTAATATTGATCCTGAGACAGATCCCTCTTTTCCAGATATTGAATGCAAAAAAATTTATTTTTATGTAGCTCCTGTTAGAAGGCTTTATTCATCCATTTAACTCCCATGAGATTTATTCACCTAACTAGAGACATAAACAGGCATGGCTTCTTCTTTCAAAACATCCTTTGATTACTTCCCCTATATTACTGATCCCTCTTCCATGCAGTTTTTCATACACATTGCATTAAGCTGCTTTCTCAGTTTATAATAAACTAGGAAGGCAAATCACCTGCTTACAGTTCCACATATACCTCTTAAAGCTCCCACAAGAATTATTATATAACAAATCAAAACTGTATAAAAATTGCTCTCACCAGCTTATACCTGTTGTTATTATGCTTATTGCTAGCTAATCTTCTCAGTTCTTATGTAAATTCTATGAAGATAGTCTGATAATCAAAACATGCCAAGCATGAAGCCATGGTGTAGGTGGAAGAATGACAAGACACACACACAACACATACCCTTCAAAATGCAAATGACATGGATTAGATTCTTGTCACAATATGAGGAACATTTCAATGTGCTTTTTCAATAAAAAGTAAGTCGGCTAGTCTTATATGGAAGTAAGAGGGCTTTTTTCTTTCAGGAACTTATGTTTTCTCTCCCAATACACTAACCACTCGGCCAACCAAACCAGCAATATGTTTGCACATAATCCATATGCAAACAATTATTATTATTGATGTTTTGTTCTCCAAAACTGGATCTGCCACATCCGTTTTCCACTGACATGACCACGATTAAAGTTCTATGTTTGGTCTACAGAGCAGGGTTTCTGGATTATCAAATCCTCCTGAGCCACCATGTACTAATCATGTTCCTAAATGTTCTCAATACTAAAATGTGGTGAAGTGTGTGGCAAAGCAGATTCTCTACCTATCAATTCTGTGGCTGGTCTCAATAGCATGATCAGAAAGAAAGATTTGCCAAGGCACAAATAAACTGTGCACCACTTGTTTTCTTATTATGTAATTAGCATTGGTTGTTTATCCTATTTCAGTGATGCAGATACAAGTGATTTTAACGATCCCTGGGGAAAAAACAGCGAAGGTGTGTATGATGGATTGGAATCCAGGAGAATGAAGACTTGGGAAGTGCCTGAATGCTCTACTACCCACTACTCTTTAATTTATATATTAATGATATTGGGAAATGATATGAGGGGAGTATTCTGCTGTTTGATCATGAAAAACTGGAGAGAAAACAACAACTGATACAGGTAATGTAGACATCCTGATGGATGATTTAAATAAATTGGCAGTGCAGGTAAAGGAAACTAGTTTTTCAATGTAATGTCACGATTTAAGGTTATGCACTTCAGGATGAAAAGATTACATACTGTATTACATATTGATGGCACTGGATTTTAGGAAATTTATGGGGCTAGGGATATTAGAATGATCATAGACATTGATAAGTAGAGATACAGAGGCTATTATTCCTCTTTATAATGCTATGATATGGAAGTGATTAGACTACTGTGCACGGATTTGGTCACCTGAGTTTCTGAAGGATGAAAAGGTGGTGGGAAGGATCTAGAGATGAGTTATCAGGCTGGTAACAGGTATGTGGAATGCTCCTTATGAGGACAGATTGAAGATGTGTGGGTTGCAAAGTCTAGTTGACAGGCAGAGAGGGAAGATGACAGATGACAGAAAGTTGCTAAAAAGGTTCCATAAGACTGACACAAAAGAAATTTTCAATACAGGAAGAGTAGAGAGAATCAGGAGTCACTCCTGGAAGTTGTGTAAGAGTGTGGTTAGTGAAGGTGTGCAGACTAGATTTCTTGTTGGAGAGAGATGAATGACTGGAAGAAATTGGAAGAGGCAGTTGAGTGCCCTGATAGTGAATGAATTTAAGGAGATAGTGTGAAAAATGAAATGCTAGATAGTGTGATGGCTAGCATAGTTCTCAAATTCATTCACTATCAGGCTACTTACTACTGCCTCTTCCAGTTTCTTGAAACTCTTATTGGTAGGACAGCTATGAAAAAATCTTAAAATATAAGTTTATATAGAAATCAGTGTCCTCTGATACACATCTTTAGCTTAAAAATAACATTGTGTTTCATTACTGTGTTTATTATTATTATTTTTTTTTTTATGTGGTTCCCATGAAAGGTTTATTTGTAAACCTATAGTACATTCATATCATGGGTGGGCTAAGAATGGATTTTTTCTATTTTTTATTGATTTTATATATTTTTTGCATATTTTATTTATTTTACATAGGCCAGAACCCTGATCCAGAGGCCAAACACGGAACTTTTTAAGCCACTTCAGGCCTCCAATAAGCAAGACAGTGGTCCCACACCAAACGATGAAATTCATCTCACACCTAAAGATGGATCACAAACATCCATGTCCACAGCAGGATTTAAACCCACAGCCTGTTGGCTGGAGAGCAGATAAGCTAACCACTCAGCCAACTAGGCTGGCAATTTTATTAGTGCTTAAATTTAATCACTAATAAAATTGCCAGCCTTAATTTTATTGCTTAAGGTTCTTCTTCTTCTTGAGTATTCTGCAATTGAGCAGGTTCGTCTTTTAGTAGCAGAAACTTTCCTTCCACTCTCTTCTATTCTGAGCCCTCTCTTTCAAGGTTGTGTACCTGTCTCCATTCAGCATGTCATCTAGCATTGTTTTCCTTACTCTTCCTCTGGGTCTTTTTCAGTCTATTTTTCCTTTAATGGCATCTCTGATGATTCCATTCCCTCTCAGAATATGTCCGATCCAGTTTCTCTTGCTTCTTTTTATCCTCCTTAACAGACTTCTTTCCTCTTCTACTCTTTTTAAGACCTCTTCATTAGTTATTTGATCTGTCCATTTGATTTTTTCCATCCTTCTCCAAATCCACATCTCAAAGCTTTCCTAAATCTTAATTTCTTCTTTCTTCAATGTCTAAGTTTCAGCTGCATAGAGGGCAGCACTCCACACATAACATTTTATTAGTCTTTTCTTTAGGTTTCTATTCGTTTTACTTCTAAATAAATTCCATTTTCTATTAAAGGCATCTCTTCCCATCGCTATTCTTGCATTTATGTCACTTTTACATCTTCCATCAATGCTAATAACACTTCCTAGATATTTTAAAGGTCTTTACTTGATTCAATTTTTCCCCATTTATTCAGATATCTATATTTGCCTCTTTCCTTGCTATTTTCATTACCTTTGTTTTTCTGATGTTAATTTTCATTCCATAATTGATACAGGATTCCAGTAATCTGTTCAACAGATGTTGAAGTCCTGTTTCAGTATTTGATGGTAATGCCTTGTCATATGCGTATCTTATTGCAAATATCTGTCTACCTCCAATCTTTATTCCTTCTTCCGAATTCTCCAGTGCTTCTTTTAACACTGCTTTGGAATACATGTTAAACAAAACTGGTGACAGAGAACACCTTGTCTTACTCCTTGTCCAATGATACCTGCTTCTGCTGTACCATATATGTCTCTCACCATGGCAGTTTGTCCCATGGTGAGAGACATATGTGTTTCTTTTTCATTATCAGGTCATTTTCTTTTTTCTTCCTTAATTAGTTCAGAGTAAATTTCACTATATATAGTGAAATAATTAGCCTTCTGTCTTTCCAATCTTTTCCATTACTTCCACCATCTTATCCCATTTTACAAAGTCAAAGCTTTTTCAAAATCTATATAACAGATATTAACTACTTCATTCACTTCCAGATTTCTTTCACTTACTATTCTTAACAGTCCAATAGCGTCTCTTGTTCCCCTACTCTTTCTGAAACCAAACTGATCTTCTCCAAGAAATTCTTCCACTTTAGATGCAATTCTTCATGTTAAGATTCTCATAAGTATTTTTGATGTATGGGAAATGAGGCTTATTGTTCTAAAATCCTTGCAGTTCACTGAATTACTTTTCTTTATAGGTATAAATATTAAGGTCATAAAATCTTTTGGTAGTTCTCATTTGATATAAATTAAATTTATTATTTTGGTTTTTTTTCAGTTCCTTTCTTCTGAAGTTGTTTCAGGAATTCTGCAGGTATTTCATCTATTCCTTCTGCCTTTCCACATTTTAGTTTTTTAATGGCCATTTCTACCTCTGTCTTCAAAATCTCTGGGCCTAGATCATCTTCATTATATCTTTTATCTTCTTTATATCTTTTAATGGCAACTCATTTGGTCTATTTTCCTTGTCACATAGATCTTCAATGTATTCCTTTCATTTCATTAGGATTTTATCTTCTTCAGTTATGATTTCTCCATTCTTAATTTTCTATGCCTCTAGCTCGAATTCCATTTCTCTTGTAATTCATGCTTCTTGCTTTTTTCATATAAAAGATCACATTGTTTTTTAAGCCACTCTTCTCTACTTCTTTCTGCTTCCCTTCTCAATTTGTCATTCAGGGTTCTATATTGTATTTTCCCTTCTGGGGTGTCTTTATTTTTCCATTTTCTTCTTTCTTCCATTAGAGAAATCATCTCATTAGTTATCCAAGGTTTTTTATTCTTTTAGCTCTTACATATCCAATTTCTTCTTCTGCAATCTTCTTTATTTTCTCTTTAACTTGTTCCCATTTCTTTTCTGGATCTTCAGTTTTGACAAAACTTGTCTCCTCTAATTCTTTCTCCAATCTATTTCCAAATTCCTTGGTATTTTTTAATTTCTCTAAGTTCCATTTTTTCCTTTTAATAGCTTCTTTTATTTTCTTTAGTTTCACATTTATTTCTATGAATAGTAGATTGTGGTCAGAGTAAATATCAGCTCCAGGATTTGTGCATGCATCTTTTACACTATTCTTGTATCTTTGCTTTACTATAATGTAATCAATTTCATACCTTTCCGTATCTCCTGGTTTCTTCCATGTGTATAGTCTTCTCTTAGATTTTTTAAACCAAGTATTTGTAATTATTAACTTATTTTCTTTACAGAATTCCACTAACCTTTCCCCCCCTCTCTCATTTCTATTACCTAGTCTGTATCTTCCTACGACACTCCCATCCTCTTCTTCTCCTACAATTCCATTCCAATCTCCCATTATAATCATATAGTCTTTTCTTTTTTCTTCCTTAATTAGTTCTTGTAATTGTTCGTGCATTTCCTCTATTTCCTCATCTGAATGGTCACTTGTTGGCATATATACCTGCATTACTGTTATGTCCACCGGTTCAGCCTTCAATTTTACCACTATAATTGCCAGCCTTAAATTTTATTGCTTAAGGTTAAGCACTAATAAAAGGCAAACAAAATGGCTCCTGGGCAGAGACTGTCTTAAGTAGTGCAAACTTAGGCAACTTCAATGCCGAAGGTTGTATTCTCATAAGCTCAAACATTTTAAATTTCTTTTTTATATCTGCCTATAAAGCATAGCTGGATCCATAATAAACTCTATTTGAATATCTAAACATGTTTATTTTTAAGCATTATCAGGTCACGACAACTTTCATGCTGAGAAGCAAAACTAAAGACTGGAAATCGTACATGAAACAAAGGATCACATCACAATCACATCCTTCAACATTCCCATTTGTTACTCAATTTCTGCTGACACTACTTTCCTGTTTCACACAAACTATAAATGGTTAAAAAGTAAAGTCGTGACAGTGAGAATCTATTTTAAATGTAAGATGAAATAAAGTGAAATTGAAGATGAAAATTCATTTGCAATGAAGTATCATATTTTATCATGTCAAGAGCTTAAAGAAGTATGAGGGAATATCAAAGAAAGGTATCAGGTCATACAAAAAGTAATAGAAAAAATATTTAAGTTAAAAAAAATCTAAAACATAAATTACTATGTAAAAGGAAATTCAGTGCCCTTATGAATAAATTCATAAATGAAAAACTGGATTTTTAATTAAAATCAATTCAAGCTAATGAACATACTCACACTCATCTTGTTTTGTTGCCTTTCCCAAAAGATTATTCATCTGCAAACAAAAGAACACATAGATGAAGTGAAATAAGAAGAAAGCATTATCAGCATTTATAATTAAAATAGTGAAATGTTACTCATCTTTTCAAATTAACATTACTACTGATAGAAGCAGAAATAGCAATGGTAGCCCTTGAAAACAATACTTATTACTTATGTGAGACTTTACCAGCACATGTAGAAGTATTATAATATAAGATTTATGTGGAATTCATTAACTCTTCTTGAAATGGCCCCTCCTCATTGCTTCCTTTAATATTTATTATATAAACTAAATGTTATTACAGAAAAAGAGTGAATCATATTTAAAGAAATATAGGTTAGCTAGAAAATATTAAGAAAGGATAGGATAAAATTAAACATGGGAAAGTAGTCTTATTGTAAGATGGCTTATATGAGTAAGAAGAAATTAATACTTAGCTATTAATAGAACAACAAAAAAAATTATGATTTTACCACGAGTTGCCTCAGTCCTGAAGATACTTCAGGCGCAAACTTTGTTTGCTTACACTTGGATAAAGGATTAAACTAAATTTATTATAAAAAAAAAAAAGGATCTCCTGTTAAACTTTTAAGAATGAAGACATAAAACAATCAAGCAAAATTACTCGCACTGCAATCTAAAACAAAGTGCTTTTTTTTTTCAATAAGAACATCATCATTACCATCAGCATAAGAGTTTAAAAATAACAACAAATTAATTAGAGTTAGTGTTAAAACAGATAAATCATAAATAAATAATAATAAATAAACAGATAAATAGCAGATAATCTTGAAGATCTGGAAGAAAGGCGAAATCAGTTAAATGAAGCCTCCAAAGTAATTGAATTAAACATAAATAGAGAAAAAACAAAAATAATTATGAATAAATACATAAACCATAGAACTGTCCAAGTTGAAAACCATGAAATAGAACAAGTTACTTCATATGTATATTTGGGCCAATTGTTATCCTTTGAGGATTGCCAAAGAAAAGAGATTGAACGAAGAATTTATCTTGGATGGATGGCTTATGGGAAAATGAAAAGCATATTCAGAAGTGACATCCCTATGAGTCTAAAAAGGAAAGCTTTCGACCAGTGCATACTTCCTGTCCTAACATACGGAGGAGAAACGGACTTTAACAAAATCCCTAAACAAGAAGCTGAGAACAACACAGCATTGCATGGAGAGAAGTATGCTAAAAATAACATTAAGAGATAGGAAGACAAATAGCTGGATAAGATCTCAAACAGGTGTCATGGATATTATAAAATACATTAAACAGGCCAAGCGGAGATGGGCTGGCCATACTGCTAGATGCAGTGATGGGAGATGGACTAGAAAAACAACAGAGTGAAGACCAATGGATGGAGCAAGACAAAGAGGAAGACTGAGAAGAAGGTGGAAGAACGAACTGGAACAAATTGCAGGAGTGAGATGGATGGGAGAGGCAGTAAACTGAGTGGTCTGGAAAATCATAGGGGAGACCTTCGTCCAGCAGTGGACAGAACCAAAAGGTTGAAGAAGATGAAGAGAAGTGTTGAAACAGATAAATGCCAATTTTGGGAAACAAGAGTGATGATACATGAGCATCATACTAAACTGGTTAAAATGCAATGACAATATACATTATGTTATTGGGGATGCACTGATAAATTCAGTATGTTCATTAATGTTAATCATATCAGAGCTGTAATTACAAAGATGGTGGAAATGTAACTTATGCAAACTGCAAATGTAATGAAGAGGCTATTACAGTATGCCCTCAATTTAATGATTCCCAATTTAATGGACAAAAAAATTCTGTCCTAAGGAAAAAATTTTTTATTCAAGAAAGATCACGCTAAAAGGTTGGGTCAATGAGTCAGCATTATCTTATCCATGTGTCCATGCACTTGGGATATTATATCATCTAGGTGAAGGAGTGGGTTGATAGAGAGGGGAGTGATTAGCAGTGTGCATCAACACTGTCAAGTCTTCTGGTACAGTTTGTCCTATTCTATGGTTTATGTTTTGGTTGTTTTTGCATTTTATGCAATTGTGATTTTTACATATTTTATAATAAATATAATATTTGTCTATCATTATGGCCCTGTAGGATAAAGAAGTAAAGCATAAACATGTTAACTTATGTTGCACAAAAATTAAAACTGATTGAGAAGCTTGAAGGTGATGTAACTGTTGCATGCGTGCGTGTGAGATTTATAGAGTCAAAAAGCAAACAGTCTCAGATATTTGCAAAAAAAATAAATATAAATACATAAAAACTTAAGGAGTTTGCATTAAAACACAGTGTAGATGGTTGTTCCAAGTCTACTTCTACAGATGGTAATAGTAAACATATGAAAGTGGCCGAAGATAAAAACCTAGAGAAACTGCATACAAGTGATGTTGTTAGAGGTGCTGAGTTAAAATCAGCTGCTGAAAGGCTTGCTAAAGCTTATGCACCTAAAATTTGAGGGGAGTCATGGATGGCTGTGGCATTTTCAAAAGCATCAACTTTGTTAATAAAAGAACCTGTGGTAAATCTTTAGGTACAGATGAAGAACAAGTTGAACCTTTTAGAAAATGTCTAAATGGCTTCTTTTTATCATAACTTTATAATGCTGATGAGAGGCACCAGGACACTGCAAAATTTACTTGCTTACAACATCAGATCTGCTGTCTTCAACTTAGCAGCTGGATACTGAAGATTACTACCTTGGCTGCTTGGAAGAGGTTGTTGTACAACATGGAACTTGAAAGGACTATTAGGGAGTTGTGACATCTCATTTTCAGGACACTCTTCTGAAGGTTAACAACAAAAATGCAACTGAGAATGATGCAGAACAGTGGCTCAGAAATAACGAAGGTGATTTGGGCTATCAAATTTTTTCTGAGATAGAGATTGAGGGAAATGTTTTTCATGAAGGACAAGAGGATGATGACGGTGACAAAGATGAGGAATCAGTTGCATCTGATCCTACATTGTCAGATATAAGACAATACATTATAGTGGAATCATCAGATCCTGAAGTGTTTATGATGACAAAGATGAAAAATCAGTTGCACCTCATCCTAAATTGTCAGTTATAAGACAATATATGGATACACCATATATTATACTGAATCATCACCCGACCCTGAAGTGCTTCATTATTATGAAGATTTTAAAGAATTTTGAACTACAGTAATAAGGAAGCAGTACCAAAGTGTAAGGTAACTGAAGCTTAATAATTTCTTCAAAACACTTAATCAACTAGACCAGTTTCATCAGTACCCTCTAATAGAAGGAATTAACACCTCTCCCTTCATATTGTATTTCTGACTCTGAAAATTGTGATTCTTTCAATGAAGTCAATATTAATGTTGAATATTATATATTTTAACATTTTTCTATATTTTTATTCAATAGAGTTTAAGAATTTTTAAGTATTTTTTTTTTCCTTTAAAATGGATTGGAATAAAAAAAAAAAAAAAACTAACGTTCACAATGAAAACAACTCTGTGAGCTTTAAGGAAAAAATAAAATAAAATAAAATAAAGTGGTGAAACACTCCATTACATTATATTTTTTTCTGGAATTTAATGTAAATTCCAGAGTTTATGGAATTTAATTAAAATAAATGTTTGGTTCCAGTTATAAATTGATTTTTATATTTTTAACAGATGTTTTAATGGCATGTATAAATTACTCAATGTACACTATAAAAATATTTTATTCATACTTGTACATTATGATAACATTTTAATACAGGAAAACCTCGATATGTTTTCCTGTACAATCAGTTAGCGCAACTGAGTGAAATGATACTATTTCCCTGCTTTAAGCGAGTGATTAATCAGTTAATGCAATTTTTACGTTATGCAAAATTTTTTGTAGTCAACCTGCAGCGAGTGGAAAAGTTGGACGTCATTAAGAGACATGAAAGTGGCACTAGTTATACAATGATTGTTCTAGACCTGGGATACAGCTGGTCTACAGTTCGGATTATATTAAATAAAAGCAAAGAATACAAAGAACAAGTTGCTACTGCTTCTTTAAGCTAAGCATGCAGATCACCCGAAACAGAAGCCATTTAATAATCGAGGTGGAATTTCTTCTATCACTTTGAACTGGGGATTATAATCAAAAAAGAATACCTCTTAGTACAAGGAATATTCAGGCAAAAGCTCTCAATATTTTTACCTCATTTAAAGAGAACAAATTTTAAGAGGAATGTGAAACTTCACTGCAAGTACATAACCGTTTTAAAAATCGAACTAGACTGCATAATGTAAGAATAACTGGGGAAATCTGCTAGTGCTGATAAAGATTCTGCAGTCAAGTTTTCTGAAGAATTACAAAGCATAATTCAGGAGAGTGATTATGAAGATTGGCAAATATACAATGTCGACGAAATTGGTCTCTTTTAGAAGTGTATGCCAACAAAAACTTTCCTAGCTAAAATTGAAGAATCTCAACCAAGATATAAAGTATCTAAGATCGTCTTACACTTTTATTAGGAGGCAATGCAGAAGCCGATTTAAAACTCAAGCCTATGTTAGTTTATCGTGCGCAAAATCCAAAATCTAACATTATTGAAGAAATCAGCACAATTGGAAAAGAACTTGGATTTAATGAACTGGACAATGAAGATGAGAAACTTGCTCGAGTCTCATTCAGAACAGTTAAGCGAGAATGATCTCCTTCAACTGGAAGAACAGCATGCATATGAAGAAGAAGGTAAGAAGTGTGAACAAAAAGAGAATGTTATGACTAAGAAGCTAACTGCAAAAGAACTTGAGCTAGTTTTCAAATCACATTGAGAATGCTAAGAAAATTTTGTTTGATGCTGATCCTGATATGGAATGAATCCTCGAAGTCCACCGAAACTTGATAAAGATATTGCTAGCTATCATAAATTGCATGACAAGGTGACTACTCAAACATCTTTACTTAATTTTTTTTTTTTGTAAAAAAGTAGCTCAATCAAATGTTTAGACATCAAATAAAAATTTAAGCAATTGATTTTTATTAACTTTGATGATTTCATCCTCCAATATAGCTTATACTGTAATTTTTTATTTCCAAATTTACACTGATGGATGAATTATAATTATTCCTATTGTTTATTGTATTTGCTTAAAGCGATTTCGCATAGTGAACATTAATTAATGGATTAATTAATCATGTTAAGTGAGGTTTTCCTGTACATCCTGTATGCTGTAAGTTAATTATTAATGTATGTTTTTAAAATACATTCAATTTAATGGGCTATTATCAGATCACAAAAGCACAACAATCAAAGTGACTGGGAGCAGCTCAAAATTGAAATAAAAAATATTTCAGTCTTAATGCACACACCAGAATAGGATATAGAGATGGCCTAAATATGGTCTTAAAACAACTGTCTCCCAGTATAAGATAATATTTTCACCATTTAACCTCTCTACTGGCCAAGGTGGATGAAATAATGAGACCTACTTGAACTTCTTATTCATGTTATTCAATAGGTGTTACAGAATATATATATATATATATATATATATATATATATATATATATATATATATATATATAGTAAAACCCCGTTTTTACGTTCCCGCAATTTACATTTTCCTGCCATTTACATCATTTACCCGTTGGTCCCGTTTCAAGGCCTATTCTTATGATATATTGTTTTCCCACCATTAACAACTTGATGTGGACGTTATTCCCAGTGATTTGCATTTTTTTCTCGGGTGGCAATAATGATTTTCAAATCAATTTCTGCAGAAATCTGCGCATTTCTGTTCCCAGATGGCATTGCTTTTGGCTGTGGTTTCGCTTCCGCCATCACGGTAACCTTCACGCTTGCAGCAGTAATGTAGATGAACAATACCATGATTTTTCACATTCAGCGCTGCGAATTGATATTGCAGAATTTCTGCTACGTAATTTACCATGTAAAAGTTGCTTTCAAGTTGCGGTGGTGGATTATCCATGTTAGTAACACAGAGAAAAAAGACAGAAAATGTATTTCAGTAGAAGAAAAGATGGCAACTCTGCGATGTGTAGATTGGCATGCCGGAACACGTGTGCATTTAGCAAAAAATCTTGAACTCTCCGTGTCCAGTTTGAACACGATAGTAAAAAGCAGGTCAAACAATCTGGTGCTATGTCAAAAAAAAAATAAATAAATAAAAAACGAAAAGCAAAAACAATCAACAATTAAAGATTTTTTTAAATAGTATTTTTATAAATTTTTTTAAGTACTGTAATTCTAAATACATTTATTTTCAGTTATTAAATTTTGTAATCGAGTAGGTAGACTCACATACTAGTTGTAGTAAGTAATATTTTAGCCTTTTTTAATGTTTTTTTTTTTTTTTTAACTTTTCCTGCAATTTACACTTTTTTCTATCAGTCCCCTGAAAAGTGTAAAAAAAGGGGTTTTACTGTGTATATATATATATATATATACACACACACACACATCCTGGCTGGTTGGGGGGGGGGGGAAGGTTAAACTACTTATCATACTAACCTTTATTCACTATTCTAAGAACAATCTCCATTCTTTTAACCAGTGCTGCACCGTGGATAGGAGGCACCCTTGTGTAAAACATTTTCAGCACCCCCATAAAAAAATTTTTACGAAAAAATTTTACTTTGTTAAAAGTGCAAAACAGTTTATATACATACATAAAAATAAATTTTATTTAACAATAGTAGATCATTGTAATCACTAAATTCATTAATAAGGAATTTTTAATAATAAAAATTTTTTAAAATGTTTATTTCGTTAACATATAAATACAACAGAATATATATATATATATATAAACAAAAATTATTTTTATTTTAATATAAAAAGAGCTATTATTACATAACAAAGATAATTTGGATATATGCTTTTAACTATATAACAATTAGGATAAATGTAGATTTATTTTACATATTATTATTATTATTATTATTGTTGTTGTTGTTCTGGGCAACTAAAAGGAGTCGACAGACTCATCGAGGGAGGCCCTAACATCATGTCAAGAACAACTATTCGACATTGACACAGTATCTATCATACCTTGCCTTGAACTCATTCGCAGTCATAGCACACACAACAGACTCTGGAAGCTTATTCCACTCATTCACCACTCTCCAAGTAAAAAACCTAGCTCTAACACCCTTGTCAACCACGCTCTTGCCCAGCTTCCATGCATGGCCCCTAGTCCTCCCACCACCAGTCATATTTTCAAAAATATCTTCTGGATCAATCTTATAAAAAAATCCTTCAGTAATTTGAATGTCTCAATCATATCACCCCTCCTTCACCTATCGTCCAATCTCTGCAACCCACAAATCTTCAACCTATTCTCATAAGGTTCATTCCACAGACCTGCTATCGTCTTGGTCACTTGTCTCTGGATCCTCTCCACTTCCTCCCCATCATGAAGAAACCCTGGTGCCCATAACTGGGCACAATAGTCCAGATGGGGTCTTATCAAGGCTCGATACAGAGGAACAACAACTTGTTTGTCTCTGCATGTTAAAGTATTTTTCAGAAGACAAGTGATTTGATGAGCTGATTTAGTCACTTTTGCAATGTGCCCCCTAAACTTCAATTCCCTATCCACCAACACTCCCAAATCCCTGGCCTCATCAATCTCCTGGAGTACGGTTCCACCAATGCGATATACTGTTGCTATTCTTTTTAGCCCAAAGTGCATAACCTTACACTTTGCCACATTAAATTGACATCCATTTTTCCTAGCCCAGTCCTCCAAACTATCCAAATCATCCTGTAAAATTTTGACATCCTGTGCACTCACAATTGCTCTACCCAACTTTGCATCATCAGCAAACAAGTGAACACTTCCTCTCAAATCCTTTCCTATATCATTGATGAACAAATTGAAAAGCAGTGGTCCAAGAACAGAGCCCTGCGGCACACCACTAGTCACAAGCCGTCTTTTAGACTCCACTCCTGAATAAACCACTCTCTGGTATCTCTCCTTCAACCACCCTCCTATCCATCTCACCAACCCTATATCTATCCCCATCTGCTCCATTCTTACTGATTAGGGTTCCATGTGGTATCCTGTCAAAGGCCTTGGCAAGGTCCAGTAGTATCACTGTAAACCCATTACCCCTATCCAGTTCAGCCGTCACTGTGTTATAAAACGTGAGCAAGTTACTGAGGCATGATCTACCCTTCACAAAACCATGTTGTCCCCCATACAATATCCCATTTTCATCTATCCAATCCTGTATTCTTTTCTTGACTAATTTCTCTAAGACCTTGACAATGATTCCTGATATGCTAATCAGTCGGTAATTTACAACAGCATTCATGGAACCACCTTTATGCAGTGGAACTATTTTCCCCTCCTTCCACCCGCTCGGGACTAACCCAGACCCGAGACTCAAATTAAACAAAATGGTCAAGGGTACTGGCAATTCTTTAGCTGCTTCTCGTACTACACGAGCTGGTATACCATCCAATCCGACAGATGTATTGACATTGAGGTTATGCAATAGACTACTCACCTCCACTTCATTCACCACAATTCCCGTATAATCTACTGGTTTATTCATTTCTGCAATGTCACCACCTGTTTGATATATACCTGCAAAGTGCTCACTCAGTAACTCAACTATATCAACTGATTCAGTTACCTCCCTACCATCGGCATTCTTTAAAATCATTCTGCCATGTACATTTTTCCTTTTACTTGCTACATATCTAAAAAACTGTTTAGGATTCTCTTTAGCCTGCATGGCCAATGTTCTTTCGTAATCTTTTTTGCTTTTCTTACCACACTCGTTACCCTTCTGGCCTGCGCTTTATACCGTTCATGTGCCTGCCGGCAACCTTTCTCCTTAAATTCCCTCCATAATTGTTTCTTTTTTTTGCAGCTCAAGCTTAATGGTGTTATTCATCCATTTAACCCCTACTTGATTTATTATTCAGACTCTAGGTATACAGTCAGCCATTGCTTCATGCAAACACTTCTTAACTACCTTCCATGCACTATCAACTTCTAGTCCTTGCAGTTGTACATGCCATGGCACTGAACCAATCAAACTCCTAAGCTTGTCATACTTTCCAGCCCCATAATTCCACATGTACCCTGTCTTAATTGAAAATTCCACACCTTTAGCCACCTCCCACGTCAAGACCCTATGATCACTCTCACCAATTGGTGGCAATGTGGTCATATTTGTTACACCCAAATCCTCAGATGTAATTACTAGGTCAAGCACTCTCTGACCCCTAGTATTTTCCATTACATGTTGTCGCAGATAGTTATCCCTTAATAACCGCATAAAATCCAATTCCTTCCTCCCGTGTATCCTCTCCTCACTCCAATCAATGCGACCATAGTTGAAATCTCCCATAATAATTACCCTCATTCCACTCATTTCTTCTATTTGCTTGTGCATACTGTCACCACCATCCTTTCCATCACCTGGTCTATAGCAGCACCCAATTGTATATTTAGTTCTGCTAGCCACAATCTCACACCAAATGGCCTCAAATGTGCTCTTTTCTCTATCCTGCAATTCAACTTCTATTCTCCTTGGCTGTAGCTCATCAGCTATCATCAACAATACTCCTCCCCTCATTTTATTCTCCCTGTCATTCCTGAACACGCTATACCTATCACATTCAATCCCACTAGCTATATCATCTACAGTCAGCCATGATTCACTAATACCAATAACCTGTGGTCTGGAAGTGCCAACCATGGCCAAAAACTCTTCCTTCTTGTTCCTAATACTCCTAGCATTAGTGTACATGAATTTAAGACCACCATTATCCCTAACCCTATCCTGATGCCTTATATTAACTATCCCACTCTGATTTGTTGTCCTTATTCGCTCGGGCATATTATATTCATTCATACATTCAACTGCCTCCCTAAGGACTGTATATCTACCCCCCCCACCCCTTAATAAATCTAGTTTCCCTGAATTTGCACATCCACTACATTCAGCAACACTTTCTTAAGTCTCCTTACACCGTAACCATTCAAATGCAAGCCATCCATCTTATATAGATCCTTTCACCCATCGAACTCACTCCACACATCCACAAATTCCACACCACTCGTCATACATAACCCACGCATAAAGTCGTTTCACAATTATGGCCCTTCTTTTAAATATTTCACTGTCATACCGTGGCAAAAGACTAATCATTCTAACTCTCTCACTCTTTTCTTTTGCTACCTCAAACAATTCATTCAGGTCTTCTATCATTTCCATTTTATCTCCTTTCAAATCATTCGTACCTGCCACAACAATCATTTCTTTCACCCTTTCCTTTTGCTCTCTAATAGACTCAGTTACATCCTTTATGGTCGCACCAGGTTGATACGATTTTGTCAAATCCTCTACTAACACACCTCGTACTAACAAGTCTCCATACAGCACACTATCCTTCATTTTGTTCATGTTCACACTCATACGCCTATTTTTCCTGTCATATTTTTTATTATTGGCTGGTTCATTCAGTCGACTTTTGCTCATACGCTCTAGCTGCTGTTTTGCCCTTTGTATCGCACCATTCAACAACGCGATCGCACTCATTGCATCTATCTCATCTTTTTTATTCTCTGTAAAACCATTAATACTATCATTCACACTTTCTACATTCACACTCTCACAATTCTCTGGTACAACCTCGCGATTTCTTGTCATATCCCTATTTTCTTATTCTGAAGTTTGACAAAAATATCACACTCACGATCCGAAATACACTTCAATTCCTCATTCTCCCTACATTTTCTACACACATTCATCCTTTATTATCATCTAACCACACTCTGACCGCACTCCGCAAAGCATACATTTCGCAGATAGTACACTGAATCATATCCTTTACATTACCGTTCTTGAAAGAAGATGGCGAACCATCATTAGTGGCCGTCATTTTCCTTCATACTGGAGCCATACTTACTAGTAACGTATTTTATCAAATTATAAATTATAAACACCAAAAACACACAAACAGACACGCTAAGATACGCAAGGCAAACAAAACTATTAAAGTAAATTTATCAACAATAACTGAAAATAACGCTTATCTTATCAGGAGCTTTCACGAACACTACACACTACGAATTCCTCTAGCGGCGACTTCCCGACATAGATTATGTTATAAAACACTTTAGTACACTAATAAAACTACAATAATATACTAAAATTACACAATTAAATCTAACAAAATATTTAATAAATCAACAAAAATCACAAATCTTTGAGGAGCTCTCTGACAATACGTCTTTTCACCAGCTAGCCTCAACACCAACTCCCATCTTGTTTTCGTCATTGTCGTCCAGTAGCATCCTCTAGCAAGAGGACTGCGGGAGATGAGCAGCTCTTCTCCATTTCTCTCTGTCTGTCGCTTCCGTCATTCTTAAACCAATCCATTCCACGATGTCATTGAATCATTCTCCAGTTGGTCTTCAATGTCTTCTCTTCCCCTCAACTTTCCCTTGTAATATAGTTCTTGTATCCCGAAGTCAAGTATCCCAAAGAACGTCTCAGAAGATGTCCTGCAAATCTGGTCTTTCTTTGCATAATATTCTTGAGCAGTGTTCTTTCCATCCCAACTCTTCTTAAAACTTCTTGATTTGATATTCTCTCTGTATAGCTAATCTTTTCCATCTTTCTATAATACCACATTTCCAATGCATTAATTCTTTACATATTGCTCTGAGTGTCCATGACTAGCTTCCATAACTTGCAATACTCCAAACTGTTGCTTTAACTATTCCAATTCTAACACACATTTTAATATTGTTTATTAACATTCTCTTCATTTCCATAAATGCTGATTTAGCTTTGCCTATTCTATTTCTAATGTCCAACTCTAAATTTCCTTTCTCTGAGATCCAGCTACCTAAATATTGAAATCTTTCCACTTCTAAAATCTTTCCTCCACATCTTATCTTTACATTATCTCCTATTTTTCTGCCATTATCATTATCTTTGTTTTCTCTGTGTTAATCCTTAGTCCATACTCTTTACAAGAGTTTTCAATTCTTTGAACAATTTGTTGTAATCGATTTTCACTTTCTGCCATCACCACTACATCATCCGCATATCTTAAGTTATTAATGATTCTTCCATTTATTTTTATTCCTTCTTCTACATCCTCAAGTGCCTCTCTAAGCATCTGTTCACTATAAAGGTTAAACAATAATGGTTTATCTTGCATCCTTGTCTAACTCCTCTCTCTCTCTCTCTCTCTCTCTCTCTCTCCACTGGGAACTCTCCTGTTTCCTCTCTATTTACACATACTGATGCTGTTTGTGACCAATATAATCTCTTTAAAATTTCCAAGTCATAAGAGTCAATTATCAATATTTTCTAGACTGTCAAAAAGCCTTTTATGTTTCACTGTATCAATTGGCTTTTCAAAATCTTGAAATTCCAAAAACAACTTTCCACCATGGTTTGGTGTTTTCTCCCCAATAATTCTTAGACAAGTTATAGCCTCTCTAGTTTCTCTGTTGGTTCGGAATCCAAACTGTTCCTCGTTCATTTCTTTTTCTATTTTATTCTTAATTCTCTCTAAAATTATTTGTGCCAAAATTTTTGCTGTGTGAGTTATAAGACTTATCATTCTAAAATTGTTACAGTTTTAAAACTCCCATCTTTTTTGGAATGGGAATAAAAATTGATCTTCTAAACTCCTCTGGTAATTCTTGTTCCTCATAAATTTCATTAATAATTTGCCATAACACTTCCATACCATTTTTGCCTATATTCCTTATAAGTTCTATCTGTATACCATTTATTCCAGGGGATTTTCCTTCTTTCATCTTTTGAATTGCTAGATTCAATTCCTCCCTCATGATGTACAGCCTCTGCCCACTAAACTCTTTCATATGTCCTATCTAACATTGCTCCACTAAACATATGGAGAAGACAAGCCTCAATTAAAGAATTTAATAAAGCAATGAGCAACCCACTCCTGCCCCTGCACCAGACTCTCATAACTCCACCTGTCTTTGCCTAAAATCTAGAAAGCCTCTCTGGTACATGGACGAACTCTCTTCAGCTGCCCTGCCATCAACACCTGACATGTGGAGAGAATACTGGTCCAATAATCTCCCAACAAACGGCTTCCTGGTAGAGATCCCTGTGCTCTGCAGCCTGGTTTTACTCTTCCTAGGGAGATTTGGTTATCAATCAACAGGATCAGAACCAACCAGGGCAGATGTGGCTAACCTACTACATAAATGGAGGCTGTTAGACCACCCTTATTGTGATTGTTCTCCCGTGGCTCAAACAATTACTCATACTGTGAACGACTGCCCAATGCACCAATTTCACAGTGGTGGCCTACAGGACGTCCACAAGGTGATGGATGAGGCCTTAGATTGGCTTTCCAGACTGGACATTGATCTGTTGTAATTACTTTTGTCATTTTTAAAAAAGGAAGACTTGGAAAGCAGTTTGTGTCTTTTATGTAATAAACTTTTACATGTTAAGATTTAAATCATTTGTTTCTGGATATTGTGATTGTACATTTCACTTGCCAGTTTCACAAAGCCATATGCATAAATAAATAAATATATTTGATTTTCGCCTCTTCCTCTGTCTTCATAAAGTTTACTTACATATTCTTTCCATCTCTGTAATATTTATATCTTCTCTTTTTCTATCAGGAAGAAGACAGAGGGAGAAAGGAAGGAGAAAGATGCAAAGGACTGGAGCAGTCAAGAATGAAAGAGGTGAAATTCTTTCATTCTTGACTGCTCCAGTCCTTTGCATCTTTCTCCTTCTTGTCATCATATTAATGTTTTTATAAATACCTTTTATGTCATTTCTTTCTGCCTTTGCTGTTGTATTTTACTTATTTCATCTAACCACTCTTAATTTTTCCTTCTTATCTCTCTTTGTATCTCTCTACTCAAGTCTTTATACTGCTTTTTTTTTTTTCCCTCTGTTTTACTGTTAACTAACTTTCTTCTTTGTGATATTTTTCTGAAAATATTGTCTGTCATCCATGACTTCTTTCTTTTCTCTCCTGTTTTTGGCTAAATGTAATTCTGTAGCAGTAATTATACTTTCCTTCAGAATCTTCCATTTTTCACTTACATCATCACTTTCTTGTATATTTATCTCATTCATTTCTTCTTCTACTTTCTTTGCGAATTCATTTGCTGTACTTGGTATCTTCAGCCACTCCATGTTCCATGATTTGTTCTATTTCCCTGCAGTTACCTTTTTTAGATTAATCCTCATCTTAGTTGACAACAATATATGATCTGTATCACAGTCTGCTCCTGGATATGTTGACACATCTTTCATAATGTTTCTATAGCTTTTGTTTATCAAAATAATCTATTGGATTTCTTCTACTATTTATATTCTCCCATGGGAGCTTTCCACGTATACAATCTTCTTGGATGTTTCTTAAACCAAGTGTTCATAATTGCTAAATCATGTTTTCTACAGAAATCCAACAGCATATCGCCCCTTTCATTTCTCACTCCCAATCCATATAGCCCAACAATATCTTCCTCCCTTCCTCTTCTGATTTTTGCATTCATATCACCCATATAACAAAATTTTTAATAATATCTTTAATGTCTAATGAATCCATAATATTATTTTCAATTGATATAATTGATAAATGTCTAATGAATCCATAATATTATTTTCAATTGATATAATTGATAAATCCATTAGACGCTCTCCAGACATTGTTGACCGCAAATAATTTTTTATTAGTTTCAGTTTTGAAAAACTTCTTTCCCCTGATGCTACGGATATTGGTAAAGTTAAATAAATACACATTGCAATCACAGTATTCGGAAACGTGTCGGTTAATTTATTTTTGTATATATAATTTAAAACATCCTGAGGAGCCGACTCTTTTTTAATAAAACATTGCAAAGTTTTTAATTCCTCAAATAAAATCATACCATCAATATCACAATTGTCGGAATCTTGATTGTCGCTCAGTTTTAAGTGCAAATCTTTACAATGTTTCATTAAATCTTTATCACTCCAATCTTTTCATTTGTTGATGTCTCTTGTAACTTTCAAGTCTTCGCTATGTTGTTTTAAGAGTATGAATCTATCCATGACTGAAGTT
The DNA here is from genome assembly GCF_054136105.1 of Typopeltis vanoorti. NCBI lineage: Eukaryota > Metazoa > Arthropoda > Arachnida > Uropygi > Thelyphonidae > Typopeltis > Typopeltis vanoorti. The sequence continues at coordinate 73,831,901 of NC_143555.1, forward strand.
ACTGTCGTGTCTAAAATCGTGAAGAAAAAATTTATTTTAGGATCATGCGTTGTCTCATCTGATGCTTCGTAACCAAACATTTTTGTTTTTGTTATTTTGCGAATGTCTTGAAAAATAGGATCAACATTAAGATCGTTTGCTACTTCTTTTGCAGTTCTAATGTTTTCAAAATATTGGTCTGTTGAGCGAGTATTTAATTCTTGCATAACATAATCAAGATTTTCTGTAATTTTTCCTATATCAAATGTTGGATTCTGCATTATTTGCTTGCAACATTTACGAGACTTAAGATTTCATACCAAACATGAACAGAGCAAATAAATTTAAATGAATAAATCTTTGAAATTAAGTTGTCTGCCTAAACTCTAGAATCAATATCTTTAGTTTCATCTTCCGTAATATCAAAAAGAGCCTGGTAAATTTCCTTGATATTATTTTTAAGCGGCTTTATTGCTTCTACTCTACTTTCCCATCTAGTAGCAGAAAGTGGTTTTAAATTTCAAACACAAATGTTTTTTTAATATAGTCCAAAGCTTCGCAGATATTGAAAAATAATTATATATTTCCTGTATTACCCCCCAAAAATTTACAGTTTCACAGGATAACTTAACTGCATCATTAACTACCAAATTTAATGAATGAGCAGCACATGGAATAATAAAAAAAAACAAAAAAACTTGAATTTATTTCAAGGATTTGTTTCTGCAGTCCATTATGTTTGCCTCGCATATTTGAACTGTTATCATAAGCTTGGCTGCATAAATCTGAAATGTTAATATTCAATAATTTTAAATAATTTTTTATAAATTAAAATAGTCCTTGCCCAGTGGTATCTTCTACAGATTGAAAACCCCCAAAAAATGTTCATGAATTTCTGCTATATTTGTATCTTTATTTTGATTAACAAATCTAATAACAATAGATAATTATTCTATGTGGCTTATATCCGGAGCAGTGTCAAGAATTAATGAATAATATTTCACCTCTTTAATCATTTCTAAAATTTTTTGTTTTATAGCTTCAGAAATTATACAGATGATTTCATTTTGTATTTTATGACCTAAATAATGAGCAGTGTGATGTTTGGATGTGATGCAGGTTCTGCCATTATCAAATGAAATTTAGCGACAGTTTCTACTAACTTTAAAAAATTGCTGTTATCATTTTCAAAAAGTTTTTGTGAACAACCTCTAAAAGCTATACACTGTCTTGATAAATATTGTATTATGTAGATTAACTGTTCCATAACAGATTGCCAATATTTTTCCTCAGTTACATCTAATCTTTGTTGTGTGCAATCGATAATGCATTTCTTAATCAACGACATTTTAAGTTTACTGTATTTTGAACAGTTTTTAATGTAAGCGGAACTTGTCTCATGTATTTTTTAGTATATGATTCAAATATTGCCAATTGTTACAACCATATTCATTAGTAAGTTGGGAATTTTGACTACCAAATATTTTGCAATAACAACATTTTGTGATTCTGAATAAACTAAATAGCTTTGTAAAAGTTTTTCTCCATTTGCTAAGGTTCGATAATAGTATGAATCAGAAAACTTGTGGCCAGATTCATCTTTGGGAAATTCTTTATTAACTACTTGATGCAGGCAATGCTCAACTAAACAATCTCTAACTTTGGTAGTTGATTTGGCCAAGTAATGTAAAATAAAGTAAAGTAAAGTAAAGTAAAATTTGTAAAGTAAAATTTGAAGTTTCGGGTTTCGGTGAATCGGAATCCAATATTTCTTCTGCTGCAACTTCTGTAGACAGGCCAGTTTCATTTTTGCATGTAACATTTGTTTCTTCATAGTTATCTTGTGTTCTCTCTTTTTCTGTAGTAGAGCTACAATGAGTAGCTCTACTACAGAAAAAGAGAGAAGAGCTACAATGAGTATTTGCTTTGTCAGAACTTTCTGTTCTTCATTTTTTATGTGGTCCTGAAGTTAAAAATTTATTCAGCAATCTGGACAATTTGTGTTCCAGTTGTTCTCATTGCAATTGTCTTTTCCTGTTTTGTGCAACAAATAACTTCTTTGGCTTTTTTTCCCCAACATCTAGGGGTTAACATACTTGGTTAGACTTTAAAATAAGAAGAGCAGTAAACGTTGTCTGCCAAAATAAATAATTTCTGAAATTTCCCCCTTAAACACATTTTTAACCTCTTAATCGACTATTATTTTTTAAGATGAATGGCCCAAAACTGACTATTTTTTTTTATTACAAAATTTGATTTTCCAGATGTTTTGAATAACAAATATGCTTACATTTTAGGTATTTTTTTGAAAATTAATGTGTAGGTAGATATTATCCACTGATTGATTTCTCAGTGATATTTATTTAATATTTTTTACATTCTGGTAATTGTTTAATAATTAAGAAATTTCTAGAATATTAAAATTATTTATTTTCACATTTGACATCCGTAGGTGCCGTATGGTCACTGCCGTACCTCACATGGTTATAACAAAGATGTATTCTGCTAGAATAAGTGGTAGGGTTGCAGATTCCCATTCCACACAAAGTTTGTAGGACAATCAAAAAACCTGCTTGCCCGTTCCAGAGATTGACTAAGTCAGGAATCGGACAAAAAAAAAAGGCTTAGGAAAATTTCTTCTAGTCGGCGACTAGATTTGAAACTGAGAGCTACAATGGATGTGGCATTTGCACACCACGGCGCTTGACCGCACGAAGGAAGACTTCTTAGTTTCGAATCTAGTCGGTGACTAGAAGAAATTTTTTTAAGCCTTTTTTCGACTGGTTCCCAAGTTAGTCGATCTCTGGCGTGCGCAAGTGGACTTTTTTCTCCTGGAAACTTGGGTTTTTCATCCCATAAATTCAAGAAAATCGGCTGTAGAACCCACATTATTTCAGACATTAAATACGAGTGTTAGGGATAGGAACCATAAGATCCTGGCACTTGTTGAGCCGTCTCTCTTCACTGCGTGCCGCTTAATTAGTGATAGCCTTGGGCCAGCTATCTCTGATTGGGTACCAGTGGAGATTAAACTGCCCACTCAGTCTCCAAAAGTTAAATAGAGCTAAAACGGCCTCGCCTACTCCTTATATACAGAAATAAAAAGGCATTAGCTGATTTTTTTTTAATTATTTATTAAAGAAATTAGTAAATTAGAAATAAGAAGAAATATATAAATAAATCTCTTATTGAAAATTATTTATTTTCTAGACATCTACCCAACATAACATAAAAATCTTGTTTTCAAAATAAGATAACTAAAATGAAACAATTTAATTGATTTTCAAACTTAGCAAAAATATAATAGATGGACTTACTTTACGTGAATAATAATCCAAATTCACACAAAAAAAATTACTAAACAACAATCAATATATTTTATAAAACAAAAGGCAACTGCACAGTAACACTATAATGCACAAAATGAAATGATGCAAAATACATCACACAAGTATCAAGAAAGGGCCCAATTGCAGTATGTGTAAACAATCCTGGATCATCTAAAGAGTTTTATAGCTGATAAATAATCTATGTTTATTAATTTAAGTCGAACCACATCAGCCTGACACACCAATTGTCTTTTTCTGTTTTGTGCATCAGATAACTTCTTTGGCTGTTTTTTTCCCCGACATCTAGGAGTTAACATACTTGGTTAGACTTTAAAATAAGAAGAGAAGTAAAAGTTGGCTACCCAGCATATATATGGGATTTTTAGCTATTGTCCCTCAGTAGTGACCAGTACGTACGTACACACACACACACACACACACACACACACACACACACACACACACACACACACACACACACACACACACACACGGGATAATCGGTTAAGGGGTTAAGAAGAAAATAATGGTAAATTTATAAAAAAAAAATTAAAATTATTTAACTATACAATAACAGTCATTTAAATTTATTTTAAAAAAAAATGTTATAAATGTGTTTTGTGAAAACTAGAGGTTCAATTAAAATCAAAATTAATTTTGGCTGGTAAATTTTACTGCTCTTTTTATTTTAAAGTCTCACCAAATGCTTAATGTTGAAAAAAAAATCAATTATGTTATAGCTTCTTACATTCCAAATTTGTAGAACAATGTCACTGTTTCAGTCACAATCACACATCCACAAAGCGCAAAGCACGGATTAAGAATGAATTCACAGTCTGTCTTAAACTAATAATTTCCACGAAAAATATAATAAACAATCGAGAATATTTATACAATTTTTGCTGAGTCGATGCTTAATCTGTGAAATAAAATCTGTGGTAATATTGATAAACGTTTCACTTCAAACAAATTAAAATAAAACTGGTGATGTATTAAGTTAAAAACATTGTTAGATTAAGAATTCATAATAATCTGACTAATTTTAAATTTCATTTTTATTGCATTAACTATAATTTTTAATTGTGTAATTTATATAGTATGATATAATTCAATAATAAAATGTATATATATTTTTTTATTATTTCCTGTAGTGAAATGGCACCCCACATCTTCAAGCACGCTTGTGTGGGGCACAATCTGCACAACCGCACGGCCCTGCTTTTTACTATCTGTCTGTAGTGCCTTATGGTTGTATGCACTTGGACTAGTATAGACAGGCAGAAGTGTTAACACATACTCTGATCTTAGGAAATACATGCTACTGTAAGACAGGACTAGTAGTTCATGAACGGACACCAAGATTAAATGAAAAAAAAATGGTACAATGCAAAAGCCATTACAAACATAAAGGACCATTTCTAGAGTCAGTATCACAATGAAGCACTCCACTAATCTCAACAAGTACTTTAAACAGTGGGAACTATTAAGCACTCTGGATACCTTTTCAGATGTATCCTGGGATGAGCTATTTTATGTTGGAGGCAGGATTCTGTATTGTTTAGGAGCTGCAGCTATTGGCTACAATGCATAGCATTGATAACCTTGAGTTGTAGAGCAGTGCCCTCCCTGCCAGCCTGGTTGGCTAATTGGTTAGCATATCTGCTCTCCAGTCAAAAGGCTGCAGGTTTTCGAATCCTGCCATGGGCATGGATGTTTGCGATTGTCTGTGGAAATACTATGGTTGTGATGGGCAGTAGATGGTGTTGGTGTAGATGATGTGGTTAGCTGCAGTTGGTGGATTGAGATTTCAAAACACCAAACACTATGTATGGTGTTTTGAAAAATTTTTTAATGCATTTAATATTATTTCTGAAGTATTCAGGCATATAAAGATATTTAGATCTTCAGTTATTACTCACCAATTCTTTTCCATCCATTGCATCTACCCATAATTTCCTATCTGCATCTGAGAGTGCTTGAAATGTATATATCCCTGGTCTATCGTCCATAATGATATCAAAACAGAATCTCCTTTCGATATTGTCTGATGACCGTCTAAAAGCAGAAAAGAACAAAGAAACTTTTTCATATTAAATGTAATATAACTCATGTAATCCATATCATACATAAAATTGCATATTATGGAAAAGGTAATGCAAAAGCAAATTAAATTTTCATGTCACTGTCATAAAAAATAAGTGATCACTCATTATCAGTGAATGACTTTTAGTATATCCATAGCCCCCCCCCCCCCCCCCCCCCCACACACACACACAATAAATGCAGTTGTAGGTTGGGAACTTTTGTATTAATACAACAGTGGAGAATTATCACATTTAGGAATATAAGAATTTGTGAACACGAATAACACTAATTTCACAAATAAAAATCTATCATAACTAAGAACTTAATTTCAGGTTTGCCTTTCACTGCTTTATTCATTACCATATTTGTGTATGCTTAAGTGAAAAATAATCCCTTTCATTTTTAAAGTATTTTTAATAGATATTCAAGTAAATGATAAATTTTCACAACAATTAATTTTTTGTCACAGAAATCTGATGTCTTTGTGATAAAAAATAAGATACTACCATAGAATAAGTGGTTCATTGTATCTGAAATGGGAAAAGGCCTTCATCTATAGAGGAATCAGATAAAACTGTTCAGGAGAGTAATCAATTTTACCTTTAGGTGTTGTTACAGTAGTCACCTATAGAAAGCAAAGCAATGGAAGCACAGGTGATCAGAGGTTGTGCTGAATAGCCTTTGTAAGAAATCAGAAAGCAGAGTGCCATTTGTGCACAAGGCAAGTTTTTCTGCAATTAGTCCTTTCATATTCAGATTTCTCGACTCTTTTCCATTTGTGTGCTTCAATCCAGACTGAAAATGGAACTCAAGTTCTTGTTTCAAGCCACCTGCAATGTACTGATTTTTTTTTTTTTTTGATTGTTTTGATGCACCTGTTGTTTAACAATGCTTGGATAGTGAATGAGACTTTCGAATAGCAGAGAATACAAGTCTCAAGAGAATGGAAGTAGTCATCTGACCATGAAAAAGAAGTCCTAGGTATGTTTGTGATTTGTGATTACAAAAAGACAAGCTTGACATCATGTGCTTTAAATGAAACGCTTTCCTTCAAAATACAGGCACTAGAAACCAAGCTCGAATCAACTGACAATCAGCGGCGCAACACAAGTTTACCCTTCCTCGCAAATGAACTCTGTGAAATAATATCATTAACGGTGCACGACTCGATGGAGGGCAAAAACAAAAAATTCAACGATGTCATTTTAAACTTTCCAAAAGAAAACGGAAAGCACTGAAAGAAGACATCACCAAATTAGCAGAAGAATGTGACACAATCCTAAAAATATCATCAGGTGGCATCGTTTCGGGCCCATCAACAAAAGAAAGGACAGAACGAACTTTCCACTCTGTAATCTCCTCGTAAAAGTGACTTGCGACACGCCGACAAGCACATCAAAAGTAATAACACCAATCAACAATATGTTCAAAGACAAAAAGCCAAACAGCTATTTTTTCTGGCGAAGTTAATTAAATTAAGGGGATAAAAATCCTTTATTATTTTACAGCCAGTATGCGAAACTCTGAGATCGAAAACTACAATCTAAGAGTTTCATGCCGAAGAACAATCAGGCGAATCCAAGCGTAAGTGAAAACCTGGTAGTAAAACACCAAGGCAACTCGAAGCAAAGGTGGAGCAAGCTCCCTCACTATCCTTGATATTTTCTCATAATGTAAAAACACAGCTCCTAGGAGATGTAATACTGCCCTACATTATGAGGAGTGGTTACTACCCAGACCGGTTTCAACCTTTTTTGAGGTCTCATCAGTGAGTAGGTAGACCTGAATGATATCAAAGTTTAAGTGAAATGAACTTGCATCCCTTCACTATACGAATGCCAGAAAGGGGTGCCCATATATTATATATTATAACTAAGATAAAAAGCCAAACGGCTATTTTTTCTGGTGGAGTTAATTAAGGGGATAAAAATCTCATTATTTTACAGCCAGTATGCAAAACTCTGAGATCGAAAACTATGATCTAAGAGTTTCATGCCGAAGAACTATCGGGCGAATCCAAGCATAAGTGAACACCTGGTAGTACAACACTAAGGCAACTCGAAGCAAAGGTGGAGCAAGCTCCCTCACTATCCTTGATATTTTCTCATAATGTAAAACAAAGCTCCTAGGAGATGTAATACTGCCCTACATTATGAGGAGAGGTCACTACCCAAACCGGTTTCAACCTTCCAAATACATAGTGAATGTACAGAGCCCACTTGGCAATTCTGACCACAATGCAACAACACTTAGACATCCACTCCCATACATGAGTAGTTTGGCATTATAACAGTGCCAAGTAGGACATGCTCCACAACTTCTATGCTTCATTCCATGGTCAGACTATTGCTTCCAACCTTCCAACCTAAACACATGACCGAACTCATAACCAAAGCAATCCTCACTGGCATGGAATCATACATTCCCTGACCTGCCATTCCCTAACTAAACCCTGGTTTTCCAAAAGATGCACCAAGGCTGTACAAATGAAAAAACAAAAATACCATTACTAGCTCAAATCAAGAACCCCATCCTTTAGGGTTTATATCCAAGCCCAAAATAAATGCAAACAAACAATAAATACTTCCAAAACAGAGTTTGAAAGAGCAAAAAGCAGAAAATTAGCAGCCTGTTCAAATGGCAGCTGAGACTTTTGGTCCCTCGCCAAAGCAATCGGCCGTAACTTCTGCCCAACACTATTCCCACCTCTATCATATCAAGATGGCTCCACTGCATCATCACCAACAGAAAAAGCCAATCTCCTGGCCTCACACTTTGCTTCCAATGCATGCATAATTGACAATGGCAAATGTCCCCCAACCATTCCAGATGCCCAACATACAATGTATCCTTTAGCCAGAAAGAGATCGGCAAAATACTGTCCAAATTAGACACAAAAACGTCTCCCAGCCCAGAAGGCATTTTGCACACCAGAACTGTCTCCTGTCCTATGTTGCTTATATATATATACACACTGTCTTACTCCACTGGTATCTATCTCACAGCGTGGAAATTGGCCTATAATCAACCCATTCCCAAGAAAGGCAACAAGTCATTGCCATCCAACTATCGCCCCATCTCGCTCATCTCAGTCCTGTCTAAAGTAATGAAAAAAATCATCAATTCCCAACTCCTACACTTAAAAGCTACCCATCTAATAAACGGCCACCAGTATGGATTCTGTAGCTGCTGATCAACAGGAGATCTGCTCACATATATCAACCATCTCTGGACAAATGCCTTGGAGAAGTTTGGCAAATCTCAAGCAGTTGATATCTCCAAGGCATTTGACCGAGCGTGGCACAAGGGCTTACTAAGCAAGCTGCCATCGTTTGGTGTATTCCAAGACCTCTGTAGTTGGATTGCCAGATTTCTATCTGGATGTACACTATGTGTGGTGGTGGATGGCTCTTTATCCTCTCACCATTCAACTAATGCCAGGGTTTCTCAAGGCTCTCTCCTCTCACCCACCCTCTGTCCAAAAAGAAACCGAACTTTTTGAAAAAAGAAGAAACTAGTGATGACACTGTTGTTGAAAGCGGCAACCTTCATTAGTGTTGTGTCAACTGTTTATGACATTTGTTTCATTAGAAGCAGAGTTATAGTGCCAAGAGTGACAGTGTGTTTTGACGAACGGTCGGAAAATGAGTTTCAAACATTTTCCTTTAGGTGTTGAGAACTGCGACTGACTTTGGTGTTAAACTTGGTAAAAGTTTTACCATAATGCATCAAATACTTCAAAAAGCATACATACAGTGATGAATGCTTATCCCGTACTCAAGTTTACGAGTGGTTTAAGCGATTTCAAAGTAGTCATGAGATGCTCGAGGACAACAAAAAGCCGGGCCATCCAAAAACTGGGCTAAGCGAAGTTAACATCCAAAAAGTGCATGATTTCATCAAAGAAAACCTGAAATCATCCATGAGATTGATTGAAGATGAATTGGGGATTCCAAAATCAATCAATTGTGCACAACATTTTGAATAAGAATTTGGTCCTTCGTAAATTGAATTCGCAATTTGTTCCCCACAAGTTGACCGATGACCAAAAAATGTATTGAATTGAACACTGCAAGGACCTCATTAAACCCACTCATAAGGACTCAAACTTCCTTGAAACGATCATTATTGGTGACAAAACATGGTGTTTTGAGTATAAGCCCGAAACAAAGAGCCAGAGTGCTGATTGGAGACCACCAGAAGAGGGGCATCTGAAAAAAAGTCGCTTGGAGAAGTCAAAAGTAAAGACAATGCTGATTTGTTTCTACGATTCCAAGAGTTTTGTCTCGAAGTTTGAAGCGATTGATAGTGAAAATTCATCGCATATGGCATGAATATTGCGATGCAGGCAGTTGGCCACTTTTGCACGATAATGCACCATCTCATCGTTCAAACATTGTGAGACAGTTTTCGAGCAAAAACCAAGTTTGTGTGTTGGATCACTCGCAGTATTCACCCGATTTAGCACCCTGTGAGTTCTTTCTCTTCCCCTGACTTCATTTGCTGATGAAAGGAAAGTGATACGACACCACTGAAAACGTTCAAGCAACAGTAACCACGACCCTCAACAGTATCTCCAAAAACCGATATAAAAAATTCATTTAACAAATTAATTGACTGTGCCAAATGCTGTATCGAAGCTGAGGGAGAGTATATTGATTGAAATAAATGATTTGAATAATTATAATTGGCCTGTGTTTTATTTTCTATCAAAAGTTCGGTTTCTTTTTGGACAGAGGGTGTATATCAATGACCTACTTCAGCTTACCTCCAACCCGATACACAGTTTTGCAGACAACTGCACATTGCACTCCTCCCTTTCTTTTGATAAACCTCATACAACTCACCTCAACCTACAGAAGAGCAACCACCACTGCCTTCAAGTCAGACCTCCAATGGGGTTCAGATAACCTAGTCAATTTCAATCCAAACAAAACCCAGAACTGTATCATTTCTCATAAAAATAACCATTTTCTCACTTGACAGGTCTCCGCAGAGCCCTGATCTCAACCATTTTGAATATGTGGGATGAACTGGAACATCTGGTGACATCAAGGGATGTCCACCCACAACAGTCCAGAACCTCATTACATGCCTACAGGAAGAATAGTCCAAAATTCCCATTGATTGCTATCGTACGCTTGTGGAAAGTATGCCCTGTAGGATTACTGTAAACACGCAGTGAAAGGAAGTCCTACTACTTATTACGGTAAGTGGCAAGGCTGTTTGTTCTTCACACTATGGTGTCCATTGACTTCTTTCCAAGCAGTGTACAATCACATAATTGAGAAATGTATATATACACATCCGAATTGTCATGCCAATTCTAATCAGTGCTTTTCTCCTCAACTGCCTGCATCATATATTAACAACATGTTCACAACTATCTCCAACTTTTCGAAAACAATTTCACTATTGCTATGAACAATGGAATCTCTACAAAAGACTATACTCATCTTTTTTCTTTATCCTATCTTTTAACCTTTTGCTGAAATCGTTTACATTCAACTCCTCTTTTATAGGCATCTTCCTTCATAAGTCAGAGAAGTGATCTTTCAATCACGTCTCTGACTTATTTCATTCTGCAACTACTACAATTCATGCCTTAACTTCATAAATTCACTTCTAATATCCCTTTCACAGACATCCTTCACATTTCATATCTTCCACACTAATTCAATCCCACTTCTCATTCATCTCTGCTGTTTCACTTGCAGCCTTCTTTATCAGGTCAAACTCTTCTGTATCAATCATTATTACAATTCCATGTCACTTTTGCTATCATTTGTCTCACATACCATAACTAGATAGCTTCTCCATACTATAGAGATGCTTTTCCATTTCTCTCTGTACTGATCTTTTCATCTAAACAATAAATACCTATCTATTCTAGAGGGTGGTATGTAAGGAAATTAGTTTTGTTGTCAGTTATAATTGATTGTTTTTCTCAATTATGTAGTTAGGTGCTGTGTGCCTTTTACAGTTATAATTATGCTCTGATGATGCTGGTTAGAAAACCAGCAAAATATCAGTGAGTTTAATAAATGTATTTTTTCCTCTCTTAGTGTTGTTTATACTGTAAAACATTATTTCGAATCAACACCATCTAAGCCATTCTATATGTATCTATTCTAGTATTGCTGTAGTATTTTTATATGGTATAATATTTTGCATCCTTAAATTCTTAGAAATCTCATTACAGTTTCCTGTATTTTACTTTGATTATTCTTTTTAACACTCCATATTTCTAAACCATGTAATAGAGTAAGAGTGGACATTATTATATTTATGTTGGGTTTCTAATTTTATATATATATATATTTTTTTTTATTAGTGTTCTTTTTACTGTTCTATAGATTTTCTGAAATTTATTTATTTATTTTTCATCTATATCTTTGTATTTAGATATGTTATTATGCAACCAAAATAATTAAACAGTGTCACCTGTTATGACTATTTTTGATTTAATATGATCTCTGTCCTAAAATGCAATGATTTTTGTTCGTTTATGAAACATTTATATGTATTGCAGGTTTATTTTATTTAACACACTTCATAAAATGACTAAATCAAAATGTAAGTCTGACAAGGCCAAAGCAAGCCACCATCACGCATTAAACAATTCTTTCTACCATTAAATAACTTACAGTTGAAATAAAACAAAAAAACATGTTTACTTAAACAACCCCTTTTTGCCAAACTTCAGGGAAGTCTATTCGGTCTGCAACAATTAAATCTTATGCCTATATCCTCACATTAGTGGGTCAGTTAGTAGTCATGGATATCTTCCACAGTAAAAGAGGCATTAAGTCATTACACTGGGAAAAAAAAACTATCTAGGAGTGAATAAACATATGCAGGAATTAAGGGTCTGATATCCACACTCCAAGGCTTCTGTGATGCTAATTTCTATGTAGTAAAGGAGTTTCATAACCTGGTATAATACCACAACTTTGCTTACTGAAGTCTTTGATGAACCAAAAGCCCACATTTGAACTCTAGACCAAAGACAATTTACTTCTACAAAGGTATGGTTCAGAAAAGAATCATTACTCTATATTCAACAGCCCTTCCACTTACAACTCAATCTTAAACAACAACCATGAAGAGCTGAACAGAGAGAAATGGATTACACATGGAAAAAATGCAAGCTTCTCAAAATCTTCCAGATGCACTTCACAAGTATACACTGTCTGAGTTCCACCAACCTCAATGATGTTCACTTCCATCTCTGATCTCCAAAACCACACCTATTTTTACATACACACACACACACACACACATGATTTCAAGTTTCTCACACACACATATTAAAGAAGTTTTCCTAATTACACACACTCTTTGATCACCTTCATCTCAAAAGTGGAATTTGTGTACATACCATGTAAGACAGTTTCCAATTTGGGATATCTTTTTTTTTTTTTTAAGAGCCTGTGTAGCTCAGTGGATGTGGCGTTTGCACACCACCGCGCTAGGCCGCACGAAGGAAGTCTTGGTTTCGAGTCTAGTCGGCGACTAGAGGAAATTTTTCTAAGCCTTTTTTCGACCGGTTCCCGAGTTAGTCGATCTCTGGCACGGGCAAGCAGGTTTTTCCTCCCGGAAACTCGGGTTTTTCGTCCTGTAAACTCAAGAAAATCGACCGTAGAACCCACATTATTTCAGGCATTAAATATATTGTGTTAGGGTTAGAGACCACGAGATGGCGGCACATTTGAGCCGTCTCTCTTCACTGCGTACCGCTTAATTAGTGATAGCCTTGGGCCATCTGTCTCTGATTGGGTACCAGTGGAGATTGAACTGCCCACTCAGTCTCCAAAAGTTAGATAGGGCTAAATGGCCTCGCCTACTCCCGTATATACGGGAATAAAAAGGCGTTAGCTGATTTTTATTTTTTTTATTTTTTTTTGATCTTCAGCGAAAAAATCTCCGTCCCCTTCTATCAAATTCATTTGCTGTTTCTATCAATACACCAGTGCCACTAAGATTCTATATATGAGAGGACAGTGATGGGCTTGATATAGATAGGTATTAATTTAACAATCTGCTCAAGTTCTATAACAAAGCAAAAGAAGAGGAAGAGAATTGGAATGAATATACATCAATATTTCTAGATCTTGTTAAGGCATCTGGCAGGATTCCACTTGCAAGGTAATTATACAAACTCAAAGGGATGAGGGTATCAGGAAGTGAAGTAGTCTGAGAAGGAATGTAACCAGTGTTGTACCACAGGGTTCAGTACTTGAGTCAATGTGAATTAACACATATTAATGATACTAGAGATGGATTAGAGGGTGACATTCAATTGTTTATTGATGATATTGAGTTGGTTAAGTTGCTGCATCAGATAACTGGACTGAAGAGAACAGTAATTTGTAAGAAAAAATAAATTATTCTCCCATTTGACAATGCTTGGTTCAGTTCACATCTGGCCTACTATCCAAGTAGATATCTATGTATCTACTTGGATATCTACGTATCCATGTAGGGATACATAGATATCCAAATAGATACATAGATATAATCATTTGAGTTTCAAGGAGATGGAAAGACAATTGAGAGGATCTGGAGGCAAGGGAACAAGATGATTAATCATCATCATCATCAAATTTCTGATGTGTCTTCAGGGGGTGTACAGGATAATTATGATAGTACTACATGAAAAAAGTTACAGTATTACTAACTTCCGATCAACAATTTTCCTTCAAATTAATCTGTTATCTGTCAAGTTTCCAATATTATCAGATCATATGTTTCTGTCTTTCAATCAATTTACATCTTGGTCTTCCTCAGGATCTTTTCCTTGCCAACCTGGCAAAGAACACTTGTTTTGTTAATCTTTTTCTCTCCCATTCTGTTTAAGTTACCGTACTACCTGAGATTAGCTCTATTAACACATTCCTGAATGCTAACAATGGAAAATTCTTTCCTAATATGCTAATTTTTAATGTGATACTTCCACTGATGCCATCTGTTCATTATGATAATCTTTCTCAGAGCTCTCATATAAGAGGTCTCCAGTCTTTGATCAAGTGTTTTATTTCTAACCCAGCTCTCAGATCCATAAATTAAAATTGGTTTGAACACCGTCTTGGATACAGCTGATTTAGTGTTTTGGCTAATTTCTTTCTTATTCCATATAAATTTATTCAGCTGACTTCTTACCATATCAGTTTTACTAATTCTGTCATCTATTTCTATATTTAATTTACCATCTTCACTAAAAACTGTGCCTAAATAGCTGACATGTTTTACTTGTTCTAAGGTTCACCATTCAGGATATAGTGGATGTTTTCAATGTTTCTGCCTATTTTCATTGTATTTTTATTGCTGATTTTCATACCGAATTTATTACAACAGTTATTCAAGGGAGTCTTGGAATCTTGCAGACTTGTACTGAATTTATTCAGAAGTATTACATCATCTGCATAAAGTAAAGAACTAAGCTTAAGCACTGACATTATAAGAATGAGACGTGAGATGATCTTTGCAATTCCCATGGCTGGATTATTTACAATCTCCTAATCCAAATGATTTGCACTGAATATATTCATTGAAACAATTCTCAGTATGCAAACTTGGGTTCTCCAAGAAGTGAAACAAAGATGTACAAGAGAACAATTAAGTGTACTGCAAATGGCTTTCATCGAAATCATCTTTCATATAATGGTGAGAAAATTACCAACACATATCCAAAACAGATTTTGAAAGGTCCATGGCCAAATAACAGTTATGCTCTTTGGTCTCCAGTCATATTGGCCGTAACTTTTGTCCAACCATGTTTCCACCTTTTCTGAACTCTGATGCTTCTTTGCATCATTACTCACAGAAAAAAAGCCAATTTTTTTTTTTTTTTTCCAATTCTTGCACTGACAATCTCAAAAAAAAAAAATGTCCTCATACCATTCCTGCAACATGAAAATTAGTTCATATTCAACCATGCTTAAGAAGGGCAAGAAATCAAAGCCACCAAAATTACTCTCTCTCTCTCTCTCTCTCTCTCTCTCTCAATGTGAAGATTTCATCTATAGAAGTTGTAACCTTATCATACATTTAAAGTGTAATGAGTGGCTAATGTTAGATAATCCATTTTCACTATTCCAGAGACCAAACATAGATCACAATAAACAAGGTAATGGTGTCTTAAACTGAGCAATGAATATTTTCTACCATCTAAAGACATTTCCAAACAGCATGTCTACAGCAAGATTAGAACACCAACAGCATCTTGGTTGAAAGCAGAGACCAGATCAGTGGCTCCTCAGATGGGATTGAACTACCACCAACCTTTTGGGTAGCAGTAGAATGGACAAGCGATCAGGGATTCTCACTTCAATTCTAATAAAACTAATAAATCAGGGGATCTTCTTGCTTAAGTCACACACATCAACAAATGAAATGGAAAATTTTGAGTAATCTCAAATAGTTGCATTTGATATCTCTAAGGCATTTGATTAGGTTCAGAAAAAAACCTTAGCAAAAAAGGCTATTAAGTAATGAATCATCATGTGGTATGTCTTTTGACTTTTGCAACTAGGTTGCAAACTTTGTCTTGGCAAAGATTATGCATGACATGACACTAAATGGATCTTGATCTTCTAACTTTGAAAAATAATTCTGAAATTGTATAAATTTTCTTTCACTTACTTTCTTTTTTCTATCACTGACCTCCAGTTGACCACAGACCCAATACACAGTTCAGATGATGACAGTTCTTTTTCTCAGTGAACAAACCTCACACTACGCAAATCCATAAAATTTCCACAATATTAACTTCTGTTATTACCCTAAATTTGATCTTCAAACCATTCTTCAATGGAATTCTGATAACTTTTTTAATTTCAATGCTTGGAAATAATTTTAAATCTGTTTTATTTCTTACAAAAACACACTTAACATCCACATTTCTGGATGTTATCCCAAGAAGACAACACAAGACTTCTCTTCTTGGGATAACTCTCACCTCAAATATTTACTATATTTCTTGAATGTCAATAGGTTCCTTCTTCAACCCTCTTCTGCCCACCTCACCCCCCCCTCCAATGTGCTGTAAGTTCTTGTACCTCTAGTGTGTAGAATATATATAAACTGCAAATTACAAATACTGTCTCCTCAACATCCAATAAATTAGGTTCTCTCTTTTGGCCAAGATGTTGCATTACTTCCGAACTGCTATTAACTCCATAGCAATCACATCTAACCACTGGATACTGCCTCTGGAGTGGCTAAATGTAAGAGACTAAGATTTTCCTAAAAATACTTCAATCAGCAGAGAGAGAGAGAGCATTCAAGATAATTAATGACTCATCTCTCTCTCACCAATTCACTTAACTATTCAATACTCTAGTTTAAATATAAATGCACACAAAAATTTTCATTCGTTCATTCTTTCCATCATGGTTTCCTCCAATTTTTCATCCTGCATACAAGCAAATTAGGTGGGGAACACATGCAATTAACAGACAAAAAAATGTTATTAGGGAGTTGTAGATGGAATAATCAGTGACAATAACACATCTACTGCTCAAAGCATATTATTGAGCAACTGATAGTGTAGTATAGAGTGGATAGCAGATATGTAGTATGTATGGGTAATGTGGATTGCCCTCCCACAACAAGCACATCCTTGAACCCCAAAGGATGTCCTGTCATGTAATAAGACAGCTGAGGAAAGTGTTGTTCCTACTAATTCAGAATTCAAAATTCATGTGAAAAGTCAGCCATGCAACTTAAATGCATTAAGTAAAATGAATTTAGTTTCAAACCACATAAATAGCATGCACCCTCCCATAGTGAAATGTTAGTAAAATACTCCTCCAAAATGGACTAGTAATTTGGTTTGTAACTACCACAAGAACAATCAAATGTCATATCAGCTTAGGGATTATATGGTAAAAGATCTCCACTGTGTTTGTTAGGGAACTAGGATGAAAAGTAAAAACTGGATACAAAAAGAACTACAAACTGAACAAAACTGAAGATGGGAACTACTAACATAAGAAACATCAACTTGTAAAGAAGTGATACTAGCAGAGGGATTACAGAAAATGTAACGTAGCTGAGGTCAAATATAAGAAGCAAATCAGGTGAGATATTTCTAATTAATAACTGTAGAGACAATAACAAACAGTGAAAGGAAGCATTCACTATAATTTTCAACAATAAATCAGAAGATAAACTTCCTGAATAGCAGATAATTCAGTAAGTGTGATGAAGGTGAATGTCAAAATAGGAAATTGGATAATGCAACTTATCTGTTACTATAGTACAAATAAAAGGTACCAAGAGTGAAACAGGGGAGTTCTTTGAGTTATTAGAAGGAATGCTTATTACGACTGGTCACTTAACAGCACGGTTGGAAATAAATCAGAAACAAAGAAATGTTCTAAAAAAAAAAAAAAAAACTAAAGAAAAGGCAGAGTTAGTAATGAAAATATACTCACACATACTAAACATTCTTCAGGATATTTGTTTTGTTTTTTTCCATCACACAAAGATATGCATATTTACATAGAGAAAACACTTGAGAAATAAGTCATGTTGATACTGTGATATCTTCAAAATACAGTGATAAAAACATTTTAAAGGAATCAGCTTCAGATGTAAACTCTACTCAAATAAATATTGGGGAAAATGCAATAAAGATTTTAAACAGGAACCACACATTACAGAATCAACATAAAATTGAAAGCATTAAATGTCTCAAATCAAGGAAACATATGGCGAAGATGACTGCAAAGATATAAAAAAAAATAATAATTAGAACTTCATGATAGATACAAGTTAAAGAGGCAGTCTTGTCGTGGAAAAGAAGAAACTATGTTAAAAGTTCCTGGAAAATAAATAAGCATGTGCCCTTAGAGAATTCTGAGAAAAATAAATAAAAGTAAAAGTAGCTGAACAAATGTCAGGGGGAAACTAAGAATAATAAGGAATGTAAATATCACAATGATGATACATATGCTCTGTACCAAGGCTGTCAACCATTTTCAGAGTATGTACCAAAACTGCTGATAGTTTTATTTAAAAAAAAAAAAAATTGTTACAGGATTTGAAAAAAATCATTAAGGCACTGAATTTTTTCCCCCTTCTCAGAAAATTCATCAAAGAGAAAAAGATGAACACTGTAATCATTGTTCTTTAATATAACCTCCACAATGAATATACTTTTCCATATTGAGTAATAATCTTTTAAACCTTAGAACTAGCAGCCACTAAATTAGAATGATTCGAAACAAATTTCTGCAAATATTTAATTGCATTTATACTCCTAATCAGAATTCAAAACTGTCTGGAGAAACTTTGTCAAGCATATAAGAACTTGATATGCATCTTGCACTGCCACTTTTTTTTAAGGTAAAAGGTCACTAATAATCTTTTAGATAAAAAGATTAGGGAGAGCAGTACATATACTGTGTTTGAATAATTTTTGGCTGCCACCTTGGGCATATGTATTATAGGCTCACAGCCCTTCTGCTCTAGAGGCTATTATAATAATAAATAAATAACTAAATTCTACGCTGGAGAGATTACAGAATTGATAGCATGACGATGATGTCTGTAGGCAGGCAATAGGTATTACTGATATTTTTCTTGAATAACTGGTAGTTGTAATCTTTAAGGAACAACATCATAAAGGCTGTTCTAGAAAACAGAGATAGATGGAATAAAGAGGAAGAGAAAAAGTTTAGTATTTGTAGCTGAACTGTAGAAGGATGTTGAATAGCTGCTGCTCATGTTATACAGTCAACTTGCACTGCATCAAGCACTGTTATAACTACCAAAATTCTCACCCAAGACCTACAGTGATAATGATATTCTAAACAAAATCCATTATAACAAACTACTGACCATAAACAACTATCAGTGCAGTCCTTGAGAGTCAAGCATCACAGGGTTAGTGGAACCTGAAGGAATGATAAATGCCAGTTCATTAGAAGAGTGCCCATGGAAATATCTGCAAGATATATGGCAGAAGCAGACTTATGAAACAAGGATAAAAATGAGTCTATGAAAGGGAACTGCTGATCAGTAACTATCTTCTTCTGAACAGCATTAAAAAGTTTCAGGGAAGTTTATGGTGAATCACCTTAAACCTAAGTTACGGTTAATTAGATCTGTACAGAGTTAAGAAGCTGAATGATGTGTTTGTGACAAAAAAAGGCTAGAAGTAAATGTTAGTCCAAGAGGAGAGCTTTAACTTTGTTTGGAAAGCTCGGAAATTATCAATAAGAAATAGGTTTTTTCCTCATACCATGAAGATGAAAATTGGATGAAAAATGCATTTAATCCATCCTCTTGTGAACTGTTAAATCTATTTATTAACAGTTCACAAGAACTGTTAAATATATTTATTAATCCTCTTAAGGATTAATACACAGAACTAATAATAACTAATAGGAATAATAAACTGAAGGAAAATGTTAATTATGACTGATCAGAAATGTTTCCAAAGAAGAAATCCAAAACAAAATTAATTTTCCCACTTTTAATCATACAGGTTGTTCTGTTATCCCTAGGTCAGTCACTGTGATGAACACTTGAAACTTGGGATTAAGTTTCAGGCATTTAAATAAATTCAGACCAGGATATACCCATTAGCATTTGATTATCCAAGCATGATTGTATGTGCATGCGCACATACAAGGACGGTCTGAAAAGTTCTCGGCCTAACAATCAAATATCGAATTAATAATTTCAAATTTATTTTTATTTTTCAACATAATCTTCCTTAAGAGTAATACATTTATTCCAGCGATGCATGCTCCAGCGCCATTATCCTGTCCCTGTAGTGGTTCTCAGTAAGGTCTGCAAAATACCCCTCTACAGCTGCAATCACCTCCTGATTCGAAGAAAAAACTGACCAGCAAGGAAAAGTTTCAATTTTGGGAAGAGATAGAAGTCAGAGGCAGCCAAATCCAGGGAATAGGGTGGAAGTTCCAACAATCCATAGTGCAGATCCCTTAATTTTCCCATTGCCAAAACACCTTTGTGGGCAGGTGCACTGTTCTGATGAAAGATGATTTTTTTCTTCTGCAAACTGGGTCTTTTCTCACGAATTTTTTCTTCTAGTCTGGTGAAAAGATTAGAATAACATTCCCCAGTTATCATTTTACCCTTTTCAAGATAATTAATAAACAAAATGCCTTTAGCATCCCAAAACACTGATGCCATGACCTTTCCTGCTGAGGGAACCGACATTGTCTTCTTTTTTTTTTTTTTTTAGTGCTGAACAACCAGCTTCTGTCTGCTGTTTTGACTGCTGTTTGGATTCTGGTGTGTAATGGTGAATCCAAGTCTCATTCATAGTAATAAACGGACTATCAAAATCAGTTTTATTCTTGTCAAAATGCTCTAAGCACTGTTCAGAGATTTTCATGTTAGTACGTTTTTGATCTGTTGTAAGCAAGAGCGGCACCCATCTTGTGCAAAGTTTTGTCATATGCAATCCTTCATGCAATATATATATATATCCTACACGTCCTTTTGAAATGCCTATAGGCTCAGCAATTTCAAGCACTTTGACTCGCTGGTCATTCAATACCATATCGTGCACTTGATCAATGATTTCTGGTGTTGTTACACTTTTGGGACGTCCTTCACATGGATCATCTTCAAGGCTGGTATGGTTACGTTTAAACTAGGCAGCCCATTTCTTAATTGTCGAAAACAAAGGAGAAGAGTGCCCATAAACTTTTATGAACTCAGAATGAATTTCTTTTGCCGTTAAATCTTCTTTTACAAAGAATTTTATAACCGCACGATACTCAATTTTATCAATTTCACAGGATACAGACAACACTTTTGCTTCAGACAGCTGTATACTTGATAGAATGACTTGCAATTTCACATGGATGCTTATGACAGATGTACCAACTTAGAGCATGTTCAACAACCTGATCCTATGAAGGTTCCCAGGAAAAAAGAAAACAGCAGAAGTAAATGTTCCAGTACACAGTCACATATAAAGAATAACGAATTTCTCATATTTAAATTACCATAGCTGTTCCTATTCTACATGCTGAAGTTTTTGGAACAGAAAACTACAAGACATGGAATGCAAATAAATAATTTACTAGCTAAAATTAATTATTTACAAGCCAACATTATGCTGGCTTAAGCTAGCATTATCAGAAGCAATTGAACACTACACACTCACTGAAAACATAAACCAAAATGACAAGGACAATAGGAACAGTCACATGCATGGATGGTGACAGTGGGCACTCTTCATAGCAATTCCTGTTATGAATGCTAATGGGTAGATAGGGCAGTGTGCCAAAATCTATGTAAAATCATATCATCCGTTCTGTTATAGTTAACCAAGTTCCGTAAAATTTGTGCTGCTTTCAGGGACAGTCTCTCCAATTTAAACTAGGATTTGTCAAGTAGCCTGGCTTTCTTCCAGCTTATAAAGTGGTCTCTCTCTGGTGCATGTTAAGAAAGCCTGCTTTTTTTAGTTTTTTTCATTCCAGGTGTATTTTTTTATGTTCTTTTTTCCCTGACCAAAGTAGTTCATATTAGTTCAAGTAGCCCATATACCAAGATTATAAGAGCTATCTAAGGTCCATTGATGCCATAAATTGTTCTACCTATAAACTACTAGCTAAGCATTTGGCATCCAAACTCAACAAACATATCAGCAAGACATAAAAAATAAATAAATAAATAAACCCTCCATGCACTTTAAAACCACTATAAAAAGCCTTCAGTTAAAGGAGAATCACTTAGTGAGCATCAATGTGTCTTCCCTTTTTATAAATGTTCCAGTAGACAATACACTAGTTCTCCTGACTAAAATTCACCTCACTGACATTTGCAAACTATAAGCATAGTATTAAATCAGAGCATTTTAGATGGAACAACCAGCTCTTTAAACAAATTGAAGGTGTAGCAATGGGCTTCACGCTTTCACCCCCCCCTCAAGCCCAAAATATGCTTGAGGTATATAGACAGTCTTTGCCATTTGGCCACATGGCCCATAAGCTTCTCTAACTTTTTACATTTTCCTCAATAATTCCATCCTCAAATTAGTTTCACTGTGGAAGAAGAAAGAGAAGGCGCGCTTGCCTTCTTGGATACTTTAATTAAAAGGCAAGCAGATGAGTACCTCATATGTTCAGTTTATTGTAAGTTTATTATAATAAACCTATGAGCAACTTTGCTCCACCATCCTGCTCAGAAACTTGAAATTTTCAAAAATTTAGCCTACAGGATAGAGTGAATTTCATCCTCAGGACTAGTATACTGCACCTGAAACGACAGGCTCTACTCATATCATTCCAACAAAATGGATATTAAAAAAAAAACCTTCACCAAACTACTTAAAAAAAGAACAAACCCCCTACCCCTAAACCAGACTATATGTACACTAGATATTTACTCGATATCAAAGGCACAACAGATAAACTAGGCTCCCTCCTGAAACAACACAGAATCAGAAGAGTAATCTGTGTGTTGGAAGAATTATTAAAAGAAACAGTGGAATAATTAAATATTTTTAATTATTCAAAATTAAGTGGATATTGAATAACACATTATTTCTTAGCCGAATAAGAAACTCAGATAGGAAATCTAATCTAAGAAATAATGTGGTATTCAATATCCACTTAATTTCGAATAATTTTACTTTGCAGAAGTGAAGCCTGTTGGCTCTTATTTCAGTAAATAAATATTTTTAATCCTTTCTCAGTACTGTTTCACTCCATTAATGAGAATCAGAACAGTATACAAATCACTAAATAAAGTATCTACCTGCCAAACATAAACCAAGGATCACCTGGACACTCTCTCCTTCCCAGGTGTCTACAGCATTCCATGCCAGTATGGAACTCAATATTTCAGACAGACAGGATAAATTACTTTGGTCAGGAAAATAAAACAAAAAATAGATCTGGAATGGAGAACCAAAAAGCAGACTATCTCAACATGCCTTAGAGAAAGATCATAAAATGGAAGAAAGTCAGGTTACTTCACAAATCCCAGTTTAAATCAGAGAAACTGTTCCTGGAAGCAGCATAAGTTCTACAGAACCTGTGCTGAACAAGTTCTATGGTTAACTGTAACAGAACAGATGGTATGATTTATTCAGATTTTAGCACACTACCCTATCTATTCATTAGCATTAACCTATTCATCACCATGAATATCACCACTATTGCACACCATGCATGTGGCTGTCCTTGTTATCTAAGTAATTTTGGTTTGTGTCTTCAATAAGTGTATGTAGTTAAATTGCTTCTAATAATGCTAGCAAAACACTAGCTTGTAAATAATTACTTTTAGCTATTAAATTATTTATTTACATTCCACTTTTTCATTATTTATCCACATTCCACATTATTTATTTACATTTACGTTTTCTGTTTCAGAAACTTCAACAAGAATAACACCTTGCTGTAAATATATACTGTCACTGTTCAAGTACTAGGTAGATTAATGATTATACTCAAAAGTTTAGTTGTTTAATGATAAACAAGAGGAACAATTATGTGGTAAATTTTCAGTATTGAGACCACATTATAATATAAATAAAGAGTTTAATAAAAATAAGCAATTAAAACATGACAAGTTTCGTAAGTTGTAAGATTTACATCATCAGAGGTACTGGTACATAAAAGGGTACATTAATAGCCTTTTATCGTGTAAAACTTATGTACCAGTATCCCTGATGATGCAAGTCTTATCACTTATGAAACTTGTCAGGTTTTAATTGTTTATTTTTATTAAACTCTTTATTTATATTATAATGTGGTCTCAATACCGAAAACTTCCCACAGAACTGCTAAACCACAACATTTGCAAGAAGAACAATTATTTAGAAAAATTACTGTGTTTCTATCTGACAGCTGACTAGGAATACATTAGATGGGTTTCCGTTTCAATAGTCAACCTCAAAGAACATTTAATCATTAAAGTAAATTGATATCCTTCATCATATTTAATTTAATTTTATTTTTAAGGGAATTCTTGACAAATTTCTCTTCTCTTTATACATATCTCTGTACCTTTCTTAACATCTCCCAATATATTCTTTTCTTCATATGTCCATCAGCTCTTCTTCTTATAACACAATATATCTAATCTGCATTTTCCATCACTGTGACTGCATGAATGATGTTGTCACAGCCAGGTATCAAAAAATAATAAAGGGCTCCCGTAATGATGGGAAAGGCATATTTATCAGTGGCATAATCAAAATGATGTAATAAAGATAAATACACTTTGCTGATTCTTCTTCTTGGCCCCCAAAATGAAATGTCATTTTTCCATTCTGAACTTTTATGGTAAGTGTGAGATTAGGCTTAATGGCCTCTCAACAGTTTCCTACTGTTGGCAAATTCACAAACACTGCTGTTTCATTATCTTTACAAATGAATATTGTTCTGACAAGATTAAAATTATATGAACATAATGATAGTTATATACATCTCTTCTAATTCTAATTTAATAATTCAACTACAATTTCTAATTCATACTAATTTAGCTATGGACAAATAAAATTTGTCCATAGCTAAATTATTTGCATATGTATAAATCAATTTCTATTTCTTTATAACTTCCTGTGTTTAGGATAAAGAGCATGCCACCCCCCAATGTCTCCCCACCCATAGGGTTTTTCACTATCACACAGTGTTGTGGGTGTAAAACTTATGAGTACAGAAGGTGGTAAATAAAAGACGATACCAACTTCATCCTGGGATATATCTCTGTTAGGTCATAAAAATTGTGCAATAAACCAACCATAATATGCAATCGTATTGAGAAGCCAATGACAACTGCCTCCATGTTGATATTAAGCTAGTTTTATCAACACTGAACATAGTTGTGCACAGAGATGAAAACTTTTCCACAGGACAGTCCATCTCCAATCCTGTCTTCAACATACAACAGAGACATACTATGATGTAGGATCCTCACAAAGCTTCAGATAAGACTCCTGCAGACAAAAGCAAACTGGCAAGAGGAGCTCACTAATGTTTTAACAAAATCCATTACTATTTTATTGCAAGAATGTAATCATTTCAATTGGTAGATCCACCTGGTATTATTATTATGGGCTGCTCCATGGAGTCACAATGATCAAGGGAGGCCCTAAACATCATGTCAACCACTATCCAATCCAGAACTGGTATCCAGTTCTAAGTTTTTGCTTTTCTCGGTCTTAGACTTATGTCTTCCTCTTCAGGTAAAATATCTGAATCATCATCAAACTGAATTCCATCCAGTATACTGGTAATTTTGATAATTCCAGATTAACTCAACATACAAGTAACAACTTTTTCTGCTGACATCTCTGGAGGCATTTCCTTGTGTAGTGGTTGTGCTCATTATATTTTTTAAACTGAAGGATTTTGATTCAAAGGAATACGTTTTGGTCTGTTTCCTGGGCTGTGACCATATTCGGTTGTGCTCATTATATTTTTTAAACTGAAGGATTTTGATTCAAAGGAATACATTTTGGTCTGTTTCCTGGGCTGTGGCCATATTCTTTAGATTTTTCCAATCCATTACAATAAAAAAGCAGACTAAATCATAGATTTAAGGAGGTAATTGTGAGAAGGTGGGACAAGTCATAAGAATTAATACCCTCTTCAATACTATTCTTGCTACCTTGTAAGTGTAAAAGGGTTTGCCCTTTGACATGCTCAGGAATATGCAGATATTCAACATCTAGATGGCACATACAATCTTTGGATTTACGCTATTTACTGCCACATCAGGCACAGACAGGTCAAACCACATACTAGAAGCATTTCAAAAGATCTACAATGTAGAGATAGCTTGATTTCATTGATGTTGGAGGTTTGAGTGTTAAATGTAACAATGATAGTTAGTATACAAGATTACCAATTCTATGTACTGAGATTCTTCTTATGAATGGCTGTCACTCTCCTTAAGTTCAGAACAAATCTCCTAATCTAGAACACTGAGGATAAATCCTCTAGAAAAATTTTATACTTTGTAGGGTGTTCCATACTTTGAATTTCTTGCTCAAAAGAAGTGTTTCTCAAAAGCAACTACATTCCATACTTACTATGGAACACCCTATACAGATGGGCAATGCAAGAAATGTTCTAAATGTTTTTATGGATGTTTCTACAAGGAGAAGAGTTCTTTAAGTGATATTTAGGTTCTTGTCAACCCTTCTGAATGGGAAAGGTGTCATTTCCCCAACTGGATGTTCACTTATTGAATATATTATTAAAAATGGTGTGTTTGTAAATATTTCTATTGTTTTTTGTTCTTTGATATGGTTGATATTACAATAGTTCTAGATGGAATCTTGTGAAGGTGAAGGATTCATTCCTTCACCTTCTTCTGAGAAAGAAATTGAGCAAGAAATTCAAAGAGAGGAATCTGTCAATCATGATATGGAGTAAATATCCAGAGAGGAAACTAGTGATCCTGTCACACAGGACAGAAAAGAGTGATGGTACTTTCATAAGGAGGCACCTCTGGCAGACCCAAATGCCCACTACTAAATTGAAAAAAATCAAGAATTCTGTAACTTGATCATGTAACAAATCCATGGCTTGTGACCAAAGGTGGTCAAGAGTAGCTAGGAGATCTCCTGTTGAAAGGATGGTAGAATCCACTGGTATTCACTAATTAATTGGTAAGTCTCAAGTAGTGAAGAATTTGGCTATTAGTTATATCAAACAAGAAATTACATTCTTGTTTTAATCCTTTATCTAAGTGTGAGCAAACAAGTGTGCATGAGGTATCTTCACAACTAAGCCAAAAGGAAGTGCACTTCCTTTTGCCCATGCTAGATCATTACTTGGAATCAGTTATGTTTCCTGCAAGAAAAAGCACATGGTTTATACTCCAGAAAGAGAGTCTTGATGTCGATGTTTTGACAGAATCCACAACAACAACTCTGCTGTAGAAACATTTGCAGTATTCATCATTTCTTCTTCTTCCTCAGGAAAAATTATCCAAGATGTTGTCAAATTAGACTACCTTAGGGCACTAGGTATATTAATTGTTTCATCTTCTTGCAAGGGAACAGAGATATCCATCCCATCTATTAATAGATCTGGCGATATGTCCTTGATTCTCTACAGCACACATTTTTTTTTTTTAACTAGTGGATTCTCATTACAGGAATCATTTTTGGTATATCAGGAGTGAGCCCACATCAATTCTTCTCTTTGAGACAATCTAAAAAATCTACATATACCATTCAGAGATGTAGTAGTTGTGAGAAGGTGCACCATACATATGGGTTAAAGTCCCTACTCACCTTTTCCTTACAGCTACCTTCTCAGTGTAAGCAGGATTACCAATAAATGCTATTGCTACTTCTGTGGTATATATAGCCCTTGCCTCCTGACAGGGGATGCACTGCTCAGACTTAACTTTTTTATCTCCTTTTCATCCTTCCACATTTGCATGCATGAAAGTGGATAGGTGATCTCCCTCGCAATTGAAGCAATTAGGCGTTGTGCACTTATAGTCTCTGTTCTCATGATCTTTACTGCCACATTAGGCAGAGATGGCAGAGCCATGACATGCAGTCTGAGAATAGCAATGCAAAGAGTTTGGAATGTAGAGCCTAACTGGTCAGTTGAGATAACTGGCTTTTACAGATGTTGGTGATTTCAGTGTGCTGACTGTAAGGATATTTTCCTGGTGCTCATCCCTATGTATTAGGATTCTCCTTACAGCTGCCACACCTTGGTCCTTTGATTCAGAGTAGAACTCAACTGGAACATTAAGAAGGTCCCATTCAATAATATGCCTCTGAAAAATTTTAAACTTTTGTGGGGAGCGACTGAGATTGATTCCCCTGAGAGATGTCACAAAAAGTAGTTTTTCAGATTGTGTTGCTGGCTTCAATAAGAATATCTTTTGAATGGAATTTTTTGCCTCATATTGGACATCCTGCAAACCCTTCCAAGCCTTTTCAGGTGAAGAAGGGTGCCATTTTCCATTTTCTCAAGTGAGCATTACCCTGTTTAATGTAAAATTAAGAAACACAGTATATTCATTGATGCCTCTGATGTTTTCTGTTTTTATTTGGTTTTATGTTCCAATGGATTCTGAAATTGGCTGGGACTTGAAGGCTCATGATAAAACAGAGGATGAAAAATTATTCATTTACAGGAAAAAGTTGGTTCAGTGCCAGACCTTCCAACCTACCACAGAGCCACACATGGATGCTCACTCTCCAGCAACCAATGACTGTGCTTGGAAGTGGAATGTCAAGGCTACCCTGGACGCCACACCAACACTGCAGAATGATTGGGTTCCTATCCCTGGACCATGGGAAAGGAACTTACTGCAATACTGCTGACTCTTGCAGACAAGCCCACTAATCAAATGGCAAGATGATTGATCCTGGCCAGGCAAGGATCAGTCATCTTGACAAAGCAGAGGCCAAGGTAATGTGACCCTACCAGGATCCCCCTCCCCTTTCTGGATGTCCATGGGTTGCACTGCACAGCCGACATGGCAGCAAGGTGTTGGATCCTACCAGTGATGGTGGTCCAGAAGACAGGATAGTAAAAGACTCAGAAGAAGTAGAGTGAAGAATATGGGAAGAAAAGCATAGAAAAAGTATAAGGATAAAAAGGGCACCACATCAGAAGAATCCTTGAATCATTAACAACTTTGATACAAACAAGTCTCCTAGTCCAGATGGTGTCTTCTCCCTCTGTGCTAATGATTTGCATTCCAGAATTAACACCTAAGCTATATTTTGAAAGTTTATTTTTCACTTGGTTAGACTATAAACTAAATTTATTATAAGCTATATTTGTCTGTACAAACTGTTGTACACATCCAGCATCTACCAAACAGCACAACAGATAAAATACTGAAAACAGGAGGTGGAAGTTAGTCATTACACCACTATCCCATTGCCATCACCTCAATCCTCTTGAAAACAATGGAGATCTTTAACTGCTAACTTCTTCACAACCCGAAGTCCACAAATTAATTTACACTCACTATCTTTACCTTGGAATATGAAATACATGCCTCCTCCTGTAATGTTCTACTAGAAAAAAATAATAAAAGAATTAACCTACATAGTGAAATTTATGGTCCTGATGATATTCTGCAAACTATGTTCAAGAGATGTACTCCTCAACAAACATATGTACACATTACACTCAACTGCATTTACATTACAACATGGAAAGCTGGTCAATATGTAGCTAATTCGAAAAAAAAAAAAAAAAAAAAAAAAGAAGATAAGCAAATACCATCTATATATATCAAGCTATTGCTCTCACCTCAGTGCTCTCTAAAGTAATGGGAAAAGGCACAAATCTAATCAGTGACCACCACCACTATGGATTCTGCTATTCAAGATGCCAGATCTCATCTCCATCATCCACCTTTGAACATGTGCCATAGAAAAGTTTGGAGAAATCTGTAGTGCTGCACCACTTGACATTTACACGACATTTGATAAGACCTAACATCAAAAGCTTCTCGGTAAACTGCTACCTTATGGTCTGCATTCTACCCTTTGTAAATAGATTGCC
The DNA here is from genome assembly GCF_054136105.1 of Typopeltis vanoorti. Lineage (NCBI taxonomy): Eukaryota > Metazoa > Arthropoda > Arachnida > Uropygi > Thelyphonidae > Typopeltis > Typopeltis vanoorti. Next base: position 73,861,791 of record NC_143555.1, read on the forward strand.
AGTTTTCTCTCAAGTCTTCTCTCTCCCTTTCAGATTTCCCTATTAATGCACATGTTCCTGACTCACTCTTTTATCCATTTACTTAAATGATCCCTCAGTGACCTCAAATCCTATCCACAGTTTTGTAAATGACAGCACACCACTCCTCCTCACAGAAAACACCTAGCAGTATCTCAAGCTTCAAGCTCATCTACAATCAGTGCTCCTAAAATGGTATCAATGTGGTTATGACAGCCTAGTCATGTTTTCAAAACACAATTCTATTCCCCCCCCCTCCTCCAAAAAAAAAAAACTTTAGTAGTTCTCCTCTTACTTCTAATAATAATCAGTTCAACAGTCGAGACTTGTTACTGCACTAACACAACTTCTATATGACCCTCAGCTTCTTTTTGGCATTCTTTTCACTTACGATATTACTTTCATTGGTCCAGTTAGTAAATTTATACAAATCTCAAATCTGTCCAAACTTGGGAAAACTGTTTTACATTTGGTGTGGTGCTTCAAAAAGCTCTCTAAAAATTCATAATGCTGTCCAGAAGAGGGCCGTTTGCCGAAATGATGAACCCTTCCTCAAACACTCTCCCCTCCTCTCTGTAGCCACTGTCTTAGAGAGGGTCATTTACCACACTATCTTCTCCACAAATATGTCCATAGGTGCTGTTCACTAGAACTGAAATTAATCTAAAATAACATGAGTAACAGCTATCAAGTATCCTTTTACAGTTGAATTTCTGGCTCACTAAATGGGAGTAGAAGAATCAGCTACTCCCATTCACTTGCATTCCTCTATGAAGTATTCCCTAGGATTAAAAAAGGCTATTTAAAAAATGCTTTTTTCTTTATCCCTGTCCACAAATATTTAAATAATCCCTCACTGACCTCAAATCCCATTCACAGATTTGCAAATTACAACACTTACCACTCCTCCTCCTTCCCTCCTCACATTCATTTTCTACAGGTGAAACTCAATTTATGAACTTTCAAGATATGAACAGACTAATAAATTGTGACTCCCAATTAATTTTACAAATGCAGAACCCTATGAAGTTTATCAATATTTTATTATGCACACTGGAAAATGTTTAGTCCAGTAATTCCTTCCTCTTTCTATGCCATACTGAATATTTTTCAGTCGGTAAACATATTCCACACTTTAATAGTGCGCAAGTATTGCAAGGATGATAAAAAAATAGAATGGCATATGTAAATATACTATTTTTTTTTATTACCCTTGAAATATGGAATACAAATGGAGACATAATAATTGTAAAAATGCTAGAAGTGATAAAATATTTTAATGATTTTAAAAGAAACTAAACTGGGCATAAGTAAGTGATCTGAAAATAGTGGATCACTTACTTCAACTAATCATGTTGGTAACATCATTTTATGAGTTACAGCAATTACAAATGGAGGGGGGGGGCTGAAAAGTTCTGATAAACACCTAGAACATATATAGTAATAAAGCAACTCTTCTTATATATCCTAAAAGAAAAAGAACAAATTATTACAATCAGATGAAACATGGGGGTTTCATCTGATTGTAATAATTTACTTTTTGATCTGATCAAAAGTTTTAAGATATGTTCTTTTTTGTGGTTACATCAGTTGCTTTAATATCATTTTTGTTCTAGGTGTTTATCAGAACTTTTCCCCTCTCATATACTCAGTTCAAGCTCGGGTCAGTCCATAGTTATTTGTAAAAAAAAAAAAAAAGTAAACAATAGAGGCATCTTTACTTTCTTCCATTCTTTTATCTCCTTTAAGGTTCAGAACTTTATTTTTCTTTTTTATGTGAAAAACTACAAAGAAACGAAGTCATTAAAAATGCAACCTGCTGTATTTTCTTCACCTAACAGCTATTGTATTGTCATTGCCATAAATAACTAATAACTTTTAAATATCCCCCCTGCCCTATATGAAAGACTGTAAATATCAGCAATTGAAGTACAACTCCATCTACCCCCCCCCCCCATTTTCCTCACATCAGTACAAAAAAAAAAAAAAAAAAAAGGTGCTGCCATTAACTGTTATTGTTATACTGCTTTACTTGAAAATGGTAAATCTTGCACATTTTAAGGCAAAACTAGTAAGTTTTTCATATCATGAATACACTTAAATTAGAGTTATAAATTTTATAATCACATTAATGTATTAATTTAATTTAAAATTAAACCTACACGCATATATATAGTACACAACATAATGTAATAAGCAATTTATTTAATAAAAACAATTGTGCTTTTCTCATACATAATTTCATTAACAAACGACACTGGTAATTATCATCATCATCAAATTCCTGCCATGTACCCTCAAGGGATGTACAGGATATGATAGTACTACATGAAAAATTTACATAATTACTAACTTTCTATCTACAATTTTCCTGCAAATCAATCTGTTACCTCTCAAGACTCCAACATTATCAAATCTTACATTTCTATCTTCTAAGGCACTTTTTACAGTATCAATCCACCTATATCTTGGCCTTCCTCTGGGTCTTTTTCCTGGCAGAGAACACCTGTTTGGCTAATGTTTCCTCTCCCATTATGTTTAAGTGCCCACACCACCTGAGATTAGCTGTGCTATGCATTCCTGGTTGCTAACAAGGTCAAGTTCTTTCCTAATATCTTAGGTTTTAATAAAATAATTGCCATTGATACCATCTTTTCATGCCCCTAATCTTTCTCAGGAGTCTCATATCTGCGGTCTCTAGTCTTTGGTCAAGTGTTTTACTTCTGATCCAGCTCTCAGATCCATAAATTAAAATTGATTTGAACACTGTCTTGTATACAGCTAATTTAGTGTTTTGACTAATTTCTCTCTTATTCCATATAAATTTATTCAGTTGACTTCTTACCATACCAGCTTTGCTGATTCTGTTGTCTATTTCCATACTTAATTAACCACCTTCACTAAAAATCATGCCTAAGTAGCTGAAATGTTTTACTTGTTCTATAGGTTCTCCATTCACAATGCAGTTAACATTTTAAATGATTCTGCCTATTTTCATTCTTTGTCTTGTTACTGCTGATCTTCATACCATATCTATTACAACAGTTATTCAATTTAGTCAGGGAATCTTGCAAACTTGTAGCAGATTTATTCAGAAGTATAACATTGTCCAAATAAAGCAAAGAGCTGACATTAACATCTCCAATTTTGATATCAGGTTTAATACCACTTTCCTTCATAATGTGATCCATATAGATAATGAATAACAGAGGGGATAATGTTCATCCTTGTACATCCTTGGCTGACACCGGATTTAACATTAAACCATCTTCCTGTACTTCCTTCAATTTAACTGCTAACTTACAACTAAAATAAAGACTAAGTATTGTTTTATATAATGCCGCATTGACACCATATAATTGTAGCATTTCGAATAGCTTATCACTTGACACCTTGTCATATGCCTTTTCCAGATCTACAAAACTTAAATACAGATCTTTGTTATATTCCCATGCTTTCTCAACTATTTGTCATAAAGTGAAAATCTGAACCTGACAGCCTCTATTTGGCATGCATTCAGCTTGTTCTTCACCAAGCTTTTCTTTCACAATCCTTCTCAACCATTTCTGTACTTGTGAAAATCTTACCAGGAACACTCAGTAGAGAAATACCTCTGTAATTCTTACATTAAGTTTTATTTCCCTTTTTATATATGGGTACTATGAGCTCTACTCCAAACATCCGGAATTCGTTCCTCTGTCCAGGCCTTCTGAACTACACAATGCAGCCAATGTAAGATTTTTATACCTCCATAATTGAGCATTTTATGTTGAATATCATCTACTCCTGCTGCCTATCGACATTTCAGGCCTTTGATGGCTTTTTCTACTTCCAGTATGGATATGTATTCCTGACTGCATGCCTGTTGAGTGTTTTTTTACCACTGTGCTGTCATCACTGCTTGTTTCATTTAGCAATCTTCCCATGACTGTTGTTTAGTAGTTTTACACAATGTTTAGTTTTTCTGACATTTGTGTCTGTATTCTCTAAGAGCAAAAGCTGACTTATTTGCCAGGAACTTTTGATATGCTTTCATCTTTTCTTTCACTAGCACTTTAACTTCCTGTGTCCACCATAGATTTCTGATTTTTCTATCCTTGCAGACAACCTCACCACATGCCTCTCTGGCTGAATCAATCAGGGTTTTCTTTAGGGCTTGCCACTGAATCTCCAAGGTTTGGTTGCTGTTCTCAAACTCTTTCATTTTTTCTTGAATAAAGTTTGTGTATTTTAGTCTACAGTTCATATCTGAGAGCTGCTCAACTTTTATTTGCTTTAAAACTTTCTTATATGTGCTTCTTTTCAATATGAAATTCAATTTTATACTGCTCAAGACTAAATAGTGATCACTTTCAATTTCAAATCCTCTGTACACTCTGGTGTCCTGCACCAGGGAGAAAACATCACTATCAACAATAATATAGTTAATCAGACTTTTCTTATTCCTTGCCTCTTCTCTCCATGTGAATTTGTGCACATTTTTATGTTGGAACATGGTGTTAGTAATAACCAGTCCATGTCCTGAGCAGAAATCTAACAGGTATTTGCCATTATTATTAGCATTGCTCTTTTCTCTAAATTTTCCCAAAAATATTTTTATATGTCTGACAATCATTTCCTACTCTGCTATTTAGATCTCTAACAAGGACTAACTTTTCCTTTTTCATTGTGTCAGTTGCTTTCTCTAAAGCCTCAAAAAATTCCTCCACTTCTACCTTTGTAGAATCTTGTGTGGGATCATAGGCACAAATAAGTCTCATTGTCCAGTTTTCCCCATTCTGATATTTGCCCCACATCACTCTACTTGAGACTGCCTGCCAGTCAAGAAGATTAGCCTTGTATTTAGTGTTGAATACTATGACTACTCCTTCTTTTCCTTGATTGTCACTGCCTAAATATAACATTACATAAGTGGTAATTATAAAATATTAATTTTTATCACAATTCAATTAAATAATGTAGTTCATCTATAAATCTTCTTCTTCCAATACCTTTAACCCTTAAGTAGGTGCACAGTTCTAACACAGTATTGTCCTAAGCCTATTTCACAGCTCAAAACTTGCATTAACTTTTTGTTATTATTATTACGTGACATCTCTAGGGAGTCCAAGTACTAATCAAGGGAGAGCACCTACTCTACAAGTCTCCCACCACTCAATTCATGAACTACAACAACACCATCTACTGCCCATGACAATCTATGGCATAGATTGTCATGAACAACACCACCATCTAACGCCCACCACCACTAGTATTTCTACAGACAGTCACAAACATCAATCCCCACAGCTGGATTCAAACCCGCAACATTTTGGCTGGAGAGAGAGAGAGAGAGAGAAAGAGAGGATACACTAATCACTCGGCCAGCAATTCATTAAAAATGCAACCTGCTGTATCTTAGATGCAATTAAATATTTGAACATTTTATACAACGAAAAGGCTTTTTAATAGTGTTATTTAAGATATACAATTATCTTGCAAAGGCAATCAAAGATTGGATGATGTGACTGAGGGCACTGTGAAAGGAGTCTGGCTCCACAGTGAGTAACAACTACTTTGTTTTCCTAAAGTTTGATATTTGTCTTTCCTATTAAATTATTATTAATGGATAATTTATATAAATCCATCCTTCATTATGAAGAATAAATGAAAGAAAATAAACTGAGTTATGAGGTTGGCATAGATTTTAAACATTAAAGGAAAGTATTTCTCCGAAATGAAAAGAGGATATTAAGCATCTAAAAAAGAGATTGGCTGATGATAATGAGAAGGAGAAAGTTAATATTATGAGGAGAGTCAAAGGATAATTATATATCATTGTATTTAGACTTGATCATATTACAAGTGTGATTACTAATAAAGTGCACAAAAAATGCTTTCCTGGTGGAACAATGAAGCAAATAACTGATGCATTGCAGAAAAGGAAAGACGGGGCATCAAAATTAGTGGTAGTCAGGGGCACAAATGAGTTAGTTGGGAAGAAAAAGAATTTTGATAGAGACTTCAAGTTGGTGCAGCAGGTAAAGAAGAATAGTGTTGTTGGGAAAGTCATAGGTGTGTTGCCCAGATATGACAACAGTGAATTGAGAAGAAAAGCAGAGATAATGAATAAGAAGATGGCTGCGTTGTGTGAGGCAAAGGGGGTTCAATTTGTAAATCTGTGGAGTCAATTTGAAGGGAAATTGGAATGGTTTACAGCTGATGGATTACATTTAAATGGGTTTGGTGTTGGGCATTCAGAAAGTCTATTGTTTTCTGAGAAGGCACAGAGTCAAGAAGTTAATGTAGAAAATGATCAGATTCTACTTGTGAAGCAGGATAGCACAAATAAACAGATTGCACAACAAGAAGAGGATGGACATGAGGTTGAAGATGTGGTTGCAGCAGCACAAGATGATGGAATGCATAATGGTGAGAATGAGACAGGTAGGAATGGAAATCAGAGTCAGGATCGGGAAAACAGGAGTGGTCAGAACAAAGAGAGAGAGAGAGGTGTGGTATAGCAGCTAGAATAGAGAATGTTGGTGCTGGTAGAATGTCCTCAAACACACAGTGATTATGTTTATACACAAATGCAAGGAGTATTTGAAACAAGAGAGCTGAGTTTGTTGCACTGATTGTATCAGCACATCCAAAGATAATTGAAATAAGTGAAACTTGGTTTTCTGAGGAGGATGTGATGTCGGGAATAGAATTAGAAGGATATATAATTTTCCGGAAGGATAGAAATTGAAAAGAGGAGGGAGAGTGCTATTAATGACTGCAGAGGAATTATGTCCACAAAGTGTGGAAGTTGATAGTGCATGCCCAGATTTTGAATTTGTATGGTGTAAAGTTGAAATAAACAGGTTAGTATATCTGATAAGATGCTGTTATAGGCCAGGGAATACAGAAAATACCAATTGTGAAACGTTTACAAAAATTTGTCAGCCATGTAAAAAGACAGTGATCCTCATGGGAGACTTTAATTACAGGAATATAGATGGAAGGAGGAGATAATGTATGGGAACAAGGAGAGAGAGTTTGTGAAATCTGAAAGATAAGTATCTTAAACAGCATGTGATTGAAGCAACTAGAGGCTTTAATGTTTTGGATTTGGTGATGTAGTTGTTAATCACAAGATGTAGTTGTTAATAAAGTGTTGATACTGCCACCGGTTGGTGAGAGTGATCATGAGGTACTTGTTTGGGAAGTGAGGAAACAAGAAAAGGTTACTGCCACAAATGGATACACGTGGAAGTATAAAGCAGGTGATTATCCGAAAGTCTGTAGTCAGTCAGCATCAGTACATTGTGTAGATGAGCTGAGCGGAAAAGATGTTGACAATGCATGGAAACCCACAAGGCAGTATCTGACAAAAGCAATGTATGACTGCATACCAAGGGTTAAGAAAGTAAATAGAGTAGGAGTGAAATGGATGAACAGTGAAATTATTATTATTATTACATAACACCTCCAGGGAGTCCAAAGATTTATTGAGGGAGGGTACCTACTCTATAGCTCTCTTTTTTTTTCTCAACTATAACTACACCAATGCCATCTACTGCCCGCCACCACTAGTATTTTCATAGACAATCACAAACATCCATGCCCACGGCAGGATTTGAACCCGCAGTCTTTTAGCTGGAGAACGGATACACTAACCACTCAGCCAACCTAGTCAGAAATCAAGCAAGCTGTGCTGAAAAAGAAAATGTTATAGAGGAGATACAAAACAGTTGGTGGTGATAAGATCCACAAAGAGTATAAAGTGCAGGCTAGAAAGGTGACGAGCATGGTAAAGAAACAGAAGGTGTGGTATGAGAAAAGATTGGCTTGTCAGGCTATGGTTAACTTAAGAGAATTTTTCCGCTATGGCAAGCAAGAGGAAGAACAATTATGACAGATTAACACTGGTGGATAGTCATGGCAGCAGATTAACAGCTGCAAAGGATATAGTGGAATTATTAAATGAGCACTTTATCAACATATATCACACTGGTGTAAATGATGCCATGCAATATATAGAAGAGAGGTAAGTATTAAGAGAATTGGAAGTGAAAGAATCAGATTTTGTTTGGGTTGGATGTCAATAAAGCTGTGGGAATGGATGACATATCACAACGTATTCTCAAGGAATTCACACCACAGTTGGCTATGTCCTTTACCTGGTTATTTAATGAAAGTCTTGCAGTGGGTAGGGTTCCTAAGGAGTGAAAAGAAAGCAAAATAGTACCACTCAACAAGCATGGTTCTAAAACAGAAGTCTCCAATTATACACCAGTCTGTATAACTGTAGTTGTGATCAAGGTGTTGGAGAGATTGGTAAGGAATAGAATGCAGGATTGGGTTGATGAACATAGCATTCTTTATGATGGTCAGCATAGATTTGTAAAGGGTAGGTCCTGTTTTAGTAATTTACTTGCTTTTTATGATAAGGTAACAAGTGTGTTATATAAGGAAGAATCATATACAGTGATATTCTTGGACTTTGCAAACACATTTGATAGATTACCACATGATAAGTTGGTGTACAAGCTGCAGAGGATAGCAATAGATAGTATATTGATTAGTATATAATTAGATGGATCAGAGATTGGCTCTGAACGATACAGTAGGTTGTGTATGATGGAGCAGTGTCTCAAAAAAAAGAAGGGGTGACCAGTGGCATGCCCCAGGGTTCTGTTCTTGGGCTCCTGCTATTTAATTTGTTTGTAAATGAAAAATCATGTAGACTGGAATAAATAAATATATATACTTTCGTAGTGATCATGCTGGCTATTAAGAGCATTACACCCTCCCCAACACTTTTTATCAGAATTTTTTTGATATGCCACAGCGCCTTAAGAACTGTCAAGGACAATAAAATGAACAGTACTATCATCTAGGTTCTCTTTGCTTAGGTACGCAATAGATGTGCATTATGGAGAACACCACTATAATGAAATGATTTGCTATAACGAACTATGGAAATCATACTGATGACAGAATGAACTATAATAAACAAAGGAAATTGAGGAAAATAAAATGAAGGAAATGGTGGGAACACAAGGAACTGGTAGGAACAAACAAAGAACACAAAACAACAGACACAAATTACATATGCTAACAGTAATAAGCGACAAGAAAAAACTAGAGTATGAAATTATAAAAATGACAATGCAGAATTAGTGTTTAATTTATAAACATTAACATTAGTAATGTTAGCATAATATCCCTGAAAGCTTCATAATGAACTGAATATGTGCAAACTATACCACTAAAATCAAAAATTTCAAAATGAATAGTTTTGTATCTAAAGGATAAAGAATATTTCAAACACAAAATGACAAAAAAATGACAAATCACAATAAAAATCAAAAATGATCTATTACACACACAAACTTCATAACTCTTAACTGAATTTCAAATTTAAAAAATACAAGGTCACTTAAAGATCAAAGCTAGATAACAGGAGGAGAAACCCACATACCCCTCTTATGGAATGTGAAGTGACCAGGGTCTCTGAAATGTATAATCCTCACCTTTTCATGATACATACCTGGATACTGAATAAAAATGGGCTGGCAATTTGTGATTTGGCCAACTGAATTGTATTCTGTATTGGCTTAAAAAACATGGTACAACAAAGAAATTTCATGCCAGCTAGGGAGCTGCCAGGTTAAAACAATGCAGAGACTGTGGAAGATAATGTAGCTTAGGATATATAAGCAATGTAAGGTCTGCCAAAAGAAAAGAGGAATGGAACATACCATCAGTAGCAAAAAGTCATTCATGAATAGGAGAAAGAACATGAAAGGAAATTCAAGAGACAGGGTGTAATGGGATCAAGAACATTCTGCAAGAAAGGAGACTTGGATGAGGTTACAGTCTGAACTTCCAAGAGAGGATAGGTGACATTTGCAGTATATTTATCAAAAAAAGCTGGTGAAGAAGAGATCTGGGGGTGCAAGTGGAGAGGATTATCAGATATTCTGGTGGCCAGATGGACAATTTATTTAAGATTATTACTAACAGCAAATATTTCTGCATCTCTTCAAACTTTTATCAGTGGAACTGGAGAAGGGAAACCATTCTGAGTTGTGAATATGAATGCTGAAGTTCCCAGTGAAGATGATTGCTATTTGGATGTTTGGACCATATATATATATATATGATCAAGCTTCATAGAGAAATAATAGAAAAAGGTCAGAGTGGTTATCAGAATTGTGTTTTAGTGTTTATCATTTGTGAGTCACAAAAGAACAAAAAGTGGGGGGAGAGAATGCCTTAAATTTTTTTTATCACAGCTCTTTGCAAAAAGAGAACTTCTGACACACACACACACACACACACACACACACACACACACACACACACTCTTACTTCAACAGTTTCCCAATTCGCAAGTTGCATCTGCGATTACAACACACTCGATCTCATTACTTAACAGGCACACTATGCATGATGTTGCTATCTTGATTAACAGTATCTATTCATCTTGTTCTTAGTTTTCCTCTTGGCCTTTTACCAAGAATTTTACTATTTATAGTCTTCTTAAGAATATTGTAATTTTCCATATGAAAAAATGTCCTGCCTACTACAACTCTTTGAACTTGATTATATTAAATATTGTAGGTTATTTTAGAGAGTTGATATAACTCATGGTTATTTCTGATCCTCCAAAGATCATTATCATTCACTGGGCCAAATATTGTTCTAAGGATTTTCCTTTCAAAAGCTGAAATGAAATTCTCAACCTTCATGTAAAAAATATCCAGGTCTCACATCCATAAGCAGCCAATGGACAAATTATTGATTTATATATTTATATTAGTCTTCCAATGGTATCTTTTGAGCTAAATACACACAAGAGAGAAAGAAAAAAAAAGCCTGATTTTCTCTTTGATTCAGCAATTCTACCATTTTATCTGGTTATTTGTGATCATTATATTCCTTAATATTCACTGATTCACTTCAATCACACACACTCACAGATCTGTTTCTTGGTTATGCCTCTTCTATAGATATTTTCATCATACTCGACTTTCTCCAAAGTTCACTACAATACACACAGCTGATGGTCAACAATCAATTAGTAACTAGCTTCAAACCTACTGAACCAACTGAATTTTCATTCCATCAATCTCTGTTCTTTGGAACAGCACTTCTGAACAGGCTTCCCCAAACAGTACAAACTCTGGTTGTTCAAGAAACATCAATGGATTCCTACTTAATATCCTGAACCTTGTGCTCACACATGCCAAAGACGTGCTTAGGTTTTGTAATATTTCACACGTGAGGATTATATCAAAAAATTAATAAAACATTAACTATTCTTTCAGTTATACAATGATACTCTGTAATAATAAATACTATGCAAAGAAATTAGAGTTTTCAGAGTGGTTATCAGATAATATCTCAATACACACATTTCAAATACAGAAACAATATGATGAACTGTTACCTTGTGCATTCTTTTACTTTTACTGTATCAGTTGTAGTCTATAAAAAAAGTAGAGAATATCATATTTGGAAATTCTAACAAAATTTGGTTATCAATAAATTAATAATTTTTAACTAATTTCATCACTTTAATCACTATTTTTAAGATATTAAAAGATTCTAAAGGCAATGGAAAAACAAACCAAAATAAACGATGTAATCAGAATACCGATTCCATATTCCTTCAAGTGAAAGGAGCAGTGCAGAAAAATATATATTTTTTTTCATTTTTTAATTAATAATATTAGGTTTCTAAGTGTGTGATAGATTTCATTGTTCATATTTGATAGTTTGGGTCTCCCCTGATGAGTCTTTGGACTCTATGGAGGTGCCCAAACAATAATAATAATAATAATAATATTTCGATGATTGGCTGCAGTTTATGATCCATTGCTGTTCTTTTTGTTTTAGCCTCTGTGAAATTGTACTGAAATTTTAGCCTCTGTGAAATAGTTGATGCACAAGGCTTTGTTGTTAGTAAATTATTTCTCAAATATCTCAGATATCCAGATTAAGCAATTCAGATATTGATTGTTGTAATAATAATCTGGTAGGATATTGAATCTTCCAGAAGAATATGAAAGGGAAGCAAAACAGAGGACAGAGAGTACTGTTATTAAATACAAAGGAATTACATGTAATAGGATGTTGTCATAGGCCAGAGAATAGAGAGGATACTGATCTTGAAATGATAAACTGGTTGGGCCAGTAAGATAGACACTGTGATTTAATAGGATATTTTAATTATAGGAATATAGATTATAACAAAGAAATGGCATGTGTGGAAACATAGTGAATCTGTACATTTTGAGCAATAACTATCTTGAGATCACTTGAGTCAAAAACTAGATAACTAGAATAGGATCTCCACACAGCCGTTCAAGGAATGCTGAGATGAGATAGGAAACTCACTCTATCCATTAACACAATACCTATTATACATCGCCTTAAACCTATTCACTGTTGGGGGCACTCACAACTGCCTCAGACAATACGTTCTACTCATTCACCACTCTCCAAGAAAAGAACTTAGTCTTCACACCCTTACTAAAGGGGTCACACTTGGAAGTCTTAGACAACTTCGAAGTGTGACCCCTTGTTTCATCCTCTTACTCACCCATCTATTGAAAAATTTCTTTTGTGTCAATCTTATAGTATCTCTTTAGTAACTTATAAGTTTCTCATATCCCCTCTCCTCTGCCTATTAGCTAAACTCTGCACACACACCCTCAAATCTATTCTCATAGGGAACATTCTACAAACTTGTCACTAGCTTGAACATTCATTTCTAAATCCTCTCCACCACCTCCCGATCCCCCTGATAAAGCAGGTGACCAAATCTATGCACAGTAGTCAACATGTGGCTAAATTATAGCCTCATGAAGAAGGATAATAACCTCCCTACTTGTATTCTCCAGCATCCAAGTAATCCTCTGAACTATTTTTTACAACTCTTGCAATATGTCCTCTGATTTCAAATCTCCATCCACCATCACCTCCAGATCCCTAGAATTAGGGATCTGAAGGTGATGGTGGATGGAGATTTGAAATCCATCCACCATCACCTCCAGATCCCTACAAATTAAAGAGTAGTGGTTCTAGCAAAGAGCCCTAGGGAACTCCACTAGTTACCCTCATTCTCTTTCATTCCACTCCACCAAACCGACCCTCTGATGTCTGTCTTTCAGCCATCCCACATCCATGCCACCAGCCACATATCTATTCCCATTTGCTCCAACTTATATAACAGTTTTCCCATGCGGTATTCTCTCAAATGCCTTTGCAAAGTCCAGCAGTACCATGGTGTAACCATTTCCTTTATCCAGTTCTGTGTCACCTTATTATAAAATGCGAATAAATTACTCAGGCAGGACCTACCTTTTACTAATCATGCTGCCCCTATAGAGTATCATATTCCTAAACATCCCATTCCTGAATTTTATTTTAACCAACAACTCCAGAGATACTAATTGGTCTGTAATTTTCTACTTCTGTCATGGAGCCACCTTTATATAATAGAACTTTTATCTTACTCTCATTCCACTCCCTTGGATCCATGCCAGAGCTGAGACTTAGATTAAACAACTTCTTCAGAGGGAGCCAGTTCACTTGCACATTATCGTATCACAAGAGCTGACATACCGTCCAGGCCTGCTGCAGTATTCACATTGATATTTTTCAATACAATAAAGTACCTCCAGTTCATCTACCCCAGTTCTCACATTAGTCCTTGTCACATCAGTAACTGCAGTCATCACTTATTAACTGAAATATTCTTTTTGCTTCTGTCACTTTCCTACCATTAGTACTGAGTAAAGTTATCTTTTTATAATTATTCTTTCTCTTACTTGCTATGTCGCAAAAACACTCTTTTGAATTTACTTTGGCCTGTTACTAATTTTCTCTCAAAATCTGTTCTAGCCTTTCTTGCTACACTAGTTACCCTTCTTGCTTGTGCTTTATATTGCTCATGAGTATGCTGATCACCTCTTTGTTTATATCCCTTCCATAACTTTATTTTTTATTTATTTATTTATTTTTGCAGTTCCTGTCTTATATTGTTACTCATCTGCATAATCCTTACTCGGTTTATCCTCTTGACCATCAGTATGCAGTCTGATGCTGCCATGCTCTAGCAATCCTGACTACTTCCCATGCTTCTTATGCGATGACACTGATCCAAGTTGCCTCCTAGATTTGTCATAATTGTAAGCTTTGTAGTTCCACATAAACCCTTTCTTAATTGAAATTTTTGCAGTTCCTGTCTTATATTGTTACTCATCTGCATAATCCTTACTCGGTTTATCCTCTTGACCATCAGTATGCAGTCTGATGCTGCCATGCTCTAGCAATCCTGACTACTTCCCATGCTTCTTATGCCATGACACTGATCCAAGTTGCCTCCTAGATTTGTCATAATTGCCAGCTTTGTAGTTCCACATAAACCCTTTCTTAATTGAAATTTCCCATGTTGAGCAACCTCCCAGGACAAGACTGCATGATCACGTTTCCTGATCAGAAGTAGAGTTGATAATGCAGTTATAGATCATCTGATGCTATTAATAGATCCAACAATCTCAAACCCCTGGTCCCTTCCATCACATGCTGTTTTAGGTAAATTATCCCTTAATAACTGTGTAAATTCCATTTCTATTTGGCCATGTGTTCTTTCTTCCTTCCAATGTATGTCACCATAGTTGAGGTCTCCGATGATAATTGCTGGGCCTACACTCATTGTTGAATCTGCTGATGCATGTCATCCACATCTTTTTCTGGATCCCCCCCCCAGGTCTATAGTAGCAACCAACAATACATTTTGTCCTACTGGCCTCAACTTGCACTAATCAGCATCAAATGAACTATTTCCACCAGATCTACAATCTTCCTTAACTTCTATTTTTGTTCATTGAAGTTTTCAGTATCATTAATAATAACCATCTCCTGCCCTATTTCTTCTATCTTCTCTGAAAATACAATAACCATTACATTCTATTCCTATAACTACATCATTCTCTGACAACCGGGTCTCGCTGATGCCAATACTTTTCGGCAAAGCTGAGTTCACCAAAAACTCCTCTTTTATTTCTGATGCTTCAGGCATTTGTGTACATGCATTTCAACATTCCCTTGGGCCCACAGTTATCCTTACATAATGTCATTACCTGCCCATTCGGATTTGAAACCTGAGAAACTACACCCAGATCTTTATAATTATTCCTGCAATCGTACTTATCTATCCCAGGGGTGGCTAGACACATGCTCAATTGCTTCCCCAATAATATCTCTAGTTTCTCTGGTCTTGTGCTTCCAACCTCACACTGAACAACACTTTCTCTAAGCACCTAACTCCAAAACCATTTTAGTGCAGTCCATCAGGCGTATGCAGGTCCTTACGTCCATCAAATTCACTTCATGCATCTATAAACTACACCCCATTCCTCCTTCATAATCTTCTCATTGACAATCATGGCCCTTCTTATCATAGCATATCATGGAAGCAGACTCATAATCTTCACTTTCTTATTCTTCATTTTTGCTTCTTCTACCCTCTCTTTCATATCCTCTCGCATTGCATATTTCTCACCTTTCGAATCATTTGTGCTTACTCAAAACAATTAATTCATTTGCTTTTTTACCCCTGCAAACTTAAAGCTTCACTAACATTCTCTATCTTAGCACCTGGAAAACATGCTTTCAGCACTTTCTCATTAAGTATATCTCTTATCATTAAATCCTCATACAATACTATCTCTTTTCCTTCCAGTTTCTTGCACTTTCATGTATTTCCCCATTCACTCTTTCTTTCATTCTCCATCCTTCTGTACCATATGCCAATCATTTCTCCATTTACTAGAGCTCAGGTTTTGTCCTGTGAAGGAGTCCGCATAAGCATGCAACTTCTTTCTGCACTGTCATCTTATCATCCACATCTTTCAACCACTTCCTTCAAATTCTCATTTATATTTTTTACTCACTGCTTCCACTACATTCCCCACAACACTTTGAAAATCCTGCCTTATATTCATAATATCAGTCACTACATTCTTTTGCTCCCAACACAACTCTAACTTCTTGTACTCACAAGACATTTCTGACAAATTTTTTCTCCATTCTTGCTCTCATACCAGAAACCATTCACTGTCGGCAACAAATACATTAAACATGTTGATATCAGTCAACATCGATGTCTTGGTTGACATTTTTCTTGTATGGATTAGTGGAATAACGAAAAACATTTTTGAAAGAATATTGCATAATAATAATTCACTAAACAATGCAGTTAAAAATAAACAAAATACCACCAATCATATATAACATAATGTCTTATCTGAGCAACTTGTGTACAGCAGCTGCTTCTAAGAATGATGCTAATTTCTGATTCTGATCTAATGTTCAATCCAAACCTTCTTATTGAATACCCCATTAAATTAAAATGCCAAAAAATTTCAATTCTTGTTAATTCTTCATGTGCAAACTGCTTGCTTACACTTGGATAAAGGATTAAACAAAGAAGTGGAAAAAAACTTTCGATAATGTATACCCCACTATCAACCTCATATTGAAAAAACAAGGATGAAATGTTCCTTTGGGATTTATGATTTATTCTAAATTTGGGATTTAACTAACCAAACTATTCTGTACTGACTTAAATCAACAAACAAATAAAACCACATGAAATGTTTATCCTGGCAACTCCTCCCCATCTGGCATAACAAGGCCCAGCTGTTTTCATAAGGAAACTAGGGCAAACAATGTAAAGTCAACTACTGAAACAAACTCAAACTCAACATCAGCAAAATTCAAGATAAGCACCATCAATATAAGAAGTATCAATAGAAAATAAGTGGAACTGGCAAAAGAATTAGAGAAGGACCATATCTAGGTATTTGGTGTTAACAAACAATTAAAGAAAACAAAATTACAGGTTAGACTCTTCTAAATTACAAGGAGTGGCTATGGTATCCAACATAAAACACAAGCATAATAGATGGTAGGGATAGTATGCATAAACAAATTGATGAAATGAGTGGAAGGAGGGTAATTATTATGGGGGTTTCAACTATGGTAACATTGAGAGGACACATGGGAGGAAGGAATTGGATTTTATGCAGTTATTAAGGGATAACTATCTGCAACAGCATGTAATGGAAAATACTAGGGGTGAGTGCTAGACCTAGTAATCGCATCTGAGAATTTGAGTAAATGCACCTGAGAATTTAAAGATGTAAAGAATATGACCACGTTGCCACCAATTGGTAAGAGTGATCATAGGGTCTTGACTTGGGAGGTGGCTAAATGTGTGGAATTTTCAATTAAGACAGGGGTACATGTGGAATTACCAGGCTGGTAAGTATGACAAGCTTAGGAGTTTGTTTGTTTCAGTGCCATGGCATGTAAAAATGCAAGGTCTGGATGTTGATAGTGCATGGAAAGTGGTTAAGGAGTGTTTGCACGAGGCAATGGCTGACTGTATACCTAAAGTCTGAATAGTAAATCAAGTAGGGGTTAAGCTTGAGCTGCAAAAAAAAAAAAAAAAGAAACAACTGTGGAGGGAATTTAAGGAGAAAGGTGACCTGCAGGCACATAAATGGTATAAAGCGCAGGCCAGAAGGGTAACGAGTGTGGTAAGAAAAGCAAAAAAAAGCAGATTATGAAAGAAAATTAGCCATGCAGGCTAAAGAGAATCCCAAACAGTTTTTTCGATACGTTGCAAGTAAAAGAAAAAATCTATACGGCAAAATGATTTTAAAGAATGCCGATGGTAGGGAAATAACTGAATCAGTTGATATAGTAGAATTACTGAGCGAGCACTTTGCAAGAGTATATCATCCAGGTGGTGACATTGCAGGAATGAAGGAACCAACAGCTTATATGGGAACTGTAGTGAATGAAGTGGAGGTGAATAGTCTATTACAAAACCTCAATGTCAATACATCTGTGGGTTTGGATGGTATACCAGCTCGTGTCGTACGTGAAGCAGCTAAAGAATTGCCAGTGCCCTTGAATATTTTGTTTAATTTGAGTCTCGGGTCTGGGTTAGTCCCAAGGGGGTGGAAAGAGGGGAAAATAGTTCCACTGCATAAAGGAGGTTCCAAGACTGAAGTTGTAAATTATCGACCGATTAGCATAACAGGAATCATTGTCAAGGTCTTGGAGAAAATAGTCAAGGGGAGAATACAGGAATGGATAGATGAAAATGGGATACTGTATGGGGGCAGCATGGTTTTGTGAAGGTAGATCATGCCTCAGAAACTTGCTCACGTTTTATAACACAGTGACGGCTGAACTGGACAGCTGAACTAGGGATCTAGCACTCTCTGACTCCTAGTATTTTCCATTATATGCTGTTGCAGATAGTTATCCCTTAATAACTGCATAAAATCCAATTCTTTCCTCCCGTGTGTCCACTCCTCCTTCCAATCAATGTTACCATACTGGACCTTGCTAAGGCCTTTGATAGGATACCACATGGAATTCTAATTAGTAAACTGCAGCATATGGGGATGGATATAGGGTTGGTGAGATTAATAGGAGAGTGTTGGATGGAGAGATATCAGAGAGTGGTTTAATCAGAAGTAGAGTCCAAAAGATGGCCTGTGACTAGTGGTGTGCCCAGGGTTCTGTTCTTGGACCACTACTTTTCAGTTTATTCATTAACGATATAGGAAAGAATCTGAGAGGAACTATTCATTTGTTTGCTGATGATGCAAAGTTGGGTAGAGCAATAGTGAATGCATGGGATGTCAAAATTTTGCAGGATGATTTGGATAGTTTGGAGGGCTAGGCTAAGGAGAATGGGTGTCAATTTAATGTGGCAAAATGTAAAATTATGCAATTTGGGGTGAAAAGATTAGCAGCAGTATACCACATTGGTGAAACTGTACTCCAGGAGATTGACGAGGCCAGGGATTTGGGAGTGTTGGTAGAAAGGGAGTTGAAGTTTAGGGAGGCACATTGCAAAAGTGGATAAATCAGTTCATCAAATCACTTGGTTGCTGAAAAATACTTTGACGAGCAGAGACAAACATGTTACTGTACCTCTGTATCGAGCCTTGATAAGACCCTATCTAGACTACTGTGCCCAAATTTCGGCACCAGGGTTTCTTCTTGATGGGGGAGGAGGTGGAGAGGATCCAGAAACAAGTGACCAAGATGATAGCAGGTTTATGGAATGAACCTTATGAGAACAGGTTGAAGATTTGTGGGTTGCAGAAATTGGCTGATAGGCGGAAAAGGGGTTATATGATTGAGACATTCAAATTACTGAAGGGTTTCTATAAGATTAATTCAGAAGATATTTTTGATAATAGGACTGGTGGTGGGAGGACAAGGGGCCATCCATGGAAGCTGAGCAAGAGTGTGATTAGCAAGGGTGTTAGAGCTAGGTTTTTTACTTGGAGAGTGGTGAATGATTGGAATAAGCTGCCAGAGTCTGTTGTGGGTGCCATGACTGTAAATGAGTTCAAGGCAAAGTATGATAGATACTGTGTGAATGTTGAATAGCTGTTCTTGACATGATGTTAGGGCCTCCCTCGATGAGTCGAATCTAAGCACTCCTTGGAGTTGCCCATTCTAATAATAATAATAATAATATTGAACAGTATCTAAGAATGTTTTAAAAAGAATTAAAGTTGGATAGTTTTTAGGAGTAAACTACAGACTCAACCATACAAACATTATTGAAGAAAAAAATGAAACAGTTCTAACAAAAACCAAACCTTGAAGTCTGAGTGACATAATGAAGAAAATACTGACTGATTCAGCCGGAGAGGCATGTGGTAAAGTTGCCTGCAAGGATAGAAAAATAAGAATACCATGGTCGACACATGAAGTTAAAGAGGCAGGCAAGCAAAAGAAGAAAAAAGTGCATCAAAAGTTCCTAGCAAGTAAGTTGGTGTGTGATTTTAGATAATACAGAAAAAAATGTAATAAAGCGACGTACAGTGTAAACTAGCTAAATAAAAGTCATGGGAGGACTTTCATAAAATACAGAGGATAATAATATCGGAAAAGCAACAAAATGATCTGGAAATTATCAAAAGAAATTTGGAAATGGAATGAAGAGTACCCTTTCTTTTAGACTTACAGGGTGATCCGAATGCATTTTTGAAAATTATGGAGACAACTACCGTGTTTGAATAAAAACTTTAGTTTAATATAACTAAAATCTACATTCGACGTTTCGACCTTTATGTCAAGGTCATCTTCTGGAGCATACAACTATACACAGGAAACAAGCTATACTACAATCAAACTGGTTTGTTAAAGACATTGACCAACTGCTACAACAATTGTTGGCCTGACCTCTGGTGAGGAAAAAAAAAAAGGGGTTATCAGAAAAAATCAGCAGAATTCTACAACATTATAACCTCAATGCCACCTTTAAACCACCCACTAAACTTAAAACCATATTCAACTCCTCTAAGGATCCTCTCCTCCCATTAGCACATCCTGGAGTCTATTGCATCCGCTGCACCTGTAACTTACCGTACATTGGTGAAACAGGACGGACAATCCCTATACGCAAGAAAGAACACATTAGACACATTAAATATAACCATTATGGTGAAGCAGATCCAAATCAATACCAAATTACACCAAATCAACTGGAAAAGCACCTGCTCCTTACACTGCACCAAAACCTGGTACGAAAGGAAATTTAAGGAATCTTGTGAAATCCTGATAAACCACCCAAATATCAACAACAAAGATGGCATGAAAATTCCAACGATCTGGATGGCACACATTCAGCCTACCTAATATGAAAGATACAGCATAAGGCAGGACTCTAGCCAATCCTTAGCTAATATTAGAAACCATTCCATACCAACTGGCTGGAATGATGTGAATACATGTATATAGTAGACAACACTAATAATAGGACTCTAGCGTTGATGTATAATTTTTTGAAAAATTTTTATTTTTATTTTATTTTATTTATTTTTTATAAGTTTTTTTTTTTTCCCCTCACCAGAGGTCAGGCCAACAATTGTTGTAGCGGTTGGTCAGCGTCTTTAACAAACCAGTTTGATTGTAGTATAGCTTGTTTCCTGTGTATAGTTGTATGCTCCAGAAGATGACCTTGACATAAAGGTCGAAACGTCGAATGTAGATTTTAGTTATATTAAACTAAAGTTTTTATTCAAACACGGTAGTTGTCTCCATAATTTTCACAAATGCATTCGGATCACCGTGCAAGCCTAAAAGAAAGGAATACAGGGATTATATTCAGGCCTTCTCACTGACCCAAATCGCTAACAAAATTAAAATGAATTTATGTGAACTAAAGTTTAAAAAATTCTTTCATTTTACAAGTTAGTAAATTCTTAGTAACTTGTAAAAAATTTTTAATACTTTTTACAAATGGAACTATCATTTAGGAAAATAAAAGAGACTCAAGATAAATGGGAAAATAAGAAAAGAATTCAGAAATAATTAGAACATTTACTATAAGTATTCAAAAAATAACATCTTTACAGAATAACATAAATAATTAAATTACATAAATATACTTGAAATTTTTTTAATTAAAATTTCAGGGTTTTTGATTTCATATTCACAAAATTAGAAATAATGGTCTTAATGGCAAACTCCGCACATATATCATTTTCAATAGCTATTAACTCCAAACTAACAAGCCTTTTATGTGACATACTTGCTCTTAAGTAGGTTTTAATCAATTTCAACTTGGAAAAGGAATGTTCACCGCTCGCTGATGCTCGTAGTCAAATTGTCGTGTCTTCTTTCGTCGTCGAACTTCTGTACCACTTTTAAATTCTTGTTCTCCATCCACCTCTTCACTCAGTTCTTTTGCCATTTTTAGAACTTCTTTAAAATTTGTATCTGATCGATACTCTTGTAAGAACATTTTTAAGTTTTCGATAGATTCTAAAGCAAGTGTAATGCTCATATTTTTGTCTTGAAGCATTTTACTCACAGGGTTTATTCTGTTAAGTAAATCATGCCAAGTTATAAGAGAGCAAATAAATTTGTAGTTCTTTATTTAGCACACAATGTTTGTGCTTCATGCTGAGTTTCTTTATTAAAATTTTCATTATTTAAAATTTCAAAAAGTGCATCGTAAATTTCTCCTAACTGATATCGTAGAGGGCGGATTGCATTCATTTTACTTTCCATCACGTTTTTGATGGCTGTTTCAATGTTAATTTTTTACAAACTTTAAAAGGATTGCCCAATGTTCGTAAGAGAATGAAAAGAAATTGTATATTTCTTGAATAACTGCAAAGAAACTAATTGTATCTGCATTCACTTTGGCAGCATCGTTAATGATTAAATTTAGAGTATGAGCAGCAAATGGCATATAAAAAGCTCAAGGATTTTTGTTCAAAAGGAAATTTTTGAGAACATATTTTTTTCCTGTTCATATTTGCCACATTGTCATACCCTTGACCTTGCATCTTCAATGGGGATGTTCCATTTTTCCAGTTGTTCCATTATTGTTGCACATAAACCATGTCCTGTGGAATCTGATATATCTACAAAACCTAAAAAGTTTTTCCTGATCTTGAAAATTCCATTGTCACCGGAAACAAAGCGAATAATAATGGTCATTTGTTCTGTTTTACTTGCATCATGTGTGCAGTCTAAAATTATGGAATAATATTTAGATTTTCGAATTGATAATAAAATTGTATCCCTGATTGCATTGCTTAAAGTTTCCAATATTTCCTTTTGTCTGTCTTTACTCAAATAGTGTTCTCTATTGTTTCGATGTAGGGCCCTTTCAACATGATTTTTCCATAACGGGATCAAACTTCGCAAACAGTTCGATTAATTTTAAAAAATTGCCGTTATTCCTTTCATATAATTTATCAGATGATCCGTGAAAAGCTAAAGTTTGGCTACCAAGGAATTTTATAATTTCAATCAAGCATTCTAAAACACTCGTCCAATGTTTCTTTTCCATTTCATACATGCTTTGAGTCTGGCAATCAATAGTAGTTTTGATTATTAAATTTTTATCAAGTTCCTTCCATTTTAAGAAATTTTTCATGTGAGTTAAACTAGTCTCATGTCTATGCAAAGTTTTATTTAAATTTCTCCAATCATTATAACCTTCTACAAGACTACTTGATTCAGTAGGTGCGAAAAGTTTGCAACAAAAGCAAAAAACAGAATTTAAAGTTTCGGAATAAATGAGCTATGTTCTTGGCACGAGCTCCCTGTTTTCCATTTTTCTATTATAACATGTGTCGCCAAATTTACGACCATATGTATCTCTGGGATATATTATATTTTTTTTTGAACAGGCCCCATTTCAATTAAAACAACTCATAATTTTTCATCAATATTTACCCCATTCACTTGGATCTTCTAATTTACAGAGACTAACAATGTGTTAGTTTCATGGTCGACTACAACTAAATTTCTCCTAACTGTTTTTCACTTAAATCATCCATCTTGTTCAGTTGCAATAGTACTTTCATGAAAACTGGATGATATGGACGGTTCTTCAACTCTGATTTCTGATGTATCGAGTTGGTTACAATCTGCATCAGAATATTTTAATATTTTAACAAATTTATTAAGAGCCCCAGTTTGTTTCTTAATAACTGCTTCTATCGCAGCATGACGCTTATGATTTTATGCACTGGATAACTTTTTTTTTTAATTTTTGATTCCATTTCTATTTTATACCCACAAGAAATTATTACACAACATGACACAGAGACGAAATGATAGTCCACACTGTGCTGCTGATAGTAGCCTACTGAGCTGCGTACCATATGACTGGCTAACTAGCAACAAATTCGTTTCTGTGCATAAAAGTCGTTCACTGTTTCACTTTACATAGACACAACATTCTGCAGGCAAGTTTAGCCTGCTCTCGCTGCAAAATTGTAAACAGCTGGCTGATCAAAGAGGCGACAATATACAATTTTTTTAAAATTTTTATTCGGTGTATCCAGCCTTATTTATTTTAATATTGATCATTCAGAATTTTTTGTTTTTATGATAAAAAGTTTGTTTCGTAAAAATGAACTTATTAACCATGCCCCGGCAGCGGCACCCCCCCCCCTTCGTGGCAGCGCAAGCATGCACCGCATGCCCACTTCTGCCGACCCTGTGTCTCTGAATCGTAGATGATATGGCATGTACTGTGCAACCATCTGGGACATATACCCAATCGTTTTGGCAGTTAACTCTTCAATGGTGAAAATCTCATCTGTGAAGAGGTTATCTCTGTGTCTGTTTGCATATCGCCAGAGAAGTGCCTTTGATTTTATCACCCTCTGCTGCATAAGTTGTAGTGTTAGGAAGCGTCCAGTAGAATGACAATAGGGTCTCACTACCTGGTCATCAGTTAGTACATGTGACATCATTCTCTACAAAACATTCATCTCTTGCAACATCACTTTCTTGTTCTCACAGGATTATGGCAGAGGCATGCCTTCACTGCCCACATAAGCTGTCGCATCCTAATGCAACGTGGTCGACCTGTTCTTTGGTGGTTAGATAAGTCTTTTGTATCGTTATAATGGTTAATAGTCCAATACACAAACATCCTACTGATCCCTTGTGTTTTTAGCATGTTGAATATAAAAGGTGGCTGCATTCCAAACCTTGTGAAGTGCAATTACAGCTACACAGTTCTCATAATCTCCCCATTGCATGTTAACCCGTACAGCTAGGCAACTCTCTACTGACAAACACGCAAATGTTGGCTGTGTACAGCCACACTAATGGTACCGGGCTCACATAATTCTGTGGGCAATGTGAGGTGCGCGGAAGTTGTAACTATTTATGGCAAGACTGTGTATATTACATAGAAGTTGTTATACATCTGAAAGACTATTCTCCCAACCTCAAACAGTATGAGTACATTAATTTACCCATCATTTTAAAACCTAATAGCTGGACTTCTCTAAACTGACTTTGTAGTTAGCCATCCAATAAAGGGTGTCATGTAAAGACATTAAGTTTCAGTTACAATTTAAATTGTTACCACAATTACTTAGTTTAGTGCAACATGCCATTACAGTTATTGTAAAACCAGCAAAATATTGTTTTGATGAATATATTTTTTCCTCTTGGTGTTGTTTATACCATTAAGCATTATTATGAACAATGAACAACACCTAAGCCTTTCTTTATGTGGGCAAAATATAAAACAATTATACAAGGAAACAGCTGAAGGAATACTAGGAAAACAGGAGAGAGAGAGCACAGCAAAACAGGCAAAACAGTGCTTTTAAGGAAGGAAAGAAGAGAAGTTAGAAGAAAACTACTCCAAAATCAAAATAAAGAAGAGGAAAAGGATATAAATAAAATGTACAAGGAGAAAAATAGACAAGTAAGGAAAAATGTAAGAGATGATAAAAGATAATTCATTCAAGAACTCTGTAAGGAAGCTGAATAGGTTGCAGAAAACTATGATTTCAAGAAACTTTACAAAATAACAAGGAAGATAACTGGAAAAAATATTAGAAAAGAAAGACCAATAACAGATAAACAAGGAAACATACTGATGTGTGTGTGTGTGGGGGGGGGGGGGGAATAAAGACATCGAAATGAGATGGATAGAACATAATGAAACCTCAATATAAGAAACTATCCTCCCAGAAAAAACTGAAATAGACACATTAAATATAAATACAGGAGAGATAACACAAGCAGAAATTAATAAGGTAATAAAGAAACTCAGAAATGGTAACCTTCAAAGATAGAAAATATACAAGTGGAACTTCTTAAAGCAGACATACATATATCTACAGTGATACTGTATCCCCTTCTAAATGAAATACAGATAAAGGACAAATGGTCAGATGACTAGAATACAGAATTATTGGTGAGAATACCAAAGAATGGAATGCCAAACTGGAGAGGAATATCTCTTCTGAGTACAGTTAGTAAAATCTTCACTAGAATAACATTAGAACAAACAAGCAGCTTTCAGATCTAATAGATCATGCATAGACCAAATAATAACTCTGAGAATAATTATTGAACTATCAATAGAATGGCAAGGCAGCCTGTATTTAGCATTCACTAACTTTGAAAAAGCATTTGATATTATAAACAGAGAAGTAATTTTGAAATTAATGAAATATTATGGCATACCAGAGAAAATAACTAATATAGTAAAAGCAATGTATAATTATAAAATCAAAATAATATATAATAGGAATTTAAGTAAAGAAATAAAAACAACATGAGGTGTAAGGCAAGGGTGTATACTCTTCCTCTACAATCTTCTTAATAGACTGTGTGATGAGAAATATAACAGATGAAAGCATTAATATGTAAATGGGGATGGACAAATAAATTAAATGACTTAGAGTTTGCTGATGACATATTGACTTACTAGCTCAAAAAGCACCACCATATGCAAAGAAAAAAAGATAATTTAAACCTGGAAACCTCAAAGTGTGACTTAAAAAAAAAATACCAAAATAATGAAGATTAATCACAAACGAAATCTAACTCTCAAACTTAAGGAAGAACCTCCAGAACAATTAGACACTTTTGTTTATCTAGGATCAATGGTGAGCACTGAAGGAAAAATAGAAGAGGAGATAAAAATAGAATACAAAAAAGTCCAAACTGTCTTCAATACAATGAAAAATATATTGATAAGTAAAGAAATAAATCTCAAGACAAAAGTTAAGACTCTTCAACACAAATGTAAAGACTAATTCTGCTATATGGATCTGAAACTGGGAGATTAACCAAAAGGGATTTAAATAAACTGCAGATTTACATAAATAGATGTCTTAGAAATATATCAGGAATATACTAGCAAAATAGAATTTCAAACAAGACATTATGGGATAAAACAAATCAATCTGAAATCAAATGAAAAATAATGAAAAGAAAATGGAAGTGAGTAGGCCAAGCTTTCAGAAACCCTGATAAGTATAGCAAAGACAGCCGTGGAATGGAACTCACAGGGAAGCAGAAATGGATGCTCCAATATGACCTGAAGCAGAGATGAAACAGCTTGGAAAATCCTGGAATGAGATCAAGAAAGAGTTAATGAATAGAGTCCAATGGAGAACAACGATTGAGGCCCTATGCTCTGCAGGGAGCATAGGACCTCAATCACTGTTCTTAATTGTTCATCAATCATAAGAAGACAGATAACAGATTAATTTGTGGAAAAAATTGTCGATCGGAAGTTAG
Organism: Typopeltis vanoorti; assembly: GCF_054136105.1. Lineage (NCBI taxonomy): Eukaryota > Metazoa > Arthropoda > Arachnida > Uropygi > Thelyphonidae > Typopeltis > Typopeltis vanoorti. Next base: position 73,888,917 of record NC_143555.1, read on the forward strand.
TAATGATGTAACTTTTCATGTAGTACTATCATAATATCCTTTAGATCCCTTAAGGGTACTCAGGAATTTGATGATGATGAGAACAATTTTCAGGATTTTTAAAATGTCACAAAGATCCCAACTTCAATTTTTGTATTAGCCTCAACATACTGTCATGGCTAAGTAACAGCTACTTGGAAACAAATAGTAACAGCCACTTACAGCTTATGATAAGATAATTAATCGCATCTGCATTTTCTGCTAAGTCTGTAAATTGTGTGTGTGTGCTGCGTGCATGCTTTTCTGACTGGCTTCATTGTTTTCCAGAATGCAAGAGTTTCTGAGAGACAGGGAAACCTGTTAAAGATAAAACCTGGTAAAGGTTCTTTGTAACCTAATGGGATTTAAATCTAGGTCTTTCAAACCCAAGAGCATCATAAATACCTTGCTAAGATATTAAAAAGATGATACATGTAAAATCTAAAAATTTTAAGATTTCAATACTGGTCTGAAGTAAAGTTTCTACTACAGTGAAATCAAAGCAAAAGCAAAGCAATGAAAACTTAAAATTTTCAGATGCCAGATGTACCATTTGAACATCTTAACCCTTGCTAATAGGATTAATAAACATATTTAAGAATTTATATATATATATATATATTTATAAAGGCAGAGGATGTTAACTTTTCCCCAGCAATAAAGAACACTTTTAAATAATTCTTTTATGTTAGATTATAATTATTATGCAGAATTATTATGAATACTTACTATTTTCCCAACTGTCTGGGAATAAGGAATCATAATCATTTTTTTCCCATGCTTTTGATAAAGACAAAAATGTTTATTCCACGTTGTTCCTAAGGCCTCTAGAAAAATTAAATAATGGAAACTTTAGATAGAAAGATAATAACCAATAAAGTGTTTATAAAAGATGATTTGTTGCTTGGATGATCAGCAAAACAAAAGAGCTGATAATGATATTACAAATTAATTAGAAATGTATCATGTCATCCAAAAAGTAATGTCATGTTCAGCATTAAATTTTGAAAGGATATAAAAGATAAATCACATGCTAATTTATTCAAGTATATATCCTGCATTTGAATCAATAATGCTCTTCCAACATTGTGAAAGCTTCATGATGCCATTCCTATAAAATTCAGGAGGTTTGGAAGAAAATAAGTTGCATAGGCTCAATTTCGGTGCCTCTAATGCAGTGCTTCCCAACCTTTTTCACTTCGAGGCACACCTCACAAGCATAAATAATTTCACGACACGCTATGAAGAAACATTTTTCTATTAACATGATTAATTTCTTCTATTTCGTACAGGGATTCAATTAATAAGATCTTTCTTTCAAATATTTTTGCATTATAATACATAAACATTCCAGCTAGACATTCGTTTCAGATAAGTCTTCTTATGCAGCCATAAGCAAGAAATAAACGAAACAAATAGAATGAAAACACTTAATCCATTCATCCTCAGTGATTGATATTTGACATAGTTTTTATATCGCATCTATGAACTGTGATTACATTTTTAGAACACTTATTTTATAAAATTATGATGTGAAAATACAAAAGTAAAATTCTTTTGTATTTTCAAAATTATACACAAAAGAATTACTGACTATGTATAAATATGCTAATAATAATAATGTAATGACAAAATAAACATTTTAAGTATTAATATAAATATCTACAATATTCTTTTGCCACAGTTAATACATATAATTTCTTCTTATTTCAGTGAGATACTTGTGCTTGTTTCTGTGAACACAACTTTGTTATATCTGGGTCCATGGTCGAAAGAGCTACACGCAATTCATGATCAAAACTCTTCAATGATGATCTCTTTAAATTCTTGACAGTGAGCATAGAAGAGAAACTTTGTTCACACACATATGTTGTAGCAAATGGGAAACGAATGTTTATAGCTTTTTCGCCGATGGATGGAAACTCCTTTTTTGCAGTTACCCAGAATTTAGATAATGGAACATCCTTCAACCCAACTTCAAGGGTACGATCAAAGTCTAATAACTCCTCCTTTTCTTTCACTGATAAAGCGAATGCCATGTGATCTAATGAAGATGCAAATGGATTTCGAACCCGATCGAATTTCACTGTCTCTTAATTCAAAGTAGTGATGAAGCTTTCTCTCAAGCATGCATAGGTGTTGATCTACAAGTTCTAGTAGTTCTTTTTAAGGATTCGAACTACAACATCGACAAAACATTTCAAGGGAACCGTTTTTCACCACATCTTTTTTCGATTAAGTTTATTTAGGTATTCAAATAAGTCAGCTAAGTAGGCCATTTTTTGCAACCAATGATTGTCTTCCAACTTAGCTGAATACTGAGTTACTCTAAAAAAATACTTTTAATTCTTCTTTCAACTCATGAACTCTGGACAAAACTCTCCCACTCGACAGCCAACGAACTTCAGTATGGAACAACAAAGATTGATGCTCTGATCCCATTTCATCACATAAAATTGAAAAACAATGCGATTGAAATGGTCTACCTTTGATTAAATTCACCATTTGTATAATGTCTTTAAGTGTGGACATTAATTTTAAAGGTAAACTATTTGACATGAGAGCTTCTCTATGAATAAAGCAGAATATTATTTGAACATCAGGGTTTTCAGACCGAACTTCGGACGCTAAGCCTCTGATCCTTCCTCTCATTGCAGCAACACCATCAGTACATAAACTCATGCAATTTTTCCATGAAAGTTTGTTTGTATCAAAGTATTCATTGACCTCTTTAAAGATTTCCTTCCTAGTTGTTTGTTTCTGAAGTTCTTTGCAGAATAAATAATGCTCTTTCAACCCTTTCTCATCAGGAATTCGAACACGTACAATTAGCTGACAACAGTTGCTAACATCTGTTGATTCATCAACTTGTAAGTAAAATTTCTTAACTTCACAAATTTTCTGGATTAGTGTTCCTTCTATGCTAACTGACATGTCTTCAATGCGCCTGCTGATTGTATTATTTGAAAGCGGCAATTTTTCAATTTCTTTTACTTCATCGATTCCAAGCATAGTTTTGACAATTTCCACACAAGCTGGTAAAAAGTGATTTGGCAATTATGTGTTAGGCTTCTTGGCTTTAGTTATCAATCTTGCGACTTTGTAACTTGATTCTAGAGCTCCATTAGATACTGTTGTGACTGATCTCATGAAAGAAGTTTGCATTTAAATTTGAGTTCGCAGACGTTTAAAATAGTTAAAATCCTTATCTATGTACGAAGGATGCTTGGTAGAAAGGTGTCGATGTAATTTACTTGGCACCATCGCTTCATTTGGCAACTTTTCCATTCATATGAGACATTGAGGCACAGAAGAATTATCGGAGCACACGAAACCAAATTTCAGATAATCCTCTTTATATAGTCTATGACTAGGTGGCGCCTTAAACGTTTTCTTTGGTTTACTTTCTTGAGCTCGCGATTTTGATGGATTTTCTGATTATTTTAAATATTTGTCCATTATTGTGGGTAACTGAAAATTAAACTTAGTAGAATTAAAAGATATGCAAATAAACAAGCGACTGAATAGAAAGATATAAATCACACGAAACGAAAAATACTACATTATAATCGAGGATATAAAATGGGCATTGTAACTAGCATCCAAAATATTGGAACATGCAAAACTGTGTTAGGAAAATGCCTATTAATGACAGAAAGTGTCACGTTTACCAAGCTTAAGCTATACAAATTAATCATTTTGTAACTCATAATGTCAGCGTCCATTGCCCAAAAAATATCTCAGATACCTTTTGATTCTGAAGAAAATACATTACGAAAAAATGATTAACTATAAGAAAAAAACGACTCAACAGTGTTTATTTTATCATGCAAAAATACTTCTTTCTTGTATGACCGTTATAGCTTCAGCTAAAATGAATGTTATAGATTGACGGTAACAGGAAAAAGAGTCTTTGCCAGCAAATAATAACAATTCGACTTATGTTCCACAAACTATCACATTTGTTAAAACATAAATTCAGAAAAGACGCAATAAGACATTCCTGCTAAGGTGTTTTACACAGACCACTTAGCAACACTGAACATCCACTTGAATGCAGTTCTTACAAAAATGATACGCTCTTGAAACACTCGACTGGTACTCTCACACACAACAGACGAGTTGGAACTGAAGCAGAGTAATGATCTGAGTCGTAGATGCAAAATGTGAGGGAGGGAGTAATGAGAGGAATGGCGTCTATGACATTCTGGGAGGTCACCTACACACGTGCGTAGCTAGAAAAGAGCAATAAAGCGAAAAGGGAACCACTTGGCAGCCTAGCCCTCCGGTACCGTCGCCCCATAATCAGGACTTTGCAGTTTAATTTTTCGAGGCACATTTCCAGTCCTTTCACGGCACGTCGGTTGGGAAGCACTACTCTAATATATTGTTTTTTCATTATTCAAACATTGCAAACTTCAAATTAAGTGTAAATCTGAAGGTACAAGATCAAGAGAATATGGAGGATGTGGAAGCTTTTCCCAGCCAAGTTCCTCAATCTTGGTACAGCTGATTCTTGCATATAAGGGCGTGCGTTATCGTGGTGAAAAACAACACAATGACCAGAGAACATCTCTTTTCTTTTAGTTCTTCATTCAACTGATTGTTTGGTTTTGTGGCAAGAGTTGAAAGTGTATAATATCAACCATATCCCACTAAAAAAATCCTTCTCAAGGTGAAAGTCTTGTTTTGGATGAGGTTTAGCTTGTTCCCCCTGAATGAACCCACTGCCTTCGGCACTAAATGTTCTTGTAAAGTGTTCACTTTTCATCACCGGTGACTACACAACTCAAAAATGGAGATTGAACCTCCTTAAAATGAAGAGCAGTGAAGATGTTGGTGCGCTCTCTCTTCGATTGTTGTTTGTCAGTTTGTGAGGAACCCACTTTCCAAGCTTAGACACTATTCCACGTTCTTACAAATGGCGATGGATGGTCGATGACGATGAATTAAGATCTTCTGCTAAATCTTCAACAGTTGCATTGGCATTTCTTGCAATAGCGGCTTCAAGTATATCATTATCAAGAGAGACAGGGCACCCAGAGTGAGGGTGAGTCTTTCAAGCTAAAGTTCCCTTGTCAAAATTTTTGGAACCATCACTGGCACTTTTGCACATTCAAAACATTATCACCATACACTTCTTGCACATGCACATATTTTACAGTATTAGCAGCATTGTTGCCTTTTTTGACACAAAGCATGATATGCTCTTCAGTGGGCTCCATAGTAATAAAGGGTTATTTAAACAATAACTTATGTATGATGTTCTTGTAAGGTGGAATTCCTTAGAATTAAGCTACCTCAGCTTAGTGGTACTTATAAAGATTTAAAAATTCATGCTTAGACAAGCTGCGACATGTCTATAAAAAATGATATTACTTCTGGGATGACCTGATACAAAATCAGCACATATTACTCTGACTAACAGAACTTGGACATCATCTGAAAAAATATTTCAGATGATGGCCAAGTTGGCCAAGTAGTCAGCATATCTGTTTTTCAACTAACAGACTGCAGGTTCAAATCTCACCATAGGCATTGATGGTTGTGATTGTCATCAAGTGGTAAACAAATTACATCAACCAATGAGAGAGCAATATGCTACTTACTGGAGGCTGGAAGTGGCTTGGAAAAAGTTCCATGTTTGGTCTTTAGAGCAGGGTTTCTGGACTAGGTAAAAAATAAAAATCCAAATAAAATAATTAATTTTAAAAAATAGAAAAATCATTACCCACCTATGGTATTAAGATAGTAATGATTTTTTGTGGATAGAAGATAACATTTTTTAAATATCAGCAGTTAAACACACACACACACAGAACTATAAAAGGGAATCAGCACTATTGCCATTATTTATTCATTATCAACAATACACCTTAAAATAACTTCAAAGAAACAGATGAACAGGAAGATTTTATTGCATATAACTTTCTTTCTATAAATCACTATGTAATCTATTCCAATTTCTTACTATAGATTATTATGTAATCTATAGTAAGAAAGGTGCGAAATATTTCATGCAGGTTAGATCACAAGAATGTTACTTAAATATGTTTGCCCTGGTGCTAGAGATTTAACTAAAATTATGTGTAAGGAAAATAAATTTTGTGGCCAGGTTAGTTATACAAACACAAGGGCATTTTGTGGCACTTACTGCTGAATCAAGAATTAGAAAGCTTAAATTTTATTAATATAATGTCCAGATTTGAAAGTGAGGAATATGTCAGTGAAATGGCACTTGACTGGATTCTAAATAAGCTATGTGCTGCATAATTGTAGCTTCCTTAATCTATGGGATCAGTTTGTTAGTAAGCAAAAATGGCCTTGGTGGCCATGATATCCATCTAAATTTTGATTAATCCATTGAGTTGAATAAACTATAAAATCCTTAACATTTTTAAATGACTTAGTAACACCACAAAAAAAATTTATGACTGGATGTTAATGTGAAGAGTACCCCAAGAAATAGTGGGAAGGGTGTTAAGATGACGGTGGAGGTATCAATCTTGAATGGCATCACATTCATATATACTAATGCACGAAGGATAAGAATAAGCTCCTCCTGTGACTGAAATTATTAACCAGAGAAGTAAAGCAATACCTTGTGAGGATTTCAAGGTGAAAATCTTGAAATCCTCACAAGGTATTGCTTTATTGAATAAAAGTAATTAATACTGCAAGTAGGAACAAAACAGGTAAAACAGCAACGAGGAAGTGGGGGGGGGGGGGTATTATTATTTATCAGCACAGATCTAGAATCAGTGGTACAGTTAATTCCTATTTGGGACAGGAATCTGAGACTGCACGATGCATAGTAACACTTGACTGTACAGCTGAGAATATGTTATCACACCAGAAGTAGTGAGCTTTTATGGATAGGTAAGGAATGAATGAATTAAGAAAAAGAAATGAATTAAGAAGAACCAGTTCACAACTAGAACAATTCTAAATATTCCAACTGTAGTCACAGAAGAATTTAATAAGTACAGGATGGCTCAGAAGTGATGATAGAATTTAAAATAAGAATAACTTTTTTAATTATTAATTTATTTTATTTTTTTATTTTTTCAAATATTCTATGGAACATTTCAGAAATTAATAATTTCTGATTATATGCAATAATTTCATGAAGATCTGCAATTAACTTGCAATAATGTTCTCCATATATCTAATGGCTCCTGATTTCTTCCTAGGGAGTTATCTGAAAGAAAAGGTGTATGTGAACAAGCCCCAGACAATCCAACAGCTGAAGGAGAACATTCGTGCAGAAATTAGTGTGCTGCAAGCAGCAACATTAACAGCAGTCGTGGAACATGCTGTAGAAAGGACCTGTCTATGTGAAACCAAAAATGGAAGGCATTCATGTGATGTGGTTTTTCATAACTAATAAAAAAAAAAAAAACTCCAGGTTCTGTATATCATTATAATAAAAATAAATAAATAAAAATAATTCATCATCATCATCATCATCAAATTCCTCCCATGTACCCTCAAGGAGTGTACAGGATATGATAGTACTACATGAAAAATTTACATCATTACTAACTTCCAATCTACAATATTCCTCCAAATCAGTCTGTTACTTTCCAAGACTAAAACATTATCACATCTTATTGAAAGTTTATTTTTCATTTGGTTAGACTATAATAAATTTGGTTTAATCCTTTATCCAAGTGTGAGCAAACGAAGTTTGCGCCTGAAAGTATCTTCAGGACTGGGGTAAGGTAGTACAACACCGGGCAACTCGTTGCAAAGGTGGAGCAAGCTTACTTCACTTCTATTCCAGTATCTCCCATAATGCAAAACACATCTCCTTGCAGATAAGTATCATGTTATGCATTAAGGGAAGGGCCACTACCCAGACTAGTTTCGACCTTTATTGAGGTCTCTCTTCAGTGGGAGCCAGGCCCAGATGTGGAGATACCAGGCAGAAGCAATAGCAAGGTCATCTCTACCTATAAGAGTTGCCAAAAAGGTGTTCCACCTTTTTTTTTTATTAAATTACTCTGGATTTAGAGAAAGATGTTGAAAGTTTATTTTTCATTTGGTTAGACTATAATACATTTAGTTTAATCCTTTATCCAAGTGTGAGCAAACAAAGTTTGCACCTGAAAGTGTCTTCAGGACTGGGGTAAGTTTATGCATTAAGTTCCCTTAATGCATAACATTATACATATCTGCAAGGAGATGTGTTTTGCATTATGAGAGATAGTGAGATAGGAGTGATGTAAGCTTGCTCCACCTTTGCAACGAGTTGCCCAATGTTGTACTACCTTACCCCAGTCCTGAAGATACTTTCAGGCAAAAACTTTGTTTGCTCACACTTGGATAAAGGATTAAAATAAATGTATTATAGTCTAACCAAGTGAAAAATAAACTTTCAACATCTTTCTCTAAATCCAGAGTAATTTAATAAAAAAAAGTGGCACACCTTTTGGCAACTCCTATAGGTAGACATGACCTTGCTATTGCTTCTGCCTGGTATCTCCACATCTGGGCCTGGCTCCCACTGAAGAGATCTCAATAAAGGTTGACACTAGTTTGGGTAGTGGCCCTTCCCTTAATGCATAACATACATATCTGCAAGGAGATGTGTTTTGCATTATGGGAGATACTGAGATAGGAGTGATGTAAGCTTACTCCACCTTTGCAACGAGTTGCTTGGTGTTGTACCTTACCCCAGTCCTGAAGATACTTTCAGGTGCAAGCTTTGTTTGCTCAGACTTGGATAAAGGATTAAACTAAATTTATTATTATCACATCTTATATTTGTCTAAGCCACTTTGTACAGTGTCAATCCAACTATATCTTGGTCTTCCTTTGGGTCATTTTCCTGCCAAAATAGCAGAAAACACTTGTTTTGCTCATCTGTCCTTGCCCATTCTATTCAGTGACCATACCACCTGAGATTAGCTCTACTAATGCATTTCTGGATGCTGACAATGTCAAGTTCTTTCCTAATATCCTCGTTTTTAATATGATATTGCCATTGATGCCATCTGTTCACGCCTCATATCTGCTGTCTCTAGTCTTTGGTCAAGTGTTTTACTTGACCCAGCTCTTAGATCCATAAATTAAAATCCGTTTGAACACTGTATTGTATACAGCTAATTTAGTGTTCTGACCAATTTCTCTCTTATCCCATATGAATTTATTCAATTGACTTCCTACCATACCAGCTTTGTAGATTCTGTTGTCTATTTCCATATTTAATTTACGATCTTCATTAAAAATCGTGCCTAAGTAGCTGAAATGTTTTACTTGTTCCACAGGTTCTCTGTTCAAAATGCAGTTGACATTTTCAACGATTCTGCCTATTTTCATTGTTTTTGTCTTTTTATTGCAGACCTTCATACCATTTCTATTACAACAGTTATTCAATTTAGTCAGGCAATCTTGCAGACTTGTAGCTTATTTATTTAGAAGTATAAATCCGCTACATTAACATCTCCAATTTTGATATCATGTTTAATATCACTTTCCTTCATAATGTGATCCATATAAATAATCAATAACAGAGGGGACAATATACATCCTTGTCACATACCAGATTTAACATTAAACCATCTTCCTGTACTTCCTTCAATTCTAACTACTGACTTACAACTCAAATAAAGACTAAGTATTGCTTGATATAATGCCCCATTGACATCATATAACTGTAGCGTTTTGAATAGCTTCTCTCTTGGCAATTTGTCATAAGCCTTTTCCAGATCGACAAAACTTAAGTATAGATCTTTGTTATATTCCCATGCTTTCTCAACTATTTGTTGTAATGTGAAGATCTGATCCGGACAGCCTCTATTTGGCTTGAATACAGGTTGTTCTTCACCAAGCTTTGTTTCCACAATTCTTCTCAACCGTTTCTCAAGTATACTTGCATATATCTTACCACAAACACTCGGTGATGAAATCCCTCTGTAATTCTCACATTCAGTTTTATTTCCCATTTTATATATCGGTACTATGAGCTCTACTCCAATCATCAGAAATTCGTTCCTATGTCCAGGATTTCTGAACTATGCAGTGCAGCCACTGTAAGACTTTTATACCACCACCATACCTGGCCTAATATCATCTACTCCAGATGCCTTTCGACATTTCAAGCCTTTGATGGCTTTTTCTACTTCAAGTATGGATTATGTATTCCTGACTATATGCATGTTGAGTGTTTTTTACCACTGTGCTATCACTGCTTGTTTCATTTAGCAATTTTTCGAAGTAATTACTCCATACTTAAAGGATATCATTTTCTCGCGTTTTCATGTCACCTTTATCATCTCTAACTCCTTTTACAACACCCTTGCCTCCATTTCTAAGCTTCTTCAACAACATCTAGTATATCTTACCACCTTCGTGATATTTATTTTGTACTTGCCAAGGTCCTCCCATGACTTTTGTTTAGATAGTTTTACACAGTGTTTAGTTTTCTGACATTTGTGTCTGTATTCTCTAAGAGCACAAGCTGACTTATTTGCCAGGAACATTTGATATGCTTTCTTCTTTTCCTTCACTGCCTCTTTAATTTCCTGTGTCAACCATGGAGTTCTGATTTTTCTATCCTAGCAGACAACCTCACCACATACCTCGCTGGCTGAATCAATCAGTGTTTTCTTCAAGGCTTGCCACTAAATCTCCAAGGTTTGGTAGCTGTTCTCAAACTCTTTTATTTTTCTTCAATAATTTTTTGTATTTTAGTCTACAGTTCACATCTGAAAGCTGCTCAAACTTTCATTCGCTTTAAAACTTTCTTACATGTTATTCTTTTCAATATGAAATTCACTTTTATCCTGCTCAAGATAAAATAGTGATCATTTCCAATTTCAAATCCTCTGTACACTCTGGTGTCCTGCACCATGGAGAAAACACTACTATCAACAATAACATAGTCAATGAGACTTTTCTTATTCCTTGCCTCTTCTCTCCATGTGAATTTGTGCATACTTTTATGTTGGAACATGGTGTTAGTAATAATCCATGTCCTGAGCAAAAATCCAATAGGTATTTGCCATTATTATTAGCTTTGCTCTTTTCTCCAAATTTTCCCAAAATATTTTTTTATGTCTGACAATCATTTCCCACTCTGCTATTTAGATCCCCAACAAGGACCAACTTTTCCTTTTTCATTGTGTCAGTTGCTTTCTCTAAAGCATGAAAAAATTCCTCCACTTCTACCTTAGTAGAACCTTCTGTGGGACCATAGGCACAAATGAGTCTCATTGTCCAGTTCTCCATTTTCATATTTGCCCACATCACTCTACTTGAGACTGCCTGCCATTCAAGAAGATTAGCCTCGTATTTACTGTTGAATACTATGGCTACTTCTTCTTTTCCTTGATTGTTATTTCCTGAATATAACATTTTGTATTTATTGCTCAGAAAGATCTCACCAGTTTTTGTCTTCTTAGTTTCAGTCACCCCAATTATGTCAATCTAGTACTTATCTAATTCCTCAGCTAGCTCCATTTCTTTGCCATTCAGGCTTCTTATGTTGATAGTACCAATCTTTAACTCTGGTGATGTTGATTTGGGGTGTGTTTTGAGATTTGTTCCAGTAGCTGACTTTTCGCTGTTCGCCCTGGTTCCCTGGCAAAAACAACAGGGGGGGGGGGTTCTTGTTTAACCGGGCGACGCCCTAACCAGCATGAAATTTTGTCATGTTGTGCCATCATTTTGTTTTTTGGTTTAAGCCAATAAGAATACAATTTGGTTGGCTAAATCCCAAATTGGCAGCCCAACCTCGTTTGTTCAGTATCCAGATAGATAAGCCAACAGGTTCACTACGAGAAGGTGAGAACTGGATATTAGGTCAAAAGCCCTGGCTGGCTCTCCGCATTCCTTTAAAGGCTATGTGGAGGTCTCCTCTCAGTTATATAGCTTTGACCCTTAAGCACCCCATAAAAATAATTAATAAATAAAAAAATGTTTAAACCCCTTTGTGACTTATGGGCCACTACTACCTTACAAGTATATTTCAGCAGAGACAGAAAAAGTACTGCTTGAGAAATAAGATTTACCTAATAATAAATTTTTGATACCTTAAATCACTTAACAAAACGACAAGATTGGAAACAGAATGATTCTTCCCTCCCTTTGGTTTTAGATGTATGTCAGTATCAAAAATCTATTCTGGATAACCTTCAATTAACTGCCTAAAGTGGGAATAGTTCCTTCTGGTCTGCAAGGATTATTCCGATTCACAACGATAGCTCAACTCCTCATAAAGTGGAGAATTATAGGCCAGTGAGTCTTCTTAGTGTTGCATACAAAACATGGAAATATTAAATAGGAATCACAATCCATGCCAAGAATATCCATGATATTCTTGACATTAATCATTCTGTGATCACAGCAATTTTTTTTCTGGATTTTGGGGGGGGGGGGGGGGGGAGCTGCTTATGACAAATCTGTTTACTTTTACTCGAGTCATGAGAAAAATCGACCAAGGCAATAGATATGACGCAATTTATCTGGATTTTAGCAAGATTTTTAGAGCACATAACAGCCTAATGGTACCAAATAGGTACTGATAATCGCCAAGAAAGATGAGTTGGAAATTGACTGATAGACGACAAGAAGTAATGTTCAGAGGAGTCTTCAAAGAAACAGGTTGTTACAAGAGGATTCAAGTTTTTTTTCTCCCACCCACACACAAAAGGAAGAGGAGCCTATAGTAAACAGATGGCATGTAAGGCTGGGATCAGGAATATAGTAATCTGTCGATATTTTCTTGAACTGTTGAAGATTGGTCCTTTTGAAATGCTTCATGAGAGAGACTGTTCCACAGAACTGAGGTGGAAGAAATGAAAGATGACTGGGAGTACCAGGTTTGGTGAGCATGTAGTTCAACTGTAAAAGGATGCTGAGTAGCTGTAGTATGAGTTCCTGTAGATCTAGCAAAAATATGAGACATAATAGATGCTAGTTCTGCTGAACAACAGCCATTGAAATATCTGTAGAAGAGACACAATGCAGAAATTTATCTTCTATGAGATAATGGCTGAAGAGTCTGTAAGAGAAGTGTAATTTATCAACTAGCCTGTCTTAAGTATAGAACTTTGTTATATTCTCATGCTTTCTCAACTATTTGTCGTAAAGTGAAGATCTGATCCTGACAGCCTCTATTTGGCCTGAATCCAGGTTGTTCTTCACCAAGCTTTGTTTCCACAATTCTTCTCAACCGTTTCTCAATTACTTGCATACATCTTACCACAAACACTCAGTAATGAAATGCCTCTGTAATTCTCACATTCGGTTTTATTTCCCTTTTTATATATGGGTACTATAGAGCTCTACTCCAATCATCGGGAATTCGTCCCTCTGTCAAGGCTTTCTGAACTATGCAGTGCAGCCACTGTAAGACTTTTATACCACCATACTTCAGCATTTCTGGTTGAATATCATCAGAATGGGGGAACTGGACAATGAGACTTATTTGTGCCTATGGTCCCACAGAAGATTCTACTAAGGAAGAAGTGGAGGAATTTTTTCATGCTCTTGAGAAAGCAACTGACACAATAAAAAAGGAAAAGTTGGTCCTTGTTGGGGATCTAAATAGCAGAGTAGGAAATGATTGTCAGACATACAAAAATATTTTTGGAAAATTTGGAGAAAAGAGCAAGGCTAATAATAATGACAAATACCTGATGGATTTCTGCTCATTACATGGACTGGTTATTACTAACACCATGTACCAACATAAAAATGTGCACAAATTCACATGGAGAGAAGAGGCAAGGAATAAGAAAAGTCTCATTGACTATGTTATTGTTGATAGTGATGTTTTCTCCCTGGTGCAGGACACCAGAGTGTACAGAGGATTTGAAATTGGAAGTGATCACTATTTAGTCTTAAGCAGGATAAAATTGAATTTCATATTGAAAAAAATATTATTATTATTATTATGGGTATCTCCATGGAGTCAGTAGACTCATCGTGGAAGACCCAAACTAGCAAAACAATATCTGTCATATCTCTTCTTGAATTCATTTACAGACGAAGAACTCGCAACTGAGACAGGCAATGCATTCCACTCATTCACCACCCTCCAGGCAAAAAAACCTTGTTCTGACACCCATGTTAACCACACTTTTCTTTAATTTCCAGGGATGACCTCTTGTTCTTCCATCACTATCACACAGCTGAAACATTTCCCCTGCATCAATCCTATAAAAACCTCTCAGTAATTTAAATGTTTCTATCATATCCCCTCTTCTCCGCCTATCAAGCAACCTTTGCAATCCAAAAGCTCTCAATCTATCAATGTAGGGAGCATTTTTACATCATTCACCAACTTGGTCACTCTTGTCTGAAGTCTCTCCACAGCCTCCTCATCTCCAAGGAATCCAGGTGACCAGGCCTGAGCACAGTAATCCACATGTGGAAGTATCAATGCTTTATAAAGGGGAATAATAACCTCTTTATCTCTGGATGTCAGTGTGTTCCTCAACAACCAAGTAATCCTATGTGCAATCTTGGACACCTTAGCAATGTGTCCCCTGAACTTCATCTTCCTATCTGCCAACACCCCTAAGTCGCTAGCCTCATCAATCTCTTGGAGTACTGTTCCATCAATGTGGTACACTGCTGGTAATCTTTTAATCCCAAAATGCATGACTTTACACTTTTCCACAATGAACTGACATCCATTATATTTTACCCATTCTACCAGCTTATTTAAATCATCCTGCAAACTTTCAACATCAGCTTGATTTTTTATTGCGCTACCCAACTTTGCATCATCAACAAACAACTGAATATCTCCCTGTAAGCCATTTCCTATGTCATTTATATACAAATTAAACAACAATGGCCCAAGCACAGAGCCCTGAGGCACACCACTGGTCACCTGCCTCATCCTGGACTCGGCTGCTCCATACACCACCTTCTGGTATCTCTCCATGAGCCATTCTCCTATCCATATCACCAATTTAATATCCATTCCCATCTGCTCCAATTTGCGTAACAGTGTTCCATGGGGTATCCTGTCAAAAGCCTTAGCAAAATCCATTAGTACCACTGTGCAGCCAGTTCCTTTGTCCAACTCAGATGTCATTCTATTAGGAAAAGTTAATAGATTGCTAAGGCAGTATCTACCTTTAACAAAACCATGTTGGCCTCTATAGAGTATCATATCCTGATCTACCCATTCTTGAATTTTGTCTTTAACCAACTTTTCCAATACTTTTACCACTACTCCTGAGAATGGTGATTGGTCTGTAATTAACTACCACAGTTTTAAAGCCACCCTTATGCAAAGGAACCACTTTGCCTAACTTCCACTCCCTAGGGACCATACCAGAGTTCAAACTTAAATTAAATATCCAAGTAAGAGGGGTTGACAATTCGTTTGCACATTCACGCAAAACCCGAGCTGATATTCCATCTAAGCCTACAGCAGTGTTTGCACTTAAATTTTGCAATATATTAAATACCTCTGATTTCTTAGCTTCAATTCTCACAATAGTTATTGCTACAGGTACAGAGATATCCTCACTTGGATGAAAGACTTGAAAAGTGATCACTCAGTAACTCAACTATTACATCTGATTTTGTCACCTCAATACCATCAGCACCCACTAAAGTTATCCTTCCAAAGTCAATCTTCCTTTTACTTGCCACATAGTGGAAGAACTCTTTGGGATTACCCTTGATCTCTTTGGCTAAGGTCTTCTCATAATCTGATTTAGCTTTTCTTGCTATGCTGGTAACCTTCCTAGCTTGAGCTTTGTACTGCTCATGGGTATACTGATCACCTTTCTCCTTGTAAATTCTCCATAACATTTTCTTTTTTTGCAGATCAAGCTTGATACTTCTGCTCATCCATCTAACGCCTGCCTTGTTTGACTTCCTGACCATGGGGACACAATCTGATAGCTTTCCTCAGATATCCGTTGATTTTATCCCATGCACTGCTAACATCTTTCCCCTGCAATATGTTCTGCCATGGGATGGCTGCAAGCTCACTCCGAAGCTTGTTATAATTGCCTAACCTGTAGTTCCATATATACCCCTTCTTAACAAAAAAATCCACAGATTTTGCAACCTCTCAAGTCAATACCTCATGATCGCTTTCACCAATTGGAGGTAACAAGGACACCTTACTTATGCATATAACTTCTGAACCAATAACCAGGTCCAACACTCTCACACCATGTGTCCCTTCAGTTACGTGCTGTTTCAAGTAATTATCTTGTAGAAGATGTATGAACTCCATTTCCTTTTTGCTACGGGATATTTACTCCTTCCAAATGATATCACCATAATTAAAATCCCCCATAATAATCACTAAACCTGCACTCATTGCACTAATTTGCTGATGCATGAATTCAATATCTCTCCCTGTACTCCCTGGCCTATAGCAGCATCCAACTGTATATTTGGTTGCACTGGTCACTATTTTGCACCAGACTACCTCAAATGAACTCTCACTGAGATGTCTATAATCTTGATACTACTTTCTTTGGCTGCAACACATCAGCTATCATCAACAGTACTCCTCCCCCCCCCCTGTTCTATCTTCTCTATCCTCCCTGAAAATACTGTACCCATCACATTCAATTCCAGTGACCACATCTGCTACTGACAGCCAAGTTTCACTAATGCCTACAACTTTTGGTGAGATTGCACTGACTAATGCCAAAAATTCTTCTCTCTTATTTTGAATGCTTCTTGCATTGGTAAACAAAAATTGCAGATTCCCTCTAGATCTTGTACCGGCTTTAGAACTGATATATAAGTCATTAATTTCAGTAGTCCCATGTTGATTTTTATCCCCTCTCTTCTGCAATTTATTCTTCAAATAAGGTTCAATAAATACACAATCAGTGCTAAAGTTTCTCTCTCTCTTACACTCAACCTTTTCAATATTAGTTTCCCTGCCCAATTACTTCAACTTGTTCAGAAAACAGTAACTTCTTCAATCGCTTATGTCCTTCTGTTGGATCGTCCTTCCATAGTAGTAATAGTACATCCTGTCTTTTGATCCGCCATCTTGTTTTAACGTTGTTCTTATTAAGCCAAATATAGTGAAATTTCTATTATACTGCACCACCCTATATTCAGATTAGTCTATGCAAAATAGTGGAATCAAATATTAATTAGCAGTCTAATTTTTATATATATAGGCCAAGTTCAACATCAATATTTAAGGTTCCTGCTAGGTTCGATAATTTTATGAACGGTGCAGTGAAAAAGAATCAGGCTAACAACAAATTGAAATCAATAAAACAAAACATTTAATGCAGGGTTATATAATATAAACATAAGCATACTTTGGATACAAGATAATGCAAAATTAACTCTGTTCAACAACTCATAACATTCACTCAACTCTTGGTATCAAACACTGAGTCTTTAAAATCTGGTTTCTCCCTAACAAACAAACAAAGATAGTTCTAAAGTTCAATATCACTGAAATTCACAGCAAATATTTTAACAATTGTATTCTCTAATTATCCCTTAGTCAGAAATCACATAGTTCAGTCAAGAGGTAGTTATCACTCTAAGGGGGAGAGGGGGGGGGGAGACTACTAATCTTCTAGCTTCAGCTAATTTCAGCATAAACACCACAGTTAATATTAGGATTTAACAGTAGGATTTAATTCTTATAACTTCACTCTAAAATGTTATAAAGTACAACTGTTCTTACCGGAATAAATCCTTATATTATTATTCCACATATTATTCGGAATAAATCCACATATTATTCACTGAGGCATACTTAAAACTTTAGTTAACTATCACACCAGAGCTACATATTTCAAAAATAATCTTCTTTAAAATAACTTAATCATTAATCTCAGCACATCACAAATGCAGACACACTTGCACTAGAAAATTCACTTATTTCTCATATACTACTTTGCATTAGGATCAGCTTTCCACTAATCTTCCTTGGAAGCTCTGGATTTCAACATTAACTTCAGAATTCCATATCAATATTCTGAGTAGTCAATTTATATCTCGATCCTTCATGATCTAATTACAGCACTTAATTCCTATTACTACAGCCTCTTACTTAACTCCGTGCTGCTAATACATAATTTCCTCATCTCTATTGTACTGTTCTGAGTGCTTTTACTGTGCTGAGTGCTCCAACCGCACTCAGTCCCTAGTTCCCCAGTTCTCGTGCTGACCGCTCTGCTGACTCCTAACTGCTCAACTCTCCGACTGCTTGTTGTTTACTCTGGCTTTCCGTTTATATACCTTCACTCCTTTTTCCCGCCAAAACTTGTTCTCACCATCTAGCTTATATCAATTCCATCTCACGTCCATAACTCACGCGCTACCACACTCGCGCTTTCTACTTTTAGCTCCGTCTCCATGACAACAATTAGAGCAGTACATAAGCATTACATAACATTTTACCTTTACATACAGAAATAAAATAAAAGGATATTTTTCAATTCAAATAATATACAATTAAATAAGATGAACACAAATCTTTTTACTATTAATATAGGAATAAATAAAATAATCTGAACATTATTTTTATACAGAGTTCTTTTCATTATTTATACATATCTTAGATTAAATAATTAAATTTAAAAAAAAACTCAAAAGTAATTATATGAATAATAGTTTATAACAAGAGATTTACATTAAATAATATCTACAAATGTAGCCTTTGATAAGGTGGATTATATTGGATTCTGAAGGGAGTATTAATAATTTTAATTTCTCCTCATTCAGAATCCAACACTTCCATGTTTGGATGCAGTCCATCTCTAACATACAACTGTCTTTTTCCTTCAAACACACTCCAAACATCAACAAATTCCAGACCTCTTTTTTTTGCACATTCTTACAATCATATCATTCATTATCATCGCTCGTCTACTTAACTCGTAATTGTCAAAACAAGGCAGCACACACTATCCTCACATTGACACTTTTCCTCTTCACAATATCTAACAATGTTCTTATATCTTTTCCTACCCGATTTATACCACCATTCAGTTCATTTGTACCCACCATAACTATCATCTTATCTGCTTCATGCCCTTTCTTTATTGCTAAAGCCACTCTTTCTATTGCCCCACCAGCCAAGCACTCCTCATGCATACCACTCTCCATACCCTTAATCATAGAATCACCATATATCTTACCACTCTTAACTTCATTCAAGTCCACATAAGAGTTATTCATAGACTCATTCTCTACGCTATTCAGCATGACTCTACCAGTTTCATTACTCAATGCTCTATTACTTACCCTCCCCCACTCTCATGACATCTCGTTTTTTCTAGGCCACTTGTGGTTTTATTTTGTTGACTCCCATACTATTTATTACTGCATCATTCACCAAAGACTCACCCATGCGTAATCCTGTTCTAGTTATTATATCTTATTATTATGTTCTTATATCTTTTCCTACCCGATTTATACCACCACTCAGTTCATTTGTACCCACCATAACTATCATCTTATCTGCTTCATGTCCTCTCTTTATTGCTAAAGCCACTCTTTCTATTGCCCCACCAGCCAAGCACTCATGCATACCACTCTCCATACCCTTAATCATACTTCAGCTAAAGTAGTCTCTCTATAGTCCTAATTTTCCTGTTTAACACAATAAACTCAGTTTTAACTTCCAGTATCTCCTTACCGAGCACTTCCAATTCCTCATGCAGAAGATGGTCATTTTTCATTTTTATGAACTCCTGCAGAAGTTCTTCCGCTATGGTCCCAATGTCAGCTTCTATTCCTAAATGCTCCAGCCTATCCCAACACTTCTCACATACGTCGACATTTTCGCTCTTCTCATTTAGCCAGACCGACCACAGATCCTTCACATTCTTCGGCACATACATGTAGCAGTTTCCGCAACGCATCAATTGTGAAAAATCTAATGCTGAGCCAGTGTTTCATGTAGAAGTCCTGCGCACCGCTGATGCACATTTTTTGTTGGATGCCATCTTTACACGTTGAAGTAGTGAAACAAATGGCAGCAAAAACACAATATATACAACACAGTTCAAAAGAATAACACCACTGAAGGACACTTGTATTTAACCAATGCACAACTGCAGCACAATTTGAGACAAAAAAGCCACACTATATTTAAATTTAAAAACACGTTTTCTAGACTAAATAAACATGACTGCCACATTCACCAAGGACACTAGCAAAATTCGAGTATAATGAACTGACCCTGGAGGTAGTGCAATACCAGAGTAACTCGTGGCAGAAGTGGAGCAAGCTCCAAGCACACCGCCGACTTCCAAAAATCAGTTTAACCATGCTGCCAGCCAAGACGTCTATAGACGTCAAAATTATCATGGATACGAAGTGCATATTAAAATTTTAATACCATTGATATTACATTGAAATATATGATGGATACGAAGCGTATGAGGATGCATATTTGATCCATAATGGCTGGTAAGATGGTTAATATTTTGGGCCCCCGATGGGACCCATATCCAATATTAAACTGATAAGAACAGATACTACACTTTGATCTTAGCCAAAAGGCTGAGAAGTGATTTAAAGAAAGTTTTAAAGCGAATAAAAGTTAAGCAGCTCTCAGATGTGAACTATAGACTAAAATACACAAAGATTATTGAAGAAAAATGGAAGAGTTTGAGAACAGGAACCAAACCTTGGAGATTCAGTGGCAAGCCTTGAAGAAAACCCTGATTGATTCAGCCAGAGAGGCATGTGGTAAGGTTGTCTGCATGGATAGAAAAATCAGAACTCCATGGTGGACACAGGAAATTAAAGAGGCAGTGAAGGAAAAGAAGAAAGCATAGCAAAAGTTCCTGGCAAATAAGTCTGTTTGTGCTCTTAGAGAATACAGAGACAAATGTAAGAAAGCTAAATACTGTAAAACTGGCTAAACAAAAGTCATGGGAAGACTTTGGCAAGAACATAGAAAATAAATATCAAGAAGGTGGCAAAATATTCTGGAAGTTGCTGAAGAAGCTTAGAGTAATGTAAAAGGACTTAGAGATGATAAAGGTGACATAAAAACAGGAAAAAAAGATATCCTTGAAGTATGGAGTAATTACTTTGAAAAATTGCTAAATGAAACAAGCAATGATAGCACAGTGGTAAAAAAACACTCAACAGGCATACAGTCAGGAATACATATCCTTACTTGAAGTGAAAAAAGCTATCAAAGGCTTGAAATGTGGAAAGGCAGCAGGACAGAAAACTAAAATATTAAAATCATTAATTCTTACTACATTTTATGTTTGATTCAATTTGAGAAATTCATTGATAGAAATATAATAAATTTAGTTTAATCCTTGTTTGCTCACACTCGGATAAAGGATTAAACTAAATTTATTATAGTCTAACCAAGTGAAAAATAAACTTTCAACTTCTTTCATCATTGAGAAAGCCATTTTGTTTTTCTAAACAAAAAAAACTTGCAAGCAAAGCAGTCCAGTTTTGCTACCGTGATATAACATTGAATAAATAGCTTCCATGCTTTATTTTGTAACCAAAGTAACCTCGACAATGTTGGTATAAAACACCGTGTGTCCCTCCCCACTCCGAAAAAAAAGCAATGCATTTGAGTACTGCTAGGACTATGTTATGTCATGTTTGTAAGTCTCTCTTTAGACAAGCTGATGATAGTATGAGACTGACTGGCTTCTGAGTATACTGTTTGTATCAAAAGTTAAATGATTATTATGGAACACTTACTTTTTTCCATTAAAAATAAATAACCCTGTCTTGTGTACATTTTATTCAATGATCCAGGATCTTGAGTTTTCTAAATAGTAATCAAATAAAAACATGTGAATCATTAAAAAAACTTGTGAATGTAAACAGAATAATATGGTACAAAATGCACAGCAAAAAAATAAACCAGTTATTTGAGTAGGATTACAGGGAATTTTTTATGTTCAAGATATAATTGAGATATTTCAGTTTCATGTTCATGCATAACTTCTGGTAAATGGAAATATCAATTAAATTATTTTCTATTCCAGTGCCTTTTTAAAACAAACTTATATCTTAGATTAACATATATATTAGTTTACTACAGAAACCAGACTTGTGGTATGTGACCACATAAATTTCTGCTTAGCACACTTAGCTCATCATCATCATCAAATTCGTGATATATGTATACCCTAAAGGGGTTTTAGAATGTGATAGTACTACATGAAAAATTACATTATTACTAACATCCTATCTACAATTTTCCTCCAAATCAGTCTGTTACCTGTCAAGACTCCAACATTATCATCAGATCTTATATTTCTATATTCTAAGACACTTTTTACTGTATCAATCCACTATATCTTGGTCTACTGTTTTGTAATCTTTCCTCTCCCATTCTGTTTTAGTGACCATACCACCAAAGATTAGCTCTACTAACACATTCCTGGATGCTGACAATGTCGAGTTCTTTCCTAATATCCTCATTTTTAATATGATATTGCCATTGATGCCATCTGTTCATGCCCCTAATCTTTCTCAGGACTCTCATATCTGTAGTCTCTAGTCTCTGGTCATGTGTTTTACTTCTGACCCAGCTCTCAGATCTATAAGTTAAAATTGGCTTGAATGCTGTCTTGTATACAGCTAATTTAGTGTTTTGGCTAATTTTTCTCTTATTCCATATAAATTTATTCAGTTGACTTCCTAACATACCAGCTTTGTTGATTCTGTTGTCTATTTTCATATTTATTAAAAATCGTGCCTAAGTAGCTGAAATGTTTTACTTGTTCTATAGGTTCTCCATTCACAATGCAGTTGATATTTTCAATGTTTCTGCCTATTTTCACTGTTTTTGTCTCTTTAATACTGATCTTCATACCATATCTATTACAACAGTTATTCACTTTAGTCAGGGAATCTTGAGACTTGTTGCAGATTTATTTAGAAGTATAACATTATCTGCATAAAGCAAAGAGCTGGCATTCTCCAATTTTGATATCAGGTTTAATACCACTTTCCTTCATAATGTGATCCATATAGATAATGAATAACAGGGGATAATGTACAGCCTTGTCTAACACCAGATTTAACATTGCACCATCTTCATGTACTTCAATTCTATATAGATAATGAATAACAGGGGATAATGTACAACCTTGTCTAACACCAGATTTAACATTGCACCATCTTCATGTACTTCCTTCAATTCTAACTGCTGACTTACAACAACTCAAATAACGACTAAGTATTGCTTGATATAATGTCCTCCCAGTGACACCATACAACTATAGTATTTTGAATAGCTTCTCTCTTGGCACCTTGTCATATGCCTTTTCCAGATCTACAAGACTTAAATACAGATCTTTGTTATATTCTGATTATTTCTCAACTATTTGTCATAAAGTGAAAATCTGATCCTGACAGTCTCTATTTGGCCTGACTCCAGCTTGTTTTTCACCAAGCTTCTCTTCTACAATCCTTCTCAACCGTTGCACACTTACCTGGGATTCAAAAAACATTAAGCAGAATGTAATTTCCCAAATACATTAAAAAGTAATATTAATTTATCATATATAAAACAGCTATGTAAAATAATTTATGATAATTATTTCTCAAGTACAAGTTTCATGTACAGTGTATTCTCTATTATCAAGATTAATGGAAGGGGAAGGAGGGGGATACAAAAGTTAACTGAAATGCAGTTTAATCAGATAACTAATTATCTGATTAAAAATACCCTCTGAAAAATCAGAGGATATATATTAAATATATTAACATATTAAGTGTGTGTGTGCGCGATGTATCATTTTAGTTAGATAATGATGCAAAAGGTATACTCTTTTTTACATGCTTTCTACTGTGTTCATGCATATCCAAGAATCACAAGGATGCATCCACTTTTGGAGCCAAATATTCAGAGCATATATATTATAAGTGCTTAATTTTATGAATCAAATGCTCTGTAAATTAAAAAATCATGCACTTATATCTGCAAACCAAATAATTGGCACCTGGATAATCTAGTGTATACTTCTTCTGCAGCTTCTCCCACTTAAGTGGGGTCACTGTTGATGATGAGTCTCCCCCACATCCTCCTGTCTTGGGCTGTCACCACATCCAAGTTCATCCTCAAGTCCTTTTCTACCAGCTCCTTCCATCTCTTCTTTGGCCGCCCACACCTCTTCCTTCCTTGCACATCCATCTGCATGACCCTTCTTCCCACATATTTGTCCTCCCTCCTCATCACATGACCAAACCATCTCAACCTTGCCTCTTGTATCTTCGCTCCTAAGTTCATAACTTTCACTGTTCCCCTCACATAATCATTTCTCAGACGATCCTTTCTGGTCACACCACACATCTACCTAAGCATTCTCATCTCTGCTACTTCCATCCTGCTGATGTTATTTTTCCTCAGGGCCACAGTTTCTATAGCATACGTCATAGCTGGCCTCACTACTGTCCTATAGATTTTGCCTTTCAGATTGATCGGCACCCTCTTATCGCATAACACTCCAGCCATCTCCCTCCAGTTCCTCCAACCCGCTTGTATCCTGCATCCCAATTCCTTCTCTGCTCCTCCATCTTCTTCCACTGTTGAACCTAAGTATCTAAAGTCCCTCACCTTCCTGATGACATTTCCTTCCAGCTCCAGATCTGTCTCCTGGCTGCCGTCCACTGTGCAACACATATACTCTGTCTTACTTCTGCTCAGTCTCATACCTCTCTCTTCCATTACTTTTCTCCATCTTTCCAGTTTAGTTCCCGCTTCTTCTCTTGAATCTGCACACAGCAAGATGTCATCTGCATACAACATTGTCCAAGGTGCATCTTCTCACACCTCCATCACAATGTTAAACAGAAACGGACTTAATGCTGATCCTTGATGCAAGCCAACTGTACAGAAATGTGAAGACAGGTCCAAACACCTGTCTTCACATTTCTGTACATCTCCCGCACCAACATGACATATTTCTCCAGAACCTTCTTCTCCCTCAGACACCTCCAGACATCTTGCCTTGGCACTCTATTGTATGCTTTCTCCAGATCAATAAATGCCAGATGTAACTCCCTTGTTTCTCTCGAAACTTTTCCATCATCTGCCATAACCCAAAGATAGCATCTGTTGTTGATCTATCAGGCATGAAGCCAAATTGTTCCTTTGCAATCTCCACCTCCTTCCTCAATCTTCCATCAAGAACACTTTCTAGGATTTTCATTGTGTGGGACATCAACTTTATTCCTCTGTAATTTTTACAGTCTTGTGCATCTCCTTTACCCTTGTAGATGGGGGACAAGAGTACTTTCTCTCCATTCCTAGAGTATATTTTCCTGTTGACAAACTTTTATTAACAGGTCCCACAGCAGGTCAATTCCCTCTTCCCCCAGTGCCTTCCATGCCTCCACTGGAATCCTGTCGGAGCCCACTGATTTTCTATTCCTCATCCTCTTCATGGCCTCCGTCACTTCCACTCTACTGATATTCTGCACCATCCCCTCAGAAGGCTGCCCATCTTCTCAGTGAGTCCTTGCATTTTCCTCATTCAAAAGTCCCTCAAAGTACATTCTCCATCTGTTTCTTATGTCCACATCCCTCCATAATACTCTTCCTTCAGCGTCTTTGATCTGCCTCACACGTAAGATGTCCTTTGCTGCTTTATTTCTACATTTCGCTAGTTGTAAATTTTTCTCTGTCCTTCCTTTGTTTCTAATTGATCATACAGAGCTTGATATGCCATGGCCTTCGCCTGTGCCACAACTCTCTTGGCATCTTGCTTTTTCTCTCTGTCCTCTTCCACTCTTGACTCATCCCATTTCTGCTTTGCCTTCCTCTTAGCTGTCACTGCCACTTGTACATTATTATTCCACCACCAACCCTCCTTCTGCTCTCTAATCTTTCCAGATGTCTCACCAAGCACCTCGATTGCACAGCTCAGGATTACTTTTGAATTATGTTTCCACCAATCTTGTACACTTTCCAGTCCATCCGAAATCCTCTCTAACACCCTCTCCCTAAAAGGATTCCTCACACTCTCTTCTTTTAAACGAACCCACTTAATTGTCTTCATCTCATGGCTTCCAGAGGTTCTTATTTTTGATCTTATTTTAAAGTCTGCGCATAGCAGTCAGTGTTGCTGTGCCACTTGATCTGTTGGAATTACTTTACAATTTGTCACAACCTTAAGATGTTTTCTTCTAGTCAAAATGTAGTCAATTTGTGAACTGTTGTTACCACTCCTAAATGTTAGCACCCTTTCACAGTCTCTATTGTGTCTTCCTGTGTGTCTGTTCATGTCTCCTCCAACAATCACCATCTCGTTTTCTTCCAGTTCCCTCATTTCTTCATATAACACGTTCCAGAACTCATCTTTCTCCTCTGCTGTACAGCCAACTTGCGGGGCATATACACATAATACGACCACCCGCTCTTCTCCAAGACCCAATTTCATTCGCATGTGTATACTTAATCTAGTGTATATTAAAGTTCCTATTTTAAGAACTACTACTGAATAGCAGAAGCTTAATGAAAATGGAGCTCCATTTATTTATGACCTACAAAAAATAGCTTACACCTATACAGTTATAAACTTGCCCATGTTTTGCTGGAGGGGACAGGCAACTGGAGAGAAGCATAAATGATTACATTAATGATTAATGAAAAATTCAGTCCATCACAGATGGAGACTAGTAAAAAATTCAGTGTTAATGGATTTGAGGATATCTGATATGAGATGGAAGAAAATATGAAAAATACAGTATTATCTTGATCAACCAATCCCCATCACTTAAATGGCTAATTCAGTTATAGTTATCCCAACTCTGAGCAGATGAAAAGCTTAAGAGTTTAAAATATCCTATTGCTGCCAGTCCAAAGAGAGAGAGAGAGAGAGAGACTGACTAAACTTCAGTTGAGAAAGTCCTTATAAAGGACTCACCCTAGAACTGAACTTCATTATGACATTAGAATGAAAACAAAGTGGAAGCATAGTAAGTTGGTTTTTCCCAACAGGCTTGGCAAAGAGAGCAGAAAGCTTAACTGCCATTTGAACATTTGCCACATGCAGGAAACATGCGGCTTTAAATCTGTTCATTTATTTTGTAGATACCAATAAGTCCTTGAACCAAATGGCATTCCTTTAGTGGTATAAAGAGTGTGATCTACAACTAACACAGACTATTCCTAATAAGAAAGATGTCAGCCATGAAACTATCATCCCATTGTCTCCACTTCAATACTTACTCTCAAAAGTGATAGAGAAAGTCATTGACAATCAGCTTCCTCACAATATGGACTTTGTCACTTTCTTACTACAGCCGACTCCCTTACTAACCATACCAATTACCGCATTATTCGATAGATAACGAGCGTGCAAGCTATACAAAAAAGTCTAAATTTGTTAAAAATGAACATGCGCGGTATACATTTGAAAGGTATGAGAGGTAAATCAAATGTAATAACAAAACTAAGATAGAAGTATTACTTAATATTTATTGAACATTACACTATTCAAATCGAAAAAATTCTTCATCAGACTCAATATTGAAAGAATCAATTGCATTAAAAATTTCGTTTGGTATTTCTTCAGCTTCAAAATCATTGTCACCAGACACCACTGCATTCTCTGCATTCTCTAATTAGAAACTATTTCTAACACAGTTTTCACTTACAGCAGCCCAACTTTCTACAATCCACATAACTATATCTTTATATGACTTTCTTCTCATCTGCCTTGTTTTGTTATATTCATGGATGCTATTCATCATCCAGTCTTCCCACTTAGCCCGCAAATTGTCTTTGAATGGTTTATTTACTGCAAGATCAAGGGGTTGGAGTTTTTTTTGTTAAACTACCTGGAATGACAGCCAATTTGGAATACTTATTTACAATTGTTTTAACTTCTGCTGTGCCCTACACAAATCCAACACTAACAAAGATTTTGGGTTGAAAAATGCCATTTTTTCTCTTTCGCCACACATTTTCCAACCAAAATTTCATAACCTCAGAATTTATCCAACCTTTATCATTAGCAATAACAATAATATCTTTAGAATCACAATCTTTTGGAACAGTCTTTCTTTTGAAAATCACCATCTGTGGCAGTTTGGAACCATCTGCAGTTACACAGAGAATCACAGTAAAGTTAGTACGTGCCCTGTTGTAGCAACTGAAACCTCTTTTACTCCCTTCAGATTCACAGTCCTAGAATTAGGCATGTTAAAACTTATGGACATGTCATCCATATTCCCTAAGTAACAAGCATCAGCCCCCACACAAGTTTTCTCTCAGAAACAAACGAAATTTAGCTACTTTCGCTTCCCAGTCACATGGCAAAATTTTGTCCAACACTAGTGGAGGAGCGCACACTTAAATTGTTTCTCTTCATAAATCCAAAAACCCAAGATGGGTAAGCCTTGAAATCCTTTATATTATTGTTTTGCACAATTCTTTTCGATTCCTGCAACACATGGACAGTAGATATTCTCATACCTTTAGCTCTTTCACTAACAATCCAATCAAACAGTTTTTTTCTATGGTTGGCTACAAGCACCTTCTAAACTTCATAGCACGTTTCCTCGTATGTAAACATTTCAGGACTGTTTCAGCCTTCGCCATTCACGAACACTACTTTCTCCAACACTGAACAATCTACCAGCTTCATGATTCCCTTTTTCCTTTGCCATTTCTACCACTTCAAGATTGAACTGTGTTGTGTAGGATTTTCTCCGAGAAGTACTTCTGTCTTCCATGGTTTATTCAGATCTAATAACAAAATATAAACAAATAATGATTTACTTTATAAATATTTTAAAACAGGATGTACGGAATAATGTAGCTTCATAAAATATGGCACAAAAAATGTACACCTACCTTTCAATTGTTGATGCAACTAGTTACAAGAGAACGATGCAGCCCACACAAGTTATCTTTCAGGTCACACAAAAAGTCGCAGTAATGTCACAGTGCTCTCCAATAATGTGAAAATTGTAAAATTTTGAATTAAAAAAATTGACCACTGGCAATTTTTTTAATTCAATTTAATGAATTTAATTTAATTCAACACACGTGCTTTTAAAGAATTCCTCCGTCCTCTGTCTGTACTTCCTAATTCTACCGCTAGTTGGCACATGCACGTTATCTATACATCAAAAGGAGTGATGAAAATGTTGGGATGTGCATTATACATCAGGTGTGTGTTATCTATCAAAAAAATACTAGATATAGGCCATGGAAAGACTGGAGAATCTTATGTGGTCACTTATGTTGTTTCCAATGCAGGTGATCAAATCTGAGATGGCAGCCTTCTTTCCATGCTGCCATCATCTGGTCTCACTCTTCCTCAGTTTTGATAACAATCCATCCACTCACCAACCAAGATCGGTTTTTATCTTCTTGGATTAACTTTCACATATAACCTATCTTGGCATAAACACACCAAATCCATAGCCTCTTCAGTCTCTAAAAAAAGCTTTGTGTTATATTTCATTCTAAAAATGATTTCTCTCCTACTCAACTCCTAGCACTCTATAAATCCCAAATCTGCTCAACCTTAAAATATTGTTTTTACATATGGGATGGTACTCCCCCAAAAAAACCTTCAGAATACTTGATTGTTAAACATTGATAAATGGGAATCCTAAAGAATTCCACATCTATCATCATTTAACAGATAGAAAAATAAGATACAAAATTTTATGTAGGAGAATGCTTGCTTCTAAGTATGTGCTATATACATGTGATATAATATAAAATTATGTTAGCATAAAGAAAAGAGATTGTAAGTTGTTAGAGGAAATAATAATTTTTTGATTGTGCAAGGCAGTTAATAATGTATAAATTGAACAAAGATTTACTAAAATTTGTAATACCTGTCTGAGGAATGACTTGCATAAAATATTGTGAACAAAGGTTCAAAGGGCAAAGGCACGCCAACAGAAGGAGAGGTGGCCTCAGGCAGTTATGTGCTCATAGCACATGATGGAGCATGGTCAGAAGAAAATCTGAAACAAACGGTATGAAGCGAGATCCACGTGGATGAAGTGCTATGCATTGGGTGAGTTATGAAAGTTACAGTGATTACTGGTAGAGGAGATAGAAATCAAAGGGTTAGGACCCACTCCCTCCTCTCTCTGGTAAATTTTTTCTTCCCTTGGCTGGTGGTCAGAGGTCATTTGGCAGATAGAAAGTTGCACGAAGGAGCGGCTCTGTCCCAAAGTGCTCGGACTAGGAACATAGCGGTAAGCTATGTTCAGAGTCTGGTGAGCGATAGCAGGAAATGCCGTCCAAGTGCTGGCGATGTTATAAGCTCCTGATCATATGATGAAAGAGTACATCTCCGCTCATGTATCTGCAGTCCTTGGAAACACTCAGCGTCTAGGTAGCAGACATCATGAAGGAGAAATCGCCCAATGCCACAGTTATGCCTGGAACAAGTCAGTCGTGCCAGAATCGTGTGAAATCACAGAATGATCGGAGAATCCAAGGTACCTCATCTTCTAAGTGAACAAAAGGAAGATCGACCGAAGGAAGGCAGTCCAAATTGAAGGAACAAGTATGAAAAGCCTTAGTGTATGGTAACGTTAAAATTTCCTTTGTCTATGTTGTGTGTGTAACTTACTATGGTGTTAAGTTAAGTGAAATTAAGAGACATTAAGGATCGAGGACTTTCATTTATTTAGAGAAGGACTATAGCATGTTAACATTAAAAAGTAGAGTGAGTTAGCTCATATACAGGTTAATTTAATGTGTATGCTTTAGAGAAAGCTGAGATGAATTAGTCTGAGTAATGAGATATAAAATGAATGTTTAATGAGAAAATATTACTATAGAATAACCTTCTTTGTGAATGATTTATTAGGAATGCTGTTTTGGATACTCTTGCTTCATTAAGGATACATGTAATCTTATCTGATTAGTACTGGAATTTAGTATGAATGGTAATTGTATTGTAAATGTGTTAATATGCTTAATAAACCTTTGCTATATTTAAACCTAAGTGGCTGAATTCTAGAATCCGATGCACCACTTGTAAAAGGTTCGAATCTGAGTGGGAAAGAATAGGTTACATTGTGGGTCACAACTGCAAAACAATAGTCACTTGTGTACGTCTTGAAATCACTTCTTGGTTAAGATAACTTTACTTAATCTAACTGTTTTAGGTGGCACAGCAAAAAAAAATAAATATTCCTAGAGCTCTATGAGAAGATAGATTTCAAGAACTTTGCCACGTTGGTTTTGGTTCACTCCTGAGGCAATCCCTTTGTGTCTTGGAGGTACCACGTGACTCTTTAGGGAAGATCGGAAGTATAGAATACAAAATTAACAGTTTAAGAGATTGGGACACAACAACTGTATCCAGAACTAGGATATTGCTCCTAACATATCAATGGGATGATATGTTAGGAGCAACAGCTACCTCAATGGCAGAGTGTGGCATAAATTTATATAGTATTTCTCAAGGAAGGTATCTTTTTCCTTGTTAACTTTAATCCCCATAAATCCAACTGGCTCTCTTTTTACAAAATCTACTGATGCAGCTTTTATATGAGCTGAAGTACTTGCTGTAAGCAGACTTAAAGGTTGACAGTTGACAAGGGTTTTGATGACACCCATATTATTGAAAAGGGGGATAGTGGACAAGTTTATATATGTATCTACCTATGTGGGTGAGTTTTCTATAAACTGAGAAAGAAAGGTATTATTGGGTAGATGTATGATTAGAGAATCTAAAAAAATGCAAGCTGTTTTTTCTTCTGCAATAGTGAACTGGATTCTGGGTGTTGATTGTTGAGGTGGAGAAGGAATATACCTAATGTGTGTGAGCCATGTTGCCAAATAGAGAACATATTAATATATCTTAATATTAATCAAGAGTATCAAGAGCATTTTTTTCCCCTTTCAAAATGCTCCTTATAGAAATTGGCCAAAGGGGCCAAGCTCGTGGAAGTACCTTTCATTTGTTTATATAAGGTGTCCTTCCAAGAGACATAACTAGTATGGATAGCAAAATTAAAAAGATCAATAATGTCAGGGAGAAAAAAACATTTTTCACCGTGATATCATTGTTTAAAACTAAATTCTGCATTAAAGATTTGAAATGAGTGGAATTTTTTTTTATATAAGAAGTATGGCCATTAAGTGAAATTAAGTTATTAAATTAATCAAAACAGTTCAAAAACCTCTAGACAAAGTCTCCAATTTTCTCAGAGAAATTAAGGGCCAACATATTCCTCTTTCCTTCCCAAATATCCTCTGTCAATGTGAAATCCGGTAACTTTCACAAACAGGATGAACCAGCATTGCCAGAAGAAAAGAGCATAAAAAATATATTCAGAATGGACAACCAAAAAGTGGTTTAGCCCAACATGCCTTAGATAAAAACCATTTCATCAGGTGGAAAAGAAGTGAAGCTACTACATTGATCCTGTTTTAGATCACAGAGACTGTTCCTAGAAGCAGCTCATGCTACAAAGCCCACTGAACTGTAACAGAAATGGTGGTGTAATTCCACATACATTTTGCCACACCACTATCTATCCATCAGAAGGGCCATTCCAAAGAAGAGAAGTAGTCCAGTCATATCTCTCAAAAGAAAAAGCATCTTTCTTCACTCTCCCTTACATTTCAGAATATTCAGATTTCCACTCAGGATCTGATTTCCCTTCTAGGGTTGACTTACTTTTGGCCTTTCCTAACACAAACTAATCACATCCATAGCCTCTTCAGCCTCCAAAAAATGTAATGTCCTCTTTCAGAACACTATTCACCTGTACAAATAAGGGAGTGAGAACTGTACAATACAGTTCTCACTCCCTTATTTTTATTTATTTTATTTACTTATTTTGGGGATGGGGGAGACAAAAGATGAAGAGATGCAGCAAAGACCTCCCTTAGAATGCTGGGTACTATCCAAAATAACATAACCTACTATCTCTCACTTTCCTCTGAACATAAACAGCTATTAGTAAAATCCATACACCACCTTCAAACTTATCGAATCAACTTCTTATCATCCCCCCCCCCTTCATTCATTCATTCATTCATTAGAACAAAGGGACATTCCTGGAATCTGTGTAAGGAAGGTGTGAGTAGGGGCATAAGGAGCAGTTCCTTGTATGGAGAGTGGTTCATGAGTGGAATGCATGCCTAACATTGTGGTGAATGCATTTAAAACATGGTTCAATGGGCTTTGTATGTAACCTCCCATAGTGAGCCTTTTGACTCCATGGAGGTCTGGTGTTAATAATAATATTTGATTTTAATGGTATAGACTACACAACATTTAGTTTATTATAAAGATTTGATTTCAGGTTAAGTGACATGAATTTAGGCTATTGTGACATGAATTTAGGCTATTGTAACATTTGAAATTTAAACACTGATTTGGGATTTTTATTTTTATAATTTCATACTTTTCTAGTTCTTTCTTTTTTCTCCCATTATTGTTTGCATTTGCACTTTCATGTTGCCATTTTGTATGCTTCACATATGGTTCCTGCTAATCCCTTATGTTCAACAGAACATATTACAATTTACCCACCACCTTCCTTAGTTATTTTTTCAGTGATTTCTTTTATTTCTTATGAATTATTCAGTTCTATTTCTAGTAATTTCCTTTAAGTGTATCACAATTTCTTTTATGTTATTTCTTGTGATTTCTTTCATTTCTCATTATTTATTTGTTCTATTTCTGACAATTTCCTTGGTTCTGTTTCCTGGAATTTCCTATTTTTTTTTTTTTTTTAAATCTCTTTTGTGTTATTTCTCATGTTTTCTTTTATTTCTCACAATTTCTTTTTTTTTTCTTGTGGAAATAAAGTTCAAGGTTAGTATTTTTACCTTAGATTCAATACAGCAAACTTTGTGTTACATCAAACTATGTCTCAAGTATCTAGAGTTCGCTATAGTAATTTTCTGAAGTAAACAACATACAGTTAATCAAAAAAATAAGATAAAAATGTTCTTCAAAATTCTGATAGACTGCAGACCTTAATTCAATGATAAAGTATTTTCTACACACACAAAATGGTTCATAATGGTTCATAAATTTCAGAATTTATAAACCATTCCAAATTGCAGGCTACCAATTGTTATGTTAGATTTTCATTAACAAAGTGCAAGAACTTTATTTTTATACCCGTGATATGTATTATTCAGATACGTCCTAATTTTCATTAATAACAAGACCTATGTTCAGAACCTCACCTTGTATAATCTAACTCAGCGGATCACATTTCAAATTTTATTTACAGATAGTAAGTTCCCCTTAATTTTAAATTCAATTAATTTTTCCAATTTCATTTTTTCCCCTGATGTTCTTCTATATTTTTCAAGAGGCTGGACTGCTATTTCACAACTGGGCAGATTATTAGAGCAAATAGCTTAACAGTTGTAATTGTGATGACATCAGTCGCTAGTCATCACAATTACTGTCTCTGAAAAGTACAAAAAACCTGAAGAATTAGAAGCTGGAAAATACCACCAACAATTAAGCACTCAAGATAAATTAGATCAAGCAGAAGATGAAACAAAGGTACTGAGAGAGAGAGAGAGAGAGAGAGAGAGAGAGAGAGAAGCATACATTTTCAAAATTTTTAAATTCAATTTAATCCACTTCAGTCAAGTAGTTTGGCTTGATTAGAGCTCCATGGCTAGTATAAACAGCACGGCAAGCAAGGATGAGGGAAGTAATTATGACTAACTGTTCTTTTTTCAAATAATAATTTATTGAGCCCTTATATTGAATTACCACAGCTGTGATTGAAACTTAAGCAAAAAAAAGCATGTTACCTGACATATACCAATTCTGAATGTAGTCATGATCTCACCAGGAAGCTGGAAAATACCACCAACAATTAAGCACTCAAGATAAATTAGATCAAGCAGAAGATGAAACAAAGGTACTGAGAGAGAGAGAGAGAGAGAGAGAGAGAGAGAGAGAAGCATACATTTTCAAAATTTTTAAATTCAATTTAATCCACTTCAGTCAAGTAGTTTGGCTTGATTAGAGCTCCATGGCTAGTATAAACAGCACGGCAAGCAAGGATGAGGGAAGTAATTATGACTAACTGTTCTTTTTTCAAATAATAATTTATTGAGCCCTTATATTGAATTACCACAGCTGTGATTGAAACTTAAGCAAAAAAAAGCATGTTACCTGACATATACCAATTCTGAATGTAGTCATGATCTCACCAGGAAGCTGGAAAATACCACCAACAATTAAGCACTCAAGATAAATTAGATCAAGCAGAAGATGAAACAAAGGTACTGAGAGAGAGAGAGAGAGAGAGAAGCATACATTTTCAAAATTTTTAAATTCAATTTAATCCACTTCAGTCAAGTAGTTTGGCTTGATTAGAGCTCCATGGCTAGTATAAACAGCACGGCAAGCAAGGATGAGGGAAGTAATTATGACTAACTGTTCTTTTTTCAAATAATAATTTATTGAGCCCTTATATTGAATTACCACAGCTGTGATTGAAACTTAAGCAAAAAAAAGCATGTTACCTGACATATACCAATTCTGAATGTAGTCATGATCTCACCAGGAAGTCTCTTGATGCATTACCTTCAGGTTCAGTCCCATGAACTGCTAGCCTATATATGACTACTTTAACAGCTGTACCCTAAGATGGTGGAAATGCCAGCTGCCTGGTAAATTAGTGTGTTGAGGATTTCCATGAAGGTCTCACCTACACTGATATGTAGGGGAGAGGACCCTAATTTGGTGATGAAACATGACAACAGCACTTAGGAACCTTCCAATAAGCAAGGAGTGAATACCTAAAGGTCTAGTTGTCATTTCCTTCATTCAGAGAGGCTGTATAATATTGCCCATTACCAGCCAATTAGATGAGATCTGTCTCAACACAATTTTTATAGAGATTCATATGCCTTACTATCAAGTCTTTATATCTCAGTAACAATCTGGCTTGAAAGATCTGTTTAAATCCTATCTAGGTCACAAAGAATCTTCATAAGTACTTTTCTCAAAGTAAATTAGCTAGTCTCAACACAGAGGTAGCAATTTTTTTTCCTCCAGCAAAACAAACCAGCCAGAAAGATATGAAATTAACACACAAAAAAACATTTGTAAGGTAGTAGGAAGTGACTTTCAACTATGAGTTCTGTGACCTTTGTTGAGATGCCATTAATAACACAGTAATGCAATTTCATAAGGAAAAATTACACTTTTAATGGAAATATAACATCATACTTTTAAATGTATTTACCACCACATCAACTGAATAACACTATAACGGAAAAGAAAAAAAATCATTTTAAAAAACTGGGGTAGTAAGACTACAAATATGATATTTTTCAAAAATTGTCAGCATTCTGTAACTGGTAATATTTATGAATATTCAAAAAACAATGTACTCACTGTAATGTTTCCAGACTGCAAGCAAGTCACAATAAAATGAGTATGTCAATCATTCATTAATAACATAAAATAAAGAGCACTGTTTTTTTTAAATAGAAGCAAAAAAAATTAATTCAATGATTTTTTTTTTGTTTTGTATTTGGTCACTTAAACATTAAAATTTGAGCTTTTTCTTGGTTTTATTCGTTGACCAGATATTAATAAATGATATGCACAAATTGTCAACAAGTTTCACCAGCTATTCTGTCTGGCTTCTTCAGGACAAGTATAACGGTACACACTAATGTTTGCTAGTAAAAAAGAAGAATGAAGTAACACAGTCAAATAAATTAAAACTGATGCGTAACATCATAAGCATGGAATATGGTGTCTCAGTTATTGTTTATTGAGCGCGTTTAGTTTTTAGCAAAATGAAATTCTGGTAAGCTGAGTGAATTTATTAGACTTTTCCAGATGTCTTTCAGAATCATTCCTTGATTTCTGTTTAGATTTTCTCCAGAGCAGAGTACAACCATGGCTTCTTTGAAGTTTCTACATCGAAAATCTTCTTCTATATAATTCATGGAGCTGTTATCCCAATCAATGGTGTGGTTAGAGATCGAGAAGTGATGGACTAATTCTGAAGTATCTGTTCTGTTGTTGTTCACATCCCCTATATGTTCTTTTTTTTCAAATTTCCAGGCTTCTTCATATTTGGCCTATGTAATTTAATCCACAGGAACAAGGGATGTTGTATACACCTGCATATTTGAAGAAGGCATTAATGTCCTTACTTAGGAGATCTTAAAATGTGCCATATAGTTTTGACAGGTTTGAGAGCAACTCTGAAGTTGAAAGACTTAAGGAGTTTGGCTATTTTTGTTGGCACTGAGCCTACATAAGGGATGACGATAGACTATGTATATTGCACGACAGGAGGTTGTTGCTATGGAGGGTTTCTATGAAGAATCTTTTAGATTATATTTTTTGGGTAACCGTTGTTTACCAGTGTTTGAGATATGAGAGCGAGTTCATCGAGGAGATCTTTTTCTTCTGAGATAATATTGGTCACTCTGTTTTTAAGCATATGTATTATGCTGAGTTTTTGTGCAATATGGCGAGATGATTTGAAGCGCAGGTAATGTCCAGTGTCTGTTGGTTTTCAATAGATTGTGAGCTGGATTTGTCCATTCTCTTGTTTCTTCATTAGTGTATCTAGAAAAAGGCAATTGGTTATTCTTTTCAAGCTCTAATGTGAACTTTATTTTTTGGTGGAAGGAATTTATTTTTGTAAGGAAATCAAATAAGGTAGTTTCTGTGCCTTTGCAAATTATGAAAACATCATCTACGTATCTCCACCAAACCAATGGCTTTAGATTTACTTTGGAAAGGATGTCAGCTTCTAGTTTTTCCATGAACAGATCAGCGCAGGGAGGTGCTAAGGGACTGCCCATGGCTAAACCATCAAGTTGTTCATAAATTGTGTCATTCACTTTGAAATAATTCGATTTGAGGCAATGGCAAAAAAGCTGAGCTGTGTCATGTGGATAGAGATTGTCTATGATCTTGATAACTTCTTCAACAGGTAAGTT
Source organism: Typopeltis vanoorti (assembly GCF_054136105.1). Classification (NCBI taxonomy): domain Eukaryota; kingdom Metazoa; phylum Arthropoda; class Arachnida; order Uropygi; family Thelyphonidae; genus Typopeltis; species Typopeltis vanoorti. The sequence continues at coordinate 73,926,793 of NC_143555.1, forward strand.
GGTTAATAACAAAACCAGATCTAGGCTTGCAAGGATGTCTTTTTTCAAGATGGAGATGCCTTTTAATTTTTCGGTGAAATGCTTAAATTCTTTATGAAGGAATCTGATTTTTTTATATTAGCTTTGAAAAGACAGGCTAGATATTTAGCTAGTAGATATGTAGGAGAATTTCTTCCATCGACGATCGGGCAGAGCGTAACTTTAATTTTGTGCACTTTTGGTGCACCATATAAGCATGGTGTCAGTGGGTTGATGACGGAAGAAATTCTGCTACATATCTACTAGCTAAATATCTAGCCAGTCTTTTGAAAGATAATATAAAAAAATCAGATTCTTTCATAAAAAATTCTAAGCATTTCACCAAAAAATTAAAAGGCATCTCCATCTTAAAAAAAAGACATATTTGCAAGCTTAGGCGTGGTTTCGTTATTAACCAGCTTACCTGCTGAAGAAGTTATAAAGATCATAGACAATCTCTACCCACATGACACAGCTCAGCTTTATTGCCATTGCCTCAAATCGAAACATTTCAAAGTGAATGACAATTTATGAACAACTTGATGGCTTAGCCATGGGCAGTCCCTTAGCACCTCCCTGCGCTGATCTGTCCATGGAAAAACTAGAAGCTGACATCCTTTTCAAAGTAAATCTAAAGCCGTTAGTTTGGTAGAGATATGTAGATGATGTTTTCATAATTTGCAAAGGCACAGAAACTACCTTATTTGATTTCCTTACAAAAATAAATTCCTTCCACCAAAAAATAAAGTTCACATTAGAGCTTGAAAAGAATAACCAATTGATTTTCTAGATACACTAATAAAGAAACATGAGAATGGACAAATCCAGCTCGCAATCTATCGAAAACCAACAAATACTGGACGTTACCTGCACTTCAAATCGTCTCACCATATTGGACAAAAACTCAGCATAATACATATGCTTAAAAACAGAGTGACCAATATTATCTCAGAAGAAAAAGATCTCCTCAATGAACTCGCTCTCATATCTCACACACACACACACTAGTAAACAACAGTTACCCAAAAAATATAATCAAAAAGATTCGTCATAGAAACCCTCCACAGTAACAACCTCCTGTCACGCAACATACACCGTCATCCCTTATGCAGGCTCAGTGTCAACAAAAATAGCCAAACTCCTTAAGTCTTTCAACTTCAGAGTTGCTCTCAAACCTGTCAAAAATATAGGCCACATTTTAAGATCTCCTAAAGACATTAACGCCTTCTTCAAATACGCAGATGTATACAACATCCCATGTTCCGGATTAAATTACATAGGCTACAATCAAGAAGCCTGGAAATTCGAAAAAAAGAATGTATAGGGGGTCGTGAACAACAACAGAACAGATACTTCAGGATTAGCCCATCACTTCTTGATCTCTAACCACACCATCGATTGGGATAACAGCTCCATGCCTTATATAGAAGAAGATTTTCGATGTAGAAACTTCAAAGAAGCCACGGTTGTACTCTGCTCTGGAAAAAATCTAAACAGAAACCAAGAAATGATTCTGAAAGACATCTGGAAAAGCCTAATAAATTCTCTCAGCTTACCAGAATTTCATTTTGCTAAAAAGTAAATGCGCTCAAGAAACAATGACCGAGACACCACGCTCCATGCTTATGTTACGCGTCAGTTTTAATTTATTTGACTGTGTTACTCCATTCTTCTTTTTTACTAGCAAACGTTAGTGAGTACCGTTATACTTGTCCTGAAAAAGTCAGACAGAATAGCTGGTGAAACTTGTTGACAATTTGTGCATATCATTTATTAATATCTAATCAACAAATAAAACCAAGAAAAAGCTCAAGTTTTAATTTCTACTCTTTATTTTAATGCAATGCAGACCATAGACAATTTAAAACAATCAGGATCAATAACATATATCATTTTGTAATTTGAAATAATCAGGCTCAATATCATATACTACTTTGTAATTTAAAACAACAAAAGGAATTTTGCACAATATTACTGCATTTTCTCCTCATCTTTCAAAAGTCCACTATTTTATGGAAAATGAGAAAATGCTGACAGAACACGGACACTGAAATATCCATCCCTGAACTCACTTAGCAACATACCAGATAAGATTTTGTTTAAGACAGGTTACTAGTAACAGGCTAGTAATTCTGTCCTGCAGAATCCTACTACTCATTTCACATCATATAATGAAAGGAAATTGATATGTGATATCACAAAAAATATTATGGCAAAAAAGTATACAAAACTGGAAAAGAACACATAATAAGAATGGTAACAGCAAATGAAAGGTGCAATGCATATAAAGATCATATACTTAACAACTTATTATATAAAGCTGATGTAAAAATATATAATAGCAGAAATAAATTAAAATGCACAGATTTATATACAGGTTTAAAGAAGTATTAAAAACTAAGATAACAAATATAATAATTATTATTATGAAACCACCAGGGAGGGAGGGAGGGAGGGATTCATTGAGGGAGGCCACATGCTACACGCACCAGTTATCATACTAATTCTTGAATTCATTCACACTGCTTGCATATACCACATCCAATGGCAATCCATTCTGATCACACACCACACTAAGAGAGAAAAATCTAGTCCTCCCCTTCTTAACAGAATTCATTCTCGACTTCCAAGGATGCCCTCTTATCCTTTCCCCAGCCTCCATAAAATAAAAAATTTCATCAACTGAAATCTTGTATGAGCCTTTCAGAAGTATGTATACATACAAATTTTCAATCTGTCTTCCTAATCAGTATTCCACAATCTTGATATCATTTTTAACACTCTCTGTACTCTCTCCACTGTTTCTGTTGTGATTCTAATAATCACAACAGAAACCAGGAGACCAGACCTGTGCACAATAGTCCAAATGAGTCTTGTCAAGGACTTGTAAAGAGGCAAAATGACATCCTTATCTCTTACATGTTAAAGTTCGTTTCGGCATTGCAATTATCTTTTGAGTTGTCTTCTAGCATAATGCCACCAATATAATATGACACTGGATATCTAACCATGCCAAAATGCATGACTTCAGATTTACTGACATTGAACTGACAGCCATTTTCCCATGTCCACAATTCCAGCCTATTCATATCATTCTGCAAGTACTGCATATCAGCAGCATTCCTGATTACCCTACCTATCTTTGCATCATCAGCAAATGGCTGTATGTCACCTGTCAAATCCTTCTCAATATCGTTAATGTACAGACTGAATAACAGTGGACCAAGGATTGATCCTTGTAGTACACCGCCCTATATCTTGCAAACTCACAAACCCCATATACCACTTTTTGATATCTGTCAGTTAGCCATCCTTTTATCTACATTAATATTTTATAATCCAAATCCATATTCTCCAATTCATGCAACAATCTATGCTGTATTCTGTCAAACAAGCCTTAGCAAAATCCAAAAGTATCATGGTGTATTCATTCCCCTTGTCTAGTTCAATGGTAACATTATAGAATGTGAGCAAGTTGCTAAAACATGACCTTCCCTTAGTAAACCCATGCTGTTCATTGCAAAGTAGAGATTCACTGTCAACCAATTTCTGAATGCGAGCCTTAACCAATTTTTTGAAAATCTTCCACCACTCCTGAGATACTGATTGGTCAATAGTTGAATACATCAGTCTTTGCACCACCCTTGTGCAATAGGATTAGCATGCATTATTTTCATTCCTGCAGAATATTCCCTGTTCTGATATTTAAATTATGTAGCCTGGTCAAAGGAATAGCCAGTTCATCTGAATACTCTTAGCACCAGTGCTGATATCCCATCAGTCCCTATTGCTGAATTCTTATTCAGGTTGTGCAACAGCTCTAATACCTCCTCTTCATACACCTGAGTTTCTTCATCCAGTGAACAGGTAGCAGTGAACTCAATGTTGCATACACCAGGTTGATAGCTTTTAGCAAAATGGCACTCATTAGTTGAACAATCTCTTCTGCATCTGTCACCCTCACACCATCTGCATTCAGAAGAGTTATTCTTTCATTTTCTTGCAGCATATAGAATTCTTGTTGGTCATCTTTAGTTTGCAGAACCAGTTTCTTTTCATATTAACTTAGCTTTCAACAACTGCAACTCTTCTGGCCTGCTGCTTATAATTTTCATAATGGATATCATCCTTATGCACATGGTATTCCTTCCACATTTTTTATTTCTTACGAATCTCTTGCCTAATAAGATTAGGCAGACCCTTATTTATTCTTCAAACTCTTTCGACACATTCTGATATTGCATCATTTAAGCAAAATCTAAAATGCACGGTTGATATTCTTCCCGTCCAGCAACCAATACCATTTCACTGAACTGAGTATACTCCTCAGTTGGTCATAATTTCCCACTTTGTAGTTTAACATGTTACCTTTTCTGAATGGAACATTCATAAACTCAGTCACTTCCCAAGTGAGTACTGCATGATCACTGTCACTAATCAGAGGCAGAATATGTTCCTATTTGCCCACACAATTTATCAGATGAGTGCCGTTCTAGTGTGCATAAAGCATTTAAGTTTTGCCTTATACAGTTTCAACAATATTAACTAATACAGACAAGATAAAACATCCACATTCAAGAATTGTTAATGCAAAAATTGCAAAGAAAATCATATTTAAGGAGTGAAGTAATGGATAAAATGGAAAAATTATTAGTGCAGTGGACTGACACAAATCAAAACAACATTCCTAGAACTTGAGCAGTAATGGATAAAACAAAGTGTTTGTTTAATGAAACAAACAGTGGTGGCCTGTACATAAGCACTGCAACACTGCAGCACCCCTAAGGAAAAAATGAAAAAAATAAATTTTGTTTGTGTTCATAAATAACAACAATGCAATGCTTACAACATTATATAAATGCAATACAACATGTTAAAGGTTGCAGCTTATGTTTTGACAATGATCGAATAGTTAATAATTGGAATTGTTCGATTAACGCTTCAGATTACAAAACAAATGCACTGCGATCTAACGCCGATATTTGTTTGCACTTGTCATTGCACATTACGTCATTAGATACACTGCCATCTGGGCAGTGTATCTTATTATTGCGCGCGTTATTTCTGTGAGATATGAAACGTTTATTATTGGTGCGTGTGCGTGGTGAACTATTTTTTATAAATCTTATTTTATTTTGTTAAAATAACATATAATTATTTATTTATTATAGATACAAGATTGAATTATGACGAGTATCACCATTGAAAATGTGAAAAGAATTATATTTTTTCAATTATCATTAGACGAAACAAATGCACTGCGATCTAATGGCGATATTCGTTTGCGCTTGTCATTGCTATTGATATGAAACTTTTATTATTGGTGTTTGTTTGTTTGTTTGTGGTGAGGATGAAATATTTTTAATAAAGCAATTATTTAATATGTAAATTTATTTATTAATAAATTCGTTACTGATGAGGAAAAAAGTTTATATATATATATATATATATATATATATATATATATATATATGCAGCATCCCCAGTTAAAATTTTCACCGGCTGCCACTGGAAACAAATGAAGAAATTAGTGAAAAGGGGCCAATTTGTGGCAGTCATACTGAAGAACCAATCTCATTTAAATACATTATAATTTTATTTCAAATTACAAACAATTCACTTTATGAACAGTGGACTGGAAACCTCACCCCTTCATAAAATGAAGCACACCTGTATTTTCATACATATAAAAAAAAATATTAATGTTCCAAGAAACCTTTCAATAATGTGTTCACTACAAATATATGACTTCTGGTAACTTATTTGGTTCATAATTTGTGACATCAAACCCTGCTGATTTTCTTTTCCCAGACAAGCATAAGGAATTCTTGTATATCATTATACAAAGTGATAAAGGGCTACATGGTGTGTAGCGTTGTAGAGAGCTCCTGAACAGATAAGTATTATTTTGAGTAATAATTGGTAAATTTGCTTGAATCTTACATAGTATTATTTACTTTTCATATCTTAGCGTGTCTGGGTGATTTTTGTGTGTTTTCTGAGTATTTTAATTAGTAAATTGATAGATACGATTATTTGTGCACATGGCCCCCATAAAAAGAAATACAAAGATGGTGTCCAGGTCGCCATCTTGGTCTAAAAATTTTATAATTTAAAGGATTTGATTCAGTGTACCGTTTGCGAAATATATGCATTGAGGAGAGCGGTTGGAGTCTGGTTAAATAACGATAGTGGAGTGAATGTGTGCAGAAAGTGTAAGGAATGTTAGGATTTAAAGAGTGTTTTAGGTCATGAGGGTGATATTGTTGTTGAAAGAGAGAATGTAGAAAATAGTGATATGCGAGGTATGAATGCGAGTGACATTTGTGAGGTAGTACCAGATAGCTGTGAGAGTGCTGTCGAAAGTGAGAATGAAGGTAAACACACAGAACAAATGAATGAATTAACGGAAAATAAAAATGATGAGACTAATGCAACGAGTGAGATCGCACGGTTGCGTTAAGCGATACACAGGGCAAATCGGCAGCTGGAGCATTGCCAAAAATGTTTACTGAGCGTATAGATTAATAAATAGCAAAAGTATGATAGGAAAAATAAGAGTATGATAGTGAGTTTAAACAAAATGAAAGAGCGAGTGTGGTACGGAGATTCTTTAGTAAGAGGTGTGATAGTTTAACAAAATCGTACCAACCTGGTGCGAATGTTAAGGATGTAAGCGAGTCAATTAGAATGCAAAAGTAGCAGGTGAAAAAATTGATAGTAGTTAGTAGTAGCAGGTACAAATGATTTGAAAGGAGACAAAATGGCTATGAGAGAGGATTTGAAGGAATTGCTTGAGGTAACAAAAAGAGAAGGGTGAGAGAGTTAGGATGGTGAGTCTGTTGCCGCAGTATGACAGTGAAGAGTATAGAAGGAGGGCCATAATTGCTAATGATATTATGAGTGAATTATGCAGGAGGAGTGGTGTGGAATTTGTGGATGTGTGGAGTGAGTTCGATGGGTGAAAGGATTTATATAAGATGGATGGTTTACATTTGAATGGATTTGGTGTATGGAGACTTGAAAAGGTGTTGAATGTAGTGGATGTGCAGAATCAAGGTAACTAGAGTTATTAAGGTGGGGTGGGGGAGTAGATATGCAGACTTTAGGGAAACAGTTGAGTGTATGAATGTGTGTCATATGCCCGAGGAAGTACGAAAGACAACAAATCAGAATGGGATAATTAGTATAAGGCATCAAAATAGGAGTGGGACAAATGGGCTTCTGCAATTCATGTATACTAATGCCAGAAGTATTAGGAACAAGAAGGAAGCATTTTTGGCCTTCGTTGGCACTTCCAGGCCACAGGTTATTGGCATTAGTGAAACATGGCTGACAGAAGATGATATAACTAGTGGGATTGAACGTGAGGGGGTATGGTGTCTTGAGGAGTTACAGGGAGAATAAAATGGGGTGAGGAATGTTATTGATGATAGCTGATGAGCTACAGCTAAGGAGAATAGAAGTGGAACTGCAGGATACAGAAAAGAGCACATTTGAGGCTATTTGGTATGAGATTGACACTAGCAGAACAAAATATACAGTTGGGTGCTGCTATAGACCAGGTGATGGAATAGATGGTGGAGATAGTATGCATAAGCAAACAGAAGAAATGAGTGAAGGAGAGTAATTATTATGGGAGATATCAACTATGGTAACATTGATTGAAAGGAGGAGAGGACACATGGGAGGAAGGGATTGGATTTTATGTGGTTATTAAGAGATAACTATCTGTGATGCATGTAATGGAAAATACTAGGGGTCAGAGAGTGCTTGACCTAGTAATTGCATCTGAGAATTTGGTTGTAACGAATATGAATGCGTTGCCACTAACTGGTGAGAGTGATCATTGGGTCTTCTTGACTTGGGAGGTGATTAAAGGTGTGGAATTTACAATTAAGACAGGGTACATGTGGAATTATCAGGCTGGTAAGTATGACAAACTTAGGAGTTTGATTGGTTCAGTGCCATGGCATGTAAAACTGCAAGGGCTAGATGTTGCATGGGAGGCAGCTAAGAAGTGTTTGCATGAGGCAATGGCTGACTGTATACCTAGAGTCCAAATAATAAATCAAGTTGGGGTTAAATGGATAAATAACACCATTAAGCTTGAGCTGCAAAAAAAAGAAACAACTATGGAGGGAATTTAAGGAGAAAGGTGACCAGGTCACCTTTCTCCTTAAAGTCAAGGTGACCAGATCACCTTTCTCCTTAAATTCCCTCCATAGTTGTTTCTTTTTTTTGCAGCTCAAGCTTAATGGTGTTATTTATCCATTTAACCCCAACTTGATTTATTATTTGGACTCTATGTCATGAACAGTACAAAGCACAGGCCAGAAGGCTAACGAGTGTGATAAGAAAAGCAAAAACGGATTATGAAAGAACATTAGCCATGCAGGCTAAAGAGAATCCCAAACGGTTTTTTCGATATGTTGCAAGTAAAAGAAAAAATGTATATGGCAGAACGATTTTAAAGAATGCTGATGGTAGGGAGGTAATTGAATCAGTTGATATAGTTGAATTACTGAGCGAGCACTTTACAAGAGTATATCATCCATTCATTGGTTCATTCATTCCTGCAATATCACCAGGTGGCAATATTGCAGGAATGAATGAACCAATAGATTATATGGGAATTGTAGTGAATGAAGTGGAGGTGAGTAGTCTATTACAAAACCCTCAAAGTTAATACTTCTGTGGGATTGAATGGTATACCAGCTCGTGTCGTACGTGAAGCGGCTAAAGAATTGTCAGTGCCCTTGACCATTTTTTTTAATTTGTGTCTTGGGTCTGGGTTAGTCCCGAGGGGGTGGAAAGAGGGGAAAATAGTTCCACTGCATAAAGGAGGTTCCAAGACTGCTGTTGTAAATTACCAACCAATTAGCATATCAGGAATCGTTGTCAAGGTCTTCGAGAAATTAGTCAAGAGAAAAATACAAGATTGGATAGATGAAAATGGGATATTGTATAGGGGACAGCATGTTTTGTGAAGGGTAGATCATGCCTCAGTAATTTGCTCACGTTTTATAACACAGTGACGGCTGAACTGGATAAGGGTAATGAGTTTACAGTGATAGGGTTGGTGAGATGGATAGGAGGGTGGTTGATGGAGAGATATCAGAGAGTGGTTTATTCAGGAGTAGAGTCCAAAAGATGGCCTGTAACTAGTGGTGTGCCACAGGGTTCTGTTCTTGGACCACTACTTTTCAGTTTATTCATTAACAATATAGGAAAGGATCTGAGGGTAAGTGTTCACTTGTTTGCTGATGATGCAAAGTTGGGTAGAGCAATAGTGAGTGCACAGGATGTCAAAATTTTGCAAGATGATTTGGATAGTTTGGAGGACTGGGCTAAGGAAAATGGATAGCAATTTAATGTGGCAAAGTGTAAGGTTATGCATTTTGGGGTGAAAAGATTAGCAGCAGTATATATATTTGTGGAATCGTACTCCAGGAGATTGATGAGGCCAGGGATTTGGGAGTGTTGGTGGATAGGGAGTTGAAGTTTAGGGGGCACATTGCAAAAGTGGCTAAATCAGCTCATCAAATCACTTGGTTGCTGAAAAATACTTTAACAAGCAGAGACAAACAAGTTATTGTTCCTCTGTACCGAGCCTTGATAAGACCCCATCTAGACTACTGTGCCTAGATATGGGCACCAGGGTTTCTTCTTGATGGGGAGGAGGTGGAGAGGATCCAGAGACGAGTGACCAAGATGATAGCAGGTCTGTGGAATGAATGTTATGAGAACAGGTTGAAGATTTGTGGGTTGCAGAAATTGGTTGATAGGCAGAAAAGGGGCGATATGATTGAGACATTCAAATTACTGAAGGGTATCTATAAGATTAATTCAGAAGATATTTTTGAGAATAGGACTGGTGGTGGGAGGACTAGGGGCCATACATGGAAGCTGGGCAAGAATGTGGTTAGCAAGGGTGCTCGAGCTAGGTTTTTTACTTGGCGAGTGGTGAATGAGTGGAATAAGCTGCCAGAATCTGTTGTAGGTGCCAAGACTGTGAATCAGTTCAAGGCAAGGTATGATAGATACTGTGTGAATGTCAAATAGTTGTTCTTGACATGATGTTAGGGCCTCCCTCGATGAGTCTGTCGACTCCCTGGAGTTGCCCGTAATAATAATAATAACAACAATTTAATCCTCAGAATTGACACATCAAAAGAAAAAAGTTAGGGAACACTTTTATATGCATGAAGTAATGACGTGTGACTAGTACACTCCAATATGTGAAGTAGTCTAATGTAAGTTCCAAAAATCAAAAATTTCAGATAAACTTTTCAATTATTGTGAAGTTTGAAGCTAAACTGTATTGAAGAAAATGAAATGACCTGGGTTGTAACTGCAAAAGTGATAAGGGTTTGAAATTATGGAGTGCTAGCATGCAGCTTAACAAAAATATAAACAATATGCATACTGTTTCTCTCATAAATATGGACATGCTTACTTTTTAATCACACATATGAACACTATTATATAAAGAGAATAAAATAAATAATAATAAATAATTTTTACCTCAAGCATTTTTTGTTTTAGTTGTTCAGCTTCATTCTGCGTAGCAATGAAATTTTCCCTTGTCTATGAAAATAATATTTTTTTAATATAATTTCTTAAATATAAAAGACTATGTTACATTCTGTCAAGTATTCAAAAGCTCATGCATGAATGCCATACTCAATACCATAAACAATCACATATGAAATTTCTAAAAAAAATTGAAGAAGCGAAGTTTAAAGAAGAAAAAGATGGATTCAGGCTAAACAGAGGTTGTCAGGATCAAATTTTCACTTTAACACAAATTCTGTTGTGTATTTGTACCATATTTTTGAGGTCACTTAAGGATCAAAGTTAGATAACTTTGATCCTTAAGTGACCAAAGTTTGCTCCTGGTAAGATTTATGCAAATAAACCGTGGAAGGAGACTTTCACATAGCCTTTTAAGAAATGCAGAGAATCAACTGGTACTTATGACCCAATATCTTCACCTGCTAATGGTGCACTCCATTAGCAGGTATCTTCCTGGATACTGAATGAATGGGGAATGGCTGGGTAATTTGAGATTTAGCCAAACAAATTATATTGTGTATTAGCTTAAACCAATAGACAATGATAATAGAACTTGATGAAATATGTAGGATGGCACATTACTCTCAATTAAACAAGGCTGCAGCTGTTTTCATTAGGGAGGGAATGCAGTTGTTCACAGCAAGCAGCAGGAAGTTAACTACTGAAACAAAATAGACTCAACCTCTGCAGAATTAAAGGCAGGCACTGGTTTGAAAAAGCAGAACTGGCAGAAGAATCAGAGAACACCACATCAGAATGGCTGGTGTTACCAAATCAAATAAGACAAAAACAAGTTGAATACTTCTGAATAATAACCACCAGATGCTATATTCAAGCAATAAGGATAAGAGGAAAGGAATGGGTGGTCATGGTTTTCAACTCTAAGCACAAGCATAATCTTGAATGGCTGGCAATTTCAAGTAGAGTGACATGGGAAAACAGGAAAATAGGAATTGGACAATGACACTTATTTGTGCCAACAGTCCCACAGAAATTTTCACTACAGAAGAAGTGAAGAAATTTTTCAGTTATTAGGGAAGGCATTTGATATAAAAAAGGGATAAGTGAGTGCTTGGAGATTTAAACAGCATAGCAGGAAGTGAATACCAGACATATAGCAATGCATTGGGAAAATCTGGACAAATAATAAAACTAATAATAATGATAAGTACCAAATGAATTTCTATTCAGGACATGGATTAGTTATTAATAACACCATATTCCAACATAAAGATATGCACAAATTCTTGTGGGGGGGGGGGGGGAATACAAGAAACAGATTCTTACCGTTGAAAGTGATATCTTCGAGTGGTAGGACAGAAGAGTACATGGGTGATTTGAAATAAGAGATCACCATTTAGTTTTGAGCAGGATGAAAATAAATATCATGTTGAAAGAAAATGTTTAGCAAAGTTTTGAAAAGAACCAAAGTCAAGCTGCTTTCAGCGGTAAACTGTAGACTAAAATATTTTTAACGAAAAATAAGAGTTCATAAATAAGAACCAATCCTTGAAAACTCAATGGCAGAAAAAAAAAACATTTAGTGACTGATTCACTCAGTGATGCCTGTAATAAAATTGCCTCCAAGGAAGGAGAGAAAAATCAAACTCCACATTGGACTCAGCAAGTTAAAGAGGCAGTTGTGTGAAAGAAAAAAATTATTCAAGCGTTCTTAGCAAGAACTGTAGACTAAAATATTTTTAACGAAAAATAAGAGTTCATAAATAAGAACCAATCCTTGAAGACTCAATGGCAGACAAAAAAAAACATTTAGTGACTGATTCACTCAGTGATGCCTGTAATAAAATTGCCTCCAAGGAAGGATAGAAAAATCAAACTCCACATTGGACTCAGCAAGATAAAGAGGCAGTTGTGTGAAAGAAAAAAATTATTCAAGCGTTCTTAGCAAGAAGTCAGTATGAGCTCTGAGAAAATACATAGAAAAAATGTAAGAAAGCAAAGTAATGTGTAAAAGTAGTAAGAATAAAGGAGATAAATATCAGGAAGGAGTGTGTTTTGCAGTTTACTGAAAAAGCTTAGAAATGGAAGAAAGAGTACTATAAAAGGAATCAGATGATAAAGGTTACTTAAAAACTGAAGATAAATCTAGAGTAATTACTTGGAAAGACTTAAATGAAACAAGAAGTGGCAAAACAGTCAGAGGAAATATTCAAAGAGAATAGTGTCAGCAGTAGATATCAGTACTTGAGGCAGAAAAAGATGTCAATATCTGAATGTGGAAACACAGCTAGAATAAATGATAATTTACCAGAATGATACTGCATAATTCAGAGGTTCAAATTTGATGAGTTGTACTCATCTGTAAAAAAGAAAACTAAATGCAAAAATTATAGAAGAATTTTCTTAGTGAGTGTTCCTGGAAAGATTTACGTAAGTATACCTGAGAAACGGCTAAGAAAAATTGAGGAAGCAAAGCTTGGAGAAGAACAAGATGGATTCAGGTCAAACAGAGGTTGTCAGAATCAAATTTTCAGCTTTAACACAAATACTGGAAAAGTCATGGGAATATATCAGGTCATCCCAAATAATGTTATTTTTAGCATTAAGTTTTGAAAGGATATAAAAGGTAAATCACTTGCCAATTTAATCAAGTATATAATCTCCATTTGAATCAATAATGCTCTTCCAATGTTGTGAAAGCTTCATAATGCCATTTCTTTAGAATTCATGAGGTTTAGAGATAAAAATAGTCGCATAGGCTCAATTTCAGTGCCTCTAATGTATCATACTGTTTTTCATTAATGAAACGTTGCCAACTTCAAAATAAGTGGTAACCTGAAGGTGCAAGATCAGGAGAATATGGAAGTTGTGGAACCTTTTCCCAGCTGAGTTCCTCAATCTTAGTACAGGTGATTCTTGCACTATGAGGGAGTGTATTATCATGGTGAAAAACAACACCTCTTTTCTTTCAGTGTTTCATTCAATCGATCGATTTGTTCACAGCATACTTCAGCTGTGATAGTTTGGTTTTGGCAAGACTTCGAAGCATATAATACCCATATCCCACCAAACACTTAACAAAACCTTCTGAGGGTGAAGGTCTGGACACTATTCCAAGTTCTTGCAAATGGCAATGGATGGTCGATGATGGTGAATTAAGATCTTTTGCCAAGTCTTCAACAGTTGCATTGGCATTTCTTGCAATAGCAGCTTCCAGCATGACATTATTGAGAGAGACGGGGGGGGGGGGGGGTCCCAGAGCTAAGGGAGTTTTTCAAGCTAAAGTCTCCTTGTCGAAATTTTTGGAACCATCGCTGCCACTTTTGCACATTCAAAACATTATCACTATACACTTCTTGCCCATTTTTTATTGTTAGCAGCATTGTTGCCTTTTTTTGAACTGATAAAGCATGATGTGCTCTTCAGCGACTTCCATAGTAATAATAATCATCATCATCAAATTCCTGGCATGTACCCTCAAAGGGTGTACAGCATATACTACATGAAAAATTTACATCATTACTAACTTCCTATCTACAATTTTCCTCAAAATCAGTTTGCCACTTGTCAAGATTCCAATATTATTATTCAGATCTTATATTTCTATCGTCTAAGGTACATTGTAGCGTATCACTCTACCTATATCTTGGTCTTCCTCTGGGTCATTTTCCTGCCAACCTGGCAGAGAACACTTGTTTTGCTAATCTTTCCTCGCCCATTCTGTTTAAGTGATCATACCCCCCCTCCGAGATTAGCTCTGCTAATGCATTCCTGAATGCCAACAATGTCAAGTTCTTTCCTAATATCCTCGTTTTTAATATGATATTGCCATTGATGACATCTGTTCATGCTTCTAATCTTTCTCAGGACTCTCATATCTGCGGTCTCTAATCTTTGGTCAAGTGTTTTACTTCTGACCCAGCTCTCAGATCCATAAGTTAAAACTGGTTTGAACACTGTCTTGTATACAGCTAATTTAGTGTTCCGACTAAATTCTCTCTTATTCCATATGAATTTATTCAATTGACTTCCTACCATACCAGCTTTGTTGATTCTGTTGTCTATTTCCATATTTAATTTACCATCTTCACTAAAAATCATGTCTAAGTAGCTGAAATGTTTTACTTCATCCACAGGTTCCCCATTCACAACACAGTTGACATTTTCAACAATTCTACCTATTTTCATTGTTTTTGTCTTTTTAATGCTCACCTTCATACCATATCTATTACAACAGCTATTCAATTTAGTCAGGGACTCTTGCAAACTTGTAGCGGATTTATTTAAAAGTATAACATCGTCTGCATAAAGCAAAGAGCTGACATTAACATCTCCAATTCTGATATCATGTTTAATACCACTTTCCTTCATGATGTGATCCATATAGATAATGAATAAAAGAGGGGATAATGTACATCCTTCTCTCACACTAGATTTAACATTAAACCATCTTCCTGTACTTCCTTCAATTCTAACTGCCAACTTACAACTCAAATACAGTATTCCTTGATATAATGCCCCATTGACACCATATAACTGTAGCATATTGAATAGCTTCTCTCTTGGCACCTTGTCATATGCCTTTTCCAGATCGACAAAACTTAAATACAGATCTTTGTTATATTCCCATGATTTCTCAACTATTTGTCGTAAAGTGAAGAGCTGATCCTGACAGCCTCTATTTGGCCTGAATCCAGGTTGTTCTTCACCAAGCTTTTCTTCCACAATTCTTCTCTAACGTTTCTCAAGTATGCTTGCATAGATCGTGCCAGGAACACTCAGTAGGGAAATACCTCTGTAATTCTCACATTTAGTTTTATTTCCCTTTTTATATGGGTACTATTAGAGCTCTACTCCAATCATCGGGAATTTGTCCTTCTGTCCAGGCTTTCTGAACTATGCAGTGCAGGCATTGTAAGACTTTTATACCACCATATTTCAGCACTTCTGGTCAAATATCATCTACTCCTGCTGTCTTTCCACATTTCAAGCCTTTGATGGCTTTTTCTACTTCAAGTATGGATGTGTATTCCTGACTGCATTCCTGGTGTGTGTTTTTTTACCACTGTGCTATCACTGCTTGTTTCATTTAGCAATTTTTCGAAGTAATTACTCCGTACTTCAATAATATCTTTTTCTCCTGTTTTCAGGTAACCTTTATCATCTCTAACCCCTTTTACAGCAAATCTTTCCCCCATTTCTAAGCTTCTTCAACAATCTCCAGAATTTCATGTAACCTTTATCATCTCTAACCCCTTTTACAGCACTCTTTTCTCAATTTCTAAGCTTCTTCAACAACCTCCAGAATATCTTACCACTAGTGTTTTTTTTGAACATGTACAGCAGTGAATAGAACACATGCAAGAATGGCGATAGCCACATTGACGGAAAAAATTTGTACAGAACATCACCATTCTTGTGCATATGTTCTATTCACTGCTGTACATGTTCGAAAAAAAATAACTAGTGTAGTCTTATCCTAACAATGCAGACTGCGAATAAATTTACAGCATAACCCAGAATATTACTATTAGTGCATTTTTAATGACAGTATAATGTAGCCTAATTGACAAAGGAAAATTCATAAAATATTTTATATACTGTAGGCTATTTATTTTAATTTTATAAAAATAGAAAAAAGTACAACGACTGTATAAATTATATCAAACAGATGCAAAATGTACAACTTCCCAAATAGATGCAATCATTACGTCAGAACATTGCTCTTCTTCCTTTTTTATTTGCCAATTCATCAATAACATTTGATAATTCTAATTTTTCAGACAAATCCTTTTCTATTGCTAGCAATCCAAAATCACTAAACCTGTCTTGGGTCATTGATGTTTTCAAATATGTTTGAGTTTCGAAAAGCTCTTGATGCTACCCTAACGGGTAATATGAGGAAAATTCTCAAAGCTATAAATAGATTTGGAAATGATGGCATCAAGTTATTTTTTGTGATATGTCAAATTTTTTAATGGGTCAGTTTCTGTAATGCCACTGCCACCGCTAAAAGTTCTGTACGTTATCAACTCATTGAAGAGCTCAAAACCATCAATATCTTTAATATATTCACCATCTTTATTAATTTGAAGGGAAACATCTAAATTAACACAAGATTTTTTAATTTATTTCTTCGGTCATTTCTCTGAATTCACAAAGAAATTTAAATACATTATTACATTCATTCGGAATTTCAAATCTTTCCTTAATGGAATTTAATGCAGTATCAATAATTACTAGATAAAATTGTATTCTAAACAATTCTTTTGAATTTTTTATTTCATTAAGTTCATCTGGACTTTCATAATCTAAGTGGCGAACTTTAGTTCTGTTCCTTACAACTGGAAATTCAGATACTACGTTTACTTCTTTAGCTAAAACATCTGCATCTTTAATATAAGTATTAAATGCTTCATCGCATCTAGCTGCCCTTAAAAATTTAAGAAGTTCACCCAAAACATTAAGAGATTCATTTATATTAGATTCAGGAGACTGAAACATTTTGCTTACAACATCAATTTTTGACAGAATATCATTCCATATAACAATTGAGCAAATGAACTTGAAAGAAGCAATCTGATCAAACAAACCCTGAGCTGTATGTTTTGTTTTCATGTCTCTGGAATTATCAGCTAATATATCATTTAAACTTTAAGAATTCACTTAATTGCAATCTGAGAGGTCGCACCGCTTTTATTCTGCTCTCCCATCTTGTATCACTTACAGGCTTTAGTGTCAATTTAGGAATATTGCTTTTTAGTATATCCCATCTATAAGGGGATGCAGAGAAAATTGTATACAATTCTTGGATAATGTTAAAAAAATTAACTGTTTCAAATGTTTTTTTGGCAGCATTGTTTACAACAAGATTTAAAGAATGAGATGCACAGTACAATAAAGCTCTAGGATTTATATTACTAATTTTGTTCTGCAAACTATTATGCTTGCCATGCATATTGGCCCCATTATCATACCCTTGTCCACGCATATTTTGAATATCTAACTCATAATCTATCAAGAGTCCACCTAAAAGATAATTACATAAACCCTCCCCTGTAGTGTCTGAAACTGGATAAAATCCAAGAAATAATTCTTGAATTGCAACATCAGAAGTGTCAATATTTACAATTCTTACTACAAATGATATCTGTTCAATGTGACTGGCATCTGGAGTGCAGTCAAGAATTATAGAAAAATATTTCGTCTTTTTTACAAATTCCTTCATTTTTGATTTAATGCAGTTTGCTAAAACAGATATAATTTCTTTTGAAAATAATGGCCTAAGTAATGGGGTATACGATTTCTAGAATTTTGAGATTCTGTTATGTTATTTACATGCTGTGAAATAATAGGGTCAAATTTTGTCAACATTTCTATAGCCTTTAAAAAATTTCCATTATTTGCTTCGTTTGTACCTCTTGAAAGCTAAACACTGCCCTGTTAAAAATTGTACAATTGTAATGATTCTTTTGATGATGGCTCGCCATCATCTTTTTTCAGATTCAAAATACCGTTCCTGTTCTTTATCAATTGTACAATTGTTGTCAAAGCATGTTTTTAATTCATACCATTTTTTACAATTTTGCATATGTTCTACACTCGTTTCATGTGATAAATTAGTGGCCAAATGCCACCAATCTGAAAACCCCTGACTATCTGTTAATTTGTTTTTCTTTAAAGCAAACAGCTTACAACAAAAGCAAAATACACTATTGGATTTTTCAGAATAGATTAACCAAGTTCTTTGAACTTTTTCACCGTTAGGTAACTGTGACGTGGAAAATGATCTTCCATTGTTATCTTGAATAAAGTTTATATTTTGAGGTGTTACAGGTTCCTTATGAATTATGAGTTCTAATAACCGATTATTAACATAGATGGCCAGGTACAAGGATCCCCTAAATCACATTCTGTCGTGAATTCAGCACAATTACCAGAAGGCCTACTTTATAAATTATCCCCACAGCATGATTTCGGCGTTGACTCTTTCTCCTGGTACAGTTCTGAATGAAATTCAAACTTTTCATCTGATTTTTCACATTCTACTTTGATTTTGCCCTCACTGTCTGGAAAAGGTTCTGAAGTGATTGATGTTTTGAGTTATCTTCGTCTAACTTTACATATTTCAGTATGGATCCTCGTAATTTTTCCTTTTCCTTATCACTTTCATTTGCGATAAAAAGCACCAGACAGACGTTTAGTTTTCCTATCCGAAATATCTAAACATACAATAAACATTAATAATAATGGTAATAATAATAAGCACAAATTATTTTTTCTCTTTTTTGAATGAATAAATAAATGTTGTAATGACCCAAATTGACTTAAGCTTTTCTGTACAGATTCCGAAAAAACTCCGATCTGTCCGTCCGTCCGTCTGTCACGTCTATCTGAAAGACAGTGGTATATTTTATAACAGGTATTAGAAAAAAAAACGAAAAATTTTTATCCCATTTTTTTCCCAATTATGTATGTTTAGTAGCAAAAAACTAGACCAAAACTATGGTTTGCTTGAATGAACATTCCTTGTTGAGTGAGGTTTTTAAAGAGATAGAGAATGAAACCCAAAAAAGATATTTCGAAGCTAGCACCGCTATAAGTTTTAACAATGTTATGTTCCTATTTCATCACCAATATTTTTAAATTAACTATAGGCTATATCGAATTTATTCCATCAGCCGCCCTAGAGATTTGGCTGTCTGCGTGTACGCACGCCCTGCACACCTATTAGAACCGGCCCTGTAGATCACATTATAAAAGACAGTAGTATAGAACTTGTTCCTCTGAGATCTCTTCAGAGGAATAAACAAATAGAATCTCTTCCTATAACGTTACTGGCTGGATGGGTGAAGCAGAAATGCTTTTCTTGTTCCCCTTTATCTGTGTAAGTGACACAATGGATGAGGTATTATTGAGCTTTCTGCTCGCCCTCTTGGGGTCTGAAATTAACGATGTTCGGTTTGTAGTACAATTGATTTTAGTCGTTTATATTTGCAGTGTATTGCTTCACTGTAGTTGTTAGCTTGCTTGATCAGTGGATTTGAGTGCAGGGTTGCCTTGGAAAAGAATTTTTCAGCTAAATCACGGAGATGAGAAGGCATGGTTACTCCTCGATGGATCTGGGAGTTTCTTATGTACCATGGAGCATCCAGGATCATTCTCAGGCACTTATTCTGGATTCTTTGTAGTTTCTGAGGTATGACTCCATGCTGGAGAAGCATAGGTGATAACTGGGCGAATTACAGTTTTGTACACAGCTTGTTTTGTAGATCTAATTTGCTTTTGCGGATGATCAGGGGGAAGAGTTGTGCAATTACTATGCATGTCTTCACTCCTGTTAATTTGATGTGGTTGCTAAATAGGAGTTTGTTGTCTAATTTCACTCCGAGATATGTAACTTCTATCTCCCATGGGATGTTGACTCCGTGGAGTTGAATGTCGTCCTTGCTGGTGACTTTTCTTCTGGAGAATAATATAGCCGAGCTTTTTAGGTAGTTTACCTGGATCCTCCAATCTGTTAGCCAAGTCTCTAGTGCACTGATACTGCCTTGCAGCCTTCTAATTGCCATTTGAGGGCTGAGAGATCTTGATAGTATCGCAGCGTCATCCGCATATAGTGCTGTGGTAATATTTCTCGGGTTTTAGGAGATGTCAGCTGCGTAGATTGAGAACAGTAGAGGTGCTAAGAGCGAGCTTTGTGGCATGCCTGCACGGATCTTGCATCTAGTTGACACTGTTCCATTTAGTTTGATTTGCATGTGCCTGTCACTTAGGTACGCTTTAACTAGTTCAACTAATTTTATTGGAAACTTAAATTTTATCAGTTTGTAGAGAAGACCCTGATGCCATACCTTATCAAAGGCCTTGGCTATGCTGATGAAGACTGAAGCTGTGTGGAGGTTCCAATTAAAGCCTCCTGCTATGTAATCCACCAATCGGTGTATTTGTTGTACTGTGGAGTGTTCTTTGCGGAATCCGAATTGCTCGCCTGGGATAATTCCGAGCTTGTCAGTGATTGATTGTAGCCTGGCGAGGATAACCTTTTCGGTGACTTTTCCAAGACTTGATAGGAGGTTAATGGGTCTGTAGCTTTCTGGAAGTTGGGGGTTCTTGCCTGGCTTTCTTTTTTTTTTTTTTTTTTTTTAAATATATATATATATAGGTATGGTATCTGCTGTTTTCCAAGTTGTCAGAAAGTGCTGAAATCTGATGATTGCATTTGTAATGTTAACAATGTGTATTATTGCTTTTCTTGGTAGCAACTTTAATATTCTGTTAGTGATGCCATCTGGGCCTGGAGCCTTTTTGTTGTTCAGTTGTGCTATGATTTTAATTATTTTCCCTAGAGTAGTGAGAGAGATGGATTCTGGGTTATCAGTGGGATGATAATGCTTTCCTAACCCGACGATGAATTTTGTAGATGAAGTTAATGTTTAGATTTTTGTTCGACGGGCTGCACTGCTCCTCCAGGTTTTCTATAAGGGCTTCTGCCTTTTCCTTGTCTATGTGTGCTATTCCTTGTTTGGTTTGTATAAGAGGTAAGGGTTGACTTTTGGTGTGTAGGATTTTTAGGAATTTCCATAATGAGTGATCTGAGTTGATTGTGGCTAATTTGGTTTCCCATTCTTGATTTCTGTGATTTTATAAAGCTTCTCTGACTTTTCTGTTGAGATTGTTTAGTGTTGTTTTGTCCTGTGGGGTTCTAGTGTTGTGATATCTCTTTCTTGCTTTGTTCTAATCAGGTCCATGATTTCTTCTGGAATCCAATTGGTCAAGTGGTGGACAGTGGTTTGCGTTACTGAGATTACTGCTTTTTGCATTTGGTTTGGTAGCTTGTTTATGACAATATCTATCTCTTCTTTTTTGTGTATGATGAGTGGTGGACCGATGTATTCTGGTAGAATTTTTGTGAGTTTGTCCCATGCTATAAAGGAGTGCTGGGGTGAGAGTTGTTCTTGATTGCCTATCCTGAGCTGAATGGGGTTGTGGTCTGATGAAAGTTCTTCTATTGTTTCTAGTTGGTATTGGTATGGGATGTTTTTGAGTATTACAATGTCCAGAATCTCTTCACCAGCAAAAGTTCCATTTCTACGGAACTGACAATTGTCTCTTTCAGCAAGACAATGCAATGTCATAAGGCTTCTGTTATAACTGTGTGGTTTGTGGACATGAACATCACCATACCTGACTGGCCTCCACAAAGCCCTGATCTCAACCCTATTGAACATCTGCGGGATGAACTGGAGCATTGGGTGAGGTCAAGGGACATCCTCCCCTCAACAGTCCAGGACCTCATTACATGCCTACAGGAAGAATGGTCCAAAATTCCTATTCATTGCTACACACACACACTTGTGGAAAGAATGCCCAGTAGAATTGCTGCAGTCATCACAGCAAAAGGAAGTTCTATGTCTTATTAAGGTATATGCCATGGCTGTTTGTTCCTCACACTATGGTGTCCGTTGACTTCTAAGCAATGTATATATAGATTTTTTTATTATTATTATTAAACAGTAAAAAAATATACATCCAAAGAGGTGAAAACAAAGAACTTATGTTTTAGATTACATATAGGAGGAAAAAAGATTTGTTTTAAAGTATATATAACAAAAAAAAAAAAAGGAAAAGAAAGAAGGAAGGAAGGAAAAGTCTCTCTTAGTGCAGAGAGCAGACTGCAGTTCTGGCTGGCTTCTCAGTGAGAGTTTATACAAGAAAGTTCATGTTATCCTCTGCAATCCAGAAAAGCATTGTTTGGGTTCCACTCTGCATTGAAGTTGGAATTGAGCAACAGTCGACTGTGTAGCTTCCTAGGCAAGTTTTGCTTGAGGCGTTGCTATGCCTGTGACAGATGGGTGCAGATTTGGATGAAAACCTTGCCAGCAATGAAAAAAGTTATGTATCCTGTGTGTTTTCTGTTCTGTGTTGAGTAGATGTAAGCAATCTTCATTGTTGTTTGGTTACAAATGCCAGAGGCAGCACAAGACAAAAATCACATTGTTTGAGTCAGGATTGGTGGAACTTTGTTGGAATGAATGAAGTGTTATACCAAAAGGCTCCACTGTATGTCAGCATCTGCTCTGATACACCTTGTCTTGTTGGGCAGATCCCATTGAAAGTTGGGTGGCCTGGATAGATGTGGAGGCATAAGTAAAGCGTAAAGATGGATGTACTGATGTGAAGAAATGATATATTTTTGTGAGGATGAAAGTTTTTTTTCACTTGGTTATATTATAAATTAAAGATGCCAAGAAATTATTCTTGGTTTCATTCTTTACCGAGTGTAGGCAAACAAAGTTTGTGCATGAAGTAACTTCACGACTTGGCTACTTATATATCTGAGGATAATGACTTCACAGAAATTGCCTTAGTATCCCATGCAATGCACATTCTTATGGGAATGTATAATTCTATGTATTATGAGAAGGGCCAATAACCAGAGTGGGTTTGATTTTTTGTGAGGTTAGTGAGTAGTAGTAGCAAAAATTTAGATGACACCAGCCAAATGTGGTTTGGTTCGAGTTTCCTCTAGTAATTTGGATTTGCTGAGGTGATGTCTGAAATGGTTTTATAATTGCTGTTTGCACCTCTTTGTATTGCATTTTTGCTTTTTGGGATTTCATCGGTAGGCTGCTAATTTCAGGTTATCAGTTAGGGGTCTGTTATCTTATTGCTGCCCAGTTCAACATAGAAAACAAAAAGGATTGGATGGTTTTTGGACTTATGTTTCTGTTTGAAAACAGTGGCTGTGGTAAAGCTGCATGAAATGATTCAGTCACTATGCCATGAACTTCTGTGCTTCTACAGAGTGAAGTTAGTTTAGAAGATAGTAGAGCACTATGCATTCAGAGGATTGTGAATAAATCCTCAGGAATGTGATTTTGTTTTGAAGGCAGACTAGACCTTGCTTTCCTTGTTGAGTGGCTTGCAGAGTGTTTTGTAGTTTTGATTCCAGACAAAATATGTGATTGCCCTTCGGATCTGATAGAGTAAGTTTTGGGGAGGAGGTGGTACCAATATTTTGAAGGTATGCCAGAGCACACTCATAGTTATCTGGTTAATTATGACACCCCACCCCTCCTCTGAGTGAAGAAGTTGCTCATATGGTCCATTTGCCTAGAACCTATTTGAAACTTCTGTGCAGCTGTGGCCTTGGTGCTACAGAAATGGATGTTAATCAAAAGAAACACACGTATTAACCACAGTGAAAATTATTTAATTGTAAATATTTCATCCTAAGTATCTTAGGACATCATCAGTACAGTAGTTTTAAACAATAATAGAAATAACATACAGTTAGGGTGCATGATTACAATAGAATTTCATTAAACGTGCATAACGTGATATAGTAAAAAAAAAAAAAAAAAAAAAAAAAAAAAAAAAAAAAAAAAAAAAAACTTAGGTTGAAATATTTACAATTAAATAATTTTCACTGTGGTTAATACATGTGTTTCTTTTAATTATGATCGCACCACAGGTTTTGTTATTTAAAAAAGAAATGGATGTTACCAAAATGAATGTTCAAGTAATTCTGTTCTTCACCTGACCAGTCACACTTGATAAATGAGTAAGATCTGTACTTCCATTTGCCTGCCCACAAGCCAGTGGTTTTCCCAAGTTTAATTTTGCACCAGAGGGTTTATGTATATAGTCTATGCTGTGTGGATTGCTTTCATTTCCTCCTCATCGTGTATAACAACTACAAATCCTCAGCATATGCTGACAGGCTAATATTCAAATACAAGTTTGAATGTGGTATGTTTGTATGTGGATTTGTTTAGAGAGCAGGGTGTTATGCAGCTTTTTCAAGAATGGATTGATATCTAATGTACACAGTTGTCCAGAGAGTGAAGATCATTACTTAATCACTCGGGAGTAAGGTGACATGCAAATGAACATGTTTGTTTTTAGGTAGAAAAGAGCCTTCCATATAGTAGCTGAGCTGTTTGGATGATCAGAGATTTGTATATAAGTGCCCCCTCCCAGGCATTCTGTCAAAGGCTTTTTCTTGATCCTGATTGACTAATGCTAAGTTTTCTTTCAAGTATTTGCGATGTCGATGAGGTCTCTGATTATGCATAAATTATCATGTACTTATATTCTGATACTGAATTGGTTTGATAGTGTCAAATAACATCAGGCAGCATAGGCTTCAGTTAGTTTGCAATTACTCTGAAAATGATTTTGCAGTCAGTTTTGATTAGTGAGATTGGATGCCAGTGTTGAAGAACTGTGTCTTTAGAATGAGATGGGTTACTGAGGTTGCGACAGATTACGGAAGCCCATTTAAATTTCTTTCAGCATTTTAAGGAGTGGTCCAGGATGGTCAAAGAAAAAACTATGGAAAAAACTGATGAGTCCATCATCTGGGGATTTGTTCTTAGGTTGGAATTTGCATACTGTTTTTAGTTCTTCAAGTGTCATCCCCTAGAAGGAGGTTAGCAACCATATCACAAAACTTTTTCTTTCTTTTGCTGCTCTAAAACATTTGTAGTAATTCACTCCAGTCCAGTCCTTATTGTCTTCAAACCACATTCTCCTGGGTCTACCTCTCCCTCTTTTTCCATCCACTTTCCCTTCTAATATTAATTTCTGAATGCCTTGTTGTCTAGTTAGATGTCCAAAATATTTAAGTTTTCGTTCTTTAATGATTTTCATTAATGTTCTTTTCATGTTTGCTTTCTTTAAAACATCATTTTTCATTTTCTCTGTCCATGATATTTTCTTAACATTCTTCTGATGGTCCACATTTCAAAAGCTTCTAATTTTTTCTCTGCTTCTTTATTTAGAGTCCAAGTTTCACTATTGTAGAGAAGGCTTGACCAGATATAGCGCTATTAATCTTTCTCTTGTGTCCATGTTAATGTCTCTAGATGTTAGAACAATTTTCATATCAATAAAGGCTTTTCTTCCTATTTCTAATTCTTCTTTTTATTTCTTTAAGGGAATTTCCCGCATCTGTAAACATTTGTCCTAAATATATAAAAGATTTAATCTGTTCAATTTTCTTTTGGTTAACAGTTATAGTTTCTTATTTATTGGTTCTTTTGATATAATCATGTACTTCGTTTTTTTTTTCCTTTCAGGTTAATAATTAATCCCATGTAAGCTTCTGTGTAAATTTCTGTGACTAAGTTTTGTAGATCATCTTCAGATTCAGCAATAAGGACTGTGTCGTCTGCTTACCTGAAGTTGTTTGAAGTTACTACCCCCATTTTTACACTCTTCAATTCTGCAATATCTTTAAAATTTTGTTCGTTGTATATATTATACAATAAAGGTGTTAAGATACATCCTTCTCTTACTCCTTTTTTGATTTCAAAGCTGTCAGAATATGCATTTTGTATCTTATTGAGGCCATTTGATTCCAGTATATATTTGTAATTATACATAAATCTTTTACTTTTAACCCATTATTCTGTAGGATATGTATTAATTTCTTGTGATCTATTAAATCAAATGCTTTGGTGTAATCAATAAAACAAAGATAAATGCTTTTCTGGTTATCGAGGCATCTTTCACATAATATTTTCAGATTGAAAATTCCTTCTCTCGTACCTTGATCTTTTTGAAAACCTGATTGAGTGTCCTCTATTTCGATTGACAAAGTGCTTTTTATTCTTTCTAGGATTATTCTCAGTAATAATTTCATAACATGGCTTGCTCAACTTGTTAGTCTATATTATGAACATACAAAAGTTCTTGGAATTTTGGGGGATAGTGACAAAGATGGATTTTTTTAGATCATCAGGGATGTATCCTGTATCATATATATTTTTGAAAATAACCTTTAGATCATTAATTGTATTATTTAATTTCTTCAACAATTTGATAGGGATTTGATCAGGGCCTGGCATTTTACCTGTTTCCATTTGACTTCTCTCTCTCTCAGATCTCATGCCTGAGGACTCATGACCTTCCTGATGATGCGTCACCATTTCTTTCTCCCCTGTGCTTCTCTTACTGCCTGTTCTAGTTTAATGTTAATTGGATTTTAACAGTATAGATGCGAACTGCTAATATTTCGCTGGTATTACATTCAGCATCCTCAGAGCATACAAACAAAGTTTGTTACAGTAGCAAGACAAGGAGATACTTACAGGGAGATATTTACACAAACAATCACACCATCACCCTTCTCAACAATATGGTATCTTAAAAACACTAATCCATAGAGCCACAGCAATTTATTCCAATGACATTGCTCTCACTGTTGAACTTTCTCACCTGCATCACACCTTCCTGACCAATGGCTATAATCCCCCATAAGATAGATAAAATACTAAATGCACCCCAAAAATCCCCCCACTATCTACCACAGAAGTCTACAACAAAACTATCACCATCCCATACATTAAAGGCACATTTGAAAAGATATCTAGGGTGCTTAACACCAACTACACACTATATTTAAACCTTAAATGTGAAATTGGCAACTCTCATCCATTCACCTAAGGACAGATTCTCTCCTTTATCACATCCAGGAGTCTATGAAGTGCCATGTTCATGTCATCGAGCCTACTATGGACAGACAGGAAGAACTGTGGACATCTGCCTCAATGAACACAAAAAATATATCCGGCACTTTCGCTATGGCAAGTCAGGTCTGGCAGACCATGCTTTGGATACCCCTGCACACAGGATCAATTAGAAAAAAAACAACAGTACTGCACAGAAGCTTTTACAAGTCAGAGAGGTTGTTCCTGGAATCAACAGAAGCCTTAAACCATATTCCAAACCTCAACAAGTATGGCTGTATAAATCTACCAAAGATTTGGGAGACAGTCATCCTAAGACTAAATTAATATGTTTTTATTTTATTTTATTTATTTTTAATTTTTTTTAAATTATTTTTATTTATTTTATTTTTTAGATGGCACCTAATTAGGACTTTAGTCTTTGTGTTGCACGCTACAATTACTCATACTAGTCCCACTGTTACACCGGATTGTGGTTGTCTCGCTACCGTAACAAACTTTGTTTGTATGCTCTGAAGATTCTGGATATAACACCAGCGAAATATTAGCAGTTAAGTTAATAGTTATTTTCTTATCAATCTGTGTTCGCATCTAAAACGTTAAAATCCAATTAACATGTACGACGAACACATAAGTGATTCCACATGGTTAAGTGTTCTAGTTTAAGTCCAGTGATTCTTGATATTTCATCAATCCACCTGTAGGGGAGTTTTCCTCTTTTTCTTTTCCCACACAGTTTACCCTGGATGATTATTTTTTCCAGGCAGTTGCCTGGAAAAAATTCCCTTCTACATATGTGTCCATAAATATTGCACTATTCTCTTGTCAATTAGGTTTATCAGTCTTGGATATTCAGTTCTTCTAGGATATTTTTCTTTCATGCTTACACAGTGATCAGAATACATTAAGAAAAATTATGGATACAACTACCGTGTTAGAGTAAAACTTTAGTTTAATATAAACCAAAAAAATATACACTCGACATTTCAACCTTCACATTAAAGTCATCTTCTGGAGTAGAGTATATGTGTGTGTGTGTGCGCGCGCAAAGAAACTGGCTGCACTACAATCTTCATTGGATGCTAAAGTTACTGATCATCAACCATTAAAACTATTTACCTGACATCTGGTGTTAAAGAAAAAAACCTCACTACATCAAAGCTAGAGTGCTGTTATTATTATTATCTATTAGATTACAAAGTTAATTAAGCTGGAGAGTAACATGTTCAGGTATAAAATAATAGATAAATAAATAAACAGAAAATAAAATTACTTATATATAAGTATACATATAAATTGCAAGGATAATGGCCAATAAAAAATGAAAAATTGCTTAGAGTCCTAAAGTCAGGGTTTGCTGGAAACTAAGTGGGCTGAATGTGTGCCATCCAAATTCTTGGGATTTTGAAGCCCCCATTATTATTGAAATTAGGGTGGTTAATCAGGTTAATCAAAATTTCACAAACAAAAGAACACAAAAGGCACATTAAATATAATAATTTTGGTGAAGTAGGCCTCTCAGATCACGCTCTTAACAACATCGAATTGATTGGGAAAAGTACTTGTTCTTTGCATCATACACAAACTTGGTATGAACGGAAATTTAAAGAAACCTGTGAAAATTTGATTAACCACCTTAATCTCAATAATAATGGGGGCTTAAAAATCCCAAGAATTTGGATGGCACACATTCAGCCCACTTATTTTCCAGAAAACCCTGACTTTAGGACTCTAAGCAATTTTTCATTTTTTATTGGCCACTATCCATACCAGTTGCAATTTATATGTATATTTATATAAGTAATTTTATTTTCTGTTTATTTATTTATCTATTCTTTTATAGGATCGGACCACAACCCAGTGATTGCAAAAATCAAAATAAAACTTAAGATACCAAGCCAATCATTCATAAGAGAAACTTATAATTCAGACTCACTTAATCAAGAAGTTATAAAAAAAAAGAATTCACAAAATCCCTTAACAAGTCTAACACCACAACTCACACAGAAAATAGAACACCAATTGATGAAATTAACATGAACTGGCAAACATTCAAGAATAGCATCAATGAAGCAGCCAAAAATACACTCCCACAATTAAAAAGGAAAAGGAATAAACCTTGGATGAATGAAAAAATACTGACGTTGATGGAACAAAGAAAAAAAGTTAAAGATCAAACCTGAATATAAAAGCAGGAATAAAGAAATAAAAAAAGAATGCAGGAAAGCCAAAGAGGAATGGATTAAATATAAATGTATAGATATAGAAAACCTTGATAGAAAACACAGAAGCAGAGAAATGCATGAAAATATCAGAGAAATGACAAGCAGGACAAATACAGCAAACCATGCAAGTGTCATTAGAAACTCAAGAGACCATATTCTAATGGATAAAAAAGAAATCATGGAAAGATTTTATATGAACAACCAAGAAATGATAATCCTGAACAGACTGATTTAGAAGGACCATCCATTTTACTCTGTGAAGTTGAAAATGCTGTCAGAAAACTAAAACCACATAAAGCTGCAGGAATAGATAACATCTTGGCAGAATGGTTGAGGGCTCTTGAAGGAGGACTGAAATTTCTAACAAAATTATGCAATAAAACATACAAGAGTGGAATAAAAATTAGTTTAATCCTTTATCCAAGTGTGAGCAAACAAAGTTTGCGCCTGAAGTATCTTCAGGACTAGGGTAAGGTGATACACACCAGGGCAACTCGTTGTAAAGGTGGAGAAAGCTACCAACACTCCTATCTCAGTATCTCCTATAATGCAAAACACATCTCCTTGCGGATATGTCTAATGTTATGCATTAAAGGAAGGGCCACTACCCAGACTAGTTTCGACCTTTATTGAGGTCTCTTCAGTGGGAGCCAGGCCCTTAAGGGTGGCACACCATTTGGGTGGCACACCATTTGGCAACTCCTATAGGTAGAGATGACCTGCTAATGCTTCTGCCTAGTATTTCCACTAGGGCCTGGCTCCCACTGAAGAGACCTCAATAAAGGTCGAAACTAGTCTGGGTAGTGGCCCTTCCTTTAATGCATAACATTAGACATATCCGCAAGGAGATGTGTTTTGCATTATAGGAGATACTGAGATAGGAGTGTTGGTAGCTTTCTCCACCTTTACAACGAGTTGCCCTGGTGTGTATCACCTTACCCTAGTCCTGAAGATACTTCAGGCGCAAACTTTGTTTGCTCACACTTGGATAAAGGATTAAACTAATTTTATTATACTCTAACCAAGTGAAAAAATAAACTTTCAACATACAAGAGTGGATTTCTACCCAAAGATATTAATCACTCAATTTTCGTTCCAATTTCCAAAAAAACAAAAGCTACAAGATGTGAAGAGTTCAGGACAATCAGCATCATCAGTCAGTATCAAAAATCCTCCTATACATTATTCTTGAAAGAAATAAAAGAAAAATAAACATAGAAATAAATGATACACAAAGTGGCTTCAAGGGAAATGTAGGTACAAGAGAAGGTAATTTCAACGTCAGAACCATCATAGAAAGATATCTAGAAAAACAAAAAGATGTGTACCTCTGCTTCATAGATTACAAAAAGGCATTCGACAATGTCCAACATGAACAATTAATTGAAATCCTTTCAAAAATAGGTATGGATGGAAATGACATTAGGCTATTAACTAATCTTTACTGGGAACAGACTGCATCTTTGAGAATAAATAGAGAGACCTCGGAAGAATTCCCAGTTCAGAAATGTGTAAGACAAGGCTATGTCTTTTCTCCGATTCTCTTTAATCTGTACACAGAAGAAATATTTAATAAAATTAGTAACCTCAAAGGAATCACTGTAGGGGGCAGAAATATTAATAACCTATGCAGATGACACGGTTCTTCTAGCTGAAAACGAATATGACCTCAAAACTCTTATAGATGAAACCTTCAAGTATAGTGAACAGTATGGCCTCAGTTTCAACTTTAAAAAGACAAAAATCATGATAATTTCAAGAGAAAAGAAAATACCAAAAATATGCATCAATATAAAAGGAAATAAATTAGAACAGGTGCAAAAATGCATGTACCTCAGACACTTGATCACAGAGAATGGCAGGACAGAAGATGAAATTAGAAAAAGGATTAAAATTGCAAGGTCAACTTTCAACAGTATGAAAAATCTACTAACATCTAGAGAATTAAATCTGAAAACAAGACTAAGAATCTCCAAATGCTACATATGGTCTACATTATTATATGGAGTAGAGACATGGACACTCTCCAATCTGAGTGTGAAAAAACTTCCCCCCCCCCCACCCCCCCCCCCCCCCACCCCCCCCCCCCCCCACCCCCCCCCCCCCCCACCCCCCCCCCCCCCCACCCCCCCCCCCCCCCACCCCCCCCCCCCCCCACCCCCCCCCCCCCCCACCCCCCCCCCCCCCCACCCCCCCCCCCCCCCACCCCCCCCCCCCCCCACCCCCCCCCCCCCCCACCCCCCCCCCCCCCCACCCCCCCCCCCCCCCACCCCCCCCCCCCCCCACCCCCCCCCCCCCCCACCCCCCCCCCCCCCCACCCCCCCCCCCCCCCACCCCCCCCCCCCCCCACCCCCCCCCCCCCCCACCCCCCCCCCCCCCCACCCCCCCCCCCCCCCACCCCCCCCCCCCCCCACCCCCCCCCCCCCCCACCCCCCCCCCCCCCCACCCCCCCCCCCCCCCACCCCCCCCCCCCCCCACCCCCCCCCCCCCCCACCCCCCCCCCCCCCCACCCCCCCCCCCCCCCACCCCCCCCCCCCCCCACCCCCCCATTTAAAAATATAAATATTTGACATAATATTTTCAAAGCAAACATTTGAAAATTTTAAAATTCGAAAAAAAATTATTCAATTATTATACGTAAAGTGAAAGAACAATCAGTGCATCTCTTCTGGTGCACTGATTTGTAGAATAAAATACACCAAATTCACTATCACTAAATAGATTCATTGCAAAAGCTGATCAGTGGGCATTTCAGGATTGATTTTTTTTTTCGCATATGTGAAATTGGTTTCAATTTTTGGGAAGAGACACAATAAATCATTTTAGAGGCAAGAAAGGTCAAATAACTTAGGACAGTAAATGAAATTCTAAGCAACACAATAGATGTAAAGACAGGGGGAGGGGACACAAAGGTCACTCAGCAACAGTTAATCCACTAATGCTATAGAATAGCCGTAACGAGATTAACGGCGGAGGAAGGTAATGGCATGATAAAAGGTAGAATGCCGACGAAATTTTGATCCATGAAAAAAGCTAGAGAGTGTTGAATATTTCATCCACACCGGTCGGTTGGGAGGTTAATTTAATGTTTTGGCTAATTTCTCTCTTATTCCATATAAATTTATATACTTCACTTCCTACCATACCAGCTTTGTTGATTCTGTTGTCTATTTCCATATTTAATTTACGATCTTCATTAAAAATCGTGCCTAAGTAACTGAAATGTTTTACTTGTTCTAGAGGTTCTCCATTCACAATGTAGTTAACATTTTCAACGATTATGCCTATTTTCATTGTTTTTGTATTGCTGACCTTCATACCATATCTATTACAACAGTTATTCACTTTGCAGACTTGTAGCAGATTTATATAGAAGTATAACATCATCTGCATAAAGCAAAGAGCTGACATTAACATCTCCAATTTTGATATCAGGTTTAATGCCACTTTCCTTCATAATGTGATCCATATAGATAATGAATAAAAGAGGGGATAATGTACATCCTTCTCTCACACCAGATTTAACATTAAACCATCTTCCTATACTTCATTCAATTCTAACTGCCAACTTACAACTCAAATACAGACTAAGTATTGCTTGATATAATGCCCTATTGACACCATATAACTGTAGCATATTGAATATGCTTCTCTCTATCTTGGCACCTTGTCATATGCCTTTTCCAGATCGACAAAACTTAAATACAGATCTTTGTTATATTTCCATGATTTCTCAACTATTTGTCGTAAAGTGAAAATCTGATCCCAACAGCCTCTATTTGCCCTGAATCCAGCTTGTTCTTCACCAAGCTTTTCTTCCACAATCCTTCTCAAACGTTTCTCAAATATACTTGCATATATCTTGCCAGGAACACTCAGTAGAGAAATACCTCTAATTCTCACATTCAGTTTTATTTCCCTTTTTATATATAGGTACCTTGAGAGAGAGCTCTACTCCAATCATCTGGAATTTGTCCCTCTGTCCAGGCCTTCTAAACTATGCAGTGCAGCCACTGTAAGACTTTTATACCTCCATACTTGAGCATTTCTGGTCGAATATCATCTACTCATGCTGCCTTTCCACATTTCAGGCTTTTGGTGGCTTTTTCTACTTCAAGCATGGATATGTATTCCTCACTGCATGTCTGACCAGTGTTTTTTACCATGGCGATGTCATCACTGCATGTTTCATTTAGCAATCTTTTGAAGTAATTACTCCATACATCAAGGATAACTTTTTCTTCAGTTTTCATGTCACCTTTATCATCCTTAATTCCTTTTACAGCACTCTTTCCTCCATTTCTGAGCTTCTTCAACAACCTCCTGAATATCTTGCCACCTTCTTCATATTTATTTTCTATGTTCTTACCAAAGTCCTTCCAACTTTTGTTTAGCTAGTTTTACCCAGTTTTTAGTTTTCTTACATTTGTCTCTGTATTCTAAGAGCACAAGCTGACTTATTTGCCAGAAACTTTTGATTATGCTTTCTTCTTTTCTTTCACTGCCTCTTTAACTTCCTGTGTCCACCATGGAGTTCTGATTTTTCTATCCTTGCGAACAACCTCACCAAATGCCTCTCTGGGCTGAATCAACCAATGTTTTTTTCAGGGCTTACCATTGAATCTCTAAGGTTTGGTTTCTGTTCTCAAACTCATTCATTTTTTTTTTCAATCATGTTTGTGTATTTTAGTCTACAGTTCACATCTGAGAGCTGCTCAACTTTTATTCGCTTTAAAACTTTCTTAGATGTTCTTTTCAATACAAAATTCAATTTTATCCTGCTCAAGACTAAATAGTGATCACTTCCAATTTCAAATCCTCTGTACACTCTGGTATCCTACACCAGGGAGAAAACATCACTATAATGGGACTTTTCTTATTCCTTGCCTCTTTTTTCCATGTGAATTTGTGCCCATTTTTATGTTGGAACATAGTGTTAGTAATAACCAGTCCATGTCCTGAGCAGAAATCCAACAGGTATTTACCATTATTATTAGCTTTGCTCTTTTCTCCAAATTTTCCCAAAATATTTTTTTATGTCTGACAATCATTTCCTACTCTGCTATTTAGATCCCCAACAAGGACCAACTTTTCCTTTTTCATTGTGTCAGTTGCTTTCTCTATATCCTCATAAAATTCCTCCACTTCTACCTTAGAAGAACCTTCTGTGGGACCATAGGCTCAAATAGGTCTCATTGTCCAGTTCTCCATTCTCATATTTGCCCACATCACTCTACTTGAGACTGCCTGCCATTCAAGAAGATTAGCTCGTATTTAATGTCGAATACTATGGCTACTCCTTCTCTTCCTTGATTGTCATTGCCTGAATATAACATTTTGTATTTATTGCTCAGAAAGATCTCGCCAGTTTTTGCCTTTTTTGTTTGTCACCCCTATTACGTCGATCTGTTACTTATCCAATTCCTCAGCTAGCTCCATTTCTTTGCCATTCAGGCTTCTTATGTTGATAGTACCGATCTTGAACTCTGGTGATGTTGAGTTGGGGTGGGTTTTAAGATTTGTTCCAGTCGCTGACTTTTCGCTGTTTGCCCTGGTTCCCTGGCAAAAACAACGGAGTCTTGTTTAACTGGGCGATGCCCCAGCCAGCATGAAATTCTGTTATGTTGTACCATCATTTTTTATTTTGGTTTAAGACAATAAGAATACAATTTGGTCAGCTAAATCCCAAATTGCCAGCCCATCATTGTTCGTTCAGTATCCAGGTAAATATCTAACAATGCGTATCACAAGAAGGTTTGGAATGGACATTAGGTCTGAAGCCCTGATCGGTTCTCTGCATTCCTTTAAAGGCTATATAGCGGTCTCCTCTCAGACCCTTAAACACACCTTTCTTCTGGATTGTTTAAACCGTTATTTTTTATTTTTGTCCTGATTTATTTGTAAACCATGGCTTAAGCTTTCCCGTTCTAATTGATTTAGAATGGATTTTAATTCCTGTTCATTTGTTGCTATTATCACTGTGTCATCTGCATATCATAGGTTAGTGATTGTTTGGCCACCTAATTTAATGCCTCCACACTTTTCTAGAGATCTTTTCATTATAGTTTCGCTGTAAAGGCTGAATAGTAATGGTGAGAGTATGCATTTCTTGTCTTGATCCTTTTTCAAATTGGAATGCAGGGGACACTTAGTTTTCAATTCTTATTGTTGCTTGATTTCCTTGATATACATTCTTTATGAGGTTACTAGATGGTTTGGTATTCCTGATTCTACCATGATATCCCACCTCCTACAGTCAAAGGCCTTGGAGTAATCTATAAAGCATAGATAAATGCTCAAGTTGAATTTCCTTGCTTTTCTGTTATTTTTCTGATGTTAGATATACGATATCTAGTTCCTCGACCTTTTCTGAATCCTGCTTGTTCTTCTGAGATCTGATGGTCTATAAAACTTTGTAATTTTTCCTTAATAATGTGTAGTAAAATCTTGCTGGTATGTGAGATAAGGGCAATGGTGCAGTAGTTTACACATTTGTTGTGATTGCCTTTTTTTTTGAAGATTGGGATAATGGTGGAACTAGTCCAGTCATTTGGCCATATTCCAGTCATCCAGATTTTGTTGCATAAATCATGTATCCAGTTGACTGCATTCTCTCCAAGGTTTTTCAGCCAGTATTGAATCAGGACCTGGGGCTTTGTTATTCCTTAATTTTTTGATTGCTTGTTTTACTTCACTTTTGAGGATCTCTGGCTCCATTTCTTCATCTTCTTGTTGAATAGCTGGGTCATTGTAAAGCTCGGTGCAATACTTTTTCCATCTTCTGGCTATGTCATTAGTATCGTTTAAGATCTTGCCGTTTTCCTCTGCAATTGTATTAAGTTTTGGTTTGAATATCAGAGTTAAACAGTTCTTTTCCATATTCTTTCCAACTTTTTATGATGCTATCTTGTGTTTCTAGTAGTATAGCAGTATTTTTCCATTTTGATCTTTTACATAGGAAGCATTGCTTGAACATTAACTGTTCAAGGCCAAATCAGGGAAAAACAGGATCATACATCACACACACACTGCCACCTCTGAATTTCATAGTTGGGGTTATGCACTCGGGTAAGTAATGTTCACTGGGCATCCACCACACCTATTCATCTGCTCAGTAGAGGGTGTAGCACGAGTTGCTGCTCCATAGCATAGCGTTCCAAGCTTTCACATACCACTGTAGATGCTCTTTGTACCACTGAAGACGATGCAGTGTTGGCTTGAGTAATTTGGAGCTTGCATATTGCAGTACCACCAATGAAACCCATGTTGTGAATCTCAGTTCTGAATGTTTTTTGTGCAGATTCACGTTACAGTCAATGCTCGACATATTGGCTGGCAAATGGCTGACATATTATTCTTCGTAGCACCCTTATGTTCGGTGAGTGTGTGTGTGTGGGGGGGGGGGTCATCCACTGTGGGTAGCACTTGCAGTTGACTCCAAATGCCTCCATCTAAGTATGGTATCACTGACTGTTGACCTGGGATGACCCAATTTTTTGACAATTAGCTGAACAGATAGGCCTGCAACATGGTATCCTATCATAACACCTCTTTCAAACTCAATCAGTTCCCAACTTGTGGCCATCTCCTGCACTGACTTGGAAGAATCATATTCCTTCGATTTATACTGGCTACAAACACATGCCTCACTGAAATAAATCTTGCCCATTGGGGTGTCTGTTGACCTCTTTCCAAGCATGCATATATATATATATATATATATATATATATATATATATTATATATGTGTGTGGAGAGAGAGAGATAACGTCACTAGCATTACAAATCACAATGGAGTCGCATGTTTATGAACTGTACTGAGAAAAAAGTGTTCAAACCTTGTATTGTTCAATACTTTTAATAGCTATTATTAAAAAAAAAAAAAAATTAGAAACAGTTGTTCTTTAATTGTGAATGGGTGTTTAAATTTTCTCAGTTTATTTTTGTTCGGTAAGTCAGCAGTGCAAAAATGTTCAGCTTCAGATAATGCAATTAATCTGTTTCATCTTCCTTCTTTCCTTCGTGTTTTTCACTGTTGATTTTTTTAACAAATTTGTTATAACATTATTAGACATATGAAGAGCCAAAAGCTTCAATTCGGCGACATATAACTTGTTTAAGTTAAGGGATATACCATATCGTTTCTTAGCCGAATAAGAAACTCAAAGAGTTTCATGCCGAATATAGTAGAAACTATATAAAGTTCGGCGATTCCAAGCGTAAGCAAATACCTGGATACTGCAGCAACTGACCCTTAAGGTAGTGCAAGCTGAGGCAACTCATGTCTAAGGTGGAGCAAGTTCCGATCACTATTCTTGATATTTACCCATAATGTGAACTTAGCTCCTAGGAGCTGTATTACTGTTCTACATTATGAGAGAAGGTCACTACCCAGACCAGTTTCGACCTTTATTGAGGTCTCATCAGTGAGTAGGTAGACCTACTCACTGATGAGACCTGAGTTGTCTCAGCTTGCATTACCTTAAGGGTCAGTTGCTGCAGTATTCAGGTATTTGCTTATGCTTGGAATCGCCGAACTTTATATAGTTTCTACTACATTCGGCATGAAACTCTTTGAGTTTCTTATTCGGCTAAGAAATGATATGGGATATATATCCCTTAACTTAAACAAATTTGTTATAACTATTACTTAATTTATTTCAACATTACTAAACACCTGTATATTTATTTAGGTGTATAACATCACCTCCATAAAATATATAGTTAAATTTAATAATCTGATTTACTGATATAGTATCAGGCCTAATGCTTTCATTTTTCATTCTTAATAGAATTCATATACAGTTACACCCCAAGTTACGTAAGTAATGCGTTCCATAAACCTTTACGTAACTTGAATTTGTAAATTACACACATACAATAAAATGTTCAATGGCTACTCATACTGCTGTCTAACATTAATTTTTTTTGCCATTAATCAGATATTTTTCATTTTTGAGGTGATTAAAAAAAATTCAATTATAAAAAATTTATCAATTGTATTTGAATAATATACATACTGTAAATATGAAAGTATGAAAAATACATAATATAAAAGAATATAAAAACAAACTGAAATACTGTATTCACTTTTCAAATAAAAAAATGTCTTGTGACGGCTAAGTTAGCTGTTCTAAGGAATGCTGTTCTGCAGGAAGTTTTACCCCTTTCGATGTTAAAGGCTGAGGGTAGTCTGGATCGTCTGAGTTGTCATCTTGACTTTGTTTTGAACGGTATCTCACAAACATGTGTAGAGTAGATTGTGTGGCCAAACGCTTCCTGTCCTCATAGATGGCCTTGTAGCTAGACATATTGGAATAGATACGGCGGCTAACATTTTCGAACCACTCAGTGTTTCGGTCCATCAATTCTAATTTTGCTAACACCAGGTCTATCAAGTTAAAAACCTTGGCTAGTCCCTTTGTTGTAAATTTCTTTATGTCTGGCAGTTCAATCAGCTTAGTATTTTCTTCAGATTTTCGGAATGCCTCCACTGAATAAGGTCATCATAGCCTTCTCCTGGATAATCAGTAAACTTAACAGTATCCCTCTCGGGGGACCCTGTAACCCATAGAGAGCGCGTCCCCTAGATGGAGGATAGCGGAACCCACCATGTGTGTGTGCATATATATGGTGGGGTGGTCCGAATATACTGAATAAGGATTCGTGGACCAACAGGGCCATAATGGGCAATCATCTTGATTGTAAGGGAAGCGGCACTCCCATGGACCCCTAACTGGATCTATCCTCTCCTTCTACTTTGAGGAAGATCCACTTACTTTAATTTTTCCTATAAGGCCTTATCAGCCAACCCTTCTTATTTTATGACCCTTATGCTATTAGAGTGCTCGAGGGCCATGGGGGTCTTTTCATTTCTGGCCTTACAACTATGCCCTCTCTATAAACCTTACTATAATTCTTCTATAATCTACTCTTTCCCCTTCAATATACCCTATTCCTCCTATGGGTTTAAATTCGGAAGAAGGCTAGTTCAGAAACCTTAAGGTAGCAGCCCTACCACTGAACTATTCCATCGTCAGGCTAGTCCCCTGACATGAAGAACATAATCCTAGTTGTAAGCTGACAGAAAAAGATAATC
The DNA here is from genome assembly GCF_054136105.1 of Typopeltis vanoorti. Lineage (NCBI taxonomy): Eukaryota > Metazoa > Arthropoda > Arachnida > Uropygi > Thelyphonidae > Typopeltis > Typopeltis vanoorti. The sequence continues at coordinate 73,966,152 of NC_143555.1, forward strand.
AGACTGAATCTATGGAAAATGACCCTGGAATGGAAAAGGTAAAACAGAAATGGAAACGACAAAATATAATACACATAGCAAACTGGAATGTAAGAGGAATAGCATATAAAGAAATAGAATTAGACCAGTTATTAAATGAAAGAAATTTTAAAATAGCGGTAATCACTGAAACAAAAAAGAAATTAAAAGGAACTATGAGAACTGAAAATTTTAATGTGATATACAGTGGAGTCGACAGAGACCAAAGAGCACAAGCAGGAGTCATGATTTGGATTCATAACTCCCTTTTAAAACAGTTAAAACATTATAAATTATGGAATGAAAGAATAATAGAAGCTAGATTAAAAATAGATAGAGGCTATTTAACAATAATTGGTTTATATGCGCCAGAAGAAGGAAGAGAACAGGATAATACTGATTTTTATAATCAGCTACAAAACATATATAATAAAATAAATAAAAATGATTACATAATTTTAGCAGGAGACTTAAATGCAAGAATTGGAAACATGAAAATTAATAATAATATAGGAATACATGGAGAACACAGAACACTATTAAAGCACATTAAAATTTAATAGACTGCAGTATGGCATCTGCAACTTTCATTAGTGAACAGTCATTAAAGATGACTATACGTGTAGAATGTGCTAGTATACAGAACATATACACTGGTGTCCAAAACTTAAGGATGAACACTATTTCTGAAGATTCTATCTGATTTAATTTAGATGGGTTGGGTCTTCTCCTCCTAATGAGGAGTCATGGCAAAATAATGCAGCAGGCACGCCACTCCTTTGCTGCATCTCTAATTGAGGTATTCATGGCTGTAGTCCGTGTGTGTTCACAGGGCTGGTTTGCCTGCTTGCAGGATGAAAAAACCCCAGCTAAACTGGGGGGGGGGGGAGACCCTACTGCCCAAAATCAGCTAACTTGGCTATGGCTGAGGAAGATCCTGAAGCTCCTCACGTCTCTGACAGGAATCGAACCTAGGACACTCCTTCCCCAGGCATATGGTTGCGAAGTGCATGGCCACTAGGCTAACCGTGCAGACTTTCTCAAGATTACAACCACAAATTCAGATGAATCAGCTTGTGGCAATTTGTATAACTGATGACTTCAAGTGGAAAGTGGGCACACATTCAAATCTTCGAATTACAAGCAAAGGCATCGCATGGCATCACTCAACAGGATAAAAGGCAAAAGGCTACACTAATCAAATTGTGTTTGAAGGAAGCTCTTTTCATGAAGAAATAAAGTTGCAGACTTGGATGTCTTGTAATGTCTCAAAGACATCATCTAGATCATAGGTGGCCAACAGCAGGCTGGCGAGCTGCATGTGGCCCGTAACATGATTTTGTGCGGCCCACGGCAGGATAAAAACTACATTAAATCATATGTATTATCAATATAGCTATTAGTTGTGACTGCAGATTTTCTGATTGATATACTAGTTATATTCATTATTTCTGATGATGGAAACAATTTATATTCTCAACACAGAATCAAAATTACTTTAAAAAGATTACTCAATTTATAAAATCTACTGCTTCTCTGTGTGAGTTGTAGTGGGAGTGGTAGATTTCTATGCACAACGCATCATTGAAAGTCACTTGCTCTGCTCTGGTTACAGTGATCAGTTTCAGAAATTCCGTTTCAAGTATTTTATATTGTTCTCCAAGTAGTAAAATGATTTAACAAATATAGTAATTCAATACATATAACTATTGCCTTGAAAAAATGCAGTTTATTTTTATTCTGTCTAAAAGTGTGCAACCCGTGACGTTACTACTCATCGTAATATTGGCCCTCATATAGAATGAAGTTGGCCACGCCTAATCTAGATGATTTCATGCAGAGAAGAATTATTGGAAAGCTTTAAGAAAGATGCAGAATTACTGATATTTCCATAGAGTTTGAAATCTCTAGTGCTCTATCCAGGCTCTGGGCAGAAGCTCAAACTAATGGAATGTATTTCAGGTGTTTCCTAAGAGGTCATCTTCACCCTACATGGTGCATACAAATAGACTTTTTAGTTATAATAGCAAAATGTAATCAACCTACAACAGTAGGTCAGCTTGCAATTTGACCCCATTCAAGCACAGGGACACAGATATCTCAACAAACTGTGGCAAGAAGGCCTATATGTCCAAAGGCCTGTGGTCTGCATCCCTTTATCCATAGTTCATCGGAGAGCATGTTTTCAGTGGTGTTGTATCTATAACAATCGGACATGACACCAATGGGCTAATGTACTCTTTACAGATGAGAGTTGTTTTAGTTCTTCCTGATTCAAGATGACACTTGATCTGGAGTGAAAGTGGTACTGCTTACCATCACTTGAATGTTCTTGAAAGGGATAGATATAGTGGTGCTAGGGTCATGGTATGGAGAGGCAATGTGCTTAATAGATGCATTGAGCTACAAGTACTGGGAGGAAAAAAGGAACTATGACGGTGAAAGAAATTGGAACTAAGTTCTTCAACGTCATTTTCAATTGCTCTGCAGTGCTGTAGACAAACAATTAATTTTTATGGATGATAATGTCACCACATCGTACATGAGCAGTGGAGATACTTCTGGAGACCAAGAATATTAATCAAATCGAGTGACCAACACACTCCCCATATTAACCCCATAGAACATGTTTGGGAAACAATAGGGAGACTCATTGCTGCTCAAAATACCCTTCCAGAATATAAACAAGGCCTTATCTTTGCTCTGAAGGAGAAGTGAGCCAGTTTGCCTCAAGAACTCCTGAGTCACTTGGTGCTAAGCATGGTAAGTCATTGTAAGAATTGCATCACAGTTTGGGATAGACATATTCCATAATGAAATGACACTCTCTCTCTCTCTCTCTCTCTCTCTCTCTCTGCATAGTTTTCTGTAAACAGTATACATTAATCCTATGTCCCTAGGAAATTTGTAATTTTAATGCATTGCAATTTAATTTGTACAAAATTTATAATATATTTTTTGTGTAATATAATTTATTAGTATGCTGGCAATAAATTTATATTCAAATTTGGCTAAAGTCATGAAATTTGTGCTGGCCTGGTTGGCCAAGTGGTTAGCATATTCGCCTCTCCAGCCAAAAGGCTGCGGGTTCGAATCCTGTCATGGGCATGGATGTTTGTGATTGTCTGTGAAAATACTAGTGGTGGTGGTAGTGGGTAATAGATGACATTGGAATAGATGATGCAGTTCGCTGAAGTTGGTTGATTGAGTGGTGGAGACAGAGAAATGCAGAGTAGGTGCCCTCCCTCGATGAATCTTTGGACTCCTTAGAGATATTACATAATAATAATAATAATAAAATGTAGTTTGTCCATAGGCTTGACACTAGTGTATTTGCATAATTTAAAAAATTCAGAAACTGTTCTGTCCATAAAAGCCTTCATAGCCCAGTCAGTTTCCATGGTTAGAAAGATTAGGCGTGAATCCTATCTAGGATGGTAGGTATCTTTATGATGGCTTTTTAATTGAAAGTGTCAGTTGGTCTCATATATGGTGAAAAACTTTAGTTTCCTCCTAAAAACTTCTTTTTTTTTAATCCAGAACACATGCAACTATCAGCCATAATGCACTATGCAGTTAGGATTAACTACCTCTTAGAATATTAATTAGGTATCAAAGAAGACAAGTTACATGAATGTAAAAGGTTACTGAGCCTATTATAAGAGGGGGAAGGGGAGTATGTAAGGGTAAAAGCTGTATAACTAGGAGGAGACCTCCATGTAGACTTTTAAAGAATGCAGAGAACCAACAGAGGCTTCTGACCTAATGTCCAATCTTCATCTACTCGTGGTACACCTTTTAGGTATCTACCTAGATACTGAACAAATGAGGATCAGCTGGCAATTTGGGATTTAGCCAACCAAACCGTATTCTGACTGGCTTAAACTTCAATGGAAAATTATGGCACAACATGACAGAATTTCATGGAACTTTTGATATGCTTTCTTCTTCTTTTCCTTGACTATCTCTAACTTGCTGAGTACACCATGGAGTCCTGATTTTTCTATCCTTGCAGATTACCTCACCACATGCCTCTGGCTGAATCAATAAGTGTTTTCTTCAGGATTTGCCAATGGATTTCCAAGGTTATTTTCTTGTTATCAAATTCATTCATTTTTAATTCAATGATGTTTGTTTATTTCAGTCTACAGTTCACATCTGGCAGTTGCTCAATTCTGATTCGTTTCAAACCTTTCTTACACACTCTTCTTTTCAATATGAAATTCAATTTTATTCTCCTCAAAATTAAATAGTAATCACTTCCTATTTCAAATCCTCTGTATCCTCTTGTGTCCTGAACCAGTGTGAAAACATTGATATCAACTATGACATAGTCAGTGAAACTTATTTCTTGCATGTTCTCTACATGTGAATTTGAACACATTTTAATACTGTAACATGATGTTAGTAATAAGATGTTGGAAGTTTTTTCCCACTTGGTTCGACTGTGATAAATTTAGTTTAATCCTTTATCCAAGTGTAAGCAAACAAAGTTTGCACCTGAAGTATCTACAGGACCAAGGCAACTCATGATAAAGGTGGACTAAGCTTTCATCACTTGTCTTAGTATCTCCCATAATGCAAAGCACATCTCGTGGACATACATAATACATCTAGCATTATATATCTCCTTGTGGACATGTATAATGCTATGCATTAAAGGAAGGGCTACTACCCAGATTGGTTTTGACCTTTACTGAGGTCTCGTCATATTTACCTATATGAATTGCCAAAAGGTGTCTCACCTTATTATTAAATTACTCTGGATTTAGAGAAAGATGTTGGAAGTTTTTTCCACTTGGTTAGACTATAATAAATTTAGTTTAATCATTTATCCAAGTGTAAGCACACAAAGTATTTGCCTGAAGTATAGGTAAATATAGATAAACTCGTATAGGTAAATATGACTTCTCCATTACTTCCACCTTAGTATCACCACGTCTGAGTCTGGCTCCCACTAACGAGACCTCAATAAAGATCGAAACCAGTCTGGGTAGTGGCCTTTCCCTTAATGCATAGCATTATACATGTCTGCAAGGAGATATGCTTTGCATTATGGGGGATGCTAAGACAAGTGATGAGAGCTTAGTCCACCTTTACGAGTTGCCTCAGTCCTGTAGATACTTCAGGAGCAAACTTTGTTCGCTTACACTTGGATAAAGGATTAAACTAAATTTATTATGTTAGTAATAATTAGTCCATGTTCTGAGCAGAAATCCAACAGGTACTTACCAATATTATCAACACTGCTCTTTTCTTCAAATTTTCCCAAAACATCCATATGTGTCTGGTAATCAGTAATCATTTCCTACTGTGCTGTTTAGCCACCTTTTCATTGTATCAGCTGCCTTCTCTGATGCCTTGAAAAATTCCTCCACTTCTTCCTTAGTAGAACCTTCTGTGGGACCATAAACACAAATAAATCTCATTGTCCAGTTTCTGATTCTGATATTAGCCCCAATCACTACATGATATTGCCTGTCATTCAAGAAGATTATCCTCAAATTTAGTGTTTAATATTATAGCTAGACATTATTTAATATTATAGCTATCTTTTTCCCTGATTGTTATTGCCTGAATATAATATCTTGTATCAGCTGCTTAGAAAAATCTTACATGTTCTTGTCTTCTTTGTCTCAGTCATGCCTATTATATAGAACTGGTACTTATCCAATTCTTCTGCTAGTTCCATTTCTTTTCTGTTGATGGTGCCAATCTTGATCTCTGCTGATGTTGAGTGGGATTTGTTTTAGTATCTGACTTTTTTTTGCTGTGCACCCTAGTTCCCTGATGAAAACAATCAGGGCCTTGTTTAACTTGGAGATGCCCCAGCTGGCATGAAATTTCATCATGTTGTATCATTATTTTGTGTTATGGTTTAAGCCAATAAGAATAGAATTTGATCAGCTAAATCCTAAATCACCAGCCCATCCTTGTTCCTTCAGTAACCAGGTAGATACCCAACACGGTGCAGCATTAAAAGGTGAGGATTGGACATCAGGTTAGAAGCCCTGGTTGGCTCTCTGCATTTCTCAAAAGGCAGCGTGGAGGTCTCCTTCCAGTTATTCAGCCTCAAATTTAAGCACCCCTCAATAATTCATTAGTAGTCTTATAACATTGAAGATATGAAATTTTAATAAGTTTATAAGTGTTTTTTTTTTTAAAACATAAATCCCTCCCACAACAGGTTGTAAATGTAATGCATGTATTGGTATTATAAGCAGTCAAACAACAATAACAACAACCATGGGTTCAAAGGCTGTAGGTGTCTAATGCCATCTTGATATGATTCGTCCAATGCATTCCATTTCGTGCAGAGTTTCTGCATCATTTGACGATATCATTGCCCCCATTCTCTGTTTGGTCTGCCTTTTGAAAATTCTGTTCTTTCCTTCAATCATCCCAAAAAGCAGCATTTTTAATTTCCTCTCATCATTCATTCTACATATATGGAGAAATGGATGTAATTTCCTTTCGATTATTTTCTGGATCATGTTTTCCTTTGGTTGTATTCAATCTACAGATTTCCCCATTGTTCACTTTCTGGATCCAGCTTATTCTTAAGATCTTTCTATATCACTTCCTCTCGAATGCTAATATCCTCTTTTCAGGTTCTCTCAGAAATACCCAGGAACATCCATAGAGCATGCTGCTGAAGATATCAGGTTTCCCAATATGTAGTTTAGTGGGTATCTTTATAGCTCGGCTCTTTCATATTTTGTCCATGGCTTTTAAGATAGCTGTTGCTCTGACTATTCTAATTTTTCCGTCTTTTTTTTGGGTCTAAGTCATGCGTCATCCAAGATGTATGAAGTGTTCCACATTTTCTAGTTTTGAAATCCTTCTATGGTAACTTTGGTCAGTAACTCCTGTTGTCCGAATATCACTGTTTTAGTTTTTTCAAAACTGACATTCAGTCCATATCTTTTTCCTTCTGCATATAGTGTTTGCAGTGTCTGTTCCAACCTTGCTGCATCTTCTTCAATCAGGACGATGCCATCTGAAAAGCAGAAGTATTTTATTCTCATTCCATTCATTGAAATGCCTCCACCTTTTTCTTTAATCTTATCTAGTGTTCTTCCCAGATGTGTGATGAAGATGATTGGTGATATTGGGTCTCCTTGTCTTGTGCCTTTACTAGTGGCAAACCAATCTCCAGTCACACCTGCTATCCCGACTGTTGCTTGTGCTTGGCTGTTTATATCTTTCAATGGGCAGATCAATTTATTATCAAAGACTTTTTGGAAGTCCACAAAACAGCAGTATATCTTTTTGTTCTTTCTTTGAGCTTTCTCTGCTATTAGTCTTATTGTGACTATTTGTTGGACTGTACTTCGATCTTTTCGAAATCTGGCTTTCTCATCAGGAAGATGTGCCTCCATATGACATTTCAGGTGTTCTGTAAGTATTTTCATCAGAACTTGCCAAGATGACTCATTAGTGCAATAATTCGGCAATTGGTGCATTCTAAAGCACTGCCTTTCTTATGAAGAAAGGCCAAGACCGATTTTTTTCCACTCTTTGGGGAGGGCATACCCTGATCTCTATATTTCACAACTAATTCCCTCCCTCCCCCATATTTTAGCATCTCATTATTCTGGTTATGACAATTATGTTGTCATCTCCAGGACTTTTGTTGTTCTTCAGATGTTTTATAGCCTTACTCACCTCTTCTTCCAAGATGCCATTTTCAAAGATCTCTGCTGGTGGAGAGATTGCTTTAGTTCTTTGATTACTTCTATTGCAGTATTATTTCGTTGATTTTTATATAGTTCACTGCAATATCTTGTCCATCTGTATACGATTTCAGTCTTGTCCATCAATATTTTATCAACTTCATCTCTGACTGCTAGTAATCTTGTTTGTCACTTTCTATTGACATTTCTTATAAGTTTATAGACCTCTCTAGTTTTGTGTTCCCCATAGTACTTTTCAATATCTTTGCATTGGTCCTCCAGCCATTTGGCTTTATCAGATCTTGCTGCTTTCCATACTTCATTGCAATTTTGATGGTATAACTCATCTGCTGCCTCTGAATTATCTCTTTTAAGTTTCAGTTCTGTTTTCTCTTATACCAATTTCAGGGTTCCCTGAGTTATTCTTGATGATCCACTTTTTTTTTTTTAGTACTGTAGTCAGTTGTTCTGCTCTTGTATTTATACAGTCATATCTTGCTAATCCGAACTAATAAAATCGTGCTTGTTCAGATTAGCGAATTTTCCCACAAGAGACAACAATAACTAGCATTTAAGACTAAAATAATCAGATTCTAATGGTACATCAATTTAATTCTGTAAATAAATGAAATAACTGATAGAAAAAAAGCTACTGTACTATAATGTAAAACAAAAAATAATACGGTACACAAGTAAAAAATTTAATTTCTATGTACCTGCACTATATTATTGTGTAAAAAATATCACTTTCTTGCACACAACACAAAAAATTTTTTTTTTGTTTTGTGTTATTTTGTGATACCAATATGAAAAGTCACTGATTTTCTTTTGCTTCTTGGAAGCTAAACTTTTTTTGGAATGCTTCTTCTCTGAGCTGCATTAGCAACATATTAGCAACAAAATTTTGTGGAATGGAGTTTCATTCTGCTTAGCCCATTCTATACACATATTAAAACTGTCAGCTGCCTCTTCATGTTTTATTTTTTTTTTTCTTTGAGTTCGTCATCATCATCGTCTTCTAATTCATTCTGTAGTGTCATATTTTAAATCGCAGTTCGAATTACTGGAGGGTTTGGACTAAAGAGGTTCGGATTAGCGATATACCACTGTATTTTGTTTTTCACTTGTGGTCTTAAGCTTAGTTTCCAGTATGTCCTGATATGCTGTTCTTAACCTGTCTACATTTAGTCTTGAGATATCTCTAGCTTTGTGGAACTTTCCTTTGTACTTCTGTTTCAGTTTTAGTCTTATATTCACAATCACTAAGCTGTGGTCCAAACCAACATCAGCTCCTTGGAATAATCTGCACTGTTGAACTGATGTTCTCCATTTCTGGTCTATTAATAACAGGTTGATCATATGCCTATGCCTGCCATCGAAGGAGCACCATGTCCATTTATGACAATCTGCTTGCTGGAATTTGGAATTGCAAATTATCAAGTCATTATCAGTGGCAAATTCCAGAAGCATCTCTCCACGATCATTTCTTTCTCCACATCCAAATTTTCCCATGACCTTTTCCCCATCCTGTGTTATTTCTGTCAATCTTTGCATTTCAGTTTCCTCCAACAATGAGTATATCCTGCTTTGGTACCTCATCAATTTTTAGTTGTAGATCTCTGTAAAATCTCTCAATTTCTTCATCTGCACTCTCCGCAGGAGGGGGGGTGCATATACTTGAATGGTCATTATATTAAATAGTTGGGCACTGAATCTTGCAACCATTATTGTAAACAGTATAATGATTAAATCATCAAGAGAGAAATCAGTCTAGAAACAAACATGATACTTTTTCATGTATCATGTTTGTTTCTAGTCCACTTTAATCCTCCAATAAGTAGATGGGAGTCTTACATCAAGCAATGAAAATCATCTACCAACACCTAAATGTGATATGAATTTAAAAAGTGAAAGCAAATGTAAGAAGAGTGTGTCACTGACTTTCTGTTATAACAGTTGCTGAGACAGGAATAAACAAATACAGCAGCAGAGTAAAAACACAATATTCAGCATTAAAAGATTTTCTACAGCATGCAAGGACAATCTTTGAAAATTAACAATCAACAGCTTTTATTCTAAAATTAAACAAAATACTGTACTACTCAGAAACAAAACAGTATTACATTTAATAGTAAAGCTTTAAAAGCCAAAATAAAATTAATTATAAATATTTCACACATGCTGTATGACTTAGAGCTACACACTAAAAGATTGCATTTATGCAAAATAAATTTAATCAGGGCACTATACAGTATATTCGATGAACTCGAATATACTATATAGTTGAAATTGAAATGAAATATACTGTAAAATTGAAATGAGAATGCTGAGATGGACACTTGGCCATAACCAAGCTCAACCGAATACCAAACACTGACATATGTAAGATCCTTGGCATCGCACCAATAACAGAAGATGCAAGATGCGTGCCTAAGATGGCATGGCCACGTGATGCATAGCAATGAAGACACTGTGGCAAAAATCAGTCATGAGGCTTAATGTCGACAGCCAACAACCAAGAGAGTGACCAGACACGTCGGCTTGATCGCCTAACTAAAGACATGCTCACAGCAAATGACAACAGCACAATTGCTGTGAGCATGTCAATGAATCACTGTATATTATGTCTGCCAACAACAACATGTATGGTGGTGGTTATTGTTTTTAATCCAATCACACTTTCCATAATACCTAATGACATTACAGACAGTGATTGAATAAAACAATTTTTAGCATATTTTTTTCCTACCAATGCTTCAATAACATTGCTAAAAGGAATATTAACAATGGAAACAAACCATAGAAGCCTGATATCAGTATTCCTGAAAGGAATTTTTTTAAAAAAAATCCATTTATCAGCAGAAAAGATTCTTATTTCAATAGAAACTAAATATACACTTTAGAACCAAAATAACTGGTTATTCAGATCTGCTTAACCTCATGAACTTTAAAAATATAATGGGATGAGTTACACACACACACACACACACACACACACACACACACACACACACACACACACACACACACACAGGGTGGCCATAATTAAAAAGAAGGTGTTCAGAGAAAGGTCCAATGACAATAACAAATCTTAGAAAAATGATTTTATAATTTGAAAATAGTGGATCTTTAGAAGTGAGGCTAAGACAAGGGTGCAAACAGATTATTTCTCAACAAGTTATCAAAGTTGCAACTGCCATCGTGGAACACTTAATGAATCATGCACAAGGGTCCAGCAGTGCTTGGGCAATATCAAGACAAATGGACATGCCATACTGAACTGACTGAAAAATCCTGCATCAAATGCCAAGATTTTTCCCCTACAAGATCTCCCATACTCAAGCTTTGCTTCATGCTGATGCAAAAACTCAAGTTTTTGAACTGCAGTTTGCCCTGACATTCTTAGCTCGAATGGAGGTGGGTTTGCATGAATGTGGAAAATCTTGTGGAGTGACAAGGCACATTTTTATCTGAATAGTGTTAACTCATATAATTGCAGCATTTGGGCTGTGAATTATCCTCATGTTCCATCAGACCCCTTTACACTCCGCAAAAGTCACAGTGTGGTTTCACTGCATCATTTATTATTAATCCATACAGTTTAGAAGAACTTCGCCTGACAGGACCAGTGACTTGTACCATCTCTGCTGATGCTGTGCAACTTTGTTGCTCTGCAACTGCAGTAATCTTGACTACTATATCCATGCAGGATGGAGCAGCACCTCAACATTAAATTGGCAGTGCAGCAAATGTTACAAAAGCATTTCACAAGGTGGCCATGCTATGGGAAATGCATGACCACCTTGTTCGCCTGATCTCAACCCATGTGAACTTTTGGTTGTGGGGGCCATCTGAAACACATTGTGTATGAAGGACATGTTCCTGATTTAGTAACCTTGAAATACAGAATAACGCAGCATGTGAGGCAGATCTGTTGTGTTCCATGTAGAAAATGTCATTCACAGAATGCAGTTTTTAGAACTTCTCAAAGGAAGACATATTGAACCACATCTGCACGTTATACGAACATGAAAATTAATTTGTTGCATCTCTTCTAGCCATTACTGTTTAATTAATCCGAAACTACAAGCTTATAGCGCCAAATGTCCCCTGGTGGCAGAATTTTGTACTTTTTATATCTTCTGTAAATCAAAACCCCCATGTTCCAGAGCATACTTATACCAAGTTTGGTTGATACAGGGCTCTGAACACCTCCTCTTTTATTATAGCCACCCTGTATATAAAGCTTTAGGCACTGTTTTACTTAACCTAAAGTAGAGTGTATCCTCAATTATACACTGCTGTCCAAAACCTAAGGACTTTCTGAAGATTACAACCGTAAATTCAGATGAATCGGCTTATGGCAATTTGTATAACTGACAATTTCAAAAAGAATTTGGGTACACATTCAAATTTTCGAATCGTGCACAAAGGGGTAACGTGATAGAATATGATAAAAGGCAAAAGGTTGAACTAAGCAAATTGTGTTTGAAGGAAGCTCTTTCCATGAAGGAATAAAATTGCAAACTTGGATGTCATGTAATGTCTCAAAGACATCATCTATATGATTTCATGTGGGGAAGAATTATATTGGAAAGCTTGAAGAAAGCTGCAGAATTACTGATATTGCCAGAGTGTTTGGAATCTCACAGTGTTGTATTCAGGCTCTGGGTAGAAGTTCAAATCAATGGAATATGTTCCAGGGGTAGAAGTTCAAATCAATGGCATGTGTTCCAGGTGTTTCCTAAGAGGTCGTCCTCACCGTACCATGGTGCATACAGAGAGACTTTTGGTTATAACAGCAAAATGTAATCTACACACCACGGCAGGTCAGCTTGCAAGTCAACTCCATTCAAGCACAGGTACACAGATATCTCAACAAACTGTGGCCAAAAAACATCTGACAAATCTGTGTATACCTTTATCCACAGTATATCGTAGTTTTAAGTGTTTTAAAACTACGATATACTGTTATACCCATAACAATTGGATAAGCATCAATGGGCTAATGTATTTTTTACAGATGAGAGTCATTTTAGTTTTTCCTCCAATTCAAGATAACACTTGATCTGGCATGAAAGTGGTACTGCTGCTTACCATTGTGAGAATGTTTTTGAAAGGGATAGATATGGCGGTGCTGGGATCATGGTGTTGGGAGACATTATATTTAATGGATGCACCAAGCTACATGTGTTGAAAAAGGTACTACGACTGAGGAATGATAGTGCAACGAATTTCTTCAACATCATATTCAATTGTTCCGTGATGCTGTAGGTAAACATTTCATTTTATGGATGACATTGCCACACCACAACGTACATGAGCAGGATATTAATCGAATTGGATGGTCAGCACGCCTCCCAGATCTCAACCTCACGCATCTCCCTATTGTGTCCATTTGGGACACAATAGGGAGACGCATTACTGCTCAAAATTCTCCTCCAGAAAACAATTTATCCTTTCTCTAAAGGAGAAGTGGGCCAGTTTGCTTCAAGAACTCCTGAATCACTTGGTGCTAAGCATGGTACAACATTGTGAGAGCTGCATCCCAGTTTGGGGTGAAAATATTCCATACTGAAATGTCTCTCTGCATAGTTTTCTTAAGCGCTGTACATTAATTTCTTAAGTTCTTAGCAAATTTGTAACTTTTGCTAAAAATATATTGCAATTTAATTTGTATGAAATTTATAACAAATTTTTTGTGTAATGTAATTTATTAGTTTGCTGGCAATAAATTTATGTCCACATTTGGCTGTAGTCATGAAAATTTTTTCATAAACAGGTAAAAATGTGGTTCATCCTTAGCTTTTGAACATCAGTGCACAACCTCCAATGACCAGATCCTTAGTTTACAAACCCTTGAATAGGTTACCAAGTGAAGTGACTTCAGTTACTGTACTTCAGTTAATCAATTACCTAGCCAGTACACGATTGAATAACTGAAGGAATACTGTAATAATGAAACCAAATGACTTACACACACATTCAAACAATACTTACCCGTTGCACTCTAATCTGAATATCTGTCATAAATGATTTAAAATCACTTGCAACTTCATGCCCTGAAAAGGAATCGTAAAAAAAAAAAGCTATTATTTACAGAATGGTGTGCACAATACCTAGTTTTTCATACATTTTTGATACTATTCAAATGCTTTCTATGTTTTCTGTATTTTTCCTACTTCTTGAAATTTATTACTATTATTATTATTATCATCATCATCATCAAAACAGACCTGCAGAGTCAGGGACTCATCGAAGGAGGCCACATACTACATGAACCAGCTATCATACTTATTCTTGAATTTATTCACACCACTTGCACATACAAAATTCAATGGCAATCTATTACAATCATGCACCACTCTATGAGAGAAAATTCTAGCGTTCCCCCCCCCCCTTTCTTAACGGAATTCATTCTCAGCTTCCAAAGATGCCCTCTTGTCCTTTCTCCACCCTCCATAAAATGAATCAGCATTCCACAATCCTAATACGATTAAAATTAACACACGTCAACCACAGTAGTAGGTTTTTTATCACGTAAATATTTCGTCCTAGGTATCTTAGGACATCGTCAGTACAGTAGAACAATACTAGGAATGACACAAAGGATAGGGTGCGTATGTACAATGGAATCCAAATTGGGTGCAGTGGCATGTTGCGGCCTGAACTTAAATTAGATTAAATTGAATTAAATTAATTAAATTACAGTTAAGTTATTTTTACACTATTTTGTATGACAATTTCCCATACTTTAGGGATGGCAAGAACATCATTGCGATTTAGATTTGGTCTGTGAAGTAGGGCTTCAGCACTTTCTTTATATAAGCATTCATATTTATATGAAGATCTGTGCAGGAGTTTTGCCTTTTCCCAGTGGATCTTGTGGTTTGGGTTTTTCAACTCCATGTTGAGCGAGACCTGATTTTTGCGGTTTGATGAGGTGGATATGGTCTTGATGTTCCAAAATGCGTTTAAAAACTGATCTGCCTGTCTGTCCATAATAAGAGAGTTTACAGGAGCATGGAACCTCGTATACACCAGGCAGTAGCATAGGTGAAAGTTTGTCTTTGGGCGAAGGTAACAGGTTGTGGATCTGGTTGATGGGTTTGTAGGTGGTAGTAAGATTGTATTTCTTCATAATTTTCAAGAGCTGTTCGGAGATGCCTTTGATATAAGGTATAGGAATCCTATGGGCTTGTTCCTGTCTAGGTTGATGTGTAGAGAAGTTGCTGATCATTTTTTGAGTTGTTTTGAGATTGTATCCATTTAGAGTGGCTGTGTTTTTGATTATTTCCAATTCTTGTTTTAGAGAATCCTTGGAGGAGCAAAATCTGTGTGCTCTGGTTACCAATGATTTAATGATGCCAAATTTTTGAGAGGATGGTGAGCAGAAGTATGGTGAAGGTAGCGACCTGTTTTTGATGCCAAACCTTCAGTCTTAATCACTCCACCTTCAGAATTGAAGGCTCTTACTTCCTTAAAACATAATCATCACCAGAGCCGACAAAGAAAATACCACAGTGGTTCTTGATACTGTTTCATATGACCGAAAAATGAATCTATTACTCCGAGACTGAAACACTTATGCAAAACTTGACTATGATCCCACAAAAAAAAAGACAGCTGAAGAAACTGAACAAGTTACTCGATGAAACGAAGTCTTTAGATGAAGAAACTTCGAAAAAACTCAAGACATATCGTGCTAGACCTCCGAGAATATACGGTTTACCCAAGCTTCACAAGAACAACGTCCCACTCAAACCTATCGTTGATTCAATTAGAAGCCCGACTTGCAAGTCATCAAAATTCTTATTCAACCTTCTCCATCCCCACATAGGCCATTCAACCTCTTCAATAAAAAATTCCACACAATTTCACGCAAAAATAAAAAACTTTCAACTGCTGAAAACTGACATGTTAATTAGCTTCGACATCATCTCTTTCTTCACCAATATCCTCCATAAAGAAACTGTAGACCTGTAAAATCAAAAATTTCCGTCGGATATTGTTGAACTTTTTGAATTTGTTATCACTTCCGGTTACTTCACATGGAAAGTAAAAATCTACAAGCAAGAAAAGGGAACAGCAATGGGGTCCCCCTTGTCACCCAACTTGGCAGACCTGCTTATAGGACATCTTGAAGAAAAAATTCTTGCGTTTAAACCCAAACCAAAACTCTGGCTTCGATATGTCGATGATATCTTCGCAGTCTGGAGTCATTCCGAACAAGAGCTACTTCAGTTTTTAGAAAAAATCAACCTTCTTCATCCACGCATGAAATTTACATTAGAAAAAGAATCTCCACAGGGCATCTTCTTTCTGGATTTACAAGTCTATTGCAAGCCGACATTTTTCAGGTCGCTACATTCACCATACTTCTGCTCACCATCCCACTCAAAAATTTGGCATCATTAAATCATTGGTAACCAGAGCACACAGATTTTGCTCCTCCAAGGATTCTCTAAAACAAGAATGGGAAATAATCAAAAACACAGGCACTCTAAATGGATTCAATCTCGAAACAACTCAAAAAATCATCAGCAACTTCTCTACACATCAACCTAGACAGGAACAAGCCCATAGGATTTCCATACCTTATATCAAAGGCATCTCCGAACGGCTCTCGAAAATTATGAAGAAATACAATCTTACTGCCACCTACAAACCATCAACCAGATCCATAACCTGTTACCTTAGCCTAAAGACAAACTTTCACCTATGCTACTGCCTGGTGTATACGAGGTTCCATGCTCCTGTGAACTCTCTTATTATGGACAGACAGGCAGATCAGTTTTTAAACACATTTTGGAACATCAAGACCATATCCACCTCATCAAACCGCAAAAATCAGACCTCACTCAACACGGAGTTGAAAACCCAAACCACAAAATCCACTGGGAAAAGACAAAACCCCTTACACAGATCTTCATATAAATACGAATGCTTATATAAAGAAAGTGCTGAAGCCCTACTTCACAGACCTAATCTAAACCGCAATGATGTTCTTGCCATCCCTAAAGTATGGGAAATTGTCATACAAAATAGTGTAAAAATAACTTAACTGTAATTTAATTTAAATTTAATTTAATTCAATTCCAGGCCGCAACACACCACTGCACTCAATTTGGATTCCATTGTACGTACGCACCCTATCCTTTGTGTCATTCCTAGTATTGTTCTACTGTACTGATGATGCCCTAAGATACCTAGGACGAAATATTTACGTAATAAAAAAAACCTACTACTGTGGTTCACGTGTGTTAATTTTAGTCATGAATTCTCCACAGGCTACTCTATATAATCACAATCCTAATATCATTTTTAACACTCTCCTTTGCACTCTCATCACTGTATCAGAATCACAACGGAAACCAGGAGACCAGACCTGTGCACAACTCTCCAAGTGAGGTCTTATCAAGGTCCTGCGAGAGACAATATGACATCCTTATCTTTACACATAAAAGTTTGTTTCAGCATTGCAATTATCTTTTGATTGTATTTGCAATCTTTGCTACATGGCCCCTGAACTTCAACTTGCAATCTATTAACACTGCAAGAGCCTTAGCCTGATCAGTTTCTTCTAGCATAATCCCACCAATATAATACGACACTGGATATCCAATCATTCCAAACTGCATGCCTTTGCATTTACTGACATTGAACTGACATCCATTTTCCCATGCCCATAATTCCAGCCTATTCATATCATTCTGCAAGTACTGCATATCAGCAGCATTCCTGATTACCCTACCTATCTTTGCTTCATCAGCAAATAGCTATATGTCACCTGTCAAATCCTTCCCAATATCATTAATGTACAAATTGAATAACAGTGGACTAAGGACTTATCCTTGCATAACAGCACTAATTACCCCTAAATCTTGTAGACTCACATCTCCCGTATACCACTTTTTGATATCTGTCAGTCAGCCATCCTCTTATCCATGCTAATATTTTATAATTCAGATCCATATTCTCCAATTCATGCAACAGTCTTCCATGCTGTATTCTGTCAAAAGCCTTAGCAAAATCCTCAAGTGTCATGGTGTATCCATTCCCCTTGTTTAGTTCAATGGTGACATTATTAATTATACAATATGAGCAAGTTGCTAAAACATGACCTTCCCTTAGTAAACCTATGGCATTCATTACAAAGTAGAGATTTACTGTCAGCCCGTTTCTGAATGCGAACCCTAACTAATTTTCCCAAAATCTTCACCACCACTCCTGAGATACTGATTGGTCGATAGATGGATACATTGGTCTTTGCACTACCCTTGTGCAATGAGATTACCATACATTCTTTTTATTCCTGTGGAATCTTCCCTGTTCTGAGACTCAAATTATATAGCCCTGGTCAAAGGAATAGCCAGTTTAGCTGAAAACTCTTTTAGCAACCATGCTGATATCCCATCAGTCCCTATTGCTGAATTCTTATTCAGCAACAGGGATTGATGGGCCCAGCAAATTATTCCCAATATTTTTATTTTGTTGTTGTTGTGGTGTTTATAATGAATTTTTAGAAATAAAAAAAATAAAATAAAATAAAGCTTCAAACTGTTTTCAAAGTTAACTATGATATCAATTTAAGTATCTCTAGGGTTTCGATTCAGATATCAAAGTTTTTCCATTTTTGAGTGTTACCTCTTGCAATATGACCTGCCCATTGTCGTTTGGATCTTTTAATGGCTGTAATGCCTCTCACTCTAGTCTGAGCTCTGATCCAAGTACTGCACTTTCTATCTAGAATGGTAATATGAAGTAACAATCTTTCCATTTTTGTCTAGGTAATCCTTAACTTGTTGGTCAATTTTTTGGTCAAAGCCACACATTTCATTTCCATATGCCATGACCAGAAGTATACAACTGTTGAATATTTTTCTTTTAAGGCAGATTGGGATGTTTCCTTTGAGTGCTTCTAGGAATTTTCCAAAAGCTATCGAACCAAGTTGAATTCTACGTATAATTTCTTCTTCTTCACAGCTCTCTCTCTCTCTCTCTACTGTAATCTTCTGTCCTAGGTAAACATAGGAGATTACTACATCAATTTCCTGGTGTTCCATTTGTACTGGCTTTTGGCGATGCATTTATTATACATTATTTTTGTTTTGTCTTTCTTTATACTTAATCCTTTCATTTTTACTTTCTGCATTCAATTCATTGATCATTTGTTCCGCAGCAGTTCCTAAAAGAACAATGTCATGTGCATATTGTATGTGATTTAGTTCTTTCCCATTTACTGTAATTATTGAATTTTTTCCAATCCAGATTTTTTAAAATTTTTTCTACAGCTAATGTAAATAATTTAGGTAAATTAGCATCTGACTGTCTAATTCCTTTTTTTATTGGAAATTTCATATTTGTTCCTGACTTATAGATGCAGTTAAATTTTTATATTTGACCAGTATATCAACATACTCGAACTTCAGTAGTTCAGTCTGTATAGACGAAGCCCTTTGGTCAGAAAGACCTGGGTTCGATTCCTGTCAATGACGTGAGGAACCTTTATCTGGTCTCTTTCGACTAAAGGTGAGGTAGTGGGTTTTTTCATCTGGAAACTTGGGTTTTTCATCCTTCAGAACAGGACAGGCCCTGTGAACACACATGGCTACAGTCATGAATACTTACAACAATATGTGGAAGAGATAGGGTCCTCACCACATGTCTTTATGCCCGTAGTTAACCATGAGTAACATCATGGTAGTCAACCTCCTAGATAGGAGATGGTACATGAATGGATGGATATCAACATAAGTTTTTTTTTTCAATTCCTTGATTTTTTTAGGCTTTCTAAAATAGCTAACATTGAGATTGAATCAAATACTTTTTAAAAATCAATAAACGACAGACCCAAGGAGTTTTAGTATTCATTTATCTTCCCAATTTTGTCTTATTATTATTATTACACCTCCTTGAACCCATTAACAGACAAAGCACTTACAACTGTCTCTGACAACCCATTCCATTCATTCACAACTCTCCAAACAAAAAATCTACTCCTCACACCCCTACTAACCATACCTTTATTCAACTTTCAGGGATGACCCCTTGTTCTGGTCCCCTCTAGCCAAGTGCTGAAACATTTTCCTGCATATATATATCCTACAAAACCCTTTAAGCAACTTAAATGTTTCTATCATATACCCTCTGTTTCTCATATCAACCACTTCTGCAATCCACATACCTTCAATCTATTCTCATAGGGAACATTCCACACTCGCTTCTGGATCCTCTCCACCACTCCCTCATCCCTAAGAAATCCAGGTGACCTGACTTGAGCACAGTAATCCACATGTAGTCATATCAAAGCTTTATAAAGAGGATTAGTAACTCGACTTTAGCAATAAGCTTTAAAATTCAGCTCTCTATTTATTACTACTGCTACTACCCCCAAATTCCTTGCTTCATCAATTTCCTGGAGTTCAGTTCCTTCATTTTGATACACTGCTCGTAATCTTTGTAACTCAATATGCATAACTACACTTTTCCACATCAAATTGACATCCATTTTTGCCCATACTGTCAGCCTACTTAAATTATCCTGCAAGATCTCTATAACACCTTGATTAACTAATACTCTACCCAACTACACCAGCAGCAAACAACTGAATATCTCCCTTCAAATTATTTCTTATATAATGTATGTACAAATTAAACAGCAGTGGTCCAAGCAAAGAGCCCTGCAGCACATTACTAGTCATCTGCCTTCTCCTGGATTCTGTTCCTCCATATACTATTTTCTGGTATGTGTCCATCAGTCACCCTTTTTTCAAACACCTTTCTGCAATCATCCAAAAGATAAAGAAAAGGTACCAATGTTATTAGAAATATATTGATAGAAGTTTTTCACTTGGCTATGCTACCAGTTATATATTTGGTTTAATCCTTTATCCAAGTGTAAGCAAACAAAGTTTGCCTGAAGTATTTTCAGGACTGGGGGAAACTCATGGTAAAGGTGGTATAACTTCTCATCACTTGCCTTAGTATCCCATAATGCAAAGTACATCTCCTTGTGGACATGCCGGTCGAAAAGGTCGACCGGCATGTCCACTAAAAGTCGAAATCAAGGTCTTATCACTGATGAGACCTTTATTGAGGTCTCATCAGTGATGAGAGTACTAAGGCAAGTGATGAGAAATTATACCACCTTTGCCACGAGTTGCCCCAGTCCTGAAAATACTTCAGGTGCAAACTTTGTTTGCTTACACTTGGATAAAGGATTAAATCAAATATATAATTATTAGAAATATAAATAAAGCAATTACCAAATGAAGCTCAATAAACCACCAGGATGTCCATGTCTTCAGATGTTTACATGTGGAAGGTCAAACCAAGAGAGTTAAGATCAAAATTTTACATAATTGTTTTTATTAGAATTCAGAAAAATTGAATAACTAGAATATATGAAAACAATCTATTAGAAAACATGTATTAAAAAAAAAAAAAAAACTACTATTGACCAGATCTTCCCCAACAAAGAATTGCAGAAATAGCCTGGGAAAAAATACTATCCTCATTGATATTTTGTTGATTGCAAACAAGCACTTGACTAAGTTAACAGAGAAAAAGTAGGGCAAATTCTATACAAGAAAGATATGAAGAAAGGAGTGATGCAAGCCACCCACTCTCACCCCCACTTTTTTAACCTCTTTATAGAAAATATTATTAATAATACAAAAGAGGTAACAAAAGGAATAATGATAAGTAGCAGACATATCACTCACAAAATATGCAGATGACATGGTCATAATTGCAGATACTAAACCTAATCTACAGTATCAGACCACAAAATAACAGAAGAAATAACAATTATAAGCAATCAAGCAATAGAAAAATTTAACTACTCGAGTTCATTGACATTAATTTAAATGATTCTTTAAAAAGGATAATAATTTAAATGTTTTGAAAATGAACCTAAGTAGTAATACAAGTTCTAAGTAATACATGGAATAATCATTACTGGGAGTGGGGGGGGGAGCATTTAAATACTACAAAAAACAATGAAACTGCAGTATATTTATATCATCAGTAGTAACTAATCAGGGTGTAATGCCTGATAATTAAAGATAGTTAGAACTTGTTAAGAAAATGAAAAGACAAAAGATTAAGAAGTCGTAGATCAGAATCAAGTGGAACAGAATATAAAGAATGCCCACACTATAAGACAAGGATAGTTTATATAGAGATTTTGGATCACTAACTGGAGAGGAATATAGGTAAGAAGGAGACAGGAGAAAAACAGTACTTGTAATAAAGGAGAAAATTGGTCGTAACTTTTTCAAGAAGCTGCTTATTAATGCGCCACCCTATGAAATGATGATTTGTTGTTGTATGAACTCCAAGCTGGACATCCTAAGAATGCACTAATTAGGTATTCAGACATCAAGAAGTCTCCTAGTCTGGTGTATCAACATCAGCATAAATGGCCAATTGAGAAAAATTGACTTAGTTAAAAATTAGGACAACCATACAGCATATCTTAAAAGCAGTTTGCAGTGAATCTCCATATCTTACTTTGGCTTTCTAGCGCTGCTTTAGACAAGTGGTTCTTAACCTGGGGTGTGTGCACCCCTGGGGGTGCGAGAGGTTTCTAAATTTTGACCCAGATTCAATGGATGACAGCTATTTAATAAAAGACGATCTTATTGAAATACGAGTCAATGCACTTATTCAAATGGAATTTGAAAAACTGGACTTAGAACAATTCTGGTGTACACAGTTAGAACCTTATCCAGAGCTGGAAAAGCAGCATTGCAGACACTTTTACCATTTGCCACCACCTACCTGTGTGAAATGGGATTTTTCATAACTTTTGCACATAAAAACAAAACCAGAAATCGCTTAAATGCAAGTGATGACTTACGCGTGGCTCTTTCAAAAAAGGAGCCTTGCTTCAAAAGTATTATTATGAATAAACAACAACAACATAGCCATTAAAAATTGAGATATTGTTTTGTATGTATATATAAATGTGTTTATTTTTCAATAAATAAATTATCTTGCAATAGATGCAATTTCCTAAATAAAGAAATAGAAACACATTTGCAGGTGCAGACTTCTGTGGCTAATTGGTTCAAAAGATATATTTCGGTGATTACACCACATTTTTTTTTTATTATTCAGTTATACAAAACACTGAAATAATAGTTCCTGACAAGTTTCGTAAATTGTAGGATTTACATCTTCAGGGGGTAAATAGTATAACTTAAAGTTTAAACAAGAGAATTAATAAATACAAATCATAACTGTCTGGCTATTCATAAACTCAAATAACAGAATGCAGATATAAAACATTATTGATGTTGAACAATACTGGACGATGTCACGTGTTCTTGTTCTCGTTCATACAGTCCGAGCTCAGATTGAGGTAGATTTTTTATTAGAGCTGACCACACTTGATGGAGAATTAAACCTTGATTTTTATTGCATTGGGTTGGGTTTTTTAGCATATTAGCAGCTTCTTTAAATTTTCTTATATAACTGTTGTTTTCTATGTATGACATCGTCATTTTTTTTGCCAGAGTACATCCTGTCCAGTGGAAGCGGTATGGAGAGCAAGACCCACTTTTTGTTCTCTTTTGTATTGTACGTCTTTTTGGTGTTCAGCCGTGCGTATTTCTCCAGATCTTCCTGTCTGTCCTATGTAGCAAATCTCGCAAGAGCAATGGATTTTGGAGACCCCTGGTTTTTTAAGAGGAAGATGAGGTGGTTTTGGTGGATGTAGGAATCTTGAGATTTTTTCCATAGGAAGGAAGGCTACTTTTATGTTGTGTTTGTTCATTAATTTGGCTAGCTTATCTGTTACATTAATTATCTGTATTATTATCTTATCTTATATATTATTATTATTATTAATTATACATGTCCGCATTCTGTATTCTTCTGTATTATTATCTTATCTTATATATTATTATTATTATTAATTATACATGTCCGCATTCTGTATTCTTCTGTATTATTATCTTATCTTATATATTAATTATTTTTTTAATTATATTAATTCAATATTTTGTATAACTGAATAATAAAAAAAATGTGGTGTAATCACCGATCACTAAAAAGGTTAAGACCCACTGCTTTAGACTAATCAGAAGCAGTCTTGACATGGCTTTAAACTTGATGATTTAAGTAATTATATCTATGCTGAATAAGAATTGTTTACTTTGACACAAATTAAAAGAAAATTAGTTTGCACAGACAAAAACAACCATTAAAACACATGTAAACACAGATAAATCATATTTAAAAATTCTCATAATGCAAACTAAAGAAAGGCTTTTGTTTGTCCTAGTTGGCATATCACATGCTTTAAGGTTATATCACTAGCATTTCAGAAAAATGGCAATGAAAAAGTTGCAGAAGGTGCTAAGTTGCACTGAGTTAGCTAAGTTTCAGTAAATGTTTCTTTGATAAAAACATATCTAAAAAGTCAAAATCATTTTTTAGATCCGATTTATTTAGTTATTTATTAACTAAAATGTGTTTTGCACTTCAGTTTATAACCAACTGAAAACATATGGGGGAGGGGAGAAAGCGAAATGAATACAAATGCACCTTACCTTCATGGTAAAATGTTAACCAGCCATACATAAAACTGAGAAGCTAAAAATGAAAACAATAAACAATTAGAACTATATTATATATATTTGGAATTTTTTTCATTTTATATTCTGAAAGTATTGATAAAAATAAACCTATCTCAAATCTGTTGCATTATTTCATGGAAATAAAGTTGCTCAGTTACTTTCAGGCTATTCAAAATTGTCTAATTACAGAGCTTAGTTAATTATCATCAAATCATTTCAAATAAAAACAAATTGAATTAATATAATTTCAAATTTTTAAATGAAAATTCCAAATAATTACTGCCAAGGAAACAGACTTGAAGGGCAATTTTATCACAATTCATACATACAATAGTAAAAATGTTCATAAAGGTATTATGCGAGTCCCTTCAGAGGAAGACCTGAAACTCAATGAGCAAAAGATGAAACGTTCGCTTCTAGAAATCACGCCATCCCATCCCATTCCTGAAATGGTCTTCAAAGGAGTGCACATGATAGTCTGAGACTACATAATTAAGTTTACATAATTAATTTCACATTATCCTTTTCTCCAAATCAGTATTATTTGTAAGAATTTCAATATTGCTGGTGATATTTCGATCTTTAAGTGACTAACTGCATCAACCCTATCACTTGGTCTTCCTAATTTCTTCCTGCCATGAAATGTTTTGCTCAACTTTCTTCTCTTATTCTGTTTAAGTAATCATGCCACCTTACATTGTCTAATCACATTCTTGAATACTATAATGCCATATTCTTTATATTATTTTATACAATTTTACTATTGATGTCATTCTGTTCACTCTCTTAATTGGTCTCAAAACTCTCATAAGTTAAAACTGGACAACTTGAACATTGTTTTGTGTACTTCTAATTAATATTTTGGCTAATTTTTCTCTTGATGCTATATTAGCTTTACTTATTCTACTGTCTATTTCCATATTTAATTTATCTTCCCTAAAAAGTGTGATTAAACATTTGAAATATTTTCCTTTTTATAGCATCTCTACTAATAATGTAAATTATGTTTTCCATGATCCTGCTAATTTTCAGTTTTTTATCTTTTCATTGCAGATTTTCATGACATTCATTATAGTAGTTATTCAATCTAGTTAACAATTCTGAAGACTTATACAGGGTACTTAAGAATGTAACATCATCTTCATAATAGAGTTATGTGCCAGCTTCTTTCATAATGTTATCCATATGAATAGTGAGTAAGAATGGTTGTGCATTCTCATCTTATACTTGCTTTTAGATCAAACCATCTTCTTGTACTTCTTTCAATTCTAACTGCTTACATCATAAATATAGACAATGTATTGCTCTCTCTCTCTCTCTGCATAATATTCCATTTACCTATAACTATAGTATTCTTATCAGCTTTTCTCTTGGTACATTCACTATTTAGCTTCCAGGATGATTCAAAATTCTTTTACCAACAGTAGGTACATAATAGTTACAAATTAAACTATACTTTGCAAAAAAATTATACTCTTGTTTAATCTCTTAAATCCTTTAAGTGTATGCAAAGTTTGCAGATGAAATATCTTCACAACTAGGCTACTGAGTTCACATCAGCTACCTCAGTATCCCATAATGCAAAGCACACTTACTTTCAGATGTGCATTGCTATGCATTATGGGGTCACCACCCAAACTGGTTTTGACCTTTAACTGAGGTGAAAAAGTAAAGGGGAATACTCACCATAAGCCTAGAGCAGTTAGTATAGGAGTACAAGAGAGCCTGGTAGTGAGGTCTAATCAGTGCGAGCCACACTCCAAAAGTTACCAAGAATGAATTAATGCAGGTCATATATTTTGCATATAAAGTAGCCAGGTGTGTCAACTTATCATTAAAATACTCTGGATAGGAGATAATCGTAGGAAGTTTTTTCGCTTGGTTACAAACTAAATTATACTTGTCAAGAAATTATATTCTTGTTTAATCCTTCACCCAAGTTTAAGCAAACAAAGTTTGTGTGTAAAGTATCTTTATGACTAGACTATACGAGAGATGAGACTATACCTCATATATAGAACTGCCTCAGTATCCCATAATGCAAAGTATATTTCCTTTGAGAAATGTATATTGCTAAGCATCAAGGGAAGGGTCACTACTCAAACAGGTTTTGACATTTAATGAGGCAAATCCTAAGATATGGAATGGTCATAACATCATTGACCTTTTCTTAATTTGGAGGCATTAACAACAATCACTTTTAGATTTTTCTACTTCATCTTAGCAACCAACAAGTAGAAGTTGATGATTTACTTCATTTTATGGATTTAAAACTAATTAACATGAGACTGTCATTGGCCTAACAAGCAAACTTGCTGCCAGTGCCATGAGATTGTTAGCATTTTCTCTTCAACAATATGCAATTGATCATAAAGTTTTTACTCTGGTTAAAAGATTTTAGTCCCATACAGGTGAGGAGCGTGCAACTAATATTTCATATGAAAAATAAAATATGAGATAAGTCATAGTTGCCATCCTGATACACACAGCCAACTATGGCTGGCAGTCAACATGTTAAAGGATCTGGCAAATTAAAAATTTTCATCTTCAGATAGCATCTCATATTAATAGATACCTCTATACCTCTTTGCACCATTACAAATCTCAAAAATTGGACATTATTTCAACACCAGGAGTGATAACTTGCCATCTTATTAATGATGTGGAAGAGTTATCCAAAGAACTCCAATTGCTAGTTAACATTTTCCTACAAAATGGCTATAATAAAAGAGTCAAAGGTTTTATTTGTCTTCCTTATATTGGCTCAATTTCGGTAAAGCAATCCAAAATTATTACTGTGTACAAAATTAAAAGTGTTTGATCCTTTCACCAGAATTGAATCACTACTTTCACCTGTTAAACCTAGAAACAGCCCGGCACTCTATAATATCCAGAGGTTTACTGTCCATAGTGTAATCGATAAAAAAATTACTGTATATATATATATATGTGCTTAATATTAATCGATAAAATAATTACTATATATAATTACTATATATACTTGAAAGCCCAGTGGTAAAATCTGAAACTAGATCAATTATACAGTGATTAGGAAAAGATTTTTAAACAGTACTGCAAACAAAAACATACCCAGGAGCAGATTAACTCAAACCACATTCTAGTTGTTTCAAAATTAAAAGTATGACTAAAACACTAAGAGTAGTGTTTTAGTCATACTTTTATGTATGACTAAAACATACATAAAAATAAAGAACCTAATCCTGATTTCAATTACTTCCAGAATGACTTGATTAAAAATAAGCATGCAACAAAATTAAAAGCTGTTTTGAATACTTTTGAAAGTTTCATTCAGAACATGGATGGAAACTGAAAAACTAAAGATGGAAAAAGAATGGAAGATTTTCAAGGAGACTTAAAGATGTTGCCTATGATTACACCCACCCACCCACCCCCAAAAAAAAAAAAAAAAAAAAAAAAAAAAAAAAAAAAAAAAACTCAGAGCATAGATGAATGATGGTATATTAAATCTTCAGCAAAAGACAAGCAAAAAATAAAGAATATAATTTTTAAACAAAATAATAAGGAAAGCATACATAAAGGCTAAAGAAATAAGTTTAACAGTTAAGGGCAAAGATATAGCCCTTGATTTAAATAAATAAATAGATTTAAAAAAAATGAGAGGTACACCAAAAAATGAAAAAAATGACAAACAGGAAAATGAATAACATGGACTTTTCAATCAAGAGCGATGACGGAAAGTTCTTGAGAAGAAATTAAGAAAAAGTGGAGCAAATACATTCATATCTTTTCAGAAATGAGAAAAGAGAAATAACATCACAGTTTATTAATCTTGATGACACCCTTCTAATACTAAAAGAAAAAACATGAATACAGAGCAAATGACAGAAAAGATACCAGTCAAGATGACATTCATACAAAAATGCTATAAGTCCTAGAAGTAAATGAAATAGAAGAGCTAAGGAAACAGTAATCATAACCATATACAGTAAGTGGATATGTTCCTGTGGGTTGCAAAGTTTAGCTGATAGGCAGGAAAGAGGAGACATAATAGAAACTTTTAAGTTATTAAAGGAGTTCTATAAGATCGACACAAAGGAAATTTTTCAATACATGATGAACAGAGCAAGAACTAGGTCACCCCCTGGAAGTTGTGTAAGAGTGTGATTACTAAGGATGTGCAGACTATGTGTTTTATTTGGAAAGTGGTGAGTGTGAGTGGAATGGATTGCCAGAATGAGTTGTGAATGCCTTGACAGTAAATGAGTTTAAGGAGAGGTATGATAGATACTGTATGTATAAAGCTCAGTGTGTGTCTCCCCTGATGAGTCTTTTGACTTCATGGAGATACCTGTATAATAATAATAATAAGAAGAAGAAACATGCAATATAATACTCATATTTTGTGTGTGCGCGTGTATTATACATTAAATCATTCTGCTGATTAGTTACCCAGTCATAACCTTTTGAAATGTGAACTTTAATTATAATCACCCTGTGCGTGTGTGTGTGTGTCTGTGCACGCACGCACGCACGCACGCGCGTGCACACACACACACACACAGAGGGTGGTTATAATTAAAGGTCACATTTCGAGAGGTTATAACTGAGAAACTACTCAGTGGAACAATTTAATACTTAACATGATGTGCACAGCAATAGAATTTTATTTTGTGCAAAAACCAACATTAGTTCTAAAAGTTGCTATTAGAGTGATACATGATACTCCTGGTATGCAGTGAAACACTGTGACTATCATTTATGCAAATGACAAAATGTCCAAAATGGCATATGCTGCAAAAGAAGCTTATATAAAAGCAAGTAGCTGTAAAATGTGTCAATTATTGCCTGTGAGCAGACGTGTTAAAGCAGAATGTCACCATTACCGAAGGATGACGAGCTTCTTGTGATGTTGTTTTACCAAATTAACATCTGTGCATTGACAGCATTGCAAAAGTTCAGAACGTTAAAGGGATTAAAAATGATTTATGCAAAATGATCTAAAAATTTTAAGAGATACGTTCCTTACATGTCAAACTTGGCAGAGGACAGAAGCCCATCGAACAATAGACAGTGGAGGAAGTAGACACAAAATTAGAGGAAGAAAGGATGGCAGATGTAGGAAGCAACAGCGCATGACGTATTACATGGTTTTACACAAACCTGTAAGCACAGTTCACAAAGTCATAAGGCATATTCTGCAGTTATCCTTACAAGATTTCCCATGTTCAGCAATTGCTTAATCCTGACCGGGAAGTACAAGGAAATTTGCCCTGCAGTTTCTTGCTCAGACTGAATTGGAAAACGACTGGCCATGGAACATTTTCTGGACTGATGAAGCTCACTTCCATCTGGATGGCGCTGTGAATATGAACAACTGCAGAATTAGAGCAACTGCAAACCCACACATCAGATTACATTTCATTCTCTGAAGGTCACTATTTGTTGTGGTTTTACAGAAGAATTCATTATCAGATCTTTCTTTTTCGAGGAGCTTGGTCCCACTGGTCTTGTTACCTGCACTGTTAATGACCAGCAATATCCATCTCTCTTAGCAAATCAGGGTGATTCCAACATTTCAACAGCATCAGTGCCTGGAGTCAACAAGTTTTATGCAGGATGGTGTTCCTGCTTCTAGAAGTTCCATTCAGTATGCTATGTCAATAACATGTCAGAAAGACTCGTGAGACTTCTTTGCAAGATTAACCTTCAAGTTTCTTTCCATCTGGTTCAGAAATTAAATTTGTTCCTAAACACTCCAAAAGATAAATATCTTCCACTTTCCTATGCTGGAGTTTCTAGAATTCCATACGCGTGTGACCATTCTTATTATGGGCAGACTGGAATCTTATTATCGGTCTACTAGAACATCAAGATTATATATTATGCTCCATTAGTGGGAAAAGGTCCAGTCTGGCCAGCAATGCTACATCCACTAGACATATGAGTCCATTGGGATAAAATTAAAATTTTACACAAAAATCGTTTCTTAACAGAAACATTTTATAATGAGAGGTGTGAAGCCTATAATCCATCAACTGAACCTTAAAAAAATGCCTGAAGCATTTCCAAGTTTGGGAGATTATCTTAAGACATACTTCATTTTTATGTAGGTGATTGTTAAATGATTTATTTAACAATAATTATTTTTTGATAATTATTTTTTGTGTCCTTGAATTCTAATACTTTAGATATGGAGCTCTCCTCCTGCAATAAATATCACACATTGTAACATGTGCTTTAATTTCAACTGTTATTCTATTTGTTTTTCTTTCTTTTCCTATGTGCACACAAAATATGGCTGAAATTCTGATCATAATGAATAATTTTATCCCTATCGTAAGTTATTTCATAATTTAATCTTTATATTACTGGTCTTGTATAATCATAGTATTTTATCTACTTCATAAGAATTGTATTCAATGACTAAAAGTGTGTGGCAAAAAGAGCTGAGTTCTGTTTATGCTGTGCCACTGGAAGAGAGGTGCCCTGGATCCATATGTGAAGCATATTTCAGCAGCTTAATAATTAATATTATTTTGTTTTTGTAGTGATGTGTTTATATTGCCAACTCCTAAGCTTATTTACACAGTTAAAAAGTGAGTTGTGCAAGATATCAATTAACTTATTTTTCACTTTTGTTTATACTGCACAGATTTTATGTTTACTTCAATGCACACAAACACATTTTACATGTAAATTCCCATAGTTATGAAACTCTTCAATTATTTTCTTTGGGGGATAAGTTGTCAATCATCAATAAAATAAAATGTTTCATTTAATTATTGCAGTATAAACAGTAATATCAAATAATGTATTCACTGTTTAATTTCTAAACAATTTTTTATCTTTTCAGAGGTTTAACTGTTTATAAAGGACATTAATTATAAAGCTTTTTTTCCTTTACATTGTTAAAACAAATTTTTGATTGGCATTATAAAAGATTTCTGTGGTAAATGTTGAACCAAAAACAAAAATATCAATCACAATAAAAATAATACTTACAATAGATAGAAAAAATAAATACTTACAGTTTCCACAAATTCAAATTTTTTTCTTTCTTGAACTTCTTGAATCAGGCATACGTAATCCAGAGAAGCCTGATAGAAATGTCTTCTTTCGAACTCCAGACTGGCATCTGCCTAACATTTTTAAATGTTAAATCAATTAATAAGAACAACTAAAATGCTAATAAAGTCGACTCTCGACAGCAAACTGATAGGGACTAAAAGGAATAGTTTGTTATAATAATATAAGATTTACTATATCAAGTTTTCTTTTTGGTAGTTTGTTATATCAAGAACTAAATGTAAATGCATAACTCGAGATATGTTAATAGTAACTGATCAATGATATATATTGATCAATTATTATTAGTACAGTAATTATTCTATGATATATGACATACATATAATATATAATTATTATATATCATGTTATAAAATATGTATTACAATATAATTATAATATTAAAAATATAAATATAATCATAATTATATTAAAATTATGTTATAATATATTGTATATTATATGCATTTACTTATATTATTATAACAAATTATTCCTTTAGTCCCTGTCAGTTTGTTGTAGTGATAGTCAAGTCATAACTAATCAGTATATCAATGATTACTAATTTGTTACTAATTGCTATTAATTGATTACTAATAAGTTACTAACTGATTTATCTTGAGTTATGTACTGAAATTATAATGTCCATATATATCATTATTACAAAACACAATATGTAAAATAATTTACTCTTCTAATGTAGTAGTATACCTGTGATCTGGAACAAGAGAAAGTAATTTGTTAATTATCTGCACTCAGAGTAGATTAATTCCAATATCATCTTTGTGCCTTGGCATGATTATAAAAATGTATGAAAATATTGAAAAATATTTACACTTTACACAGTGAAACAACTGCTGTTTGATAATACTTCTGAATATCATTGCAATTATTCTTGAAGACTAATAATATATGTAAATTAATAAGAGAATTAATATCCAGTCCTTGACTTAATAGTGTGTAAGTAAATGTTTTTTGTCCACTGTATTATTATTATTATTTTTTTTTTTTTTTGAGCCTGCAACCAATAAATTTTGCATAGCCTTTAGTTTGATTACAGGAAGACTACAGGCTATAGTTATATCAAGCTTGTTTACAAGAGTTGAAAGTTTACACTTAAGAAACTATATTCTGTTTTTTCACACGTTTTACTGAAGTGCAAGGAAAGAAAAGTTGTGCAGAAAATTTTTGTGACTAAGCTACACCTGTTTTAACTTTTACTGAGATCTCATCAGTGGAAGTTGGTTTTGTGAAGATGAGACTTGAGAAAAGTGGTATACATTTTGGTATACAAATAGCAACTTGATACAAGTCAACTGTTTGATGTATAAAAGTAGTTATTTGTTTCAAGTCATTATATATATTTATACATATATGCAGGTATACACACACAAAACAAATAAGTAAAATATTAGCATATAAAGTGTATATAGAAAAATATTTCTATGTAAAATCAAATAAAAGCTCAGGTAGATTGCTAAAGGTAATAAAATAGTGACTCAGTTCATTCAAAAAATACAGGCAGTCTACTAAAATATGGTGGATGCTTAAAAACCATTCTGAAGGTATCTGTAGATTACAGTTATGAAGAAAAGAATTGTTAGATACTTGTGCCAGAAAATAAAAATGATATATATGAAACACTGCCCAGTAAAACAAGGCCCTGCTGATTTTGTCAGGGAACTAGGGCGAGCAGTGAAAAATCAGCCAATGGAACAGACTCAGACTCAACTTCTAGAAGAAGAAGAACATCAGAAAAACTGAAGACAGCAACCATCAATATAAAGAGTATTAATGCAAAGGAAATTGAGCTGGAGAAGAACTGCAAAAACACCACATGGACATAATTGGCATCAGTAAAACAAAGAAGACAATAATAAGTGAAATCTTACTAAATAATAAGTATATAATGTTATATGCAGGCAATGATGATCAAGGAAAGGAAGGAGTAGTGAGAGCATTCAACACCAAACACGAAGAAAAACCTTGATTGGAAGGCAGTTTCAAGTAGAGTTATGTGAGCAAACTTTAAAATGCAAAATGGACAATGAAACTTATTTGTTTGTATGTTTCCATAGAAGAATCTCTTCAGGAAGAAGTAGATGAATTTTTCGTCATTTGTGCAGGCAGCTGACATAAAGAAAATGGATATAGTGTACTTGTTGGAAATAGCAGAGTACGAAATGAATACCACCAGGCATATAGAAATGTTTTGGGAAAATTTGGAGAAAAGTGCAAGGCTAATAATAATGGTAAGTATCTGCTGGGTTTCTGCTCAGCATATGGACGAGTCATTACTAGCACTAAGCTCCAACATAAAAATGTGCACAAGTTCACATGGAAAGAAGAAGACAAGAAAGCCTCATTGACTATGTCTATGTGGATAGTGATATCTTCATGCTAGTTCAGGATACAAGAGTTTTAAGTAGAACTAAATAGCACATCAAAAAGAACAGTATGCAAAAAAAGTTTCTAAAAAAAATTAAAGTAGAACAGCTTTTACAGGTAAATTGTAGACTTAACTATACAAACATTATTGAAGAAAGATTGAAACAGTTCGAAAACAAGAACCAAACCTTGGAGTCTCAGTAGCAAACTCTGAAGAAGACACTGATTGATTCAGCTAGGTAGGCATGTGGTGTAGTTGTCTGCATCCATCCATTTCATTTGGCATCAAGAAATGCTGCATGGTCACAGATGCTCAGTGATGTGCCACACCAGTCGTCGCCATGTGGTCCTGTTCTATCCTTTTCTGGAGGATTCTGGAAGATCAGTCATTTCAGATACACCATCCATCAATCTTATTGACAGTCTACTCCTTCCTCTTTTTCCTAGAACTTTATCTTCCATTGTTGTTTTGAGAAGTCCTTCATTCCTTTAAATGTGTCCAAAGTATTTCAACTTTCTTCTTTCAATATCCTAAAGAAGCATTAAAGTTCTACTGATCCATTCACAGTCTGTAAAGATAGAAAAATAAGAATGCCATGGTAGATGTGGGAAGTTAAAGAAACAGTTCTGGAAAAGAAGAAAGCTCCTAGCAAATAAGTTGGTAATGTCTTAAAAGAACAGAGAGAAAAATGCAAGGGAGTTAAGCAATGTGTGTAAGTAGCTAAACAAAAACCATAGAAATACTTCAGTAAGAATATAGAAGTTATATATTAGAAAGGTGGCAAAATGTTCTGGAGGTTACTGAAAAAGCTTAGGAATGGAAGAAAAAACTAAAAGGAATCAAAGATGATAAAGGTAAAAAGAAAACTGAAGATAAAGATAAATTAAAGATGCTAAGAAAGTATATTCTTGGTTTTATCCTTTATCCAAGTGTAAGCAAACAAAGTTTGCACCTGAAGTATTTTCAGGACTGGCTAACTCGTATATAAAAGCTAATGACTTCACATCACTTGCTAAGAATATTCTAGATGTCTGGAGTAATTACTTTTGAAAGACTATTAAATGAAACAAACCCAAGAAAAATGGAGTAGAAATTTTCCAAGAGAAATGCAAAGAGGAGTACATATCAATACTTGAGGCAGAAGAAGCCATCAGAAACTTGAAATGTGAAAAGGCATCTCGAATAGATGATTTTTGACCAGAAATATGGACATAGTTTTTCTCAAATATAGAGGTATAGTTTGCAGTGCATAATTCAAAGGATCAGGTCAGTAGGTCGAATTCCAAATGTCTGGAGTAGAGCTCTCACATTATCAATCTATAAAAAAGGGAATAAAACTGAATGTAAGAATTACAGAGGAATTTCTCTACTAAGTGTTCCAGGCATATAGAAAGAATACAATAAGATTATTATTATTATTAAGAGAGACCTCCAGGAAGTCAGGGACTCATCAAGGAAGTCCACCTGGTGTGTGTAGCATGTGGATCCTTGAATTCATTCACACTGCTTCAACTCAACATCCAATGGCAATCCATTACAATCCTATGACAGAAAAATCTAGCCCCCATCCCCCTTTTTAGCAGCATTCATTCATTCTCGGTTTCCAAGGATGCCCTCCTGTCCTTTCCCCCATCTTCCATAAATTGAAAAATTCCAATCAAATGAAATCCTGTATGACCCTTCCAAATATGTGTAAGTCTCAGCATATCAACCCTCTTTCTCCTGTTTGCTAGTGTCTGCAGTCAACATATTCTCAATCTGTCTTCATTTCAGTATTCCACAATCCTGATATCATTTTTTAGCACTCTCCACTATACCAGAATCGCAATGAAAACCAGGAGACTAGACCTGCACACAATAGTCAAAGTGAGGTCTTATCAAGGCCTTGTAAAGAGGCAAAATGACATCCTTATCTTTACATGTGAACTTTATTTCACTGAAATTATCTTTTGAGTTGTGCTTGCAATCTTTGCTACACGGCACCTGACTTTCAACTTTCTATCGACTAACACTCCAAGATCCCTTGCCTGATCAGTTTCTTCTAGCATAATCCCACAATATAATACGACATTGGATATCTAATCATGCCAAAGTGCATGACTTTACATTTACTGACATTGAACTGATCCATTTTCCAATGCCCACAATTTCATCCAATTTAAATCATTCTGATATATATTGCATATCAGCAGCATTCTTCTTCTTCTGCAGCTTCTCCCATTAAAGTGGGGTCACTGTTGATGACGAGTCTACTCCACATCCTCCTGTCTTGGGCTGTCACCACATCCAAGTTCTTCATCCTCAAGTCCTCTTCTACAAGCTCCCTCCATCTCTTTTTTGGCCGCCCACGCTTCCTCCTTCCTCGCACATCCATCTGCATGACGCTTCTTCCCACATATTCGTCCTCCCCCCTCATCACATGACCAAACCATCTCAACCTTGATTCTTGTATCTTCGCTCCTAAGTTCGTAACTTTCACTGTTCCCCACACATAGTCATTTCTCAGACGATTCTTTCTGGTCACACCGCACATCCACCTAAGCATTCTCATCTCTGCTACTTCCATCCTGCTGATGTTATTTTTCCTCAGGGCCACAGTTTCTATAGCATACGTCATAGCTGGCCTCACTACTGTCCTATAGATTTTGCTTTTCAGATTGATCGGCACCCTCTTATCGCATAACACTCCAGGCATCTCCCTCCAGTTCCTCCAACCCGCTTGTATCCTGCATCCCAATTCCTTCTCAGCTCCTCCATCTTCTTCCACTGTTGAACCTAAGTATCTAAAGTCCCTCACCTTCCTGATGATATTTCCTTCAAGCTCCAGGTCTGTCTCCTGGCCACCATCCACTGTGCAACACATATACTCTGTCTTACATCTGCTCAGTCTCATGCCTTTCTTTCAGTACTTTTCTCCATCTTTCCAGTTTAGTTCCTGCTTCTTCTCTTGAATCTGCACACAGCAAGATGTCATCTGCATACAACATTGTCCAAGGCGCATCTTCTCTCACCTCCATTACAATATTAAACAGAAACGGACTTAATGCTGACCCTTGATGCAAGCCAACTGTTACTTGAAAACTTTGTCTGTCCCAGACAGGTCCGAACACTTGTCTTCACATTTCTGTACATCTCCCACACCAACATGACATATTTCTCTGGAACCTTCTTCTCCCTCAGACACCTCCAGACATCTTGCTTGGCACTCTATCGTATGCTTTCTCCAGATCAATAAATGCCAGATGTAGCTCCCGTTGTTTCTCGAAACTTTTCCATCATCTACCGTAACCCAAAGATAGCATCTGCTGTTGATCTACCAGGCATGAAGCCAAATTGTTCCTTTGCAATCTCCACCTCCTTCCTCAGTCTTCCATCAAGAACCCTTTGTAGGATTTTCATTGTATGGGACATCAACTTTATTCCTCTGTAATTTTTACAGTCTTGTGCATCTCCTTTACCCTTGTAGATGGGGACAAGAGTACTCTCCCTCCATTCCTCGGGTATATTTTCCTGTTGGCAAACTTTCACAAACAGGTCCCAAAGCAGGTCAGTTCCCTCTTCACCCAGTGCCTTCCATGCCTCCACTGGAATCCTGTCGGGGCCCACCGATTTTCCATTCCTCATCCTCTTCATGGCCTCCGTCACTTCTGCTCTACTGATGTTCTGCACCCTCCCCTAGGCTGCCCATCTTCTCTGTGAGTCCTTGCATTTTCCTCATTCAAAAGTCCCTCAAAGTATATTCTCCATCTGTTTCTTATGTCCACATCCCTCCATAATACTCTTACTTCAGCGTCTTTGATCTGCCTCACATGTAAGATGTCCTTTGCTGCTTTATTTCTACATTTCGCTAGTTGGTAAATTTTTCTCTGTCCTTCCTCTGTTTCTAATTGATCATACAGATCTTGATATGCCATGGCCTTCGCCTGTGCCACAACTCTCTTGGCTTCTTGCTTTCTCTCTCTGTACACCTCTCTGTCCTCTTCCACTCTTGACTCATCCCACTTCTACTTAGCCTTCCTCTTAGCTGTCACTGCCACTTGTACATTATTACTTCACCAACAACCCTCCTTCTGCTCATTAATCATTCCAGATATCTCACCAAGCACCTCGATTGCACAACTCAGAATTACTTTTGAATTATGTTTCCACCAATCTTGTACACTTTCCAGTCCATACGAAATCCTCTCTAACACCCTCTTCCTAAAAGGATTTCTCACACTCTCTTCTTTTAAGAAAAATCACTTAATTGCCTTCATCCCATGGCTTCCAGAGGTTATTATCTTCGATCTTATTTTAAAGTCTGCGCACAGCAGTCGGTGTTGTTGTGCCACTTGATCTGTTGGAATTACTTTACAATTTGTCACAACCTTAAGATGTTTTCTTCTAGTCAAAATGTAGTCAATTTGTGAACTGTTGTTACCACTCCTAACTGTTATCAAATGTTCTTCCCTCTTGTAGAAAAATGAATTCACAATTGCCAGATCAAACGCTACTGCAAAGTACACAACCCTCTCTCCTTCCTGGTTCATCATTCCCACTCTGTGGCCACCATGCACCTTTTCACAGTCTCTATTCTGTCTCCCTATGTGTCCATTCAAGTCTCCTCCGACAATCACCATCTCGTTTTCTTCCAGTTCTCTCATTTCCTCATATAACACGTTCCAGAACTCATCTTACTCCTCTGCTTACAGCCAACTTGCAGGGTATATACACATAATACAACCACCCACTCTTCTCCAAGACCCAATTTCATTCACATGATCCTGTCATTCCTTCTACTCACTTCCAGTACTTCACCCTTCATTCTGCCACACACCACAATTCCTACACCATTTTTCCCTCATTATTCGCTCCAGAGTAGAACAATTTATATCCATCTCCCAGTTCCTTTGCCTTTCCCTCCCCTTCCTCCTTGTCTCCTGGACACATAAAATGTCCAACTTCCTCTTCCTCATCATATCTGCCACCTCTCTTCCCCTTCCAGTCATGCATCCAACATTCAGTGTTCCCACTCGCAACATCCTCTCCACCTGCTGGGCTCACCTCTTTAACCGCACCCACCCTTGATGCAGTAGCCCTCGTCCACTTCTTGCAGCTGTAGGGTGATATGGCTGCACATTGCTTAAGGGGTATGCCCTAGCCCTTATATCATTTTCTCTTTGACTCATATCATAGCTAGAGATGGCAGTGAAGTTTTACTACTGGAGATTTTAAGAGCCCTTCCTGACATCAACCCTCGCCATTTATCCGGGCTTGGGACTGGCACCTATTGAGGCTAGCTTGCCTCCTTCGGTGGCTGCATAAGACGAAATGACTTAGCAAGATAGGAAAGATTCACCCCTATCCCTCGAATACTCGAATAGCATCAGGGGGAAGGAGCAAGGAGAGGAGAAAAAAGCAAAGAAAGAAGGGGAGGGACCAGTCTACAGAATAATATAACAGATGTATATTACATGAAGTAATATACATATCAGCAGCATTACCCAACCTATTTTTGCATCATCAGAAAATAGCTGTCTATTGTTTGTCAAATCCTTTGCAATATCATTATTGTACAGATTAAATAACAGTGGACCAAGCACTGATCCTCGTGGTACACCACTGGTTTTTTTTATTTTTTTTTTTTATTAATCTTTGTACTGGTTATGTAACTACCGTTACATCACGTCCAGACATCTCGACCAGACTTGATATAGGCCTAAGCCTTTACAAGTGTTTTATCCTATGCCTGTTCTAGTTATCATTGTAGTCATTCTCTGGTGGCAATGCCATGCCACCAGTGTGCCCTGTAGGGCCCTCAAGGAAAGAACTTTTATATCCTTCTGCGTAAGCCCAAGCTGTTTCAAGTCCTTACAACTATCTGCACTCCATACGCCATGTAAAGAGATGGTGGCACTGGTAAACCTCAGAGTTGTCCCATGCTCCTCCCGTATCTTACTAACTAGATCTTGGTTACTTTTATAATAATTTACTTTATTAATATGGCTATAGGCTATTGGGCACCCTGTTCCAACCACCTGGGCATCAACTACCCAAACATCACCATCTCTTTTAATCACTAAGTCTGGCTTATGCAAACCCGCGGAGGTCCTATAATGTGGTTCCACCGCAGTCTCCCAACCTTTGCTCTTAAAACGGTTGTTCAGAATGGAGACCACGGCATCATGCCTCCTCACGCGGACCCCATGGGTGCAGAAGCAACACTGGGCTATATGAGACAATGTCTCACTGTAGTGGCAGCCAGCCCTATAACTGGAGTCGTCACTACCCCATCGAGCTGTGCGGGCTCGAGTAGGCAGGGCATTGATCCTCGTCCTGATAAGGTCAATATACTTGAACCCAGGGAGGAGTCTGTGCCATCCCTTACCCAATCATGCTGGAGAGGCACCAGATATGACTCTTTTAAAGGAGCACCATCTACAGAACAGTGCAACAGAGATGCCCATCTCGTGTTCTGCAGGTGCTGACTCGATTAAAGTACCTTGATAATGGGACCAGCCTATAGCCCACCTAAAGTCTTCTTGTATTAATGGACTATAGAAAGCCTCTCTGCAGATGGGGGAAGAGATAGTTCTAACTATGTGATTCTTGACAGTTGCAGGCGTGGGATCAGCCATCTAAGTGATGGAACCCCAAGCCCACCATCTTTCACCCTCGCATGGAAATATGTAGTAGGAGTGTCAGGCAGCAGTCGGAGGCCATGATCTCATGGCTGAACAGATAACCCCTCTCCATTTGGGACAGTGCCGAGATATATGTCCTACCAAGCACCAACTTGTGGTAAAAGCGAGGTAGGAGATAGTGGGAAAGGAGAAACAGTCTTTGCTGGGGGCTTGAGAGGAGCTTTCCTCAAAGAAGCGATCCCAGCTTCTACCTTCCCTTTGGGGTGAACATGATATCGAGGGATCTCCACTCTTCCATAATGGTCAAAGCATGGAACGGCCTCCCGTGCAGGGGAAACTCTATTGTCTCGACCTTAAGCTTCTCGTTACGACCAGAGGGAACAAGAGTAATGTAGAGAAGTCCTGCTAAAGAGCAGGACTTCTCTACATTAATAGAAAGGCTTCGAATAGATAAGAAGTCAACTGCCCAGTCAAGGAGTTCCTGCAAGCCTATCTTAGTAGAGGCTACGAGAATAAGATCATCTGCAAAGGCATTAAAAGAAGAAGCAGAGAGTAGCCTATATGGCTAGGAAGAGAATGAAGAAACTCATCTATGATACAATTAAAGAAAGGGGAGATAGAGGATCACCCTGGTGAACACCCTGCACTGCGGGAATAGAAGTTGCATGGGACCCTGTAGCGATAGTGGTGGAGCTACCCAAGTATAGCTCCATAACATAGGAAAGAAAGGGTTCTGGACATCCAGCAATAGACAGCACTCAAAGGAGAGCAGGAAGGGAGACCCTATCAAAGGCCTTTTGGAGGTCCAGTGATGCCATAATCAGAGAGAAGAGAAGATATATATTCTCAGTACAACTGTCCGAAGGGACAAAAATCTCTCCGTCTATAATCATGCTGTATATGTTGCTGAAGTCGTTTAACTAATATTTTATGATAGAGTAAGTA
Organism: Typopeltis vanoorti; assembly: GCF_054136105.1. Classification (NCBI taxonomy): domain Eukaryota; kingdom Metazoa; phylum Arthropoda; class Arachnida; order Uropygi; family Thelyphonidae; genus Typopeltis; species Typopeltis vanoorti. Next base: position 74,007,439 of record NC_143555.1, read on the forward strand.
ACAGGGAAGAGTTGCACAGTCGGATGCACAGCTTGAAGTTTCTTTCTTCGGAATGAAGATAGTTCTTGAATCACCTAAGTATGGTGGTATTACTTTACTAGAAAGGAGAATGTCCACTAAGTCTTGAAGAATCTTCAACGGCACCTTCCGAAGCTTAAACGCAGGAAAGCCATCAGGTCCGGAGGTAGAGAAATTGGATGGAAGAGTTGCTTTAATCTCTTGGATGGAGACAGGCTGGTATATTTCAAAGGCAGGAATGGGCCTCAATATCGTAGGTTAGTCATCATAATCAGGGAAGTGTGGAGGTGGAGCAGAAAAGAATGTACTCCAGAATTTGACAAAATAATCATGTAAGTCTGCTAGAGGTGGAGGGGAAGCACTGTCAAGGATAGTTTTGGCACATTACATCTATTCTTTTTATGGAGGGCCTGCATAACTGCATAGGCCCTCTTCCTCTGCTTCCTATTTGACAAAGTCATTGTGGAATGAGACGTAGGCTGATGTTGATGAGGCATGAAGTGTTCAGAGAATTCAGCGTGGAGGTAGTCATTCAACTGATCTGTGATATTCATTCCCAGAAGGTGAGTCTGGATGAGATATTTAAGAATTTGATGGTTATATTCTGGAAGAGGAGGATCATCTAGAGATGATATCAGTCTGAGAATCAAAGCCTCTTCTTCAACAGCAGGATGGTGGCTGGAAGATGGAGAGGCAAGGACAGGAGATACAGAGATATTACCTGTTCCTACCTGTGGCAGATGGGCTGCCAATTCTTGAAGTAAGGCTTTGTAACTGGCTTTCTGTCTATGACACTTGATGGCATCCAAGGATCTTAATGGGAATGCCTTAAATAAAGCCTCATTGATTTTCTTTATCCCTTGAGCCGTCAACTCGATCTCATGAGTGGCGAGGATCTTTTCTTATTCAGCAGTCCAATGTGCTTTGATGCACTCAGTTCTTATTGCAGCGCTGGCTTCGGCATGTTTCGAGGTGCGATGCACAACAAGGCCAACTGCAGGAGAGAATGCACGATCGCAGACCTGACATATGAAGTGTCGGAGATTAGGAACTCCTTGACCGCCAGAACAAGCATGATGAGAACTTGAATAAATGGGTTGATGACAGATGACAGTCTTTGCAGAGCTTTCTTTTAACTTTCTTCCTGAGGACACCGCTGGGACAGGTGGCAGGATCACCTCCAAACAAAAAACAGACATCTGGATTTGCACTCGACGAGTTTCCTGGTTCCAGCCTATAAGAGTCAGCGCCTTCATCTGATGAGTTATTGCAAGCGAGGAAACTTAACCCAACCAGGGTTGCCAATCCTGGAAGGGAGGAATAGCATAGCAGGTCAGTCAGTCACCTGAAGGTGTCCAGGAATCGCCCCTAAGAGGCCGCCCACTACTGCACTTGTGAAGTGTCTCAGGGGATGTGCAAGCCAAGACTACATCCCTTCGTATTCCCAAAATCTTGCAGACTCACATTCCCCGTATACCACTTTTTGATATGTCAGTCAGCCATCCTCTTATCCATGCTAATATTCTAAAATCCAAACCCATATTCTCCAATTTATGCAAGTCTACCATGCTATATTCTGCCAAAAGCCTTAGCAAAATCCAAACATGGTGTATAAATTCTCCTTGTCTAGTTCAATGGTAAGATTGTTTTAGAATGTAAGCAAGTTGCTAAAACATGACCTTCCCTTAGTAAACCCATGTTGCTCATTGCAAAGGAGAGATTCACTGTCAACCCATTTCTGAATGTGAGCCTTAACCAATTTTTTCAAAATCTTCACTACCAATTCTGAGATACTAATTGGTCAATAATTGGATACATCAGAAGCCAGTTCAGTTGGATACAAACGAATATCCAGTTCAGCTGAACACTCTTTTAGCACACATGCTGATATCCTATCAGTCCCTATTGCTGAATTCTTATTCAGTTTGTGCAACAGCTCTAATACCTCATCCTCGTACACCTGAGTTTCTTCATCCAGTGAAGAGGTAGCAGTGAGCTCAATGTTGTGTACACCAGGTTGACAGTTTTTAACAAAATGGGCACTCATTAGTTGAACAACCTCTTCTGCATCTGTAACCCTCACACAATCTGCATTTAGAAGAGTTATTTTTTTCATATTCATTATTTCTTTTGCTTACAGCATATTGATAGAATTTTTGTGAGTTGTCTTTAGCACACAAAGCCAGTTTTCTTTTCATAGTCAGATTTTGCTTTCTGTACAACAGTTGTGACTATTCTAGCCTGCTGCTTATAATTTTCATAACAGACATCATCCTTATGCACACAGTATTCCTTCCACATTATCCTTTTCTAACAAATCTTTCTTGTTTAATAAGATTACACATATATTTGACTACTACCTATTTATTCTTCAAACTCTTGGGACACATTCTGATACCATCATCATTTAAGTATTGTTTAAATGCTTCCCATGCACTGTCGATATTCTTCCCATGCACTGTCGATATTCTTCCCATCCAGCAACCGATCCTACTCCACTGAACTCAGTATACTCCTCAGTTGGTCATAAAATGCTCCATTGTAGTTCAGCATGCAACATTTTCTGAATGAAACATTCATAAACTTAGTCACTTCTGAAGTGAGTACCGCATGATCACTGTCACCAATCGGAGGCAGAATAGTTACATCTTTAACTGAAATGCCCTCTGACACTATGATCAAATCTAACATTCTTGGACCTCGAGTTTTTTTCTGTCACATGCTGCTTGAGGAAGTTTACGCAAGTATATACATGAAAAGAGGCTAATAAAAATTGTTGGAGAGAAGCTGGATTCAGGCTAAACAGAGGTTGTCAGGATCAGATTTTCACTTTATGACAAATAGTTGAAAAATCATGGGAGTATAACAAGGATCTGTACTTAAGTTTTGTACATCTGGCCAAGCCATATGACAAGTTGCCAAGGGAAACGCTTTTTAAAACTACAGTTTTATAACTTAAATGGAACATTATTCAGATTTAGTGCAATACATAGTCTATATTTAAGCTGTAAGTTAGTAGTTAGAATTGAAGGAAATACAGGAAGATGGTTTGAAGCAAAATCAGGTGTAAGACAAGGATGCAACATTATCTCCACTCTTATTCATCTTCTATATGGATCACATTATGAAAGAAAAGCAGCATTAAATCTGATATTAGAATTGGAGATATCAAACTTAGCTCTTTGCTTTATGCAGATGACAATGTACTCCTAAACATCCAGAGCATGATTCTCTAACTAAATTGAATTACAGTTGTAAAATTTTGGCATGAAAATCAGCAATAAAAAGACCAGAACTCTGAAAATAGTCCGGAATATCAATTTCAGCTGCAAATAGGAGAGCCTCTAGAGCAATTAAAATATTTCAGCTATTTAGACACAGTTTTTAGTGACGATGGCAAATTAAATCTAGAAACAGACAACAGAATAAGCAAAGCTGATAATGTGGGGTGCCAATTGAATAAATTCATATGGAATAAGAGAGAAATTAGCCAAAACACTGAACTAGCAATATATAAGACAGTATTCAAACCAGTTTTAACTTATTGATCTTAGAGTTGGGTTAGAAATTAAGCACTTAAAGATTAGAGATTACAGATATGATAGTTCTTAAAAAAAAAAGGAGGCCTCAACAGACGGCATCAATGGCAGAATCATATTAAAAATTAAGATATTAGGACAGCAAAAGTGAAAGCACATAGGCCATCCCTGTGGTATCGCAGCATTAAGATATATAACTTGACATTGTTTGCACTCAAGAATGTGTTAGGAGGGCTAATCTAAAGTGACTTAAATAGAATGGGAGAGGAAAGATTAGCAAAACAGGTGTTTGATGCCAAAATGGTAGTAAAAAGACCCAGATGAAGACCAAAATCCAGGTGGAATGATTCAGTCAGAAGTGTGCCTTTGAAGAATGAGATGTTAGATATGACAATATTTCAGTGCTGACACATAAAAGACTAATTTGGAGGAAAATTTTTCGCAGAGATTAATAATAATGTAAAGTTAACCATGAAGTGCTATCCTAATGACGTGAACACCCCTTGAGGGTACATATCAGGAAATCAATGATTATGATGATACACACACACACACACACACACACACACGAACTTTTAACTTCTGAAATAATACATATGAGGGGAAGATGTTCAAAAACAGTGGAAGAAGATGAAGGTGTCTGCAAAGAAGTAGAAAAATATTAGTATGGAGTTGAATGGAATGTCTGATGGTTGGCTGTTACATATGTCTTGAGATTTGAGAGAATTAACAGTGCATGCTAATTCTGATGAACAGCAACAATAAAATATCTGTTGAAAATATGTACAAGAGTAAGTAAGTGAAGTCAAATTAAAGATCATTATCAAACATGTGTTCTCTTCTATAGTGGGTCAGGAATTTTTACATTTATTTATTGGGGGGGGGGGGGGGTAAGAACCGTATATGAGAGATTGGCAGAATAGCATTTTGTCATTAGACTGATATAGATGAAAATATTTGCAGAGGAATAATAGCCATTCAGAGATGAAGCATCACTAGCTAGTTCCTACTATAATACAGTGCCTCCTCAAATGTTGAAGTCGATAGATTATGATGAGAGATTAAAGTGAATGTACAGTTTTTTGTTTTTTTTAAGAAACAAGACAAAATTAAATTATTAAATAGGTCACTATTTAATATATTATTATTATTATTTATCACCTCCAGGGAGTCAAAAAACTCATCGAGGGAGGGCATCCACTCTACAACTCAGTCTCCACCACTCACAATCCACCAACTAACCGCAACTACACCAACGTCTATCGCCAACCACCATCACAGACATCCATGCCCACGGCGGGATTCGAACCCACAGCCTTTTCTTGGGAGCGGATACGCTAACCACTCGGTTATATACTACACATATAGTATGTGTAGATTCTACTAGAAATTTTGATAATTTGTGTTGTGCTAGACTTCTTAAAAAAATAAAACAGTGTCTTCAGTACTGTGAAGAGGATCATAAGCAAACACGCTTGCTGAAAATCCAACAGAAATGCAATCAAATGGAGAAAATACTTTTGATATAGCAGAAGTGAAAGCACACAGGCCAGCCCTGTGGTATCACAGCATTAGCTGCAAAATTTGAGACTCAAGATTTACAAGCCATCAGATGACGCCATCCCAGAAGGCATCATCTGATGGCTTATAAGAAGGAATTCTCTAAATCCAGTTGTACAAGATGGAATTTGAGTCTATACCCTTCCCCCCCTTTTTTTAATGTCTCTCATCCACAAAAGGCTTTTGTAAATCTATAGTACATTCATAGAGTGGGCAAAGAAATTCGTGTTTCTAATTTTGTGATTTTTTTTTTTTTTTTTTTTTTTATATTTTTAATTATTTTTTTGCATATTCTGGAAACCCTGATGTAAAGATCTGTAATGGAACTTTTTTTCAAGCTATTGCAGGCTTCCAAGAATCAGAGCAGTGATCTCATACCAGGTGATAATATTCACCTCCCATTCCAGACACTCACAAACATTCATGCACATGGTGCGATTTTAAAATGCAGCCTGTTAGTTGGAGAGTAGAAACACTATCCACATGGTTAATTAGACCAACTTAAAAAAGGCCGTTATGCCAAGCCTGATGAAATGAAATATCAAGAACAATTATTTGAGTTTCTTCAAATTTTTTTTTATGGTATTTGTTTAAATGTAAGATCATTGTGATGCAATGATAATAGCCAATATACTGAAGATCAAAGTTTTAATGGAAAAGAATAAATAATTTGATAGCCAAAGTTTATCAGGCTCTTCTTAGAAAGAATTTTAGTGCAGGCTAACTTCCAGGATAAGAAAATATACAAATGGAATAAATAATAATAATAATAAATAAATAAAAATAAAAAATAATAATCACAAAAATGAATAATCCCTAGAAACAAAACCATAAAATGAATTAAGTTTCCTAAATTTAACATTAGCAAAAGCTACAGTAAATTAAAACAAAAAAAATTCATAAACCTATGAAAGTTGCCAATTGTTCACATTATCAAAGCCAACATCTTTGGTCAGACAAAAAACTTGTGCAGTTTATACATGCCTTTAGATAATACCCCAGGATTAATTCATTTACAAAATAAAACTCACTTCTGGAGAGGGGGGGGGGCTTTAAAAAGAAACAATGCACTCATCACCTTATGAAATATATAATAAAAGAACAGGACCTTGTAATAAAAACCATCATTGCATACCAACCCAAATAAAATAATTTTCATATATTGAAAATATACATAAAACATACATATACATTTAACAACACCTATCAGATAGGTTTCTATATTAAACAAGTTCATGGTGCAAATTTAAAATTACCACTTTCATAAATGGAGAAACTGCCATATCATAGTCTAGGTTATATGTTTAATTAGCAGCAAAGCACCTGATTCCAATTTTAGATCAATATATTTAACATAAAAGTGAATTATAGGAACTGTCCTGACAACAACCACCAAATAAATAAATAAAGCAAACAAGTATGCCTAACAAAAAAATCAGTTCATACTAAAAACATACTATGAACTTAGAAAAACAAAATAATTAATATACAATCAAAGTTATAACTTCTGATGTTTATAGTGACTAGAAATGCACTTAATGTACCATATCCACTTTCTAGTGTTTCAAGTTTACACAACATATGGTACTTTTTTTATATTCACAGACCCCCAGCAGTTCACATTCACTCCTTTCATCTAAATCACCCATTTTATAATCTTCACCGCACACTTTTTCTTAGATTTTCAATCTACATTCACTTAGGTAAAAGATTAAACAAGAAAACAAAATTTTTTGTCAAGTATAATCTTTGTAACTCAGCGAGAGAAAAAAAAAAACTTTCTACAACTATCTCTGATCTAGAGTATATTAATACTCTAGATCAGACTAGATATGCCTTTTTTTGATACTTATATATATTGAAAATATGACTCCTGCATTAAACCTTGGTATCTTTCTGGGTTGGTTCCCACTAATAAGACCTCGATAAAAGTTGAAACTGGTCCTTCCCATAATAGAGAGCAACAGACATGTCTGAAAGGAAGTGTGCTTTGCAATATGCGATACTGAGGCAACTGATGTGGCATCAACAGCCTCTATATACAAGTAGCCTAGTTTGAAGACACTTCACATGCAAACTTCGTTTGCTTTCACTGGGATAAAGGATTAAACAAGAATATAATTTCTTGGAAACTTTGTAACTATATCTACTTACATACCTATTCTTAGTAAAAAAACTTTAGGTCAAAAAAATTAAAAAAATGTCTCAACGAAAAACCCCAAGTTCTTATGAAGTTTCGTATATGTGGAAAAGCATATGGCAGTGACAAAAGAAAAACTGTTTAGAACAATACACATAAACGGAACATTACACAGAGCAATAAATAGTCTATATTTAAGATATAAGCAAGCAGTTAAAATTGAAGGAAGTACAAGAAGGTGGTTTGATATAAAAGCTAGTATAAGACAATCTCAACTCTTATTCTGAGAAAGACTAAAGGAGTGAAGATTGCATTAATGGAAGAATCATATTAAAAATTAAGATATTAGGAAGGAACTTCATGTTGTTAACATTCAAGAATGTGTGAGCAGGGCTAACCCAAGATGAGATGAGTCACTTAAACAAATGGAAGAGTGAAAGGAAAGGTTAGCAAAATGGGTATTTGATGCCAAGATGGCAGAAAAAATACCTAGTGGAAGACCAAGATCTAGGATGATTGATGCAATAAGAAGTTCTTCAGAAAACCAAAATATAAGATATGACAGTATCCTGACAGATAACAGACTGGAAGAGAATTGTTGATAGGAAGTTAACAATAATGTAAACTTTCATATATTTCTATCACAGCATCCTACACATTCTTCAGGGAACATATCAGAAATGTGATGATGATGGAATAGACTGCACATGTTTAGTTCACTGTAAACTAAATATGTGCACATTTACCACCATACCACCAAGTTGGCAAGGGGTTGTTATAAAATCAATGGTGGAGAAGTTCTACAGAGAATAGTGGGAGATCAGGGAAGAACCAGAGGTCATCCCTGGAAACTGTATAAAGAGGGTGTGAGTAGGGAAGTGAGAGGCAGGTTTCTTTCGCGCAGAGTTGTGAATGATTGGAATGCCTTGCCCGAGAGTGTGGTGTCTGCAAGGAGTTTGAGTGTGTTTAAGACACGATATGGTGAGATGTGTGTGTGATAAAAAGGCCTCCCAGATGAGTCTTTGACTCCATGAGGTCTTGGGAAATAATAATAATATACCAACCTTGACAGGTCTACACATATTATGTGGTAGATTAACCTCTTCTCTCAGCGAAACATTCCCACCCTACTTATTGGAGGCTTGAAGTGGCGAATGCCATATTTAGCTCCCAGATCAGGGGTTCTGGTTTCTGACTTTCCCCCTCTCTATCCATGCAGCAACCACACTTCAACACACCGAACATATTAGACTCAATTTCCCACATTTCGAGGTTACGTTGGTGCTACAAGCTAGCAGAGAGATAGAATAAGGCCTGAAATCTGTCAATAGTGAAGACAGAAGGTTTGCCCATTCATGTGGCACATAAACCTGTTACCACATCAACCAAGCCTACTTTCCAAATTAAACACACCACAATCCCTTTCACTACAAGGGTCCTGCCTGCATGTTTGTGAGATCTAACACTGCTCATCAGAGGATATCAAAGTTAGGCTCCTCTATTTTTGACATCCTAAGGCTTAAAGTTATCTTAATTATTAAATTAATACTGGCAAAAAACCATATAAAAAAGTAAAACAATTTAATAAATCAATGACTAATTTCGTACAACAATATTGTTGACTTCTTCAGATTGAGACCATAAACACATGGAGATTTCTAAATAACAAACCATCATATTTTAATTCATTCAACATGTGACAGAAGTTGAATGCATGAACAAGATATCATGGGTGTGGGTCACTGTTACAGGACATAACATATTTTGTCTCATAGCCTAATTGATCAATATGTAGATCTCTTATGTATGCTGTCCAGAGTTGATTTAATATAAGGCTTTGGTTTTTATTACACTAGGTTGGACATTATATCATATCACTAGCCTCTTTAAATTTGCATATGCAAATATTAAATTCTATCTATGATAATTTAGTGATTTGCCAATTGACTTGATGGTATCATTGTAGATTGAAAACTTGCTGATTTATATGTTCTTTTTTTCTACACATCTCTAAAATGTTCTTTTTGATGGATTTCTCCAGAACATCTCGTCTATTCAACATAACAAACACCACAATTGCAACAGATTTCATGAAGGTTCCCTTTCCCCATTTGGTAACAATGGCCAGCTGCCTGTATGCTCCAAATTCTGAAAATTACTCTGACCTAATCACTTTCCTTTCCCTAAAGATGAACTTTCTGCAATCTAGCTATCCAAATAGTAATGCCATTTTCCTAGGTAACCTCACTAACAGTTGGACATAAGTTATCTCACTGATGTTATCTAGCTCTAACTGGCTTCCATTTTCCTACACTAATGACTAAACTGACAAAAAAGCGCCTCCGTAGCGCAAATGGAAGAATGACAGTACATTGCACCCTTTGATTGGAATAGGCCTAAGTTCGATTCTCGTCGCGAAGGGAGGAATCTTTATCTGCACGATTTCAATCGAAGGTGAGTTAGCCGATCTCATACAGAGGTAGCAGGGTTTTTTCTCCTGGAAACTCAGGTTTTTCATCCCACATACAGACAAATCGGCCCTTCAGAACACACGCAATTTACAGACAAAAAATACTAGTTGTGGTGGCCGATAGATGGCGTTGATGGAGATGATTCGGAGTAGAGGTTCGGTGTAGTGGTTGAGACAGCTGCAGGTGTCCTCCCGCAATGAGTCTTCGAACTCCTTGGAGGTGTCTGGAATAATAATAATAATAATAAAAAAGATGCAGAAGTGATGACCTACAAGCAATGACACAATGCAAATTGTATTACATCTACTTACCCAAATTCATGATAACCCTCCACTCCCCCAATACTTAAAAAAAAAAATAAATTAGTTCTCCATCCAGATATACTAGCTTGGCTGGTGGAATGGTTAACATATCCACTCTTCCTGCAGCAGGCATGGATGCATGTCATTGTCTTTAGGTGGTAGATGAATTTTGCTGCCTGGTGCAAGACTGCCATTCTACTTATTAGGTCTTAATGGCTTGAAAAAATTGCATGAAAAAATTCTCTAGAGTTTCTGGACCAGGTAAAAATGAATAAAAAATAATAAAAAAAATTTTTTTTAATCGAAAAAATCCACTCATCCACCCAAAGCACTAATATACCACAGGCTTCCAGCATTTTATGGATGGGAAACACAAAAAGATATAATACTGCTGATCACATTCCCTCTCAGTAACTTATCACAATGTCAAAGAAGTTTTCTCTCTTGCAGAACATCATCCAAGCCACTCCCAACTTCATGTCCTTTGGTACAGCAAAAAATGTCAAGTGGAAAGAACTTCTGGAACTTCTACTCTTCCATTCCATGGTCAAATTACTGTTTCTGCTCTAATGATCCAAACATCTGATCTGAGCAAGCGACAGAAATTATCTTCGCCAAAATGAAGACATTCATTCTCATTACACCCAAAATTCCTATACACTTTCCAGGCCAAGGTTCAACAAAAAGTTTAATCAAAGCAGTTGAAAAAAAAACTAGGCTTACTGCAGGTGACTTGCATCAAGAATACCAGCTGTATACTCAGAATGTGCTGAAGCATGCAAAACAACATGAACAAATCCAAATCTGACACTGGAAGGATCAATAGCAGAAAACTGCTATCCATTTTCCAACATAATGTAAAAATAAAAATCAATAGCTTATTTCACCACTACCAAGAAGACTACCAGTTCAATCAGTAATAACCACAAGTATGGAATCCATCAATCTAGATTTACCTCCCAGCCTACATCACACACTGCTGTATACATGCCATGGAAGGTTTGGAGAAACATGCTGTCATCCAGATGGTACCACTGTTACAGCACCTAAAAATGAAGCTGTCCTCCTGGCATTGCTCTTCTCCTCCAGTTCCTTCATAGATGACCAAGGCAAAATGCCTCCTACTGTATAAGAAACTAAACATCATATGCCTCCTGTGGTATTTTTGTTAAAAAGATACTAAACAACTTAGACAATAAAAATATTTTTTTCCAGTTCTAATGGCAACTCTATAATTGTATCCAAATGGTGTGTCCCAGAGCAAACATCTGTCCTATACTGTCTCTACAATCTTCCATACTCAGCTGGTACTTATCCTAATAAGTGGAAGCAAGCAATCTTTGTTTGTTCACACATGGATATAGGATTAAACTAAATTTATTAGTCTAACCAAGTGAAAAATAAACTTTCAACATCTTTCTCTAAATCCAGAGTAATTTATTAAAAAGGTGGCACACCTTTTGGCAACTCCTATAGGTAGACATGACCTTGCTATTGCTTCTGCCTGGTATCTCCACTTCTGGGCCTGGCTCCCACTGAAGAGACCTCGATAAAGGTCGAAACTAGTCTGGGTAGTGGCCCTTCCCTTAATGCATAACATTATACATATCCGCAAGGAGAAGTGTTTTGCATTATGGGAGATTCTGAGATAGGAATGATGTTAGCTTGGTCCACCTTTGCTACGAGTTGCCCGGTATTGTACTACCTTACTCCAGTCCTGAAGATATTTTCAGGCGCAAACTTTGTTTGCTCACACTTGGATAAAGGATTAAACTAAATTTATTGAAGCAAGCAATCCTTTATCTAACCTGCTAAAAAATCCTCTCCAAAATAATGTAGAAAGTTATCAACAGTTGATTTCTCCACTACTCTTAGTTGGGGTTGAAATACCCCAACCAAGAGGCCAATACCCCTACCAGTTAGTCAACAACCACCAGTATGGAGTCCATAAATCTAGATTCACCTCTTAACCTACATCCCCCCCCCACCAATGGAGATGTCTCATGGATGGTTTGGAGAAACGTACTGCTGTCACTCTTGTCATTTCCAGAGCATTTGACATTGTTTGGTATTCAAGTCTGTTCAGTAAATGGCCATTCTTTGGTCCATCTGTCATCCTATTAAACTGGATGACAGATGAACCAAATGGTAGCAATCTACCTCTGGTTGTTTGCTACATATCATAGTGGATTGCTCCCTCTCTTTGAGCTCCGACAACAATGCAGGAGTGTCTGGGGCTCTGATCTATCATCTGTCCTCTTTCTTCTATACATAAATGGCTTAGTCCTCTTAATCACCACTAATCCTACCCAGAGCTTTAATGATGACAGTGCAATATATATTCATCCCATACATTTAACAACCATGCAAGTGCTCAGGCATCCCAAGCTTCAACATCATATGCAACTAGTGTCTTAAAACTACTCTCCATACCACTGTTCAGTGGGGAAGGATAAACCTGGTCATCTTCAAGGCTAACAAAATGCAGCCTAGCCTTTTCGCTCACTACAAGGATCTCAAGCCCACCTACTCTTAGCCTCAGTAAGACACAAATTACCATATTGCATAGAATTTCACTCCTTGGAGTGACATTTCCCTCCAGGCTCTCTTTCTCTCTCAGCATAAACACATCACATTCATAGCTTCCTCAGCCTCTAAAAAAACTAGGCACTCTTTTCTATGGATGCTACTTTTTTTCCTATTACCTATCCTACTAACTATGCAAATCGCAAATCTCCCATTTCCGAATACTGTTCATATTTTGGCGAACTTATACCTCTCTTTAAAATTCTTAATGTTGTTCAGAGGAGAATGATCCAACAGATATATCACCTCTCCCTTTCTAATTTATAGGGTGTTCCAAACTGAAATACCCCTATTCAGAGCTGGAGAGAGAGAGAACCAGTAGATGAAATATCCTCCAACTTGATGGTTGCCCTAACCAGATCATGGGAAAGAGATTTTGACAATAAAAAATTAGTTCCCATGTGGAGGACACCTGTAACCCCCCCCCATCAGGTGCATTGGCAGGTGGCAGATCAGGGAATTCTCATCATAGTTTACTATAAAGGGTAAGAGGAAAATAAAATACCTCCCAAAGACCAACAGCATAGCATTTTTCTCATAGGCCAGTCTGGGGGGGGGGGGGCCTTGAAGGTGGCAGCCCCACCACCAGATTCAGGATGCTGAAGACTAATTCCATATACAAATCTTAAAACTCCATACATTAAAAGAAACATCAAAGAGATAGCTGAACTTCCTAAACGGTTAATGACAAAGCGAGGAAAACGGTACATGAGATACGGAACATGAAACGTTAAAAGTTTACAGGGTAAAGAAAATGAATTAATAGATGAATTTAAAAAATTGAGCAAAGAGCAAAATGGAGAAAATAGCAAAGCTAATAATAATGGCAAATATCTGCTGGATTTCTGCTCAGGACATGGGCTGGTTATTACTAACACAATGTTCCAACATAAAAATGTGCACAAATTCACATGGAGAGAAGAGGCAAGGAATAAGAAAAGTCTCATTGACTATGTTATTGTTGATAGTGATGTTTTCTCCCTGGAGCAGGACACTAGAGTGTACAAAGGATTTGAAGTTAGAAGTGACCATCATTTAGTCTTGAGCAGGATAAAATTGAATTTCATATTGAAAAGAAGAACATATAAGAAAGTTTTAAAGCAAATAAAAGTTGAGCAGCTCTCAGATGTAAACTGTAAACTAAAATACACAAACATTATTCAAGAGAAAATGAAAGAGTTTGAGAACAGGAACCAAACACTGGAGATTCAGTGCAAGCCCTGAAGAAAACATTGATTGATTCAGTCAGAGAGGCATGTAGTGAGGTTGTCTGCAAGGATAGAAAAATCAGAACTCCATGGAGGCAATGAAGGAAAAGAGGAAAGCATATCAAAAGTTCCTGGGAAATAAGATATCAAATGGCATATCATAGAAAATAAATATCAAGAAGGTGCCAAAATATTCTGGAGGCTGTTGAAAAAGCTCAGAAATGGAGGAAAGAGTGCTGTAAAGGGAATTAGAGATGACAAAGACGACATGAAGACTGGTGAAAAAGATATCCTTGATATATGGAGTAATTACTTCAAAAAATTGCTAAACGAAACAATCGGTGAAAGCACATTAATAAAAAAACAACAGGCATGCAATCAGGAATACATATCCATACCTGAAATAGGAAAAGCCATCAAAAGTCTGAAATGTGGAAAGGCAGCTGGAGTAGATGATATTCGACCAAAAATGCTCAAGTATGGAGATATAAAAGTCTTGTAGTGGCTGCACTGCGTAGTTCAGAAGGCCTAGAAAGAAGGATGAATTCCAGATGACTGGAGTAAAGCTCTCATAGTACCCATATATAAAAAGGGAAATAAAACTGAATGTGAGAATTACAGAGGCATTTCTCTACTGAGTGTTCTATAAGATTTATGCAAGTATACTTGAGAAATGGTTAAGAAGGATTGTAGAAAGGAAGCTTGGTGAAGAAACAAGCTGGATTCAAGCCAAATAGAGGCTGTCAGGATCAGATTTTCACTTTACGACAAATAGTTGAGAAATCATCGGAATATAACAAAGATCTGTACTTAAGTCTTGTAGATCTGGAAAAGGCATATGAGAAGGTGCCAAGAGAGAAACTATTCAAAATGCTATAGTTGTATGGTGTCAATGGGACATTATATCAAGCAATACTTAGTCTTTATTTCAGTTGTAAGTCAGCAGTTAGCATTGAAGGAAGTACATGAAGATGGTTCAATGTTAAATCTGGTGTTAGACAAGGATGTACATTATCCCCTCTTATTCATTATCTATATGGATCACATTATGAAGGAAAGTGGTATTAAACCTGATATCCAAATTAGAAATGTTAATCTCAGCTCTTTGCTTTATGTGGATAATGTTATACTTCATCCCCATAAATTGTTGTAAGTGCTGCATATGGATCAAATGATAATGGCTAATAAAGAAATAAAAGATGAATTGTTCAAGCTCTTACAAAAAAACAATTGAAGAAGTTCAAGGGCATATTATGCTGCTAGGAGACCTTAACGGCCAGGATAGGGAATCAAATGGATGAGGAAACAAAACAAGTGTTGGGAGTACAAGGAGAAATAATCCAGAATAATAATGGAGAAAGAATAATTAATCTTTGCCTCAAATAATTTAGTAATAGCAAATACTATGTTCACGCATAAAGAAATCCACAAGTTTACCAGAAAAGAACCCAGCAGAAAGAAAAATCTATAATTGGCTATGCCATCATAAGCAGATTCTACTGGAAGTACACAAAAAATGCAAGAGTCTATAGAGGTCCTGAAATAGGTAGTGACCACTACCAATTAGTACTGGAAATGATCCATAAAATAAAAACTGAAAAATGTAGAAAAAGTAGTAAGGAAACAAATGTTAAGATAAAGAAAGAAGAAACTGAATATAAAGTTGAATATGAAGCCACTGAGTATAAAAGTAAAATAGAAGAGAAGATGAAAGAAGGAGAAAAAGAGATTTATGAAGACCAAGATGTAGAAAGCCTATTTCACAGGTTCAAAACACTTCTAGAAACAAGTAAAGAAATTTGTGGTGTATCAATAAACAATATACAGAAGAAACATAAAACACCCTTTTAGACAAATATCAGAGAAAACATTGGAATATGGAAAAGAACTACATGCATGTTTTATAGATTTTGAAAAGGCCTGTGATCAAGTTCATATACATTTAATATGGCAAACATTAAAGAAAAACAAGGTACAAGATAATTTAATAGCAGCCATACAAAGTCCTCATAAAAGCAATAAAAATTATATAAGAACCTGTAATAATAGATCAAAGGAATTTTAAATAAATGTAGGAGTGAAGCAAAGCTGTATCCTAAGCCCTCTTCTTTTCATTATAGTAATGGATGAAATTTTAAAGACATGCCAAACAAAAACAAAAAAAAAGTTTCACCTAGGATACAGGAAACTGAAAGAAACCAGGATTTCACAAATGACTTTTGCAGATGACAGAGTGATTCCAGCAAATATGAGGCGTGGCTATTAAATAAAGAGACTGGTTACAAAAATGTTTATTATTACAATTGTACAACTTAATTGTTTTCCCCGTCAACATACTCCCCTCCTCTATCTATACACCGTTGCATACGAATTTTCCATTGTTGGAAGCAGTGCTGTAAGTCATCAGGTGTTATCTGCTTCAGTAGTGCTGCCGTTTCTCCTTTACCTCATCCACTGATTGAAAATGGGTGCTCTTCAATGCGGATTTCAACTTTGGAAAAAAAGATAAAAGTCGCATGGAGCTAAGTCTGGTAAGTAAGGTGGACGACCCAACACTGGGCCATCTGCTTCACAGACAGTGCACTGTGGGCTGGAGAATAAAACAGGGTATGAGTCAAATGGATGTGTAATCTTATTAAGCAAGAAATTCGTAAGAAAAGAATGATGTGGAAGAGAGTACCATGTGCATAAGGATGATGTCTGTTATGAAAATTATAAGCAGCAGGCCAGAAGAGCCTCAAGTGTTGTATAGAAAGCTAAGTCTGAGAATTGAAAAAAAAAAAAAAAACTGGCTGTGCAAGCTAAAGACAACCTCAAGGAATTCTATAAATATGCTACAAGTAAAAGAAAGAATGAACATGAAAGAATAACTCTACTGAATGCAGATGGTGTGAGAGTGTTAGATGCAGAAGAGGTTTTTCACCTAATGAGCATCCATTTTGATAGAAGCAATCAACCTGGTGTATGCAACATGAGTTCACTGCTATCGCTTCACTGAATGATGAAACTCAGGTGTATGAAGAGGAGGTATTAGAGCTGTTGTACAAACTGAATAAGAATTCAGCAATTGGGTCTGATATCTGGGATATCAGCACATCTGCTAAAAGAGTGTTCATCTGAGCTGGCTATTCCTTTGGCAGGCTATATAATTGAGCCTCAGAACAGGGAAGATTCCACAGGAGTGGAAATATGGTAATTCCATTGCACAAGGATCGTGCAAAGATCACTGTATCCAGCTATCAACCAATTAGTATCTTGGGTGTGATGATTTTGAAAAAGTTGGTTAGGGCTCTTATTCAGAAATGGGTTGACAGAGAATCTCTACTTTAAAATGAACAGCATGGGTTTACTAAAGGAAGGTCATGTTTTAGCAACTTGCTCACATTTTATAATAATGTTACCACTGAGTTAGACAAGGGAAATGGATACACTATGGTACTTTTTTGATTTCGCTAAGGCTTTTGAGAGAATACAGCATGGAAAACTCTTGTATAAATTTTATTTTATGGAGAATGTGGGTTTTTGATTATAAAATATTAAAGTGGATAAGACGATGGCTGACTGACAGATATCCAGAAGTGGTATATGGGGGATGTGAGTCTGCAAAATTTAAGGTAGCCAATGGTGTATAACAAAAGGATCAGCTTTTGATTTTTTTTTTAATTTGATTATTTATGCTGCAATGACATCAAAGGTCATACTGCACCAGGACACAGGTCTCAGCAGTACATATTGTAACTGGTTAGTATGACAATCACAAACATCCATGTCCTTGGATGTTTGTGATTCAAACCTGCAGCCTCTTGTCTGGAAAGCGAATATGCTAACCACTTGGCCAACCAGGCTGACAATCCGTTTTTGGTACAGATTGAATAACAGTGGACCAAGAAGAACTGATTGTCGGCTAAGATAAAGAGGTAATTTTGCCTCTTTACAAGGCCTTGATAAGACCTCACTTGGACTAATTGTACACAGGTCTGGTCTTCTGGTTTCTGTTGTAATTCTGATGCAGTGGAGACAGTGCAAAGGAGAGTGTTAAAAATGATATTAGGATTGTGGAATACTGATGATAAAGAAAAGAGAGATCGAAAATTTGTAGACTGCAGACCTGGAAAAAGAGGGGATGATATGATTGAGACTTACATAGTGTTCATGTACTTCTGAAAGTGATAGAGGATTTCAGTTGATGGAATTTTTTATTTTATGGAGAGTGGGGAAAGACAAGAAGACATTCCTTGAAAGCTGAGAATGAATGCTGCTAAGAAGTGGGTGCGATCTAGATTTTTCTCTCATAGAATGGTGTGTGATTAGAATGGATTGTCATGGGATGTGTGTGAATGAATTTAAGCACAAGTATACGTTCCAAGACCCCTCGGTGGATACCTGAAACTACGGATAGTACAACCCTATATATATATATATATACTATGTTTTTCCTATACATACATACCTATGATAAAGCTTAATTTATAAATTAGGCAGAGTAAGAGATTAACAACAATAACTAATAATAAAATAGAACACTTATAATAATATACTGTAATAAAAGTTATGTGAATGTGAATGGAATCTTAGCAACCTCAGCATATGAGTTTTTTTTTCCTTATAAGTTAAGAACTTTCACCCTTTCATTTAAACACTTTACGACTTCTCTTTGGCATATATGAATTGGCAGCATCACTACTCTTGCACTTTGGGGCCACTATTAAGTAAATAAGGGTTACTAGAACATAAGTATTGCAATTCCACAACAGTCGATTTAATAACTGAGACAGCTATTAAGTGACTAAAGAGCAGGTAGCATATATGGTACAGCATGGATATGCTGGAGAAAGGGATGATTCACGTCCCAGGTGGGATGGCACAAGATTTCATCATGTTACTCAGAACAGCAAGCAATTTAAAACTTATGAATTGTTTCTTTTTGGAATTTTCCATTTCATATTTTCAGACTGGGGTTAACTGCAGGTAACAAAAACTGCAAAAAAGTGAACTCACGGATGGGGGGGGCTACTGTATTCATGTTCTTCATGACTGGCAACAGCAGATCTACCTAACTGACCAAAATAAGACAAGCCACAAAAGCAAAAAATCTGACAGCACCCAGATTGCTGAGTGGAGGAAGTACGTCTTTTGGTGAAGAAAAGGAAGTTGAAATCTTCCTGATAATACATTCCAATATTCCTTTAGCATAAGGAAGAGTAATATGAGAACTTTCTTCCTGAGACACAGAGAATTATATCACTCCTCCAGACTACAGTTAATGTACTAGGAAGAGCGCAATGTAATAACATTGCAGTCCACATTTTTTTTTTACTAGGATGATGATGTGATGTAGCATGGATATACCAGACCTTGTGAAAGAACACCAAACTCCTAAACAAGAGTAGATTCCTTAGGAACATCTATATAAAGAAAGTTTTGAAAAAGTTTTATACTGAAGAAATATGAACAGATTTGATGAACTTTGTCATATATCACCCACATGGGAAACATTGTATCACTCCTCCAATAATTCTTAATTTTGTTATATATATTAATATGAAATAAAGACAGATTTATAATATCTCCTATTTCTAGTAGTTTTATGGAGTGGTATGGATTCTGCTTGGAATATATGAGTGTTGTTAACAATGTTTTTACAATAATATCACATGAACATACTTTTTCTCAACTGTTTTCACAATTCCTGTAAAACCCTGCCTAAGGGTGACACTTCCTATTGGACATTTACACATGCTGAATGTGATAAGAAATAATGTACTTACATGTATCATATAATTTCTGCTTTCTGTTAATAAGGAATGTATCTACAGTTCATGTACTTTGTTAAGACCTTGAGAGGGCCCTGATAAATTTGAGGATGTGAAAAATTACTCACATGGATTTTAAGCTCACTTCCAGAGATCCCATCTACAATAGTCATATATCCACTATCCAGCCAGCAATAAATGTACACAGAAGTGTAACTCCAAAATCACTCCAGACAATACTAGTACTGCAAAAGACCTGAGCCAAGGAGACTTCCAAGCACTGCTGACTCTTACAGTCAAGCTGACTAGCCAAATGATCTCTGCTTTTCTATAGAATTGCCTGTTTTCCCAAATCAGTGCAATGCACATGATGTGTTCACACAGTAGTATTGCCCTTCCCAAATGTCCACAGGTTGTACCATAGGGGAAGTGGAATAAAGAATAAGAGAAAGAGACATCAGCCCTGTCCACAGATCACAGACAAGGAGACTTCCAAGCACTGCTGACCCTTAGTCAAGCTGACTAGCCAAATGATCTTGACTTTTTTATCTGGAATCACCTGTTTTTTTTTCAAATCATTGCAATGCACATGTGTTTACACAGCAGTATTGCCCTTCCCAAATGTCCAAAAGTTGTACCACAGGAGAAGTGGAGTAAAGAATAAGAGAAAGAGACCTCAGTGGCAGGCCCTTCCATGACAAACAGGTGCCCCTCATGGAAGGGCTGGCTGATAGCATCAGAAAGTGATGTACAGAGGTTCTGCTTAAAAGAATGTTGATCAGTGAATCAATGATAATGAGTATTAGTTCAATGATACTAGTACCAGGTTATGCATTTTGGACTATGTACACTGCAGGCACAGTATTATATTGATAGTAATTTGCTCCAAGCAATCAATGATGTGGAGAAGAGAAACAATGCAAACATTAAAGTTTATGGGTCACATTACTAAGATAGTTTATGTCATCACTCTAACTATGATGTTGAAGAGAACACCAACTCACAAGAATAAATAAGTTATAGATACACCACCAATTTTCTGGCAACAGTCAATATTATGAGAAGACCCACATGAGATTCCCTTGAGGAGTTCAATAAGCCACCACAGAAGTTACTTATTTAAGTAAGTAAGAAGTTACTTACTTATTTATTAATTACAGATGCCAAGAAATTATATTCTTGGTTTCATCCTTTCTCCAACAAACGAAGTTTGTGAGTGAAGTATCTTCACGACTGGTCTTCTTGTATATAGAGGCTAATGACTTCACATAAATTGCCTTAGTATCCAATCCAGGTAGTGGCCCTTTCCATAATGCATAGCATTATACACCTAAAGAATGTGAGCTTTGCATTCTGGGATACTAAGGGAATTGATGTGAAGTCATTAGCCTATATATACAAGTAGCTCAATCATGAAGATACTTCACAAAAAACTGTTTGCTGACAAAAAAAAAAAAAAAAAAGGGGGGGGGGGGATTAAACCAAGAATATAATTCCTTGGTATCTTTAATTTATAAGTTGAACTAAGTGAAAAAAACTTACTCAATTACTTGGCTACATCTGCAAGTGCTGGTAGTGGATTCCTTGATTTTGAGTGATTCTCAAGCTTATTTTTTCTTACATTTAACAAGCTATAGTTTCTAAGCAAGGTCCATTTCACAGTGGTGGTGGTGGCATCAAGGTAATGTTGAAACAACTTGATCCTGGTGTTTGTTTTTTTTTTGTCCAGAAAAATTATGAAAAATGGTAAGATTACTGAGCATGATTGAGTGATATCAGGATTGTTTCAACAAGTGTTGGGATGGAAATGTTAGATGAAGAGGCTAAATTATTCCATAAAGAATGAGGAGAAGAATGGGACTCTATATATACACCCTCTGTCCAAAAAGAAACCGAAGTTTTCGAAAATAGAAGAAACTAGTGACACCACTTGTTGTATCTTTTTGTTGTCAAAAGCAGCAACCTTCATTAGTGTTGTGTCAACTGTTTATGACATTTGTTTCATTAGAAGCACAGTTATAGTGCCAAGAGTGACAGTGTGTTTTGACAAACGGTCGGAAAATAAGTTTTCCGAAGCCCAAGTACACCACTGCACATCTGTAGGTTTACTGGAAGAGTGCAAAATTCTTCTCAATAAACAATTTTACAATCTTCAATTTTGAAGAAACTCTGGCCAAGTGGATGAACACCGAAGAAGAAGAAATACCTACTGTTCCTATTGTTTCTATACAGATTCTGAAATTATGGATACTGTTCTGAATCCTGATATAAACAATAAAAGTGATGAAGACGATAGTAATTAAAGTGAAATAAATGCAATGAAAGCTTGCCATTGACAAGTTAATTAAGTTGAAGGGCTAGAGCAACATGCCTTTGGGACAGAATAAATTACAGAAGGAAAGATCAAAACGCATTAAACAACTTCACTTGGATGAAGTGTGTGTTCAGAGCAGCAAACCAACATCAAATAATTCTGTTATTTCAAATTCAAGTACTGCAGATGCTTTGCCTGCAACATCACAGATCCATGATGAAACAGCTACGAAGCAGATAGCAATCCTGATAGTCCTCAATCTCCATACCTTTCTCTACAATCCCATTAAAATTCTAAATTTTGCCACTTTGGAAGCTGTATTATTGCAACACTCTTTGTTAAGTACAGCAATTAATAAACTTGTTTTGATTTATACTGTACTGAAAAATCTGCATCAGTTCTACTTGTGCTACTGTATGAATTTCATTAAATCATTTAATTCACATTTAATTTGCATTCAATACCTGTTTAATTAATAATCCTGTTTCACTGATACTAAAACTTTACTGTAGTATTTTACTACAATATTTCATTTAATTGCTTAATTCACATTTAGTATTTGCTTAAGTTTCTAGCAATCCATCACACTTTAGAGACATGGGAAAGGTGTAATTAGCAGGTCAGAAGTGTATTGATGAATTGTGTGACCTCTGTTGGTTCGGCAAAGCAGCTAATCTGGAACAAGAGTGCTGCAAAATTGTTGGCACCTGTATTTACTCATAAGAACAAATGAGTAAGTTATTCTCCCACTTTACAAAGCATTGATAATTTCATCTGGACTACTGCTATGCTTGGATGTGTAAGACTTAGCTGGGCCCTATGAAGATGAGGAACCAGAAAAATGATTTGGCATTTTTCTGGTTCCCCAAATTTCATAGATCATGTAATACATGACCTATGGACAGATCATAGACATATGGTCTTTCAAGTGAGCTATATTCTGTGTAAAGGAGATATGACGATAGAAATATTCAAGTTGGTGAGGCATTCTTATAATATAGATACAAGGGAAGATTCTGCAGTTCAATCAAGTGGAAGATGAGAATTTTGGCTCACAGTTGGAAGTGTCGGTTAGGAAGCATGTGCAATTCAGGTTCTCTTCATGGATATAGTGAGTTAATAGAAAAATTAAACATTAATAGTAAATGTTTGCTGTAATGTTTGTTTAATGTATAAAATCTGATAGTTGCATTGATATTCTATCATTAATGGCAGTATTCACTTCACACAAAATCAAAAGACAAATTCCTCTTCTTACATAAATAAAATAATTACAAATATCTGCATTTGATCCTTTGAACAAATCTGTTCTAATGGCATTTTTTTTTTTCAATTCTCTGCACTTCTAACTCTTAATCTTTGATAATTTGAACACATTTCTGCCAAGCCCACAAAATTGCCAACTTGGATTCACATGTATTGTGACAATTATTATTAGTATTAAATGTGAAAGGGTGGATGAGATGATTGTGATGGTAGGAATAAATGACTTGACAGGTAATGTAAATTGGGCAGCGAGAGATATGAGATTCTTGCTTGAGGTTGTGCGAAAGAAGACACAGAGAGGAAAGATAGTGTGTGTGTTGCCTAGGTATGATAGTGAAGAACTGAGCAGAAGAGCAGTAATATTGAATAATATAATAGCCAGAATGTGTCAGAAGAGAGGATTGGAAAATGTGGATGCTTGGAGGGTGTTTGAGGATAGAGAGGAATTGTATGCGAGAGACCGCTTGCATTTGAATGAGGATGGACGTAGGCATCTGGAGGGATTGCGGTTCTGAACAAGTCGGTACGTCCCGGGGTGGATGGTAGCAGGGGTGGCCTCTTGTGGGAATGGGTACTTGGGAGAAAGGGGGGGGTGACATCAGGTAACGCTGAGCCCAGTAGAGTCTAGAGGGGATAATGCTGGGTATAGAAACAATGACATTTTTATGCTTTACACCAATGCTAGGAGTATCCAGAATAAAGGAGAGGAATTGATGGCGGTGATAGCATCAGCCTGGCCAAAGATTATTGGGATCACTGAGACTTGGTTGACAGAAGAGGATATAATAATAGGAATAGAAGTAGCAGGGTTAAAGCATTTTTCAGCAGGATAGGAAGGGAAAGCGTGGTGGTGGAGTACTGCTTATGATGTGATGACTTATGTCCTCTAAGAGTGGAGGCTTTGGAAGGCAGTGACACTAAGGATTTTGAAAGCATATGGTGTGAGGTAGAGGTGGGCAGAACAGGATATTTAGCAGGGTGTTGCTACAGACCAAGAAGCACAGAGGGTGGGGACCAGGAGATGTTTAGATAGTTAAGTTTGGCAAGTGCAAGAAGAATGATTGTTATGAGAGATTTTAACTATAGCAGTATAAATTGGGCAGAGGAAGATGCATGTAGCAATAAGGGAATGGAATTTCTAGAATTCTTGAGGGACAAATATCTTAGGCAACATGTAATAGAGAGAACAAGAGGTTCAAGGGTTTTGGATTTGGTCATAGCATCAGAAGAGCTAATAATTGATAATAAGTGAGATGACATCTCTCCCACCAGTTGGATGGCGGTGGGAGACCAAGTCAAAACCATGTGGTTTTGACTTGGAAAATGAATAGACATGCAGGAGTATCAAAAAGACGGGAATATATGTGGAATTATAAGGTAGGCAATTACAATAGTCTTACACATCAACTTGGGGAAGTTTCATGGAGGGAGGAATTGGAAGGCCGGGATATCATTAGTTCTTGGGAAATTGTGAAGGAATATTTGTTAGCAGCAACAGTAAGCTGTATCCCCCAAACGAAGAAGAGGACACAATTTGTTGTAAAATGGATGACAAACAATATTAAACAGGAGCTGCACGTGAAAAAGAGGCTATGGAAGAGATATAAGGAGACAGGTGAAGAGGAGATGCATGAAGAATATAAGACACAGGCCAGGAGAGTGACTAGTATGGTAAGGAAGGTGAAACTGGAATATAAGAAGAGATTGACCCTAAGATCCAACTAGGGAATTTTTTTTAACTATGTGGCCAGTAGGAGGAGAAATGATTGTGGAAGAATGACATTGTGGGATTAAAAATGGGAATAGAGTGACTGATGCAGAGGATATAGAATTGTTCAATAAACACTTTATTGGTGTATTTCATTCTAGAGGAGTAAATTTTAATACTAGAGGGACAGGGCAGGTTTGAGATTTAGAGGTGCAGGAGGAGAGCATGTTCCAAATACTGAGTACTCTGGATGTCAGTAAAGCTGTGGGATTGGATGGTATTTCACCACGAGTTTTGAGAGAATGTGCTAAGGAACTGACAGCTCCTTTGACCTGGATTTTCAATGAAAGTCTGGCTACAGGTATTGTGGCATTGCATAAGGGCAGTAGCAGACTGGAAGTGTCTAATTATAGGCTAGTTTGTGTGTCATCAGTAGTTGTTAAGATCGTGGAGAAATTAGTTAGGGATGGTATACAACATTGGGCAGATGAGGGTAATGTTATCTGTGAGAATCAACATGGATTTGTGAGGGGGCGCTCTTGTTTTAGTAATATGCTAGCCTTTTATAATAAAGTTACAAGAGCAGTAGATGAGGGAAAGGCATATACTGCCATTTTCTTGGATTTAGTGAAGGCATTTGACAGGGTGCCACATGATAAGCTGATATTTAAGTTGCATCACATGGGTTTGGATGTCAGGTTGGTCAACTGGATTCAGGATTGGCTGTCCCACAGGTATCAGAGAGTTGTGTATGGTGGGGCAGTTTCAAGGAGGCAGAGGGTTACAAGTGAGGTCCCACAGAACTCAGTACTGGGACCTATATTGTTTAACTTTTATATCAATGACATTGTCAGTGGATTGCAGGAGGATGTTCAGTTGTATGCAGATGATGTGAAGCTGGGAAGGGTTATTAGTAATAGTGCAGATATGGTAGTCATGCAAGAGGATTTGAATAAGCTACACATATGGGCAAATGAAAGGGGGCATCAGTTTAATGCAGCAAAATGTAAGGTCTTGAGGTTTGGGACACGTCGATGGGGTGCTGCATACTCTATTGGAGGAGATATACTGGAGAAAGTAAGGGAGACAAGAGATCTGGGGTTGATGATTGATAGAAACCTGAAATTCAAAGGACATATTCCAAAGGTGGTGAAGGTAACACAAAGGATTGCTGCAATAATGAGAAGGATGCTGACCTGCAGAGATAAAAGAGTTATCATTCCGTTGTATAAGACCCTGATCAGACCATACTTAGACTATTGTTCTCAGATTTGGTCCCCAGGATTTGAAGAGGATAAATTAACTGTGGAAAGGGTACAGAGGCGGATAACAAAGACAGTTTCGGGACTGTACAATGTTAGTTATGAAGATTGGCTGAGGGAATGTTGAACTGCAGAGTTTGGTGATAGAAGAAGGAGAGGTGATATGATTGAGACTTTTAAACTGTTGAGAGGTGGTTACAGGGTTGACACTGGGGAGTTCTTTCACTTGGTTGAACAGCAGGAAGGAGTGATGACAAGGGGCCATCCCTGGAAGTTACAAAAGGAAACTGTGAGCAAGAGGGTGAGGAGTGGTTTCTTTGCATGGAGGGTGGTTGAACCATGGAATGCATTGCCTGATAGAGTGGTGAGAGCAAGATCGGTCAATGAGTTTAAGGAGTGGTATGACAGACTTTGTGTTTCCTAGGAAGGACCTCCCGCGATGAGTCTTTTGACTCTTTGGAAGACTAAATAATAATAATACTAATAATAAATGGGCAACTTCACAGAATCTGCAGATTCCATGAACATTATGCCAATCACTATTCAATATTTGCTCAATATCTAGCATATTTTGCTTTGTACTCCACAGTCAAGGCACCTAAAAAAGATTGGCAACCTAATGCACTACAAGCAAAAAATTTAGTTCTCAGAGCCTTGTTAACCACACTCTTGCTCATTTATCCATCCATCATCATCTCACATATGATGCATCATAAGTATCTTGTTAAGGATTGACAGCAAGCAGAAAGAATTTAGTTCTCAGACAACTTTGAAGCAACATAGAATCAGGTCTGGTGAATCTAGAACAGCTCATGAAGTTTTCTTTGTTCTGATGAATGGAAACACCTAGCTTTTATATCAAAGATAACAGGAAGCTGTTCATTCCTCGTATATAGAAATATGACTTCTCCATTACTTCCATCCCTAGTATCACCACCTCTAGGTCTGGCTCCCACTGATGAGACCTCAATAAAGGTCGAAACCGGTCTGGGTAGTGACCTCCCCCCTTCCCTTAATGCATAGCATTATACATGTCCACAAGGAGATGTGCTTTGCATTATGGGATACTAAGGCAAGTGATGAGAAGTTATACCACCTTTGCCATGTGTTGTCCCAGTCTGAGCAAACTTTGTTTGCTTATACTTGGATAAAGGATTAAACCAAATATATAACTGTTCATTCCTCCTTTCATACTTTACATTCATATTCCCCATATTGCCTATTGGATTCAATCTAAATTCAGATCTTTCCTAGCTTTCTTTTCCCTTATATTCCTCCCTAGAAATGTCTAATTATAATATCTCCAAAGTTTTCTCTGTACTGTTATACCTTCTGTCCACCATTCATCCTTTGTGTAACATTTCTGCTTTTCGCAAGATGCTTATGAATGATCACCTACCTTCCAATCTGCTGGTAATTCATTTTCCAAAATGAATTAAATTAATATTCTAATGAGCAATAGCACCAAAAATTAGACTTTAAAGAGATGGGGAGAATAACATTTCCATTTAGCATATGCTTAGATATATATCTCATCTCATCTCATCTTCTTTATACCCTCTTTTACCTTGCGGTGTTGAGGAGATATATATCTAAGTGAATAATTTTGATGCACTGCATAACTTCTAGTAATGTTGAATTATACAAATGGGACCAATCTGAACTTTACTGAATGTATCCTTTTAGTGTAAACAGATTCAAACTGAAGCTGTCTAAGATTACTAGTTCTTGGATGTGATAATAGCAACTTACACAGAAAAAGAGAATGCTATTAATCTAATCACTTCAAAGGATTTATACTTTTTTTTTTTTTTGAAAATGTAAGAACAAAGAATTCAAAAATTCATGACTACAAAAAAATTTTCAAAATATTTCATGGAAAAATATGATTTATACATATTTACCTCTTGTAAACTATTTTCACTTTTCTTTGTGGATAAGTTAAGATGTCGTTCAAGTGACTGACAAAACTTTGTAGTTTCTTTCTCAAATTTTTTTTTACCTTCCTAGGAGGGGTGGGAAAAACTGCATATTAAAAAATTGGCCAATTCCACAATAATAAGCAATATAATGCACTTAAATACCATAGTGCATAACTATCATATTACTGCTCAAGAATTTCTTCATTCATGGCATGTTATATTAGCAGTTAGAAATATAATTTAGATTAAAAATTTAGGAGTAACACAAGAAAAACAACAAAAAATAGTAAAGTGAGCTGCATATTTCAAAGAGGTGCATTTCCCCCAACTTTTCTGCATATGCCAACTGTTAACAGTGGTTACATACAACAACATAAAACTGAGCTAACGTATTGTATCATAGCTAATCAGAACAACAGTTACTCTCAATTTGATTGTTAACAGTACAAAACAGTCTCAAAAAACTGGAAAAAGATCCATGTCACCAATTTCATTTAATAATAATGAAGTTAACATAAAGCATAGGCTAAACTGTCCAATAATATCAAAATAAATTTGGATGATAAATTTTAGTTAGGATCTTGAACACAAATGTTCAAGGAATCTGGCTAGAGTGGTGATATGATAACTGCTCATTGCAATGAAATTAAGAAAAAAAAAATCTAAAGGAATAATGTGTATAGTGGTAAGAATCACTGAGTTGGCTTTGTAAGCCAAGATGATACTGTCTGTGCTCTCCAACATGTAATCCACAAGTTTGAATATGCATACTCCTCCCTACAAGCCTAGAGATCTTGACGAATGTCTTTAGGTGAAGGATGAATTTCATAGCCTAATTAGATTGTTTCAGTTTCACTGGTGCAAGAACAACACTGCAACATGATAAAGGCTACAACATTACTCACGATAATGATAATAATAATTATTACCAGAAACCTCCAGTGAGTGAGGAACTCAAAAGGAGTCCATGACTATAAATAGCTAAATTAAGTAAACATAATTAAGCTGAACAATGTAGCATTTAGATAAAAATATAAATGCATTTACGATCAGATGCAAGTATACTATTTAATTCTCAGTAGAAATGTAAAAACTTCATGCACTCTAAGTCCAATAGAATCTTCTTGAATATATACACCACAGCTACAGCAAGGGTAAATTGTGCTGTCAATTAAAGTGATGGCACTCCACCAGATGAGACACACATGGCAAGATGAATGTTATAGTGATTACACATAGGTGGGACAGCTTTTTGAGACAGCTAATAAATGCAAAATCAGCTCATCAGTGGCAGTCATCATGGCAGATAGCAACTACAAATATAATACATAAGATATTGAGCCTGAAATTAAGCACTAATATTGTGTAATATATTTATAGTTACTCTCTGTTATGACTGGCAACTACTGGTAGGAGTTGTATCACGAAGAATTCATTTCTACCAGTTGTATCCCTTAAGTGGTGGATAAGGGAAACCATAAAAGGATTGCTTCAAATAAAGAATATGAAAAGCCGTGGACTATAGGAATCAATAGTTATTTCACTCATGTAAAAAGGGCCTCTGTGCTACCCCCCCCACCACTTCATTGACCGACTTCCCGTCAAAATATAATATGATTGTGTCATATATTGAATGTCATGCCGCATTGACTGTCACTTAAGAATAATCAAAGCCACATTCAGGGATTAGGTAGAGAGGTCCCATTCAAGATGTACAATAATGTCTTCAATACGTGTCAGTGTTATTACAGTGAATGGGAGATACAGAAAACACAGGAATAACCTCAGAGGTAAACTTTACATAGGCACATATAAAATTCTCTTGGGAATTACAGAAATCAGATGAAATGTGAAAGGTCCTATTGAAAGGGAAGATGGTAAAGCTAGAGCTAGTTTATTTGGGGGGAGATTCAATGGACCACAAGGTAGCTGTGGTACTGAGGAGAGGTCAGGCAAGATCCCATCTATGTTATAAGTACATGAATGACAGGATGCTATTTATTTGGCTTAAGCCTCATTCTATCAATGAATCAACGGTGGTTTATGCTTTTTTTTTTATATAGTTTTGGTGGTTTATACATTCCCACACAGGTATGACAGATGAAAAGAGTGAAGCATTTTATGAAAAGTGGATTGCCGTCAAAGTAGAGATTTCTTGCTTTCTTAGGCATGAGTGTGGTAGGTTTGGTGAAAATATTGGAATTTTCCCATGCTAACAGATTAGTTATTATTAATACTTGCTTACAGAATAGTACCATAACTTATCTATACTTGTACATCAAACATTGATAGGTTGAAGCACCAGATTGATTATCTTAGCACTGGAACAATGGAAGACAAAACATTTTTAATATGCACACTAGTCCAGAAGCAGAATGTAACACAAACCATCAACTAACAAGAGTGACCAGACCAAGATGCTCCAGGTCAGTCCTATTCAACCAGACAGGAATCCCCAGAGACTTCAAAAGAAACTTTAAAAAGGTTGGATACTCTTTGAGACTGATAAGGAGAACACACCTGAAATGCTATGGGAGGAATAAAAATTATAATACAGGATATAGCCAGAAAACATCTAGGCCCAATTAGAAGATCAAGAGATACATGCATCTCAGAATCAATATGGAATCTGGTCAAGAGGAGGCTGGAAAAACAGACAAAAGGGACTGAAGAACATAAAGAGATTACACAAAGAAGTCAGAAAATGCATTAAGCAGGACATGAACAAATATTATGCTAAGAAGCGCAAATAGATAGTTCAGATAAGGAGGTACAATTACAAAATGATGTTCTGGTTTGTTTGTGACCTCAAGCAAATGAAATGTAATCAAGGATGAGAATGGAACAGCACTAACAGAAGATCAAAAGTAGGAGTACTGTGAGGAACTGTGCAGCAGAGGATGAGGAATATTTGAAAGAGAATCCCTTCCCTCAACAGGAATCTTAAGTTGGACAACCGTCCACATAGACATAAGATGGAAAGAGGAGTTAAATAAAAGTTTAGATGGAATGGAGGAATAAGAGTGTTTCACAGATTGATAAAGATGTGAAACAGGATATGGCCTAGAGATTGCAAGAACTATAGAGATTTAATCCCCCCATGAAAACAAGATTCTACTAAAGATTATTCTAAACTGTATTGAGGCCAAAGTCACAGTTGAGATGCCTGAAGATGTGGGTTTCATGAAAGGTAAGAGTACTAGAAATCAGATCCTTTGCTTTAGGCAAATCCTTGAGAAGTATACAAAGTTTAGATTTCCTCTGGTTATATGCTTCAGAGACTGCTCAAAAGTTTTTGACTGTGCTCAGCATGCAAAACTGAGAGGTAATGAAAGTTCAACAAATTATCAAGCAACAGAGGCCACAGTAGGAACAGGTGTTGGATGAACCAACTGGTAGGCAAGAATGCTTACTTTCTCCTCACCTGTTCAGCGTCCATGCTGAGGATATCATGTACGCAGTACTGGATGAGTTGAAACAGGAAGTAACACATACATCAGCAATTAGATACACTGATGATGCAGTTCTTCTCTGTAATGATAGGGAAAAACTAGAGGGAGTTAAAAGATTTGAGTACCTAAGATGATTATGAATGGCTAGAATAATGGTCAAAAACTTATCTGGAGAGTGCTATTACTACAAGAACAAAACTGAGGATTTTGGATGTAGCCGTTTTTTTCAGTAGCCACTTATGGATGTAAAACTTGGAACTTAAAAAAGTCTGACAGGAAAAAAATGGTTGCTTTTGAAATGTGTGTTACAGCACTGTTGAGAATCTCATACACTGAAAAGTAAACAAATGGATTGGTTCCAGAAAGGAATAGCAGAAAAGAGAGCTGAAAAACTTTGGACACACAGAAAAAATGGAAGGAGAATATCTCAAAGCAGTTACAGAGGGTAAAGTGCCAGGAAAAATGGGGAGTGGTAAATCCTCAATGAGATGGATGGTGTGTATGGAGCAAATGATCTTCAGAGAGTTGAAGCCTGAGAAAAATCCTACAATAGAATTCATGTGATATCACTAAGGTGGCAGTGACCATATAACATCTGCTGGTGTCTACTGAAATTATGGATGGATCTGCATGATAACAGCCAGTGAAGAGTTAATTTTGCTTTTATTAGTTGTCTATAATCTGTATAGGGGGGCTGACAAGCAATAAGTGGAGGAAGTCTCAAGAGCTTACCAAATAAACCACATCTACAGTCTAGCTTCCTCAATTGTACTGTCGTAGATCTAGCAGAAGCAAAAACATTCAGGTTAAATGCCTCTATCTGATAAAGTAGTTCTAGTGTTTGATAGAGTACTGGAGAGAGTTGCACACAAGAGAATATAAGGCCTATAAAGAACTTGAGAGTGAATAAATCACATTTTTAATAGCTGTTATATATGTGTTGAAATGCAAGTTACATGGCATAGAGCTAAGCAGCACTTACTGCATTCAGCTGGAGACAGTGTGAAGAGCAAACACAGTAGCAAAATCCAACAAATTTTGCATTTCAAACCATCTCTGTAGACCAGTAGTTTTCAAACTTTTAAAGATGCCTTCCCCCCTTTTCTTTTGTAAAAAAATTCTTGCATCTTCCCCATACATTTCATATAACAATACTGATCTACAGTTTTCTTAGCATGTATTTTATTCTATGAAACTAAGATGTCCTTACAGTTTTTTTTTTGATAGAACACAGTTATACTTCAAACCATACTAAAAGTTAAATAGCACAAAGGGATATTTATTTTAAAAATTACAGCGTGTAAATGAGTTGTGCTTGAATATAAACAATAATACTGACCACTGATTTGTGCCCCCCCCCTAGAAAGGGTCTTGTGCCTCCCCACAGTTTGAAAAACCACTGGTATTGACTATAAAGAAATCAAAATCTTCAGTTCTGGGTATGCACTAAACAGCTGTAAGAGAATAGAATAACTGACTTTTTTAGTTGGAATACTGAGAATCAGCATGGAATATAGACCATCCAGCAGAAGATAATCATGTTGTGTGGAGGTAGTAACATCTATAGTAATGCTGATAGCTTGTATAATCTTTCACACACATAGCAAAGAGGTAAGTGGCAGTTCAAAACAAAACATGTAGTTTATCCAAAATGTATTGGAATGTTCTTCTTATGTAGCAAGTTTTGAAGGTAGCGATCACCCCCCTGGTCTAGTGGGTGTATTAGGTAGCAGAAAACAAAATTCCATGTTCGGGTGTTCTAAAATAGAATGGCTAGGCGCATTGTCTATAATCAATAAAACTTTAAAGTGCAGATTTTTTTCGTCCAGAATATAATGGACGAAATACCCATAGGCACCCTCTATGGGTTTTGTTGTCTAGCCTTAACTGTGTTGGGCAGGAAGCCTAAGAATCAGTTTCCCAAATCTGGGAAAGTTTAATACAACCAATATTTATTAAGATTAGGATGATTTTTTAAATCTGCTACTGATTCTAAAAAAAGTCATTTCCGATTTGTATTTTTTTAGTGAAGCATAGTAGTTTTTCCCCATTTGATTCTGTGCAAGGTATCCAAGACATGGGCAGAAAGCCCTGACTGACCATATAAGTTAAAATGCCATCTAACTAGAGCCTCTATAGCTCATTCGGTATACATGAAGCCCTTTGGTCAGAAAGACCTGGGTTCGATTCTCGTCCATGATGTGAGGAACCTTCATCTAGTCTCCTTCGAGTAAAGGTGAGTTACCCAGTCTCATACGGAGGTAGAGGGTTTTTCCACTCGGGTTTTTCGTCCAAGACATGGGCAGAAAGCCCTGACTGACCATATAAGTTAAAATGCCATCTAACTAGAGCCTCTGTAGCTCATTCGGTATACATGAAGCCCTTTGATCAGAAAGACCTGGGTTCGATTCTCGTCCATGATGTGAGGAACCTTCATCTAGTCTCCTTCGAGTAAAGGTGAGTTACCCAGTCTCATACGGAGGTAGAGGGTTTTTCCACTCGGGTTTTTCGTCCCTCAGAAGGCAAATCAGCCCGTGAACACACACACACACACACACACACACACACGAATTTACAGTCAAAAAATACTTACTTAAAATCACTCATTGAAGGATTCACCAGGTCTTAGGGGATGGATGAGGAAAATTAGGGAAATTCCACACAACATGTCAAGAAATTATACTTGGTTTCATTGTTTATTCAAGTGTAACCAAACAAAGTTTGTGTGTGGAGTACTATTTTTTCACCTTATAAGATGCACTGTTGAATTGGATGCATCACATTTTTTCATGTAAATATTAATTATTTTAATATATGTATTATCTGTTTATTAGATAAAAAAACAATTATTCTCTAAAAAAATTCATCAAATCATTAAAAAATCTAACATATTATATATATATATATATATATTTTTATAAATTTCATTAATCTTCTTTTCAAATTTTTCTTAATCTTTATATATATTTCAAAATAATTTTCATTTTGAATTTGTCTGCCATTTTTTGATTTTACATGCATGAATAAATCATTTCTCTTCATAAATCTAAAGCGCCATGATGGCAACCCTGTAAAAATTGATAGCATTCTTTCTATTGGTAATAATTTTGCTCGTTGAATAATCATTTTTGTAGATATGCAGAAACTAATCTTCTTTGATTCATTATAAAAGTTTTTAATTCATTTTCAATTTCTGAGAATTTTGCTGGTTTTCTACAGATACTGTTTTTTAGAATTTGCTTCTATTAATTGCTGTTTTTGTTTCCTCCAAGTCATACCACTTTTTCTGTAGGGGAAAACCCAAAGTGCCACTCTGCTGCCCTATTGCCATTCTTTTTTGTGCAGTCAATCACAATCTGCTTAAATGCAATCGTATTGGTATGTCTGTGCTTCGTGGAATCCATGGGTTATAAAAAAATGTAAATTTAATAATTTATTGATAACTAATAATTAAGGAATTGACAGCGTACACTAGAAATATAAATTAAATAAACTTTAATATATACTTTCCGATATTTCGGCAAATGTCACGTTGCCATCTTCTTGGGAACTTATTACAAAGACAAGTGCACACAAGTACTACATAACAGCAAATGAGAAGAGAAGCTAGGAAGCTAACGTTTTCCTAAAGTCCTGATAGTGCCCCCTGGCAGGCTATATTGGTTCTTGGCCTTTGGGCTGAAGTTCTTCTGATAAATGTTTCCCAAATTTGGGGCAGTCTCATGCATCCAAATTTGTTGAGGTTTGGCATGTTCCTAAGGGCTGAGGCTGATTCCATGAATAGTCTTTCATATTTGAACTTGCTGCGGTGTATTACCATGGCTTTCTTCCATCTATTCTGTGGCGAGTATCCAGAGCGTGGTCTGCAAGCCCAGAGTGGCTGTACTTGTAAAATCTGATGTAATCCTTGTGTTCTGAGATTCTGATATTTGCTGTCCTGCCTGTTTGGCCAAAGGAGGACAGTTTACAGCTGCAAGGGACCTGGTATACACCAGGTAGGTCTAGGGGAAGTGGTTGGTCTTTAGTGGAGCAGATAAGGGATACCAATTTTCTATGTGGTCTGTAACAGGTGGTCAAGTCATGTTTTTTTAAAATTTTGATTTTTTCCAAATAGTGATGGATTTAAAGTAATCTTTTTTTGTGAAGGGGAGGGGATGGTGGGTTGTGGATAACTGGGTTAAGTATTTTTTGGATTCTTTTGGGGGGGGGGGGGTAGCCATTGGCTGAGAAAGTGTCACAGATGTGATTTAGTTCAGTGGTTAGGGCTTGATCATTTGAACAGATTATTTTTGCCCTGTTGAATAGAGTCTTAATAACTCCATATTGTTGTGAGGGGAGGTGATGGGATTGTTAGTGAATGTATCTGCCTGTATGGGTGGGTTTTCTATAAACTGAGAAAACCAAGGTTCCATCAGGTTGGCGGGCGACTAGTGTGTCTAGGAAGGGGAGGTTATTGTTTTCCTCTTTTTCCAGGGTGAACTTGATTCTAGAGTGTTGGTTGTTTAAGTGTGTTAGGAAGGAGAGGAGTGAATCCGGGCCACGTGGCCAAATAGCGAACACATCATCAATGTAGCGAAGCCATATGTTCTAGTGTACGCTGTCAATTCCTTAATTATTAGTTATCATGTATAACCAGCATATAAGCCTCTCAACAAGAATAATAATTTATTGATTACTAGTTGAAATATATGACGATTAACAAACTTGCAACTATTCAAACTGATCACACATTACTAACAAGCAATGACACACTGTAAATGCACATACATAAAAAAACACATCAGTGTATAAGATGCACTGTAAGATGAGGCAGTTTATAAGACGCATTTTACTTATAGGACACATCCTAATTTTCAGATAAATTTTAGATAGAAAAAAAAAAGTGCGTCTTATAAGGCAAAAAATATGGTAACTTCACAACTGGTCTACATGTATATAGAGGCTAATGACTTCACATCAATTGCCTTAGTATCCCATAATGCGAGACACATCTTACAGACACGTATAATGCTCAGCATTATGGGAAGGAACACTACCCAAGGTTGAAGTAATGTAGAAGGCATATACGTCCCATATGCAAGTAGTCAAAAGGTGTTGCACCTTATTACTAAAACACTCTTGATTAGAGATGTATGTAGAATGTTTTTTCACTTGGTTAATCTATAAATTAAAGATGCCAGTCCAGATAGTGGTCCTTCCCATAATGCTTAGCATTAGACATGTCCGTAAGGAGATATGCCTTACATTATGGGATATTAAGATTGATATGAAGCATTAACTTCTGCATACAAGTAGTCCACTCGTGAAGTAACTTCACGACTGGACTCCTCGGATAAAGGACTGGGCTACTTACACTTGGATAAAGGATTAAACAAAAGAATATAATTTCTTGGCATCTTTAATTTATGGTATAACCAAGTGAAAAAATCTTCCAACATCACTCTCTGATCCATAGTATTTTAGTAATAAGTTGTGACACCTTTAGACTACTTGTATATGGGACATAAATGCATTCTGCATTACTTCATCAACCTTGGTATCGAAATGGTTTTGCAGAGGATATTAAGATTGATATGAAGCATTAACTTCTACATACAAGTAGTCCACTCGTGAAGTAACTTCACGACTGGACTCCTCGGATAAAGGACTGGGCTACTTACACTTGGATAAAGGATTAAACAAAAGAATATAATTTCTTGGCATCTTTAATTTATGGTATAACCAAGTGAAAAAATCTTCCAACATCACTCTCTGATCCATAGTATTTTAGTAATAAGTTGTGACACCTTTAGACTACTTGTATATGGGACATAAATGCATTCTGCATTACTTCATCAACCTTGGTATCGAAATGGTTTTGCAGAGGACTTCCAGGGTAACAAATGGCAATGCTATGGCCAATGAAGTCTTAACTGAGGCTCGGCTGTTGCCGTTACCCAGCCATGACTAGAGCTTTTTAGCTCAATAACACTCCATCCATCCACACAGATTTTCTTCAATCAGATGACGGGATAAAGAGTCAAGGACTCAGTCCATCGCCCAGTTCTTTTAAGAACTTTAAGAACCTTGGTATCTTTTCTATTCAAAATAAAAAGTTCTTCTTGGAGCTTTTTTATTTTGGCTCAAAACCATTTCAACCACTGGTATATAGTCTCAGTTCTTGTTCACATTATCATTTATGATTAATCTTCTTATCAGTTGTTTATAATAATATTTGCTATTACAAATAACTATGTTTTAATATATGTATAAATTGCTCAAATATCTTAGTCTTATCCTGTTCCTGATCCAGGAACTTTTTGTGATGGAGTTCTAATGCTCCATCAACTTTAGAATGTACCAGTCATATTACATATTATTTTACTGCAAATGATGTGTTTATTAAGTGATATATGTTTGTAGTTATATGGGTAATGTTAATATACATGAAATATATATATATTTAATTTTGTGTAATTTATGCTCTTTCCTAATATGAAAGTGAAAACTATTTGTTTGTGTACAAACATGGAGAAAATGGGCAATGGCCATCTTTTATCTAGAGAGAAGTGGCATTTGATATTAGACTACTTGCTCTGTTTAGAAACATCCTTCAGAGAGACATTCCTGAAACACTGACACCTGATGTGAGCTTTACCATTAAAAATCTTATGGCACAACCTAGAGATATGGTATACCGTAGTCCCCTCCTTATCTGCAGTCAACTCCAGTCCGAAAATATTAAATGGAAAATTCCATAACTGAACAATTTATAATTAGTGGATATTAGATCCAACATTATTTCAAAGCCAGATGTTTGTGGAAACTGTGAAAGTTTCGTAAGTTGACCTGAAAGCTTATGAGAATATGATCCTCAGTGTCCCCGAGTTTCCTTAGCTAAGCCAAGTAGTGCAAGCTAAGGCAACTCGGGGATGCAGAGGATTGTATTCTCATTAGCTCTCAGATCAGAGAATTGGGTGTACATTAGAGTAAACTGTCTGCCCTACAGTTCTCTAAACACAATCTTCATTTCATATTCAGTTCCTAACTGCATAATAGTTTTCTTCTTGCCTTGAGTATTCTGTGATACACACAATATAATAAGGAACACTGTTTAGAAAAAATACAACTTTCTGCTAGAGTAACGTTCCATTCATTGACATAAAATGTTCCATTCATTGACAAGAACAAACACAGGGTTATAAAAAACAAACAGTAGACAAACCTCATGCTGGAACTCTTTTACTTTCAGATAAATCCATAGGTCCCTGAATACATTCTTATAACCCTCTTTCTGTCAAAAATTTCTAACCATAACCACAGTTTATGTGCCCATCTTTTTTCCTTTCCTTCTTTTTTTTTATTCTCGCACTGCACATGCCAGCTTCAAATTTGCTGTTTTTAGCTGAGTGCAGCACAACACTTAAACTAATATATACCGCCAAGTCCAGTGTCTTTGCAACTTTGCTGAAGTTAGCAAAATACATCATAACATAAAGTTACTCTCCCCTGCCCCAGTTTTCCCATAAGTAAACCCTTCCCCTCCCCCAAAAAAGCACCCTTAAACACAATAATATATATATATATATATATATATATATATATATATATATATATTATTAAAATAAATCCAGGTTTCCAATTTATTTTTCCCACGTCAAAACACCCCCCCCCACGCGCCCTTTCCCCTTGTTATAAACAACCTTCAGCAGGAATATCGAATTTGAAGACATCCTAGTATCAAAACAAGGTATGTACAGAAAAATTTTCCTCTTCTTTTATTCTGCCATAATTGCCTTCAATACTTACCCATAATGCCCTAAAATATATATATATATTTTTAATGAGTAAAAATAGCTAATGTATTTAAAATAAGGGACACTCCTAAACAAAAACAGGCTATAATAGCCGTAATAATAATAATAAAGTTACAATTCATTTTAAACTACAAACATTTTACAAACTGAATTACATAACATTTTATTCTCTTGGTGAAGACAAAGACAAGTGAATTTCATTACAATATTAAATTAAATTCTGTGATGGAGTATTACATTTCAGTAAATGGAGGAGGGGGTGGAATACATTGGGTGACTTAACTTATAAGTCACCCGATAATAATTAAATAATAAATATGCAGTATATCTGAATGGAACTTGTCAGATACTGTATAGAGCCTTGATTCTTACACAAGTTTGCCAAAGCAGCCCAAGATAAAAATTTTGCATATTTTCAGTGATGCATGTAAACCCACTTCCTCCCGCCCAAATTTGCGATATGCAGGCAGAATAGCTTTAAAAAAATTATCAAGTCCAAATTAGACTTTAAAAGTGCCTACTGTTCAAATGGCAATCAAGTATTCTGATCCCTCACCAAGAAGGCTATTTGGTGCAACTTCTGTCCTTCTATCCTCCATCTCTCTCATCCAGACAGTAAGTACCATTGTAACATCACCCAAAGATGAGACTGATATAATGCAACCTTCTCTTCCAACTTTTGTATAGACAACTAAAGAAAAACCTGTCACTATAAAACAGCTCACTGCACTTCAGACCTTTTGAAAGGCATCAAAAGAATTTTTAACAGCTTGGATATCAACAGGTTTCCCAGTTCACAATGACATTACCCCAACTGCACTCCACAATTATTCTGTATCATCTGTGTAAGCTGCCATATTTGTATGGAAGCAAGTCTATACTCAGTCCATTCCAAGAAAGGGAGATAAAATTCAACAATTTAACTATCACTGTTCACATGACCTCAGTCTTCTTGATTGTGGTGGAAAAGATCACAAAGAGACAACTTCTGAAACTGGAGTTGTTGTTGTTATGTTCCATCGAGTTGTTTCCGACTCCTGATGATTCTATGACTATACGCTCTCCATTCAGATCTGTCCGTAGCCATATCTTTCAGAATTTCCAGGCCCATTTCAGTTGCTTCTTTAACTCCATCCACCATCTAATTCTTGGTCTTCCTCTTCTCCTGCTTCCATCAACTTTAGCAAGCAACTGTTGTTTGCTTGCATAATATGTCTAAAGTATGGCATTTTTGCTTAATGATCATAGCTTCGAGGGAGCAATCTGGCTTTATTTTGTCTATCACTGATTTATTGGTTTTCCAAACCTGTAATTCAAATTCATCTATCTTCCTTGTTTCACTCTTTCTCAGGGTTCAACTTTCACATCATCCAAACTGGAGACTCACCAATTAATTACTTATCAATATGGATTATGCCACTCTCACTCCATAGTAGATCTACTAGCCAACCTTACTACCTATGGAAAAATGATATAAGGTTTGCACAAACTCACATTTGCTCTTGACATTTACAAGGTGGATTGGATTTACAAGATTGGATCTGGTTCTATAGAAGCCAAACTACCAAGCTACCATCTTAATGTTGTCCATCTTCTACCCTTCACAAATTGGTTACCAATTTAAGATTCCTCCACCAATTCCAGGATTCTATATTTGTTACTCCTATACATTAATGGCCTTCTTTCACCTCAAATCCATAATTTTACCAATGACTGCAATCTTCTTCATTTGACAAACATTGCGATCTCAAACACCGATCTTCTTAATGCAGGATGAGGACTTCAATATTACTTAAAAAAAAGTAGTCCTTTCCTATTTCCATAAGAAAAATGTCACTTCGCTTGCCATTTCCTTTGATACTCAGACAGTCAAGGACACCAGATTTCTCTACTTTACCTAACTTATGTCCACAACCTTTCATGGCACAAATGCATTCATAGCTCCTCCTCCTAGGTCTCCAAAAAACTTCTTGGTGTCCTCTACTGTTCAAAACACAACTTCTTACTCATACAACTGCTAATGCTATATAAATTCAAAATTCATTTAATCTTTAATTACTAGTCTCACATTTGGGGTGGCTTGTCAAAATCTTCCCTGAAAATGCTTGATGTATCCAAAAGAGAGGTCTGTTTAATAGATATTCCCACTCATTCAAAAATCCTTCCAGTCATTCACACATAATGTAACAAAAGATTTCCATTATATTAGAATTTCATTTTATTCCAGGGGCACCTTGTGCAAAGTATAATTTTATGCATATGAAACTAGCTTCATATATAAAACCTACTGAATTATGCAATTAATAATTAAATACATCTTTTAAGCATAATTGAAATGTGCAACTGAAATAAATTTAAGAAAAATGAGTACACTTCAAGGAATAAACAGACAATAATAGACATCTTACCTTGGCTCCACCTATATACTCTTTTCTAAAGTTTTCAATAGGATTAATAAATGTTTCCTGAGATCGCTCCAGCTGAAAAGTGGATAGAAACTGTAGTAAATATATCATTTAAAACATTTCATGAACAATTTTAGTTTTCTTAAACATACATTTCCATCTTCAGTCCACAAGCAATTATGCAATTCAATCTTAAAAAGTGTGCAAAAGACTTAAAACTTAAGTGACATATAGAAAATAAATATGCCCAAGCTATATTTAGTTTTCACTCTTTAACTACTTTGTATTTCAGAATGTGTTATGCACACATATTCTGAAGAAATTCTATTCCAGAAGAAATTCTGGAAAAGAATAGTCAAACAGAGATCTGAAGAAAGGTGTATGTCACAAGAACTGTGAAAAATACATTTCTGGTATAATAAGGATGTCAATGAGTAGAAATATGGAGATAGTCATCCCACAATGTCCTAATCAAAGATGGATTACTGTGCACAGATTTCGTAATCTGATTTCCAAAGTGATGAGGAAACTTTGGATAGGGTTCAGCAATAGACAACTACAGTGATATCAGAATTCTGCAATATTAATTTTGAGGAGAGGTTGAGAAAATAAAAACTGTAGAATTAAGGTGGTAAGAAGTTGCATCCTTTTGCAAATGCCTTTTCTCAATAGTTCAATAAACTAACTACATTTGAAACAGCTTGCTTAAGATGTCTATGCTCCAAGAAGAATTTTGGCCCAATTAAACCTTTTAAGTCACATCACTCAACCTATTTCATAGTTTCTATAGTCCAATGTCCACACAATCTATCATACCTCTTTGAATCCATTAAAAGAGAAAGCACCTGCAACTGACTCTGGCAACCCATTCCACTCACTCAACTCTCTAAGTAAAAAATCTAGTCCTCACACCTTCACTGCACAATTCATCCTTTATAAATAATAATCCACTAGGAGTATTACTCCTATCATAAATGGTACTTCATTACCAACCCTTATATGCCATCCCACTTGAACTTTTTTTTTACTGATGGAATATCATCTGTCAACTATCTTTCAATGATCCCAGTAATCTTTGGACAGACCAAGGCTATCAATGCCACTAATTTGTTTCCTTTATTCCTGATGTCTCCTGACATTTGTATA
Organism: Typopeltis vanoorti; assembly: GCF_054136105.1. Classification (NCBI taxonomy): domain Eukaryota; kingdom Metazoa; phylum Arthropoda; class Arachnida; order Uropygi; family Thelyphonidae; genus Typopeltis; species Typopeltis vanoorti. Next base: position 74,050,287 of record NC_143555.1, read on the forward strand.
AACAAACATCAATGCATTATTAATATTTTTTCTATATCAATTATTATTCCCCCCCCCACGAATATTACAGCTACATTGATAAATTTATTTACATCAGCCCATTTTTATTTGAATGGCTCTTGTATACATTATTTTTGAAAAGGAAAATTTATTGCTGTGGAAAAGATATCAAATCAAAGCAACCTGACATTTTGGAAACTTGCCAAAAAAAAAAAAAAAAACTAATAATTATATTTTTATTAAATAATACTATTTCATTAGCATTTAAATGACCATGAAACAGATACTGTTTTGTATTTGAAAATTTAGAGTTATACTACTTAGCAGTACTTACCATCCTGTCCCTTTGATCTTCTATTGCTGAAAGAAGACTTCCAAATTCTTTAAATGACTGACCTAAAAACATACGTACAATCAAATCCTAATTACCACAGTAATGTAACACAAAAAATATAAATTGAGCTATAATGAAAGCATCGTGCTACAAAAGTAACTATTTAAAATAATTTTAAAATAATTCATTTAGCAGCTATCAAAATAAACAATGTGAAAAGAACAAAAGTATAAGGTTTTCCTAATATTCATTGTAAAAAAAAAAAAAAAAGAAAAAAAGCCATATGTATTATAAAGAAATTATAAAACAAATGTAAGTATTGCATTCCTTATTTCACATTTACAAAAAAATAAAATTAATGTAGTTAGCATTAGCCATAATGAAAACAATGAAGCTGGATCTTAAGAAATGGTCCAAGGTATTGGCTCAATCTTCCCAGAAGACTGAGAAGAGCAAACATTTTGCCATTTCTTGTAGCCTGATCAGTGGAATTAGATTGGTAGGCAATATGAGTTAACAATGAAAAAAATAAAAATAATAAACCAATGAGTGGTTATTTGGAGAACAATAAAGATAGTTAATAATTAAAAAATTAAATATTTAAAAAAAAGAAAGGAATTCTGAACTAGGTTTAGAATTCTTTGACTGTGATATCATATATAACAAATGCACAAGCATTAAAAAAAAAAAAAAAAAAAAAAAAAAAAAAAAAAAAAAAAAAAAAAAACAGAAGGAATCATGCAAGATAGTTTCAGTGGAGAGCAGCTGAGGTTCCTCAAAAAATTATGTTTGGTTTGTGTACCTGTAGAGTGGTGCACATCACTTGTGTTTGATTAAGGCCTTGAATGTTGGTTAAGTGAATGTGGAAACAAGTTTTTGTATGAATTTTTTTTTTGTCTATTTGGTTGGATTTTATCATTAAAAAAACTTTTTTTTTTTTTGTGGAAGATGTTTCTTTTTCACAATATTACTGTATTTATTTCTACTATCTTTCATGGTTGGCAATGTCACAAAGTTAATTATAGTGTGGGTGAGCGCACGAAAGGGGGAGGGGGAATGCAGTAGCAGTGAGACTCATGAACATGTTACTGATAAGTACACGAGTCCCCTTTCCATGGACAACCTTAAGTTGCACAGATATGTTACGTCTACAGTTAAACACATCAGTCTTTGCACTATCCTTATGCAATGGAATTATCATGTATTCTTTCCATTCCTGTGGAATCTTCCCCTTGGTTGTATAATTTGAGTCTCAGCACAGATGAGACTCAAATTATACAACCACGTTAAAGGCACAACCAGTTTAGTTAACTTAGCATCCATTGTGATATCCCATTAGACCTTACTGCTAAATTCTTATTCAGTTTTTTTTTTTTTTTTTTTTTTTGGCTCACATGAATAGTGGGTTGACCAGTCTATAATACATCAGCACCATGCATGGAAGGAGATTTGGGGAAGAAGGAACTTTTTTGCATTAAATTTGAAGGCCTATGCAATGCATTCCTTAGAAAACATAGGAAGGGAAGCTGCTCCAGAGTGTAGCAGGAATGAAAGAGGGGGGGGGAAGAGAAACTTGTTCTGTGAGTTTGGAATTGGACTGTGAAAGAATGTTTGGGTGGCAGCAGCAGCACACGTCATTGGATTTGGTGTGGGGAGGGAAGGAGTGAGATTATTGATGGACACTGACCATGGAATATCAAAGATGTATACAGCAGAAACTAAGTGCCCATGCAAAACCGGATGAGAGTTGGTAACAGACGATTCATTAATCAGTCTGATTGCTATCTTCTCTATTGAGAACAGTATTTTTATAGAGGTCTTGGGGCACCATCCCAAATATATGAGCAATACTCAAGGGATGATTGGCAGAATTGCAATTTGTACATGGTTAATAGTTTTCAGAGGTAAAGTATTGCCTTGAGCAAAAGAGGAATCCTAATTTTTTGGATGCCAAGGACGCAGAAGTTGTAATGTGTTTATGCCAAGAGAAATTTGATGTCAGAGTAATTCCAAGGAAAAAAATCTCATCTTAAATAGAGTTTTGAGTGCTATCAAAGGTCATCATCATCATAATCATCAAATTCCTGCCATGTACCCGAAGGGGGTGTACAGGATATGATAGTACTACATGAAAAAAATTACATCATTACTAACTTCCTATCTACAATTTTCCTCCAAATCAGTCTGTTACTTGTCAAGACTCCAACATTATCAGATCTTATATTTCTATCGTCTAAGGCACATTGTACCGTATCAATCCACCTATATCTTGGTCTTCCTCTGGGTCGTTTTCCTGCAAACCTGGCAGAGAACACTTGTTTTGCTAATCTTTCTTCGTCCATTCTGTTTAGGTGACCATACCTGAGATTAGCTCTGCTAACGCATTCCTGGATGCTCACAATGTTAAGTTCTTTCCTAGCATCCTCGTTTTTAATATGATATTGCCATTGATGCCATCTGTTCACGCCTCTAATCTTTCTCAGGACTCTCATATCTGCGGTCTCTAGTCTTTGCTCAAGTGTTTTACTTCTGACCCAGCTCTCAGATGCATAAGTTAAAACTGGTTTGAACACTATCTTGTATACAGCTAATTTAGTGTTCCTACTAATTTCTCTCCTATTCCATACGAATTTATTCAATTGACTTCCTACCATACCAGCTTTGCTGATTCTGTTGTCTATTTCTATATTTAATTTACCATCTTCAGTAAAAATCGTGCCTAAGTAACTGAAATGTTTCACTTGTTCCACAGGTTCTCCATTCACAACACAGTTGACATTTTCAATGATTCTGCCTATTTTCATTGTCTTTGTCTTTTTAATGCTGACCTTCATACCATATCTATTACAACAGCTATTAAATTTAGTCAGAGAATCTTGCTGACTTGTAGTGGATTTATTTAGAAGTATAACATCATCCACATAAAGCAAAGAGCTGACATTAACATCTCCAATTTTGATATCATTTTTAATACCACTTTCCTTCATAATGTGATCCATATAGATAATGAATAACAGAGGGGATAATGTACATCCTTGTCTCACACCAGATTTAACATTAAACCATCTTCCTGTACTTCCTTCAATTCTAACTGCTGACTTACAACTCAAATAAAGTCTAAGTATTGCTTGATATAATGCCCCATTGACACCATATAACTGTAGGGTACTGAATAGTTTTTCTCTTGGCACCTTGTCATATGCCTTTTCCAAATCGACAAAACTTAAATACAGATCTCTGTTATATTCCCATGCTTTTTCAACTATTTGTCGTAAAGTGAAGATCTGATCCTAACAGCTTCTATATGGCCTGAATCCAGCTTGTTCTTCACCAAGCTTTTCTTCCACAATTCTTCTCAACCGTTTCTCAAGTATACTTGCATAGATCTTGCCAGGAACACTCAGTAAGGAAATACCTCTGTAATTCTCACATTCAGTTTTATTCCCCTTTTTATATATGGGTGCTATATTTCTGGTCTATATTTCTATATTTCTACAGCATTTCTGGTCGAATATCATCTACTCCTGCTGCCTTTCCACATTTCAAGCCTTTGATGGCTTTTTCTACTTCAAGTATGGATATGTATTCCTGACTGCATGCCTGGTCAGTGTTTTTTTTATCACTGTGCTGTCATCACTGCTTGTTTCATTTAGCAATTTTTCAAAGTAATTACTCCATACTTCAAGGATATCTTTTTCTCCCATTTTCATGTCACCTTTATCATCTCTAACTACTTTTACAGCACTCTTTCCTCCATTCCTAACCTTCTTCAACAACCTCCAGAATATCTTACCACCTTCTTGATATTTATTTTCTATATTCTTGCCAAAGTCCTCCCATGACTTTTGTTTAGCTAGTTTTACTCAGTGTTTAGCATTCTTGCATTTGTCTCTGTATTCTCTAAGAGCACAAGCTGACTTATTTGACAGGAACTTTTGATATGCTTTCTTCTTTTCTTTCACTGCCTCTTTAACCTCCTGTGTCCACCAGGGAGTTCTGATTTTTTTTATCCTTGCAGACAACCTCACCACATGCCTCTCTGGCAGAATCAATCAATGTTTCCTTCAGAGTTTGCCACTGAATCTCGAGGGTTTGATTCCTGTTCTCAAACTCTTTCATTTTTTCTTCAATAATCTTTGTGTAATTTAGTCTACAGATCACATCTGAGAGATGCTCAACTTTTATTCGTTTTAAAACTTTCTTGCATGTTATTCTTTTCAATATGAAATTCAATTTTATCCTGCTCAAGACTAAATAGTGATCGCTTCCAATTTCAAATCCTCTGTACACTCTGGTGTCCTGCACCAGCGAGAAAACATCACTATCAACAATGACATAGTCAATGAGACTTTTCTTATTCCGTGCCTCTTCTCTCCATGTGAATTTGTGCACATTTTTATGTTGGAACATGGTGTTAGTAATAACCAGTCCATGTCCTGAGCAGAAATCCAACAGGTATTTGCCATTATTATTAGCTTTGCTCTTTTCTCCAAATTTTCCCAAAATATTTTTGTATGTCTCACAATCATTTCCTACTCTGCTATTCAGATCACCAACTTTTCCTTTTTCATTGTGTCAGTTGCTTTCTCTAAAGCATCAAAAAATTCCTCCACTTCTACCTTAGTAGAACCTTCTGTGGGACCATAGGCACAAATAAGTCTCATTGTCCAGTTCCCCATTCTCATATTTGCCCACATTACTCACTTGAGACTGACTGCCATTCAAGAAGATTAGCCTCGTATTTTGTGTTGAATACTATGGCTACTCCTTCTTTTCCTTGTTTGTCATTTCCTGAATATAACATTTTGTATTTGTTGCTCAGAAAGATCTCACCAGTTTTTGTCTTTTTTGTTTCGGTCACACCTATTATGTCGATCTGGTACTTATCTAATTCCTCAGCTAGCTCCATTTCTTTGCCATTCAGGCTTCTTATGTTGATAGTGCCGATCTTTAACTCTGGTGATGTTGAGTTGGGGTTTGTTTTCAGATTTCAAAGGTAAGGGTGAAATATCAAAAGGTAAGCTATCAACGGTAAGGGTGAAAAAAAAAAATTATATGGTTCATTTTGGTAGGAAATAAGGCAGAACTATGTTTTGCAGGCATTGAAAATAAGAAGATTAACCAAGCCTCATCACAGAATGGTTTGCCAATAAGACTTAAGAGTTGCAAAGGTTGTTTTGCAAGTTGTGATTGTTTTTATAGTGCAAAAATTGATGGTCAACTGGAGTAAGTTATTGATATAAGGAGAAGAATGGATGACAAGACAGAACTTTGCAGGACACTAGCATTAGTTGCATATGTAAAAGATGGGAGAACTGTCTGCCATCGTGTATGTGCATCCAGAGAGAAAGCTGGACAACCCAGTTGCAGAAATCACAGGATAAAAGAAATAATGGGAGCTTATTTAATAGATTCTTGTGCCAGACCTAGTTGAAAGCATTGGAGATAAAGTGCAACTACTTAGGATTTAGCAAAATTTTCTCATGGTACTCATCCAAAGGTGGGTGACATAAGTGAGGTCTCTGGTTGACTGGAATTGGAAAAATCTATACTGCAATCATTTATTAGTTGAGCACCTTCAAATACAGGGTGTTTCAAAAGGGTATATACAACTTTGCAGGAGAACAGAATAACTCAAAACACGTACAAAAGCTGAGTGAGTGTCACAACGTAGTGAGACACAAAAATTTTTATTCACATAACTTTATTACCAAATGATAACACTAGATGGCATGATACGTCACACCATTTGAAAATGGCAACTTTCGATGGTGCAGAGCGAGCATGATGTGTGTGTTTTGGTTTGAGAATAATTAAGTCTGTAACGCGTTCAAAAGAATTTCTGCATGCAATATGGCAAAGAACCTCCTAATAGGTGCACAATCTACATGTGGCACAAGAATTTTGTGGAAACAGGCTGTTCTGTGTGTCATCCAAGGTCAACAGGAAGGTTACGTGCTGCCACTGCTGTTGTGGAAGAAGTTGGGGAAATTTTCCAGAGAAGCCCCTGGAAAGTCAACCAGATGAGCTTCTTGTCACATTAGAATTCTACATGTGACTGTATGGCATGTTATGTTTTACGACAGAGTCTACATTTAAGGCCCTACAAATTTACCCTTATACATTTGAAGAAAGACGATAAGATACATCAGGATTTCTGTACAGAAATGATCAGTAGGATAGAACAAAATGAGGACCTTTTGGACTCGTTTTCAGTGACGAGTGCAGTTTTCACATAAGTGGGCAAGTAAACACACTAACAACTGCAGAATTTGGGAAAGCGAAAATCTACAAGCCAATGTAGAACATGTTTGCAGCACCCCAAAGGATAACATTTTTTGCACCATAAGCAAGAAGAAAGTGAATGGACCCTTGTTTTTTTTTTTTTTTTGGAGTCTATCATTACTGACGGTGCGTATCTGGACATGCTACATGGGTACCTAATACTACAATTAGACAACGATGACCACAAAGGATACTTAATTTCCAACAAGACAGAGCACTTCCTCATTACCTGACAAACGTAAGGTCGTACCTCAACACCTTTTTCCAGGCAGATGGATTGGTAGAGGGGCGCCTGTAGCATGGCCACCACGTTCCCCCGACCTTACACCATTAGATTTTTTTCTTATGGGCTTTGCGAAAGATAGTGTGTTTGTACCACCACTACCAGCCAATTTGGATGAGCTACATTCCAGAATTACTGAAGCTGCTGCCAAGATTGCTGAAGTTATGCCAGATATGCTCTGCTATGTGTGGCAGGAAATTGATTACAGATGGGATGTCTACAAAATTACTGGAGGCAGTCATATCAAATTTTAGCTGTCTGTATTGAAACTTCAAGTGTTACACTACATTTGCACAGTAATAAAAATTGTTCATCTGTCGCTATTTACATTTTATTGTCATTTAAAGTTGTATACTCCCTTCAGAAATACCCTGTATAGTGTAAGAGTTCTTCATTACTTGGGAGAGGACTGAGATGACAGATGGTAGCTGACATAGTACACGACAGGTGGTAGCGTGATGGAAAGGATTTATCAACCTTCTTAGGAAAGGGTTATACATGAACTAATTTCCAAACTGTAGGATAAATATCAGAGGAGAACATAAAAGAGCAACATAGAACAGGAATGAACCCTGGAGGGAAAATCTTCAGGAGAGTTGGAGGCATGCCATCATGATCAGGGGAAGTTTTGCTATCTAATTTAAACAAGATTTTTTCTGATGAAAGTCAGAGGGGAGAATTGAATGTAGGGCGTTTGGAATGGTTGGGAGATATTTACTAAAATTATCTATGCATGTATTTGAGGAAAAATATGCCTAAAGATCAGCTTCTTCTTTATGTGTGTGTGGGGGGGGGGGGGATTGCAATAGAACCATCCGGGTGAAGTAGTGGTGGAAACAGTGTTGGACAAAAGTTGTAGCCAACCTTGGTAAGAGACCAGAAAGCATGACCTATTTAGATGCAATGCAAGTTTCCTGCTTTTCTGGCTGCTCTAAAATCAGTTTTTGATACACCAATGATTTTCTGAGCTTGTGAAGGAATTTGGAGTGGAGATTTTATAGTCAGTTGCAATATGCTTAGTTCTTCATTTGTACAAACACTGGCTATGGTGTTGTACAAATTCTTGTAATGTAAAAATCTTGATAGTCAGTCAGTCACCAACATTGGTGACTGACTGACTATCAAGAACTTCACTCTAAATTCCCATCCCTTTAATTAGGCGATAGGAATTTAGCATAGAGTGTTATGTGACAGTTCTAGTAATTCTACATGCACCTGAGTTTCTTCAGGTGATCAACGTAGCAGTGAGCTCAACATTGCATATGCTTAATCTCTCTGGAAAGAAACTGTGTCAATTTGTTTAGCTCTTTAAAGAGAGAGAGACTATTTTTACACTAAGTGATACATAAGCACACAGGAGTTCAATCCTATTGATGCAGTGACTTTTAACTTCATTCCTTTTAGAATCCAGGAAATGAGTGACTCAATAACAAATATATAGACAACCAATTCTCCATTTACATGGTAGATTGGTTCAAGAAAACACTGTGTAAATGTAAACCGTGTAAAAAAGAATACAGTGCATATGAAAAAATAGAAGAATGGTTACAGATGTGAAAACATGATACTAACAGTAAGTTATTTTCAAACAAAACATGAAAATCATTGAATAAAACTATTTAATTTTAATGGAATGTTTTTTATTTTAAATACTTATTTAAAGTATATATAAGTATCTTTCCTAAAGAAAACAGTGTATAACTAATAAAACAGAAATTCGAAAAGGCCCAAATACACCATATGGTTATTAGTTAAATTTTATTTTCCGTTACTTTCTGACTTATAGCGTTTGACTTCTGGAACAAAACATTGATGGAACCATTCATTAAAAATTTCTTTTGTAACCAGTAGCTAGCTACATTATTTTGTGAGAGACTGGAATTAAATCACTTCCATCACTGGAAATACTTCGGCCGTCCTGTTCATACTGCAATGATGAAGCATTTTCTTCAGTAAAAGGAACTAAATTAGCACTAATTTCCAATAATTCTAAAGGTTGATTTTTTTTTTATTTATTTTATTTACCATGAACTCTGTAATTAATCGTTGAGATCCTATTTTGACCAGACCTTCGTATAATTCTTCATATTGCACACAATACACGACTTCAGTTCATGTTTAAACTGTTCAGCTCGTTCAGTATTTGGATCATGTTTAAGAAAATGACTTTGCAATTTACTAGCCATTTGAAACCCTTCTTTAATTAATCCTGCAGTGAGTCGAATCTCTTCATCATCACTTTTTTCTTTTTCATCAAGATTATCAAGGACAGCTTCTATTATTTCGTCATCACTAACAGCCTTGTCAACCATGAATTCTTCAATATCTGCAGACAAAAATGCATCAAATCCTTCTCCACCGACCACGTGCTAATCTGATGATATTGGAATATTCAGTTGTATGCAAAGGTACAGGGTTTTTCTTTTTCACACATTCTGGCCAAATAGCTTTCCAGCATGCATTTAAATTTGATGGTTTCAATTCAAATAATGCCAACTTGGTAAGTCTGATGCAATCCAAACAGAAAATTTCTTCCACACATCAATAACTGTCAGTAAATTATCCTTATTTAGTTTATACAAAATATAGTGCAATGTTCTTCTTATGTAGCACGTTTTTAATGTAGCGATCACACCCTGGTCTAGTAGTTGTTGTTGGGATGTTGTATTAGGTGGCAGAAAAAATTCCACATTCGGGTGTTCTAAAACAGGATGGCCAGATGTGTTGTCTAAAATCAATAAAACTTTGAAGTCCAGATTTTTTTTTTCCCATGAAATAGCATTTAACTTCTGGAACAAAACATTGATGGAACCATTCACTAAAATTGTATTTTGGAAACCAACCTTTTGGTAACGTGTAAAAATTCACACCTTTCATCGCCATGGTCTTAGGGATCGATTAATGAATAATGGTTTTAATATACAATCTCCTGAAGCATTGCTGCAAAATAACAGAGTCACATGATCTTTAGCAGCTTTAAAACCACCAATACTTTTTTGCGATTTTGCTATATAAGTTCTACTTGGCTTTTTTTTTTCCAAAAAAGGCTGATCTCATTTGCATTCCAAACTTGACCAGGAGTGTAGCCACCATTATCAATAATTTTGGACAGTTTTGAAAGAAATTCCCTAGCTTCCGGCTCATCTGTAGATGCAGCTTCTCCTTTTATTTTTACATTATGAAGCACATATCTTTTGAGAAATTTTGCAAGCCAACCTGTGCTTGCAGAAAAATCACAATTGTTGTTTGATGTTGTTGGCTCCTTTTCCTGAATCTGTTTGTACAACCGCAATGTTTTCTGTTTGATGACATTTCCATCTAAAGGTACTCCTTTTTGTGAACAATCTTCTATCCACATCACTAGGGCCTTTTCCATCTTCACTTTTATAATGTCTCTCGTATATGATGATCACTTGGCACCTAATTTTGTTCTATAAAGAACAGATTTTCTAATGGCATCTGCATTTTTCTTAATCGTTCTCATGGTAGCTTCATTCAATCCAAAATATTTCCCTAAGGATGTTGAACCTTCTTCAGCTGCTAAATGATTTTAAAATTTGGATCTTAGTTTCTAAAGAAATGGGTTTTCTTTGCTTCTTCTAATTGAATTATCTGACCATGATTAATGGGATAATGTTATTAAAATATCTGAAAATATTCAATAATTAATTTTACTAATTTGATATTACACATACAAAACTTTAAAATTTAATACATACCTGTATAACTCTATTGCACGAACAAAACTTTCATGAACAAAACACAAGACGTGTAAAGATTTCAAACTATAAACAAGAAATGAATGTTTAGCGAACAGCTTAACTCCTTCCAAGCAGCTGTATGTAGGTGGGCCTCCCGTAACAGACCAACTTAACTTCGAGTAATCAGCATAGCACCTTCTGCTTCCAAGAATCAACAGCAAGTGAATATAATGGATCATCTGTTGGCTTAATTTCGGGGAATCATAATTACAAAAATTGATTTTTTGGTTGTCACTACAATTGTCTACACTCGTTGTAGCATAGAGTAATCCCTGATATTTAAAACATCGAGGGAGGGGTCCCCAAAATTCAAGTTTAAGTACATGCGCACCATTCTAGGAAATGATAATTATAATGGAAATAACCTTTATAACAGAACTGAATTTAAACTAATTTTAAAAATAAGCACCATTGGAACCATATTAAATCAAAACATATCATGTAAAAATAGAATTGCTTTTGTTTTCTAAACCATGTTATTTCAAAATCGTGTAAAAAAAAAAAAAAAAAAAAGCTGTGTGAAAAGAGAATTAGCTGTGTATATTTGTAGAAAATTTTTTTACCTTGGGTATAATATATGTTAAAGATGCGAAGCTATTTTAAACCTGGTTTTACTCCATTTCCCAAGTAAGCAAACAGACAAAAAAGTAATGTTTTCACCTGCACGTAGTGCAAGTCTAGGTGTCCCACAAAGTAGTGCAAGTCTAGGCAACTCGTGGTAAAGGTGGAATACGCTGTGATCACTATTCTTAATATTTACCCTTAATGCAAAGCCCATCTCCTTGAGGAGATGTATGATGCTATGTATTAAAGGCAAAGGGCCACTACTCAGACTGGTTTCGACCTTTATTGAGGTCTCATCAGTGGGAGCCAGGGTAAGAAATACCAAGGTTAAGTAATACAGAGATTATAAGTATTTTACCAAAACAAGTTACCATAAGGTGCTTTGACCTTATTAAATAAAAATCTCAGGATGAGAGATAGATGTAGAAAGTTTTTTACCTTGGGTATAATATATGTTAAAGATGCCAAGCTATTTTAAACCTAGTTTTACTCCATTTCCCAAGTAAGCAACCAGACAAAAAAGTCAAGTTTGCACCTGCACGTAGTACAAGTCTAGGCAACTCATGGTAAAGGTGGAATAAGCTCTGATCATGATTCTTAATATTTACCCTTAATGCAAAGCCCATCTCCATACATCATAGCATCATACATCTCCTTCTTGAGGAGATGTATGATGCTATGAATTAAAGGCAAGGGAGCCACTACCCAGACCGGTTTCAACCTTTATTGAGGTCTCATCAGTGGGAGCCAGGCTAAGAAATACCAAGGTTAAGTAATGCAGAGCTTATAAGTATTTTACCATAAGGTGCTTTGACCTTATTAACCTGGTTTTACTCCATTTCCCAAGTAAGCAAACCGACAATATATATATATATATATATATATATATATATAATGAAACTAAATAAAACTATATAGATGGTAAACGTAATTAAATTAATAACTATGAATCTATTTGGATCCAAGACCTTCTAAATAGAAACTATACTTTAAGATCTCTTATCTTTAAAGGAAGATTTCCATTCTCTCACTCATTCTATTAATAACTTGTTTTACGTGTACTTAATCAGCCTACTAAACTGAACATTGTTTTTAACAATAAATTCCTATAAGCAATAAATATTCATTCAAGTCAGTTCTTCATCAGATCTTTTCTCAAAATATGAAACTTCTTAGTGCCTCAGTAGTGCAATTGAAAGAATGATGGCACATTGCACCCTTCGATTGGAAAAGGCCTAAGTTTGATTCTTGTTGTGATGGGACGAATCTTTATAATGTTAATTTTTTTTTCCCAATTGAAGGCGAGTTAGCTGATCTCATAGGAGGTAGCAGGATTTTTTCCCTCCTGGAAACTTGGTTTTTCATCCCAGATACAAACAAATCGGCCTTCAGGACACATGCACTTTACAGACAACAAAAGCACTAGTGGTGGTGGGCAGTAGGTAGCATGTAGATGATGGAAAGGGATATAAGTGGTGGACACTGAGAGTTATAGAGTAGGTACCCTACCTCAATGAATCGTTGGACTCCTTGGAAGTGTCACAAAATTATAATAATAATTTCCATGGAACTATGCAGTGTTTCCTTATTTAGCATATATTATTCCATTCATCCTCATTGTATCATTAAGTGCAATTATTCTTACCTCAGGCAATTTAATTACAAGAACCAAATTCTTTACCAGAGAAAAATAGTTTCTTTTACTACTTTATAGACAATGTATCAAAGTAGTCTCTCTCTCATTAAAGAAACTTTACAGTTTCAGATTTCTATAATTCAATCACTTGTTCTGAGGAAATAATTCTTATCACTAATGTCCTTGAAACAGAAGATGAACCTTTCCATTTTGTGTTTCTTTTAACATTGAAATAGAATGTCTACTTAATATCTTCTTTTATTTACTAGGCACTTGTTGACAGTCTCGCTTTTCCAGTCAAAGGATTCACCTTGCTAAGATTCCCTTTTCAGAATCTTCAATTAATATATTCCAACTGTCGAGTTTTTCAAAAACTTCCTGAAACAAAATTCTCTGGTTTGCATTATTAATCTCTCTTCTTGTTTCCTTCTGTTACCAAAGTACTGAATGCTCTCTCTCTGTCAGCTATCAATCACTTATAAACCTTCTCAGTGAGCATGCGCACTTGTTCAACTAAGTGGCAAGCGAGAAGCTAGTAATGGCTGACAAGTTTCGTCGTTGACAAAAAGAGAATGTCTTTACAACGAACAACAGATATCATAGTATATTTAACAATTGAGAATTACAATAAAGAATATTGAAATTAGTATAATTATCTAATATGTGGTAAATATGATAAATCTTACATACTGTACATTTCATTTTAACATTAACATCCTTAATCGGAACATTGCAAGTGCCCATTATACATAATAACGAAACCAAAACTAATAAAATACTAATGTAGAGAAACAATTGTAAAAATAGTCAATTATAAATTATGACTCTTTTTACGCATATACCAGGTTGGTAACTTAACAAAATGAATACTCATTAGTTAAAGAATCTCTTTTGCATCAGTCACACGCATGCCATCTACGTTCAGAAAAGTTATTCTTTCAAATCCATTCTTCCTTTTTTTTTTTTTTTTTTGCAGCATAATAACAATTCTTTTGAGCTTTCTTTAGCTTGCAGAGCCTATTTCTTTTCATACTCAGGTTTCTGTATAATATTTATAACTTCTGACTTGCACTAACATCATCCTCCTTATGCACATGATATTCCATCCACACAGTGTTGTCTTAAGAATTTCTTCCTTAACACTGTACATCCATTTCACTCCTATCCTCTTTATTCTTCTAACTCTCTAGAGCAGATTCCAGTAGTGCAACATGAGGGATTATATTTTTTTTTTTTTTATATATAATAATTTTCTATATAATAATTTGCTTTGGGGTCTTGAGACTTCAAAAGTCAATTTATTTTCAATATCCTCATTTTTTATTATACCAGCATGTTTTTATTTAGTAGTGCAAGCCTTCTTGTTCTCAACTTCACTATTCAGGGTTTTTTTTTTTTTTTTTTGTTGCAGCACTATTGTTCTTGTGTATTTTTTATTATTATTATTACATGACACCTCCAGGGAGTCAAAGGACTCATTGAGGGAGGGCACCTACTCCACAACTCTGTCTCCACCATTCAAATCCAACAGCTACAATGAACCACAACTACACCAATGCCATCTAGCGCCCACCACCATCACTAATAGATTACAGACAATCACAAACATCCATGCCCACAGAAGGATTCAAACCCACAGTCTTTTGGCTGGAGAATGGATACGCTAACCACTCAGCTAACCAGGCCGGCAACCATTTTATGGGATTACTTTTTTTACTGCAATATCCCAACAAATAAATCATGAATATACTGTTCGACCACAGATGCGAGACCCATCAACACTTCTGCGCATGGCAGAAAAAGGCGAGTCCATTCCGATAATAGGGTAATCAATGAATTTCGAGGAATAAGTGTTTATTTTCATAATTGTCGGAAAATTAGCTTTTCTATTATGAAAAGTCTAGTTTTTAAGGTGGTAATTATTTTGCTTCAACAGTTGGAAAATTTTGCATATAAACAGGGCCGGCGGAAGCGGGCATACAGAGCATGCGGTGCCCGCATGCTCTGTATGCCCGCTTAACTTATGAACCGCCAGGGAGTGGTTCATAAGTTAATTTTTAATAAACAAAATTTTTATCATAAAAACAAAAAATTCTTAGAATGATCAATATTAAAATAAATAAGGCCGGATACACCGAATAAAAGTGTTTAAAAAATGTATATTGCTGCCTCTTTGATCAGCCGGCCAGCTGTTTACGATTTGCAGCTAGAGCAGGCTAAATGCTTGCCAGCAGAATATTAAGTCTACTGCAATCTATCTAAAGTGAAAAGATGAATGGTTTTTATGTGCAGAAACAAATTTTAGTACAAAACATTTGTTGCTAGTTAACCAGTCATATGGTACACATCTCAGTAGGCTACTAACAGTAGCGCAGTGCAGACTATTATTTCGTCTCTGTGTCGTGTTGTGTAATAATTTCTTGTGGGTATAAAATAGAAATGGTATAATAAATTTAGTTTAATCCTTTATCCAAGTGTGAGCAAACAAAGTTTGCACCTGAAAGTATTTTCAGGACTGGGGTAAGGTGGTACAACACCAGGGCAACTCGTTGCAAAGGTGGAGCAAGCTACCAACACTCCTATCTCGGTATCTCCTATAATGCAAAACACATCTCCTTGTGGATATGTCTAATGTTATGCATTAAGGGAAGGGCCACTACCCAGACTAGTTTCGACCTTTATTGAGGTCTCTTCAGTGGGAGCCAGGCCCAAGTGGAGATACCAGGCAGAAGCATTAGCAGGTCATCTCTACCTATAGGAGTTGCCAAATGGTGTGCCACCCTGTTTTAATAAATTACTCTGGATTTAGAGAAAGATGTTGAAGGTTGATAGCTTGCTCCACCTTTGCAACGAGTTGTCCTGGTGTTGTACCACCTTACCCCAGTCCTGAAAATACTTTCAGGTGCAAACTTTGTTTGCTCACACTTGGATAAAGGATTAAACTAAATTTATTATACTCTAACCAAGTGAAAAATAAACCTTCAACATCTTTCTCTAAATCCAGAGTAATTTATTAAAAAAGGGTGGCACACCATTTGGCAACTCCTATAGGTAGAGATGACCTGCTAATGCTTCTGCCTGGTATCTCCACTTGGGCCTGGCTCCCACTGAAGAGACCTCAATAAAGGTCGAAACTAGTCTGGGTAGTGGCCCTTCCCTTAATGCATAACATTAGACATATCCACAAGGAGATGTGTTTTGCATTATAGGAGATACCGAGATAGGAGTGTTGGTAGCTTGCTCCACCTTTGCAACGAGTTGACCTGGTGTTGTACCACCTTACCCCAGTCCTGAAAATACTTTCAGGTGCAAACTTTGTTTGCTCACACTTGGATAAAGGATTAAACTGAATTTATTATACTCTAACCAAGTGAAAAATAAACCTTCAAAATAGAAATGGAATCAAAAATTTAAAAAAAAGTTATTCAGTGCACAAAATCGTAAGCGTCATGCTGTGAAAGAAGCAGATATTAAGAAACAAACTGGGGCTCTTAATAAATTTCTTAAAATATTAAAATATTCTGATGCAGATTGTAACCAACTCGATAGATCAGAAATCAGAGTTGAAGAACCGTGCACATCATCCAGTTTTCATGAAGGTACTATTGAACAAGATAATTGAACATGATTGAAGTGAAAAATAGTTAGGATTTAGTCAATTACAACAAGCTTTAGTTGTAGTTGACCACGAAACTAACACATTGCTAGTCTCTGTAAATTTAGAAGATCCAGGTGAATGGGGATATATTGATGAAAAATTATGAGCTGTTTTAATTGAAATGGGGCCTGTTCAAAAGAAAAATATAATATATCCCAGAGATACATATGGTCGTAAATTTGGCGATACGTATTATAATAGAAAAATGGAAAATGGGAGCCCGTGCCAAGAACATGGCTCATTTATTCCGAAATTTTAAATTCCATTTTTTGCTTTTGTAGCAAACTTTTTGCACCTACTAAATCACCTACTAAGTCTTGTAGAAGGTTATAACGATTGGAGAAATTTAAGTACAACTTTACGTAGACATGAGACTAGTTTAACTCACATAAAAAATTTCTTTAAATGGAAGGAACTTGATAAAAATTTAAAAAAATAAAACTATTATTGATTTCCAGAGCATGTATGAAATGGAAAAGAAACATTAGATGAGTGTTTTAGAATGCTTGATTGAAATTATAAAATTCCTTGGTAGCCAAACTTTAGCTTTTCGCGGATCATCTGATAAATTATATTAAAGGAATAACGGCAATTTTTAAAATTAGTCGAACTGTTTGCGAAGTTTGATCCCGTTATGGAAAAATCATGTTGAAAGGGCCCTACATCGAAACAATAGAGAAAACACTATTTGAGAAAAGACAGACAAAAGGAAATATTGGAAACTTTAAGCAACACAATCAGGGATACAATTTTATTATCAATTCGAAAATCTAAATATTACTCCATAATTTTAGACTGCACACCTGATGCAGGTAAAACAGAACAAATGACCATTATTGTTCGCTTTGTTTCCTGTGACAATGGAATTATCAAGATCAGGGAAAACGTTTTAGGTTTTGCAGATATATCAGATTCGAACGGACATGGTTTATGTGCAACAATAATGGAACAACTGGAAAAATGGAACATTCCCATTGAAGACATGCGAGGTCAAGGGTATGAAAATGGGGCAAATATGAAAGGAAAATATATGGGCTTCAAAATTTGCTTTTGAACAAAAATCCTCAAGCATTTTACGTGCCATGTGCTGCTCATACTCGAAATTTAATCATTAACGATGCAGCCAAAGTGAATGCAGATACAATTAGTTTCTTTGCAATTATTCAAGAAATATAAAATTTCTTTTCATTCTCTTACAAATGTTGGGCAATCCTTTTAAAGTTCGTAAAAAAACTAACATTGAAACAGCCATCAGAAAAGCGATGGGAAAGTAAAATTAATGCAATCCATCCTCTACGATATCAGTTAGGAGAAATTTATGATGCACATTTTGAAATTTTAAAAAATGAAAATTTTAATAAAGAAACTCAGCACGAAGCACAAACATTATGTGCTAAAATAAAGAACTACAAATTTATTTGCTCTCTTATAACTTGGCATGATTTACTTAACAGAATAAACCCTGTGAGTAAAATGCTTCAAGACAAAAACATGAACATTACACTTGCTTCAGAATCTATCGAAAACTTAAAAATATTCTTACAAGAGTATCGATCAGATACAAATTTTAAAGAAGTTCTAAAAACGGCAAAAGAACTGAGTGAAGAGGTGGATGGAGAACAAGAATTTAAAACTGGTATGGAAGTTCGACAACGAAAGAAGACAACAATTTGACTACGAGCATCATGACGAAATGCCACAATTGCCAGAAGATAAATTTAGAGTGAATGTGTTTTATACACTTCTAGACGTTACAATGTGTTCGTTAATAGAACGTTTTGAACAACTAAAAACATAGACTACAAATTAAAAATGAAGATTTACGAAAAAATTGTGACGATTTAGAGATTCTCTTGAAGGACTGCAACAATAAAGACATAAATGCAATAGAACTATATGACGAGTTATGTGCTTTCTGGGATATTTTTCGGAAGGATAATTTAAATATTCAAAAGCCTTTTCAATATTCTTAATTTTATTGTGTCCAATAATTTATCTTTCCCTAACTTTTCAATTGCTTTAAGAATACTATTAACCTTACCTGTTAGTGTAGCGAGCGGTGAACGTTCCTTTTCCAAGTTGAAATTGATTAAAACCTACTTAAGAATAAGTATGTCACAAAAAAGGCTTGTTAGTTTGGCGTTAATAGCTATTGAAAATGATATATGTGCGGAATTAAACATATTTCTAATTTTGTGAATATGAATTAAAAAACCTTGAAATTTTAAAAAAAAAATTTCAAGTATATTTATGTAATTTAATTTATTTTCTGTTATTCTGTAAAGATGTCATTTTTTGAATACTTATATTAAATGTTTTAATTATTTCTGAATTCTTTTCTTATTTACTCATCTATTTTGAGTTTTTTTTTTTTATTTTTCTAAAAGATAGTTCCACTTTTTTTAGTAAGTTGTTCCAGAATTTAGTAACTTGTAAAATGCAAGAATATTTTAAGCTTTAGTTCAAATTAATTTTAACTTTAATTAAAATTCATTTTAATTTTGTTAGCGATTCGGGTTGGTGAGAAGGCTATAATCCCTGTATCATTATATTCAATGATTAAAGTGAAGTGGCTTTATCAAAATTTGCTTTAACTTTTGAGAATTTTTTGAATATTCTGGTTTTTAACGATTATCCTGCCTAGCCAACACTCCCGGTTCGTTACATTTAGCTAACCAACATGTGGCTGTTCTGTCAAAATTTATTTAAGAAATTTCAAATAATTAAAATTTTTATTATCGTAAAAGAACCACACTCTCCCGGATCGTTACAGGGGTGCTTAGATAGAAATTGCATGCGGGCACCAAAGACCCTAGCACCGGCTCTGCATATGAAGCACATGATTTCACATGTTAGTGAAGCATTCCTACATCGCCTTATTCCTTTCTCCCCTTCAACATGAATTGGCTCTTATTGGAAATCTGCCAGCGAAGGATCTGGCATCTGTGACCGGACAGTACATTATAAAATAAAATACAAAAATTAGCAGTAATGTACTATAAAACGCTAATTATTGTAAGAAGAAACATTACAGCAAGTATAAATCACCTATTTTACAGAAGCATTATGCAAACCAACCCCTTTCACAATATAGCCTCAATATAAACACTGAAATGAATATTAAATTTACACATTAAATTAAACAGTAAATTTCAAATCAAGACATAACTTGATTTGAAACATACTCTAAGTAAACTTTTTTTGAGTTCCTGCAGTGGCAGCCGGTAAAAATTTTAAGTGGGGATGCTGCATATAAAAAAAAAAACAATCCTAATCAGTAACGAATTTATTAATAAATAAATTTGCATATTAAAAATTGCTTTATTAAAAATATTTCATCCTCACCACAAAGACCAATAATAATAAAAGTTTCGTATCAATAGCAATGACAAGCCCAAACGAATATCGGCTTTAGATTGCAGTGCATTTGTTTCATGTAACAATAATTGAAAAAATATAATTCATTTCATATTTTCAACAATGATTCGTCATAATTCAGCCTTGTATCTATAAATAAATAAATAATTATATGTTATTTTAACAAAATAAAATAAGATTTACAAAAAATAGTTCACCATGCACAAGCACCAATAATAAACATTTCATATCTCACAGAAATAACATGCGTAAGCATACTAAAGATACACTGCCATTTGAACAGTATGGGAATGACGTAACGTGCAATGACAAGCGCAAAGGAATATCGGCGTTAGATCGCAGTGCATTTGTTTCGTAATCTAAAGCATTAATAGAACAATTCCAATTATTAACTATTCGATCAATGTTGAAATATAAGCTGTAACCTTTAACATGTTGTATTGCATTTATATAATGTTGTAAGCATTATTATTATTTATAAACACAAACAAAATTTAATTTTTTCATTGGGGGTGCTGCAGTGTCACAGTGCTTATGTACGTGCCGCCACTGAGTTCCTGCAACATGAAAGTGCTGGTATTCAAAAATGTTTAAAGTTACATTTGTCAGCTAAGGTCACCTAAACAATTATTAAGATTTTCAAGTATCATGTTAACTGCACACAACAAAGCATGATTTATAATTAACTTGTAATATATATTGATCTTTAATTGACCATGATTTATAAACATCTAATACCAACAAGTTTCGCCAACGGGGCTGTCCGACTTCTTCAGGTAAGAGAAAAAATTCAAAGTGGTGTTAAATTATTAGTATGTATGTCGCGCCTTATTGTCCTTTATATATCTTATCTATAGTTCTTTCTACCAATTGTTTTGCTGTTCCTGTTCCAGCCGCTAATATACAATGCTTCGTCTTAATTAGAGCCGATTTCTATCAGACACCGTTCTTTCTAATGGATCACGTGTACTATTCTTGCAGACAAAGAGAATGCTCCAGGCGAGAGCCAAATCCTTCTATTGTTGTAGATCTGGAGTTCGCTCCTTTTCGGAATGAAGAAAAATTTATTTGTTAATACAGCTGCGCATTTTTGATTCCTATACAGGAAGGATATTCCTATCAGAGAGTTAACACGCAGATAATCACACGACCTTAGAATCTATTATTTATTTATACCCTATTAGTTTATTCCTCAATCAGCAGTCGTAACTAAATTTTCTCCCCCCCCCCGCACTTGTATTTTACACAGGTTCTAAATTTAGCAAGCGGTACATTGGCATGAGAAATCAGGCAAGTTTCTTAGGTATAGAAAACAAAAACATTTATTTTTTTCGATGAGCTACAGCCAAGGAGAATAGAAGTTGAATTGCAAGATAGAGAAAAGAGCACATTTGAGGCCATTTGGTGTGAGATTGGCTAGCAGAACTAAATATACAATAGGGTGCAGCTATAGACCGGGTGATGGAAAAGATGGTGGTGACAGTATGCACAAGCAAATAGAAGAAATGAGTGGAAGGAGGGTGATTATTAAGGGAGATTTCAACTATGGTTGCATTGATTGGAGTGAGGAGAGGACACACGGGAGGAAGGAATTGGATTTTATGCGGTTATTAAGGGATAACTATCTGTGACAGCATGTAATGGAAAATACTAGGGGTCAGAGAGTGCTTGACCTAGTAATTACATCTGAGGATTTGGCTGTAACAAATATGACCACATTGCCACCAATCGGTGAGAGTGATCATAGGGTCTTGACTTGGGAAGTGGCTAAAGGTGTAGAATTTTCAATTAAGACAGGGTACATGTGGAATTATCGGGCTGGAAAGTATGACAAGCTTAGGAGTTTGATTGGCTCAGAGCCATGGCATGTACAACTGCAAGGACTAGAAGTTGATAGTGCATGGGAGGTAGTTAAGAAGTGCTTGCATGAAGCAATGGCTGACTGTATACCTAGAGTCCGAATAATAAATCAAGTAGGGGTTAAATGGATGAATAACACCATTAAGCTTGAACTGCAAAAAAAGAAACAACTATGGAGGGAATTTAAGGAGAAAGGTTACCGGCAGGCACATGAACGGTATAAAGCGCAGGCCAGAAGGGTGACGAGTGTGGTAAGAAAAGCAAAAAAGGATTACGAAAGAACATTGGCCATGCAGGCTAAAGAGAATCCTGAACAGTTTTTTAGATATATAGCAAGTAAAAGGAAAAATGTACATGGCAGAATGATTTTAAAGAATGCCGATGGTAGGGAGGTAACTGAATCAGTTGAGATAGCTGAGTTACTGAGTGAGCACTTTGTAAGAATATATCATCCAGGTGGTGACATTGCAGAAATGAATAAACCAGTAGATTATACGGGAATTGTGGTGAATGAAGTGGAGGTGAGTATTTTTTGCATAACCTCAATGTCAATACATCTGTGGGATTGGATGGTATACCAGCTCGTGTAGTAAGAGAAACAGCTAAAGAATTGTCAGTACCCTTGACCATTTTGTTTAATTTGAGTCTCGGGTCTGGGTTAGTCCCGAGCGGGTGGAAGGAGGGGAAAATAGTTCCACTGCATAAAGGTGGTTCCAAGACTGCTGTTGTAAATTACCGACCGATTAGCATATCAGGAATCATTGTCAAGGTCTTAGAGAAATTAGTCAAGAAAAGAATACAGGATTGGATAGATGAAAATGGGATATTGTATATGGGACAACATGGTTTTGTGAAGGGTAGATCATGCCTCAGCAACTTGCTCACGTTTTATAACACAGTGATGGCTGAACTGGATAGGGGTAATGGGTTTACAGTGATACTACTGGACCTTGCCAAGGCCTTTGACAGGATACCACATGGAACCCTAATCAGTAAACTGGAGCAGATGGGGATAGATATAGGGTTGGTAAGATGGATAGGAGGGTGGTTGAAGGAGAGATACCAGAGAGTGGTTTATTCAGGAGTGGAGTCAAAAAGACGGCTTGTGACTAGTGGAGTGCCGCAGGGCTCTGTTCTTGGACCACTGCTTTTCAATTTGTTCATCAATGATATTGGAAAGGATTTGAGAGGAAGTGTTCACTTGTTTGCTGATGATGCAAAGTTGGGTAGAGCAATTGTGAGTGCACAGGATGTCAAAATTTTACAGGATGATTTGGATAGTTTGGAGGACTGGGCTAGGAAAAATGGGTGTCAGTTTAATGTGGCAAAGTGTAAGGTTATGCACTTTGGGGTGAAAAGAATAGCAGCAGTATATTGCATTGGTGGAACCGTACTCCAGGAGATTGATGAGGCCAGGGATTTGGGAGTGCTGGTGGATAGGGAGTTGAAGTTTGCAAAAGTGACTAAAACAGCTCACCAAATCACTTGGCTTATGAAAAATACTTTAACATGCAGAGACAAACAAGTTGTAGTTCCTCTGCATCGCACCTTGATAAGACCCCATCTGGACTTCTGTGCCCAGTTATGGGCACCAGGGTTTCTTCGTGATGGGGAGGAAGTGGAGAGGGTCCAGAGACGAGTGACCAAGATGATAGCAGGTCTGTGGAATGAAGCTTATGAGAATAGGTTGAGGATTTGTAGGTTGCAGAAATTGGACGATAGGTGAAAGAGGGGTGATATGATTGAGACATTCAAATTACTGAAGGATTTTTTTATAAGATTGATCCAGAAGATATTTTTGAAAATATGACTGGTGGTGGGAGGACTAGGGGCCATGCATGGAAGCTGGGCAAGAGCGTGGTTGACACGGGTGTTAGAGCTAGGTTTTTTACTTGGAGAGTGGTGAATGAGTGGAATAAGCTGCCAGAGTCTGTTGTGGGTGCTACGACCGTGAATGAGTTCAAGGCAAGATATGATAGATACTGTGTGAATGTTGAATAGTTGTTCCAGACATGATGTTGGGGCCTCCCTCGATGAGTCTGTCGACTCCTTGGAGTTCCCCAGAACAATAATAATAATAATTTTACACAGAGATCAAAATTTAGCTTCAGACATATAATAACTTGTTCTTAAAAGGATATCTCAAAATTTCTCAGACAATCTATCTAATTATAACTAAGTAGTCACTTAACACATTTCCAACAGATCAATTAATCTAATTCTCATTAACTTATCACAGTTATATAAATGAACATTCCTTCAACTTCCCAGATTAGACTACAATATACCAAAATTCTATTATGGGCATAACTTAATAACAATGAACTTCTGGAAATACAACCTCTAGTTACAAAGTAAAACCCTATAGTCCAGACAGTCATAAAAAGGTCCTATCACATACACGGTTAGCTTTCACTAGCTCTAGTCCTGGTCTCAGTACAAAAGACAATAAAAGTTTCTACTTTACCGACCACGTGGGCATAACCTCAATCTTTGCTGATTCCTTTCAGTTAGGTTCCTAGGTCTGCTATCTATAATTTCCACCGACTTAGCACCTGTGATTACAATCACGAATCACCGCTATTCCTATAACTTTAACGACCGTTTCGACACCGTTTCGACAGATAGGCACGTACAACTCAGCATAAGGCTGCGGTCTCCGCTGGCTGCATGGCTATGCCGTTGCTATGCTTGAAGCGGATCGCTACCTGACTTTGTAGCCATCGTTGACCTTCCTTTTAGTCATTGCCACGAACTGCTTCCATCGGAACCAACTTTTGAGGGGGAGAGAGAGAGACACCACCAAGAACAGAGGACTAAGAGAGGGCTATATTCACTGGCATATCCTTATATATCCCCTAGTTCTCTCTCCCAACTACGTCACTGGTTGCTCACGACACCTAACTCTTTTTTTTTTGCACACTCCTCTACGCTTCTTCCCCGAAATGCACCCTATCACGTGGGTGCAGTACACGTGTCTCGGATTTCGCATTGCGATGCTCCGGGATTATGTTGAAAAGCCGATTAGGCTAAAGTTGACTTGGCTTAAATTTTCTCCTTCTAAAGTAACTTTCACTAAGACCTTTTAGACTCTGGTATATTATTTCTAAGACAGTTTACAAATTATCACTTACAAAATTCTGTTAATAAAATATTAATACATTAAAGTTTTCACTTACACCTATGTACAAGCATTTCCTTTTTATAGTTTTTAGATCCTAGTAAAATCCTGAATGAAATGTTCAATAACAAATTGAACCTTTCATTCCAGATTTAACAGTGGCTAGTACAGAGAAAATGGAGTAACACTATCGTATAAATTAAACATTAAAACAGAACGTGTAACATTACATGCATGGAGCGTGTTGCATTAATCACTGTTATGAGATCACGTTCGGTAGTTTGAGCGAAATTAAATTCTGGCAGACTGAGTGATCTTAAGGTTTTCCATATGTCAGTTATTATCATTCCTGGTTTCTGTTAAGATTTTCTCCAGAATGGAGGACTACAACGGCTTCTTTGAAATTTCTACAATGGAAATCTTCCAGGTAAGGCATGGAGCTGCTATCCCATTCAATGGTATGGTTAGTAATAGTGAAATGATGGGCTAGACCTGAGTTGTTGTTATTAACAACTCCTATAAATGATTTTTTTCCGATTTCACAGCTTCTCAATATCCGTCCTATATAGCTTAGACCACAAGTACATGGGATGTTGTACACTCTAGTGTGTTTGAAAAAAAAAATTAATGTCTTTTGACGATCTTAAAAAGTGATGGACAGTTTTTTCTGGTTTGAACACAACTCTAATGTTGAAAGGTTTAAAAAGTTTTGCGATCTTCTCGGACACTGTACCTGCATAAGCAATAACTAAGGATGAACTGTATTGAGTGATGGTAGGTTGAAGATCAATATATATTACAATTTAATTATGTTTGAATGACCAAATGTAATCTAAACAATGAAAAGTGATTTACTCAGATATCACTTAATTACCATGTTAAGTAATACACATCTATAAACAGATATCAGTGTTAATCCAGATTGTATATTCTGAATTACTTCAAATGCAGGCAATTTGCAAAACCTAAAAAATAATCAGATTTAGAAAAAACTTAAAAATTAACTACTAATAATATCTTTATTATCAAAATGTTATAAAATTTTATTCAGATTATTTAACTAAATCCTAAAAGCATTCAAAACTAATGAATCACTATTTGGAAAATTTCAACAATGAAGCAGAACACTTTTATGAAATGGTACTTACCAATAACAATTTCATCATCTGTCTGACTACTGCCAATGCATTCAAAATTAAAGTTACAGAGAGTACCAGCAAGAGTTCTTTGAGCTTTAGAAAGGGCTATAAAAAATATTATATATATATATAATTAAATCTCTATATTGTTTATAAAAATATATAGATTAAAATGAAAAGAAAGAAGTGGAATGGATAGTCTTAATTCATAAATTGAAAATTCCAAATTATTTTCTATTTTATATTGTAAAGGAAAGAAAGTAGTAGTAGTACCATCAAATACATATTTATGAAATGAAATAGGCATAACTGATGCTATTTGAGCTTGTTATTACAAGTGTATCTATCTGGGATCATTTGGGAATGCAGCTAATGTATTTGGGATCTATTTTGAATGAAATGACAATGACAAACTGATTAACTGTTCCTTGAATGGGTTAGTGTTTCAAGTGACTCCTGGTACTGAGTCATGTATTTGTACCTGCAGTTATCCAACCCTTCAATTATATGACTGGAAAGCTCTCCCACTGTGATTCGATAATTGAGGGATGACTGTATATCAAATACAGCCATTCAGTTAAAATAACTTGTTTCATCAAAACTTTGTTAGTATCCTCGGAGTATATGAAACATTAACGAGAATCACGGCAGTGACTCCGAAGTCGAGTATTATAGAATCACACTTGTAATAAGAATAGTCATGGCCAAAATTCAAACTACTGTAACTAAATCTCCAGGATTATTTGGCCTCCAGTGATGAGTCCATGGCATCTCCATGGATTCATCACTGGGGGCCACTCCATAGTACACCAATCTACTTTAGAAATGTAAGTTTATATGAATGTGTTTATTCTCTGTATTAAACTGAATGATACTGTTGATTCACCAATTATATTCAACAGGACATAGATTATAAATTTGAGGGATAAATTTGATTAATGAAATAGCTAAACTTAGAAATTAACAAAAGCTGTTGAATCCTTCTTTCTCATTCAACTTGACAAATCCTGTACTCAGGAATTCCCTCTTAATGTAGACATTCAAAAAATCCCAGCTGTACCAATTTAAACCAAATATGGATGTTTCTTTTGGAGACATAAGCCATTTGGAAATAGGCATAATCATGATAAGCAGCATCACCATATGCAAATATTTACTGTAATAGAATGCCTGACTTTTACAAGTCTAAATACAGCAAAAGACTGACTGGTTATTATAAAATACATTTGAGTGTGACCAAGAGTACAACTCTAATCTCAGATTTGTCCAAGAATTTTGTCAATTTTTGCATGTGAAGCATCTTCAAATGCAAAATTGATCAAGTTTCTCTTCTATCCAATGAAATACACTGCTCATGTCAATGAAAATGTCAACAAATAATTTAATGGATTAGATAATTTTACCACTGAGTTACAAAATATATTATACTTGTCAAGAAATTATATTCTTTTAATCCTTTACCAATGTAAACAAACAAAATTTTTCATGCGAAGTATCTTCACAATTAATCTTCTTGTACTCTTGCCCACAATGTTTTTGTTATAGGGAGTGCTGAGGCAAATTAATGAAGTCAATATCTTCTTATATACAAGTAAACTAGTCATGATGATACTAAGATGTTGATTTCACAATCAACTGTCTTGGTATTCCATAGCAGAAACATTATGGGCAAGACCACTATACAAATAGATTAGTTATGAAGGTACTCCCATGTGCAAACTTTGTTTATGCTTGGGTAAACTAAAACAAGAATATAATTCCTTGTAAAGCATAATATACACTGTAGCACAAGGGTAAAAGTTTCTATAAATCTCTCTATCCATAATATTTAACAGTAAGGTGAGACACCATTTTACAACCTGTATATATAAAATATGACTTCGGCATTGATTTACCCTCTATATGCAAGTAGATACTTCACATGCAAACTGCTATAAATAAAGGATTAAAACAAGAATATATTTCTTCTCAAGTATAATATACTATATGAATTGCTCTCAAAAATCACTCATAATAACTGGGTGAAGAGAATGATCTAATTAGTAGTAATGTGTTCAACACTTAAATGCTGCAAGAAATGATGACAAATGACTATTCTTATTTAGATTTTTTAAAATAAAAATAAAAAATAAAAAAAGCGACTCCCAGCCACAAATAGTTGGGAATCTATAGTACATTAGTACAGTAGATAGACTAAGCATTATTTTCCTTTTTTTTTTTTTTTTGAATTTGTTGTTTTATTTTTTATTAGTTTTAAGATATTTTTTCACCTAACCAAAAACCCTGCTCTAGAGATCAAACATCAAGCCTTTTTTAAAGCCACCTCAGACCTCCAATAAGTGAGACAATAGTCTCACAACCAGGATGATGAACGTCTCTCAGCTAAAGACACAAACATCCAGGTCTACAGTGGAATTTGAATCTGCAACCTATTTGCTGGAAGCTAACAACTTGGCCAACCAGGGAGACTATACATAAATGGACTGGAAGAAATTGATGAGGCTATGGCTTTGGTCATGGTGGGCAAGGAGCTGAAGTTCGAAGTGCATACTACAAAAGTGGCATCAAAATAACTCAAAAAAAGGTTACTTAGATATCAAAGAATACCCTGACAAGCAAAGATAAAGAGGTTATTATTCCTCTCTATAAAGTTTTGATATAGCCACATCTGGACTATTATATACACATTTAGTCACCAGGATGTTTCTTGGTGAGTGACCAAAATGGCAACTGGTGTATAGAGTGCTCACCGAACATTTGTGGATTACTAAGTTCAGGTGATAACAAATGGTTATGATACAAACATGCAAGTTATTAAATGTTACTCATTACATTTAAGTTACTAAAGGAATTTCATAATACAGATGCTAAAGAAATTTTCCAATGCTTGATAGGGTAGGAGAGAGAACAAGGAATCACCTTGGAAGTTGTATAAGAGTATGATTAACAAGGTATGAGGAATAGAATTTGAATTTTTTTTTGCTTGGAAAGTGGTTTATGATTGGAATGGGTTATTAGGGTGTGAATACTTTGTCAATGAAAGAGTTTAAAGGGAGAGAGAAATAGGCATTGGTGAATAATCAATAATGTGGACTTCCGATGATAATGATTCTGAATACTAGGAAGACTTCCATGTGATAATAAGTGTCTCTTCTTGATAAACTGAAAGCACCATTTCAGTCTTTTCATGTATACAGTTTGTATTATAGAACGAGCAATGATTGTCAGGGAGTCGAAGTTCAGGAGGCATATTACAAAGGTGATAGAAATTACTCTTTGAAATGCTTTTATGTCAAAAGCACAATTACAGATAGGAGTGACTAAGTTTATTATTCCAATTCATAAGATCATTTTTTTTTTACCGTATTTTGACTATGGTGTCAAAATCTTCCACATCGCCAGAACTTATGCAACTTGCATGAAATTAAACGATTGTCTTCCCTTTCGATATATATTAGTGACATGACTTTCTAATGCCTCATTATATATGACTTCTGCATCACTTCAATCTTGGTATCTCTCCAGGATCTGGCTTCCACTGATGAGACCTTAATAAAGGTCGAAACTAGTCTGGGTAGTGGCCATCCCATTATGCATAGCATTTTAAATGCCCGAAAGGGTGTGTGTATTTTACATTATGGAATACATACCAAGGCAAGTGATATGAAGTCATTAGCTTCTATATACAAGTAGCTCAGACATGAATATATTTCACATGCAAAATACTGTTTTGTTTCCTTGGGAAAAGGATTAAAACCAAGTATATAATTTCTTGGTATCTTTAAAGTACGATAAATCCAAGGTAAAAAACTTTCTACTTATACACCATGGTGTCAAAATCTTCCACATCACCAAAAACTTGTGCAACTTGTATGAAATTAACGATTATCTTCCCTTTCGAAATATACTAGTGACATGACTTTCTAATGCCTCATATATGTAGAAAGTTTTTTTACCTTGGATGAAATATACGTTAAAGATACCAAGGTTTTTTTTTAATTTTTTTTTTTAAATACTTGGTTTTAATCCTTTTTCCAAGTAAGTAAAACAAAGTTTTGCACATGAAATATATTCACGTCTGAGCTACTTGTGTATAGAGGCTGATGACTTCATATCACTTGCCTTAGTATGTATCGCATAATGCAAAGCACATACCCCATTTCAGGTGTGTATAATGCAATGCATAATGGAAAGGGCCACTATCCAGACCAGTTTTGACCTTTATTGAGGTCTCTTCGGTGGGAGTCAGACCTAGGAGAGATACCAAGGTTGAAGTAATGCAAAAATCATATCTCTCATATACAAATTGTAAAAACTCGATTGTAGCTTAAATATTCTAAAGTACATTACATCGTTTTTTGTTAACAGCAGTCAAGTCCGATGAGAATGTTGTAAAAATAACTTGTTTGTCTCTGTATATTTTGTACTAGATATTTTTGTAAAAAACCCTTTGGAAGTTAACTGTATATACTCCTTTAATAAGAATACGTTAGAGTGTTAAAAACTAACGCAATGTTTTTGCCACCGAAGCTGTATATAAAGGCTTCCCAGCTTCCAGTCATCGCCAGAGAGAGGGAACAAATTCGGGAGTCCATAAGAAAGTCAGTTGGCGGCAATTATAGTCATTGGAGGCAGCAGTTAGAGCTATTGGAAACGGCAGATAGAAAAGCCAGTTGTCCAGGCCTTACAGCAAGCCCAAGCAGAGGAAATAAGGTGATGTAAATTACCCGAAGCAACTTCACTTGGAAGATTTTCTTTTTCGCTGTGGGAGAACAACCTTTTGCCGGTCGCAGTCTACAGACCACTATTTTTCCCAATGAGATATTACTGAAGCCAGACATTCCTGAGGAAGCTCAAGATCTGAGATGAAAGAAATGCCATAAGACTGTAGTGAAAGAATTTTGACTGAATATGCAATGCAGAGTCTTTTGTAAGTTCAAACCTTTTGTATTTTCCCTCTCATAGTAGGTTGCAGATGGGCTTTTAAGAGATTATTCAATAGTAGTAAGAATTGTCATTAAGAGAATCGATTGGCATATCGGAAGTTGATATAATAATTGTAAAGATAACTTAACAGAGAGTTAGCTAATTCTTTGCGAGTATACTAGAAGTTTAATAAGTTGGAATTGTAAGCAGAGAGTACATAGGATTTTGAGTTAAAGAGATTAATGTAAAAATAACTCTAACCTTTTTGCAAGTAAACTAGGAGTTTAATAAGTTGAATTTGTAAGCAGAGAGTTAATAGGTTTTTGAGTTAAAGAGATTAATTAATGTTGAAGTAAAAAGGTTCTAATTTGTGCTAAAGAATTTTTATAGATAGATAAAGAAAGCAATCTCTATATTGTTTAATTCATGCATATCTCATATACATGAATTAATGTAAATAAACGTGTTTTGATTTTTTTGTTAAAGGAGTAAAAATAAACAATCAGGAGTGCCTGATTGTTAATTTTTACAACTGCACTGTTCCTAAATAAATCAGACTTGTGAGAAAGAAACTAAGTGAGATAGCCGAAGTTTAAAGTTAAGTAAAAGAATAGATCATGACTGCTTGTGTAAAGTTTTATTGAAGGAATTTGTGTTAGAGAAATCTGCCAGCCATATTATTCAGTTTTATGATAATTAAATGATATTAGTGGCGCAGTCTAAATTAAATAAATTTTCTAGTATCTTAGGCATAAGACTCATAGTGCGAAGGGTAGATAAACATAGTACATAATAATAAAAAACGTGTAGAATAGTAAAGATAATAAAATAAAGCATTAAAGACAGTAGAAGATTTTACAATATATATATTTACATAAGTAATAAAACAACCACCCATCCAACAATATGGCATCCTCAGAACACATACTGTGCCAGGGCTATTTATTCAAATGACACATACAGCTCTTGAAATTGAGCTTGTGGACCTTCACGATACCTTTTTAGCCAATTGCTACAATCCTAATAAAATAGATAAATACGGCATGCATGCCCTTCCCATCCCATCCCTGCTATCTATGCCCATCTCACATATTAAGAGTACATCAAAAAACTAGGCTAAATTCTCTACATCCATTTTCAAACTGTTCATTCAGCTAGCTTTCTTTCCTAAAGATAATCCTCTTGCACATCCTGGAGTGTATAAAGTTCCTTGTTTAAAGTTTTTTCATTTGGTTAAACTATAAATTAAAGATGCTAAGAAATTATAATCATGGTTTTATCCTTTATCCAAGTGTAAACAAAGTTTGCACGTGAAGTCACTTCACGACTGGGCTACTTATATATAGAGGCTAATGACTTCACATCAATTGCATTAGTATCTCATAATGCAATGCACATATCCTTATGGACATATATAATCATGACTTCACGTGCAAACTTTGTTTGCTTACACTTGGATAAATGATGAAACCATAAATATATAATTTCTTGGCATCTTTAATTTAAAGTTCCTTGTGTTTGCAGTTTAGCCTACTATGAGCAGACAGACTGGTAGA
This sequence comes from Typopeltis vanoorti, assembly GCF_054136105.1. NCBI lineage: Eukaryota > Metazoa > Arthropoda > Arachnida > Uropygi > Thelyphonidae > Typopeltis > Typopeltis vanoorti. Next base: position 74,082,788 of record NC_143555.1, read on the forward strand.
TCGGTCAACACCTCCCTTGAAAAACACAAAAATTACATCTGCGATCATTTGTATGATAAATTGGAACTGGCAGATACTCTTTCACATAGGATTAAATGGAAGAAGAAGATATTGGTATTACACAGATGTCTCTATGGGTCCGAGAGACTATTTTAGAATCAGCTATGAAGCACTCCCCTAACCTCAAAAAGTATGGTTGCATTAATTTGCCAAAGATCTGGAAAACAATCATTCTGAAACCAGATAGTGTGATGTCTTCAAATAAACTTTATGGTTATATGGCCTACAGATGGTGCCATGTTAGACATTAGTTCTGTTTCAGTTACAATTTGAATTGTTTCTAATGATTTAGTTTGACTACTGGTATACTTATCACAGTTATGTGTTCTGATGATGCTGGAAGAAAACCAGCAAAATATTAATAAGTTCAATAAATTTATTTTTTCCTCTATATAAGTATTGTTTATGCCGTCTCCAGTACCATTATGAATGCTAAAGAAAGTGATGGATGTACTGATTAATGACTTTAAAGAAAAGTATGATAGTATATAATGAATCCTGCTACTCCACTGATGTGTCCAGTTAATAATGCTAAGCTAATTTGATGTATTTTATCTATTTCCATCAAAATGTAATACACTGATAGAACTGTATTACAGTTCACTTGGTCACAATCACCTTGAAGAATCTTATTGACTACTGCCTTCGCCAATTTGGCATTATCAGCAATTAACTGCATAATCTTTTCGGAGAGAATGTTGTTCAGTGAGAAGTTGGAAGTACAAAATCAGGAAAACTATTGAGTGGATTCAAGTGTGGTATAAATAAGTATGTACAGAAAAGATTACGCAATGCAAATGTGTCACAGGTTTCAAATCTGAATGGGTTAGTAATGGCATTATGGAAGGAGGAAAGGGGATATGGCAAGACCCGAAATGCATGTATATAAATGCCAGAAGTGTCAGAAATGAGGGAGAGAAGTTTTGGCATTGGCGAGTTTGACTTATAGGCATTCAGCAGATTTCAGGGAATACAGAGGGAATAGGACAAGAAATGCAGATTGCTGAAGAACTGCAACCAACAAAAATAGGAGTTAAGGATTTTAGGGCTGGAGGGAGATGACTCATTTGAGACTATCTGGTGTGAGATAGAGGCCAATAAGACAAAATATGAGGTGTGGCCATTAAATAACCACAATGGTTGCAAAAATATGGTTTATTATTACAATTGTACAACTTAATTGTTATCCTCTTCAACATACTCCCCTCTATCTATACATCACTGCATACGAAGTGGATGAGTAAAGATATAAAGTAGGAAATGCAAAAACAAGAAAACGTTATGGCAAAAATATAAAGAAACAAGGTGATCAGCATACTCATGAGCAGTACAAAGTGTGCAGATAAGGCCGACTAGCATGATAAGAAAGGTCAAATCAAATTACAAGACAAAATTAGCTAAAGTGGCCAAAGTAAATCCAAAAGAGTTTTTTCACTATCAGCAATAAGAGGAAGAACAATTATGCAAGGAGGACTTTAATCAATGTTCATAATAGGAATTATGAACATTGATTAATTGAACATTGAAACAGTGATTGATTGCCCAACAACTCAACTATTTCTGGCAGAAGCAGAAATAGTTGAGTTGTTGGGCAATCAATCACTTTACAAGGGTGTATCATCTGGGGGAAAGAGAGAGAGATTCTGCAGTTGATGTGATACTTATGTGAGAACTGAGGTGGACAAACAGGAAATGCTCAGCATATTGAAAAACATCAACATGAATACAGCAGTGGAACCGGATGGTATGTCAGCCTACGTGCTACATGAATATCCAAAAGGACCGGCAGTGTCTCTGACAAAGCTGTTTAATCAAAGTCTTCACTCTGGCAAGGTTCGTAGAGAGTGGAAACAGGTTAAAATAGCTCCATTACATAAATGTGGATCCAAGACAGAAGTGGCAAATTGCTGATGGGGAAATGATTACATCATTATATTGCTGGACTTTGCATGGAAAAACTATTACAAAGGTTGGAGCAAATAGGAATGGATATGAAGATGGTGGCATGGATGGGGGTGGGGAACTGACAGACACAGGAGAACAATATATGGTGGAGTAGATTCTAGGAAAATGAGGCCGACTAGTGGAATGCCTCAGGGATCTGAAGGAGAGGTATTCAGTTGTTTGCTAATGATGCAAAATTGGAGAGTACACAGAATTCTGTGATGAGTCTTCAGACTCCATGGAGATACCCATATTATAATAATAATCTCCCTCAAATGATTTCCTTTGTCATATAGATATAAATTAACAATGGACTGAATACAGTCCTGTATCACAACACTCTTCACACTTTTATATGCATCACTTCCACTCAAGAGGCCAGAAAGCCTTCACAAATAAATGCTATGTGGGCACCTGCTTTCTGTTGGATTCTAATCTGCCATATACTATTCATCTACCCATCAACCATATGAGAAAATGTCATCATACGACATTTTCTCATATGGCATTTTCTTGTCAAATGCTTTTACAAAATCCAGCAGTATCATCATGTAGCTATTTTCTTTTATCACATTATGAAAATAAGTAAATTATTAAGGCAAGGCTTACCCTTCACATATCCCACTTTCTCTCCTCCAAAATGTACTATATTCCTGTTCACTTATTTCCATTTAGTCCTTAAATATTTTTTCAATTACTTTTACTGCACTCCTAAGATAATGATTGCTTTATGTAAATGTAAGCACAAAACTACATATTCCTACTAATCTTAAACCAATCTATGATATACAAATTAAACAACAGTGATCTAAAGAAGACAGATCTTTATTCTCTTTGATTCTAAATTTCGATAAAGTGGTCTGAAATGATGTTGAAATTAGATGGCGATTTGTTGATCTGTGGCATAATATAGTGGAGCTGGAAGATAAGTAACAATCTGAAAATGATTAGTTATATTGGGATTATTCTAGTTATTGTTATTATTCTTGCTATCCTTCCACTCCTTTGGAACTTTATTCAGTGCAAGACTCGTATTAAAAAAATATGTCAAGGCAGATGTCAACTCCCTAGCACATTCCTTCAGAATATGTGGTGATATATTATCAAGTCAGACAGCCTTATTAACATCAAGTTTGTTCAATTCCCCCCCCCCATACACCTCTTCCTTACTTAGTCTCCTCCCCATAATCAATTGCTCTCAATCTCTCCATGATGTCACATTCACAAGAATGAAAGACCTTTATGAACTGCTCATTAAGTATCTCCACTATATCTTCTGCAGTAGTTGTCCTTATACCATTTTTTCCAATCAATGCTATCTTTCCATAATCATTCTTTTCTTCTGTTTTTTTTTTTTTTTTTTTTTTTTTTCCCCCCCCAGCTACATATTGAAAGAACTCCCTAGGATTATTTTTGGCTTTATTAGCTAACTGCTGCTCATACTTCACTTTTGCAAACCTTACCAACCAAGTCACCCTCCTTGCCAGATCTTTGTAATCCTTATGGAATTGGTTATTACCACTTCTCTTATGCTGCCTCTCCATAATGCCTTTTTTTCTCTGTATCGCATGCTTAATCTCTTCATTCATCCATTTCACGCCTACCTTATTTAACCTTCTGACCCTTGGAATACATTTAGACATAGTTTCTACTAGATAGTTCTTGAATATCCTCCAAACTGCATTGATCTTTTTTCAGCTAACTCCTCATTCCATGCTACACCTACAAGCTGTCTCCTGAGCTCTTCATAATCATAATCACTAGCCCTATAGGTCCACATACACCCTTTTCTCACAGAGGTTCTCACACTGCTGACAACACCCAGGTAATCACTTCATGGTCATTCTCGCCAACTGGAGGGTGATTTGACAATTTATAATTGTCAAATCACCCTCCAGTTGGCGAGAATGACCATTTGGTATGGCCATTTGGTATGACCATTCAGAGGTCATACCAAATGGCTCCTTTGTAGTGACAGAGGATGCGAGATTGGGAGAGGTTCGAGGGGGGAATTCTGTGAGAAAGGAGAGGCGACCTCTACAGTGTATCTGGAAGGAGAACAGGTCAAAAAGCGATCCAGAGTAATAGGAGAGTGAAGAGGGTTATCAGGAAGTTGAGTATGTAGATGTACGATTTGTGTTGTCATTACTTATAGCAAAGATTTCTGCTTCTTGTCCTGCTCAGTTGGTGAGTAGGGAAGCCAGGTGGAATTGGAGACATCAAGGTTGCCCATACTGCAGGGGGGGGTCAAGTTTCATGGAAAGGAATGAGAAGAGATCTGAGTGATTATTAGTGTTTGGAGACTGGTAAATACAACAAATGAATGTTACAAAATGGAGCAAGGAAATCTTGAGCCAAAGAAGGTCGAAAGCAGGGTATTCTAAAATTATGCTAAAATTCTCTGGCAAGCCATGTCAGATTTCACAAGGGCACAGGTGCCACTCTTGTGGTGAAAAGAATCGTGAAGTGTGTAGCTTGGGCATTGGAGGTGGATGGTAGTAGATGTAGCTGCAATCTAGGTTTCTGTCAGTAATAATATGTCTGAAGGACTGCAAGCAATGGCGAACATTATTTGTGTTTGTGTAAATCCCATGGATGTTAATAAACTGAATGCGAGCTTTTTAGTGAAGAGATTCTGGCAAGGTATTGCACGTTGTGACCGGTTGTGATGTGACTTTTTTTTTCTTTTTTTTTAAGGGAGATTCACTTTTGTTGCAGTATCAGTTATTGTTTTTGAGACTTCGTAAGTTTGATTATAAGTTTTTTAGACAGAAGGATATAGTGGGCATGTGCAGTGAGAGAAAATACTCTTGGACATCAAGAAAGAAAAACTCTTTCTGCATGGATTTCTCTGTGCAATGACATGCCTTGACAGTGCCCCCACACACACCGCTTCTCAAACTCCTTCTCCAGGCACAACCTGGCAGAGTATGTGGGATTATGCACCAGTTGATCAGGAAGTTTACTGACTTTGCCACTGACAGGTTGAGGCCCATGCACTAACTGGTGACTAGACTGTAGCACCACCGTTTCAACTGATGTACTCTGAAAATGGAGGAGGTTATGGGTCTCTAAGTATGTTTGTCATTGCCTTGAAGGGTATCACTTACACCACATGGAGAAGAAGGGGGTGAGAGGGGAAATAAACTGGAATTCCTGCTCTGGAGACCAAACATAGCATTTATCACTTCAAATTCCAATAAGCTGAGCAGTGGTATTTTATTTCACCAGATGATGAAGAACATCTACCAACTAATATCTAGTTGGTAATTTTCTCCAACTAGGAAGGTATCCCTTTATAGTGTGAATAATTGCTGGTTTCGCTAGAGCCCTTTTTTTGGAAATAGGCCACACCAGAGGAATGCAGAGTTGACTTGACAGAAAAACTGTATATTGCACATCCCTACCCATTATAGTAACTCGTATATAATACCTCTAAATATACATCTCAAACAACAATTATTAGACTAGAGTCTAGAAAACTATCTAAGAATGAACTAACATTAGGTAGGTGTTAAGATGTGGCATCCAGATCCCCCAAAGAAACAGCTACACTATGGTAGTAAGCATTAGAGGTAGGAAATGAGTTCATTGCCTGGAGTATGATTCTATTTAAATGCCACTTTAAATTTACATTCCAGGGCAAAATCGCAAAACGGCCACTTTATTTATCCTATTCCTTCTATCATACAATATGAACTGATGTTCGCAGAATTATGTCAAACATTATGGAGAGCACGAGTACAGCTTTATTCTATAGACCAGCCAGTTGTTAGATACTGTTCCAAACCTAATGGTAAGGCTTTAAGAAGCTTCCAGATAAGCTAGCAAAAAGAGAAATTCTGTAGTACTCAAATGATAGAAGACAGCTTAGTAAATTTCAATACTATAAAAACTCACGCCCGACTCATTACCTGCAAGAAAGATACTACTACACTCACTGTTACTTTTGAAAACATTCCAATTTCCTGTCAAGATCAGCTTTCTCTTCTTACCCTGACTGTCACTTACAGTTTATCCTGGCACAAATATATTAAATACATAGCCTCCTCGACCTCTAAAAAAGCTTGGTGGTGTTCATTTCCGTTCAAAACATTACTTCTCTTCCTCAACTGTTAACACTTTATAAGTCTCAGATCCAGCCAACCACAGAATATTGTTCCCATGTTTGGGATGGTACATCGAAAACCTCCCTAAGGATTCTTGATATACAGCAAAAGGTAATCTGCTTAATAGATGATCCTTTCCTCAGAGACTTCCTTCAGTTTCTTTCCCATAGGAACTCTGTATCTGTACTGTGCCTTTTCAGTACTTTCATGGGCAGTGCTACTCAGATTTGGCCCCTACCATTCCTCCACTTTTTTCTAACCATGTAAGAAATAGAGCAATCAATGCCCAACTCCAAACAAACTTATCTTCCTTCATTCCATCCACCCCAGTTCTTTGGAACAATCTCTCCTACCGTTTTTCCTACTGAGTACAACCTTCAACTCTTTAAGAAACATATCGATAGGCATCCTCCTTCTCCTTAATCACTTACCCACACATGGCACTACAGTCCCATGTGTGGGTAAGTGATTAAGACCACATTAAGAAGACATTAAGACCACTACAAGACCACACATGGCACTGTAGTGCCATGTGTGGTCTTGCTATACGTCCTGTGACCTTTCACGTGTGGGGTCATCATAAAAAATATCCTCAATGATGTTCCTTTCTACCTATGCAAAAATCACACACACTTTTCCTAACAAACATTTCAGCTTCAAGAATTACTCACCTCAGCTTTCCTGAGGTGAGTAGTATTTGACTCTTGCTTTCTGTCAAAGATTGAATATGTGCATATGTTCATCTGATATACCATGACAAAGTTTCAACTTAGGCTCTCTTCCTCTTTGGCTAAAAATCTCTCTACTCCATTCTACGAGGACTGTTCAATAAGTAATAAGACTAATTTTACTGTCGCAAAACCACTCATCACAATATTAATTTCTGTGGAATAAAGAAATGTTGCTGTCTGTATTAACAAAAGAGGTTGATAGATAGTGTATACGGGCTGAAGTGCCAGTGCCAGAGTGTCACGTGACTAAACGCAAGCTTGTTTCAGTGCGCCTACAAGTCGCGACCAGTTGTCGAAATGGAAGCGTCCTTGGAACAGCGTTATGCAATTAAATTTTGTGTGTGTTTGCAAAAATCAGCATCGGACACTTTTAACATGATACGCGAGGCATTCCAGGATGAAGGCAAGGATGTCGAATGCAAGTGTTTTTCGCTGGCATAAAACTTTTAAGGAAGGAAGGCAAAATGTGGAAGATCTTGAACATGATGGAAGACCTTCAACATCCATCACAGCAGCGATTATCATCAAGGAGGATCGCAGAATTACAGTACTCCAGCTGCATGTTGTCCTGAATATTTCTGTGGGAAGTGTTCACTCAATCATGGTTAAACATTTGGGACTGAAACGTGTTTGCGCCCAGTGGATTCCCAAACTCTTGACACTGGAGCAAATGCAGCATCGAGTGGATGTGTGCACAGAATGGAAAGAAAGACTGGAACAAGAAGGCGACAACTTCTTAAAACACATCATTACAGCAGATGAAGCTTGATTGCATCACTATGACCCTACAATGAAACAACAAAGCAGTGAATGGAAGCATCTGTCTTCACCTACCCCCAAGAAAGCAAAAACTGTAAAATCAGCTGGTAAAGTAATGACCATAATGTATTTTGACTACGAAGGCATTGTTTACCAACACGCTGTAGAACCCGGGAATACTGTAAATGGCTCATACTATGCGGATGTTTTACAGACAATGGTACAGCACTTCAAAAGGAAGCATCCATTGCTGAAGAATGGCTTCTTATTTCACCGCGATAATGCAAGGCCACATATTGCTGGTTGTGTAGTGGACGTTTTACAGAAGAAGAACAACATAGATATCCTACCACACCTTCCATACAGTCCTGATCTCGCACTGTGCGATTTCTGGCTGTTTCCTCAGCTGAAGAACCCACTAAGAGGCCGCCATTTCAAAAGCAACAAAGCATGTGTAAAAGCTGTGGAGGCGGTTTTGAAAGAACTCTCAAAAAACAGACTTTCACATGTGTTTAAGAAGTGGACGCAACGTTGGGACAAATGCATCGCGCCTCACGGTAGTTACTTCGAAAAAGACCATGTAAATGATGACGATTAAAGGTAATCTGTTTTCTGTGTAAATATAGTCTTATAACTTAGTTGACTTTTATACGTAGGTTGTTCAATGTCTATCACTCTTCTGATGCTACCAACCATTCTGAACATTTTTGATTTCCTTTATATGTTAATTTTCTCCAGTATAATTTTCATAATAGCAAGGTAACCTTGCTAAAATACGAGAATAGTCTGAAAAGTTCTTGGCCTAACAATGAAAAAAATGAATTTCTAATTTCAAAATTTATTTTTATTTTTCAAGATAATCTCTCTTAAGACTAATACATTTATTCCAGTGATGCTCCAGTGCCATTATCCCATCCCTGTAGCGGTTCTCAGTAAGATCTGCAAAATACCCCTGTACAGCTGCAATCAACTCTTGATTCAGATGGACAGACAGAATAAAAGAGGCCTGAAAACCAAATCGCAACAAGCAACACCAAACTGGACAGACTTATTCAGACTCTCCAGGGACAGACAGAAGTAGAAAGAGTTCATTCAGCCTCATCATCATGGAGATTTTAACATTCATAACTCCAACTGGTTTTCCTTTACCAACTGCTTTTCTTCTTTTTTCGACAATCTTACTCAAATTATTTGTATGAATATGAGAATACCAGATAACATTGACCATACTGAAATAGAGCTCTTCCTTACTAGTGAACTTACCAAGTAAACCACAAATGTATGCTATAATCTCATACTGATTTCTTTGTTCACTGAACAACATTCACATCTCTCATCAACATGTTGTCTTGCATAATATAATGCCAAGTGGGATAATCTTCATGATTTCTTTAATTCATTTTCTGGATTGCTTTCAAGTTTTCTAATGTAAATATTTGCATAACAGATCACTTATTGTTATGAAACACTTCTTTTCAGTTCCACTTTAAATCACTTATTTAACACTTGATTCTCCCAAAATGTCAACGACTACAGAAGAGATTTTTTTATCTGATTTTTATAGTGCAAAGACATCAAAGGTCATGTTGTGCCAGGACACAGGTCACAGCAGTACATATGGTAACTGGTTAGTAGGACAATCACGAACATCCATGTTCTTGGCAGGATTCGAAACTGCAACCTCTTGGCTGTAAATCGGATACTCTAACCACTCAGCCAACCAGGATAGCTATATATACAAGAGACGAATAAAGCATATTACAATTCACTTTCATTAAAATCTCTCATCTTTTCTGCTTAAACCAGAGTCCAAAACAGTTGGAAGCAAACTATCAACACATCGAACATTTATTTTGAAAGGGTTAAAAGGGAAACGCTAATATCAAATAGCAGTTGGTAAGAAATCATTTCTGATCTCTTACCAACTAGTTATAACTTTTGTCGAACTGTTCTTTTTGCCTCTCTTTGCCTTGGACAATGCTATTACATCGTTACCAACAGAAAAAGTCAGTCATCTGGCATAGATATTAGTAAATGTCCTCCATTCCAAACACAACTCCATGTCCCCTTTGATTTTTCAGCAGAAAGACAGAAGGTCTTGTCCAATTAAACAAGTCTCCTGGTCCTTATGGCATTTCTTCAGTTGTAATGGAAATATATGCGCCAGAGTTAACTCCTGTTCTTTTAATTTTTGCCTATGTCACTACTACATATCTTGAGGCATGGAAATTATCCCATATTAAATCCACTCCCAAGAAGGACGGTGAAACTTTTGTTATCCAATATCACTCATTTCATTCTGAACTATTAACAAGTTCTATTCAACCTTGAAACCTCTCAACTAATAAACAATCACCTCTTGGACAAATGTTAAAGAAAAGTTTGGGAAATCTCGAGTAGTGGCTCTTATCATATCCACAGAATTCGACAAGTTTTTGGTGCAAAGGTCTATTAAGTAAGTCCTATCGTATGGTCTGGCTTCTGAAACTGGTTTACCAACTTTCTGTTTAGACACATATATAATGGATCTTTGTCCTCAAACTTTGGAACTAATGCTCACATTCCCCACTGCTTTGTTCTTTTACCTACTCTCTTCTTTCTATACAGCAACAACTTACTTCAATTCACTGCAAATCACTACACTACCCTTTCTTATTTGACTAGCCTTGCATTACATAAATGAGTAAAATATTTCAGGATATCAAATTTCTAAATTGTGATCTCCAAACAATTCTTCAACACATTTCTGATAATCTTATTAATTTCATTAGCATCTTCATCTTTTCAGGCATTGATTTCAATGTTCAATCCACTTCTGTTAGTATTCATATATTGTCCAATACTAAATCTATTTTCAGTTTTTTACATATATCTGTGCTTATTTTTTTTGTCTTAGAGAGTATAGCTGCTATTCTTAATAGGAATTTCATTTCTCCAGTTTGTTTTTAATTCTGCAGTTTTTAGTCCATAATTCACCTCCACACAGGTGCCAAAACTTTATAAACTCCTATTCTTGTATACTTTTGAACTTAGTTAGGATTGAAAATATTACTGATCAACAATAACAGGAATGATCATATTTTCAAACCTAACGAAGTTCAAAAGTGTTTAGGATTTTCGAAATTATCCTAAAATTTTTGAAATTATCCAAATATTAGGATTTTTTCAAAAATCTTAATATTTGAAATTAGGATTTTACTTATGACTGGAAATGATCCTTCAAAAGCCATAATGTTTTGTTTTGCCTATTGATATTTGCATTCCAAATTTTTAGAATGTTTAAGGAATATTCTATCTTTGCAGCTCTTCTTAACTTATGATTATTTAGTCATCTGCAAACAAAAGAATATGAAGTATAGTTCCACAATCCAGTTTATCTATACATATATTAAATAAGAATGGTGACATTGGACATCAATGAAAGACTGCTGTGTTTATTGATTTCTATTAACTTTTTTTTTTCACTGATTTTTACAGCTAGAAACTTGTTAATTTCAATACTAGTGAAACTCAATACTTTTGTATTGAGAAACGTGAAACCTTTCCAGGTCTCACATTTGACAAACGGCCAAACTCTGAACAAGACAGATTTCTCTTTTTGGTATTAATCTAACTCAAATTTCTATTGTATGAATAATGTCTATAGTTCATGAGTAATAAGCATTTAGATATTTTTGGATGTCTAGGAGTTTGAGCCAATACCTATCTCACTAAAATGGATGTTATAATATCACTCCTCCAGCAAAAACAAATTATTCATAAGGCTAGGATTTCAGGAATGCATCTACTTCATTAAAGAATCATCTAGATTTTCAAATAAATAAATTTTATTTATTTATTTAAATATTTTTTTGTGGTGGTTTCTGATTTGCTGTCATAATATCTAAATGCATGTCAAAATACATACACAACTTAAATGTATGAGCTTCCATATAAACATTAACTGTATAACTGATAAGTTTCAACAATTCTTAAATTCTAAAAAAGGTGTATTTCTTGTATTCTTCTCATACCTGCCCTTGTTTTTTTTTTAATAAAATGCAGTTGAAACGAAATTATATATATTATTACCTTCCAAACATATATTTCATTTATATTCCACTGCACATTGTGGCACTGTAATGCTCTGCAACTTGATTCATTTGAATAAATGCAGCTGACAGGTAACTGTAAAAATACCTTCTTGATGAAAATTTACTGTTGCAATGCAGTTTGATTTACAAAAATGTAATGTGCTTAAAGCACTGAAATATTTCTATAAAAAAAAAAAAAAAAAACAGGCAAAGCTTATTTAAAAGGCAAATGTGTTTTAAAGACATAACATGTAAATCGATGCCCATATATAGTATCAGTTGCTATTGGTACTGTAACCTCTCATCTATATATATATATATATATATATATGTCAACATGAAAATGACTTGTGTGATTTACATTAGCATATATCTGAACATATCTTTATATTTAACATATTAATGTGTAGAAGTGAAACCACATTATTACCATGGCAACAAATAACTTAGTGGAAGAGGAGGAGCTATAGGACAGATATAGGGGAAATTTTTTAATGTATAGCATGAAGTAAAAGAACTAGAGGTCTTCACAGAAATTAAATAAAGGTTCAGTCATCAGAAGAGTGTGAACTGGATAGTTATGACAAATGGAGCAGGTTACCAGAGAGAGAGAGAGAGAGAGAGAGAGAGAGTGGAGAACGCATTTTGTAAGGAGGAAAGCATTATGCATTTGGCTAATATAGGTCATCCCTTAAAGTTGTTAGTTATTTGGAAATTGCAAATTACTTCAGATAATTTTAAGTTGGTGATTATGATGTAATAAGGCAGATCTTACATGTCAGATGGATCTCCTACTATGATTACTTCAGTCCATGGAGGCGCCAGTATAATAATTTGTAGAAGCAAGAATTCAAAAATTATTCAATTTGTGATTATTACAAGTTTTAGCTTTCACGAATATAATTTATCCAGCTCCCTGATAATTTTAGTACCTATTACTGCTGAACGATGAGATGATAAAGAGGAATACAATTCCTCTTTATCATCTCATCTAACTTCATTAACTGTTCCATTATTGCATGTTCATCTGGTCCTCTTCCGAATATAAATGCAAATATATAGACAGATTACTAAATAACTGCGTGATCACATAATGCAGAATAAATTTGGCGGTCCAAAGTACATCTCTCTCTCTCTCTCAGTAATGATATACGAGACGCTTTGTAAAAAGATTTTTACTTGTCATTTTTTAAGTGTATAAAGCATATATAGTATTTTGGATAAGCTAACTTAATATATATACAAAACGAGAAAAATTCTTAAGTCGATGACAAGAACTTATGTCAAATTGATGTTCCTGAACAAATTTTTGTGATGTCCACAAAATGTATTGATGAATTTTAATAAAAGCTTAAAATATATATCTTACTTCTAGCTGCGGATAAAACATCTTTGACATCTTTAATAAGACCTTTAATGGCTTGGCTTATTCTATCTAACTCTTTTTCATGAGCATGAAGATTATTCCTAAAGTAAGGACTATCCGTAAGACAGTCTGTGTATTCCAGAGGCAGAAGTCCCATCTTCAAACGTCAGCAGAATTTCAACTGGTTGAAAAAACAACAAACTGTGCTATAGGTACAAAAAATATATAACATATTGCAAATGATATACCTATATGTACATTAAAATCCTTCTGGAGAAACTGATAGTAAATATCACATTTAAAAAAATGCAACTCTTAAACTAATAAACGTAACACAACACACAAACGAAGGTCTGAAATTGAGGCGTGTCAATAACCACACTACAGATGATGTTTCTTTTAAACGCCGCTTCAAGGCGCTCAGAAGTCGCGTTTGCGCGCAACGCGATTACATGTACTACAAACGTGTAACAGACTTCCGGTTCCGATTAGATATTCCCTACGAATAAAGATCATGAATTAAAGTTATCAAATGTAAGCAAGTTTCTGTCATTCCAACTACGTTAAATTCGTGAAACTTTGTGATTAAGTGAGCGATGCATAAAAGTTATGCATAAAATCATTATCAGTTACTGAATGAAAAATATATTTGTTGTAAAAATTACATCAACACTTTCGAAAAACTGGAAAATTCACGAGCTCTAATCAGGAAAGGACTGTGAAGGGAGAATCTTTTCAGTGAAATGCAATGTCATATATTGCAGGCCTGGTTAACCGAGTGGTTAGTTCATCCACTGTGCATATATACATTATATGCATACTCTAAAACAGTGCTTCCCAAACTTCTGAATGTCAGGGCCCCCTTTGGAAAAATTAAAATATTTCACGGTCCCCCTCGATAAACAATCGTAATATAGACATGTATTATTATAATATTTATTGTATTTATATTCAATACAAAACATTCACAGCGAATATTGCAAAAATTAAATGTAAATATTACATTTTTAGCATCTTACATACGTATTTGACATGGCACATTATCTCATATTTTATATAGATAGATATATTGTTATTGTACATTTGCAGTACAAGCACATGAAAAGTGGAGCGATTAGTAATAAAGAAATAAGAATTAAAAACTTAAAAGAAGTTTAATAACAATTTAATGTGATAGATGTGTTTCAATACTGCTACACCAATATCAGGTGAAATATTTGAAACTGCAATTCTTAGATTTCTGCTTTGAAATGAAACTTATATGAATAAGCATATATTTACCAATATTCATTAAGCGCCGAAATACGCCGGAAGCAAAATCTGTGAACCCACACCAATGTGTGATTTTTTCCATTAAAATATAAAAAATAACAAAAAAGAAATAATAAATCATAAATATTAAATACGTTTCTTTTAAGATAAAAAAAAATCTACTTAGTCTTAAAAGATTTTAAATTTGTTTTCATTATTTCACGTCGTCCCCCCTCAACAAAACCTACGGCCCACAGTTTGGGAAGCGCTGCTCTAAAACACACACACACATATACAGGCCCGGCTGGTGGCGTCTGCGAAGTGTGCAATATACACAGGCGTCGCAAAAGAAAAGGCGCCTAAAAGATGTCAAAAAATATGAGGTAAGAATTTAAACGAACAACGAATGGTACATATAATTATTAATGTACGTCGTCTTCCGTGCGGGCCCCTTCAGATCTTCCCGGAAACGAACAAATAAATTCTGAAATTGTATCCTAATTTTAACCGGATCGGATGCATGTGGTCCGGCCCTAAAAGTCGGCTTACTACTTATAACTCATTCTTCTTGACATTCGAGCCTGTTATATTAGCGGGCTGTTAGGGCGGCGTCAGCGACACAAAATAATCGGTGAACTCTCGAGTATAATGCGAAACATTCTTGTAAAATTCTCTTAACTATTTTCGTTTAATCTTCATTTGAATAAATCTCTTAACTTTATATTACTATATTATATTATTTTGAAAATTTATATAACTTGAAAAAATGTGTATAAGCAGGAGTAATCCGTAGGTAACATTATACTGTAAAGCGGTTTTCATTTGTTTTTCATTTCCTGTTCGTATTACTCACACTCTGTTCAAAAAAACTTTTTTGGAAAAGCGCCGAATAATAATAATATAATATATATAAAAATAAAAAATAAAAATAAAATAAATAAAAAAAAAATAAAATAAAATAAAAATAATATATATATATATATATATATATATATATATATATATATATATATATATATATATATATATATATATACCCCTATAATATAAAATGATAAGCTTTTGTTGTAACGTTTTTTGTCAAGTTATTTGAAACGTTTTGAAACTCAGGGGCTACCCTGGGTGTCGAGTCTTCAAAATTCGAGTCATCAGAATTCAAGGAGAACCGGCCAACAGTCCGGAACTCGGGGGGGGGGGGGGGGGCGCCGTAGGCGTCAGGGGGGGAGCCCCTGAAGTTGAACGAATCTGGCAAAAGAAAACAAAAGTTGTTCCCATAATAATAGGTGCTTTAGGCGCCATCCCTAAAACATTGAAAAAACATCTAGAAGCACTCGAGTTAGATGGATTAAAAATTGGGCAGCTGCAAAACTTTGTTCGGCACAGCTTTCATTTTCAGAAAGTATTTCCACAACTCATAGGCCCTTGGGTAGGGCCCGAATTAGTGGAATATAACCAACCTTTTCTTAAGACTGAGGAAGCAAATCAAGCTTTGATGAATATTATATATATAGCAACAGGAGAATTCATTTCTGCTGGCGTGTTAGACAAAATGTGAGAAGAATATAGCAAGAGTGTGTATGTATGTTATATATATATAAAAAAAATCCTTAGCCCATTCATGGTACTAATATACTACAGCACCGCTTCTTGAACTGTGGATCGAGAAAAAGATTCTGGCCGTCACAGCAAACATTGATAGACATGAGTAAATTAAACATTTATTATGAAACTATAGTTAATTATTCGGTGACGTCATTCGACGCCGTACGATTACTCTCGTACTTCACTTGGTTTTGGGAATGAAGCCTTCTTTCTGCTAGAAGTGGTAGGAGTTGCAGATGCCTTTCCCACAAAGAGTTAGTAGGACAATCACAAACATCCATGCCCCTGGCGGGATTCGAAACCGCAGCCTCTTTGGTGCAGAGTGGATACGCTAACTACTCGGCAACCAGGCTTTATAAAACTATTGAAATTATTATACATGACACAACAGTATAAAAAAACTAACTTAACCATTACTGCCAGGGGTCGCTAATAATTTCGTGTTATGATAAATGGTCGCGAAAAAAAAAAAGTTTAAGAACCTGTGTACTATATACGGTTTTAATCTATATTAGTTTTTTTTTTTTTTTCATTACATTTTCAAAGGCAAAGGAATTCTTTTACTAACTTTTGGAAATCGATATGTTTCCCAGTTTTTCCTTTCATCATCGTGGCAGATGAGTTAAATTCTCCTGGTGTGTTAGAAGGAAAGGCGACAAGAATATAGCTGATAACTGTCGCATTATTTTGTTCCTAATTCAAGATAGGTTTCTGCATTCCAACTATATAACACCTAAATTATAGAAAGTTTGTGATTAAACTAGGCATTACAGAAAAGTTAGCACTACGGTCTATTTTACTGATTTTAGAGGTCAAAAATTCAAAGTGTCTTTAGAGAGAATTAAAAAACAACAACAACTATATATTTGTAATAAATATCGACTAATTCAACACCTCATGAAGGAAGGGATAGAAAAAGTTTTCCTGTGCTTGACAGTCGTGATAAAGAATGCAAACATAAGTCAAGACCATACCAAAAATTATTTCACAGATAAACTTAGGTAATGTTTATCTTCTTTTTCTAGACAATTTTTATCCAAGTTTATCCACGATATAACGATAATGCAGAAAACGTTATAAGCAAGTAGAACAAAACTGATTAATTATTAATATTAAGTTCCATCAATGCATGCAAAATCTCCAATACACATTACTTTCGTATCATTTAATTTTATTGTTGTATAATTACTTAATATTGTATAAAGTTTTAGCATTTACGCTAAGAAATGTAGCAGAACTTCGGATAATACAGAATACCATTTTGTGCGTAAAATCATTTGCAGTATCAAATCTAGACAGTCTTTGTTTCTCAATTTAGCGTCGTCGTCAAATTCACAACGATTTTCCTTCATTCCCCCCCCCCAATAGTGGCACTACCGGGTGGTAATATTATTTTCTACATCCTCCAGTATATTGGTGGTGGTTTTTCCCTTCGGTCGTTTCCGAAGGGAAAAACTCTGTAGGCATTGCCCACAAAGTGTTCCAGGTGAGATTTTTAGAGAGAAGTTCACCATTTCTCCCCCCCCCCCCCCCCCATTTTATCCGGGCTCGGGACCGGCATATGGCTGAGACGTATTCACTGGGTCGGTTTGCCTGTTCTGGGGGACGAAAAACCCGTTTCGGAGGGACAAAAACCCCTACCCACTGGCGTAGCTAGAGCTGTTGCCGCTCGGGGCGATCCTAAGTTTTGCCGCCCCTCTCAATACACACTAAAAATATTACAAAAAGTCAAAACGACGTATAGGAAAATAAATTAAAGCACTATGTTTATTTTTGAAGTAAAACTTTAATTTCAACATTCTAAAATGTTATTTTTCTTGCTTTTCTGTTAGCAAAATCGTCGATGACATTGGTCTATTTAGTAATGTAGGTAATTCTTAATCAAATTTTATTTAGAAAACCTCCTCTCACAGCTAGCAACACCTACAGCAATTGTGAGGAAAATTCGCAGTGGTGTTACAATATGTGGAACTGAGTTCTGGAGACTGTATTTTAGAATTAACTGCAAAAGTTCAAAAAGGTTCAAATAGCCGCCCGGGGCGGATCTCCCCCCACCTCTGTAGGAGACCGGCTAACTCACCTTTCATCGAAAAAGATCCAGATAAACGTTCCTCATGTCACTGACAGGAGTCGAACCCAGGTCTTTCCGACCAAAAAGCTTCGTCTATACTGACTGAGCTACGGAAGCTCTCATACAATATATATATACATACATACAATATATATATATATATATATACTAACTCACCTTTCATCGAAAAAGATCCAGATAAACGTTCCTCATGTCACTGACGGGAGTCGAACCCAGGTCTTTCCGACCAAAAAACTTCGTCTATACTGACTGAGCTACGGAGGCTCTCATACAATATATATACATACATACAATATATACATACATACAATATATATATATATATATACATACATACAATATATATACATACAATATATATATACTAAAAAACTATTGCTAAAAATATATATATATATACTAAAAAAACTATTGCTAAAAAATAATAAAAATAAAAATAGTCTATGCAGAGATATCGTGTTGTTATTATCATATTATTATTATTAAAACCTCCATGGGTTCAAAAGACTCATCGCGGGAAGTCCCACTGTTACACACACACACCAGTAACCAGTAGCGCAGCACTCCTGATTTAATCTTTGGGGGGGGGGGGGGGGAGCACTCCTGATTTAATCTTGGGGAGGGCAGAGTTGAGTAGACGATTTGAGAATGCACCATGCACATTACATTGCATACGACCTATGACTGAGCATCTGCATGATCGCCAATACATGATACCCGTGATCTCCTCTGGCCCGGCTCGGGCAAATAAAGTAGCTCTCGGTCTACAAGAGTACTACTTCGTTCGCCTTGCGTTCACAGCGGCCAGGATTCCCAAGAGCTGTAGGATATTCCCACCTTATGTGGTCGCTAATTCATAAGTAGTATAGAAATAGAAGACACAATATAAATTTTAAAAAAAAAAGAATTTTAATTAGGAAAAGATTTTTGGAAATTTTTCTAGTGTATTTTTCCTTTTCTTTTTTTTTTGGGGGGGGGGGGGGAAGGGCCCATTGGCCCCCTCCCTGGGTGCGCCACTGACACACACACACACACACACACAGTTTATCATACTGCGCGTTAAATAAGTTCACTGTCTTCGCGCTCAGTACTCTTCGGCAATGCATTCCAATCACTCACCACTCTCCATGCAAGTTCCTCACCTTCTTGCTCACACTCTCCATATATAGCTTCAAGGATGACCTCTTGTTCTCTACCTATCTTCACTCATTCTATGCAAAACCTCCCTGACATTAATCTGGTAATAGCCTCTTAACAGCTTATATGTCTCGATCATATCTCTTCTCCTCCTTCTATACACCAATTTCTGCAAATTGCATTTTCTTGATCTGTCTTCATACTCAACATTCCAGAGACCAGAAGCCACCTTAGTCAATGTTCTCTGAACCTTTTCCAATACATCTTCATCTTTTTGAAAACCAGGTGACCAAATCTGTAAACAGTAATCCATATGTGGCCTGATCAAAGCCTTATGCAAGGGGAACCAGAATTAAAAGAAACACACGTATTAACCACAGTAAAAATTATTTAATTGTAAATATTTCATCCTAAGTATCTTAGGACATCATCAGTACAGTAGTTTAAACAATAATATGAATAACATACAGTTAGAGCACATGATTACAATAGAATCTCATTAAACGTGCGTAACTTGTTAGAGAAGTAAAAAAAAAAAAAAAAACTAATAATAATTATTTTACACAATTATTATGACAATTTCCCATACTTTAGGAATAGTAAGAACGTTTGGGGTTTAAATTTGGTCTGTGTAGTAGGGCTTCAGAACTTTCTTATATATTCTTACTTTGGCCAGACAGGTAGGTCTGTTCAGACACGCATCTCGGAACATCAAAACACATTCGTCTTTTTAAACCGCAGAAATCTGGCCTCTCTCAACACGGAATTGAAAATCCAAGCCATAGGATCCATTGGGAAAAGTCATAACTTTCACATAGATCTTTATATAAAATGAACGTTTATATAAAGAAAGTGGGAAATTGTCATACAAAAATTATGGGAAATAATTATTATTAGTTTTTTTTTACTTTTGTAACACGTTATGCACGTTTAATGAGATTCTATTGTAATCATGCGCCCTAACTATATGTTATTCCTATTATTGTTTAAACTACTGTACTGATGATGTCCTAAGATACTTAGGATGAAATATTTACAATTAAATAATTTTCACTGTGGTTAATACGTGTGTTTCTTTTAATTATGATCTCACCACGGGTTTCGTTATTTAAAAAAGGGAACCATAATCGTTACTTCTGCAAGTCAGTGCCTTCCGCATCATTCCCATTATCCGCTGTGCTGTCCTCACAATTTTAGCAACATGTCCCCGAAATTTTAGGTCCTTGTCCACTCTCGGATCTCTCATCTCCTCTACCTCTTCCAAATATTTCCACCGATTGTGTACCCTACATCCCATCTCTGCTTCTCAAATTTCAAAATCGTATACTTCACACTGAATTGACATCCCCATTCATTTACCTATTTCAGCTAGTGTATTCAGGTCTTCTTGAAAAGCCATAGCATCCGCTCTACTCCTGATAGCTCTCCCCAATTTTGCATCATCTGCAAAAAACTGCATATCACCATACAGACCTCTCCCAATATCATTTACATACAGCAATACATAAGCAAAACAGCAATAGACCCCCAAACTGATCCTTGGGGTACACCACCAGTAATGTTTCTCTTCTGGGATATCATTCCTCCATAGACAACTCGCTGATACTTATCAAACAGCCAATCTCCAATTCAGCGAACTAATCTACTGTTCAGGCTCATCCGTTCCAATTTAATTACCAACTCGTCATGTGGAAATTTATCAAAGGCCTTTGCAAAATCTAATACCACTATGTATGCAACATCTTTATCCAATGCATTTGTCACTTTATTATAATAAGCAAGTAGATCGCTAAAACACGATCTTCCTTTAACAAACTCATGCTGGCCACCAAAGAGTATTTTTCTGTTGTCAACCCAATTCTGAATCTTGGTCCTAACTAACCTCTCTAACATTTTGACCACAACTCCAGACACAGAGACTGGCTTGGCTTATAATTCAAAGCCATAGTCTTACACCTCCCTTATGTATCGGAACAATTTATATTAAAAACATTCGTGATAATAATAAATTATGAAATATAAAAATATTTTAATGAAACGTATGTATGATTATGAATACTATTCTAAATAACAGACGATTTTAATTCACATGATTTACATAATTTTTTAATGAATCAGTCAAACATATTCTGTACACATCAAACTCATATATTATTCTGTTCACATCATACAGATGTGTATATGCAAATACATTAATTATGTGCATCTGAATTTAATTTTTTTTGACTCCCAACCACGAAAGGTTTATTTATAATGCTATAGTACATTCGTACGGTGGGCGGGATAAGGATTCCCTCCATTTTTTATTTTGATTTTATATATATATATATATAAACATATTCAACAGTTATAATTCCAACAGCACCCAACAGATTATATATCAATATTACCTATATTACCTTCGTCCAGACTTTGAGATTCAAAAGAATTTCCACATTTTCAATTACTCGTCTGAAAGGATTTCTGAACGAAGAGTCAAACAACATTAATATTTCACCCCTCTAAGGTACATATGTGAAGATCTTTTTTACTGCTACTCACCTTCGAACAAGCTACATATACTCTGAGTGACCACTTGATTAGGGTGTTCCTAATAAAGTTGTCACTCTGTATAGATGCTGTTGCCCATGTGAGAAACAGCAGGATCCCAAATCAGCGCCTGTAATTCGGATCATCTAGTCTTGCAACTTGTTAATAATAATCACGAAAAATATAATGACCGGAAAAGGGCGGATTTTGATTCAAAGAAACAGCTGGTCGGAATTAGGGAGATGCTAAGAATGAAAACAGACCCAACCTCGCTTCTATTACATTCATATGGAGAGCTTTTACCTGTGGCCGAGTGGTATTGCAAAAAAATTGGCGCTTTTAATTTCTGAGGAACAAGACTGGCACACCATTTTAAGGTTAATTTTATAAATAGATATCCCGCGATCATTGACTGAATTCAAAAATTCTACCAGGGAGCCCGCTACCTCGTTTTGATTTGTAACTCTATATGGATTTGTAGACCATTTCCTGTGCTTAAAATCTGCATAGCCTAGTATTATTGATCATTTATCTGGTGGTTTCTTGAGAAGAAGTATAGCGCTCATAATGCCAAGATTAGGATATCAGAAACCTCGGACGAAGTTTCTGATATCCTAAAACATATTCATATCGCCAAAATTATCTCCAAAATCTTTCATCAAGATCCATTCAGCCGTTTATGCATGATGTCCGAACAAATATAAACATCATTTCAACTTTCTTTAGATAGATTCTTCCACACAGGACGACCGAATTTAATTAAGAATTTGCCAATTACTGGCAGTATTTCTCTTGTGCATTTTTTTTCATTAACAAAACAATAATTATGCATTAATTTCAGTTATCATTACTTCCAAGGACTCATCGTGGGAGGGTGCTCCACTTCACACACCCCACAGTCGCCAATACTTAATCCTCCATCTACATGACTATTCACCACTTACACGTTATTCAGACATACTATTCAATAAATATTTATTAACCTTAGCGCTTCTTATATAATCATTATAAATTTAAAATCATTACAATGTATTGTTTTTCTTATTTTATGCACTTTTTATTTAAAAGAATGTTTGGTTATTTGACTCTTTTCATAACTCGGTCCCGTAGATATTTAGTTAATGCTGATATGCGAAAATGCGTCACTCCTGACGGATGAACTATAAAGAAACCTCATTTTATTAGAAATAAATGAATAAATAATAAGGAGAGAGAGAGAGAGAGAGAGAGAGAGAGAGAGAGAGAGAGAGAGAGAAACAAAAATGAATAAAATGGAAAATTAATTTCAAAAAATGGGTTACAATTCCTCCCATTCTATTAGCTTCTATTATGTAAAAATACAATACTAACATATTGTTCTTCATTTAACTAGACTCGTCAGACATGATGTCTTATGTTCTCTATATTATGTTGCATAGGTGTATGATGTTAAAGTTTATTGGCATGGTGACCTTTGCGCTGTTTATGTACAAAGAAGGGGGATAGAACTGGGTCAAATACATTGTTTGGCCTCCGGTAAGTTTCTGTACTTCGAATTTTCTGGTACCATAGAAGATATCAAGTTTTTTGATATTCACGTAATCTTTGCAGTTATGTTTTCTTTTGAAGATCATTGCTGATTTGCTATATAATAGAATAACAGCAACCAGGACAAATATTCTTATCAACAAACGTGGTTTCTTTCAAACTGCACCGGAAAAGAAGTGCCTCTTCGCGAAGCACACACGCACGCGCACGCGCGCACACACACACATCACTAAGAAACATGGTCGTGCTTTGACAAAAATAAAAAAATAAGACGTTTAAAACTCGGCGATAAACAATTCAAACATTTCAAATTTTTGCGTTAATAAATACAAATTTCCGAAGGTGCAAAATGGCATTTTGCCAAAATAGTATTACAATCGCATACATTCGTGATTTTTTTTAAACATACTCATTATTAAACGTCTACGCTATAATTCCTTTTCAAGAGCCATGTAATTGGCAGAGAAAATAAGAAAAGAGATGATTTTTCCCCTCTCACACAACACAATAAACGAATAGACTTTATATTACCATTTTGTAAAAAGTAAGAATTTTAAAATAAAATCAGTAGTAAAGTAGAAATCTGAAGTTGTGAGAGAATATGCAGTACCACTTAGCAAAATAAGAAATTTTATTGTCGAGGATGAACAAATTTTTACACCATTAACTGTTCGTTAGTTCTAGGATTTGGGATTTTTTCTCCTCAACTTTATGCCCATCCATGGTATTAATATACCACAAGGTAACAACTTGGGGTACATTAGTAAAGTATATATTTTTTGCATATAAAGTTTATTATATATATGGGGAGAGAGAGAGAAAAAAAAAATCTTTATCGGATCTTTTCAATCAAATGGTGAGTTAGTCAATCTCATACGGAGGTAGAGGGTTTTTCTCCTAGAATCTGGAGTATTTCGTCCCTCAGAACAGGCAAACCGCTCCGTTAACACAGATTTACAGGTATAAATACTTATTATTAGGAGATACAGCGGATGAGTGACGTACTGGCTGCATTAATTCGTCGTGACTCCTAATAAGGGACTCTAGCTGTCCTAAGAGACAAATGCGTATCAAAAAAAGTGTTTATCTATGAGTACGATGGGGGGGGGGGGGGATCTGGAAAGTTCTGATAAACACACAGGACAAAAATTATGTTAAAACAACTGATATAACTACAAGAAAGAAAAAGAACAATTATTACAATTTGATGAAACATGGAGATTAAAAGGGTTTGAAGATATGTTCTTTCTTCTGGTTATATGAGTTGCTTTAATATCATTTTTGTTCTAGCTGTTTATCAGAACTTTCCAGATCCCCCTCTCCTCGTATATCCCAATTTTTAAAACTGAAAATGGTACAGAATGTTTCAGATTTAACATACAAGGTTTTCAGTGACAGCCTGAATATGATAAAATTCGACAGTTAAACGCTATTGACAATCAAAGTACCTTAAAAGTAGTAGTGTAAAGCAGTGCTTCCCAAACTTCTGGATGTCAGGGCCCCCCCCCTTTGCAAAAATTAAAATATTTCATGCCCCCCCTCGAAAAAAAATCGTAATAGAGACATATATTATTATTGTATATATATTCAATACAAAACATACACAGCGAATATTGCAAAAATCAAATGCACATTTTTGTGCTTCTTACAGTTTTGTTCTGAAGACGATGCGGGCTGTTCTGGTAAAATATGAAATACTGTCCTTTTTTTTTTTTTTTTTTTTTTTTTTTTGAGTCTGTTTCTGCTTCTTCTGATTGTTCGCGGGATTTTTTTTTTTTTTTTTTTTTTATCAGCCACTTATCCATCTCAGGGTTAAATTTTTTAACGTAGAATAGATCAAATAATAGCACCACTTACCGATACTGGCACCACAGACTAACAACATGAAATTACTGAATATTACCTGAATAAGGGAATCCCTGGACCAGGAACATTTTTCTCTTTTGTGACTTTTCTCCCTTTACGGTAATTAAGCCTAACGCGAAACAGACAGGTTATTATTAAGAAGTGCATATGATTGGTGCGGAATTAACAAAAGATCGCGCAACCGAAAGATAAAAGCATAGCTGACAATCGAGTTGAAATGCTAACTCTCTTCAACCGAATTCCATATGTGAAACTGCCATAACATTCATTATATATATATATATATTACTTAGTTTTAACACGCTTACAATTTTAACACGTTCGATTGAATTTTATTGCTGCCTTGGGAAGTCGAACTCACACACATCTAATTAATAACAATAGTTTTTAGTTAGATACCGTGTTTGCCCATGCAACATATGGTTTTGTTTCAGTCTATATAGCATAGTTTCTCTATGAGGGGATATGTAATTCATCAATTAGTGTGTTTTTATCCCTGTTGCCTCTAATTGCACTTATTTCTTGAGAAATATATTACACAGACTGCTCATACCTTATTCACGGCATAATAAAATTACTTGTTTTTAGATATATATGAAGAGCCAAAGGCTTCAATTGTATACTTGTTTTTATTGCTTCTGCAGTATAGTGGCTGTTAGGGAGTGCGTGTTGTTTGCCACTGCAAACGAGTTACTATCTCCCCACATGAACTTGTTTAAGCTTTTTTTCATGTGTGAAGTATATGGGAAACTTTTATTGGTAACAGAAAACTAGCTGGGATGACAGTGATAATATAAAACGAGTTTTGATATGTTACGAACGCATGATGAAAGGGACAGGAAGATTTGGAGCTTCCCTGGAGAGCATTCGAAGTAAATACAATTAACTACTGCTTTGAAATGAAATATATGAATAAGCAATATTTACTAATATTCATTAAGCGCCGAAATACGCAGGAAGCAAAGTTTGTGAACCAACACCAATGTGTGAATTTTTCCATTAAAATATAAAAAAATAACAAAAAAAGATATAATAAATAATAAAAGTTAAATACGTTTCTTTTAAAATAAAAAAATAACTACTTAGTCTTAAAACATTTTAAATTTGTTTTCATTATTTCACGGCCCCCCTCAACAAAACCTACGGCCCCCAAGGGGGCCGCGGCCCAGTTTGGGAAGCGCTGCTGTAAAGGACATTTTTTTTTAAAAAAATCATCTGATATTCTCCAAATGCCCGTGTAGTCTAAGTCAGAGCCATACTAATTAACTTTGAGTGACAGAGAGAGAGAGAGAGAGAGAGAGAGAGAGAGAGAGAGAGAGAGCAAAAATGTGACGAAACTCATCTTCCGGCTCTACCACAGGGAAAAGTGTCCATAATTACGTTAGGTTATCGCTGCTAAGCAGTAACTAGTAAGGAGGTCGTTCACTACTTGTTTAACCACACTAAGCACGTATTACTCAAACAAATGCATTTAAACTGTCTATCAGAAAACAATATCCACTGTAATGATGCCAAATAAATAATGTGATACATTCAGTCCTAAATGACGAGAAGCTATTTACAAGGCAAGTCAAATTAATTTAGACCTAATTTAGATAGCGTCCATATTAAAACATATTGCATGTCTTCCAAACTTTTTCCACCTTTCCTGGGTTCCTTCAGAATTTTTAACTACCTGTCCAGGAATTCATCCCTCAGAGTTCTTAGCCGATTTCGCATGGAGACGAAAAGATTTTTACATCCTATTTGTAAGACAGACAAAATGGCAAGAATACATACAATTAATGTACAAAATTCACTGATCTCAGCTTTAGTTAATTCAGCCGTAATTCCAACCAACTAGTAATTTACTACCAGTGGCGGCTCATGGCTTGAAATCGTGGGGGTCCTGCAACTTTCGAAATACGTGTTTGGATAAAATATCAAATTATGGTAAAAATTAAAAAAAAATGAAACATGAAAAAATATTGTTTTTTTTTGCGATAAAATTATGCAGTTTAGTATAATTCAAAATTACTTTAAAACAAAATCAATTATCATAACCTCAATAATGTTCTAAAATAAAAACTATAATAAATGTTGTGTCTTTAATTGTAATGTCAAAATATTTAAAGAAACAGAGTAAACACGATACGCACTACGAACACTCTACTACTGGCGCAAACTGCATATAAACAACAGTGGCACTGCGCGACGGACAGTGCCGCACTATGTTAATAGCTCGCATCTCACTATGACGTGTATATGCTTGCGCGCGTAGCAATATGACACTATGGTAAACACAGTGCTACTAGCGTCCTTCGCCCTCCTAAGTGCTACAAGATGAATTTTTATTATTTTTTATACAGAATATGAGACTTGTATAGGATTGTTAATGATAAAATTAAATATTACATGCAAATATAAATAAATTAATAAATATATTTATATATCGAGAAAAATTGGGGGTGCTGCAGTTCCGCAGTGCCTATGCACGAGCCGCCCTTATACTAATCCACGCTAAACGAATGGCACTGATTTGCTACAGGATTTGTTACTTCTTGCCTGTACGGTTTAAAAAAAATAAAATAATAAAAAAAAAAAGTAGTATTCACAAGTCTTACATTTATAAACAAAAAACTTTTCGTGCACAGCCATTCTTTTTGCGTTAACTGAAATTGTAATGTAAATTTTCAGGAATTTTTTTAGACATTTTAAGTTAATTAACAGCAATAAACTTGTGTACACTTATTTTATGAAAACAGTATTTCTGTGTTTCTTGCGAAACTTTGTATATTGTTTATTCTGAATTTATTTATTTATTTGCTGTTGAATTGTTTCTTTATTTTAGCCTTCTAAGAGCTTGAAGCGCTAACATATGATTATTTTAATATAATTTTTATATTTTAATATTTTATATATGTGATATATTTATATATAATTTATTTTTATATATTTATTTATATATTTTAATATATTTTTATTTTTATATATTTATTTATATATTTTAATATATTTTTATTTTTATATATTATAAAATAATATTTTTTCCTTTCCCAAATGAAAAAAAAAAAAAAACATAAATAAAAATACGCGCACGCGCACATACACACAAATACACGCACATTATGTAAAATTTGTATATATAAATCTGTGACTTTGGCTGGAGTTCAAAACATAATGTTTAAAAGCAATAGTAATCGTCATCTTACAACTGAAATAGTAAAAGTGACACCGGTTTTACATCACATACGTCTGATGCAGGGATCACTTATATTGATTTGAAAGACATAAGAGATATGAATACATTAACATTACTCTCGGGTTTTGAAGGGAGAGAAAAACGAAGATTAAGAGTTTCTTTACCACTTTTAACCACCTCAACAGGCAAACTGTTTTACTCACTGCTCTGTGAGAAAAATCTAGCTCTTACCACTTCTTAACCGGACACAAACTTTACTTCCACGGAAGCTCCCCCCCCCCGTTTTCTTCTCACCTGATATATATACAAAAAAAAATAAATCAACCGATATCTCATAATACCCTTTCAGAAGTTTATAGACCTTTATCATACTATCTCTTTTTCTCCTTTATCTGCAATTCTCATACTGTCGATCTGTCCTCATAATCTATATTCCATAATCCCGATATCATCTTTGTAACTCTTCTTTTTTCACAGCTTCTGTATTTCTTCAGAACCAATGAGTCGAAATCAGCGCAAAGTAGACTAAGTGTTGTCATATCAGCCTTGTAAAGAGCAAAATTACTTATCCTAGTGTCAATGTTCGTTTCAACATTGCTGTTATCCTCTGAGCTTAACTATCCATCACTACTCCAAGATCTCTAGCCTCATCTGATCGTGAATGAAAATCTAAGTATCATTAAAGGTAAGTGGAAACGAAGAGAGCTTTCTTACAAGAAATAAGGTAGAGCAGTGTTTTGGTAATGTTGAAATTCGCTGTTTTACTCACTTTTCTGAATAATAATGGAGTCAGTGTTTAAGAAATTGGTTATGAAAAATGAAAAATCTTAAAGCCGTGCTTTAATGTGCAAAATTAGAGATAGGATCTGAAATAATATTAGTACCTAATCAAAATTCATGTCAAATGAATAAAAAATAACGCTGATTAAATATCTAACCTGTACATCATAGCTCAATACAAATCCAAAATCCGCTTAACTTTAGCATACTGTTCTCAAATTTGGGGAGATGCACCGAAAACGTTCCTAAAAACGCTTGGGATTACTCGGGAAAGGAAAATTTTCTTAACTAATGATTGTTGTTAACTAACATTGTTGTTCAGAAACTCATTACAGTCACTTTCTCATAGGCCTATTTCTGTCTTATTCATTTTTATAGATATTTCCATAGACGCTGTTCGCCGAACTGGCCACATCCTTCCTCTACTTTTTTCTAAGCTTGTAAAAAGCGAAGCATCGGCTAGATAACATCCATGCATGCACAGTTCAGTTTCAGACTTACTGAAAAACTTCTGATTCTTCTCTTCTATTCCATCTACCCGTTCTTCTTTGAAAGAGCTGCATCACAGTGTTTTTCTCCGAGGATTTGCTTAAGAACCACATTAACAGGTTCCTTCTTTATCTTTAAGCATTTCGGGAAAATATCGTGGCTATACTCAGGATACTTTTTAACACAACCATCAGTAAGTCTTATTATGGACTGTGTTAGCCTTTGTGATCAACACAAACCGCAATTTAGCATGGTTATGCGTAGCCCTATGCTCGTCTTCTTTGAAGAACAAACATTGAGAAATTTCCTGTTTTAAGACTATAAGCACAATTCGCAATATTCTATATACTGAAGTATGCAATAAATATCTTGATACTCTTAGAGTTCAGTTCAATTCACTTAAACATTTCAATATTTGAACTAAATTTATAAACGCCGATAATGAAAGGATTTGTTCAGTGAGCAAAGGATTTTTGGGTTGTTTGGAATGACGGCCGAAGCAACTAAGGCTATGCGGACCAGTATATTAAGTCTGTTAATTCCATTTGTTCTTCTGGTTGGTGTGCCGGTTTTTAAGGATGTAAAACTCCTGCCGCCGACATCACCCTATTGAGACCAGCTAACTCACCTTCATTTAGAAGCACTTATAAAAGGTTCATTCTGTGTTGCGTCTTACATGGAATTCAAACTCAGATCTTTCTAACTAAAGGGTCATCTCTGAGTTAGCTATGTAGGTTTGTTAGCAAAAAAAGTATTGCCACCAAGTCACTAACTAAAAATATTAGAATATGTAATTAAACTATTATAAATTACTAATATATTATTATTGAATAAAATGATGTTTAATAAGCAAGTGTGCACCAAGATATTAAATGACATTTACTTTCTAGGAGATTTGTAGTTCATAAGCAAACTTATTTATTTTATTTGATTCTGTACAAAGTGGAGAGGATATCAAAAATATGAGAAATGACGGTATGAAATTCATGACTGAGTTCTGTGTAAAACATTTCTTCGTTTTCCGCTGAGAGAGAGGGGGAACACTCTTCTTGTGTTCTTTGCACCATGTCGCTCGAAGAAAGTGTCCCGACTTAAAAAAAAAAAAAACGGGGGGGGGAGGGAGCTAAGATGTGAACTCAGAATTTCAGAGAAATGTTAAATATTTCGTTCTCCAATAAACTGATCTCTCCCGATACATAAACATCATCTGAGTGCTATGAAGACCGCCGACAAAATTGTTGTCCCTGATCAGAACCAAACAATTGCTTCCATCTGATAATATGAACTTATCCGAATTGATTAAACTTGAGATCACCGAGGGAAAATAATAGTTTAGCTTAAGCGGAAGATGAAAAAGAAATTACGTTTTTCGTTTTTTACCTCCGCTCTTTTCTTTTTTTTTTTCATTTTAAATTTCTTATCTTTCGCTTAATACTGTAATTCATGATATTAATGTTGAATGTATCAAAATTAAATATGATAATGAAAAATAAAGCATATTTCTTTTTTCATGAAAAGTGCCACTCAGAACGTATAAAACATATTTCTTTCCAAAAACACTGAGCAGGAATGTTTGTCAGCAAGATAGCATACAAGATCTAAAAATAAACAAGTATCAGCAGCCGAGATTTGGAAGTGAGAAATCATCTCCAAGAGTGAGTAGTTTCACAGACATGGGCTAAATCAAAAAAAAAAATAATAATAATAATAATAAATAAATAAATAAAGGGAATATATTTAAGAATGAGATTCATGCCGCACTAGGAATACGTGGTTTTATTTTTTTATGTTATTTAGAAATTAATAAAACCTAATAATACTATATTATCATTACAATTGTTATGTCTATTAGTTAGTGATTCCATTTTGAATGATCGCAATTCACATTAGAGTGTTTCGT
Organism: Typopeltis vanoorti; assembly: GCF_054136105.1. Lineage (NCBI taxonomy): Eukaryota > Metazoa > Arthropoda > Arachnida > Uropygi > Thelyphonidae > Typopeltis > Typopeltis vanoorti. The sequence goes on from NC_143555.1 coordinate 74,114,184, forward strand.
TCCAATTCGCAGTCAACGTTATTTTTGTCTCTCGATAAATCTGATATGAGAAATGTAGTTCCGGTTCACTTTTTTTTTTTTTTTTTTGCTGGTATGTAAGTAGAACTCTTCTTTATTAGCTTCAAATATTCCAGTTTATTAATCTCCAGCGAGGCTACGCTAACAAAGAAAAGTCGATATTTGCAAACAAGCGCAAGCACGAATACATGCGAGTACACATCAGTAGGATACCGCCGTCGTGCTATTCACTGGAAGCGATAACAAACCATACTTGGGTTTTATTTTCTCCATATAAAAAAAACAAAAATGTTGAAAACATAACGTCAAAATCATATTTGGTTTCCAGGATAGAGATGGCTAATTATCAAACTCCACTCTAGCGGTATTAATGGACTAATAATTTTTGAACTTTTTTTTTAATTATTTTTTTTATGTGGTTCCCACTCACGAAAAGTTGTAAGTCTACAGTACATTAGTACCGTGAGTGAGCTAACGAGTTTTTATTAATTTATATATATATATATATATATATATATATATAGTGGGAAGCTAGGCTAGAAATAAATACCAAGATTTAGTAACAGAGCTTGTATAAGTATTTTACCAAAACAAGTTGCCATAAGGTGTTTTAACCTTATTAAATAAAAATCTCAGGAGGAGATATAGATGTAGAAAGTATTTTTACCTTGGGTATAATTATGTTAAAGATATCTTGGTATTTATTTCTAGCCTAGCTTCCCACTGATGAGACCTCAAAAAAGGTCGAAACCGATCTGGGTAGTGGCCCCTTGCCTTTAATACAAAACATCATACATCCCCTTCTTGGAGATGTGTTTTGGCATTAAGGGTAAATATTAAGATTAGTGATCGGAGCTTGTTCCACTTCTACCACGAGTTGCCTTGGTCTTGCACTACCTGTAGGATCAGCTAGTCTTGCATCACTTGCAGGCGCAAACTTGACATATTTGTCTGTTTGCTTACTTGGGAAAAATGGAGTAAAACCAGGTTTAAAATTGCTTGGTATCTTTAACATATATACATATATATATATATATATACATACACACATATATATATATATATATATATATATATATATATATATATATATATATATATATATATATATATATATATATGAACAACGTATATTTCTACCCACTGCAGGGTGAAGGCCTCTCCTATTGGGGGAGGTTTTGGGTCTACTACTCCCATGGTGACCCAGTCCATATTGGGAGAGTGTCACAAACATCCATGCCTACGCAGGATTCGAATTCGCACTCTGGAGAGCGGATATATAACCAAATATATATATAAAAAAAAATTCTAACATAATATACTCGTGTGTGTGTGTGTGTGTGTACAGTATATATATAATATACGAGTATATATACCCATGTACATATATTGGGCATGGATATACTCATACCCATGGCGGGATTCTACTCCGCGACCTGTTGGTTGGAAATACGCCAACCAGGCCAGGTTACACATGTAACGGGAGATATCAAGTAAGCATTTGCTTTCCACCCATTCAAGTCACTTTTAACACTCAGTAATGTGTGTATATGTGATATGAATATCGTTATTATGTGTAAACAAATAAACAAAATGTGCAGCATTTCTTTGTTATTTGTCTAACTGTAGCCATGTGGCAGTAGGTTGGAAAGGCATGGCTTCGAATCCTGTCTAAGATGCAAAGAAGCTTTTCAACTGATGATGAGTTAGCTGATCTCATAAGGGGATAATAGAATTTTCTCACGGAAATACGGGTTTTGCATGACGCAAAACAGGCAAATAGTATCCCCAACGGTTTGTTGTTATTCTTTGGAATCACGGTGGACACAGTATACTGGCCTCATATCCGTAGTTGCTTCGGCCGTAATTCCAAAGAAGACGAAGAAGAACAACCCTCTGAATTTGTTTCAATGTCTGGAAAACATCAAACTAACGTAACAAAATGAATTTAGAAATTCAAGACATAGCAAAACATTACAATAGTGGTTTACAGAGAGAGGAGTGTTCCCTCTAGAACTCACGTTTACTGAGGTCCTAGTAAACGTGAGTCCTAGTAAACGTTTCAAAATACTCATGTCTCGGTGGACATGAGTATTTTGAAAAAAACTTATTCAATATCATAATTATATAACGAGAGGGGAAAAAAAAGAGTGAACTACTGCTTTCTTGAAAGTGACTTATGCTGCTAGACTGTTCAGAATCCAAAAGCTTGTACAAGCAAGACCCTCAATTCTCATATTCACAACAAGTGAAGAAAATTAAGTATGTTTTTTTATTTAAAAAATAGATATCGAATAAGTATTTTCTCTAAATTGGTTATTGCTTTGATTACTTCATTCATTCATTTCGAACTTCAAATAAAATTACAGGGGAAGGCAGACAATATTTTTATTGATCAAAAGGGACTTGAATTTAAAATTTAAAAAAAAAAATTGAAAAACACTATTGTACGGTATCCGAAAAAGGTATTTTTATTACTATTTTGGTATGTTTCTATGTTCAATGATGACTGATTATAACGATATTAATTATGACTCACAAATCTAACATTTCTCTAGCCGCTTCATAAATTCTTTGGATGAATACGTAAGGAATCATTCTTTGTCACTGTAATCATATTTAAATTAACTATGAATCTCCCGATGCAATCGAAATGAAACATCTCGTTTGATGTATTGCTCATGTATCACGGAGAATTTCGACATCGTTACAAACTAAACATAAGGAGTGGGAGAGTTAAACACCTAGAACAAAAATGATATTAAAGCAACTTATATAACCACAAGAAAGAACATTCGAGGATATAAGAATATAAGAACATAAGTTACCTTCATAACTCTGCTACTAACATGTTCTTTCTTGTGGTTATATTTGTTGCTTTAATATCATTTATGTTGCAGATGTTTATCAGAACTTCCCAGACCCCCCCCCCTCTTATATTTTTAACTAATGTCGTTTTTCAGTAAATCTGATTTTCTAATTTTACTAAAAAAATGGTACAAGTTTAATAAATGTCGACCTCATCTCACTTAAAAAAAAACATTTCCTTCATCTGACTGCTACTACAACAAAGCAGAACGTTACTGTGAGCTTCCCAACTTCATTATATGAAGCAGTTTGTTACTGTTGTGTGCTATCATGTAGATGGCAGTATGCCAATAGTAAAATACTGTATTCAAATCGTGAACCTAGACAGATAAAGACGTGATAATTTTTATCTGCTTAAAATTCTATATTCGGTATACATTCAAATGTTATGCCAGGATCAGTTATGAACACAATAAATAGGTTTCTCTCTCTCTCTGATCTCTTTAATGTGACTCCCGTCCAAGAACGATCGTACAGTATACATGCCGCGGATGGTTCAATGACTATTTACGAGATTGTCCAGCAATATATGCTGATTAGAATTAAATACAGCAATCCCCCGATTAATGAGCCTAATGCGTTCTTTAAAACAGGTGCATTAATCGAAAACGCACTAATCAAATATAGCAGCCTATGAGGAAATGTATAATTCGTCCCTCAGATTTTTTTTTTGACCCTTAAATTTTTTTATAAAAGAATTAGGGTATGTCTCAGGGCCTAGCTAAAGGAAAACCATGAAGCTGAAAGACAATCAAATATATTCAGAATATAAATTTATTATTCTGCTTCTTAACAGAGAATTGAGCTAACGTAGTTTGGCGGGCATTCTGTTTCTTTTTTTCATACAACTGACGGTATGGCCCTATTGCCTCTTCCGCAAATTTTATTCGTTCTCTCTTCACCAGGGTCGGTCTCTAAGCATTGCTGCTTAAAAACTTCGATCGTACGAAAACTGTTTTCAAATTGTTTCTGTGAAACCTCTTTGGGCTTGTCAGTGATTAAATTTTCTTCATATTCTTCAGGATCTTCCTGCTGTGCATCTAAATTTAGCAGGTCGGAATCATTCAACTTCTCAGAATGAGATTTAATTAACTTAGATTCATTTGAAAAGCCTCTAAAATCATTTGCACAATGTGGAAGAATGTGCTTCCTAACGGCTCGCATATTGCTAGCAGTAATTTCATTCGACTTTGCGACTTTATAACCAGGCTGAGATTTCTCTGATTTGGCTAGAAAAGTCTTGGAAGGCATTCGCTTCCACAAAAAAAAAATTTGTTGATCACAATAGTCCCCTTCTTACACAATTTTCTTCAAAATCTCTGGATATCTCCTTATCTGCACTTGCAGCTTCCCCTGTGATTAGAATATTATATAGGCTATTTCTCTTTTTGAAACGCTCAAATCACCCAGCACTAGGGTGGAATTCTTTTTCTTTACCATCATTGATAGCTCTTTCTTTCAAGGTTGCAAAGAGGTTTAATGCTTTTGATTTAATAAGGCCAGTGTTTAGCGGGATCCGTTTTTGGTTACAATCTTCGATCCATGTAAAAAGAAGTCTCTCTAATTCAATCATTATAATACTTTGATTTCGAGTGCATCCATGATGAACTTGAAGCAGCCTTACCTTTCTCTTTGTATTCAGCAGTTGATTCACCCATTTTTGTGTTCTTGTCCTATCTTTGCTCTGGACTCGCCTTGTTCATTTTTCTTTATTATTTCAAGTTTTTCTTCCAATCAGATTACTTTTCGAATCATTTTCACACTTCTATTTTTTGTTTACTAATTCTTTTACTCATGATTTAGGAAAATAATTTAAAATAAATGAGTTTAGGAAAATAATTTAAAATAAAAAAGTAAGGAAAACAATTGTACGAGATATGATCAGCAAAATGCTATGTAAAGCAGACGACATAAATTTTGACCATAAATTTGGAACACAGTGTACATAGAAATAGTGTAGTATGCCATTAAAAAATAACTTTGTAAAATGTTTCAAATCGGTAACTAAATTATTTCATCCTGGGTGATTTTTTAAAACGTTAGCCATAAAAAATGTACAGATCGAAATTTTTTTAAATCTGTAACATTTATTTTTAAGATGTATATAGGCACACTAATCGAATTTGAGTATCGAAAAAAAATGATGCACTAATCGGAGGCGCATTAATCGAGGGATTGCTGTCGAGTGTGAGTCACCGGGGGGCGCCGTAGGCGTCAGGGGGTGGATCCCCCTAGTATATATATATATATACATATATATATATATACTAGGGGGGGATCCTCCCCCTGACGCCTACAGCGTCCCCCCACGTGTTCCGGACTGGTAGGCCGTTTCTCCTTGAATTCTGATGACTCGACACTCAGGGTAGCCACTGAGTTTCAAAACGTTTCAAATAACTTGACAAAAACGTTACAAAAAAAAGTTACATAAAAACGTTACAGCCTACATCCGTTTCCAATTTCAGCTTATCATTTTATAGTATAGAGTAGATACATATATATCGAGCCTCCGTAGCTCACTCAGTATAGAAGAAACCCTTTGGTCGGAAACAGGCAAACCGGCCCGGGAAAACACACACAGACCGGGATGCATAGGGCTAACCAACTTATCCTCGATACGGTAGCGGTTAAATGTAGAAAAATCCTCGACACCGCAAGGTAAAAAGAGGAGGGAAGGAATAATAATAAGAAGAAATATCATATCATAAATCAATCAAGAATGTGTGGTTTGTTTGCTTTTTTTTTTAGAAAAAACCTGCACTGCAACAAATGTAAACATGAATAAGTTAATGTAATTTCTTCAAACAGAATTATTGTTTTCATTTAGCAAACATACATAATTGATGCGTAATTAAAAGATAAATTTAATACAGCCCAGGTAAGCTATTACTTTTAGTACGTGATCAAATTTCAGATATGTATCCTCAGGAGTAATAATGATAGTACTTTGTTATTGATTTTGTATTATTCCTAGTTTCCCATCAACAATTTGCTTCCTAATTAATCTGTTATTTGTTAGATCTCGAATATGGTCAAATCTTATATTTTGGTCTTCTAACTCAAACACAATCAATCAGCAATCAACTGTATCCACATAGATCCTGATCATCCTCTGTGTCTCCATCCTGTTTCCAAATGCCTGTTTTGCTGGACTTTATCATCATTCTGTTTACGTCACCATACCGCCTTAGATAGTTTAACTCGCACGTTCCTGAATCCTTAAAATGTGAAGTTCCATGTCTTAAAGGTATTTTGCACTGATATCCCATTTCCCATTCGTATGTCATCTCTTATTCCGGAGGTTGGCTACGATGTGACTCATGGTTGAATGCAGGCGTATGTGGTGAGGACCCCTTTCTCTTCCGCATATTGTCGTACGTATTCATATCTGTAAATCCGTGTGTGTTCACGGTGCTGGTTTGCCTGTTCTGAGGACGAAAAACCCGAGTTTCGGGATGAAAAAAAAAACCTGCCTCCATATAAGACCGGCTAACTCGCCTTTAGTCGAAAGAGACCAGATAAACGATTCCCGTCCTCACGTCATAGACGGGAATCGAACCCACGTCTTTCCGACCAAAGGGCTTCGTCTATACCGACTGAGCTACAGAGGCGCTGATATCACTCGGTGGAAATACCCCCCCCCCCCCGCCTTGATTGCCAACAGTGGCATAAATTAATTAGCAACGACAACAACGCCTGCATAGCTGAGTCGGATTCGACTATACCCTTTTGTTTAAATCCCGTCTAGGACGCGAAGAACCTTTCCTTTTATCATAACTTTTCAGCTGAAGGGAGATTAGCCGATCTCATACAGAAATGGCAGGCTTTTTCCTCTCTGAAACTCCGGTTTTTTATTCGGCGAAAGAGACAAACCAGCCAGAGGAAAATATGCAGTCGGTAGCCATAATACACTTGTAAATAAGATTAACTGCCTTATCATAGATTTAGGTTTCGAAGAAACCAACTTATCGGAACTTAAAACGCAAAGAGAAAAATGATTTAATAAATTCTGTATTAGTATTCTGATACTTTTTTTTTTATGAGAAATTGTACTCAGAAATTGTTTCACCCAAATATTAACTTTGAATATTGCGATTTTTTTTTAAAGCAGTGCAGTCTATTATCACATCTTTATTATACTTGACTATTTTAGGCTCAGCAAACCGTCAACTAGTAATTTAAATTTATATAAACTTACCTAATGCTATAATCGAGTGGTTTAATCCTATCTACATAGTTAATATTATCTCATTCGATTAATGTTCTCTCTTTCCGGCTTATCTGTTTTAGCGGAGTGGAAAAACCCGAGTTTCGCGGAGGAAAAATCCATCATCACCGTATGAAATTGGCTAATTCGTCTTAAGTTGCAAAGTTATTATAAGAGTTCACAAAGTCTTAGAAGGGATCTGAACTCAGATCTTTTCAACCAACTAAAAAGTACCAGCCGCAAACGGTACATTCAAAGCTCTATACCGATCATGTCTTCAAACTGCACTTTATAACACTAGTTATTTTTGTTCGTTCAAATAGCTGCTTACTATAATTAATAAACACGTTTATTTCTTTTAATAGCATTCTCAGGTCTTCAGTTCCTAGTTCTCAGTTCAGGGAAGACTATTGTTACCACCAAAATTCAATAATCGCGCCACGAAATCTAGCAGAACTGAGAAGAATATTATACTGCAGTATTTTGAATTTGTTACATTCTAGTCAAATACTGTACTGTGTCCTATTGTGACTGTATTTGAATTAAACAGAAAAATTAGTGAGAACAAAGTGGGACATAGAATATGTTGTAACATAAAAAGTCGACACAAATTATGGATATATTGTAGGTATGATCTTCAGTGAAAAACTGAAAGACATGCAAGAAGTGAATCATTCTTCAATATTTATAAAACATGTCTCAATTAAAAAAAAAAAAAAAAGGAAGAAGTTGAGTGAAATTGACAACAAATCTTCGAAATAAGACTCAAACATCTACGCAATTCTGCAAAAAAATGTAGGAAGAATGTAGCTGTAGTTATTTTGATCAGGGAAAAATGACTAATGATGCTACAAGCAAAAAATGTTAAGTCACTGCTTGCAATATGCCTTTCTAACTAAAATTACAATCCTATAACTGTATAACCAGTTTATAAAATAGAAACTGCTCCGTTTGTTACGGAATTCATAATGTTTTAGAGGCTAATAACAATAAAAGCAGTTACTGCATCAGTGAACCGTGATAAGTGTCTTTATATTTTACGCTGAAAAATAAAACTAAAATATGTCGCCTGACTGAAAATGTTTTAAGAACAATGGTGTGGTGTATGACCGTAAAATGCAAAATTAAGGTCCCAAGGATATTTTCTAGTTGTTACAACAGAAATGCTAGCATAAAAAAGTGGATGTCTAAAGCACAGTGTTAAAAAAAAAAAAAATCCACAGCAGATGTAATTAGGATAAATTGCTTGAAACTATAGCGTGGTGTGTAACCCCATTCTAATACTGTGGACGTATCGTATTTAAGATCGCAGTTTTATAAACAATTGTAAGTACCCTCTCTTATCACGCTATATTCTTCGAAATCCAAAGTATTTCAATATTGACAGAGCCGGTTTTAAGCTTGTGCAAACGGTTGTAAGAGAAAGCCAATCTGACAATCTATACTCTGTAAAGTATTAAAAAAGTGCAATGCAATAAGAATTACAATATACTGCGCTACATACTCAATATAGTGCAGTAAAAATAGTGAATCAATCTACGCTGTTTCTCAATTTAAAACACACGTTTTATGCAGTAATTTACTTGTTACATTTTTTTATTATTATGCTATTATGCGACCCGGCTGATGAAACGTTAAAACCTATAATAAACTAGTATGATGGATGGGCCAAGAGTTAGATAAATAAGAAAATCTTAATGACATTTTTGAGCTACTTCAGATTATATTTTCAGAAAATTAGGAACAGTTAAAGATTGCTACTACGAATCGAGGGGAATATCGAATTGATACAGAAGCTAACAGTTAGTACGATGAATTTGAGGTGAAAAAAGTCAAGAAAAATTGTTATATTATTATTATTATTATATAAGGGCAACTCCATGGAGTCAGAAGACTCATCGCGGGAGACACAAACTATCCACTCAATATCTATCATACTTCTTGAAATCATTGCCAGGCGAAGCACTCACAACCACTGGCGTAGCTAGAGCTGTTGCCACCCGGGGAGATCCCTGAGTTTGCTGTCCCTCTCAATACACACCAAAAATATTACAAAAAGTCAAAACGACGTATATGGAAATAAATTAAAACACTATGTTTATTTTTGAAGTAAAACTTTAATTTCAACATTCTAAAATGTTATTTTTCTTGCTTTTCTGTTAGCAGAATCTTCGATGACATTGGTGAAGTCTATTTCATAGAAATGTAGGTAATTCTTAATCAAATTTTATTTAGAAAAACTCCTCTGACAACTAGCAACACTTACAGCAATTGTGAGGAAAATTCGCAGAATTATTACAATATTGGAACTGAGTTCTGGAGACTGTATTTTAGAATTAACTGCAAAAGTTCAAAAAAGGTTCAAATTGCCGCCCGGGGCGGACTTCCCCCTCCGCACCCCCCCCCCCCTAGCTACGCCACTGCTCACAATTGAGTCAGGCAACGCATTACATTCATTCACCACTCTCCAAGCGAAAAATCTAGTCCTCACGCACCTCGTTAACCACACTCTTACTTAATTTCCAGTGATGACATCTTGTTCTTCCACCACGATCCCACTGCCGAAATATTTCCCCTGCATCAATCTTATAAAAACCTTTTAGTAACTTAAATGTTTCTATCATATCATATCCCCTCTTCTCAGCCTATCAACCAACCTTTGTAATCCACAGACTCTCAATCGATCAATGGGAGCATTCCTTACACCACTCACCAACTTGGTCACTTGCCTCTGAATCTTTTCTACCATCTCCTCATCCCCAAGAAATCCAGGCGACCAGACCTGAGTACAGTAATCCGGATGTGGACGTATCAACGCCTTATAAAGAGGAATAATAATTTCTTTATCTCAGCATGGTAGAAAAGATTCAGTAATTATTTATGTAATTATTAATTATGAACTATCTTGGACACCTTAACAATATGCCCTCTGAACTTCAACTCTCTATCCACTATATAAAGCCTCATCAATCTCTTAGAGTACTGCTCCATCAATGTGGTACTCAGCTTGTAATAAAACTTTATTTCCACACTGAACTGACATGGATTATCTTTGTCCATATTGCCAGCTTATTTAAATCGTCCTGCAAGCTCTCTCTACATCAGTTTGATTAATTATTGCGCTACCAACCTTGAATCATCAGCAAACAACTGAATATCTCCCCTCAAGTCATTTCCTATATCATTTATGTACAAATTAAATAATAATGGTCTAAGCCCAGAGCCTTGCGGAACACCACTGCTCACCTGCTTCATCCTGGACTCTGCTCTTCCATACACTACTTTTTGGTATCTATCCATGAGCCAATATAGGCAATCACAAAAGGGTGTGTTTTCGTAATCGCATTATTGTATAGTTCCACCATTCATTATAACTGTAATTGAACCTCAAGTTGTATTTGGCATATGTATATGTATAAGCGAGCTCTTCGTCACTGATAGTGAGCTCAAACAATCAATGAACTAAGGCTTACCGGGAAGAGAGAGAGAGAGAGAGAGCACAAATGCAGCCATTGCGTGGCTCTAAATCGTAACGTTCATATTACTGTCTGTAATAGTGTGAGTTCGCTTTCCTTTCTACAACAGATGAATTCCTCTACATGGGAATTACGGAGGATAAGAAATTGTGGAAATGAGAAACGGTGATCTGGAGCAGAAGATAATTTCCATTTTTTTTATTTATTTTTTTAATACTGAGACAGTAATATGTGGTATGTTTATGCTAAGAGAAGTTCGAGATAATTATTATTCAAAGAAGGGAAATCTTTTCATATCTGGGGATCAAGTTATTATAAAAATAAGATCAAATGAATAAGAAATAAGATAGGATTGAAGTTTGAATGAACACCCACTAGAAGAAAGTCGACTTCAAATATTTGTTTTAAACATTTATGATTCCACTGATGGAATCAGGCTCGAGGCGTGTAATCGTATTTTCGCTCTATACAAATTCAGTCGTCCGGTTAATAAGCTCGCGATGTAAAGACATTTCTTTACTGTACTGAATCGATATTATTGAGGAATAATAAATACTATGTAGATGGTACTTAGCTGTAATGCCCCATCCCCGTGAAGTTCCCTATGGACAATAATTAGTACTAGAGAAATCGATTTCTCAGAAATCGAGCCATCTTGCCTTTATACTGCTGATAGTTTTAAGAGAGACCCAGAAACTCTGAAACGATTCAGGTAGCAGTACACTAGCCCGCTAAGTAACTCTTATGGCCAGTCTGCCCACACAGATTGTACAGATGAATTGCTAACATTTAACTATGTTAACTTTTAATAGACATACTCTTACCGTGAACTTCACTGACAGTCTTTCTATTATAGCTCTTGGTCGACAGTGAGCTCTGCACTCAGTATGCGTTTACTTTTGTTCTGCTGTTTCGTGCCGCTGTCCACGGACTGTTCGTAAATCACGCTCGTTGAGTATAGATTATTTCCAACTATTGCTTTCAATGGTGACATCTATCCTTCTTTTTTTTTTTTCTTTTTTTTTTTTTTTAACTCCGCAGGATGATATCACCTAAAAACAATTCCCTCCCCCTGACATATTAGAAATCTCTGCGGCTAAATCATCGTAACCATACTGAGGTCACAGTCCTCTTACACATCGCAAGGAAAAGCCAGAAAAATGACACTCAAAGCTCTCTGAGTTTGTCATGTCGTATGAAAATATGCAATACGTATGTAGAGCTGAAAGTTACTCTGGAGAATAACACCTTACACTTGGGTCAGTCCATACGTTATACTGTTTTTGAGAAAATATTTGTTTAAAAAGATCAGTGCCAGTTATGCAGCAAACATCAAAATACAAAAAATAAGGAGAACGAAAACAAAACAACAAAAAAAAAACATGAATATATTAGAATAGGAAAATGTTATGATTTCCATGGGATTCTAATTCCGAAGGGTTCCTGTTTTATTCGTGTGGGGTTACCCCCCACGTTCCTCGACCGCTCCTTAGGACTGGTTGAGCCTTCCTAATGAGGGATTAAGTACTATATCCTATGACTGTAACCTGTGTGTTCAGGGGACCGGTTTGCCTGCTTTGCGGGAGAGAAAAAACCCAGATAAACTGGGGAGAAAAACCCTGCTGTCCATGCCCGAGTTACTACTAATCCCTTCTAATTTTACTATTTTAATTTTATTTTAATTTTAATGAAATTTTAATAATGAAAGTTAATGTTTAAGTAAGGAACAAAACATCTGCTACCATAGTAGTTTTCAGAGTAAAGTAAATTACTAAGGCAGCAGATGTTTTGTTCCTTACTTAAACATTAACTTTCATTATTAAAATTTCATTTTAAAATGATTAAATTTTATTTGAAAATCATATTTAAAAATTATATATACTGTACTTAAAATATATAATATGCCAATGAAATATGAAATGACAGTTACTGGAAATTAGTAAATGTTATTTATACTAATCAATGAAGAAAATAATCGCTTCTCACGTGTCCAACTGGACTATTGGAATCGTAACTATAAACTATGATTATTATTACATGGTTTCCACAAAGTCCTGGGAAATATTCTACATCATTATATATTGTATAAAGTCACCCAACTACACTTCACCCACAAACATATTTGTTAATGGTACATGTTCTCTAGTGAAGAAGCCGAGTGAATAATGCCTCCACTTTTCAATCAGGAGGTTGTGGATTCGAATCCCACCGTCGTCGTGGATGCTTGTGAAAGTCTTTAGGTGACAGATGATCATTACCGGTGTGAGACCACTAGTTTTAAATAAATAAATAATATTCCGTCAATTTTAACACAAAACAAACGAATATTCGACTATTTGTTGGCTGTGAGAAATGCAAAAACAACACTAATCTGTTTTTAAAAAAAATATTAATTCGTTGCGACTAACTTACTTATTCTTGAAAAGATCTTAGAGAGAATCTGAACCCGACTTTTCCAACTAAAGAGAACATGCCGCGTTCATTTTTTAATTGCACTGTAGAGGCGCGTAAGGACGGGCCTCTCACCTTAAACTTAACGAAGACCTTATGCGCTTGTTAATATTATTTCCTTCCCTGAGCTATTACTGTCTCGTGCGACGTCAGATAATGATGCTGCCTTTTATTGGTTAGTGTCTTTATGTGAAAATAAGTGGAATTGCAATTCTATAGAAAGGACGGATGTGTTTGCTTCCGGGGCGAAGTTAAAACACTATGCATGGTGGTTCTGTTCGCTTTATAAATCTATATTAATATAATAACAACATACAAGCATAATTATACGTGTCTTTGTAATTCTTGATTATTATAAAAACGAAATATGTAAATGTGAATTTAAAAAAGGAAAGTAAAAGGGTTTATTTGATCGCATTCCTGCGTATGATACTCCATTGCTTTGAATCATCATTATAGAACAGCCGCGTCATTTTGTTGTTCGTGTAGTCCGTTAGAAATATTGCCAATCTGGTTGACTAAGTGGGAAATACTTCCGTTTTCAACTAGCAGGTTGCGTGTAAACATGTCGCTATGGTATGGATTTTTATGAAAGTGTTCAGGTGGTAGATGAATTTCACCACCTGGTGTGAGACCACCGCTCCGCTTATTGAAGGTCAAAGACAGGTTAAAAAAAAGTTCTATGTTTAGTCCTTAGAGTAGGGTTCTAATACTCAGGTGCTATACGTTTAAAGCCGCTTTTGGATGGGATTAATATTAAAAACAAAAAATAATATAAAATAAAATGATGAGCAGTAGTTCTGTGGCTGATCTTTGTTGTTCAAAATTCTCTGCTTGATGTTCTTTCATTTCAGGGTTGGTTTTCTCCTCATTAATTATGGGATGAACAATTTTGCTCGTCACCTCCTATACTCCACTCCAATCACAACTCTTTCGTTTTAAACATCGGAAAAAAAAAAAAAAGAAGAAAATAGGAGAAGAACGAGGAAAATACGAGTATAAAAAAAAAGCTTCTCCACTTTCCAAGTATATATTCAAAAGCGAAATAAAAATACCTTCGTTTTGTACTCGTTCCTTAAAAAAAGAAAAAAAGTTTGATATGAAATTTATCTTTTGATAAAGAATAAACGTCAATTTTCTAAAAACAACGTCATTATTAATCAACAGTATAGTTTAAATTTTATTGCCTGTCTTCTAACCACTGTCGCATCTTTTGCTGATAATCATCTTGAGAGCCTAACATTTCTCACATAAATATCATTCTGATATGAATCAAACTGCTCTCTCTCTCTCTCAAGGCACCCCCCCCCTGAAATCTTAAGCCCCCTCAGCGGGAGCCAGACCCGGCAGAAATCTTAAGAGAGAGCGAAAACTCTTGTTCAGTTTGATAAGGTTTCTGCCTGGTCTCTGAGGAGAACCAACCAGTTCGCAACACCTGTCAGGTCACTGAAACCTTATCAAAATGGACCAATAGAAGGCGCTAGGGCAACTCATGAATGCCGGCGAGTGTATTCCCGTATGCTCTCTGGTCAACTTTTTTATGAAACTTCATAGTTTCTACATTCAGCTTTGAAATAATGCTGGAATTAATATCCATTTGATTTATATAATTTTGCATCGCCGAACTGAAGTCTTCTAGCACTTTATTTTAATAAATAAATGTTGTTATAAATAATTACTTAATTATTTATTTTTCAATAAATATTAAGACTAAAATAAATGATTTAGCTGTCAGGCTGTATACCGCAGTTATGATGTCAGGCTCAGTCAAATTAGTTATATTGATCCCTATCATTTTAGATTTTTTTTTTTTCTGAAATTTTACATACATGAGGGAGATTTTTTATTTATTTAATTTGTTGTCAATTCCTATTCCGATTTGCTTCTTGTAGGAAAATTTGACATTCAGTTTAGTACAATGCAATATTCCAAAAATTACCCCCGATTTAAATCTAAAAGAAAATAATATTAACGAATAGTCATTACCATAAGAAGACCAATTAATGCTCAGAGAAAAGGAATAAAAGAGCCTCGAGTTATCTTAAAAGCATCCCCTCCCCACCCTACTCGCGGAAACAGAATTTGGGAAAGTGGATGTAATAGTATAGTAACATGTTTGTTTGTTTAGATAATTGTATAATAATCTCTATATGTTGTATATATTTTATTATATATTTTAATTACATGTGACAATACATATAGTATATTATCACATGCAATTATAGTATTTATATACAACAATATAACTATGTATATTACTGTATGTAATTAAATACATTTTATATACGATATAATGTATATTGGTAATTCATTTCTAGCGTTTGGTGCTTCTGACATCTACGCTGCTCTGCCCTTTAACATCTTTCCGTACCTGTTATTTCTGAGCTCGGGTCACCCGGCTCACGCTTGTTGCCGCTCTGCGAATGGCATTGTTGAAAAGTTGGAAAAAATAATTGTCGGAAAAGAGCGAAAACAGATTCTTAAATTTAGAATGGCTAATTCTAGTCCATCTAACTTGTAGTCGTGTTGTATTTGTAACTAAAATATTTGAGAATGCTCTCATCATTAGTAATTATTGGTAATTTGTATATTATATTAGGCAGCACATAAAGATTAACTGATTCTCTTTCGGCTGCCTAGCAACACTACTAATAATCACTTATGAAAAACATAAATTTTTTAGAACATCAATGTTTCCAAGTTTCAAATTGCCTCGAATTATCTTTTCGTCTTTAGATGTTTCGTAATTTCTCACTGATGTTGATGACGACCTACTTAGTAATGTAAAGTATCATTTGCGTTATACATCGACAAAAAGTAAATCAAAACAAACACACACTAAAATATCGAGGAGAAAAATAAACAGAAACATCCAAATTTTTTTTTTTTTTCCCGTAATTCAAGAGTAAAATTATGAGTCATGAATCAAGAAGAAAGTTTGAAGTTGAGAACACGGTTATATCCAGTCTGCAGCTGGCTCTGGGAAAGAGATGACGAGGTCGAAAACTGACGAAGCTAAGCTATTATTACTATGGGCGGAGGCAGGTAATTTTTGCTGACGTCATTGTTACAAGTTTATTTTGAAGATGTCTGATAACAAAGTACGTTTTAGACCTACTCTTTCTTAGGAAAATAAAATGCGCGACTTAAACTGCGATAGGAAATGAATTATTAATAAATATGAATTCTGCACTATTCTGAAAAGGCTCTTTAAAATGCTTTAAAATTGCTGAGCTTGAATAAAGTCTGGTTGGCTAAGGTGGATAGCGTTTCCGTTTCCCAACCCACAAGATGTAGGTTCGAATTCCACTACTGTGACACGGATGTTGGTGAAAATCCTTAAGCGTAGGTAAATTTCAACATCCTATATGAGACCCCTACTCTAGTTACTAGCAGTCTGAAGTAGCTTTGGGGGGTAAGAGAGTGCTATATGATTTCTAGAATGGGATTTCAGGATTATCTACTCTTTAGCCCAACTGAGTACTAATAATCTACACAACATTTCGAGAATGCATTGTCATAAAACAAATAAATTAACATTCTCTAAGTGGGACAGTGGAAATAAAAGCCTAAGGCCTTGAGAATAAAAGGCTAAAGAAATAACACAATAACACAGGGTGCAGCCACGAGAGGTATTTATGGCGGTAACAATTTTGCAAAAATACCGTGTCACTCCTCCCGTAGTAACTAGTTCAAGAAAAGGGCAGAATCATCTTTGCTTTACTTTGTTTTGCTTTGTGGGTCCATGACATCCCGAAATCGAGAGTCGGACAGTCTAAGGCAGTTGACATTAATGTAGAAATCTTTGTATTCTACATTACTGCCAACAGTGTACTTCTTTTTGTAATTTGTATGACAACCCACACACTAAAGACTGGAGACCCATAGCAATAGTACGATTGCTGGGTTTA
Organism: Typopeltis vanoorti; assembly: GCF_054136105.1. Classification (NCBI taxonomy): domain Eukaryota; kingdom Metazoa; phylum Arthropoda; class Arachnida; order Uropygi; family Thelyphonidae; genus Typopeltis; species Typopeltis vanoorti. The sequence continues at coordinate 74,131,115 of NC_143555.1, forward strand.
CTAATATACTGTTTCGAATCGGTCAGCAAAATATGTTGCGTTGTACAGTTGATACAAACAGAGCTCGTTTGTATCAACTGCACAGTGCAAAGAATTCCACCAACGCAAGTAAACCAAACGACAATTCAGAGACTTAAGTCAACCCACTTTATAACGATACCTTCAAGCAAATTTCATTGTGAAAGGATGCATTCTTTCTGTGGCTATGCACCGCAGCATCGCATGCAAATCGAATTGCTTATGCCAGAAGTTTCCAAATTGTGCTCCGCGGTACCCAAGGGCGCCGTGGAATATTTTAAATTTTTGAAAATTTTACTTAACCTTTAAGTAGTTTAGATCTAACTACGTAATAAACGTAACGGTTAGGTATTTCTTTTGGCCTAGAGCCGCAGAGAAAAAAAAAAAAAAACTGAAATACATGGTGGCCATAAATTAAATTTGCCTCTTTGGAGGCATCTGTAGCTAAAACCAATAAACGGAATGAGACCAAATTTTATATTGAGACTTTTGAAGGCATGGGGAGAGAGGTGAATTCCGCGAAAAAAAAAGATTTAGTACCAAAAGTCACCAACAGGGGAAATTGTGGGGCTGCGGAGCTGAAAGCAGTCGTATATTTGCAGTAAACGCAGGTAAAAAGGATTATGCAAATTTTACTGTGCTTACGTGACAGCAGCGCCACCAATTCCACTTAAAAAGGGATTGGGAACGTTCAGGCAGTTATTCGAATGACTGACGAATAAAACGGGCTGTTATGAACATCCAATCCGATTCCTACACTCAGCTGTAGAGCATGTTGCACACCGGATGCAATTTGTTGTACACAAGAAAGGTCAGCACATTGAAAATGGCCACATACATAAATTGTTAATTTATGTATGTGGTCCAGGGGACCCTGATTCTGATGAATAAAACATTATATCCCGTGAGTTCAATTACTACATTAATTTCTGTCTTTCGCAAGATGTTTTAGTTTAATTATTATTATTATTATTATTATCATCATTGTAATGCGCCACATATCCAGACTGGAATGAGCTGGAAAAACTGTCGCTTACACCGTCGAAATGTTATTATTCCATTTTATCTGCCTTTAATATAATTATCCGCTTGTTTTCTGCTCCACCAGCGCCAAAATTTCCCCTATCGCCGACTTTTGGTACTAAATTTTTTTTCGCGGAAATCATCTCCCCATGCCTTCAAAAGTCTCAATATAAAATTTGGTTTCATTCCGTTTATTGGTTTTAGATACAGATGCCTCCAAAGAGGCAAAGTTATTTTATGGCTACCCTGTATTAAAGAAACCGTGAACCGAAAAAGTTTGGGAAACCTTTGGCTTATGCTCCTAGTAGTATTACAGTCGTTACATGGAGATGGCAGGAAAACAGCAGTATCTCAATTTTGAAGCAATTAAACTTCCTTTAATTCAACGACGATTTAAACTTCATGAGAAGTTTAAATCGTCGTTGATCCAGCAGTTATCATCACTGTTCTCCTAACAATTTCTTCTGCGAGTTTGAAGAAGAAGAAATAAAAAAACTGTGATTTTGGTTCACAATACTTTCCTACTAATGCCTGTGTCTCTGGCTGTCACTGAGAGAATGCTTAAAAAGTATTAGCATTTATCTTCCACCACTATGTACGATGTTTCCAGTGACTAACACTCGGTGTGTCGACTAACTGCAGTGTAATCTAACACATAGACACCAGTATTGTGAATCAATTATAGTCAAATGATATTATTTGATTATATTTTCTCTTGATATTTTCTCTCTGCGAATCATAGCACTTCGTATTTATAATTCTGTACTGGAAATAATTAGAAGAAGCACACGTATAAACCACAGTGAAAATTATTTAATTGTAAATATTTCATCCTAAGTATCTTAGGACATCATCAGTACAGTATTTAAACAAAATTAGGAATAACATACAGTTAGGGCGCATGATTACAATAGAATCTCATGAAAACGTGCATAACGTGCTAAAGTAGTAAATAAAAAATAAAAATAAAAAATAAAAAATAAAAGTTAATTATTTAACACAATTTTGTATGATAATTTCCCATACTTTAGGAATAGTAAGAACGTCATTGCGGTTTAGGTTTGGTCTGTGTAGTAGGGCTTCAGAACTTTCTTTGTATAAACGTTCATGTTTAAATAAAGATCTATGTAAAAGTTTAGCCTTTTCCCAATGGATCCTATGGTTTGGATTTTCAATTCCGTGTTGAGAGAGGCCAGATTTCTGCGGTTTAAGAAGACGAATGTGGTCTTGATGTTCCGAGATGCGTTTCTGAACAGACCAACCTGTCTGTCCAAAGTAAGATAATTTGCATGAGCATGGAATCTCATAAACACCAGGTAACATCAAGGGTGAGAATTTGTCCTTAGGAGAAGGTAATAAGTTGTAAATTTGGTTGATAGGTTTGTAAGTAGTGGCAAATTGTATTTCTTCATAATTTTAGAAAGACGTTCTGAGATGCCTTTAACGTAAGGTATGGGAATCCTATGCACTTCTTCCTGTCTGGTTTGATGTATGCAGAAGTGACTGATGATTTTTTGAGTTGTTTTGGGATTATATCCATTTAGGATGGCTGTATTTTTGATAACTTCTAATTCCTGGTTTAAAGATTCTTCAGAGGAGCAGAATTTGTGTGCTCTGGAAACTAGTGATTTAATAATGCCAGATTTCTGAGATGGATGATGAGCAGAAGAATTGTGAATGTAGCGACCTGAGAATGTAGGCTTGAGAAAGACGGACGTGGAGATGGAACCGTCTTCTTTTCTTTTGATGTGTAAATCCAAAAACGAGATACCCTGTGGAGATTCGTTTTCTAACGTAAAGTTGATGCGATGATGAAGAAGGTTAATTTTATCTAGAAACAGTTGTAATTCAGGTTCGGGATGATTCCAGACTGCAAATGCGTCTCTCTCAACACGGAATTGAAAATCCAAACCATAGGATCCATTGGGAAAAGGCTAAACTTTTACATAGATCTTTATTTAAATATGAACGTTTATACAAAGAAAGTTCTGAAGCCCTACTACACAGACCAAACCTAAACCGCAATGACGTTCTTACTATTCCTGAAGTATGGGAAATTATCATACAAAATTGTGTTAAATAATTAACATTTTTTTTTTTTTACTACTTTAGCACGTTATGCACGTTTTCATGAGATTCTATTGTAATCATGCGCCCTAACTGTATGTTATTCCTAATTTTGTTTAAATACTGTACTGATGATGTACTAAGATACTTAGGATGAAATATTTACAATTAAATAATTTTCACTGTGGTTTATACGTGTGCTTCTTCTAATTATGAACGCACCACAGGTTTCGTTATTTAAAAAAAAAAAAATGTACTGGAAATGCCGCTGTATTTCAACTTGCATGATTAGTGCGTAAAAGCGTGCACTAACAATGTTGTGTTTACACATCACTGGCTCTACACTAAAACAATTCAAAGAAGCGTGAACTGTCATCGAATAAAAAAAGGAATAATATTTATCATTAGTAGTAGAAGTAAGTTAAAGACCTCGCTTTGGAGCGTAACGCAATTTTACCAATTCAATACAATTAAGGCTTGACAAAGAAATAAAAAATAAACAAATAACTTTAATCTTCCGAATGGTATAAGCATAATTAATTTCCAACAAACTGTGGAGTTACTTAAAAGTTATTTTGGCTACGTTATTATATTTCCTGTAGGTCCCCCCCCCCAATTGATAATTTGTGGTTTAAAATCAATAAAGAGCGTTTATTAATATTTAAATATGAAAAATAAAGCATACTTGAAGGCAAGATACACTTATTCTGAATTAAATAACTATATTTATAGAGGAAGGGGGGGGGGGGATATTGATTCACACATAAATAAACGAAGACATAATCCATAGTTAGACCGTTTCGGATGTCGGAAACATCCGAAACAGTCCTTGATAATAATAATAATAGAAATTATTATAATAAAATAATTAAAAGAAAAAGATGGACATCACTGATGTATGGAATCCAAATACTGTCATGTCTGTCGTTGAAAATGTTATTAAAAGTTATGGAGACGAAAGATATTTACAATCAAGAAATAACAATGCAGGAAGCAATGAAGCCCCCACGTAGTGTACGAGGAAACCGACCTCCCTGGAGAAGAGAGGACAGAGGGAGTTCCAAATCCAAGTGATGTTATTAGTGCGACATTGAAGTAGGAGGGTGGGAGAAGGAAAGAGAGAGTGAGATGAGGGCATTTATGTATGGGTAGCGGTATATATATATATATATATATATATATATATATATATATATATATATATATATATATATATATATATATTAAATCCTCTTCAGTTAAGATTCACCAATAAAATATCATATTGAATTTAATAATTCAAATAGTTACTTCAGTCTTTACGAAACTATTAACATTAAACGTAATTTTAATAGCAAATATATTATTTAATGCAAATTGCATAATCCCAAATTACTTTATTACAAAGCCCATTAGATATGGATACTGTTGTTGTTGTTTTTATTTATCTTAGGCTACGACTTTGCATATAGCAGCAGAATAAACTAATACTACTAATAATAATAAACATTGATTTCTTTCTTTTAAATATTTTAAAAATAACTCTCAATGATTACACTTTTGTTTTGTTTAAATCTAGTAATATATTCATAAAACCAAAGAAGCCTAAAACGGGAATATTAAATATGATTTACTAGGGGACACTGCAAAACTCTTCACTGTGGAATGGCAAATAGCAGGCACGGAACTGTAGTTGGAATCACCAAAGAATATAAAATCCTTTAAGATAAAGCGTGCCGTATTAAAAGAAAGAAAGGAAGAAAAATATTTATCTGGTTTAAGCTCTGATATTGAAGCTAAACATCGTATCACACTCATGTCTTTAAGACATGAGCAATTTGTGATACGACTAATGTATTGGAAGTAAAAAAAAAGGGGGGGGGGAATAAAACGAGTTCTTTAGTGCGGGTACTGTTTGTGTGACACTGAAACACGTGTCTGTATCCAAGAAAAAAAAAAAATCACAGTAGTTTCCTTGTATGACGCAACAAGATCTCCACTGTGAACTGCAGTGTAATAGGGTATTAAAACGAATCGGTGCTAAATACCCAAAGGGCAGCTGACCTTGAAGATTTCCCAGAAACGCTACAAGGAAAGCAGGCAATGCAAAGAGAATATCAACAGGTCACAAAGGAGACACAGACTAAAGAAAGAAAGAAAACTCAAGAATTCTAAAGAGGCAATAAACAACAGAGTGAGGGCGAAATAACAAGAGGTAAACCGCTACTTCGTTTCTAGATACTTCCTGTTCGTAAAGCGAAGACACGGCTTTTCAGCCAACATAAAATGGGAGGTCAAATAGAATGGAAATTACAATCACCGATGAAACATATCTCGACGTCTTAAGAAGTTTCAGAGACAGTGAGTTACTTCATAAAGAGCTTATCACCTGTATTAAAAAGTACAAAGAGAGAGAGAGAGAGAGAGAGAGAAGGGGGAAAAAATTCAGAATTGGAAGTTGTTCCTTTTTAGAATCATGCAGACGATCCGTACACTCCTATAAGCAGAAAGAATGCCATTCATGTAGAAGTTCTTTGTTAAAAGAACTACTTCAACATGAATAGTGTTTTTTATACTTAATACAGTATTAAGATCTGTTGACAATTCATTAGATAAAAAAAAAAAAATCTACGTTTGCTGAACAGTAAGGTATTAAAGTGCAGTACAGTAACGAGGGTATGAAGCGCCTGTGGCAAGTGTCTAACTTGCGGCCCCCTAACCCAAAAATGAAAAAAATTTGAAAAATTAAATATGACAAGTTAAATTTTATTAAATGCAATATGTTAAATACTTACTATTAACCCCATCAAAATGAGTTGCATAATTTGTGTGTCTAAAGCGGCGTATTGCCGAAATTTAAAAATACAATATAAAATAGCGGACTTTTATATCTATTTATTTATTTTTATTTTTTACGTTTTGCGCCCCAAACTCCAAACCTCTTTCGCCACGCCCTCGTTACGACACTGTTAAGGTGTGTCTTAATAACAGTAATTCTTCAATTTGCATTTCTTCCTTCGTTTCTTTATTCCTGGTTTAAGTAGGGATTTAATCTTGCTTTTATGCATTCTAAATAAAGAATTATTATATTATCGAAATTAAGTCGCAGTACTTTTATGTAGTTGGAATCACTAAATGTCTTCGGTGATTCCAACTACATTTCCGTTCATGCTATTTGCCAGTCCATAGTGAATGGGAAGTTCTGTATTTCTTTATTCTGCTGGTATTCAAAATATTCAAAACAGCATTCAAAATGCATCGAGTATTAATAAAACGAGGATAAGTAATTAAAATAATAAATATTTTTCTTTCTCATTCAAAATTCAAATTCTAAGCTATAAGCTTGTTTCAGCATCAAAACTACTAGTATATATTTTAATTCTCTTTGAAGGTCTTTCTATATCTCTTTCCCCTTTAGATTTATATTTAATTACCTCCTTTAGTATTTTGTATATATGGTCTTTCCGTTTCTTTTTGGAGTTCCTTTATTTCATCATTTATTGCACGAAATTTCATTTCAGCTGTTCTGTTGTATTCACCCCCCCCCCTCTCTCTCTTTCTCTCTCTGGAACTTTCGGAACCATATAATACTGTTGGTATTGCCATGATTAAAACTTTAAATCGTGTTTCTTCTCTCTCTTGTTTTGCCTTTAGTTGTTCATCTTAGAGTACTGCTTAAAATGGCGTTAAATTACCGAAATTAACCTTATCATATCCTAAGTATTAAAAATACGTTACCCGTTCTACAGTTTGATTTTAACTCCTTTTTCTTTTTTTTACATATGGAATATTTAACCTAGAATGCCTTAGTTTTGGTTGTATTTATGTGTGTATGTATATGTGTGTGTGTGTGTTGTATTTATGTGTGTATGTATATATATATATACATACACACACAGCATATATTAAATAAGGTAGAATAAAGGCTACATCTCTTTCCATATACTGTACTAATACTGGCATTCATTATTAGCACTGTTATATTAGTACAGTATTATTAATATTAGGCTAGCAAATATGATGGCCTCTCATTGCCTGAAATGCCTCAGCGTTAACTCGTAAGAGTACGTTCAGTACTACAACATGTGTTTATAATTGGGTGGGGGGTAAGGAATATAAGTACAGTACATAGATTTTTGTTATCAGTAGCCTTCGACTTGCAGTTAACAATGCAGCCTTAAATGAAAACTTAAAAATAGGGAAATCCAGATATGGTTGAATGTTCAGATTAGGTCAAGGAACTAAACCATATGAGACAAGTACATTTTGTCTTGAACGTGTATTAGTTGGTCAATTTGTATGTTATGCGGAATAAAAAAAAAAAAAAATTTTTAAAATCCCAGTTTCCAGAAGGAAATCCCTTCGTATGAGACCAGATAATTCACCTTTCTTTCAAAGCCCTTATATAATTATTTCACTTGTACTACGACCGAAATTTCATTCCGAAAATTCAGAGCCCTGAATACAAAAAAAAAAAAAAAAAAAGAGGAAAACAAAGAATAATGCACATAAGACTGCCACATAGTTTTTTTTTTCTGTCACTTGGAAAAAAATTGGAACTTTTTAAAATTAATTTGTTAATAGTGAATGTATTTTTTTATTATAATTACGGCTATTAGAGCCTGTTTTTGTTTAGGAGTGTCCCTTATTTTAAATACATTGGCTATAATTACTCAAAAAAGGGTATATATATTTTAGGGCATTATGGGTGAGTATAGAAGGCAATTATAGCAGAATAAAAGAGGTGGAAAAATTTTGTACATACCTTGTTTTGATACTGGGATGTCTTCCAATTCCATGATCCTGCTGAAGGTTGTTTATAACAGGGGGATGGGGTGGAAGGGAGCGGGGGGGGGATTTTGACGCGGCAAAATAAATTTGGAAACCCGGGTTTTGTATTAATAATATATATATAAATATGTGTATATATTATTGTGTTTAAGGGCGCTTTTTTGGGAGGGGGGGGGAGAAGGGGAAGGGTTTACTTATGGGGAAACTGGGGCAGGGGAGAGTTAACACTCTCCCCTGCCCCAGTGTATTTGGAGTGTATTTTTTTTTTTTTACTTAATTGGGGTATCTCATGCGCAGAATCGCACTTGGTCTCCTTGAATGTTCTCATCGTTTTCGCTAACAAGAATTGTTTCTCGTTTTTTTTTTTTCCAACATTCAGTTGTAAACCATCAGAAAGAATGCAGTGTACGTAATCATTTATCCATAATTAGTTACTTTCCTAATTTAGTAGTGCAGGAAGTGCTGCAACTATCTGCCGCTTTAATCAGCTTTCATGCTCAACTGAGAAATTACTTTCATATAAGCATATTTACTTCCTGCATACTGTGCTGAGTTCTGCACTTCATGGACGTTTTTCTCAATTACACATTTCCCAACTACTTGAGTTGGGAAATGTCTGACTTGTGCAACAGGAGGAAAAACTGTTAACAAGGAAATAAATCTAAATTAGTTACAAATTGTGCTACTCAAATGCATATCTTGGGAATCAGACAAGGAAACTAAAACAAGATACACATAACATGTATCTTGTTTTGGTAGTATATGTTAAATATAATTATGGAAGTATGTCAGTTTGATATTAGTCACAACATAGATATTTTTCTTCTTTTTTATAAAAAAAATATTAGACCAATTAGAGACCGATCATGATGCAAACTGTGTATTTGTGTTTCAGTTGATAATGGAGATCATTTCTGGAAAGAATTCTTTTTCCTATTATGTGCATTCCGTTCTCTCCCCCCCTTTTTTTCTTTTCAGAAATTATGGAACCTTCTTCCCCAACCTAACTGCAGAGTGAGTACCGCATACGAAGACAGGAGTAGAGCGTACACTCAGAAGCATTCTCGTACCTTCCCCATGGAAACGGAACTATAACGGTTTTGTGATGGTTTTAAAATCGTCTGTAATTTATCGTGTTCTGCTTACTCTATACAAATATTTAAATTTTTTTTTTTATTTACCAGTAAAGAATGTGTACGGATGCATTTTATGCGTATATGCATAAAAATGCATTTACTGGGGGAAAAAAAAGAAGAAGAAAAAACGCTTTAACTTTCTAGAAATTTGAAGTCCAGAAAAAAAGGGACAAATTTTTAATTTCGAATATTAAATTTTTTAGAATTACAAAAGAGAGAGAGAGAGAGAGAGAGAGAGAGAGAGAGTGTGTGTGTGTGTGTGTGTGTGTGTGTGTGTGTGTGTGTGTGTGTGTGTGTGTGTTTATTTTGATTGATTGAAATTCCAAGTTAATGAAGTTATTGGGATGAAGATGTAAACAGGTCGCCTCAGATTGGCCTTCACTGGTATCGATTAACAGAAACTGACTTCAGTATTATCAATATCTTCAGTATTATAACTGAGGAACGGAGAAATGCACTTGTCAGGGTAACGTATATTCTATGTAGATACAATAAAGAGTAAATTTTTAAATTTACTTTTTTTTAACTTTTAAAGGATGTCTTTAAAAGTTCTATGTAATTTATTAATTACACTGAAGAATGGTTCTAGTTCACGGTTATAGAATTTGATTCAGAGTTATAGAAGCTGATGCTTTGAAGTTTTGATTTGTGTAGTGCAAGATCTGTCGAATAATAAAGAGCAGTGGAATGTACTGTCATCAGTAACACAGTGTACTGGTTGTAGTCAACTACAGAAAGTAGTTGATATGCAGAAGAAAGACAGTAGGTGAAAGAACTGAGCCTTGTAAACCACTTGCAGTCTTCGGACAGTTTGAGGATAAAGATCTAAGCATCATTAACCTAACTTGCGTCCAGACAGAAAGCTAGAAACCCTATTGCAGAAGTCAGAAGATAGGCCATAAGATGGAAGTTTACTTAATAGGCCTTTGTGATAAACGGGATTAAAGGTTGCTGCCGATATGATACTGGTAAGTCCACGTAGATGTTTATAATTGCAGCCAACGCCGAACCTTCTGAAGTATCCACTTTGTATGAGATGCTTTATCATCTCCTATGAGTGATATCTTATATGAGATGACAAAACATATCACATAAGCTATGACATATTTTTTTAGAAGAAATAGGTGAAGAATCGCGGAATAACTAGTAGAAACGGTTGAACGAGGAGACTTGTTGTCGAAGACATTTTGCCCTGTTCTCTCTGTTTTATAAAACTGAGCCATCCAAGTGTGCCGAAACTGTCAGGAACTTAAGCAACGTAAACCAAGTCTGATCGAAAACGGTTGAACTATGTGACTTTCAGGTGCATCCGCGGAGGAAGCAGCAATACTTCCTTCATTTTATTCCAATTAAGAAGAATTTCTCAGGGCCCTATATATTTAGCACGCCTGTGTCTTGTTAAATACTTTTGTCGAATAAAGCGGTGGAATCGATAATATTCACCACACACATGGAATAATAACAGGTAGAATCTGGACCCCCCCCCCCTAATGATTCTATTTATCATTAGAGCAGTCAGTTAATCGCCACAGCACTTGGATTATAAGTTAACATACTTTTCAAATTAATTTAATATTCCGTTCGCCTCTGTCGCATTATCAGAATAAAATCAGAATGCGATGGCCTTCACGAGAAAGACAGAATTGGGTAGGGCTAAAAACTCACGTTTGTCCTATTTGAGGACTGGTCAAGGGTGATAATTAATGAATTATTTCATTATATTTGGTTTCCAATTAAGTCTAAGATTTATAATCAAGGAAGTGAAGCGATTGAAGTTTTTTTTTATTTTTATATATTATTATTCTTTTACTGGGACCAATGAGAAAAACAAAATGGAGATTTCAGAAAAAATACAATATGATCGGTAAGCAGCAAATTAGTGAACCAGCATCATCCGAAGACATATTTCGACTCTTTCAAAATAATTTTAAATAATATATAGGAAACGTATAAAAGAAAGAAAAATTAAATATTAAAATCTTCCAAATGCAAATATTAACTAATGGAAGAAAAATTATCATTTCATCCATACAAGAAACATAAGAGCACCTGAAAGAAAGGATAAATATTCCATGTATAAATATACAAAACATGTATATTTGTCAGATTAATGTCTCCGTATCAGAAACACAATCTATATGCAGTTAAATACTTCTACTTATAACTAACGTTATAAGTAGAAGTATTTAAGGGTGATACCTCGGGTGATATATATTTAAGGGTGATACCTCGGGTAAATACCTTAAATACCTCGGGTAAATACCGTAGCATTTAAGGTATTTACCCGAGGTGGAAAATTAAAAATTTTTGATTCACAAAAATTTATTTAGAAAAATAAATACCAAATTATTATTTCTCCCCCTTCCGAAACTAGGAAAGCTTAATGTCGGTCCAACTACTATTCAACGTTTCTTAATTTTTTTGCTACAAAATAGAGTCCAAAATTTAATGCGGGATCTCTAAAGAGTGAAAAACGTCGCTCCCCTATTACCTTCCCCCACTCCTTATGTTAGATGTCACCAGGTTTTGAATTTTGGAAAAGTCTACTGATTTCACCGAAAATCAAGCAGTTCGTATATGTAACAGTATTTAAATAAAAAATAAATAATAATAAAAGAAAAGCTTTTATAATCTCAAAGAGCTACACAAGTTCGTCCAGAGGAATGTTTTACAAACACCGCTGCTGGGATCCGACCCACGAGCTGTTGGGGGGAAAGCGTGTGTGGTATCCACTCGACCCACCAAATTCTCCCAACAAACTAAATATTTCTACAAATAATGCTCCTTGAATAAAGGAGTTTATATCTATTTATTTGGTCGGAAAGACCTGGGTTCGATTCCCATCCATGACATGAGGAAATCTGATCTCTTTAGATTAAAGGGGAGTTAGCCGGTCTCATACGGAGGGATAGAGGGTTTTTTTTTTTCACCCGGAAACTCAGGTATTTCGTCCCTCAGAACAAGCACCGGCTCCATGAAATCACGGATTTACAGCCATGAATACTTATCCAGCTATAGGCCTGATTCGTCAGCTATGGGCCGGTCCCAAGCCCGAATAAATGGGGGGGGGGTTAGAGGAGGGGGAATGGTGAACTATCCCGTAAAAATCTCACTCACCAGAAACACTGTGGCAAGAACACTTGCCCACAAGGTTACCATGAGTCGGACACAACTGAAGGGTTAAATCATCATATCTATCTTGGGCATTTTAAGTTATCTTAAAAAAAAAAAAAAAGAAAGAAAGAAAGACGAACCATGATCCTTCGAAAACAGTAGCGAATCTAGAAGCGAGATATTTCTTGAATAGATTGTAAAAGTTTTTTTGATATGTTTAAATCGGTTAATATTTTAAACAATTTTTGTCTATTAATTTTATCAAAGGCTTTTTCATAATCAATAAAGGCCACGTGTTTCTTTTTGAAATTCTCTTCTCTTTTCTATTAATAATTTCAAAGTAAAAATTGGAGTAAAGTATTGGAGTAAAGATTAAAGTAAAAATTAATTATAGGTAAATAATAAAAATGAAACTTATTTATCTGAATATTCACTATATTTTTTCTTTTTCATTTGGAATGGCGATATCTACAGGAAATAAAATAGCAGTTAAATTAGAACGCACCTCAGAATGGAAAGATATATCAAGAGGAATACGACAAGGGTGTACCCTCTCACCTCTGTTTTTCAATATATATATATATAAATGAAATATTAACAATCTGGAAACAACATAACCCATTTGGTATACAAATGACCCCGCAAATGAAGATAGATACACTACTATTTACAGATGATCAAATAGTATTAGCTACATCAGAAGATGACTTACAAAGATCATTAAAATGATTAAATGATATCTCAAAGCAATATAATATGACAATATCCAAAGAAAAAACAAAAATAATGGCATTCAAAGGAGAAAACCCAATAAGAAGTAAAATAGTGATAGATAATAAAATACTAGAACAAGTAAACACTTTCAGATACTTGGGATGTGATCTATCATACGAAGAAGAAAAAGACATAGACACTAAAATATCAAACTTTGTCAAAGTAAATGGCATAATAAATAATATATTTAAGCCATCCCTGGTACAAAAACACACTAGAATAAGACTATATAATGTCTTGTCAAAACCAACTCTACTATACGGTAGCGAAACATGGACCATGAAAAGGAAAGATGAAAAACGAATTCAAACAGCAGAAATGAAGTTCCTCAGAAAAACAGCTGGATATACCAAGTGGGACCGCAAAACAAATGAAGAAATCTTACAATCCCTGAAAATAAAACCAATTAATTACAACATAAGACAGTATAAACAAAAATGGCTAGAACATTTAAATCGAATGGACAACAGCAGACTTCCAAAAATATTATACAGATACAAAATAAGTGGGAAAAGAAGAATCGGAAGACCAAGAAAGAGATGGCATGAGACCGGAACAGGCAACATGGCCTAAATTGCATGTTAGGAAGAAGAAGAAGAGAAGACCTATAATTAATTTTTCTTTGAATTATAATACGGATAAAAAATTTTGATATAAATGCTATTACTGAATATTGAAGTAAATTATGTTAACTAACATAAGGAATGTTTCAAGAAATTAAATATTTTTCAAGCATCTTACTTAAAATCTCGATTATCCATTTCCCTCTCCCAAAAAATAAAATAAAATAAAGCTTGATTCGTCCCTGCTTGTTAGCAACACACTTAGAGGTTCTAATTTATTGAAGAGTAGAGTAGAGTAGGATAATTTTCCTCCTTCTCCTCAAGAAATCACATTAAAAGATTGAATAAATCTGCAGATAACTTGTAGACGTCTACATTTTCAACTAAAAAATAAATAAATATATATATATATATATATATATTTTTTTTTTTTTAATTCTCATAATTTTTTTAAATGTTTATGAAAGTTAAAATTCAAAATGAAGAGATTTTGAAATAAACTGTAATTTCAAAATAACTAATAGTGAAAAAAAAAAAACATGAAGCAAATTATATTAATACTTAAATGTTAGAAAGGTGTGTGTATATATATATATATATATATATATATATATATATTAGGGTTACTAAGTAATTTTATAAGCTTGGTTATTTAACTCCTAATCCCAATTATGTAAACAATTAAGTTTGCGCCTGAAACATAGTTCAAGTCTAAAGATGGTACAACACCAGGGCAACTCATTGTAAAGGTGGGTAAAGCTCTGATCACTATTCTTAGTATTTTCCATAATGTAAAGCACATCTCACTAAAAGATGTATACTGCAATAGATTATGGGTGGGGTCACTACTCAGACCGGTTTCAATCTTTTTTTTGAGGTCTTCTCAGTGAGTAGCTAGACCCTAAATACCAAGGTTTTATTAATACAGAGCCTTATCAACTTTACCTATACAAGTTGCTACAAGGTGTTTTTATTTTGAATAATCTCTGGAGGAGATATAGATGTAATTAATATTTTAACTTGCTACAAGGTGTTTTTATTTTGAATAATCTCTGGAGGAAACAATTAAGTTTCAGGCGCAAACTTAATTGTCTGCATACTTGGGATTAGGAGTTAAATAACCAAGCTTATAAAATTACTTGGTAATCCTAATATACAGTATCCCCAAGTTAAAAATATTAATTATATATATATATCTCCTCCAGAGATTATTCAAAATAAAAACACCTTGTAGCAACTTGTATAGGTAAAGTTGATAAGGCTCTGTATTACTAAAACCTTGGTATTTAGGGTCTACCTACTCACTGAGGAGACCTCAAAAAAAAAAAAGGTTGAAACCGGTCTGGGTAGTGACTCCACCCATAATGTATTGCAGTATACATCTTTTAGTGCGATGTGCTTTACATTATGGGAAAATACTAAGAATAGTGATCAGATCTTTATCCACCTTTACAATGAGTTGTCCTGGTGTTGTACCATCTTTAGACTTGAACTATGCTTCAGGCGCAAACTTAATTGTTTGCATACTTGGGATTAGGAGTTAAATAACCAAGCTTATAAAATTACTTGGTAACCCTAATATACAGTATCCCCAAGTTAAAAAAAATTAATTACATATATATTTTTTTAAATTATTATTATTATTATTTATTTATTTTTTTTTTTTATTTCCCGTCAAACAGTTCAACTGGCGGGAGACCACATGCATCCAACAAGCATAATAATACACCTGCCTCATAGCCTTAATTGCTTCGACTGTAATTTCAACCAAAATCCAAATATAGATTAAATGTGCCGTAAGCAGTCCTTTAATTCAAGGAGAACAAAAATTTGCTCATATCGAAACGGTTTAATGGACTCTCTGAGCAGGTTTTCTTATATTTGTTTAGCTCAGATGGGAGCAATCTTTTTGTTCTAGAAGGCTACACGTGAAACCTCACAGGCGACAACTGCTTCTTGATGGAATTTTGTTGGCCGCACACAAGACACTACGTATTTACAAATAACAAAACTGTGCATATTATAATATATATACAGCAATCCCTCGATTAGTGCGCCTAATGCGTTCTTTAAAACAGGCGCATTAATCGAAAACGCACTAATCGAGTATAATAACCTATGGAAAAAGCATAATTCGTTCCTCAAATTTCTTTTTTTACCCTTGATTTTTCTAATAAAAGAATTAGGGTATGTTTCAGGGCCTAGTTAAAGGAAAACTATGAAGCTGAAAGACAATAAAACATATTCAAAATATAAATCTATTATTTTGGCGGGCATTCTGTTTCTTTTTTTCATACAACTGCCTCTTCTGCAAATTTTCCTGCTTCTCTCTTTACAAGGGCTAGTCTCTAAGCATTGCTATTTAAAAGTTTCGATTGCACGAAAAATATTTTAAATTTGTTTTTCTAATGATTAGAGAGACTTCTACAAAGTCTCTGTAATCATTATAATACTTTGTATTCAGCAGCTTTGTTTAAAATTGCTCTTATAGTTGATTCACCCATTTTTGTGTTCTTGTCTAATCTTTGCTCTGGACTCGCCCTGTTCACTTTCTTTATTATTTCAAGTTTTTCCTCCAATGAGATTACTTTTCGAATCATTTTCACACTTTCACTTTTTTGCTCACCAATTCTTTTACTCATGATGAAAGGTTCGGAAAATACTTTAAAATAAAAAAAGTGTAAGGAAAATAATTGCAAAGGAGGTACAAGATGTGATCAGGAAAATGCTATGCAATTAGCAGACGACATAAATTTTGGCGGTAAAAATTTGGAACACAGTATAGATAGCGTACATGGAAGTAGTGTAGTATGCCATTTAAAATAACTTTTAAAATGTTTTAAATCAGTAACTAAATTATTTCATTCTAGTGAGTGATTTTTTAAAATAGTTAGCCATAAAAAAATGTATAGATAGAAAATTTTTAAATTCTGTAACATTTATTTTTAAGATGTATATAGGCGCACTAATCGAATTTGGGTATCGAAAAAAAAATGAACGCACTAATCGAGGACGCATTAATCGAGAGATTACTGTATATACAGGTAACCCTCGTATAACGCGAATGTTAGGTTCCACAGAAATGCCGAGTTATATAAATCGCGTTATGCGAGACTCAGATTACATAAAAATAGTAGGGTTATGTTCCGAAATCGTTATTTTTTAATTATATAAACAACAATGACATATCCAACAAAATTTTTTTTTATTTAATTCAGGTAATTCATGTAAGTTAAGAAAACATATAAACTATTAAACATATAAACTTATAAAAATACAAATTGTATGTAAACTTGATTGCCCATAATGCAAAAATGTTTTAGGCAAAATAAAATACGGTGCATAATTTAATCGTCATCACTGTCTTCAAAATGAACATTTCGCAGATGTTCTTTATTTACGAGTAGCCGGACGCCGTCATCACTTGAAATCTCTTGGACATCATTTGTATAATTCTCATTGCATACTTCGGCTGGTTTAGTTATGAAGAAGTCAGTAATAAGACCTTACCACTATGCTGCAATTTTTTATTAAGTTCATAATATGGAGCTAAACAAATATCCAATTGTCTCGTGATCCGGAGAGCTCCATTGAGGGATCATTACCCGTAAAATAACTTCCTAACTTTCTTGCCAAGTCCAATCCTTCTGCTAATTTCTTTGAACTGAATTCTTTAAAGGATTCATTAAAATCAGAATCTTCGGCAGAACTTTCTCCGCTATTTGGTTCGACGTCATCTATTAATTGTACCAGTTCCCAATTTAAATCTATTTCCCCATCAATTAATTCACTAATTTCGTTTTCAATCGCAAAAGCTCTCTAAGTGGCCATTACTATAAAAATGAAATTTTTTACATAAAAAAAACATTACATATTGTATGTAACTCATCAGAAAATAAAATGCTCAGCTTGAGATTAACATTCTTATGATTTTTAATGCATTTTCCTGGCAGAAAACGAAGACAACTTTCAACAATAAACACTTTATACGGTTGATGTACATGGGTGCTAAAGGGTATTTCCCCTAATATAAATTCGCTATAGTACTTATAACTATGTGCGCGATACAGCAGGCGCAAATTTCAAGAAGATAAAATTTGATTTTTAAGTCGCGCGGTGAAAAATATATGAAAAGATAAAGGGTTACTACAATTTGTAGACCGCGTTGTATAAGTACCGCGTTATACGAGGGTCAACTGTATATAAAGCGTGGTCTTATTACGTCCAATGTATCGTCAGATGCTCGATGTGCAGTATTTCTTGATTTCAAATTTATATATGGAAAAATAATTATGGGTTTATAAATGCAATTCATTTTTATTTGAATGTATCTATAAATATTAACAATTTGTCAATGTTATTTTTAGCTTAATAATAAAATTTTTCGTGAAGAAAGCCTCAGAGTAATGGAGTTATAATGGGAGTTCCTGCAGTCAATCCATTATTGGTTTAAAGCTCCACCTTTTTCTAGATTTCCTCAGTGAGGCAGCTGTTGCCTTTCTCGATAACAGGATTTCATGAAGCCTACAGTTGGGAGTACGTGTATTACTTGTCACTCAACGTTCAACGTAAACAAGCAGCAAAGTTCATGTGGTATATGAAATCAACTTATAGAAATACGCAATGACTGAAGTAGGATTTATGAAATAGATCTATTAATTTTGTTTACATTAGCTTAAGAAGAAGAAAATTTTTGATTAACCGCTCTTCAGAACAGTTACGATGATTATGCTTCATATTTAGTTTCTATCACGAAATATCATTAAGAAAATATTAAGTATCTAAAAATTAGTCGACGCTTTAAAAGTAACCCATCATACCTCAGAAAAAAAAAAAAAAGGTGCAGTCAATGGAATAACATTCCGTTGATAATTGTCCTACAGTTCAAGGTTAGTCTATTCTAGCATATATCTTACACTTTACCCCATAGCAAATAGTTAAAAGGATGAACATCTTCATTAGAAATACTGTACTTAAAATAATCGATCTCGTGGTCCTACACTCTATCCCAGGTAGGTATCTATGGCGCCCTCTTATTAAATACGTATCTACGCGCCCTATTTTTTCTTTTTTTTTTTTTTTTGTTGGTCAATTCGTTTATCAGTTTAGTGGCAGGAAAAAATCCTTCAGTGGCCTCCAGATAAGAGCTTGACAAGGCATAGAAAAGGAACAGGACTCGACAAATTATGCAAAATCCTATTTGTCAAGCAATAAATTACTTTCCCCTTGACAAGTAATCGTTTAACAGCGTCAAGTAATTTTCTGAACACCTCATACAATATAAATATACTTTCGTTTCTTTAAAGTATTTTAATAAACAGGAAAGTTTAATTTGAGTGTGCTTATACGTTTAGGAAGAAGAGCTTGTAATTTAATTTTTACCACATGAAATTCAGTTAAAATTCCACTGTACTCTTGTCCATTTTTCATCACGAAGTGAGAATATAGTCAGTGATACATAAATAAAAATTAAATAAGTTCCTATATTCATACTTTGATGACGTGATTCTATTATTAGACATACTATTTTGGTGCATACAATGAATTGTCTGTGCTGTTTGTCATGCTTGAGCGAGTACTCTAATGATAATCTGTCCCGGTTATGAATTTTCCAATAAAAGCAGCAGGAAATTCCCAATGAACATGCTAAGACTGAATTTTTCTTTCTGTTTTTTTTTTTTCTTTTCTGTTGAATACCGACTCACGGCCTTTGTGAACTAGAAACTGTTGAGCAATAGGGATAAAAAAAAAGGGGGGGGGGAAGCTTTGCGCAATTTGAAAAATGAAATTAACACTCCTAATAAATAGTAAGAGGGAATTACTCAAGGATATATTTTTGAAGAAAAGTTATAGAACCGCAGTAATTAGCTATACAATAGCGAATTATGAAACGCATATGCAATGTCAAAATATCACTTTATGTGAATAATACGTGAATCGTTTGACTGAAAAATGAAATGTTTTTTCGACTGTTTTGCTTTCATGATTGCATAAATGCTGAAAGAAAACATTTTGTGATTACATAAAAATTCCTGAAAAACGTAACTGTATTTTGTGAAGCCTATTTCACTTTATCTAACTATATATTCAATAATTAAAAAAAAAAAGACTTAGGTCCTCCAAATAGCAAAGAAATATTAGCACTGAGCAATGAAATTAAGCATTAACAAAAGCTTATAAATTGACCAATTCCAAGACTGAGCGCGCATCTGTGATATAATTAGGCGACCGTAGTTCCATTGAATCCGACACCTGACTAGCGAGATATATGCCTGAACGGAGAGCCAGCACAAAATTTTTCAAGTCCTGTTTATATGAGTCTTTTACTGCTTCGCTCTTAACGCTTTCAATGACCCATTAGACTCTCCCTCTATCAGTGAACTGACATATTATCATGGACTTTCTGGGTATTATGAGTTGAAAATGCATCACCAGCATCATCTTCCTAACCCCGAGACAGATATTAATGTTAATTATGTATGAAGTTCGCTGCAATACAAAGAACACGATTCCGTGGATAGCGTTTTCTTAGTACAGTATATTCATTTTTTTAAAGAGTAGTATACAAAAGCTATTATGCTGTTGATGCTCTAAAATAAAAACGAATTGCGTCTTGTTACATTTAATTAATCGTCATGAAGTACTTTTCGCTTTTCACTATGACTTACTAGAGCTTGCAAGCAGAAATATTAATTAATTATTGAGAATTCTCTCGTCTTTTCTTTTAATTTATTATGCGGTGAATTCTTAACAAGGTAGGGAAACCAATAGAAGTGCATTACAAGAAAGAAATAAAATAAAATAACAAGCTTTACCGAAGAGAGGTATAGTATCTTCGTTATTTTCCCCATCTGACTTTTATTCTGCTTACGGCGAATTTCGTACTAGCTACCACACGCTGCCTCCGGTAATTCAATCAACCGTTACACCCACACACAGATATCGATTTACAGTAATGCTACAGAAGTATACGAAAGCTATAGTGATATTCCCAGTCACTTCAAACTAGCTGGCTATCAAAATTCGATACTCTCTTAGCAGAAAATCTTTTGTAGCATGCATTTCTGCTTCAGGCCAGTTATGTAACAAATAAGTACGCCTGTTACAAGGAATGCCATCTCTCAAAGACGGTACTGAATTTTTTCTCCACTTCTCTCTTAATGCAAATTTAACCGTTTGATCTTTTATTAAAATGCATTAATTGACTGCCTTCTTCTACTAAATACTCATCAGTGGTAAATCTGGACTTTAGTAGAGGAAGGAGCAACTGTAATATCACATGGAAACATTAAAAACATGTTTCTTTTCCACTGGGATTCTCAACTGAAATTCACCAACTTCAGCATGTTCTCAAACAACAAGCCGTAGACCTATATATGAAAAAAAATTTACTTCCTCTTTCCCCACCTCTGTTAAACTTAATAAAATATATAAATAAAAAATATATATTATATACATTAAAAAAAAAAATATATATATATTATATATTGTAGAAAGTATTTTACCTTAGCTATAATAAATGTTAAAAATACCAAGCTATTTTAAACCTGGTTTTACTCCATTTCCCAAGTAAGCAAACAGACAAACAAGTCAAGTTTGCGCCTGCAAGTGTTGCAAGTCTAGCTGATCCTGCACGTAGTGAAAGACCAAGGCAACTCATGGTAAAAGTAGAATAAGCTCTGATCAGTGTTTGTCTGTTTGCTTACTTGGGAAATGGAGTAAAACCTGGTTTAAAATAGTTTGGTATTTTTAACATTTATTATATCCAAGGTAAAATACTTTCTACATTTATATCTCGTCCTGAGATTTTTATTTAATAAGGTTAAAACACCTTATGGTAACTTCTTCTGGTAAAATACAGGCTCTGTATTACTAAAATCCCTGTATTTCTAGCCTAGCTCCCACTGATGAGACCTCGATAGGGGTCGGAACTGGTGGAGGCTGGCTTTGAGAGGCTCTGCTTGGGGATAGGTTTTTGCCTATCTCTGAGTAGGGCCACCGCTGAGATTATGGCTCTGGTTGGTGGTGGGGTGAGCCTGCCCCTGGGTAGAGCCAACGCTGAGAAGTTCTTCTCGGTGACGGAGTGAGCCTGTCACTGAGTGAACAACGCTGAGTTGGACAGTCTTTCGGCCACTATGGAGTGGTCTATGGATCGTCCTAATTTTTAGAGAGGTCTTTACTTAAATACACCTCAATAAAGATTAAAGATCGAAACCGGTCTGGGTAGTGTCCCCTTGCCTTTAATACAAAGCATCATACATCTCCTCCAGGAGATGTGCTTTGCATTTAAGGGTAAATATTAAGATTAGCGATCAGAGCTTATTCTACTTTTACCATGAGTTGCCTTGGTCTTGCACATAGTGCAAGATCAGCTAGACTTGCAACACTTGCAGGCGCAAACTTGACATGTTTGTCTATTTGCTTACTTGGGAAATGGAGTAAAACCAGGTTTAAAATAGCTTGGTATTTTTAACATAATATATATATATATATATATATATATATATATATATACATACATATTGTATATAATTAAAATACAAACAAACACAAACTATAAATTAAAGTTTAAGAAACCGAAATATTATTTCTAGTATACATTTGTTTTTTTAGAATGATTTTTCATAAACAACATTAACTTTAAAAAGCAAACATTTTTTTAAACAGATAACGGCGACAAATTACACAACTTGCAGAAATCAATTTGCTGACGGCGGATTTAACCTGGTGCTTTGCTGAATGTCTCGAAGGGGAATTAGACAGTATGATACGCAGGTAGAAGAGTACCTCTTAGGGACTTGAATTTGTCTTGCTGCAACAAACGGTATACAGAATGTACGAAGCCTTAGTTGCTTCGGCTATAATTCCAGCTACGCCAAACCAAACCAAAGTCCATGTCATGCTAAATGCCTTTTTCTTGCATTGCGGGCGTTTCCTTCCGCTAGTCATCTACAAATAGAGATGTCGACAATGGAAATGAGAGCTCAGAAACGAGCAAAGTTTTGGCTTCATATCCTTCAATAAATTTATTAATTTTGCAATGCACAGTCCCAACTTTAAAGCACACTTATTACGTTATAAAAAAGCGAATTATTTTGTAAGAAAATATGAATGAATTAACTCAGAAAAAGGATTAGTTTACTTTTGAACTAATATACATTTGCTGTCTTCAAATGTAAGAAGACATTTGAAGACAGCAAATTCTAATGTCTTCTGATGTAACTTGACCTTTTTTTTTTTTTAATTATGGACAAATATTTGCCATCTCTGTGAAGCTGGTCAATTCATTTACCAAATTCAATTCGCAGAGGAGCAGATCGAACACAATTTGATAAACTAAATCGCCTTTTCTGTATAATCAGAGCGCACAAAAGCTATCTTGCAAGACAGCTCATTATAATTTATTTTTACAAGCCTAAAATATCAATATAGGCATTCAACGGAATACTATGAAATACAATTAAAATTTATACGGTTAATTCAGCTACTATTTTTTATTCAATGTATTCAACACCGATCACAACCAACTGGGTTTTAGCGTTGTACAAATTATATTACTATTATACAGAGTGTGACAGCTGATTCTTAGTCTAAAAAAAGTCTGTTATAGGTCCAACTTTTGCTATTTAGTTTTAACATAAAGAAAGAAATAACAATATTTAATTTTTAAAGTGATACAGTTTAAAATGTGTCATGTCTTATAATGGCACGTTTAGCTGTGAGCAGAGTATTTAACAGAGTGTAAGAAGATACAAAATATTAATTACGATTTAAATGATATAATTATTATCATCGTTATTATTTCAACCTCCCACCAGGAGACAAATAAATCTACCTAGTGTAGCAACAGCTTTAAAATTAGCAATGGTTGGAATTACGGCGATGACAACAAAAGCAATGGAGCCAGCATATATCTTATTTGCTAACGACAATATGTTCTCGGACATATGTTTTGTTTTTCAGGACTAAACAACTGAATTTCTGGAAGCAAAAATCAGTACCCTTCATATGAAAATGTAAATGGTTAGCCCTTCAATTGAAATGCTCATGGTAGCAACAGCATGCGAATTATATATACAGTACATGTATATTTATAGACAGAAGTAAACTTTTCGCTGTTTTTGAGGGGGAGGGGGAGAGACCCAGAGAACCAGGAGGAAAAATAAGCGCCAATCTCTGGGTTTGAAATTTGAGAACTTATAAATAATCCAGTCTAGTTAAATAACAAAATACTTCGTTTTGAAGTACATGCTTTATTTATTCATTTTTTCCCTTTTCAATGGGTCTTCCCCTATTTCTCCTAGTATAATAGTAAAATTATACTAGGAGAGATACTGTTCTCACATCAGCGATTACATCTCAATTTAATTATTGCGGAAGTTTAAATAGGAAGCGTAATTTGACCTTAATTGTATCCGGGGGCTATATGTTCAATTGCATTATTGCAAAATTAAGCTTTGTTTAAAGTTCGTTTTACGCAAACAGCGCAAGTGGCAGGTAGGCATGGCCATTGAATTAGTGTTGAACAATAGTAATTAGAAAGCCTGACCCTGCTGTTCTCTAGGACATTTCCAGTTTGCGAGTTATTACATGGCATTAACCGAGTCTATATACAGTAGTAATTGGTACATTTTTATATGTTTACGTTTAATTTTCCCTAATTGTTGTGTTAGAAATTGTGCCCGAAACATCAAGAAATGTGTTTTCATTATGTGTAACCTTTAAAATAATACATTTACGAGATTTAAGATTTTTATTTTTTAACTTTTGTTGCATTTAATTCTAACCGTTACATTGGTTTCATTTTGAAACTGAAAAATAATTTAACAGAAGTTATGCGATTACACAGAATATTACTTTAATTTTCTTAGTATAATTTTTTAATATAAAAGTAAATAATCCTGGACTTTGGCTCATAAAGCCGAAATTATTCCAAGACACTTTCTTATACAAATGAAGAAACGGAAAGTAATTTGTCTTGAAAGAATTTAAGAACGGTTGAAGGTCACTATTACATTAAACACATCATTATTAAGCAGAATATGTTTCTATGATTCATATCTCCAAAATGATGTATTTAAACGGATTAAACCTAAGATTTAATTGATTTAATGATCTCTCCTAAATTTGCAAGTTAAATATTGCATATGTAATCAATTAAGATTTTTTGGACATAAACACAAGAAGAGGTGAAGGTGGATCCACCTAGCACATATAGTACCTCGGGGAGGGTGACCAAGGCATACTAATAAGGAAAGGATGCTCTAGAAACCCTACCAGCTCATACTTTCTTTTGCAGGAATTATTTCGATTATCTTGACTAAAGTATATTGAGAGATGACTAGAAATAAAATATCATCATACACTGTCCGGTCAAAATATTACGATTACCCCAAATATTTCTGAACCGGCCATTACACCCTACCAAGGTGGCACTCGTATACAGGTGTGTGTGTGTGACGTACTGTTCATTCCAATAATTTGCACGAGCAAGGGACGTGACTTGCTAGATTTCAAAAAAGAGCATGACTGCAGAGTGCGGGTTGAAGAGTTATGGTAGCCAGGAACCTTCTAGAATCATATATAAGGTGTGGGTATCCACCTGATGCCTGCTGTTCTTCCCAGTATCCTTCCACTCTTGAACACCTTAACTACAGCATTGAATAAATTCAATGCTGTAGTTAAGGTGCAAAAATTCGTGGAACAGCTGAATGCAGAATATAACCAGGAATGGTGCTGTTTGCGAGCCTAGAACCTATGGGCCACCGAATTAGGTGACCAGTCAAGAAACCCATACTTGCCTTCTCTCGCTCAAGTAGTCTCCTCAACCGCTTTTGCATAGACACTCTGTTTCCAATGAAATAGTCACTATCATTCCTCCTCTAATCACGTAATTACCTCACCTTCAGATGAAAAGTCCTATGCGTTTTTCAGGTATTAGACGGGATCTGAACCCGGATATTTCCGACAGAAGGGCAAATGTCGCGTAGTCTCTCCTCTTACTGCTGCTTCTTGAGATATCGAGTGCTACTGTCCGGCTTACTGTAAATGCAGAAGAATAGGATTACTCATACATGTTGTTCATAACATCCCTAAAAATGCTGTTATTATTTTCTAACTCTAGAGCACGTATTTTTTCACAAATGCCAATTGGATATTATAGAAATGGGTCGGGTTCGTCTCATCAATGTTTTACTAATAATAAATAAATAAAAATTTTTTCTTATATTTTCTGTTTTGCATTATGTATTTTTCAGAAAGCATTCTTTTCAAAGAACTTATTCCGTACACATTTATTTCCGTTTTCAAATTTCAGTAGTTGTTGCAATCACTCATGTGGAAGGTTTCTGAGAATATAACTACGTGGAATAGAAAATGAAATTAAATAATTTAATAAATAAATTAAACATTTACTTGTCAAAGCTTCGCAAGCATTATCTAGGCACTTAAAAGATACATGCTCAACAAAGAAAATGAAATGACTCATTCATGCATAAATCTGGAAGCAAGAGTTGAGATCCTTGAGGCGTTCTTTTGTAATTACTGCTGACAGAAAAGAGGTGTACCAAAATATGGGGGAAATTATAAACACCTGGAAGACAGAACAGGTCTATAAACAGCTGACTATTCTTCTGAGGTAGATTAAACAAGAAATGCAGAAGTATATTCAGAATATTCAGTAATTTTTACACGTTTACAAATTATGTAAATAAGCTTGGTTATCTAATGAAATTTAAATTTTTTACTACGCCTATTGTTAAGATAATCGCTATTATACAAAACTTTTTTATATTTGCTATATAAATTTTTTATTAAAATTTATCATATACATTTTACTTATTTTTATATACTTGTACCATAAATTTATGCTTAATATGTTGATCTTATTCCAAAAACATTGCACTACGAAGTAAAAATATCAGTAAGTGTGTGTGTGTACAGTGTCCTTTATCCGAAATAATAGGTGCCTGTACTCATCATTTTCTATTAGGAAAATTTGAAAATTAAAAAGATATGAAAACTAAACATACACTATCTGCCAATAGCAGGAAGCATTATTTCATCGTAGCAGATGAATACAGGTGGCATAGCAACCTGTCACACTGGTGGCATGTACATACGTGTCATTGCCGCTTAACTGGAGCATACAAAATACAACGGTTGGAGATGTGATCAACAAATGGAGATTCTGGCATCACTAGTGCAGAAAAGCGCCCAAGGCAGCCACCAAAAATGACTGACAGAGACAAGAAGGTATTAAAACAGTTGGCACGCAAAAGACGGCTACAAATGGTACAGACCATCCGTGATGAGTTCCAGAGCGCCAGTAACACCATGGTGAGCACTAATACTGTACGAAAAGAACTCTATTTACTGGGTTTCCATGGAAGAGCAGCGGCGCACAAGCCGAACAACACAACAACGCAGCTCGTCTGGCCTGGTGCAAAGAGCGTGTAAAATGGATAATTAACCAGTGGAAAACGGTACTCTGAAGCGATGAATCAAGGTTCACCTGTTTCCCAGTCTGATGGCAGGGTGTGGGTGTGGAGGCAGACTAGTGAACGCATGTTACCACAGTGTGTTGTACCCACAGTAAAGTTTGGTGGTGGAGAAGTGTGGAGTGGGATCACTGGTCGTTGTCCGTGGTTCCATGAAGGCAGCTCACCTTGATATTCTGGATAATCAGGTGCTGCCTACACTGTGGAGTTTTTATGGAACAGACTTGTTACTATCAAGATGACAATGCCCCATACCACAAAGCTGCA
Source organism: Typopeltis vanoorti (assembly GCF_054136105.1). Lineage (NCBI taxonomy): Eukaryota > Metazoa > Arthropoda > Arachnida > Uropygi > Thelyphonidae > Typopeltis > Typopeltis vanoorti. The sequence goes on from NC_143555.1 coordinate 74,158,346, forward strand.
GCTGTTATGGAATGGTATGAAGAGATGGATGTTAAACGACTGCCCTGGCCTGTAAGAGTCCTGACCTCAACCTCATCGAACACCCGCGGGACGAAACTGGAGCGGCGAATGAGGTCTAGAGCAGCACGTTCTCTATCTGTCGCTGAACTCAGTGCTGCTTTGATGGAGAAATGGAGAGAGATTCCACCTGATGTCTGCTGCACATTGGTGGAAAGCCTCCCTCAAAGAGCAGAAGGTGATCAAAGTCAAAGGTGGACATACCTGATATTAGGGTTCGCATGCTGGTATCAATTGTCTGGACAATTATTGGTAGATAGTGTATTTACTGATATTTTTACTTCGTAGTGCAATGTTTTAGGAATAAGATCAGCAAATTGAGCATACACATTTATTATAGCATTATATATATATATATATATATATATATTTTTTTTTTTTTTCCCCTTCCAAACTGAACAAAATTTGTTACATTTTTGACATAGGAAATCAGCACCTATGATAAATCTTTTGAATAATGTCAGATATTTGAAATACAAGCGGTCCCCGAGTTACGGACGACCTGACTTACCATCCTCCCCATAAGGATAATTAAATTAATAATTCGGGAACCAGTTTCTTTCACGCATGTAAACAAACCCACTTCGCCGCATTATTAAACGCAAATAATCACGCTTGCCATGTTTGAAGAGTGGTTCTTGAACTGTTTTATTCCTGCTGTGGAACGTTATTGTTCGTAAAAGAAAATTTCCTTTAAAATTCTGCTTGTGCTGAATTTTAAAGGAAATTTTAAATTTCCTTTAAAATTCACCCTAATGAAAAGGTCGTATTTTTCACCCTAATGTAAAGGTCGTATTTTTACCACCCAACACTACATCGTTACTACAGCCAATGGACCAGGAAGTCATTTCTGCATTTAAGGCTTATTACTTACGGCGTACATTCCCGCAAGCAGTCAGGGCTAGGAAAGATGATGTGATGACCTCGAAAGAGTTCTGAAAAAATTATAACATCCATGATGCCATCAAAAACTTTCCTGATTCTTGGGAGAAAGTGAAGCAATCAACAATTAAAGGGGATGTGGAACAAACTGTGCAGTCTATTCTGCGATGATTTTCGTGGCTTCACAGAAGACATCGCCAAAGCCAGAAAAGCTGTGGTGGATGCACTGTAATTGGACATCAATAAAAATGATGTCTCTGACTTACTAGAGTCCTATTCACAAGAATTAACTAATGAAGACCTTATGGGAATAGAGAAGCAGCTGATAGAAACACAAGAACAGGAAGAACCAGAAGATCCAGAGCTAAGAAAATTAGACAAAATTAGACAATTCAGCTAAAGACAAAAGCATTAGCTGAAGCATTTCGTCTCATTGAAGCAGGATTTGCTAAGCTTGAAGAGCAAGATCCTAACATTCGGAGGTTTACAAAGGTTTACCGTGCAGTTAGTGAGAACATCAGCTGTTACTACAAAGTCATTTATGATGAAAAAAAAAAAAGAAAACGGCTGTGCAAACGATTCTAAATACCTTTTTTAAGCTCCCCTCCTCCAGCAACAGAATCAAATCCTAATTCTCCAGCACCAAGTCCATCCTCTCTAGCACCAGAATCTGATCCTGATTCTCCAGCACCGACTCCATCATCTTCCGATTAATGTTAGCCTACCTTCTGTTTATGCTCTGTTTATTTGAATTAAAAGAAAGTGCACAATTGTTTTTGTAACTTATTATTACAGTACAGGAATATTATTATTATTATTATCATTATTATTATCACAGTATTATACTGTCTTATTATTGCCACATATGAGCCATCCATTAAGTTATTGTTATTATTATTACCGTATATGCGCTGTTCATTAGGGATCCGAGTTACATACAAATCCGAGTTAAAGACGTTCTCAGGAACGTATCTCGTTCGTAACCCGGAAACTGCCTGTATTAAGACTATATCTTTTATGGATCTCATTGGCTTCTTCTTTTTTTTTTTTTTTGTCTTTAAAGTTTCGTATAATGCATGATTAATAGATATGCAAACTTCGATCTATTCTTTATTTCTGTGACATGCTAATGATAGTCGTTTCATTGATTTTGTACTGCATTCTCCACGTGAAAAAATTCTCTTATAAGGAGAGTATGTGTGTGTTTTCCTATCAGTGAACATGGATACCATTTCTTTTTCACTGACTGATGCTTAGTTATACAAATTGTGTTTTTCTTATATGAATGTAATATGGCTATTTCAAAGTAGATACTGTATTTCTAGTTTTGTTATGTTCAAAGGCGGTGCTTTTATATGAAGTAATCCGGCATTGTGCTAATTTCTATTAAATGGAGATACTCTCAAAAAACGATATCAGCAGATTAGCTTATAATATCTACGACCTAACAATAAGTCACACGTTAAATATATCTCTAAAAAATATACATGAAGAGTGTTATCTAATCGAATTCACGAGTTTGTACTCTTTCAATCAACGAAAGTAGCAATTGAGAAGGAATGTACATTTTTCAGATTATTGGCAAATAATCACTATTAATGGGAACCTTCTTATCTGGGTCTTCGAAAATAGAAATGTAAATTAATAATGTATTAAGAGACAAATACAACAGAATAAAGCAAATTATGAGTGTAAACACACACACACACACACGCACACACACACACACACACGTGTGTGTGTGTGTGTGTGAGAGAGAGAAAGTTATGTATAACGACGACTATACAGTCTGAAGAAAATGTTTTCGTGACGAAATCAGTCCAACTATATTAATGAAGAAATTTTCGCCTTTTAAAAAAAATTTTTTTTTTCAAAGTACAGCTTATAAAGTATAATGTTTACATATCCTAATATAAATACACGGAGGGGAATAAGGACGTTTCCATATTATATTCCTATAAGAAAAACACCAGCTAACTCACCTGAATCCTACACGAGGTCTTTCCACCCAGACGATATCGTCGATATCAAATGGGCTTACTGTTAACTGACTATAAGCAGCTACACTACATATAAGTAAAAGTGATTCAGTACATAAGTTCGATCCCTATACGCTGATGGCGAACAGTCCAAACAAATCGCACTTGCATTGATCTTTATCTGGTGGCAATAACTACCATACCGCATTTAAAGGTAAATGAACACAGCAGACATACACAATACTTAAAAAAAAAAAAAGTTCAAGAAGCAGACATCAAAATCTTGTTTTTTGCATGCGTTCTCAAAGTGCAGTTTTATTACCGACACTATTTTGGATTTTGCCATAATTCTTTTTTTTTTTTTTTCAAATCAATTGAATGCGTGCTTATTTACAGAAAAATAAACTATAAATAATAAATAACTATGCATTCATAGTTTTGTCACTAAAATTTTTCTAGAGACTTATGTCTGGCAAATTTTAATAACATAGGACTTTTATACATAACTCGCAGGAAACACAATCTTTGAATCTATGCATGAGAGGTTGTAATTTTTTAGCACCTTTTCTAACAAGTTCAGCAATTTTTTAACCTATATTTCTTACTGAAAAGGTTTTTGGTTATCATATGAAATGAAATGAATAATAAAATTATTTGCGATTAAAACGAATTATAAGTCGTATAATATCACCCACCAACGTTTTTCTCTCCATGAAATTATCTTCTAAAACTAGGACGTAGCTTATAATTGGAAAAAGTTTATAAATGCAGCGGTTACTCAAGATACTGCTGCGTCATTTGTATACTAAAGAAACGAGTTCTTCCACACACGTTCTTATTTGTGTCGCCTCATAACGTCAACTTTTCTGACAGATGTTCTTTTTTTTTTTTTTTTCCCCTATTCTCAACTGGGTATTGTACGCTTTGCAATTTAAAATTCACAGCCAACACTCCAAACCCATGCTTGCAATCCACGCCATCATCCCAGTAACAAATGACTATCAGCTCAGAAGGGTGGCAACTCACGCACGTGGCAAGACCTATTCTATACTCCTGACATCACGACAGCTGCTTTGCTTTGCGGAAAGCCATGTAGACAAAGGTCTGACACACACACACATACACCATTTAACTTTCGTTCTGATTGATGAAATTTTCATAAAAACAATGACACAAAACTTCGTTAAGGCTCTTAAACCAATTTTAGCTTCTTTACAATTTAAGTACAACATGCAAAATGACATTTGCAATTAAGAAAAAACAATTCATTATAATATAATAAAAATACGATTCTAAAGTTTCTAAAGAGTAAGAAAAATATTTAAAAAAAATACAAATTTAAAGTATTTAATAATAATTCAAAGAGAACTGTTTATTTAAGGAACTTTTAAATTATCAAACGAAAGCCAAACAACTTTTTATTTCATGCCTAAATTATATAACTTAGAATTAATTTTCAGAATTCGTCAGTTGTGTGACTCATTATTTCTTCTTTCACATTACTTAACTGAAATTAAGTCATGCTTAAGCATACAAGAAGAAAGAGCGTTAATTTTTGTTAACTTATACATCATCTAGAGTTTATTTGATTGGACTACCAAGAATAAGTAAATAGCTTCGTCCCAGTAGCATGCTTAGCCTTATTAGCAAGGAGAACAGCACAATTACAGGAAACTAAGCAGACAAACACAGCGAAAAAGACTACGATTATACGAGTCTGGTCTAGACTCAGAAAGAGAGAGAGAGATGTATCATCAAAATGAGGGTAATGCCTGTCATCATGCGACGACCTTGGAATTTATCTACCCTGAAAATGTCAAAATACTTCAGCTGTAGAAACGCCACCCACTAAATATATATATATATATATATATATATATATATATATTGAAAAATTTTCCCCTAAGAAACTTCTCGCTTAGAATATTTTTTGTCTGGTATAGGTCAATTAGAAACAAGAATAAAAATATCCAATATCCTATTCTGCTTTGCTTCAATAATCCCAAGCATTAAAATCTTTCTAGGATATCTCGACTTTAACAAATACAACGAAATATAACGAAAAAAACTTTTCTAGAATTTTAGTGTTTTACTCAATATACTGAATTATTTGTCAAGGAAACTGATTATCAATTGAGACGTATTAGATTATTACTTTTAAAATCAGTTAAAGCGTATTGTCTTTAACATTTCAATTTTTTTATCAATGGAATTCGAATTCTATTTCATCTTAAATGGTATATAAATCACGTGTAGTCTAGAAAGGAGAGACAACGCCGGCTTATCCAATCCTTCGTTCACCTACAACGTTCGAGTTCAGCGTGAGTACGATGGATATCAAAAATGTGCAATCACTTGAATTCATGTGAATGATTTCCTTTACTCAAGGTAGTCTTAAATTACTTCACATACAATTCATACATTAAATGCAATTATATTTTCAATTTGTAATCTTAGAAATAAATACTATATAAAAACAAAACTACTAATTACTGCTTACGATAGAGCAGTCAATCCAAATTGCGTGAGTTCTTCTGGACCATTTGCGTGTTTTGAGGGATGAAAAACCCTTCCACTTCCCTTAAAAAAGCTGTAATAATAGATTCTTCGCATCCTTGTTACAATGGACATAGGTCTTTCCAACCAAAGGGCATTGTTGATATACTGACTGAGCTACTGAAACGCTTTTGTGGTACTATCATTATAACTGAGTATTTCATTTGATTCGTTATAACATTATAGCATTATAACATCACTTAACTAATCGATCAGTTTTTGACTACAGGTGATCTGTAATAATAACAATTTATAAACTCTGTTATATAAATATCATGTACTACTGGGATTATGTAATAACTAATTTAATGCTTCTTTAAAATGCTTTTTCTGTTTACTTTCCTCTTTCTGTTATATATTTTTGTCCAAACCCTCAAAATAAGAGCAAATCGATAGGATGATATTTACCCTTCGGCTAGAAATGCCAAAATGTGAATCCCTGTAGGAAGCGAGATGCCTTTGTAAGGGCTTTCCAACTGAATGTGACTTATCCGGTTTCATATGGGTGTGGCAAGGTTTTTCGTCTACAAGATATGCAAATCGACCGAAAAGCATATGGAATTAAGAGATATAATATATCCTCATATCCTTGACTTCTTCAGCAGTAATTCAATCCAACCCAGTCCTCATGATGCAATTTTGCTTCACTTACCAATATCGCTAAAGGAAGGTCGTTCAGCCTTTATTCTTCTCAGTTATGTGATCTACAAAACAGGCAGGAATTGAAATCTTTGTCACTGAAGAATTTTTCCAATCATGCAGGGAAGGGGTTTCAACTACACCACAGCGAATATTTTAAAATGCTACTGGCACAAGATTTTTTTTATGTATGATAGAAGCACCTATAATTTTATTAAAAGTAATAAACATATCGTTGTTCAAACCAGGAATGTTTATTTTATTTGACTATTTTATATCAAAGTAATATTTTATTCAGTCTATTAAAAACAAATAAAATTGTAGATTCTGCTTTTAATATAAAAGCAGGATTATTAGACATAAAATTGCATCAGGCTCTATATTAAATGCAACCGAAGTTGTATTTTTTATACTAATTTCGTATACGCCACTAGTGCTTCTTCATTTAATTGAAACCATCCTTTAAATTGTAAGAAACTTTAAACGTAAGAAGTGTTACGACAGAGTCGTAACACTTATTTTCAAATATATGAAAATATTTGAAAATATATATTTTCAAATTTGAAAATATATGTTTGAAATATATATATAAATATATATATATATATTTATATATATAAATATATATGAAAAATATATATTTGAAAATATATTTTTTCAAATATATGTTGATATATTTATAAGCAGAATGTTATAATATTCTGTATTTTCTGTACTAATCTTCGTGTGATAAATGAAGAGATTTGAATAGTAAAAATCAACGAGATTAAAACACAATGCAATCTTAACTGCCGTTTATGCACATAAGAGACAGATACGAAGTCCATATTCAATGTAATGAAAATAAGTATATCTCACATCTGTTCATGTAATAATTAGTTATCTATACTTGATTTCCATGGGATTATTAAATAAAAGATAGAGATTATCGTATTGGGATTTTCAACTGAGCACAGGTTACATATATATCGATGATGGCATTATGATCTGTTATCTGGCTGAATACAAGGAATAGATGTGCGAAAGGTTACAAATAAAATGCAGCGAAACGAAATCCATTTTTTATAGACACATCATGTGACACTGTTGGTGATTTCTTACTAGTCATTTATCCCTCTCTCTCTCTCTCTCTCTCTCTCTCTTTGAATGCGACTTTCGCCTACAAAAGGTAAGGGTCACGTAAATGAAAGCGGTCGGACGAATTTTTGTCAAGATTCCAAATACTGAATTTTAATTCAGCTAGAGTGCGAGAATAGTATGCATATGGACGAACGGACACTTTAAGCATTTTGTGAAATGTATCCGGGAAATCATTGTCAGAGACTGTCCAGCATGCAGCTTTGGACAGTAAACATCCTTCCCATACATGAAAATAACAGGTTTATAAAAGACCATTTCCGCTAGATGATATAACTTCTCGCAATTAGCGGTTATATTAATTCATCAATTAATATAAGAATACAAGTTAACATATAAGAATACAAGTAACGAAATAACCACAGACAATTCGTTTTGCAACTGTATTCTTGTAGGGTGTCCCCATTCAGTATCACATCAGTTTAACCTGGTGACATCCCTCATTATCAAGTAGTTAAACCCAATGGGTTATGTATGATAGTAAAAAACATTTTTGACTTATCTAAAACAATCCATGGTACTTACAGTTCCTTAAGGCACATGACCTGCAAAATATCTTTGGCTTTTGTAACCATAATTTTAGGATAAGGAGGTGAGTCATATAATATAACTGTATGTGTGTGTTCTCCTGGTGGTTTTTTTCTAGCTTATGTACTAAAATTATTTTCTATCCCTTAGCTGGAGCCTGGATGGGACTTCACTCCCAACGTAATCAATACACTGCTGTGGGTGCCGCTGGACTACTTGTCCATTGGTTCCTTGCCTAGTTTTAAGGCCTCTTCGGCAGGGAGCCAACTGCAGTGGATAGCGGAAGTGGTAGGGTCTCAGATGCTCTTTCCACAGACAGTTGGAAGGAGAATCACAAACATCCATACCCTTGGTGGGATTCGAACCCGCAGCCTCTTGGCTGGAGAGCGGATATGCCCGCTCGGCCAACCAGGTCGGCACTGTAGATAATTGCCATTACAATCGTCGAACTGAAACAACTCGACAAAATTTCAATAATGATCTTAATTACCAAACTTCGTTAATTTTATCAAGGCACAGAGGAATTATTATTATCACCATTCTGAATCGATATGCAAATAAAAGTGAAATGATAGCGGAAAAACTTTCATTAATTAATCGAACCTAATTTCGGCTAAAATCAAAATTACTGTTCTACGATGCATCAATATAACTAAATAAAACAGGATTAGCACACTTTATAATTCTTTAGATAGAGCCTCCGTAGCTCAGTCAGTATAGACGAAGCCCTTTGGTCGGAAAGACCTGGGTTCGATTCCCATCAGTGACATAAGGAAACCTTTATCTGTTTTCTTTCGACTAAAGGTGAGTTAGCCGGTCTCCTATGGAGATAGGGGTTTTTTTCACACGGAAACTCGGGTTTTTCGTCCGCCAGAACAGGTAAACCGTCCCGGTGAACACACATTTGAAAAATTTGTGTTCACGGGGGCGGTTTGCCTGTTATGATTGAAAAATATCAAATAGATATTTTTCAATCCTTTGAAAAATATCTATTTGACACTTAACAATTTATGTCTCAATCATATCTTTTTTGCTTTTGTTATCCGCCTCTGAACTTTTTCCAGAGCTTGCTTCTCACCCAGGAAGGCAGATGACGAAATCGATGCGCAGTACCCGGTATGGTCTAATCAAAGCCTTGTACAGCGGAATGACGACATCCTTATCTCTACTTGTCAGTGTTCTTCTTAGTATACTGGCATTTCTTTGTGCCGTTTTTATCATTTTTGCAATATGTCCCTTGAACTTCAATTCTTTATTCACTAATATTCCAAGATCCCATGCTTCCTCCACCTCCTGTAATACAACGTCTCGAATATGATGCGCAGCTTTACTTTTTTGAGATCCAAAGTGCAAAGCCTTACATTCATTTATTTGTGTTAAATTGACATCTCCACCACTTGTTAGTCCACATAGTCACTTTATTCAAATCGCTCTGAAGCGCCAGTACATCTGCATCATTCCTAATAACTTTTCCCAGCTTAACATCATCCGCAAAGATGATGTTAAGCTTGCAAAACACTCGCAATATCATTAGCAAACAGATAAACATCAGTGGTCCTAGAACAGTTACCTGTGGGACTCCACTGGTAACTTTCCTCTTGAGAGACATGGCACCACTATAACACCACTGTTTGATATCGATTAGAAAGCCAGTTTGCTGTCCAATCAACCGACTGATTTTCCAATCCCATTTGCCGTAACTTATACACCAGTTTATTATGTGGTAGCCTGTCAAATGTCTTTTGTAAAATCCAAATGTATCACTGTATATGAATCACCCTATCCAGAATTGTAGTCACCTTATTATAATGAAATTTTAATTAATAATTATTAAATATTTTTAAAAATTATTTTAATTTAAATTTTAATTATTATAATGAAATGTTTTAATTATTTCAATGAAACGATATTGAGATCTTTAAATCTAAAGACAATTTCCGTTTTCAGGACAAATTTAAACATGTTAGAACACCAGCGAGGAGTTTTCATATATCAAGTTATTTAAAAGTTCATCGTACAATCTTCAATTTAAAGCATATTTACATGATTATTAAATGAATAGATTTTTAGAGATAAAATGAAAAACTTGATCAGATCAGAACCGCTTAAGTTATTGGGATGAAAATCAAAATGCCATTTTCAACAAAATGACGCATGGTTGAAGCATGCGTTAAGAGGTAAACTGGCAAAAAAGTGGAGGAACTCCAGTTTCTATCTGAAATTCTTAATAAATGAACTGAAACTTAAGTAATAAAATATGTAGCAAATAACTTAATCTAGGACGAAATACATTACTGAATTATTTGAATGCTTTCTGAAATATTCGTTTAATTAAAAAAAATGAAATGAATCATCTGAATATTAAAATATGTTTTCTGTACTACAAGAACTCATTTTGAATATTATAAAATATAAAGAATTTTTATTACATTTTTGTAAGATACATCTCGACAAACATCTTTATTCTTTTAAAGCATTCTCGCTTTTTTTATTAACCACATAAAGAGTCATATGAATGAAACATTAATTAATACAGGGCGTTTCAAAAAGAATGACCCGATTTCAAATAATTATATTTAATTATTTGACATTTGAATTTCTGTATGAGTCATTTCAAAAAGAATGAATGACCCGATTTCAAATAATTATATTTAATTATTTCAAATAATTGGATTTCAAATAATTAAATATAATTATTTGAAATCGGTTCATTCTTTTTGAAACACCCTGTATATACTTCGATCCATGTTATTTAGCACTGTATTTCAGTTTCAATGGACACTTCGCATCCAGGTATTTATTGACGTGTAAACTAGATAAGGCCAGTATGGTGGTTAATGGAACTTTAAAAACAATCTGGGAAACATAGAATATTAGTTTCCAAGTAATAAAGCCTGAGAATCGCCACCATAGAAGTGTATTCACAAAGGGGAAATCGAACCCATTCTCTTTCCCAATTACTGCACCATGGAGATATCGTAAACTTTGTATATTAATTTTCGATCTTTTTTCAGTCTCTTGTCATCGTGCTATAATTGGAGAGAGAATTTATGTCTTTTCTGAAACTTTCAGATATTTCAGTTACCTACTCTGGTTAATAAAGCATGCATGTTCAAATATCATAGAAGGAAAAGCAGGTGTGTCTTTCTTCAGCATCGAAAAACTAATTGAAACTTTACTAATATGACGATGATGGAATGGTGGGGATGAAGAGCAACTCGGTAACAAATCATTCCTAATTACAATTTAACACCAGGTTTCCAGTATTATTACTTTTTTCTTCAGTCCAGTACCTATCCTTCTGGATGAATGATGGTGCACGTGCTACCATGATAACAGCGTCCATCATTATTATAAACGTAGTTAACGGCATGATAAATAACACCAAAGAAAAACAGAAAAATTACTGCATGCTAATATTTCCATTATTAATAATAAACAAAATCCCATCTTCAATCGGTTATGTCTCATGGAATAATTTAATAAATCAATTGTTCTGTCGTTCGTCCACCGCTAATTATTATGACTTCTTAGACGAAGCAGTAATAACGCGTTCACCTGAGATAACCTGTTGTTTATCAAAGAATAACAAAGGACACGAAAACATGGATGTCATGACTTGACGTTGGCTTCAGTGCGCATGTGTGCTATCATTGGATAACAATACCCACAGCTGATTATATGGGCTTGGAGGACATTGAGCCTTGGCTTTCGACCCAACACCGTTCAAAGGTCGAATAACTAGTCAAACAGGAATGAAAGAAGAAATCTGGGTCAGTAAATACAAATCGCTTTGAAACTTTAAATTCTGCTCAAATGGAGAGAACCGCAAAAATATTAAATTTTAATAATAGCAAAAAAAAAAAAAAAAAAGCGACATGACTCATATACTACACGACACCATATCACAAATAAGTCCTTGCATGACCAAGAACTTGTTCTTATGAATGAATCTTCATCATGTGTTGAATTCATTAATTTGGATACCCAGTCTATGGTAAGAAGGAACTACCATTCTGTTCGACAATATGATCATAATAAGGCCACATTCTCTCATTTGTATGCGTACATTTCTCTGCTGTTATCCTAAATTTCCGTATATATGTGAAGTAGTACTGCTGTATTTCTCTCATCAAAACGGGGAAGTTCTCGTTGTCAACACGTATTAACACTAGACTCAAGGTCTTTGGATTACATTTTCATAATCGCCTATTATATATTTGGCACGCATGGTTTCGTGTGACTTTTGAAGGTTAATTTTTGTTTAACTGTGATAGTAACGAGATAATGGATTTTTTATAAGAGGAATAACGTGTAATTGTTCGAGTTCTTTACACGTTCATTAAATTAGCTGATGCAACTATCTGAAATATTTAAGTGTGTGTGTGTGTGAGAGAGAGAGAGAGAGAGAGAGAGAGAGAGAGAGGTTGGACATCCTTAGAGATTTACGATCAAGAAATGCCATGTTTTATCAAAGAATCTTTTGCATTTTAAACAGCAGAATATAAAAATTTACAAAGACTGATGGGATGTGTCTGGGGATATGTACATAACGGCAGTCAAAATTCAGACATTTGAATGGATGAATTCTGACATCCCATAAATTAACAAAATCTTTGTAAGAAGAATATTTAATTGTGCTTGTTAAAATATTCGAATCTCTTCTCATATGAAGGAATCCTGATGGAGAAAATAACTATCTGCAATGTTTGATTTAAGATTTTGATAACCACAGGCGCTACTTTTCGGTGCTCATTTAAAAATATAACAATTAATTAATATTCAGATATATTAAATAAACGTATTCTTCCAGAATAAATATATCAGTATAATTTGATATCATTATACGCACAAAACATTTTAAAATATTTTATGAAATGATTTTTCCTTAAATATACAAAACATCAGACATATTTGGAAGAGTCCATCATTTTACGAGTTGCGCAAATACACTACCTGCCCCGAAATAAAGCAAAGCTATTAAATCATATACACTTTATTTAATGTGCATTTTCCCGTTTACTCTATTTACTCTCGAGCTCTATGACTCCTCCCAGCGATTGTTCTATTAGGACTTTACAGGAGCTGCATCTCTTTAACCTACAAATGCAAAATGGCTATGTTTATAATCTTAGTATTTCTAGCTGTGCAGAATATGCTAAGATACAGTTAATAAAAACAGACTAATTTTTGTAGTTAAACATTGTGTAGTTTTAATGAGACAGTATTATAGCGAAGGAAAATAAAGGAAAAGCTTTAACATTGTCCTGTTTCATTCTGCTATTCGATTATCTATTTCCTTTCACCATTCAATAAGAAGAACTAGTAACTCTGTAGTTTCCAGAAAACCGTAACGTATCTCTCAGAAAGAGAGAGAACCATTTAGAAGGAAAACACTGAGGAAATCGGATTATCGATCCCCACCTATGTTCCTATCTCAGAACCGGAAACTAACAAGCTTAAACATGAAGTCTCAAAGCAATCATTTCTTACTTGCCCAACAAATGAACTATGCGTAAAACGCAACAACAACAACAACAAAAAAAAAAACTTATGACGTAACCTACACGCAATATATCCACGGACAGCATAATTTATTCAGTTCATGGTTCTAACTTCAAAACTTGCGTAAATTCAGTACATTGAGTAAGATAGCATTGTTTCCCAATACCCAATGTGTGTTAAATGTTTTGCGATGTAGTAAGCTTATCCTCGAGAAAGTAAAGAACTAACCAAAGAGGGAGAAAAAATAAGCAAATAAAAATTTCACGAGACATGCAGGATTAATAAACTCTAAGCCGTGCTGCCTTAAGCGAAACTACCAGATGGAGATATCGATTTTTAGGAACTTGCGGATTTAACAACACCTGCACAGGACGAGTAATGGCTTGAGGTACTAACGGGTGAAGATCCTGTCCGTGTGCAGAATGCGCAGTGGAAATTTCTAAAACTCAGTCATCGCAGTTCCATTACCTTGTGTCCCGACTGGGTTTTTTTGAGGCACGCGACAACGAAAATCGTTAACTGTTTGAAGGAACAAAATCGATTAGTGGAATTTCTCTGCTCCGCTGTACCTGAAAAGTGCATAGCAGGAAGCAGACGTGAAGGTAGCAAAAGTCTTAGGCTAGACGAGGTTTCGTACAGGGAATGGGAAGTCGAAATGCCATGATATGGTTTTGTTTGAATGCGTTATAAAATGCAGTTTCATCAATAATAGTGAAATAACATTCAGCCAAGCAAAGAGATGAAAGTGGAGAGGAAAAAAAGATGAAAGAAAACAGAGAGAGAGAGAGAATAGCAAAGCTTTACCTTAACTGTGTGCTTTACTTTATTTATTAACTATCGAGCCGTAACTCAGTTGATATAGACTAGTCCTGGGGTTGGAAAGACCCGGGTTCGTATCCCGTCAACGCCTGAGGAATCTTTATCAGGTCTTTTCAATCAAATGGTGAGTTAGTCGGTCTCATATGCAAGAAGAGATTTTTTATTTTCTCCTGGAAACTCAGGTTTTTTCGTCATTCAGAACAGGCAAAACACTCCGGTCAGCATTCTATAGACATAAAATATTTAACACTAGAGAGATGAAGCAGAGGAATGGCAAGTCGGTTGCATTAAATAGCTTAAAACTCTTAATCAGGGGACTCAACCCGTCTTGGACGGATGACAAATAGATAGAATTAACTGCCGTTCAAAGTTTGTTAAAAACGCGAGCATGGCTTGTGAACAAGTACTAACATCGCCTTCAACATTTGTTCGTATTTTTGCAACAATAAATCTAGTAAAAAAATTGCATATTTATCCTCCACAAAACAAATTTGCTGTTATATACCGTGACTTTATTTTCTGGGTGTGTAGTAACTTGACGGTGCTTTATATTTATATGTTTAAGGCATTGCAAGTTATTACTGTACATCCGATTCGCTTTAGATACATATCATATTAGAAAATCTGTCGATTATTCTGTATCTGTCAGTTCTGTTTATTAATTTGAAATAAATATATTGTAAAATAATACATTCCAGTCGTAATATTCTGATTAAAATAAATAAATAAAAGGTGTTTTTTTTTTTATTTTCTTATCATTTCATGAAATCACATTAATGGAAGTAAACGACAGCATTCTATATAAAATAAAATATTTTAAATATTAATCGCTTTTATTATAATCTACGCTACCTCTAGGCGTGCGCAACGAATTATAATATATATATATATATATATATATATATATATATATATATATATATATATATATATATATATATATATATATATTATATCAGTGGCGTCGCGAGCCCATTTCGGCTGGGTGTGCTGTCGTAAACGAATTATTCTACTGTCTTTAATGCGTATTTTATTATCTTTACTATTCTACACGTTTTTTCTATATATTTCCTTTCTTACTCTGCCTATATTAGTAATATCTTTTTATCTTATATTATTACGTACTATGTTTATCTACCCTTCGCACTGAGTCTTATGCCTAAGATACTATAAAACTTTACACAAACAGTCGTGGTCTATTCTTTTACTTAACTTTACGCTTCAGCTATCTCACTTACTTTCCCGCTCACAAGTCCGTTTTATTTAGGAACAGTGCAGTTGTAAAAATAAACAATCAGGCAGCACTCCTTTAACAAAAAAATCAAAACACATTTTATTTACATTACTATGAAATGTACATGAATTAAACAATAGGGAGATTGCTTTCTCTATCCATCTATAAAAATTTTTAGCACAAATTAGAACCTTTTTTACTTCAATATTAATTAATCTCTTTAGCACAAATTAGAACCTTTTTACTTCAATATTAATTAATCTCTTTAGCTCACTATTAACTCTCTACTTACAAATTTAACTTATTAAACTCCCAGTTTACTTGCAAAAAGGTTAGAGTTATTTCTACAAATTTGATATCAATTTCCAACATGCCAATTGACTCTCTTAAGGACACTTCTTATCACTATTAAACAAAAATCTTAAACGTCCTTCTATAACAACTATAAGAGGAAATATACAAAAGTGTGTAACTTACAAAGGCTCTGTATCGCACATTCAGTCAAAAGTCTTTCACTAAAAGTTCTATGGCAATTCGTTCATCTCAGATCTCGAGCTTCCTTCAGGAAATATGGCTTCAGTAGTATCTCATCGGGAAAATAGCGGGCTGTAAACAGCGACTGTGGTACTCATACAACTCCGGCAAAATGTTGTTCTCCCACGGTGAAAAGAAAAACTTCCGAGCGAAGCAGTTTCGGGTAATTTACATCGGCTTTTCTCCTCTGCTTTGGCTCGCTGAAAATGCCTGGATGACTGCCGTCTCAAGTAGCTTGAACTCCCACCTCTATGAAACTGTAACTGCTGCCAACTGTCAATCGGGATCTCTCTCTCTGGCCTGGAAGCTTTTCTCCAGCAATTGGAACTTCTCCTTTTGGCAACTCGAAGCTCTCTCTCTCTAGACCGGAACTGGGAAGCCCCCCCCCCTCTCTGGCAACTGCTGGAAGTGGGGAGCTCTGTCTGCATCCTCTGGAAACCCTCTCTCTGGTCTAGAAGTCGTCTCTCGTCTCGAACCGGGAAGCTCCCTATGCTTGGCTCTGTCCCTTTTTATTATGTCTTCTTTGAGACCTCGCACAAAGTTTGTAACCCCCAAAGAACTCGGCATGACTCTTTCATCTTCTTTCAAGTTCGGCTGGCTTTCTGTTCTCCTCCACTTTCTTTTAATTGTAAGTTGTCAGCCATCGGAAAGTTGTTTGAACCTTTCTGACTGACTTCAGAGGTGCAGAGCTTGTAAGCCTTTCACATACACACAAAATTTCATAAACAACCTTTCTTATCTCGCGATGTAGATCTATTACATACAGCTTCAGCAGTAAAACATTACCTTTGTTATTAACACTCTATAATATTCTTATTAAAGGAGTATATACAGTTAACTTCCAAAGAGATATTTATAAAAATATCTAGTACAAAATATACAGAGACAAACAAGTTATTTTTACAACATTCTCATGGGACTTGACTTCTTTAAAAAATCGATGTAAAGCGCTTTGGTATTTTTAAGCTACATCGAGATTTTACAATGTCATGTGGGTTATACACTCCAGGCTACAAATTTCACGTCAATTTGATCGTATGCATGGGCGTGTGTCCACAAAAAATTTTCCAGGGAGAAAGCTTGGAGACAAATAATTACATCAATAAATTTTATAATTATTGATTTAATTAAATAATTATATCAATAAACGTCTTTTAGCGTTTTTTATGTAATTATTTGTCAATATAAACTATAAATATTATTTTCATTTTACATCGATTTTAATGATCTTTAATTGTTGGGAAAAAGTATTTAGAATTAATACAGTTTTTAGTACAATTTCATATATAAAAAAATTGACCATCATATTTTATTAAAAATCATTTAAATTAATTAATCTCAAAACCTAAATTAAATTATTTCAGTTTAAAAGCAAAAAAATCATAAAACTAACAAGTAAAATAATATTAAATTGCATACACTTACCTTTTAAAAATGCATTTTTCTGTTTAAATTTGTTTCACTATAAATTTACAATTCACACTTCACTCAGCGACTCATTAGACAGAGGGCAAATGAACTGGTCGCTGTTCACAAGAGTAATGAACATTTTTTTCACAAATCAGAAAAAGATGAACCAAAAACAGGAGCACATGTTCCATGGCTACCCTGCTGTGGGTTGAAACAGGCCAACCCATAATAAAATTTTGAGACAGACAAAGCATCCCAGGGTCGAGGTGTGAAGATTGCATATCTCAATCACTTTTACGATTATAATTTGTGGAATTTTTTACTCAGTCCCGGCGGGGGGATGCCCCATTTTCTACCCCGTCTGTGGATGCCCATGACTGTGTGATTGCATTTTTATCGCTGTATGAAAGTTTTGAGAGTGCATAGTGCATCAGCGCTCATCTTAATTGGTCTAATGCAATTAATTGCAGGATAACTTTTTAATTAATACTTCTTCATAGAGTGGGGAGAACAATCTGTTGTTTCGGGATTTATTAGAAAACAACAATGAAAGAGAATACTATATTTGGTTGGTATATTTGAAATACTCAAAAGATGAAAATATGTGAACCATCATTTATTAGATGTAAGAATAGGAAAGAATAAGTGTGAGTAGAAACACTTTCATTAATGGTAAACGAATTATTAATAATTATCATTTGTGATGTGTATCTTATAAATTGCTGGGTAGAGCGAATAGCATGATCCTATAAAGTCTAAACATCAATAAGTGAATTTATGATGGCATAATTAAAAAAAACTTATGAAGAGAGAGTACTGCAGGAATAAATATGGTTTGATGGAGAAGCAAATCATCTCATGAAATTTGTTGCATATGTTATGTGTCTTTCTCTGGTTTGCGTATATTTCGCTCCGTTTTCCAAGAATTTTATTTTGTTTACTGAGACTCAGTATACATAACATCAGATCATTATCGGAATTATCCACACTTTCGGGAATCCTACATTTATTAGCGTTTTTTTTTTTTTTTTGTATCAGCAGTTCTTCAGTCTTATCAATCTCACACATGCTCGTAGATCAACAACATCTAATAATACACAGAATATTCATTTTTATTCAGTAATATGTATTTTTTTACTGTCTGTTGTTTCCGAAGAGTAGAATAAAAACATCTCTATACCGTTAAAAAACTTTGCAACCTCAACAGATGCTATACAGCACAAGCAAAAGAAAAAACAATTAGCTTTTTTCTCCTAACATCCACTTTCAAATTTTCAGTTCCAGAAAACATGTGTAACAGCTGTTTGTAATACAGCCATTGGATACAGAAAGTGCTCAACTCATGACAAGTGACAACGTTCAAATGGATTGGTTGACACAATAACCAATCACAGCTGCTAGGTGCTGGGTGAGGTCAAAATGTTAGCTCACTCAACCTCGTCCTCTCAGAATTTGAAAAATATTAGAATGCTCAGAATTTGACCCACTGCACCCTCTTTACATCTTTTCAAAGGGCTCAAAGGTGTATGCATTTTGAAAGCACACCGGGGGCTATTAACGCGAATGTGACGCAGTGTTTACGCGTCGAAAAATGCCCGCTTCATGAAGCACTA
Source organism: Typopeltis vanoorti (assembly GCF_054136105.1). Classification (NCBI taxonomy): domain Eukaryota; kingdom Metazoa; phylum Arthropoda; class Arachnida; order Uropygi; family Thelyphonidae; genus Typopeltis; species Typopeltis vanoorti. Next base: position 74,177,239 of record NC_143555.1, read on the forward strand.
ATGCTTTATTACCCTCGTGAAGAATGAAGCATTAGTATATTGTGTTCAATTTTAGGAATCGAGCGAAGTCTGCAAACGATTGGGAGAGTCTTTAACGGGAATAAATGAAAAAGTACAATATCGGTTATACTGATATTTCGTGGATGAGCACCGCACACCTAGCACACCCGATATATTCGCTTCTGATATATATATATATATATATATTTTTTTTTTTTTCCAAAAAATATTTACAGAGTAATATGCACTCAAAACTTAGAACGTTTTGTAACCGACAGATTGCATTGCTACTAAATAATGTAATCTTCCCATGAGAACCTAACACTGTCATGGAAACATTACGTCATATCCGTCTATTATCCTTATTATTATTATTATTACTATTATTATTATTATTATTTATACTGAAAGAAGCGAATACATTTCACTATAAAATAGGACGTGTTATACCGAAATCAGTCAGTCTATTTTGTGCCACTGTAATTCAATAGCTCCTTCTAGTAACAAACATTTACTATTCCACACAATAATAAAAAATAATAATAATAAAATCACAAAAACCTGGTTGTCACTGAATAAGAAAGATGCAACAAAAAAGGGAACGAGATCACTCAAAATCTGTGTCCCATTTCTTCATGCTAGAATTCTCGTACTGAGAGCATGATAACTGGAGAAACATGGAAAAATTAACAAAATAAAATAACCGAAAAAGAAAACGGAAACCTTGATGTTTTAGACAGTCTTTTGTCAAGTTTATGTGAAAAGCGTAATAAAAAAAATAAAAAATAAAGAAAAGTAAAGTAAAGTAAACCACGATGTACACCTAAACTTGTGAATGACTTCCCACTCTGTGGTTGAATGCTGAAAGTGAGATATCAGCGGGACAAAGTCTAAGAACCTTTTTATACAATTAGTTAATAGTTAGAGCATGGTTTTGCAATGCTATCACTTAACACTTCAAAGTATGTATTACTCTGTGTTCCTAAATTTGCAACTACAAATAAATTACTATTTTGGAGTAATGAAAGGAAAAGAAATTGGAAAAACTGACACAATTAACAGTGCTTTCTTAGAAAAGATTCATTTAAATTTTATTTAAGAAAAGTTAATATTGGCACACACGCGCGCGAGCGAACGAGTGCACGCGCGCACACACATACACACACACGAACCACCACCAACAGACGCACCTTGACAGGATATCGATAAAGTGAGATAACAAAAACTTATAAGTATTTCATGAGGATTTGCAGAAAGTTCAGTGGGTAGTTACTATCAGAACGCTGACATAAAGATAAAAGTGAAGAATAGATTTCAAACACTCGAAGACACCTATTGCTGAAAGAATAAGAGGGGCCAACACATGATCAATACTCTTTCGGGTGCGGGAGAATAAAAAGAGACAATCTGAACACTTTTGACATAGGAAACAAATATTAAAACGTGTTAAAACATTTAATTAACGACTGATATCACTGCAGAATCAACAATTAAATAATATAAACAATTAGATTTATTCTTCATTAGAAATAAACCTAATTGTTTATTCCAAAATTCCGATTATTAACGGAACCAAATTCCGTTAATAATCGGAATTTGGTTCAAAAATGTGCATATACTTCATGCTGCTTTAGCTGCTACTTTCAACTACGAGTATCCGTAGTTGACAATGCCAAAATGAATTCTTGTCGATGCACTTTCAAGGCATAATACGACAATTTCATTTGATACATAAATGGTAAATATTCTCGAATGGAGGGAGAGATATAGGAAATTAAGCAACTGTCGCATTTTCGGCTGTGAAGAACGCTATATACAGTGGTGAGCTATAAGGGACTCGCGCGAGCCCTTTGTTAAATTTTTCTCAAATTTGCGAGCCTCTTATTCTTCTTGTTTACTTATTTATTTTTTAAACATATTAAGCGACAAACTCATACGGTAACCTAACAAATATTAGTCTATTCGGCAGTGTATAGATTATTTGGAATTATTGTTTCAACTCTAGTGGCGACCGGTGAAAATTTTAAGTGGGGGTGCTGCATATACAAAAAAAAAAAAAAAAACTTTTTTTTCCTAATCAGTAACGAATTCATTAATAAATAAATTTACATATTAAAAATTGCTTTATTAAAAATATTTCGTCCTCACCACGAACAAACACCAATAATAAAAGATTCGTATCAATAGCAATGACAAGTGCAAACGAATATCGGCGTTAGATCGCAGTGCATTTGTTTCCTGTAACGATAATTGAAAAAATATTATTCTTTTCATAGAAGCCAACTAATTGTTTTAAAAAAGAGAATTAGATAATTACTCATATTTTAAGCACGTGTATTTATATATAGTATATGTATCATGTAATAATTGTATTAACTGGTATCGCAACAGAGAAGCTATTTTTGATTATCTTCCCTAAAACAAGCTAGGAAAATTTCTCAAACGAAAACGTTCGCCTACTCGGAGGGTGTCAACACAGAAACCCTTTCCGACGCCATTGATGAAGTGAAGTGTTGTCTATGTACAACACAATTCCACCTTACGCAATGACGCTGCCAATTTGTACTACAATGACCTGTGCCTGCTATCAGTTGAGAGCCGATGACTTTACGGGATGGATGAGAAAATGACACACATTTCCTGCGCAAGAGAGAGACGATGATGAAATGTGAATATTTGCATTTTCTGTATGTAGGAAAGAGCGACTGAACAATGGTCATAATCTGAAGTTTTGTTTCTTAAAATTAAATGTATGTTTACAAACCTGATTACTTTTATTCACTGGTTTTATTCTTTAATAATCAAGTAATATAATGAATTGCAATTTCTCTTGCTTTGTGCATTTTTATTCCGTGGTTACTGAACCTAGTTGTTGCAGCTTTTTGCCATTGCCTTATACAAGGTTTCAAAAGTATTCAATTTCCTTCTCTCGAGTTTTTTTTTTCTTTTAATTATGTCTGAAGCAGATTAAGGCTACGAGGCAAGTGTTTTTTTTTTTTTTAATGTTGTAAACCGCATGGCCAGTTTACCTGTTTTACTAGGTGAAAGCCTCCGTAGCTCAGTCAGTATAGACGAAACTCTTTGGTAGGAAAGACATGGGTTCGATTCCCGTCTATGACGTGAGGAACCTTTATCTGGTCTATTTCGCCTAAAGGTGAATTAGCCAGTCTGATAAGGAAGTAGAAGGTTTTTTTTTCACCCGGAAACTCGGGTTTTTCGTTCCCCCAGAAGAGGCAAACCGGCTCGGTGAACATGGATTGAAGTCATGAATACGTCCCAGCCATATGTCGGTCCCGATGACCAAATAATAATTACAAATTCTGAAGATAATTTACAGAAAGATATTTTAAATTAAAATGAAATAGCCAAAGATTATGGAATGATAATATCTACAGAAAAAATAAAAAAAATTATGGCCCTTAAACCAGGTTAAAAGTATGCAATACGTTAGCCCTACCAGTCCTATTGTATGGAAGTGAAATCTGGACAATAAAACAAAAAGACAAATGAAGATTAAAGGACAAAATCCAATAAGAACTAAAATAGTAATAGATAACAAGATTTTAGAACAGGTGAACTCATTTAACTACATAGGATGTATGATTACATATGAAAATGAAAAAGATATAAACTTAAAATTGCGAAATGTTTAAAAATAACAGGTGTCATTAAATCTATATTTAAAACAAACCTAGTACAAAAACAAACCAGACTAAAAGTATACAATACATTAGTCCTGGTAGTCCTATTGTATGGAAATGAAATCTGGACAATAACACAAAAAGACAAACAAAGTTTAATAACAGCTGAAATGACGTTTATGAGAAAAACTGCAAAATATACTCTATTTGATCACAGAAAAAATGAAGAAATTATGAAAGAATTAAACCAGGAATCAGTAATAAAAAAAATTAAAAAATATAAACATAAATGGATGGAACATGTTAAAAGAATGAAAACAGAAAGATTACCTAAACAAGCCTTAAATTACAAACCATTAGGAAAATGAAAGCAAGGACGTCCTATTAAGAAATTCAACGATGACTTCTAAGGCCAGAACAGGCCATTCTAGGTCTAAATCCTTGAAAAGCATGATGATGAAAATTTACAAGCTCTTTTCTTAGAAGCCATTTCTGAAATTAACAGTGGCGGCTTGTGGCTTCAAATCGTGGGGATGCTGCAACTTTCGAAATATACATACACACTGTAAGTACAGTGTATACGTGTTTGAATAAAATATCAAAATTATGGTAAAAATTAAAAAAAAAATTAAACGTGAAAAAATATTGTTTATTATCGATAAAATTATACAGTTTAGTATAATTCAAAATTACTTAAAAATAAAATCCATTATCATAACCCTAATAATGTTCTAAAATAAAAACTATAACAAATGTTATGTCTTTAATTGTAATATCCAAATATTTAAAGAGACGGAGTAAACACGATAAGCACTACGAACACTCTACTACTGGCGCAAATTGCATATAAACAACAGTGGAACTGCGCGATGGAGAGTGCCGCATTACGCTAATAGCTCTCATCTCACTATGACGTGCATATGCTTGCGCGCCTAGCATTCTTCGCCCTCCTAAGTGCTACAAGATGGATTTTTATTATTTTTCATACAAAATAAGAGAATTGTACAGGATTGTTGATGATAAAATTAGATATTACAAGCAAATAAAAATAAATTAATAAATATATTTATATATCGAGAAAAATTGGGGGTGCTGCAGTTCCGCAGTGCCTATGCACAGCTCATGCACTGCGGAACTGCAGCACATTAATTTCCAGGGCTGCTGGCCCTTGGAAATTAATAAATTAGAAAAAAAAGTATTAAAACTCAAATGATTAAAATTTACTCGATTATTTTTTTTTAGATATTTCAAAGTATCATTTTAAATTGTTTGAATAGAAAAATAAATGGAAAAGCATAATTGTAATAATAAAATAGAAAGTTCCATAAAATCATTGATCCTTACGCTGCATAACTAAAATAAGACTGCGTCGCAGTGTTTGTGGAGTTTGAAACTTTAACATTGCGCTCCTTTTTACCAAATATTTTACTTTTAAATAGTGCGGTCTGAATAAAGAAATCATATTTTCAAAATAAATAAATAAATAAATAAAAACTCCATTTGACGGCACCTGCACAAAAGAGAATACAAATAAGCCATTAATTGCCGTCGTCCGCAGTGAAAGAGTTAAGGAAGGAGGCCAACCTTTACGATAGCCGAATATGTATTGGGCTGTTTATCGAAGATTGTAAAGGCGGGCCTTAATAAGTAAACATAAAAACTTAAAAATCCACGTCACAGCACTACTGAAATAAACATTGAAAATACGACCACTTTTGTGGTCGTATTTTCAATGTTTATCTTGCAACACTGAGGCGTTTATCTTGCAACACTGAGGCACTAGCAAAAATTCACGTCGACTATTTCAAAATTCCAGGACTATTTACAGAATCCGGGACATTTTCCGGAACATACACTGAAGCGGGACACTGCACTAAAATTCTGGACGTCTCACCCTAATAATGCCACTAAATGCATAGCTGAGGAACAGTTCCGAAAATGTACATATAATTGTCAAGCTACAGGTCTGAATGTTCGATCGATTTCGGACTTTCGAGCTACCGGAAATCTCCAAACCAATGGATGTTTAAAACGAGAAATGAACAGCGGCGTTTTTTTATTTATTTTTCATATACAGGTAACCCTCGTGTAACGCGGATGTTAGGTTCCGCAGAAATGCCGCGTTATATAAATCGTGTTATGCGAGTCTCAGATCACATAGAAAAAGTAGGGTTATGTTCCGAAATCGTTTTTTTTTTAATTATATAAACAACAATGACATATTCAACAAAAAAAAATATTTTTATTTAATTCAGGTAATTCATGTAAGTTAAAAAAACATAAACTATGAAACAAATATATAGTATAAAAATTACAAATTGTACTTAAATTTCATTGCACATAATGCATAAATGTTTTAGGCAAAATAAAATAGTGCATATTTTGATCTTTCATAGCACGAGGATTTGAGGATGGGTTAATAAATACTGGTTTGGTCATGTAATCACCTGATGCATTACTACAAAACAGTAAAGTAATTCTATCTTTGGAAACTTTGAATCCAGGAGCTGATCTTTCATTTTTCGAAATATAGGTGCGTTTTTGCACTTTTTTCCAATATAACCCGGATTCATCCGCATTAAACACCTGGTCTGCACTATAAATGTTTATAAACTTTGAAAGGTTTTTGTTTAATAAGATTTCCATCCATAGGAATTTTCTTTTGAGGTGCAATCTTTTATCGAAATCATTAGAGATTTCTCCATTTTTCCATTAAAATATCGCGTACACGAGCAACGCGCTTTGCACTTATCGTTGACCCAGCAATAAACACTTTCCCGGATTTTATGTTCATTTTGTTTGATTGGTCGAATTGTTGATTCATTTAAATTCAAAGTCATTGAAACAACTGGTTTTTCTCCATTTTTACAACCGATCCAAGATTTTGAATATTTTTCTTCTAGAGAAATTAATTTTGTTTTCAATATTAGTTTTTCCCTTTCATTGCAGTTTGTAACCATTACTATAAAAATATTTTTTTACACAAAAATGCAAGCACTACATATTGTATGTAACTCACCAGAAAATAAAGTGCTCGGCTTGAGATGAACACACTTATGATTTTTAATGCACTTTCCTGGCAGAAACGAGGACAATTATTTTCAACAAAAAACGTATTATACGATAAACAATTGAGGTACATGCGTGCTAAACGGTATTTCCCCTAATATAAATTCGCTACTTATAATTACATGCGGGATACAGGCAGACACAAATTTAACGAAGATAAAATTTGATTTTTAACTCGCGCGGTGAAAAACATATGAAAAGATAAAGGGTTACTACAATTTGTAGACCGTATTTTTATAGGAACCGTTTTGTTGTATAAGTACCGCGTTCAACAAGGGTTACTACAATTTTAGACCGCGTTATATCGAAACGCGTTGTATAAGTACCGCTTTATATAAGGGTTATCTGTATTATTATTGATCCACATATTTGTCAAACAAATTCTCCATGGGTGCAGCAAGATCACACGTACAAAGATATATATATATATATATTTTTTTTTAATTTATTATTATTTTTTTTTTATATTAGTATCTTTTTTTTTCCTGTGATACTCACTTCCCTTCTTCCTCGCTCGGGAAGGTGAAAACTTTTTAATTGCTTAGTTTTCTTGAATATTAAAATTTAATTCCTAAAATACATATAATGGATTTCTTTCTCCCCCCCCCCCCCTTCAGTCTAAACGAAATTAGATTTTATTGTATAAATATATGAATGAATGAATGGCGATTTCTGACCTCCCTCCCCCCCAAAAAAGATACGATTTTTAAACCCCACTCACTGCAACGAGATTTCGATAGGCCTATTAAAAAGGCCTCAAGACTTTTTGCTGGACCAGACTAAGCTCTTAATCCCACTCACCCCCCTTCTCCCGCAATGCAGGAATGTTTTCCTTCAGCTACTAGCTTCACAGTCTGAAAGTGGTATGCAGTTCCGCTTCTATAGCTAAAGAAAAAAAAAAATTATGTTTCTTGAACTTTTCACTCTGTGACTATAATGCAAATATATATACGAGATAGGCTCAACGAACTACTTGCAGGGGCCGATTGCAACTTCTTCATCACACGATCACTGTTTAATAGGGGGGTTTAATATGCATTTATACAATTTATTTAAATAAAGAAATGCTGGGCAGTGCCATGGTTATTACGCAGCATTAATAGAGCTCACTATCGGAAAGGGAGGAAGTGTTGAGTGACTGACAATACTTAAATAATGTGATCTACAGAAATCCAGAAATACTTAAGAATCAAAGTGGTTCCAAGACTGCATTATTATGTCGCTGTTTGTGTCTGTGCGTAATTTCCCAATGGCATGCCTCAGAAGATAAGTTCTACTAAATAGATAACCCAATCCTAGGTGTCCATAACACACACACAAGGAACCTGATATCTACAATAAAAAATGCTTACGTTTCATGACACTGACGCACTCCGTGACAAGGAGGCAAACTTCCTTCAATAGGTGTTATGTCTCTCACATCCACCCATATAGATTTAGAGAATCCATTAAAGAATCCATACTAGCTGTTTATTATTCCTCATGAACATACCACAGGCATTTCAATTTCTTAAGACCAAGCTTAGTTATTATTCACTGTGCGTACGATGTTATATGATCGCTAACCAAATAAAATAAACAGAAACACAGATTAAAATATAGAGGAAATGAGAAAAGTAGGGACATGCAAAAAAAAAAAAAAAAGAGGCGAGCTTCCGTAGCTTATTTGGTTTTGTGGCATCCTTTTGTCAGCATGGTTGGCCGAATGATTAGCATATTATCCACTCTAACAGGAGGCGGGTTAAAATCTCGCCGTGGATACAAATGTTTGTGATTGTCTTCAGGTGGGAGATGAATATCATCGCCCGTATGTAGAGCACCGTCCCGCTTATTGTTTGGTTTCTAGAACAGGATTTCCGGATTATGTAAAAAATTAGTAAATATACAAAAAATTATAACAATTAATATTAATTAATTGTTATAAATAAAAAAAAAGCATTATTCCGTCGCGGTAGCAATGCACTAACTGTAGGCTTACATCCTTTTGTAGCGGTAGTCGCAAGAATAAAATTCTAGATGGATTCGAATCATGATCCAGGACGCGACAAAACCTTTTTATGTGCTTTCCAACCGAGAGTAAGTTAATCGATTTCATACGGAAATGGAGAGATTTTTCCGTCCTGAAAACCCGGGTTTTTCATCTCACGAAACAAGCAAAACCAGTCAAATGAATACACTCAATTAACAAACATAATGCACTGGCCACGAACCAAACTAAAGGTGCTAGTATATAGTATCATTATGAAAAAATACATAATCTGTTCACAACATGGTGCAAAATTACAAAAAACACCATGTTGTGAAAAAGACAATATACCAGTGTACGCTGAGAACATTCCAAAAAGGCAAAAAGAAAACAAATAAAATGAACAAAAAAAACAAAAACATGAAGCCATATGGCAGTAGTATTAGCCAGTGAAGACTCACTAAAGACAGTCATTGACAATATAGTGAATTATTTTAGTTGATGTTCCACAGCCACATTTCAAGTTTTCCCTCAAATGTCTAAGAATCGAAGTCCCGGCCGTATTGTGTAATTTCTGATGTCGAATTCTGGGTCAGTGGAATGAGCTATACCAGTGGGCTGCGGTTCTGGGTTGAAGAATCTGAATGTATTAAAATTGTGTTTTGTGTACTTATCTGCAGACTTTCCAGAGGAGTCATCTAGATTTCAGCCTTGAGTGGGTGCTGTAGGTTGTTTATAATTTCCTCTGCTGATTGATACATAGTAGTGGTAGAATACTACTAAGACATGACAGCTACTATATGGAAGCCGATCAGTTACTATTCTCATGAACTAGTTGAGATTTGTCCGCTTTATGTGAGACAATGCTACTGAGCCAGCATGTTCTGGATTTATATTTCAAATGCTGTATTTATTATGTTCCTTGAAGGATAATGTTCTGATCAATCTATATTTAGTTTAAGGTACAAGAAACTCAAAAAGCAACAGAAAACCAAAGTGAAAAATAAAATACTTAGGGAAAGGGAAAAGGCCCATTAAAAGTTTAAATCTCGCTGTCTACACGAAATACAATAAATATATTTCTATTTGATGTTTCTGCGGAAAGAAGAAAACAGATGTCCGTTTTTCTGAAAAGAAACTAAAGATTGCTAATTTGTTTAATGTCCCTTGAAACTTGAAAAATTAAAGCATCGCGATTAAACTTCAGATGATAGATAGGTAGGCTGCTTATTAGAGGACTTAAAACGGCTTAAAAAACAGAACATGATCATCTACCCGGGATAAATGTACTATGGGTTTGTGCAGCCTTTTGGGTAAGATTCAAATTTAAAAAAAGTTTCCCCATTCTCTTACCTTTCGATTACTGTTACAATGTATACTGGTTACTCATGGTTAATAAGTCATCGGCAAGGAGTGGAAATTTAGGATAGACAAAGAGGAATTAAAATTCTATCAGCAAATGAACAAGGAATTTGGAACTTGGAACAAAATGAAACAGAATTTCATGCAATAATTTTAGTTTATTACTTATCTCAATTTATCTTCGCAGTTTTTTCCTCTTTTCTTAATTTTTAATTAGATTCCGTTGTATTCCATGGCTTTCAATTAATTTTATATATTATTTTCGAATAAACATTAATTACTATCATATTACTTTTGTATTTCGCTAATAAGTGGAAAAGCCCAGTAAAAAATAAAATAATCTGATTTACTATAAAACTAATCAGTTTTATACTAACCAGTTCAGAAATCCTGATTATTATTGAAGTTTTAACAAATTATAATTCTAATTAAATTCAATAGATGTGCTACATACTAAACTATATTTCGAACTGATTATACTGTAGCACTTTGTGCGCTTTTTTTTTTTTTTTTTTCAATATACTACATAAAAGAATTTTATTCTGGATAAAAGAAGGCTTAAAAGCTTGGATAGTTTATATTGAATCACATTCGAAAAGCTAATCACCGTACTTATGTACGGTGTACTTTCTCTGGATGTATTTTTGTCTTTCATTTAGATGCTAGAAATTAACAGTTATCGTCTTTCAACTCTTTCAACACAAGAAATCAGAAAATGCATACTATCCTTAACATAAACTTGTACAGAGTTTTTAAAAACTCTCAATCTTTAAAATAATCCCTCACATTGTACAACAAATAAACACAATAAACACAAGGAAAGGAGTGAATAATATATTTAATAGCCAAATATATCAACCGGCTATTACAAGTCGTCATTATTGGCGGTTTGAATACAAAGTAGAACACGAACAATAGATTATTTAAAATAGTAAGAGCCGCGTGATTTTATTGCATAACGCAAATGGATAACAGAAAAAACATTGTGTTATTATTATTTAAAAATGTTTCATAATACACTCATTGGAAAGAAGTCAACCGACACCATAGTGTGAGGAACAAAGAGCCGTGATGCCCATCTTAATAAGATGTAGGGGTCACCTTTCGCTGCGATGACTGCAGCAATCCTACGGGGCATACTTTGCACAAGCATAAGATAGCAATCAGTGCGAATTTTGGGCCAGTCTTCCTATAGGAATGTAATGAGATCCTGGACTGATCTGATGTGGACGTCCCTTGACCTCACCCGACGCTCCAGTTCATCCCACAGATGTTCAGTAAGGTTGAGATCAGGAGATACTTGACTGCACTTGATAGATCTGTCAAGTATGGCGACGTTCATGTCCACAAACCACGCACTTAAAGCAGCAGCAGTCTTCTTATACATAGCAGTGTTATACACTGAAAGAGAAAATGGTCAGTTCCGTAGAAACCACAAAATAGAAAACATTGTATTGTACAGAATGTTCAAATACTTCTCGTAGTTCAATATTCATGGCACCATAAACAGATACCCAAGACCAAACCAGGAAAAATAGTACCATACGATCACACCGCCACCTCCGAATTTCATAGATGGGGTTATGCACTCTGGTAAGAGACGTTCACCGATCATCTCCCGCAACCATTTGCTCGGTAGAGGGTGTATTGTGATTAGTTTCTCCATAACACAGCTTTCTAAGCTTCCACATCCCATTGTACATGCTCTTTGTACCACTGAAGACGACGCCGCACGTTGATTCGGGTAATGTGGAGCTTGCATTTTGAGGTTCTTCCATGGAAACCCATATTGTGAACCTCGATTCCAAATGTTTTTTGTGCAGATTCTTGTTCCAGGTGATGCCCGGGAAATTGCATCAGTTCCCTTCTCGCAGTCATTTCACCTGGACACAGTTATACTATTTGGGAGCATCATATTCCTCCAATTTATACCAGCTACAAACAAGTTACTCGTTGCATGGCGTGATGCACCCTTTTCCAGGGTGTCCGTTGATTTCTTTCCATGCAGTATGCTTCATTGGAATAATACACTTATATATTCGATAGTGAAAGAGAGTCATCCTGATTCTGGTCAAGACGGTGAAGTAAAGCCTCGGTGATTTCTTTAAACAAACTTTCGAACTTATGGCTACAACGATGGAGTAAGCGTATTTGAGACCATAGGATATTGTGGTAGTATCAATTCCATGGTATGATATACTAGGTCAGATTTCTCATATTTTTTTATTGGCAATGTAGGACAGGTACTCTTGCACTCTTTTCTCCACTGAACGTCCAGTTTGTCCGCATTAAGAAAGAAGACAATCACAATACGAAGGATTCATATCCTATACTTTTGTGGCGTCTCGGAACTAATCTTTAGAATCCTTAAAACATAATCTAGTAGCTACCAAGTTCATCTATCAAGTTCCATGTGGCTGTCACCTTTCTTAATTCGGACAAGCTGAACGTTCAGTTGAGAAAAGAGTGCAAGAGCACCTATCCTACATCGCCAATAAAAAAAATCTCAGAAATATTGCTTAGCACACAATGGAATGGATACATACCACAATATCCTATGGTCTGAAACATGCTTACTTCATCGTTGCAGCCATAAGTTCGAACAGTGTAGTAAAGCTAAAGCATTACATTTTTTTAAAATAATAATACAATGTTTTCTCTGTTATTCATCTGCGATATTCTACGCTATTCTCGTATATATAATGCCAAGCGGCTCTTACTGTTTTAAATAATCCATTGTTTTAATAATCCTAATAATAATTTAAATAATCCATCATTTTTGCGAGAATGTGAAAAGAAACTAGCAATGTCTCTGACCGGGGGGGGTCCTTAATTTAAGTCTCAGCTCTGGTAGAGTTCCAAGGAAGGGGATAGAGGGAAAATAACTCCCTTCCATAAGGGATGTTCTAAGACTATAGTAGCAAATGATAGGCCAATCAGTATCTCAAACGTGATGGTAAAAGTACTGGAAACATTGGTCAAAAAGAGAATTCAAGAATGGGTGGATAAGAATATGATACTGAATGAGAGGCAACATGGCTTTGTGAAGGGTCGGTCATGCCTTAGTAATTTACTAACTTTTTATAATAGAGTAACAGCTGAGTTGGATACAGGAAATGGCTACACGATGATTCTGTGGATTTTGTAAAGACATTTGACAGAATACCAAACTCTGTTACGCAAATTAGAACAAATGGGGATGGTTATGTGGATAAGTGGGTGGCTGCTGGACAGATATCAGAAAGTGGTATATACAGGAACAGAATCAAGGCGAAAACAGGTGACTAGTGGTGTGCCACAAAGTTCAGTGTAGGGACCACTAATGTTTAATTTATACATAAATGATATAGAAAATAAACTGAAAGGAATATTCAGTTGTTTTCTGATGATGCGAAATTAGGTAGAGTACCTAACTGGTACTCTAATCAAGGCAATGTCAAGAGGTTGCAGACGATTTAAATAGTATGGGCAAAATATAATGGGTGTCAGTTTAATGTGAAGAATAAAGTTATGCATTTTGGGATAAATAGATTACAAACTGTGTATCACATTGATAGCATTGGAACTCCAGGAAATAGATGAAGCTAGATTTTTAGAGGTGGTGACAGACAGAGAATTAAAGTTTAGAAGAAATATTGCTAAGGTTGCTAAGGTAGCCCATAAGATTACTTGGCTATTAAAGAATACATTAACAAGCAGAGATAAGGAAGTTGTTGTTCCTCTTTATAATGCCTTGATACTCCCACATCTGGATTATTGTGTTCAAGTCTAGTCCCCTGGATTTCTTGGGGATGATGAAGCGGTGAAGAGGATTCAGAGGCGAGTGACCAAGATGGTGAGTGTTCTGTGGACTGTTCCTTTGAAGAGAGATTGACGGTATGTGGATTACAGAAGTTGATTGACGAGAAAAATAGGGGATATGATAGAAACATTTAAGTTGCTTAAAGGGTTTTATAGGATTGATGCAGGGGTACTGTTCCATCAAACAAGAGGTCATCCCTGGAAGTTAAATAAAGGTGTGGTTAGTAGGGACATGAGGACTAGATTTTTTGCTTGAAGGGTTGAATGAGTGGAATGGGTTGCCAGAGTCAATTGTAAGTGCTTTGTCTGTTAATGAGTTCGAGGAGAGGTATGATAAATTGTGTGAATAGTTTGGGACTTCTGCGATGAGTCTTCGGACTCCATGAAGGTGCCCGTACAACAACAACAATAATAATTACTGTTCGTGTTCTACTTTATATTCAACTGATGATGACCTGTAATTGTCGTGTTGAAATATTTAGCTGTTAAATATATTATTCTCTTTTCCTTGTGTTATCGTGTTAATTTCTTAAATCTTATGGCACATGTATTGCTGAAACACTATACATTTTAATGGACAATTTTTTTTTCAACCTAGTGTATCACAACATTAAAAGGTGTAGTCGTAACTGTTGACCTAAGTTGGCACTGAAAAACCGGGTACGTCATCGATTCAAACTCAGCGAAGAGTTACATACTTTCATATAATTTTAAGAGGCTGAAGCAGTTAAAAACTACATTAATGCAAAGGAAATTTATTTATTTATATTTTCAAATAATTATTTGAAAATATAAATAAATAAATTTTCTTATGTGGGAAAAATAACTAAACATGAACCAGATTTATAAATTTTGATAGGATAAAAATCGCTACTTATTCAGCGGATTTATAATTAATTATATATGAAAAATATGATTAGATATTCAAGTGATTTAAGAGCATTTACAGTGATGTGTTGATTTACTTAAAACACATACTACAGTTGTATTAATATTTACTTTTAATTTCGAATCATTCGATTATAACCCTACAAACTTATTTATTATTTATGTAACTGTATTTAAACATTATTTCTTAAATATTTTCGTAGGTTATGATGCTGATACGATTAAAAAAATGCCAAAGTGATATCACTACCAATCCCCTAGTACTTTTTGTGCCTATTTCAAGTGTTTGTAGAGGGAGCTCTCTCTCTCTCTCTCTCTCCTAGCTGTCGGCGAGAGGATGTTTTTAAGCACCCCTTTACCCTCTTATTCCTCCTTTCATAGCTTTCCCACGCTGCCACTCTTTTGTCCCAATTCCCCAAAGCCTTACCGAACACCTTTCACCACAGGCATATTTAACTGTGGAGTCACTCTTGATATGAAAACGCCATAAAATCTTGTCTCACTTCCTTGTTGTAAGAAGCAAAAGGGAGAAGGGTTGCGTAGCAACTTTTTTTTTTTTAGTTCCTTGTACAGAAAGGCTCTATGAACAAATCAGGTTCTTCCAAGGTTACCACAAGATAGTCCATAACAAGGTAGCTAGCTCACTTTAAGATGTCGCATGGGAAGGTTAGCAAGGTCATTCAACAGAATGTGATTCATCTGCTTTGAAGCGTTGTTCTCTCGGCTCTTTACTGGGGAAGAGGTCACGTCAAGTCAGTTTTAGGAGGCAACTGACCTCCGATTAGGGGTGTATTCATTTGCTGCTGTTGAGAATCTCTCCCTCCTGTAATGTGTGAGTGTGTGTGTGTGTGTGTGTGTGTGTGAGAGAGAGAGAGAGAGAGAGAGAGAGAAGTAGCTATTTGTTTTTGTTTTGTGAGTAGTACTCATCTTCTGAGTCATGTCAATGGGGATTACACATGTGAACAGCGAGATGCTCATGACATCTTAAGGGAAGCACGCCTTAGCCCGGGTCATACTTAGCGACATACTGATTTTGAAAATGATAAACAGAATATCAAAAATCTAAGAAAAACTTATGAGTTAATAAACAATAAAACAAGAATGAGTTTTATTTCAGTTCACAGAAAGATCCAATTTCATTGATATCAACTTTCCATCCTATGAAAGAAAACTCTCCTACACAAGGTCTGGCCTTCTGTCGCGTTTCTTGGTCTGAATCCGTTAGCCAAAATAATTGTCACGAGTGTACAGAACACTTATCTCCGCTGTGGATGTTTCAAAACAGATTGGCGTGTATATATTCAATGACTATGACACGTGATTTCTTGAACCAATTTGACTTCTCTGAAGTAAAATAATCTGCTTCGATGAAGTGAAGGCTATTAAATGCTATTAACTTTTGAAATGAATTTAAATAGTCTATTTGGTACTATTGAATTTTAATGGAAAAAATGCGATATGAAATCGAGTTTACTTTGTAACTTTTGTGAATTTTAATTTTCTGATATTACTTTATATCCTCACCATCTATTCATCCCATAAACAGATAAAGACTGTGATACACGAAATCACAATTTATTGTGATTTACAGGAAATGTAAATGTAATAAAAGCATTGTAAGATTTTAGACTTACAATTTGAAAGAAAATTAATTTGAAAAATAAGACGTGTTCTGGAAATTGGGACCAGAAAAATGATAGATGTTTCGAGTGGCAAAATAATTTTGATTTTATAGAAATATATAAAGATTTATAAAAAAAAAATCAGGTGGAGATGAATTTCATTGCTCTGTGCGAGAACACCACCGCACAATACAATATTAGAGGCCTGAAAAGGCTTGATAAAGTGTCATGGTTGGCTATAGAACAGGGTTTTCGGATTATGTAAATAAAATAAACTAAAAAATAAATATAAAAAAGAACAAAAAATGTTAGCCCACCAACGGTTTTAATGTACTATAGGCTGACAACTTTTAGTGAGTGGGGTATATTATAAAAATATATGTAACCTCTCAAGTTAATAAAAATAGACAGACACTTATCTCTCTCTCTCTCTCTCTCTCTCTCTCTCTCTCTCTCTCTCTCTCTCTCTCACACACACACACACACACACACACACACACACACACACACACAAATGGGAAGAGACACTTAAGAAATTAGAATTTAAATTCTAATTTCTTAAGTATCTATTAAGTGTCTTTTTTTTTTTAAAAAAAGGAACAATATCTCTATTTCTCTAAAAAATTCTCTATTTAGATATAAATAAGTTCATATTCAAATTAATTTTTCCTCATGCTCGCAACAAACTGTCATAATAAAATCATGTTCAAGACCACTTATAAAATTAAAATACTGACTTTTAGACTCTAATTTATCTTCTGATTTACTGTATGATCTATACAATAAAACAGATTAGCTAAATCATTAACCTGGATTTTCTAACTCTTAATCCACTGT
Source organism: Typopeltis vanoorti (assembly GCF_054136105.1). Classification (NCBI taxonomy): domain Eukaryota; kingdom Metazoa; phylum Arthropoda; class Arachnida; order Uropygi; family Thelyphonidae; genus Typopeltis; species Typopeltis vanoorti. Next base: position 74,194,425 of record NC_143555.1, read on the forward strand.
AAATCTTAATTACTGGAAGAGAAATTTTAAGAGGGAAACAAATTTCGAAATAAAAAATGGGGAAAAAAAAAACATTTTAGTTCTACCAAAAAGAAAAGGCACTTTCATGTTTTAAGGAGAATAACAGCAGTTATTTTTTTAAAAAGACACAAACAGAACGAATTAGCAAAAATAACCAGAATCCAATCAGACACGAGAAGATATATTACTTTTTATAATCCCAATAAATGACTCATGGTCTGGCATGGGGCCTGTGCAGATCTCAAGTTAATAAAAATGGAGAAATAAAAATGGTGTGTGTGTGTGTGTGTGTGTGTGCGTGCACGACGGATGCAAATATTAGAAAGAGGCCAGAATGCTGCTAAGAGCGATAAAAGCTATATTAAATTTTATAAATGCTTAAAATATATATTCAAATATTTGCATACTCTATATTTATAAATCTAAAAAAGTACCCAAATATACACATACTATGAAAGCTCGATTCTTTCCTATAATCATTCTGATCCATTAATATTCTCATGTTCAGCTCAAAAGATTTCAAATGAAAGTTCTGATTGCATTGATTTGCGGGGAAACATTGAAGTTTAAAATTTTCGAGAAAGCTTTACAGGAAATCCACTTGTTTAGAAAAGAGCAGGTGGAAAAGTAGCCATCATCCATAGGGAGAGGATGTCTTCCTCACTAACGGGATTATGTACATCTGGCCTATGCACTTTCTCTACTACTGATATTGTTTTCACCATTATGTACCGGCTGATAAACATCGTTTTGTTAGTCGTTCGCATACAGTGCGAATTTCTGAGTAGTAATTTTTTTTTTTTTTTTTTTTTTAAGGAATAATTTCAAAGAAGATAAAACTGTAACGAGATAGAATTATGTATACCCCGTTGAAATTCAATTAAGGAAACCTTTCGAAATAGTTCGTTGCGGTTTGTGATGAGCATTGTATAGGTAATCTGTGAGCAAATAAAAAATTGTTAAAAAAGTGGTGAGTTTATATTTCGAATGTAGAAATGCACAGGTATCTGTTATTTTTAAAATCTTCTTTAATAGTGACAACTGTTATTTCATTTTATACGTTTATTGCATTTCATAACCACCACATCGGTTGTGTTTTCCCTCAACCCAATGCCATATTACTAAGGAATTATTAGAGAACAATGTGCTTCCCGTTGCTTTCCTTGTCCGATAATATTGCGTGTCTGTAGAAATGCGTGTTCACGGGACCAATTTTCTTGTTTTGAGAGGAAAGAAAAAAAAAAATTCTGGGAGGTTTTTCTGGTTATAGACGGTATTCAAACCCAGGTCTTTCTACCCAAAGTGCTCCATCGAAACCAACTGTGCTACGAACCTCTGTAAATATATTATCTTTCCTAACTATAATATTCCTTCACCTCTTCCTAATACTTTCTTATACTTCTTCGTAGTTATTTTGTGTTTGGGGATAACTTTTTGCATCCGCTAATATTTAATACTTTACAGCAAAAAAATAAGTTGTATGACTTCAAAAAGGATCATTGTGATAGTTGTACTCCACGATGCGCCTCTAGTGATGTCTTAATAAGTTTAAACCAGTGAACTTCATCAAATAATAACTTGAAGTACTGCATACCATTCCTCATGCAGTCGTTGGTTGTAGTATGTTGCTGGTAGTTATTGGTTGTAGCATTCCAATTAAAACCTCTTGTTTGACGGAGGGTGAATCCTATGAGGACACACATTACTGCGGATAGCAGAACTTATATACGCATCGTAAACAAAGAATAAATAAAGAAAAAAAGTGATGACATTTATACACCATGCATATGTTCGAGAAAGTATTATTATGAACCGAACAAAAAAAAAGTACATTCCTTCACATATACTGAAATAAAAAAAAATAAAATAAAAATAAATAAATAAAATAAGAAGGAGCAAATAAATTTAATCCTTTGCAGTCCGACTCACGTTTCATTAGACATCAAATAAGTCTGATTTTCCCTCACAAACCAGATTACCGTATATTAAAAGAATCGACACGTTATTTTTTTTTTATCATTTCCAATATATCAGAAATGACAGAAAATAATTTATATAATTTGGCAGCTGAAATTTCTTTCATTTAATAAAAAACTAGCACAAGGATCTGTATTAACGTTTAATGAAATAATATAAAAGCAAACATGCCAAAACTTGAAAGGATAATAAATAAAAACGGTTTCCGGGTTATGTAAAAAAATAAATAAAAATAGGGATAAATAAATTTAATAAAGTAATAAAAAATTCTTGGTCCATCCACGGTTGTAAACCTATAATACTAATGTACTATAGGTTTACAACTATTCATGGAACAACAACAAAAAAAAAAAAAAGAGAAAGATATTATCAGAAAGAGATTTCATTAAATAACCGTTATTCATGTTAGAAGTATGTACAACTAACTGTTCTTACGCAAATGGATGCGATTCAGGAAGGTAATAACTTGCAAATAAACATGTACATCATCATCATATGATATGCACAATCGATCTTCCATTCTTAAACCAGAAGTATGAATGACAAATACTCGATATTACAGTGCAATGCCCTGCTTTGTAATGATTCAATGAAATACAACCACAATGTCAGATCCGTAAATTATAAAATGGTTGCTGCTAAAGAAACAGGAAATCCTTTCAATTGACAAACAAGCAGCGTGGCTCATTGATATCCATACTTTAAACACCAGACCTAGAAAGTAATAAGTTTAATGAGAGCTTCCGCAAGAGGATGAAAGCAAAATAATAATTAACATATCCGGAAAGAAACTTGTTGACGCGCAAAACAACTTGTAATAATTGAAAGTCACGCACAGTCATCAAAGTCTGTGTGCAGCGTTATGTTGTTGTTGTTTTTTAATTTGTTTTATTTATTTATTTTTAAACTGATAATTTTGTCGTTGTCATCTGACTTCTTTGTAGGCGAAGTGATAGCGTGCGAGTAAGCAAGCTAGCGTCATCTCTTTCTCACATATTCCATCTTTTCAGCGGCTACTATGTTTTGAATAAATTTAGTATGAAAGATTTTATTTAAAATTCATTATCCAAATAGGATTTTGGACTTATCACCCAATTAGTAAGATTATATGAATTACATCCTTTATATTAAGGATATATTTTTATCTTATGGTATGTCATAATAGCATATACTAATGATATCAGATGAGTTGCAGTCTAAAAGAGTGGTTGTATGCTGAAAGTTGTTATTTGGTCCTTTTCATTAAAATTGAAACATGCTATTTGATTTTTAAGACCATTGATTTAATAAACATTTATACAAATCGTCTACTAGTTTCTACTGTATAAATGTTTATTAAATCCATGGTATTAAAAATCAAATAATATGTTTCAATTTCAGAGTAGTTGTATAGGAAAGCAGTGCATTTGAGGCTGTTTCGTGGGAGATACAGGCTAACATGACAAAGTATTTGGGTGGCCGATGCTATAGCCCATGGAATTCAAATGATGATGTGGAGATATGTATCAGCAAATAAATTCAATAAATGAAGGACGAGTAATTATTATGAGTGACTTTTAATTATGGAGATATAGATTTGAAGGAGGAAAGTCATATATGTCGAAGGAAATGCAATTTATGCAGCTTCTTGGGGAAAATTATCTAAGGCAGCATCTAATGGAAGATACTAGGGAATCGAGAGTGCTGGACTTTGTGATTACATCTGAAGATTTACGTATAACTAAGATGGATACAATCGGCGGGAGTGATAACTCAGTTTTGACTTGAGAGGTGGCTAAGCATCTGGAATTTTCTAAAGAAAGGTTTCATATGGAATTACAAAGCTGGGAACTACGAGAAAGTTGGAAAATTGCTTGTAGCGGTACCATGGGAGGATATACTTCAGGGAAAAGATGTTAGTAGTGCATGGGAAGTGGTAAAGGGATGTTTCGAAGGAACGAATAGCTGACTGCATACCAAGAGTATAAGAGAATTAATAAACTGGGAATTAAATGGGTGATTTGCAGCATTAAGCCGGAGTTAAAGAGAAGCGCGTGGAAGAGATTCAGAGATAGAGGTGAGTAGTAAGCCCATGAGCAGTATAAAGCACAGGCGAGAAGAGTGACTGATATGGTACGGAAAAATCCGAGTATGAGAGTTCGAAAGTTCGTTCCATTGCATAAAAGGAGGTTCCAAGACCAAAGCAGCAAGCAACATTCTTATCTTACTTCCCTCTTCATGTGTCTACGTAGGCTCAACGGGTTGTCAAGGTCCACTAACTCGGCTTCATATAAACCTAATTAATAATACCGTGATAAAGAGATTATTCCTATTTACACAATCATGATGTTTGTTTTGTCAACTGACGCTTCGTATGTTTTGAGGAATGAAACCCTAATTTCTGAGAGGAAAACCATGTATCTACATAAGAGACCGACTAATCGGCCAATTCACCTTGTCGAGAAGCTACTGTATAGATTCTTTACGCATCAAAGACGAATTTGAACCCAGGCCTTTAAAAAAGGAAAGGAATCGTCGTTATCAAATGAAATGCGTTGCTTTTTTTGTGTGTGTGGCATACTAACTACTCGTGATACAATTTATAAATAAAACACTTTCTTAGATATTCATCGTCTCTTGTATTTCGATTGGTAATAGTGATTCTTCCAGACGACTATTGCTGTATGAACTTATGCATGTATTGAAGTTAACATAGAAGGAGAATATCAAATATTATTAAGTATTAACACTATTAGTCCAAATATTGAACCTAATACGACCAGGGTCTCCTTATCCATTGGGGCCATAGCCCAGGGGCGCCATTGACCCAAGCAGAAATAAACAAAAGGAAATCTGCATATAATCATATAGCCTCCAAATTTGGTTTTTAAATCAATTTAGAAAATTGCGACGAATCGATCATTCGAGAAAACTTCCTTATATAATGAAAATTCAATTGATTTCGAGAAAGGATTAGTTGAAGAATGTTTGCATTTTAAGCACATAAATTTATTAACCGATGAGACACTATCAAAAGGTGAATGCATTTTGAAAACAATAATTGAGCCGCAAATAGAATGTACATTCCCCAATATAAACAGCTGTAAGATTATATTTAAGTATTGCTTGCACCAATTGTAGTGGGGAAAGATCATTTTCTACTTGAAAATAATTAAAAATTATCTGCGATCATCGTTTAGGACAATCCAAATTAAATAATTAAAGTATTCTATCCACAGAATACGATATATTAGAAAGGATAGATCATAGTGAAATTATAAATAGATTTGCAGAAAGTAAATGCCGCAAAAAATTGTTTAATTAGAATTTTTTTAAGCTTATTTTATTGTATGTGTTTTTATAAATAACAATAAACTACCTTTATTATATTACAAATATTGTTGAATTAAATAAAAATGTGCAATGTCGATATATTTTAATAATTTTTTTGTAATGAAAGTTATTTAATTAATTATATGTATTATTTAATTATTGCTCACTCCAATGAGATTAAGGCGCCAATTTTGTTTAGCCCACGGTGCTCAAACTTGTTAAGTCGGCCCTCAATACGGCATGCACATTTTCATGGAGCAGAAGAAACTTTGTCATCATTTGAAACACGATACACCAAAAATATGCTGTACAGCACCTTAATTCTAAATTATATCATAAGCATGTGTGTGATAAACATCCAGACAAGTACATATTCGTTTTATTTGAAAGATGTATTACTGGGAGACAGCACTGCTAGCTCACTGACACCATTAAAACTTACTTAAAATTAGAAAGTAGTAGTAGTAGTAGTAGTAATAATAATAATAATAAACTGTTTAAATGATTACTTTACTTGTAAATCTTAATTTGCATTTTAATATATAATATATTAAAATATAAAGAAATTCACTGTTTTTGTTGCACTTAAATTTAAAACATCTCCCTTTCATGTAATTTAACCTTTGGAATATAATTTCATATCAAATAATGATAACATTTCATCTAAAAAGCTAATAATATTAATCATTAGATTAATAGCTACAGTTATTTATTGTTCATTATTAATGAACAATAAATAACTGTAACTTTACAACAGTAACTTAACTGCAAAGAATAAAATACCACGTGGCAGCCACGTATACAATTATCTCTCAGCATTAATAGCAGTCTTTTTTTTTCCCCGAGCACTATGTATGGTGGTAATTCCGGTTATACATGTATTTCAAAGAAAGCCATCATTCAGTGCTCCTGTTATTTTGAAAATCCGACCACCCCACTGAAACAGGAAAATCTCGAATATCCACTAAACATTCTTCTCACGACACCAGTTCTCTTTACTCTGCATGTTTCATTACATTCGAATTCAAGTTGTACAAATACTCCCCAAGAATTCCTACAGGATTGGTACAATACAATTTAACCACTGATCCTCAGATAAGTGGTTAAAGTGGTTAAATAGATAGAAGAAACTCCTCCAAAATAATCAGTTATTAATCGAATTACTTTTCATAATTATTAATATGGCCTTCTTTCTCGCTTTTGTTTCCTGTTCCACGTAGATTATTTTCGCTTTTCTTCTTTTTCAATATCCTTGACTAATTTGTGAAATATGCGACACGCATGGTAATGATTTCAGTGGCCTTATATTGTGATATATTCCGTTATAAACTAGATCACTATAAGTTGTTTTTCTTCCTCTTGGAATAACTACATGTACATATTTTTTATGTAAAAATACGCTGTAGAGAAATCTGTCTTATAGATCGGCGATACGATTACATGACGCATTTCTTTGATGTATGTGAAATTTTTATAATCGTGAACCACCAGTAAAATAACGTTAAGATATTTTTCACAGTAGAAGTCTAAGTTGGAAGGTATTCATTACAACTTTCCCTTTGGCATAATATTTCTCCCTTCCATTTAGTGCGTCATTTGTAATGAAATATTGTCTTTTGTTATGAAATAACGTGCGCTTATTTCTTTTTTGACGTCTGCTTTTATGGTAACTGGTAGCAGTGATAAATGACGCCGCGTTCTTTCATGCCGACGAAGGATATCGTAGAAGAAAACTTTTCAATATCCAATACAGAATTACTTTTAGCATTCATAACACGAATTCTTCTGACAAGTTTAATTAAGCCTGCACTAGTTATTTCTAGCAAATGCTACAAGCATTAACGGCAACATTGCCTGTCCATTTATCTCAGTCCACATAAATATTGCAGATAATTTTACTTCTCTCAGAGCAAAATACTTCACGTAACTTTTACATAAAAAAACTAGTAAAAATCCTTCTTTTATAGATAAAGAATCTTTGGAAATGTAAGCTATCTTCTTTACTTAAGAAATTCGATTGCGGAACTTCAGCCATTAAGTCTGGTATACAGGACGCCTATAAAGTAACTTTACGCTCCCGGAAACATCTCCGAAAGGCAATGACACTTCACGCAGTACAGAGAACCGGATAGGGAGAAAAACATACGTGATGGTCGTTATGTTATTCAGGAAGGCGAACTGCTTCATCTACCTACTGTTGTCCCCCACTTCCTTCCCAAAGAACGACTACTCTACGAATCGTGAGGTATAAACTGACATAAAAATCAAAGTATAAATGTACCGAAACAGCAGTGAGCAAAACGCATTCAAGCGAAACGCTAGTCCAGTGAAGTGTGGAAAGAGATCGTAATGAGATGAATTAGGCCAATGCAATTTGTGTCAGCAAGCATTCAGAATGAATTACACGTATTATTTTACGTGATGACTTCCTAATATCTGCGATGCAGGTATTCGGTGATCAGATGCTATTTAAAAGTAAGCATATCGCCATCTTTAATCCTTCTATGAGTTTCCTTAGACGACAACCATGGTATTTGATTCATCCTGTTAATATATAGACATTACTGAACAATGTACTAAGGCTAACTGCCTGAGTCTTTGCTACTTTTACTCATATCTAATGAATGCTCAAATTGCAATAAGTTAGGTTCATATAAATTTCGCCGTAGGTGATCATTATTGGTTTCGTAGAATACATGGACATTCTACTGCTGTTTGTGATTACTGTCAAGAATATGAGACGAGTGTATGGTGTCTATCAAACAAGTGTTCACCAGCTAGTTTGTGTATGTTCAGAAACTAGTAGAAACACTCGTTTCTAATCACTAATTCAGCTTAAGTGAGACACCCACCCTTAAGGATTCACCCAGGTCTTTCGGAACAAAAGTTATATCGTTTATTTGCGATTGCGCAATACATGTTAACTTTTATGAACTTTGATATTTGGGATTTTTTTTTTTTTTTTACTCAAACTTAACGAATTAATAAGACGATGTTAAGGATATTAACTGCAAATTTGAAAATGCAATATATACTTTTTATTTGAAGGGGAAAAAATCCATTTTTAAACATATAGTTCGGAAACCAAAGGAATTCTGTCGAAACAGAAGGAAAGAAATATAAATTAGGATCTTCTCTATACATTTCTATTGTATTGACAATTTATCTTGTTGGTTTGGAAGATAGATATAATACTCATTTAACAGCCGTTGACAAGATTCATCCATTTATTATTAGTATTTTTACGAAAGGAAAAAAAAAACATTAAGTCTATTTTGATATAATGACTTGTGGACACAGCTGAAAATTCAGTATATTGACTTTTTATAATAAAATAAAATGCATACGGTGTGTTATGAAAAAGGACTAGTACTCCAAGGGTTTTTTTATCTAATGACATTGTATTTTGTTGAACGTGATAATCGCGACAGTTAGTATGTATCACTAAATATGTAAGGATTTATTTATTTACTTTTTTCCCTTCTCGCAATTGCACAAGACATCTTTTCGAAGAAAAAACTACACTTAACATCGAAAAGGATTCTTTCCATAAACAAAGAAACATATAAATTATTTTGTAATGAGTGAATGAAAAGAAAATTAAATAAAATGAAAAAAAACTATCTTCGTCAGCAGCTGAACCAAACCAAGTTATCAATAGAGTGATATCTATCACTGAAGATTCTCGAAGTTCTTTCAAGTAGCACTCCAATTTTTGAAACCTGATAAAAAAAAGGTCGACAACTATGATATAATATATTTACAGTAATATCCTATTCAAGTGCCTCTTTTGGTAGAGGAATGGAAGATCGTAAGACAACATGAAAATTAAAGATGCGAAGTTAAGTTTTTTTTAAATTTTATTTGAGAACTGTCTCTAACACATGCTTTAAATATTAGGATTATTAAATGGTTATAGATAACTTGTGTGTGACTTCTGCATCGAATAACAACTGCATGAAAACATGTTTTAGGAGTGAACTAAAAATAAATAAAAGAAAGTTATGTAGATGTTTTATAAATACGCAATCAAATATAAATGAATCAAAGAGCACATATGTGTTAATATACAATGTATAAATAATTCTTTCTTAAAGAACCGATCAGAGATTACGGATTCCCTCTTTTCTTCTTCCCATCCACCCCTTATTTCGGCAAGGTTCATCCGAATGTCCAGCTTGGTTTCAACAGACTCTCATGGTAAATATTGAACTATCTCGTCCGGAATTCTCATATCTTTCATATCAATGTAGTTGTAACTTCACAATGGAATTGCTATCTTTTCCGGTCGTTTTATTTCGAAAACTTAATGGCACGGCTACCTACGTCTTTGTAGAAGTTTGCACAAACATTTTGTCTGTCTCTCTGTCTGCTGAAAACGAAAATCACCACGCTTGTTCAGCCAAGCATGATAACCCTAACAGCAGCCTGCAGAAAATTTCAATATGTTGTTCTTTGATATCTGACTTTGTTGAATACGATAATTAAAATACTCATGCATTTAGAGTGACACAGAGTGAATCTTTGGAAATCTGGGCTCAAAATAAATTATGACGCTTCCTTTTCATACACATAACAAACACAACATTATATGGTACATTATTCGTCCTTGTTAGGAGCATCTTTCTAGCTCAGACCACCATAATGATAGCACTTCTTGGAGCTATTATATACAGTACATAATAAAATAGCTGCTTCTACAGAGATCAGAATTTCTTCAATAATCAGAAGAGTTTTTTTTTTCAAGTGTCTTAACAGAGAGAAAGGATTTTTCCTCGAAAACTCAGTCCCCACCCCACAATAATAAACACACTGATCTCTATACATATGCAGTTAACAGACATAACCGCGTGGGAACAAGAACTAAAAAAAATAAATAATAAATAACCGCCGTGCCACTTTGACATGTAATGATGTGTAACTCAGTGAACAAGAAAGAAACAAGACAACTAATTCTCATTTCAACTCATAGTCGTTTCACTTTCATCAAATATAAATATGTACTATATGGGTAGTTTAGTGGAAGTATATCACAATCAATTTAACATATTATATGTACCTATGTGAGATGATAAATACATCAGTATTAAACCATAAATTTCTAACTATGTATACCAAATTGAGTACGTTATATAAATTATATTAATATTACACGGTATGTATTTGAATAGTAATACATTTTACAGAATTATCAAAATCATCAGAACCTTTAAGAGTTAAAAATAACAGGAAAGTCCAGTTAGAGATGTTATTTTTAATATGCTTTTTAAATGTTTTTTTTTTTATTAAACCGTTTCCTCTGAAATAACAAACAAACTAATTTAGTCATCGCATGTGAAATCAAATGAACTGCAATTTTATACTGTAACTTACCTGACATATTGTGTTTGAAATGGAATGCTAACTACTATAAAATAATTAAAAGCAGCTATGGTTAAAAATACACCTTCCTTTATATTATAACAGTCTCAAAACTTTGAGAAATCTCAATATGAACACAGTATAGAACTTGGTATAATGTTGATCTTCATTAATTTACATGGAAATGGAAGTAGAAGTAGATAATCATAATTAGTAAATGATTTGTGAATTTATTTGTAAAACACTGGTAAAATTTCAAAGCTTTTTCTTCCTTGTAAATCCTACCAAAATGTTATAAATAAATAAAAAATCGCATAGTGTTGATGTTGATAGCTCCTCATTTTTATTATATAGTAACAGAACTTATTTTGATATTCTTTGGAAAGAAGCGGTATATGAAGTTCATCAAAGTGGATTTTCATAATTTTACAAATGCTTGTTTTCATCTTAAATGTTCTAAGATCTAAAAATTAATCTAAAGGCAGGGTCCATTCGTGAACTCAAAATAAAGAATATTAGTAAAAGAAACCTATTTTGGAATAAGATTTGATTTGAAATTAAATAATTTTTTTTTTTCACTCCTTACATTTCAAGTATAAATATTTAGTGCACTTAATGGTAGGATTACAAGAACTGCACGACTGCATATTGTGGAAATGCGCTTATATGTATAATGTATTGATATTTTTCAAGATCTAAATAAAAAGGCCTGTACTGAATCAGTTAATCACGTAAAAAAAGTAATCTATCTTTCTCGACCATGTCGATATCTGGATAGTTCGATTTTTCTGTTTAGTATTAGTTTGAGACAAAGAATGATGCTGTATCCCCTCTGGAGGATTTGAATTTGCTGAGAGTACGAACACATTAGTGGTATTCATAAAGGTATTCAAACATTAGTTTAGATTCGAAAAACGAAATGCAGGGTTTTTTTTTTTCTCCTCTCTTTCTGAAGATTCTTTAAAAAGACGCCTTTAAGAAGATATAAGAAATATTTATCTACAGCTTCAAGACAGGATAACTGTGAGGTACACTTCTTCATTACTGGTAAATTTAGTTAGGTATTGTCGAAAACTTGGACACCTTAATTGCACTCTTTGTATTTTTTCACAAATCGTATACATTTTAATTTTAAGTAAATTTAACTTACATATTCAGTTAATGCATGTAGTTGTTCCACTTCTGTTATGTGCTTCAGTAGTATTTTATCAGAAAATGGCACGCAATTTATCTACTTTTTTTTTTTACATTTTATTTTTATTTTAATATGGCCGAAGTTTCGCATTGATATATTATACACATTTAAGCAGCATCAACGCAACGATACAAACTGGTACTACAGTCCATTTTAAATCTCTGATAGAATCTTGTAAAATGCTTTCGATGACAACCATGAATATATTATGAGGCCATCTATAATGAAGAGCAGCTGCGTATAACTCACTTCTAGAATGAAATGTGATCGTTAATGAACAGTGATTATGGAAGGATGGCACTTAAATTATCTTATTCTGCCAGCACGTGTAGAGGTATAACATCATCGGGTGATGTCGGAGAAAAGATCAGGAATGAGATATTGATTTGCAGAATGGCATTTGGGAGTAAGGAGAAAAAAATTGCAGGGAACATCTGGCTTTTCACTCCTCTCTCAGTAATGTCTTCATTCCCCTCCACTATACTCCAGCTCTCCCTTACTTTTTACAAGAGTGGCGGGGTTGAGTCAGTGAGATAAAGTGCGGAGAGAGAGAGAGGAGAAGAAATAGAGAGGGCGAGAGAGAGAAAGAGGGAGAGAGAGATTTTACATTTTCTTCTACACATACGACTCGCTCTATAAAGTCTCTTAGTTGTCGATATGAAATCATTTTAAGCAACGAAATGAATCCATAGTTTCTGAGCTTTCGAGAGTTCTTGAAGTAATTGCTCTGTAACCCCCTTTCGTCCAAATATTTTAATTGGCATTTCCAATGGAATCTAGACTATAGAGCAGTGTTTCTCAAACTTCAGATATCCGCGTACCCCTTCATATATTTTCATTATTACCAAGTACCCCCTTATCAAATAATAAATGAATAAAGTATATTTCATTGTAAATGTCTATTTTATTCGAATTTATATATTCATGTAAACAAAAAATATGATTTATTTTTAATAGAACAAAATTTGGAATAGGTTCCCCTTCATTTCCCGTCCATGAAAATCCACATTTCAAGTAATTCATATCATACTTACGAAGATTTTTCATCTTCCTAGTTGGTTCTCTAGAGATGTCAGATGTCGTCTGACATCTCTATCAATTTCATTTGAACCAGATGCAATATCAACATTTCTTGTTGCTTACAGCTACTTGTATTTGCTATATTGTTCTCTTTTGTGGTTTATAAATCCAATCTTTAACCAATGATCCATACTTAAGAATTTGAAAGCTAAAAAAATTACCCTAAATTTATCTACTCGAATATAACTCGCACTTTTTTTTTCCCAAAATTAAAGCTAAAAAATCGTGGTGCGAGATATATGCGGGGATTTTCGGAAAGTAAAGTTTTCAGGGGAAAAAAAAACTGCAAATGGTGTGACTTACCAAGAAGCTCCTACTCGCTATAGGCATCGAGAACAGTTTCTTTGTGTGCATCGTCAAAGTCATCTACCCAAATAGCTTCATCTTCTTTCCCATTATTTCAAGCAAAAATTACCAGTAATTTACAAGACTTGAGATACGTAAGGTAGCTATGAAGAAGTGCATATGATTGGTGCGGTATTAACAGACGATCGCGCGAACCAAAGACAAATTAGCATTTCAACAGTTGAGTCGAAATGATAATTCTCTTCAACCGAATTCCACATCTGAAACACATTCACTATATATTTCTTAGTTTTAACGCGTTCACGACCGGGTAATGTGAAGCAAAATTGAGTTTATACAGCAGTTTCTGTTGGAAGGGAGATGTCATTCATTAGTTAGTGCTGTTTTTATCAAAAATGTCTCTAATTGCACTATTTGTTGAGAAATATAATGATTCCATGCGTTAATGATGCATAGCCGAAAATTGCCACGTACCCCCTGAAGACCTTTCGTGTACTCCCCCCCCCCTCGGGGAACACGTACCACACTTTGAGAAACACTGCTGTAGAGCAACGAATGGCAAAATACTCATAACGTGAAAGTCATATAATTCTTTCACATCAAGCGTGTAGGATTCTTCCCCTTAATACATTTGGTATCCATTTTTATATTATTTGCCTTTAACAAACAAATTTGCCTTTAACAAAAAAAAAAAAGGAATTATCCTGCTTGAACTTCTCTTAATGCACATTTTCTAAGAATTGCTTTTATTCACTCTCTGATGCATTTCTTTTAATGCTAATATTTCGTCTGTTGACATTACAAAAATATGACCATCCCACCTTCGTTACATGCACTCGTTTACTTGGCATAAGTATTTATACGAGATTTTTTCCTTGTATTTTGCAATAATGATTGCCATTTAAATATATTTATGAAGAGTAGCAACGCATAAATATTATTTCGAAGCTTCGCATATAGTACAGATAGTCTATTCCTGTCATGTTTTTTATTTTATTTATTTAATTATTTATTTTGAAAGTTCTTCGAACCTCTGAAAAACTTATTGACTTTTTTTTACTCTAATATAGAAAATTATTTGCATTTTCCTCACTGTAATGAGTAAGTTAAGTGCTTTATTAATGTGAAGGGTTTCTTACCCAACTTGAAATAACTTTTTTAGTTAATTAAACATTGTCGCTAAAGAAGAACAGAACACTACTTCATACTGCATCATACTGTTTAGTTTATACGTTGTTTAATTACTTATACTTATACTTCTAATTCCTTTCCATAACTGACAGTCGATGATCTCTTTAATCGACTGCGCTTCAACAAAATTTAATATAATGGATATTTCATTGAATTAAATAACGATGCTATTCAAACCGCACATACTTCGTTTTATTCGAAAGAGATGGAACGAATAGACAGACAAACGTACAACATAACAAAGACTGCGTTCACATTATTGCCAGAAGTGTTGCTGTGTGTGTGTGTGTGTGTGTGCGTGGTTCTACAAATGCATTAAAACTCTAAATATTTCTAGAGATAAATACCGGCTGTGATATTGTAAGAAACTTAAAGCGTCCCTTTCCTTTCCTCCTGAATGAAATCCTTCGGGAGTTCGCTGCTATCCTCACGAATTAACAATAACCAAACAAATGACGAAGCACAGAAATCGTTTCGAGCTGAGTGTATCTTTTGAAACGCCTTCATTTTTATCGACATCGAGTCTTTATGTTTAAAAGGAAACAGTCAAAGTATTTCCGTCATATAAACATTTTTTTATTAGTAGTATTATTATCAGCTGCTTGAGTTAAGCAACTTGTTTATACAGCACCTCGGCATTCTTAATGTTCCTTTAACAGGCAGAGATTAAAAAAAAAATCTCACTGACTAAGATTCTAAATCAACATTGGAGAATTGAGAGATAGTGGTTTATTCATGTAACAAGGCTACATATGACATTTATATTTTTATCTTTCCGGAGATAACACATTCTAATCAGGGCCGTCGCCAGATTAGATCGCGCCCTGAGGCAAACAATTAAATATCGCCCCTGATGGATTATAAGACAAAAATATAAGAAAATCTCCAATAGCTGTTTTTATTACAAGAGAAACATTAATGCAAAACGATTCATAATAATATTAATTAAATGTTTGCTCTATCGAGGATATTGCACAATAAAATTGTTTATAAGCTCTTCTAAATTTAAATTATAAGTTATGTCCGCCTCTATCGATATAGTTGCTAGACCAACCAATCTTTCTTGGGTCATTGCTGTTCGCAAATCAGTTTTTAATCGGTTTAAGCTTAAAAAAATTTCTTTCAATTCCTGTTAGCGTAGCAAGTGCGGAAAGCGTAATATGGCTGAACGAGCGCCCTTATTAAGCTGAGCCGTAAGGCAGGCTGTCTCTATGCTACACCCTGTCGACGGTACTGATTCTAATGAATCAATAATAATAATCTGCGGTACTTACAGATATTTAAAGTCCGCGACCTGACACCCGACTAGCTCACCTTCAACTGAAATCCTTTTAAGGGTTTTCGGGTCTCAGATAATATTCGAACAATGAATCCATAGTGAATAACAGAATTAAATAAAACGCAGCGAATGTATTAATAACTACAACATCAAAATGGGATTCAATATTTATTTTTTATTTATTTATTTTTTTTTTGTGGTTTTGTGTAAATTGGAACTGTTATTGTTATAACATTTGTAATTGGTAACTGCGCATAATAATTATTAAATGCATCGAAGATTCAACGTGTTGAGATACAGTCCTATTTCATTCCGACAGCATGTATCACATCCAAACTTTGAAGCAACTGAGATATTAGGGGGAGAGTGGATGCAACGAAATGCTTGTTAGATTTTATGTATTTAGTGTTTTTTAGCATGCTTGTTTTACAACCAACGTTTATTTTCAACGTATACGTTGTATTATATATATATATATATATATATATATATATATATATAATATATAATATAAATATAAATATAATATAAAATAAAATATATATATATATATATATATATATATATATATTTTATAAACTTGGTTTTTTTTACTCCTTCTCCCAAGTAAGCAAAACAGTTAAGTTTGCGCCTGAACGTAGTTCAAGTCTACAGGTAGGTAGTGCAACACCATGGCAACTCGTTGTAAAGGTGGGTAAAGCTCTGATCACTATTCTTAGTATTTCCCATAATGTAAAACACATCTCACTAAGAGATATACACTGTTATACATTATGGGTATATTTCACATCTTTATCTCATCCAGAGTTTCTTATTCAAAGTAAAAGCACCTTGTAGCAACTTGTATAGGTAAAGTTGATAAGGCTCTGTATTACTAAAAACCTTGGTATTTCAGGGTCTACCTACTCACTGAGGAGACCCTTAAAAAGGTTGAAACCGGTCTGGGTAGTGACCCCCCACACACACACACCCATAATGTATAACAGTATACGTCTCTTAGTGAGATGTGTTTTACATTATAGGAAATACTAAGAATAGTGATCGCAGCTTTACCCAACTTTACAACGAGTTACCCTGGTGTCGCACTACCTTTAGACTTGAACTACGTTCAGGCGCAAACTTAACTGTTTTGCTTACTTGGGAGAAGGAGTAAAAAAAAAACCAAGTTTATAAAATTGGTATCCTTAATATATATTATCCCCAAGGTAAAAAACTTTTCACACATACCAAGCTATTTTAAACCTGGTCTTTACTCCATTTCCCAAGGGTCACTTAGACCCGATCACAAGATCATAAAGTCGTGGTAAAGTTGGAATAAGCTCTGATCACTATTCCTAATATTTACCCTTAATGCAACGCCCATCTCCTTGAAGAGATGTATGATGCTATGCATTAAAGGCAAGGAGCCACTACCCAGACTGGTTTCGACCTTTATTGAGGTCTCATCAGTTGGAGCCAGGCTAGAAATACCAAGGTTAAGTAATACAGAGCTTATACCAAAACAAGTTACCAAAAGGTGCTTTACCTTATGAAATAAAAATCTCAGGATGAGAGATAGATGTAGAAAGTTTTTTACCTTGGGTATAATAAATGTTAAAGATGCCAAGCTATTTTAAACCTGGTTTTACTCCATTTCCCAAGTACGTGTGGGCTCACCTAGACTTGCAATACTTGCAGGCGCAAACTTGACTTACCTGTCTGTTTGCTTACTTGGGAAATGGAGTAAAACCAGGTTTAAAATAGCTTGGTATCTTCAACATTTATGATACCCAAGGTAAAATACTTTCTACATCTATCTCTCATCCTGAGATTTTTATTTAATAAGGTTAAAACACCTTATGGTAACTTGTTCTGGTAAAATACTTAGAGCTCTATATTACTAAAATTAAAAACTCTGCATTACTCTTGGTATTTCTAGCCTGGCTCCCACTGATGAGACCTCAATAAAGGTCGAAACCGGTGGGGGCTATTATGAGTTCGCTCTCTTAAGGTTTTTGCCTTAAGGGAGCAATTTGAGTCTCCGGGGAAAGTGTTTTCCGGCATGGCCCAGTGAGGGGCTTTGTCGGTGAATGCTTTTCTTCGGAATATGAGCGGTTCTGCTCGGCGGTGGTGGTGGGTGGAAGGCCATCACTGAGTGGAGCCAACGCTGAGATGGACGGTCTTTCGCCCACTATTGAGTGGTCTAAGGATCGTCCGAATTTTTAGAGCCAGCTTTACTTACACATAAGGTCGAAACCGGTCTGGGTAGTGGCCCCTTGCCTTTAATACATAGCATCATACATCTCCTCCAGGAGATGAGCTTTGCATTAAGGGTAAATATTAAGAATAGTGATCAGAGCTTATCCACTTTTACCATGAGTTGCCTTGACTTGCACTACGTGTGAGGTCACCTAGATTTGCAATACTTGCAGACGCAAACTTGACTTACTTGTCTGTTTGCTTACTTGGGAAATAGAGTAAAACCAGGTTTAAAATAGCTTGGTATCTTTAACATTTATTATACCCAAGGTAAAATACATAGACGAAATAAAGGGGGCGCTTTTTAAAGGTGGCCTGTGGATTAAAATTCAACGACTTCGGAGCATAGGAGCGAGAATAATTCGAATTGTGATAGAAACGCTAGGAGCAATACCAGGGCAATTTGTGAAACAACTGAAAAGCGATGAGCCTTCAGATATAATATCATGTCAACTACAGGAAAAATGAAGATCTAAGGCGATATCTAGTCAATTCCTAGTCCTTTGGATAAGGCCCAAACTGGACATATGCCAGTCAAAGATGCGATTATATATTGTTCCACGTTCCTTCCCTTCACTTCTGCTTATTTTGACTGTAACTCTGTTGACTGAATGTAGAAATAATAATAATAATAATAATGACAAACATATTGTCTCTCATCTATTTACGTGTGTATAAATTACTACTATTTATAAGAAAAGATAATGAGTGAAGATCAAATAAGATTTCTTTGACAGACAACAACACGGGCGAAATATGTAGCACGATGCACAAAGATTATTTCTTTTTAGCAACTTGGATAACTTAACGTGATCGATAAGAAATGAAATCAATCCAAGATAATACAAAATTTAATCAAAGAAATCTATTCTACAAAAATGAAGGAAATTTATTTCTTTAGTTTATATAACTGTTTGAAGATATCTGGTCTTATGTCTAAAAATGTATACGATGATGTTTAACTACTCTTTAGTCCGGTATAAAACTGACGTTGTATACTGTGCTTATTTCCTGTATAACAGATTGCATATATTTGAAACTTAGAAAAGATTCACTGATTGGTTGATTGAAGCAAGATGAGTGGAGGAGAAGATATGGCCTCATTCGTGAGTAGTTGAAGCTGTACAGTGGGATGCCACTATGTAATCCACTGTACATGGTATGCCTCGTTAGACTGCAATGAAAGTAGAACACCTGAATCTACTTTTCGAAGCACGTGTGGCGGTGAAGGCATAAGGTAATGCTGTCAAGCATTTAAATGAACGACAATCAGTCTGCCATTAAAAGTCTTTGTTCAGAAGGTATACCAGAAATTCTGCCTTGCGGCTGACAGCGTATATGAAAAAAATACTTTAACATAAACAATTAAGAAGCTTACTTTCTATCCTCTTTGCACACAATGTCCTCACTTCAAAATCTATTTTTCTGCTAAATACGCAATGTTCAAGACTGCAAGTAAATATTCATCAATTTTATTCTGCAATATTATTCAATGTAACTTAGCAGCAAGACTGCTAATATGCTTCATAGTACAAAGCACTTAGGAGCAAAAACAATAATAGCAGCTAGAACCAAAGTTTAATTGGGTTCAGTTACAGTGACGTAGTAAACATCCCAGGGATACTGAATTTCATGCCACACCTGTGAAATATATGTGGTGTAAGCGGAACTCAAGCAACAGCAGCCAGTCAGCCAGATTATTGGCTTTCACTATCTATTTATATCTATTTTCGGTAATTTTCATATAGATCTCAAAGAAGGATAAAACCGCAGAACGAGAAGGTTCACGATTTGAAATGGCCTGCACCACCACCACCACCACCACAATGCTTTGCTGTCTCCTTTCAAACATTCTCGAAAACATCAATGACAGAAATAAAAGGATGCTTCATCTTTCTAATATTTGGAATTTCCTGATCATGGTTGTCATCCATGATTTATGGGAACAAAGTTTTCTAATATCTTTAGATACATAACATGAGTGACATCAGTTTCCATGAAAAATACGTGCTGCTAACTTTCCAAAAATTCAAACGCCCAAATTATGTTCGTTTTTAGACAGTCGCAAGTGCTGCCGCAATAGCACACGATGAGGGAGAAGAGGGGAGGAGGAAGCTGTCCCTGGGCACAGTTGCACAGGGATGCAGAATTACTCTGATCCGCTATAAAATAAGGGAAGGTCTGCAGAAATTAATCTTTTTCGCCATAAAACTGCGCATGTGTGAGGATTCTTGCTCCCTCCCCCCCCCCGTGAATATTCATATTATTCATATATTTATTCACTCTTCCGTTCCTATTGGTGGTGATTTTTCCCTTCAGTCGTTTCCGACCGTAGATGACTTTGTAGGCATTGCCCACAGAATGTTCTTGGCGAGATTTTTACAGGGTAGTTCACTCCCCCCCCCCCCCCCCAATTTTATCCGGGCTCGGAACCGGTATATGGCTTGGATGTATTCATGACTGTAAACCATGTGTGTTCACGTGGCCGGTTTGCTTGTTCTGGAGGTACAACCCCCCGCTCCCTCAATTCCGTATGAGACTGGCTAATTCACCTTTCATCGAAAGAGACCAGATAGACCGAAGGGAATCGAAGCCAAGTCTTTCCGACCAAGGGGCTTCGTCTATACTGACTGAGCTATGAAGGCGCTCCGTTCATATTAGTACTGTATTTCAAAATATGGAAGAAAGTATTCGCGAAGTTCGGGTCGCACTAACTTCATCTATATTATGAGTAACACGTCTAATAAAAAGATACCTGATGCTTCGATATTACTATCCTAATATCAAAGTACCATGTGCTATGCAGCTATTTAAAACATATCACTTGATTTTAGGAAACGTCATCTTTACTACAACACAATGGAAATCTTAGTGCACTTCGTTCAATCCGAAAATGTGATGTGCTGCCATCTAGTAAGTAAAAATCAAAACACATCTTTTAACAGAGGGTTTTTACCCGAAATACGGTGCAACATCAATTTTCAATTGACAATATCAACTCAAAATACAAATATAATTCCATTTTTAGCATTCGGAAGAAGATAATGGTTTCTTTCTCTGTAGTATTTTTTTTCTTATGTTGTCGTCTTTTTTTTTTTTTTTTTTTTTTTTTTTTAATATAACTGAAAATATCAGAATAATTTAGAGCCAAGAAAAGTCTGCAGAATTAATTGATAGAATGGTAATTTCACTAGAATTGCCAGAGGCGGAGGGAGAACTACTATACCGAAAAAAGCTGAAATAATACGAGAGAAGGGAGGTTTTGAGAGCTTAAGTTGGCGTATTCAAAGCGGTATGTGTGTATGTGTGCAAGCGATTTATAAATTTTAGTTGATACTGGGATGTGCCGATATTATACGAATACGGAATTTCTTTGTCTCTAAGTAAAAATAACTTATCACACCAGGATATGGCTTGACTTTTCAGTACTACCAATTCATGGGTTTGTGAGGGAAGCAAAATAATATAAATTTTCGAATGTACCAATTAGACCGAAGTTAACTCCTACACTTACTGTTCTTAGTGTATTACTAAGAACAAGTAGCACGTACGATAATTTACACTACTTATTTTTCTTTTTTAAAACGTTTTTATTGCTAAAGAAATCATAACATTTCATATTTTCAAAATTTATGCATTTTCCAAATACTCAACTTTCTTCTTAACTTATTCTTTGATTTTAAATTATTTTATATTATTTAAAGCCAACTGACTTTTCAACTTACGCTCATGCAACAGACTAGCCATTCCAGATTTAGTTCCGGTTAGGCGCCCCCCTCCAATAAAAAAAAAAGAAAAAAGGAAACGTAAGAATACATATTTTTCATTTTTGGATAAAAAGCAAAAATCCGAAAACAGTCATGGACGATCAATCCAAGGATCTTGTACTAGTCACAAATGCATAAGAACTGAAACATCAGTATGGTTGCCGTAATTGCAAACACTGATCTGTAATCTTCTTGAAATAGCTTTATTAACTTGCTTCAGATTACACTGCACACCAGCGTAGCGGTGCTTAACAGAAAGTACGACCCTACTTGCAGTCTCGATATACTGAGGATAATTTACGATTACTATTATTTTTCCCCAACTAAATATGTCGGATTCGGTATGCACTATTATTAGCACATATTGTACCAATGAAATAAACTATGATATAAATCACAACTCTAATACGGGACAAGGCGACTTTTCTTAATAGTACTTCTGCAGGTTTCATGCTGAATAATTTTTCGTATGATGATGATGATAATAATAATAATAATGTTCCACTCTTCATCGGAGCCGTGGTTAGTTTAATCACGGCACAATGTCCTAATGACCAGTCCACACAAACTCGGTTAGATCTGACAACATTATCGTCTCCAACATTATTTTTTTGAAAAACAATTTGTTACATGGATTTTATTACTAAAATGGTCCGTTATAATTACCCATTTTCTTCTATGTTTTATTAAAGTTAAAAATTTTGTTTAGAATGCTATTTTTTTATTAAATGAAAAATATTATATTTTGTCAAGTCTGCAGCTACTCGCCAACTGCAAAATATACTCGCCACGGATGAGCGCAGAGTGTTTGCCGAGTTCTGTGTGTATGTACGAGTGTGTGAAATGTACAGCTGTGTGTGTGTGTACTCGTGTGTGAAACAAGCATATTCATTACATTTCCCACATGGACGTGAAATTTCACAGTTCTTCTGCCACTAAGGTCAATGAAATATAGCAGCAAAAACTTCTTCGCGTTCAGTGATTAAGTTTCTACGGAAAAATTAAATCAAATGAAACAGAAAAATAAAAATTTACCACTAACGATCTGCCTAACTTTAAAGCATGAAACATTATAACGTTTCGCCTAGTAACACCAGTTCATTCACTCTGATAGTTATACTGGATTACAGTACTGAAAAAATTCGAGGTAAGTATTCATAGAGTTGGTCCAATCATGCAAGCAGCTTTTCCATCAACACCATAATAAGAAGCCTCCTTACACAAGCGCATAAACAACTGCAGAGATTTATCACCACTTTCAATTCACCTATCTTCTATCGTCGGCTCCATCTGATTCCATCTCTCTCTCTCCGGAAATATAACATTTCCAAGAAATTCGTGTCAGATATGATTCCGTCTATAGACGACGTGAAGTTCTGTGAGGATTCACTACTGACGAATGGTTGTATTCGAATCTTCGAGAGGAGTGAATCCCTTGAAAGTGATCGAGAGCTTACGAAACCTTTATATTTCGAAAGCAAACATTGTTAGACTACGTGTTCGCGATGCATATTTATTAGTGATCTTTTCAATAAGAAATATTATATTTCTAATAGGGAACGGCTTCAATTTTTTTGTGTCCCATTTCCGGAATTTCTTGATTTGTTCCTGGTTAAGCTTCGACTGGACATTCGAACATATCAAGAAGGGAATTCATGATTGTCGGAGGATAAGCAAAAACGATGATTACTTAGGAAGCAACTACGTTGACCAGAAAAAATAACCATGCCGATTAACAAATTAATTCCAATTAATCTTAACCATTCTAACGAAATGTCCTTCATATTTTGCGAAACACAATTTGAATGTGTTGCAAAATATAAAGCAGTATCTAAAAACCTCGCGAAATAATCTTTGTAAGTGAATAAGAAACCCTTTCGTTATCAGATTCAGAGAAAGAAAACCTTTTGGAACTAGCTATATGTGGATACAAACAAACTACATTAACATCATTATGGTTAAGTGTTAATTCTGAATATCAAGCCCTGTTAGACAAAGCAATGAAGTACATTCTGCTATTATTAACATTGTGCAAGTGCGAATTCCCTATAGTTGTTAATATTAAAACGAAAAAGCGAAACTGTCTTATTAAAGTATAACCACATGTTCATATTAAATTTGCAAATATTGAATCCGATATCTATGCCCTGGCATCTGGTCATAAGCAGTTCCATTCCCGTATTAAATAATACTTTTCGATATTAGCTTTCTTCTCGATTTTGTATTCCTTCTTATTATTCCTTCGCTCCTCTTTTACCTCGCGGTGTCGAGGATTTTCTATCCACTTAACCGCTACCGTGTAGAGCAGCGCTTTCCAAACTGTGGGCCATGCCCCCTTGGGGGCCGTAGGTTTTGTTGAGGGGTTGGCGTTGAAATAATGAAAACAAATTTAAAATGTTTTAAGACTAAGTAGATTTTTTTATTTTAAAAGAAAACGTATTTAACTTTTATTATTTATTATTTCTTTTTTGTTATTTTTTATATTTTAATGGAAAAATTCACTTGGTGTGGGTTCACAAACTTTGCTTCCTGCGTATTTCGGCGCTTAATGAATATTAGTAAATATTGCTTATTCGTATGTTTCATTTCAAAGCAGTAGTTAATTGTATTTACTTCGACTGCTCTCCAGGGAAGCTCCAAATCTTCCTGTTCCTTTCATAACGCATTCGTAATCAGGGACTGTTGATATTGACTTTATATACATATCAAAACTCGTTTTATATTATCACTGTCATCCCAGCTAGTTTTCTGTTACCAATAAAAGTTTCTCATATACTTCACACATGAAAAAAAGCTTAAACAAGTTCATGTGGGGAGATAGTAACACCCCTCCCTAACAGCCACTCTACTGCAGAGGCAATAAAAACAAGTACTTTTATTATGCCAGTGAACAAGGTATGAGCAGTCTGTGTAATATATTTCTCAAGAAATAGTGCAATTAGAGGCAACAGGGATAAAAACACACTAATTGATGAATTACATATCCCCTCATAGAGAAACTATGCTATATAGACTGAAACAAAACCATATGTTGCATGGGCAAACACAGTATCTAACAAAAAACTATTGTTATTAATTAGATGTGTGTGAGTTAGCTTCCCAAGGCAGCAATAAAATTCAACCGAACGTGTTAAAATTCGTTAAAGTGTTAAAACTAAGTAATATATATATATATATATATAATGAATGTTATGGCAGTTTCACATATGGAATTCGGTTGAAGAGAGTTAGCATTTCAACTCAATTGTCAGCTATGCTTTTATCTTTCGGTTGCGCGATCTTTTGTTAATTCTTCACCAATCATATGCACGTTTTAATAACCTACCTTTGCTGTCTGTTTCGCGTTAGGCTTAATTACCGTAAAGGGAGAAAAGTCACAAAAGAGAAAAATGTTCCTGGTCCAGGGATTCCATTATTCAGGTAATATTCACTAATTTCATGTTATCAGTCTGTGGTGTGCCAGTATTGGTAAGTGGTGCTATTATTTGATCTATTCTACGTTAAAAAATTTAACCCTGAGATGGATAAGTGGTTGATAAAAATTTTAAAAAAATCCCGCGAACAATCAGAAGCAGAAACAGACTCAAAAAAAAAAAAAAAAGACAGTATTTCATATTTTATCAGAACAGCCCGCATCGTCTTCAGAACCAAACGGTAAGAGGCAAAAAATGTAATATGTGCATTTGATTTTTGCAATATGCGCTGTGTATGTTTTGTATTGAATATAAATACAATAAATATTATAATAATATATCTCTCTATTACAATTTTTTTGAGGGGGGGCCATGAAATATTTTAATTTTTGCAAAGGGGGCCCTGACATCCAGAAGTTTGGGAAGCACTGGTGTAGAGGATAAGGTGGTTAGCCCTATGCTTCCTCTCGATTTTGTAAACAATTGAAAAAGCATATAAATATGATACGATACGATACGACGTTCTTGTGAGGATTCACTACTGCTGAATTCAAATTCAGATCGTCGAGTGGAATGAATCCGTTGAAAGTAATCGAGAGCTTAGAAGCCTTAATAAGTTCAAAAACAAACACTGTCAAGCCTCCATAGTGCAACTGGGAAAAAACGGAATATTACGTCAATCTATTGGAAAAGACCTGCGTTTGATTCTCTTCGTGACAAGAGGGATCTTTATATATGGGCTTTTTTTCAATTGAAGGTAATTTAGCTGATCTCATATACAGAAATAGCAGAGTTTTTGTCTACCGGAAACTCGGTTTTTTCATCCTGTATACAAGCAAATCAGCCAACAGGATATGCACAGTTTACAGACACAAAAATACTATTGTGGTGGTGGGCAATAGATGGCGTTGTGTGTTGATGGTAGTAGTGTATAGCAAGAGGATTAAGTAGAGGTAACAACGAGTTGTTGTTGTGTAGTGGAGAAGTGTGCGATCCCGCGATGAATCTAAGGAGTCCTTGGAGGTTTTACGTAATAACAATAATAATTTGTTTTGTATTCAAATTAGGGGTTTCTTTCTATATCCTATCAATGGTCCTGACAGACACTTAAGCGCCCACGATCTTTCCAAGTATTCTTGGACTTCACAACCGTAACTCGAGGATAAGGTGGTTAGCCCCGTGACTCCAGGTGTGTCCTATGTCTGTACATGCGTGTGTTCACGGGGCCGGTTTGCCTGTTCTGGGGGACGAAAAACCCGAGTTTCCGGGTAATAAAAACCCTACCTCCGGATGAGACCGGCTAACTCACCTTTCGTCGAAAGAGACCAGACAAATGTTCCTTACGTCACTGACAGGAATCGAACCCAGGTCTTTCCAACCAAAGGGCTTCCAACGAAAGCTCTAGTTTCTTTCTCCAGCGGGAAAAAAAAATATATTATTAAGAGAGACCTCCAGGGAATCAGGGACTCATTGAGGGAGATCACATACTACAACGCACCAGCTATCATACTTATTCTTGAATTCATTCATACTGCTTGCACTTAAAACATCCGGTGGCAATCCATTACAATCACACATCACCCTATGAAAAAATCTAGCCCTCACCCCTTCTTAGCGGCATATATAATTTGAACTTTTAAAGCTGAAAAAAAAAAGCAAAGAAAGAATTATAATTTGTACAATGTAAAAGAAGAAATAACTTTATGGAGAAGGAATTACAGTGTACGGAGTTACAAATAAATGTTTTAAAACATTTATTTGTTTCTGAGTTCTGAGTTCTAAAATACTAAACTACTAGTGTTGAATAATAAACATTTGTTGTGCATTTAATATTTTTGTCACATCTGAAATCTTGAACCGACAGCGGAATTTATTTGCTACAGATCTGGCGGCCTCTCGTGTGTGGAAGTGAGAGATTAAAAAAAAAAATAATAATAAAAAGTAACTATATTTTGTACCTTTCTGCCTACTTTATATTAAATATTAAGGCTTGTAAGGATATTTTCTTTTTCTTCTTAGAAGCGTAGTGATTTTCAAATAATAATCAACTGCATGGCTAAGAAAAAAATTACTGTTAGACTTTTTTACTAAAATAAAGAACCAAAAGGCTTTAGTTCAGCTATGCAAAATTATATAAGTGGATATTAAATCCGGCATTATTTCAAAGCCTTTGAAATTAGAGTGTTTCTCAACCTGTGGTCCGCGACGATGGGACAGGTGATCCGCAGGCAGATTTAAATTAATAAATAAATATATATATTTTTAAATTATCTAAACAAATTAAAATTGAATAAGTAAAAATGATTGAAATCAAATGGAGACTTAACAAAAACACACCAAATGTCGTCAAAATGTTCAAAGGCAGAAGCAATAAAATTATATTGTTGTTCACTTCGCCCTTTTTATTATTCGTCATTCTGCCGCTAAAATTGTAGAATTTAGCGGCAGAATGACAATAATAAAAGAGGGGTGAAGTAAACAACAATATAGTTTTATTGCCTCCGCCTTCCCTTGCTGTTTTGTCAGATTTGAAGTGAACATGTGTTATCCACATTTCAACCAATGGCTTGTTCTTTATTGATTTTTATTATTGAAAGTTTCCCTCCTTCAACAAAGGCTCAGTATATCTTGAGAAGTGCTAAGTGATATTTGGACAAAGTGTGTCCTGAGTTAACCCCAGTATTATATATTTATATATTTTTCGGATACGTTTTTTAATAATGGAAAAGTGGCTTAGAACTAGGACTTTTAAAAGAAGGACAAATGAAACAGGTGGTGATGCTAATCCTAATTGTGATACAAGTGTTGTAACGGCGAGTAAATCGGATACTATTAAAGAAGAAGAAACAAGCAGTTCAAAGAAAAAAATACAATAGGAAATATAACAGTTCATATTTGGAATTCGGGTTTACTTGGTGTGGAGATGAAAGCGAACAGAAACCTCAATGTGTTTTGTGTTATGAAGTGTTGTCGAAGGAGTGCATGAAACCTGCGAAACCCCGACATTTAGAAACCAAACATTGTGATGTGAAAGATAAGCCAATTGAATTTTTTCAGCGACGCTTAGGGACATTAAATCATGGGAAAGATATAGTTTCGGCCATGGGTTCCATTTATAGCAAGGCACTGGAAGCATCCTATCTCTTAAGTTTGCGCATAGCGAAAACAGGGAAACCTCATTCTATCGGGGAAATTTTGCTACTTCCAGCTATAAAAGATGTGGTAAAAAATGCCAAACGATGTTTGGTTTTTAGTAACTTTTTACCAAACGATGTTTGGCAAAAAGTTACTAAAAGATGTGATTTGATTCCTCTTTCGAATGACATTGTCGGTCGCAGAATTAATAATATGGCAGGTGATGTAGGATCTCAGTTAATCGAAAGTGTTAAGAGCCCTTATTATTAGGCTGACCATATTTCCTTGAGACAAAAACGGGACATTGGGATGGCGAAAAGGGACGCGGTTATGTAATATTCTGAATGCATGAAAAAGTAAGAAGGTACAAAAATGTTTTGTTACATAAACATATCGAGCTTACCATTATTCTTCGGTGAGAGAACCCATACAAAAATTTAGGTAGATGTAGAGGGGGGGGGGGACTGTATTTCACAACGATCGTACAATGAATATTTCTCCGATGAAGTGATCTTATGCAGCAAATTTCGGTGTTTCAACACCTTATCATAAAACTTCCCACACTCCATCACACAATTTTGTCTTACAACTAACATATCCTCATTGTCTCAACACTTATTCCTTTGACCTTAGAAATCCTTAGATTTCTCCTTTGACCATATGCTGTTCATAACAGAAAATATTCTCTCAACAGGTGCTGTACTTCCTGGAAGATAAAGAATAAACTCTACAATATTACAAATGTCTTGAAAGCCTAGGAGTTTTTCGCTCATTTCAGAAAAAATCTGTACCCATCTATCTCATACAGGAATGTTTTCTTTATTCCATGTATCCAACTGCCTCACATTTATAGATTTTATGAGGGTCCACTGATCCACAAACAATTATAGGTTATGAATAATAATTTATGATTGACCAATATTAAAGTATATTTATAGTTTTAATAAAAAACGAGACAAAATTGACATATTTATTTAAACGACGGGACGGCCGGGAAATATGAAAAAAAAAAAAAAACGGTAGTCCCGTTCAAAACGGTACGTATGGTCAGCCTACTTATTATGCGTTACAAATAGACGAGCCGACTGATGTTACAAGTGATACACAGTTAATATGCTACGTAAGATATGCGCATGATAACAACATTCATGATGATATTCTCTTTTGCAGAATTTTGCCATCCCGAACAACTGGAGAAGAAATATTTCACACTCTCAATAATTGCATAATACACAAAGGGATCCAGTGTGGTAAATGGGACGGCCGGTGTCTTCTGTTCGGATGAAGTTCGCGCCCTTACAAGCAGGCATAGTGGGGTTGTTTCTATGGTGAAGGAAGTAGCTCCGGATATGAACTGGGTACATTGTTTCATACATAGGGAAGCGTTAGCCTCCAAAGGAATGACACCAGAATTTAAAACTGTGCTATATAACACTGTAAAGCTAGTTAGTTTTATTAAAGCTCGCCCGTTAAATAACAGGTTATTTTCAGTACTCTGCGATGAAGGGCAGTGAATATATATAACTTTTGCTCTTCGTTATGAAATTCGCTCGCTTTCCAGGGGCAAAGTACTAATTAGGCTATTTCAATTAAGGCACGAAGTTTTATTATTTGTAAATGAACGTAATTCTGATTTTGCATCACTCCTTGTTGAAAAAGCATGGTTATCAACACTATCCTATCTTTCAGACATTTTTTCGAAATTAAATGAACTAAATCTCTCCCTTCAGAGAAATTCTTTAACTGTTCTTGATGCCTATGACAAAATAAAGGCATTCGAGAAAAAAATGGTTTTATGGATTAATTATGTAAAAAACAGACAATTTGCACCTTTTCCAACGTTGGAAAATGATATTTTTGTTGATTCTGAGTTTCTGGAAAGGGTTTGTGACCACCTCAAAAATCTGAAAAGGAATTTTGAAACATATTTTCGGAATAACTTGTATAAGAAATTTCTATGCGTTCGCGATCCATTTCAGGCTTGCAGTCACGAGAACGACCTTTCGTTATCGAAAAAAGAATGGCTAATTGAGCTTTCAAGTGACAGTGGACTTAAAATGCCATTCC
Source organism: Typopeltis vanoorti (assembly GCF_054136105.1). Classification (NCBI taxonomy): domain Eukaryota; kingdom Metazoa; phylum Arthropoda; class Arachnida; order Uropygi; family Thelyphonidae; genus Typopeltis; species Typopeltis vanoorti. Next base: position 74,224,767 of record NC_143555.1, read on the forward strand.
GTGATCTTGGTTTGGCTCGATTTTGGATCTCTTCTTCAGTGAGAAGTGAATTACCCGAATTATTTGAAGGAGCACTGAAAATCGTCATGCAGTTGTCTACAACCTATCTTTGTGAGAAAGGATTTTCATCGCTTCTTCAAATAAAAACAAAATAGAAATCGTCTTCACAGTCGAAGTGCCGATCTTCGACTGAAGTTGACCAATATTCAGCAACTCTGCAAGGACCGTGAAGCTCAACCATCTCGTTAAAAGTAAGTAGTAACATAATTAGATCATTTGATTAATAAAAATTAAAACTTTGTTCAATGATGATACACTTTTAATTGTTTACTTCCAATTTAATTAATTATGTTTCCATATGTATTCAAAACATGCTTTTAGATTTATTATGCTATAAATGGCACAGTTTTTCCGAAAAGTTTGTAATTTCTACTTATGTTTTTAAAAAAAATTACGAAAAGTCAAAACGTATATGGAAATAAATTAAAAACACGATGTTTATTTTTGAAGTAAAACTTTAATTCCAACATTCTAAAATGTTATTTTTCTTGCTTTTCTGTTCGCAAAATCGTCGATGACATTGTCGAAGTCTATTTCATCACTCAGTTGTTGTTTTATAGACAGTATGGCAAGATTTCTTAAGCGCCAAAAAAGTGCCGCCGGGGATCGCCCTCCTCCCTACCCCCAGCTACGCCTCTGTAACTTAGTGGTCCATAGAATTGTTTAATAAAGTACTTTATTATAAATCATTAATATAAATCATTAATTTTTAAGTACTTTAATTCTCATCAGGTGCTGCCACCTGATGAGAATTAAAGTACTTAAAATGACGTTAAAGATACCAATCAATCTTATAAACTAGGTTTTAATCCTTTTCCCCAAGTAAGCAAACAAACAGGTAAGTCAAGTTTGCGCCTGAAGTATTTTCAGGTCTGAGGCCGTAGTAAAGGTGGAGTAAGTTCTGATCACTTTCCTTAGTACTTTCCTTCTGTATTTAAAATTATTTTAACAATCGAAGTTTTCTGAAAATAACAGTACTGTATATTACTTTTCAATAAAATGCTGTTTACATTTATAAGAATACAGCAAAATCACTGTTACAATGGATATGTTCTTATCTCAAAGGATTTAAGTTATAAGGTTATAAACAATGCAATAAATTCCCCCCCCCCCCATACACACACATGCATTTCAAAGTGAACAATACGATTTATTACTAAGTTTCATATGAACATGTAGTATCGTAAATTAGCATTTGTAAGATTATAAGATTTTCAAATTGATTTAGACTACATGTTCATATGAATCCTAGTTACTGAACAATATTTGAAAGTGCTCAGCTCGTTTTGAAACATACCGCACGCGTGTAGTATACATATACTGTATCTAACTATCTATCTATCTACATACACTGTTATATTTTCCTTGAAAACAAGATTAGATCCTTCAGGATAATCCTCCTCCTAAAGACACTTCAATGCAATCACACCTTCGATTACATCACGAAATCATCCTCCAGAGGACTTACACTCTCCACAATCCTCCGAATGGTCAGTCCTGCTACCATCTCCTCCTAAACTACCTCATTTTTACAAAGATGCTCTACAGCGGTGGAAAAACACAGGACTTCATCACACACTTACAGGATCAACAGAGTCAGCTGTACTTAAAGAACCACTATTTTCGAACAGAAACATAACAAGTCTCACAACTGGCCAGTCTTTTCTTTTCCTTACATGTAACTGGGCAGGAATAAGGGTCATAGGAGACCTCTTAACCCAGACCCTAAAGTGGAACGCATTCACAAGCCTACCAATGAAGAATCCAAAAACTGAAAAGCAATATCAACAGATGCAAGCCTCCATTATAAAAGCCTATCCCAGATATCGCTACACCTCAGGAAATCCGTATTCCTTCTAGAAACTGCTCGGGGCCGATATTTCATCTTGTGCAATCTGAAGCCTCACTTCCAATTCTTCCCTCCAACTACAAGAAAATATACCACTTCCTCATGTCAGTGTCTCCATCCTCGCCCTTCTTATATTCATCCTTAACCCTCTCATCTACAAGGCTGCATATGCTACTCAGTTTTCAGTGGGATCTGCCATATAAATCAAAGTGTGCAACCATATTCCGACATACAGTGGAGACTATGGCATAACATCTTGCCAACTCCTTCTAAGCTTAACATATTTCAGCTAAGAGAAACGGATCTGTATCTATTCTGTGACGTTTCAGGTACCTTGGAACACACATATCTAACCTGTCCCGCAAACAAAGTGATAATCACTTATGCCCTGAATACTGCCTCTAACACCTGTAACTACGCACACAGCCAAGAAGACTACTGGAATTTAGTCCACACAGAAGAAAGCAGACACAGAACATGCAATTTCCTCTTCATCTGCGATAAGGCGGTCATCTACAGCTTCTACCTAAAACAGACAAGAAATAACCAGCACCCATCCATTACTGAAACTGCACAAACCCTCATGTATATCCTCCGTCGGAAACTAAAAAGTAGGTTTTTATTGGAACTTGAATACTTCAAAGAAACAAGAACTGTCGCGAAATTCATAGAGGAGTGGAATCCAACGTACCCTCTTCTGGATTGACGACGACAATACGCTTCATCTGAATGATAACTCAGACTGAAACTGAACTGTAAATTTTGAATTCATTTATTGCATTCTCTATTGTATACCTGAAAGGAAAATGTTTATTTCTCTGTAATATATATACTCATATACTTATAATATTTAAATAGTCCTTTTTACCTATCGTCAAATGTATATTTTAACAAGTTAAATAAAATAAAAAAAAAATTTTTTTAAATATCAATTGTTATTTGTATTAAAAAAAATAAATGATGAGATTTTTTATAAATAAGTAGATAATAAAAGACGTGAAATAGCAGTTTTTATGATCTTGTTTAAATATTAAAGTTTTACGACCTTTATTTTAAAAAATACTAATAAAATTTAACATATATAAAACAAAGATATTGTTTTATTCCAAAAGATTACTTTACCAGCACTTGTTTTATTTGCATATCTGCAATTTTTGTAATATCTTGCAAGAAAGGTGAATCATTTATTTATTTATTTTTATTTTTATTTATTTTTTACTAAATATTAAATCTATTAGTCGATTCTCTGATATTCTAGACCTCAAATAGTTTTATTAGGACAGACAAATAAAAGGTAACTACTTGCTATGGAGCCCGAAATGTTTACGTGGTGCCTGAATTTTCAAATTCTATTCCGAAAATAATTTTATTTTTCGAAATCTAGATTTCTATTATGACATTTCCATCTCTTCAATAAAGCAAGCAGCAAGTACATTCATTTTTTTTTCTATTTGCGTTTTTGTACCGTGAAATCAGAATAATAAAGATGCCAATATTAATTTTGCAGTTGCCAGCAGGTTTGATTTTGAGCGATATACGAGCAGTAATAATCATGGTGATAGTGAAATAAAATCTCTGCCATTCATTTTTCCAACATCTGAATACCGAAGACGAAACACACACAGTCCAGTCAAAATATCATGACCAACCTATTAATTGGACAATCGCTATTACACCCCCCCTTCCCCTCCAAGCAGCACAGTATCATGGCGAAAATCAGTAGTATGTATATAATACCGGATATGTGAAAACGCACTGTTTATTCGAAGTTGCTGATCAAAATGGGCAAGAAACGTGATCTGACGGACTTCTAAAATAGTATGACTGGAGGGGGGGGGGAACAGTTGAAAATGGAAGCATCCAGGAAGTACCCTGCCAAAACTATAGGTTATTTGGAGAATGTTGCAGTCAAGGTGCTTCGAGAGTGAAACGATAAAGGATTCTGGACCGAACAGCAGCCGCTGGGCCGAAAAGTGGGTATCCAAGCCTCAGTGGTGCTTGTGATGAATGCAGGTTGTCCAGCCTCGAAAGCCAGTAGACAAAAAATCTGTGGAAAGGCTGACCATGGAATTTAACCAAAAGATGATTGGCGGTTTCCAAGACCACAACCAAAGTACACTTCGTTATATTTTGCCACCCTTGGCATCCGTTGCACTTGGTCATCCTTCATATGAGCCGGAACACCTTCAATTTCAGCAGGGATAAACGTTCAACCTCTCTCTCTCTCTCTCTCTCTCTCTCTCTCTCTGGGATTCAAACCTTCATCGAAACCGAGTAAGCTAGAAGCTCATGCATAATATGGACTAATGTGGAATATGTAACAAAATTAAATAATAATAGGGATTAATTTTTTTTTTTTTGTTAACTGCATGCATCCATTTATTGTGCTGTTCACTTGAGATGTTTTTTTTTTACAATTTTACGTTCCTAAAGGCAAAGTAAAAAAAAAAAAGAGGGAATAATGTCATATTTTGGCGTTAAGCTCCATAACTAAAGATGTAGCGGCTGCTTACTTTCCTATATCTCCTCATTCGAGCTGCATGAATTGTTCCCTATACTCACGTAGCACTCAAGATTTCTGCAGTCATCTATAGTTTCGCAGCTCACCACTAACACAAATTCACACTTTCGTCATTTTATTCATTTCATTTTTTTTTAAATATTCCGTAAATTTTACAAACTTTTAGATGGTGCTGGAAACAAAAATTACTTGACATGTTCTATCAAGGAGTATAATATAATATGAAGTATTACTTGACATGTTCTATCCTGGAGCAAAATTTAAGACGAGGCTTCTCAAATGACAATGATTTTTTTTTTTAAATAAGTATAGGATCAAAGATGTATTGTGGGTAATGTGAGATTCTGATATCCATTAAATGCCACGGATAACTAAGCTTAATGGGATATGGTTATTTGACAGTCCTTTTATTGTTTAAATGCGAGACGTGAAATGAAAACTGATTGTGTGTTTGGAAAATGTTCGAGATTGTGTAAAGAAGTGATGAACCTTGAAGGTGTTGTTAATAACTTGACATTTAAAGACAACATCTGTATTGTCCAAATGTCAAAAATTACTGACATGGTTCCCTTGCAGAAAATTTTGGGTTATGGAAAGTTGGTTCACTGAGTCTGGAACTGGGTATTAGCAGATGTCCGTGTTCGTACATGATTAGAGGAAAATAGAGGAATAGTGACTGCAAGTTGAGCGGAGCTGCGTCCATGGAAATACTTACAGAAAAGACATAATGAAGAAACAGAGCGTTTATGGGAAAGTGATTGGAGAGAGAGAGAGTAAGTGAAAGAAGGATCATCTAACGAATAGCTTTCTGGATACCATCTAGCAACCCCGAGATTGGGTAGATTTGAGATATATAAAGTATTAGGTGTTGAATAGAACAGTAGTAATATTTAGAACAAAGTTGTTGTTTTTTTATTTGAGGCTAAAGAGACTGTGAACGTGATATGTTTATGTCAGGATATTCTAAATGTGAAAGTCAGCCTAAGAAGAAAAACTGACCTTGGTTGTGAGGAGAGTGTTATCAAAAGTGAGAAAGTGAGATATTATCTTTCTTCAGGAAAAGAAGGCAAGATTGCTTTTGGGTAGCATTAAAATTTACTAAATTATGTTTACCTCACTTGAGAATGGATAGACGATCGATATTTAAAGCACTGGTCATAGAAGATCTTCAAGTTTGAATCATCTGAGTACTACAAGGCTTTGTGAGTGACGAAGAGGAATGTAATGTACACTCATCAGCAAAGCTATGAATAGGAGCAGACGTTACTGAGAGATCAATGATGTATAGGAGAAAGAGTGTAAGTGAAAGCACAGAGCCTTGTGGTACTTTGGCATCGATAGTAAAATCAGATGAGAAGGGAAAGTATCATCATGGCATGTAGTGGATTGCCAGAGAGGAAGCTGACAGTCCTCATAAAGGGTAGAAGGGAAACCATAAGATGGTAGCTGGAAAGAAGACCGCGATGCCAGATTCGATCAAATGCCATGGAAATATTAGGATCGATGGAGAGATTCTCTAAAACTTTCCATGGCCATGTCCAAAACTGGTCAAGTCAGTGAGAAGATGGGTTGTAGAACGAATAGTGGAACCCATTCTGGTGATCACTAATTAAACGATATGACTAATGAAGAATTGATTATTGATGATCTTCTCAATAACAGCTATGCTTACTGAGGTGAAGGCAATAAGATGACAGCTTAATGACTGACTTTTATCTTTCTGTTCAGGAAGAGGCCGGATAAAAGCTTGCTTCCCTGCTGTATAGTTACGAGGTGAGTGGTACAGATCGTAAGGCGATACAGGATAGGTATTAATTCAGGAACATAAACTTAGTACAACTGCAGAGATACCAACTGGATCGGATGACTTATTAGTATCAAGGCTACGGAGTATTTTTCTTCCTTCTGTCGAAAGATTAGACGAGGCAGAGTGATGGTAGTTTGTGAAAGAGAGAGATTTGTCTTGATCGCGTAAATATTAGTTGGATGAGAAGACTGGTGCCAATAGGTTTACCTCATCTTAATGAGATGTTGCCCATGTTCCATCAGGATGAAAGAGGTGGAAACAACACAGTGGGACATAAGTTTTTCCCAACAGCTATGGCAAGGGACAGGAGGCCTGACTGCTATTTGAGCAGGAAGCAAGCTTCGTGCATTTGGTCCTTACAAAACAGAAGGTAGGAGGGAGTCTTTAGCTTCAACCATTGACAGCAGGCTGCATTTTTAGCTTGAAATGTTTTGGCACATTTGTTGGCAAACCAAGGCTTATATATAATTCGGGGATTTTGAGTGAAATGGGGAAAAAGGCACTCATCCCAGCAATAAGAATTTAGATTATAACATCAGAGTAAGGTCTTAGATCGGGAAAGGAAGCAATACCCAGTCCATGGAAAATGAGGCAAAGAAATCCTAAATTCACCCCAACAGCCGTTATTTTAATGCCATTGGATATGAGACTAAGAGTGACTAGGAGTACGATCTTTAGAAAAAGAAATATGGACAAGATTAAGATAAGAGTTGTCAAGATGAGAGGTAACATCAAAGGGTCATTTGAAGGGAAGCCTGGTTAATAAAGAATCCAGAGTATTCAGATAATGATGGGAATTATCCGGAATTCTTAGAGGTAGAACAATTTGTGTTTGATCATTACTGATGGCAAAAGTAGTAGGCCAGGCACTTCTGCCCACCAGATCAAGATAAGATAAGGAATCGTGACGTGATCGGTTGATAAGAAGATGACGTCATTGTGTCTGTGACGTCATGCGTTTGGAATGTTTGGAATTTCCCTGATGGCATATGTGTCAATGGCTTAAGTTCTTGTGTTTTGGTTCGCGTATGGAATTATGGGTGAAGGTACAGATAGGAATTCATGCCGTGATTAGTGGTGCACTTCTAACCAGATCAAGATCAAGATAAATAAGGAATCCTCTCATGGGTGTGTGTTGTTCTCAGATGTAGATAAGTGACGTCATTTGTTGTTGTCAATAAGTAACGTAATTTGTTAGTTATAAATAAGTGGCATTACTGTTTTGAATGGAAAAGGGAGATATATTAGTGGATAAGGAATCGTGATGTGAATGTTTGTTGTTATCAGATGAATATAAGTGACGTAATTTGTTAGTTATAAACAAGTGACATAATTGTTAGTTGTAAATAAGTGACATTATTGTTTTGAATTGAAAAGGAAGATATTAGTGGATAAGCATTCGTGTCGTGATTGGTGGGATACTATGAACCAAACAGGGGTAGGGTGAAAGGGAAAGCGATGTTAGTGTCCTGGATATGTGTTGTTATGAGTTGTAGATAAGTAAATAGTTTGACTATGGTATTATGGGTGATGGATAGCGATAAGATAAAGTTTGGAAATGTTTGGAATTTCGATGGGGGGGGCCCTAATCTGTCAGGGAGATCACGTGGTGTGTTTGGTTCACTTAAGCATTGTGGGTAAAGTTTAGAGATAAGGAATCGTGACGTTTTGTGTTTAGAAATTTCTGGGGAACATATGTCTCTCTGTTATATCACATGGTGTTTTGGTTTGCCTATGGAATTGTGGGCGATGTTTTTGAGATAAGATATCTTGAAAATTTCCCAGGTGACACACATATGTCATTTTCAAGTTTATGTTTGGTTGTCTATAGATGGGTGACTGGAAAAGGAAGATATTAGTGGATAAGCATTCGTGTCGTGATTGGTGGGATACTACGAACCAAATAGGGGTAGGGTGAAACGGGAAGCGATGTTAGTGTCCTGACATCGTTCCTGAGATGTTAGTGTCCTGTTAAAGGGTGGGAATTCTCAGAGTAGAGTCGTGATGGCGGCAGTGAGTAGGCTTTTCTGAATAATTTAATTATATGCTGGTGTCCCTCAAACACACACACACACACACACACACACACAGACCAGACATGAAAAGTCGCTAATGTATCCAGGTTGATACTCTAATATCTACCTTATGATTATTCTTATGGAATAAAAAACTATTCAGTATTAGAATTACGCTTACCAAAACATACGAGCAGTGATTATTGAAATTACAATTATCAATAACAATTATCAATTGTTCTATTTAAGTTAAAAAAAATTAACTTACATTTGTTCCCAGAATGGGAAGATCTTGGTACTATCTAGGTTTTTGGAATATTCCAAATTGTTGATTTTTAACATATATTCACAGCGCAAAACATAAACACAAGTCTGAAAATGCACTTGACTTTTTCATTATAGGTTACTGGAGCTAACATATATTCACTGCACAAAAACACAAAACATAGGAGTTGAAAGATATTTCTGTAGATAACCAGAAAAGCTAGTTGACTACTTAATTTAGATTACTATCCGATTGGTTCTCTGTAATAATTCCTTCTCACAGTTGCTCATGCTATGTTTTCCCAAACTTGGTGGGGAAAGTCTATGGGACGTTTTGTTTAGGGTAAGTGTTATTTCCTGTTTCGAATTCAAAGTGCTGTTAGAGTATGGAATTCTGACAAGTGAAATGATTTTTTTTTCTTTCAAATTGATTGGTTATTTTCTGTATTTTACTTTCAAAATTCAGTTTAACTACATATTCAAACAGAATAACTGAGCAAAATTAATAAATAAATAAAATGTACGTGAATTTATTTTCCAACACTGTAGATTTCTCACTAAGTCTTATCTTAAAGATATCTCTTTCATCCGGTCGCCAATTTTGTTGTACATAGGTCAGAAATCGTGTGTTTAAGCTGGTACTCTTCGTTCCTTTGGAAAATATTGCTGTAGTAAATTAATGCTTACATTTATTATTTTTTAAACCAATATTGACTATTAATTTTACCTTCGATCCCTTGTGCTCTTAACCTATTGTTGTAACTGAAATTTATTTATTTTATTTCATTTTTTCTTTAGCATTAGTAATTTTAAGTAACGGATATGAGACAAACAAGGTTTTGAAATCGCCGTAGTGTTTTCTTTTAAAAACTTCTTTTGCCAGCACAACAACTAAATAGTTATTTCTTATTATTTCAAATGAATATTAGCTCTGTAATATATACTTTGTTAATTTCTATTCTACTTTGTTAATTATCTTTTATTTGACTATAATATTACTAACAAATTGTATTTACTGAATCTAACATACAGAAATTAAATAAAGTGAAAAAGACAGTATTTTTTTTCTTATTCTTCTGATCTAACATTTGCGCTGATGTTCATAGTGTATGATTTGCCACTGGTGTCTACATGTAAGTCATGTGATTTTTCTCCATGTGACATTTCAAAACAAGTTGAACTATGGTTTGTACATAGTTCAACTATGTAAAACTCATTTCCATTAGTCCCAATTGACTGTTGTCCTCTCAGCCCGACATTTATTTCACAGTAGGGATAATTATATATATATTTTAACACATTTATTATATTAGATATTCTTTCCAATACAAATAAATAATTATTTATTCTTATTTCAAATGAAAATCAGCTCAGAAAGAAAGAAATAAAGAAAAATTGTAAAGAAAAAAAAAATGTTTACCCTAAAATAAATATTTATGATCACAACAAACAAGAAATTCATCAGCTTTTTCAAAGTTTTGAAATTCTATAATTGTATAGCTTTAGAGTGTGTCAATGTTAATTTCAGTGTCTTTTAATATCTTTCTATGTTCTTATCACCTGATGAAGTCATTCTTGATGAAACATGTTGCTTTTTTTTCAAATAAATGTCATCGTGTTATAATTCTCGGGTTTTAAGTCAATTAATTTAAAAAAATGAACATATCCCAACCCCGAGTTAATAGTACTAATCATATATATATATATATATATATATATATATATATATTAACACAATTATTATATTATATATTCTTTCCAATACAAATAAATAATTATTTATTCTTATTTCAAATGAAAATTAGCTCAAAAAAAAAGAAAGAAAGAAAGAAAAATTGTAAAGAAAAAATGTTTACCCTCAGATAAATAGCAAACAAGAAATTCATCAGTATTTTCAAAGTTTTGAAATTTTGTTACTCACTGTTTCTTGGTTACATTACATCAGAATAGCTGGTCATGCAAAAGAGTTTTTAAATCAGATACCATGGTAACCACACTTCCATACATTTGATATTGTGACAGTCTGGAAATGACACCATGCCTCCCTAAACATTCTGTGTATTCTTTTGTCAGCAAATATACACAAACAGTTTTTGTAAAATGTTCGTAAATGTCCCAAAATAAAGAATCTTTTTTGAATTGGATAAAATCTTGAAAGTCTAATTTTACCATTGATGAATTTAGATGAGTAGCGATAATTTTCCCCATGACACGAATAGCTGGTAATTCAGTTTCCAAAAATAATAAATGATTATCAATATCGTACATTTTTGTTGAAAATCTCTCAGCTTCTTCACAACTAATAGAGAAAACTTTACTACCATCAGCTCCTGTATCATCAAAGTATTAGTTCTCCATCTTGGCATTTCAGAATATAACACTCACCGAGATCCATTCCGTAGTCAACTCTTCTTTGCAAGTAGCCGAGGATATCAGACCACTTCCTGCATAACGTTTCCCAAGAGGTACTGGATAAATACATCACAATGTACGTGTCTTGTAAAATAATAATAGCTTACCATCCTTTTAGAGCTATGTGAAGAGTTTTGTCTCGTGCTATTTTCCTGAAGAAAGAAAATTTCAATGACTTTTGTGGCTCACCCATTATTTTATTTTACTTTACTGGACACAAAACACCACAACACAATACAATAGCTGCACTGCCTGAACGAATTTGCCATAACTGCAAAGACACTTGACTCATTTGTTTTTCCTTATAGTACTATTTAACTGACCCTTAACCTTGGCTGTTCCTTCCAAAATGAAACTTTTGCACAGATGATTCATGGACATGCTTCTACATGCTGTTGGATATGATGTTGATGTGAGATTATTTTACTTTGAGACATCATAGGACAAATCTTATCTCTGTGGCTCGAAGGGTATCCTATATTATTTGTCCTTATTATGTTAAGTATTTTATCCTCAAAAAGTGTTTTTGATGTTAGCCCATGTGACTAGTTCTCTCACTCAAATGTCCAAAATTGTTGGGATGGGAAAAAATAGCATTAGGTGGTGGAAGTGAAAAGCTAGTCAAGAGGGTGACAGAGATTTTCCCTGCAATGCTCCCCACCCCACCCCCTAACCCCATCATCCCCCTCTCCTCCAAAAGATGTCTGCTCAGGCTAGTGGAGATGAGCGAGCTCATCATTTGCAGATATCTTCTAGTGATGTCACCTCCAACTGATACTGTTAACTTTGGAGGAAAAAAAAAACTTCAACTGATACTGATAAATGCAGAGCGAAAAAAAGAAACACTTCACTGCAATGCTCCCCACCCCACACTCTAACCCCTCATCCCTCTCCAGAAAATGTCTGCTCAGCCTAGTGGAGATAACTGAGCACCTCATTTGCAGATATCTTTTAGTGATGTCACCTCCAACTGATACATTTGGAGGGAAAAAACACGTTTTTTTCCAAAATAATAGGTGAGCCACAAAATTCTTTGAAAGTTTCTTTGTTAAAAGTTCTAATTGTTCAGAATTTTGTAACAGAAAATTAACATAAAATATAAGATCAGAGCTAATAATCAGTGAAATAATAATAATTATTATAATAAATAACTATTTATTTGTGGTGCCAAATGAAGTAATGTAAGAAGGAGAATGAAGAAAGAATATGTAAAATCTAGTGAAAAATACGAATTTTCGGTTATCATTGGTATAATTGATGTACAATTTCTTTTGAATAAGACCTCAAATTTATTTCTTAAAGAAATTTCTATTTCTGATGGAATTATTGTAAGATATGCATTGAAAAATCACCTCATAGTTGGAAAGAATTACCTGAAAGTTAAAAAACAGAATTCTTGGTTAATAAAATATAACCATCAGCTGAAGTGGGAAATTGGTTCACTATCTCTGGACAAACTAAGAAATTGAATGATACAATCAACATGCAAATATCAAATATTACTTGCCAAAGAAAGAAAAAAATCAAAAACATTAATGAGGCTAATAGGGAGCCCTGTTCTTGATTTAAATGAAATTGGATGCCCAAAACGTGAAAACATAACGTGTACTTTTAAATGCTTTTGGAAACATAATGAAAGTTTCTGTGCTTTTAATAATGCTCAGAAATATATGTATTGGTTTCAAAAAATTAAATATGCAACCCTTAATTTTACTACAGTAATAAATTCCCAACGACCACCAAATGAAAATTAACTTTCAGATGTGAGTAACATTGTCAAAAACCACATCATGGCAATTCCACAAGCATAGGAAGAACCTCTGAACAACAGTGCAAATTTAATAATATGAAGATCATGGAACAACAAAATATATTGTATTTTTCACTTTATTTATTTTCTGTATTTTAGATTCTGTAAATACAATTTGTAAATAATATTTCACTCAAATAAAATGTGTAAATTTAAATGCACAAATTGGGTGTCGTTGATGTGTTATACAAATTTAAGTAAGACTATAACATTTTTTTTCCTTCTGAAATTTCATGCCACAAACCAACCAGAGACTTTTTTTCTGTTGAAAATCCACTCAGTGAAACTGTGTCAACTCTTGGAAGCAAAAGGAAATGGGTATTAAATTAATAGGCAGAATTTTAGTGGAGAATATTTCACCTGAAAAGTGACAAAAATAAAAAGGTGTCATAGCATGCATATAACAAGTGAATCAACAAGCATATATCAAAAAATACTCATCATTGGAAGAGAAAAATGAAAAAGAATTAACCAACTTAATAACCAGACCCATTCTTCATTTAAATGATACCAAATGATGAAAACAATGTGCATGAATTTCAAAACTTTGAAAATGCTGATGAATTTCTTGTTTGCTATTTATTTGAGGGTAAACATTTTTTCTTTCCAATTTTTCTTTCTTTCTTTCTTTTTTTGAGCTAATTTTCATTTGAAATAAGAATAAATAATTATTTATTTGTATTGGAAAGAATATATAATATAATAATTATGTTAAAATATATATATATATATATATATGATTAGTACTATTAACTCAGGGTTGGGATATGTTCATTTTTTTAAATTAACTGACATAAAACCCAAGAATTATAACACAATGACATTTATTTAAAAAAAAACGCAACATGTTTCGTCAAAATGACTTCATCAGGCAATAAGAACATAGAAAGATATTAAAAGACACTGAAATTAACATTGACACACTCTAAAGCTATACAATTATAAAGCCATAATATTCGACTGTAAAATACAGTTATTATGAGCTTGAACTACAGTCCGAGTTAAAGTTCTATTGTTGTACACCTGTGCGTGTGTGGAATCACGCGATCTCCAGTATCTAATAGTAGAGTTGAAAGAGTCAGGCAAATTATAGCTAAGATTGTTATTAATGTGAAAAGGGTCCAAGGTGATTTCCTTTGACTCGACAATGCGGTGCTCTACCTCATCATGGCAGATGTGTAGGTTTGAAGTTGATGTCCAATTTATTTCATGTTGGTGGCTTTTGTTGTTCGTGTTTATTGAAAGCAAGACATGGCCTGACAGAGAAGTTGCTCTGGTTCTTTTATAAGCAATGTCGCGCTGTTCTCTTCGAGACGTAGTAAGATAGATTTCTCCGTCTGCCCATAGTAAGGCTTTCTGCATTCACAAGTGACCTTGTATACACCTGGGAATTGTAGAAGGTTGTGAGGTTGTTTATAGTTGTTGAAGCGTGATCTTATTTTTGGCATAGTCGAGAAGCACGTTTTTATGTTAAACTTCTTTAGAATTCTACTCAGCTTTTTGGATAGTGTGCTGATATATGGCAAGACGATATGACCTTTGCAGTCGTCCTGTTTCTCTATGTTGCTATGTTGACAGTGGGATAATTGGTTGTTAATATTTTTTAGAGAGTAGCCATTGTTTTTAAAGGTCCATTTAAGATGTTGTAGTTCCTTTTTCAGTTCTTCTTCATCCGACAGTACAGATCTTGCACGATTCGCTACAGTTGATATAATACCCAACTTTTGCGCTGGATGGTGATGGGATGACGCATGCAAATATCTGTCTGTATGAGTTGGCTTTCTAAATATAGAGACTTTAATTGATTCAGGCGTCTTGGTGAGTTTAACATCTAGGAAACAGATGGAACTATTTTCTTCAATCTCCATAGTCAATTTTATATCTTGATGGTGGTTGTTTAAGTGGTCGAGAAACTTGTGAAGATTCTCAGTACCATGTTCCCATATGAGGAATATATCGTCCACATATCTAAGCCAAATTTTCGGTTTTAAAGTAAAAGAGGAGATTGCTTTTTGTTCAAAGTCCTCGAAAAAAATGTTGGCTAACACAGGAGAGAGGGAGCTTCCCATAGCTAATCCTTTGACCTGTTTGTATAGTTTACCTTCGAATTCAAAATAGCCAGAGTTTACACAGTGAGATAACAGAGAGAACATTTTATTTGAGATCTTGTTTTTTAAAATATGGTGAACGTCCTGTGTCGGAATGTTGGTAAAGAGTGCTACCACGTCAAAGCTCACCATGATGTCAGAAGATTTTAGTTTTAGGTCCTTTATTTTAGAGACAAAATCTGTTGAGTTTTTAATATAAGAAGATTTTCCCACATAAGCTTTTAACGATGACGCCAAATATTTGGATAACCTGTATGTGGGTGAGTCAATGCTGTCTACTATAGGTCTCAGTGGATAGTTTTCTTTGTGTACCTTCGGGAGACCATATAACCTTGGAATGAGGGGGTGTAAAGAGTGGATGGAGAGCCATGTATTCCGTGGAATTTCTGTGGTCTTTTGTAGGAGATTATTGGTTCTATTGTGTATTTCTCTTGTTGGATCTCTCTCAATTTCTGAATAACTATCTGAATCTAACAGTGCTAAGATTTTTTCTCGGTAGTCTATTTTATCTAGAACTACAGTTGCATTCCCCTTATCAGCCTTTAAGATGACAATGTCCTTGTTAATCCATAGATTTTTAATTGCAAGTCTCTCACTAGGGGATATATTATCAGAAGGAAGTTTTGCGTTGTTGACTGCAAGAAATTGCTTCGATGCGAAGTAATTTCGATGTAAACTCTGGCTATTTTGAATTCGAAGGTAAACTATACAAACAGGTCAAAGGATTAGCTATGGGAAGCCCCTCTCTCCTGTGTTAGCCAACATTTTTTTCGAGGACTTTGAACAAAAAGCAATCTCCTCTTTTGCTTTAAAACCGAAAATTTGGCTTAGATATGTGGACGATATATTCCTCATATGGGAGCATGGTACTGAGAATCTTCACAAGTTTCTCGACCACTTAAACAACTGCCATCAAGATATAAAATTGACTATGGAGATTGAAGAAAATAGTTCCATCTGTTTCCTAGATGTTAAACTCACCAAGATGCCTGAATCAATTAAAGTCTCTATATTTAGAAAGCCAACTCACACAGACAGATATTTGCATGTGTCATCCCATCACCATCCAGAGCAAAAGTTGGGTATTATATCAACTCTAGCGAATCGTGCAAGATCTGTACTGTCGGATGAAGAAGAACTGAAAAAGGAACTACAACATCTTAAATGGACCTTTAAAAACAATGGCTACTCTCTAAAAAATATTAACAACCAATTATCCCACTGTCAACATAGCAACATAGAGAAACAGGACGACTGCAAAGGTCATATCGTCTTGCCATATATCAGCACACTATCCAAAAAGCTGAGTAGAATTCTAAAGAAGTTTAACATAAAAACGTGCTTCTCGACTATGCAAAAATAACATCACGCTTCAACAACTATAAACAACCTCACAACCTTCTATAATTCCCAGGTGTATACAAGGTCACTTGTGAATGCAGAAAGCCTTACTATGGGCAGACGGAGAAATCTATCTTACTACGTCTCGAAGAGAACAGCGTGACATTGCTTATAAAAGAACCAGAGCAACTGCTCTGTCAGGCCATGTCCTGCTTTCAATAAACACGAACAACGAAAGCCACCAACATGAAATAAATTGGACATCGACTTCAAACCTACACATCTGCCATGATGAGGTAGAGCACCGCATTGTCGAGTCAAAGGAAATCACCTTGGACCCTTTTCACATTAATAACCATCTTAGCTATAATTTGCCTGACTCTTTCAACTCTACTATTAGATACTGGAGATCGCGTGATTCCACACACGCACAGGTGTACAACATAGAACTTTAACTCGGACTGTAGTTCAAGCTCATAATAACTGTATTTTACAGTCGAATATTATGGCTTTATAATTGTATAGCTTTAGAGTGTGTCAATGTTAATTTCAGTGTCTTTTAATATCTTTCTATGTTCTTATCGCCTGATGAAGTCATTCTTGACGAAACATGTTGCGTTTTTTCAAATAAATGTCATTGTGTTATAATTCTCGGGTTTTAAGTCAGTTAATTTAAAAAAATGAATATATATATATATATATATATATATATATATATATCCCTACTGTGAAATAAATTCTGGGCTGAGACGACAACAGTCATTTGGGACTAACGGAAATGAGTTTTACATAATTGAACTATGTAAAAACCATAGTTAAACTTGTTTTGAAATGTCACATGGAGAAAAATCACATGAATTACACGTAGACACCAATGGTAAATCATATACTATGAACATCAGTGCAAATGTTAAATCAGAAGAATAAGGGAAAAAAATACTGTCTTTTTCACTTTATTTAATTTCTGTATGTTAGATTCAGTAAATACAATTTGTTAATAATATTATAGTCAAATAAAAGGTAACATAGAAATTAACAAAGTATATGTTACAGAGCTAATATTCATTTGAAATAATAAGAAATAACTATTTATTTGTTGTGCTGGCAAAAGAAGTTTGTAAAAGAAAATGCTACAGCGATTTCAAAACCTTGTTTGTGTCATATCTGTTACTTAAAATTACTAATGCTAAAGAAAAAAATAAAATAAATAAAATAAATTTTAGTTACAAAAATAGGTTAAGAGTACAAGGAATCGAAGGTAAAATTAATAGTCAATATTGGTTTTAAAAAAAATAAATGTAAGCATTAATTTTTTCACATGGGAAAGAAGAGTTCCAACCTAAACACATGATTTTTCACTTATGTACAACAAAATTGGCGACCATGAGAGAGATATCTTTAAGATAAGACTTAATGAGAAATCTACAGTGTTGGTAAATAAATTCACATACATGTTATTTATTTATTAATTTTGCTCAGTTATTCTGTTTGAATATGTAGTTAAACTGAATATTAAAAGTAAAATACAGAAAATAACGAATCAGTTCGAAAGAAAAAAAAATCATTTCATTTGTCAGAATTCCATACTCTATTAACACTCTGAATTCGAAACAGGAAATAACACTTACCCTAAACAAAATGGCGCATAGACTTTTCCCACCAAGCTTGGGAAAACATAGCATGAGCAACTGTGGGAAGGAATTAATACAGAGAAAACCAATCGGATAGTAATCTAAATTAAGTAGTCAACTAGCTTTTCTGGTTATCTACAGAAATATCTTTCAACTCCTATGTTTTGTGTGTTTTTGTGCAGTGAATATATGTTAGCTCCAGTAATCTATATTGAAAAAGTCAACTGCATTTTCAGACTTGTGCTTGTGTTCTGTGCTGTGAATATATGTTAAAATTCAACAATTTGGAATATTCAGAAAAGCTAGATTATACTAAGATGCTCCCATTCTGGAAAGAAATGTAAGTTAATTTTTTTTTAACTTAAACATAACAATTGATAATTGTAATTTCAATAATCACTGCTCGTATGTTTTGGTAAGCATAATTCTAATACTGAATAGCTTTTTTTCCATAAGAATAATCATAGGGTACATATTAGAGTATCAACCTGGATACATTAGCGACTTTTCATGTCTAATGTGTGTGTGTGAGGGACACCAGCATATATTAAATTATTCAGAAAAGCCTAATCACTGCCGCTATCACGAATCTACCCTAAAAAATCCCACCGTTTAACTGGAAAGAAATACCCCAAACTGTATTGGAAAACTAGTACACCCATCTATGGACAACCAAACACAAAACTTGACGACAATGACGGATGTGTGTCACCCTGGAAAAATTCCAAGATATCTTATCTCAAAAACATTGCCCACAATTCCATAGGCAAACCAAAACACCATGTGATATCACAGAGAGACAAATGTTCCCCAGAAATTTCCAAACACAAAATGTCACGATTCCTTATCTCTAAACTTCACCAAACACGCTCATCTGTAAGGGACGCTCATCCCTTACAGATGAGCGTCCCCCAGCGAAATTCCAAACCTTATCTTATCATTATCCATCACCTATAATACCATACGCAAACCATTTACTTATCTACAACTCATAACAACACACATCCAGGACACTAACATCGCTTTCCCTTTCACCCTACCCCTATTTGTTCATAGTATCCCACCAATCATGACACGAATGCTTATCCACTAATATCTTCCATTTCCATTCAAAACAATAACGTCACTTATATACAACTAACAATTACGTCACTTATTCACAACTAACAAATTACGTCACTTATATGCATCTGATAACAACAACATTCACGTCACGATTTCTTATCTTATCGTGATCTAGTCAGAAGTGTCCCACTAATCATGACACGATTCCTTATCCACTAATATATATCTCCCTTTTCCATTCAAAACAATAATGTCACTAACAACTTACAAATTACATCACTTATCGACAACAAATGACGTTACTATCTACATCTGAAAACAACACACACACAACCACGACACGATTCCTTATCTTATCTTGATCTGGTCAGAAGTGCACCACCAATCACGACACGAATCCTTATCTCTACTATCACCCAGAATTCACAAGAACTGAAGCCAATGAAACATATGCCCTCAGGGAAATTCCAAACATTCCAAACTCATGACGTCACACACACATAATGACGTCATCTTCTTATCAACTAATCACGTCACGATTCCTTATCTTATCTTGATCTGGTCAGAAGTGCCTGGCCTACTACTGGCAAGCAATTTAGCTTCTCTTCCGGTTTTATCTATGAAGTTAGAAAAGGGAGTCTGTCGATCGGTCAGAATTATGGACGTTTAAATCTCCAAGGAAGACTATTTCAATGTTTGGATTATTGAAGTGTATGTAATCAACTTTCACTGATCAAGTGGATCAGCATAATAATCACAATTAGGAGAGCGGCAAATGCAGCAAATGAAGACAACAAAAATGAGGCAAGGAAACCGCTTTACTGTTATCCTCAAATGGAGGCGGTGCCTCCCCCCCCCCCCGTTCAATAATTTCGATGGAGAGCCCAACGAAGCCACCACCTGCATAGTATATTATATTAATATTGTGGACCAAACTGAGAGCCCTGTTCTATAAATAAAAACCAAACATGGTACGTTTTATAGGCACTTCAGGCCTAAGCAAAGTAATGGTCGACGAAGATGATTTAAGTTAAGTCGCGTGTGCTTTAAAATGCACAGTAATTAGTATTGTTAGTGATACATTTTGAGTTTGTTATTAGAACTGGTTTCCGTCTTCGTTTCTACTCCAACATGATGGAATTTAGAAAATTGGTCAAAAGTCATTCCGAGAAAGAACAATTATATAGTTTTGTGCAAGTGTGGGTGAGTGTGCATTTTGACATTGATGGTGATGTCACGCATTTCTTCCTCACTGGATTTCATACTAGTAAATAAAAACGGTATTTAAGAGACAAAAGAACAAAGTGTAGAAATAGCATATGTTTCATGTTTTTAGAAAAAAACAGTCTTAAAATAACAAAATAGTCTCCTAAGAGAACTTCCTTTCATAAATTACAGAAAATAATTAAAATACATGGTGTCCCATATATATGGAACCATAAACTCCAATCGGAATGTATACATGTATTTCCATTATTACTATGCAATTTCCTATAGTTTGTTTGAATGTGTAAGATACATCCTGTATATGAAATTATTTTGTTAGTTTCATCAAATACGAACTTTTTTTCCTTTATGGTTATTGGAGCTTTTCATTCAGAATAGAGAATGTTTGACTCCTCTCTGCGTCCATTATCACGATACAATTATAACATTTCTTAGTCTTATAATTTCTGAATACTTCCTTCCATCTCTCCTCTCAAGAAAGT
Organism: Typopeltis vanoorti; assembly: GCF_054136105.1. Classification (NCBI taxonomy): domain Eukaryota; kingdom Metazoa; phylum Arthropoda; class Arachnida; order Uropygi; family Thelyphonidae; genus Typopeltis; species Typopeltis vanoorti. The sequence continues at coordinate 74,245,359 of NC_143555.1, forward strand.
GTGACATCATTTTATGATGACATAATAACACAACTATGTCTTGAGGAGGATAAAATACTCATTACTTACTAATCCATTTAATAATTTCTTGTAGAACAGACTGTTTAAATTATTTTTTGAATTAAATATTTGGCAGTTAGATGAAAAAGTTCCTGAAATAAATTATGTTGAATCTACCAGAACTAACTAGTAGTCAGCCATCTGATAACACAGTTCGTTTAAGAAAGCGAATACAAAGAGAGAGGGAGCCCCCCCCCCCCAATATACCGCCCAGAAAATAATTCTTAAAAACATAATATCAATCTGAAACTGGGACAATTTTCACTGAATCTATATGAAGAATGATATATCAAGACCTAATGAAAGCCGGTATGAATACAGTCTTATAATCAATTGGTGTTTTGGTGGTGGAATGCGAAAGGACCAGAAATTTTGTACTGGTAGTGGAGAATGGTATTTCCATATTTCTTAAATGAAAATAAAATGAATAAATGAAAACAATAATATAGATTTAATGATTTTCCAATTATGTCATGCTTAATCAGCAAGAATAATTAGATGCAAGAACTTCGACAGAAGAGATGATCCCCACGTTTTACTGCTCAAACACTAAAAAATAAACGTACTTGTCCAAAAAAAATTCGTTGACAGTGAGGATCTGTGAGCAGCATTTCATCTGTATGACAGATGAAATTAAGTAAAGCAGAATGACGGTATCTTTGAAGTAATGCAGAAATTACTTTTATCACTTTGTGTAGGCTCTTGAGTGCCCACCAACAGAGATGAGATGATCGCAATGTTTACTGAGCTACAAACAGAGCCTTACTTGTGGTTCAATAACATGCCTTACTTTATGGCACGTTAATGAAATGGAATGAAGAAAGCTTGCGGAATGTCCTTGGTTATCTCTAAAATCAAATAAACTTCCACCTTCTTTTTTTTTTTTAATTAACCTTCGCTCCGAGAGTTGAGTAACCACTTCGCAAGCTGAGAGTGTTGTGAACATTTGAGTTAGTGATATGGGTGAATCAGAAACTAAATACATCAAAAACAAGTACTTGGATTTATATTCAAATGAATATTTCTAAAATATTAATTTGTATGTGTTGTCAATGGCAGGTCCAGACTTTAGGATGTTAGAAACTTAAGAGGCATCGCAAAAATACCCCTTCGGTTTTTATTATTTTGTTTATATTAATATAATGTACTTTAATTTGTAATTACTAATATTTATTTCTGTCCTAGAACAGAAGACACATGAAGAGGAAGAAGAAAAGAAAGAAGAATATTTATTTCAAAAGCTTAATTTGTTATAATTAAAAATATATGCATCCTCAATTGTGGGTTCTTCTGCATTTCTTTTTTAAACATTGTACCTCAGGTGTAAGTGATTCAAAATAATGTTTCAATTCCTTAGCATTTTTTTTTCTTGGGTAATTAAATCACATTGGTTAGTCAATATTTGATTTGTGGTTTTAATTTTTAAGTATTCTGCACCAACTAAAGAACTTCTTTGAGTTATCTGTATTAATTTCAATTTCTTCAATTATTTTTTCTCTCTGCCAGTTTCTCTAGATGCAGTGTTTTATTAGTTAAATTTCTGCAGCTCTTATAGTTTTCAATATTCATGATGGCTCCCGTAATTTTAACCTGACCTTATTACATTTCTTTATAGTTTCTTTACATGCATTATTGAATCATTTATTTTTCTTTCTTCTACATGAGTGTGAACAACTAGTCATAATATTTTTGATTTCTGTACTTTTATTTTCTGTCTTTCTCTCAATTATATGAGGATCTGATTTATTTCCCGCTCTTTTTGTCACGTTTCTAGAGCGTATGTTTCGATCCTTACACTTTTCGATATTATATATTGATTATTTCTATTTCTGTTAACCTTTTTCCATTTAACAGAAAGTTTCAGCGTGAAATATACTAGTGCAGTAATGATCGGTATCTGCATCAGATTTTCTATAAATATAGACCTTTCTTACACGTCTTGTGCCTCTTGTTCACGATTACATGGTGTAATTGGTTGGTTGTTTATTGTTTTATCTGAGGAGAACCAAGTTTGTTTATGAATATTTCTTATGGGACAGCATGTGCTACTAACTGTAAATCCTCTGGAGAATGAAACGTTGAGCGCTCTAGTCACATCGTCGTGCAGACTATCTGGACCAACTGGTGGTCTATTTTTTTTTTCGTTTCCTATTTGGAAATTAAAGTCATTACTCATTAATTAATTTTATACAATGCCCAGGTAAAGAATCGTATATCCTGTCTAGTTCTTCATAAAATTTATCTTTGACACCGTCATACTTATCTTCTGTTGGTGCCTAACCATTGACAACTTCAATATCAGAAAACAAGATGCAGATACGAGTATAACAAGGTTGATAATCTAGTCTGAAAATGTTCACACATGGGCAGATGCTATAATGTACCATAATATCCATTTAGCCTTCTCCGTTAAGTCAGTTTTGACGACTTTAGGTTGGAAAGACAGCAATTCGAATCTCGTCTAGGAGGCAAAGATTACACTGGCCAACGCAATTTTTGCTGATTTTTATATGAGACTTGTTTTTTACTAATTTGGGTAAGCTGATTTCGAATACAAACCCATTTTTCTCTATCACGTCAGGGTTTTCCTCTATGGCATTTTCTTTTTGCTAACTTATAAGTTTTTGATAGTTTTAAGGAGGCAGTACTATTTAGAGGATCAAAAAAATCGATTTTTTAATATTATTTTCTGAAAGTATGTACTTTTAAAAATCTGTTCCTAACTTTTTATCAAGAGCCTGTGTAGCTAAGTGGGTGTGGCGTTTGCACACCACGGCGCTTGGCCGCACGAAGGAAGACTTCGTTTCGAGTCTAGTCGGCGACTAGAGGAAATTTTTCTAAGCTTTTTTCGACCGGTTCCCGAGTTAGTTGATCTCTGGCACGGGCAAGCGTGTTTTTCCTCCCGGAAACTCAAGAAAATCGACCGTAGAACCCAGATTATTTCAGACATTAAATATATTGTGTTAGGGACCACGAGATGGCGGCACATTTGAGCCGTCTCTCTTCACTGTGTACCGCTTAATTAGTGATAGTCTTGGGCCATCTATCTCTGATTGGTACCAGTGGAGATTGAATTGCCCACTTAGTCTCCAAAAGTTAGATAGGGCTAAATGGCCTCGCCTATTCCCGTATACGGGAATAAAATGGCGTTAGCTGATTTTTTTTTTAACTTTTTATCAAGAAATTCGAAAAATTCCCGAAGATATAGCCTATTATTCAAAGCCGTGCGCAGATCAGAATCGGAGCGCTCACCGCTCTCGCTTGTTAGTAAACGTCCTTTATAAATTGGCACGGCTATTTCACTGGAATGAGCAACTGGCCGAATTGCTGAGTCGAGATTTGGATAGACAATTTTTTTTCTTATTCTTCTTATTATAACCAAAGTCTGAACTAAACAAAAATAGCAATCATCTACGTGATTTTTCGGTTCACGCCAAATCATTGGAATGCAAAAGCTAATTTTTGGCGTTTTCCCTTGCTCCACTGTCGTAAATTTTCTACACATGACTTACACACTTTATTTGGAGCCCATGACTTGTCCTGATCTGCAATTTTTACGTCAAAGTATGCAAAGTACACTTCTTAACGAAATCAGTGATATTTGTCCTTTTGACTGGGAACAGTAAAGCTGCCACAAATGTAGCAGAAGGAATCTACACTATTGACACAATTTCGAGTAGTAGACATGATGTATTTTCTTCACTGCCGACTAACATGCAATTAACAAAACAAAAAAAAAACCAGAGACTTTATTGAAACATTATAAGCGCTCATCATACTTTCACGATCGATTAACGATTGACTGATTTCGATCGCTCTTTGTCCACTATGACGCATATAGCATTCATTTGTTTTAGGCAGTTGTCATCGCCTACTTTTCATCACCTAAATGTATTAGGTCGGTTATCGGCCTCTCTCGCATTCAAAGCGCCAGTACGTACCGTTGTTTTTACGCATTTATTCATTTACTAACAAGCGAGAGCGGTGAGTGCTCCGATTCTGATCTGCGCACCGCTTTGAATAATAGGCTATATCTTCGGGAATTTTTCGAATTTCTTGATAAAAAGTTAGGAACAGATTTTTAAAAGTACATACTTTCAGAAAATAATATTAAAAAATCGATTTTTTTGATCCTCTAAATAGTACTGTCTCCTTAAAACTATCAAAAACTTACAAATTAGCAAAAAGAAAATGCCATAGAGGAAAAATCTGACGTGATAGAGAAAAATTGGTTTGATATTTGAAATCAGCGCACCCAAATTAGCAAAAAACAAGTGTCAGATCATAATCAGCAGGAAAAAAAAATTTTTTTTTGTTGGCCAGTGTTATTTATCCGGGATTTTCAATTGAAGGATGACTAAACCAGTCTCCTTCAGAGGTGATAAGGTTTTTGATTCACGGGAAATGGAATTTCCCATGAATTAAACGGGAAATTCCATTCAAACGGAATTAAACGGGAAACGGGCCAGGACTCATCTTATTTCATCTCATCTTCCTCTCCCTCTTTTATCTTGCGATGTCGAGGTTTATTAATCATCGGACCTCAAACCGTTCACAGGATAAGGTGGTCAGTCCTATGCCCCGGTGTATCCTATCCGTAGTGTTGAGTTCTCAGGGCCGGTTTGCCTGCTTTGAGGGATGAAAACCCCCAGGATAAACTGGGGGAAAAAACCTGCTGTCCACGCCCAAGACCGGCTAACTTGGCTATGGCTGAGGAAAATCCTTCAGCTCCCCACGTCACCGACAGGAATCGAGCCTAGGACACTCTTTCCACAGGCATATGGTTGCGAAGCGCACAGCCACTAGGCTAACAGACCAGGACAACACTCGAAATTTAGATACAAATTATGCTTTGTAAGCGCCATAGGACTAACTACCTTATTCTAAATTATGGTTACGAAATACAAGGATTACTAGAAAATAGTGGGCGGTTAAGGGACTGGAACCTAAAGAAGAAGAAATGATGATGAAATCTCATACCATTTCCAAGTCTTCATGATATGTTTCATTGTAGAATATTGATCTGTTATTTCACTTTAAGGTTTAAGATCTTGATATTTGCAATTTGCTATTTCATCAATAACTCATTGAAGAGAGCCAGATTATGCAAAGTGTTTATATTCCATGTTCTAACTTGAAGCCCATTAGCCAGTTCCGTTCGGCTGCCATTGTGAACAGTGCAGTTTGTCAACTCAGTGGATGGTTCCGCAATTCAATTTTTTAACATAAGATGCCTAGTCAGCCCATTGTAATCACTCTAACTTGTAGGAATAGAGTGTGTCTCTCTTAGGATGTTCCCTATCCTTTGAACAGTCCGTCATAGAAGGTCCTACCGGTATGTTACAGCCGACATAGTTCTCTGAATCACTGGGATGCGCAAATCCTTCAATCACGATAAGTTGGAGACATACCATCCGACAGGTTTCATACATACATACATACTATAAATAAATTTACACTTCAATTAATTCTGAATAAATAAATTATAAATATCATTTAAACTTTAAATTTTTATCAGGATTTCTGAATAATTAATAAATATTCTTATAAGTTTTTAAAACGCATTTCTATATTTTATCAAACCTCTTAGATCTAGCACAGTATTAAAAATGAAGTTCAAATGAAAATAGTGCATGTTAGCTTCAATCGATAGAAGTATTAAGAAATATCATCTACAGTTTTTTGAAAATGGAGTTTACTCGTAGTGAACAAAACACACAAGATATGACAAAAACAGCAACCATAACGAAAAGTGGCATTAACGTTGCTTTGACAATATGCTTGCCGCAACCAGTCACACATGTTTAAATAAATTAATTAAATTAATATATGGGATAGAAATGTAAGCCTCGTTGAAACTTTGGGAAGTTCACTGTACTAAAACAAGCCCACGCAATGATGTCTACACTGCATGATACCGATGTGAACTACGGGAAAACAAACATGGTTTTACTCGTGGCAACGAAATGTGAGGTTGGAAAGCAGCCGTCGGAAAGTGTATTTGACATCAACAAGTGATCGTAATTAATGATCTCTCATGGTGCTAATGGCCCTTCGGAGCCAATAAACAAACACTTCATTGGTTCCAGCTGAAGTCTGCAACAGAAATTTTCGTTTTACAGAGCATACGATTACAATCGCTTCACTATCAGACTGCAAAGAGTGATTAATGTTACAATTCGATAATCGTCAACTACATATTTTAATTGTCAACAGAAAGTCGAAAACTTCATTGATGCTTTTCTAGGAGAAGATGCAATATACCTACTACGCAGCTACTTTTTTAAGCGACAGAAAGGATTGTATGAGTTTCATGCAAGTTTGAAATTGCGAACTGAAAACTTCTGAAGTCTAACTAGGAAAAGGGCGCTTCAAATAAGTATTTAAAATCAAGATAGGAATATCAAAATTTACTGCATTTTTTTACATTTTGGGTACACCTTTCGATAAACATATTTCCAAAAGTCTTTCTCATTACTGCTTTTAAGAAATGATCGCATTACGATTTAGTAATTTTGTTTTCAAGTAACAGATTGTCCACGTGAAGAATCATGGACAATCACAGTAATTTTGTTTTCTGCGCAGAAGTCGGCTTTAAATAGATGAAGATATATTCAACGAATATCATCAGTTTTCTTTTTAAATTATAAATCGACTATTTAATGTCGATCACGACCAAAATAAAGTCATGATCAACCAGTAGATCGCGATTGATTTGTTTTCTACTACAGATATATACACTAACGAACATTTGTTGTTATGCTTACTAATAACAGTTATTAGTTATTTACTAATAATACCGTAGTTAATTCGTAAACTGTCTTTTCAATGTAAACAAAAAAAGTACTTCATTTATAGATCACCTCCCATTTAAAGAAGCCATAATACTAAACACTTCCTCTATTTCTATTGTCTTTCTTTTCCCCTATTTACTTCACATCTGATAAAACAAAACTCTCCTGTGCATCAAAACTACTGTATCCAACATTTGATGTTCTCTTATACCGAATGACGTGCTGTCAACATTGTGTGATATGACTCAACGATGGTAGTACATCTTTACACTCGCGCTGACACAAACAAGATCAAGCGGATGGCTTGATGTAAAGTTATACCACACGGTCACTTTTACACAATAGAGAGAGAAAGTTGCTCTATGGTGTAGCTGGCGTGATTTAAACTAAACAACACAGTTTTGCTAAATGATTCCCGCTTCCTCATTTGAAAGTCCAATGAATGGACTGTGCGATACTTTACTTGAGCTGACCAAATATTCACGGGATGTTTGCGGATCAAGTTTCTGGACGACTAGCACATAATGTGGCGCATAATTCTAAAATCAGTATCCGGATAAATAAAGAAAGAAACAAACATTTCTTGTATAACTGCCAAGCTATGAACTGTATGAATAAATGTACAATTTTCGACCGATATAACAGTAAAATTTATTTGGTTAGTTTGATCAATTATTCTGGAATCAACTAAGACTACGAGCCTATTGTGTCTGTCAATTGGGTGTGTTCTTTCTGACGAATTTGTCTGTTCTGCGTGATGAAAAACCAGAGTTTACTTGAAAAAATAAACAGTAAAACGGATATTATACTGATCGTAACTTGCAGCAGTTATCCAATTTTTAACAGAATAATAATATATTTATTTTAATATGTATTTATCGAGATGACTTATCAACCTTATATAAAATATAAACAGACAAATAGAGATAAATATGATATTAATATATTCTTAATTTTTTTTTTTTTTGCTTCATATAAGATTCTCTCCAACTCTCTGCAATGAAAACAGAATTTTTTTCTCTCAAAGACTGTAAAAGATGACATTATAGCTATAAAATGTGAAAAATTTAAAGAGAAAAAAAGTTAAAAAGCACATAGCAAAGTATTTGTTTGTTTTCTTCGAGGTCTTATGCTTTGGCAGGTTTTCGAAGAAATTCGAAATCAGACAACAGTCTGTCAGATTTTATTTATTTGAAAGCAACTCTGAAAAACAAAGAAATACAAGAGTAATTTTATTATTCACTGAGCATCACTTCATATATCTTAAATATAGTTGTGAAATGTCAACAGAATTATGTGCACTTTATTTAATATTAAACGTTTTTAGCAAGGGTTTCTTAATGAGAGTTTTAAAGTGATAAAATCGGTTTGATTCTTAGTAAGCTTCTGTGGATGTTAAGTTAAAAAATAAAATGTATGCTAAGAAATCTCCAAGTCTCGAAATTTAAAAATTATTTTTAAACATCATAGAGTAAAGTAGCAGAAAAAAGACTATTCTAGAGAATACTTATCTGTGTTATACATTTATTTGCGAGTTCACTTAGCAGAAATAATAAAGACTTGTTAGAAGAATGGATTAGAGGATCAAGTGGGCAAAATTGCCAAACTTTGTATTTATTTGTATTTGTATTTATATCTATTTTTATTTATCCGTCAGATAAATAGTTTGTCCGTCAGATGTGCCAAAAAATTTCTTGCTTTTGGCACATCTGAACATTCACGTTTTTTAATTCAATTAAGTTTGAAAAATACAAATTTTCTTAGAATGGTATACAGTTTTAACAAATGCCACTTTGGATTATGCAGTGGAAAGATAATTTGATCACCAATCTTATGTATTTTTAAGATCGTTTTAGGTGCTGTACAATACTAGTGTGTATATAGCACATAAAAGACGCAAGAATTCTTAATTCTATGTGAAAACAGGTGCTCATAAAGTACGTACATTAGATATAAATCTGAAATGAAACCATAAATAACAACACTTCAATACGAATGGCATTCGCTCAACACGTACGATTTTATCGATACCTTTATTTCTGTGTTTTCATTATTACCAAGAGTGTTCATATGCTAGCAAGTTGTAAAGTTCTTTAACCACCGAAATCACGAACGTTTTCTTTTGTCAATAAGAGATAGTAAGAATGCTTTGTAGTCGCTTCATTAATGTGGAACCAGGAGAAATTTCTGATAAAAAAAAATAGTATCCTGGTGTCTCAGTAGCCGATAACCACAAACTTGCATACGTACTTCGGAATATTCTGAAAGCGAGTTTCGTGTAGCTCCCAATGTTAGACATTAAAAACAAATTAAACAAACAAAAAAAAAACTAAGCTTCATAGTTCATAGTATGGGAGATCCCCTCCCCCGGGTTTACTAATGTATAGGCTTAAGATTAATGGGTTATTTATTAATTAAAACTTCTTAAATTTCAAAGAGTAACAAATAAGACATAGTGGATAATTTGAAAATCAGGATGATGGTGAGATTTAGTGCAGTATTTCAAATTAAGACAAAAAATAATGTGAGAAACATTGTGGAACGTGAAAACCAAGCAAGGATATATCCAAAAAGTAGGAGGAATGCATACATGCATGAAATAAAAGTAAGAAGGCAAGATATTTAGAAATCATGGTTTTAACAAAAATGAAGCAAGAAACTAAAAATCGGTAGAAAAAACATGGACCATCCAGCAGTATAAATTACTGGCAAGTTTCCGCCACACACGGTCTTTGATACTGCTACCTGATTATGTTTAAGTACAAGATTTTAGTTTTTTAACTCACATTTTCTTAAAATTCATAACCTCTAAATTCACTGGCCTCTCGTTTTATTTGTGATTTTATTTCAAACTTTTGATATATCCGTGCTAACATATTTGTATTTCACGTTCCATATTTTTTCTCAATCTCACATAATTTTTGTCATAATCTGTAATCCTGGACTAAATATCACATTCATCCTGATTTTCAAATGATCCACGTATGTCTGATTTGTTATTCTCTGAAATTTGAAAATTTTTCAGGAAAAAACAATCCATTACTCTTAAGCCTAAAGTGGAAGCTTTATTAATATTTGGCTTTTTTGTTAAATTACTACATACCATTATGAAGCTTGCAATATGTGTTCTGTTATTTTATCTATTGATGATGTAATACCCCATCTCATATATGATACCATGTAATATGCTCAAGTTTCGAGATTTGAAAATATATTAACCCTTACAAGGAAAGGAATCTGGGAGGATATCCCAGATTTGTAACTGGTACAGTGAATCATTTGGTTCAAGTAAAATCATCAGTAAGATAAGTGCGATGTAAAATAAAAGTATTTATTGTTGAATTTAGTTATTTTTTTTTTTACCTTTCTAGATGTTTAATTAGTTAAACAAACATATACCTTACAACGACAATTTTCCAGTTGTGACCTGTCGTCATAATGGACCTGGTATATTTATCATATTTATCATACTAGTATATTTATCATCTATTGTATATCTATTTATCCCTTCCATCTAATTCAGACGGGTTGGGTCTCCTCCTAATGAGGAGTCACGGCGAAATAATCCAGCCGGCACGCCACTCTTCTGCTGCATCCCTATTGGAGGTATTCATGACTGTAGTCTGTGTGTATTCACAGGGCCGGTTTGCTTGCTTGAGGGATGAAATACTCAAAGATTTATTTTTGTTTAATGCTCTACTTGCATTATAGGACAAAAATGTGTATTATATAAACAGGAAACATTGCACAGCAAAAGGTTTGTCTTATGCACGAATTCTATTAATTTGTGTTTATTTTGGTACTGATTACAAATAATTTCTTCATCCATTACCCATTCTCCCATCCCCTAGAAAATGGCAAAACGTTCCATTAAAACTGATGGCACTATATGAACAATTTACGTGTAAAGACAGCCATTATATCTTTAATATTTCGATACCGTGACAATTAAGGATTGGCGGAATTTTGTTCCGGGTGAGAAGAGGGTTTTTAATGAGCCTCTAGTAACTACTTGACTCAGAAATACTGTAGATTGTGAAGAACACCACAACTTTTAGCAACAAAGGAAATGAAATAGAAAATCAGCGTCAGCATGTATGACATCTAAGTCAGTTTGTCCGAAACTTTAGGTAACGTAAAATATGACAAATATGTTAATACTCTGAAAGAGATGTTAAGTTACTATAAATCCATAGGTTATATGTCGTTATGAAAAGGGACACTCCCGAGATTCTGCATTTTTCCACCACAAACTTAGGTGCAGTTATAGTGGGTAACGCGAAAGGTTCCATCAAGACTGAAAAAAAAAATAATAAAACAATAATTACTTGTATTTAAAATTAGACAATTAAGGTTTTAGTTTTTATTACAATTTTATCTGTATATATGCCGTTTTTGTTCTACTTACTTTAAAACGGGCAGGTCGAGATATTCTATACTTAGAGTATTAGAATTCAGTGCACCAGAATTTATAAAAATCACATGTTGCTTAAAGGAATCCAAACTTTTTTTTGAAAGGTTTTAAACTTGTCGGTTGTACGGTGTTATTTTACAGCTAGTAATATTGACGTTTTTATATTCCTATACAATCACAATTATTCATTAAAATATTTTCTATTGCGCTGTAATTTCATTATTCATATCAAAGCGTTTCCCGTGAAGTCTTAACAAATAAAATTAAGTTCTTAAATCGCAACACTAAATCAATTCGAAGATGGTCAAGAACACCGTTTCCGCTTTCTCAATAGATTATCGTTATTTCTAAGTACGTGGTAGCAATAGATTTCTTACATAAATTGTGGTAAAAGCAAATATATCAGCGATAAAGAGCGAACAGACAGCGATATGCCTCATTATACTACTTCCGTGATTACCGTTCGTGACAAAGTAAATGTATACCTACACAGTGCATTCCAAGTCAAAACAGCTTTATAGCTGACTAGGCAATGAGTAGTGATAAAAAAAAATCCATAAATTTTACTTCTGAGAGAACTAACAGGCAATATCTCGCTCAGTTAGAATATCCCAATGAAAATTTTACAATCTGGATTTCCTGACGCTCACCAAAGAGTTTGATAGACTAGAATATCTCAGATTGTGCACTCTCTCTCTCTCTCTCTCTCTCTCTCTCTCTCTCTCTTTCATCTTCAGGCACACCTCTAACACACATGCTCCACCAAGATGCATGAGTTGATTCAACTTTATCCAGCTGGAAACCAGGAAAACTATCGAAGGTGAATATTGATCATCCCTACTGTGCTAACACTGAGAGCGAGAGTACGACGCTCCTCTCACTCCTTGCTCCCTTGTATCTCAGGGTGGAGCAACAGTCTGAGGGTGACAGCCTGCCGGCATGGACAGGACTACTGTTATTTTGCTAGGTTGGCGTACCGCGCGTGGAATGTGAACTTTGAAATGGCCATCCTGACCTCGTGTTGCTGTTGGAAGTCTGTGAAGCGAGGGAGTTTTGCCAGCGGCCTGTTCACATTGGTAAGTAGTACTTATACCTTTGCTTTAATAATTTATCTGCTCTAGATTTCAAATTCTTGCAAAAACACACACACACACACACACACACACACACACACAAATTCGCAAATTTCTGTAAGAATTTTATTTTTCGATGTACAAACAGACTGAAATTAAAAATGTTAATTATATAGCAATGTGGAAGTCTAAATGTAGCCAGTGATATCGAGATATAACGAAAATATCAACAAGAAATGCATTTCTCTGTTTCGTAGTAGACTTTATAATGGGAAACATTTCCTATTAAAATTAAAGTCTCAAATACAACTTTCATTCATATGCAAGTTTTGCTTTCGTTTATTGTTACTATGAAAAGCAATACTTCATTAGTCTCTATGTTTTTTTTTAATCCTTAATTCTGATTTGCTTATTTTTTTACTCCTTTTTTGTCATGTATATGTTAATTATATGTTTTAAGTTTCAACCGAATACTTTCTTTTAGTTTCGCCAATTTACACGCTACTATATTATTTCATGTTTCATTAAGGTAGCACAGTTACGAGGACGACTCGAGTTACCCTTTGGCTGGAAAGAACTAGCTTCGAATCCTATCTTTGGCTCGAACCTTTTTTGTCTGTTAATTGCATGCATTTTCTGGCTGCTGTGTCTGTTTACACAGATAAATAAAAATAAAATAATAAAAAACCCTGCTAAGGTCGTCATGCGAAAACGAAGCCAAACGAAAACCAAAAACAATTACGAGTCCGACTATGCCAGCAGTGTCCTGTCGAACACTGTCATAACCGGACTTGTCTCTATTATTTTGAAAGTTCATTCAACGAAATTAACAATTAAATTAATTGTCATGCAGCATCTTTTAAAGAAAAGTAAACAAAAATTATACACGAAAAGATCGAGAAAGCAGTGAAATATATATTTAACCACCTTTTCATAGCTCATTTAGAAATAAACGTCGAAAAATTGAGATTTCACTTTTAGCGCATTTTTATGCTTGCAATTTTTGCTGTTTTTCTTCTGATTCAGAAGAAATTTGTGACAAAATGCTCTCCACTGGAGTTCTTCAGAATACAAGATATGTCTCCTCCAGTCGTTTCGCATTTCAAACCTGTTTACTTATTTACTTAAAATGTTTACTTAAATAAATTCGCAATTTTACGTATAGGCCATAGATATTTAAATATCTATGACCCGATGTTTGGAACAACTGGCCCGGTTGTTCTAAAATATCGGGAGATAAAAGAAAGCTCAATACAATTGTTCTGTCTGCAACATGTATGGCAAGAAAAACTGATGATATGAAGTAATCAGGACTAGAACAAACACTTTGTGCCTCATAACTATAGAAGGTGAACAGCAGAATAAAATACCACTGCACAGAGGTTGTTACACGTTGAAGAAATAAAAGTTTCTCATGAAGTTGTTGCAGATTTTTTCAGTGCTAGACCAAGAAATCTTATTTACTGAAGTGTACCCCCATCTATGAAGAAACTGCCAATCTAATTTTGGATAGAACACATTCGTCCCCCTCCCCCCAAAAAAATGAAGAATTTACTGGAGAATTTCAGTCACGTCTTCTTATATTCGTGTCTATTAATGAAATGCCGAACTTGCATTTCGTACGTAAAAAAAAAACAAAAAACGTTCATGGCTTTATCGAGCAACCAGTAAACAAATGCTGGATTCGAGCCGTCTCTAGCTAGAAAAAGGCCAATGGATTTTTCAGCGAGCTAAATTACTCTTTATGGCAAATTGGCACATCTCTAGCTGCATATCCCAGTTGTTCCTTCCCGACAATTTTTACATCTGCTTCTTTAGAAGAGCAGGATTCCCCCCCCCCCCCTACTCTTTCTAAATGCCCTTTGAGTTATCTGAACCAACGAGGAGGATGCAATCAAGACAACAACACCACATTAAATAGCTATTCATTCATAACGTCGTGTGGTCACTCCCGTACCTCTTCTGCTAGAAGTCAGAGTCGCAGATTCCCTGTCCACACAGTGTTAGCAGGACAATCACCAGCACCCATACCAAGGAATTCGAACCCGCAGCCTCTTGGCTGGAGAGCAGATACTCTAACTACTCGGCCAACCGGGAGCGGTGCACGTGAAATCAGGAAAAAAAAAATCAGCTAACGCCTTTTTATTCCCGCATATAGGGAGTAGGCGAGGCCGTTATTATTATTATTTATATAATCAAGAAATGTATTACTTATTTCAGGAACTAAGGCACGTAAATGACAGAAATAACATACTTCAGTTAAGTGAATTATTTCTGCCAGCAAAGTGAGTTAATTGGTCATCTGTCTGTTTTTCAGGATGAAAAATCGAAATTTCGGAGAGAAACAAAAAAAAAAAAAAAAAGCTATCACCCTCGTCTGAGACTGGTTAACTCACCTTCCGTCGAGAAGGCTTAAAAATGTCCCCTCACCTTTCAAGAATTCGAATCAAAGTCTTTCCAACGGGCACGCGTTTTCTTACAGTATTACCAATTGGTCAACATATCACGGAACTGACAACAGCAGTTTCATTAGCATATTAGCAATGAACAAATTAAAAAGAAAAAAAAATGCGACGGTCTCTCCTAAAAGATTTGCTTGTAGCGAGTTCTTTCTCTGACTACGCTAGTAATTTTTCACAGAAAAAGTTCACTGATATATCGTGGAGATTGGAGAAGTATAGCATTTAATTTTTTTAAGCAACTAAATGTCAAAATTAACTGCAAAAACCAGTAGAAGATCGCGAGCTTGAGATAATTTTGTACGCCAACTCTTTCAGTATTTTCATTCTGCTGCATGTAGTTCCGTTAGTATTTTTCTACTATGTAATAACGGAAAGTTGCATTCATTAATGGAAAAAAAATCAAGAACTGCTCAACCAATGTTTGAGGAAAAGGAAACGTGGTTGCCATCTGAGCGTTTTCACTTTTTATAAATTGTCCGAAGAACTGCAGCTTTCAATAAGCATTACTTTATGTCCCGCATAAAGATAAGATTACGTTGCATGTCTTTCCGTAAAAACTAACAGAAAATAAGGAAGTGGGATGGAAAGTGAGGAAAAATTGAGGGCAAAGAATAGTGGTTGCGATAAAAATAACCAATAGTCGGAATGCGGTAGCAATACAGGACATGAAAAATCGACTCTTGTAGTGACGATTTACTCCATCTGCTGGTTTATGTGTGGAGAGATTCACTCAAGGAAGTATTTAATAACAATGCATCAAAACATCAGAAAGTAGCTATAAATGTCGCGCTTCTTCCGGGACACTTCAACCACTTTTTCACCGTCTTTGGACTTCGGATATCAGAGTCAACATATATGAAAATATTATATATTTCAGAAAACAGTTCATTCCCATTTAATAAATCTTCGTATATGTACAATTCATCAAAAATTACTGACTAAATTTAGTCATATACTGTATCATAATTGTATTTTAACGATAGTACAACATTGAAGCAACAATGCTTCAATGTTGCATTATCATTACTTTTTTATTAAGTGCTCATACAGAAATAGTAGAAATTTGCTCATAGAAATTAGGGTTCGTTCTCTCGAAAACAGACAAAACAGCAGAAGAACAAAGCAATTAGCAAGCACAATAATGTACTCAACTCATCGCTTTGCTAATCCTGATGTAATCTTTTCTTCTTCATGATAATAACAGGCGACAAGCGATCCTGTTATACTAATCAAGAATCAGCGTGTAATTTAATAACTCAGACTAAATAACAAAAGAAATTACTCTATCAATAAATATGTAAGTTTAGATTAGTGAACTGCATGTGACTTTCACGAAATTTTATTTAGTGAACAACCAAAAGTAGCTCAACGGAATTTAAATTCAATGGGATGAAACTAACGAAGATGAAAGTGCTCAGACTTCGCACTCTTGCTGATTGATCACGTTTAAGCTTTAATTAAAGACTTGAGTAGTCATCTCATATTTAGCATATTACAGTATTAGAATGAAAAAGCAAAAATATATACAACACGAAATATTCGTAGTCTCAATACTTAAATTTTCACAGACGAGCAACGGATAAATAACTGATCTCATGGTCTTAGCTGCCTTGACGTTCACCCTAAACAACTAATCTAAAATTTAATTTTTCTGACAGAACACAGCGTTTATAATTGCCACCCACCCACCCACCCACACACAAAATGAACAAATCTGACGGAGAAAGCCCCAGAGATAACTCAAATTCTTTCTCCTCGCAATTTGGCATTATTCTCTCCCCTCCCCCCCCCCGAACAAACATATTTTTCATATTCTCTCAACCATACTCTTCACATATCTTACTTATTTTCCACATAATTCTTCGTTTTGCCCAGATTTCGTTATATATCCTTATTGTGGTTTGGTTTTCACATTTACCTTCCAACTGCTGTTAACAGTATTCAAAAAAATCCAAGGTCATATTTTCTTTATGTCGTAATCTATATGTTTTGAAATCAGAGTCTTCTAAAACAGAACCGCATATTAACACGAAAAAAATAAAGAAATATGCTGTTCTAGAGCCTTTGAGCCATTTAGAATGTGATAACCAGTATTCTATTTTAAACAATATCAACGACCAGCATTGTTGTTGTTGTAGGATGCAGTGTGTCAGGGGAATTTTTTTTCTTGAAAAAGTTTAAAAACACATTGTATCCAGCAGCAATGCTGATTAAAATATTTTTTGAAAAATAATTATCATTTAATCCTACAATAACGCTGTTGTTGATAATGTCTACAATGGAGCACTGATTGCACATTCTATCTATGGCGTATAGGAACATTGAGAAAGCATAATTTCTTCTTCGGGAAAATCCTTCGTTCGTTTTATTACTTTGCGATTCTGATGCTATCAAATGCACACCAAGAAAGAAGCAAGTGACATAGGTATAATACAATGAAATACGTTCAGAAAAAAAATATAGAAAACCTCTAAAACCTTGGGAATAACTGAAATGTCACCCAGAGATTTCTGCAGTCATTTTGACACGTGCATTATTTACTGCTCATTTTGTAGGCTTGAGTTTTCTAGTGTTTTCTTTACATATGCATTTTTTATTATTACTGTAAGTTTACTGTACACTTGAGATTACTGAAAAAAGCGAAAACGAAATCGAAAGTGAAATTTATTGAACTTAGAAATTCCCTTCATCGCTTTTGCTTTCACGAGTAATACTATCGTAACGAAGAAAATGTAGTCAGAAATGAAATAAAAAAAGGATATTCATTCAGTAAAAAAACATACCAGTTGAGACAGGAAAATCAAAAAAATAATAAGTAATTACGTCTGCCAGTAATTTTGACAATGTGTGCGATTGATTTAAATGTAGAACCATAATGTAGTCAGTTACCGTAAAGATATCAACGTAATATAATCTTGAAAAGATAGTATATGTTTGACCAAAAACGGACATCCCCAGACAGAAAACCGTAAATTATTGGAGTAAAATAATTTTTTGTAACTATTTCAAGATTTCTAAACTTTGTTTCGTTTTTTTTTTTAATTTTTTTTAGAAAGTATTCAGATATCTGACTGGACAACTAGTGATACAAACGCATGTCGAATGTGCATATAACCTAAGCAAGTATCTATATATGACTGGAAACGCCCCTCCTCCTCACCTCATTGTATGCATATTAGCGAGCTGTAAATGAATGTAGATCTAGGATAATCAGAATGCCTAACTAGATAGTTATCATGTTTGTTTTCCTATGGAACAAGTGAACGTATAACGAAGTATAGCTCTATCACCCTGAAAGCCTGGTTGAGGGGGGGAAAGGTTTAGTGACAATGGTCATTACTGAACCATCAATTGTTTTCTATGATATTGATGTTGTGGTCAGCAAACAAATACCAGTCTTCCTTTGCTTTAGACAGATTTCTTCTAATCTTTGTCTGGTTTTTAATATACACTTGTCCACTTTCATTGCTTTCTGAGTCTACTTTGACTTGTAACGTCGTTTGAAATATGAAATATTTCATAATATTTGCCTTTGATGCCGTTACTACAGGATCAAAGGTGAATTGTAAACCATACTAAGTTCTATGTTTTGCAATTTCGTTTTCATACACAAAGAGCACATTTCAATATTCTATTTCTTTAGTCTTCAGAGCTATAAAACCATACTAGACATATAATAGCATTTCATTAATCTATATCTAATTTGAGAGCCCAATTTGTATCTGGAAGTAGTGTACTCTGCATAAACATGGATGCAAAACGCGACCGAACTGAGTTCGAAACCTGTTGTTCAGAGGTTTCGAACTCAGTTCGGTCGCCGTTTGCATCCATATTTATGCAGATACACTACTTCGAAAGAAGTCAACGGACATCCCCCCCCCCCCACGAGCATGGTACATCGCGCCATGTAACAAGTCCCGTGTTTATAATCAGTATAAATTGGAGGATTGTGATGCTACCCAGTCAGTCCAACTGAGTCTGGGTGAAATGGCTACGAGAAGGGAAGAGTTTGAAAGAGGCGTTGTGATAGGATGTCATGTTTCAGGCCTATCTGTTCGTCAAATTGTTGACAAATTGGATCATCTTACCAGGTCATCAATTTGAAACTTAAACTTCATCGCTACATTTCAACTTCTGGGTTTAAAATCAGCAGCTTTTAAACCTATTTAAACAAGATATCTATAAAAAATGAGTATTTTATTATTCTCGGACGATGTCTACACTTATATGATTTCTAAAATAACAGGAATGAAAGATTTAAGACATATTTCCTGTTAAATCACAGCACATAGCTAATAATTTAATTAATTAAACTTCTAAAGGTTAGCGTTTCCAATCATATAGTTTGATAATCGAGAAAACATATAAAAATCCACATTTGCCTGCGAAACAAGGCAAACTAAAATGTTAGCATTATGAAACTGAGACCTCACGAAGTGATCGCAATGGGATGACTTAGCAAAAGGCGCGAACTTTGGCACGATTTTTTTAGTTCTGCATTTAACAGACTAGGTCTCCAAGTCTATAGAAGTCTATATTTATTTCGACTTTTATTAGTTTTTATGGGTTTTTCAGTAACTTAAGCGGACTCTGCAAACTATTGGTTCTTCTTATAGGTCAAGCAGAAACCCAAAATGCGTGTATTAGCTCATGACGAAAGTTATATTCAAAAGTTTCCTATGCACTGGGAATCGAAATCCGAATAACGAGCCTTGAAAGGCTTCATTAAGAGATATTAATGAAATAAAATTACCCAGTCAGATAAAACCGCTGTTTGTTTTAAATAAAAAAACATATTTCTGAGATGGTTAGCAAGCAACAGTTTAATAAGTGTTTCAAAATGAAAATGCTCATCTCAGGATTTACAAAAATAAAAATCAATTATTCCTGTGCTATTTCCATAGATGTTCACTTTGTGCGCCGAGTAGGTCTACAATTAGAAAATATTAAAAAAAAAAGACTAAATTGCCGTTCAGATGCCCACTACAATTATTTTTTCCTGCAATCAACGACTTTTTCAAATATTTCGAAGTAATAATTAAAAAAAAAAAAAAGAGACGATGTTATTTGCCGCACGACTAAAAATCCATATTTAATCAAATCACATTTTCTTACTATGGAACCTCCTAAGAATTATGTTTACGACGCCATCACTGCTCTTCAAATAGTCATTAACTGAAATGCATGTTTTAATCCTAAAGACAATAACAGCAACTATTATTTCTTAACAAGTGCCACCATTAAGCCACATTTTATTTCTAACTTCAATTCGAAAAAAGAGCGAAAAATTAACGAAAGCGTATGTTTGCATATGTAAATAGAAGCGTCTCAGCTACGATTAGTTATCTGGTGAGGAACAACCTAGTGTCTAACTGTCGTTAGACAAAAGCTTTTTCTCTGAACCTTAACATTTCGTAACGCAGTTTTAGTAAAATTGCCGCGTATCTGAATAATGTCAAAAAATGATAAGATTTGTATTCTTTTCTCGTATTTCAATTATTTGCATATTCAATTATTTTAGCTAGTGGTGGTTTAAGAAACACTAGATTTTTTTGGTCAAACATATACTATCTTTTCAAGATTATATTACATTATAATTATGCGAGCTTCTGTAGTCAGTCTCTGGTCATCGACCTGGAAAGGCCTGGTTCGATTTTAGTTGTAATGCAAGATGAACCTTTATATAAGAAATTTTTCAACTGGTGAGTCAGGTGAGTCATGTTTCATAATGACAGAAGTGTTCCTTCGCAAACTGGAAAACTAGTCCCACTAACACATTTACAGGCGAACACCCTATCCTAACAAAAGTCACATAGATGGAACTAAGCAATATATATGCAAATTTTGTGGTTTGTAAAATGAGGTCAGCAGTTCTCGAAGTTATTTCGATCTTGTATGCCGAACAATGAGTAAACGAAAAGAGTGAACAACTCTTTCTGTGAACAACTGTCGGAGAGGTAAATGATAGTCAGATGTCTTTGGAATAAATGTCTGTATACGCGATGTCTGGAATTAAGAATAGAATTTCTAGTCCACAAATGGCAACGCGATGAAGAAATGGAAATCCATAAGTGACCTGATCCCAAAATACAACCAGGTAGGACAAAAATACGATGATAGGAGATGGCACTCCTCGAGAAGGCCTCAGTACCTCATCTCACTATAAGATCCCAGGAAATTAGTTTTGGAGACAGTAACCATAAGCAATCCCATAAGGGTTTCCACGACACTAACAGCAATCCATGAATTTTCAAGAAAAATCTGCAGTCCACAAATATTTGTTAACGCACATACATGTCGATTAGCATTTGGTCTCACGGAGCAACGGATTGATTGCAGTGCTATTTAACCCGATGGAGGTGGTGTATGGTAAGGAAGCGGAAGATGGCTAGAAAACGTTTCTTATTTGCTTGCGATAGCCTAACAATGAAGTCTGAATGTAGAAGGGCAATGATGCAAGGTTGCTTCCCATAGTATAAAGTAGGTTCTTTAGTAGAAATATATGGAATGATGGATAGTATATAAAGTACCTGATGCTCTGCATTTTAGTGTGTCTTACGTCGTGATAATTTCATAGTATCGTTATCATACTTACCAGCACGATAACATTCCATTTCATAAAGCAATGATGGTAAATAGGTATAACATTTGAAGGGAATAATACCATTGGTAAACTGCAGTAAAAGTACAGAGTTCGAATGTATAACTGGAATGTATTATTAGAGAATGGCCAAAACAGTTCTCTTCATTAATGAAACTTAATGTTTTATGTGAGGAGTGGAGCACGATGCCAGTGCCTTGCCACACTAGAAATTAGCAGAAAATCTTTCACAACGTACCGAAGCAATTATTACGGCCAAAGAAAGAACAATAACTTCTATTAATGAGGACGTTTCGTTTTTATTTGCATATGTTATGACTTTTTTGTAAGATAGCGTATACAGTACTTGCCAATATTTAACCAATAACACCGACCTCCAACAAGAATTAGTATAAAACAAAAGAGGAAGAAGATAATAATAACAATAATAATAATATGATGATGATGAAAAAAAACAACGACGTTATTTTTAAATTTTCGGATTTTTTTTAAACTGAGGCTGGGTTACCAATCTTAGCAGAATAGTTTTCTCCAAAATAAACCATACCTGCCTTGAGAACGTGCGCAAATGACAGGCATAACACACGAATGCCGCATAATCTTGGGGCCCCTATGTTGATCTCAAGCACCCCAAACTAATTGTTAAGGATGTATACGTAAAAAGAAATTTTTCAATAAGAATTAATATAACAGAGGCAGATGCGTTAGTTGACCTGAATTCATGTAATTATACATAATCTAATTTATCTGTATTGCAATATATGATCGTTTTCTTTCATATCCAATTAAAAGTGCCAAAATATTTTAAAAACTGTCATAGAAATAAATCCTGTATAGTGTAATAAATTCTGTGCTTAAGACTAACCTGGTACAAAAACAAACTCGACATGAAGTTTACGATCTCTAGCTCTACCAACGCTACTATGTGGAAATAAAATTTGGACAAGAAAACAAGATAAGCAAAGATTAGTAGCAACTGAAGTAGAATTTATAAGTAAAACAGCAAAACATATTCTATTTGAGCATAAAAGAAATTAAGAAACAATGAACGAATAAACTAGCAACCAATAATAGAGAAAAAAATAAATATTATTGGATGGGATATGTTAAAAGAAAGCAAATGGAAAAATTATCCAAACAAGTTGTTCATTATAAACTATCAAGAAAAAGAAGACCATGTCGTCCATTGCACGTGATTTCTGAGGCCAGAACATGTCTAATCCTTGAACAGCATGATGACGATGATGATAAATCTTGTATACATATATATATTAAAAACATAAAAATATGATTATACTTATAACTGCGGTATTATCCAAAACGTTATCTGAACAGTAGCTAGAACGACGAACATATATATATATACACACACATATACATACAACATATTCATTAACCGCGTGTCTCTGCACACGGTGACTAACGTCAGAATAATAAACAAAAGTCAGTAACATACATATCCCTAACAGTCCGAAAGTTATCGGAAGGAAGTTTTCCAAGGGGAAAAAAAAAAAAAAAAGGTAGAACTGGATAAAGATCACAGTTAGCAAAACGATATTATATTATCGGCTACGTCACTCGAATATAACTGAATTCTTGTACTCTGGGAAGCATATCGGTAGTCGATTGATAGATGCTACTGCCCATACATTAAAAATGTTCTTAACAAAATACTTCACCTTGTTTTTCCATTGCGAAAAAAATCATAACGAGGAGTTCAAATTTTTGAACTGTTCATTATGAATTATTACGTATTATGTAAGTTGTGATTTCAGATTCACTTCCCAAATTAGAGAAGCAAGTAAGCCACTCCTTCAAGTCGCTTACGAATTTAATTATTTTCTATTATATTAAATGATAAATTAATGTGACTCACCAAACTGGTGAGTCCAGATGTTTGTCGTAAATGCAATTTTATTGTTATTATTATTTTAATTGATTTTCACTTTTTATTAATTTGCATTTATTATTGATTCGATTTTCATATTTCTAAGAACACAGGCTAAAACTAAGTTGACACTGTCAGTGGAGGACAGGGAGATTCCCGGACTCCAACCATAAATAAACTGTGGAACATGTCTTAAATTTGTACAATGCTTGTAATAAAATAAAATAAAAAAAGTCAAGAGAATATTTCATCGACATACAGAAAATAACTAGGGCTATATAACATACTAGTACTGTACACAGATGGCGAACCTATGGTACGCATAGCAGAGGTGGCACGTCTGAGAATTTTGCTGGCACGTCAACGATTTACAGGTGATATCCTTTTATACGCTTACTAGGGCCCCCCCTCTGGCGCGTACGGCGCCCTCCCCCGTGTTCCGGACTGTTAGGCCAGTTCTCCTTGAATTCTGATGACTTCAATTTCGAAGACTCGAAAGGGGATTCCGCCCCCCCCGTCACCTACGGCGCCCATCTCCCCGAGTTCCAGACTGATAGGCCGGTTCTCCCCTGAGTTTCAAAACATTTAAAATAACTTGAAAAAAACGTGATACAAAAAACGTTACACAAAAAGGCTTATCATTTTTGTGTAACGTACAAGTTAAATTTTGTTTTACACGAGAGAGCAGCTATGAAGACGTGCATATGATTGGTGCGGTATTAACAAAAGATCACGCAACTCAAAGACAAAGGCAACCAACAATTGTTGAGTTGAAATGCTAATTCTCTTCAACCGAATTCCATAACATCTGAAACTGTCATAACAACATTCGCTATATATTTCTTAGTTTTAACACATTCACGACGGATAATACTTATAACTGCGGAAGGAAGGGGTGTCGTTTATCGTTCCGACGGAACTTCTCATTGCCGGCTGGCTTAACTCACATAGTTTCAACCCTTGGTTGAATTTTATTACTGCTTGTTTGCTTTTGATCTGGCAGGCGAACTCACACGCATTATATGTATAGTGACCATATTTTTTTGTTGAAAATGAAGGACAAATCAGAAACTGTTTCATAATAAATACATAAAAAAAGAGGTTGCGTTTATTTGTTTCACTAAAACTAAAAAGCTTTATAACGTTTATTGTAAAATATAAGCATATACATAGCATTTTAAACAATCATATTATTACTTAAAAAAATTTAATTTTGATACATTTCACAAGAATGAACTTTTTTTTATTAAACAGGTTAGTGTTTTAAAAATTCATAAAACTGTATACAATTCATGTCAAAGTTGCATTTGGTATAAATGCATGCTTTCAATGTTTCGATTTTTAACTGTTTTTTTCCACTGGTCCACATATTGTTCACTAATGAAAATACTCGTTCAGTGGGGACACTGGATCCAGGAAGATATAAGCAAAATTCAACGATTTTTAAAATGTTTTTAAAAGATGCATGTTTATCTGCGAAATATTTAAAAATTTCAACCCATCTACATCGGCAGGTCTCGTCATTTTGTCGCCATTCTTCGATCTTTTCACTGGTGACATAACTTTTAATACACGAAACTTCAGCAAATAGTTCGCCATCATTTATGTTTAAGTTCCAGTGACTGGAAGTGAACAAAACACTTTCCTCGATCTTCGCCCGCAGAGGGATTTCTAGTAGTAGGACCCATTCAAATACTTCCATTTCGACGAAACAGCTGTCCCAGTTATTTAAATAATCAATGCAGGTTTGGTAAAATTTATGAATTGCATCTTTAAATATGTTCGCATCAATATTCAATTTACTATTTCAAAATGGCCATTTTAGAAAAAATAAAATAAATAAATCTGAAGGAAAGAGCAGTGAAATAAAGGACTGTCCTCCTCTTAAATAAAGGACGTATGGTCACCGTAATTATATGGCATGTTTCAATTCGTGGTAGAATTTTATTTGAAGTTAGTCTTTGTGATCTGTCATAATGACATCGAGAATTTCAAATGCAATAAAACACTTATTTCATGTAATTGAAAAATTGGACAATAGATTTTAGTTAGATACTGCGTTTAAGTGCAACATATGGTTTTGCTTGAGTCTATACAACATAGTTTCTGTGGGAGTGGAAAATAATAGTGCAATTAGAGACAACTGGAATAAAAACTGCTGTACATAATGAATCACACTATTTGTTGAGAAATATATTACACAGACTGCAAAAGCCTGTGTACCTTATAATGGCTTGTTGGGGAGGGCATGTTGTTACCGGGGGGAGCGAATTACTATCGCCTCGACGTGAATATGTTTAAACATTTTTCGTGTGCGAGGTAATATGCAAAACTTTTTAATGTCTTTTTTCGTAAAGTAAAATCAGGGGTGCGAGTTATACGCAAGGGCATATTATATTCGAGCGTTTTGCTGACAAGCGTTTCGCTGAAGTTGACATCCTTCTGCTGCTTCCCCTGCTCAGCTGACTTCTATGGTGAGTTACAATGCATAAAAGTTTTCTCACTACCGATTTCTTTTTTTTTTTTCAGACCAACATCATTAAAATCAATTTAATAATACAATAATCAATATTACACTGAATAATATTATAAATTTATATATAAATATTATAAATTAAATAAAATATTATTTATAAAATTATAATTATTTATAAAATATTATATAATATTATTAATTAATTTTTCCTCTACTAAAAACTGCCCAGCACGTCAGCAACTTGATTTGTAAATTTTTGGCACGCGCCGGCACGACATCAACTCAATTTGTAAGCTTTTGGCACGCGCACATAAAAAGGTTCGCCACCACTGTATACCCACTTACAACACTTACTTATATACCCACTTCACGAAACCAGTTTTTAACGGTTTTGTGAAGTTTCGCATTCCGGGGAGGACCCAGATTGGCTGTTTGTAACGAAGTAACTTGAATGGACTGAGCGAGTTTTTTTTTTTTTTTTAACTCCAAAAATTGGATTTTCCTTCTACAAAGTACGCAGACTGGTTTGTTATTTTCGGCAATATGGAATTGCCGAAAATAACAAACCAAGAAGAAAAAGATTTAACTCCATCCTAGTCAAATTAAGCTTATGAAGAGAAAATTACTTGGCCAAACTGTGCCAGTGGACGACCTAATTAAAATTTTTAAAATACAGCTGCAAAAAGATATATGCGCTACTACCGCAAATTCTCAGTATAATTAGTCCAATATTCCAAGTATACCTTGGTACTAATAACAGCATCAATGAAGGAAGTACACAGAGTGAAGTACTTTTTTTTGTACTTAAATAAAAAAACGCATTTTATGAGTCAAACATTTCGTGATAAACATGAATTTAAACGACCTTCTTGAGGTACACGCAGTAATAGTATCGCTTAATCACCTATAGAGTGGGATGCAATTATTAATACCGCTGAACTTAACAGAAATTACCAATCATCCTGCCAGACCAAGATTAATTAATTCGAGCGAGTTTTAATATTAAGACTGAGCGAAATAGCATATCACTTTTCATAGGCTGATTGTGAATGAATTTATTGCATAAGAGATCACTGAACTTGAACGAAAAGTGCAGCACATGTTGCTGAAAATTATTATTATATTTTTCTTTGAAACAAACCTAAATATTGGTACGAACTAAACTGCATTTATCCATTTATACTTTTGGTGTGAAATTTCGCAACCTTCATTCATTGGCGAGTGAAAGTTGTTTATGAAATGTACTTACGTCTATGCAGTTGATGAGTGAATGGATATTAGTATAGTTCGATGCTGGGCTGTACATACAACTTTCTAATGCTTTCTAGGACATAGTGCAAGTACACGCGAGGGATGGGGAGAACAACTTTTTTTTAAAAAAAATTGAAATTTATTAACACTCAAGAAGTAATATAAATAAAAATATACAATAGCGATGCAAAAAGTATTTAGAATACAAGTGAATAGTAGATAGTAAAAAGCAATACTGCATATGTAAAAATATCCTACAATTACTGTTCAAACGGTAATAGAGACTGATAGTTTAAATAAAAGACTTAGGAATAAAGAACAGAAAACGGCAATAGATTAGAAAGAACTACAATGAGAGTAACCAAATGCCGTAGCCATATCGGTTACTATAAAAATACAATGTTAGCGATACAGTCACTAAAAAATTCAATTACTGTATCTATGAGGGTAGGTACATGAATGCATACAAAAAATAATTGGGACATAATATATAACATTCAAAGTAATTTTCTGTAATATGCGTTTAAAATAAAAGTCAGCACTGAGTCCCATGAGGACTCAGTGCTGACCAAGTCTCTTGATACTTTTCTAAACTTGTAACCTGATGTTACAGATTTTTTTCCCGTTACGCAATTTATTGTAACTACTTGTTGCTAAGTGCTCAAAAGATTTGTGAAAAATTTCTTTCTTTGCCTTGGGAACTACCAGCAAATTCTGACAACAGCGTAAACCATATTCTAAATTATATATATAGAAAAATTTATGATGTTATTTCTTACATATAACATAATTATATAGACAAAGTTTCTGTAATGGCAAAATGGCTAACAAGTCACCAGTTAAAGATCCCTAATTTCAACACACAGCAAAATTACAGGCTATATTCGTATCCTGTTTCGTAACGGGATCTGAACGATTAGCTAATTAGGTAGCAGGAGAAACAGAGTAAAGAAGGAGGAGATGTATTTGTAAATTTATTCGCTATTATTATATGAGTATGATGTCATTATTTTCTAGTTCAATCCATTTCCATTGAGTATCCCTACTGGAACCTCATAAATATCAACAACAAAACATATTTCAATTTGGTCACTTGTAAGAAACTAATATACCCTGATGAGCATACATTATGAAGTTGAATGATTTAATGACGCCATTACTATTTTTAGTAAGAACCAATCACTGTTCTTACTAAAAGATTTCAAAGCCATTTCGAAAAAGTGGACTACATTTTGTTCGTTCAGTTCAGATGCTTGCACATCAACTGATTTCATCTCAAAGGTTTTAACATCAGAAAACATTTCAGACAGAATCCTTTTTTTTCTTAAAGATTCAAATTAAGATATTTTCTTAATTTGAATCTTTAAGAAAATAAAGGATCTTCCACTTAATGGTTATTTAAGCTCGGAAATGAAAAAAAAAAATCTTTTAATAGTACATTTACCGAATCACCTCACTGCCAAGTAAGTTAGCAACATTACCATTCTATTTTGTTCAAAAGGTTTGAACTCATGGTGGATGAAAGCAATGAGTTGAATATAATACGCTACTGAAAGAACTTCCATAACATCCTTAGATGAAATACAAATTTTGCACTGCAATACCTCACGATAAATGATGTAGTGAATAAAAAATCATTGGTGTTTCAGAGCTAACTTGCATGACTTCCTCGTGAATTAAATCTACGCTACCAGACTTAAAACCAAATGTATAGAATTTCTACCATCGTCTGTTGTTATAATGTTCATTTTTTTAATCCAGTTCTAAAAGAAGCTAGCATTTCCTTTACTTTCAGGAACAAATCAATACTACTGGTAGTCCTTTCAAAGTATAATAAACTATAGAGGTCTTTATAAACGGGAAAGACGCTATCAATTCCAAAATATAACAACGTATAGTCTGTAATATCATTACCTTCATCCATTTCCAGTGGATTACAATCAATGATTCTGACCATAAGTTATTCAAATAACCTGGAATCTACTCCTGCTGTATTTCCTAAACAAATTCGAGCCAAAAAGGATGAAGTGCTAAAATTGTTTTATTTTTATCTGGATATCTGTTTAGTGACAGTTAAACAGACATTTGCTTCACAGATTTAAATCGGTAAAGGACCTACCGGTTATTGCCATTATTTCTATCGCTGCATGCATGGTTTCTTAAAGATGTTTTGTTTTGTTCGATTAAAGTGATTTTAATATTCCAATGCATATCACTTAAAGGAATCAATTTTTCATTTATGACCACTCTTGTAAAACAATTGTATGATATTCTTTCAGAGCACAGTCATTTTTCTTACTGATAAGAGAATGCAAATTATATTTACTTTAGATAAAAACAAAAGTACAATATTTGCTAATCCGGTCTTTTTTAAAAACTCTATCTTCATCACCAGAATTCCATTTATTCAATTCCAGAGTCAGTAATTTCCTTACAGCTCGAAGATGACTGACCTCTTCATACAAAATGAGTAATGATATCGTTTCCATATTTACGGATTCATGGAACTTCGCGGACTGTTCAGAACAAATAGGCTATTTCAAAAGAAAATCAAAGCGTGGAAGTAATGAAAGGCATGGTTTATTCGCCTACTCTTTTATTCAATTCAGTATGAAATTGACAAATTTTTTGAATTATAATACGAATTTCTAACATTTTATGCCCAAATAATTCAACTTCCTCCTTTTTCTTTTATCTATGTATGCAAAAATAAGTAAAATATTGCGTTTCAAGTTTAGTATCATTTTTGTTGAGTCCGATCTTCATGAGAATAAGTTCCCAATTTATTAATTTAAAAATACATTAAAATCTATTACCATATTAAAAATAATAAACCATATGAAAAGTAAACTGACAAATATTATTGGTTTCAAAAGATCTCAGATGGAACGTGTGTTAGGAAAACATTTGCAGCAGCTTCTCCTCCAAACTGACAATAGGTGGTCTCACATAAGCGCACGAACAACCGCAGAAACTCATCGTTGTGGTTTCATTATGCTTTGGGCTACTACTATAACAGCTCAGATTTAGTTCTATCTGACTTTCATCTCTTTCCTAAAGAGAAAGAACATTTAACAGGCATGTGCACGTGGATGCACACTAAAAGTGCACAGTGTTACACGGCGACGTCAAAAGGTAATGAAGATGAGATTTTATCAACAAGTTGCAAACTATCTGAATATTGACAGAAATCTATGAAATGCATGAGTGATTATATAGATAATTGTGAAATACAGTAGGATCAAGTTCAAAGAAAGTATTCATTTTATTCAATGAATATCTACTCCCATTACTGAAAAAAATTAGACACTTTTACTGCTCGCTTACAATTCAAAGGAATTGCTGAATACACGACACGTAACAGATTCTGGAACAGCCAACACCAATCAACAATGAGTTCATGTTATGATACATTCATAACATGAACTAAATATGAGTATAACATTCATAATTTTTTGGGTGTTTAGAAAAGTTCTTGTTTTCAAGTGGTGTAGTTAAATTATCCACCTTTCAAGAGAGAGAGAAGGAAAGAAGGAAGTGGCAGTCGTTACTCCATTTACCAGCGGCCGATTAGGTAAAGCATTTATCAGGAACAAGTTGGCTCGTCCAAATTCTTAGTAGCCGCTAATGACAGCTCATCTTTGCCGTCATTCCGTGGCCAGCTCGCTGGTTGGAGACATGATAAATTTCGCAGTCAGTAGGGATGAATGAAAGCATGAGTGAACGGTGACGTGCCTACTGAGGATAGTACTCCGAGCGTGAAGTTAAGACAAATGGTTTCGTACTGAGGATTCGTGGGGACGAATTAAATGAACGGCATGGTTGGGTTTTGCTGTGGTAACGCTGACGTGTAGCACATTAATGATCTGGAGAAGGACAGGGAGAGATATCGGGGACAAAGTAACTTAACAGTTGCAGTATTAAACGACGTGTTAAATTAAAAAAAAAAAGATTAAAAGTCAGTTATAGGCTATTCTGTAATTGTTTTCTTTTACTCTGCATCTGTTTTCATTTTATTTCATGTAATTTAGTTTTGTTTGTTTTATTTTATTCTACCATTAATGGACTTTGTTATTTAACTTCATTGTATGAATTTCCCCATAGCTCAGTTAGCAGTAATAATAATGCTCTGTGAGTGGAAAGATCTGGGTTCGAATCCCGTATAGAACGCTACATCCAAAGATCAATGAGCTAGCTTATACAGCGATGGCAGGATTTCTTCCTAAGAATACGAGTAATTAATTGACAGACACCGCAGATTATTTAAACAGGATTATCTGCGCCATATAGCATCAATGAAGTTTATATGAAGCCGAGACAGATCAAGTGTGCTTAACAAATTAAGGGAAAGATGAAGATTCACAATTTCCATTTTCCCTTTAGTTTTTTTTTCCTTTCTTTTTCTTATTTTCTTTGCACATTTAGACTTGTATTTCTTAAAAAGAAATACAAGTAAATTATATTTTACATGAATATACACACACGTATATATATATATACACACACACACACACACACTCACACGTGTGTGTGTGTGTGTGTGTGTGTGTGTGTGTGTGTGTGTGTGTGTGTGTGTGTGTGTGTGTGTGTGTGTGTGTGTGTGTGTGTGTGTGTGTGTGTTGTTAAATTTCAATAATTACCGCATTTCCTAATTTAATTACTGACTGTGCCTACCTAGTTCGCGAGATTGTAGAATCGAGCACCACTGAGGATGGATATTTGTGCCATCACCCCCAATTATTGAAGACACAAGCGGCTTGAAAATTTACATGTTTGGCATCTGGAGGGGGACTAATGAATTTTTTAACCTTTAGCAGACCTACCCATCCTAGTAAACATATTATTTACTATGTTAAAAACAACTTTTATTTTAGATTACCAACATTTCGTGGAATAGATTGACATAAAAAAGTGCAATATGCGATATTTCATACAATATGCCATACAATACAGAGAGAGAGAGAGAGAGAGAGTGTGTGCGTGTGTGTCGGGGGGTATGAAAAACAACATTAAGAAAAAAGGAAACGAATGAAAAATCCCAAAACGGAATACAGAAATTAAGGGAAGCCGACAAGAAAAGCAAGAGAATACTTAAAGAGAGCATATTATCCAAGAAAGGGCCAATTGGGTGAGGCGACCCAAATAAATGCAAGTTGCATGTATTTGGGAACGAGACAATAATTTTCAATAAACTTGGTAGCGATATATTTATTAGAGTGTCTCTTGTGATGACTATGTTTCGCTTTGTGATTTACGACAGCTGCAGTATCATATCCCAGAGTAGTACAAGTATATTTACAGCAAGGCTTGTGTCTTTTCATATCGAATTCGTGAAAAAAATTCATTCTTACTTCTGAGAGAGAGAGAGAGAGAGAGAGACGACAGTGTATAACTTGCAGCTGCTTCTTGCTGTTTGTCTCAGGAGATTTAGAACTTTCTCTCTCTCTCTCGCTCTTGTAGTTTCGTGATTTCCTAAGTATTTATGGTTGCTACTTTTCATTTTATTGTTCAGCACTGCGAAACGCTATACAATTTTATTTCCTGGAGACATAAAATAGAAGTGGCACAAATTCCAAGATAATTTAGGTTCTGGCGATTATCAAGAAGTCATCTTATTGTAGCTGCCTTCGATTCAGACGAGTGGCAATAATGCGTTTCACATGAGAGTGCACATGGTTCCATGACCACGATTATGAAACCTGGGGAAAGTATGCAGAATAGGAACTCCTGTGGTCGTGATTTTTTATTGACTACAGAAACACCCTTATTGATCGTTGTGTATGGCTTTGTACAGAAGACCGAACTGATATCTGAACTGGAGCGTCATTGACTCATAATGTTAGCCTAGTCTCAGAATCGTGTCTTTATTACTGTGGATTTCCATGGTGCGTGCTACCTTGTCTGCTTCGCAAAACTTCAAACTCCCCGTGAGGGGAGTTTGAAGTTTTGTGTAGTTTGAAGTTACAGAGGCATTTAAAAAA
The DNA here is from genome assembly GCF_054136105.1 of Typopeltis vanoorti. NCBI lineage: Eukaryota > Metazoa > Arthropoda > Arachnida > Uropygi > Thelyphonidae > Typopeltis > Typopeltis vanoorti. Next base: position 74,278,359 of record NC_143555.1, read on the forward strand.
AAATACTTTTGTGATGGGAAACTATTTTTGTTCTAGAGTTATCCTTATTCTACCACCGTTAAATCGATTTTTTAAATATAGTGCATACTATGACCAAGCAATTCTAACTTCATCTCATTCACGAGGACAAATCGCATTCTTAACGCGCCTCTGACCGAAATTCGGGAAATACACTATTGAGAAAACTACAAACAAATATTCTCTGTAGCTTTGTATTCACAGTTGATTAATGGTTGAAATGAAGATGTCTTGGCGAAGTAATATCGGCTAAGGAATGAAAGAGATTTTCTGTAATGTCAGAGTAACGTGTGGAAGGGAAGAACGACAGCATCATTAGTTTTTCCCTATCGCTGTTTGTTGGCGTTGCACATGTCAGATACGCATTAATCTCCCATCAAGTAGTCAGCTTTTTTCTGTAGGTAGGCCGATTAATATCTTGATACAGTATCTTTTGTCTCACCCAGACTTGGGCAGCGTTTCAAGTTGTTTAGTTGTATGGCAAGGTCAACACAGTCAGCGTTGAGTCACGTGAAAACATTTTGCTGTAAAAATGTAGTCTATAACTTAATGTAACATTGCACTTTCGTGTCACACGGCACTGTTGCTTTTTTTCCATCAATTAATCCCAAGAGAGGATGAGGTGGTAAGTCTGTCATTGACTACATTTAACTTTCCTAGTAAAAGGAAAGTACTCCATTTTATGACCAGATAGCACGTACAAGAACTCGAAGACAAGGAGGATACAAGAATCGATCCCATTACACTTGGCTTCTCCGGATCAATGAAAGGAACCAAGCAAATGGATCGATTCTCAGAAAATGTAATATCCGTTACTAATGGATTTGGGGAAAATGATTAAAATAAAGTTTCTAGAGTACAAGCGATTTGTAAGTGCATAATTTGGCCCATATTCGAACACAAAAAATGCGGTTACAAAGTCTCATCCCTATTGATGTAAACACTGAGAATGAGAAACTCATAAATATCAAAAATCTTATTTCGAAAATAAAAATTACATCGAGAAAACCACAACATGATAATTAAATTTGGAACTATTCACAGCCTTACGTGTTTATTTTTCTTCTTCTCAGTTAAATCCTAGCAACAGCTATTCAAAGTATTTAGGAGTTCGTAGTAATTTAGCTAAATCGTAATGAGGTAGAATTAGCAATCCTATAAACATGGGTTTTATCTATTTTGAAAAGTAAAAATCAAACTGTCAAGGAAAAAAAAAACTATTATCTCAATTTATAACTTGCTAATTTAACATACCTAAAAGAAGAAGAACAAAGTTCCTTCATTGCAGAGATATGGATTCATAGGATCATGGTGTTACAAATAAAACGGCCATAATGTTAGACAGTTTTATTTTCAATCAAATTACTGAATATTTCAATGATAAAAACAGAGAATACTTTATTAAACTTCTATAGTTGTACTTATTTTTAAGCAGATTTCACTCCATTTTGCTCATTTAAAGTAGATGACGCGTTTAGATCTTTATGTCTGGTAATTTTTTATCACAGCGAGAGATTTCAGCATTTACTGCATTAGTATACAAGATGCAGTAATATTCAATTCCAAAATTTCAACCGAATAATGTTAGGTGACACTCTTGAGGGATGAATTTTTTTTTATTTTTATACTACTCTCTTCACCTGTCTTCACAAAACTTCAAACTCCCCATGAGGGGATGAAGTTTGAAGTTACAGAGGCATTTTTTAAAAAAATTACTTTTGTGACGGGAAATTATTTTTGTTCTAGAGTTTTCCTTATCCTACCACCATCAGAGAATACCAAAACACAATGTATAGAAACAGAACCTTTTCCATTGGAGAGTAGAGTAGTAAAATAGTTTTCACAGACTAGCCGGTACACGGACTGAATTTAAATAATAACACACGGAAAGACTTCCTTACCAGCAAGAGAAATAATCCTGCCACCGCTTGCTTTCCCGGATCGTACCTGGGAACCTGCGTATCGTGGTGTGCCACGAGAGATGGGTGGGGGTGGGGGACAGGAAAACGTAAGAAGATTCCTGAATACGTTGCAAAGTTAAGTTTTCTGGACAGAGAGAGAGAGAGAGATTTACTGAAAACTCGTCTTCCAGAATTAGCATCTGCCCTATATCATATTCACAATCTAGCATACTGTTCTGGCATTTATTTACTACATGGAAGCAATATATTCAACTCATTCCAACAAAAAAATGAAGATACAAAAGGAGACAAGCCATCTTTTTTTTTATCGTCCTAATTTCTTAGTTCAACAGTAAACTTCTTCCCCACCTGAAGGCTCACTAATTAATCAATGCCCATCAAACTGTATTCCGACATCTCGATCCAATGTGAATACCCTACTACACTTCTGTATTGATTAAGGTTCACCCAACATTACGCGCCTTTGGAAACAATCGATGATAAGATTTGATGAAACTCGTGGGAACGCCCTTGCCATTTAGATAGAATTTTATCTGCTCTACAGGCCTATTTACCAAAATAATTTGATGGTCTACTTTCCACTCTTTACAGTTGAATAACTCATTTGCTCTACAGTCCTTTCTCATTACGTACCACGGTGAATAGCTTCCTCCCATCAGATGAATAATAATCATAAGCCAACGTGGAATTAATATCTTTGAATATTGAATTTTTCAGAATTTTATCAATTTTAATAAGATATGCAATTATAACATTAAAATTCATCCCACCAGAACAAAATTACCGCTAATATATGATTTGGAATCATTTGTCCTTTTCATATATAATTTTTTTTCCCGGCAACTGGGAACAAATCTCTCGAATTTACAAATGTAAAGCCTTAAAACATGTAAAATATAAAATGTAAAGCCTTACAAATTACAAAATTTGTAAGGCTTTCAAATATCGAATTCGAAATAATCCATCCAGCAAGATGGGAATAAGTTACGTGTGAAAGGACAGACAAACAAACAAAATCTAATAGTTCCTTACGCACCTAAAACAAATATAAAATAGAGATAGAATTAAAGTAATATTTCTAGAAGCAAATATGCTTTCAGGATTGAAGTTGATTTATATTTATATTTATTTTATTTATTTAATTATTTAATTTGACTGGGAACAATTCAGTGTAAAGAGCTGACATCGATTTTTTTCTCAGCCACCAATAATGAAAATGGCAAATGATGAATCCTGCTAATCAGATAAGAAACTGTGTACTGTATATTCATTCTGACCTGCATAATATTATATCAAGCGTTATTTCAAAAAGATATTACAAACGAGTTTCACATATATCTTTCTACATCATAATATTCAAGTACCCAACAAAGTGAATTCAAGCCGGTTTTAATCCTCCTGCAAACTGATATTCGGATTACTGATTTCCAAATTTCCTCTCATCAGTCTGAATTGTTACGTAAAAATTAAAAAAAAAAATACGGTAAAGCACCTGCCCTGAAATAATATTTCCATACGTTCTTTCTCTGATCGATGTTTAAACTAATGATAATTACCTCTGAGTGTGTTGGACTTCTTTCTTGTAATTACCTGACTTACTGCTTTCTAATTTCAGCACTGGAGAAATAAAAAAAGAATAAAAAAAACAACAGATGCGCTAATTACCGATCTACACCTAAATGAGGATAATTAAGCCTTAATCAGAACTATTAAAAATGTTTCTTCCCCTTCCCCTACACAGTTTTAATTCAGACAAGTAGACTTGCAACATCTTTTTAAATGATGTTAATTAGCGCGAAGACTTTCAAAGCGAAGATCATTAAAACCTTGGCTGGAGTGTCCAATTTGCAATGTCAAGAGTATTCTGTATAGAAACACTTTGGCTAATTAGCGTTTGATGATTTGCAATAGTACATGACCTTGCCAGGTTAACTACAGCACTTCATGCTTCAAAAAGTCTTTGAAGTAAAGAGATTTAGAACAAATATTATGTCAGATGTTTCTGTCCTAATATAATGGAACAGTATATTAAAATATGTCTATTATTTGTGATTGAATAATAGATTTTTTACTATTCAACAGCGAGCTTTGGGTCACGATACAATGTGGAATATACTACGTCAATTAACAATGTAAGATATTATGACAGTAGATCGTTTACAAACATGAGCTCTGCAAGTCCCGAGTGACACGTGATGATATAATGAGAAATCGATGCATGCATGAAACAACAATCCATGCTAGCAGGAAACTGTTTGGGTTGTCGATTATCGAAGTAATAATTCAAATAACTTTAAAAACTTAAAATTTTCATACAATAGTTTTAATATCGTTGGATTAGGTTGTTCTGAATTATAGCTGAAACAACTAAGGCTATGAAAACTGTATTATGTCCGCTGGTTTTAATAGTATAATAATTTTAACAGTTTTAAATTTATAGCAAATGTTGCTTATACATGTAAATAATTATTATAATTATTTATAATTAAATCGTTATAAATATATAATAAAAACAAATAATAAATTACATTGACTTATATCTTATTTGATGCTATTATGTCTACAAATGATTAGAACTAAACATATAATATCAACCATTCAGACATACTGAGTCGGATACGAAAGTGACAGGGTTATTTCAGCCGGAAATTAGGGTTTTTCGTTCACGAAACAAACAAACTGGCCAGAAAGCACACGCAATTATATACTTCAACTGGCTTCATTGCCTTAGTTGGCTCTACTGTAATTCCAAAACAACCTGACATATCGAGATTAATTAATAAGGTTGAATTTTAATGGCTAAGCCAATGGCAAATTATCCTTCTTATAAGGGAGAAAGCGAATGAATTTATCGCAGAAGAGATTACTGTACAGTGTGTGTATGTGTGTCGTGTAGAATAGTAATGCCCCAACCAATAGACCTAAGTAGCGGTGTGAACTAACTGTCCAACCTTTATTAATTACAGTTTCTATTTTTTTTTGTTATGAAATTATATATTTCTGATACCAGACAACTCTGGATTATGAAAATATAGGAGTGCAACACATAATGGCCAATGAAAGAGTGCAGCAATTAAGTTTCTGACTTACATCTTAGATTCAGAAAATTAGTTTCTTTTTTTCCCCTCTCCAAATAGCGAAAAGAAAACGATATACCAAAAAATAATGCTTTTACTGCCTAATATCAAACCCTGATCTATTTTGTATTCAGATTTATTCATTGTTTGTCATGCACATCAAAATCTTTTGTCACTATTTGCAATTCTGAACTTAGTTTCGATTAAAAACAAATTTAAACAAAACACTGTATTTATTTTAAATGAAATAGTTTGGAATATGTAAAATGATAATCTTCAACCACAGTGCAGCAATACAATACAAAAAAGGCAGCCCCCATTATTATTATTATTATTATTAAGAGAGACCTCTAGGGAGTCAGGAACTTATCGAGGGAGGCCATACTTTTCTATAATATAGCCTACTCTTCATATTATATGTAGAATGTGTTATTTGTTTTAGTGTCATGTTATTACTTTTTTTCTAGTTTGCCCAGCTATAGTTCGCTCCAAAAATAGAAAAAAAAGAAGAATAAAAAGACGAAATATCGAGAACAAGATTAAATGATTTCTATTGTACAAACACTTTTCATTTTTTGAAAGAAATAGCCCGTGAAACATGTGCTGATCAGCCCAAGCAACTTTTTTTTTTTTCACCGCAACAATAAATACAAGTTTAAATAAAGTGGTCTTGTATTTGTAACAAAATGCATGCCAATATGAATCTATGGCTAAGAGAACAAAATGCATCGAACTTTTAAAAAAATATGAAATGAGGTATTAAAAGAATGTTTTTCATAGTCCAAGTTTTAATGTATGATGTATATAATGCATATACATCATACATAATACAGAAAAAAACAATACCCCATTCCTTCGAATTTATTAAAATTTGAAAATGTGATTTAACATATATTAAAATGGATATAATAAGTCAGTAAACATATAGTTTGAAATATAATTTCATGAATTTTAATAAAATGTTTATTTTCTAAGGGTCTCTGTGGTGCAGTTGGAAGAACAACGGGAAATTGGGCTTTCCATTGGAAAAGACCTGAGTTAGATTCTCGTCGTGAGGAGAGGAATCTTTATATCGGCTTTTTTTTTTTCTTTTTTTTTTTAACTAAAGGTGAGTTAGCCGATCTAACAGAGGTAGCACAGCATTCATTCCCGGAAACACATTTTTTTTATCATCCTTCATGCAGGCAAATCGGCAACGAGAACACACGCAATTTAAAGACTGAATACAAAAAAAAAAAAACACTACTATTATAGTGTCGGGGGGGGCGGTAGAGGTGTGTGTGTTGTTGGGGAATTTGGTAGTGGAAATGGCGAGTTGTGTATGTGATTGGAGAATTAGTAGCAGGATACACGGTGAGATGTGCGTGGAAGTGTAGCAGAGTGCCTCCACGATAAGTCCTTGAACTCCTTGGAGGTGTCACTTAATAATAATAATATGTCGCATATATTTACTTACTAAATTAACTGATAATTTTAGTATTTGATTATTATTATACACCTCCAGGGAGTTCAAAGACTCATCGAGGGAGGGCACCTGCTCTACAGCTCTCTATCTCAGCCACTCAATTCACCAACTGATCGCAACTACACCAACGCCATCTGCCACCGACCACCACCACTAGTATTTCCAAAGACAATCACAAACATTCATGTCCACGGCGGGATTCGAACCCACAGCATTTTGGCTGAAGAGCAGATACGCTAACCGCTCGGCCAGCCAGGCTGACATTATTTTATAATTTTATAAGTTAATATTTATATGTTATAATTTTATTATAAGTTAACAAAATCGAACTCTGTTTAGATGAGTATGCTAATAAAAACATTACCGAGAATCACAAAACATTTCAGTAGACAAGAAATGTTATTATTCTTAGGGAAAAGATATTACACGTTTCTAAAAATCCTGATATCACAAATTTTCTTGAATGGTAAAAATGTAAACAGTCCTACCCATCCCCACCGAACACATCCATAATTCTCACAATTTTCCTTGTGGTGAAATACAGGGAAAAATACAAACTGTTTTGCACTTTTTTCATTACGCTAGTTTTCAAAAAATATAAATAAATTCCTGACAATTGCCTAATTCCTTCTATTATATTTTTGCAAGTTTTACAGGCTGTATTTGATTGCTGCGTCTGCAATTAAACTTTTCGTCGATAGCCTCACTTCTCTCTCTCTCTCTCTCTCTCTCTCTAAGTAAAAGATATACTCAAAAGGCAGAATATATTCCAACCAATTGTACAAGCTGTTTCGCAATTGCTTTTTATTTTTATTATGGTATCAAGAATTTAGATTATAAATATGTCATGTGATTTTATGAAATTTTACAGAAGAATGCACAGGTAGGGGGTGAAAAAAATGTAATGTAAAGGTAAGGAGTGAAAAAAACTAAATTTTTTCTTATCACAGCGCATACCTGCAGTGAGCAACGTAAAGGAAATTACAGCACAATTTTATATCAATTAAACTGAAAGGCAAGCTTTTATTCAAAGTACACCCTCTGTCAAAAAAAAGAAACCGAACTTTTCGAAAATAGAAGAAACTAGTGGCGCCGCCTGTTGCATCTTTTTGTTGTCGAAAGCGGCAACCTTCATTAGTGTTGTGTCAACTGCTTATGGGGATTCCAAAATCAACTGTGTACAACATTTTGACCGAGAGTTTGGGCCTTCGTAAATTGAATTCGCGATTTGTTCCTCACAAGCTGACCGACGACCAAAAAATGTATCGAATTGAACACTGCAAGGACCTCATTTAAACCGCTCGTAAGGACTCAAACTTTCTTGAAACGATCGTTACTGGTGACGAAACATGCTGTTTTGAGTATGAGCCCGAAACAAAGCGTCAGAGCGCTGAGTGGAGACCACCAGAAGAGGGGGGGGGGGGGGGCATTTAAAGCGACTGATAGCGAGAATTTGTCGCGTACGGCATGAATATCGTGACGACCGACCGTTCATCAAAACACACTGTCACTGTTGGCACTATAACTCCGCTTTTAATGAAACAAATGTCATAAACAGTTGACACAACACTAATGAAGGTTGCCGCTTTCGACAACAAAAAGATACAACAGGTAGTTTCTTCTATTTTCGAAAAGTTCGGTTTCTTTTTGGACAGAGGGTACAGATGTGTGAGGATGATAAGAAAGAGAGAACTAATCAGCGAAGAAAAGATATTAAAGACAGATAAGGTAGAAAAAACTGATATACAGGTGCACTTATTTGTTTATTACTATATTTATTTAAAACAGCAACATTTTGCGGGGAACACTGACAGTTTTGTTTATCGACTGACACTTTCAAGAAAGTATCTTTATCAGCCATAATTAATTTTGCTTCACCAAGAAATGGTGCAGCCAATAGGTATTATATATGCCTGCTTCAAGCTTCTTTTTCTTGGTGGAAGCAATAAAGTATATATATTTTAGTAATCAATAATGCAGTTTCTCTCATGTTGTGTTTTAGGATAGGTTTCCCGAGATGAGGGAGAAAATTCACCGAAAACATCAAAGGACAATTTATAGAAAGCGATTTCTCAATAAAGACAATTCATCGAATGAAAATTAAAATAAAAATAATTCACCGAGGGATACTTGATTGAAAAAACAATTCACAGAAAAACAATTAATGGAAAAAAGTAATTCACAGAGACATTTAATCAAGCGCACGATTCTGTGAAAATCCCATATCACCGAGCATATTTATAGTTATGTAATACTATTATTATTATTGTTCCGGGCAACTCCAACTCCATTACGAAGAGTATATCTTCGTAATAGTATTACATAACAAAAATGCTAAATGAGTGAATGACGAACCAGATGTTAACAAAAAAATTACAGTTTGGCGTTAACATCAGGTATTTACACAGAGCGGAATGCTTTCAACCGATTACTTTCTTATTTTAAATTCATAAATCGAGATAATATTTATAAGTTTAAAAGGCTAAAATTCTCAAGATACTGCGAACACTGTAATACAGTTTTATACATTATTCAGAATTTATTCAGAATTTCTTGGAGTTTCGTAAGAAAAGAAAACATAATAATCCTCATATCTGTTTCCAAGTTACTTTTTTTCTTGTCTTGAATTAAAGGCGCGCAATTCTTATTTCGTGTCGAAATAGGATTTCGACACGAGATAAAATCATAACATATGATATAAAATAATTTGAAAAAAACTGTAAAAAATCTTAGGCAGGAAACAATTTCTGATGTGAGATAACCACCTGCTTAACTGGCGGCCTGGTGGAGTAAAAATTATCCATATTTGATCTCCAGAGAGTTTCCAGGTTATTTAACCCTTAGTCTACTACCTAAAATGTGCTAAATGGAGACACACAACCTTTCGTGATTGCATACAAAAATAAAGCAGTCATGTTTCAGCACAGAACTGCTGTTACTAGTGGAAGACTAACGTAGGTATCTTTTAGTGAGGGAATATATATATACGAGTATTCGATACATCAAGTGAGATGTGAAATTTGATAAGCGTGAAAAACTTCGCTCATTAGCTGGATAGCTCGTCAACCGAAAAATAGAAACTTCTTTCCCCTTCTTGTATACCTTTACCTACATCTTATATACACGACTCTGATTTTTATGTGGTCGCAGATGTTCGGATGTAAGAGATGTCTATGATGTCAATCATATTTAGCTGTTTTCCCCCAGATGAATTTTAATTTATTACATTACAGTCCTAAAATTTATTCGTGCATCGCAAACACTAGAACGCGAAGAACATTTGTTAGGGTTTTTACAAGGTGAGAAAGCCGTTTTCATTCTGATCGAGGGTTTCCCTTCTGGAAACTCAGGATTTTTCATCCCACAAAACAGGCATACAGGTCAGAAGAAGAACACACACACTATCGCATTTAAAAGATATAAAATATATAATTATAGTCGTAGGAACAAAGGCTATTTAGGTCAGTTTATATCTTTTATGAGATTTAAACAACAAGAATATCGCAGACGAATAAAATTCTTATTCTGTATATAGTGCATATGCTCCAGAAGATGATCTTGATATAAAGGTCGAAACGTCGAATGTGGATTTTCGTTTATATTAAACTAAAGGTTTACTCAAACACGGTAGTTGTCTCCATAATTTTCAAAAATGTAAAATTCTTATTCTTTATAAAAGTTGTTTAAATGAAACTAAAGGAGTGTAGAACATCATCTCACATGATATCATGTGGGGCGATGTTGGCATGCTATCACGCAAATATTTTATCTGTGCGCTTCATATTTTCTGGCTATTTTATTTGTTTTGTATCAGGGAAAACAAGAATTTCTGAAGAAACATTTCTGCTGTCATGGTCTCAGACCAAATAACTCAACTTTTCTGAAAATGAACAGAAAACATTCCTTCCATGACTTAATTTGAGCACAGATCTTTCGATCACAGACGAGGGAATCTGTTCTAATTGTGTCACGTAGTCAAGACAGAATAATATGATAGATAAATAGATAGATAACGATATTATAACAGTTAAAAATGATTATTTTATTAACCAGACTTGTTCAACAGTTTGGACAAAGCTTGCGCTGTATACATTTAATAGTTCGTTCGTTAGGCTTATGTACTCTTGCCTAGTGTTCCTCAATTTTTTTTTTTTTTAGTAATTTCCCTCTAAAGGATTTTTCTAAGTTAATTTCGCCTCCTATACCAATATATTATTTTCCTGTTATCACGAGGAAGAGTGTGCGAAGCCAGCGCTTTTCTCGTTCTTATTGGATCATATATGAAACTGGTGATAAAGAAGTAGTATATCTTTAAACAATGAATATAGCCTATGAATGATGCTCTTTACAGCATGTCTTAAAAGGATATTCTTGTTGTTTATTCAGTATTTTAAAAATTTAGTGTATTTTTCCTCATTTGTCATGTATGTTCATTATCTTTCATATGACAGCGTTACATTGTTGATTGGTGTGATTCCTAATATTTTTGGCGCCAAAAACTAATTATCTCCTCAAAAAAAAAAAAAAAAAAAAAAAAAAAAAAAAAAAAAAAAAAATTCCGGCTCCTTGGGGATGATATCACCTCAGTTTAAAAACACTGCTCTAGACAAATGATTTCGTTTTGAGTAATTTGGTCACATTTTTTTTTATGTGGCTCCCGTCCATGAAAAGTTTATGTAAACATGTAGTACATTTGTACCGTGGATGGGCTAAGAATTTTTTTTTCTATTTTTAATAATTTTATATATACATATTTACATAGTCAGGAAACACTGTTCTAGAAACCAAACACGGAACTTTTTCAAACCACTTCAGGCCTCCAATCTCATTCACAAATATCCATGCCAACAGCGGAATTCATGCCCGCAGTCTGTTGGCTGGAGAGTAGAAAAACTAATCATTCGGCCAACTAGGCCGGTATTACAAATACTCCGACTGAAAATAAAAGTGAAATGACTGCACAAATTTTAAGAGAAATTAAATACGAAATCAAATTCCACTCAGTCGGTACAGATTTATTAATATCATATTATTAATATCAGTTCGAACTTTTTGCCAAATTCTTCCATAATTTGGACACATTTGTTCCTATGTATCCTTGCAAACAATCCGATGAAACGAAAATTGGAGTAGTTCGACAAATTCAAGGATTCAAATACCAAATTTCAATAAAATTGGTCCAACCAGAGTTTCGAAATAAACTAAGTGGGGTGGACGGACGGAGAAAATTAATTTAATGAGTGCTTAGGCATTTTTCAAAATGCCCGTAAAATACAGTTTGCCAAATTTGAAAGGTTACATAGAATTAATAACAAAATTAGATGACCTGAAAATATCTAGAAAGGGTCAATCAATTCAAAAGCGTACCATTTTATCTCTCCCAACAGCTAACACTACTCTAGGTCGAATCGTTTTCAACCGATTCTGACCAAATTTGAAATTACCTGAGAAATTCAGCTTAATTGGATTGAAAATGGGGAGAACTGCCTATACAGATAAATCTATAGGTAGCGTCGTTCAAACAAATTGAACAAATTTAAAATATATTTATTTCTTATGCTTTCATACTCTCCCGAGAATTTCCGTTAATCTGAATAATAATGAAGGTGTGAGGAAGTGGAAGGAATTGTAGGAAGGGTCGCGTTTTTCGCACGCACGCGTGCACACACGCACATCAGAGATCGCATCGTTCAACTAATTTCGATCAATCAGAATGGAATACAGAAATTTTTATTTATGAATGTTATTTAAAATAAATAATATTCATTAAATAACTGTCAAAAACAAATATATATATTCAGATAACTCACATTGCGAGTTATCTGAATAAATTTCTACGCACCCTCATCTTTCCCAAACTTGAAAAACAGTGAGTTCATGAAAGCAATAATATCTAACATTTAAGCATTATGTAATAAGCATAACACAAACTCTTCAAATTTTATATCTTTGGAGAAAGCATGGGATTCCTCAAAGCAACAGGGGCAAACGTTTTGAAATTATAAGTGGTTATTATGGTTATATAATTGTCTAACATCTGCAAGCGGAAAATTACTACTTAAATGCTAAAAATACAAGCAGATGTTAACATCCAAACACAAAGTGAAAAATAACAAATATTTGCTTCGTGACATTTGCGACGAAAGAACCGGAAGAGTGCGTCTGTTAGAGTTAGGAAAAATATTTATTTAAGGGGAAGGATATTTTGAGAAGCTAGGAAATCAGTGAAGCTGTGAAACGGAAATATATAGCTTCTCCTAAGTTCGGAAGGAGTTATATCAATATCCAAGAAAGTTCTGTGGTGATAACGCAACTTAGTAGAAAGATATTAATATCAGTTCCTGCGTTCCTTTTGCCAACAAAACCAATATTATTGCACTTACTCTACGGAGACATGTCTTTTATGCACATATTTGTTGTTCCCATTTCCTTCCTTCCTCCTTTCTTCGATGTTGCATGTGAAGAGAGAGAAAGAATCCACGATCGGTAATATTTATTGTTCGGCATAGTGGAATTTTGTATGATGATAAGAAACTGCAAAAATTAATGTGATTTGAACACGAGGCTTATATGGTGTAAAACACTGTATTGTACAGTTCGTTATTGTATAGTATTTAATTGACCCGATTAGAACAGCGAAGAGCTGTAACTTGTGGATTTGAGTTCATTTTCTATGCAGATTTTTACCTCAAATTCTCGTCAAACTAAAAGATTAGATTGCTGTATTTATTAGCAGATTGTTTAGGAATTAGCTATTCTCGGCTAAGGCCAATCGAAAATCCAATCTCGTCTCGAAAGAATAAATATTTTGCTTGTGTCTTATTCAGACATCGTAACAATTTTCCTTAACCGAAAAGCAGACGAAACAAAATCAGCCGCATAGATTTGAAAGAAGATACATAAAAGTGGAACACTCGACAAAGGTACGATATCAGAGTAATAATCCGACTGTCTCTAGCGATGTTGTAAGGCAAAGCGAACAGACAGCTCTTTTGTACTTTCATTGATTATGCAGAATCTTATCAGAGCAATACGGAGGTTTGGATGCAGTAACATCCTTTAGATTGCAACGACGAATTTCTTCTTTTCTCTTTTACTAATCTCCCAGCGCGTGTCTTCGAGTATTGTAATAAAATACAAAGCCAAATTTATTTCACAAATAGCTGGTACTTTATCCAACGTGCATGCATGAGGGATTCCGTGAGTAGCTCTAGGAAAAGAAAACACGCGGTTTGCAGTTCTCTGATAATCACTGCACTCCATCTCTCTGATTGCCAATCTCTGTATGTTTATGCAAAAATTGGTTTATTTCTCATATCGAAGATGCCCGTCGACTATTTCCAAGCAAATGAGTACAGAATACTGATTTCCTTGTTTCTGTTTGTACTGTGCGATGAGAAAGGGATCACCTATCAGTTCAGTATCACATCTTCTCGACAAGTTAAAACCAAACAGAAGCGAATTGTTCTTAGGAAGAAGAAGAAATTCTCGGTAGAGTAACCAAGAATTTTATGAAGCCGATATATGAAATAATAGGCAGACCCTGTCGAGATAAACGTTTCTCGCATGGGTATTATTGTGTTATTTTACTTCTGCTTAGTTATTGTTACAAAGAAACTGGGCAAGCATTACCCAGAAGAAGAGATAGCAATGTCACACGAAGTTGTTTACAGTGTCACAGCGAAGGATCCTAAACACTCTTTTCACAGTTATTTGCAAGCAGTGTAACTTCTTTGCCAGTAGAGTCACGTATTTATCTGCAGTTAATGCCGTTTTCCTTCGGTCGTGATCTTTATGGACTGGAGGGAAGTGAACTGTAAACTGCGCTTCGAGCTCAACACGGCGCAACCGATGACTAAATGAAGACGCCCTCACAGAGCTATCAAGCTCTAATAAAGCTTGGGATTACAACAGCTCTGAATTGAGCGTCTTCATACCATAAATTCTGCTATAGGTGATACTGCCCTTCTCTTTTAAGACATATACTTAGGTTATCAGTATAAGCCATTTCCACAGCTAATTAAGCCTACCAGCGGATCCTCGCAGTACAAATAACCTTTCTATTGTCTTTTTCGTGATGCATATGTTCTCGTATCAGTAGTTTATAGTCATGTCTAGTATTTATTATATATAATAATTATATATAGTAGTAATCTATAACAAAGTAGTTCAGTATAGTAGTTATTTCTAGTATAACATACGATAAGTTTTGTATAGAAATAGATCTGGTAGAAGTAATCTATGAATAAGCACACACAGATTATCACTTTTTTTAAAATTGAAGTTTTATATCAATAATTAGAAAATGTCAGAGAATAAGTAAACCTTTCGATAAATACGACATAATTTCCTAGCTAACAAATTACTAAATGCATATAATATATTATTTAATCTGATTAATGTATTTTTGCACAGTTGAATGTATTAAATTATATGCAAATATTGTAAACTATCGATTATTTTGGATAACGAAGAAAATGTGATTACAGATAATAAAGAATGTACTAAGAATAATGCGAAACTTGTTCGCATACCTATCTCTGTAAAAGAAAACAGTTTAAGATGGATGTGACGTAATACTTTCTGTTCCTATGACAACCAATAACAGATTACATCATCGAGAACTAAATAGGCAAGAGGTCCATATCTAGGTGGAATTCGAATGTTTTGTGTTGGAATCTAACACTACAAATGCATTGGAACCGCCCTTTCAACTTACAAGTTGAAAGGTAGATCGATTTGTAAACATCAAGACCCAAGTGAGAGTTTTAAAAGAAATTGAAGTTTCTTTTGAACTGAAATAAAAAGAATTTCAGTTTAAAAAGAAGTTTCAATAAAAAGAATCTTATCTTAAAAAGAGTTTTTAAGATAAGATTTATAGTAAGCAAATTATTGCTGTAGTAATTAAGAATAATTACGTTTGAAATCTATTACATTTGAGAGCCTAAAATCTTCTATGAATATAAAATAACAGTACAGGTAGTGAAGCTCAACAGGCTCACTACGAAGAGTTTGTGACTTACATATCAAACTGCGTTCTTAAAAGGTAGTCTCTACATTTGCCTCTTAGTATTTTATAGTTCCACTGCTGGAACAGCACTATTTCAAAATCGTAGTTTTTCTTCATGTGATTACACCAATACCTGTCAAAAGTTCACAGAAGATCATAAGATACTTAATATGATCTATGCATAAAGTTCTATACCTACACAGTGCGGTGCAATTTTTTGACTCTCAAGGCGTGGCGCTGAAAGAATTCCTGCCAGAGGGGAGAACAGTGAACACGAAATTTTATAAATTTATGAATCGTCTCCTGAAATGTATTCAACGTGTTCGTCTCGGCGCATTCTGGTAGGATTTTTCACTGTTGCATGATAACGCATTTTTCCTGTTGCATTATCACCCTCTTTACTCACCAGATTTATCTCCTGCGGACGATTTACTGTTCCCCAAATGTTTCCAAAATTGAAAATGAAGCTGAAAGGACACTAATTTGCGGATGGTACAGCCATCTGAAAAAGGCTGTAATCGATTAATTAAACAAATGGAACGAGAAAAATTTTCTGCGGCTCTCCGAAAACTGTACGATGGCGCTATATAGCCTGCATAGATACCAACGGATCGTATCTCCAATAATAAATATGTTTCGTCTTTCTCTCGTGTGTGTGTCTTTTGATTTTTTTAATGAATTTTGTCTTAAAATTTATGGATCGAATTTGTGTGTGTGTGTGTGTGTGTGTGTGTGTGTGTGTACACACATACATACAGAAACACATGTAGAAAGTTTTTTTAACTTGGGTATACTATGTTAAAGATACCAAGCAATTTTATAAGCTAGGTTTCAATCCTTTTTTTGCCAAGTAAGCAAACAGACAAGTAAGTCAAGTTTGCGCCTGCACGTAGTGCAAGTCTGAGGCAACTCGTAGTAAAGGAGGAGTAAGCTCCGATCACTTTCCTTAGTATTTTTCCCTAATGCAAAGCACATCCCCTTGCGGAGATGTATGTTGCTATGCATTAAAGGTAAGGATCACTACCCAGACCGGTTTCGACCTTTATTGAGGTCTCATCAGTGGGAGCCAGACCATAAAAATGCCAAGGGTGAAGTAATTCAGAGCTTATAAATTTTACCTAAACTTGGTAAAGTTTGCTTACTTGGGAAAAAAGGATTAAAACCTAGCTTATAAAATTGCTTGGTATCTTTAACACAGTATACCCAAGTTAAAAACCTTTCTACATTTTACTCTTATCCGGAGATTTTTATTTAACAAGGTCAAAGCACCTTGTGGCAACTTGTTTAGGTAAAATTTATAAGTTCTACATTACTTCACCCTTGGCATTTTTATGGTCTGGCTCCCACTGATGAGACCTCAATAAAGGTCGAAACTGGTGCGGGCCTATCTATGAGAGGCTCTGCTTGGGGGTAGGTTTTTGCCTGTCTCTGAGTCGGGCCACCGCTGAGATTATGGCTCTGCTTGGTGGTGGGAGTGAGCCTGCCACTGGGTAGAGCCAATGTTGAGAGTTCTTCTCGGTGACGGGGTGAGCCTGTCACTGAGTGGAACAACGCTGAGTTGGGTGATCTTTTGGGATCATCTTATTTTTAGAGCCCGCTTCACCCATACAAAGATCGAAAACGGTCTGGGTAGTGTCCCTTACCTTTAATGCATAGCATCATACCTCTCCGCAAGGGGATGTGCTTTGCATTAGGGGAAAATACTAAGGAAAGTGATCGGCTCTTACTCCACCTTTACCACGAGTTGCCTCTGACGTGCCCTACGAGCAGGCGCAAACTTGACTTAATTGTCTGTTTGCTTACTTGGAAGAAAAGGATTAAAACATAGCTTATAAAATTGCTTGGTATCCTTAACATATATATATAAGAATATTACTGTAAACCAGTTCTGAGTTACAGGTTCAGTGAAACTGCAAACAAACAAAAGCATCTACTAAGGTTTGACTACTCATTGTAAAACTGGCACCCTGAAGTGAAAAAATTAAAGTGAAACTGAAACTCTCTATAATTTGCATAACACATATCAAATCGATGGGACAATTCGGGTGACAATATCTGGAATTAGTGACACCCGACTTCTTCGCTTTACTCAGTTCACTATGACTTGCTTATACTAAGATAAGGAGATAATTAGCGTGACACATTCATAAGTTCACGCGAACCTGAATTAATATGAACAAGAAAATATATTGTAATGTCACTGCTTTCGAGAAAGGGTTGAAAATACGTTTAGATAGGACAGCGGTGCAGTTCTCCTTTAAAAATCTGAGCTGGTTAATGACCAGGTGCAGTCTTCTTCTTCTTGGCTTCACATATTAGGCAATTGTTTGCCTGTAACGTTTTCAAGGGTTTAAAAAGTCTTCTGTCCATCTCCTCCTCAGTCTTCCTCTTCATCGGTGTTCCTTTGGTTTATATTTCCAGGCAATATTTGGCCATCTGTCCTCATTCATTCTTTCTATGTGGTTTTTTCCAGTTCTTTCTATGGTTTGTGATGTCTTCTGTTATGCTAATTATGGATAGTTGTTTTCTTATTTCTTCATTTCCTATCTTGTCTATTCTTTTATAGCCTGCGAGGGGTCTTAGGAACTTCATTTCTGCAGCTTTCACTTGTCTTTTATCTCGTTCTTCCCAAGTCCATGTTTCACTGTCATATTTCAGAATTGGTTTGGCTATTATTTTATATAGTTTTATCTCGGTTGTTCAGGACATCTGTTTATTGATGTGTCTGTTAATTGTACCTGGTTAATGACCAGGTGCAATTAACAGACATAATACATTGGCCTCATAGCATCGACCGAATTTCAAACAACTCAACCCAACTCTGGCTTCTTCAGTACTGGGCTTACTATTTTACCTATGAGATTTTTTATTGTTGCAGAATGTTTCAAAGATGGGTCTTCAGCGAGAGTTTCTTCTTTTTATTTAAATGAATCAAGAGCTTCTGCATTATGAATTTTTCAATATTGTGGTTTGTAAAAATTACCATATGGGTGATTCACATGACAGTTATTCACTCATGTGTGTGTGTGTGCATCTTATTCCGATGAAAGTTGTCCATATCCGTTAAAAATAATGAGAGCATCCTCCTGTTATTTCTTTCAGAAAAGTGAAATAGACTCGAATGTCCAATCAAAGCCAAAGAAAATTGCAAATACATGTACGTAACAGTATACTTGATTACTTGTCACATTGAGAGTTTTATAATATTGCGTTACTTTAATATTCTCTACAAAATGACTTATGCTTGATTGCTGTAAAAAACAAGTTGGAGAAGTTAGAATTCATCTTAGTAAGGCGAGTTCTTTTATTCATTTTTTTTTCCTCGCTGGGAATTCACTGAACTCATATACTAATTTCGAAGTATTACAGCGATCATGCAAGGCGCGTTATTACTTGCACAGCTTGTAACTTTGCTTCCCATGATAATTAAATGGAATCATTTGATGTTGTGAATACAGAAAAGTGTTTTAAGTTATTAGCGAGAAATCGAAAGAGGCCACTTGGGTACTATTTGGCATTGCAATTAAACTTTGTTCTTCGCGACTTCTGCACATTTTAATAAACTCAAGAATTATACCCGTAGTGCATTGAGATCGTTAGAAGAGTTCATTGTACCCATTCAAGTTTTATGCTGTCTGTGTTTAATGTTGTAATTATCTCTACTGTAATGGCTTTCAATATTAATTATTCAAAGAGAGTAATTAAATGTCCTCTACCTAGCTGGAAGGATTTATTGAATGAACAGCATTTCTGAGATGCAGTTATTCTTAACTCAGTTCTTATGTGTGTCTTTCCATTTGTTATAAATATATTCAGAAGCTAGATGATTATTAAAGAAAGCATTTTGCACCACCTGGATAGTAAGAAACTTCACTTACACTGCTTTCGCAGTACAAAGCATTTTCGATATTCTGATATACGAGTATTTATAATATGTTTTTTCGCATTTTTTCATTTTTTTCTCATTAAAAAAAACTTCGGATAAAACAAGAGGTACAAAACATATCCACATTAACAGGACTAAATTACGTCCAAAGTTTTCAAATATTTTAAATCCAGTCACCTAAAGACGGATTATTTATGGAATGCCATTACTCATACTTACAGATAATAGTTATAATTAGTATCATTTAAAACTGAAAACGCTAATTAAAACGCAAATTATGATTTTTATAATTTGCGTTAAAGCAAACTCAAATTATACTATTTCCACAAAAGAAATTCATTGGCAGTCACAACAACAACAACTTCAATATCGAAATGCAGTTGTTAGCGTTTTTAGCACACTTTACGACTAATAGGAAACGAACACATCCAGGAAACGAAAATGAACACATCCAGCCATCCAGAAATGTACTAACTATATTTTAATTTAATTTAATTAATTACAAAGGTGCCAACCCAGTGTCAATTCCAAAATTTTCAAAAGTCTATTCTGGACAAAAAGTTGACTGAGTAATAAATAAGGTTTGTGGGGTTTTTTTTTTCATTTTGTTTTTTTGATAAAAAATAACAAACATGAGGGTTTTAACTGATATGAAGCAAAACACAACAATATACCAAAATAAAATATGTCGAACCCGCTAAAGTGACAAAAATTGGACTCGGAGAGAAGAATTTGAAAAAACGTTTCTTTTTATTTTGGATAAAGATTTTAAATAATTCTTTTCTGAACAAGAAACACAAACCGTATTTCATGGTCAGGAATAGTTTCCCAATAGCAAATTACATGAATATGAATTGGCGATGTCTACGACCGAATGATATCGTTTTGTGAAGATTTCAACCAAAATCTGATAATTTCTATATAACTATTTTTATGAATGTCTTAAAATCCTATCCTATGGATATTAAATCTGAAGCTTTTAGTAACAAATCTAGGGCACCTTGGATGGTAGAAACTCTTTCGATATATATAAACAAAAAACATTTCAAAATTCGAGAAGCATTTCTAAACTCGCATAAATTTGGCATGTGCGATATTATCTGTTACCCATTTAAAGCGGATATAAATATAAAAACTAAGTAAGTACAGAAATTTACTACTTTATTTCATATGAATAACTGCATATTAATGACAATTCATCAGTAGTCTAAAAAACAGCAACGTGTTAAGAGTCAAGAACATCAGAAAGACATTTTAGGATAACTGTTGACAAATTACGATGTTTTTGTTACCAAAGAAATATCTCAGTTTGAGGCATTCTAATATAACGTTTCAGTTCCATATCTGTACAATAAATGACTGTTTTTAGACACGAAGATCATTAAATCAAGCGATGGAGTTAATATCAAGATAGAATTTCTGCCTTTTTTCTCGAGAAATTACATGTGGGACTGCAAAAACTTGGGGATGTCACGCAATGAAATTCCAACAACACACTGACATTTTCAACTAATACAAAAGTGGAAAGGTCGTCATTCGTACACAAGAAATGTGAAGTTCCGTAGCAACATCTCAAGTGGTTTATATGCGAATATCAGTTCATTATCTGTACTCTTTACGAGGACACCGCCAAAGAACTACGTTTCTCTAAAAAAAATAGTCATCATTCGTCCTAAGTTGTGGTTTTCTTACGACTTTTAAAACACGTTTTGACCCTTAATAGCGTCTAGAGTCAGTTTCGAAACTGAATACGATTTTTGGGAATAATCGTGTTCAGTTTCATACGTTAGAGAAGACGTATACGTTTCTATTCGGAAAAAAAAAAAAGAAAAGAAATCATTACTGTCCGATATGCTGTGACATAAGAGCAACAATTATGATAGAACTGTTTAACTCCATAGAGGAGCTAACCAATAATTTAGTATTCCTATTTTTAAATACTACAGATTTTTTTTCACACTACGCAACACTGAAATTTACCTGCAAGGGAAAAGAGGTGATTTTAACATAGCTGCATGACCTCAATACAGAAATGATCTTCATACTTCACTTACATACAATTTGTTTAAGAAGATGTCTTTTACAACGAGTGTGTTACGCTGAAAATGAGTTACACTAAGTGAGTTCAAGGTCTCCAAGGGCACACACCACAGCAAATCGTAGCGTCACCACTTCATGTGTCATCATCCCCTCGTATCTGCACTTTGTGAAGTGCAGATACGAGGAGAAGACTTTTGCGCGATTCAGATCGCCGTATAAAGATGCAGCTGTACGATATCTCGAAAGATTGTTAATAGGGCAGACTCATTTGCTATGCATGTGTGATAAAATAAATATTAAAATCTGCAAAACAAGCATCCATTCATATGTTCAAGAAAGTGTATGAATTGTTTAGATACAGTCTAAACCGTTAAAACAGTTCACGGTGTATGAAGAGTTTAGATACAGTCTTAATCTTCCACTTTACCCGGATGTAAGGTGGGAGATTAAGACTGTATGTAAACTCTTCAATTATGTTACAGAAGGTGTGAACGCTATTTAAGAGGATTTTTAAAAGATACATATCCGTTGATGCTATTTACTACCCTACTGGTATGGTTGGAAGTGCCTAAAGCCCGTGCTAAGTAATAACTACTTCTGCTTAATAAACATTTCCAGCTTTTCTGCAAAGTCTAAACATGTTATAAAATGATCAAACTGGCCATCAGCAATAGACCTGAGAGATTGACTGTGGATGAAGATAGTTCTGCTGACAACCCTGAAAGTATAGTATTATGATCTCATGAAGTGAATAAGCATTTTAGGCAGCGGTTGTACAACCACCTCATCTGATAATTCAAGTAGAGTTGAATGACCCTGTGAAAAACCTGATGCTATGAAAAGCCAAATCTGAAAACTTGAGGTCTAGCCTGTAAGGCTGGGACAATGAAGATCACTTGTTCTGAAAAGTCAGCAAAAATTTAGAATTATTTTCTCCCTTTTTCTATGAATCATGATCTTTTGAAACAATGGTAACAGACGAATGGAAACTAAGGAAAGAAAACAGATCCCGACCCAGTGTTTGAAAGAAACAGCCCTTTATTCCATAGCATATACTAATCATATGAAGAAATCCTATGAGCATATGGCTTTGTTTATTAAATATATTAACTATGATGAATATACAAGTGCCACATCTGTGGTGACCTCAAAGTGTCATAGCACTTTGAGTCAAGTGTCAAAGTGTAATGGGTATCTTCACGAAATGTAATTGCTTAATAAAAGCAACAATATTTCGGATAGGATAACCGAACTAAATACCACAAATTATAAGGTTTAAAAAATGGCCAGTTGGCGGAGAAAAAAACCATTCTTCCAGGTGAATTGAGAAACGCTATTTAGAAACACTTGAAACCTCTAAACAAAGTTTCAACTTAGCTATAAATCTGCAGAAAACAAACACAGAAACTTTTGTGATCATTCAGAATAATTAATAGAAGTAATATAGAAATAATGGACACTAATTTAAAAATAAAATTTTTCCCGAGAATCGTTTCACAGATATAGGAGACGTAATTCAGAGTGCAAAATCAATTGACATAAATAAAAACCAATCTTTTTGTTAAAAAAAATAATTAAGAAATAAAAATGTTCTCTTTTAAGATAAGGCCCCAGATCCTTTTGGACTCGGCACGTTGATATAATTTTTGTCATTCGCAGACACACAGATCAAGATGTGCATGCATTTCTTAAAAGCCCCCAGTAGATGAGGTCCTAACGACGATGCCTTTGGTGGATGGACCTAAGTTCAACTCCTCTTTAGGAAGCGAAGAACCTTTAGAAGATAGCTTTCCAACTGAAAATGTTAGACACTCTTATAAGGAAGTGGTAGGGAATTCCTCCCAGATACTCAGAGTTTTCATCCTGCAAACAAGAACGCAATTAACGGACAAAATACGCTGACTTCATACCCTTAGATGATTTAGCCATCATTCCAAACAACCTAAATCCAAACAATTATTTCTTCAAAAATCAATCTTCTTTTCTCTTCGTTCCCAGGATTAAATTTATCCTTGAAAAGCATTGCAGGGAGTATTAGCCTTTCTTGATACTCGTCTCAGATTATCTCCACTAACGGTTATCACTCTACATGTAGGCTTTACTGAAACAAATATACTCTACTACTTCATGTTTACAGTTCTCCAGACATTATCCTTCCCCAAAATACGAAGTACCCAAGTCTCTGTTAAGAAGAGTACAACATATCCTCCTTTGAAGGACTTCTCTAACAGAAAATCTCAACCACCAGGCAATCAATGTCCTTAAATGGCAACAAACCTAATGTTACTTTAAAAATTTCTTGACAGTTTCTCTTTCTATCCGCCAATTCATGGTAAAATCTGCAGATTCCCTATATTGAACAAGTGAGATCTAACTCACTTGTGCTGCAAGGAAGCTTTAGCTGAGTATTTACGAATATTAAGCGCCATGCTCTTACAACCCAAGTTCAACTTCTGGCAAATAACCATCATTTTATGAAAGATCATAAATAAGATGCAAGAAAGAGATCATCTAGAGTTTACAGCTAAAATATATGGAGAATGGAAGTTGAAACATGCATTTTTATAGCGTATTAGCCAATCACACATTCAAATCTAACGGTATCACTACCCAATAGTAAATCAGTACGAGTCTAATCTGGTAAGAGGTTTTCTATTAGATAATTTGAGTTTTTACAAACTTCTCTGTATGGTTTATGGTATTACACATATGCTCTTACTGAATATTGCTGCAGAGCATCAGGTACCTTTTATAAAAACAAGATCTATTAAAAGTTAAAGTTAATTTTAACTATATTTAACTTTAATTTATTTTTAAACAAACTTATTTATCTGTTATATAGTAGTATTGCCTATACAATACTTATTTCTATTACAAACATATGAAACGTTAATTTTGTTAACAACTACTGCATATCGTTAATGTTTATTGAGCAGCAACAAACCATTTGCGAGCGAAAAACTTGGTAGATTATGGCTAAATAATTACAAGGAAATTATATCGCAAGCACTAAATGTGAATAATATCCGTCTTTGCAATTTTCGAAGCGCAATATCAACTTCCAATAACAGATATGAAGTTTGGCAAGTGACAGAATCGAAGAGAATCTCCAGAAAACACTACATAAATCTCTTCCGAGACTTACTCTTAAACGTGATTGTGGAAGCCACTGCCAAATAATATATTAAAGTCAATATCTGCGTAAACATTGCAAAAGATAAGTGAAAAGTAGACAGGCTTTGCTGCTTTGACTTATTCTTATCAGCACAGTCCACTTATGAAATTTTTATTATCTTCTTCTTCTCTTTACATTAAAGATAATGGATTTTTCTTTTTCTAAAACTTTTGTTGCTGCTTCTTGTCAGTTAAAAAATGCTGAAGATTCCCCAAGTTATAATTTAATTGTATAAAACAGCGAGCCGTCCTTATGATCTACGACGAGTAAAAACTGAGGACATTTTATATAGTGAAAGTTGACTGGAAGCAGATGCGTATGAAAATTATCAACTTCACTCTGTCCTTTGGATGATGGATGAGAAACTTTTCATGCATAAGCAAATTCCAGCAGACGCTGTAATGATCCGGTGCCTCTCGAGTTTCATATGCAAGTCTTTCCTTGCGAGAATCGAAGCGATGATTTCTGCTTTCGGCGAAAATCGTGGGCGTATCTGTTCTTTATCAGTTCGTCAGGACGGTCGTTGCACTTCCATGGCATCGGAGCTTGGGATGAACGTGAGTTACTATGAGACGGAAAAGAAATAAGAAAAAGAAACAAAGAAAAAAACTTTCTCTACTCTGATGACTGGAAATAAAATGTGAACAGCATGTTCCAGATTCAGTATCCTTTTATTAAGTAAGGGAATGATGACATGTTTCTACAAAAGCAGAGAAAGAGTGACATTCGTTACATTAGCATCACGCATGTGAAAGGATCTATCTTTGTATTTCAGAATATATTAACATGTAGAATGGCAGTTACTAACAAATCGTCTCCTTCTAACAGTAAACGTTAGAATGTCAACTCAAGAGCATCACGTATTTAGATCTTCCAATTTATACCTTGCGTCGTCCTCGAAATATTTTATAAATTTCGCGTCCTCTAGAGAGGATAAAGTAAACAGATCTGATGTGAAAATTAGTTATGAATAAGTTAAGTCTATGGATTAGCTAAGTCTTTTTCTATAAACTTTTCAAATAAGTCCCGTCTGAAAGAGTCGGCTTCTTGTATGTTATATATTGCCACCCAATTGAAATTTTAAAAATAAATTTAAACGTTTATAAGAACGTATATTTCAGTTTATTTTTTCAAACTGCCGAGGCTCTATGAATTTTTGAAATTCTACAGCACTATATAGAAATTAAACTACCTCGACTAAATAAAAGATTCTAAGTGTTTCCCCTATATGTTTAAAAAATGCTTCACATCAACAACAGCTTTCCCCCCACCCCCAGAAAACCACTCTAGTTCTCAAGGTACAGCTCCTACCCAATCTATACAAAATAATGCTCAGTAATACTGCACTCCCGCATGGAGTGCAGAAAAAAATAATAATCAACATGCACTTTCAGTAGAACAAACTTTTGAAGTAAGACTAATATCAAATGTTTACGTTAAGCACAGTGTTTTCTCTTCAAAGCAAGGTTAGCATCTCGAAAATTTCTGTGGAAATTGTTTGATGGGGCCGAAATCGCAAAGGGTCACACACAGTCATAGTCTACAAGTCATTACTTCTCAATGATGCAAGGTACATTATTGAAATAAACTGTGAATGATCCTGAAGATTCAATTTACCGACTGTTCGGAGGAAACTTTACACTTATTATAGTGGTGTCATCTGTCTGCCACACTGACTTTTTTTATTACATCTTGTATTCGCTCGCAGTGGCTAAATATAGAGCAATAATCCCGTTAAATTTCGTTATTAATGACGCATATTTAGCTAAATAGTTGTTCACTGTCTTAATCAGTAGTCTAATAAATTGCAGTCTTTACTGGCAAAACCAAATATGCGAGTTAATTCGTAAATGCCAAAACCTATGCACCAATAAAAACTAGTTACTCAAAATGCTAATTCCACTTATAAACAGTGAGAGGAACTAATTTAAACACTTTAAATTGCAGTCTCCTTATAATAGCCCTACAATTAAATAAGAGCTGTCGATATACGATACAAACGTATACAAACATTTCGCGTTGTGAACTATGAAAATCACAAATGCATAAGAGACCAAAGCTAACACATTATATTTACATGGCTACCAATTAAAAAAAAAGCATAGATTAGTACGAAGTGGATTTCCCATATAAACGCTCACAAAACAGCTTTGAGAAATCCAGACACTTGTTTGTGAAGAATGAACATACACAGGATGTGATTATGGAGATCTAATACACGTGCAGAACACAAAGTTATCACTCTGTTACTATCACTTTAATTGGTCAAGAATGCAAATAATAACAAATTCTGAATCAGCGATGTCTTTTGTATAAGGCAGCACAATATATGTTTACATTGCTTGAAGAATTCAAAAAAAAAATATAGTTAAAAGCTTATAAATAGATAAAATTTAACTGAATATGAATTATTATAGAAAATTAGACTTCCGATATGTGCAAAGCTACATTTTCTTTTCGAATATAAAGTTCTCTCTCACTTTCTCCTCTCCTCTTCATGCAGACTACAACAGACTTTTTAAAAAACTACGTTCTTCTTAAACTAGAGATGTTATAAAAGATACGTATGTCTTTTTACTTCGGATTGTTGTCTTCACAATATTCTGCTGTATATACAGAGTTCCCGTGATGCCCTGAAACGCCTTGTAGTGATTCAGTTGTCTTTGCGTATGATACTGATGTCAGCTATAGCACTGTTATACATCTTATGGTGGAAGTGTTCCAGATTTTTCATTAAATTTCTTAAATACCTTAAATACAAATCGTGATAAAGTCAGGCATATATTCTAAGAAATTATAAGAAACACGCATCGGAATTTAGTAAAAAGTTTTCATTCAGTAGATAACAGTAATATATTATATGTTTTAGTAATTCAATAAGAAACTCTTTTTGCGTGGAATTCTTGAAGTAGAAAGAAATGCATGTCACTATCACTGAGATTATTATTCACGCACTAAGTGATGGCCTAAACCAACCTTGATCAGACTTTTAATTAATTCTCTGTGATGGAATGGAATTTGCGAAGACAATTTTTTTAAAATTTTATTTCTGATGTTAAAGACATGCATGAAGAATGAACTATCTGCCCGTTCATACTTCCTGTTATATGCGTTTACATTAAGATATTTACTTATATTTTGTCTGTTGCTTTTTTATTATCGTTTTTCATTGTTATGATTACTCTCATCGCACTGGTAAAAGAAGACCCAGGTCTGCATTAGAAAAAAATGCATTTTTGCAATCCTTTATGTTGTCTGCGTTATGATGCAAGATAGGTGGCATTAGCGTCGCGTGTAAAGAGTCAATTGACAGATAGCGGAACGAACTTGAACGAAGTTTTTGCTCAGAATTCTTGAAGAATGCTCGTCAAGTCAATAAAACCAGCACAAAAAACAGGCGCTTTTCTCCGCTCGGTTTCCGTCGACAGGCATTAACCTCAGAAAATAAGACGTTTAACCGTTAATCTTCATCACAGAGCCCTTCGGTTCTTTCGCTTTTTTTTTCTTTATTTATACGAAGTGTCAACGTTAGATGCACTGTTGAAGCAGAGACAGTATCGTTTGTCAACAGAAGGCAGACTTCTACGTGAAACATTAATCAAACGTAAAGTCCGTCATGGTGTTTCCAAACAATGAACTTTCCTGCTGGAGTCTTGCAACCACCCAGTACTTCTCATATCATCAATCTGTCTAATTCTCTCTCTCTCTCTCTTTCTGGTTTTCTGTCTATATATTCACCTTTTTTTTTTCTTTCGTTTTTGTTTTTTTTTAATTTTTAGTTTTCGTTTTAATTTTTGTCAGCATAATTCATTTTTTCTGTCATTTTCCCCTACCTCTAAAATTCTCTCTCTCTCTCTCTCTCTATATATATATATATATATATATTTTTTTTTTTTTTTAAACATTGATTTAATGACTTTAAAAAACCGAGATAACTTATAAAGATTTTAATGAGAATAATACAACTAGTTTCGGCTTATAACAGCCTTCCTCAGGTAATCATAAAGGAAAAGAATAGTAATAAACATTGAAGTATCTAAAACAACTGGAAATTACAGGTAAAAATTGCCACACATAATTGATACATAAAAAACGTTGTATTTTTTCAAGTTGTTCTAACAGGCGTGCCATTGTTTATTGCAAGTGTGCTTGCACGCTCACGTGAACGCCAATATTGAATAACTGCAGCATGGCTATCTGGGATGTTATAACTCAAATTTTTGTTTAAAGTGGACAGGGTTCAGCAGGATTTCCTTGATTCTACAATTTTTCTCTCAAACTCATCATCACAGAAAAAAATATTTTCTGATCTATCCCAGCAAACGGAGTGGCTTTGTTGATCATCATTAGGATTATTTGAAAAAAGAACATGACTGGATAACGCAGTTACATGAGATCTTTTGTAAGAGATGCCTCTCTTATGCTCTTCTATACGTTGTTCAATAGATTTGTTAGTTTGTCCAAAATAAGGGATATTGCAATCGCACCATAATTTATATGCATCTGGATATTTTAGGTAGTGATGAGTAGGCTTTGGATAGCTGATTAGAGAACGGATTTTAGGAAGTGTGGCGAAGAACGTCCTGATATTATATATTTTTAAGGACTTCAGCTAATTTTTTAGAGACTGTGATAATGTATGGAATGGAGATGCTCCTTTAAAATTAATAGTTTGTTGTGCACTGCCTAGGAGGATCCAGAAGAAATTTCTTAATCGTTTTTTCAGAGTATCCATTTTGTTTAAAGATAAGAGTGACGTGAATTATTTCTTTTTGTAGTTCATCTGGTTCATTCAAGAGAGAGCGTGCTCTGTGTCCTAAGGTAGATATAGTTCCACGTTTTTGTGGTGGAAAATGACGAGAAAGATTATGAAGATATCTATTGGTATGAGTAGGTTTTCTGTATATAGAGATTTTTAATCTTTCAGAGCACTGTGTAAGCATGACATCCAGGAAAGGTAAGGAGTTATTATTTTCTAGATCAGCAGTAAATTTTATATTAGGGTGTTGAATGTTTAGATGTTGAAGAAAATCTATGAGAGATGTGCGCCCGTAATTCCAAATAATAAAAATACCATTAACATATCGTTTCCAAACTTTTGGTTTAAATGAGAAGGAAGATATGGCTTTCGTTTCAAAATCTTCAAGGAAGAAATCTATGGAGTTCCCAAAATTCATAAAGAAAACATCTCTCTTCGCCCAATTGTGGAAGGAATTGACTCACCTACGTATAAACTTTCCAAATATCTAGCACAGTACCTCAAGTGTTTCTCCAATAAATCTTCATCTTTCATCAAAAACACCACAGATTTTGTTTCTCATATAAGATATATTCCCATCAATGAAAATGACATTCTAGCAAGTTTTGACATTATATCTTTATTTACTAACGTTCCTACAGACGAGGTACTTACATTACTAAAGGACAAATTATCCAAAAAAAAATGTTTGCTTTATTAAAACATTGCATTCATTCTGGTTGCTTTAGATATCAGGACCCCGTTTACCAACAAAAACAAGACCTGGCAATGGGCAATCCTTTGTCCCCAGTTCTAGCTAACATCTTCTTTGAAGATTTTGAAACGAAAGCCATATCTTCCTTCTCATTTAAACCAAAAGTTTGGAAACGATATGTTGATGATATTTTTATTATTTGGACTCACGGGCACACATCTCTCATAGATTTTCTTCATAATCTAAACATCCAACATCCTAATATAAAATTTACTGCTGATCTAGAAAATAATAACTCCTTACCTTTCCTAGATGTCATGCTTACACGATGCTCTGAAAGATTAAAAATCTCTATATACAGAAAACCTACTCATACCAATAGATATCTGCATAATCTTTCTCGTCATTTTCCACCACAAAAACTTGGAACTATATCTACCTTAGGACACAAAGCACGCTCTCTCTTGAATGAACCAGATGAACTACAAAAAGAAATAATTCACCTCACTCTTATCTTTAAGCAAAATGGATACTCTGAAAAAACGATTATGAAATTTCTTCTGGATCCTCCTAGGCAGTGCACAATAGAAACTATTAATTTTAAAGGAGCATCTCCATTCCATACATTATCACAGTCTCTAAAAAATTAGCTAAAGTCCTTAAAAAATATAATATCTTCTTCATCACACTTCCTAAAATCCGTTCTCTAATCAGCCATCCAAAACCTACTCATCACTACCTAAAATATCCAGGTGTGTATAAATTATGGTGCGATTATAATATCCCTTATTTTGGACAAACTAACAAATCTATTGAACAACGTATAGAAGAGCATAAGAGAGACATCTCTTACAAAAGATCTCATGCAACTGCGTTATCCAGTCATGATCTTTTTTCAAATAATCCTAATGATGATCAACAAAGCCACTCCTTTTGCTGGGATAGATCAGAAAATATTTTTCGCTGTGATGATGAGTTTGGGAGAAAAATTGTAGAATCAAGGGAAATCCTGCTGAACGCTGTCCACTTAAACAACAATTTGAGTTATACTGGCGTTCACGGTGAGCCTGCACACACACTTGCAATAAACAATGGCACGCCTGTTAGAACAACTTGAAAAAATACAACGTTTTTATGTATCAATTATGTGTGGCAATTTTTACCTGTAATTTCCAGTTGTTTTAGATACTTCAATGTTTATTACCATTCTTTTCCTTTATGAATACCTGAGGAAGGCTGTTATAAGCCGAAACTAGTTGTACTATTCTCATTAAAATCTTTATAAGTTATCTCGGTTTTTTAAGTCATTAAATCTATGTTTTAAAATGTATCACAAGAACCGAGTAAAAGATTATATATATATATATATATATATATATATATAGAAAGTATTTTACCTTGGGTATAATAAATGTTAAAGATACCAAGCTATTTTAAACCTGGTTTTACTCCATTTCCCAAGTAAGCAAACAGACAAATAAGTCAAGTTTGCGCCTGCAAGTGTTGCAAGTCTAGCTGACCCTGCACTTAGTGCAAGACCAAGACAACTCATGGTAAAAGTAGTATAAGCTCTGGCCTTTTTATGACACGTTTTTTATGTCACGTTGTTTGAAACGTTTTGAAACTCAGGGGCTACCTTGAGTGTCGAGTTTTCGAAACTTGAGTCATCAGAATTCAAGGAGAATCGGCCTACCAGTCCGGAACACGGGGGTTTGGTCGCCGGGGGGGGGGTCCCTAGTATATATACATATATATATATATACATATACATACATATATATATACATATACATACATACATACATACATACACATACATACATACACATACATACACATACATACATACATACACATACATACATACATACACATACATACATACACATACATACATACATACACATACATACACATACATACATACACATACATACATACACACATACACATACATACATACACACATACATACACACACACATACATACACACACACATACATACATACATATATATATATATATTCCCAAATGGTTCACAGTAAAATATTGAATTAAAAATGTAAATAGAAATATAATACGCAGAAATAAGAGAAAGAACAATTTCTCTACATTTAGACTCAGATCAATTCTAATCTGTAACGTAAGTATACTCATATAACGTGAATTATAACTATCCTTATCCAAAGTGGAACACGCCCCGTTTACCGCAGTATAAAGGTAAGTGTAGCACCTGACACTACATAATGTGCACATACCGGCCACTGAATTATAAACTTTTATTTAATAACGTGTTGGACCTATTTCAGACTGAGTTACAGCACATGTGCGGTTTGTCATAGATTCTACAAGGTGTTGGATTGTAGAATCTATGCCAAAACGAATCAGGCGTTCACCTGACCGTCCTTTAATGGCTGAGATTTGACGGACTTTGCTCCCGGATCTGATTTTCTAACATGTCCTATACATTCTCAATAGGATTCAGATCCAGGCTTGTGGTGGTCAGGGAAGATGGTGGAAGTCGATGTCATACTCGTGAGCATCACGGTTGTTTCATGGACGACAATGCTACTCATGAAACAACCATCACCTGCCTGATAAAAAGTCAACATTGCAGGATGGACTTGCTCAGCAATAATGTTCAGATATTCCTTGGAGGATAACCGACCCCATCAATATCTGAGGACCCGTTCCGTAGCAATAGAACATGTCCCACACCATGACACTACCTCCAGAATCTTGAGTAGTGCTTACAAAGCAAAGCTGGATTCACTGCTTCATGGGGTTCCCTCCAAACTCTCTGCCTACTGTCGGTACAGAACAAGGCTTAGCTTGACTCGTCGGACACAATGACTTTTTTTTTCAGTCTTCTAGTGTCCACCACGGTGTTCCTGACACCACTGTAGACGAACTATCCTTTGCAGTGGTTTCCGTATAGGTATGCGACCGTCAATACCTATCCTCTTCAATTCCCTGCGCATAGTTATGTGAGTATTGGTCAGGAACAGCCTTTATTAAATGCTTAGGTCAATTTTCTAGGAAGTTCTGTTTATAAATACAAGCCTACTCAGATGACGACGATCTCCTTCTTGACAGGTTGTCTTAGCACCATAATTACGCCCCTGAGAGAAACAATGTGGGTTATTTTTCCACTGATTAAACAACCGGGATATCTCACCTTTCGAGAAATCAGTCATTTGTACTGTTTTCAAAATGGTGGCTCCAGCCAGATGGGAACCCACAATATCGAACTCCGAAAGATCCTTTGTTTTTCCCGTTGTAATTGACACTATTGACGATTACTGATTAGCAGAATTCTTGCCTAGAACACGTGGTGACATAACTAACCAAATACTATGCATATACGATGCGTAAGTGACGTTTACATATATCTGCATAAAGGTTTCTAATTCAATGGCTGGTATGTATAGTTGCATCACCATAATCAAAATGGCATCATCATCATAGGATGCGTGCATCTCGTATTCTCTCTCTGTTGGTTGCTTACTGCCCACAGTAGTTTTAGATGTATATTAAAGAGCACTAAACGGGCAAAACCACCTAATGTCAATGAAAGACGATCTAGTGAACGTCTCTTACAAGAGTGCGTAATCCCAACTATGAAATTCGGATGTGGCGGAAAAGCATGGAAAAACGGATGGTTGTGTGTAACACTTCTTACGACTAATCAAAAGGTGAGGATACTACAGTCGACGTCACAATACAACAGGAAAGGATATCTCAAGTGACAATGCCCGGCACTCTCAAAAGTATGGGATTTTATGTTAGAAGGCCCATAATGGCAAACCAACATGATCAACCATCAACCTAATAATTTAGATTATGATAATTAAATATTATGCTGTGTAATTTACATCCTCGTGTCACCAAGCATCATCTTTGAAAGCAGCTACTTTTGCGACAGCAGAACACAAAACGCCGCTACAGAAAGGTGTGCTAGCCCGACGGATCACGGTTCCTGTTATACGACGCATATTGGCAGCAAAACAATTATATCCAATGCTAAGGTGATATGCCGAGTTTTATCAACTACACCTTAAAATAAACGCCATATATATATATATATATATATATATATATATGGCGTTTATTTTAAGGTGTAATATATATATATATTGTAATATATATAAAAGCCTGTGTAGCTCAGTGGATGTGGCGTTTGCACACCACCGTGTTTGGCCGCACGAAGGAAGACTTCATTTCGAGTCTAGTCGGCGACTAGAGGAAATTTTTCTAAGCCTTTTTTCGACCGGTTTCCGAGTTAGTCGATCTCTGGCACGGGCAAGCAGGTTTTTCCTCCCGGAAACTCGGGTTTTTCGTCCTGTAAACTCAAGAAAATCGACCGTAGAACCCACATTATTTCAGACATTAAATATATTGTGTTAGGGTTAGGGACCACGAGATGGCGGCACATTTGAGCCGTCTCTCTTCACTGCGTACCGCTTAATTAGTGATAGCTTTGGGCCATCTGTCTCTGATTGGGTACCAGTGGAGATTGAACTGCCCACTCAGTCTCCAAAAGTTAGATAGGGCTAAATGGCCTCGCCTACTCCCGTATACGGGAATAAAAAGGCGTTAGCTGATTTTTTTTATATATATTATATATTATATATATATATTATATATACATATATATACATATATATACATGTACAGTATTTTTCTCTACAGGTAATGCTGATGGCTTTGATATATCACTAGGTGTCATAAAAAAAAGATAGTAATTCAGGTAGTAATTGAGGATGCTTCGAGGCGGATGTTGCCAGCAAAATAAAGAGTCAGAAACGTTATGATTTTTCCTAATCAGTATACTGCTTTCTCTAAAAGAAATAACATATCTCAAAAATATTAATAGATATATCCGCCCTACTGGATATATCTAACCTATCCAGTAGGGCGATCAGCCGTTTCGATTAAATCATGTATCACCTATACATTCCATTGTCATTATGATTGTAGCAGAGATAATCTGTTATCGAGATGTTGCAAGGATGAAATTGGGTGCACTAGGGTGCAAATACATTTTAGAACAGACTCCTAGTGATTCATAAAAACCACTGTCAAAAGGTGTTGTTTTTATGAAGTGCATCCTCATTTTTTTTTATGAAGATAAACATTTACACGCTGCAAAGAAGTTCTTTTGGGAATTTCATACAGAGAAAATTCGATGATAACACGAAAGAGCACCGAAAATGAATTAATAAAAAATGCACTATACATATTTAAGCAAAGCAGCTTTGTAGTGGAGTGAAAAAACAACAAGTGCCCTTTGTCTAGAAAGACGGGTTAGTATGTCATCTAAGTTGCAAGAAACATTTATAAAGGTTGTGCAACTCAAGTTGAGTTGGCCAGCCTCATATGAATGTGATAGAAGTTTTGTTCGGTGAAAAAGACAAATCGACAGAACACACGTACTGATAAACAGAGTTAATGGATAGTTCATATATTAATGGGAAGAATAAATAAATTCTCAAGAGACGGTCGTAAAGAAAGAGCATACACATTGTATTTTGTGTGTGGCAGGAGAGGGAATCAAAGGTGTTGATTATAGTAATTTCTTTCTTCGAGTTCATCTAGGACGCAAAGAACTTTCTTAAAGATTTTTCAGTTTAAGCCAAGTAGTCATCCATTATCATACAGATGTGAAAGGGTATTTCATCCCACAACCCCCCCCCCATACCAGACGAACGTACGCAATTAATTGCGCATGTTCATAACACTGGCTATGAGGCCACCGTTATGTTCTCATAGCCTTAGTTGTTTTGGCAGTAATTCTAACCAATCCGACGTCTGTATAACATCTGAAACAGAGAAGAGGTTATTTGAAGACAAAGTTCGTGTTATAAACAGAACTGCTAGATAGAGAAAATCGAGTTTTTCGTGGAGCCTTTCACTTTACGTCTGAAGGGAGGAAAAAAGTCTTGGGCCAATTTGTTATCAGACATCGGCTGTGGATTTATTCTGACATATCCGTGGTACAGTTTTTGTGTTGCGTGCGATCTAAGAACAACCTATCCAGTAGGGCGATCAACGACGAGTCGCCACCATCCACGAAAGGAACATCTCTCCGAAGCGTAAATCAATCCACTCTATTCAGGTATCAACGTAAGCATGAAATTTCAACATACAGATATTTTTCCTTCTTTCTTTCTTTCTAAGTCCCTTCAGAAACTCTTTCGTCTTTCCCTAGCAAAGTTAATAATAAATGAATTCGTTTTACATTTTATTTGAAAACATTTACACAATCTTTGTTGGTTAACATTTTTTTCTTCTCACAGTTGGTTCAAACAAGAAATCTGCTGCATTTTCATTTATACGAATTCTGCATCTCAGTTTCAATTCATAGCTGAAAGTGCGGAATTAAAAGCTATGCTTTGAATTCCATATATTCTGTATGCCATTTAAACTTCATTGCTAAAAACGTAATATAGCAATATGAACTGTAAAATCCAAAATATATCGAAGTAAAATATGTATCGAAAATACAATTATTGAGCAATTCTGTTTTAACTGTCTTGATTTACAAAGTAGAATATGACATTCATAATAAAATTCAAAAGTACAGCAGCGTATTTAGAATAGTTTTTTTTATCAAGCTTTTAATCCAAAGAAAAGTATACAGACGCCTGTCAGAGTTAAAAGCATACAAGACATTAGCAAGACCAATGCTTACCTATGGGAGTGAAGCCTGGGACCATTAAAAAATAAGATGAATAATGTCTTACATTGGTAGAAATGAAATTTAAGAAATGAACTGCAGGATATACGCTACTGGACCGGATGAAAAACAAAAGATGTGATGAATAAACTAAAAGTGATACCTATAACACAATAAGAAAACTGTCAGGAAGTTCAGCCAAGAAATTGCCTGAGACTGTAACAGGCCACTAGGCCTAACACTGGACTTGATGATAATTTTCTCATGCTTTATTTAGAATCGGGATTCTTTCTATGATTTAGACAAGTGTTGGCGTTGCAGGGATCCTAGTTTTTAATCTAGCAAAACAGACAAATTCAACATCAAAACGAATGCATTATATAAATAAAACACACACACACACAGGCAGCTTCATGTTCCGAGCTTTTTTTTTTACCGATTTAAACAGGACTTTTAGAAAGATTTAGATACAGCGGGAAGACTAAAGGATTTTTAAAGCTAAATATCCATAATAGAAGGTGTAAAGGGAGAAAATATACCAAAATAATGTTCTGAAAGAACAAATGAGAGAAAGGGGGGAGAATACAAAGTATTATAATAAAGAAATAAATCATTTAGCCGACTAAAAATTGCAGATCACGAAAATGAAATGGATAATCGTTGCTACCAACGTCTATTTTCTGTAGGTTGCCTTTGTAGTTTATTAAGCGACCCCCCCCCCCCATTACGTTTGACGTTCCATCTGTGAAGCGTTAATTCTACAAGTAAAAACCTGAGTATGTGATGCTAATTTCATATACACTAAGATGACGTCGTTTAATATCAACTGCGTGGTACATTTCATATCGGCTTCTGCGCGGAAAATGCACATGAATTAGCACAGAACTTCCTCGTTTCCTGTTGGCTGATCAAATAGAAGACATGGTGTTGATTCAGCATATTATGTTCGCAAATAATCTGAGCTTATCCACAGGCTGCATTCTTGTTGCCCAGATAGCTGAACATAATAATTTCTGACATGTCACTTATCTTTTGACAGTTTCCTGAATGTGCTCTCTCTCTCTCCACACACACACACACACACACCACTGTCTTTTCATTTTTTACTTTTTAGTTTCGTATGTCTGACAATTGGTAGTTTACCAGAAACGTCGTATGATTATACATTATACTGCACCATAATACTGCAGTACGCAAATAACTATTAGCAGGGTACTTTATGAATGCTTAAATGAGCATGCTCTGCTATTTGCTACTCTTGTAGACACCTGATATTAGTTCGAGTTTTTTTCCTTATAATTACCCGATGCGTTTTGGTTGGAAAGACCTGAGTTTGAATCTTTTCTAGGAAGCGAAGAACCTTAAGAATTTTTTAACTGACAATGAGTTAGCAGGTGTCATACGCAGACGGATTTTTCATAGCGGCCAGAAGAACGCACTCAATTTACAGACATCCGTAATTCAAAACAATCATAACTCTATAATTACCTACCTTTCAATAAACGAACATCTTGAATCAATGAAGTTGATGATTTGAAAAGTTTAATGAAGCTAGGGATATGTAAAATAAACAGACAACCAGAAATTCAGAAATCTTGTTAAAAATAAAAGGGTAGCAATAATTTATTTCTGTCTGTTGATCTCAACTGCCAGAAATACCATATATATGAATAACTTACAATGCTCTACGTTATTCGATAGCTGACAGAAACTATAAGTTATCTGTCGCCCAGATAACTGATTGTGCGATCCATTTTATGAAAACTCTTTTGAAATCAAAGAGGTGTGTGAAAAATAACCTTCTGTAAAACATACAGCCAATTGGCTGAACCAAGGATCGAACCACAACAAACATTTAGGTCTTCACTCTGATGTTCTTTCACGCGAGCTGTTTCGAAATCATTCTTAAGCAGCGTTTAGAAATATCGATTTCTAAAAGCGTTTTCCCAAAAAACGTTCAAGAGATACAGCTCACGAGATATGCCATCGCTAACTGAAATTATATGAAATGTAAAAGGAATTTACAGGGAAAGATAAACTGATGAGTACATCAATATACTGTATAAAAAATAATTCTAGAGATTCTAAATTGAAGTAGAAAGATATATATCTGCATATAATTTACCTTAACAGTTATTGTCATCGTTAACCCTTTCTGCCCTAGTGATTCCAATTGGAATCACTAACCGTCTTGGCTTTCGTAGCCCATATTACGTGGTGAATGATTCCAATTGGTATCGTACGTCGTAGTTCCATTTCTTTAATATAATAACAGGTATGTATTATATGTATAAATCTTACCAATATCGGTTTTTATGACTTGGTAGAATAATATGCATATATTGAATTATAGAGTATAAGCTCAGAAGTTGAATATTTGCTACCAGAATATAATGATTCCATATGGAATCAGTCGGTCAGAATTCCTGAAATGTATTTTTCATCAAACTACTTGATACTCTTGCTTTTTTAGACATAAAGACAAAATAAATAGAAAGAAATTTTTTTTTCGCTTGGAAAAAATAATTCAAGTCAGAAAGTGTTAACTTGTAATTATCTGTTGTAATTATCATATATCGTTCGAGGTAAATAATGAAGTTACCAGTTAGGATATATTATATTATATTATTACCAGTTAGGATATATTATACCAATATAACGCCATCTTTGCCACGAGTTTTTCCGACACTTCACTAGCTGAAAGATACTATCGCAAATGATATATTTCGACTTTCTATATTCATTTGTAACCTTTTTTTTTTTTTAAGAGAATCCACTGCATCCAAAGTAGAGTATTTCCACATCAAACAAAGCAAAAAGACAAAACCAAACACGAATGCCAATGGAATCATATCCTTCAAGTAATGCAATACTGATGCATCTTGTGGCAAAGATTCAACAAGTGCTCAAATTACTGGATAATTTTTTTCGGTTTAAAAAAGACTGCCTTCGATGAGTTAAGAAAGATGAAGTTTATATCCTTCTTCATTAAAATGTTTAAGTTAAAAAAGAAAAAAAAAACAGTGAACAAAGACAGCTGTCTGTCTACATAAAATAGACTATGCTTCTTTTCTATGGTTTTGTGGAGCTAAACAAGTTTCATAGGAATCAGATGGTCAGATCGGTTACTCAAAGACGGGATAATCGGAAGGGATGCTTTATTTCCATAGCCATTGTTCGTTAGAATTAGCATTAATCATTTCCTCACTTTCCTCTAAAGTGAGGAAAATGAAAAGAACAATTACAGCACTTAACTGCCATCTACACAGTTCATTTTTTGACTTCCATAATAAACACAATAAAAAGTTTTCTGTATCCAATCTCTCTATTGCTATTCTTTGCAGGAGTCTGCCATACGTCCAATATGTCCTAACAAGTACAATGTATGGCTAATAAAATCAAATATTAATAAGTGTCTTCTTTCTTATCAACCGTCCATCTTCAAAGTATTATCCTTACTATTACTATAAAAAACCTATCCTGTTTGGAATTGTCATAAAACGATAAAAGTCGACAATGGTAGACAAAGTAGAACAAATAAAATCTTCTGAATTAATGTCATAATGCATTTTTACTTATAGCAACATTAATCAGCATCAGTAATTATGTTTATGCGAGTTCCACTAGGTAAACAAAAACGGCAGCAAACTGTGCTCCAGAGACCAAACCTGGAACTTTTTTTCAAGCCTGCGTGGTCTCATCGAGTGATAAAATTCGCCTATCGCTTAAAAATTTATTTATCCATTAAAATGAATACATTTTAATTATTTTTATAATTATTTTATTGTTTTAATATTAATCTTTCTTCTTCTGTTTACCAAACTAATATATATATATATATATATTTATTATTATTTTTATTTTATTTCAGACTCTTTATATGATCGTCTTAACAGCTTGTGTCTTCCACGTGCATGATGCGATTTCCACTACTGGTAAGTATTATTGTACTAATTTATTATATGCAAC
Source organism: Typopeltis vanoorti (assembly GCF_054136105.1). NCBI lineage: Eukaryota > Metazoa > Arthropoda > Arachnida > Uropygi > Thelyphonidae > Typopeltis > Typopeltis vanoorti. The sequence continues at coordinate 74,319,055 of NC_143555.1, forward strand.
TTGCATTTATAAGAGAGAGAAATCGGGCTTTTTTTATTAGAATTACAGTCAAGTTAGCCTATTAGACCAGTATACTATCTGATAATTGCGGTAATTCTTTGGTCGGTTTACTTGTTCCGCGGTATGAAAAAACCAAAGTTTTCCAAGAAGCAGAAAATCCTACCATATTCGTCTGAAATCGGATTGGTAGAATCTAACTCATCTTCACTGAAAGCTCTTATAATTGTCCTTTGCATACTAGATGGGATTCGAATTCAGGTCTTTCTAGCTGAAGGATAAATTTCAGCATCCTCTCCACTGCATTACGAAGGCTCTAAGAGAGAGAGAGAGAGAGAGAGAGAGAGATCTACTGAATCGTTTAATCAGCTCAGAAATAATTTATCAAATAACCATGGAGACAATTAAGTTTCAACAAGAACTAGGATTTTTCTCTTGCAAAACTGGAGGAGTAAGCAGAAACATGATTCTAAACAACATGTTTCCGCTTACTCCCTCTTACTCGCCTTTCCTCGCAATGCAGGTAGTATATTGTAATAAAAAATGCTGCTTCAGTTCATAATATCTAATTTCGAAAAAATGCCAAAAATGTTTTGCTGTTGTGAATAACATTGTTAATGAACTGAAGCAGCATTTCATTGTTATACGATTACGGATTATTGTTTCCGAGACTCAAAAAGTAAATAAAATGATATATATATATATATAAAACTTAATTTCATTTTGAGATTCCAAAATTATATATTTTTTGATATTTTTTGAACTTCAAGCTGAAATAATTTTCCTCGCGGTTTTATTTATTTATTTTTCCTGGACTTGTGTGATAATCAGCAGTCCAACTCAGCGAATGATTATTGCTGGGTTGGACTGCATATTCACACTACTGAATAAAAATGGTTTACTTGCTAGAGAAATGCAGCAAATCAATAAATCCGATGAAAATACTAACTACATTCAAGAAATGAACAATTTCTATATTTTGTATCTAAATTCTGATAAAATTTCGAAAGAATTCGCTAAGAACTTAACAATAGAGGTTTTGCCAAATAAACGTGTACGGCTTTTGAGAATGAATTCGCATGCTGCCATGTTGTAGATCATTTGTCCAGCGGACATCAACTGTATAATGATTATTTCAGTACTCCATTTATCATCGTGCTTTCTACAAATGGCATAAAGACCGATACATTTCAATGGTCTTTGTTCGATATGCCTTTCGTAGGCGTCTTCGACTAAGAAAAACTGAATCAAGCTGTAGTTCCACATTGAAGTGGAACGTTAATGTACTTCTTTTCGAGTATAATGATGTATTCCTTTTAGAATGCGAAAGTACAGCAGAAATTAATGGCAAATTCGACAGTCAAAGAAATCGCAAGGATACAGTAAAGGCAAGAGGTTAATCAGCAGAATACCAATCGAAGCAAAGGTTTCGCTGAGATATTTCCCACTACATTAATCCAAAATGTCGGCATCGTAATGAATTCTATTTTCAGCATTGTTTTCAATTAAACATTTCATACTAATAAGGAAAGAAACAAGTGAGTTTAAAGGTGTCATGAAATGTTAAAGAAAATTTTAAATTAGCATTATAAAATATTAAATCGTATAAAGACAAAACAACTTATATACATGTTTAACATTTTTATAAAATATGTTTCTTTAAATATTTGAATAATTGCATATGCGGTTTCTCTACAGGTCTCCTAGCTTTCACCATTGTGATGCTTATATTTTCTATTCTGTGCGTCATCACATCAGTGCTGCTGCTAGTAGGACTCTGTGTGGTAAGTACCGACTATTTTCTTCTTTTTTGTACCCTATTAGTGTTAATGGATAATTTTAGCATTTTAACCCCGTATATATTAATATACTTCGTTCATTCTTGGAATTTGAATAAAATATTTTCGCAGTTAAATTTACCAATATAAGTTTACTTTGCTAACACGTTCTAAACTTTCGCGTTCCGTCATGCAGCAGGTAAAATATAACGTTTGAGCAAGAATGTATCGAAATTAGAAATTTCTAGTACAGAACTATGTTTAGTGAGAAGATGAATTTTATAGTTACTTGGGTAAACACTTCTAAAAAACCTTCCCAATTTTTTTTATTATTCAGTTCTATAAAACACTAAAATAATAGTTCCCGACAAGTTTCCTAAATCGTAGGATTTACATCTTCAGGGGGTAAATAGTATAACTTAAAGTTTAAACAAGAGAATTAATAAATACAAATCATAACCGTCTGGCTATTCATAAAACTCAAATAACAGAATGCAGATATATAACGTTATTCACGGTGAACAATACTGGATGATGTCACGTGTGCTTGTTCTCGTTCATACAGTCCGAGCTCAGATTAAGGTAGATTTTTTATTAGAGCTGACCACACTTGATGGAGAATTAAACCTTGATTTTTATTGCATTGGGTTGGGTTTTTTAGCATATTAGCAGCTTCTTTAAATTTTCTTATATAACTGTTGTTTTCTATGTATGACATCGTCGTTTTTTGCCAGAGTACATCGTGTCCAGTAGAAGTGGTATGGAAAGCAAGACCCGTTTTTTGTTCTCTTTTGTATTGTACGTCTTTTTGGTGTTCAGCCATGCGTATTTCTCCAGATCTTCCTGTCTGTCCTACGTAGCAAATCCCGCAAGAGCAATGGATTTTGTAGACTCCTGGTTTTTTTAAGAGGATGATGAGGTGGTTTTGGTGGATGTAGGAATCTTGAGATTTTCTCCATAGGAAGGAAGGAAGGCTACTTCCTTCCTTCCTATGTTGTGTTTGTTCATTAATTTGGCTAGCTTGTCTGTAACATTTTTGATATAAGGAAGCGAGATTGCATTTTTGTAATCCTGTTTTATTGTGTTTATGAGAATTACAGTAAGAACTTAATTTTTCAAACAGACATATTCAAAGTAGGCTAATTAAGTAGGCTACTCTTCAAATAATCAATGGGAAAATAATTAAAATGTATTGATCTAATATAAATCTTCCAATTAGTTGCATGCTTTCCAATAGAAAACCTCACTAAGTTAAAGAAAAATAAAACATATGTTTATAACCTTTTTTTTAGTTTTCAACCTACATGCAAACATCAGTTTATTGTTTATTGAAAGCTCAAAAAGGTTTACAATTACAGAAATACGAGGATGGGCTGAAAAGTCCTCGGCCTCGACCATGGCGATTTTTATATCGCCATGGTCTATCGGGACGATTTTTTTTCCCCCTAAGTTGGTACATCTGTCATACGCATCCATGTGAAATTGCAAGTCATTCTATCAAGTAGTTTGTTTTATACAGTTGTCTGAAGCAAAAGTGTTGCCCGTATCCCTTCAAATGGATAAAACTGAGTATCGTGCGGTTATGAAATTCTTTGTAAAAGAAGGTTTAACGTCAAAAGAAATTCATTCGAAGTTCATAAAATTTTATGCGCACCTTCTCCTCCTTCGTTTTCGACAATTAAGAAATGGGCTGCCGAGTTAACACGTGGCCGTACCAGCCATGAAGATGATCCACGTGAAGGGCGTCCAAAAAGTGTAACGAAGGAGAACAGTGCCCATAAACTTTTTATGAACTTCGAATGAATTTCTTTTGACGTTAAACCTTTTTTAAATAGAATTTCATAACAGCACGATACTCAATTTTATCCATTTGAAGGAATACAGACAACACTTTTGCACCAGAAATAATTGATCATGTGCACGATATGGTATTGGATGACCGGCGAGTCAAAGTGCGTGAAATTGCTGAGACTATAGGCATTTCAAAAGAACGTGTAGGATATATTTTGTATGAAAAATTGAAAATGAAAAAGCTTTCGCAAGATGGGTGCCGCGCTTGCTCACAGCAGATCAAAAACGCACTCGCATGAAAATCTCTGAACAGTGTTTGGAGCGTTTTAACAATAATAAAACTGATTTTGTGCGTCGATTTATTACTATGGATGAGACTTGGATTCACCATTACACACCAGAATCCAAACAGCAGCCAAAACAGTGGACAGAAGCCGGTTGTTTAAGCGCCAAAGAAGACAAAGTCTGTTTCATCAGCAGGAAAGGTCATGGCATCGGTGTTTTGGGAAAATAATTAAATTAACTTAAAACATTTATAATAATTAATAAACAAAATGCCTTTAGCATTTTGTTTATTAATTATATTGAAAAGGGTAAAACAATAACCGAGGAATAGTATTCCGATCTTTTAACCAGACTAGAAGAAAAAATTCGTGAGAAAAGACCCGGTTTGTAGAAGAAAAAAATAATCTTTCATCAGGACAATGCACCTGCCAACAAAGACGTTTTGGCAATGGGAAAATTAAGGAATCTGCACTATGAATTGTTGGAACATCCACTCTATTCCTCAGATTTCGCTCGCTCCGACTTCTATCTGTTCCCAAAACTCTTCCTCGTTTTTCTTCGAATAAAGAGGTGATTGCAGCTGTAGAGGGATATTTTGAAGATCTTATTGAGAACCACTACAGGGACAGGATAGTGCGCTGGAGCATCGATGGAATAAATGTATTAGTCTTAAGGGAGATTATGTTGAAAAATAAAAATAATTTTGAAATTATAAATTCATTTATTCATTGTTAGGCCGAGAACTGTTCAGACCACCCTCGTAAGTTACATAAGTTAAATAAATTACAGTACATTAAAAAAAGTTCGTTGATGCATCTAAAATTAGCCTTAACATCAGTCGATAATAATCATTCCCATAACATTTTTATATTTTTATTCATATAACAATATGAATCCCGCCCAGGAAATGTTCAGAGAGTAAGATTCACATAAACATAACCTTTTACAGAATAATTCGGTTTAATATAATTAAATTTCAAAGCAATATAGACGACTTCATATAAAGCTGAAATAAATATATTTTTCCCACTTAATCTACATTGAACTCAGAGATATAGAAGAAAATCCACTCTTTGGTAATGAGCGTTCTGAGACAATTCCCATCTTGTGAATAAAAATTGCCTTTGTAAACTCCAAGTTTCCGCTCTTAGTAAATCGTATTAAACATTCCGTTTCTTCTCTCATTTCTACTCACCTTCACGAAAGAAGGAAAGAAGTAAAAAAAAAAGTTGTAATTCCCCAAAGCATCGAAGAGGTGTAGCCAGGGGAAGTTAAAGCAGCCATCTAATCCCTGGTGAACAACATTTGTTGTGTCCGATCAATAAAGTTGCTACACAGTAAATTGTTCGTAGCCTTTCAGGTCTTTGCTCTCTTATTTCTTCTGCTCTGAAACATTACAGTGCAAAGAGGAACTTAAGAAAACTTAAGGAGAAACTTAAGATGTATGTTAATTAACTCAATAAAAACAGAAGTAGAAAGAAATTGCCGTCGAGTTATGCATGCATAACAAGTGAACTTTCTTAATCTCAAAATTTCCCTTTTCCAATTCTTTTAAAATTCTCTAAGCAAACATAATCCTTTCAGTGTATATTACCTAGTCTTATAACGGAACATTTATCTCGTTATCTCGTTTACTCAGTCGAAAGCTAAAGCGATACGATCCTATTCTGTGAATTTCCCCAGTTACCTACACAAAACGTAGAGATTACACAAGAAAATCCTCTTTTGTAATGAGCATTCTGAAACATTTTGGGATGATACTTTTTCATTCAACTCCCATCTTGTGAGTAAAAGTTGCTTTTATAAACTCCAAGTTACCGCTCTCAGTAAATCGTATTAAACATTCCGTTTCTTTTCTAATTTCTACTCACCTTCACGAAAGAAAGAAAGAAAGAATTTAAACTTCAACTTTGAGAGAAATGACGTAAGAGTATAAAAATCTACGCAAAATAGGCAAATCGGCGAGAAGATACAGTCAATTAGCACACTGTGCAAATGCAACATCAAGTTGTAATCCAGACCACATAATGTGAAGATTCTCGTATCCTAATATATGTGGCGGAGAAGGTTAAGGATTTATTTTTTTTAAAAAAATTAATAACAATTAATGAAACTAAAACTGCAATTATTCAAAATTAATGTAATTTAACTGGATGATCAGCGTGTATTGGATACTCTTCCTTCATCGATATAATTCAAACAATATTTTAGAGGAGTTCGATTTCAAAAGGATTTAAAAAAAACAACTGAATATTAACAACGGAACAACTTAGGCCGATACTGAAATTTGATCATAAATTATTACTGATAAAATCAACATAAAATTAACAAGGAAAGATTTTTTCTGAAACATTTTATCAATAAAATGGAATTCACACTTTACGAAAGAAGGTTCTAATTGCAGTATATACTTAAAATGTCCGAACTATCGCCAAGAAAGCTCTTTTTTTTCTGTACTGATTCGGTATTTGATGCGTTGTTTGTATCAGTGAATCGAATGTTAGATTAATCGAATCTGATATTCTGCAACGTGCTTTAAATTATACAGTGCAATTAAGATGAGACAACAGTGTGTTTTTTTTATGTTAGTGATTTACTTCTTTCTTTGAGACAGGACAATCGGTTGATGTTGCTGCCATGGGTTGTGGCCGTCTCCTCAACAACACTGTTGGATGTAGTGATGGCAGTCTACTTAATCCTGGAAGCTGTAGGTGACGTTTGTATTATTTATAATTTTTCAGAATTAATATAAAGTTCAAAACTTGTTATATAATTAGTATCCTGTATAGTAGTATTTGTTACGAATGGTTAAGTTTGATACAATGATCTTACAATGATATTAAGATAAATTCATATTACTGCGTATCGAAAACATGAATTAATATGGTGCAACCATTCCAAAAGACAGCGATGGAACTTTAAGTCAGAGAAGAAACAAATTAGCTGCTATAAATCATGATTTTATATAAAATCACAATAATTCAGTATTCAGTTTTTATGAGATTTAAGAATTTTTATAAAAACAAGATTCCATTCCACGAAAGGCTATAAATCAGTAGCACATCAGTAGTTTTGTGAACTGAGAATTAGACAATCGAGAACTTTATCCTAGAGAAAAATAATAGACCTTTTTTAAGCATTTCAGGTCTCCAGTAAGTAGAGTAATACTGGTCTCACACTAAGAAAAAATGACAATCATCTATTAACTAAAAGATACTTTTTTTCCTTTAAAAACTGCTTTACAGCACGACATAAAATATGTATCGTCTGTTGTTTGATTATAAAATGAAAGAAGTGCAATTAGAATCTTCCTTTACTTTAGATATTGATCTAATCACTAAAACTGATGACTGGAATGGCAGCAGCATGACTATTCTACAGATAATTCCATATGTTAGTTTAGTTAACGAATAATGCGAAGTTTACTATTAGAAGGATGCAACTAACATGTATCGTCTGTTGTTTGATTATAAAATGAAAGAAGTGCAATTAGAATCTTCCTTTACTTTAGATATTGATCTAATCACAAAAACTGATGACTGGAATGGCAGCAGCATGACTATTCTACAGATAATTCCATATGTTAGTTTAGTTAACGAATAATGCGAAGTTTACTATTAGAAGGATGCAACTAACTGTTGTGAATTCCAGTCGATGTAACCCAAGGCGATGAGGCTAGTATACTATTACTATTAATTGTGTGCATTCTTCTGTTCAGTTTGGGGAACGAAAAACCCGATTTTCGTGGAATAAAAACTATTCCGCTTCCGTAATCGACTAACTTGCCTTCATGTGAAAAGCTTTTATACAAGTTCTTAGATCTACACGAAATTCGAACTTAAATCTTTCCAACCAAAAGAGGAGGGGAGGGGGGGGGGTTCCAAAATGCACCTGCCCGAAGCTGGATGTGTATTTTTTGTTCAAGATTAGTTATTATTCTAGCTGAAATGGCAGAATCAATTCGAGAAACATTATAATTAAATTCTTCGCTGAGGCTTTAAAGAATCTCGCAGAAACTAAATCAGGGGCAATGATGAAAAGACGTTATGAAAATAACAAAAAGTAACGTATATAAATTCTAAATGTATATTAAAAAACTTTACATCTTACCTGATAATCAGATAAACAGCGAAGTTTTTAGAAATGCATAAACTGAAAATATATAACTGATCTTATTACCATTTATAAACTATCATATATGAGAAAAAAATTAATATGTTGTGGATTATATTTTCCAAAAGAAACAACCTGAAGAGAAAAAACGATTTTAAATAACCTATGAAAATCCGAAGAAAACAATTAAGAATAAGAAATACAATAAATTAAAATATAAAATATAAAAGAAGATGAGGAAACACAAAGTATGGACGGTAGTGTAATTACGGTCTGACTGTCGTTCGATCAACATCGTCATTACAGAGATTGTTTCGATCATCGTTGTCAGAGGAATCGAAACAGCAGTCAACAGAGCAACGATGGCTAGGCACTGTCACACAATTCAACCCTTGCTCTAATTGCATAAAAAAAAAATAATAAGAAGAAATAATACAACTATATGCTTCAAGCAATTAATCCACTGTGCAGTGTTGAGATAAATCGTGATGAGTCATGACCTTGTTCTGTCGCCATACCCTTTTGAGTGTAGTGCCATTTCTCTTTCAAAGTTCATTTCAGAGAAAGAATTTAGGATTTTAAAGAGCTTCGGTAACATGCAAATAAATGTAAACTAACCTTCCACGTTTGATACGCCTATCATAGTTGGTCACCGTCTACCTAGACCTCTTATAATTTGCACGAGTGCCTATTGAATTTATGTTTTATTACAGTTAGTAGCTTGCTGCCATAGGTAGTTTGTTTGAGGAGTTCACTTATCAAATAAGTTTAGAAGCTCGTGATCGTAATAGAGCGCAATTCGTCTTCTAGTGATAAATGACGTTATCGGTAGAAGTCAACAAGAAGTCAATGAAAGGCTGAATTTCTATAAAAAATATCATTCATGACTTATGGCGCAAATACAAAACCAGCATATCATCTCGAGTGCAATAGATACAATACGTGTACTTACGTATAACACGCATTCTTAATTCAGACTAGTTGACGGTAAAGCTGTAGGTCTTGTATAACAACGCACTCGCCATATAGATCTATTCGAGAGTTCATATGCAAGCATATAATTTCAATTATTTTTTCAATAAGTAAGCTAAATTACGTAAATAAGTAAATTGCGAGTGATATACGCCAGATTTGATGGCATTTACGCAGCATATTCGAAGTGATAAAATATGACAGAAATATCTAAAAGATGATAAACGATAGAGATACAGTATTTGAAAATATTTCAGCATGCTAGTTAACCGCGTCGATCTTTATATGTTACCATATAAATGCTAATTTAAGGGATATAAATGCTCGTAATATTACCATAATCATGGTTATACCGGATTGCTTGATACGTTATCAACCATCTAGTATCGGGGAAGTTCGTTATATCCTGATAAAATTATATTTTAAAATATATTGAAAGCAAACAACACTAAATGGCATTAATTGCAAAATTTTATTTAGACATTTACTTAATATTAAAAAGCAAAAAAAGCATTGTATTACGTCGAGTGCTTAGCATTCGAATTAATTCAGTGAAGGTGCTAAGCATTTTCATGTTTACCAAACAGCGTTCCAAAAAAAAAAGACTCACGATTATACTCCCGAATTTAAATCTTGATGTCAATTTCAGAGCTTTCTACTTCTTTTTCATTTTCTTATTTTTATTATTCTACTTCATTTTCTTATCTACATTTAGTACGTAATTTCAGTTTCTGTTGATATCATCAACAGAAGCAAACTCAAACAAGTTAACTTCACCAGGAATTAAAATACCGTGTATTCAAATCATTTACTATGCGTCAAAGCCTGGAAAAATTTCAACTTCATAAGTTCATGTGTCGCTTTATTAACAAATGGTGTTGCGGATTAATTAACTGATTAATTAATAAATAAACATAAATTAATCTGTCTTGATTCTATTATGAACCAAATGAGACGTAAAACATGTACTAAATCTGGAATGTTAAATTCAAGTAGAACATCTTCTTCATAAGCAACTAGCTGCTGCTGCAAAAAACGTTTATTAGAATAATAGCTGATGCCAGAAAAGTTGATTCAAATAATGTACTTGCATTTTAGTACTCTCTGGGTGGCCCTATTTTGACAAATCAGATTCAGGTTCATTTTTACTCCCAGCAACTCGATATTTCTAAAAATATGTAGAAATGATATGCTGTTTTATGACATACGTTTTCAGAAAGATTAACTAATTATTAAAGTACTCTGCCACTGTAAGTGCATTTTTAGGGAAATTGATAAAGATCGATGTCATTCTTAACTCCGATTTTTATCCTAATATGTTCAACATTTAATGCTACTATGAAGCGTAACAAATGGGACATATTAAGTCTATTGAGTCACGGTGAACATGAATTAATGTTATGAGTTGTTACATAATTTTCCAAAAGCGTTATACGGAACTAAATTTACTGAGAGGAAAAAGCTTATAAATGTATTATATTAGAATAATATTAATAACAAATCTATTAATAATCTGTTATTTTGGCATAACTGAGGTGGTTAACTGCATAGCGATGTCAGAAAACGACTGAAGAATGAAAAAAAAAAAATCCTTTATACAATACCGAAAGTAAAACGCATGCAGCAGTGAGTTATAGCTGACTCGCACTGGTTCATGGTTTTGTAATGTGAATCACACCCATGACAGTAGTCATGCAAACCTGTTAATACTAAAGAGTACAGTGTAGGCATTCCTAAACGTCATTACTAAATGGGCTAAGGGTTAGCTAATCCAATTCTCTAGTTCTAGAGTCCAAGCATGGTGCACCTTTTCAAGCCTCTTCAGGCCTCCAACAAGCAGGCTGGTGGTTTCACACAAGGAATGAAATTCACCTAATAATAATAATAATTCACGAAACTTACAGACCCTTTAGGAAGACTACCGGCCCGATTGGCTTTCGTAACCATAATTTTGGAATAATGTGGTTAATCATGTGTCTAAATGTGTGTTTTTGTATGCAAAGTGCGCATAATGTCCTGGTAGGACTGCCTGGTTTCGGGAGAAAAGCCCTCGCCCTCATTGAAAAGCCTTGATATAGTTTCTTCGCATCCTAGACGGATTAGAACTCAGGTTCTTCCAATAAAAGGAGTTCGTCGAAACTGACTGATCTGAAATTCATCTACCACCTAAAAATAGGACCTAGTAGTTCAATTCTAAACTGGTGTTAAAAGCTATATGTAACAAAAATAAAATTATTCGTAAAATGTTGAATTTTAAAACTATACATTAATAATTAATCTATATACAATTTAAAAACTTATATGCTGTTTTCTTTATTACTACAGTAAATGTATTAATGAAAATGTACTCTCTTTTTTTTTTTAATTTTACAGATTATCGAACCAGTTGTAGCAATACTTTTCACAGTTGACTTCCTTATATGTGGCTTGCACGTAAGTTCAATAGGTTCAGCCTTCTAAGTACACAAGATGCATTTGTTTTTGTTTTCTTACTATTCTATTAATTACTATTACTTTACTTACTATTATTTTTTCTTATTTTTCTTACTATTACTTCTTAGCTTTCTTTCTATCTTTCCCAATTCTTCAAAAAGCGTTTATCACTATTAATAATCATTTATAACTTAGCAGAAGACATAACCCAGAAAACTTGCGACGCATAAGAAGAGCTTACAGATAAAATAAGAAAGTGCTTGCATTTAATATAGCGAATCAGCAGCATATCAGATACGCAGCAACTTACTTCCACCAAGGATTCTTTCACGGCAGAACTTGAGAAATGTGTCCCAAATAAGAATTGCAAATCTTTGGGAAGAGCGCTTCAATTGGAGCAATGAAGTAGTCATCAATTTGCTCTTATGATACCAACTGGATTTTACACCACATTGAAAAAGGGAAGGTAGACGAGAGAGTGTCCTCTCTTCAATGAACCCCTTAAAGTGCATTCATATGACAAATAATAGCGCTTCATTTTCGATGGCGCCCAAGAACGGCATTAATCGACTAGGGTATGCAACTCTAGTGTTTCAATCAATATGATTTAAATTTTATCTTTCGTATAATGGTAAATAAAATAAATAAATTCCGTGTGATGATACAGCGTTCCCCCTTTTTACGGGAGTTCACGGTACCATCTAGTCTCCCCCAAATTTTATCCGGGCTCCGGAACCGGCATAGGCTGACGAATCAGACCTATGGCTGGGTCAGGAATACTGACCCGTGTGTGTCCTCGGACCGGTTTGCCTGCTTGCGGGATGAAAAACGCCAGATAAACTGGCGGAAAAAACCCTGTTGTCCACGCCCAAGACCGGCTAACTTGGCTATGGCTGAGGAATATGAGCTCCTCACGGCGTTGACAGGAATCGAACCTAGGACACTCCTTCCCCAGGCATATGGTTGCGAAGCGCAAAGCCACTAGGTTAACCGTGCGGCGTATAATGGTAAGGTTTTATCACCATCACCATATATCAATAGTGTACATGTCCATAAGATAAACTTCATTATCATTACTCAGCCGTAACTAACTTTTATTAAAATATATTTTTAAATAAAATAAGTATATCTAATATTCATGTAAATATGAATTATAGTCATTAGTGCGAGAAATAAACGTTATTTCTATAAAAGGGTTAATACTCCGAATTTTGCATTTCAAGCGGTAAAATCGTATTGCAAGTTGAATATTTTGCAAAGTATAACCAATCTATTGTGTGTGTGTGTGTTCGATCACAAATAATCTTATGATTGACTTAGTCATTCCCAATTAACCTAATGAATATGCTATGCAATACTAAAAATACGCTATGCACGCAGATCCTATGATTAATGTTACAGTTGAGCGTGTAAACCATGGTTGGTTATGGGACAGTATTAATAAAGCTTCATTCTATGGAAGTTAGGTAAGAATGTGGTGAAGAGGGATGTCAAAAGTAGATTTTTTACACAAAGATTGTCAGTGAATGAAATGAATTACCAGCATATGATGCGTTAAGGATTTTAAGATTCATTTTAAGATAAATATGCAGAATGAACAGTCCCTTGATCAGTTTACCGACTCCATGCAGGATGTAGCAATAATAATAATATTCATGTCCAACGCTTTTTTATGAATGAGGACTTCAGAGACTTTCAATATAAAGCGAAATTATACAAGAGTGATATATCTTGTTCTTACTGTTGTTAAGCCTGTGTAGCTCAGTGGATGTGGCGTTGGCACACCATAGCGCTTGACCGCACGAAAGAAGACTTGCTTTCGAATCTAGTCATCGACTAGAGGAAAATTTTCTAAGCCTTTTTTCTACCGGTTCCCGAATTAGTCGATCTCTGGCACGGGCAAGCGGGAGAAAAAACCCGCTTGCACGGGCTTTTTTGCTCTGCTTTTGACATCGCTATCTAGCAATACATACAGCCTTAAACACTCAGGAAAATCAACCGTAGAACCCACATTATTTCAGTTATTAAAATATATTTTGTTAGGGTTATGGACCACGAGATGGCGGCACTTGAGCCGTCTTTCTTCACTGCGTGCCACTTAATTAGTAATAGCCTTGGGCCAACTATCTCTTATTGGCTGACAGTGGAGATTGAACTGCCTACTCAGTCTCCAAAAGTTAGATAGGGCTAAACGGCCTCACCTACTCCCCATACGGGAATAAAAAGGTGTTAGCTGATTACTGTTGTTATTTAAAGATGGATTACTCTTGGATGATTACGCTAGCAGAAAAAACAGCCTTGCAATAATCTATGTATTAGCATAGATTGTCACAAGGCACAATAACAAATAATTAACAGAAATATCTGCAGTTGTGATACTTGCAACTGCGCGTTTTCTGTGATTTTTCAAGTATAGCACGCACAATGAAGAAAAGGAACATTCATTAAAACGTTTGCCAGAAAGACACTTTCATATTTTAAGACTTTTATATAAAAATTATGTATACTACTTAGCCTTCGCCGGTATCGGTTGCACACATATTTTAATTTGGTAGATAATAGGTGCATTAACAAACAATTATGAAGTCAAACATGTACAGAAGTATTGTAACCACTTAATTTCTGCAGCACTTCCTGCATATTTTAAATTTTAATTGGAAAGCGGAGTCTATTTGTCTGCTCCGCTAATTTATATGATAATTTCATTTTATTTTTGATGTGAGATTCGAGTCGGAAAGAAAATAAAATATCTGATTTTTTTTCATTTAATTATTTTTTTTTAATTTTTGGATAGTTCCAAGTATAAAACCGATTTACAAGTCGTGTGTCGGACATCCCTATTGTAAATAATAAATTGCTGTAATACTTTCCGCAAAACTTTGCGTATGCTATCTCTTTTGAACTAAAGAAACTAAAAAAGTATTTTAATTTTTGACAACAGATGTCAAAAATTAAAATACTCAGCACTACTTTTGCGTGCAACTCATATTTTATGTTGCCTTACTAAAATAAAACATGCACTATATATTCTCAGACAAGACTCGATTTGTCTATTTGTCTACTATTCATAGCGAAAAAGTGAACCCTTGGAAGACAGCGATTTCAAGCAGAAATGCGCATCAGAATAAGGTCACCCCGAAAATAAATCCTTGCTTTCGGCAATTTAGTGTTATTGATAAGTTACAACTCTCTGCTTTTGACATCGCTATCTAGCAATACATACAGCCTTAAACACTAGCAGACACCCTTTATTGTATGTGTGATGATATCCTGATAGCGGCTGCCGTCACATTCCTTTTAATGGACAAGAATTTAGTTCCTGTGAATGAGCCTGTCTTTGTGAAGTGATAACCGGCTGTCGCAGTTTGAATGGTTCTACTTCATTTGACTAAATGCAGCGTGAACTTCTGCAAATGCCATTTAAATGAAATCCTTTTATGTGTTTTGAATAATAGAGAAGCTTGTAAGGGTATACCATTGACATTCCATGTATATATTTGGGAAAGTGTTTGTTTTTCGGTCAGTAAATAATAATAAGTTATGATTAAGAGGCGGTATGACATGAATAGGTTTTAACTGAGTTGGTATAAATGAAATCGTTATGCACGTGTAAAATAGATGATTAGTTTCTATTTTTCAATAGAAAATAATAATTTACGTTCAACAGAAAGAAAGATTTTATCAATCTGTATATTTTTTAATTTTATTTTTTTATTATTTATTTATTTGAAAAATCTGCGACGTCTGCCATTGCAATTACTTGACGAATGAAGAGGAACTCTCAGGATAAGTTCTTAGAAAGATTAATGGAAGGAAATGTTCCGAGCTTTTTTAAACAATTCAAAGAACACTTTAAAAAAGTAACGGAAAGAATCGGTTTCATTCGCAATAACACTGAAGCAGATTGTCAGTCTGATACGGAGAGAAAGAAATCGCCTTCAGCATCATATAATAGAGTAAATACGATCATCTTATACAGCCAGTTTGTAGTTATTTGTATTCGATGAAGGTTCAGTAGGAATTACTGATGAAAGTTTAGTTGGAACTGAGAGATGAAAAACTCAAGTTTCCAAGAACGAAATTTCTGCTAGCCGTAGCTAATTCACCTTCAGCTAAAAATTCCTCACAAGCTTGCTTCCTAGACAAGATTCAAATTTCAGGTTTTAGCAACCAAAGGGCAAATATCGCAACCCCTCGCTAATGTGCGGTATATAAGGTGGCAAAATATGAAGCAATTAGTTGTATCCTTGCAACTATGAACTGCCAATTCAAAATGATTTTTTTTTTTTTTCAATTCTTGAGGATACAAAGGAACCGAGTTGATAATTTCATTCACTGCGCAGGGTATACCAGTACTTCAAATTAATTTCTATTTTAATTATATAATGCAATTCACGGAGTTTGTAAACAAGTTTTTTGTTCTTACCTCTCTTTTTTTTATTTGCTTTCTAAGTCTTATGTTATCCTGCAATTTATTTTTACAAATTTTCATATGGAAGTGCATCTTTTAGGTTTACTGCGTGCTTTGTGTGATGTCTCAGTACCAGGAGTACAAGGATGGACAAGGAAGAGCAAGGCCGAGACCTGGCCAACAGGTGAGAAGCAGCGTTTGATGCTAGGTTTACTTTTTGATTTAGATGCGAAATTCTTCTTCGGTAGGAGGAGGAGGAGTAGGAAGTGCACATTTCTTAGCAATGTAAACATTCTTGAAAACAAGAGATACAATTTTCTGTATTTATATAATATCCAATGAAAAATATCCAATTCAGATTTCAGATTTAAAAAAAATACATAACTATTGCCTGCTTAAGAGCATGCATCATTCTATAACTCTTATGTTATTTTCCCTGTTTCGGTTTCAGTGTCTTACTGCAATTTGTTGGCAATAGCTTTTTTTTTTTTTGTTTAAGTAGCAAGTTTCAGCGCACAGTTCTGATAAATCATATATCATCAAGCATCGAATTATTACTATTATTATTGTTATCAGTCTTTCAGGAATGCTTTTCCTAACCCTAAATTTAGGTTCATAAATAACTCTGGATTGTTTATAATAATAAGCAAAGTTAACATTATGATCGATAGATTAATGTTTTAGGTTGATGGCGAACCTATGACAAGCATGCCAGTAGTGTCACGTGAAACGTTATTTATTGGCACACCTCCAAAATAGAAAAGGAACCAAATTCATTCTCTAAAATTAGCATGTTTTTAAAGAGATAACGTGCGTTGTTCTAATTCATGTTTGTAAACAATGAAAGGTTTGCAATTAAGGCATCTTAATAGTACTGTCAAATCTGATTTGATGCGACTCTTACAAAAGAGCATCTGATTTTATGCTATTCTGGAAGGCAAGTTTTTTTTTTTTTTTTTTTCATAAAATAATGGAAAACAGGTTATTCACCTCGCATGATGTAGTAAAAGTCTTTTTTTTTTCTTTCTTTTTTTTTTGCACTAAATAAAACCGCTTCCTGATAGAATTCCAATATTTTTGAAATTCATGAACCAAAAAGGAAAAAAAATTATGCATATTACAACACTGCTTTTTAAAAATAATTATATGCTAGAGTGATCAACTTATCTCCTCACTGCTTTTTAATGATATACCTAATTTAAAATACCTAAAATAAATTTAATTTAATAATTTTAATTATTAAATTAAATTTATTTTAGGTTTTAAAAATTAATTTAAATGTTATTTAAATTAAGGGGATATTAAATCCCACATTGTTTTAAAACCGAATAAGAAACTCAAAGATTGGAATCAGAGAGTTTCATGCCGAATATAGTATAATAAACTATAAAAGTATCGGTGAGCTAATGCAAGTAGTCCAAGTACGTAGTACAAACTCGGGCAACTCGCAGCAAAGGTGATCAAGTTCTGATCGCTATTCTTGGTATTTTCCATAATGATTTCCAAGGAAATGTGTTTTACATTATGGAAAATACCAAGAATAGCGATCAGAATTTACCACCTTTGCTGCGAGTTGTCCGAGTTTGTACTACGTACTTGGATTGCATTAGCTCATGCTAGTAGTCGCCGATACTTTTATAGTTTATAATATTATATTCGGCATGAAACTCTCTGATTCCAATCTCTGAGTTTCTTATTCGGTTTTAAAATAATGTGGGATTTAATATCCCCTTAATTTAAATAATGTTTATATCGCCGAAACGAAGCCTATTGGCTCTTTATATTTAAGTAACTTAATGGGTGCACCTTTTTGACAACTCGTATAGCAGAGTATATAAGTTCTTTTCGTTATACCCTTTGGTATTAATTTGGTTTACCTACTCACTGATGAGACCCCAATGAGAGTGGAAACCGGTGCAGGGCGGATCTGGCTTTGAGAGGCTCTGCTTGGAGGTAGGTTTTTGCCTGTCTCTGATTGGGGCCACCGCTGAGATTAGGGCTCTGCTTGGTGGTGGGGTGAGCCTGAAAATGCTGAGAAGTTCTTCTCGGTGACGGGGTGAGCCTGTCATTGAGTGGAACAACGCAGAGTTGGGCGATCTTTCGGGATCGTCTTATTTTAGAGCCCGCTTCACTTATACATTCGATAAAGGCCGAAACCGATGGGCGGGGGGTACTCCGTGAGGCTCTGCTTGAGGATAGGTTTTTGCCTGTCTCTGAGTGGGACCACCGTTGAGATTATGGCTCTGCTTGGTGGTGGGGCCAGCCTGCCACTGGGTAGAGCCGATACTGAGAAGTTCTTGTCGGTAACGGGGTGAGCCTGTCATTGAGTGAAAGCCTATCATTGGGCGAAAGATCTTTCGGGATCGTCTTATTTTTAGAGCCCGTTTCACTTTTACATTCAATAAAAGCTGAAACCGTTCTGGGTAGTGACCTCCCACCATAATGTAATAACAGCATACATTTCATAGGAAATGTGTTTTACATCATGGAAAATACCAAGAATAGCGATCAGAACTTTACCACCTTTGCTGCGAGTTGCCCGAGTTTGTACTACGTACTTGGACTACTTGCGTTAGCTCACCGATACTTTTATAGTTTATTATACTATATTCGGCATGAAACTCTCTGATTCCAATCTTTGAGTTTCTTATTCGGTTTTAAAACAATGTGGGATTTAATATCCCCTTAATTTAAATAATGTTTATATCGCCGAAATGAAGCCTATTGGCTCTTTATATTTAAGTAATTTAAATGTTTTACTTTTATATCAATCTCATCCACGCAACGATGTAATATATATATATATATATCAAGTTAGTCGTATTTCATTCTTTAAAATAAGTTACGAAGCCAAAGTTACAAAATTTGCATACTGAATATAATTTACACACTAACTTCCTTTACACTAAGGAAGTTAATGCCCACACATAAATGCATATAATATATATAGGCTGGTCACAAATGATTTGGGTAGATATCAATAAAAAGGTTCAGGTTAAGGGTGGGAGCGGTAGTTTCCTAACCTGTAACACTTAATTTTGCATTTTAGCGCTTTTTTTTTTTTAGAACTGAAAGAAGTGACTAAAATTCAATTATAGACCGAAGTTTATTTATTTATTTTTAAATTTCAGCCAATAGCAAAAGTTCGTTTCCAACAGACAACAGGAACTCTTCCTTCGGCACCAAAACCGCCCTATAAATGCACCGAGAATGGCTCATTGTCTAGTAGTGTTGTGTCTTCGGTTACCATGACAACTACATCCAGTTCTACGACAAAATCCTTCCAACCGACCGATCTGAGTTCCATCTCAGAAGAACCAAGTTCCTATGTACCTTCAGTGGTCAATGACTTTCGAGAAGATGCAGAGACTCCTTCAAGTACTATTAACGTTGGAACCAATAAGGATAATCCATCCCCAAAGTTAAGTGTTCCCGCAGAGAAGAAAGAATATCCGGAACAGAAGGTATGGTCAACTAATGTGGAAGATAAAGTCCTGGTGTTGTCAGAGTCATATCCTCTACCAACAGGTAAGTTTCAAGTCTTTGATTATAGGTCTACCTGTCGATATGCTATGATTATGCATGCAGCCCTATAATCGAATTTCACACAGCTATTACACGCAAACACACCACCTGTTCTCCAATCACATAACATAGCACCCACTGAAACTGCAAAGGTATGTCGAATATGTTAAATATATGAGCGAGTAAAAATGAATACTTTAATTTTTAAGATGATTTTAATCGGAACAATTATACAACGATACAAAAATAAATTAAGAAACAGTAAGGACGTTTTTGAGGGCGTGTCTACAACCCACGCAGTAGCATGAATTCAAAGAAATTTACAATAATAACTATTTTTGGGATCATTTTTCGATAAGCAAGTTTAAATTATATCATTTATATTTATGAACATAGCGCGTGCGCTATGTCTGTTATTTGCATTTTCTTTGGCCTGTTTTACACGTTATACGGTATCAAAAATTCGAGAATCCAAGAAGGGGATCTCTCCGTATGAGACCAGCTAACTTGACTTTTAGTTTCGCCTTTATAAATGTTTCTCTTGTACTACTACGGAAATCGAATACAAGTCTTTCTATGGAACCTTACTAGCAACTACGCTTCGGAGACGCTAGTGACTGAAGCAGTGTATACTGTACAAAGGATACATTTCAGTTTCCTATAGAAGAAACAGAAATCAATTTTATAATGATGTATTTTCTTGTCATTCGATTGGATTTATCGAATTCTAAAACAACCTGCCGCCTGCCAATTAATCAAAACTGACATGATAAGTAGTACTTAACAGGCACAGCAGCCTATTTAATTGTTTAACAATAATTTTTTTTTTTTTTTTTGTCTCTACTGTACTTTTATAACAGGCTGATGAACACTAGTGATGAATCTGGAATAACAAAATTGTCTGCGCGTTTTCTACAAACATATCAAGCAGTACATACGTTACTCGCAAGTTGGCAATCGTTTTACCGAAACTGCAAAGGTATGTCGAATATGTTAAATATATGAGCGGGTAAAAATGAATACTTTAATTTTTAAGATGATTTTAATCGGAACAATTATACAACGATACAAAAATAATTGGCAACCGTTGAATTTCTAAATAAATAATGTTTCTCTGTTGTTGTTTTTTCCAGGTGTAGTGTGAAGACAACCACTGAAATACCCAACTTCGTGCATGCTGACATCTTAAGAATATTTGACGCTTTATTAATTTTAAAAGCGTATCTTCCAGCTTGAAATTTGTCGGAGAGCCTTAATTTTACGAATGATCGAGACAATATGGAAGAATACAAAATGGAATGTGTCTTAGATTAAGGAAAAACAAAATCTTTGTTTTTCTTTTGTAAGTAAATGGTGTTCTTTGATGTGATAAAAAGTTCATGTTTTTATATAGGTTTCAAGATATCAAAAGTAGTTGTCGAAAATAGCAAAATAGCAAAACCAATGATTTGTTATTTTATAAGGAAAAATGTAAAGCCCAGAGAAATATCAAGTTTCAACGATTAAGTTTTATTTACCTCCAGAAAAGTCTCTCTTTCCAGACAAGAAGTTAATTTCTAACTTGATAACACGATTTTTACAAAATGTTTGAATCGATAAGATTAGTGTGGTTTTAAAACTACTAATCCACCGCAGTAATCCTCTGATGGACTTATCACATACTATTCATTTGTCTTCATAAACGAGCACTGTTAGAGAATGAACTTTCACAAGAAAATCTTTTACACGTGAATCTATAGTCATTGGCTGCCCCGTCGCATGTACTGAACTTCGAAATGAATTGCATTGTACATTTTGGAAGATCGCAAAGAATGGTTTCTGCTGAAAAGCGATACAAAGGTTACAAATCATGTAACATAAAAAAAAAGTATTATCCTTCAATACACGCTAAAAATTGTAATTTCATTTTGACGAAGATGGAACTGGAGCATAACTGCAGAGAGATAACAAGGTTCAGGAGCGCGCCAAGGGTATTTGTCGCGCGGGTACAAACTTTTATCGGTCGGCCCTTAAAAAAATACCTAAAAGAAATTGCATGTAGCATTTACTACAATAAATAAAATATCAATGTTTTCGCCCGGGTGCGGTGCACCCTTTGCACCCTCGGGTTGGCGCGGCCCTGACAAGGTTTATAAATGGAGACTTACTTGGAACAGAACAACTATGTTTGTGTGTGTGTGTCGAGAGTGGCTACCTCGTTGTTCTTATCTTCATGAAAGTTTGTACACATGTACCGATTTTTTTCTAGAAAATGGAAATCAGGAAAAATCTCATGCTTACAGTGCCTAAGCTACTTTTCATGCTTTCTGGGATATTTTAGTTCGAATTGTTTTTATTTCATGTTCGACGTTTTAGGTTTATTCTTCTATAATCTTCTCAAAAACGCGTCATATAAATATAGTACATAATGGCGAATATATAAAAAAAGCACGTTTTATTAAGATGTGGCAGCTGTCGGTAATCCTTCAGAGTCTCGGAAGTGACGATTGCGTCATGAGCAATCAAACTGCAACAGGAATTATGTAGTGTCGCGTCTGTCTCTTCCATGCTTTAATTTAACAGTCACTGTTGGTTAAACAAGTTTGATAGGTTTATCTGTTGAGAAAATTAAACTTTAGCTTCATACCAAATATTATAAAGTTTGAATAAAAATCCGCGAAGTTTCTGAGAGAAAAATTCAAAACAAAGTCGTGTTCAGCAAGAGATAATTTTCGAGAACAACGAAAATTCCATCAACTTATCATCATCATATTTATCATCCTATAAATTGACATAGTAAAAAATTGAGTTGATTAAAATTTATAAGGGAAGTTTTGCAGTATAGATCTCTAACTAAAAAGTTGGGGAACTGCTAATGTCTAGAGAACAGTCAATTATATCAAAGAAAATTGGAGATATGAGGTTGGTTTTCATATGGCGTTTACCATTTCTTTTAAATCCCTCCCTAGATATTTATTTATAATCTAGGATGATTATAAATAAATATGTAAAAAACTATTTAAACTAATAATAAGAACCGTCGTGAATTAAACATGACAGAGATACTCAGTTGTTCCCAATATTTGCTAACAGTTTAAATATGCTAGTACTTCTAACAACCAGTAGTGTTTTTGTTTTCCAAAAACTTGTTCATTGTTGTATTGGTTTCTGGATCGTATTTCTAGAACTTATTTGTTGCCAAATTCTTCTTGATACAGATGCATGTGCAGTATGCGTATAATTATCACTGATACAATTAAAATAAATTCCTTGATTGAACTATTACGCGGAAGTCTTACTATGGGTCGATTTTTCAGATTTATGTTAATATATGATAATACCCCCCCCCACACACACACACACGTATTGCTGTTGTTAGAGACTAAAAATCAGTTTGTAGTAAACATAGCCCATCACTGAAATGCATAATCTAAAACTATACATTATTCAATGCAGTTGCATGAATAGTATATTATATGTGTGATTAAGTATAGTGCATGATCAATGTTGTAAGTTGTATAGTATTATTTAATAACTGAAAGGCAAGTTTATAACGGTTCTTGATACAAATAAAAGAAACGTATTGATAGAGAAAATTACGCGGTACTACAAGGAAAGAAGTGTCCAGATTCATGTACGATAACACATAAACTAAATGAATATTGAAAATGCCTTAGAACATCTTAATATTAAAAAAGAAAATTCATCGTGCGTATGCGTAATAATAAAGTACTGTACATTAATAGAAACTGAAAACTTATCCGTATTCCAGAAGCTGGTTACAACAGCAAAACCATTGATGTTTTTAAATACAAAACGAAATTTAACGCCACTGAAATATTTTCTTACATTGCATCAGTTAATTTAAAATTTTAATAAAATAAATATACAATGGTGTAAAGTTTGAAACTGTTTTTAGATAAATCACAAGTAAATATTTTGTAATGTTTGTAGTATTAGTACTACAAACATTTGTAGTATTTTCTTAGTTTGTAGTAGCGAAGATGTGAAACTGATTAAAGAATCTTTATAATTAACCTGTTAATAAGCATAATGATCGATTAAAATGTGCACCTTGTAGAAAATGCAAAGAAACAAGGTTTGTAAGAATAGACGATAATAAAGTGCATTTAATAAATAGTGTACTACGTTATTTTATTAACTATTTGAAAGCAAAATCATGTTTTTCAGCAGTAGTGTAAGAACTGCTGAATTTGAAGTAACATACTGTTTCCAAATTATCGTCTTATGATTGACGTTCCATTCTTTGTAACAGAAAACTCATCTCTCCTGCTACAAATTAGATACTAACAAATTTTTAGGTTCTGGTGGTATTTCCCCTCACTTTTGTGGGTACAAATTTGTACCTAAAATTTATATGACAAAACAAATATAATACTATGAAACTGAGATCCATCATGCATCATCTGTATACTCTTTCATACTTTATTCTATACTCTTTCAGTCTGACTGACATACGTTTCAAACAACATGCTGTGGGAATCCTACTATGTGTATGGATGACTGGGAATGTTTATAGGTAGTAGATGAATTTCATCTCCCGGTGTAAGGTTCGCCTTGCTTATTGGAGACCAGAATGGTTGGCTCGAATATGTTCAATGTTTGTTCTTTAGAATAGAGTTTCCTAATCTTTGGACTGACTCTCTCGCGCTGATTTCAAGATTCTCTCTCTCTCTCTTTGCGTGCCTTACAGACACACTGGCGGCATGGAGGACTTACCATAGAATGACTTCTCGAATCCCTAGAATTGGATAGCACAGGATATTGTTGAGGGTTAGGCCTCTTCTGGTCCATGTGGGACCATAGCATGTAGCACTGTTTTCAGTAATAAAGAAAAGAAATTTTCAACTTTTCGTGCGTGATTCATATACAAAAAAAATCGGTATTTTATTTGTTCATTCATTCATTAGCAGTCAATTGTGAAACGAGTATGAGAATGTCTTTTAAAAATTATCTATCAGTGGATTTGAGGATGCTGATTAATGGCTGTCCCTATTAGGAAGACTCCTTAGCGTAACTTATTTGATGTGAACACACTGGTGCCCACATTACAAATGTAATTAGACGATCTAATTCTACTGGCAAGGAGAACAAGATGAGATATGGAACTTTCTCTTCCCCATACCTTAGAATACTGTTTTCACATTGGTGCATTCGAAACTTCCATAAGTGCTCTTGCTAGGGAGAAGAGGACAACCCAGTTATTTGACGACTCTCTCTCTCTCACACACACACAAGAGAGAGAGAGAGAGATGAAGCAATGAAGGTGAGGACGTTTGTCAGGAGTCCCGGGTGTTTCAGCTGAAACACTCCAAAATGAGGTGAACGTTCGCAGCTGAAAGATCCCAGATCTATTACTGACGAATGAAAAGGAGCCTTTATAATTCTTGTTAAATGGTCTCATACTGAGGTGACATGATTTTACCTCCCAGAAATTTGGATTTTTTCATCGTGTAAAACAGAAAAACCAGTCAGCGAATGCACGCAATTTAAAGGCATAATTCATTTCCCTGATAACAGAGTTATCAGGGAAATGATAACAGGAGTTATCATTTATAACAGTTCCCATGTTAGTGAAACATGGCTGACGGAAGATGATATAGTTAGTGGGATAGAATGTGTAGGTTATAGTGTGTTTAGGAGGGACAGAGAGAATAAAATAGGGAGAGGAGTGTTATTGATGATAGCTGATGAACTTCCAAGGAGAATAGAAGTTGTATTGCAGGATAGTGAAGAGCTCATTTGAGGCTATTTGGTGTGAGATTGAGACTAGCAGAACAAAATATACAGTTGGGTGCTGCTATAGACCAAGTGATGGAATAGATGGTGGAGATAGTACGTATAAACAAACTGATGAAATGAGTGGAAGGAGGGTAATTATTATGGGGGATTTCCACTATGGTAACATTAACTGGAAGGAGGAGAAGACACATGTGAGGAAGGAACTGGATTTTATTCAGTTACTAAGGGATAACTATCTGAGACAGCATGTAATAGAAAATACTAGGGGTTTGAGAGTGCTTGACCTGGTAATAGCATCTGAGAATTTGACTGTAATGAATATGACCATGCTGTCACCTATTGGTGAGAGTGATCATAAGATCTTGACCTGGGAGGTGGCTAAATGTGTAGAATTCTCGATTAAGACAGGGTATATGTGGAATGACCATTCTCGCAAGTATGGCAAGCTTAGGAGATTGCTTGGTGCAGTGCCATAGCATGTAAAACTGCATGGGCTGGATGTCGATAGGGCATGGGAAGTGGTCAAGGAGCATTTACAGGAGGTTAGCTGATTGTATACCTAGGGTCCGAATAGTAAAACAAGTAGGGGTTAAATGGATGAATAACACCATTAAGCTTGAGCTGCAAAAAAAGAAACAACTGTGGATGGAATTTAAAGAGAAAGGTGACCTGCAGCCACACGAACGGTATAAAGCGCAGGCCAGAAGGGTAACGAGTGTGGTAAGAAAAGCAAAAGCAGATTATGAAAGGAAACTATCTATGCAAGCTAAAGAGAATCCCAAACAGTTCTGTCAACTGTCAATATGCTGCAAGTAAAAGAAAAACTGTACATGGCAGAATGATTTTAAGGAATGCCGATGGCAAGAAGGTCACTGAATCAGTCAATATAGTGGAATTACTGAGTGAGCACTTTGCAAGAGTATATCATCCAGGTGGTGACATTGAAAGAATGAAGGAACTATTAGTTTATACGGGAATTGTGGTGAATGAAGTGGAAGTGAATAGTCTATTACAGAACCTTAATGTGAATACATCTGTAGGATTGGATGGCATACCGGCACGGGTCTTACGTGAAGCGGCTAAAGACTTATCAGTTCCCTTGACCATGTTGTTTAATCTGAGTCGCGGGTCTGGTTTAGTCCCGAAGGTGTGGAAAGAGGGGAAAATAGTTCCACTGCATAAAGGAGGATCCAAGACTACTGTTGCAAATTACCGACCGATCAGCACATCAGGAGTCGTTGTCAAGGTCTTGGAGAACGTAGTCAAGGGAAAAATACAGGAATGGATTGATGAAAATGAAATACTGTATGGGGGGGGCAGCATAGCTTTGTGAAGGGTAGATCATGCCTCAGTAACTTGCTCAAGTTTTATAACATAGTGACGGCTGAATTGGATAAGGGTAATGGGTTTATAGTATACTGCTGGACCTGGCTAAGGCCTTTGATAGGATACCACATGGAATTCTAATCCGTAAACTGCAACACATGGGAATGGATAAAGGGCTGGTGAGATGGATAGGAGGGTGGTTGATGGAGAGATATCAGAGAGTAGTTTATTCAGGAGTAGAGTCCAAAAGACGGCCTGTGATTAGTGGTGTGCCGCAGGATTTGTTCTTAGACCACTGCTGTTTAATTTGTTCATTAACGATATAGGGAAGGATCTAAGAGGAACGGTTCATTTGTTCGCTGATGATGCAAAGTTGGGTAGGGCAACAGTGAATGCAGAAGATGTCAAAATCTTGCAGGATGATTTGGATAGATTGGAGGTCTGGGCTAAGGAGAATGGATGTCAATTTAATGTGACAAAATGTAAGGTTATGCATTTCGGGGTGAAAAGATTAGCAAGAGTATACCACATTGGTGGAACTGTACTCCAGGAGATTGATGAGGCCATGGACTTGGGAGTGTTGGTGGATAGGGAGATGAAGTTTGGGGGGCACATTGAAAAGTGGCTAAATCAGCTCATCAAATCACTTGGTTACTGAAGAATACTTTGACGAGCAAAGATAAGCAGGTTATTGTACTTCTGTACCAAGCCTTGATAAGACCTCACTCGACTACTGTGCCCAGATTTGGTCACCTAGGTTTCTTCTTGATGGGGAGGAGGTTGAGAGGATCCTGAGGCGAGTAACAAAGATGATAGCAGGTCTATGGAATGAACCTTATGAGAACAGGTTGAAGATTTGTGGGTTGCAGAAATTGGTTGATAGGCAGAAAAGAGGGGATATGATTGAGACATTCAAATTGCTGAAGGGTTTCTACAGGATTAATTCAGAGGATATTTTTGAGATCAGGAGTGGTGGTGGGAGGACTAGGGGGACATCTATGGAAACTGAGCAAGAGTGTGGTAAGGGTGTTAGAGCTGGGTTCTTTACTTTTAGAGTGGTAAATGAGTGGAATAAGCTGCCAGTGTCTGTTGTGGGTGCTATGACAGTGAATGAGTTCAAGGCAAAGTATGATAGATACTGTGAGAATGTCGAATATTTGTGTGGACATGATGTTCAGGGCCGCCTCGATGAGTCTAAGGACTCCTTGGAGTCGCCCGTAGTAATAATAATAATAATAACTCGGTTGCCTCAGTTGTGACCCCAACGACTTCAAATCAAGATCCGCTCACCTTCCAACTATAAACACACGTATTCGACTTTTCCTCAGTCTCTTTCATTCCGTCAACTTCCTCACTGTATCCCTCCAAAAACTACAACTTCCAGATTTTAAAAGAAAAAAAATCAATTCAGTTCTTTACTGTGTTCAACCTCACATCCGCCACGATTGTACTACAGAGGTACAGCTTTTCTTGTATGGGATTTATATATTAAAAAAAAAACTAAATAAGCTTTTGGAAGGTTACTTCGTAACAGTAGATAAGTAGATCCCTTTGCAGATTTCATGGAGACCTGTTTTCATTCGAGTCCATTAAGCTAAGTTCTTTCTCCATTTCCCCACTTTATTAGCATGACTTTGATTGGTTTTAAATACACCAATAAATAAAAAAACTCTCAGGCATTTTTTGATGTGTGACGCTTGCCTACGAAAGTTTGTAAACCTTTCATGCATTAGTAGTGCGGTGAGGTAAGTTTCTTTTTTTTAATATATACACACACCGAACCTACCTAATATGATGTTGATCTTCCAAGTGGCGCCAAAACAGCTCTTATCCGGAGAAGTATCGACGCTACAAGATATAAAAGGTTTCTTGCAGTATCTGGTACCAACAGGTAACCAGCAAATCCTTTAATTCTTGTAAGTTGCGTCGATGAGACCCCCGCAGAGTGGATGTGTTGTTCCAACACAAACCACAGATGCTGGATTGGATTGATGTCTGAGAAATTTGGAGGCCAGGGCAATAACTGGAAGTCTTCCTGGTGTTCCGCGAACGATTCTCGCAGAAACCAGGCAATGAGGCATGGCGCATTATCCTGCTGAAAGAAGACACAGCCAGAGGGGAATACCATTGCCATGAACGGATGTACCTGGTCTTTCCCAGCAAACATTGCCCAAAGCATTACATTACATCCAATGGCTTGTTTTCGACCCACGGTGCATCCTGGTGA
Source organism: Typopeltis vanoorti (assembly GCF_054136105.1). NCBI lineage: Eukaryota > Metazoa > Arthropoda > Arachnida > Uropygi > Thelyphonidae > Typopeltis > Typopeltis vanoorti. The sequence goes on from NC_143555.1 coordinate 74,347,655, forward strand.
CAACATTTCCCAAGGTAAACGACGCACGCGTATCCGGCCGTCCACATGGTGCAACAGGAAACGAGATTCATCGGACCAGGCGATCTTCTTCCATTCATGCAAAATCCAGTTTTAATGCTCTCGTGGCCATTTGACAGTGAATCGAAGTTAACACGGGTACTCAGAGTGGCCTGCGGCTACGCAGCCAAATTTTCAGCAGGGTTCGATGTACTGTACGTTGTAACACATTACACCCGTTGCCAGCATTCAAACTGCAGGAGAGTTGTACCACAGTAACCCTTCTGTTGGCTCATATCATCCTGGATAGCCTTCGCTCACCTCAAACATGGATGAGACGTGGTCAGCCCACACCTTGCCGGCAGTTCGGGGGGGGATTCCCTCCTCGTACCACTTTTTGAAGGTACTCACTACGGCTGACGTGAGCACTCCACAAGCCTTGCCGTCTCGAAAATGCTCTGACCAAGTTCATCTGACCATCATTTTGGCCTTTTTCAAACTCACTTTACCCTGCGGAGGTAGCGGTCGAAAAAATTGCAGCGTAGGTCGCGTCTATCTGAGAGATACATTCATTACTAGTATGCTAAAATGCAATAAAACTTTTTAAAAAAACATACATACATACATCTTCAAGGCCCACCTTTCCTAATTGGGTTGTGGGGACAACAGCTTCAAGAGGAACTTTCAATGGTCACGATCCTCTGCCACCAAGCTCAGGTTTTCTGGTGGGATTCCCAAACGTGTCCACCCAAGGTTTTAGATATATATAATCTATCCAGCGAGTCCTTGGCCTCCCACCTTCTGGCTTGGCAAAGAGGGCCTGCTGAGGGAGCCTCTCTTGTAGCATTCTGACCAGGTGCCCGTACCAACGTAACTGTGATCTCTCAACACTGAGAAGCAGCGGTTGAGTATTGAGGGTTTCCCGAATTGCAGAGCTTCTGACACTGTCGAGTCTTGTCAGCCCCGCAACCCCTCGAAGGAACCTCATTTCAGCCGCTTGGATTCGTGTCCGCATTCTTTCGGTCATTACCCAACTCTCATGACCATAGGTGAGGATGGGGACATAGACTGTATTGAAGACAGCTAGCTTTGCCTTCTGGCTTAACTCCCGCTTCAATACTACCGAACGGCCAAGCTCCCACAATATTGAGCTTGCTAAGCCAATTCGAGTATCTAGCTCTACGTCCCATTTTCCATCATTCGTGAATATGGACCCAAGGTATTTAAACTTCTCCACCTGCCTCATTGGGACTCCACTTACATGTAGAGTGCACTGGGATGGTTGTCTTTAGACCACAAATGTTTCAGTTTTGGCCACACTGATCTTCATTCCGGCGTCTGCACAAACAGCTACAAACCTATCCAGGGTCCACCGGAGGTCATCTATGGAAGAGCTAAGCAGAACTAGGTCATCTGCAAAAAGCAGACGTCCAATGCTACATCTTCCAATTCTGACACTCACTGCCTCGGCTGTGCCTATCAATCCAGTCCATAAATATTATGAAAAGGAGGGGTGACAGAACACACCCTTGGCGGAGGCCAACGGAGACTGTGAAAGGTTCAGACTTTGTGTTTACCCTGACACAAAACTCTGGGCATTCATACAGGGACTTGATGGCAGCTAATAGTTTGCCATCCACTCCATACTCCTATACTACTTGCCAAAGCTTATCCCGAGGAACCCGGTCATATGCCTTCTCCAAGTCCACAAAACATGTGTAGACATTCTTGGCATATTCCCAAGATTTCTCAAAGACTTGCCTTGAAGTGAAGATTTGGTCAGTTATGCTTCTACCAGGACGAAAGCCACATTGTTCTTCCTGGAACTTTGACTCAACTATGCTCCTGCACCGTCTTTCCAAGCACTTAGCATACACTTTCCCAGGCAGGCTGAGCAGAGAGATGCCACGATAGTTACTGCAATCCTAGTCTCCCTTCTTGAAGACTAGTATTATTATGCCTGTCTGCCATTCCTTTGGTGCTCTCCCAGATATCCAAGCAGCCTGACACACTCGAGTCAGCCAAAGAACACCGTCTCGATTTAAGGCTTTTAGCATTTCGGACCGAATTTCATCATCGCCAGCAGCCTTGCCCGATTTTATAAATTTTGTTGCTAAATGGACCTCTTTTGCTGTGAGACTAGTCATTTCCCCGATCTGCACCTCTTGGATGTCCACAACTGCTGGGCCACCCGGGTTAAGAAGGCTCTCGAAGTATTCCTTCCATATGTGGAGGATATCCTTCTCGGTTGTTAAAAGTGCACCATCAAAGGGCTTAATAGCCCTTGCTGTGCACGATTTCCTCCCTCGAATGGTCTGCAAGAATACTTTGTTTGCATTTGCATAGGATGAGTCTAATCTTTCTCCAAATGATTCCCAAGCCTTCTGCTTTACTGTCTTTACTGCTTCAGCAGCAGCTTTTCGTGCCTCAGCATACCGCAAACGCATCTCAGGTGACCTGACCCTAAGCCATGAGGTAGGACTCCTTTTTTGCCCAGACAATTTTTTGGACTTCTTAGTTCCACCAAGGTGTCCTTTTCTCACTGCCCGTTGCCACGCCAAGCCGCTTTCTGCCACAGCATGAGAGTGCAGAGGCAGTGACAGCTGTTCTGAACAGCTTCCACTCCTCCTCAACATCTGCTGTATGCTTGGGAATCTCTTTGAACCTGGAGGGAAAAAAAAAAAAAAAAACATTGCAAATATAATACATGGTTTATTTATTTTCAGTTACAATCTAGAAATTATTGAACAAAGAAACAAAGAAAAAAACAACTAAACCAATACTATACTGACATCGGAGTTCGCGAAATCTCTCAGATATAATTTACTATGAAATATCACACACCTTTACATAACACGTATTAAACCAAAACTGACCGCATAAACAGTGTGGAATATCACTCGTAATATATGCATGCGCAGCTACTCATGACCTCCAATCTATACACTGGATATGTGTAAGAATATTTATATTAAACAATTTGTTTGTATCTGTCAGATCAGCCGCGACCTCCGCAAGGTTAAGTTCGCAGCATTTCCTTTCAGAAGAACAAGAATAACACTGATTAACAGAGTGCAGTATGAGGTGTTATTTATATCATTTCATGACCTGCACATGCGGCGTCGTTTCCCTGCAGTTACTTCGATTTGCATGAAGACGCTGGTCAATGTTTTGGCTCTTCGGTACTATATATATCTTTTATTTTCTATGTAATCTAGAAATGAAACGTGAAATGCTTTCAACTTTTAGGCGCCAATAAGCAGGGTGTGGTCTCACACTGGACGATGAAATTCATCTCCCACCTAAAGACATCCATGTTTGAAGGAGATGGGACTAATTTTTTATTCAATTCTTCTACTTTGACTCCTACTAAAAATAATTTATGACCGTTCCGGTTCTTGAACTGAAATCATGTCATTAAAGGTTATCAATGAAAAGCATATTAACATCCCTATTTTTTTTTTTTTTTTAATCAAGCCCGTATGTGTTAGCATGCGAAATAATAATATTGAATTTTTTTTTTTCGAAGCTTCCTTTCTATTACAATAAGCTGTTGTTTTCCGATTCAAAATCACTAATTTCAGTTCCCTCATCACTATCATCAAGTTAACCCAATAAATCTTTCTGCAACCCATTCAATTAAGACTCACATATACTGTAGTTAGCTACAGCAACAACGATGACTCGATGAGTAATAAATTCAGAAACTCCTTTGTCATCCTTGATAGAGGCATACTCAAAGAAATATTGTTCTACTGGGATGTTCCACTTGCATCAATCAAATTTTAGCGAGTGTTAAAGGAGAGATAATCGATATTTCTAGGAATTTTTAGAAAAGGCTAATTACTCTATAACATTGTTTCTCAAACTTCAGATATCCGCATACCCTCTTCTTAAATTTTCATTATTACCAAGTACCCCCTAATTAATTAAAAAATAAATTCATTCATTAATTAAAATAAATAAATTAATTAAAAATAATAAATTAATTTAAAATATTATTTAAAATTAAATATCTACTTTATTTGAATTTATATGTTCATGTAAACAAAAAATATGATTTATTTTTCAATTTTGGTTCTCTAGAGATGTCGGACGACACACTCATTTGATCCAGATGTAATATCAACGTTTTCTTGTTGCTTACAGCTACTTGTATTTGCTATATTGGACTCTTTTGGGGGGTTTTATAAATCCAATCTTTAACCAATGATCCATACGTAAAAATTTGAAAGCTAAAAAAAATACTGTTTTTACTCGAATATAACTAACTTTTTTCCCAAAATTAAAGCTAAAAAATCGTGTTGCGAGATAAGTGCGGGAGTTTTCGGAAACTAAAGTTTTCAGAAAAAAACTGAAAATGGTACGACTTACCAAGAAGCTCCTACTCGCTATCACTACTTTTGGCATCAAGAACAGTTTCTTTGTGTGCATCGTCAGTCATCTACCCAAATAGCGTCATCTTCTTTCCCATTATTTCAAGCAAAAATTACCAGTAATTTACAAGACTTGAGATACGTAGAGCAGCGAAGAACTGCATATGATTGGTGCGGTATTAACAAAAGATCGCGAGAACCAAAGACAAATTAGCATTTCAACAATCGAGTGAAATGCTAATTCCCTTCAACCGAATTCCATAATATCTGAAACACATTCACTATATATTTCCTAGTTTTAACACGTTAACGATGGGGAGGGGGTATCAAGCAAAACCATATGTTCCACCGGCAACATATGGTTTTGCTTGGTCTATTTAGCAGTTTCTGTTGGAGGGAGGATGTGATTCATTAGTTAGTGCCGTTTTATCCCGGTTGTCTCTAATGGCACTGTTTGTTGAAAAATAGAATAACTCCTTTAATTATGCATAACCGAAAATTGCCAGGTATCCTCCTAACGACCTTTCGCGTACCCCCAGGGGTACGCGTACCACACTTTGAGAAACACTATTCTATAACATATAGTTCATAAACCAACAATTGTCCAACTACCATATTGTGTTGTAACCGTTAATTTTATGGTTTAATAAAAGTTGATGTTTAATAAAGGAAATATAAAAAAATATATAAAAAATAAAGGAAAAATAAGGAAAAATTAAGAAGATGACTTTCGTGATTTTTACCAGTCTAAACAGCTCATAAATGTAAAATTATAAAAGACAAAGAAATTTATAAAGAGACATTCAATTTTGCGAAGTCTTGTATATGCAAAAGTCTTCAAAAATTACTCCGAGTATTTATTATCGCTCTTCATTGATTTACTGACAGGGCACTAGTTAGAGATATAATTGCACATTTATAATATTAGTTTGATGGCAGTTTCGGGAATTTAGGGCTATCCGCCTGGCTTAATGTCTTCGATTATTCTATTGTTAAAACAGCTTTCTTTTTCTGGATTTTCCTCCTTCGCACTGCTTCCCATTCGCAAAGATAGATTGCTTTCAACTCCACGTGCTGCCTGCTTTTATTGTTCGGCAAAAAAAGAACTTATTTCCCTTAATCCTGCTGTCTTCGCCAGAGATAAAAATCAATAGACAGAGACATCATGATGAGCTTTGTAACACTCCCGAAAATAGATGGCATCGTTGAAAATGACAGCTTTTTTCCACAGTTTCGTTTTTATAACGATTCACAGTGGTTTTATACTGCTGATAGCATTATATCAGTTGGACAAGAAAGATTGTTTTTCACATAAATGACATTTTGATAAGATAAAAAAAAAAGGTCAACACCAGTATGACAATAAATGAGGTATCAGAACTTGGTATAAGTACATATAATCTTATGCTGTTATGGGTATCTTTATGTATGTGAAAGATGTGATTTGCACTTCATCTTCAATTACAAGGATCTGTCCATTCTTGAAGATAAATATCTGAAATCAATATTTCATATATAAATGAAAAGACAAAGAGGTTACATATGCATGCATATATATTTGTGTACGTGTGCATGAAATAGTTTCATTTATTTTTATAAGATTTTTACACGTAATACCACACACACACACACACACAAGAGAGAGAGAGAGAGAGAGAGAATATTTGCTTATAATCATAAAAATTTCGTTTCGTAATAGCATTCTTGTATAATGACACTTCTTACCACAACTATTGACAACCAGAGCCGTCTGAATTTAATTTTTCGTACTTTTGTATTAAAGTGGTCTAACTGAAATGAGACATTTTAATAGAGATTCTAAATAGCCAGCCTGCTTGTGGATAAAGTACCCTCTCCAAACCGTGAGTTTCAAATCCCACGGTGGCATGGATGTTTGTGAAAAGCCGGTGGTAAACAATTTCTTTCACCTGGAAGAAACCACTATTTAGTATAGGCCTGAAGCAACCTGGAAAGAAAATTACTACACTTGATTAATTTTAATCAAATAGTGTTTACACATAGGTCCATCCTTACGTAAAATATGCTTTGTAACTCTTATTCCAAATCCTGGATGAAAGAATTTTTTGATAATTGGAATCTGCAAAACGCTCAAGCTACTTTAATTGTTTTTTAATCGAATCACTTCAGAGGCACAAAGGAGAAATTTTATCGAAATTGTATATTCTAATAATTTTGTTTACGATGGACGAAATTTAATTAGCAGATATTAAGCTTCTGTGGTGTATGTTTGGTCTCTACAGGTGGGGGGGGGACTCTTGAATTATCTTCATTAGTCCACCCAAAGTAGTAATGTAGTATAGGCCATTTGTAGATAACCTTCAAATTAATAAATAAATTCCATTAAGCTAGGGGAGAATTATTGTGCTGTCAAGAAAACCGCCCAATTACAGTGGGGAAAAAAAGAGGAGGGGGAGAATTATTATAACTTAAATTAATCAACTATTATCTAAGCATAGTATGATTACCACTTGCTTATGGGAAGTCTAAAATGACTTGGAAAATTCCATGTCCGTTCACTAGAACAAGGTTTTTCCTGTATTAACTAACCATTCTCTCAATGGGTACTAACGAATTGTAAGTTTCCGACCCTTCATGGATCAGAGTCATATCAAACATCGTTATATACCCATAAAAATACATTATAACGGGAGAAAATATTATTATTAGTCACCTCCAGGGAGTCCAAAGGTTCATCGAGGGAGCGCATCTACTCTACAACTCTGTTTCCACCACTCACAATCCACCAACTGACCGCAACCACCCCCAACGCCATCTACCGTCGACCACCACCACTGGTATTTCCACAGATAATCACAAACATCCGTGCCCACGGCGGGATTCGAGCCCACAGCCTCCTGACTGTAGAGCGGACACGCTAACCACTCGGCCAGCCAAGCTGGCAATATAACTTCAACATTGACTTTAACAGCTGGTTTTGAACCTAGGCTTGATTTAAGACATAATACTGTAAAAGTCCTAAGCTCGAAAGGTTTAAAACCATCCATTTACTACAGTGGGACGGGTTATTATAGGAATATAGAAATTCTGCTCTAGAAACCAAACATAGCACTAGTTACTTCACGATCTAATTTAGGCAACCGATTAAATTTAGCTATCACCTAAAGACATTCACGAATATCCACGCTGCAACATGATTCGAACCCACAGCAGAAGCACTATATCCACTCAGGCAACCAAAATGTATATTAAAATTTATAGAAAAATTTATATTATAAGTTCAGAACATATTAATACTTATATTAAGAGACTTGTTCATATAAATTTTTCAAATTAAAATATTTTATGTAGGATGAAGTACGCCATACAGCATAGAAACTTGTTGAATTAAACAATGTTTACTTAATGTTTTCTCAGCATGGTTCATACCGGAAGTAATACCAACCACAGAAGCTTAATATCTGCTAATTAAATTTCGTCCATCGTAAACAAAATTATTAGAATACATAATTTCGATAAATTTTCTCCTTTGTGCCCCTGAAGTGATTCGATTAAAAAAACAATGAAAGTAGTTTGAACTTTTTTGCAGATTCCAATTATCAACAAATTCTTTCATCCAGGGCTTGGAATAAGAGTTACAAAGCATGTTTTACGTAAGGATGGACCTATTTGGTTTGACCTATGTGTAAACACTATTTGATTAAAATTAATCAAATACAGTTGACCCTTAAATAGCACGGTTTTATATTGCGCGGTCCACTCTTACGCGGATTTTTTTCAATAAATATACTGGAAATTTTTTGGAGATTTTCGATAATTTGATAAATCTCGCAGATGAACCGCGTAGACTAAAAATATCGAAAAAATTAAGAAAGAGGTTAGCATGTCATGAATGCATAAAATACATGTAGATACTAGTCTATTTTATCATTTACTACAATAAAATATGCACAAATCTATTATAAAAAGTTAAAAATTATCAAACCCCCCCCCCCCCACACACACACTTACAAACTGTACACCATTCACAGTCGAGAGAAATGCAAACAACGTAAAGATGCAGTATTAAATCATAACTGCATAAAACTAGCTGATAATAATTAATTAGCATAAAATAAAAATTTTATAACGATTCATTGATTAATGTATAGGCTAGGCTACCATAAAGCAATCGTACTGATATTTCTTCGTTATCAATGCATGAATCGTTATAATTGTACATAAATATGAATTTCTTTTTCATATTATCTTTTCATTTTTGATGTCTAGTGTAATACATATAACATGCACAGTGTTTTGTATCATATAACACATTATTGATGCAAAGACAGACAGACAGACGATTCCATTTTGTAAACAGACGACGTAAACTTATGGTATCGATAAATATGGTACAATACAGTACTGGAAATGTAGTTTCTCTTCCTTATGATTTTCTTAATATTTTCTTTCTTCAAACTTACTTTATTGTAAGAATACGGTATATAATACGTATAACATATAAAAAAACATTTGTTAACTGTTTAATTATCGGTAAGCCTTCCGGTCAACATAGGCTATTAATAGTTAAGTTTTTGGGGAGTCAAAAGTTATACGCGGATTTTCGACTGCGCGGGGTGGGTCGACTTTCCCTAACCCCTGCGTTGTTCAAGGGTCAACTGTAGGTGCTTATGCATTTTGCGATAGTATTAAAACTTTTTTTTTTCTCTCATAACATAATTTTTGATAAATCAAGATTATATATATTGAAAGTAATCCAACTTGCCGTAAAGTCTCTAATATAACGTACAAAGTAGTCTCTTTTATTAACGAGAACACACACACTGATAATATAGCGCATATTATGTTTAAATAATTTATTTAAACATAATTATTATTTATTTATAAATAATAATTTATCCATTTATTACTTTGTCTTGATCAAAAAAAAAAAAAGTGTCTTTTCCCATCGTTAGTTTAGTTTAAACTGCAACTTTTACAAGTGTAAAACCGTTCTGAAATATTTCAGGTTAAATTTAATACAACGAACATATCTCTAGCATGACAGTGTAATAAGATCACTGTTCCTTAAAACTATGGATGAATTATTTTTGTCTGAAATGGGGAAAACCACCTTAGAAAAACAGACTATATAAAAATGCTTCATATGAAAGCAGATGAAATTATTTTTATGACTAACTCATCCATGTTCTTTTCTAAGCTTTAGAAGGGATAGAATATGAAAATACCGTACTTTTTCCCCCTGCGCCATTGGAAATCATGAATCTCACATTAAAGAAATTTAAATCAAGAGTAAGTAAATAATTTTACATGGAATTTATTTTATATTTTGACATAAATGAAGCAAATAAATTTTTTATGCGAAGTAAACTTTTTCTGAACGTGATCTCTATTGTTGATGGTCTGGATGCTTTTAAAAGTAAAACCAATTCGTTTAAAAAAAATTTAAGATGTAACGAATGTGATGTTTACCTAATTATCAACTCATTCTGCTGCAGAGGAGTGACGAGCTGGCTACGTTAATTCGTCATAAACCCTTCATTTAGAGACTACCCGTCTTAAGGGACGGATGAGAAGGGAAGAAGAAACTCATTCTGGCTCTAATCAAATAACACCTGTGGCAGCAGTAAACATAACCATACATTATAAGAAATTAAAAAAAAAAAAATCACAGAATGCCACATTGGTACGTTAATGATTTAAACCGCTCGGTTATTATGAGACCTGTAACTAACTATTTAACCTTCATCGCATAATTCTTCCTAACATACTATATATAAATGATATAGTATTATCTGATACTAAATATTGGTAGTTGTTTAGTATTACAGCATGGCACCTAATTGCTATGAAGAGAGTATTATATCTGAATTTATTCTCTGGCAGGTTTTGTCTGTTTGGAATTTTAAAAAAATAAAAAATCAGAATTTCTGAGAAGAAAACAGCTTACTGCAGCTGTCAAGAATTATAAAATAAAATTCTCCAAGAATATCGATGAGTAGACTTAAAGAGTTTTAAAAAAAATCGATAGGTATTTAAACTAAACTCTTTCTTAAACAAGTAAGCGGCAACATATAGCCAGCCTACGACATAATAATCAAATAAGTGAATCGGCCTTCCTCTTAGAGAAATTTCTCTGTTCAAACCTTATTTACTCAAAACAAATACGGATATTTTAAATCCTTTGTTTTTGGAATTAATTCAATTGTTGCGTTTCCTATGTGTTTTAATCTCTCTCGGCTCTTAGGTCAGAGATACTAAACGGTTATTTACTTGTGACATTGTGAAGATGCTAAAAGTGATACTGATCGTTTTCCTATAGGCAAAGTAGAAAGCTAAAGGGGAGATATTTTTGTGTCTAGGCTATCCAAGCTTCTAGGAGTGATCATAATGATATGGGCGGTGTTGTCGGACGATGCGTTTAATGACGGAGATGATGATTATAGATTGCCGTAAAAGCGATATTGCTGTCGAATTTGTCTGGCATCGCTGTATTTTCCCGAAAGACGCCGAAATGACTAGCTGTCACGTGAAGTGAAGGAGAAAGTGACGACATTATTAGAGAGTTCAACAGGCTATCCAAGAGATCGGGACTATACACACCGTCACAATATCGTAGCGAAAAACCTTGAAATATTTAAGTATAGGATATTCATAATAACATCAAACGGATAAAATAATGAAATTATTAACAGTGCTCAAAAGTCGTCTTATGCTTGGGTTTATCATATAAAAATGTCTTTATACTTTTTAAGATGGAAATCATTCTTCCGGATTGTGGAATATTATTTCCAAAAAAATTCAGGTCGTACCAGAATTCCTCTTTCTATATCACTTTATTATTATCATTACATATCTCATTTTCCCATCCTACACAAAACCCACGGTTTTAAATCTGTTAACATGAAATTTAATAAATCGCTAACATTTCCTTTAAGAGAAATACTGCGTTCGGGCTCTAGTCATAACTTGTTAAAATGACTACAGCCGAAACTTAGTATCTGTTTTATTGTGATATTTTTAGCAAGGATTAGTCGCCGGTCTCATACGGAGGTGGAAGGGATTTTCCTCCTGGAAATTCGGGTTTTTACATCCACGAAAACAGAACAGCCGGAAACACAACTGACGGAAATAATATACCAGTCTTCATTGCCTTAGTTTCTTCGGTAGTAATGAAAATCAAACCAACTATACAGGGTGCAAGCAGCGAATATGCCAAGAAGGCAGTTTATTTTATTTTTTATTTTTTTCTCGAAGAAATAAATATAACGTTTGTTTTGATGAGTAGAATAAATGTTTCGAATATCGCTTTTGATCAAAAAGTACAAATAATTTTAGAACAGCCATATTTGCATGCTCTAGAAATATCCTTAGTTAACAGTTCAAATGAAGAACGAAATAGTTTCTTTCCAGGCGGCAATAGGCTACAGCAGCACATGCTTAATATGTTAACGTAGAAAAGACCAAACGCTGACCGAATATCGAGCAAAGTTCATTTAAAAATTCACTTTAATACTTTCATCTAGAAGTCACAATAAGTTCTCAAAGTCAAATTAGTCGATTGGGGGGGGGGAGTATTCTTTTAATGTAAAATGATCGGTAATTTCTATTCAAGTCAGTACTGCAATGTAGCAATTCGCATTATTTCTTGAAAATATCACACTATGATACACAATAATTTTTTTTGTTTGATTGTGTAACCTGAAAATTCTGGTAGGTCTTTCTTTTCTTGAGTTCAAAACCATTAGGTGCAAGGTTATGTTTCAAGTAGTGCAGTCTTCATTCCCTTAAATTGACGTACTTGATATACTGTACGGCCCATCTCCTAAAGTTTTAATTATGCCTATGGTTTTGAACCCAAGAAGATCAGAAAAATTCTTAATACATTTCCTGAAACTCCCTTACTTAAACAAGATTTCAAGAATGCAATCACGCTGCCTTACGTCAAGAATGTCACAGACAAAGTGGCTGAGTTGCTCCGCGATTACAACATTAATGTGGCTTTTTTAACTTTACAAAAAATATTAAGACACATCCACCAAAACCTCCACATCACCCCATGAAACAGCCGGGCCTCTATGAGATTCATTGCTCATGTGGCATTTGTTATGTAGGACAGACAGGAAGGTCGGGAGAGATCCGCATGTCTGAACATGTAAAAGACGTCGAAAAAAGAACAGAGCATAAATCAGGCCTGGCATTCCGCACAACCACTACTGGCCATCAAGTACTTTGGCAAGAAACAAAAATGTCATATATTGATCGTAACTGTTTTACAAAAAAATATAAAGAAGCCTCGCAAATCCTTAGGATCCCTACACGATGCAATAAAAGTCAAGGCTTAATTTTACATCAAGTATGGTCTGTTTTCATCAAACTTTTAACTGCCACGGATCTAAGATATAGCATGAGTGATACCATAGAACGTGATAGTAACAACTATCACGTTCTGTGGAAGGGATGATGATGTAAGTCTTACAAAAACTTGTCGGGTTTTAATTGCCTATTTTTTTTTATTAAACTCTTTATTTGTATTATAATGTGGTCTCAATAACGAAAACTTCCCACAGAACTGCTAACCCACAAAAACTTACGTTTGTAGATAATATACATTTTAAAAGAAGTATAAAATGAATTACATATAAGCTTTTTTAATATACTGTGGCATGCTATTATTTTACAAGTTAAAAAAAAAACAAAGAAAACACTTCTATATTTTATATTTCGCCAGCCAAACATTCCGTGATGTTTTTTTTTTTTTTTACAATTGAATTCTTGCTCGATTATAAATAAAATTCAACTACTTACAATTAGTATTTAAATTTGTTCAAATGAACTGTCAGCTAATTCTGAAATCTCACTTATGAACATATTATCAATTAATATAAGAAATTGGGTGAAATAGATGCTATCTGAGTTCAACTCTTCTTACCATGCTGTCACTTAGGAGAAAAGCCAAACTAAGAGTGGTACTTACGTTATACAAATAATTAAAGTAATTTACCTCTAAATTACTTTAATTAGTTCTACTCTCTTAATGGTATAATCGAAAAACAAACGTTTCACCACGATAGAAAAGAAGGGAAAAAAAAATAAATTTAATTAAATAGAGTGCTGAAACCTGTAATGGACGTAAACAACCTTTCAGCTTAGTGAAAACTGGATGCGATCTGTTATATTTACTAGAAGCAAGAGAATTATTAATTTCGTAAATCAACACCAGTGTGACAACAATCTTTACTGCTAAACTGCATGAAACTACACTGGCTAGTAAGCAGTACTGCATTCAGGAATAGCAATATAGGTCAAAACTTCATTAAACAGATGCGGTCCTGAAATTGAATCATCTAACAATCATCATGAAATCATCCGGTTGACTCCACCGATAAAATAATGAACTAATAATAATAAAAAATTCGAGTCGGAAGTCTTCGATTAAATTTATATACGATAGACATATATTCTTGTAAAAGATTGTCTGACCAAGCCAAGCCTAATTTAGAAACAGTTTGATATATATGTATCCTACATATATCATCCTCTGTTTCTAACTTACTGATTACGTAGGACTCCTTTATCAAATCGTATGCATACGTGTATTCATATATTATTCATACATATATTCATGTCTTCATAAATGGTGTGTTGACATTTTTATTTGTTTCCTTTAGGGGAAAAAATATTCTAGCGATATGAATTTAAACAAATCAGATGCTCTACGTCTGTCCCCTTTACGGGTGATAGTACGTGTACTTTTAAATCTGCTAATCTTTCCTAACTTATTAGGAAACTGGTGACCTTTTATAGCTACCTTAGAATTAGCGATCACTGCAGATGCTCAGTTATAGGTCGTATGCGATGTGTAGTAAGTATTCGCAAAACGTCTACTCAACTCGCCCCCCCCCCCCCCCAAGGTTAAATCCTGAGTGCGCCACTGGTATGAGCTGGTAGATGGGAAAGCAATAAACAGTAAATAAAGATAGATAAATAAGTAAACAGGAAATATGCAGTATTTTGAATACACGGCAACTGCTTAACGCAGTTTCCCAATATTCAAAATACAGTACTACATATAGTTCAACAGATACAACAAGAATGCTAAATGAAGCCTAATTTGGTTCGTTTGTAATTCGTATTATAGCTGAATGCTTTCACACAAAATAAACAATTCATTTACTAAAATAACAATATACGTTCTACTTACGACGTTTGTGAAACAGAATATCCAGCTTTCTGACTGCAAACAAGTTAACACTGCCACTGCCAAGATAATAACTGCCATAAATCACACCCCCAAAACACAAACACATATTCAACAACAGTCAGCAATGTCGTCGCATATTAGCGCCATCTGTGTTATACAATTGCTTAATTTAAAAATAAACACATTTTATTTATATTGGTATGAACCAATATTTTTAATTACAAGAAAAATTAATACATCCAATCATTCATTAATCTTTAGTGGGTAAAAAATAAATTAATTAAATGTAAATAATTAAAATAATTTTAGCATTTCTTAAGAAACATTACAAATTAAAAAAAAACGACCAACTTAAACTGATAACAGTGAAATATTAATGAAAATTCACGTTGTCTTCCTTATTTTCTAACTCTTTGCAGTGGCAATAAATTGCAAATAATTAAAAAAAAATCAGTAATACTTCACATTTGAACATTAATGCAGTAAAGATGAAATTATCATCATCAACTTCATCACACGCTTCAAGGATTTAGGCCTATTACTGCCTATTCCGGATCAGAAGTCATCAGTTCATTGGACAACTTTGTCCTCTTTCTCCTGATAGTTTATAATGAAGAACTATTTTGTAAATACGAAATTGAGAAACAAAGTGCATACACATACACACAAGGAAAAAAATTAATTTTAACCAATAGCTCTGAAATAAAGTGTTTGAAGTTCGTCAAAATGTAACACTGTGTGTGTGTGTGTGTGTGTGTGTCATCGTTTTAATTTTCTTGAATAGAATTATAGAATGGAAAATTTTTGAGGAAACAAGGAAATAATACATTTTGTATAAAGGTGCCTCGCTTATTTTATAAAATACTTCAGCTTTATACTCTGAGTATCATAGTCTGCTCGGTATACAACTTTAATATTGTCAAAACACTAAAAAAAAGTGAAATATAAATTAGAAAAATACGGCTCACTCACTAATAGGCGGTGGATTAAAATCCCACTTTGGCATGGATGTCAGTGGATGTCTTAGGTGCGAGATGAATTTCATCCTCTATTGTCACACTCACCATAGTGCTTATTGAAGGTTTGAAGTAACTCGAAAATGTTTCATGTTTAGTCTGTGAAACAGGATTTCGGGATTATCCACAGTGTGAGAGAAAAAGAGCATATTTATAAACAAATTCAAAATGAATTTCAAAAATAATGATCATTAAAAAATAAAAATTAAATTAAATTAAATTCTGTAAAAATATTAACTAAATATAAAACTAAAATAATTGAATTTCATAAGTTCCTGATGAAATATATTGATTACGACATTTTTTAAAAAAAAATGAAACGATGAAAAAAAGACAGAGAGAAAACGTAGAGAGTTACGAAATTGAAAAGAATTCAAAAAATTTAGTGTTTTCGTGATTGTGATTATCAGTTATTAATTTGAGATTATCAGTTATTTAATTTTTTTATTAAATTTTATTGAAACTGTCTTTCATTAGTTAAAATTTGAAAATTCTTGAAAGATTTATGTATAAATGTGCCTTGAAGGAAGCACCAAAAAAAAATAACTAATGCCATGCCATTGCAAAAATACTGAGATTTAGGACTAAGAAGAACAATTTAGAGTTTTGATCACGTCAATATTATCAACATAAAAGTTTTAAACTAAAATATGCCATATATTTGGAATATTTTTTATTAATTCCTTCCTTCCTCAAAATTCTCTTTTTCTTTTCTTCTATTCAAAAATTATCTTCCGAACAAATTAAAATTGAAACCTTTCATTATGGAAACCTCCTTATTTAAAGTGAAGTCCTATAATGGAATCACGTACACTTTTTATGTTGACAGAAGCAGGAAGAGGCTAGGCGCGTTTCCACTTTTTTACTATTCTTCATCGCAATATTTGCATGGTACATGAGGTGTACAAATACTTTTGTCACACGTTCAGTTGAACTGACAGATTTCCAACGTGGGTGGTAGTTGGGTGTCACATCAGTTTTCTTTCTGTCTGCCACATTGCTACCCATCTGAAATATACCGAAATCCACTGTTGCTTATGTCATTCGTAGATGGAAAGTTGATGGTGTTACTATAACAGGAAAAACGCCCCGAGAGACCTCAGACACTCACTGATAAAGAACGACGAGCTCTGTTTTGGAATGACTGGTGTATTTCATCCAGGGACGGCTCGTGCATAGGCACTACGCAACTGCTGCACCCCCAGTTTTTCTCGATATATAAATATATTTATTAATTTAATTATATTTGCTTGTAATATTTAATTTTATCATCAACAATCCTATATCCATCAAAAATCCATCTTGTAGCACTTAGGAGGGCGAATGGCGCTAGCGGCACTGTGTTTTCCACAATATCATATTGCTACGCGCGCAAGCATATGTACGTCATAGTGAGATGCGAGCTATTAGCGTAATGCAGCACTGTTCGTCGCGCAGTTCCACTGTTGGTTATATGCAGTTTGCGCCAGTAGTAGAGTGTTCATAGTGCTTATCATGTTTACTCCGTCTCTTTAAATATTTGGACATTACAATTAAAGATATATGTATATTTCTAAAGTTGCAGCAGCCCCCCACGATTTCAATCCACGAGCCGCCACTAGTTTCATCATAGATGAAAGACACCATCATTCTTTTCCGATCATCTACGATCCGTTCCTGGACCGTAGATGATTGGAAAATGGTTCTTTGGAGCGACAAATCGCTATTCCAAATGATTCACTCTGACTGTAGTGTCTTGATCCGGAGATTGCCAGAGGAAAAGTTCAGTCAGGATTGCCTCATTCCAATTGTCAAATTTGGTGGAGGCTTGTTAATGGTATGGGGTCTTGATCTATTGGTGGACGTGCCCAAAACCATGACATCTGATGGCTACCTGGAAATCCTGGACAATTTTAAGCTTCAGGCGCTGTGGAAGTACTTCGGCAGTGACCCTTGAATGTTTCAGCACGATAATGCTCCATGCCATAGTGCACTACGTGTTCAAGACTGTTTTCATAAAACAACGTAGAAATGTTGAACTGGCCTGCTCAGAAATAGTAAATAAATGGTACAGGTAAACCTCGCTTGACGCGATTAATTAATCCATCAATTAATGCGCGCTAAGCGAAATCGTGTTAAGTTAAGGATTTCAATCGAAGTTGAGTTAGCCGATCTCATACGGAGGTAGCAGGGGTTTTTCTCCCGGAAACTCGGGTTTTTCATCCCGCATACAGACAAATCGGCCCTTCAGAACGCACGCAATTTACAGACAAAAAAATACTAGTTGTGGTGGGCGGTAGATGGCGTTGATGGAGATGATTCGTAGTAGAGGTTCGGTGTAGTGGTTGAGACAGTTGTAGTTATCCTCCCGCGATGAGTCTTCGGACTACTTGGAGGTATCGGGAATAATAATAATAATAATAATAATAATAAACAATAGGAATAGTTATAATTCATCCGTCAGTTAGCGTAAATTTGGGAAAAAAATTACTGTATAAGCTATATTTAGAGGATAAAATCATCAAAGTTAATAAAATTCAATTGCTTAAATTTTTATTTAGTGTCTAAACATTTGATTGAGCTACTTTTTTACAAAAAAAAAATAATAATAAAGATCTTTGAGTCGTTTTCATTTTGCATCCAGTTTACGATAGCTGGCGATCGCTTTATCAAGATTTCGGCGGACTTCGAAGCTTCGTTCCAAAGCAGGATCAGCATCAAACAAAATTTCCTTTGCATGCTCAATGTGATTGAAAACTAGCTCAAATTCTTTAGCTTCTTAGTCGTAAAATTCTCTTCTTTGTGCTCCTTATCTTCATCTTCATATGCACGCTGTTCTAGTTGAAGAAGATCATCTCGCTTAAATGTTCTGAATGGTAATCGAGCAAGTTTCTCACATCTTCATTATCCAGTTCATTAAATCCAAGTTCTTTTTCAACTGTGCTGATTTCTTCAATAATGTTAGATCCTGGATTCTGCGTACGATAAACTAACATAGGCTTGAGTTTAAAGTCACCTTCTGCATTACCTCCTAATAAAAGCGTAAGACGATCATTAGGTACTTCGTATCCTGGCTGAGATCCTTCAGTTTTAGCTAGGAAAGTTTTTGTTGGCATACGCTTCTAAAAGAGACCAATTTCGTCGACGTTGAATATTTACCGATCATCATAATTACCCTCCTGAATTATCCTTTGCAATTCTTCAGGAAACTTGGCTGCATAATCTATATCAGGCACTAGCAGATTCACCAGTTATTCTTACGTTATGCAGTCCAGTTTTATTTTTAAACAGTCAAACCATCCTAAACTCGGAGTAAAGCTTTCACATTCCTCTAATATATAGAAAGCTTTTGTCTGAATATTCCCTGTACTAATAGATATTGTTTTGGGTTATAATCCTCAATCCAGAGTGATAGAAGACGCTCCATCTCGATAATTAAATGGCTTCTATTTCTGATGATTTACATGGTTAAAGAAGTAGTAGCAACTTTTTCTTGTTCTTTGTATTCTTTACTCTTATTTAATATAGTCTAAACTGTAGGCTCGCTGTATCCCCGGTCTCGCACAATCATTGTATCTACCAGCGCCACATCATTCATGTCTCTTAAAGACTTACAGCTTTTCCGTTTGCTGCAGATTGACGGGAAAAAAAAAAAAAAAAAAAAAAAAAAAAAAAACACGTGTAACTTAAAATTTCGCATAACGTAAAAAAATCGCGTTAACTGATCAATAATCGCGTAAAGCGGGGAAATAAGTCCACTCAATCACGCTAACTGATTATCGCGCTATCGAATTCGCGTTAAGCGAGGTTTTCCTGTACAGCCGTTAAAATCTAAAATGAAAATTACGTTTTTTAAATCTCTGAAACAGACATTTCTGGCTGGCATTTTTTTTTTTAATAGCAATGTAATTCAACCTGAAATAGTAAAAGAGAAAATCAGATGACGAATTCCATATTAGAAAAAGAAAATAAAAAGAAAGAAAAGTAAATAAAATAAAATAAATTTTCTCTGAATCGGATACGTGATCTAGAAAATGTAAAAAGCAAACACGTTCGTGCAATTTTGGAATAGGTATTAAGAGCTTCCATAATACGGAACAAAAACAGAGTACATTCCAATGTATGTTTACGTTCGCATTAAATGGGATTTTTTTTCTCCCTTCTTTTTTATGATGCGTCAGATATCGTTTGGTTAGTGGCATCGAGGCAACACAAAAGCCATTAAACGGAGCAAAAAGTTTCTTCGCTTAAGAAATTTCTCCAAGTCAAAAAGAAAAAAAAAATCTATTGACAATTACCAACATAAATGATGGCTTATATCAATACAGTGCTTCCGGAAATACAAACAATAAAAAAGTGTTATAATAAAAACTATAGCAAAAAATCGATCAATTTAGAGTTATTATCAGAACAGGATAAGTGAAGATGTCATTCCGAAAACGAAAAAAGTTCAAATACAATATTAATTTTGTCTTTAAGAATTTTTTTTTCAGGAAACGAAATTAGATGACATATGAAAGGAAAATGATGGATGGCATGCAAAAAGTGAATAATACAGTAATTTATACAACGAACGATACACAAAAACATGATATTGGTGTCATTGTTCTTCAGGCCACTTACGTAATTCTTTCAGACGCGTTTAAAAGCGTGTGAGTGTATGATAGGTAGGTAGGTGTATTATGTATACAACAGAATGAAAAGGAGAAGAAGAAGACGAAGAGATATAAAAACATGAAATTTGCTTTTATTTATTCGATAGTGAATATTATTTGGTCTCGCATTTACTCGCATTTTAGAAGCTTATAGCACTCGCAATTGCTATAGAACTTCAGAAGGCATTCCTAACTAGAAAATGTTCAATCATTTAAACATTTTTTCTTTCTTTCCTTTATTCTCCTGCAAACGTCTTTCCGTGACGCGTTGATAAACAAATATCACAGTACCGCATAATTTATCGCGAATGGAATTCTTTTGTCGAAGGACTAACCTGTCAGTTGAATAAATTTATTAAGACCTTATGTACACGTAAAAGATTCTGTGGCAA
The DNA here is from genome assembly GCF_054136105.1 of Typopeltis vanoorti. NCBI lineage: Eukaryota > Metazoa > Arthropoda > Arachnida > Uropygi > Thelyphonidae > Typopeltis > Typopeltis vanoorti. Next base: position 74,368,253 of record NC_143555.1, read on the forward strand.
GTAGGCCTTACAGTAGGAATGATAAGAAACTGAATTAAGATGTTCCTAAGATTAAGATGAGATTATGTGTGTGTGTGTGTGTGTGTGTGTGTGTGTGTGTGTGTGTGTGTGTGTGTGTGTGTGTGTGTGTTGCTACCATCGCTATGGCACGTCAAAACTGACAAACTATGCTTTAGATAATCCTAACAAGATTATTATTATTATTGTTATTATTATGACACTTGCTTAACTTTTTGCATGAGCCATTAGTAGCAGAGGCTCTACCTATCGACCAACCTTTGCTGTTTGCTGGCATTAGATGAAGAAAACCAACATTCTACATTACAAGTCGGAGAAACTCCACAAAAACCTCAATAGCGTGGCTATATTAATTTACAAAATTTTGAGGAAAAAATCATTTGATTCTAAGACCAACTCGACTTGTGTGCTATGGCCAATAACTGTTGCCCAAATCGTGGTCCGTAACCGTAACATTACATATTATTGTATAAAATAGTATAAGTTGTACACTTTATTTTTATTTATTTTTATTATTTATTTATTTATTTTGAGTTGCAGGTTAAAGTCGAGTTTCCTGGAGGAAATACCTACCTGCTTGTTCCAAAGATGGACCACTCGAACTACTGTTTTAATCCTATCTACTGTTTTAATCCTATCTTCTTCTTAATCCTATAACTCAGAAAATTGACATAGAAAACACACACACACACACACACACATGTGATTCATGTAATACTAATAAGGGTTAGGATACGAGATAGCAACAATATCTGATGTATTTTGTGCAGCAATGATGAAAAGTAGAAGCTGAGCTGCCCACCGATTTTCAAAATGACAAGTCCAAAATAAAACACTACTGCCTAATTCACATCCCTTTAAAGAATGAAAAGGTATGTGAATTTTAATATTTATTTTATTTTTAAGATATGTTGTTGGTTTATTTTTACGATAGGATAAGGTTGGTTGGGTTGTTCGCAAAGAGCTGAAGCAACTAAAGCTACGGGATGTCAAGGCCTTGTGTGTGTGTGTGTGTGTGTGTGTGTGTGTGTGTGTGTGTGTGTGTGTGTGTGTGTGTGTGTGTGTGTGTGTGTGTGTGTGTTTACCACTTTGCTTGTTTAACAGGATTAAAATCTGTAGTTTCCATAATGAAAAGCCCTCCCACATTTTCTACTTCGTATGATGCAAAATTAGGTAAAAAGTTACTGATTCACAGATTACCTTAAATCTCTTCAGGGTGACTTTAAAAAGACTGGAATTGTGAATAATGAAGTAAGGATTAGTTTAATTAGGAGAAATGTAAATATATTAGGTTTGGTAAAAAAGTAGGATTAGATAGATATAAATTGAATGAAAAGATTTGGATAGTGTTATTGATTATAAAGAATTGGATATCATGAAGAATAAGGAATTGAAATTCAGGAATCATATTGGAATTATAAGACTAAAGCATAAAGAATTGTTGGTGCAATTTTTTTTTTTTTCTGGCTCCCACCCACGAAAGGCTTCTGTAAACCTCTAGTATATTCTTACCGTGGGTGGGCTAAGGATTTTTTTCAATTTTTATTTATTTTACGTTATATATATATTTATTTTTTGTATATTTCATTTATTTTTACATAGTCCGGAAACCTTGCTCTAGAGACCAAACATGGAACTTTCTCAAGCCACTTTAGGTCTCCAATAAACAGAGGTGGTCTCACACCGGACGATGAAATTCATCTCCCACCTGAAGACAATCATCCATGCTTATAGCGGGATTTGAACCCACAGCCTGTTCACTTGGGAACAGATATGCTAACTACTTGTCCAGTCAGAACGGCAAAGTAAAAAAAAAAAAAAAAAAAAAAATTAAAAGAAATTAATTAAAAGAATCATTACTTGCAGAAGGAAGCCAGTGATAATACCAGGCCAGTCTTAAAACTATAACTTCCGGCTTTAATCACACAAACAGTAGCACGCCAGTAGTGTCCGGCGCCTGTGTGCAAAACTTTAGGTGGCGCCCCTATCCCTCCTCCGATAAAAAAATCACTTTAGAAAAACGTTTTTTTTAAAGGATTTCCTCTCTTTGGCGCATTTACTTTTCTGACGCATGTGTGCGTCGCACACATTGCACATATGGCCGGCGCGCCCCTGTACACAAATTTCTAATAGACTTTAATAATAATAATAATAATAATAATAATAATAATAATAATAATAATAATAATAATAATAATAATAATAATAATAATAAAGAATTGAAGGAATACAAATGAATCATTCCTCACTGAGTCACTTATCACGTTGCGGGATTAAATCAGGAGGTTATGAGACTCAGTTGATAAACTGCTATTTGTTGAGATTAATTAACAGGGGAAAGGAAAAGGCATAACCCTGATACTGCTTATTATAGAACGGTTAATCCTACCTGCTTTGACTGTGAACTGTATGTATTCTATCTAGCCGGTTTATCTGTTTTGCGAGATGAAAAACCTGAGTATCCGTGAAAGGAAACCTAAGCCTGGCTAACTCACTTCCAGTTGAAAAGTCCCGATAAATGTTCTTAGCTTCCTAGATGGGATTCGAAACGGAGGTCCTTAATAATAATTATTATTATTATTATAGCGCAGAACTACCGAATCTGCCGGTTATTGAGATGAACAATCCGCAGAGCGATCGTTGATTGCAAGTGTTTCGTCGCATTTCGCTGTAATAAATTTATTCTAAAAATTTATAATCAATTAATGAATTTCGAATCTCTTTTTCTCATATTAAAATTTCACGTTTAGTTCTTAACTAATTATTATTCATTTTTAATAGTTTACAACAGTGCTTTTTTTCTAGAAAAAATGGTGCTGGTACTCACCATGAAAATGTTATTACAGCAACTTCCACACTTTTAACCAGTGTTTAAATTTAGCAGGGGGCTCTCCGGGGATCGGTCCTGGAAATGTTTTATGCACCGGACTCGGAACATTTTTCTGTTTTGTGACTTTTCTCCTTTTAAGGTAATCAGGTTATTAAGACGTGCTTATGATTGGAGCGATATTAACAAAAGATCGCGCGACCGAAAGATAAAAGCATAGCCGACAATTGAGTTGAAATGTTAACTCTCTTTAACCAAATTCCATATGTGAAACTGCCATATCAACATTCACTATACAGTATATATATTTCTTAGTTTTAACACGTTTACAAATTTTAACACGTTCAGTTGAATTTTATTGCTGCCTTTGTGGCAGGCGAACTCACACACATCTAATTAATAACAATAGTTTTTAGTTAGATACTGTGTTTGCCGGTGCAACATATGGTTTTGCTTGAGTCTATACAGCATAATTTCTGTATGAAGGGACATGTGATTCATTAATTAGTGTCGTTTTTATCCTAGTTGTCTTTAATTGCACTATTTGTTGAGAAATATATTACACAGACTGCTCATACCTTATTCACTGACATAATAAAAGTACTTGTTTTTCTTGCCTCTGAAGTATAGTGGCTGTTGGGGAGGGTGTGTTGTTTACCGCTGCAAGCAAGTTGCTATCTCCCTATGTGAACATATTTAAGCTTTTTTTCATGTGCGAAGTATATGCGAATTCGAAAAGTTAAATCGGGGTTGCGAGTTATACACACTACGCATCGCATGCGACGTATGACTCAGCATCTGCAATGATCGCTAATTCATAAGCAGTATAGAAATAGAAGACATGACACAACATAAATTTTAAAAAAATTAATTTTAATTAGGAAAAGAATTTTGGAAAATTTCTAGTTTTTTTTTCCTTTTTCTTTGGGTGGGGGGTAGAGCCTTTTGGCCACCCCTCCTGGTGCGCCACACTGATTCGAGTAAGTATGGTATTTCAACTATGGATAAGTACATTGGTACATTCTTTAATCGGAAAAATAGCTAATAATAGTGATAATACAAAACGAGTTTGTAATGATAGTTTGTGTGTAGTTTCCGAAGAGAAAGAGGTCTATAACGAATCCACAGAAATACAGAATTCCCATGAGTTGCAATGTGATAATATTAATACGCTGAACGAAAGAAAAGATTTGCTGACTTGCTGGACGCTCGACCAGTGGATCGCATTCAAAGGTAAATACAATTGGTTGTTTTGTAGGAACATTTTTCAGTTTTGTGTCTTTACTTCCTTTACGGTAATTATGCCTACATCATTATGTTATTATTCAACAATTGTTTATAGTTTTGAATGTGTATATAAAGTCAATATCAACAGTCGCCTGATTATGAACGCTTGATAAAAGGGAAGGGGAGATTTGGAGCTTCCCCGAATAGCATTCAAAGGAAAATACAATTGATTATTTTGTATAGGGCCCCGGAACTTATTTTCGTTTAGAATTTAACCACTGCTTTTAACATATCTTCTCGATCGCTTCTTGCTTTTGGTATCAACCGCAGAATGACGATCTCGGATCATCCATGAGTCCACATATTTGCTAGGGTTGAACTGAGTGAGAGGAGGTCCTACTATCCTGATTAACGTCAGTGCAGAAGTTGTCCGCACAAGCAGAGATGCCCTAGATGAAGTTACTATAAGATTCATCTGTGAGAAACCCCTTTCACATTCACTGGAAGATATTTCAATTGTGCCCAAAGTGTGCTTTAGAGGAAGTAGTATATCCGGGACTTTATTTTCTTGAAGACATTCACGGAAACCACCAACTGCTTCTTTTTCATTTAAGCGAAATTTGCATGCTAACTTTTTAATTTCAGCTTCAGCCAATGTCAGATGCTTCCCAGGATTTTCTCGCCAATACTTGGAATCTAAAATCTTAGCATATTAAGGCAAATCAGCATCATCTCCTTCAAGCAGACGCTTTCCAACAGCTTCTTTCAGACGTTTATTAGAAAGCAGATGAACTTGTTGCAGGATTGTGTCTTTCATTTTTGTGGAGCTCAATCCCTTTGGACTTCATGTTCTTCTGACTTTAAACAGAAATACTGTAGTACGGACCAGGATTTTCAATTCTTTCTTCAAAAAGTAACTCTATTCTTTATCTTCCTCTCTGCTTTGTACAAGTCAATATTTCTCTCTTGTAAATCTAGACTTCGTTCAGTAAGTTCTTGGAGAGCATCACACATAAGGTCCTAATCAAGAACAAAGTCGTATGACTTTATTTTTCTTAAAAGGCCCTCATAAAGAAAGCGATCTGTTTTTCTTCTTCTGCTTCTTCTTCCAGAAAGTGATGGATGAGAGCTTCAAAGTTTTTCCACACTGCAGAAACAGCGCGAAAGCTAGTGCAACCCAGCGAGTGCTTAAAATTCTGCCAATTTTAAGAAGTTGAAGTTCTAGAGTCGCTGCACATTTGTGTAGTTCCCCTAGCATTCTTAGGTAAAGCATGATAAGTGACATAAGGTTTGTCCATGAAACTCTTAAAGCGATTCATGCCTGCCGCATTGTTCACTGTGTCACTAACAGACAATTCAAGGCGATGGCTAGCATAATGCCAGCATTACAAGTTACAGACAATAAACACTCCTTTAATTAATTTTTAGCTAATCCTAAATACTCAAGATGACTAATTAAAGACTTTAAAATTCCTCTAGCTGATATTTCGATCAAATCTAGGAAAAGACTCACAGGAGCCGAAAGTTCAGGAAGCTGTTGTTATGTTAAGACACAAAAACAATCAATGTTGTTGTGTTACTCACAGTTGCTGATTCATCAATAAGTAACGATATTTTGTTCTTGGAGTTCACTATATCCGGGACTTTATTGTATATTAATGTTTTTCTCATTTCATTTCATTTGCGATATGGCTCACAATGTTAATGTTCAATCTTCATTTGCAGAACGAAGAATATATCCCATGTCTAGGCCAGTAAGTTCCTGTAAATTTATTTCATCTTCAAAGTTGTTAAATGATTGATTTCTCCTCGCAACTTTGTAAGCGGTTCGAAACACTTTTCCTCTTACTTCTTTATTATGGGACAAAGTATTTAGGAAAACTTTCTCTAATGTTTCGTTTTTGCTTCAGATTTTATATTTTGGCACGCTTTGTGTGCTGCACTCTCCTTATGATCGTAAATCTTTTTTCTTAATGGCATTAAATGTTGTTTGCGAGATTCTCCAAAATGACTGATTTTACCATTTGCCCACTCCGCTGAAATTTTCGTTCCCATGTGTTTATCGACGGCAAGACTTCCGACATCACGACACACTTTACAGCCCAACATTTTATTCTTGACATACAGTCACTCGTTTCTCTCGCAGAAGTCATTTTTCTGCAAACGTGTCCAACATTCGGACCAATCATTATCAGAATCTGCTTCCTTTTGACCACGTGGATCTTCGGTCTTTTTTCGCGATCCTCTTCACCAAGTGTATTTTCGGTGCTAGTTTTCTGTTTTACAGGATCACAAGTAGATTCAACAATTTCTGCTTCTTCAGCCTTCCCTTTTTTCCTCATTGGCATAACGTAACTACTTATTTTACTCATTTTGAACAATGATTGTACTGATTTAACTTAGATTAATTCAAAACTCACGTGAACACCTGCCTGTTGCAGAGTGAATATAGAACTGATAAAGTGATAATGGAAGTAAACACAACTTCCTGTTTACGGTTGCATATCAACCTATAAAACAGGAAAGCAGGGTACCAACTTATGAGTAAGCAAAACTGAAAATTCAATTCGTGAACACAGTACCATCTACCGGAATATTTATAATACATTTTGCTGTCAATAAATCGCAAATTTTTAAAAACTTAAGAAAAAAGGTGCCGATATTGCGTACCGCTAAAAAAAAAAAGCACTGGTTTACAATATTAACTGAGATATTTCAATTAATTTTGAAATAATTATAGATCTCACGCTCACTGGCGATTTTAATAAATGCATTTGGTTCAGCTGTCTACGAAACTAGTTATATCTATAACAATGACCATGTTAATTGTTAGAAGATTTCACAGTAATTGAAACAAATTTTTAAAAATTCTAAACTATTTGAAATTTTATATTGGTGTGTGTGTGTGTGTGTGTGTGTGTGTGTGTGTGTGTGTGTGTGTGTGTGTGTGTGTGTGTGTGTGTGTGTGTGTGTGTTATTTTATTACTTTTTTTACATGAACGATAATTTAATCCTGTACAGATTCTACATTTACAAAGGTCGACCTGTCTTAGTGCAATTGATAGAAACTGTGTTACTTGACAATTTAATTAAAACTGCCGAGTAGTGCTAAATAAACAGGATTTCCTTAGAACTACTCAAGAGTTAAATTCAAAATATGAGCCGATTGTTCGGTCAACTTTTAACGATGTAAACCGTTTAAAGAGTATAACACGTGCTATCAGATGGCAAAATTAGAAAGAAAAGAAGATACCCGAAAGAATGAAAGTAAAATCGAGTTGCTCCGTCGTTTCCGCCTGAAACAATTAAAGATATTTAGTGCGTTCTTTATGACCAAGGATATAAAGTTTGCCATTAGCAGCCGAGGTCTCCAAGACACTTACAAGAGGTCCCAAGCGGTTATGACACACTTTACGACCAGAAAACATCGTTGTCATGACGATAAGGTGCTTTTGCTTTGTAAATTGAACGAGGCGAACAAGTGTGGTGACGATTATTTGGGACATCAACAGTATACCAAAAGATGTTATTCCAAGTGGAATCGGCCCCTTGAGGTTAAACCGCTGATTCAGTTCTTTACAAAACAATAAAGAATGCTCGTGAAATCTTGATATATTAACGGCTTGCTTTAAAGGAGGAAAAAAATACCTAAAATTTCCTCTAAAAGATTTTTTTAGAGGACAGATATTTTTCGATTGCCACAATTTGTTATTGATTTAGTATTACTGCAATAACAGTGTGTGTTAAATTTTCCAAAGGCAAACTCTATCAATATTTTGTATTTTATTATTCAAGCTGCCTTTATTTTAAATATCTACATTGAATAATAGGTAACTTTCATATTCTGAAAATGGCATAGTCTTGACAACAAATGGACGTATCTATTTTTGGTTGAAGTAGGATATCATTCTGAGTATAAAACTCAGTATTGAGGCAATTGAGGTTCTCGTTGGCAACAAATGCCTCAATCAAACAAATGTCAAAATCCCTCAATTACCCATCTGCAGGGGCGAATGCTGGTCCTGTTATCACAAGAGCAAGCATGAATAATTAATCATACAAATACAACATTTATTTTACAAATGACATTCTATCTTTTTCAATTTAGCTACCTGAATACAAATTCTACCCTACGGTTCATGAACTGGTCAATAACATCGTCATAAAAAGTTCGTTGTAATTTAATTTTCCCAAGCAACACGCACACTTGTAAAGGCTGGCTGAAGCTCACTGGCTAGAGCTACGTTGATGCGTATGACCTGTGTTTAAGCAACACAGTGAGACGACGTGAAATGGCTATGCGCGCGCATGAAATCACAGTGCTGCTGCGAGGACCTGGTAGCTCCTACAACCGAGCAAGCCAAGATAGCTTTGACTAGACGAGCAAGCATCGGCCTTCGATACACGATGCAAAGTTCAATTATTGCCGCGCAAGCTTAAGACGTCTTCTGTCTACAAAAATAAAAGCCTAAATGGAATGCTTATAAATGCATGGATTTATTAACAAATAAATGTTACTTCTTTCTCAAGTAAAGCTTGCGCAGCAAGCATAGCAAGCATGGAAAATTCGCGCCCTGCCCATCTGCTAGGTTGTTAATTTGTACGTGAACTTTTCTTTTGCTTTTCCAAGGACAAGTCACGGACTCTGAATTTATGCATTTGTAATCGTTACAAGAGGAGTTGACTGGTTACTGCATTTTTCCTTGTGAGAACAGCAAAATTGACTACTACATCACTCTTATAAGCGCCGTGGAGTGAAGCTCAAACTCATAATAAGGAATTTCATTCTTGCACGTTACCAAGAGGCCATCATAACATTCCATAGCGATGTAACATTTCGGTCATGTTGTTACAGGCAATTATAGTTTAAAACATCAGGATAATGGGCTGGTTCAAGATGTCCTTCCTATCTCGAATTTCTATTGTTTTACAAATTCTATTTGAAAATTCGCATTCGCATTATCGATAGATGAGACCTTTTATCTTAGCTTTAAAAAAAAAAAAAGAAGAAGAAGAAGTAAATTTCGGTTCGCAATTCTTGTGTCCACATGTCTGTTTTTCGTAAGAGCCTGACCATCGATACTCTGTTGCATCAGTACATAAACAAATAAATATTTTAAGAAAATTGGAATTTTTAAATATTCAAAATAAAGAATTTATTATATAATACTGAAGCAGCAAAGCATTTCAAGATTTAATTATAAGTAATAAAATATTTTTAAAACTATATAATAACACTGAATGGTTGGGTTTCATCAGCCAAATTTTTTTCACATTTTCTCATTAATGCAGTGCAGTGTAATGTAGTGGTGGAGGTGTTTTAAGCCACGCTGAGACAATGCAAGGTTAACTGCTTGTTCATAGCTGTGTTTTGTAGGAGATAAAACTCTCCTTCATATGAAACTAATTAGTCATTATTCAGTTAAAAAGCCTGGAAAGAAAGAAAGAAGACATTTCAAATAATAATAATAATAATTAATAATAATAATAAAATGAGACATTTGGTTTTGCTGTAACCAAAATCGTTACATTCGTGAAAATATCGCTCAACGCAGAAAGTAAGAATGGACAAAATTTTCTCACTAAATCAATGCATGTGAGGACTGTGAGTATTTCACTATGTCTTTATTGTGACTACACAAAATGACATCTGGTAATGACCAGGAGGAGGGGGGGGGATCCGAAATTAATATCCCCATCCCGAACTTCTTTCCCAGCCAAAAGAGATATGTCAGTGATTAAAGGAAACGGTTTGAAGTCATCTCTGCTTTATTTTCATACGCCAGTTTTTAAAATAATCTTTTCCGTCTTTTTTTTTTTTTTTTTTATCGTGCTAGTAACGATCGACAATTATTTTCGGAAACTTTTCACTTCTGCTTATATATATATCTATTCGTCAATTTCAAAATGGATGCCCTTTTTTAAGAAATAACCAGAAGCTGGATGGAACTAAGTCCGGGCTGTAAGGAGTAGATGATCCACAATATCAAATGCGATCTCTTGTTATCTCTTCATTTATAAATATTATTTTTATTTCCTAAATTTAAATAAGAAATCGAAAAAAATTTTTCTCTCATTTATACAGATTATTCAACTTAGTACTATCTAGATTTTTCTTGTGAAAACTTTTCCAAATTCCTTAAAAAGAATAGTACCGAATCCGGGATGATGTTGAAAAAACTTTGTAGTTTTATTTCATGTGCTAGAAACGAAAATATGCGTCACAAATTTGGCTCTAAAGAAAGAGGAGAAGCTGCTTCAGACTACACAACTACATTCCTTCAAAGCAAGAACACGCAAATAAAAAGAATTGCTTTTTTTTTTATGTGAGTTATCCATCAACTTCGTTGTTCATTTCGAAAACTGCACCGGAATAATGTTTGAAAATGATTCTGGTTTGTATACAAAAATACTAAATGATTTTTTTAAAAAAAAATATAAAAAAAGAGGAAACGCTAGAATTCACTAAAATGACATTTATTCTTCCTAAATAAAAAAATAAATTTTCCAACGTGCTCATTTATTCCCAAAGGAGTAAATGGAATTCCTTTAGTCCTAAATGATTAAATTTAATAAAACTGAAATAAAGAAAAAAAATGTATCAGAGTCATCAGGAAAAATATCATTTGGTTGTTTATTTTCAAGTAACGAAAATTTCTGGTTTTCTTTGTTTAGGTGTTTACCCTTTTGCCTACATTGCTACAAGTTTAAAAGAAAATGCAACGACTAAAGAAATCTGAGAAGTGAAGTCGTTCTTTCTTCATTTTAGAAACTTTTTTTTTTTTTGCTTCGCTATCTGAGTCGTTGTTATCGTCAAGTTAGGTCTCTTGAGAGTTTCCATATGCCCAGGAAAGTCAGGATCGTCATTTTTTTTTTTTTCCCCACTTCGAAAACTGTAAAACTTCGGCTAAAATCACGATTTCGATATAAAAAAAAAATAATAATAAAAAAAAAAAAAATCAGCGAGTGGATAAATAAATTAATGATAGTTCACTTACACAGATCACAACTGCTGATAACAGTTAACCTTAATTGGCAATAAAAAGTTGAAAGATAACAAGCATTTATTAAACAGTTTCCATTTTATATCTATAAAAGCATATATAGCTATAAATAGTTAGACTGGGTTGGAATTCCGTCTAGAAGACGAAGAAACTTTATATGAACATTTCAAATGAAGAGGAGTTAGCCGGTCTTCCAACCGGCAACTTGCCTTTTTCCTCTCACAACCACACCGGTCAGGAAAACACACGCTGTTTACACACAGAAATATATATTTAAGCATAAGACTAACCAGTTTATCCTCAAAATTATGGTTACGAAAGCTAATCTAGGCAAGTCTTTTGCCATTAAGGTTTGTAAGTGCTGTGGAATAGTATTATACTAGTGAATACTCATTAACTATAGGTATTTGCCTGCTTAGTACTATAATCGGATAGACAGCGTGCTCTTTTTCCATCAACAAGGTATAAGATCGAATCCCACGGTAGGCATGAATAATCGTGAATATGTTTAGGTCTGAGACCATTACCAGACTTATTAGAGGACCCTCATGCCTTGAGTGGCTTTTAAATTCTTTGTTTGCGTTTCCAATCAGGGTTTCCGGAATTAGCCTTTAGTCTTCCAGCGGTATTGATGTATCAGATCCTTGCAATCTTTCGTGGGTAGGATTCCCAGTAGAGATAAAAATAAAATAATAATAATAATAATAATAATAATAATAATAATAATAATAATAATAATAATAATAATAATAATAATAATAATAAAGTAAATATTGCACATTTTCAGTTACCAGCGTAATCTTATAGCAGCTCCCCCCCCCCCTCTTTTTTAACATTTCCTTTCAATCACCGTATCGGCCTGAACGTATATATACGTCCATAATTCATGGATGCGAAGTGTCCATTGAAGTCAATTTAACCATTGGATAATATAGGAAAGAAATGATATGGGTACGAAATATATCAAATATATAATGAAATTATCTGGAGAATGAAGTGGATTGCAAATTTCTCTGAAACAGTTCGCGTTAACGAATTCTTGATATGTGTGAAGTATATCACTCAACAAACAATTCAATTGAATCTCTTCGGCGGCTATGATGTGGTGAATCCCACCTCTTAAATATATTCTTACCTCATAGTCTGTCAAAAAGTAATGAAATTATAACATTATCTGCAACGAAATATTCGTTTTTCACTATGTCGATCTCCGCAGTCTTACATCTAATCTCATCCTTCGCAGTTGCTAATCTCAATTGAAATGCATTCATTTTCTTTCCTAAAAGAAAGCCCTGATGAGACCGTTCCATGAATCCTTTGTAAAATGTATTTCTATTTTTCTATTTATCTTTCTTATAACTCTTAGCATTTGATGTCTTCAGCGGTACTGTTTTCTTAAGCAATTTCTCTAATAAGATTTTTTACTTGATTTCCTTGCCCCCTCTCTCAAGTTCAGAGCCGTGAGTTAAATTTTATTGGTTTTTCCTAACAGAGAATTCCGTTTTACTTTAAAAGCGTTCGTTCAACGCATAGTTCGATTTTTTTTTCTTGATTCGTATTTCTATTCTCGTGTTTCCTTAGTATAGAGAGTTTCTGTTTATGGAACCTGAGGGTCCAAACTTTTTGTACTCCATCCCATTTGCAGAGAATGGCATGTTTACCTTCAAACCGCAATATGGAACATTCAGCTGTCATTCGGTTTCTTAGTCATTACGATTGTTATTAATAAATAGGAATCATATATTTTGAAGAAAGTTTCCGGTATTTGAAACCATATATTTTTAGAACAAATAATGAGTTAAATAAAATAGAACAAACAAATATAATCCTACAGGGGTCATGAGTCGTCAGACTTACATCGTCGGGGGTATTAGCAAAAAATACACAATTAATTACACGTATTACATGTTTTCAAGCTTCACAATGTACATACAAATCAGTAACCAGATTAAAAATGTTAAATTAATTACTGTATACGTGTTGGACAATGCTAGTTGCTGCTGTCACGTTCTGTTCTGTAGCATCGCGTATCGTATCCTAGGTCCGTAGCAATTTGATTTTTAATGAAAGCAAACCAGACTTGGTGTAGGATTAAGCCTTGGTTTTTGTTAAATTGTTTGGGGGGATCCGCAGCATTTCAGAGGCAGCTCTCATCTTCAGTTGCAACCCCCCCCCCCATGACAAATGTTCTTCGCATCCTAAATGGGATAAAGGAAGCCTCTGAAATGCTGCGGATCCACCACACAATTTAACAAAAATCAAGGCTTAATCCTACACCAAGTTTGGTCTGCTTTCATTAAAAATCAACTACCGCGGACCTAGGATACGACACGCGGCATGCTACAGAGCATGACAGCAACAACTAGCATTGTTCAAACTTATACAGTAATTAATTTAACTTTTCATTATTTTTAGGTTACTTGTTTGTATGTACCAATTTGTGAAGTACTATAACGTCTATTATGTGTAATTAATTGTTTCTACTTTGTGTGTGTGTGTGCAACTTTGCTAAGTATCCCTGACGATGTAAGTCTGACGACTTACCAAATTTGTAGGATTATATTTGTTTATTTTATTAAACTTGTTACTTGTTATTTGTCCATGTCTCAATACTGGAAGGTTTTTACTGAGTTACCAAACCACACAAACTGATGTAATGTATTCAGGAATCATGTATGTTTAACAAATAGGAATCAGTTGAAAAATGCAAAACATGAAGAACTACTTTTTACTATTACACATTTTTAAAAGATCGTGATGTCTCTCTCAATGTGTGTGTGTGTGTGTATATGTGTACACTAGGGGGATACTCCCCCCCCTTCCGTGTTCCGGACTGGTAGGCCGGTTGTCCTTGAATTCTAATGACTCTAAGTTTGAATAGCCGACACTCAGGGTAGCCCCTGAGTTTCAAAACGTTTCAAAAAATGTGACATACAAACGTGACATAAAAAGGCTTATCATTATATATATATACTAGGGGGGCTTCTCCCCCCTGACGCCTACGGCGCCCACCCCCGAGATCCGGACTGGTAGGCCGGTTTTCCTTGAATTCTGATGAGTCGAAAAGGGGGTTCCTCCCCTCCCGGCGCCTACGGCCCCTCCCTCGAGTTCTGGACTGGTAGGCCGGTTCTCCTTGAATTCTGATGAGATGACTCGAATTTTGAAAACTCGAAAGAAATATTTGCGAGTATATGTACTCGCAAATATTTACTTAGAGGATTTAGAAACCAAGGCTATCTCTTCCTTTATTTTCACACCTAAAGTTTGGAAACGCTATGTAGATTATGTCTTCATTATTTGGAACCATGGACATGATTCCCTTATGGATTTCCTCGAACATCTCAGTAGCCAACATCAAAGAATTAAGTTTACTGCCGAGCTTGAAACGGATAATTCCCTGCCTTTTCTTGATGTCAAACTGACACGGTCCACGGTAAACTCAAAATATCGAAGTATACTGTAGAAAGCCAACGCATACCAACAGATATCTGCATAGTCAGTCCCATCACTTCCCTCCTCATATGCTTGGAATAATTTCCACCTTAGGACATAGAGCCCGTTCTCTTCTGGATGACCCAAATGAACTTCTTTCAGAAATAAACCATCTCAAAACTTCTTTCAAAGTTAATGGATATTCCAAGAGAATCATTGAAAAATTCCTTCTTAATCCTCCTAGACATCACTCAGAAGAAACAAATAGATTCAAAGGCAATATTTCTATTCCTTACATAAGTACAGTTTCACATAAATTAGCAAACGTTCTAAGAAAATATAATATCAGAAACTTGTTCACTCCACTTCCAAAAATCCGTTTCTTAATAAGCCACCCAAAACCTTGTCATCATCAACTCAAATACCCTGCTGTATATAAAATATTGTGTGATTGTGATATTCCTTATTTTGGGCAGACAGACAATTCTGTCGAATTGCGTATGGAAGAACACATGAGGGACATTACTTACAAGAGATAGCGAGCCAGTGCATTATCAAGTCATATCCTTTTCTCGGCTAATCCTAATGATGAAAGCCAAAGTCACAAAGTCTGCTGGGGAAATCCTACTAACATCTTCCGTTGCAATGATGAACTAGAGAGAAAAATCGTAGAATCTAGGGAAATCATCTTCAATCCTGTTCATCTAAATAATAACTTGAGCTACAACCTCCCAGATAGTCATTCAGCTGTAATCATGTACTGGAGTTCACGAGATGCTACTAGCACGTACTTTCCCAACAAACGAAAGAACAGCTTTAAATACAACCACAACATTTTAATGTTAATTATATATAGAGACTCTCTATGATGTTCTTAGTTCATTTAAGCTTCAGTGTTTTAGTGTTTTTTCTTTTTTTCTTTCTTTCATAATGTCACCCTGATGAAGGCTGTTACAGGCCGAAACTAGTAGTGTTTTAATATTAAAACCTTTTTATTTAAATCTCGGTTCTAGTCATTCCACACACACACACACACACATATATATATATATAGTGTCCTCTGTCAGTAACTACGATTTCCTTTAGCTGGAAAATTCTGGGTTCGAATCTGTCTAGGATGCTAAGAATCTATAAAGGTTTTTCTCAACATATGAAAATTGAGATAAGTTCTCACAGGATGATGGCAGGGTTTTTCCTTTCAAAATTTACAGAACATAATACACTTGTTTCACAGCCTTCGTTATTTCAGCTGAAATTGAAAAAAAAAAAAAAAAGTGCATCCCGTCTTCGGTCGCAGGGAATTTCTAGCAAATTGAAATTATTCCTATCCTGAAACAACTCAAAATTAGCGTGAATATCTTGATACGTATTACCATTCAAATATTTTTTATTTATATTTTGATTGTTTCTTTAAAAAAATAATTAACTACGAGTAGTTTCCATCAACTATGAATAGTCAACAGATTTGACTTGTAGACCATTTATTGATTAAAAGTGAATGTGCACCTAAGCTCTTTATGGATGACAGCATCTTCAGTGGAAAATATTTCATACGCACATAAAAAAAAGAAAATAAATGTTTCCAACACCACAGCGTTATCAGTTTTTATCATCCTGCCTCATTTCTGGGTATCCATCCCATGAAGCTTCGAAGAATTATTCCTGTCAATCTTCAAATTCAGTTTTCGCAGTACTTACATGCAGTGCACTAGGAGAGACCTAACTCTCTTCATAATTAATATTTAACAACTATGTAGATTTCAGCCCTGAGTATATATGCATACATACACACACACAAACACACACACACCAATATTTTCATTTTTCTTATCTATTTTAATTCCATTATTTGCTCGTATAACAACAACAACAACTACGCTATGGTTATTTCGTATTTTTGGAAAACAGTTGGCTTGCATCGCCATCTATGAATGAGAAATAAAGTTACGTAACTTTCTATCTTTTCTTTCGTTATATCCGAATCTGATTAGATTCGGATATTATGCATAATCACCAGAGATTATGAATAATCACCTAATATTTTGCAGAATATGATTAATAAAAACGAAAGGCTTGCAATGCATCAGCATTGCCGGTTATTATACATAATTTCTAATTATTACTAATTAATATGATAAATGTAATCCATATAAGCCAGATATGATAAATATAAAATAAATAAATAAATAATAAAGCATCAAATTCAAGATGAACTTATTAATTCGCTCGTATCCAAATAGCGTAAATTATGGAGGCAAAAAATATAATAAGTAACAATTGGATAAAATTTCAATTTATTAATTAAAGCATAGCAAAACTTTTGTTTTTATTTATCATATTCTACAAAATATTGGGTGATGATTCATAATCACTGGCGATTATGCATAATATCCGAATATACTCTGGATTCGGATATAAACAAAAAGGGTAGAAAGTTACTACACGGTAACGTTCTTTCTCATTCACAGATGGCGATAGAAGATGGTGATAAAGAGAGATGGCTCAAAAATTAATTATATATGTCACGCCATCCGGATCCAAAAACGTAAGGAGAAAGAATTAATTGTCGTTGATTGTACAAATGATCTGAGAGGCGAGAAGTACTCTATGGCGGAGGATGTAAAGCAGTTGCTAGACGAAGTAAAAATGAAGAGCGAGAAGGTGAAGATTATATATATATATACTGTATATACATATATATTAGGAAAAAAGAATGGAAAAAAGCAATAGTGATCCCTATCTGTAAGAAAGGTAATAGAGATGACCCTAAAAACTATAGAGGTATCAGTATACTAAATTCCTGTTACAAAATATGTAGTAGAATCTTAAATAACAAACTAATGAAATATTCCGAAAACTTTATTCTAGAAGTACAGAATGGATTTAGAAAAGAACGATCATGTATAGACCCAGCCTTGTGCCTAAAATTAATAATAGAGAAAAGAAGAGAATATAATTTAGAAACACATATTGTATTTATTGACTTTGAAAAAGCATTTGACAAAGTTAAAAGAAACATATAATTTAACATATTAAAAGAAAGACAAATACCAAATAATATCCTAAAAGCTATTACAAGTATATATGAAAATAATCAAATACAAATAAGATTAAATCACGAGCTATCATATAAAAAAGAGATAAACCAAGGGATCCGACAGGGATGTCCCCTCTCAGCAACTCTTTTTAATATTTACTTAAATGAAATAATAATAAAATGGAGTAAAAATTTACATCAAGGAATTAAACTTTCACCTACAGTTAACTTAAACATATGATAATATCAACGGAAAAATCAAAAACTATAGCCTTTAAAGGACAAGATCCAGCAAGAACTAAAATAGTAATAGGTAACAAGATCTTAGAACAGGTGAATTCATTTAACTACCTAGGATGTATGATCACATATGAAAATGAAAAAGATATAAACGTAAAAATTGCAAAATATTTAAAAATAACAGGTGTGATTAACTTTATATATTTAAACCAAACCTAGTTTAAAAACAAACCAGGCTAAAAGTATACAATACATTAGCCCTACCGGTCTTAATGTATGGAAGCGAAATCTGGACAATAAAACAAAAAGACAAACAAAGATTAACAACAGCAGAAATGAGTTTATGAGAAAAAAAAACTGCGAAGTATACCCTATTCGATCACAAAAGAAACGAAGATGTTATGAAAGAATTAAACCAAGAACCAGTAATAGAAAAAATTAAAAAACATAAATATAAATGGATGGAACACGTCCAAAGAATGAAAACAGAAAGATTACCAAAACAAGCCTTAAAGTACCAGCCACTAGGAAAAAGGAAATCAGGACGACCTCTTAAACGATTCAACGATGACTTCTAAGGCCGGAACAGGCCATGCTAAGCCTAAATCCTTGATACGTATGATGATATATATTAGAATAACCAAGTTATTTTATAAACTTGGTTATTTTAACTCCTGATCCCAAGTATGCAAACAATTAAGTTTGCGCCTGAAACAAAGTTCAAGTCTAAAGATGATACAACACCAGGGCAACTCATTGTAAAGGCGGGTAAAGCTCTGATCACTATTCTTAGTATTTTTCCATAATGTAAATCACATCTCACTAGAAGATGTATACTGCAATGCATTATGGGTGGGGTCACTACCCAGACCGGTTTCAACCTTTTTTGAGGTCTCCTCAGTGAGTAGCTAGACCCTAAATACCAAGGTTATAGTAATACGGAGCCTTATCAACTTTACCTATAGAAGTTGCAACAAGGGATGTTTCGAGCGCAAACTTAATTGTTTGCATACTTGGGATTAGGAGTTAAAATAACCAAGTTTATAAAATAACTTGGTTATCCTAATATACAATATCCACAAGTTAAAAAATTTATTACATCTATATCTCCTCCAGAGATTTTTATTAAAAATAAAAACGTCTTGTTGCAACTTCTATAGGTAAAGTTGATAAGGCTCCATATTACTATAACTTTGGTATTTCCAGAAGAGATAATGGACCTGATCAGGGCCAAAAATAAGGCCAGAAAGCGATATCACAATACTAGAGCCCCGCAGGACAAAGCAACCTTAAACACTTTGAACAGACAGGTTCGAGAAGCCCTCCAGATCCACAGGAACTCCAAATGGGAAACCAAACTCAAAGAAATCAACCCAGAAGATGACTCCATGCGGAAGTTTGTAAAATCTCTTCGTACCAAAAGACAACCACTACCTCCTTTAAAGACCAATCTTGGAATTCCACACACAGATGAAGAAAAAGTAGAAGCTAATTGACAATCTGGAAAATTAATGCAGCCCATCTTACGCTAATTTAAATGTCAATCTTATTCACAAAGTTCATCGTAAAGTTAGAAATGCACTAAGTCAGCCTAAGGATGATTCTGAAACCATTACCCTCCACATCACCAACAGAAATAATAAATATCATTTCCCATCTGAAGAATAAAAAGGCCCCCGGCCCTGACGGCATTACCAATAGAATAATAAAGCTACTTCCACGGAAAGCAATAATTCATCTAGTTAATATTACCAATTCCATTTTAAGATTCCAGTACTTTCCCACAGATTGGAAAATCGCGGACATTATACCTCTGAAAAAGCCTGGCAATAACCCACAACTTTCCCAAAGCTACAGGCCCATCAGTCTTCTTTCCTGTCTTGGCAAAGTAACAGAAAAGCTCATCCTATCAAGACTACAATCAGCAATGGACCAACAGAAAATAATCCCAAATGAGCAATTTGGGTTTCGCAAAGCTCACAACACGGTGCAACAAATTCACCAACTAACAGAACATATCACTCATGGTTTTAACTGTCACCTTCACACTGATGCTGTGTTTTTGGATGTTGCCAAGGCCTTTGATAAGATCTGGCATCAAGGCCTTATCTTCAAACTAATTGAAAACAATATCCCAATTAAACTAGTGAAACTCATATATTCATATATCAATGAAAGATACATTCAAGTAAAACTCAACGGAATTGTTTCTTCAAGGCGCAAAATTCTGGCGGGAGTACCTCAAGGTTCTCTTCTGGCCCCAATACTTTTCACAACTTACATGGCAGATATTCCTCTCAATCCAAGAACAACTACTACAGCCCTCTATGCCGACGACACCGCTATTCTAAGTAGATCACTTAGCCCTCGCCTAGCAATCACTAGACTCCAAGGAAGTATCAATGAGCTAGCAAACTGGTTCATCAACTGGAGGATTCAAGTGAAACCCCCTCAAACGCTCAGCCATAATGTTTTCAAGAAGAAAAATCTGCAACAAAGAAGACACCCTGCTCTCTGGTCAAAAGATCCCATGGCAATCAGAGACCAAATATCTTGGGGTATTATTGGATAAGAAACTCCTTTTCAATACACACATCAATCTCATTTGCTCCAAATCTTCCAAAGTCATAGCTCAGCTCTACCCATTGATCAACCGTAAGAGCAAATTGAACCTACATAATAAATTGCTTCTTTACCGGATGGTAATACGTCCAGTCATTACCTATGCCTCACCAGCATGGAGCCACACTTCAAGATCAAACATTTCAAAATTACAGAGAATCCAAAATAAATGCCTTAGGATGATCCTGGATGCACCGTGGTTCGCCAGAAATTCACAGATTCACTGAGAAACCGGCACTCCATACATCTCTTCCCTTCTTCGTGATCTTGCAGAAAAATTCTTCGTGAAGTCAAGTTCACATTCAAACCCACTAATAGTACAGGCTGTCAATTACAACGAGACTGATTACTACAAACACAAAAAGCCGAAGGCTATTCTTCTCTCAACCGATCATAGCTAACACAACTGCCCTCAGAGGGCGAGCTTATTGCTCACAAATCTCTCACTCCCAAACAACTCTCATTACAGATAAAGGGGAATATGAAAAGCACTACTGATTCACCCATCCTGTCAGTAATGTTATTGGTGTTATTGGTAACCTTGGTATTTAGGGTCTAGCTACTCACTGAGGAGACCTCCAAAGAAGGTTGAAACCGGTCTGGGTAATATTGGGGATATTGTATATTAGGATAACTTGGTTATCCTAATATACAATATCCTCAAGTTAAAAAATTTATTACATCTATATCTCCTCCAGAGATTTTTATTAAAAATAAAAACACCTTGTTCCAACTTCTATAGGTAAAGTTGATAAGGCTATTACAATAACTCCGTATTACAATAACATTGATATTTAGGGTCTAGCTACTCACTTAGGAGACCTCAAAAAAGGTTGAAACCGGTCTGGGTAGTTACCCCACTCATAATGCATTGCAGTATACATCTTCTAGTAAGATGTGCTTTACATTATCGGAAAATACTAAGAATAGTGATCAGAACTTTACCCGCCTTTACAATGAGTTGCCCTGGTGTTGTATCATCCTTAGACTTGAACTTTGTTTCAGGCGCACACTTAATTGTTTGCATACTTGGGATTAGGAGTTAAAATAGCCAAGTTTATATAAAATAACTTGGTTATCCTAATATACAATATCCCCAAGTTAAAAAATTTATTATATATATATATATATATATATATATATATATATATATATATATAATAAAAATATATATAAAAAAAATCAGCTAACGCCTTTTTATTCCCGTATACGGGGAGTAGGCGAGGCCATTTAGCCCTATCTAACTTTTGGAGACTGAGTGGGCAGTTCAATCTCCACTGGTACCAATCAGAGATAGATGGCCCAAGGCTATCACTAATTAAGCAGTAAACAGTACATATACAGTATATATATATATATATATATTTTTTTTTTTTTAATTTTATGAGCCTGTGTAGCTCAGTGGATGAGCTTGAAAAAGCAGAAGACTTCCAGGAAATAACCTCAGGTACTGCATTTGAGGCAGATAATCGGGTGAATGAGAGCAGTACCCCAGGGCTTAACACCCACGGCCACGCGGAATGTAATGAGAATAACTCTCCGCTAAAGGCAAAGGAAGGGATTATCCGGGTGGGCAAAGAGACTAACAGCCAAAGGTCAGTTTCAAATTCAGAAAAAGTAACAAAACCTGAAACTAAAGAGAAAAAAAAATCACTCCGAATAACACAAATGAAGAATTAAATAATAATTGCCTGGTTGAAGATGAAGAATTTCCAAACAGTGAAATAATTCAAACCATCTCGGTAACACAAATTACAGAAAAAAGTAAAACGGATTTAGAAAACGAAGTAGAGAAATCAGAATGGAATACTAAACAGACCCCAGTAAAGAGAGCAAAAATGAATTTTACGCCGAACATCAGCAAAAGCCGGAAGTCAAAACCCAAAGAAAAAAAAATAGCTAAGTGTCCGGAAAGAAAAGGCTCTAGAAAATTTTCAACTTTCTAACTATGACTCACAATCTAAAAATCATCACACTAAATGTAACCGGGCTAAATAATAAAACATCGATTCAACTAACAGTTAATTTAATCTTTTAACACAGACCCGACATACTTATGATACAAGACACTAGACTACACAACAACACTGACCCATCAAACAGCTTCAAATACAAGTTACAAACAATGTACCATATCGTTGCCGAAGAGGCTCAGACCAATGGAATAGGTGGAGTTACTACACTAATAAAAAAATCGGGTAACCTCCAAATATTATCCCATAATGTCGTAATCAGGCATAGAGTTCTGGAGGTCGAGCTCCTTTGGCAGAAAAAAATACACAGCATAATTAACATATATGGACCAGCCACACATAATCATAAGACCACCTTCTGGGAGGAAGTGCGACACTATATTCAACAAAAAGATAACCAAATAATAGCAGGAGATATGAACTTTACAGAACAACCACAAAAGGATCAAGAACACCCAAACTTAATTCCGCAGAAAAATTTCACAAGAGTTTTCACCCACTGTGGCCTATCAGATGCCTTCAGAATCTTACATCCCCAAAAGAAAGAATTCACATATTTTGCACCCGGAAACGCCTCTAGAATAGACCGCATACACATCCAAACATTCAGAAATATAAATCTATATCTATATCTATCGAGACGCTGAAGTGTGCAGACGTGTCCAAAGTCGCTCTTGCTTAAAGTTGTATTTTGTGCGGTCGAATACGTCAATCAACTTCAAGATTTATACCTACATAATCGTAAGCCCCTAATCTATCGCGTTAAAAAATTAGTTTTCTAATTTTGTGAAGCTAGGAAAAGTTATATTAAATTTAAAATTTTAAAATCTTTGTTCGTGTGCTTATTGTTACAACGGTATGCCTTCGAGTACCGGGAATTTGTGATAGCTTGCGTTTCCCCATATTCGCCCGAAGCAATGGCCAGTATAAACCACAGCAAATCACCACCAGCAGCAGCCGGTCCACGCCCGAGCTCAGCAGGAATCGGTCAAAGGTCGCAGAATTCCGATCAAGGAAAAGACGCCAGACACAGCTCCAGAGAAGGAAAAGACATCAGCCTCAGCCCCCCCCGGACAACAACGGAAAAAGGTCAGTACTCTCTGTCTCTTATGCCAACACTGTAGCTAATACCTCCGCGCGTATTATACTACTGCAACAACGACCACCGCACGTACAAACGTTCACCTAGCCAACCGTTTCTCCCGAGATAACGGAATTGTAATTTTCGCAATCGAAAATACCCCACTGGAAAAGTATCTAGACGCAGTAGCTCAACATGTTCCCCCAAAAAATATAACTCACATTTCAAGAGTTGCCGGAACCGTACAAATGTACTTTAACAACGCATCTTGGTCTGAGACATTAATTGAAAAGGGAATAGACATCGGAGCATGCCACGTGAATGTCTCACCAATCGCACTTGCTCCCACAAAAGTAACAGTGTCAAATGTCCCACCGGAAATAAGCCATCAAACGCTTCGCGGATTACTATCAAAATACGGCGCAGTGACAGGTAAAATCCGAACGCTGCGCGCCTCTACAACTAGGCCTGAATTCGCTCACATCAAGAGCTTTAGAAGACAGGCTCTAATGCACTTTGGCGACAATACAATCGGCTCCATACCCAAAATAATCAAGACAGAAATAGACGGAGTACCCTACACCTTTTATATTACTGTTGCTGCTCAGTGCTTTTATTGCCACGAAGAAGGCCATGTAAGGAAGTTATGGCCATATATACCCAGAAATGAGAAACCAGTTAACAATACTACTAACCCTAGCGGATCAGAGAATCAGAAGCAGCAAGCAGCTAACCCCCAAAAACAGAGCATCCCTAACAAACAACAAAGATCTCAAGGAAACAGCTCTCAGTCCAGTACCGAGGAGACAAAATCAAGTGGTAGCACTAAAGAAACCCAACTTTCGAAAGAACCTCCACCAACATCGATTAAAAGCAATCCTAGAGAAAAGGAAACGGAACACAGACAACTAACTAACTCTGATAAAGATACAAATAACGAAGAGGAGCAAGAAACAGAAACGGAAAAAAAGCCAAAGACAAACCAGCGCAGCTGCAGCAGGGAACCTTTGCCTCCAGGCATTCTGGAACCCTCCCAACAGCCTGTAGAGGGGGATGAAGAGATCGAGCTTCTTGAGTCCTCAGATGATGAAGAGGAAACTGGAAATGCAGGTCTTCCTCACACTGAAGGCCCACTTTCAAGTGAGCAGCTTCAGAGCTTTCTTAAAAAAGTTCGAGGCTCTTCACAAAAACTGCTGACAGCCTATGACTACACCGCTGACATCAGTGGCCTTATCACCCAGCTGGAAGAATTAAGAACTATTCTGGCAGGAAAAAGAGGGAGAAAAACCACCAATCTCAGGAAAAGGATATACTACCTGATAAACGGGCTTGAATCCCAGCGGCAGCGTAACTATCCGTAAAGGAAGTGAGGATTACCGCACCAAATAAAACTAAACCATAAAAATAATGAGCACCTCAATAAACCTTCTCTCACTAAACGCTAGAGGATGTGCCACACCACTGCAAAACAGGCTGGTCCTACAACATATCCTTGCCCACCGGCCAGAAATAGTTATGCTGCAGGAAACAAACTTCCATTGCAACAGCAAAGCTTCATATCAACACTGGAAGAACTGGCCTTATACCATGCACCACTGTCCTGCCATACAACTTCATGGATCGGGAGTCAGCATTGGAATTCACCAAAACAGCGCTCTAAAAGTAGAAATAATCGATACCTTTCCTGGGTGTGCAATATATGCACTCATTACAACTCAGACAGGAAAGAAAATATATATCATTAACATATACATCCCGCAAAATGACCAGCTTGCAGTGCAGGTACTGGAGTTTGTGCGAAACCACCTCAGCAAGGTCAATGACCACATCATACTGGCAGGGGATTTCAACTGCACTCTGGATCCTGCAATGGACAGACAGCAATGCCAAGAACATCGACACTCACTAGCTCAGCTTCTCCAGGATGTAATAAATGACTTCGAGCTGACTGACACCTTCAGACACTTGCATCCGCATGAGAAAATGTTCTCCTGGAGAGCCAAAGGTGGTCCTACCAGTATCTTATACCAGGCACAGCTCGACAGATACTACACATCGATGCACACAATACCCTACATCAGGAGAGTTACATACCATCCATCACATGCATCAGACGATGATTCCATCCTTCTTAACATTTGCTTTCCTGGACACACCAGATACAAAGGAGGAGCATAGTGGATATTTAACAACAGCCTACTAAAGGATACAGAATATCTCAGAACCTCTAAAACCTATATCGAAACTCTCATCAGAGATATACCTACTTCACAATCAATTTCCGAGTGGTGGTCACTTTTTAAATCCAAAGTTAAGGTATTCACCCAAAAATATAGTCACCGAAGAAATTTGAATAAGCACTCAGCCCTTAAAAATTTGCAACAACAACAGCAATTGCATTATCCAGAATCTGAGGAATACCAGTCCCTAGAAGCCACCATACGCTCACACCTAGAGCACTCTGCAAGAGGAGCACTAATAAGAGCACGACGCAAACATATTAACTTCGCAGATGCCCCTACAAAGTATTTCTTTTCACTAGAAAAAACGCCAACAAGAGTGCACCACTATATCTGCTATTAAAACAGATAATGGAAACATCATAGAAAATCATGACGAAATCCTCTTATATACCTTGCAGTACTACAAAAATTTGTACCAAGCCAACCCAACATTTATGGAGGCCACGAATATAATTCTCTCCGATGTGAAAAGACTCTCACCAACAACAAGGAGTAACACAGAACTCCCTATCACGTTACACGATCTGAAAACTGCCTGCACCTCCTTACCTAAAGATAAATCTCCTGGCATAGACGGGCTCACCACTGAATTTTATCAGTCCTTCTGGGAACAGCTTGGACCTATCCTCTACAGAGTATTTGTCGAAGCGAATACCAATGGCTTTCCACTCAATATGATAACATCAGTTATCAAACTCATTCCAAAGAAAGAAGACGCGACGAAACTAGGAAACTGGAGACCCATCTCAATCACAAACACCGACTGCAAAATTATATCCAAAGCCATTGCCAACAAACTTAAACCCGCTCTGAGCGAAATAATAAATAGGCATCAGAGCTATTCCATCCCTGGAAGATCTATCCACGAAAACTTACACCTCATAAGGGATCTCATAAGCATAGCGAACAACAACAGTGAAACAATGGGTCTTGTAACACTAGACCAAGAAAAAGCTTTCGACCGCGTTGAACACCTTTACCTCTTCAACTGCTTGAAAGCATTTGGCTTTGGCTCAGGCATCATTCACTCTATCAAAATGTTGTATGCCAAGGCACAGTTTTGCATGAAAATAAACAACAGGCTTACCATAACTGCACCATACAGCAGAGGTATTAAACAAGGCTGTCCACTCTCCGGTCCTCTTTACACAATTGCCATCGAACCCTTTTTGTGTAGACTCAGCATGCTGCTCAAAGCATGCCGCCCTAAACTTCCCTACCAAACCATAACCCTGACAGCATATGCTGATGATGTTACAATCATAGCCCGCAAAGAAGAGGACTTTCATAACATACAAATGGCATACCAACAATATCAGGCGGCCTCAGGAGCCAAACTAAACACACATAAAACCATAGGACTGTGGTGTGGCAAATGGAAAAACCGAACCGATTCCCCAATGTCTGGTACCTGGTCCACAGAGGGAAACAAATACCTGGGGATATACCTAGGAAACACACCCTCTTATGTGGATAAGAACTGGGAAACACTAAACAAGCGTTTCAAGCAAGTTCTAGGAAAGTGGGCAGCAATACGAGCCTCTGCCTCCACAAGAGGGAGAACAATAATCGTTAACCAAATAGCCACCAGTGTCCTTTGGCATACACTAAAGATTCTTACGCCACCAGTGCAATTCATCAAACAAATAAAGTCAACCATATATCGATTCATATGGAATAAAACAAACTGGCTTTCCTACTCCCAGCTATGTACTTCTCTCAAAGATGGAGGACAAAAGTTGGTCTCCATTGACAATAGGATAACAACGTTCCGCGCTCGATTTCTCATAAATGCCCTACAACAGGAAATATCACACAAATGCACCACTGAGTATATTTTCACTTCTGCCACTAGAGGTCTCTCTCTCTCCACCACCTTAAGAATGACAACAGCTCAAGTGCCTGTAAATTTAACAAACTTCTACAAAGATGCCCTTCGACGATGGAAGAAGCTAAACCTCCAGCACACAGTGAAGACAGCATCCCTACCTGAAATCCTCATGGAACCCATCTTTCACAACACGATGGTAAGAAGCCCGATCACTCAGAAAGAATTTTTCTTTCCTCCATGGAGCTGGCGAAACGTGAGGATCTTGGGTGACATTCTTTCTCCAAGCCTCACCTGGCGCTTTCCAAATTCGCTCGAAAACCTAGAATATGGGAATGAGTCTGAGCAGATAGACACCGTAAAGGCCGCGTTTCAAGCCGCTATGCCTGATAGCATAACAGAAGTGGGGCTTAGCCCTCCAAACTCAGAAGTTTTGGCGCCTATCTTTCTGATAAAAACCAATAACTCATGGGAGAAACTTACACCCAGCAACACCAACAAGATCTACAGCACACTAACACAACAGTCGAACCAAAGCACTTTGTTGGAAAATCCTACATCATCTGATCAAACACTATTTCAATGGGATCTACCAAATCGCACAAGAGCCATCAAACCTGACGCAGATATTCAGTGGAGAATGTGGCATAATATATTACCCACTCCTACTATATTACGAAAATTTAACTCAAACGTCTCAGATAACTGCCTCTTCTGCTACCAATTAGGAACGGTCCGGCATATCTACTTGGAATGCCCAGTCAACACTAAATTAATCAGTTTGACTCGGGAAACGGCAGCTCTTACCTGTGGTAATCTTCATACAGAAGAGGAATATTTCAATCTCGTCCATGTGGAGTCAAATAACCATTCATTCTGCAATTACCTTTTCATCACCGCAAAAGCGGTAATATACAACTTCTACCTCAGACATACAAGACCAGACAGCACAGCAACTTCACAGAGAGAGGCAACTGACCAACTCACTGCAGCCTTCCAACAAAAGGTGAGATGTCGGATCCTACACGAACATCACCACCATAGGCAAAACAACACCTTAGATCTTTTCCACCAAGAATGGAATCCACGGAATCAACTCCTGGCTGAGCAGGGCGACTGCATTATAATCCACTTTCCAGCATAGAAGTGACACCTTTACCCCCCCCCCCAAAAGAAAGAAGGATTGTTGTGCTTAACAGTGCGAAAGTTAATCAGCTGGCACTCTCATGTTAATAGATAATATTGTGCAATAGTAACTTCTATGTTCTTCCACATTTATGTTCTTATGTTAAAATAAGATCTTATGTTATCATGTTAAAATAACTCTTAATGGCTTTAATTTATTTTAAAAAAAAAAATGTAATTAGCCTTATAAGTGACTTCGATGTAACATACCTCAACAAGACTATGAGCATGTAACCTTTCTGTCTGACTGCAGAGAACCAAAAACCGGTTAATCCTGTATATAAGATTGTTATGTTTACAATAAAAAAAATAAAAAAAAAAATTGTGTAAGGAAAAAAAAAAAAAAAAGTAAATAGCAAATTACTCCTTAAGATAAGTCAGTACTACTCTAGTAATAAATATGTAGATTAAGATATACTACCAGACATATGTATATGTTCTTGTATATACAGACACAAGGACGGTAGAAATGTCAATTGTAAGAAATGCAGATAACATAAGTTCATAACATGATAATAACCCAAAATGTTAATAGGATATATTTTCCATTTATAGACCTGTAACTAATTCTGCAATTCAGAAAACTTTGTATATAACAAACTACAGATTTACCTCTTAAGTTAAGCAAACAATATAATGTTAAAGCAAGATGGAATTCTTTTTTGTAAAAATAAGAGTGCCTACAAAAAAATAAAATCTGCATGAGATATAGAGATACTACCAAAATATATGCATATATAAATGTAAATAAAAACATAAGCAATGTATGTATTTTAAGAATAAGATGTGCATTTAAATTAAGTTAATAAAATAGTCTTCCAAAATATGTGAACAAAGATATAAAATGAAGATATATGTAAAACGAATTGTACATATGGAAAATGTCAATGCTAACATATATATGTATGTATATGTATATGTGTGTGTGGGGGGGGATGTATATGTATGTATATATGTATATGTATGTATGTATGTATGTGTATATGTATGTATATATGTATATGTATGTATGTATGTATGTGTATATATATATATATATATATATATATATATATATATATATATATATATATATATATATATATATATATATATATATATATATATATATATATATATATATATATATATATATATAGGGTGTTCGGGATAAATTTGACAGTTTCGTAAGGAAAAAGAAAATCTTCTTTGTATCTATTAAATTTAATGAATTGACAAAAAAACATTACAGGCAGAGTTAATTACAATACTATCAACAAGATTTACTCAAAATAACCACCATTAGCATCGATCACAGCTTCAATTCTGCTTCGGAACCTCGAACAAGCAGATGCTACAGTCTCCCTGGGAAGGGCCGCAAAAACTGTTTTAATTTTATCCATTAACTGGGCTTTTGTATTACTGGAAGTGCGATTGGTGTCTTTTTCAACTGCGCCCCATACAAAATAATCCATGGGGTTAAGGTCTGGGGAGTTTGGAGGCCAAACATTTGGACTGGTGAAGTCGTAGAAATTTTCAGACAACCATTTTTGACTTTTCCCAGAGGTGTGGCAAGGGGCCGAATCCTGCTGGCCTACCATTGGCTACCCTTGTTATCCAGGGCTTGACTACAGTTAGCAACTCCACGAACAAAGCCCGAATTCCAATGCCAGGGTTCTTCAACACCTGTTCCTGCAGATTTGCGAGGAATTCTGCTGTACGAACGCAATCAGATCGTCTGCTAGGGATCTTTCTTCTTGCTACATCCTCGTAGTCACCATTGCAAGTCTCTAGTTCATGCCTGATTGTTTTTACTGTATTCAGGGAGCATTGGGCAGCAGTCGTAATATCCTTATTTTGATGGCGGGCACGAATCATCATGATACAAGTTATTCTCTTCCATGATTCAGGTGGGTTCCAGCTATCCATCCTTTCTGACATCTTGTATATGAATGAAGAAGGGTCCAAACTTTTAAATGAAGAGAAGTGTGTGTTAATACATGTAACTTACGGAAAAATATAATTAATTATAAATATGTCAAATTTATCCCGAACACCCTGTATATATATATATATATATATATATATAAACCAGAATAGACTGATCTGATAATGGAACTTATAAATAGACTGAAATCACTATGTAACATATACCAACAAAAATAACAGCTCAAGCAATTCAATAGGACAATAAGGAAAATAGAAATTGAGCATGTGATGTTGTATCTTATTTAAACAGTGATTGTAAAACAGGTGTCATAAGTATATTGTAACGAGTAAATGAAAATGCCTAATAGAATTAGCAGCCTATGTACAAATTGTAAATAGCTGTATATATTTTTATTTTTAAATGTACACAGCTGCTGTTGTTGATACAAATAACCTCAGTAGAAGTAGCCTCAAGAAATGTAAATCAAAATGTCAATTAGAATAAGCATTCTATGTACAAATGTATATATTGTAAATAGTTGTATACATATTTATTTTGATTGTACATAGATGCTTTAGTGTTAATAAAAATATACTCAGTGGATGTGGCGTTTGCACACCATGACGCTTCGCCGCACGAAGGAAGACTTGGTTTCGAATCTAGTCGGCGACTAGAGGAAATTTTTCTAAGCCTTTTTTCGACCGGTTCCCGAGTTAGTCGATCTCTGGCACGGGCAAGCGGGTTTTTCCTCCCAGAAACTCGGGTTTTTCGTCCTGTAAACTCAAGAAAAAAAAAAAATATATATATATATATATATATGTGTATATGTTAAAGATACCAAGTAATTTTATAAGCTAAGTTTTTTAATCCTTTTTCCCAAGTAAGCAAACAGACAAGTAAGTCAAATTTGCGACTGCACATAGTGCAACACTAGGCAACTCGTTCTAAAGGTGAAGTACGCTCTGATCACGTTCCTTAAAATTTTTCTCTAATGCAATGCATATTTCCTTGCAGAGATGTATGATGCATTAAGGTAATGGTCACTGCCCATACCGGTTTCCACCTTTATTGAGGTCTCGTCAGTGGGAGCCAACCCTAAAAAATGCCAAAGGTGAAGTAATACAGAGGTTATAAATATTTTACCTAAACAAGTTGCCATATGGTGCTTTGACATCATTAAATAAAAATCTCATGATGAGAGTAATATGTAGAAAAGTTTTTTTACCTTGAGTATATATTATGTTAAAGATACCAAGCAATTTTATAAGCTAAGTTTTTTAATCCTTTTTCCCAAGTTAGCAAACAGACAAATAAGTCAAGTTTGCGGGTGCATGTAGTGCAACACTAGGCAACTTGTTGTAAACTTGGAATAAATTAAGTAACAATCACACCTCTCCTTGATTCACGGAGAGGTGTGATTGTTTTTGTTGCTGGTTTGGATCTGCCACAATGTCTTTGGATTCCATATAGGTGCCAGTACAATAATAATAATAATAATAATAAATCAGCTAACGCCTTTTATTTCTTATAGGAAGTAAACGAGGCCTTTTTAAATCCTACCTAGCTTCAGCAGACTTTTATCAGTGGACAATTCAGTCTCCAACGGTAGCCAATCAGAAATAGCTGGCCCAAGCTCCCACTAATTATAAGCGGCAGCCGAAGAAGAGAATGGCAGACAAGTGCTGACAAGTGCTTGGTTCCTAACAAAATATGTTCCAGTTTGAAATAGAGTTCGTTCTACGGTCGATTTTCTTCAGTTTACGGGATGAAAAACACGAGTTTCTGGAAGATAAAAACCCGCTAGCCTGTTCCAGATATCGATTAACTCGAGAACAGGTCGAAGAAATACTTAGAAAAAGTTCCTCCAGTCAGTGACTAGACTTTAACTTAAGCCTATTATCGGGTAATATAGCACAAATGTAAACGCCACTCCACTGAGCTACACAGTCCTTAATGAAATATAATAATATGTATATTCCTTTTTTTATGCTAATTCCATCTACGAGAGGTTTCCAACCTGTGGAATGTTAGTACTGCTGATGGGTAGAAAGATAAGGGAAAGAAGAAAGTTAACTGCATCGGTTTGGAAGAGATTGTGCTCTTTAAGAATTCGTAGGAAAGAAGGCACTTCCAAAAGATAGAAATAGAACGAATGAATAAAAATGAAGAAAAAAAAATTTAATTTGAACTCCGTTGCAATTCCAAAATGAATTTGCAATAGATATCAGAAGGGGTGCTAAACGTGCTTAACAGATTTGGAAAAAAACCGGGGAATTATTATGTATAACATTTCTGATGGGTAGTGTCTATGGAAATATTTGGAAAACCCAAATTGTATATGTGATAGAGAGAGAGAGAGAGAGAGAGAGAGAGAGAGAGAGAGAGAGAGAGAGAGAGAGTTAGCTTAATGGTTCTCTTTTGTTTTCAGTAAAATATTTTGAGGCAGTCCTTATGGGTTCTGCTGCATGTATCAGAACAGCACTCAATGGCAGGATTTTTTATTTGTGTAAAGTTAATAACTATAAGAGAAAAAACAGCGAATTTCTCAGAGAAAAACAGCTTGCCAATGCCAGAAATCGACTAACTCGTGAACCGGTCGAAGAAACCTAATACCGCTCCTCTAGTCTAATACTAGAATTAAATGACATTTATCGAAATCGTTTATAAAAGAATTAAAGAAAAATAAGAAGTCAAAAGATAAATTTATTGTGTCGATATGAATGCAATGAAAAAAGTCAAGTACAAAGAGTTGGAGCAAACTCCGACGAAATTTACGACTAATTACATCGGCAAGAGTCCACAGAGCATGATGCCATATGGCAGGAGGCAAGTTTTCTGCCTTTAGAACTTTCAAATTAAGTTTTAGATATGCTGATAGTTCGTTATCTGTTATTTTTAGTTTCGATATAAGCAGAAGAAGAAGAAAGAGATGGTGATTTTAATAAATGTCGATTGTAATGTACCAAATTCTTCTCTTGCATAGCTTAGGCATACTTTTTGGATAACCAAGACATTTGTATGTTTTCATGCCAATAAAGAATTGTTTCAGTAATCTGTTCAGTGCAAATATTTGCATCATAAGACAGAAAATAATCAAATAATCTAACCAAGGAATCAGGATAGAAGTCATGCAGATTGAAATTCTTATGATGACCAACCTACAAGGATAAGAGTGAGTGTGTGAATTTCACTACATGGGTGTTTAAAAATTAATATGGTTGTGTGTAGAAATTTATTGTGGCCTGAGGACAAACAATATCCACACACTGTATACTTAGAAGGAGAAATTGTAGGAAGGCGATCTAATGTTTGGAGAGTATTAGAATTATCTCGTATTGTGGTAATGTTGTGAACAATCTGTGAATGATCGCTGAAGATTACAATATCGTCTCTCAGCCTTTTTACCGCGCTTGGTCTGTACAATTAGAAAATTAAAGAGTTGGAGTGTAACATTAAGATCTTCGAGGAAAATTAGCTCACTATTAGGAAAGATGGACAGCCAAAATTAATATTTAAAGAGAATCCAGTAATTCAAAATATTTCAAATGATCGATGTCATTAATGCGAAAGTGAAGAAGTAAAACTGACAAAACAGAACTGCTCAAATACTACCTTCGTAATAAAAAAAATAAAAACAGATCATTTTTATCTGTGAGGTGAATTTGAATGGTTTGGGGAGATATGTCTTTATTCACATGCAACCCCATTTCACTTTTCTTGACTTTAATGGTCTTTGCTGAAATTCGGAGAGATATGGGATGTAATCCCATATCTCTTAGAATCTTTACTATATCCTCATATATACCACTATTTCTCCAGCTTTTCGGAATGATGGCAGCTTCTAGATTATCTAACAAACAAGGTTCGTTAGATGATCTAGAAGCGACTTAAAGCCAGCATTAACATTGGGTTCAATGAATTATATCATGCAGTGACCAGTCTGCTGTGTAATAATTTGAAATCTATATCCTCAAGGAGAAGAATTGTTTGGATGTCATTTCAATGGCTGGTGTAATTTGTAAATACGTCTCATTTTGGATGTTGGAATAAAAAGTGGAAAAATTAACTGGAACTCTGCCATGGAATCGAAACATGATTCTGGCCTCTTCAAGCTTCGGATAAGCAAAGGGATTATATTACATATATTGTAGAAACTCATTTATCGCCCACTGATACCTGGCAGTACGGCGATGTAGCTTTTCTGATGAACTTAGATCTTTTTGTTTGTTAATTTACTTATAGACATGAATATATCTCCCATCCAACAGGCATTAACTGAGAGATATATATCTAGTGTTACTTACTGGCCCATCAATGAGAAAGTTTATGCAAATTCTTTGGTTACTTCAGACCAGTCAGACTCCAACAATGCTTAGAATACCATAGCTTCATATTGTCTAGAACGGGGTTTCCCAAATTGTGTTCTGCGGAAAGTGAAATAAGTGTTCCGTGATGTCAGTGACCAAGCCGTGCATTTTTAAACATGGAAGTAATTCGGGAAAGGGAATACCGCTGTTTATGACCAGTCATAAAAATTGCCGATTACAACAATGGGCGGAGTATCCTCTGTTCTCAAAACTGAACGAAATAATATCTGTGTTGAAAATGTCAGTGATCAAGCAGCATATTTTTAAACTTAGAAATATTCACGAATTATCGTTAATTTTTACACATCTAAATCTTTAACATTCGGGAAAGGGAATACCGCTGTTTATGACCGGTCATAAAAACTGCCTGCAAGCCGATTACAACAATCGGCGGCGTATCCTCTGTTCTCAAAACTGAACGAAATAACATCTGTGTTGCAAATGTTAGTAACCAATCAGCAAGGAAGTATAAAGAACATTTTTCCATTGAAATTGAAGATCAAGGTAGTCTGTATCTGGTACTCAAATCTAGTAATACTGAATACTTTCTTCGAAGTTCGTACTGCAGGGTGAAAGTGCTTGTTTCGAAACCGTAGTGTCGTGATATTTTAAAAGTAATAGGCCTACAGATTTAAATTTTAATATGAATAAGAAACAAGGGTGTTAAGAAATCTCTTATTGAAGATGTTTGTGATGCAACAGATAGTGATTTATCCACCTCCAGCCTACAAAGCGAACTTCAGGAGGGGGGGAAAACTACCAGCACACAGGAGAAAAAGTCTGCATTCACTCGTAAGTACTTATAATAATATTATATATTTTTTGCGATCAGAATGGGATATGTCAATGAAAATCAGCACAAATTAATTTAATAATGTTGGCCTGAGGAAACTACAATATGCTACAAGATTTCATTAGCACAGTGATTGATAACTGATTTAAATGTACTTTTATTTTGTCAACATATCACACCGTATACATAAGTGTACTAATACTCTTTAGGATTATCCCATAATTAATTATTAATACACTACAAAATAAACCAGGTGTTCCGTGAAAATTTCAAGATTTGTAAAGTGTTCCATCGTAGAAAAAATCTGGGAAACGCTGACTTAGGGTATCAGGACTGCATTAAAAACTATAATCCAAAGGACCTATTATTGTCGTTGCTTATTATTATTATTGTTGTTATTGTCCTGTTATCATTATTATATGGGCACCTCCATGGAGCCCAAAGACTCATTACCAGAGACTCATTATTCATTATCCATACAATCTATCATACCTCTCCTTGAATCCATTAACAGAAAAAAGCACTCACAACTGACTTTGGCAACCCATTTCATTCATTAACCACTCTCCAAGCAAGAAATCTAGAACTCACACCACCTACTGACCACACCTTTATTCAACTTCCAGGGATGACCATTTGTTCTGGTCCCTGTAGTCAAAGGTTGCCCAAAGACCATGGAGCCCAAAGACTCATTACCAGAGACTCATTATTCATTATCCATACAATCTATCATACCTCTCCTTGAATCCATTAACAGAAAAAAGCACTCACAACTGACTTTGGCAACCCATTTCATTCATTAACCACTCTCCAAGCAAGAAATCTAGAACTCACACCACCTACTGACCACACCTTTATTCAACTTCCAGGGATGACCATTTGTTCTGGTCCCTGTAGTCAAAGGTTGAAACATTTCCTCTGCATCTATCCTATAAAACCTTTAAGCAATTTAAATGATTCTATCATATCCCCTTTTTTCTCCTATCAACCAACTTCTGCAATCAACACGCCTTTAAGCTATTCTCATAAGGACTATTCCACAGGCGACTCACCACCTTGATCACTTGCCCCTGAATCCTATCCACCACTTCCTCATCTCCATGAAATCCAGGGGAAACACTTGAACATAGTAATCCAGATGTCGGCATATAAAGGCCTTATAAAGATAAATAACGGCTTCCTTATCTCTATTTGCAAATGTGTTCTTCACTAGCCAAGAAATCTTATTTGCTACCTTAGCAATATGTCCTCTAAACTTTAATTCTCTTCTACCACCACCACTAAATCTCTAGCTTCATCTATTTCCTGGAGAACAAAGGCATGAATGTGATAATTGGCTTGTAATCTATTTAACCCAAAAGTGCATAACTTTACATTTCTCGACATTAAACAGACACCCATTAACTTCTGCCCATACTGACAGCCGATGTAAATCGTCCTGCAACCCCTCCACATTGCCATTATTAACTATTACTCTACCTGATTTCGCATCATCAGCAAACAACTGAATATTTCATCCCCCCCCTTTTTTTCAACTGGTTATTTCCTATATCATTTATGTACAAGTTAAACAACATATTGATCCCAGCGCTGAACCTTGTGGCACACCACTAGTCACCTCTTTTTGCCTCAATTCTGTCCCTCCATATACCACTTATTGATATCGTCCAGTAGCCACCCTCTTATCCACTTAACCAGTA
The DNA here is from genome assembly GCF_054136105.1 of Typopeltis vanoorti. Taxonomy (NCBI): domain Eukaryota; kingdom Metazoa; phylum Arthropoda; class Arachnida; order Uropygi; family Thelyphonidae; genus Typopeltis; species Typopeltis vanoorti. The sequence goes on from NC_143555.1 coordinate 74,405,739, forward strand.
TCATATCCATTCCCATTTGTTCTAATTTATGTACAGTGTTCCTTGTGATATTCTGTCAAATGCTTTTGCAAAAATACAGCAAAATCATCGTGTAGCTATTTCCTTTACCATCTAAGCTGCTGCTCTATTATAAAAAAAGTTCGTAAATTACTATGGCGTGAATTACTTGAATTCTCTTTTTTTACTAATTTTTCTAATATGTTTAACAGCATTCCTCAGATACTGATTGGTATATAATATGATACTGTAGTCTTAGAACCTCCCTTATGCAAATGAATAATTTTGCCATCTTTCCACTCCCTTGGAACTCTACCAGAGCTGAATCTTAAATTAAACAGCTTAGTCAAAGGCATTGCCAGTTCTGTTACACATTAGCACAAAACCCTAACTAATATCCTATCTAATCCCGCCACTGCATTCACATTGAGATTCTGCAATATCGCAAGAACCTCCAATCCATCCACCTCTGCTCCCACATTAGTGTCTGTCACATAGGTTCAAGCAGTAACCTCACTAGGAAGTTATAGAATTCCAAAGCAGTAACTCAGTAACTCAACAATTTATCTGCTTTTGTCTCCTCGTGACCGTCATCACTCATTAAGGTTAATCTTCTATAGTCATTCTTCCTCTTACTTGCCACATAACGAAATAACTCTTTGGGACTTCCTTTGGCCTGCTTGGCTAAATTCTCCTCATAATCTGATTTTGCCTTCGTTGCCATGCTTTTCATCTTTCTCTTTATATACCATCCACAGCATTTTCTTTTGCAGCTCGTGCTTAACGATATTACTCAGCCATCCATCTAACTCCATCCTGATTAACTCTTACCTTAGGAATACAGCTTAATACTGCATCTTCTAGGTGACCCTTGACTATATCCCATGCACTACGAATATCCTTATACTGCAGGTTTTATGCCATGGTATAGATTTAAGCTTCTTCCTGAGCATGTAATAATCACCTGGCTTTTAGATCCACAAATATCTCTTCTTGATGTAATATTCCTCATGTTTTACTATTTTCAAGTCAAGACCACATGGCCACTTTCACCAATCGAAAGTAATGCGGCCACCTTGGTTATGATCCTAAGGCCCCACCCCAAGTTCCCTCCATCACATGCTGCCTTAAGTAATTATCTCTCAGCAGGTGTATGAATTCTATTTGCTTTCCGCCATGTGATCTTTCTCCCTTCTACTTTATATCTCCATAGCTAAAGTCCCCCATAATAATCACTCGACCTGTACTCATTGTACAGGTTAAATGATGTAGACAGAAGTAATGTATGATTTCAGATCATCTCTGGAACTTTCTGGTAGCAACAGCCAATTGTATATTTTCTCCTACTGGCCTTAATCTCACACCAAATTGCTTCAAATGAACAGCCATCCTCTCGTACGTCTCTTATTCTCTATGGTTGCAATTCATCTGCGATCATCAGCTTTACTTCTTCCCCTATACTATATTCTCTATCTTCCTTGAAAATTTTAAATCCTTCTCACTGAAAAATTTAAACCCTTCACGTTCAATCCCTGTAACTACATCATCTCATGATAACCAGGTCTCACTAATGCCTATAACTTTTGGCGAGGTTTCACTAACCAATGCCGAAAACTGGCATTAATAATATAGAAACTGCAGCCTCACTTTCGTCCCCCATCCACCTTTATTTCCTGATTTGACTACCCTATTCAATACGTTTGCTTGAGAGACAAGATTCCTGACTTTTTCATTCTCATGCTCACTCGCTTTATGGGTGCTTTCACATAAACTGACTTGCTTCCACACTAATTGCTTACGTTTCCTTGAATTTGCACGTCATTATGTGCAGTGAACAAATGCTCAATCTCTCTCTCTCTTTCTCTCTCTCTCTCAAGACACCTAACACTAGAACCATTTAGATGCAGTCCATCTGCATTCTACGAATCTTTCTATCCATCAAACAGAGACCACAGATCCACAAATTCTATATCATTCCTTTTGCACAATTCACACATAGACTCATTAGCTAACAATGCCCCCCTCCTCCTCAGTTCACCTCTATCGTGGAATGGTAGGAGACTTACAATCTTTATCTTCTCGCTCTTCAGTTTTGCCTCTTCTAACAACTCCTTCACATCTTCCATCATAGATTACTTCTCGCCACTCAATCAAGATAATCATTTCCTTCGACATACCTTTTTGCATCCGGATGGCATGGTAATATCGTGAATTTTTGCATCCTTCTTCTTTTAAAGAAGAAGAGGAAATATTTTGGACGTAGTGTTAACTAATAACTGTTCGTATTTTTAGGAATATTGTATATTATACCTTTTACAGTGAGCGGTGAGAGTGTGTCCAACTTCTGCAATTATGATTGGAGGATAAGGATAATTAGTTAAAATCTCATCCTATTGATTTTTTCGAATGGTCGCAAAAAAAAACCAACAACATAATAATTGATAACGACTGGGAAAGTTTAAAGGATATCTTGCAGCCGGCTGCCACTAATAAATATTCGATGTAATTTAAAATTGACTGTAGAAAGATTGACTGTAGAACAGACAGGATATCACAAAAGTGTAGTAGGCTCTTCCCTTCAGATTTACGCACTAATATACTATGGTTTTGGCTTTTACCCACATCCTTCTTCCAATACGTAAATTACTCTTCTCACTTATTTAAATCATTACCATGATTTTGCTAATGAAAATAGAGCTATGTGCAATATTCTACTTCCTCTTCTCCAATCAGAAATCTTATATTGTTTCTGAACATGCTATGCTTGAACGTTTCAATTAATAATACGTTAAACACTGATCTCATTAACGTGCCCTAAAGGGTGAGGAAACTTTGTCAATTTCTAAAGAAAAATCTCACTTTATTTCCCCTTACCTTTAATAATATTCAGATCTCCAACCAAGGTCGGGTTTTCTACCCTGTGCTGACTAGTACTTCAAATCTTCCCTTGTATTGACACATCACATCACATCATATCCATAGCTTCCAGAAAAGCCGATACTCCGTTCTGCTCGATGCATTAATTTTTGTAAGTATGCAGCTATTCTTATATAAGGCTCAAATCTGACCAAGCTTAGAATAATATGCTCACATTCAGGTAATATATCAGAAACCTATTGAAAAATGTTTTTCTCTGCCCTATCCGGTTAACAGAAAATCCTGCTCATTCTTGTAGATTCCCTCAATCTCGAGAAGTTCTGGTTCTCTCTCTCTCTCTCTCTCTCTCTCTCTCTCTTATACCTTTTCCATGGGTGTTTTCGTATTGGGGGGGGGGGGGGTCCTGAAGAAATGACTTTCATCATTCCTCTATTTTCTTCTAAGCTTCTCAAGCTTCACATTCACATTAGTCCTCGGTTTTAATTCTAACCGCATCTATTTTTTCGAACACTTTTTTTCACAGTGTTTTTATCAAATATTACAACCTCGGGACAAACACATTAATAAGTTCCTTCTTTCTTTCTTTTCCTTATTATTTAGTAGTGTTCGTGCAAGCTCCTGATAAGATAAGTATTATTTTCAGTTATCGTTGATAAAATTACTTAATATTGCGGTTTTGTTTGCCTTGCGTATTTTAGTGCGTCTATTTGTGTGTTTTTGGTGTGTTATAACTTATTATTTGATAAAACACGTTGCAATAATTATGGCACCTGTACGAAGGAATATGGCGGCCAGCAATGATGGTTCGCCATCTTTATCAAAGAACGGTAGTATAAAAGAAATGAGTCAGTATACCAGCTGTGAAATGTACGCTTTGCGAAGTGCGGTCGGAGTGTAGATAGATGATAATAAAGGATTGAATGTGTGTAGAAAATGTAGGGAGAATGAGGAATTGAAGTGTATTTCAGATCGTGAGTGTGATAATTTTGTCAAACTTCAGAATGAAGAAAATAGCGATATGACAAGAAACGGCAAGGTTGTACATGAGAATTATGAGAGTGTGAATGTAGAAAGTGTGAATGATAGTATTAATGGTTTCTCAGAGAATAAAAAACATGAGATAGATGCATTGAGTGAGATCGCGTTGTTGAATGGTGCGATAGAAAGGGCAAAACAGCAACTAGAGTGCATGAACAAAAGTCGACTGAATGAACCAAACAGTAATAAAAGGTATGACAGGAAAAATAGGCGTATGAATGTGAACATTAACAAAATGAAGGATAGAGTGCTGTATGGAGACTCGTTAGTACGAGGTGTGTTAGTAGAGGATTTGACAAAATCGTACCAACCTGGTGCGACCATAAAGGATGTAACTGAGTCTATTAGAGAGCAAAAGGAAAGTGTGAAATAAATGATTGTTGTGGCAGGTACGAATGATTTGAAAGGAGATAAAATGGAAATGATAGAAGACCTGAATGAATTGTTTGAGGAAGCAAAAGAAAGTGTGTGAGAGTTAGAATGATTAGTCTTTTGCCACGGTATGACAGTGAAATGTTTAAAAGGAGGGCTATAATTGCGAATGACTTTATGTGTGGGTTATGTATGACGAGTGGTGTGGAATTTGTGGATGTGTGGAGTGAGTTTGATGGGCGAAAGGATCTATATAAGATGGATGGCCTGCATTTGAATGGTTATGGTGTAAGAAGACTTGAGAGAGTGTTGCTGAATGTAGTGGATGTGCAAATTCAGGGAAACTAGATTTGGTAAGGGGGGGAGTAGATATACAGTCCTTAGGGAGGCAGTTGAATGTAAGAATGAATATAATATGCTAGAGCAAATAAGGACAACAAAACAGACTGGGATAGTTAATATAAGGCATCAAGGTAGGGTTGGGGCTAATGGGGGTCTTAAATTCATGTACACTAATACTAGGAGTATTAGGAACAAGAAGGAAGAGTTTTTGGCCATGGTTGGCACTTCCAGACCACAGGTTATTGGTATTAGTGAAACATGGCTGACTGTAGATGATATAGCTAGTGGGATTGAATGTGATGGGTATAGTGTGTTCAGGAATGACAGAGAGAATAAAATGGGGGAGGAGTATTGTTGATGATAGCTGATGAGCTACAGCCAAGGAGAATAGAAGTTGAATTGCAAGATAGAGAAAAGAGCACATTTGAGGCCATTTGGTGTGAGATTGTGGCTAGCAGAACTAAATATACAATTGGGTGCTGCTATAGACCAGGTGATGGAAAGGATGGTGGTGACAGTATGCACAAGCAAATAGAAGAAATGAGTGGAATGAGGGTAATTATTATGGGAGATTTCAACTATGGTCGCATTGATTGGAGTGAGGAGAGGATACACGGGAGGAAGGAATTGGATTTTATGCGGTTATTAAGGGATAACTATCTGCGACAACATGTAATGGAAAATACTAGGGGTCAGAGAGTGCTTGACCTAGTAATTACATCTGAGGATTTGGGTGTAACAAATATGACCACATTGCCACCAATTGGTGAGAGTGATCATAGGGTCTTGACGTGGGAGGTGGCTAAAGGTGTGGAATTTTCAATTAAGACAGGGTACATGTGGAATTATCGGGATGGAAAGTATGACAAGCTTAGGAGTTTGATTGGCTCAGTGCCATGGCATGTACAACTGCAAGGACTAGAAGTTGATAGTGAATGGGAGGTAGTTAAGAAGTGCTTGCATGAAGCAATGGCTGACTGTATACCTAGAGTCTGAATAATAAATCAAGTAGGGGTTAATTGGATGAATAACACCATTAAGCTTGAGCTGCAAAAAAAGAAACAACTATGGAGGGAATTTAAGGAGAAAGGTGACCGGCAGGCACATGAATGGTATAAAGCGCAAGCAAGAAGGGTGACGAGTGTGGTAAGAAAAGCAAAAAAGGATTACGAAAGAACATTGGCCATGCAGGCTAAAGAGAATCCTAAACAGTTTTTTAGATATGTAGCAAGTGAAAGGGAAAATGTACATGGCAGAATGATTTTAAAGAATGCTTATGGTAGGGAGGTAACTGAATCAGTTGAGATAGCTGAGTTACTGAGTGAGCACTTTGCAAGAATATATCATCCAGGTGGTGACATTGCAGAAACGAATAAACCAGTAGATTATACGGGAATTGTGGTGAATGAAGTGGAGGTGAGTTGTCTATTGCACAACCTCAATGTCAATACATCTGTGGGATTGGATGGTATACCAGCTCGTGTAGTACGAGAAACAGCTAAAGAATTGTGAATACCCTTGACCATTTTGTTTAATTTGAGTCTCGGGTCTGGGTTAGTCCCGAGCGGGTGGAAGGAGGGAAAAATAGTTCCACTGCATAAAGGTGGTTCCAAGACAGCTGTTGTAAATTACCAACCGATTAGCATATCAGGAATCATTGTCAAGTTCTTAGAGAAATTAGTCAAGAAAAGAATACAGGATTGGATAGATGAAAATGGGATATTGTATGGGGGACAACAGGTTTTGTCAAGGGTAGATCATGCCTCAGTAACTTGCTCACGTTTTATAACACAGTGACGGCTGGATAGGAGTAATGGGTTTACAGTGATAATACTTGACCTTGCCAAGCCCTTTGACAGGATACCACATGGAACCCTAATCAGTAAACTGGAGCAGATGGGGATAGATATAGGGTTGGTAAGATGGATAGGAGGGTGGTTGAAGGAGAGATACCAGAGAGTGGTTTATTCAGGAGTGGAGTCAAAAAGACAGCTTGTGACTAGTGGAGTGCTGCAGGGCTCTGTTCTTGGACCACTGCTTTTCAATTTGTTCATCAATGATATTGGAAAGGATTTGAGAGGAAGTGTTCACTTGTTTGCTGATGATGCAAAGTTGGGTAGAGCAATTGTGAGTGCACAGGATGTCAAAATTTTACAGGATGATTTGGATAGTTTGGAGGACTGGGCTAGGAAAAATGGATGTCAGTTTAATGTGGCAAAGTGTAAGGTTATGCACTTTATGGTGAAAAGAACAGAGTCCTGCAGCACTCCACAGGGTCTGGGAGTGCTGCAGTACTCCAGGAGATTGATGAGGCCAGGGATTTGGGATTGCTGGTGGATAAGGAGTTGAAGTTTAGGGGGCACATTGCAAAAGTGACTAAAACAGCTCACCAAATCACTTGGCTTATGAAAAATACTTTAACATGCAGAGACAAACAAGTTGTTGTTCCTCTGTATCGAGCCTTAATAAGACCCCATCTGGACTTCTGTGCCCAGTTATGGGCACCAAGGTTTCTTCGTGATGGGAAGGAAGTGGAGAGGGTCCACAGACGAGTGACCAAGATGATAGCAGGTCTGTGGAATGAACCTTATGAGAATAGGTTGAGGATTTGTGGGTTTCAGAAATTGGACGATAGGCGAAGGAGGGGTGATATGATTGAGACATTCAAATTACTGAAGGGTTTTTATAAGATTGATCCAGAAGATATTTTTGAAAATATGACTGGTGGTGAGAGGACTAGGGGCCATGCATGGAAGCTGGGCAAGAGCGTGGTTGACAAGGGTGTTAGAGCTAGGTTTTTTACTTGGAGAGTGGTGAATGAGTGGAATAAGCTTCCAGAGTCTGTTGTGGGTGCTACAACCGTGAATGAGTTCAAGGCAAGATATGATAGATACTGTGTGAATGCTGAATAGTTGTTCCAGACATGATGTTAAGGGTCTCCCTCGATGAGTATGTCGACTCCTTGGAGTTTCCCGGAACAACAACAACAACAACAACAACAATAATAATAATAATAATAATAATAATAATAATAATAATAATAATAATTTACACACACACACGTATTTGATAGTTTTGTAACCTGTTGTATATGGTATCAAAATACATATTTTTTTAAAATTTTGTAACTACTCTGGGTTATTATTATTCTGATATATGAGTGAAATGGGGACCCGTGAAGGCGCTTGTTTTTTCATTAAAAAATGACACTTCTTGCACTGTTGTTTATATCTATATCTAGAAATGGTCTTTCTATTAATAAATTCTCTTGTTTCTGCTTCTCCATCATTGAAATATGCTTTGTTTTATACATTTCGAGAATAAATTATATTTATTAATATTATCTTAATCAACTAAGAGCCTGTGTAGCTCAGTGGATGTGGCGTTTGCCAACCACGGCACTTGGCCGCACGAAGGAAGACTTGGTTTCGAGTCTAGTCGGCGACTAGAGGAAATTTTTCTAAGCCTTTTTTCGACCGGTTCCCGAGTTAGTCGATCAGAGATCACGGGCAAGCAGGTTTTTCCTCCCGGAAACTCGGGTTTTTCGTCCTGTAAACTCAAGAAAATCGACCGTAGAACCCACATTATTTCAGACATTAAATATATTGTGTTAGGGTTAGGGACCACGAGATGGCGGCACATTTGAGCCGTCTCTCTTCACTGAGTACCCTTAATTAGTGATAGCCTTGGGCCTTCTATCTCTGATTGGTACCAGTGGAGATTGAACTGCCCACTCAGTTTCCAAAAGTTAGATAGGGCTAAATGGCCTCGCCTACTCCTCGTATACGGGAATAAAAAGGCGTTAGCTGATTTGATTTGTTAATCAACTATATAAATTGCTGTAATGTTTACGAAAGAAATGTCAAAATTTTGGCCAATCGAAAGCAAAAATTTTTGATACATTGCATATGTTGCATACATTGTCCCGCGATGAGTCTTCGGACTCCTTGGTGGTATCAGGAATAATAATAATAATAAGTACTGTGTGAGTTGATTTCATACGCCTTATTGATCCATGTAATGTAATATAGGTAAACTGAAGAGTAGAATAACACCCCTGAAATTTCAAAATTTGCATATCGCACAATTTTTTACCTTTTAGTTAAACAGGGCTAACCAAGAAAATTAGGCCTCATCAGTACATTTTCAATTATTCCATTTCAAAAATCGGACTATTTCCCTTCCAACGGTCTATTTGCTAACATGGGAGTCACAGGTACCTCGTCTCTGTTCGCAAGTGGATGTGACGTCATAGGACGGTAATGAACCCTAATTTTCGTGGTTTCTCTGGTTTAACTAAAAGGTCAGAAATGATATGCAAATTTTGAAATTTCAGGTGTATTACTCTACTCTGTTTTTCAATTTTACCGTAATATGTTATCTTCAGCCGTTATTTATGCTAAATTGACATAAGTTAGATGCCCACTCCCCCACATTACAAAGGACAGCAAATATTTAGGTTAATGCGCCGGACTACACGGCATACTTAAAATGTTGCTCCCTCTCACTACACACTGATAACTGATAACTGATGTGGCATGATGGATATCAGTCCCAAGGACTCCAATCCCTTTGTCTCTATGAAATAGTCTTGCATTAAAGATTAGCGAGCACTTGGCTCACCCTATTTAGAGCTGTATGGAGGAACCTGAACCGATAAGGAGAGCTGTTTTCGGGCGCTTATGTTTCCACCTGTCGTGTTCGTCATAGTTAGAAGATTCTCGAATGAGTTGATTTGGATGAACAGCTGCTTTGGCAAAATAAGCAGCAGCACTGTTATGGAGGAACGTGGGAATATCTGGAATATCGGCATCACGGTGCAAGAGAGCATTTCTGACAAACCACGGAGCGTTAAAAATCATACGGAGGCACTTGTTTTGAATAACTTGTAGCTTGTTGATGTTGGTGGGGGAAGTGTGACCCCAGGCTGGAGATCCGTAAGTTAACGATGGTCTGATAATTGTTTTATAGATCCGTAGTTTGTTTTCAGTGCTAACTTGACTTCTTCTATTGAGGAGAGAATAGAGTTGTACAATTGCAGAGTTTGCCCTTTTGCATGCATAAGCTATGTGGGAGTTAAAGTTTAAACGGTTATCAAGCTGAATGCCTAGATATTTGGTAGTAGATCTCCATGGGATGGCTGTGTTAAAAAGTTTAACTTCTCCAGAGTGAGATGCTTGTCTTCTTGTGAAGAGAATGGCAGTGCTTTTATCGGCATTTACAGATATTCTCCATTTTCTGAACCAGTCCTCCAATTTTCTTGCTGCAGTTTGTAATCGCTGAGTAGCTATATTAGGCCTAAGAGATCTGCTAAGAATTGCCATATCATCCGCATAACTAGCTATAGTGGTTAGTGATGTGCTAGGAACATCAGAAACAAAGATGTTAAAAAGCAGCGGTGAGAGCAGCGAGCCTTGAGGGACACCAGCAGTGATTTTTTTCATTGAGGATCGAATTCCGCGCAACTTGACCTGGATTTTACGGTCCTGTAGAAAGGAGTTAATAATTTTGGTAAGGTAAAGAGGGATGTTGGCTGTAATTAATTTATAGATGAGACCTTTGTGCCACACCTTATCAAATGCTTTTGCAACATCTAAAAAGATAGCTCCTGTATGCTGTTTCCAGTTAAAGCCTGTAGTGATGAATTCAGTCAGTCTGTGAATTTGCTGTGTAGTGCTATGGCCGGTACGAAAACCAAATTGTTCTTTCGGAATTATGTTATTTTTATTCACCTCCTCATTAAGTCGGTTGAGAATGACTCTTTCTGCGATTTTTCCTAAGCATGATAAAAGACTGATAGGTCTATAGCTCTGTGTCATTTGAGGTGCCTTACCAGGCTTGAGAATAAGGAATATATCAGCTTGTTTCCATCTTGAGGGGAAATAATTTAATCTCAGAATTGCATTAATAATGGCTACTAGATGCATGACAGCTTTGTGTGGGAGGGCTTTAATTGTTTTGTTGGTAATTTCATCTGGACCAGGGGCTTTTTTGTTTTTAAGCTTCCTAATGATTGAATAGACCTCTTTAGGTGAGGCGGGACAGATATTATCACAGCTACAAGGTTTCCGAAGCGCAGAGCGTACACGACGGTGTATCCTCTCTATGAAGGTCAGATCAGCATGCGTATAATTAGGACGGCACTGAAGCTGGAGGGCATCAACGAAAGCTTCGGCTTTTTCATTATCTCTGTAAACAAGACCTCTTTCTCCGTGAATGGGCTGGATGTTAGAGCGATCTGTACGGAGAGCTTTAGTCAACTTCCACAGAGAATTATCTTCAGCTTTGAGAGAACAGAGTTTTCTTTCCCATTGCTGGTTTTTGTGATCTTTTAATGCGTAACGAACTTGGTTGGATGCTCTATTTAGTACTCGACGGTCTTGCGGAGATAGCGTGTTGTGATAGCGGCGTCTGAGTCTATTTTTGTTCCTGATCAGAACAAGGATTTCTTCAGGAAGTGAGTTGACTTGAGCTGGGGTGGAAATAGAACAAGCTGCACTACACACTGATTAAATGGGATAAGTTATATAGTAGTTGAATATTTGCTGCCTTTCGTAATATGAGGGTTATGTAATACTCAATATGCTTGGTGTAAGCTAACCGCGAAGTTTTGTGATAAGTAAGGATAATTCATATTCGTATGGTTTCTGTCGCAGGAATTCTTTTAATCTTTCTTCTATCGAATTCCAGGAAAAACAGCTTTTGCTGTTTTTCCTGGAATGAAATGAAATGAAAAAAAATGAAAAACAGTTTTATATTCGAAACAGAAAAACGTCTAATTTATTATAATTTTTATTTATTTTAGTGAAATGAGTATTGTATATATACAGATTATAAACGATGATTATGCATCTGTAATTAATGAAACTTCAATGACTGCAATAAAAATAGTATTCATTCGTTATTGTGATTTGTGTTTCTCATAAATATAATACAGTAATATCTTTACATTGCTAATATGACTCAAGAGCAACGAAACAGCTACCTGTAATATATATATATTTTTTAAATTAGACTTCAGTTTCGAGTCGATGCGTTCCCAGAATTACCAGTCATCAGACGTTGCGTTAGTTTAACAAGGACGAAGGTGAAATCATTGCCAATAGGGAACTGTCATGTATGGTGAAGCTGTTTCACCATATTTTCGATCCTATTTTATAACTTGTCGAACAGATAAAAATTATTTTATAATTTTAATTTTTAATGAGATTCTGGAGAGGGTGCAGAGGCGGTTGACAAAAACGATTTCAGCACTGTGCATAAGTCGTAATCTGCAGAGTTTAGCTGATAAAACTCGAAGGGGTGGCATGATTGACTCTTTTAAGCTCTTCAGAGCTATTTACTGAATGGATACGAAAGAAAAATTTCAGATAGTGGAAAATAAGGAAAGAGCGAGAACTAGAGGCCATTCATGGAAATTGAGCAAGGAAGTGGTGAATAAGAGGGTGAGAAGTAATTTTATTTTTTATTTTTTTTACTTGGAGAGTGGTGGGTAGTGGAATGCATTGCATGAGTATGTTGTGAATGCTAAGAGTGTGAATAAGTTTAAGCTTCAGTGTGATAGATATTGTTTAGGCAGGTCTGTGGACCTTTGTAATATATGTACACCATTTCACATTGTAATGTTATATAATGTATATTTCATATATAATTTATGTAATTGTTAATGGTATAATTAGATGGACTGCATCTAAATGGCTTTGGTGTTAGGTGTCTATAGTGAGGGGGGGGAGGGGCTTTGTTCACTTAGCATGCTGAAGCACAAATTCAGGAAGACTTAAGCAATTATGTCGAAGAAAGTGAGTTTGTGTGAAGGCACTCATGAGGCGAGCAAGTGTGAAAGTGACCAAGTATGGAATCTAGTCTCTCAACAGAAGTATTCAATAGGGAACTCCATTCAGGAAGCAAAGGGTGATTGGGGGGGCCTAAAGGGGATGCTTCAGTTTCTATATACTAATACAAGAAGTTTCAGGAACAAGAGGGAGGAGTTTTTGGCATTGGTTAATGCAACCTTGCCAAATGGTTACAGGCATTAGTGAGACTTGGTTTTCAGCAGATGTTGTAGTTGCAGGGATAGAATGTGAACGGTTTAGTATTTTCAGGGAAGATAGGATGGGGAGCAGGTACTGCTGATGAGAGTGGGTGAATTGCAGCCAAAAAGAATGAAAGTTAGGCAGCTGTTCATTTGAAGCAGTGTAGTGCGAGATCAAGACCAGTAAGACAAAATATACGGTTGGTTGTTGCTGTAGGCCAGGGGGAGGTTTCATTGATGATCTGGAAGACATGCATCAGCAAATTAGTATAATGCATGCAATTTGAATGATTATTTTGGGGGACTTCAACTATGAATATGTAGACTGGAAGGAAGAAAGATTACATTGCAGGAAAGAAATGAAATTTATACACCTAAGAGATAATTACTTCAGGCAGCATGTGTCACCACATGGTCACTTTCACCAATCGAAAGTAATGCAGCCACCTTAGTTATGATCCTTGGGGTGGGGCCTTAGGATCATAAGCAAGGTGGCCGCATTACTTTCAGTTGGTGAAAGTGACCATGTGGTCTTGACTTGGGAGATTGTAAAACATGAGGAATATTCTGTCAAGAAGGGGTATATGTGGAACTATAAAGCAGGTGATTATGACAAGTTTAGGAGGAAGCTTAAATCTATGCCATGGCAAAAAAAACATTGCAAGGGAAGGATGTTAGTAGTGCATTGATAATAGTTAAGGGTCATCTAGAGCAGTGATTCCCAAAAATCTGGATGTCAGTTTTCCAAATTTTTCCAAAGGGCCCCCTTTGGAAAAATTAAAATATTTCACGGCCCCCCTCGAAAAAAAATCGTAATATAGACATATATTATTATAATATTTATTGTATTTATATATTCAATACAAAACATACATAGTGAATATTCTAAAAATCAAATGCCAATATTAACATTTTTAGCATCTTGCATACACATTTGACATGGCACATTATCTCATATTTTTATATAGATGGATATATTGTTATTGTACATTTACAGTACAGGCACATGAAACGTAAAATGATTAATGATAAAGAAAGAATGAAAAACATAAAAGAAGTTTAATAACAATTTAATGTGATGGATGTGGTTCAATACTGCTACACAAAAAATCAGTATCTGGTGAAATATTTGAAACTTCAATTCTTAGATTTCTGCTTTGAAATGAAACTTATATAAATAAGTATATATTTACTAATATTCATTAAGCACCGAAATACACAGGAAGCAAAATTTGTGAACCAACACCAATGCATGATTGTTTCCATAAAAATATAAAAAATAATAAAAAAGAAATAATAATTAATAAAAATTAAATACGTTTCTTTTAAAATAAAAAAATCTACTTAGTCTTAAAACATTTTAAATTTGTTTTCATTATTTCAATGCCCCCTCAACAAAACCTATGGCCCCAAGGGGGGCCAACGCCCACAGTTTGGGAAGCGCTGATATAGAGTAAGCAATATTAAATTGTATACATAAGCTGAGGAGGGTTAATCAGGGAGGAGTTAAATAGAGAGAGTAACATCATTAAGCATGTGCTGCAGAAGAAACTGCTGTGGAGGGTATATAAGGAGAAGGTGACCAGCAAGCGCATGAACAGTACAAGGCTCAGGCAAGAAAGGTGACCAGCATAGTAAGGAAGGCAAAATCAAATTATGAGAGTAATCCAGCTGAGCAGGACAAAGGAAATTCGAAAAAGTTGTTTTGTTGCATGGCAAGTAAGAGGGATAATGATAGGAAGTTTAACTTTAATGAGTAGTGATGGTTATAAGCTGACAGAAGCAGATAAAATAGTTGAGTTACTGATTGACCAGCTTGCAAGGGTTTATTATCCTATTCAGGTTACTGTTTTAACATATGTGACAGATCCTAATGTTGGAACAGAGGTGGATGAATTGGATGTTCTTAGGACATTGCGGTATTGCAATGTAAATATAGCTGTGGGATTAGATGGGATATAAGCTCAGGTGTTCCAAGAATGTGCAACGGAACTGGCAATGCTTTGACTAGGCTCTTTAAGTCTCAGCTCTTGTAGAGTTCCAAGGGAGTAAGTGGGAAGAGGCCAAAATAATTTCCTTTCGTAACGGAGGTTCTAAGACTGCAGTAGCAAATTGCAGACCAATCAGTATATTTGGCAAGGTGTTAAAAGTGCTGGAAAAATTGGTCAAAAAGAATGGGTGGGTAAGAATATTGTACTGTATAAGGAGAAATATGGCTTTGTGAAGGGTTGGTCATGCCTTAGTAATTTACTAACTTTTTATGATAGAGTAACATCTAAGTTGGAAAAGGCTACATGATGATTTTGCTGTATTTTGTGAAGGTATTTGACAGAATATCACACGGAACTCTGTTAGACAAATTAGAACAAAAGGGGATGTATCACGCTCGTTTTGTGGATAAGAGGGTGGCTGCCAGACAGATATAAAAAGTGATATATGGTGGTCAGAATCAAGGCGAAAGCACGTGATTAGCGGTGTGCCACAAGGTTCAGTGCTTAAGTTGGAAATCACCATGAACATAAAGATATGCTGATAGTTAACATGCTTGAATGGTTATCTTGTCACCAAATGTGTAAGTATGTTTTTTTAGTGAATCATACAATGTACAAATTCTAGCATAAAATTAATACTATATAATATATAAGGAAACATAAGTTCTATCTGATTATTTTACTTACCACTAATGTAATCATGTGGAAACTTATGGAAGTCACGGTAATTCTCCAAAACTGCTGCTTTGGTACTTGAATGCTTCATCAGAAGAGGTGGTCAAGGCTAGGTAATTAACAGAAAAATCTTAAAGTTCAGGAATTGCAAAAGCATTCTGAGGATGGTTCTTAGACTTAGCAAAGGCATTTGACAGGGTGCCACATGATGATAAGCTGATATTTAAGTTGCAGCACATGGGTCTGGATGTCAGATTGGTCAACTGGATTCAGGATTGGCTATCTGATAGGTATCGGAGAGTTGTGTATGGTGGAGCAGTTTCAAGGAGGCAGAAGGTTACAAGTGGGGTCCCACAGGGCTCAGTACTAGGACCTGTATTGTTTAACCTTTATATCAATGACATTGTCGGTGGGTTGCAGGGGGATGTTCAGTTGTTTGCAGATGATGCAAAACTGGGAAGGATTATTAGTAATAGTGCAGATGCAGCAGCCCTGCAAGAGGATTTGAATAAGCTAGATAGATGAGCAAATGAATGGGGGGGGTGTCAGTTTAATGCAGCAAAATGTAAGGTCTTGAGGTTTGGGAAACATCGATGGGACACTGCAAACTTTATGGGAGGAGTTATACTGGAGGAAGTGGGGGAGACAAGAGATCTGGGATTGATGATTGATAGAAACCTGAAATTTAGAGGACATATTGGAAAGTTGGTGAAGGTAACACAGAGGATTGCTGCAATAATGAGAAGGACACTGACCTGCAGAGATAAAACAGTTATCATTCCGTTGTATTGTTCTCAGATTTGGTCCCCAGGATTTGAAGGGGATAAATTAACTGTGGAAAGGGTACAAAGGCAGATAACAAAGATGGTTTCAGGACTGTACAATGATAGTTATGAGGATCGGCTGAGGGAATGTGGACTGCAGAGTTTGGTGAATAGAAGAAGGAGAGATGATATGATTGAGAATTTTAAACTGTTGAGAGGTGGTTACAGGGTTGACACTGAGGAGTTCTTTCGCTTGGTTGAACAGCAGGAAGGAGTGATGACAAGAGGCCATCCCTGGAAGTTACGAAAGGAAACTGTGAGCAAGAGGGCAAGGAGTGGTTTCTTTGCATGGAGGGTGGTTGAACCGTGGAATGCATTGCCTGATGGAGTAGTGATAAGAGTGAGAACGGTCAATGAGTTTAAGGACTGGTATGATAGACTTTGTGTTTCTTAGGGGGGGGGGGTGACCTCCCCTCAATGAGTCTTGACAGACTTTATGTTCTTAGGAAGGATCTCCCATGATGAGTCTTTTGACTCCATGGAGGCCTGAATAATAATAATAATATGGTTCACTAGATGTGAACCGTCTAGTAACTTGGAAAGATCTACACTCATCTTCAGTGCATGATCACAGCAGGCATAGGCTTTTTTATACATTATGTATACATTATGTTCAGCTAGTCTACAGGTTTCCTTTATTTTCTTATTTTTGGATACGTTTCTCTTTATTTGCACACTTGAAGCTTGCATCATACTATGCACTTTGCTAAACTCTCCATGTTGGATCCATTTCCACAAACAAAATGCCTTATTAACATAGGCAAATGCCTATGCCAATTTTTCACTGCAATTATTTTAGACTTCTTCCGATTCTCATCTTTTTTTTCCACCTTCTATACTTCTAGCTTTGTAAGGCCTTCAGTTGAGAGAGCTCTTCATTCCCCAGTTTCCAACAAATGCTGTACATCTTCATTGTTAACCTTCAACTCAAACTTTTAGTGATTGGCACTATCTTGTCACCAGTCTTGTAAGACATTGTCTCTGTGGAATCCTGTGAATTTATTATTATTATATGACACCTCCAAGGAGTCCATGGATTCATGGGAGGGCAGCACCTACTCTACAGCTGTCTCCACCACTTAATCCACCAACTATAGCAAACTGCAATTACTATCGTCATCTACACCATCATCTATTGTCCACTGCCATGACTAGTATTGTTTGTCTATAAATTGTGTGCTTCTGCATACAGACTGATTTGTCTGTATGCAGGATGAAAAACCCGAGTTTCTGGGAGGAAAAAACCCTGCCACCTCCACATGAGATAACTTACCTTCAGTTGAAAACAACCACCATGGGTTCAACACTCTTAGGGATCTGATGCCATCTCGATATAATTCTTCCATTTCATTCTACAGTTTGTGTACAGAGTTTCTGCACCATTTGACAATGTCATCGCCTCATTCTCTGTTTAGTTTTCTTCTTCTGTTCTTTCTTTCAGTCATCCCAAATAGCAGTGTTTTTAATTTCCTCTCATTATTCATTCTACATATATGGCCGCATAAATGCAATTTCCTTTTGATTATTTTCTGGATCAGGTTTTCTTTTGGTTGTATTCATCTATAGATTTCCTCATTGTTCACTTTCTGGATCCAGTTATTCTCAAGATCTTTCTATAGCACTTCCTCTTGAATGCTAATATCCTCCTTTCAGATTCTCTCAGAGGTACCCAGTCCTTGCATCCATAGAACAACTGCTGAAGATGCAGGTTTCCACAATACACAGTGTGTATCTGTAGCTCGGTTCTTCCATATTTTGTCCATGGGTTTTAAGATAGTTGTTGCTCTGGTTATTCTAATTTTTACCTTTTTTTTTGGGGGGGGAGGGGGGGTCCAAGTTATGCATTGCGTGGCATCCAAGATGTGTGAAGTCTTCCACATTTTCCAGTTGAAATCCTTCTATGCTAACTTAGTTCAGTAACTTGTATTGTTCGAATATCATTGTTTTAGTTTTTTTCAAAATTGACATTTACCACATATCTTTTTTCTTCTGTGTATAGTGTTTGCAGTGTCTGTTCCAGGTTTGCTGCATCTTCGTCAATCAGGATGATGTCATATACAAAGCAGAGGTAGTTTATTCTCATACCATTTATTGAAATGCCTCCACCTTCTTCAATCTTATCTAATGTTCTTCTCAGATGTGTGATGAAGATGATTGGTGATATTGGATCTCCTTGATAACTGATAACTGATGTGGCTTGATGGATATCAGTCCCATGGACTCCGATCCCTTCATCGCTATGAAATAGTCTTATATTAAAGGTTAGCGAGCACCTGGCTCACCCTATTTAGGGCGGTATGGAGGCACCTGAACCGATAAGCAGAGCTGCTTTCAGGCGCTTATGTTTCCATCTATCATGTTCGTCATAGTTAGATGACTCTTGAATGAGTTGATTTGGATGAACAGCTGCTTTGGCAAAATATGCAGTGGCACTGTTATGGAGGAACGTGGGAATATCTGGAATATCGGCATCACGGTGTAAGAGAGCATTTCTGACAAACCATGAAGCGTTGAAAATCATACGGAGGCACTTGTTTTGAATAACTTGTAGCTTTTTGATGTTGGTGGGGGAAGTGTGACCCCAGGCCGGAGATCCGTAAGTTAACGATGGTCTGATAATTGTTTTATAGATACGTAGTTTGTTTTCAGTGCTGACTTGACTTTGTCTATTGAGGAGAGAATAGAGTTGTACAATTGCAGAGTTTGCTTTTTTGCATGCATAAACTATGTGGGAGTTAAAGTTTAAATGGTTATCAAGTTGAATGCCTAGATATTTGGTGCTAGTTTTAAATGGGATGGCTGTGTTAAAAAGTTTAACTTCTCCAAAGTGAGATGCTTGTCTTCTTGTGAAGAGAATGGCAGTGCTTTTATCGGCATTTACAGATATTCTCCATTTTCTGAACCAGTCCTCCAAATTTGTTGCCGCGGTTTGTAAGTGCTGCGTAGCTATATGTGGCCTGAGAGATCTGCTAAGAATTGCCATATCATCTGCCTAACTAGCTATAGTGGGTTAGTGATGTGCTAGGAACATCAGAAACAAAGATGTTAAAAAGCAGCGGCGAGAGCAGCGAGCCTTGAGGGACACCAGCAGTGATTTTTTTCAATGAGGATCGAATTCCACGCAACTTGACCTGGATTTTACGGTCTTGTAGAAAGGAGTCAATAATTTTAGTAAGGTAAAAAGGGATGTGTTGGCTGAAATTAATTTATATATGAGACCTTTATGCCACACCTTATCAAAAGCTTTTGCAACATCTAAAAAGATAGCTCCTGTGTGCTGTTTCCAGTTAAAGCCGGTAGTGATGAATTCAGTCAGTCTGTCAATTTGTTGTGTAGTGCTATGTCAGGTACGGAAACCAAATTGTTCTTTCAGAATTATCATCATCATCAAATTCCTGCCATGTACCCTCAAGGGGTGTACAGGATATGACAGTACTACATGAAAAAATTACATCATTACTAACTTCCTATCTACAATTTTCCTCCAAATCAGTCTGTTACTTGTCAAGACTCCAACATTATCAGATCTTATATTTCTATCGTCTAAGGCACTTTGTACTGTATCAATCCACCTATATCTTGGTCTTCCTCTGGGTCGTTTTCCTGCCAACCTGGCAGAGAACACTTCTTTTGCTAATCTTTCCTCTCCCATTCTATTTAAGTGACCATACCATCTGAGATTAGCTCTGCTAACACATTCCTGGATGCTGACAATGTCAAGTTCTTTCCTAATATCCTCATTTTTAATATGATATTGCCATTGATGCCATCTGTTCACACCTCTAATCTTTCTCAGGACTCTCATATCTGCGGTCTCTAGTCTTTGGTCAAGTGTTTTACTTCTGACCCAACTCTCAGATCCATAAGTTAAAATTGGTTTGAACACAGTCTTGTATACAGCTAATTTAGTGTTCCAACTAATTTCTTTCTTATTCCATATGAATTTATTCAATTGACTTCCCACGATACCAGCTTTGCTGATTCTGTTGTCTATTTCTATATTTAGTTTACCATCTTCAGAAAAAATTGTGCCTAAGTAGCTGAAATGTTTTACTTGTTCCACAGGTTCTCCATTCACAACACAGTTGACATTTTCAATGATTCTGCCTATTTTCATTGTCTTTGTCTTTTTATTGCTGACCTTCATACCATATCTATTACAACAGCTATTCAATTTAGTCAGAGAAT
This sequence comes from Typopeltis vanoorti, assembly GCF_054136105.1. Lineage (NCBI taxonomy): Eukaryota > Metazoa > Arthropoda > Arachnida > Uropygi > Thelyphonidae > Typopeltis > Typopeltis vanoorti. Next base: position 74,426,075 of record NC_143555.1, read on the forward strand.
CTTGCAGACTTATAGCGGATTTATTTAGAAGTATAACATCATCCACATAAAGCAAAGAGCTGACATTAACATCTCCAATTTTGATATAAGGTTTAATACCACATTCCTTCATAATGTGATCCAAATAGATAATGAATAACAGAGGGGATAATGTACATCCTTGTCTCACACCAGATTTAACATTAAACCATCTTCCTGTACTTCCTTCAATTCTAACTACTGACTCACAACTCAAATAAAGACTAAGTATTGCTTGATATAATGCCCCATTGACACCATATAACCAGCATATTGAATAGCTTCTCTCTTGGTACCTTGTCATATGCCTTTTCCAAATTGACAAAACTTAAATACAGATCTTTGTTATATTCCCATGCTTTCTCGACTATTTGTCGTAAAGTGAAGATCTGATCCTGACAGCCTCTGTTTGGCCTGAATCCAGCTTGTTCTTCACCAAGCTTTTCTTCCACAATTCTTCTCAACCGTTTCTCAAGTATACTTGCATAGATCTTGCCAGGAACACTCAGTAGGGAAATACCTCTGTAATTCTCACATTCAGTTTTATTTCCCTTTTTATATATGGGTACTATGAGAGCTCTCCTCCAATCATTGGGAATTCGTCCCTCTGTCCAGGCTTTCTGAACTATGCAGTGCAGCCACTGTAAGACTCTTATACCACCATACTTCAGCATTTCTGGTCGAATATCATCTACTCCTGCTGTCTTTCCACATTTCAAGCCTTTGATGGCTTTTTCTACTTCAAGTATGGATATGTATTCCTGACTGCATGCCTGGTCAGTGTTTTTTATCACTGTGCTGTCATCACTGCTTGTTTCATTTAGCAGTTTTTCAAAGTAATTGCTCCATACTTCAAGGATATCTTTTTCTCCTGTTTTCATTTCACCTTTATCATCTCTAATTCCTTTTACAGCACTCTTTCCTCCATTCCTAAGCTTCTTCAACAACCTCCAGAATATTTTGCCACCTTCTTGATATTTATTTTCTATATTCTTGCCAAAGTCCTCCCATGACTTTTGTTTAACTAGTTTTACACACTGTTTAGCTTTCTTACATTTGTCTCTGTATTCTGTAAGAGTAAAAGCTGACTTATTTGCCAGGAACTTTTGATATGCTTTCTTCTTTTCCTTCACTGCCTCTTTAACTTCCTGTGTCCACCAGGGAGTTCTGATTTTTTTATCCTTGCACACAACCTCACCACATGCCTCTCTGGCAGAATCAATCAATGTTACCTTCAGAGTTTGCCACTGAATCTCCAAGGTTTGATTCCTGTTCTCAAACTCTTTCATTTTCTTTTCAATAATATTTCTGTATTTTAGTCTACAGTTCACATCTGAGAGCTGCTCAACTTTTATTCGCTTTAAAACTTTCTTGCATGTTATTCTTTTCAATATGAAATTCAATTTTATCCTGCTCAAGACTAAATAGTGATCACTTCCAATTTCAAATCCTCTGTACACTCTGGTGTCCTGCACCAGGGAGAAAACATCACTATCAACAATAACATAGTCAATGAGACTTTTCTTATTCCTAGCCTCTTCTCTCCATGTGAATTTGTGCACATTTTTATGTTGGAACATGGTGTTAGTAATAACCAGTCCATGTCCTGAGCAGAAATCCAACAGATATTTGCCATTTTTATTAGCTTTGCTCTTTTCTCCAAATTTTCCCAAAATATTGTTGTATGTCTCACAATCATTTCCTACTCTACTATTTAGATCCCCAGCAAGGACCAACTTTTCCTTTTTCATTGTGTCAGTTGCTTTTTCTAAAGCCTCAAAAAATTCCTCCACTTCTACCTTAGTAGAACCTTCTGTGGGACCATAGGCACGAATAAGTCTCATTGTCCAGTTCCCCATTCTCATATTTGCCCACATTACTCTACTTGAGACTGACTGCCATTCAAAAAGATTAGCCTCGTATTTTGTGTTGAATACTATGGCTACTTCTTCTTTTCCTTGATTGTCATTGCCTGAATATAACATTTTGTATTTATTGCTCAGAAAGATCTCACCAGTTTTGGTCTTTTTTGTTTCAGTCACCCCTATTATGTCGATCTGGTACTTATCTAATTCCTCAGCTAGCTACATTTCTTTGCCATTCAGGCTTCTTACGTTGATAGTACCGATCTTTAACTCTGGTGATGTTGAGTTGGGGTTTGTTTTCAGATTTGTTCCAGTAGCTGACTTTTCGCTGTTAGCCCTGGTTCCCTGGTGAAAACAACGGGGGCCTTGTTTATCCGGGCGACGCCCCAGCCAGCATGAAATTTTGTCATGTTGTACCATCATTTTTTTTTTTGGTTTAACCAATAAGAATACAATTTGGTCGGCTAAATCCCAAATTCCCAGCCCATCCTCGTTCGTTCGGTATCAAAGTAGATACCCAACAGGGTGCACCACGAGAAGGTGAGGATTGGACATTAGGTCAGAAGCCCTGGTCGGTTCTCTGCATTCCTTTAAAGGCTATGTGGAGGTCTCCTCTCAGTTATACAGCTTTGACCCTTAAGCACCCCTTTCAGAATTATGTTATTTTTATTCACCTCCTCATTAAGTCGGTTGAGAATGACTCTTTCTGCGATTTTTCCTAGGCATGATAAAAGACTGATAAGGCTATAGCTCTGTGGCATTTGAGGTGCCTTACCAGGCTTGAGAATAAGGAATATATCAGCTTGTTTCCATCTTGAGGGGAAATAATTTAATCTCAGCATCGCATTAATAATGGCTACTAAATGCATGACAGCTTTGTGTGGGAGGGCTTTAATTGTTTTGTTGGTAATTTCATCTGGACCAGGGGATTTTTTGTTTTTAAGCTTCCTAATGATTGAATAGACCTATTTAGGTGAGGTGGGACAGATATTTTCATGGTTACAAGGTTGCCGAAGTGTGGAGCATACTCGACGGTGTATTTTCTCTATGAAGACCAGATCCGCATGCGCATAATTAGGACGGCACTGAAGTTGGAGGGCATCAACGAAAGCTTCTGCTTTTTCATTACCTCTTTAAACAAGGCCTCTTTTTCCATGAATGGGCTGGATGTTAGAGCAATCCGTATGGAGAGCTTTAGTCAACTTCCACAAAGAATTATCTTCAGTTTTGAGGGAACAGAGTTTTCTATCCCATTGCTGTTTCCGGTGATCTTTTAATGCGTAATGGACTAGGTTGGACGCTCTATTTAGTTCTCGACGGTCTTGCAGAGAGAGCGTGTTGTGATAGCGGCGTTTGTTCCTGATCAGAGCAAGGATTTCTTCAGGAAGTAAGTTAACTTGAGTTGGGGTGGAAATAGAACAAGCTGCGGATAAGCCAGAGTGTATTTTACATTCAAGATTGTTGACTGCTATGTTAATTTCTTCACGGGTGGAGATAGTAGGTACTGAGTCTATGATATTGTTCATTTTAGCCTTGAATTTTACAAAGTTAGTGTGCGATTGGCTGGGAATGAGCTCAGGCTCCCCTCCTAAACTTAAAAGTACTGGATTGTGATCTGAGCTGAGCTCATTAACCACTTGAAGTTGGAATTGATGAGAAATATTGTTAAATATAGCAATATCCAAAACATCAGGTCTGCCAATTGCTCCGTAATGTGTTGGCTCGATCGGGCCAGCAATAACAATATTTCTCTTCAAGGCAAAATTGTAGAGGATCATTCCGTTGTTGTTGTTAAAACTCTTACTGTTCCATAAAGGATGCTTGGAATTGAGATCTCCTGCTACAATTACTGCTTCTTTTGTATCTAGTAGCTGAGAGAGATCAGAGGGGAGTAGAGGTTTGCCAGGAGGGGGAGGGGTTGTAAACAGAATAAATCTTTAGGCTGCCTGCATTGTTGGTATGAATTTCTATGCCTGTCTCCTCGAGGTTAGATGTGTTAGTCTTCTTAATCTCATTATAGTGGATGTTTCTTCTGACAAAGATGGCAGTGCCTCCACCTCTGGCATCGAGTCTGTCATTTCTAAGTAACGAGTAGTTTCTGAGTTTGGGATTATCGCAGGGATGTAGGTGAGTCTCGTTAATGAGGAGAATATCAATTTGTAAATGATCTGTAAGTTCCTGTAATTCCAAAATTTTGTTGTTGAGACTATTTACATTCTAGAATACTGTCTGCATAGAATTTGATGTTGAAGCTGGATTAGTCATTAATCATGGAGAAGATGACTTGAGTATTCCTAAGGAATTTGTTGGTGTCGGCCTGGCTTGGATTTGTTTTGCTGAAGGCCATTAGCATCTCCCCTAGTGAGGCAGCAAGAATTGCTGAGGAATTTTGACTGCTAGTTGCAGGGAGTACCTCGGTGTTACGCGAGGAAACCATAGAAGCATAAGATTTATCTGGTGTAACTTTTCGCGCTTTGATTTCAGACACAGATCTCAGTATTTTTCTGAGTGGGCTGGACTAACTCTTGTCTAGGTTTTGGAAGGTTGGATGGGTGGAGAGAACAACCTGTAATTGGCAGGATGTGGGCCACTGCAGTTTGCACATTTTGCAGGTGTGGACTCTGGCTTGACGCAAGTGTGCGAGGGATTGCCACCGCACTTTACACACTTGTAATCTGCTCTGCATAACATTTGCGCATGCCCAAATTTTTGGCAGCGATGGCATCGACCAGCCGATGCCTTTCTTCTCAGTGGCTCGGTCTTGATGACCGAGTTGCAGACTATTTTAAGATCGTAAATTTCTCTCTGATCTTTACTTATCTCCACTAAGACCAGAGGCATGGGGTGCTTATCTGCTCGATACATGCGAGAAATCTTGATCGGCTCCAAGCCTTGTGATCTGAGGTCAATAGCTATCTCTTCTGATGTTATGTTTTCTACCAAACCTCTGATGACTACCTTAAGGTTCTTTTCACTTTTCAGTTGGTAAGTATGATATGGGAATTTATGATCATCCATAAGTCTGGTGAGCTGGCGGTAGTCCGTTGTTCCTTCAGGCCGTATGCGGACTCCATAATCTGTGTTTTTGGCTGATGAGAACTTGATGTTATTGTTCTTCATCGTCTCTGCAAGCAACGACCATTTTTCCTTAGATCGCAAGACTACTGGTGGAATCCTCTCTTTGGGTTGTGTCGGTATATCTGTCTCTGTTCTTGCACCAGGTAGTGCTGATATGTCCATTTGAGGTGCAAATTCAGGTTCTGCAGCAAGAGACTCTTTTTTTCTCTTCTTTCTGCTGACTTCCTGGTAATCATTAGAATCTATGTCAGTTGTTGTAGCTGAGGAAATGACACTGTCATGTGTAAGGTTAGGAGAAAGTTCGGAGGTTTGAGGGTCTTCTGTCTCGACCTCCATAATCTGATGGACGTCAACCTTTCCTGGCCATTTTGTGTGTAAAATGTTACCAATTTGCTGAAAAATAGCTAAACGTTCTTTGAAAGAGAGATCCTCATATGGTGAATCCATGATTAAATGTAGACTTGAAGTGGGGGAAGGACCTGCCTTGTCCCTTCAACCACCAAGTGCCGCACAAGGCGGGGAACAGGAGAGGGCCTGAAAAATGTTTTTGAAGATGAAAATAAAAGTCTTACCTGCTCTGATGATCGAGCATGCTGTTGACACTACAGGAGAAACATCAAACAATCACTATTTTAATGTTGAAAGGAACTGTGAACTAATCATTAAAAACAAAACTTTAATCACTGCTGAAATAACTATGAAGAGTGCTGAGAAACACGTCTGTACTGAACGAAACCAAAACTAAAACTCGCCTCAATTTTCTCCTCAATCAATCGGGATCCAGAGAATAGAATTCTGGATCTCCTTATATTGTGCCTTGACTAGTGGCAAACCAGTCTCCAGTCACACTTGCTATCCTGACTGTTGCTTGTGCTTGGCTGTTTATATCTTTCAACAGGCAGATCAATTTATTGTCCACACAATAGGATTCCAAGACTGCCCATGTTATATTTTGGTCAATATTATCAAAGGATTTCTTGGAAGTCCACGAAACAGCAGTATAACTTTTTGTTGTTTTTTCGAGCTTTCTCTGCTATTAGTCTTAGTGTGAGTATTTGTTGCATTGTACGTTGATCTTTTCGAAATCCAGCTTGCTCATCATGAAGATGTGCCTCCATATGACCCTTCAGGTGTTCTGTAAGTATTTTTATCAGCACTTTGCCAAGATGACTCATTAGTGCAGTAGTTTTGTAATTGGTACATTCTAAAGCACTGCCTTTCTTATGAAGAACAACCAAGACTGATTTTCTCCACTCTTTGGGGACATACCCTGATCTCCGTATTTCATTACATAGTTTATACATTTCCTTTGCAACCAATTCCCCATATTTTAGCATCTCACCTATTATGTTGTCATTTCCAGGACTCATGCTGTTCTTGAGTTGTTTTATAGCCTTGCTCACCTCCTCTTCCAAGATGTCACATTCAGAGAACTCTGCTGTTGGAGAGATTGCTTTTAGTTCTTTGATTACTTCTGTTGCAGTAGTATTTAGTTAATTTTTATATAGTTCACTGCAATATCTTGTCCATCTGTGTATGATTTCGGTCTCGTCTATGGATACTACTGATCTTGTCTGCCACTTCCTATTGACATTTCTTATAAGTTTATAGACCTCTCTATTTTGTGTTCTCCATAGTACTATTCACTGTCTTTGCATTGGTCCTCCAGCCATTTGGCTTTATCATATCTTGCTGCTTTCCGTACTTCATTGCGTTTTTGACAGTATCACTCATCTGCTGCTTCTGAAATATCTCCTAAGTTTCAGTTCTCTTTTCTCTTATACCAATTTCAGGGTTTCCTGAGTTATCCATTTCTTGTTGATCTTCTCTCTTTCAGCAATTGCTTCCTTTACCACTTCTTTTTAGTACTGTAGCCAGTTGTTCTGCTCTTGTATTTATATTTTGTTTTTCATTTGTTGTCTTAAGCTTCATTTTCAGTATGTCCTGATATGCTGTTCTTAACCTGTCTTCATTTAGTCTTGAGATGTCTCTAGCTTTTTGGAACTTTCCTTTGTACTTCTGTTTCAGTTTTAGTCTTATATTCATAATCACTAAACTGTAGTCTGAATTAATATTAGCTCCTTGGAATGATCTGCACTGTTGAACTGATGTTTTCCATTTCTGGTCTATTAATATCAGGTCAAACATATTCCTATTCAATTGAAAAAAACCATAGGAAGATTTCTCATCATGATGACAATCGAACTTAGGCCTTTTCTAATCAAAGGGCACAACATACTGTCACTCTACCAATTGTGCTATGGAGGCACTTAAGGGTGGCTGCTGAATTAAGAATGCTGTTTGATGAATGTATATTTTCAGCATATTCTTCAAAACACCATTCATACACTGCTTTCATCTCATTCCATTCTGCATCTGAAAGATATTAAAAGAAAAAAAAACAAAAAAACAGGTGATGCCTTTTCTTCCCTTACAGTGAGTATGCAAGGCTTTTTAATCTTATCTACCTTTTGGAGACTGAGTAGGTACTTCGATCTCCACAGGTAGCCAATTAGAGATAACTGGTCAAGTCCATGGATTGCATAAATGAGATGGTATTCAGTGAGCATGTTAATAGGAATAGGAACTGATGTTCTCCATTTCTGGTCTATTAATATCAGGTCAAACATATTCCTATTCAATTGAAAAAAACCATAGGAAGATTTCTCTCGTCACAATGACAATCGAACTTAGGCCTTTTCTAATCAAAGGACACAACATACTGTCACTCCATCAATTGTGCTATGGAGGCACTTAAGAGTGGCTGCTGAATTAAGAATGCTGTTTGATGAATGCATATTTTCAGCATATTCTTCAAAACACCATTCATACACTGCTGTCATCTCACTCCATTCTGCATCTGAAAGATATTAAAAGAAAAAAAGAAAAAACCAGGTAATGCCTTTTCTTCCCTTACATGGAGTATGCAAGGCTTTTTAATTTAATCTTTTTAATCTTATTTGGCTTTTGGAGACTGAGTGGGCACTTCAATCTCCACAGGTAGCCAATTAGAGATAGCTGGTCAAGTCCATGGATTGCAAAAATGAGATGGTATTCAGTGAGCATGTTAGTCATTGGTTGAAGACTGTTTAATGTTTAGAATGGTGCTTTTTCTGCGTTTTTGCACAAAGGTGATTTATAGTTTTTCTAGGACTGCATTTATTAAACTGTTGCACTGGTTTTTGTGTTTTTAGTGGTATATATTACTTCTGATACAGTGGAGAGAGAGAGTGCAAAGAAATGTGTTAAAAAAGGATATCAGGATTGTGGAATACTAATTATGAAGACAAATTGAGAATTTGTAGATTGCAGACACTAGTAAACAGGAGAAACAGGGATGATATGATTTGAGTCTTACTAACTTCTGAAAGGATTATACAGGATTTCAGTTGAAGGAATTTTTCATTTTATTGAGGATGGGGAAAAGGACAAGAGTGTTTGTTTTTCATCTTTTTTTTTGTTAATGTTTGTTGGGATTTCTCTCAATGTTGATAATATTTTATTTTTTACGAGGGAGTTACATTTTATTTTATATGTATTTGTTATGTTTATGCTTTGCATTTTTTTTTTACCTTTTAACTGTTTCAGAACTAAACAGATATCGTGAAGTGTTTGTCATATTAGTTGTCCTTTCTTCATTTTATAAGAATATAAAAGTGCCATTATTGTCCAGTGTGTGTGTGTGTGATTTGTGTCATTACTCTTATATTGTCATTGCTTTCTATCATATTCTATGTGGTGTTTTTGTTGTTATTTTTAAAGTTCTATATTGTTTTATTTGCATTGTGTTTCATCTCTGTAGTGCAATCATGTGATTGACACTTTCCTGTGATGCATACTATGTCATGTGGTTTTTAATGCTTTCTCAGTTATTGGAGACAGTAGCTGAAATATGCTTGTACTGATATGTTTCATCCTATGGCTGCTTGGGTTTAATGTCTATCTTCATTCTTAACATGATTCTACCATTGATGCTGTATGCTTCAGAACTCTCATATCTGTAATCTCTAGTCTCTGATAAGGATACTGAAGATGTATTTATTTAGGAGCATAAATCCACTACAGGCCTACAGCACTCTTTAGCTAAATTGAATAATTGTTATAATGAATTTCTTTTCATTGCTGATTTTCTTATCAAAAACTGAAAACAAGCAGAAAAATGGACAACATTAACATTATTTTTTTTCTCAATGGAGAACATATAGAGCAACTAAAATATTTCAGCTAATAAGGCACAAAATTAGTTGAAGATAACAAATATGGAAAGAATGAACTCTCAGTTATCTGACCTTCAAATGAAGGTCAAGTAACTGAGGTCAGTTGTGTAGGGTATGGTTAATCAAATGAAAGGGAGGAGTGCAATGCGCTGTCATCTGCAAAACTGTGTATTGGGTTGGAGGTCAACCGAAGTAGGTCATATACAGAAGGAAGAGGGTCATGAGAGAACTGAACCAAACCTTGTGGGACCCCAGCATTAGTTGGATGGTGGGAGGATAGGGAGCCATCCACTATCACACACTGTGCATTCAGACAAAGCTGAAATCCTACAATCCCACCTTCAGGGTATCCAGCTATTAAGCGACCACCAGTACGGATTCCGTCGATGCCGATCAACAGGTGACCCGCTTTCATATATCACCCATCTTTGGACATATGCCATGGAAAAATTTGGCGAATCCCAAGTAGTTGCATTTGATATCTCTAAAGCATTTGACCGGGTCTGGCACAAAAGGCCTACTAAGCAAATTTTCATCATTTGAACTGTCTCAGGACTTCTGCAGATGGATTGCAGCTTTCTGTCTGGACGCACACTATGTGTGATGGGGGATGGCTCCCTATCCTCCCACCATCCAACTAATGCTGGGGTCCCACAAGGTTCGGTTCTCTCACCGACCCTCTTCCTTCTGTATATCAATGACCTACTTCAGTTGACCTCCAACCCAATACACAGTTTTGCAGATGACAGCACATTGCACTCCTCCCTTTCATTTGATAAACCATAACTCACTTCAACCCACAGAACATCAACAACAACCTCCTTTAATTCGGACCTCCAAGCCATCCTCCAATGGGGATCAGATAACCTCGTCAACTTCAACACTAGTAAAACCCAGTTCTCTCTTATTTCCCACAGAAAAGAACTGTTTTCCCCCAGTATTATATTTGATAACACTCAAATTCCCAGACAAGATGAAATTTCTCCTCTCAGAATTACCTTGACATCAGGCCTCTCCTGGCATAAACACATCACAACCATTGCCTCCTCGGCTTCCAAAAAACTACGCTTTCTCATTCGCTCAAGACGTTACTTCACCTCAAAACAGCTGTTAACCTTATACAAATCACAAATCTGTCCAGCTATCGAATACTGTTCTCACATTTGGAGTGGGGCTCCTAAAAGCTCCCTTGAAATGCTTGACTCAGTACAGAGGAGAGCAATTAGACTGATAAATGATCCATCTCTTACCAACTCGCTCCCCCCACTTTCACATAGACGTTTAGTTTCTGTAATTTGTATATTCTATAAATATTTCCATGGAAAATGTTTATCTGAAACAGCATCAGTAATTCCCTAACTCTGTACTAAAATGTACAGCTGCTGCCCAACATCTCCCAGTATTATTTTTGATAACGCTCAAATTCCCAGACAAGATGAAATTTCTCTTCTCGGAATTACCTTGATATCAGGCCTCTCCTGGCATAAACACATCACACCCATTGCCTCCTCGGCTTCCAAAAAACTACGCTTTCTCATTCGCTCAAGACGTTACTTCACCTCAAAACAGCTGTTAACCTTATACAAATCACAAATCTGTCCAGCTATCGAATACTGTTCTCACATTTGGAGTGGGGCTCCTAAAAGCTCCCTTGAAATGCTTGACTCAGTACAGAGGAGAGCAATTAGACTGATAAATGATCCATCTCTTACCAACTCGCCCCCCCCCCCCACTTTCACATAGACGTTTAGTTTCTGTAATTTGTATATTCTATAAATATTTCCATGGAAAATGTTTATCTGAAACAGTATCAATAATTCCCTAACTCTGTACTAAGCCCATTGGGACATGTACAGCTGCTGCCCAACATCCTCTCAGAGTACACCTTGAAACCCACAGAACAAATTTCTTTTCATCTTCCTTCATCACTGCTACTGCTGTACTGTGCAACAGTCCTCTCCTTGATGTATTTCCCAAGGAATACATTATACGGGCTTTTTAATCAAATGTCAACAGGTTTCTACTTTCTCATCCCAATAACCATATATGGTACTAAAGTACTATAGGTTGACCAGCCAACCTCTCGTATATGGGCCCAACATATATATATATATAAAAAATAAATAAATAAAATAAAAAAAAATGAACAGACCCATGGATGGGTTAGTTATTGGGCTTGCAAATGCTGAGGAATTACTATAGTAGAATCAGCAAAGATGATGTGTTGAAGAACAACTTAAATAGATACATTTTTATAAAATAACAGCCAAATTAGTGAAAATGCTAGCAGTATACAAGGGAATGCTTAAAGATCAAATCTAGATTACTGGGAGAAGACCACCACATAACCTAGTAAGGAATATGTGGAATCATCTGGGACTTCTCACCCCTGATATCCACTCTTCACCTGCTTGTGATGTGCTTTGTTATTAGGACAATATTTTGATGGAACCCAGACTATATTGTATACTGCATTAGTTTATACAATATGTGTGTGTGTGTGTGTACACACACATAACATACAATAATTATTGTATTGATATTATTATTAATTCTTAATATTAATTATTATATAATCATTGTGTGATCGTCCAAGGCCTTATCATGGAAGGGCACTTCATTCCACGCTTTGCACCAACTTAATTCTCTATACACCACGGCACTATTTCTTGTTTTGTAAATTGCATGTGTACTCTGGCTGATTGACCATTATATAGGATAAAAAACCAGAGTTTTACCAGGGGGGGGGGGGGACTTGCTACCTCAGTATAAGATTAGCTAACTTGTTTTTCATTGACAATGCCCAAATAAAGATTCCTTTCATGATGCGAACTGAATCTGGGTGTTTTCCAATTGGAAGTGAAGGGTGCAATAGTATCCTCTTATTGTAATTGTACTGTGGAAATGCTTGTATAATTTATTTTATATGATAATTATCACAAAGATTTCCATGAAATCAAATGATTCACTACAGGAGGTCCTCTCTGTCATATATACAATGTTCCTCAAACCAAACTTTTTGCTGTATTTTTGTACTCATCACACACGCTCAGATAATGCATTCCACTTCCCAACATTCTTTGAGCAGTAGAATCTGCTTCTACATGTGTCCTTATATTTTTCTTGTATGCTTCCTAGGATTTAAATAATTTTTAAAAAAAATGTAAACAATTTTTAAAAAATTAGAAAGAGGGAGAGATACAAAAAACAATAAAAAAATCAATTTTCAATCAAACTGATTTAATACTTGTGGGAAAAATTATATACTTGGCTTAATCCTTTATCCAAGTGTAAGCAAATGAAGTTTGAGCCTGAAGTATTTTCAGGACTAGGGCAACTCGTATAATGAAGCTAAGACTTCACATCACTTAGTCGATCTAATCTTTGTTGTTGTTGTTGTGTGGAGGGGTGTGGGGAACCTTTAAACTACAGTTACCATTAATTTGTGGAGCTTCACAGAACCATATTTATTTAGGTTCAAGCATTTCTTCAAAGCAGTTATAAATTTTAGAAAAACGTGTTTAACTTCATAACTCCATAGTTGTGGCAGTGAATATGTTGATAATGTCATATCCAGAATATAGTTATGTCTGGATTTTGAAGATGCCATTCTTCCAGTCTGTTCAAAATTGGCCATCTTGCAAGTGCAAGGAACTAGACTTCTGACACTGAGTTAGGAAGATGGTGATCTTTTGGAGGAAAAGGAATACCCTTCTCTCTGAAGGATAAAGGATGTAATGGATAAGGATATCTCACTTGATGTGGGGTGGTCAAAGTCATATCTCGTTCATTGTATTCTGACTCTGTGGTTCACATAATACTCATCATAGCACTCCTTGAATGAACTTGAAGCACTCGCAGCTACATTTGGCAATGCATTCCACCCATCTTCCAAGAAAAAATCTAATCCTAACACCCATGTTAACCACACTCCTACACAATTTCTAGAGGGGATCTCTTGTTTTCTCCCTTCCTGCTATTTAGGAGAAAAGTCTGGTGTTAGTCCTATGAAACCTCTTTAATAAGTTATGTTTTTATTGCATCTTTGAAGCCCACAGACCTTCAGTCTTTGTTAATAGAGAGCATTCTGTACAACTCACAATCTTGGTTGCTCACCACTGGATTCTCTCCACCACTTCATTCCCATGGAATCTAGTGGACCAGATCTGTTTGTAATAGTACAGATGTGGACTAGTTTCTGTATTTATTTTAAAGTCCTGGCTCTGAGATGCTCAGTAGATGTGTATTATAATAATGAATTCCTGCGTTGTGGGGGATTCAGTATTTTGTTAATTACATAGAAATTGCAGCTATCAGCTAAAAAGATGATGTGAATATCATTGAATTCAGCTGTTAGGGATGTCAGTCAGATGACTGGTTCTGTTAGCTATTATTTTAATAACCACATATAACAATCCCTCAATTAATGCACCCCCGATTAGTGGGTCGTTTTTTTTTTCTGTACCCAAATTCAATTAGTGCACCTCTAAAATTTGATTAGTGTGCCTATACACATCTTAAAAATAAATGTTACAGATTTTAAAAATTTTCTATCTATACATTTTTTTATGGCTAACTATTTTGAAAAATCACTTACCAGGATGAAATAATTTAGTTACCGATTTAAATAATTTTATAAAGTTATTTTTAATAGCATGCAGTACTGTACTACACTATTTCCATGTACACTATGTTCCAAATTTACCGTCAACATTTATGTTGTCTGCTAATTACATAGCATTTTGATGATCATATCTCCTGTCTCCTTTGCAATTGTTTTCCTTACTTTCTTATTTTAAAGTATTTTCCCAACTTTAATCATGAGCAAAAAAGTGGAGAAGTGTGAATAAAATTTGTAAGTGGAAGAAAAACTTGAAATAATAAAGAAAAATGAACAAGGCGATTCCAGAGCAAAGATAGGACAAGAACACAGAAATGGGTGAATTCAACTATAGGAGCAATTTTATGCAAGGCTGCTTCAAGTTATCCAGAGATTTTGAAGAAAATTGTGGAAGAAGGGAACTGTTGTGATCAACAAATATTTAATGTCGATGAAACAGGCCTTTTTTTGGAAGCGAATGCCTTCCAAGATTTTTCTTTCGAAATCAGAGAAATCTCAGCCTGTTTGTAAAGTTGCAAAGTCAAATAAAATTACTGCTAGCAATATGCGATCCATTTGGAAACACATTCCTCCACATTGTGCAAATGATTTTAGAGGCTTTTCAAATGAATCTAAGTTGATTAAATCTCATTCTGAGAAATTGAGTGATTCCGACCTTCTCAATTTAGATGCACAGTGGGAAGATTCTGAAGAATATGAAGAAAATTTAATCGCTGACAAGCCCAAAGAGATTTCACAGAAACAGTTTGAAAATATTTTTTGTACAATCAGAGTTTTTAAGCAGCAATGCTTAGAGGCTGACCCTGATGAAGAGAGAAGCAGTAAATTTGCAAAAGTAGTAGAAGAGGCAGTAGGGCCATGCCATCAGTTGTATGAAAAAAAGAAACAGAATGCCCGCCAAACTACGTTGGCTCAATTATTTGTTAAGAAGTAGAATAATAAATTTATATTCTGAATATGTTTTATTTATTGTCTTTTAACCTTCATGGTTTTCCTTTAACTAAGCCCTTAGATATACCCTCTTTTATAAAAAATTAAGAGTGAAAAAACAAATTTGAGGAACAAATTATACTTTTTCCCATAGGTTATTATGTTTGATTAGTGCATTTTCGATTAATGCACCTGTTTTAAAGAGCGCATTAATCGAGGGATTGCTGTATTGTTTTATGTAGGTTATAGTATGTGAGAGAAGAAAGGAGAGACATGCTATTCAAATGGAAGAATACCCATCATCTGCATAGATGAGCATGAGGAAATCAGCTGCCATTTATGGAAAGTCAGGCTTAGCAAATCACATCCTCGATGTCACTTACAGAATCATATAGAGAATATTTGCTATCGAAATTGTAGCAATTTTAAATGTGACATACTTTTCTAGAATCTAACTGGTCTTAACATTGCTAACTTCAATATTTATTTTAAAACTCCCCAAGGCAGAAACAAAATTAAATTTTAAGGCATCCTACCCAAAAATCACAATTCCCTGAGTAGTATCCATAAATGTTTTTCCTAGAGACTTAGGTGTTCAAATCATCTCCTTTCTGTATTGCTTTTGTGCACACTAGTCTTATGTTGTGGCCTATGAAACTTTGGAAAGAATAAACTTACATTTAAACCTGTTGAAGTTTTTTCAAATGGTTATACTATAAATTAAAGATGCCAAGAAATTATATTCTTGATTTAATCCTTTATCCAAGTATAAGATAACAAAGTTTGCACCTGAAATATCTTCAGGGCGGGACAACTCGTATACAGAGGGTAATGACTTCACATCACTTGCCTTAGTATCCCTTAATGCAAAGCACATATTCTTTCAGACATGTATCATGC
Organism: Typopeltis vanoorti; assembly: GCF_054136105.1. Lineage (NCBI taxonomy): Eukaryota > Metazoa > Arthropoda > Arachnida > Uropygi > Thelyphonidae > Typopeltis > Typopeltis vanoorti. Next base: position 74,441,704 of record NC_143555.1, read on the forward strand.
TATGCATTATGGGACGGGTCACTACCCAGATTGAATTCTACCTTTATTGAGGACTCATCAGTGGGAGCCAGACCCTGACGTGATACTAAGGTCAACTATCAACATTACTGGCCTAAAGGGTGAAGCAGATGCTTTTCATATTCCCTGCTATGTGATGTGGAAAACTGTGAGTGGGAAAAGATTTATGAGCCTGTAGCTCGCCCCGAGTGGGCCTGAGGATTAGTCATTGGAGTTTTGGTTTAAAATAGCTTTTGGTCGTTTGTGCTTGGAGTAGTCTGTTGCATCGTAATTTGCCGCTAGTTGAATTAGATTATTAGGGTGCACAGATGCTTTTAAGAAAAACTTAGTTGCTGTAGTCTGCATGATGGTGTAAATATAGGTCAGTAGTAGAGTTCAAATAAGATATCTTGCTCTTCTGTTAGCTGTATCAGTTCTCTGAAACTGGGTATTATCTGAAAAGCACTTTCATTAAAGCAAACAATTTCAGTTATTAAGCAGGTTTCATTAAATCTGAATTTGTGGATGAAGCTTTGGATATTCCACACAGAATTAATGGAAGAATGCTGCTGTCCTTATGAAGGCAGATCTAAATGTCTTTTTCAGTACTACATCCAAATACAGTCATATCAGGTTATCCAAATTTGGAAATGCTTGTTTTACAATGTATAAATAAGCAAACAATTTCAGTTATTATAATTCAAGTCCCAGAAGGTACTCACTAAAACTGCTTCTCCCCTCCCCCTTAATGTTTTCAATTGTCCTGCAGTATGAATTTGATTGTTGTTGATACCTTGATGATATATTTGATTAATATATACATATAACTTGTACTTGTACAGTGTATTGAAAATATTGGTATAAATGCCAGCAAAATATCATCAAACCTAGCTAAACCCAAAACAAATGTTGGCTGAAATATCTCCCCTCCCCCTTAATGTTTTCAATTGTCCTGCAGTATGAATTTGATTGTTGTTGATACCTTGATGATATATTTGATTAATATATACATATAACTTGTACTTGTACAGTGTATTGAAAATATTGGTATAAATGCCAGCAAAATATCATCAAACCTAGCTAAACCCAAAACAAATGTTGGCTGAAATATTTCCCTGCTTATGGTTATCAAGTTCATTCTCTCAAAAATTTCATTCCGTAGGATACATGCTGACAGGAATAGAGATGGTGGGATGTGATAATTTTTAATGAAGATACAGCAAAGAAAGGAAGAGTAGTTCCATTAATGGTAGAGGAATTATGCCCATGGAGATGTAAGTAGCAAATAGTGGCAGTTGTTTAGAGGCAGTATGGAATAAGGCAGAACTTAACAGGCTGAAATATTTAATTTTGTCTTGCTATATACTTAATAATGTGGAAAGCAGCAAAATGGTAATATATAGGCAAATTAGCCTGCAGCTAAAAGGATTATTGTTATAGGTCATTTTTATTAATATAATATGCATTGGAATGAAGAAATGGCATTTGGGAGACAAAGAGAATGAATGTATTGTTTTTGAGAGACAGGGCATACAAGGATCAGGAGTCATGATCTTCCCATCAGAGGATGATGTTATAAATGAGATATTGACTCTTCCTCTAGGCGGTAAGAGCAACCATGAAGTGATCACTTGGAACAATGTTCAGTTCAGAAACAGTGAACAACATTAATACACAGTATGATAGTTATAGGATTCAGAGATTAAACCTTTTTACAATTCACTAAATGTCTTTCCAAAAAGGTTTAATTTCTGAATCTAGTGGCCTACATAATAAATAATAGTGGATTCTAGCTGATAGTTATCCAGTATAAAAGTCAAGTTATGTACATAGTTAATCATTTATCTGGTGTGTTATAATATGTAAGTAAATAATATATATCTGAGAGATTTTAATAAAAGAAAAATTTTTTCCCATTTATTTATATTAAGATTTGATCAATAAGAAAATTGTAAAAGTTTAGTCTCTCTAAACTTTAGCTGTTTTCTACATCAGTTCCAATTCTGATCAATTGATACCGTGTTTAAAAACATCAAGTTTATTAGACACACATATTCATAAGAATATAATAATTTTATTATGCCACAAATGCTATTAAAAATTAGAAACATCAAGAATTTATATATATTTATAATAAAGATATATTCCAAATAATTTTCATTTAATATTTGTTTTAATTTTTTAAAGCAATGTGTACAGGTGAAGAAAACTCAGAGTGGTATTTGGAAAGAACAGGAATGTTTTCAGTCTCCTGGTGTATTCCCCTTATTGGTTATGACATAGTTGTTGGTAAATCCTCACTTCCAGAATATTTAGAGGGAAGCCATGTGTCTGACGAACATGCAAGTTTTCAGTGGTCTATAGAGGATTTTTGGTTTGTTAAAGATTTAAATAGTGCAAATGGTGTGTATGTAAATAGAGAGAGAATTCCTCAAGGACTCTTGCATGCTGTGAAAGCTGGTGATACTATTGCTTTAGGAATACCACAAGCATTGGAGGAGACTGACTATCAGTTTGTCTTGCTGCAAAAGAAAGTGGATAAGCAGCCAAATTTTAAATTAACAGAAGATATTGTCAATAGAACAGGATTATCTTCTGAAACTATAGCAGCCAAAACAGAGCTTGATTCTGGTACTTACTTCAAGTCAGACTTGCAGAAGGATCTATTAAATATAGATAACAGTCACAGTGTAGAAAAGCTGCAGTATAGACATAATGTTAGTTTGAATTTGAATGCAAAACATCTTGGGAGTGAACTCATAAACTATTATGCCAATAAATATAAACTCCAGAAATGTACAGTTAAGTTAGAAAAGTGTAATGTCAGTCTTTTTAAATAAAATTCTTGTTCTAGCCCTTAACCTCTTGAATTAATAGTTTATCTTGCCCAGACCATAGCAAACTCTTAAATGACTCTATATAAATATAAATAATATGGAAACAAGGCAGTTAATCCTATCTCTGTAATCTGTCTGTATAGGCATGTATTCAGGCAGTTTTCCTGTTTGAGGATAAAAAGTGAGTTTCCCAAGGAACTAGCCATTTCTGTATGATATTTGCTAATTCATTTTCAATTAAATAACCCTTGGGTTCCTCCATCCATAGATTCATTGAACATCATCAGATACTATAACTATACAGTAACACATGCAACAGTAAATAACTTTTTTATTATGTAAATATTTCATTTTATGTATCATAAGACATCATCAGTACTATCGAGGAATTGAATATTTAAAATACAGTAGTGCACATGCTTAAATTGGAATCCCTTTACGTATACGGTCATGTGTTTATGAATTAAAACTACTGGACTCCAATTAAAATTGATTAAATTAAAATATAACAGATAAATTATTTAATACAATTGAGGATAACAATTTCTCAAACTCATGGAATAGCGAGACAGTCATTCCGATTAAGATTAGGTCTATGAAGTAAGGCTTCAGAACTCTCTTTATATAATGGGTATTTATATTTATATATGGATATGTGCATGAAGATGGAGTATATTGCAGTGTGGGTGGGGAAGTTGAGACTGAGCAGATATGTGGTAAGCAGTGATTAAGGTGATTAGGCAGGTGTGGTGGGGAAATCACAACCAACACATGGCTTGGATAGGACTGGTTATAGGCCCAAAAACAAACTGCTGTGTTTGTTTACAAATGCCAGAATTATCAGAAATAAGGGGGATGAAATGGTTTCATTGATTGAGTTTATTTGCCGAAAATCACTAGAATAAGTGAAACATGGTTCAATGAAGGTGATATCTTAATGGGAATAGAAATGGAAGGATACAGTATTTTTTTGCGAGGATAGAAAGGGCAAGAAGGGAGGGGGGGGGAACTTAATTCTCCTGTTATGATGATAACAGGGGAATTAAGTCCACATATGGTAGACATGAAAGAGGGAAATCGTGGCAGTGGTTATAAGACAGTGCTGTGTAATGTAACGTGGAGGTTGAGAGGAAGACATATTTAGTTGGATGTTGCTATAGGCCTGAGAATGTGGAGGGTGGTAATGAAGATATGTATAAACAACTTGGATTAGTGAACAAAGGAAGGGTAATTATTATGGATGATTTTAATTATGACAGTATAGATTTGAATGAAGAGAGAGCATTTGAGAATAAGGAAAATGAATTTCTTGAGAGATAACTATCTCAGGCAGTAAGTAAAGGAGGGCACTCGAGAATTGAGAGTTCTAGATCTGATCCTTTCATCAGAGGATGTATTGTGAGAGGGATCTCAGACTTTCCTCCAGTAGGTGAAAGTGATCACCTATATTGTGGCTACTCATATACAGACTTCTGTATATGGAATAATAAGGTTAGTATATATATATTAGTTATATATATGGAATAATAAGGTTAGTAGTTATGACAAGCTTAGGAGACAGCTTGAAGCTATAACATGGAATGAGGAGTTGAGTGGTAAGGATATAAATGCTGCATGGTAACTGACAAAGAAATACATAACAGCATCAATGTGTGAATGTATTCTGAAGGCCAAAAGGTTGAATAAGGTAGGTGTAAAGTGGATGAATGTGGAGCTTAAGCATGAAATCTAGAAAAAGAAAGTACTTTGGAGGAAGTAGAAGATGAATAATGGTAATAATTAGTCACAAAAGTATAAAGAACAAGCCAGGAGAGTGACTCAGTTAGTAAGGAAAACAAAAATAGAGTATAAGCAGAAATTGACAAATCAGGCAAAAACCCTACGGAGTTCTTAGATATGTAGCAAGTGGAAGGAAGAATGATCATGGTAAGATGAAGTTAATGGATGAAAGTTGTAGAATGGTAACAGCTGCAGATGACATTGTTGAGGTATTCATTGATTATTTTATAAGGGTGTTTCATCCTGATCAGGTTGGAACTATGAGGAACTTAAGTGTAGAAGACATGGAGAAGATGGCTTAATTGTGAGTGAGTAGGAGGTATTTGAGAAAATAAGTAAACTTGATGTTAATAAGGCAATAGGATTTGATAACATAACACCACTCATCTTAAGGGAATGTTCCAGAGAATTGCCATGCCTGTTTAATAAAAGTCTTGCAACAGCACAGGTTCCGAAGGAAAGTAAAATTGTTCCACTGCATAAAGGTGGCGATAAGGCTGTAGCTTCAAATTATAAGCCAGTCTTTATACTGGAGTTGTGGTGATCAGAGGGTACTGTAGAGATTGGTGAGAGGTAGGATATAGAAATGGGTTGATAACAGCGGCATTCTTTGTGATTATCAGCATGGGTTTTTTAAGGGGAGATCATGTTTCACTAACTTTTATACTATAAGAAGGTGACAAATACTTGGTCAGGGGAGATGCATATACACTGGTGTACTTGAATTTTGCCAAAGCTTTGGATAGACCCACACAACATGATGTTGTGTGGAAATTGAAACAGATGGGACTGGATAACAGACTTTTGAGTTGGATTAGTGACTAGCTGTCAGATAGGTATCAGAAAGTTGTATATGAGGGTGTGGTATCCCGAAAGAGAAAGGTCACTTGTGGTGTATTGCAGGGGTCAGTTTTGGGACCATTGTTGTTCAATTTGTTTGTTATTGATATTGGGATGGGTTTAACTAGTGATATACAGATGATGCAAAACTGGAGAGAACAATGCAGAGTCAAGCAGTTATGGCCTTACAATAGGACTTTAATAAATTGCAAGAAAGAGCAGATAAGTGGACCTGTCAGTTCAGTGTTGCAAAGTGTAAGGTTTTGAGATTTGTCAGCAACAATGGGATGGAAACTATACACTTGGTGGGAAAAGTTTAAAGGAAATAGAGGAGATGAGAGATGTATGAGTGATGGTAGACAAGGACCTGAAATTCAGGGGCCACATTGCACATGTGAAGCTATCACATTGGATAATGGCAGTGATGGAGAGGACCCTGACATGCAGTAATAGAGAGGTCATGAGGCCTTAATCAGGCCTTGGATTATTGTGCACAGATTTGGTTGCTGGGCGTTCATGGTGACGATATGTTGGGAAGGGTCCCGAGAAGATTCACAAAGGTAGCCAATGGTCTTTGGAATGTGGAGTATGAGGACAGATTGAGAGAATGTAAGTTGCAGAGCTTGTGAATTGGAGGAAGAAGTTGGATATGATTGAGATGTTTAAGCTAGTCAGGGGTTGTTATCATGTTGACATGGAAGAGATTTTTCGTAGAATGGGAGAGGAGGGGGGGGGGGGGGAAAGAGGCCATTGCTGGAAACTATAAGAAGGGTATGAGGAGAAGGTTCTTTTCATGTAAAGTGGTTGATGAGTGGAATGCATTGTCTGTGTGTGTTGCGAATGTGGACACATCGAATCATATTAAAGCATGGTTGGATGAGCATTGTGTGCAATAGTGTATACCTCCCACAATGAGTCTCTGACTCCATCAAGGTCAGGTGTTAATAATAAACATTCATGTTTATATATATGTATCCTGTGTTTAGCATTTTCCATTCCATGTTGTGCAATATTGTGAAAGGTCAGATTTGTGAGGTTTGATAAGACAATGTGGTCTTGATGTTCAGAGATAGGTTTGTTTATAGATCTTCCTGTTTGTCCATAGTAAGAAAAATTACATGAACATGGCTTCATATATACCAGGTAGCATCATTGGTGAGAATTTGTCTTTTGGAGAAGGTAGCAAGTTGTGAATTTGGTTGATGGCTTATAGGTAGCAGTGAGTTGATATTTTTTCATAATTTTTGCCGAACATTCAAAGATGTATTCGTCAAATTATTCGGATAAGAAACAATATGGGATGTAATATCCCTTAACTTAAACAAGTTATATGTCGCCGAATCGAAGCCTTTGGCTCTTCATATATTTAGTAATTTATTAGGACACCACTTGGCAATTCTCATAGAAGGGATGTAAGTTCTGTTCGCTACAAACTTGGTATTAATTAGGTCTACCTACTCATTGATGAGACCTCAATGAAGGTTGAAACCGGTCTGGGTAGTGACCTTCTCTCATAATGTTGAACAGTAATACAGCTCCTAGGAGCTAAGTTCACATTATGGGTAAATATCAAGAATATTGATTGGAGCTTGCTCCACCTTTGCTATGAGTTGCCTCAGCTTGCACTACCTTAAGGGTCAGTTGCTGCTATCCAGGTATTTGCTTACTCTTGGAATCGCCGAACTTTATATAATTTCTATATTCGGCATGAAACCTCTTTTGAGTTTCTTATTTGGCTAAGAAACAATATGGGATGTAATATCCCTTAACTTAAACAAATTCAAAGACGTTTTTAATATATAGTATAGGAGTTCTATAACCTTCTTGTCTGGGTTGATTATTTTTTGAGTTGTTATTGGATTATATCCATTTAATAAGGCTGTTTCTTTGATAATTTACAATTGTTTTAGAGATTCTTCAGAAGTCCCCCATTGATAAGTATATATTTTCTTTTAGAATGAGTTTTCATGATAAAAACTAATGACAAGTTCAATAATATATGAACATTAACTTACATTTGAACTTGTCAGTTCCACATGTAAGTTAATATTTATAGATCATTTTGGATATATTATTTGAAATAAAAAATAATTTTCTTCAGCAGCTCATAACAAAATTCTCTGTAAATTGCATGTTTTTGCTATAGTCCATGCCGCACAATTGTTGTACCAATGTCTTTCTGCATAACAACATAGATATAATAACATTAATACATTATATTATCATATAATATAATAACATTAATACATTATATTATCATATAATATAATAACATTAATACACTATATTATCATATAATATAATAACATTAATACACTATATCATATAATATAATGTGCAAAAGGAATGATGTAGAATTTGTGGATCTGTGGTCTGTTTGACAGAAAGAAGGATTTGTACAATGCTGATGGACTGCATCTAAATGGTTTTGGTGTTAGGTGTCTGGGGAATGCTTTGTTCACCATGCATACCGAAGTGCAGATTCAAGGAAACTTAAGCAATTAGGGTGGAAGCAAGTCAGTTTGTGTGACGGCACCAATGAAGTGAATGAGTGTGAGAATGACAAAGTGAGGAATCTAGTCTCTCAAGCAAAAATACTGAATAGGGTAGTCAATTCAGGAAGTAAAGGTGGGTGTGGGACTAAAGGGATGCTGCAGTTTCTGTATCCTAATGCCAGAAGTATCAGGAACAAGAGGGAGGAGTTTTTAGCATTAGTTAGTGCAACCTTGCAAAAAGTTATAGGCATTAGTCAGACCCTAACGGGAGATGATCTAGTTCCAGGGATTGAATGTGAAAGGGGTTTAGTATTTTCAGGGAAGATAAAGAATATAGTAAGGGGGGGGGAGTACTGTTGATAGCAGATGAATTGCAACCAGATAAAATAGGAGATAGGCAGGATGTTGAAGCAATTTGGTGTGAGATTAAGGCCAATAATGGAAAATATACAGTTGGTTGTTGCTATAGGCCAGGAAGTTCCACAAATGATCTGAAAGACATGCATTGCTTCTGTTTCCTCATACTTCACTCATCCTATAGAATGAGTACAGTTTGAGTGATTATTATGGGTGTTTGAATATAGACTGGAAGGTAGAAAGATCACATGGCAGAAGAGAAGAGAATTTATATACCTGCTGAGAGAAATTTACTTAAGGCAGCATGTGATAGAGGGGACTATGGGTGGAAGAGTATTGGACCTGGTCATAGGATCAGAAGAGCTATCCATAACCAAGATGATACATTGGGTCCAATTGGTGAAAGTGACCATTTGGTCTTGACTTGGGAAATTGTAAAACAAATTTGTGGCGCTAATCGCCGTAGCATGTGGCGGTGAATTTGAGCTGTGTAGAAGAAAGTGATTTTTAATTGGTGAATAGTCCGTTTTTTTCCCCTTTTTTCTACGTTTTTGAGTGCTAAATTGTTTCTCTGAATACCAGTGTACTTCAGTGGTTGTTTTTTGAAAGTTAGTTGCTGTCGCGATATAATATATTTTGGTTACCTTCGGAATCGAATGCATAACGGTGGAAGACAAAACGAAGCTAAGTTTTCATTACTGTATTTAGTTATTTCATTTTATTTAGTGTACTTAAATGTTTTGTTTTGCTTGTAATTGTTTGTACTTTTTTTCTATTTATTTAACGGAATTTATTAATTGAATAATTAACGATTACGCTACTCGGCAGTAAGGAATGATGACGGATTCAGCAGCAGTCGCAAGTGGCATATCGCCAAGTCCTCCGCCATTTAAGAACTCAATTATTAGCAATATCATAAGCGACTTTGTGGCATGCAGTACTTACGGCATGTATGCGTCTCGGGAATTAGATATGTGGCTTGTGAAAGGGAGAGGAGAGCGTATATGCGCAAAATGCAGGCAGTTGGAGGAAATAAGTGAATTAGAAATATCGATATCCGACTTTGTTGCTCCAGGAACGGGGAATGAATGTAGGAAGACAAGTAGTGTGATAGGAGAGAATGAAAAAAAGATATATATGAATGAAAAAATAATAGTTGATAGTGTGGAAGGTGTGAGTGACTGTGAAAGTTTAGGAGATGGTTTTGTTTGGGAGAGTGAATCTAGATTAAGAGTGACTGACCTGCAGAGGGAGATAGATGAGTTGAAAGAGGAGGTGGAATGTCTGTTGTAAGGAGGGTTAATCAGAAAGGAGTTAGATGGATGAGTAATATCAAGCACGAGCTGCAGAAGAAGAAAATGCTGTGGAGGTATGTGAAAAGAGAGGTGACGAGCAAAATTATGAACAGTACAAGGCTCAGGCAAGAAAGGTGATCGCATGGTAGGGAAGGCAAAATCAGAATAAGGGAAGAATCTAGCCGAGCAAACAAAAGGAAATCCCAAAGAGTTCTATCATTATTTAAGTCTCAGCTCTGGTAGAGTTCCAAGGGCAAAATAATTCCCTTGCATATGGGAAGTTCTAAGACTGCAGTAGCAAATTATAGACCAATCAGTATCTCAGGCATGGTGATAAAAGTACTAGAAAAATTGATCAAAAAGAGAATTCAAAAAAGAGTAGATAAAAATATATGAACCTCTATGAGGATCACTATGGCTTTGTGAAGGGTTGGTTGGTCATACTTTAGTAATTTCCTATCTTTTTATAATAGTGACAGCTGAATTGGATATAGGAACTGCTAGAAAATTCCATCTGAAATTGGGGATGCAGAATGGCAGCTGGAGAAGATATTTCACCAGAAATGCTCAAATATGGAGGCATAAATGTATTACATTGTCCATATTATATAATTCAGGTGGCTTGATCTGAAGGTTGAATTCCAAATGATTGGTATAGGGCTCATCTATAAAAAGAGAAATAATATTCTTATAAGGGGAAATTCATTATTGAACATTCCAGATAAGTTATGCAAACATCCGATCATTCAGTGTAAAGAAATGGTGACCAGCACTCATAAGGTTTATGAAGTCACCTTTTAAGATAAAACCTTTAATAAAATTCTAAGTTAGACTTTCATAGTATAGTCAACTTCGGGAATATATGTCTAGACAGACCAGTTACTATCTCTGGAGTGGTGGTGGTTCAAGTATTGGAAACGGTTAGCAAACTTCAGGAATTGGTGGATAGGAATATGATACTTTATAGGAGGCTGCATGGCTTTGTAAAAGGCATTCATATTTATAATAAGGTGACAGAATTGGATAAAGGAAATGGCTACACCATGATACTACTCGATTTTGCAAAGGCATTTGACAGAATATCACATGAAAAACTATTACATAAGTCGGAGCAAATGGGAAATGGATATGAGGCTGGTGACATGGATAGGGGGCAGCTGATAGATATCAGAGGATTGCAGGTGCTATGTAATCAAGGCGAATGAGGCTGACTAGTGGATTGCGTCTGGGCTCCGTACTAGGGCCGTGCTCTCTAATTTATACATTAACGATAACGGAAGATTTGAAGGAGTATATTCAGTTGTTTGCTGATGATGCAAAACTGGGGAGGGCAATGATTGATAAAGGTGATGTAGATATCTTACAGAGTGCTTTAAATAAATTGGCAGTGGGCAAAGGACATCATCATCATCAAATTCCTGCCATGTACCCTCAAGGGGTGTACAGGATATGACAGAACTACATGAAAAAATTACATCATTACTAACTTCCTATCTACAATTTTCCTCCAAATCAGTCTGTTACTTGTCAAGACTCCAACATTATCAGATCTTATATTTCTATTGTCTAAGGCACTTTGTACAGTATCAGTTCATCTATATCTTGGTCTTCCTCTGGGTTGTTTTCCTGCCAACCTGGCAGAGAACACTTGTTTTGCTAATCTTTCCTCTCCCATTCTATTTAAGTGACCATACCACCTGAGATTAGCTCTGCTAACGCATTCCTGAATGCTGACAATGTCAAGTTCTTTCCTAATATCCTCATTTTTAATATGATATTGCCATTGATGCCATCTGTTCACGCCTCTAATCTTTCTCAGGACTCTCATATCTGCAGTCTCTAGTCTTTGGTCAAGTGTTTTACTTCTGACCCAGCTCTCAGATCCATAAGTTAAAACTGGTTTGAACACTGTCTTGTATACAACTAATTTAGTGTTCTGACTAATTTCTCTCTTATTCCATATGAATTTATTCAATTGACTTCCCACCATACCAGCTTTGCTGATTCTGTTGTCTATTTCTATATTTAATTTACCATCTTCAGTAAAAAATTGTGCCTAAGTAGCTGAAATGTTTTACTTGTTCCACAGGTTCTCCATTCACAACACAGTTGACATTTTCAATGATTCTGCCTATTTTCATTGTCTTTGTCTTTTTATTGCTGACCTTCATACCATATCTATTACAACAGTTATTCAATTTATTCGGGGAATCTTGCAGACTTGTAGCGGATTTATTTAGAAGTATAACATCAGCCACATAAAGCAAAGAGCTGACATTAACATCTCCAATTTTGATATCAGGTTTAATACCACTTTCCTTCATAATGTGATCCAAATAGATAATGAATAACAGAGGGGATAATGTACATCCTTGTCTCACACCAGATTTAACATTAAACCATCTTCCTGTACTTCCTTCAATTCTAACTGCTGACTTACAACTCAAATAAAGACTAAGTATTGCTTGATATAATGCCCCATTGACACCATATAACTGCAGTGTATTGAATAGCTTCTCTCTTGGCACCTTGTCATATGCCTTTTCCAAATCGACAAAACTTAAATACAGATCTTTGTTATATTCCCATGCTTTCTCGATTATTTGTCGTAAAGTGAAGATCTGATCCTGACAGCCTCTGTTTGGCCTGAATCCAGCTTGTTCTTCACCAAGCTTTTCTTCCACAATTCTTCTCAACCGTTTCTCAAGTATACTAGCATAGATCTTGCCAGGAACACTCAGTAGGGAAATACCTCTGTAATTCTCACATTCAGTTTTATTTCCCTTTTTATATATGGGTACTATGAGAGCTCTACTCCAATCATCGGGAATTCGTCCCTCTGTCCAGGCTTTCTGAACTATGCAGTGCAGCCACTGTAAGACTTTTATACCACCATACTTCAGCATTTCTGGTCGAATATCATCTACCCCTGCTGCCTTTCCACATTTCAAGCCTTTGATGGCTTTTTCTACTTCAAGTATGGATATGTATTCCTGACTGCATGCCTGTTCAGTGTTTTTTATCACTGTGCTGTCATCACTGCTTGTTTCATTTAGCAGTTTTTCAAAGTAATTACTCCATACTTCAAGGATATCTTTTTCTCCTGTTTTCATGTCACCTTTATCATCTCTAACTCCTTTTTACAGCACTCTTTCCTCCTACATTCCTAAGCTCCTTCAACAACCTCCAGAATATTTTGCCACCTTCTTGATATTTATTTTCTATATTCTTGCCAAAGTCCTCCCATGACTTTTGTTTAGCTAGTTTTACACACTGTTTAGCTTTCTTACATTTGTCTCTGTATTCTGTAAGAGTAAAAGCTGACTTATTTGCCAGGAACTTTTGATATGCTTTCTTCTTTTCCTTCACTGCCTCTTTAACTTCCTGTGTCCACCAGGGAGTTCTGATTTTTTTATCCTTGCACAGAACCTCGCCACATGCGTCTCTGGCAGAATCAATCAATGTTTTCTTCAGAGTTTGCCACTGAATCTCCAAGGTTTGATTCCTGTTCTCAAAGTCTTTCATTTTCTTTTCAATAATCTTTCTGTATTTTAGTCTACAGTTCACATCTGAGAGCTGCTCAACTTTTATTCGCTTTAAAACTTTCTTACATGTTATTCTTTTCAATATGAAATTCAATTTTATCCTGCTCAAGACTAAATAGTGATCACTTCGAATTTCAAATCCTCTGTACACTCTGGTGTCCTGCACCAGGGAGAAAACATCACTATCAACAATAACATAGTCAATGAAACTTTTCTTATTCCTAGCCTCCTCTCTCCATGTGAATTTGTGCACATTTTTATGTTGGAACATGGTGTTAGTAATAACCAGTCCATGTCCTGAGCAGAAATCCAACAGATATTTGCCATTATTATTAGCTTTGCTCTTTTCTCCAAATTTTCTCAAAATATTTTTGTATGTCTCACAATCATTTCCTACTCTGCTATTTAGATCCCCACCAAGGACCAACTTTTCCTTTTTCATTGTGTGTCAATTGCTTTTTCTAGAGCGTCAAAAAATTTCTCCACTTCTGCCTTAGTAGAACCTTTTGTGGGACCATAGGCACAAATAAGTCTCATTGTCCAGTTCCCCATTCTCATATTTGCCCACATTACTCTACTTAGACTGACTGCCATTCAAGAAGATTAGCCTCGTATTTTGTGTTGAATACTATGGCTACTCCTTCTTTTCCTTGATTGTCATTGCCTGAATATAACATTTTGTATTTATTGCTCAGAAAGATCTCGCCAGGTTTGGTCTTTTTTGTTTCAGTCACCCCTGTTATGTCGATCTGGCACTTATCCAATTCCTCAGCTAGCTCCATTTCTTTGCCATTCAGGCTTCTTACATTGATAGTACCGATCTTTAACTCTGGTGATGGTGAGTTGGGGTTTGTTTTCAGATTTGTTGCAGTAGCTGACTTTTCGCTTCTCGCCCTGGTTCCCTGGCGGAAACAATGGGGGCCTTGTTTAACCGGGCGACGCCCCAGCCGGCATGAAATTTTGTCATGTTGTACCATCATTTTTTATTTTGGTTTAACCAATAAGAATACAATTTGGTCAGCTAAATCCCAAATCGCCAGCCCATCCTCGTTCGTTCAGTATCAAAGTAGATACCCAACAGGGTGCACCATGAGAAGGTGAGGATTGGACATTAGGTCAGAAGCCCTGGTCGGTTCTCTGCATTCCTTTAAAGGCTATGTGGAGGTCTCCTCTCAGTTATACAGCTTTGACTCTTAAGCACTCCGTGGGCAAAGGACAGTAGTTGTTAATTAAGTATTGTAAAATGTAAGGTAATGCACTTTTTTGCGAAGTCTTGTATGACTTTGACTCTGATTTACACATATCCAATTACTCAGATGCAAGCATTCTGTTTATTTTCCATGTAAGGAAAACATTACTCGAAAGGAAGTGAACACCAAATGTCAAGGACTTAATTAAAATAACTGAGTTCTTTCTAGATGCTGTTTCTACAACAGCTGTGGAACGACTTGTTTAGTGGATATTGTTTGGCCCACAAACAGAGGATTCCCGAGTGTGATAATTTTTCTTAATATTATATGGCTTGTAAGAACTCTTACAGATAGGCTTTTCATTATCCATGTTGTTATACCACCTTTTAGTTGAGTCTGGCTTTGTTCACATTCAGTTCATCCCAAAGTGTCACTGAAACTGATTTCAGTCTTCATCATTAGTCAAGATTAATTTTGATTACGTAATAAAAACATTGTTATCTTTTGCCCTTGATCCTCCAACTTGGTCACAGCAACTGCAGTGTCACTGTGTGTTTAAATTGTGATAATCAGATAAAACTTGGTTTCTGTTTTCACTTGAATGCTGCAAAAATTAATTTCTGGTGGCTTTGTAGCAGAACCCCTGTAGCATAGTCAGTATTGATGATACTCTTTGGGAGGATCTGAGTTTGAATCCCATTAAGGATGCAAGGAACCATTATGATGACTTTTTTCAGCTAATGCTGAGCTTGCCTTCTACCTCATATGGAGGTAGGTTTTTTTTTTTTTCTTCTTTCACTCTAACACTCAGGATTTCCAATCCCTGCAAGCAAACCGGTCCCTTTGCTTCTGCCAATAATGAGAAACAGCTCAAGCCTGTGTAACCTTTTGGCACTGCCTTCTGATTCCATAATGCTAGATTGCTAGAAGATAAACCATTGAGTTTGATTTGAATCTGATTGAGGAACTTTTTAGATCTCTTTTTTTGTGCCAGTTTTTTTATTAGAGTCAGCAGAAAATTTTTCCTGTAAATCCTCAGGTTTTAAAGTCATTAGCCTTATAACTTGTATTATTTTAGATAGTAGTATACAAATTATATGTATTTGCACACTTTCTCCCTTAGCATGTCAAGCTGGATGGCCTCTCACTGCCAAGTAATTTAGGTTTAATGGAACTGTAATTAATGCCCTGATATGTTACTTAATCCTATTTATTATGTCAGTTGCTTGTAAGTACATTACTCTAATTTCAGGTAAGATTGCTTGGAACTGCTGCTAAATGACCATGCCAAATGAGCCTAGATTATTATGTCCATTTACCCGATCTGGCTAGTTTGTTTTGCAGGATATGTTAATACAGTAAAACCCCTTTTTTACACTTTCCAGGGGACCGATGGAAAAAAGTGTTAATAGCAGGAAATGTAAAAAACATTAAAAAAAGGCTAAAAGATGACTTACCACTAGTATGTGACTCTACATACTAGATTACAAAATTTAATAACTGAAAATAAATGTATTTACAATTACTTACATTTATCTATTTAAAAAAATCTTTAACTGTTGATTGCTTTTGCTTTTTCTGCACTCTTATAAGTTCCACTTCCTCTCCACAGTGTATAAGGCATTAAATGTCCCCACCGTCTACATGATGGAGTCATTTGCCGGCCTGGTTGGCCGAGTGATTAGCATATCTGCTCTCCAGCCAAAAGGCTGCAGGTTCGAATCCTGCCATGGGCATCGATGTTTGTGATTGTCTGTGAAAATACTAGTGGTGGGCGATACATGCCATTGGTGTAGTTGTAATTGGTGGATTGATGTTAGTGGAGACATAGAGTTGGAGAGCAGGTGCCCTCCTTCGATGAGTCTTTGAATGCCCTGGAGGTGTCACTTGATGATAATAATAATAATAAATGCCCCATCATGGAAGTAATTTTTCTGAATCCATCAGCATTGACCATGAGCAAAACAGTTACCCTCTGCTTGCTGAGTTTTCCACCATGACACTTCCCCTCCTTTAAAACAATGTTTTACTTGGTAGAATGTCATAAAAGAGCCCAGTTTCATCAACATTGAAAATATATTTCGGTTTGTACTGAATAATAGTCTAGTTCATGTTTCCAATGGTTTACAGTTGTTTTTGGAAGTTTTTTCCCACTTGGTTAGATTATAATAAATTTAGTTTAATTCTTTATCCAAGTGTAAGCAAACAAAAGTTTACACCTCAAGTATCTTCAGGACTGAGGCAACTCTTGGTAAAGGTGGACCAAGTTCTCATCACTCCTTGTCTCAGTATCCCCCATAATGCAAAGCACATCTCCTTGCAGACATGTATAATGCTATGCATTAAGGGAAGGCCACTACCCAGGCCGGTTTCGACCTTTGTTGAGGTCTTGTCAGTGAGAGCAAGACCCAGAAGTGGTGATAGTAAGGCAGAAGCAATGGAGAAGTCATATTTATCTATACCAGTTGCCAAAAGGTGTACCATGTAATTATTAAATTACTCTGGATTTAGAGAAAGATGATGGAAATTTTTTCACTTGGTTAGATTAATAAATTTAGTTTAATCCTTTATCCAAATGTAAGCAAACAAAGTTTGCACTTGAATTATGTTCAGGACTGAGGCAGCTTGTGGTAAAGATGGACCAAGCTCTCATCAGGTGGGTCTGGCTCCCACTGATGAGACCACAACAAAGGTCAAAACCTTTGTTCTGGTCTCATCAGTGGGAGCTGACGAGAAGGGCCACTACCTAGACAAAGGTAGTGGCCCTTCCATTAATGCATAGCATTGTACATGTCTGCAAGGAGATGTGCTTTGCATTATGGGAGATACTGAGACAAGAAGTGATGAGAGCTTGGTCTACCTTTACCATGAGTTGCCTCAGTCCTGAAGATACTTCAGACGCAAACTTTGTTTGCTTACACTTGGATAAAGGATTAAACTATTTTTACAGTTTACCCTGCAGCACTATTACTTTCTCCACACACTTGATTATACACAATATTGTGACGAGGCTTGAAATGATCAATCCATCCATTTGATGCAGTAAAACCATTAATCCTCTGTATTGAGCCTTGATAAGACCCCATCTAGACTACTGTGCTCAGATTTGGTCACCTAGGTTTCTTCTTGATGGGGAGGATGTGGAGAGGATCCAGAGGCAAGTGACCAAGATGATAGCAGGTCTGTGGAATGAACCGTATGAGAACAGGTTGAGGATTTGTGGGTTGCAAAAATTGGTTGATAGGCGGAGGAGGGGAGATATGATTGAGACATTCAAATTACTGAAGGGTTTCTATAAAATTAATTCAGAAGATATTTTTGAGAACAGGGCTGGTTGTGGGAGGACTAGGGGACATCCATGGAAACTGGGCAAAAGTGTGGTTAGTAAAGGTGTTAGAGCTGGGTTCTTTACTTTTAGAGTAGTGAATGAGTGGAATGCGCTCCCTGAGTCTGTAGTGGATGCTGTGACAGTGAATGAGTTTAAGGCGAGGTATGATAGATACTGTATGAATGTCAGATAGTTGTGATGAATATGATTTGGGGCCTCCCTCGATGAGTCTAATGACTCCCTGGAGTTGCCCGTAATAATAGTAATAATAGTAATAATCCCCAACCTCGCAGCAAATTCAAGGGCTTTTTCTCGGAGTATAGTATCATCGACTGGAATATCGGACACTCTCGTAGAAATACCACTCTGCCACAAGTTTATCAAATTCATCGTATGTCGATGTCCAGATATATTTTCGTTTTTTTTTTTTTTTTTTTGACATAGCGCCAGATTGCTTTGCATTGAGTTCAGTGCTTGACCTGTTTTTTACTATCGTGTTCAAAGTGGACATGGAGAGTCCAAGATCTTTTGCTAATTGAACACGTGTTCTGGCAAGGCAATCTACACATCACAGAATTGCCATCTTTTTCTTCTACCGAAATACATTTTCTGTCTTTTTTTCTCCACGTTACTAACATGGATCATCCACCACCACAACTTGAAAGCAACTATCATACGCTAAATTACGTAGCAGAAATTCTGCAATATACCACGTGCTTCTGAATTGCAACTACGAACACCACACTGCAAGCTAGTGAAGCGATATTTCAGGAACTGGTTTATTCACTGATATCTAATATTAATGAATAACAACTGTTACTTGGTAGAAGTGTGAATGCTTACAATTTGTGTATGATCTTTGTTCACGATTTGAATGCAGCACTATGAAATCAACACGTTACTGGTGCCACAAGCTACTGGCATTCTAAAATTGGTGATATTCGTACTGTGATTGAAAAATCACAGTATCTTTCATCACTACATCACTGCTGCAAGCGTGCAAATCACCGTGATGGCGGAAACGAAACTACAGCCGAAAGCAACGCTGCCTGGGAAGAGAAATACACAGATTTCCGCAGAAATCGAATCGAAAATCAGTGTTGCCACCCGAGAAAAAACCGCAAATCACGGGAGATAACCTCCACATCAAGTTGTTAATGTGGGAAAAACAATATATCGTAAGAATAGGCCTTAAGACCAACGGAAAATGACGTAAATGGCAAGAAAATGTAAATTGCGGGAACGTAAAAACGGGGTTTTACTGTATGTAACAACTGTAATATTCATAAGGGAAGAATCAAAAATCTAATGATAAATCCCTTGAATGATAAAGTCGGATGACAAGTTATCTGAAATGCTTCAGATAACACAGCACCATAGATACTATGAAACGGGGGAAAAAAGCAAAAGAATGATTCTACAGGGATCCTATTAAATTTCACATATCTAAAGATAAATTCAAATTAATGTTGCTATCATGTTTTTTTTAACACCGGTGTTTTTTTTTTTTTCCTTTTCATGCGTAGTTCTTAAATATTTTTGGACATTGGAACTAGATCTCTGTAAAAAAAAGGGGGGGGGGAACTAGTATACACATTAGCCGGCAAAGGTTGGTCGATTGGTAGAGCCTCTGCTACTAATGGCTCAGTTAAGTAAGTTTGAGCGCGGTTAGTAGTTGGAAGGGATCCCAATCGTTCGATGCTGTTGGCACACTCTCCCTCGATGAGTCTTTGGGCTTCCTGGAGGTGTCAAATAATAATACACACACACACACAAATGTATTCTGTGGAATATATGGATGTTGAGCTAATGGAGTTTTATGTGATAAATGCTAGAGGAAGTACCAGAGTTATCATCTGGCATTACTCATTAAGCACATAAATCGTTCCTGATGCGTATTATATATTTATTTTTATTATAACGACTTCACACGTGAAATGTTCAGACCTATGACAGTGACGTGTGGGTTATATATGTTTCTTAGAATTGGAAATTTACTCAGTGAGAGAAACAGCAAGGTTTGGAAGATTTTTCCAAAGAATAGTAGTGGATGGAATGACGATAAACTCATTCGGTATGTTTGGCGCTGGACAGTGTATGGGTGTCGACCAGTGGATGCTTTCGTTCTTATATGGTTAGAAGTGCAGGAATTGCAGTAATGACCACTTCAGTCAAGCAGTATTCATGAAAATACTTAAAGAAAAAAGGCACAGTGTGAAAGCAGAGCACCTATGGGAAAGTGTCTGAAGGAAGTCGGTGAGAGAGGGGGTTCACTTATTAAGTGGGTCATCTCTTCTGTATATCATCAAGCATTTTTAGAGAGGTTTCAGATGTAGTAGCCAAATATGAGAACAATATTTCGAGGTTGATATGAGACATAGTGTCAGGAACTGCACAGAGCAGAAGTAACGGTTTGAACAAAAACGAACACGAAATTTTTTATAGGCTATTGATATTGATGTGTAATGGGTTTGTGCAGAATAAGTCAGTCCAAGAAGTGGAACTGATCTTGAATGGCTATTAGAATCTTATCAAAAGTAAGTAGGAGTGTCATAAGATCTTTCTTGTTAATAAGACAGACCTGAGTTTTAATACTCACTACGTTATCTTCACCCCATTTTAGAATTTTCAGCAGATTAATATTTAAGTCATTGGTTATGGTATTTATTCCCACCATCGAATGCAGCCTTAAAAGAATATATGGATTTGACTTTTTTAAGAAGCCTTGTCTTGTTTTAAAATTATTTCTGCACTCTAGGAAAGGTATCGCATGATTATTCAAACTCGGAATTTTCATTCATGGTCTGGTGAGCAGTGTGCATTCTATACTGCGTGATAAAACAGTGCAGAAGGTGTTCATGAATATTTTATTTTTAAGTGTCACTGGTGGTGAATATTAATATAAACATTCTGACATGCAAATTCCGTGTATCAAATAGAAACTGATTTACCACTCAGTAGGTGTGCACACAATGCAAATTATTCGGACCTATGAAAACAGGTTGCAAATACATCTCCAGTACCTTCAGTATGACAAGTCATCATTGTTTAGATGCCTCTTCGAAAATAGAAACAAACAACTTCCCTCCTGTTTTTGGTATGAAAACCGTTACTGTGCAGAGGTACCGAGAACAGATTCTCGAACCTTATGTGCGACTTGGTAAGGGTGTGGTTGTCACACATTTTCTTTCTTTTCATGCATGGTAACAGAATCCAAAATTCCAAAGCATTCCAAAAGAATTTTATCGTTACGTCGCAAGTAAAAGAATGAATGTGAAAGGATAACTTTATTGAATACAGATGGTACTCTAGTGTTATAAGCCAATGAGATTGTTCAATTAATGAGTGCTTACTTTTGTAAGATATATCAACCAGGTGTATGTGGCATGGTGCACAGTACTACTGCTACATTGGATGAAGAATCACAGTTGTATGAAAATGAGGTTGACGAGCTGTTGCATAACCTGGATAAGAATTTGCCAATGGAGATAGATGGAATATTAGTCCGTATGCTAAAGGAATATTCAGCTGAATTGGATGGGCCATATTTGTATAACTTGAGTATTAGCTCAGACATAATACCACAGGAATGGAAAGAATGTATATTAGTTCCGTTCTACAATGGGGTGCAAAAACTGACATATCTAACTGCCGACCTATCAGTATCTGTGGTGTGGTAGTAAAGATTTTAGAGAAGTTGGTAAAAACTCATACAAAAATGGGTATACAAGCTATAATCTGGAAGGAGCAGGAATTATTAAAGGAAGATCATGTTTTAGTAATTTGCTAATGTTTTATAGCAATGCTATGACTGAATTGGATGTAGGGAATGGATACATTATGATAATGTTCGATTTTTCTAAGGCATTTAATAGGATATCCCACGAAGGGTTGTTGCATAAAGTGGAGAATATGGGATAAATATAAATCTTAACTTGTATATGGGATTGTTGACAGATATCAAAAAGTGGTATATATACAGTGGGCATGAATCTGCCAGATTTAAGGTCACCAGTGAGCATCTCAGGGTTCAGTCCTTGGGCCATTATTGTTCAATCTGTACACTAATGACATCAGGCACGGTCTAACATCAGATGTGCACTTGTTTGCAGATGATGTGAAGATAGGCAGGGTAATCAGGGATGCTACTGATTTTCAGCACTTACAAAATGATTTGAATTAGGTAGAGTTTAATGTTAGTAAGTGTAAAATTATGCACTTTGGCGTGACGAGATTTCCACTGGCATATTTTAAATATTATATTAGCAGGATTATGTTACAAGAAACTAAGGAGACACTGGATCTTGGTAGGAGGAATTTGGAAATCAAAGGACATACAGCAAAAGTTGCAAATACAACTCAGAGGATAATTGCCATGTTGAAGCGAACCTTGACATGTAAGGATAAGGATGTCATTTTGCCTCGTTATAAGACTGAAAAGACCACACGGATCATTGTACACAGGTTTGGTCTTCCGAATTCCGAGGGGATAAAGACGCTGTGGAAAGGGTACAAAGAAGAGTTACAAATATTAGATTATATACGGATTACGGGATTTAGATTATGAGGATAGATTGCGAGTATGCAGATTACAGACATTAACATGGTTAATTAACAGGAGAAAGATATGATAAAGGTTATAAATATTTGAATGGGTGTTATAGGATATCATCTGATCAAATTTTTCTTGACTGTAAACAAACTTCTCGACACGAATCCCTCCAGAAGTTTGTTCACAGGCAAGAAAAGAGTAAGAACCAGATTTTTCTCTCACAGAAGAGTGAGTGGAATTGTTTGCCTTTAGGGGTCCTGAGTGCATGTAGTGTGAATGAATTTACTGAAAGGTGTGATAGCTGGTTTGGGTGATTTATAGCCTCCCTCAATGAGTCCTTGACTCCCTTGAGGTCTCAGATAATAATAATAATAATAATATATAGAGCTCAGATGATAGATATTTTCAGTTTGAAGATACTCCTCCAGAGCTTGTGTAGCTCAGTGGATGTGGCGTTTGCACACCACGGCGCTTGGCCGCACAAAGGAAGACTTAGTTTCGAGTCTAGTCGGCGACTAGAGGAAATTTTTCTAAGCTTTTTTCGACCGGTTCCCCTGAGTTAGTCGATCTCTGGCACGGGCAAACGGGCTATTTCTCCCGGAAACTCGGGTTTTTGGTCCCGTAAACTCAAGAAAATCGACCGTAGAAGCTACATTGTTTCACACATTACACACAAGTGTTAGGGTTAGGGACCACGAGATGGCGGCACCTGTAGAGCCCTCTCTCTTCACTGTGTGCCGCTGAATTAGTGATAGCCTTGGGCCAGCTATCTCTGATTGGGTACCAGTGGAGATTGAACTGCCCACTCAGTCTCCAAAAAGTTAGATAGGGCTAAAAACGGCCTCGCCTACTCCATGTATGGAGTATCTTAGGAATAAAAAAGCGTTAGCTCATTTTTTTTAGATACTCCTCTAACGACTGCCATAGCTAGCTTAATCAACTTGAACATGCGAGAGAAAAGGCATTGCCTCTGCCAAAGTTGTTGAATCTAAGTTTCAACTCTGGCAAGGTTCCAAGGAATAAAGGTGGCTCGAACACAGGGGTAGCAAACTACAGACCAATTAATATATCAGGTGTGGTTGTTAAAGTATTGAAAAAGTTGGTGAAAGGTAAAATAAACAGTTAGTGGATAAGGAAGCAATACTCTATAGTGGAGAGCATAGCTTTGTAAAGGGTAGGTCCTGTCTTAGTAACATTCACATTTTATAATAAAGTGAAACAGAATTGGATAAAAGTAAAAATGGCTGACTGGCAGACACAAGAGAGTAGTAAATGGCGGAGTGTAATCTGAAATAATGATGGTGGCTGATGGAGTACCTTAGGATTCGGTACCAGGGCCTCTACTCTTTTATTTGTATTTGTATATCAGTGATATAGAGAAAGACTTAAGAGAGGATATTCAGTTCATTACTGATTGATGCAAAACTGGAGAGAGCAATAGTTGACATAGTTGATATAGATATGCAGGATGATTTAAATAAATTGGCATTGCAGTCAAAGGATAATGGTTATCAGTTTAATGTTGCAAGATACGAAGTTATGCACTTCGGGTTCAAAAGGTTGCATATGATGGATCATATTGATGGAATTGGATTGCAGGAAATTGAGGAGGCTAGAGACTTGGCAATTATGGTGGACAAAGATTGAAGTTCAGAGGATATTTTGCAAAAGTTGGCAAAATTACCCAAAGAAATAACTGGATATTGACAAACATGCTAACAAGTAAAGATAGTGGGTACCATCCCTCTTTATAAGGCAACGATTCGGCCATATATTGACTACTGCTTAAGATTTAGTTAGTTGGGTTTCTTGGGGATTAGGAGATGGAAGATGGATTCAGAGATGAGTGACAGAGGGTGACAGGTCTGTGGAATAATACTTGCGAGGAGAGCTTAAAGGTTTATGAATTACAAAGTAGTTGATAGGTGGCGTTTGCACACCATGGTGCAAAACAGGAAGACTTCTTGGTTTCGAATCTAGTCTGCAACTAGAAGAAATTTTTCTAAGCCTTTTTTCGACCGGTTCCCGAATTAGTCGATCTCTGGCATGGGCAAGCGATTTTTTCTCCCAGAAGCTCGGGTTTTTCTTCTAAACTCAAGAAAATCGACCGTAGAACCCACATTATTTCAGACATTAAATAAGAGTTTTAGGGTTAGGGACCACAAGATAACAGCACTTGTTGAGCCGTCTCTCTTCCCTGCATGCCATTTAATTATTGATAGCCTTGGGCCAGCTATCTCTGATTGGGTACCAGCGGAGATTGAAATGCCCACTCAGTCTCCAAAAGTTAGGGCTAAAACGACCTTGCCTACTCCCTATGTACCAGAATAAAAAGGCTTTAGCTGATTTTTTTTGATAGGTGGAAAAGAAGGGACATGATACAAACTTTTAAGATATTTAAGGGGTTTTAATAATTGATTCAAGTGAAATTTTTCAATATATATAACAAATAGAGAACTAGGGGCCATCCTTGGAAGTTGTGTAGGAGTGGTTAGTAGAGGTGTGTGGACCAGATGTTTTGCATGGAGTGGTGAGTGGAATGGTTTGCCAGAATTGGTTGTGAGCTCCCTGCCGGTGGATGGATTCATGGAGGGTATGATAGGATTTGTGCGTGTAATGGTTAATTTGAGACTCCCGTGATAAATCTCCAGCTCCAGGAGATGTCGTAAAATAATAATAATTACTGAATTCAATCCGATGGGAAATGTGTGTATCATCCTTTGACAGCCGATGGGCACTGCCTTGGTCACTTAAAGAACTAAAGTCTGTTTTCGTGGAAGAATATCAATTGTTGCAGAAGAATCTTAGTGATGCCTTTATATCAAGTATAGTTCACTGTTGTCAGGCATATTTGTTTAGCCACAGGAGGTGAACATATGCAATGCAGATATTATGTAGCCATATTTTCGAGTCATTGTGTCGACTTCTGAATTCGGAGGTTTTGGATAATTGCTATACACCCCTAATAATGTCCCTTATACTATCTAAAGTTTCTTTCTGTCTTCTCATTTAATTGTTATTCTATTACACACTACCATACCAAATTTTGTCATGCATATTGTAAGTCGCAAACACCATGAGTAATACCATATTTTCTAAATTAAATTTGTCGAGCAGTTTTATTATCAATGCATTCATCAACATATCCCATTTCGGATTCAATAAGAAGTCATACTGACAAAACTTCTCGGATATTACTCTTCCATGACAGTTTGAATTTACTTATTTATTGAATCTTCTCTCCATGTGAATTTGTGATCTTATATTGAAAAACGATGTTAGGATAGCTAGCCCATATCCTGAGTCGAAATCCAGCAGGTATGCTATTATTATTATTATTATTATTATTATTATTATTATTATTATTAACCTTGCTTTTTTCTTTCAATTTTCACAAAACATTTCTCACCTTCGGTTCTTCTTCATTTCCTACAGTGTTATGTTCAACAAGTTTCAACTTTTCCTTTTTTGTCAACTGTTTTTTTCTAACAACTCGAAAGGAGTGTCAATATCAGCTAACGCCTTTTTATTCCCGTATATACGGGAGTAGGCGAGGCCATTTAGCCCTATCTAACTTTTGGAGACTGAGTGGGCAGTTCAATCTCCACTGGTACCCAATCAGAGACAGATGGCCCAAGGCTATCACTAATTAAGCGGTACGCAGTGAAGAGAGACGGCTCAAATGTGCCGCCATCTCGTGGTCTCTAACCCTAACACAATATATTTAATGTCTGAAATAATGTGGGTTCTATGGTCGATTTTCTTGAGTTTACAGGACGAAAAACCCGAGTTTCCGGGAGGAAAAACCTGCTTGCCCGTGCCAGAGATCAACTAACTCGGGAACGGGTCGAAAAAAGGCTTAGAAAAATTTCCTCTAGTCGCCGACTAGACTCGAAACCAAGACTTCCTTCGTGCGGCCTAGCGCGGTGGTGTGCAAACGCCACATCCACTGAGCTACACAGGCTCCCGAGTGTCAATATGTGTTTAAATATTTTAAACTCTATCTCGTAAATAGCAGTGGTCCAAGCACAGAACCCTATATAACAACATTAGTCACCTGCTTTCTCCTGGATTCTGCTCTTCTACATACTACTTTTTTTTTGGTATCCGTCTATGAATTACCCTTTTATCAATATCACCAATTTCATATCCATCCCCAATGTTGCATTTGTATAATCGCGTTCCATGTGGTATTCTGTCAGACGCCTTTGTAAAATCCAGCAGAATCATCATGTAGCCATTCCCTTTATTGAAATCACTCTCACTCCACTGTAAAAAGTTAATACTTTACTAAAGCATTATCAACCCTTCCCAAACTCATTCTTCCCCTCAGATTATCATATTCTTATCCATCCACTCCTGAATTTTCTTTTTGACCAACTTTTCCAATATTTTTTCATTAGTACTGAAATACTAATTGCAAATAATGTAATTCATGATTTGCAAGCAGTATTTTTGCAATCAGCATAATTGCAAATCATCAAATAATTCCTTTGCAAATAATGCAAAGGAATTATTTTGCCCTCCATCCATTGTCTTGGAACATTGTCAGGGCTGAGATTTAAATTAAACATCCTAATTAATGGAATCGCCAGTTCTATTGCATATTTGCTTGGAATGAGAGCCGATATCCCATTTCATCCTATAGCTGTATTTACATTCAGAATTTGCAGTATCCTAAGTACCTCTAATTCATCAACCTCTCTTCTCACATCAGTCCCTGTCACCTCTGCCATAGCAATATCTTCGCTTGGATGATTTACCTTTGCAAAATGATCGCTCAGT
This sequence comes from Typopeltis vanoorti, assembly GCF_054136105.1. Classification (NCBI taxonomy): domain Eukaryota; kingdom Metazoa; phylum Arthropoda; class Arachnida; order Uropygi; family Thelyphonidae; genus Typopeltis; species Typopeltis vanoorti. The sequence goes on from NC_143555.1 coordinate 74,468,704, forward strand.
AGCCCCAAAATTTCTTTTTCTTCTGTTACCTCTCCACCATCTGCACTCATAAACTTATCCTTCCAGTCATTCCTTCTCCTACTTGCCACCTATCGAATACATTCTTTGGAATTTCCCTTTGCCTGCTTGGTTAACATGTTCTCATAATCTGATTTTGCCTTCCTTACCATGCTTATCACCTTTCTTGCCTGATCATTGTACTGTGCATGAATTAGCTGGTGTTCCTTCTCCTTATATATGCCCTCCATAACTTTTTGCAGCTCATGCATAATGACACTACTCATCGATTTAACTCCTACCCGACTTATCCTCCCCTTCTTGGGAATACAGTATGATATTGCTTCCTCCAGATATCTTTGACTATCCCCCATGCAGTGAGCATCCTTCCTTTGCAGAATACAGTAAATGAAATAGTGCAGTCCTCATACCAGTAGTGATTAATCAAGTCAAGACTTGTTATCCCCCTAACGACCTTTAGCGTACCCCCGGGGCTACATGGAAGGTCGTTAGGGGATACGTGGCAATTTTCGGCTATGCATAATTAAAGGAGTCATTATATTTTTCAACAAACAGTGCAATTAGAGACAACCGTGATAAAACAACACTAACTAATGAATCACATCCTCCTCTCCAACGGAAACTACTGTATAGACCATGCAAAACCATATGTTGCCAGTGGAACATTTGATTTTACTTATCTTTGGTTGGTGCAATCTTTTGTAATACTGCAATAATGATATTATTATTATTATTATTGTTATTGTTCCGAGCAACTCCAAGGAGTCGACAGACTCATCGAGGGAGGCCCTAACATCATGTCAAGAACAACTATTCGACATTGACACAGTATCTATCATACCTTGCCTTGAACTCATTCACAGTCGTAGCACCCACAACAGACTCTGAAAACTTATTCCACTCATTCACCACTCTCCAAGTAAAATACCTATCTCTAACTCCCTTGTCAACCACGCTTTTGCCCAGCTTCCATACATGACCCCTAGTCCTCCCACCACCAATCATAATTTCAAAAATATTTTCTTGATCAATCTTATAGAAACCCTTCAGTAATTTGAATGTCTCAATCATATCACCCCCGCTTCGCCTATCGTCCAAACTCTGCAACCCACAAATCTTCAACCTGTTCTCATAAGGTTCATTCCACAGACCTATCATCTTGGTCACTCGTCTCTGGATCCTCTCTACTTCCTCCCTATCACTGAGAAACCTTGGTGCCCATAACTGGGCACAGTAGTCCAGATGGGGTCTTATCAAGGCTCAATGCAGAAGAACAACAACAATTTGTTCGTCTCTGCATGTTAAAGTAATTTTCAGAAGCCAAGTGATTTGATGAGCTGATCTAGTCACTTTTGAAATGTGCCCCCTAAACTTCGATTCCCTATCCACCAACCCTCCCAAATCCCTGGCCTCATCAATCTACTGGAGTACGATTCCACCAATGCGATATACTGCTGCTATTTTTTTCACCCCACAGTGCATAACCTTACACTTTGCCACATTAAATTGACATCCATTTTCCCTAGCTCAGTCCTTCAAACTATCCAAATCATCCTGTAAAATTTTGACATCCTGTGCACTCACAATTGCACTACCCAACTTTGCATCATCAGGAAACAAGGGAACACTTCCTCTCAAATCCTTTCCTATATCATTGATAAACAAATTGAAAAGCAGTGGTGCAACAACAGAGTCCTACAGCACACCACTAGTCAAAAGCTGTCTTTTAGACTCCACTCTTGCATAAATCACTCTCTGGTATCTCTCCTTGAACCACCCTCCTATCCATCTCACCAACCCTATATCTATCCCCATCTGCTCCAGTTTACTGATTAGGGTTCCATGTGGTATCCTGTCAAACGCCTTGGCAAGGTCCAGTAGTATCACTGTAAACCCATTACCCCTATCCAGTTCAGCCGTCACTGTGTTATAAAACGTGAGCAAGTTACTGAGGTATGATCTACCCTTCACAAAACCATGTTGTCCCCCATACAATATCCCATTTTCATCTATCCAATCCTGTATTCTTTTCTTGACTAATTTTTCTAAGACCTTGATAATGATTTGTGATATGCTAATCGGTCGGTAATTTAAAACAGCAGTTTTGGAACCACCTTTATGCAGTGGAACTATTTTCCCCTCTTTCCACCCCCTCGGGACTAATCCAGACCCAAGACTCAAATTAAACAAAATGGTGAAGGGTACTGACAATTCTTCAGCTGCTTCTCGTAAGGCACGAGCTGGTATACCATCCAATCCCACGGATGTATTGACATTGAGGTTATGCAACAGACTACTCACCTCCCCTCCATTCACCACAATTCCCGTATAATCTACTGGTTTATTCGTTTCTGCATTGTCACCACCTAGATGATATATACTTGCAAAGTGTCACTCAGTAACTCAACTATATCAAGTTATTCAGTTACTTCCCTACCATCGGCATTCTTTAAAATCATTCTGCCATGTACATTTTCCCTTTTATTTGCTACATATCTAAAAAACTGTTTAAGATTCTCTTTAGCCTGCATGGCCAATGTTCTTTCGTAATCCTTTTTTCCTTTTCTTACCACACTCGTTACCCTTCTTGCCTGCGCTTTATACCATTCATGTGCCTGCCAGTCACCTTTCTCCTTAAATTCCCTCCATAGTTGTTTCTTTTTTTGCAGCTCAAGCTTAATGGTGTTATTCATCCATTTAACCCCTATTTGATTTATTATTCGGACTCTAGGTATACAGTCAGCCATTGCTTCATGCAAACACTTCTTAACTGCCTCCCATGCACTATCAACTTCTAGCCCTTGCAGTTGTACATGCCATGGCTCTGAAACAATCAAACTCCTAAGCTTGTCATACTTACTAGCCCAATAATTCCACATGTACCCTGTCTTAATTGAAAATTCCACACCTTTAGCCACATCCCAAGTCAAAACCCTATGATCACTCTCACCAATTGGTGGCAATGTGGTCATATTTTCTACAGCCAAATCCTCAGATGTAGTTACTAGGTCAAGCACTCTCTGACCCCTAGTGTTTTGCATTACATGCTGTCGCAGATAGTTATTCCTTAATAACCGCATAAAATCCAATTCCTTCCTCCCGTGTGTCCTCTCCTCACTCCAATCAATGCGACCATAGTTGAAATCTCCCATAATAATTAGTCTCCTTCCACTCATTTGTTCTCTTTGCTTGTGCATACTGTCACCACCATCTTTTCCATCACCTGGTCTACAGCAGCACCCAATTGTATATTTAGTTCTGCTAGCCACAATCTTGCACCAAATGGCCTCAAATGTGCTCTTTTCTCTATCCTGCAATTGAACTATGGAATATGCAGTTCTTCGTTGCTCTACGTATCTCAAGTCTTGTAAATTACTGGTAAGTTTTGCTTGAAATAATGGGAAAGATGACGCTATTTGGGTAGATGACTGACGATGCACACAAAGAAACTGTTCTCGATGCCAAAAGTATTGATAGCGAGTAGGTGCTTCTTGATAAGTCGCACCATTTTCAGTTTTTTTTTTTTTCTGAAATCTTTAGTTTCTGAATATTGACGCATGTATCTCGCAACACAATTTTTTAGCTTTAATTTTGGGGAAAAAATTATATTCGAGTAAATACGGTATTTTTTTTTTTTTTAGCTTTCAAATTCTTACATATGGATCATTGGTTAAAGATTGGATTTATAAAACCCCCAAAAGAGAGCAATATAGCGAAAACAAGTAGCTCTAAGCAACAAGAAAACGTTGATATTGCATCTGGATCAAATGAGTGTGTGTCGTCTGACATTTCTTGAGAATCAAAATTTAAAAATAAATCATATTTTTTGTTTACATGAACATATAAATTCAAACAAAATAGGTATTTAATTTTAATTAACATTATAAATTAAATAATTAATTTTTTAATTTAATGAATTTATTCTTAATCAATTTATTTAGTTAATCAATTAATTTATTTTTTTAATTATTTTATTTATTTTTAATTAATTTATTTATTTTTTAATTAATTGATTGATTATTTTAAAATTAATTAAATAGGGGTATTGGTAATAATGAAAATTTAAGAAGCGGTACGAGGATATCTGAAGTTTGAGAAACACTGGTCTAGAATATTAGAATTCGACAATGCTAAAATAAGTTGTATTGGAATTTGTGTGTTATGGCAGTGTGTGAGCATTCGGTTCGAATGTATGTCGTTTTTTAGAGAAAATTTGTGAGGAACAATTGCTGGCAAGTAGTAAGTACATAAGATATCTTTGAGATGTTGTTTACTGAGTAATTTGGTTAAATTAATTGTTTGTAATTCTATCGCGATGTGAAAATTATGACGATTAGGCTTATCAATTAAATATATGACGAGCATAACCTAATCAATTATGGTAAATTGAGTACTTATGAGCTTTGGTTTAAAAAATTAGCCGAATATGATAGTAAGCAAACCAGAATTTGTATATATATATAGTCAAAATTTTTTGCTAGTCTGCGAATGCAACATTTCAGCTAATAACTAGTATTGATTAAGGGAAAGCAATGCAAAAAGTAAATGTTAGGAGGATTAGTATATAACCTTCAAACATGTAGCTCACCGTCATTATAAAAAAATATGTGCCTTATACCCTTTTATCTCCAAAAGGAGGAATAGAACTACTTGTGCTGCCTTTTTTTGGAAGTTAGTGTGTGCCCATGCTGCCGCCATCTCATGTCCCTACTCTAATAATAATACAGTGGTTTGAATTAGAATAACAATGAAATGAGAAGATACCGAGGAACTTCGGACACGTATATGGGTCACTACATAAGTGTCTATAATTACCAGAACATGAGGTTATAGAGGTCGACACAATATGCTCGAAAATGTGATGATATAATATCAACATGGCATATGATTTCCTCTGGTGGCTAAATATGCCTGATGGCAGTGGACCATGGTTGATATAAAAGTGTCTGAGATTCTTCAGCAACAAATGCCACACTTCCACGAATACACTTTTGGTCACCAAATGACTGAGGCAGTAACTGTCGAGTAAAATGCAATGTGGAAGGGTGGCGCACATTCTGTTAGACATGCTGGCCATAGCAGACGTTGAATATTTTCAGTTTCAAGATGCCCTTCCACCACTAAGCTCAATGGATTGTACATTGTAATGAGTGAAAATTAATTGTACCTAGGGTTAGATGATCTGTTCTTGATGTATCTGTGCAGTTACAGTCCATATCAAAAACATGAAGTGGTGGAATGCGGTCGTCATTCTACCCCTCATGAAACACTGCCTCCACCGTAAGTCCCATTCCTAATGCTTGTGAGATGCTACTGCATTGCTCGTGCTCTCCAGATCAAAACGTTTATAATCCGTTTGTATGCGAAAACGGGAGTTATCAGAGATAAGATCAGTCCCGTTTTTTCAATGCCTCTGGTCAAATGTTCATGCCACCCGTTTCGGCAAGCTCTGCTTTCTTAATACTGTCCGGTTGGAAATTTTTTTACTTGGCTAAAGCAACCTCAACCTCATCTGGTGATAGGACATCGTAAAGTTCAATCTTGCCGTTAGGACTAGATATCTGCCCGGGTCGATGTAATCTTCATTCGACTTTGGTCAACTCATGTAATGGTTCCTGCCTGCGACTTTTTGCAGAGTCGAGACGACAATTTATGACACATGAAACCAGCACGGTTATATGGCTATGGCTTCCTGGCTGCAAGTCATCCGATGGCACGTCGTTTCAAATTATCATCTAATCGATGGAGACTTGCCATTCAGAAGGTACTAGAGATGTGCTGAAAGAATAAGAAGGTTGCATCATCTGCATGTTCCATGAACACGCCAAGCTCGAAATGTAGTAAAAATTGGTGCTTAGAGAAGGGAATGGAGAGGTTTGGTTCAGGAGGGATGTGCAGATATTGGATAAAAATAAAGCTCCACCTCATAGTTCTCATTTTTTAGCTCATTGCTATCAGAAGATAATTTTTCACACGATGTCTGAATGCAACCAGCGTCCCTGTGGTCTTCACCTTTCGGGCTGACGCTCTCTAGTTGTCTTTAACTGTCTGGGTTGGTTTCCGAGTTATTTCTGAAAAACCACGAAACAGAATTAGGAACAAAACAAGGAGAACATTTATTAATGGTGCCAGAGATGTTAATGAAAGCAGTCTTGAACAGAATAATAGTTTCATGCCTAATGCCACCTGATCTTAAATTTTGACTTAGTTTCTCCTCTCTTTAAATGTAAGAAGTGCAGAAGTGTTATACTGATCAATATAATTTAAAAATGAATCAGTAAACTTGTAACAAGGTGAGAGGATTGATATTACCATATTTTTAAATATTATAGATGCATTTAAACTCACTAAGGACGAAGATGAGTGATGATAGGAATGGCACGTGTATAAATTGTTCCTGTAGGGAAAGCTGAATGTGGAGCACGTTGCTTAATCTCTTCTGAATCCTCTTGGAAATTGAACACTTCTAAAATCGTGCTCCACGATGTTTAATCTTAAGCAGAAGTCACAAAAGTTCATGTCATGGAATCTCCAAACGTTGATGTTAACTGGATGATTTCCACATGGCATCCTCCATGCTAGGTCCTTTCTGGATGGAGAGCCTTTGTGCTTGGTCAGTTTATTGAGCGACGATATTGTTGGTTACTGTACTTCCTTAAACACGAACTAACTTAACTTCCATGGATTTCCATATAATAAAAAAGTTCATCAAGCAGAACTTTTGGACATTCAGAAGTTTATAGGACTCTATAATATCATCCCTCTTTCCTCCTGTTACCTATTCTGTGGTCCACGTAATCTATCCTCGTAAACTACATTTCGTAATCCTGATATAATCTGTAGCTCTTCTTTGCACTCTGTCCATTTGAAATCCAGTAATTCTGGTGTTGGCTTTTCACGGACTTGTAAAAAGAAAAATGAAGTCCTTATCCTTGCATGTCAAGGTTCGTTTCAACATCCCAATTTTCCTCTCATTCGTTTTTGCAATTTTTGTTATGTGATTGATTCAACTTTCTATCCACCACAACTCCAAGATCATTTACCATCTCCCTTTCAACCTTACTTACTCGAAGCGTAATGTCACCAATAAATAAATTCCGTGTGATGATGCAGCGTTCTCCCTTTATACGGGAATTCATGGTGCCATCTAGTCTCCCCAAATTTTATCCGGGCTCCGGAACCGACATAGGCTGACGAATCAGACCTATGGCTGGGTCAGTATTCCTGACTGTAATCCGTTTGTGTCCTCGGACGGTTTGTCTGCTTGCGGGATGAAAAACACTAGATAAAGTGGTGGAAAAACCCTGCTGTCCACGCCCAAGACCATAACTTGGCTATGGCTGAGGAAGATCCTTGAGCGCCTCACGTCGTTGACGGGAATCGAACTTAGGACACTCCTTCCCCAGGCATATGGTTGTGAAGCGCAAAGCCACTAGGCTAACCGTGCGGACAATGTCACCAATGAAATATGCTGTTGGATATTGCCTGATGCTAAAGTCCATAATTTTACACTTACATTGAATTAATAGCCATTATCGTTTACTTACATTTCCAGCCTATTGGATTACACTATATTTTTAGCATCCCTATCTTCGCATCATCATAATTTCCAATGACAGTAATGTATGGATTGAACAACAACGTTCCAAGGACTGAACCCTAGGCACAGCACAGGTAACAGTTTATATTACGAACCCATATTCTCCATTTTATGGAACTACTTTTAACGTAGTATCCAATCAAATGTCTTAGCATACTCCAAGAGAATGATAATGTATCCATTTCTCTTTTCCAACTCGGCCATAACATTGTTATGCGATTATTGCTATGTTTTACCGGCTGCATAAATTAATTGAAAGGGAGGTGGTAAATTCCGTTTTATTTTATAGCTGGCTACGAAACTCGGATCGAAATCCATCGAAGTCCTAGAGTTTCATGCCGGCAAGCCCAAGACACCCAAGGGATTACTTACTCTTTGGCTCGCCGATAGCTTTTTCGGCATGGAACTCTAGGACTTCGATGGATTTCGATCCGAGTAAATAAAGCGGGATTTACCATCTCCCTTTCAATCAATTGTTATGCTATATGAGTAAAATGCTAAAATATGATCTCTCTTTAGTAAACTCATACTGTTCCAAGCAGAGTGTAGCTTGTCTATCTATCCATTGCTGTATGTAAGCTGTTACCAACTCTAAAATCGTCAGTACCGCACCAGAGATAGTGATAGGGCTCTTGTAAGACAGATCACTTTTAGCTCCACCCTTGTACAACGGAACTATCATGCATCGTTTCCTTCTTGAGGTATCTCCTGCGCTGACTCTCAAGTTATGCAAACATTTCAAAGATTAGCCAATTCGGCCGAACATTTCTTTAGCATACATGCGATATTTCATCTGTCCCTGTTGCCAATTTCTTATTCAGATTATGCAACAGCTCTTCAACATTCCCCTCTTTCTTTTCATCCAATGTAGCAGTAGCACTGTGCACCATGTTAAATAGACCTGGTTGATATATTTTAGTAAAGTGAGAACTCATTAATTTAACAATCTCATTAGCTTCTATACAGTATCATCTGCAATTGGTCAAGTTATTCTTCCACTTTTATTGTTTCTCTTAATTGCAGCATAACGATAAATTTCTTTTGGGTTGCTTTTAGCCTGAGTAGATAAGCGCGTAATTTCTCTTCATATTCCGATTTAGATTTCATCATAATCCTTGTAACTTTTCTGGCCTGCGCTTTATATATGTTTCATAATCTCTTTCCTTCCCCGTCATTTTCTTATGAATCTCTTGCTCAACAAGGTTTGGTCATCCATTTCACTCCCACCCTGTTTCTTCGAACTCTAAGGATGCATTCTGATAATGCCTCATTTAAACAAAATTTCAATGATTTCCATGCATTGCTGATATCTTTCCCATTTAGTAACTAATAGCATGGGATCAAAGATAGTATTCTTCTCAGTTGATAATAATTCTTGCCTTTGTAGTTCATCATGTAATCTGTTCTACTTGAAACATCTGTATAATTAGTTACTTCCCAAGAAATTAAGGTATGATCACTCTCATTAGCTGGTGGTAAAATAGCCATATTCTTAACTGAGAGCGTCACCTTCTGATGCCCGGGTCAAATTTAACACTCTTTGACCTCTTAATGACTTGTCCTGTAGGAAATTGAAAACTGACCATGAGGTCCAGTCTTTGAGGTTGTCAATACGAATAGTTTTATGATTAAGTGGAGATCAAGTTCATTTTGTGCTGAGGAAGGGAACATTGTAAGGTACAGTATTCCTTAGATATTACACCACAAGGATGGCATTTGAGTCTCAAGCTGCATACATTAAGCTGGTATTTCTGTGGTTTCAGTGTTAATCTTGACATTGAAGTTTTCTAGGATGTTGAAGTTGCTAATGAAGTCGTTGTCCCTAATCGAGTCCAGTGTGAGGAATTGTAGTGGAATCCCTCTTATAGCACGCGAGTTGGCAAGGAACAGGTAAGGATGCTACCGTCGTCCTACAGGTGAGCATCCTTGCTTGAGCTTTGGGTGTTGATTAGTGCCGAAATCCATAGATTGGAAGGTGGGGAGAACTGCTGTTGTAGCTGTTTGAAGGATGGAGAGGTCTCCTAGTGATCCCAACTTTCTAGAGGATGGAAAACGAAAATAATGCCAGACGTTCGGATCGGGCTTATTGAAAGCAGTCCCATCCACTATTTCGGATGTGTACCAGATTGAGCAGATAATTAATGAAGAACAGATTAAATTTTGTCTGTTAGTCTGGGATACACTAAAGTGCTTTAGATAACATTAGATGGCATTTTAGATGACTCCGTTTTCCAAAGGTAGATAGTCTGCCTTGTCCATGCCAGTCCATGCCAGTTCAGAAATGAATGGCGCTATCAGATTTATTAATTACCGTTTGAAATTCCTGGAATTTTAATATTATCTAGATCTCTATATATATTTTGTCTATTCTTATTGTCTTTGCTACAAGTCCATCGAATCTTAAATGTTGTTAGTAGGAAAGTTATTGGATAGTAATTGCTTGGAAAAGCACCTTTGATCTTTGTCTTTCAAAATCAGAATTGTCCTTCCGGTTGCCATCCATTCTCCAGTTGAGTCAGGAAATTCAGCGTGAGTGATATAATCAGATATTTTGAGCCATGCGATCCATCTTTGTTTGTAGCACTGCAGTTCGTCACTTTCTTCGAGCTGATTCTATTGTTGTGACACGGTCTTCCCAATCTTCTTCAATTGTTTTTCAACATCTTTTATCCTATTGCCATTTTCATTATGTTCATTTGGATTATCTCACAGTTGGCTTCCAGACATTGGTTATTTTTACTAGGCTTGGGCGTTCAACAATCTCCAAGGATTTTCCATCAGTACTTTGGTTAATACTGATTTTTCTTGAGCTAGACGGATACAGTTTTGTCTGTGTTCATTTATTCTGATTTTGTAAGGAATAAACGTTTTTATTGCCAGAAATCTTCGTTTTATTTCTGCAATCACTTGATCTTGTGCTGCTTATGTTTACCTCTGTTTTTTAATTCTTTAAACACTACTGACATGTGCTCCAAGCTCATTTTTGATCGAAACTAATATCCACTTTGAGAGTAGTTTTGGGTTTGTTCTTTTTTTTTTTGCAAAATTAAGTTTATATTATTATTATGATTACAGCTGCAGCACTGTAAATCATCTGATTTGTTTTTTTATTATAATGATGATGATTAAGAGAGACCTCCAGGGAGTCAAGGACTCATCGAGGGAGGCCACATACTACACACACCAGCTATTATAGTTATTCTTAAAACATTCACACTGCTAGCACACACAACATCAAATGGCAATCCATTCCAATCACAAACTATTCTGTGAGAGAAAAGTCTAGCCCTTACCCCCCTTCTTAGTGGCATTCATTCTCAGCTTCCAAGGATGTCCTATTGTCCTTTCCCCACCTTCCGTAAAATGAAAATTTTCATCGACTGAAATCCTGTATGATTATTTCAGGTCTGTCTGACTCAATCATATCACCCCTCTTTCTCCTGTTTGGTTGTGTCTGTGTAGTCAACAAATTCGCAATCTGTCTTCATAATGAGTATCCACAATTCTGATTTAATTTTTAACACTCTCCTTTGCGCTCTCTCCACTGTAGCAAAATCACAATGGAAACCAGGAGATCAGACCGGTGTACAATAATCCAAGTGAGGACTTATCAAGGCCTTTTAAACACAAAAAATGACATTTGTACATGTGAATGTTCGTCTCATGTTGCAATTACCTTTTGAATTGCATTTGCAATCTTTGCTACATGATCCCTGAACTTCAACTTTCTATCTACTGACACTCCCAGATCCCTAACCTGATCAGTTTCTTCTAGTATAATCCCACCAATTTCATATATAACATTGAATATCTAATCATGCCAAAGTGAAATGCATGACTACTTTTTGACATCCATTTTCCCATGCACACAGTTCCAACCTATTCAAAGCATTCTGCAAGTACTGCATAGTAGCATACGCAATCCAATCGAATGGACTGTAATCCAGTTTTTTCCAACTGTTTTTCTGTAGGAATGATTTCTGCCACATTGGTGACCTTTCCAAATATTTTGGCTAAATGTTGCGTTTCGGCTTGTTTCACTGTCGGAAATCGCTCTTTCTTTGGTGTTCTGCATTTGTTCAATGATCATAAGTCTCAATTTTTGTTCATTTTCTTTTCCTTTCATTTAGTGTTACACGGTGATCAGCATTCATTTTCGAAAATATGGATTTTACAACCGTGTTATAACTAACTCTTATTATTATTATTATTATTATTTCGGGCAACTCCAAGGAGTCGACAGACTCATCGAGGGAGACCCTAACATCATGTCAAGAACAACTATTCGACATTGACACAGTATCTATCATACCTTGCCTTGAACTCATTCACGGTCGTAACACCCACAACAGACTCTGGCAGCTAATTCCACTCATTCACAACTCTCCAAGTAAAAAACCTAGCTCTAACACCCGTGCTAACCACATTCTTCCCCAGCTTCCATGTATAGCCCCTAGTCCTCCCACTACCAGTCCTATTCTCAAAATTATCTTCTGGATTAATCCTATGGAAACCCTTCAGTAATTTGAATGTCTCACTCATATCACCCCTTTTCCGCCTATCAACCAATTTTTGCAACCCACAAATCTTCAAGCTGTTCTCATAAGGTTCATTCCACAGACCTGCTATCATCTTGGTCAATCGCCTCTGGATTCTCTCCACCTCCCTCGCATCAAGAAGAAACCCTGGCAACCATATCTGGGCACAGTAGTCTAGATGGGGTCTTTTCAAGGCTTGACTTACGTGAACAAAAACTCGTTTGTCTCTGCTTGATAAAGTATTTTTTAGCAACCAAGTGATTTGATGAGCTGATTTAGCCACTTTTGCAATGTGTCCCCTAAACTTCAACTCTCTATCAACCAACACTCCCAAATCCCTGGCCTCATCAATCTCCTGGAGTACGGTTCCACCAATGTGATATACTGCTGCTAATCTTTTCACCCCAAAATGCATAACCTTACACTTTGCCACATTAAACTGATATTTATTTTCCCTAGCCCAGTCCTCCAAACTATTCAAATCATCCTGCAAAATTTTGACATCTTGTTCACAATTGCTCTACCCAACTTTGCATCATCAGCAAACAAGTGAACACTTCCTCTCAGATCCTTTCCTATATTGTTAATGAAGAAATTGAAAAGTAATGGTCCAAGAAAAAACCCTGCGGCACACCACTAGTCACAAGCAGTCTTTTGAACTCCATTCCTGAATAAACCACTCTCTAGTATCTCTCCATTAACCACCCTCATATCTATCTCACCATCCCTATATCCATCCCCATCTGCTCCAGTTTACTGATTAGAGTTCCATGTGGTATCCTGTCAAAGGCTTTGGCAAGGTCCAGTAGAATCACTTAAACCCATTACCCTTATCCAGTTCATCTCTCACTGTGTTATAAAACGTGTGCAGGTAAATGAGGCAAGATCAACCCTTCACAAAACCATGTCCCCCCATACAGTCTCCAATTCTCATGTACCCAATTCTGTATTCTTCTCTTGACTAATTTCTCCAGGACCTTGACAACGATTCCTGATATTCCAATCGGTCGGTAATGTATAACGGCAGTCTTGGAACCTCCTTTATGCAGTGGAACTATTTTCCTCTCTTTCCACCCCTCGGGACTAACGAAGACTCGAAACTCAAATTAAACAAAATGATCAAGGGTACTGACAATTCTTTAGCCGCTTCACGTAAGTCATGAGCTGGTATACCATCCAATCCCACAGATGTATTGACATGGACGTTTTGCAATAGACTACTCGCCTCAACTTCATTCACCACAATTGCCATATAATCTATTGGTTCATTCACATCTGCATTGTCATCACCTGGAACATGTATTCTTGCAAAGTGCTCGCTCAGTAATTCAACTGATTCGGTTAACTCCCTACCATCGGCAATATTTAAAATCATTCTGCCATATACATTTTTTCTTTTACCTGCAGCATATCGAAAAAACTGTTTAGGATTCCCTTTAGCCAGCACAGCGAATGTTCTTTCGTAATCCTTTTTTGCTTTTCTTACCACACTCGTTACCCTTCTGGCCTCCGCTTTATACCGTTCATGTGCCTGCTGGTAACCTTTCTCCTTAAATTCCCTCCATAGTTGTTTATTTTTTTGCAGCTTAATTGTGTTATTCATCCATTTAACCCCTACTTGATTTATTATTCGGACAATAGGTATACAGTCAGCCATTGCTTCATGGAAACACTTCTTAAACGCCTCCAATGCACTATCAACTTCTAGCCCTTGCAGTTGTACATGCGTTGGCACTGAAGCAATCAAACTCCTAAACTTGTCATACTTACTAGCCCGATAATTCCACATGTATGCTGTGGAATTATCGGTGAATTAATTGTAAATTCCCCACCTTTAGCCACCTCCCTAGTCAAGACCCTATGATCACTCTCACCAATTGGTGGCAACGTGTCATATTCGTTACAGCCAAATTCCGAGAAGCAGTTACCAGGTTAAGCACTCTCTGACCCATCGTATTTTCCATTACATGCTGTTGCAGATAGTTATCCCTTAATTCCTAGATGAGTCTTTGACTCCATGAGGTCTTGTTTAATAATAATAATAATTAATAATAATAACCGCATAAAATCCAATCCATTCCTCCCATGTGTCCTCTCCTTCCAATCAGTGCTACCATAGTTGAAATCTCCCATAATAATTACCCTCCTTCAACTCATTTCTTCTATTTGCTTATGCATACTATATCCACCATCTCTTCCATCACCCAGTCTATAGCAGCACCCAACTGTATATTTAGTTCTGCTAGTTTCAATCTCATACCAAATAGCCTCAAATGTGCTCTTTTCTCTATCCTGCAGTTCCACTTCTATTCTTCTTGTCTGTAGCTCATCAGCTATTATCAATAACACTCCTCCCCCCACTTTATTCTGCCTGTCATTCCTGAACACACCATACCCCTCACATTCAATCCCGCTAGCTGTATCATCTTCTGTCAGCCATGTTTCACTAATGGCAATGATCTGTGGTCTGGAAGTGCCAACCAAGGCCAATAATTCTTCCTTCTTGTTCTTAATACTTCTGGCATTTGTATACATGAATTGCAGAAGCCCATTTGTCCCATCCCTATTTTGATGCCTGATACTAACTGTCCCATTCTGATTCATAGTCTTTCGTTCTCGCTTGGGCATATTACACACATTCACATACTCAACTGTGTCCCTAAAATCTGCACATCTACTTCCTTTCCCCCTCAATAACTCTAGTTTCCCTGATTCTGCTCATTCACTTCCACTACATTCGAAAACACCTTTTCAAGTCTCCGTACACCAAATCTATTCAAATGTAAACCATCCATTTTATATAAAACTCCTTTCGCCCATCGAACTCATTCCACACATCCACAAATTCCACACCATTCATCAAACATAATTCACGCATAAAGTCGTTAGCAATTATGGCCCTCCTATATTCTTCACTGTCATACCATGGTAACAGACTCACCATCCTAACTCTCTCACTCTTCTTTTGCTACCTCAAGCAATTCCTTCACATTTTCGCTCATAGCCTTTTTGTTTCCTTTCAAATCATTTGTACCTGCCACCACTATCAATTCTTTCACCCGCTGCTTTTGCATTCTAATTGACTCACTTACATTCTTAACGTTTGCACGGGGTTGGTACGATTTTGTTAAACTCTCAACTAACACACCTCTTACTATGGAGTCTCCATACAACAACACGCTCTTTCATTTTGTTTACACTCACTATCATACCCTTATTTTTATCATACTTTTGCCGATTATTAGTCGGTACGATTGGTAAACATTTTTTCCAAAGCTCCAGCTGCTGATTTGCCCTATGTTTAGCTGCTGATTTGCTCCAGCTGCTGATTTGCCCTATATTTGCCCTTTATTACGCTCCGCGTAATAAAGCGATCTCACTCATTGCGTCATTGTCATCATTTTATTCTCCGATGATTCATTCAATTGTTCTGTATGTTTCCCTTCATTCTCACTTTCAACGCCACTCTCACAGCTATCAAGTACTACCTCGCAAATATCACCATTCATACCTCGAATATCACTGTTATCTAGATTCCCACTTTCATCAACGATATCACTCACACTACCTGAAGCACCCTTTAAATCCTCACATTCTTTACACTTTTTGCACGCATTCACTCCACTATCGTGTTTAACAAGACTCCAACTGCTCTCCTCAATGCATACATTTCGCAAACGGTATTATTCCGTCGTTTCGATCTTCATATCAAAATCATCATCTGGAGCATACACAAATATAACAAATATACAAGACAAGTTGAGTTACATTACAAACCATAAGCTAGAGAAACAATGATTTGATCACGTTATTCTACATGCATGACCTCTAGTGAAAAAAAAATTATAAATTACATCAAGCTAGATTTATTTTAAGATAACATGAATAAACATTTTTTTCTTATAGATAGTTTTCATTCAGTAACATGATATCCTATTTTTAGTATTACAATTGTTATTTTTGATTTAGGATCCTGGATTTACTACTGTAGTCCTATTTATAGTTGTTCTTAGAGAGGAAGGTTCCTTGGGTCGTATATATGCCTTCCATATGTATGGGATTTTTAGACCTTCATTATTGTTCAGATCGGGGTGGTTGATAATGATCTCACAGGCTTCCTTATATTTGCGTTCATACCGTGTTTTGGTGTGATTTAGACAACTAGTGCTTTTCCAGTCAATTTTATATAAGGTGTTCAGGGCATGATCAGAAAGGCCAGCTTCACCATATTATTATATTTAATGTGTTGTTTATGTTCTTTTTGTCTGATAGGAATTGTGCGTCCTGTTTCTCCTATATATGGTATATTACAGGTGCAATGAATATGGTGTACTCCAGGGTGGGCCAGTGGGAGGAGTGGGTCTTTGGATGAGTTGAGTAAGCTTTTTAATTTTGCAGGGGGTTTAAAGGTGTTTTTGAGGTTGTGTTTTTGTAGTACTCTGTTTATTTTGTCTGGTTATAGTTTTGTTGTAGTCTAGTTTATCTTTGTTTTTTATTGAGCTCATTTTTATTGTAGAGAATTTTGTTAATATTGTTTTGGCTATACCCATTTTTTGTACTCAATTTTTGTTGCTGCCCTTAAAGTGTTATTAGTAATCCTTTGTATTATCTGTATTTAGTTTATCTGCTGTTGGCCTTTTAGTTGTTTGGAGTTCTTCAGGGTCAGCGTGATTGAAAACTTTGTTCCTTACAGTAAATCTTTGGCGTTTTAGTCGCTGCTCAGTGACTAAAACGTAGTATGAGGAAATGGGGTTTTCAAATTTCATACACCAATCGCTTGTGCTAGTTTCATAATGCTGGATTCAATTCATAATAAAGTTGCATAATTATCTTGTTTTCCTGACTGTTCTTGAAAATAATTCATGTGTTGTGTTTATTTTTTGTACTTTTGACATTTTGTTTTCTTATTTCACATGCTTATATTAATATTGGTCAAATTGCTGATTAGAGATTCTTATATTCTTATATAACTGTCGGGGTGGGCTATTAGACTCCAAGGAGGGTGTTCCGATTAATAATACTAATATTTTCAAATAGATTATTGTTTTTAGTTGTTTAGACATTTTAATTCAAGCAAGTTGCTTAAGCGCCATCTAGTTATCGCCCACTTACCCTTTGGAAAGTGTTGTCTTCCTAATTTCTTCATGATGGTCTTATATTTAGGTAATTTATCTATGTAGTTTCATTTGGCTATATATAGTTCCAAATGAAAAATATAGCATAAATATATGCTATGAAAAATATAGCTTATGTAAAAAAATATAGCATAAATAATGATTTTATTCACGTTTTCTAATTGTATAATCACTAGGTACCAATTAATTAATGATAGCCTTGGGCCAGCTATCTCTGATTGGCCACCAGTGGAACTGTCCACTCAATCTCTAAAACCTTGCCTACTCCCTATGCGGGAAGAACAAAAAGGCGTTATCAGATTTTATATAAAGAAATGAAAAAATTATGAATTTATTCAGCAATCAGAAAAAAAAAAATCAGCTAACGCCTTTTTATTCCCGTATATACGGGAGTAGGCGAGGCCATTTAGCCCTATCTAACTTTTGGAGACTGAGTGGGCAGTTCAATCTCCACTGGTACCCAATCAGAGACAGATGGCCCAAGGCTATCACCAATTAAGCGGTACGCAGTGAAGAGAGACGGCTCAAATGTGCCGCCATCTCGTGGTCTCTAACCCTAACACAATATATTTAATGTCTGAAATAATGTGGGTTCTATGGTCGATTTTCTTGAGTTTACAGGACGAAAAACCCGAGTTTCCGGGAGGAAAAACCTGCTTGCCCGTGCCAGAGATCGACTAACTCAGGAACCGGTCGAAAAAAGGCTTAGAAAAATTTCCTCTAGTCGCTGACTAGACTCGAAACCAAGACTTCCTTCGTGCGGCCTAGCGCGATGGTGTGCAAACGCCACATCCACTGAGCTACACAGGTTCCTTCAGCAATCAGTAATAGAAAAAATTAAAAAATATAAACATAAATGGATGGAACACGTTAAAATAATGAAAACAGGAAGATTACCAAAACAAGTTTTAAATTACAATCATTAGGAAAAAGAAAATCCAGGACTTCCTCTTAAGAGATTCAACTCCTAAGGCAGAACAGGCCATTCTAGGCCTAAACCTTTGACAAGCATGATGATATATATATACACACACTATACTTTCGTTTATTTTGATAGTCTTATATTTGCTTATTGTTGATTATAAACGTTTATCTTGATATTTTATTAGCTTTTAAAGATTGCTTTTTTTTTTTTTTTACTTGTGTGTGTGATAGAAACGTCTAAGTCGCTAATAGGGGTTTCGAATTGATTGATGCACATGAAAATTTTCAGTTTGTTACTGACGAGAAAATAACGATTGATATTGGAAGTTGAGTAAAAAGTGTGGTTGGCGGGCGAATGGAATTTTTTTTACTCGTAAGGTGGCGAGCGAATGGAATGGAATTACGTGAGGTACTTGTGAATGCTTGTACTGTATAATTACTGACTACCGCAGTTGAAATGGAGTTGTAATAACTTCATGAATGATGGTCGGGGTGGGTTATTATACTCCAAGGAGGGAGTTCCGATTAATAATACTAATATTTTGAAATTCAAATAGATTGTTGTTTTTAGTTGTTTGAACAGTTTAAATTTCAAACATGTTGCTTAAGCGCCATCTAGTTATAGCCCCCTTCCCCCCACTCTTCAGAAAGTGATGTTCTTACATTTATGGAATTTATTTATATAGTTTCATTTGGATACAGCATAAATGTTTTTATTCATGTGTATAATTGTTTGCTATCTAGTAAGTATGAATTGTAATAAATACTACTAAATATAAATTTTTGAGTTTCTCAGATTGTGGCTTTTTAAATCATATGGCCAAACATGTTTCTTTTCCTTATAATAACATTCGATTTAGAACTTGGTGATGCAATGTCTGTTCGTGAAAACGTTTTTTAATTAAAAAAATTATTTAATTACTATTAGTGTAATGGCATGGAAATGATTCGGGAAATATAAATCTTATTTTGATAGCTGTAAGTAGTGAGTTGGCATTATGTATCTTTATTGGGAGTTAGTCTGATGTCCTAAATTACAGGTAGCATTCGCATTGCATCAGTGAGTTCGCACTGTAAGTATAGTCACGTGTACGAGAGCGAGTTTCTCCCCCCCTCACTTGCCTCATAAAATTGTGAGTAAATGGTTAATGAGGTAATGGGTGTTTCATGTGAATTAGAATAACAATTAGAATTGAAGTTTATCCATTTATATTTTTTTTAAATGTGTATATTATAATTTGTATTGCATGCTAACTTTATTATTATAATATACCCAATTTGTGATTTATCTCCACCTAATAGGTAGTGAGTTTGAATGCCACTATGGGCATGATTGGTTGTGATTTTCTTCAGGTGGGAGATAAATTTCTTCATTCAGTGTGGGACTACCATTCTATTTATTAGAGGCCTGAAGTGTCTTGAAAATGTTTCATGTGTTGTGTCTATAGGAAGCTTTCCAGATTATGTCAAAAATGAAAAAAATAATGAAATAAGAAATGATAAAAATCAAAATAAATTAATGATAATTAATTTGTTTTGCATATGTTATATACACATAATTTATAGTCTGTGTATCATGATATATAAGCAAAAAAGAAAGTAGCTTATTAGTCTCTGAGATGAATGATATGTTAGTGATCTTCCAATCCACTATCACTGTGACAAATGCCTTGCTTCTGTTTGTGTGATCTGTGGACATCCAGAAAGGTGGGGGGGGGGGGGATCCTGGTAGTCTTGCACTGCTTTGTCAAAACGGGCAATCTATCCAGGCTCGGGATCAGTAAGTGGTGATGCAGCAGAAAGCCTCCCACCCCATGGTCCAGAGTCGGGCTCAAAGCTTTTTGTGTTGTCAGTATAATATCCAGGTTAACTCTGGCATTCCTCTTTTAAATAGTCATTTGCTAGCTTCACTCCATGGTGATAGTGGGAGCTCTGGTGCCAAACAAAAAATCCTTTTGACTATGAGTTTTTTTTATAGGACCCTTACAAGGTCCCAACCAAGTATAATACCATAGATGCATCACTTGATTTTGAAATTAAATATCAAATGATGTGACAACAGTATATATGTAACAGTTTTTCTCACCATGCAATTTTCCCTATTGAAACATCAATAGGGAAAATTTCACCCTTCCTTATTCAAAAGGGTTTAGGACTGGAAGGATATCCCATAATAGTTATAAAACTATGATCTGGTGATATCCTTGTGGAAACATCATGCCAGCAATACTCAAAAAAATTAATCAGTGCAACATCAATGGGTGGAATACCAATTACAATAATATTTCATAAATCACTAAACTCGTCTAGAGGAGTGATATCAGAATGGGATCATCTTGATGTTCCAGATGAGGAAATATATTCATAACTTTAAAGATCAGGGAGTGACTAGTATGAGGCATATCCTGATATGTAGAGATGGTCACCTCATTTCAACCAGGAACGTCATCCTTACTTTTGATACACATTAACCTTCAACATCTGTAAAAGCAGAGTATCTTAATTGTCCTGTTAGACTATACATCCCTAATCCACTGAGATGCTTTGAATGTTAGAAATACGGGCATGCCCAAACTGCCCGTCCTGGCTTTGCCACCTGTGCCTGATGTGAGAATAAAGAGCATGATATGTGACTTCATGGAGAGATTAAGAGCAGTTGATGATGGGGAGGAGAGACTGACTGTAAGTGAGCAAGAGGTGTTTGGGGAGTTGAGTAAATAAGGCTGTGGGACTTGATAATATATCACCGCGTATTCTGAAGGAATGTGCCAGAGAGTTGACACCTACCTTGACATATTTTTTTAATACGAGTCTTGCACTTGGTCAAGTCCCTAAAGAGTGGAAGGAGGGCAAGATTGTGCCACTTCATAAAGGAGGTGATCGAACTCGAGCATCAAACTATAGGCCTATCTGTGTGTCAGGTGTTGTGGTTAAGTTGTTGGAGAAGCTTATGAGAACTAGGATCCAGAGTTGGGTTGACAACAATGGTATAATCTTTGATGGACAGCATGGATTTGCTAAAGGGAGGTCGTGTTTTAGTAATCTACTTTCTTATTACAATAAAGTGACTACTTCCTTGGACAGAGGAGAAGGATACATAGTAATATACTTGGATTTCGCAAAAGCTTTTGATAGAGTACCTCATGATAAGTTGACAGTCAAACTAGAGCAGATGGGGTTGGATATTAGATTAGTGCATTGGATTGGAGACTGGCTATCTGATAGGTATCAACAAGTTGTGTATGGGGGTGCAATATCCAGGAAAAGGAAAGTCACTACTGGAGTGCCTCAGGGATCTGTTCTAGGGCCATTACTATTTAACTTGTATATTAATGATATTGGCGAAGATTTGGATGGAGATATTCAGTTGTTTGCAGATGATGCAAAGTTGGGACGAACCATAAAGAGTAGTGAAGATGTTGTGGCCTTGCAAGAAGACTTGAATAAATTGAGTGATTGGGCAAGCAAATGGGGATGTGAGTTCAATGTTGCAAAATGTAAGGTTTTAAAATTTGGAAAACAAAGATGGGATGCAGAATTTATGCTTGGTGAGAATATATTGTTGGAAGTAGAGGAAATAAGAGATCTGGGAGTGATAGTGGATAAGGATCTAAAATTTAGGGGACACATCGCCAAAATTGTGAAGATAACACAAAGACTTCTGGGAATGATGAGGAGGACACTGACGTGTAGAAGTAGGGAGATTCTTGTTCCATTGTATAAGGCTTTGATTAGGCCACACATGGACTATTGTGCCCAGATTTGGTCACCTGGTTTTCAGAAGGATGAAGAGATGTTGGAAAGGGTCCAAAGGCGACTGACTAAGGTAGTTTCTGACCTCTGGAATGTCGAGTATGAGGAAAGATTGAAAAGATGTAATTTGCAGAGTCTAGTGGAGAGAAGGAAGAGGGGGGGATATGATAGAGACCTACAAGTTGGTAAGGGGTTGTTATAGGATCAATGGTGGAGAAGTTCTACAGAGAATAGTGGGAGATCAGGGGAGAACCAGAGGTCATCCCTGGAAACTGTATAAAGAAGGTGTGAGTAGGGGAGTGAGAGGCAGGTTTTTTTTGTGCAGAGTTGTGAATGATTGGAATGCCTTGCCTGAGAGTGTGGTGTCTGCAGGGAGTTTGAATGTGTTTAAGACCCGGTATGATGAGATGTGTGTGAGATAAAAGGACCTCTTAGATGAGTCTTTGACTCCATGAGGTCTTGTTTAATAATAATAATAAATCTTGCTCTGCAAAGAAAACTGGATGTGTCAACTGTCAAGGAGATCATTCAGCTACACGCATGTACTACCAGAGGATGGAAGGATGAAAAAGAAACACAAAATATAAAAACAGAACAAAACATATCGTATCAGGATGCAAAGAGAGGAAGCTAGCCACACCTATTCTAAAATCTTATGCTGAACATTTTATAATTAGGAAAATGTCAATAGCAACTGAAATCTCTGTCTATTCTGATAATTTTTCCATACCTGAACTTTATGATTGCAAGTGCTTCTCTGTGGAGTGCATCAGTCATACTAACTATGGTCTCACTCCTGAAGCAACTCCAGAAATGACCCCACTTGCAAGAAAATTATATCTTTAGGTGAGACAAAATTTAATAACTTTGTCTCACCTAAAGATTTAATTAAATTATTAGATTTTTTCAGAAGAAGAAATGGACATGAATGTCCATACTTCTCTAAATCAGTAGATAAATATAAGCCTGAGAAAACAATTCCTCAACATTGGAAATTGGAGAAGCCTACAAAGCCAAAACAATAGGAAAATTTCTACAATGGAACTGTTGTGGGTTTTGCCAAAATATTGATGATATCAAAGTTTTTTGCTGCAAAAACACCAACTTTTCTGTTTCTGTCTACAACAAACATTTAAAATCCAATGAGGATCCAGCCTTAAGACATATTACTGCTGTTCACAAGGATAGTACTGGAAATGGCCTGACTCATGGTGGAGTAATTATTTTAGTAAGGCATCTCATTTCTTTCCAGCTTGTTACTGCTTTCAGAGCAGTATTTGCATATCTGTGGGATTTCTTATTACACTGTTCCATTTCTTTACCACCACGTTGTGAGTTAAATGACACTGAACTTGATAATCTTATGTTGCTACTGCCTTAGCCCATACTTGTCGTGGGTGAAATGGACACACTGTGGGATAGTGTCAACATGAATGCATGAGGTCATATCATTGAACAAATGCTTGAAAATAATGACCTCTCTCTTCTTAATAATAGTCAATACCTTTTTCCACATGCCTACCTGCTCATTTTGCAGTAGATCTTATGATCTGCTTCACTGCTCATTGGGGATGTTACAGCGAACATCTATGAAAGTGATCATTTTCCTGTTTTTGCAGTATATCTTCACAGGAACCATATTCATCTATACTGATGCCCATGTGGAAAATGGACCAGGCTGCCTGGAATATTTTTCCCGTCTTGCAAGCTTTTATGCTGAAGCAGTTAGTCAAACAGCTATCATTGAAATGCAGGAGTATATTCACAGATTGTATTGTCCAGGCTGCAACAGCTGCAATCCCAAAAACATCTTGATTTCCTGTGTTGAAATCCAGTGTCAAGCAGCCAAAAAAATGATCTTGACAGAGTATGAGGTATGTTTTGTAGATATCCCACCATATCAAATCTTTTTCTTTAGCCTCTTTTCATCTGCTGAATATCGGCATCTCCTTTAACTTTTCAGATCTGTCTGTCTTTAGCAAATGCTCACCATCTCTCCATCTTGTTCTTTGCCAACCTTTCCTTCTCTTGGTATCTACTCGACACTTAATTTTGTCCACTTTTTTTGTTTGGCAGTCTATTAATATGGCCATCTCATCTCTATTTACATGCTTTACAACACTTCTCAATATATATAATTCAGTAAATAGAGTTCTATCCCTTATTCTTATGCGATAGTCTTATTCTATCCCTTTTTTATGTGGAGTATTCTTGTCTCCAAGGCACTTTAGGCATGCAGTCTGTCTTCTTAGTTGTTGTCCATATCTCTTTCACAGGAAAACACTAGAATAATGCATATATTAACGAGATTTTTTTTAGATATAGAGGTAAATCTCTGAACAGATGGTCTTTATACAGCCAAAATGCTATATTTCCTTGTGCGAGTCTTCTACTTATTTCTTTATCTTGTTTTTTTTTAAACTTAACTAATTGACCAAAGTAAATATACTGCACAATTTCAAAATGATTTATCTGTTAATTTTAGTTTGAATTTATCTGAATTTGTCATTAGTTTGGTTTTAGTTAGATTAATCTTTAAAAATTTTTCCTACTTTCTCTTATTAATCATTTAAATATTATTATTATTACCACCCCAAGACCTCATGGATTCAGAGACTCATCTGGGAGGTCCTTTTATCACACACACAGCTCATCATACTGTGTTTTAAACACATTCAAACTCTTTGCAGACACCACATTCTCAGGCAAGGCATTCCTATCATTCACAAATCTGCACGAAAAAAACCTGTCTCTCACTCCCCTACTCACACCCTCTTTATACAGTTTCCAGGGATGGTCTCTGGTTCTCCCCTGATCTCCCACTATTCTCTGTAAAACTTCATCAGCATTGATCCTATAACAACCCCTTACCAACTTGTAGGTCTCTGTCATATCTCCCCTCTTCCTCATGTCCACCAGACTCTGCAAATTACATCTTCTCAATCTTTCCTCATACTCTACATTCCAGAGGTCAGAAACTACCTTAGTCAATCTCCTTTGGACCCTTTCCAACATCTCTTCATCCTTCTGAAAATGCGGTGACCAGATCTGGGCACAATAGTCCATAATAGGCTTAATCAAAGCCTTATAGAACAAAACAAGAATCTCCCTACTTCTACATGTCAGTGTCCTCCGCATCATTCCCAGAAGCCTTTGTGTTGTCTTCACAATTTTGGCAATGTGTCCCCTAAATTTTAGATCCTTATCCACTATCACTCCCAGATCTCTTATTTCCTCTACTTCCAACAATATATTCTCACCAAGCATAAATTCTGCATCCCATCTTTGTTTTCCAAATTTTAAAAACCTTACATTTTGCAACATTGCACTCGCATCTCCATTTTCGTGCCCAATCACGGAAATGGATTCAAGTCTTCCTGTAAGGCCACGACATCTTCACTACATTTCATGTTCGTCCCAACTTTGCATCATCTGCAAACAACTGAATATCTCCATCCAAATCTTCAAATATATCATTAATATACAAGTTAAACAGCAATGGATCTAAAACAGACTCCTAAGGCACTGCACTAGTGACTTTTCTTTTCCTGGATATCACTCCCCCATACACAACTTGTTGATACCTATCAGATAGCCAGTATCCAATCCAATGCACCAATCTAATATCCAACCCCCATCTGCTCTAGTTTGACTATCAATTTATCATGAGGTACTCTATCAAAAGCCTTTGTGAAATCCAAGTATATTACTGTGTATCCTTTTCCTCTGTCCAAGGAAGCAGTCACTTTATTGTAATAAGTAGATTACTAAAACATGACCTCCCTTTAGCAAATCCATGCTGTCCATCAAAGATAATACCATTGTTATCAAACCAACTTGGGATCCTAGTTCTCACAAGTTTCTCTAACAACTCAACCACAACACCTGACACACAGATAGGCCTATAGTTTGATGCTTGAGTTCGATCACCTCCTTTACGAAGTGGCACAATCTTGCCCTCTTCCCACTCCTTAGGGACTTGACCGAGTGCAAGACTCGTATTAAAAAAATATGTCAAGACAGGTGTCAACTCCCTGGGACATTCTTTCAGAATACGTGGTGATATATTATCAAGTCCCACAGCCATATTAACATCTAGTTTACTCAACTCCCCCATACACCTCTTGCTAACCTACAGTCATTTCTTCTCCCCATTATCAACCGCTCTCAATCCTTCCATGAAGTCACATTCACAAGATTGAAAGATCTTTATGAACTGCTCATTAAGTATCTCCACCACACATTCTACATCAGCTGTCTTTATACCGTTTTCTCCAATCAATGTCATCCTTCCATAATTATTCTTTCTTTTGCTGGCTACATATCGAAAGAACTCCTTAGGATTCTTTTTGGCTTCATTAGCCAACTGCTGTTCGTACCTCTCTTTAGCTACTTTCACCAACCGAGTCACCTGCCTTGCTTGGTCTTTGTAGACCTCATGGAATTGGTTATTTCCACTTCTCTTATGCTGCCTCCACAATGCGCTTTTTCTCTGTATCGCATGCTTAATCTCTTTATTCATCCATCTCAAACCCATCTTATTTAACCTTCTCACCCTTGGAATGCATTTAGACATTGCATCTACTAAACAGTTTTTGAAAATCCCCCAAGCTGCATTGATCTCTTTTCCAGCTAACTCCTCATTCCATGCTACACCTGCAAGCTGTCTCCTGAGCTCTTCATAATCACCCCCCCTTGTAGTTCCACATATACCCTTTTCTCACAGAGGTCCTCGCACTGCTGGCAACCACCCAGGTAATCACCTCATGGTCACTCTCACCAATTGGGGGATGATTTGACACCTCATTTACAGTTACATCCTCTGATGAGATGACCAAATCTAAGACTATCAACCTCATGTGCCTTCCGTTCCATACTGTCTGAGGTAGTTATTCCTCAAAAACTCATGAAACTTATTTTCTTTACTTCCAATTGCTATCTCATCATTCCAGTCTATATTGCCATAATTAAAATCACCCATAATAATCACCCCTTTTCTTATTTACTTGGCTAATTTGATTGTACATTTCATTATCACTGCCATCCACATTACCTGGTCTATAGCAACATCCCACCAAGTATTTGATTCCATTCACCTCTATCTCACACCATACTGGCTCAAAACCACTGGCACTATTTCCCTCTTGCATCTCCACTTTATATGGACATAACTCTTTCTCTATCATCAATAGCACTCCCCCTCCGTTTTTACCCCCCCCCCCCTCTGTCCTCACGAAATGCATCATACCCTTCCATCTCTATTCCTGTCAGGATGTCAACCTCTTCCAACCATGCCTCACTTATTCCAACAATCTTTGGGTGAACATATTTCCTGAGATTATTTAATTTTTGCTAAAAGAACAATGTCATCTGCCAAATATGATTGATAATTTTTCTGTTGATGCTAATTCTATAATTTTCCCACAAATCATTCTTAAAGATATCTTCTAATGTAACAGATAACATTTTGGGCAGATATAGGATCTGCTTGCCTTACTCCTCTCCCAATACCAAATTCCTTTCCCTGATCTTCTGGCTTTATATTGGCTGTGGAGTTTTGATATACAGTTTTTAATAATCTGATATACTTTGTAGACTTATGCCGAAAACGTATTCTTCACTGGGATCCTGACTTAAGAATCAGACAAAGTATTATTCTAGTAGGCTAGAGGTCAAAGCCTTGGGATTAATCATTGACAGAAAGCTTGCATTCATTACATACATTTGTCAACTTAGGGACAAATTCAGAAAATTGTTGATCTTCTGTTCCTTTTATCATGCATTTGTACAGTCAGTGGTTGATATGGGTCTCAGGTATTTCATAATTTGAAAACTTTATGCTTTTCCTACCAGAATGATGAAAGAAGATCACTACACTTGAAAATTTTCAAAACAGTCCAGTTTTCACAAAATGAGGTGACAACAGCTAGTCAAAGCAGTATCAGACAGAAACTAATATATGCTGTTACAGTCCAACCAGGTAGTAGTAGCAGGCGATAACATAGTTACTTCCATCACTTGATTTTGTAACATAGATGCTGCAGTTGTTCTCTGTGTAAAATGAGGGAGGAGTATATGTAAAGATATTTCACATAGAACATGTGCTGGCACATGCATATTTTTCTCTATATATTTCCTTCATGACTTCTGATTGGTGGCAATGTTTATCTGGGTTGTGTGTGGTGGGGAGGAGCAATAGCTTGTTTCAACAGAACAGGCTACTATAATGCAGTATTTTTTCTCATTCTGATCTTTACCATTGTGCTCATGCATCAATTATACAATTAACTCACTGGAGCATCCCCATGATTACCATATCCTCATGATAACTTACTCTCTTAACATTATGCTACTATGTAGCATAATGTTAAGAGAGTAAGTTCCTTCTTTATGGTCCATTGTTTCTGAACTATTAGCTGAGAACAAAAATGATTTGTTTTTTGGTTTTTTCATTTAGTTGAGATATTTTGTAGGAATTGTGTTATACCCATGTTTTATTAATAATTGTGTTATTATTCCTTCCTTTCTCATCCATCCCTTAGGATGGGTTGAGTGCTCTAGTGAGGGGTATATGACAAATTAATGCAGCTGGCTTGTCACTCCTATGCTGCATTCCCCTAAAGGCAAGTATACATACTACAGGAGAACTTCGCTTAACACGAATTCGATATGCATGATAATCAGTTAGCGTGGTTGAGTGAAATTATACTATTTCCCACTTTAAGTGGGCGATTAATCAATTAACGTGAGTTTTTACATTATGTGAAATTTTACTTTACGCGGATTTCTTTTGTCATCAATCTGCAAGTAAAAAAGCTGGAAGTTATTAAGAGATACGAAAGTGGCACTAGTAATACAATGACTATGCAAGACCTGGGAGACCACGAGACTACAATTTGGACTATATTAAATAAGAGCAAAGAACAAGGAAAGTTTGCTACTGCTTCTTTAAGCATGCGGATCACCCAAAATAGAAGCCTTTTAATGCTCGAGATGTAATGTCTATCACTCTGGATTGAGGATTATAACCAAAAAAGAATACCTCTTAGTACAGGAAATATTCTGGCAAAAGCTCTCAATATTTTTACTCCATTGAGAGATCAAATTTCAAGAGTAATATTAAGGCTTGACTGCTAGTATAGAATGGTTTGACCTTTTAAAAATTAAGCGTAAGAATAACTTGGGAATCTGCTAGTGCTGATAAAGATTGCAGCCAAGTTTCCTGAAGAACTGCAAAGGATAATTCAGGAGGGTGATTATGACGATCGGCAAATATTCAACGTCGAAGAAATTGGTCTGTTTTGGAAGCATATGCCAACAAAAACTTTCCTAGCTAAAACTGAAGCATCTCACCAGGATACAAAGTCTCTAAAGATCATCTTATGCTTTTATTAGGAGGCAATGTAGAAGGCGACTTTAAACTCAAGCCTATGTTAGATTATCGTGCACAAATGGAAAGGAACTGGATATGAAGATGTAAGCAACTTGCTCAATTCCAATTCACAACAGTTAAGCGAGAATGATCTCCTTCAACTAGAAGAACAGTGTGCATATGAAGAAGATAAGGAATGCTAACAAGAAGAGGATGTTATGACTAAGAAGCTAACTGCAGAAGAACTTGAGCTAGTTTTCAATCACATTGAGTATGCTAAGGAAATTTTGTTTGATTTTGATACAGATACGGAAGAAGCTTCGAAGTCCACCGAAATCTTGGTAAAACAATTGCCAGCTATTGCAAATTGCATGACAAGATGAAAAAGTCGAGCACGATTCAAACATCTTTACTTAATTTTTTTGTAAAAAGTAGCTCAATCGAATGTTTAGACAATAAATAAAAATTTAAGCGCTTGATTTTTATTAACTTTGATTTTATCCTCTAATATAGCTTATACTGTAATTTTTTTTCCAAATTTACACTAACTGATGGATGAATTATAATTATTCGTATTGTTTATTGTATTCACTTAATGCACATTAATTGATGGATTGGTTAATTGCATTAAGCAAGGTTTTCCTGTGGATCTGTATGTTCAAGGGGCTGGTTTACCTGTTCTTAGGGATGAAAAATCTGAGTTTCCAGGTGAAAAAAACCCTCTACCTCCATATGAAACTGGCTAACTCACCTTTAGTCGAAAAAGGCCAGATAAAGAATTCTTAGGAAAAGAACAATTGTTTACCCTTCCTAGACACCTTAGTCACGCGCCTGCCTAATGATACACTTGCCTTCACTGTATACAGAAAACCCACACACACACAGGCAGATACATTCACAAACTCTCCCACCACCACCCCTCACAACAATATGGCATCATTAAAACCCTTACCAAGAGAGCCCACAATCTTTGTTCCAGTGGAACCGCCCTCACTACTGAGCTTAACCACATACACAGAACTTTCCTCTCCAATGGCTACAGCGAACACAGCATCAAAAAAAAATAATCTATTCCTCCCCCATTCCCCGTCCCTCTCGTCAACAAGAATTTAAAAATGCCATCACCATACCCTACATCCGTGGCACTTCGGAAAAAATAGCCAAGATACTAAAAAAGTATAACCTACACACAGCATATAAGCCCTACCGCAAACTGGCTACCCTTATCCGTTCTACGAAAGATCAGCTCCCTCCTCTCTCTCTGCCTGGAGTTTACAAAGTACCCTGTTCCTGTAAGCTCGCGTACTTTGGACAGACAGGCAGATCAGCATCCATCCGCCTAGAGGAACACAAGTCGTACATCGTTAAACACAACTATGGCCATTCAGGCTTGGCTGACCATGTTTTGGACACCACCCACAGAGTATCATGGAAGAAAACCACCATGCTCCACCACAGCAAATTCAAGAAAGAGAGACTTTTCTTAGAAGCAGCAGCAGGTCTCAAAAACCAACCAAATCTTAACAAATACGGTTGCATTAAGCTTCCGAAGATTTGGGAAACAGTCATCACCAGAGGTCCCACCTTGCATTCCAGGCCACCTACAACTGCCCTTAGAGGGCGCTCCACCTAGATAGGACTTTATTGTCACCCACATGGTTGGGCTTAGTATTGCAAGTTTTTGAGTGCATGTTACATATTGTCTTTGTAATCCCCGTAGATGTCCTAGTGACTAGGACGAAATATAGGAAGTATTAAATTCTATTTTAATTCTTTTTGAGTGTTGTAAAAAATCCATTAAACCTCCAACATAATAAAGGTTCCTCACATCATAGATTGAATCGAACCCAGGTCTTTCTTACCAAACGATGGATTGGTAAGAAAGACATTTGAAATTTACATGGAGAAATGAGGTTGTTTATGTAGACAAAGGTATGTTTGCATGTTTTGCTGTATATTATATAACATATATATTGTATTTATTTTTCTGGGATGCTTTATCTTAATAGTGTTGTTTTCTTTTTGTATTTTGTTATGTTTTGCATTTGCTGTTTTTTTTTTTCATTATTTTATTTTTTCCTTTTGAAATTTTCTTGTTTTCTTATGTGCATAGTGTTTTGTGATCTGTTTAGTGTAGTGTCATGTGGCTGAAGTCAATGGATGTTATGTCAGTTACATGGTTTTCTGGAATTCTCATTTATCGGAGAGAACCCATCTCTGGGACTGTACAGGTCTCGCAATTGTTACTTCTGGGCAATCCATCTGGAATTTTTTGATGTTCATCTTCCAATGTACTCCTATGCATGTAAAGATGTTTCACATCTAAAACTTCAAGTGAGCTACATTGGCTAGTTAATAATATTGGAATTATTTGAAAATGTCATTAAATGATTATTTCAAAATCAAAAATCCAAATTTTTATCAAATAGTACTTATATAGGTAGGTAACTTACGCCATTACTTTACACCTTGATATTCAGAATGATGTCCTTTTGCTGATTTTAGTGTAGATTCATTTTAACGTGAATGGTGAAACACTAATTGTTAGCCATGAATAGTGCTGTCTTTTATTTGTTATAGTAATATAACACCTATGAAATTTGTAAACCTAATGTTATGTTTAGTTCTGTGGGTTGGCTAAGGGTACATAATCCTACTCTACAAACCAAACATGGATCTTTTTCAAATCATTCCAGAGCGTCAATAAGCTGGGCAGTGGTCTCACACTTGAACAACGAAATTCATCTACTACCTAAAGACATTTGCATCTATGTTTGCATTGGGATTTGAACTCTCGTCTTGTGGTTGCAGAATTCAATATCTGAGATGTGAAGAATATAATTATGAAGGCTTTTCAAATGAAGTTCAGTAGCTAGTCTCATTTAGTGGAAAGCTTTTTCCCCCTCTCTCTCCAAAAACTTTTATCCTGCAAACAAATTGGCAGGAGAAGATGGGTTATTGATATATATGTAATATATATGACTAAGTTGTCAGCCTTGTTTGGCTGGGTGGGTAGTGTAAAAATGTGTTTATATTATATCTTAAATTATTATTAAATCTTTGTTGTCTACACCATTTTTGTAAAATTTTATTACAATTGTTTTATTTAAAACAATTATTTAAAACAAACTTATTCTCAATATTTTACTTTACTTGTCTTAACTTAAACAGTTGTATTCTGAGCTCTTAGTCCATTGCTTGATTCAATCTCATAAATTTCAATCCCCTCACTCAACTTAATCCCCCCTTTGTCTCAAGGCTGTATATATTATTGTTCATGTGCACAAAACCTTCAGAACTAAGAAATTGCCTCTTGCTGGAGCAAATCTCTTTGTCTGAACAACTGGTGTTTTTCTAAATTGAATTTTAAAAATTTATTTGAATTCCGACTGCGCCATCAAAATTTGTAGATAGGAGTTGAATATCCTTCAAAACTCAGCAAAACACGGAACTTTCCTCTCTCATTTATTACTAAATCTAGCAACTCAAAACTCTAGGACACACACATTCGAATTTTATGAGCAGTGCATTGGTATGCAGGAATCAGGCAAATTATTTAACAAAGAAACCAATTTATTCACTCAAAGAATGTACAAAAAGGTTAATACTAAAATTACAAGTTAATTCAGGCTCTACGCTTCAACGGCAACTTATTTTTGGAAACGCAATTAATTCTCTTAAAAACAATAAGTCAATGGTATTACTTTAGCTATCACTTAGTCTCTCACAGACACACACAGAGCAATTTTACACATGCTAACAAAAGGCAGGCTTATCTAAGAAAACAATATTAGGCATATAATATCCCACCTTAAACTAATGCTAATTTTTCTCTCGCACAACTGAACAAGATAGTTCAATGATTAGCTTAATGCCTACAGTCCTCAAGTACTATTATCAAAAAAAACTTTAGACAAATCACTGTCATAATTCTGCCTCTAGTAAAAGAACAATAAACTTAACCTTACTTTGTAATAATCGTCTAGTTCACACTCATAGATTCTTGAAATCACTTTCCTCTGTTATTTTCCGACCTTGGCAACGCATATGGATACCTTTTACCAGGATTGATGAGGTTACTTCTTAATTTTTCGAGCATCAGGAAACTTGGTGGCATGAAAATCCGGTAATAACTTTTTTCAAAAACAACTCAAACGGGTTATCTTGCACTTCTGGCATCTAATGGCTGGAACGTAGGACTCTGACCTTGAATCAGTGCAACTTTCCCGAACCTGAATCCAGAACAAAACAAAGACTAATTTATTCTGCTACAAACATCAATACGGCCTTCTACGTGACCTTCCGCCTGAAGGCGATTCACCTCTGCTAAAGCCTACGAAATTTCCCGTGTAACTACGAACCATCTCAGACGATTAGCAAACTTGATTGCAATTCTGTAACCTGTGACCTCCATTGCCGTAACTGTTGTAACTTGCATAGTAACCTCGTCGCCTATGTCGTCATAACTTTATCAGCCGATGCCTCCCTATTTTATCTTGCTCATTTGACCTTGGGTTCTGCTGTGTTTTTAATCACATGGGTATTTCGTGGGTTTGCACCTGCCACCTTTTTCCGTCGTTGCATTAAGGCGGGAAACCCCCATACATAGACCTTCGCGATAGTGATTGCCTCAGGTCATAAGTTAATCTGTCTGGAATAATTCTTTGTCTGGAACTTTCCTTTGTTACAATTAAATTTCATACTTTCTTTGTTCTTTACAAAATTTTGGCAGTTACATTATTTAATAATTCACTAAAAATTATTTCCATATTACTAACATTAAAAAATTTGCTAATTAACCACAAGTATTTAGTATGGATTTTCATTTTCCAGTAAAATCGGTATATAAGATAATTTTGTATAAAAATCCTTCTATATACAATTTTACAGTAGTGTTTCTGCTCTTCATCCTGTATGCTTTGACATTTTGAAATATTTGCTGTAATACTGTGGTTATATATTCACTACCCTGCTTTGTCTTTGGTTCTCTTTATATCTTTAATGGTCAGCCATCCTAACTTCTGACTGCCACCATATGTGTACTTATAATGTATCTTATCTCCCACACTATAGTCTAGTAAATTTATTTGTTTAACGACTGTGCCAGCTAGGCTATATATTGAGTGTGAGAGTATAAGACGTTAACCCAAAGACAATGCAGATATCATATTTGTATTTCCTGCTTTAATCTATTCTAATCTTAAATCGGTCATGGCAAATAAGTAAAAATTATATACACTTCTCTTATGCAGGTTTGAATTTTTTTAAGGATAGTGCATTGACAAATTACAGTTCAATATGCTGTTTACACATCATTTAATTAAACCAAAAGAATATTTACAGTATACACGCAAAGTAGTTACAATTTCCTTACTACTCTGAACTTTAGTTCTGAGCAAGCTTATGATCTAATCATAACATTACTCTATTATGAGACATACACTGGTTAAGTATGCATTACCATTACTTATACAGTGTCTCTCAAACAATTTACATACATTCACTTTACATACTTTCATTAATACAAATTCCTTTTAGCAGATAGTCCTTCATATTAATGTTTCATGAGACTTCTTACCTTTCTCGTTACTTGCAGTGTTGCTCCTTTTCTTCACGTTACTTTCTTTCCTTGCTCAAGAAGTCGACCGTCCCCTTCTTCATTAGATCTTAACTAACACAGCGATATACAGCTCCTGTCTTTTTTCGACAACTCGATAAGTTTCCCCTTGTGGTGGTGATTCAAGTAGATGATGAATGAAACTTCTCTTTCACTTCTCAACAATGAATGTTAGTGATCTCAGGTAAGAGAAAGCCTTGAGAATCCTGGGATAAAATTCCTTTATGACGAGGTGCCTTATAGGCCTAGATTTCTGTTTTTGCACATGCACGCGTTTCTCGAAACTGGTTACATGCTCACCTTTGGGCATGTTGACGTCACTTTTCAGGCACTTTTCAAATTCCTTATCCTTGGCACTTGTTGACCTTTGGATACAATGACATCATTCTTTGCAAGTCTTTGTAACTTTCTGCTTATGGTGATCCTCTTAATTCTTTACTAATCTTACCGTTAGACTCATGTGCCACATTATTGTAACAAAGGCTGAATACAATAACTCATAAAATTATTATTTCAATAAATATTTAACAAATCTTTTTAGTACATTTTCCTAATTAAAAACCATGTAAAACCGAACATGATAACTCATGAAGTTACTTATCATGAGAGATTTTACAATTTCTTGTATAATGAGACCTGTGATTCTCTAGTTATGTATGGTCTGAGTTTGAATCTCCTAACCTGTCTCTGATGGTTGTGAAATTGATATTATAATTGGTGTCACTTTCGGATGTTTTAGAATGGGGCATGAAAAAAAAGTGTTTTGTAGAGCAGAACTTGCAAATAATCTAATGTTTATCATTGCATAGGCTTCTGTGGAGTGAGGACATATTAGGAATGGGTATTTTTTTCTTTTTTTTTTCTGGTATTACTCCACATGGTAGAAACAGATGGGATACAATAATTTTTTTTTTTATTCTATCTTCTTTGCAAACCTTAACATCATTAACTTGTTTGCCAATATACCAACAGAAACCTGACAGCTACTGCAAGAGCTATTTCCACCAGACACCATAGATCTCTTCAGACATTGCATAAATAGCACTTTCTTTAAATTCCAAGAATATTTTGGACAGAAGAAAAATAACCATTCAGGAACATGAACTAAAGTTTGGGTCAGATATGCCAGTGAGGAATTCATCGTTTGGCCTGCTTTCTTACTCAATTAAAAGAATTTCTGTACCTTAATGATATCCACCCTCAGATTAAATTTATTGTTGAATTGGAGGTAAACAGGTCTTTACCATTTTTAAAAACACTTGTAGTAGTATCTCAGCATTATACACTCAATTTCTCAGTGTATAGGAAGCCAACAAACACCGGACGATATTTGCATACCACATCCCATCACCACCCTGTGCAAAAAGTAAGCATTTTTTTGTTCTTTATGTGATAGAGCTTAGAGAATCTCCACTAAATATAAATAAAAAAACCCCAAGAGCTTGACTATCTAAGCACCTAGAACATTAGTCAACTTCCTAGGCAGTCAGATGCACATGAAAAAAACAGACATCAGAGGAACAGTGATTTCCCTGCATGTACAGTCACTAACAAACAAAAATATCAAGGATACTACATCAACAAAATATAAAGGTGGCTTTCTACCCTCTCAACAAAAATCTCTGATCTGCTGAAACTGCCTCAAGAAAAAACCTCAAATATCATTTGTCTGCAAGAGCAACAATATTTGTGGTTAGTACTACATAGGCTAGACAAGCAAATCATGGGAAACATGTCAATCAAGGACAGAGAACAAAAGGAAACATGAGTCAGGACTGGCCACATATACAACTGAAACCTAGACATTAACTATTATGGTTGCAAACCAAAATGCTCCACATTGATTACAATTTTTCTCATTCAAGGAATCAGCTGAAATGATCAAACATTCTCAGCAGCTGAACTTAAAACAAGGGATGATTCTACATAAAGTCTGGTCTTCTCTAATTCAGTACGACATGCACATGTTTACCAGTAGTTTGCAGCAGACTATGAACCAGGAAACATCTTAATATTTCATCATGTATTTTAGCTTTTATAAACTTCTTTTTTTTTTTTTTTTTGCCTTTTTTTTTCCGGTTTATTCACATATTTCTCCTGATGTGAAGCACTAGAATTTTCACTAGTAGTGTGATCAATAAAAATTATTCTGTCTCATCTGTTTCTTTTATGTGGAATAATACTGGAAAAAACATTTCTAATCTATTGTTGCTTAGCCCACTGATGTACTGTACTATATACAATCTCTCAAGCATGTGACTGGTGTGTGTGTGTGTGTGTGTGTGTGTGTGTGTGTGTGTGTGTGTGTATATATAATTGGCTTGTCATTGTTATACTAAAAAATGGGTGACTATTTCTCTTTCAACAGAAAAAAATTTTAATCAGCCATAGCTGTAGGCTACAAACTAGGCAGGGTAGCTTGGTCTGGCATGTGAGTAAATAAAAAGGAAAGCCTCTAATATTTTTTTATCCCCAAAGGGATTAAGCAGGGTCCATTTAGCCTTAGCTAAATGGACCCTGCTTAATCTGGCAAAGGACTAAGACTGAGAACTAAATCTGGCAAAGGACTAAGACTGACTACTCCCCTTTGGGGAGTAGTCAGTCTTAGTACTTTGCCATCACTGATAACTGGCTCAAGTCTATTAGCAGTGATAGGCATCAGGGAAGAAACAGTATGATAGGCAGTTGCTATCAACTGTTAGTCCCTAACATTATATTACTATTATCTGAAATGTTCTTCGGTCACTTTCTTGAGTTGTAGGATTAAACCCAAGTTTTTGGAGATAGGGGCTACTTACCTGTGTCAGAGATCGAGTAACTTCGAACCTGCTGAAAATAATGCCTAGGAAAAGTTTCTGTAGTTGGTAACTACATTTGAACTTATAACAGCTTTTCTTCTGGTGATTTAATGCTATTGAAGAAAATGCCATTTCTACAGGGCTTACACAGGCACCTAGCCTCTGAGTTTTCATGTTCTTGTAATGCATGTTATTTGCTGACGTTGGATTAGAGTTACACCATTACTTTACATCAAGCTACTGTAAAACTAAGCACTCATTTCTTCTTGCGCTTTAAAGTTGTCATGTATTTTGTATGAGAAGAATACCTTCATTAGCATACCATGTCCACTCAAAATTGAAAATTGTTTATCTGCTCACCTGTCATTTAGGTGTGAAAATGGTTTTCTTGAGGACCAGGAGCTGGTCAAAAAGATTGAGACGAGCGACAAAGATGGTGTCATGTCTGTGGAATACTCCCTGTGAGTATAGGTTGAAGGTTTGTGGGTTACAAAGCTTAGTTGATAGGCAGAAAAGTAGGGACATGATAGAAACTTTTAAGATATTAAAGGGGTTTTATAAAATTGATGCAAGTGATATTTTTCAATATATGACAAATAGTCGGAGAAATATGGGCCATCTGTGGAAGTTGTGTAGACCAGATGCTTTGCGAGGAGAGTGGTGAGTGAGTGGAATCGATTGCAAGAATTTAGTTGTGAATTCCCTAATGGTGAATGGATTCAAGGAGAAGTATGATAGGATTTCGGTCTCCCATGATGAATCTCTGGACTCCATGGAGATGCCGTAAATAATAATAAACATTTTATATTTTTAATGTACCTTTTTACATTTGTGACTTGAGTTACATATTGAAGACATTTTTTGATGTCTTCAGTATGTTACTTCAATATGATTTTTTAGAGAAAGCAACTGACACGATGAAAAAGGAAAAGTTGGTCCTTGTTGGGGATCTAAATAGCAGAGTAGAAAATGATTGTGAGACATACAAAAATATTTTGGGAAAATTTGGAGAAAAGAGCAAAGCTAATAAAAATGGCAAATATCTGTTGGATTTCTGCTCAGGACATGGACTGGTTATTACTAACACCATGTTCCAACATAAAAATGTGCACAAATTCACATGGAGAGAAGAGGCAAGGAATAAGAAAAGTGTCATTGACTATATTATTGTTGATAGTGATGTTTTCTCCCTGGTGCAGGACACCAGAGTGTACAGAGAATTTGAAATTGGAAGTGATCACTATTTAGTCTTGAGCAGGATAAAATTGAATTTCATATTGAAAAGAATAACATGTAAGAAAGTTTTAAAGCGAATAAAAGTTGAGAAGCTCTCAGATGTGAATTGTAGACTAAAATACACAAAGATTATTGAAGAAAAAATGAAAGAGTTTGAGAACAGCAACCAAACCTTGGAGATTCAGCAACAAGCCTTGAAGAAAAACACTGATTGATTTAGCCAGAGAGGCATGTGGTGAGGTTGTCTGCAAGGATAGAAAAATTAGAACTCCATGGTGGACACAAAGTTAAAGAGGCAGTGAAGGAAAAGAAGAAAGCATATCAAAAGTTCCTGGCAAATAAGTCAGCTTGTGCTCTTAGAGAATACAGAGACAAATGTAAGAAAGCTAACCTCTGTGTAAAACTACTGGCGGACAAACTACTGGACTGAGGGACAAATTTCCAATGATTGGAGTAGAGCTCTCATAGTACCCATATATGAAAAGGGAAATAAAACTGAATGCGAGAATTACAGAGATATTTCCCTACTGAGTGTTCTTGCTCAGAAATGGAGGAAAGAGTGCTGTAAAAGGAATCAGATGATAAAGGTGACATGAAAATGGGAGAAAAAGATATCTTTTAAGTATGGAGTAATTACTTCGAAAAATTGCTAATTGAAACAAGCAGTGATAGCACATTGGTAAAAAAACACTCAACAGGCATACAGTCAGGAATACATAACCATACTTGAAGTAGAAAAAGCCATTAAAGGCTTGAAATGTGGAAAGACAACAGGAGTAGATGATATTCAACCAGAAATGCTGAAGTATGGTGGTATAAAAGTCTTACAGTGGCTGCACTGCATAGTTCAGAAAGCCTGGACTGAGGGACAAATTCTTGATTATTGGAATAGACCTCTCATAGTACCCATATATGAAAAGGGAAATAAAACTGAATGTGAGAATTACAGAGGTATTTCCCTAATGAGTGTTCCTGGCAAGATTTATGCAAGTATACTTGAGAAACGGTTGAGAAGAATTGTGGAAGAAAAGCTTGTTGAAGAACAAGCTCGATTCAGGCCAAATACAGGCTGTTAGGATCACATCTTCACTTTACGACAAATAGTTGAGAAAGCATGGGAATATAACAAAGATCTATATTTAAGTTTTGTCGATCTGGAAAAGGCATATGACAAGGTGCCAAGAGAGAAGCTATTCAATACGCTGCAGTTATATGGTGTCAATGGGGCATTATATCGAGCAATACTTAGTCTTTATTTGAGTTAAAAGTCAGTAGTTAGAATTGAAGAAAGTACGGGAAGGTGTTTTAATGTGAAATCTGGTGTGAGACAAGGATCTTACATTATCCCCTCTATTATTCATTATCTATATGGATCATATTATGCAGGAAAGTGGTATTAAACCTGATATCAAAATTGGAGATGTTAATGTCAGTTCTTTGATTTATGTGGACGATGTTATACTTCTAAATAAATCTGCTGGAAGTCTGCAAGATTCCCTGACTAAATTGAATAACTGTTGTAATAGATATGGTATGAAGGTCAGCAATAAAAAGACAAAGACAATGAAAATAGGCAGAATCGTTGAAAATGTCAACTGCGTTGTGAACGGAGAACCTGTGGAACAAGTAAAGCATTTCAGCTACTTAGGCACAATTTTTAGTGGAGATGGTAAATTAAATATGGAAATGGACAACGGAATCGACAAAGATGGTATGGTAGGAAGTCACTTGAATAAATTCATATGGAATAAGAAAGAAATTAGTCGGAACACTAAATTAGCTGTATATAAGATAGTGTTCAAACCAGTTTTAACTCGTGGATCTGAGAGCTGGGTTAAAAGTAAAACACTTGACCAAAGACTAGAGACCGCAGATATGAGAGTCCTGTGAAAGATTAGAGGGCATGAACAGATGGCATGAATGGTAATATCATATTAAAAATGAGGATATTAGGAAAGAACTTGACATTGTTAGCATCCAGGAATGCATTAGCAGAGCTAATCTCAGGTGGTATGACTTAAACAGAATAGGAGAATAAAGATTAGCAAAACAAGTATTCTCTGCCAGGTTGGCAGGAAAACAACCTAGAGGAAGACCAAGATATAGATGAACTGATACTGTACAAAGTGCCTTAGACGATAGAAATGTAAGATCTGATAATGGTGGAGTCTTGACAAGTAACAGACTGATTTGCAAGAAAATTGTAGATAGCAAGTTAGTAATGATGTAAATTTTTCATGTAGTACTATCATATCCTGTACACCCCTTGAGGGTACATGGCAGGAATTGGATGATGACGATTGAAGACAAGAAAATAATTCAACATTTTTTTTTTATATGTAGTTTTTATCTGCAAAAGGTTTATTTGTGAACCTGTAGTGCACTGAGGATTTTGATTTTATATAATTTTGGATTTTTTTTTATTAGTTTTTATGTAGTCCAGAAACTGTGCTGTAAAGGCTAGATCTGAACTTTCTCAAGCCACTTACGGCTTCCCAATAATTGGAGCAATGGTCTCACACCAGGTGATGAAATTTTTTTCTCCCACCTGAGGACAGTAGCAAACATCCATGCTCAAAGCCAGATTTGAACTCGCAGACTGTTGGTTGTAGAGTGAATATACTAACCACTCGAATAACCAGGTTGGTAAGTGGCCTGAAACCAGAACTCAAGCACGCTACCTACAAGGCAGCATGTAGCACCAGCTGCAGAAAGGCACCCAGCCAGTTCAAATTTGAGTTCAAAAGGGCTAAGTGCGATGAATTTGCCTCTATCTCAAATGGTAGTCAACCCTTCTGGTCCCTTGCTGTGACCATTGGGCACAACAGCTGTGCTCCACTCTCACACATCCAGATGGTAAGCCATTGTAAAATCACTGAAAGCCCTCCTGTTAACTTTTCTCCTCCAAATCCTACATTGAAGATCAAGGCAAAGTACTCTGAGCAGTACCAAAAACTATGCTGCATGCTTCATCTGGTCTTTGTCAAAAAAGCAGAAGAATTCTAATAGCTTAGATATTAATAATGCTTTGCAAAGATCTGTCCTATACATCTTCTATTCTTCAACATGGAACTATAGCCTGTTTAGCCAATCCCAAAGAAATGAGACAAAAGCCATCTATTCAACTGTCATCTTATTGCACTCACTTCATTTCTGTTAAATACAGTGGAGAAAGTTGACGGCCAACTCAAACTCCTTCACTACCTCGAAGAACCAGTTACTTTCATTCACATGCTTTCTCCTATTCGTAAATGACCTATCACTAACCTCAAATCCTATCCACAGTTTTGTTGATGCAGGACATTCCATCTTTTTTGTTGTAGCATCCATATATTCCAAGCTAGATCGTTCATAATCAGTTTCCTAAACTCTGATCTCCTTGCTGTATGTGAGGACAAGACAATGTTATCACTTCCATATCACCAGAACACAGTCTTATCTATATCACACAAAAATAACTGCACATTATCTTTCTCCACTTTTGATAATGCCCACATGTCCACAGAAGATTCTGTTTCTTCTTGGACTGATATATCTGGCCTCTCTTGGTATAATTGTATCACCATAACCTCCTCCTTTACATCCAAAAAGCTATTTGTACTTCTCTGCTCAAGACATTATTTCTCACCTGTGCAGTTCCTAAAACTGTACAGGTGAGAATTCAAATCCAAACTGCCATATCTTAGAATAATTGTTCTCAAAAAACTGGCTGACACAATACTTTTCCTCAAACCCATGAACATACAAGTAACTGCTGGTTAACTTTTGGTAACTGCTGGTTAACTTTTGGTAACTGTCCAGCTCGAAACACACTGAATGAATTTCTTGTTGTCATCTTTCATACCTTCTGCCTGTGTATACTTTGAAATAGGTCCTCCCTATATAGTATTACTTAAGAACTACAACTTCAGTTGTTCAAAAACATATCAACAGAGTTCTTCTTGACCATTGCCCACACAGAACATTGATGTGCCATAAGCACATCAATGTTTTGCTGTATATATTCCAAGCACATCACCCTGTTGTGCTTGGAATATATAGAGCAAAAAAAAACACAAAAAACATCGGCATCAGAGATCTCTGGATGTTTGCAGCAAACAGCAAGAAAACATTTCTAACGACAAGGCAAGTTCCTTCCACCATGAAGCTGGTGCATGTACATTTGTGCAGTGTGATATTCCTTGCTAGAAGATGCCAAATCTTCAATCTCTCTTTCTTTCAATCTTCTCTGTTTCAAGATTTCCTTGTTCCATTATATGAGTTTTTAGTGGCACTTGTTACATATAGTTTATTAGACACATGTATTCACAAGATTAAATGAGTTTTATTAGTGCCAATGTTTCAACCCGAAACTAGCTAGTCATCATTAGTGCATCAGCATAATCACAAGATTGAGGCTAGTGGATGTTAATCCTATTCATAGAGCTGAGCTGTGTGTCGGAATGCCACCTTGTGGGTGGTTACAAAATAAAAGGTTACAATTCAGGTCAAAATTAAAATTGATTGAAATAAAAATTAAATGGATAATTGAATGACATCATTATATTAGAGAGAGGAGAGAAAAAAAAAGGTGGGGAGTTGCAATATTACTCTGTTTATGAGGATGAGGCTCTTGCAAATCTTGGCA
Organism: Typopeltis vanoorti; assembly: GCF_054136105.1. Classification (NCBI taxonomy): domain Eukaryota; kingdom Metazoa; phylum Arthropoda; class Arachnida; order Uropygi; family Thelyphonidae; genus Typopeltis; species Typopeltis vanoorti. The sequence goes on from NC_143555.1 coordinate 74,512,322, forward strand.
GTAGAGAGGAAGTCAACCCAATTTAAATTTTGGGTGTTGAGAAGTGCTTCAGCACTCTTTTAAATAATTGCTCAAACCTAAACCTACACCAATGTAAAAGGCGAATATTGGACCAGAGGATATTGTGGTCAGTGTCCACAGATTTTTTAGGTTTATTGTTGTTGATATAAGATTGTCATTTTTCGGTTGAATGTCCTGTTTGTCTAGATTACGAGCAGAAGCACTCACACTGCTGAATATTAGTAAACACCAAGGAGGAAGGGCGTGGGGGGGGGCTGTTTATCTTTCATTGGTGGTAACCAAGAGGAGATTTTATTGATGGGGAAAAATGTAGGAAAAAAATCTATCTTTTCAGGATCTTAGCAATCATCCTAGAGATGCCTGCAATGTATGGGATAGGGACTTGCCATTCAGGTTCAGACTTCTTAGGGATAGGCTTGAAGTGAAGAGAAGAAAAGGAAAACTTGAAGTGAAGCCATGCTGTAGTATGATGCTCAATTTTTGTTGGAGAGTTTGGGAATTGGAGTAGATAATTTGTTTTGTTGAGCATAGAGTTGAAGATCTCTATCTTTTTTTGGATGGACGATTGGCTGAATCTTGTATGTAGCGGCCTGTGAAGGTAGGTTTACGGTGAACAGAAGTAGCAAGTATTCCTCGTCTCCCATTCTGGAATACTTACTACATCTGTTATTGTAATTAATAAATTAAATATTGATTAATTTACAGGTTTAATTGATTCCATTGTAGTATCAGAAAGTATGACCTACTGAATTTTTTTTTTTTTTTTTTTTTTGGCTGCTGTGGACTGCAATAGGATAAAGAAATAAATGAAATGAGAAATTAAGAAATATATTTGAAGCATTATGGGAGAGTAATAATCAAAAGTCAGTATTCCAGGGAATCTGTATGGTGATGGAGATTTTTTTCTGTATTTGCAGAATCTTTTAAAATTGCATATCCCCCCCCCCCCCCACAAAAGACATTTCATGTGATATGAATGATATATGAACTTAAGTTAATATATACTTTAATGTGTCCCCGTGTAGTTGCAGGGATAAGAATAGCACCGATGTAGCTAATGCATGTCGTAAGAGGCGACTAAAATTGGTACCCAGGGAGGGTAATGGGTGGCAGTACTGTAGCCAGTGAAGTTCTAACTGAGGCTCGACTATTGCTGTTACCCCTCTTGCCATGATTAGAGCTTTATAGCTCAATAACACCTTATTCTTAATTGATTATCAGTATGGATTCTGCCACTCTAGATACAGATAACGGGGAAGATAAAAAGCATTCTTGCTTCGCACCTTTAAGCCAGTCCTTATAAGGACTTTAATGTGCTCATGAATTCTGATATTTTGGTTATCGATTTCTGGAAAGGCAAGAAACAAAGGCTACCAAAACTAAGTCAGTTTGCTCGTCACTATTATAACCCTAGTAAACTGAATATAGTCTAACAAAGATTTGGTGAATTTGAGTTTAGACAATGAATTCCATATAACTAGGTTTAATAGATAATGGCACATCAAGTGATTCAGTACATAAATAAGTTAGTCATAATATTTTATCATGTTTTAGTGGCCTTGTGCTATTGTTACGGCACAGCATTTTTAACAAAGTCATTCTGTAGTTATCACTATCATATTTCATGCCTGATATCCATGCATTGAATGAAATTTCAGAGAACTTAGATTTCTCAGTATAAATCTGAACTTTTTTATTGTAAGCTAAATGAAATAAAAACATATAAGCTACTTTATTATAGATTTTCTTTTTTATTTGATTTAAGAATCATTGAAGAATGACATTTCATGAGAGGAATTTATAAAGAACACATTTATTGGTTAGATAATAAATAGTCATTAAGTATTGTGATTGAAATATTAAATAAAAATTATAACATAAAATGAACATACTTATATTTTACATAAAGTTCACCTTAAAGAGCCAGTTTGCTTAAACTAGAATTCCAAGAAATGCTTGCTATGTGCATATATATATGTAGCAATTTTTTAGATCCAGTACCAGTGGGAATGTTTTGATTTTAAGTCATTTCAGTTACAAAAGTTATTTGTATATATAAATTCAAGCCATTTATAATGTTTGGATCATCTGTTAGGAGAAAGTCAATAGGCAACTTCTTCATTACGTCTAGAGGCCTACCAGTTAATTGACTATCAGTATGGATTCTGCCACTCTAGATCCATGGCTGATTTCTTAGCCTACATCACCTACCATTGGACATGTACCTTGGAAAAGTTCCTAGAAATGTGTGCTCTTGCTCTTGATATTTCCAGATCATTTGATCATGTCTGGCATGGAGGCCCAGTCATTAAATTGACATCTTAAATTTAGTCTACCTGCCACCCTCTTTAATTGAGGAACCAGCTTTCTTTCTGGTCATTCGCTGCATGGTAGATATCTCAATTTTTTTTGAGATATCTACCACAGATAATAAATGAAGTGAACCATCTTCAGCAAAGCTGAAGATGGTTCACTTCATTTATTCTGCCAATTCAACAAACCATGCAGTGCCCAGACATCCCAAGCTTCAAGATCATCTACTGCAGGTGCTTTTAACACTGATCTTCATATAATCCTTTTGTAAGACACCTGTCACATTCACTACTGTTATAAAGTATACATTCATCTGGTTTTAAATTTGCAGTGTTTCATACTCATGCAGTATGAAACATGATTTACTTGTGGTTCCCTACAGAATTGTCTTCTAGCAATTTTTTCACTAGATTGAGTTGCTTTTTTGTTGTGTGTAGAAGTGTGAATTTTGTACCTCATTGGCTGTTGATGAGCGTTTTAGGTATATTTAATGACGGTTGCAAATCGGCACAGACAGTAATGTATGATAGGCTATTTGATATCATTGAAAGGTAACTGGTGGTGTGTGTTCCTTGCCTTTAATTTGATTTGCTTATTTTGGAAGAAAAATATTTTTATAAATATGATTATAGTTAATTTTTAATTGATGTTCATGTTATGTTATTTAAATTGCAAAGTTGAATAATGTTTAATGCATATGAATCATAACAAGAAATTCAATGGGATGTAAAATCGGGATTTTCAAAACATGCTTGTAGTAGACAGAAAAAAAAATGCTGAAAAGATAATATATGAATATGGAGATACTTATTAAATTATAAATAAGTATGAATTAAATTATGAATATTTAATATGAAAATTTAAATGAAATTGGAAAGGTTTACAGTTGTTTTATATTAGAACTGAAGCATTTTAAAATATCCTCTCTAAAATATATGTTCACAGAATGAATCACTGGAACATTAATTTCGGTGTCTAAATAAGTAGTAGCTAAACAGTCATTCAGCTCCCTCCCTTTCTGTAATATTTATAATACATTTGGATTAGTTTACTTTAGCAGAACCATTTGATAAGGCTGACTTCCAACTTGTACCAAGATAGCTTGCTTGGATATAAATAATCCAAAAATATTAAATGCTGAGAGGAAATAAATTTTATGTTAACTGCACCTATGGAAGGTTTGGAACCTTATAATATATTAGTAACATGGATGGGTAAAAGTTAGATAATCTTGGATGCTTCGCTCTAGAGCTTGAACATGCAACTTTTCATGCTCTTTCAGTCCTCCAGTCAGCGAGCTATGAAATTCATCTTCGACCTAGCTATTCACAAATATCTGTTTCGGTGGGATTTAACCTACAGGCCTATTGGTTGGAGAGAATTAATTAAATGAAGTAAATTGAATGAATTAAATTCTTTTATGTTGTTTACTCTCAAAGGATGAGTCAACAGCTCTTGATAATTCTGAGACATTAAATCAAACATAAAAAAATAGGGGGGTGGGGGAGGAAAACATGGTGCAGTGAAGTAATACGAATCATAAACACCAAAAGTGAACTGAAATTTAAAGATTTAGCTCAAATCCTACATTGCCCAGTGCAAGACAATCACCATCCTGCTTATTTGGAAGCTGTGCAGTGGCTTGAAAAAGTTTTGTTTGGTCTGTAGAGCAGGATTTCTGGATTATGTAAAAGAATAAATAATAAAATAAAAACCTTGGCTCACCTGCACTATTAATATACTATAGGATGATGACCTTTTCTGGTTGAGAATCACATTCAAGACAAATTGACAAAAAAAAAAAAAAATATATATATATATATATATATATATATATATATATATATATATATATATATATATAGGGTATTTCAAAAGGATCTATACAACTGCAGGAGAACAGAGAATAACTTGGAAGACATACAAAAGCTGAGTGAGTGAGTGTCGTAAGTGTCAAAATATAGCAAAACATCAATTTTTGGTCACATAACTTTATTACCAAATGGCTACTTTCGATAGTGCAGGGTGAGGGTGTTTTGGTTTGAGAAAACAAAGTCTGCAGTACAAGTTTAGAGGAATTTCCGCATGCAATACAGTGAAGAACTTCCTAGTAGGTGCACGATCTATATGCGGCACAAGAATATTGTGGAAACAGGCTGTTCTGTGCATCATCCAAGGTAAGTGGGAAGGCCGCATGCTGTTGTGGAAGAAGTTCGTGAAAATTTCCAGAGAAGCCCTGGAAAGTCAACCAGGAGGGCATCTTATTAGATTAGAATTCCACATTTAAGGCCATACAAATTTTATTAAATTATATGCCACAAATGAGTAGATGTGGCATATAAGGAACATGTTATAATTACAAAAATGAGAGCTTGTAAATCTCCCCAACCCCTCAAAATTTGTCACTCTAGACCCAGGCCTATACGGCCTATACCTAAATATGCCACTGACTACAAGCGTACCTAATACTACAATTAGCGATGACCACGACAGACGCTTGCATTTCCAGCAAGACGGAGCACCTCCTCATTACCTGACAGAAGTAAGGTCATTCCTTGACACCCATTTTCCAGGCAGATGGATTGGTAGAGAGACACCTGTAGCATGGCCACCGCATTCCTCCTGACCTTGCACCATTAGATTTTTTCTTGTGGGGCTTTGTGAAAGATAAAGTGTTTATACCACCACTACCAGTAATTCCAGAATGAGCTGCATTCTGGAATTACTGCTGCCATTGCCGAAGTTACACCAGGTATGCTCTGCTGCATGCGGCAGGAAATTGATTATAGATGGAATGTCTGCAAAATTACTGGAGGCAGTGTTGTATCGAACTTTAACTGTGTTGAAACTTCAAGTGTTACGCTACATTTGCATGGTAATGAAAATTGTGTGTTTATCGCTATTTACCTTATATTTTCATTCAAAGTTGTATAGCCTCTTTTGAAACCCTGTGTATAAAAACAAAATATCTTAAAAATGAAGTCTGGAATACTTTCATGGATTAATTATTGGTATGTAACAATACTCAGGTTAATGACCATATGGACAAAATAACCTACTTTTTTTTTTTATTTCTGCATATTAAAGTAGATTCACCATGGTAGAAAAATCATTTGTTTTCTCTATAAATTATTTCTAATAATAAAAATTATTAGAAATAAAGGCCAAAGTGCTTAAATAACATTCTTTGTAATGTAAAAAGAAACAGAAAACATGTTAATCAGAAATATATCACTGTACCCTCTTTGGCCTTGAAAAATATGAGCTTGGAAATTAAAAATTTTGGATAAATACTTGTAGAATGTTAAGTTATATCATTTTCAAAAATTTTCTTTTACTGTAGTTTCAGTTTTATGGAACCATTTGCTTCAATTTAAATGCTGATTGCATAATAGAATGTAGAAAAATGTTCCGTTTGAAAAAACACGAAACAATCTCTGATCCAGGGTATTGAAATCATCACTATTTAATATCTATAGTGAGACAGTGATGAAAAAGATCTAAAAACAAAAAATAGGAATTAGTATCAATGGTATAAAATACAACAATCTTAGATATGCTGATGATACTATTCCAATAGCAGAAAACAGAAAAAATTAATCAAATTACTGCAGCTACTAATTGAAGAAATTAAAGAATTTGTATTAGATATAAATGCAAAAAAGACCAAATTTATGAAAATCTCAAAAGAAAGCAGATCTGAGCCAGAAATATTCAAAAACAATATGAAAATTGAACATACAACAAAATACAAATATTTAGGCACCTACTTTACTGTAGATGGAAAGCAAGATAAAGAAATAAAAATAAGAACAGCCATAGATAAAGATGCATTCTGGAAAAAATAAAGATCTGCTCAGAAGTTCTGTGAGTATCGAGACAAAGAAAAGAATGATAACATTAGTGTGGCCAATTTTTACATATGGAAGTGAGACCTGGATATTCAAGAAGAGAGTAAGGCAACAGATAATGGCCTTTGAAATGTGGTGCTGTAGGAGAGCTCTGAACATCCCATGGACAGAACATGTGACAAATACAGATGTCCTACAGAGAATGAGAACACAGAGATCTTTATTACAGGAAATGATCCAGAGAAAGATGAGATCGGCAGGACATGTACTGAGAGGTTCAGCAGGACAGAGGATTCTAACAGTTTTAGAAGGAAAAATTATGGGAAAAGGATCAAGAGACAAAAAACAAAGGACATGGCTTGAAGATATAAGATCATGGACAGGATCACATGGCTATGCAGAAATAAAAAGGAAAGCCACCAACAGAGAGAACTGGAAGGACATCGTGCTGCACCTTCTTACTGAGGAAGCTACATGAAGAAGATGTATCTTTTTTACTTGTATATGGAAAATGTATGGCTTCTACATTGATTCAACCTTGGTATCTTCTTGTGTCTGACTCCCACTGGTGAGATCTCAGTAGAGGTTAAAATTGGTCTGGTAAACTTCCCTTCCCCTGTAATGCTTTTGTATTATGGGATACTGAGGCAATTGATGTGAAGTCAATATATACAAGCAGTCTAGTCATAAAGATACTTCTTTGCATGCAGACTTCATTTGCTTACACTTGGGTAAAGGATTAAATAAGAAGATTCATTTCTTCTCATAATGGAATATTTCTGCTTTTTATAGTAAAAATGAAATTTGTTTTTAAAAGTATTTTAACAAATTTGGAAAATCTTTTATCAGCAATGAAAGTCAGTCAAAAGCTTTATCTTCACATGTAGATTCCTTATTTATCCTATTCCATGCATACCTAAATAATGCTGTTGATTGACATTTTGGTATGCAAGAAAGAAGTTTGATGCACAAATTGTTTACTCTTAAACAAAACAGTTAAGTTCTTTATAACTACTTTCTTTGAATACAGTATTTTCTGGAATTCTGCACTTTCCAGAAAATTACAACAACACTTCAAAGATCTTTGAAACATGTTTTTTTTTTTTTTTTTGGTATGTTTAAAACAAAACTTGATGCAAACTTCTGACTTTTTCATCCCAGTGGTTTTGAAAATCATAGAATTCACATAACCATTCAATTAAAACATATTTAATACTGCAAAGTATTAAATTGTCAGTGCTGAAAACTGTAGCTCATGCTCAAATAATAGCCAATAACTTGCAGCAGCAAGTTGTGCCTCCACCTGTACATTTGCATCTAGCCCAGGAACTTTTGAATAGCACCTATTGTTGTTCTAATTGGTGTGTGTGTGCGTGCGCTGTGTATTGCTCTTCCCCTATTATGCACATAGCTAGCACAGATTTTTATTTGAATACAAGAGCAAAATATGGATGAAATCAATCCATTGGAAAAGCTTGCTATGAAATCTATTAATCTCAGTATGGGAATTGCATATTAACATTTGTATTTCTTTTTATTTTCAGTCAGTGCACTTTTATTGTGTTGCTTAGAAAGATAAAAATTACAACTCTTATAAATGAGATATAATTGGCAATAAGTAGCACAAAAGAATTTGGTTTTCTGTTTTCCAGACCAATATAGAGCATAAATATGTTGGATGAAATTTAGAAATGTTTTCATACAAATGGGTTAACAGCCATTACTTTGTAATTTCATATTTGATATTTTCTGTTCTTTTCATATTCGATATTTTCTCTTCTTCCTCTACTTTTAAAGCAAAGAATATACAATGCTTACCAGAGGTACAGATCATAAATGTTATATGTGGAGCAATATCCACTCAAACTAACGTGGAGGTTTGGATCAGAACTTGCACATTGTTACTAGGTCCTAACAGGTGACAGTTATGGTAAGAAGAACCAAGTAATCTTGTGAAGAAATATTTCAGTATAATCTCAGTCAAGTATTTTTAAAATATAAAATGGAAACTTAATATTCCTGCTAATAGATAGGTATCTGAAAGTGTGTGGTTGTTTTTATTTGAAATGGGATATAATTTTTACAGTATATTGAGATGTAACTGTTTCATCAAAGCTATGCCATAAAATTGGAGCATCAACAACAAAGCTGAAAAAGCTAAGCAGCTTGACCAAATTTCTGACAATAACAAATGTTTCTTATTCACATTTGATTCCAGAGACAATATCAGTGATAATGGATTTTTCTGTGTGTGAGGCAACATCACTGTACATGATGGAGCTGGTCTGGTTTTGAAGAGGATTAAGGACTCTGTTCACCATTAGATTTGGAGTTGCTCTGTATATGCATGCTATGAGGGTTTGCTCTTATAGCTGTTTGAAGAGGTTTAAGGACTCTTTACCACTTCATTAAATATATAGTTGCTCTGTACATGCATGCTATGAGGCTTTGCTCTTGTAGCCTTTGGCTGCCAACCCTGTTTAACCGAGTGCCATGAAAATACATGCCAGCTCAGAAGTGTGCATGCATCTTCGTGACAAGAAATTGTCCCACACTCTCATGAAGCATGTCGGTGATAGTATGGCATATTATAATGTTTTAGTGATGTGTTTAAACTTGTATTTTTCCAATTTAACTTAAGATGAACGATAAGTAATTTTTTATGCTTGTTGAGTAATAAATGCAAATGCTACAGATATATCTATATGCCATTATTCCTAATATCTGTAGAATTTGCAGAAAATTACAGAATATAGAATGGTATCATATGCTGATTTGTTTATTCATTTTTTTATTGGAAATTCTGAAATAACTGCTTAATCTAAAAAAAAAAAATTCAAGTTTATGGATTTTTTTTTTATCAGTTTTAACAGAGTTTATATGATAAAATCTGTCTGTGTGTAACTTTCATATTACACACTCAGCTTTCTGACTGCACAACAAGTGAGCAAACATTTTCATCATTCTGATATTCATTCATTCATTTAATGTGAATGCATGTATCATTGTACATCCCATTTATGTTTGGGCCCGACTGTCTAATGGACAAACAACTTAACTTTATAGAAACCTAACTAATGTGATAAGGTAGTAGTTATTTGCCCCTTCTACTATGTCTTGCAGGAGGAAACTCCAATGTGTCATAGACACAACTGCCAACCAACCTTCAGTTGAAAAAAAAACTTTTAAAGGTTCTTCACATTCTGTGGGATTTTAATCCAGTTCTTCTGAAACAAAAGACATCATTATTAAATAAACTATAGATTCTCTCTCTCATGATCATGCATATATAATGTGTGTCCCTCTCATACAAATAATATAATAGTTTACAGATGCCCTGTGATGAATTTTTATGACTCTGTGGAGGTTCTGTAATAATAGCTTTATATGATTTCCTAAATATTATGATTTAGATGACAGAAGATATATGTTGTTTGCCAGTGTAGACCAGGAATGTAGGAAAAAGTGGTATGGAGGGAAAAACCTTTATAATGAAACTGCAGTTACACCATTTGTCTGCTTTGTTTTTATCGGCTGTATTGATTTAAGACTATTGGGCAGCTTTCATGATACTTCTTTTTTTTTAGTATACCTTTTTTAGTCTCTGTAGCTCCATTGTAGGCTCAGAAAAGATCTCTTCCTGCATGGGAAACCAGAGCCTGGGACATAGAAATCGAAGAGGAGAAAGATTAATACAGTTCTGTAAAGAAAACAATCTGGTAATAGCAAATACTTTATTTAGCCACCCTCCTAGAAGACTTGACACATGGAAAAGTCCCGGAGACAGCTGTAGGAACCAGATTCACTATATAATGATTTTAAAAAGATTCCGGAATAACATCTTACAAGCCAAAACATACCCAGGGGCTGATATTGGATCAGACCACAACCCTGTGGTCATTAAAGCAGCAATAAAATTAAAGAAAACAAAGAACCCTATAAACATAGAAAAATATGATCTTGGCTCCATTAAAAATCAAGAAATAAGAGATAAATTTTTAATGGAACTGGCACAATCCACTGCTGTTAATGTTCCTGATCCCACCAAGTATCCTTACCCTAAAGATGAGATTGAGGATAGATGGCAGAAATTTAAAGAGGGCATAAAAAAGGCTGTAAAACAATTCCCAAATTTGAGAAGAAAATGAGTAAACCCTGGATTAATAACAAGATACTGAAAATATGGAGGAAAGAAAGAAAGAAACACAAAAATTGTTCTGAATACAAGAACTTAAACAAGGAGATCAGGAAAGAATGTAGGATTGCAAAAGAACTATGGCTCAACAACAAATGCAAGGAAATTGAACTTCTGGACAAAAAGCACAAAACCAGAGAACTTCACTAAAAAGTTAGGGAGCTAACTAACAAATCTTGCAAAAGAGTAGGCTCTCATTGCATTGAAGATACCAGTGGAAGCATCCTAATGGAGAAAGACAAAATAAGGGATAGATGGGTAGAGTATTCAAAGGAACTTTACAATCATGATAGAATAGATAAGCCAATGCAAGAAGATTTGGAGGGGCCTACTATTCTTACCTGGGAAGTGACAAATGTCATTAGGAAACTGAAATCAGGAAAAGCTCCAGGAATGGATGGAATTATGGCAGAATATCTAAAGGATTTAGATAAGGCTATAAGATCACTGACTGACATATGTAACAAAATATACAAAACTAGACACCTGCCAAAAGATTTTAAGCATTCAACATTCCTACCAATACCTAAAAAATCAAAGACAACCAAATGTGAAGAATATAGAACAATCGGTCAGATAGCAAAAGTTATGTTATACATCATCCTAGAAAGAAATAAACATAAAATCAAAATGGAGATTAATGAAACACAATCTGGTTTCCAGGAAAATAAAGGAACTAGAGAAGGACTCTTCAACATTAGAACTATTATAGAAAGATATCTGGAGAAGCGGAAAGAAGTCTACTTATGTTTTATTGACTACACAAAGACCTTTGACAATATACAAAATGAACAACTAATCAAATGCATCAGAAATTTATGAGTAGATGGTAATGATACCAGATTACTGATAAATCTATATTGGGAGCAAACTACCTCAATAAAAATACCAGGAGAAATCTCGGAGGAATTCTCAGTAAAGAAGGGTGTCAGACAAGGCTGTGTTCTTTCTCCTATATTGTTTAACCTCTATAATGAAAATATCTTACAGCAATAAGAAGAATTTAAAGGAGGCAGGAATATAAACAACTTAAGATATGCAGATGATACAGTACTGCTAGCTGAAAATAAAGATCTTCAAAACCCTTAAGATCAGAGGAAATACTTTAGATCAAGTAGAGAGTTATATATATTTGGGTCAACTAATTACAGAGAATGAAAGTGTGATAAGGAAATATTAAGAAGAATAGAAATTGCTAGATCAACCTTCATTAGCACGAAAAACATTCTGACCTCAAGGGAAATTCACACAAAAACAAGATTTAGGCTGTCCAAATGCTACGTATGGTCAACACTGCTATGTGGAGCAGAAACCTGGACAATATCAAAATATTGTGAAAATAAACTAAAGGCCTTTGAGATTTGGATCCTCAGAAGAATTCTTAGAGTCCCATGGACTGCCAAAAAAAAAAAAAAAACTAATTTAGAAATATTAGAGATGATTGGAGAAGATAGGAGTCTGTTGAAAACCATTAAGAAAAGGAAAACCTACCTTGGTCACATGCTAAGGCACATGAATCCCTACAAAAAAACACTTCTAGAAGGAATGATATAAGGAAAAAGAAGAAGAGGAAGACAAAGACCAGATTGGATGAGAAATATTAAGGACTGGACCTTTTTGTCCTATGAAGAATGCAAAAGAGAAGCACAAAACCGTACGTTGTGGAAGTTCATGGTAGTCAACCTCCTGGAAGGAGATGACATCTGACAAGACAAGCTCCATTGATTTCAACAGAGTTCTTGGTTACAAAGACCTGGTTTCAAATCCTGTCTATGATGTGAGGAACTTTTATCAAGGCTTTTCAATTAAAAGTGAGTTAGCTGCTCTCATATGGAAGTGGAAGGCTGATCCTGCGAGTGCACACAACTACAGACATAGAATACCATTTTGACAAGGAGCACCCCCCCCCCCCCCCACCCCCCCCCCCCCCCACCCCCCCCCCCCCCCACCCCCCCCCCCCCCCACCCCCCCCCCCCCCCACCCCCCCCCCCCCCCACCCCCCCCCCCCCCCACCCCCCCCCCCCCCCACCCCCCCCCCCCCCCACCCCCCCCCCCCCCCACCCCCCCCCCCCCCCACCCCCCCCCCCCCCCACCCCCCCCCCCCCCCACCCCCCCCCCCCCCCACCCCCCCCCCCCCCCACCCCCCCCCCCCCCCACCCCCCCCCCCCCCCACCCCCCCCCCCCCCCACCCCCCCCCCCCCCCACCCCCCCCCCCCCCCACCCCCCCCCCCCCCCACCCCCCCCCCCCCCCACCCCCCCCCCCCCCCACCCCCCCCCCCCCCCACCCCCCCCCCCCCCCACCCCCCCCCCCCCCCACCCCCCCCCCCCCCCACCCCCCCCCCCCCCCACCCCCCCCCCCCCCCACCCCCCCCCCCCCCCACCCCCCCCCCCCCCCACCACCCTCCAAGCATTATCTGGCCCCTTCTATCCACTCTGTTACTTTCATTCTCCCTCCAGTTCCTACAAATCCCTTATCCAATCTTTGAACCTCGCTCTGTATTTTCTTCAATCAGAGCTTCCCCAGTTTCTTTAATATTTCGATTCTGCACTTCAGTTGTTCACTCATCCCGTAATTATTCACACTTTCATTCACATTCTTCCCTATAATTCCATATGTGCTTAACTCATAAATTTTTTTAAGCCGGGTACATACATCAGACATACTGTACGATGTGGAGGGGGGGACTGAAAAGTTTTGATAAACACCTACAACAAAAATGATATCAATGAAAGCATCTGTTATATATATCCTGAAAGGAAAAGAATCAAATTGCAATTTGATTAAACATGGGGGGGGGGGAGTAAAGGGTTTTAAGATATGTTTTTTCTTGTGGTTATGTTAGTTGCTTTAATTTAATATAATTTTTGTTCTAGGTGATTATCTTTACTTTTCAGTCCCCTCGTATGTAACAATTATTTTTGAATATTATATCTTTAAGGACCAGTGGAGGGAAAGAAAACATGTACTATCACTCAATACATTAGTTCAAATTTGTCCGCTAAAATCCATTGATCTGCCTAATGCTGCTCCAGTAATTCTGCTACCATGTAGGACTTTTGCTTTACCAAACTGGTGCTTTCTTCATTGTCGGCACACATTTAGTTTTGCTATATTTAAGTTAGTAGATTCAGCCTGTCCGGTGTTCTTAGATGTTGCCTTTATTCCATGTTCTGTTCTTGCCACTACATAAATGTGAGTCACTTGATTTGGAGGTCCGCTGTTGCTTTTTTTTATTATTATTAATTTTTTTTCCTGTTACCTTCCTTGTAGGATTGCGTCTGTTGTCATGTAAGTTTTCAGCTCAAGACATCTAGGGAAGGTCATACGTAGTGTGGAGGGAGAGAGAATTATAGACTCCAGATCTTTGGCAGAAGACCACCCAACTTGGGTAGGCAGGTGACTGGTGCAGTTTCTCTTCCTCCAGACTAGCTAAAGGAATAGATACCAATATGTGGATTGTAATGAACTAATAACTTCTGCAGCATCGGATCGCTTCCCTGTGGAGACAAGGTTTAAATAACGTCTCTCGACTTTGAGAACTCCACCTTAAATTTTCCGCTACCAAACCTAGGCTCTTTTGCAATATCAGAATCCAGAGGAAGGAGCAGACGGCAATAAAAGTAGCTAAGTGCATCAAAAATAGATTATTTATGCAAAGGCCAAAGATCAGTAGCTGAGGCTTAGAAAATAAGGATAAGGAAATCATTTGTCCTGAAATCTATAACCACTTTTAAGTGTCTTATCATAGGATGCTTACATGGATTTTTAAGAAATGTTTAAAAAATTGGATTACATGCTGCGAGTACCCTTTTGTGACCTTTACTAGAAAGCTACTGTTTACTTTCGGCTAACATTTCATTGATAATTATTCCCTTTTGAACACTTCTGTTTTCATAGCTTCTTCCGATAACTGATTAATCGCGTGGATAAATAAATCATTAACACCTATGTAGATCCATTGAATCTAATTAATATTTTGTTACGAACATCCACAGAACAAATACAGACCAAAAATATATAAATACTATTTTTAGAAATTCCAACTATTGAAATGTTTGCATTAAAATTTTTAAAAGGAAAATAATGAGACTTGTTTTCGATATTATATCTTTCTTCTATTAAAGTCAGATTCGTTGATGAAATATTAAGATAAAAAATAGATAGATATAATCTAACAGTTAAAAAATTCAACAGGAATGATTGAATAAAAATATATTACGCTGTATAAAACTTAACGATTTATGACTGAAATTTAGTTTTCTAACAAGTGAGCGAAATAAAATCTGATTATAATTCTTTCTGGTTACAAGTTGCAATTTGCAGATGTATACAGCTAAGCATTACGTTGGGCAACCATTTCGATCTGCCCTCAAATACGAAATAGTGGAAGCGATGTGGTTATAAAACCTTTAGGTCGCACGTTCGGGAAGCATTTTGATTGATAAAACGACGCGGAATTTTTATCTTTAATGGATGGGCGGACACAATTTTGTAAGTCTCCGAGTTTAATGCCTTCACTTTGGGTGCCCAGCGTTTCTTAAAATTGCAATTTTATTTTTATTTTTTAAATTTATTTTTGGTGGAGGTTTTCAATTCATGGGATGGGATGACATAGATGCTACCGTGGTTCTGTTACCAGGATTTTCTCCTGGAAACTCGGAATTTTCATCCCGCTTACAGGCAAATGGCCCAGGAGAACACGCAATTTATAGACAACTACTAGCGGTGGGTTGCGTTGTGTAGTTCGATTGAATTGCAGAGATGGGGTTGTAGAGTGCCCTCACTCGATGAGCACTTATGATATGATGTCACATAATAATCATATTATTCTGGTGGTGTTATTTTCTTAATATTTTCCTTATTTTATTTAAGTGATCAGAGAGAGATATTGCATTCGCAAAAAAGTGCATAGTCGTGACCACCAAGATCGAATTGTTTAAACTATACATGTGATGTTCCTACCAGATTGGCTTAAGATGCTATAAACATTATTCATTATACAACGTTAAACAGCCTAGTTTATTAATGACAGTAAATATCCGTTATCAACCGTTGATTTGAAGTATAGTTTTCAAAATCCGCAACACTTAATTATAAATATTCATTCAGAAATCGACTTCGTTCATTATTAACTTTTACAATATTTCAAATTCCACTACCTGGTATAACTACACACACAAAAAACATTTCCCTAAAGCCTTTTATTCCCCTATGGGGAGTAGTTGAGGAAGTTTTTAGCTCTAACTTTTGGGGAATGGGAACAGTTCAATCTCCACAGGTAGCCATTCGGAGATAGTTGGATCAAGACTATGGTATACAGCTTACACATTTCTTGTAACCTAAAGGCATTATTGCACAACATACAATGAAGGTAGATCACTAACAAGTGCTGCCATCTTGTGGTCCCTAATATAATATTTTATTGTCTAATATAGTCTGGATTCTAGGGTCGATTTTCTTGCGTTTAGTTTCTGGGAGGAGAAAACGCTTGCCCCTGCCAGAGATCAACTAACTCGGGAACCAGTTAGTTACGCTAGTTGGCAGCTAAAATTGAAATTAGGTCACCATTCTTTGGGCAGTCTAAAGCTGTTGATGCCGCTTTCACTAATCTGCACAGCTACCCCAAAAATAATAATAATAAACAGCTACCACAAGTTATAAACTATAAAATAACTAAAATACAGTCCGATATGATTCAATATCAACATTTATGCATTGCTTGGAAAGAAGTCAATGCGCACCATAGTTGTCAGGAACAAACAACCATAGCGGCTCCTTACCTTTAATAAGATTTAGGACCTCCTTTCGCGGCAATGACCAGCAATACAGGGCGTACAAGTGCTCGATAGGGATCATTGTAAATGGGAATTTTGGACCATTTCCTGTATGCGTGTTATGAAGTTTTGTATTGTGGGGTGGACGTCTCTTGACCTCACCTAATGCTCCAGTTCATCCCACAGGTGTTCAAAGGTGTTGGGATTAGAGCTTGTTGAGACCAGTGAAGTGTTGTAATGTTGATGTCCACAAACCACGCAGAAGCCTTATGGCATGGTGCATTTCTTTCTGAGACTGATCAGTTTTGTTGAACCGCCACAAAGTAAGAAGCATTGCATTGTCCTGAATGTTCAGATACCTCTTGGAGTTGACTGTTCGTGGCACACTACAAACAGATCTTGAAGCCAAAACAGGAAAAACAACCATACCGCCACATCCGAATTTCATAGTTGGGGTTACACAATCTGGTAAGATGTTCAGTAGGCATCTGCTCGATAGAGGGGGGTTGGGTGGGTAGCGTGATTCGTTCATAACAGCTTTCTGAGCTTCCACATCCCATTGTACACGCTCTTTGCACCACCAAAGATGACGCTGCATGTTGGTTTGGATAATGTGGGGCTTGTATATTGCGATCCTACTGTGGAATATTGTGAACCTCGATTCTGAATATTTTGTGCAAGTTCATGTTCTAGTCGATGTCCGAAACTCCGCATTCAACGTGTCTGCCGACGAATGACGGCTTTTACGTACCACCCTTCGGTCACATTCGGTGGGTGTGGTGAGTGGTAACACTTGCAGTTGACTCCCTTTGCTTCCATCTCAGTATGGTATCATTGTTGACCTGGGATCTCCAGTTTGGTCCACAATTTGTCGAATAGATAGGCCTGCAACATGGCATCTTATTACAATGCCTCTTTCAAACTCTGTCAGTTCCTTTCTCGCAGCTATTTCACCCGGACACAATTGCAATGACGTCAGTTCCTTTCTCGCAGCTATTTCACCCGGACACAATTGCAATGACTTCAGAGCATCATATTTCTTCAATTTTTATGGGCTACAAACTCATGACTCGTTACATAGCACGATATGCCTTGCGAATGAGGGTGTCCATTGACTTCTTTCTAAACACTAGGTTTCAATACAGTTGAAGTACGCATATATACGTTCGGTAATTTACTTCCTTTTTCTGAACATTTTCAGATATTTTCATTACTTAAATCAGATAAAATACCAACAAAAGGACACCAGTCAATAAAAAAATACCACTGAAAGAGCGTTACATGCAGTGCCTTTTCAACATATCCCCCCCTCCCCCCAAAAAAAGTTACTGACCAGTATAAATATAAATATCGGATACAACGAAATAGCAACTTAAGCTGTGCATGCTAACGTCATAAACATGACAAAAACGTCGTCTGGCAATTATACAAGATGAAATGTCTGCACTTCTCTCAGCACATCAAAATTCTTCCTGACAGTCTAGTAAGGTTTCCTTCTCGAAAATTCCGGATTTTTAAATCCGCAGTTCAAGAAAATCGATCATAGACAATGATTAGGATCGAACTCTGATATGGCAGCAGTGTCTGGCATACCCTCTCGCCTGAAGGTTTCGATTTGTTTATAGTTCGGCCTCACTATCAGTAAATGCTTGAAGGATGGAGACCAGTTAGCCACCCACGTTTTCAGATAATTATGACTAAAGGAAATCCAGCTTTTCCCTATTGGAGATTAAAGCGTTAGATGAGGATTTATATCTAAGGGCATCTGAATAAACACAGTGGCTTACACTCTCCGAATCTGCACACAACTACATCTGTTACACCTTCGGATTTTGTTTCAGTTGCCTCTTTGAAAATTCATATGGTCATCCAGGTAGTAAAATATATAACTTTAATGTTACATGTCTCATCTTCGTTATATCCTCTTTTACCTTGCGGTGTCGAGAGTTTATTAATCATCGGACCTCAAGCCGTTCACAGGATAAGGTGGTCAGCCCTACGTCCCGGTGTATCCTATGCCATAGTGTTGAGTTCTCAAGGCCGGTTTGCCTGCTTTGCGGGATGAAAAAACCCCAGGATAAACTGGGGAAAAGCCCTGCTGTCCACGCCCAAGACCGGCTAACTTGGCTGAGGAAGATCCTTCAGTTCCTCACTCCACCGACGGGAATCGAACCTAGGATACCCCTTCCCCAGGCATATGGTTGCCAAGTGCAAAGCCACTAGGCTAACGCGTGTATGATGTTAGATGTTTTTCTTGTAAAATATACACAGTGTGTCCGTTTAATAACGATACGGATTTTTTCAGGATAATAGGCCTGTGGAAGCGACCGTCGCATCCGTAGCGCTCTGGTGCCTGAAGAAAGCCGTTTTGCGTTCGAATATAGTCGCTGAAAGGAGGAAGTTTTCAACGTTTGGGACAACCTTATGGCGACACTTTTCGGCCTCTGTTCACCAAGTGCAATTTATATTGGTGATAATTTTGGGCTCCCCCTTCTCTAATTGGCTACCGGTGGAAATTGAACTAGTTCCTTAGTTTCTAAAAGTTTGGGCTAAAACAGCTTCGCCTTCTTCCTATAGGGAAATAAAAGGCTTTAACGGATTTCTTTATATTTTATTATATTTTTCTTGCAGGTTCCGGCGATTTCTTGCCTTTTGCAATATCTTCGTTATTTCTTGCGTAGATGCCGTCAGATGGTACGTCATGTCAAAAATTTAAAAAAAAGTTGACAGATCGTACCGTTTCAGGGAAAATCTCAAGCGGTGATGAGTTTGGAACTTCCAACACCAGAAATAAAGCATGGAATGGTGTTCGTCGACATCTAGAACTTCTTCAGTCGAAATTTGGTTCGACCGAAGAAGTCGAGTCAAAGCAATGCTGATTGTTTGTTTTCTTTTACATTCTCCGAATTCTTCATAAGGAATTTGTACTGGTGGGATAAGCAGTTATTTGTCACTATTTTGGTGTCGTGCAACATCTGAAAGAACGCATGAGATAAGTGAAATCAGAGATAGTGAAAAAACAGCTTCATAATAATGTGCCTGCATATTATGCGTTAAACATGAAAAATTTCCAAATCCACTGCATTGCTCGAACAACTGCAGCATTTAGCACTGGGCGAACGTTTTCTGAAATCAAGACTCCAGTGGAGGTCATCCAAAAGAGTTTGACTGTCGAGAACAACGCTGTTTCTTTAGACATCTCCCAACAGCGTTTTGAAAATTTGTATTGACGACTTAAACATTGTATTGAATTAATGGAAGATTATATCAAAAATAAATAAATGATTATTCCTCCTGTAGTTTTTTTATATAAATTTGTCTCGTTATTTAACTGGCAATTGCATATGCTTTTAATGAAATCGTTTTTCTTTTGATTCGTAACGTTCGCTTTATTCTGCAAGAGCTTTTGACCTTATAATATTTCACATGTTTTCAAACTATTGTATGCTCTTCTTTTTTTGCATTCTAAAGAATCTGACAATGAATAACTTTAAAGGAAAGATCAGTGTCGAAAACAGGGTTCTTATTGTTTTTCGGCGCTTCAAACTACCTAGTTAATCATTTCATTTTTCAGTGTGGATCCATAATACTTGCCAAAAATGAACATGAACACAGTGTTCTTAAAGCTTCAAATATAAAATAACTATTGCATGAGAAAGTTAGAGAACTTTATTCAATACAAAATTATGTAAAATTAAACATATCAGAAATCTTCATTAAATCAAGGACTTATTGAAGATTCACTCACAACGGGCAAACTGCTCCACTCACTTTGCTCTGACAGATAAATTTACCTGACCCTCTGCACATAACTTCCAAAAATGCCTTGTATCCGCTCACACCCTCCTTATAATGAAAAATAATTCAATGAGCCGTTCCATTCCTATATTTTTTCCTGTTTGCCAGTGTATGCAGTCCATATATATATATATACACTCCATGGAAAGCAATCGACTGAAACCACATATATATATATATATATATATATACACTCCATGGAAAGCAATCGACTGAAACCATATATATATATATATATATATACACACTCCATGGAAAGCAATCGACTGAAACCATAGTGTGAGAAACAACCATGGTGTCCACCTTAATAAGATGTAGGACTTCCTTTCACTGCGATTGCTGCAGCAATCTTACGGGGCATACTTTCCAAAAGCGTAAGATAGCGATGAATGGGAATTTTGGACCATTTTTCCTGTAGGCATCTAATGAGGTCCTAGACTGGGGGGTGGACGTCTCTTGACCTCACCCCAACGCTCCATTTCATCCCATAGATGTTCGGTAGGGTTGAGATCAGGGCTATGTTGAGGCCAGTCAAGTGTGGTGATGTTCATGTCCACAAACGATGCAGTTACAGCAGCCTTATGATGCAGTGCATTATCTTGCTGAGACAGTAGTCAGTTCAGTAGAAAGGACACAAAATAAGAAGCATTGTCCTGCATGTTCAGATACCTATTGGAGTTCAGTGTTTGTGGTACCACAGAAATCTGAAGCCAAAACAGGACCATACCATCACACCGCCACCTTCGAATTTCATATTTGGGGTTTGCACACTGTGATAAGAGATGTCCAGCAGGCATTTGCCACACCTTCACCCGTCTGTCTGCTTGATAGAGATGTAGTGTTATTCGTCACTCTATAACACAGCTTTTCAAGATTCCACATCCTCCCACTCTACACGCTCTTTGCACCACTGAAGACCACGCTGCATGTGGGTTCACGTAACGTGGGGCTTGCATATTATTGAAACCCATATTGTGAACTACAGTTCTAAATATTTTTTGTGAAGATTCGTGTTCCAGTAGATGTGTGGAACTCTGCATTCAACGTGTAGCAGTGAATGGCGGTTTTTACATACTATCCTTCGTAGCACCCTACAGTCACGTTTGGTGAGTGTGGTTGGTAGTTCACAGGTAGCATTTGCAGTTAACTCCCTGTGCTTCGATCTCAGTATAGTATCACTGATTGTTGACCTGGGATGGCCCATTTTGTCAACTGTTTACTGAATGGAGAGGACTCTATCATGGCACCCTATCATAACGCCAGTTTCAAGCTCCGTTCCTTACTCGCAGCCATTTCACCCGGACACAGTTGCTCTCATTTTGGAGTATCATATTACCTCAATTTTTTCCTCTACAAACAGGTGACTCGTTGCATGACCCATTGCCCATGGGAGTGTCCGTTGACTTCTTTCCAAGCAGTGTCTTAGTCTTTGGACTAAGGATAATCCTAATGATTTCCATTCATGATATATTTTTAACTCTTCTTTGCCTCCACAGCTTTTTCATTCCCTCTGATCCCGGATGACTAAACATGCGCATCCAGGTGTGGTCGTATCAAGGCCTCGTAAATCGGCAAAATGTCTTCCTTATCCTTTCACTTCAGTATTCGTTTTTAAGCATCCCAGTTATCCTTCGAGTCGCAATTTTTCCGTTTAAGCTTTGAAGTTCGATTTCTTATTCACGACAACTCGAGGATAGATAACCTCGTAAGTTTCCTCAAGAAAAGAAAATATCTACCCATAGAATATTGCCACTGGAAATCTCATCACACTTAATTATAACTTTAGTATAACTGCATCAGTAAAAGAACTGATGCTACTGATGCAGAAATATTTCTTCTTCAGTAGCTTCCCTAAACTCAGCAAACATTTTGAATCTCTGATGTTAACTTCTCGATTTCATTAATATGTAAATTGAATAACAGTGGTCTAAGGAGTGATATCCTGTCAGATGCCTACGCCAAGTCAATATCAGTTTGTAAATAACACTCAGCCTATACTTATAAAAGATGATCAAATTTAACTGTCAGTTTAGACCAACTTCTAAAATCTTCACTGCTAACTCCAGAAACACTGATAGGTGGATAGTTAGATCAGTTTCTTGCAACACCTTGTATACAATAGGTTTACACTCTCCATTCCCGTGGGAGTTTTCCTGAGCTTAGACTTGTACAACGATATCAGGGAGACCTAATAAATTCAGTTACCATTCCTTTAGCATTAGTGCTGATATCCATCTATCTCTCTCTGTTGCAGAATTACGGCTATGCAACTGTTCTAGCGTACTTCTCATGCACATGTTATCTCTTCTTCCAGTATAGTGGTAGCATTATGGGCCATGTTACATACCAGATTGACATATCGAAGCTGTCCCTCGTTATTTGAAAAATCCCATCCTTCTGTCAAATGCGTAGCATCTACATTTAGTGGTTATTCCTCCATGTGCATTCTTTGTTTTACTTGCATATTGAAAAAAACCCAGTTTTTTCCAGTTACCTTTAGCCTACACAATCAATGTTTTTTTTTTTTTTTTTCATACTCAGAATTTGCTTTTCCTACAGTACTCGTAATTTTTCTGTTAAATATGACATAACACCTTTCACCATTGTTCCTCAACATTTCATCAATATCCCTCCCAGAGAAGGAATATTGTGAGAATCTTTTGGATCTCTTGCTGAATAAACGTACTTATCTATTCCACTCTAACGCTTTTTGTCCTTCCAACTCTGTGGACAGGTTAAGAACCTGCATCATATAAGCATATTTTCCAAATTCAGTAACTGATACCATCGGTCCAAACACGTAGTACGCTCTTGAGTTTATCATAATTTCCAACTTTATCATTCAGCAGGTAGTTATAATGTGCCTACATTTGAAGTAAGTAGGCATGATAACTCTCACCAACTGGTTTTGAAAACAGACGAATTCTTAAGAGATCCCCTTGTGACGCTGTGATCAAATCTGACACTCTGATTTCAGGTTTCTTCTTTCACATGCTGCGTATGAAATCAATAAACAAATACCTTCTCCACAGCATAGTAATTTACCGTAATTTTATACCTTTCCTTTGGTGGGTGTCAAAAATTCCTCAACTCAAAAGCATGTAACCATCAAACTGGAAGAAGCATCTAGGAGTGAACTACCATTGGGCAAAAGAGAAATATAGCATCCATGCCACACAGAGGAAAGGCCAACCTCTGTAATAACAATGACTACTGACAGATGAGTTTCAGTACTTATTGTAATACCACTACTTTGCCTAATAGAAGCTTGAATTAGCCAAAAATCGATTACAATCAAGAGCAAAATTGATTTTTTTTATCCATCATTTTCCAGCATGCATAATGACTGAATTTTCAAAACAGCCATCATTAAGCGACCAAACGTTTCTCTTTTAGGATACAGTTATAAAATGATCATTCTGCAGTGTGGCTTTTAGATAGTATATAAAACTAAATGAAATGGTATTTAGGAGGCATCTCTTTCGCCACAATACTAGCAGAGAAGCTTAAAGGGAGTTCAATAGCGATATGTTGGAGAGGACACTGCTAAAGCCAGGATTTACAGAGAAATGGACAAAATTCTCTGCGTGTTTTATTGAAGAATATGTTATTGTGTTAACATATTTTGATAATATGGAACCTTACAGTGATAATATATTAACTCCTGAGTATATACGCAGCATGCAAGTTGTTTCACTTTTCATGAGTTGTGAGGGACATGGAACACAATGTAGCATCTCCCTCAGCCGATATAACTGCCTGTAGCCGTTTTGGAATTGACTCCACTTGAACGAGGAAGAGATCCCGAGATCAGCGACTAAATGACACGGTTCACACGTGGATGCTGCTTTTAACATGATCCCACAAATGTTCGATGGAATTCAAAACAGGAGAATCAGACGGTCAAGAGAGCACTCCAAATGTATGCTCTGTGAACCATGGTTGCCAAAGGCGAGCCTTGTGGCATGGTGCATTGACTTTTCTGGGAGGGTCTTTATCCATCTGACAAAATTATATAAACATGGTGTGTTAAGGTGTGTGGTTAGTAAGGAATAGAGGACTCAGTAATGTCGATGAGAACAATTCCTATACCAGGATACCCCACCCTCTGGAAATCTCATTGTATGTGGGCTTAATAAAACCACTCAAAAAGTAAAAAAAAAAAAAAATCGGCTAACGCCTTTTATTCCCTTTTATTTTATTGTATAGGAAGTAGGCAAAGCCTTTTTAGCCCTATCTAACTTTTGGAGACTGAGTAGGTAGTTCTCCACTGGTAGCCAATCAGGATAGCTGGCCCAAGGCTATCACTAATTTAAGCAGCCCGCAGTAGAGAGACGGCTCAACAAATGCCGCCTCGTGGTCCATAATCCTCACACTATGTTTTACTGTCTGAAAATGGTTTCGGTTCTACATTCGATTTTCTTGAGTTTATGGAACGAAAAACACGAGTTTCCGGGAGGAAAACCCACTTTCCCATACCAGAGCTCGGCTAACTCAGGAACCAGACGAAAAAAGGCTTAGTAAAAGTTCCTCTAGTCTACAACTAGAATTGATATTACGATACGCACTCTCTTAGGGCTATCTAGCGCCATGGTAGGCACATGCCACTTCCACTGAGCTACATACCCTTTCTTTTAATTTTTTTAAAACAAAAATTATTTTATATATGGAAAAAGGAAAACTTAATTCTTATATAAAAAAACAGTCACATCTACTGGCTCCTCGTAGTTCTTCCCAACTTTGCAGCATCGCCAAACAACATTACTCAAGTTAAGCCTGTTCGAATATCATTAACATACAAGTTATACAATTATATCCCCAAGACAGACCTCTGCAGTACGCTGCTGATGACCTTCTTCATTTCGGATACCCCATCCCCATACACAGTCTGCAGATGCCTATCTGACAGCCAGTTAGCTATCCAACTCACTAGCCTGTTATCCAGTCCAACCATTTCAATTTAGTTGCAAGCTTGTCGTATGGCAATCAGAGGACTAAAAAAATCTAAGCATACCACTATATATACATCTCCTTTATCCAATGCTTTGTCAATTTGTTCCAGAACATAAACAGATTGCTAAAACATGATCTCTTTTTAAACCCATGGTGACATTCATAAAGAATATTTGCTATTATCAATCCAATTCTGAATTCTAGTCTTCACCAGCTTCTTTCGTTTAATTTTTTTAAAACAATAAATTATTTTATAAATGGAAAAAGGAAGACTTAATTCTTATAGAAAAAACATATATGTCAAAAGTCACATCTACTGGTTCCTCATAGTTCTTCCCAACTTTGCAACATCGCGAAACTACATTACTCCAGTTAAGCCTGTTCGAAAATGTAAAATATGTTGTAACCCCTTTACAACTATAGACACACAGATTGGCTTGTAAATTGTAGTCTGTCTTATCGGCACTCCAGTGTGGAGTGGAACAATTGATCACACCCTCCACTCTTTTGGGACTGTCTTGTTGCAAGAAACGTCAAACTGGTGTGTCAAGGATGCTACTAACTCACTAGAACATTCCTTCTAAACATTCAGTGTTATTTTTCCTACTGAAATTAACATCAAGTTTACTTCATATACGGGAGATTATCAAAATAATGGAAACGCCTACAATTTTTTTTTTTTTTTTGAGAGTTCCTTATTAAGTTGTAGGCTGTTAGAACACCATGAATTCGTGGTGTTCTAACGTGGAATAGACTGATTGATACATAACAATGAAATTTGTTATGTATCAATAACAAATAATGACATTATTCCTGTAAAATATGTCCCAACTGTGCCAGTGATATTGCAGGCAGAAAATGTAATCGAACCTTGGAGAAGAGATTGGAGACAACGCCTTGTCCGTTTCCGTACTGTGGCTCGTGATACACCTACGATTTCTGCCGGTTTGGTTATGGCAGCTCCTGCAAGCCACATTCCAATGATCATACCTTTTTGGAGGTCACAGAGGTCTGACATTTTGCAAACTAACTGCACAACAACAACAACAATAATCACATAGACCGTCAACGAACTCAGTTAGCTGCAAAAATGTATAATCATTGAAGTGTGGCTTGCAAGAGGTGCCGTAACCGAAACGGTAGAAATCGTAGGTATATCACGAGCTACAGTATCGAATATTGTGACAAGGTATGGAAACAGACATGGCGTTGTCTCTAATCGGTTATCCAGGATTCAATCACATTTTCCGTTTGCAACATCACTGGCACAGTTAGGACATATTTCTCCGGAAGAATGGTCCCAAATTCCATTATCTTATGTACCTTACTTGTATCAGTCTATTCCACATCGAATTTATGTTCTAACAGCCCGAGGTGGACCTTTAGCTTATTAATAAAAAAATTCTGAAAAAATATGTAGGTGTTTCCATTATTTTGTTATCTCCTGTACCCCTGTACCTCCTGCTCATCCATTATCCATCACTCTACCATATTCTCTACACTCTTCTTGCCTTCACGAGGATTAAATACCCTGATAATCTGCTCATTGAATATTTAAACTGTATCCTGTGCATCAGTTACAAATCTGCAGTTACCATGTTGCCATAAGCAGTCTTTCATCTACTTGTCACATATTGTAAGAACTCGCTAGGATTCTCCCTGGCTCGATTGGCTAATATCCACTCATATGGTATTCTTATCAAACAAAACACATTCCTGGCCTGCTATTTGTACTCTTCATGAAACTGATTATTATCAGCATTAATATTGTGTTCCTTCCACAGTGCCGTGTTCTTCCAGATTGGAGACTTCATATCCCAGTCGGTTTCGATTATGCGCTTTGGTTGGAAAGACCTGGGCGCCAATTTCTTCTGTGATGCAGATAATTAGGGCTTTTCAACTGAAGGTGAGTCCGTCTAATATAAAGGTGGAAGGGTTTTACATCCTGAAAAACAGCAAACTGGCTATTAGAACACACACAATTTACAGACATAGCACATTTGCCTCATAGCCGTAAATCAAAATCAACCTATTCTTCCAGATTTCGTGCTTAATCCCTTCATTCAGCCATTTTACTCCTACATTATTTAGCCTTTGTACTTTTGGAATACATTGATGCTGTTAAATAGCTCTTGATTTTTGCCAAGCAGCACCTGTCTTCTTTCCACTTTGCCCCGCTTTCTATGCTGTAGCAGCTCTTAATTGTCCCCTATGCTTATCAACTTAGGAATTCGCTGGGAACAAACCGACTGATCACTTTTCAGACATTCTTGTGGACTACGGGAAGATCAGACACATCCTCTAATGATCAGATACAAGATTCTCAATCCTCCTATGCCATCTGTCACATATTGCCTAAAATGCTTGTCCCTTACGACCTCAAGAAGTTCATTCTCCTTATTTCTTGATACAATCTGCTCATTCTAATAAACACCACCATAATTAAAATCACCCATGATCATCATCGTTCTCTTTCTCACTAAGCCAATTTGTCTATACATTTCTTTGTCTTCATTGTCAGCATTTCAAAAGCCTATTGCAGTACCCAACTAAATATTGTCTACCTCAGTGTTTCTCAAACTTCAGATATCTGCGTACCCATTCTTAAATTTTCATTATTACCAAGTACGCAGATATCTGAAGTTTGAGAAACACTGAGGTAGACAATGAATTTATTAAAAAATAAATTCATTCATTAATTAAAAACAAATAAATTAATTAAAATAAATTAATTAATTTAAAATATTAATTAAACTTAAATATCTATTTTATT